>NC_072792.1:76255675-78755675 GCF_028583425.1 Eublepharis macularius | reverse complement strand
AATTGCCAGTCCTCTGAAGGAAGCCTTACTTGCATCCCACACTATATCTATAGTAGTTTCATTATTTAAGTTTTGTTTGAAATACCATTCCGTTTCTTTGGAGATTGTTTCTTTAAATTGTTGCCAGGGACACCCCTCCTCCCGTTATGGGGCCTGCCATGGACTATGTCAATTTCCTGTGTTGCTGTTTTAAAATCTACCAAAGACTCTGTTTTGGGGCAGCATTGCCCATGCCTGTATCCTGTTGTCCCTGCTGCAATGAACTGTGCCATCTATGTCTGTTTCCTGCCTCTATGGGCACCTATCTCACCTGAGCCCAGAGCCATGCTGCTAGCAGCACAGTGCCAGCCGTAGGGAGTCTCCACGAGCCTGGCCAGGCACCTCCTGGTCACTTCCTGTGGAGAGCCCCTTGCAGGATGGTCACTGAGTCTGCCCTCACCACTGGGCAGCCTGCTATCAAGCTCAAACCGTGCCAAGGGAGAAGCCATGTTTCCTAGGCAAAGAAGAACCACTATGGACTGTGTGCTCTGCAGCAGCCATTTCCAGACAGGCTCCTGTCACATCCACAGAACCCAGCCTCACCCTGATATGCATATCTCTGGAAGCTGCCCTGAGATGGAAGCTACATGCCAACTGACCAGAACACCTAATGGACACATATCAATACAGCCATTGCATTCCAGGCTGATCCCGTCAAGACAGTTCCTGCTTCCTGACAAGATCCAATCAACCCACCTGGCATTCCTCCCCTTCTCTTTTGTCCCCTCCCTAAGGGTGTCACTATCACACAATTAGACACTAAAGTGGCCCATCAGGGATAGTTGTAGACCCATTAAGCCTTTTGAGAACCACAGGGAAAGGCACCAGCCACAGGGTACGTTTTGGGGTATTTAAGCAGGCTTCCCCTGCCATGAGGTGCGCGTGCCATTCCTCTCCCAATCCCAGCCAGGCGCGTGCCATTCCTATCCTGAACCTTCATTGCCTCTCTCTCTACGGGTCTAGTGCAGGCATCAGATACCACCATGCTTCGCTGCTACATCTTTCTTCCATGCCGTGACCAGGTGAGTATACCCAGTTCCATCGTTCTCAAGTGGGCTCTCCTGCAAATGCAACCGGCTCTGTTTTTCCTACTCTTTATTTCTTAGTCTCTTGTGTGTTCCTTGTTTTGTGTGTGCTAGTTAGGCATACACAACATTATTAGTAAAAACTAATTATTATTAGTTTATCTTTATTAGTCTCGCCTCTTTATTGTTAAATAGAAGGACTCTGGTATAGCTGGTCAAGATCCCGCACTAATTTAAATCCAAACTGCAAGCTAATTCCCCCATTCAAAGAGCAGTTCTGGTAACAATTTTTTTTGTCTTTTACTAAACTTGTATTTAGTCTCCACCTAAATTGTCTTCTTTCCTCTTTTATCTTTATTAACAGGGGGTTGTAGTCTCCAATCATTTGTGGCAAAATGTCTATTTCTTCCATGTCTGTCATTAACGATGTTGAGGCCCATATCTATTCGTGACCAAGGTTTGTGTCTGTCAGAGTAAAAGGTATAGTTAGTTGAATTCAAATTTGTGTTCTCCATAAGTCTACAAGGGCCATTTCAAAAACATTTTTAGGAAGCACTTTCCCCCCTTTTTCCCCATTGTCAGCCACAGTTTTGAGAAGTGTGATGTGCTGTGTCCTGCTTCTAGCATTCTCTATGCGCATTGCTGGAGACAACTGTGCCACAGCAACTATCAAACAGCTATTAAATATGGTGGAGGCTGGGGCCTCCTGTTACCTGGGTTAGTCTCCTTGCGAGCAGGGGGGAAATAGTGGCAAGGAAGAAGGCTATGCAAAGGGGGTAACTGCGGGATAACTCCACCAATATTTACAAGGTCCTCTTCCCAAGGAAGCAAATGAGGCTCTGGTCTTGAATAAAAGGTTATCTTTATTGAAGGGGAAAAGTTCACACACACAAGAGATTGTTCGCAAACAAACAAGATGCCTAAGAAAAGCAGTGGTGAAAGTGGAATAGATCTGAGGGATTTCAGGGTGATAATTACCTATCCGAAGAGTAAAGTAGTCCATGGAAAAAGAGCTTCAAACATCCAGCATTCTCGGCTAGGAGAGAGAGTCTTAGGAAAAGTGACCCCAAGGGAGCAGCGCTTGGATCCAGAAAGCATGCATAGTTTGAACGGGGCAAGAGCCCTGGTTTTTATAGGGCAAGATGTGTCCTGAGGCTGGGGAGCCCCCTCAGCCATTGGAACAAAGGCCATAAAGGTCAGTCTATGGGAATTACAAAGGTTTGATTACCTTGATTACTTGCTGTTGGGGTGTTTGAAAGGAAATGCAAAGTTTCTCCTGCTGCCTCACAAAAGGTGCAGTTTGCTAATGAATCTCCCCGGAGCTGGGTTGATGAATTTAGAGACGGAAATGCACACTCCCAGAGACAAATTAAATTTATCATTGCTGACTGATTGATCCTCAATCTCAGGATGGGGATCTCATCACGGAAAGGCGGGTATTGGAATGTGCTAAGCGGTGACACAACGAGACCTTTCTTATGACAGTACATGCCCACAGCTGGGGAGGCAGTAAATCAATCACCTCAGTCCTCTGCATTAGCATGGCATTCCATTCATGCCTTAAGCTCCCAGGCAGGGCTCAGCAACTCTGGATGGAATTCTCCTGTTGCAGACCAGGATGCATTAATCCAGGGGCCTTGTGATTTTTATATCACAGGAAGCTATCAAACAGCTATTAAATATGGCAGAGGCTTACACAACAGTCTCACCAGTGTTTGTGTGTTTGGATACTTTTATTGAATTATTTTATATATATTTTATTTTGAATGTTGCTTTAATGTTTTAATGTTTTGATGTTTACTGCCTTGGGGACCCTCTTTGGGTAGAAGATGGCATAGAAATGTTTTAAATAAAATAAATAAATGGCATCATATAATTTCTTTTGCATTGCCTTTTCTATTCCACAGTAACAATACAGACATCTTGCTCTTTTCATTAGAAAATGTTTACATGTTGCATGAGTCAGAACTCTCCCATAAACAGAATGATCTGAGCCTTTATAGACACACAAAACCCAATTACCTAAAACTTCATTTGTCCTAAATGAGGCCATGTCCCTCTTTAAATATACTAGTTAGAATTTCTAACTTCCTCATTAATCTAAATTCTCATCTAGCCAACATTCACAATTCATTAGGATAATTGAGATTTGTCTGTAATGCATTAAACTAATCAAAACAATCTTTTAAGAAGTAGAAGCTATTACAAATTTTTCATGTCAGCTTTTTAACATTTGTTACAATTCAGCAATAATCAAGCTTTGAGGCCCATATATTTTATACATATCTAGTAGAGATGAGAGAACATTGATTCAAACGGTGCCAAAATATAGGGAATTGACAGTGAATTATTTTCCATGTAAATCCAGATATAGTACACATGGGCCAACCTTATCAGCTAATGTCATCAGTGTCTCCAACCATTCAAGTTTTTCCTTTTGTGTGTCGGGGAAATGGACTCCTGTGCATGCATGGAGCCATAAGTGGCTTCACTGGTCCTTGCTGTCTACCCAGCACACTTTTTTGGATACAAAAGGGCCATGAGGAATAAGCTATTCGTCTTACTGCCAAAGACACCTCTCCCATGCAGATGTGTGGAATAGGAAGTTAAGAGAAACAGCTTACCCCCATAGCCATTTTCTATCTGTAAGAGGATGTTGGGCAGAAAACAGGGACTGAAGAAGGCTCTCTTGCTCTGTGCATACACCCAGGCACCCATTCCCCTCCTCCCCATCACACCATTTTGAAGGTGATTGAAGTCACATGTTAATGCGAGTTACGGTGGAGTTTCTACCAACCCACCTTATGTTTAATTTTTCATGTAATCAGACCCTAATGTCAATTATGCTTCAGCTTGAGCTTTCCATCTGTAAAAAGTGAAAAAGTAGTAAACATACTTTACATGGCTGTCATGAATTAACGTACTTTGATATTTGGTATTATAGGTTTATGTTATTTAATCCAACCTGTTGTAGTAAATCAGGACAGTTTAAACCATGCTTTCCTGATCATTTGCATTGATGGGGAATTCAGATTTCAGCCCTACATTTTCAGTACCCATATTTCTAATTGTGTAGCCAGGATGGCTACCAAGGAGATTTAAAAGGCATAGGAAATGTCTTGTGAAAAAAATCTCATAAACTTTAATTTCAGCAAACAGTGTAGTTGTTAAAATGTGGGTTTAGTGCTCACTGTCTAGCAAGAAGCAATACAAAATAAACAGATAAGTGCAAATCTACCTAATTAGCATGAATTATATTGGCTATGAAGCATCTCTCTTTTTTTGGTGTACACTTCAGGTTCACAAGGCATATTTTATTCATCTGAGGAAACAGTTCACACGTTATTGTTATAAATATCCCCCACCCCTACCTCACAACAGCTCTGGAAGGGGAAAAGTTTCAGTGGGTTATCAGAGAAATGGGATCTGGAAAGCCCTGTTTTGCAACAACTCTGTGTAGTAAATAGATTGTGATACAAATTTCTCTTCAATGAGTGAAATAGTTGAACTAACGCTTGTTATGTATGAATTATTTTAAAACCCTGAAATAATCCAATTCACCTTCCAAACAAGGACATCATTTCAACACAATAACTTTTTAAATAACTCAAGAAAAAATGTAGGTCAATGTCAAGGATTTTGCTTCTATAACAGCAAAAAATGTTTAATTCATCAGTAAGGCAGTCTTTGATATCATTGTTCAGTTCCTAAATATATCAGTGGAGCAAGCAGATTATGGGGTCAACACATTGGCTTTAATTTTTGTCTCCTGGACTGTTAAGGTGAGCTTTGCAATTTACATTCCTTTCCATAGAAAACAATACCAACATGATTAAAGCTTCTAATAATACTTCCCTTTTAACAAGCCCCTGTATGCATTTAGTTTTGTTACTAAATGGACTAAACAGTTGTTTAGGAAGCCATACTTAGTTGGAGTTAACACTTCTGCAGCCTTTTTTGGGCACTCCACTAATGTGAATAGGAAGTCCCTTACAGATGTGGAAAATTGGTGTGCATATTGGAGCCCTGGACCTGCCAATTCAAACTGTGTTCATTGTTCCTAATATACCTTTGTGCCTTCCTTTCTTAAATATCTCTATGCCATTTAAGTATCATAAACTGTACTCCAGACAAATTGTAAGTTAATGTGCTGAAACATTACCATGTTCTCATAATTTAGAACTATAAATATTCTTCCTTTCATCTTTCCTGCCCTGATAATTCTCATGCTAGTCTCTTAGAGAAAGTAGTTTCTTGCTCAAGTCTTATTATGAAAATCAGCATGAATAGATGTGCACTTGAGGCAACCAAGATTTAGAAAGCTCAGTTAGCAGCCCTTATTAGAGCAACAACTGGAGTTTACAAGCCTCAGCAAGGAGCAACACAAACTAATTAGAACAAAAATAAATGACATTATGCATGGTCCACTAGACGTGTGTGGGCATAAAATTAAATAGTGACCTAAGTGTAATAAGAGTTTATTTGTCCCACTACATTCTATTATTGCAGGCCTCATTCCTTTGTGAATGATTATTGCTTTAATAATCCTGCTGTAAATCTCACTCTCCTTCCATGCACTGACATACAGAAAATGAGGCATTTAAACTGCTTTATCTCAACAGAAAGATCAGGAGAATTTGGATCATTTTTATTTTTAACTTCCATGTGTCAAAATTTACCCTTTGCTCATTTCTTGATGCTAGAAAGGACTGTTTTGAAAGCCACAAATTGGAAGCATTTTTAACTGACTAAATTAGATAAGAAGCCTAATCTACTGTATTCTGTTTGGAAATGGCTTTGATGTTTTTCATGAAATTTCTCTTGGGAGAATAAAATTCTTATAAATTATCCTATGTATGTATCGTGTGAAGATTACTGATACTATTGTGACACATCAGATGGTGTATGTCCATTTTTATGGGCCTTGTGTTTATTATAAAGCTGCTGCCACTCATTTAAGTACTTTCTCAGACATTTTGTGGAGGCAGAGCTTCTAAAAAAAATTACAGTCAGTTACATTTCAGTACTGGTAGCATTTCACTCCAAGAGGTCAAGGACTAAAGAAAGATGTTGCTTACAGTGAAAATACTGTGCCACTGAAATGATCTGAAACATGCTAGAAATCTGAAAACCAAGTTCAAAAACAAATCTCTTCAAGGGATAGTGGTTCATGGGATTAAGCTGACACCAAGGACCTTATTCCTTTCTGAACAGGTACCTGCCAGTTAGGGATACAGAATGAGAAGATTTCTATATCTATTACATTTTAATCTCACCCTTCCTTTAATAACTTGAGGGCACCACACATGGTTTTCATGTCTATCAACTGTGTCATGCTTTCTCAGCTGTTGCACAATTTAAATTTGCTTGATCCCAGAGAAACAACTCTCTAATTTTGCATGGCCTTTTGTTTTCCTAGGACGTCTTTATCTAGGATCTTAGACTAGGTCACATGTTCAAACAGGTCGCCCAGTCTCCCCTTTCCAACTAAAACTGTTAACCCAAAGTTGAACGATGTGCCCCATGTGCCCGCCTGCCAGGCCTGAAAGATGAAGGATAAGAAGGTAAACTGAAGCCAAAGCCACAGCGTCAAGAAGGAAAATGAAGGCAGCCCAGACTTAGCAGACTGGTGCTTCCATGTGGAATACTGATCTGGAAAGACTTGGATGGAATTGTGCATAGTACACAGTCCCGCTATTTCTGATTCTTTAACACTGGGTTATCAGTTTTAATCAGAGCTCAGAAAAGACAAAGAAGTCACAGTTGGCTTGCGGTGGCACCTAAGTGAAGGACAGCAGTTGTAGGCCACTGAATGGGCAGCAACCTGGTCCATGTGCTTGGGTCCTCCACAGTACAGCTCTCTCTTAATAATTCTTTATTATTTCAAATTTTCAGCCTAATCTTCATAACATCAGCCTCTGCAGCAGCCAGGGATTCGGAGATTGGAGGAGAGCCTCCCTCCTCTGTGTACCTGCATGGAGGTTGGCTGGTTGCCAGTATTTCTTTGCATTGTACATAAAAGAACACAGAGAGGGAGTGGTGAATGTTTGGTTTCCTTCATGGGATGGGAAGTAGATGGGGAAGACTTCTCTCTATCCTTCTATACTAAAAGTTGGAGATTGGATAGGTTGTCCAGTCTCATTAACCCAGAGTTGAATGAAGAAGGAGAAGGAGTTGATTGAAGGAAGTGAAATTTGACAGAAAATACAAAACTCTAACCAGATTCGTCCTTCTACACACAATACTGATCTAGAAAGAGACCTGAGACCCTGATCTTTAACATAGGGTTAACAATTTTAATCAGAAGAGCTCAGAAAAGACAGAAGTCGTTCCAAGCAGAATAAAGTTCCTCTTGGTGCTCCTTGATCCATTATCTTCGGAGGACTTCTTTAATCACAGTGAGGGACACCTAAGCAAAGGACAACAGCAGCAAAAAGCTACTGAATGGGCAGCTTGGTCCACACACAGATGCCTGGGTCTTCCTTGGCATGGCTTTAATAATTCTTTATTATTTCAAATTTCCAGCCTAATTTGCATAACATGAGGCTTTGAGGCAGTCCAGAACTTGGAGGGCTCTTCAAACCCATGTGTGCACACTAGACATGGGCACGAACCAAAAAAATTTAATGAACCAGCGGTTTGTGGTTCGGTGCTGACGAAGATTCCGAGATCGCGAACCACAATGAACATTTTCCGTTGCTGAACCGGTTTGCGGTTTGCGGTTTGTGGGGTGCGGAACAGCCCCCATAGCACTTAGAGAGCCCATATTCCTGAGGAGTCTTTTGCAGACTCTCCTACAGACATCACTCAAGTTTGGACAAGATTGCAAAAGGGATCTTGGAGTTATACCCTCTCCAATCCAAGGCCCCCAGGAAATTCCCACTCGATACAATTACGTTGTATTTGACGTTGGCCCAGTGTACAGAAGGTGGGTGTTGACGGCGGCCGCCGGCCCTGGTGGGCACGGAGAGGTGGGGGCGGTGGGGTCTGGCCACTCACCAGTGGCTCCGCCTCATGTGCACGCCCACCAGGCCAAAAAGGAGTGCTCTGGTATTCCCAGCGAGGGCAAGAATGTGGGTACTGCCAGCAGCCACTGGGCCTGGCGGGCACGGGCAGGCGGCGGCGAGCTGCCTCGTCTCAGGGGGCAGGGGGCCTGGATGCTCGCTGGTGGCACCCCCCCATGTGCCCGCCCACCAGGCCAAAAAGGAGCGTGCTGGTATTCCCAGTGAGGGCAGGAAGGTGGGTACTCCCGACGGCTGCTGGGCCTGGTGGGCACGGCGAGGAGGTGGTCTGGCCACTCGCCGGCGGCACCCTCCATGTGCCTGCCTACCCGGCCGAAAAGGAGCGTGCTGGTATTCCAAGTGAGGGCAGGAAGGTGGGTACTGGCAGCGGCCACCGGGCCTGGCAGGCACAGGGAGGCGGTGGGTCTGGCCACTCGCCGGTGGCACCCCCCATGTGCCCACCCACCAAGCCGAGGAGGAGCACGCTGGTATTCCCGGTGTGGGTGGGAGATGACATGACATTCGGACGGGGGCCTGATCCCCCAGCAGCTGCAGGTCCTCACCTCAGGGTCCCACTGAGGAAAATTTTGACAGCAGCCGACAGTACCCACCTTCCTGCCTTGCCGGAAAGGATGGGAGGGAGAGGACCTGTCATGTGGGTGGTAAGTGGGAAGATCCCCCCAACCTCCAGGCCAAAGAGGAGCACGCTGGTATTCCCGGAGTGAGTGGGAGAGGACATGTCATCATGAGGAGGGGGAGGAGGAAGATCCCCCAGCATCCGCGGGTCTTCACCCGAGGGTCCCACTGAGGAATAGTGCAGCGGCGGCGGCCAACAGTACACACCTTCCTGCCTTGCCGGAAAGGATGGGAGGGAGAGGATCTGTCATGTGGGGGGTAAGTGGAAAGATCCCCCCCAACTTCCAGGCCAAAGGGGAGCACGCTGATCTACATACAGTTCTCCAACCATATACTATTCTCTGTTAACATTCATTCTCTAATGTTTGTGCATACATTCTAGTGTCTTTTTCATTATACTGATACATTCTGGATTGTTTGTGTCTTTCTCTATTTTTGATTTTCAATCCTTTTCTCCATGGATGTGGTGTGTTCTGTTCGATTCTATATCTCCGTGATGCATTTGCATTCTATTTCTATTTCTAGAACGGTTGATATCTGTGTGCCCCTTTCTATCTGTTTCTGTGTTTCTCCCTCTCACTGCCTATTTGCATCTTTCTATCTCTCTCTGTCTCTTCCTATGTGATTCCACCACTATTTATCTGAATCTATCTCTTTCTATGTATATATGTGTCCTTTATTATTTCTTTCCATCACTAGCTGTCTTTTTTTCTCTTTCTATAGCTATATTGTTTTCTGTATTCCTTTCTCTATCATCATCCATCTGTAGGCTTGTGTGCCCATCTTTTCCCAATGGTTTTCTTTTTGTTTTTTAATACATCTTTCTATCTGTCTCTCTGTCTTGTTCTGTCTGACATGAGGAGGGGGAGGGGGAAGATCCCCCAGCAGCAGCGGGTCCTCACCCGAAGGTCCCACTGAGGAGTAATGCGGTGGCAGCTGACAGTACCTACCTTCCTGCCTTGACGGAAAGGACGGGAGTTGTGGGACACATTCCCACCCAGCCGGAAGGGGTCCTGTCAGTCCCGTTGACAGGGGAGCTGCCATGTTGTCAACTGACTGTATCCCTATACAATACAATTGGCTGCGTGATCGCAACCAAGCTGTGTAACCAAGGAGAGAGCAGTAACAGGATAGTCACTTGTGAAGCAGGGGCTGACCTGATCTGCCGTCCTGCCTTTGTGGAAAGTAGGAGGTGGGCAGGACAGGAGACATTGTTTGGATGGGTCAGAGTGGTTCCTGAGAGGGGGAGATGAAAATGTGACAGCAGCAGCAGCAGCAGCTGACATCGGCCACCTTCCTGCCTTTGTGGGAAGGACATGAGTTGAGGTACCCATTTCCCCCTGCTCAGAGGGCTCTGCGTTTGCAATGGATGGGGGCACCGTGTGGCTGAACTATATGTGAAACAGTTCCTGAACTGCTGTGCAAGTGCCCAAAGGAGGCTGCCATCAGCATCACCCACCTTCCTGCCTTCCTGGAAAGGATGGGAGGGAGCGGACCTGTCATGTGGGGGGTAAGTGGGAAGATCCCCCCGCAACCGCCAGGCCAAAGAGGAGTGCACTGGTATTCCTGGCATGGTAGGGAGAGGATGTGTCATTTGGATCGGGGGCCTGATCCCCCAGCAGCCACCACGGGTCCTCACCCAAGGGTCCCACTGAGGAACAGTGCGGTGGCAGCCGCCTACTGAGCCATCAGCCTCAAGGTTGTAAGTGGTGCTGTCCCAGACCCCGAGGGGACAACCTCCACCAGTGCAGCCTGCCGGAGTGCTCTGCTCTCACCAGCATCACCCTCAGGGCAAAGTGACCCTCCCACTGACCCCCGCTCAGAAGAGCTGGTGGCCCCCTTTCTCCCCCCAATGGATGTTTCACTGGGTGAGGAGGGAGACAGGCTTGGGTGGTGCCTCTTCAGGTGCTGAGTCAGGGCCGTCGAAGACAGGTGCTTTGGGGTTTTGCCCCTGCACACCAGGACATCACAGGCATGGCACTGCACCACACGGGGGTCATCAGGAAGGGCCCGAAAGTGCCTCCATACGGAGGTCTTGAAATGTCAACTGCTAACTGTCCCAGGGGAAGGAGGAAGAATGGTTACAGGCTGCGCTGCGGGGATGGACATGGACAACGGGGTGAGGGGGTGGACTGCAGGAAGGGGTACCACAGAGAGTTTGGTATGGGGATGGGAGAGATCTTTCATAACACATGTACCATTCCTCCAGGGATTCATCACCCACCCACCCCTCCTCAAAATGTTGAGAGAGATTGTCTCCCCCCTGTGCAAAGACCTCTTTGGCCTCCTCCACAGCCCCCACAGGTGAATTGGGGGGAGTGGGAGGACTCTCTGCGGCCCCCGAGCCACACCCAATACTGCTTTCCACAACTGAACCAGGAGGAGTGCCATTGCTCTTCATTCCACAACCACCCTTGGCGGCCAACACAAGAGGAAGACTCATGGTGCCACCAAACTAGAATTAAGGAGGACAGGAAAGGAGATGACTCTGTGTGCCCTCTGCCACGGTACCCACTGAGCTAGGCCCCAGGGCCTGTCCCTCCCACCAGAGGGAGGGAGGGACTAGAGCCCTAGCCCACCACTCCCACAGACCTGACCCAATCAGGAACCGATTAATAATAAACAATGTGAGCCCTCAGCCGAGGTGCCCACTGAGCTTGGCCCCAGGGCCTGGCAGCAGCCCTGGCACCAGAGGGAGGGAGGGACTAGAGCCCTAGCCCACCATTCCCACAGACCTGACCCAATCAGGCATTGATTAATAATAATCAATGTGAGCCCTCAACTGAGGTGCCCACTGAGCTTGGCCCCAGGGCCTGGTAGCAGCCCTGGCACTAGAGGGAGGGAGGGACTAGAGCCCTAGCCCACCACTCCCACAGACCTGAACAGATTAGGCAATAATAACACTGTGTGAGCCCTCAGCTGAGTTGCCCACTGAGCTTGGCCCCAGGGCCTGGTAGAAGCGCTGGCACCAGAGGGAGGGAGGGACTAGAGCCCTAGCCAACCACTCCCACAGACCTTAACAGATCAGGCACTAATAACACTGTATGAGCCCTCAGCTGAGGTGCCCACTGAGCTTGGCCCCAGGGCCTGGCAATAGCACAGGAACCAGAGGCTGGGGCTACAGCCATAGACCAGCACACCAAGATGCCTGGACAGAACAGGCACAGAGACTAAGAATAATAATAGTAATAAGAAGAATCATAATTAAAATTATTAGGATTGTGATAATCATAAGAATCATTTGGTGAGCCCTCAGCCCAAATGCCCACCGAGCTTGGCCCCAGGGCCTGGCAGCAGCCCTGGCACCAGAGGGAAGGAGGGACTAGAGCCCTAGCCCACCACTCCCACAGACCTGACCCGATCAGGCACTGATCAATAATCAATGTGAGCCCTCAGCCGAGGTGCCCACTGAGCTTGGCCTCAGAGCCAGGCAGCAGCCTGGAACCAGAGGAGATAGATCCCTATCCCTCAAATCCAAGCTGAATTATACTCTCAGTCTCTCTCCCCAAAGGCTAGCAAGTGGCAAGCAAGAGCTCTGTCCCACTCCACTGCTAGCAGAAAGTAAAACCCAGCCTGGGAGCCCACGGCTATTTATAAGCACAGGTACCATTGAGCAATGCAGGAGGTCTGTGTTTGGCCATCAGAGCTGCCTATCAGGGTTTGCAGGGATGAGATTGGAGTGCCTGTGGCTACAGGACACCCCCTTCCCCCTCCCTCCCCTGTGTGTCTTTTCCAGCTTGTAACCGCTTTGCAAGTCCGTGGTTGGAAGGAAGACCTGCCGATCAAGGTAAGCTGGGCTTCCATTCGGGTTTCCAGGGCGACAGAAGGAGGGCAGACAGAGCTCAGGCATTCCCCCGGCTCCGTTGCCAGGGGACTTTATTGCTGGCGCCTGACTGTCTGGCTTCCCGAACCATGGCTGAACACACCGAAACAGGCCTCTTCAAAATGCTGGTTCGTTGGCCGTGGATGATCACGAGCCACCGGATTGCGATTTGCGATTGCGCGATCGCGATTTTCGTGGGTTTTTGAAGTTTGTGCCCATCTCTAGTGCACACTGACATGGATGTTGCACGTTGGTTGCTTGCTGGTCTTTCCTTGCATTGTGTGTAAAAGTGCACAGAAAGGAATTGATGAGGCAATGCTGATGGCTCCATGCCATCTGCTGCTCCCTTCTCCAGTGCTAGCAAGCCTTTTGCGAATCACTCCCTACAAGCTCAAGACACTTAATGCCAATGGCAAGAAAAAATGTACTAATGCGCAATGCTCACATTCCTTTTCCTGCCAACGGAGTTACACTACGTTAGGGCTCAGTCTTTCCCCTTGAGATCCAATTGGTTGGTTTCTGTTAAGGAAAATGCTGCCATCTGGGCTGCTGGCTAGGGCCAGTTCCTGCCTGCGCTGCTACACGATAAGAACTGAACCAAACCACACAAACTTTTGGTTTGTGTGTGTGTGTGTGGGGGGGGTGTCATTACAGCTTTGCTTCCAGATTTTGTTCCATTATTCCAGGAACTGCTTTAAGGAGCTGAAGCAGCTCCTTAGTGCATTTGTTCTGTTTTGCACACCCCTAGTGGATAGCATGGGAAAGACAAACATTCTCATTGGCAAGGATAACAGATGAACAGATATTGATCTGCCTGTTTTGGCTCTATGGTTTAAGGACTATGATGAATATCGTGCTGTTCACTGTTATCTCTCATCTGTAAATGTAATATTAATTCTAAAGATGTGATTTAACACAATGGAAACATCCTTGATTTTTCTTGCTTGTTTTAATTGTATTCTTTTCAACTTGGTACTTAGTGGTATTGATTTTTTGTTTGGAATAAATATGTGGTGTCTGGCAGGTTAAATCCCCTTTATTGAAAGGTGAATGCTCAAATTTTGCTATTATCTTTACTCATAAGTGTGAGAGTTTTGTTGTCTACCAGAATTTATTTCAGACTTAACTGATGACTGAGGGTCGAACACCCTGAAATGTTATTCATGCCTCTCATCATTTATGATAGGAATTTGTGAGTGCTCAGAAAAAATGATCTCTTACACTATTAATTGGTAGTTATAATCTAAGTGCGGGAAAAGGCAGTGCATTGCCCGGTAACTGTGTAATACTCCCTCTCTTCCATGGATGTCATCTGTCACCATGAAGTATTGCCTCGTACTACATATTTACCAGCATATATTCTTGCAGTGGAGGAGGAGAAGGCAAAAGCGTCTACAGCTTGTATAGTTAAAACTACTACAAGCTTGTCAATTTCAGGACAATTTCATGTTTGGGGGTATTTTCACACCTCCATTGACCATTTTTGGGCAGAATTCAGAGAAATGTGGCTCTGGAACTGCCCCCCCCCCCTTTAGGACACTGTCATGTGTACAATAGAAAACAATTTCAGGTCGATAGCTGTGTTGGTCTGTAGTGGAAGAGCAAGAATCAGGTCTGGTAGCACCTTAAAGACAACTAGATTTCCAGGGTATGAACTTCCAAGAGTCAGAGCTCCCTTTGTCAGAAAACACTGTCTCCAAAATACAGCCAATTACTACTTAGAATTTGCTTCCTGTAAATAATGAAGTACTCAAAGGAAAAAAATACAACCCCAATTAACAATCTATGCATTTTGCCACTGGGGTAGTTTTTTCACCCCAGCTCATGTAATCTATTGAGGTAAAAAACACTCTTATGAGTTTTTCATAACAAACGTCTCCAGGAATGTCATTTTAAGGTGTTTTGAAGACTGCATCTTGATTGACTGACAGGATAACCTGATAATATTTCAAGGCTAAAGTCTGTAAAAGCTTTTCATTGTGTCTTGAGCGCTAAGTTTCTTGATGTCCACAAACAAGGTCCATTTGGAATCAAAATTTGTTAGAGGGAGACCAGCTATTGGTTTTAATTTGCACTCTCTAATTTAGCTGTTAGAATTCTCTTGGAAACAGAGAGGACTTACAACAGAAGTCAGTGATGGCTTCATCAAGAAGGGGTAATTTATTATTTCTGATTGCTTAAGTATTTTCCCATGATATTTTGGCTTTTTGGCTTTTTTTAAAAATCTGGAGGTTGTCAAGACATTTGCTTAACGGCAATCTTATCCCCCTCTCCCCCTCACCCACACATTGCCTGCCTCTTTGCCTGTGCGCAGGTTCTGTGCTGGATACCATACTTCCAAAATGGGGAATTGTTTTAAGATGGATGGTGGTAGTGCAAGTGGGGATTGAGTAACACTCAGTATTCTACTCTATAGCTGTCATATTTGGAGCTGCATACATGCACATTTGAGTCCTGAAGAGGCTCTCAGAATAGTCTAGATCACTGACTCTGAAAGCAATCAAACTGTATTTGAGAGCCAGTTTGGTGTAGTGGTTAAGAGTGCGGGACTCTAATCTGGGGAGCCGGGTTTGATTCCCCAATCCTCCACTTGAAGCCAGCTGGGTGACCTTGGGCTAGTCACAGCTCTCTGGAGCTCTCTCAATCCCACCCAACACACAGGGTGTTTTGTTGTGGGGATAATAATGGCATACTTCGTAAACCGCTTTGAGTGGGCATTAAGTTGTCCTGAAGGGCGATAATGTTATTTTGTTGTTGTTGTTGTTATTTGAAAATGAGCATGTGGCACAAACAGAAGGCTGCTCAGAAACAGAAGAATATGCTCCTGCAGAGAATTCTTCAAGCTCAGGTACGTCCACAGATGAGGAACAGCCTCTGGTGGCCAGAGACATGTGGAAGAGGCAAGTCTTATGCCTGTGGTTGTCCAACAGGCAGAACAGCTAGAGATGGGACGATGGCTATTATACAGCCAACTGATCCTTCAGAAGGTGAACCTTCAGTAGGTAGTGATACAGATGTCAAGAGGGGCAGGGATGGAAGGTGCTGGTCCAAAGTTCCACAGCCAGTTCACCATAGGACAGCCAGAGACATAGTATGTGGATGTTCTCAGCCAAAAAGACATGCCTAGAATGATACAATGTTGGAAGTTTTTGAACTTCTGCTTACAGAAAAAAAATCTTTATTTCACCATCTGTGAAACAAACAAAGAGGCAGAGCATGTATTCAGACAATGGGATGAAAACAACCCTAACAATGCGAAAGTGTGCAAAACCCTTGACATAGTGGAGTTGAATGCATACCCTGGACTACTGTTTCTGCCAGGTGTGTATCATGCATTTCATGAACCCCTGGAGAAAATATGGGATGTGTCATCTAGGCACCCCTACTTTAGAGTAAAAATTACCCAAGATACAAACAACATTAGGGTTTACTAATATTACATGATTTGGCTAAAAATGGTGGCAGTTAGTGTTAGTTTTCTAAGGTTCTAATAGGTTCAAAGGATTGCCTTTTTTTGTTGAAATAGAAAATAAAAATTACAGCTTTAGAAAGGAACAAAACTAGTGTGAGTGTGCAAAGAGGAAAGATGCATATACTCAAAGGAAAAATTCTGCCACGTGAAAATATGTTTTCAAGCTCTAGATGTTTTTGACAAACTCAATGACTTCTTGCATTTGTGGGACATTTTTTACCATGAGATATATTGGAATTTGGTAGAGATTATATTCATGTTGCTCTCTTATGTGTGGCTTCACTGAAGAACTAGGAATACAGGAACCAGCCTCACTTAAAAGATAATGAAACATACAAGGGAATATGTTTATGATATTAAAAAATCTTGAGCTAACTTCTATCAGTTGCTTGTTTATATCACAGAAATTACTTTCTTCACAATAGACAGAGGTAAAGCCTTCTAGTTCTCTGAGCAAAACCATTTGAAGCTGGAACAGCATCAGAAGTCTCCATTGCACTTGGTAATAACTCTTAATTCTCATCACCAGGAGAAAGAGAACAAGATGCTAAGGTCATCCAGCAACACAGGTAATAAATCTCGTAAAATTGGAACATGCCTCTACCAGTTTACTGAATAAGCCAACAAAACAGTTTATTATAGAAACTCCCATTTGGGGCTGAATTATGAGCACACAATTGATGACTATAAATGAAATATATTGCATGCAATTTATAAAAGGAAATTGAGAGTCCATGGTAACTTTTTCCATGCTTAGTATAAAAAAAGAAAGTCTTCTGTACAGTAGCAAAAAAACTCAAAAAAGAAACTATACTCATTTCAGTTATAGTCATTAAGAAAGTAAAATTACTTTCTCCCATAAGTATTATAAAAAGCTGTTAGGGAAGGCCACCCCCCTTTGTACAGGAAGCCTAAGCTACTGATAAAAAATTTACTTTGCAGACACTCTGATGGCACAGTGTTAGATTGTTATAAAAAAAGATTGTTATAAAAAAAAGAAAAGCTTTTTTAAAGAAGCTTTCCTTTATCTAATTAGAGCTAACATTTCCATTCACTCAATTTCAACTGTCATAGCAGTCATAAGGACTTTTTTTTTTTTTGTAAAATCTTTATTGTTATATTCCAAGAAAAAAAACCCATCACCACAACACCCGTGTAGGGACAGCCAGGCGGTAGCTACATAAATATTATTCCATACCATATTGTATCATATTCACAATTACTCCCAATACAACTCTATTGCCCTATACATCATTCCACATAACCTTACAATCAAATATACTTCTCAATTTCCTATTAACTGACTAATCACCCCAAATTGTTGAAACGATTCTAAATGCCTCACTATCCTTCTAAACCAATCCTCCTCTTGTTCACTAACCTTTAGCCCATTCATTCTATGTATCTTCATCGTAAGGTACTCTAAAACTATTATATTATTCATTTTATCCCTCCAGTGATTAATCATCAATTCCTCAGCTTCTTTCCAATTCCTTGCTATAACCTGTCTTGCTGCTACTAACATTAAATTTATCCACTTAGATTCCTCTCTTGACCTTAACCCTATTCCATCCAAATTAATAAGTGCCATTGCTTTAGATATTCTTACCCTTCCTCCCACTATCCTCGACATTTCCAACCCAATCTGATCCCAGAATTTCTTTACTAAGGGACAATCCCACCACATGTGACTGAACGTTCCCAATTCTCCACACTTCCTCCAACAATTTTTACTCCCCGATTTTGAAATATAATATAACTTGACCGGTGTATAGTACCATTTCTGTATCATCTTCAAACCTTGCTCCTGCATTAACCTAGAAGTAGTAACAAAAGGAGGTAGCCTAAAGATCTTTTCCCACTCTTCATCCCTAATATTACTTTGAATATCTGTTTCCCAATACTCCTTCAAAAACTCTCTCGGTGATTCCCCTATACCTAATAAGACCTTATACAGTTTTGAAACTATTTTTGCCTTATCTTCTCCATACTCTTTCACCAATTTTTCAAAGGGAGTGGCTAATCTTTTACCAATATTGTTAATTTCTTCCTCCTTCAACAATGAGGAAATTTGATTTTTTTGCAGCCAATTAATCCTGTTCAAAATATTCTTCTCCTCATCCACCCTCCCTTCTGCTCCCCACACCTTTTTCAGCTCTATAATCATCATCTTCTTTAATTTATCTCCTACCTCCTTTGACATTGATCCCCTCAACGGGGCAAATTTATCATAATACCATATTTTGGTAATAGGTGATATCCCCGGGGCAAGTTCTTTTTTCCACTTCTCCCATACCCAACAAGGTCCATGAAAGGTTGATAATTTATCACCTAACTTCTTCCTCCTTTTCCTCCTATCAAACAGACTTTCCTTTCCCCCTACTACCTCAAAATTTTCCCGTTCTATCCAACCAAGATCTTCTCCCGACTCTCCCTCCAACCAAATCATTAAATGCCTTAATTGATATGCATCGTAATAAAGACTAATATTGGGAATCCCCCATCCCTCATCTTTTATTCCATGATATCTATACCTACCAGCCGTCCTTGGTTTCTTGGATGCAAACACAAATCTATCTATAGCTCCTTGCCACTTCTTCAATATATATCCTGGTATATGCCAAGGTAGTACATAGAAGAGGTAAGTCAACCTAGGAACTAAAAACGTTTTAACCATCGCATTCCTTGTACTAATTGATTCTTTCCTCCTTCCCCAAGTTCTCATTTTATCTTGAATTCCACTCCAAATTCTTTTAAAATTATACTCAAATAATTTTTTATCATTCCTAGGAATATTAACCCCTAAATACTTCATCATTTTATTTGCTATGGGAATCCCCAAAGTTTTAGAAGCTGCTAATTGTATTTTCGGTTTAACGTTAAAACACATCATTGAAGATTTTGAAAAATTCACTTTCAACCCTGACACCTCTTCAAATTCTTGTAATACCTTTTTTAACAGGGCCATTGCAGACTCCAAATCCTTAATTGTCACCATCATATCATCTGCATACAATGTTAACAAATTCCCATCTACTTTCCCTTTTCCTGGGACTTCAAAACCAACTATTCCTTTATTCCTTTTTAATTTAAGCACCAACGGCTCCAGTGCTAAAATAAATAACATAGGAGATAGAGGGCATCCCTGTTTCGTACCACCCAAAACTTGAACATACCCCTCTACTGTTCCACTAATTCCTACCATCGCCTTAGACTTGATATATATAGCCTTAATCATATTTTGAAATTTCTCCCCAAATTTATACTTTTGAAATATATTTTTCATATACGTCCAATCCACCGAATCAAACGCTTTATAAATATCCAACGCCAAAAGCGTAAGAGGCAATTCCTTATTTTTAGCTAAATAGACCATACCCATCACCTTCCTAACCGCTTCTACCAAATACTTCTGAGGCATGAACCCAAATTGATCTTTCCCTACCAATTGTGTTATACACTTTTTCAGTCTCATTGCCATAACCTTTGCAAATATTCAATAATCCATATTGGTGATAGAGATTGGCCTATATGAATCCCTTAGAGTCTGATCCTTCCCCGATTTAGGGATTAACACCAACCTCGACTCTAACCATGAAGATGGGGTAGCAGATCCGTCCAAAATTCCCTGAAACAATTCAGTCACATGTGGCACTAATACGTCCTTAAAATGCTTATAGAACACTGCATTAAACCCATCTAATCCAGGTGCAGATTGCACATTCATAGAGTCTATAGCCAACTTAACTTCTTCTTCCATTATATTCTTATCTAGCTCCCCTCTACTTTCCTCACTCAATTCTGGGAATTCCACTCTCTCGCAGAATTGTTCTATATCACAACTTTTAATTCCTTTGTTTGCATACAATTTATTATAAAAATCTAAAAAATTCTCCAAAATCTTTTTAGGTTCAGTTTCCAACACCCCATTATCATCCCTAATCGCCCTTATGTTTTTTCTTACCTGGAGATTCCTAACTTTATTTGCTAATATTTTCCCTCCTTTCCCTTCAAACTCGTAATACTTCTGTTTACTATACCATAGTTTTAAGGTAGTTCTATTAACATCTAATACATTCAACTCTTCTCTTTTCCTATTTACTTGTTCCCTATCCTTCTTCTTCTTAGATTTCCTAAATTTCTCCTCCAATACTCTGACTTCTTCTTCTACTTCTTTAATCTTCCTATCTTTACCTTTCTTCAATCTCACCAAATTCTGCCTACATACTCCTCTAATAGTAGCTTTCATTGCTTCCCATCTTATTGTCAGGGACGTATCTGATTTTTTATTCTCCACAAAATAGCATTCTATTGCTTTTTTAATATTACTCTTGCTTACTTCATCTGCCACTAGCCATGGGTTAAACTTCCAAAGATAGGGCCTATTAAAATGATCTACTTGCAAAAACGCTGAGACCGGGACATGGTCTGTAATCTTAATCATTCCAATATCCATGTCTTTTACCCAATTTCTTACATCCTGAGAAATTAGAATACCATCCAATCTGGAATAAGTTCCATGTGCCCCAGAATAGAATGAGTATGAATCATCATTAAGTCATAAGTACTTAATTCATGCAAAAAACAAACAGTTGGGTCAACAGATCACAAAGAATACTTACGTTGGTTACAAAGAAAAAGATGGACTTCTGAAACAAGACATCCTTGCCATGAAATATTTTACTTCTCTTAAAAAAATATTAACATCACCATCCTTCACCAAGAATACCTATTTATTTTATCTCTGGCTTCTTCCACTCTGGCTTCCAAACTGAAGTGCTTATATTTTTGAAATGTCTACCCAATGGTATGTTCTAATCATCCTTTCCTCATACTCTACAAACTTTTTTCAAAACCAGTTTTGCTCTGATCATTTTGGGACGAACACAATCCAAGTGTATTTCATGGTATCTGGATGGAAAGGTGCATGCTTTCAAAAGCCCTGCCTTTATCAGCACAGCCTCTTGTGGCTGCCATTCTAACCTGCCATGTCACCAGAGGTTTTTTTTTCAAAGCTTAAAAAAATCAGTAATTGCTATAGCACTATAATTCTATAGTCAGTGCTATAGTGCTATAGTAATTACTGATTTTTAAAGTAAGTTGTGGGGGGTGATGGAGAAAAGTGTGCAGAAAAATAGTACAAAAACACTCCTTCAATTGCAATGCCCTGTATTCATGGAGGAATTAAAGAAGCATGGAGAATATTCACCATATGGAAGTAGTCTTTATTTACTGCTAATAGTACAGACAAATCTGTAGCATGGTAAAAAGGGCCTTAACATATGGATCCAAGTAAAATGTTCAACTTAAGTTTGAAATTATATTTAATTTCCATTGTAATTTATTACAGACTTTTAAAATACCTAATTTCAGTAGTCTATTTTGACTATCTAGAGACAGCCCAGCCCTTGACTGTTGTCAAACAATTTGAAGCTAAATTCTCAGCCCAGACCTAATTTAGAAGAATGTAATTTGTTCATATCGCTACTTCAGTTGGCTTCTATGTAGCTGCCTATTTCCTAAGATTTATGCAAAATAGGAGATTTACAGTACAATTCTAACAGTGAAATCCTAAGAAGAGTTCCTCCAGTATAAGCCCATTGATTTCTGTTTAGGATTGTACTGTCAGACTCAGAACACTGTCCTGGGAGAAAGGCCCAGGATAGACATGAGTAAGATTCTGAATAGACATTTTAGGATTGCTTTTCTTATTTTTCGCCTAATGTTTAAAATGTGCTTGTTTACACATGGCTGTTGAGTCTAACACTACATTTAAACAAGGGTATCTATACTAAAGGAACAAGTCTCCAGGGTCTTTACACTAGAGGAACAGACATTAGTTCTATATACAATACAACAATTCTTTAGTGGGACAATTAGCACAGATCTTATACAAATACTAGAGATAACAACAGTCTTAGGACAGTGGCTGTGTTAGTCTACAATAGAAGAACCAGAAGGGCTCAGGAATCTCCATTCTTACTTGTATCTGATGAATGGTGTTTTGACTCTCAAAAGCCTATACCCTGGAAATCTTGTTGAACAACAGAGTCTGTAATACAGAGCATATATTAATAGACAACAGAAACACACACAACACCAAAACTATCTTTTGTCAGAAACATTAAAATCCAGAATTTCCGTCATCTGAATGTTAGTAGGCAAGATCCTAGGATCTAAGAGCACATGCTACAACAATCTTATTGAAACTAAACATGTCCTAGTCAGATCAGTATCTGGATAGTAGATTGTCTGGGAACTGTATATGTGTTGCCTTGAGCTCCTTGGAGGAAAGACAGTATGAGTTTCTCTACACAAGACTAGAGATGGGCATGAACAGCAATACGACCTTAAAAAAGCCATGAACAGCCCAATCAGCTGTTCATGAACAAGCTGTTCATGAGGCCCCATTCTAAATGAACAGGTGGTCATTGCAAGCCTCCTTCGTTGCTGTTCGTCAAGCCAGACAGTCTGGCACCTGCAATCAATTCCCTTGGCAACCAGAGGCAGGGACTGTCTGAACTCTGTCTGAACTCCTGCTGTTGCCCTGCAAACCCCATGTCCTATTGGCAATAGCACACCACCACCACTCTGACTGGCTTAAATAAGCACCTGATCAGCAACTAATATTTAAAGGGATATTTTGAATCAAGCAATGGCTGAAAGGCCAACTTGCCATTTCTACGGACACACTCTTCACAAGACAGAAGAGACTGCCAAAGGACTCTTTAACCCTGTTCTAGAAAGGAAGCAATAAGAGCTATGGCAGAGTTATGCTCAGATCACTTTCATTCAAGCTCATTCAGCTGTGAGCTTTGCATTATATATGTTTGGAATACACATACTTTCCTTCATTTTTAATACACAGTTCAGCCCTAACCATGTTTATTTGGAAGGAGGCAGCGTGGTAAAGAAGAACAGATTTCCTTGGGCTTTTTAACTGAAGACCCAAAGGTGGAATAGAAAAATAGAGCAGAGAGGACTTAGGTGAAGATGAATATACGTGAAAGCAATAAGGAAAGAGATTATAAGAAATTAGAAGATATGTATGTGTATACATAGATATATATAGTCAACATAAAAATCAACAATGCTTATATATATAGCTAATAATGGTAGTGGAGAGTGCTTTCAAGTCAGAGTTGACTTATGGTGACATACAAAAACTGGCAGATTCATAAATTCAGGGTTAAGTTACACTAAGCAACCTAAGTATATAAGGGTTAAGTATGTAAGAGTTATACAGTACATCTCCTGTACTCTTACTTTTCATTTTACAGTATGTATTTGCTTACATTTTAGTATAAACCATTTGCCTACATAGCCAGTATAGAAATAAGTATATAAAATTTTGAATTGTATTTAACAAGCAAGAAATAAAACAGAGTAATTTGGCATTTGCCCCCTTTTTAATATCCAGCAATAATATTTGTACAATCCTTGTTTACTCCCCAGTCTTTTTAGAAAACTTTTTTTAGGGGGGGTGGGGTTTAAATTTGAAATGAAACAATAGTAGTAGTTGAGTTTATTGCCAAAGGTCATTAGGATCTTAGATAAAAAAGTAAAATTTAAATTTAAGCGTTTCTTTTTTTAAAAAATAGCATGAAAACTGCCCTGCCTGGAAGGCGTCTTAAAATCATCTCCCCAGTTTACCCGCGACTTTACCAGAAAATCTTCCTTTAGCGGGTCTGGATCAAACCAGTGGTGATTTTTCTTTTTTAGGTCACTGACAGCCTCGGCTTAAAATGCTGGCTTTTATTGGCTTTTTAGAAAGCAGAATTCACTTCCTGAAGTCCCCAATCGAAACAGTGAATGACGGGGAAGGGAGGGAGTAAAAAATATTATTTTTGCTTTTGAACAATCTAAAGGGAGGGGGGGGGGTTGAAGAGCAAAAGGCACGTTGTCAGTAGATATTTTGCCTGAGAGATGACAAGGGCAAACTGAAAGCGGAGCGCATGGCGCACCTCATAGGTTCTCTCTTTCCGTGCAGCCTGGGAGAAGGAGGGAGAAGGTGGAGTTTCTCCCCCCCCCCCTTTTCCGGAGCCAGTAATGCGCGTCTGTGTCTTTGAACTCCAGCTCTCCGGAGCGCGGCTGCACGAGCGCTATAAATAAAGTTAAGGCCAAGCAGAGGGCGAGCACGGAGCTCGGCTGAAGGGAAAAGGAGGGTGTCCCACTCTTTCCCCCCGCTGCCAGCCATGGCCTGTGTGGACAGATGCCGCTGCTGCATGGACAGTAGGAGGCAGAGCAGCATCCTCTACAACATCCTGAAGAGCGAGGAGCAGCAGGCAGGAACCGGGCAGTCGGCCCCGCAGCCTGGCCCGGAAGGGCACGCGGCTCGGTTGGGTTGCTCGTGCGGCTCGCAGAAGCGAGTGGCTCTCAAGAGCCCGCAGGTGGCGTGTAAGGCGGCCTCGGCTGTGCTGGTGAAGACGCTGCGCTTCGTCAAGAACGTGCCCTGCTTTCAGGAGCTGCCCCTGGACGAGCAGCTGGTGCTGGTGCGCAGTTGCTGGGCTCCCCTGTTCGTGCTCGGGCTGGCTCAGGATCGCGTGCACTTTGAGACGGTGGAGACCGCGGAGCCCAGCATGCTGCACAGGATACTGACCAACAAGCGGCAAGAGGAGGAAGAGGAGGAGGAACCGTCCCTCGTGTCCCTCCGCAAGACCCCCACAGCGCTGGAGCAGCAGCAGCAGCAGCCCTGCGGGAGCAGCAGCCCTCAGCTGCCCTTAGTGGGGGAGATCCAAGCCATCAAAGGCTTCCTGGCCAAGTGCTGGAGCTTGGATATCAGCACCAAGGAGTACGCCTATCTGAAGGGGACGGTGCTGTTCAATCCGGGTGAGCCATTGCAGAGGCTGGTTGGGAGGGGGGGGGATTTCAGTCGCCGCTTTTGACTGGCTGGGGACCTATTGAGAAGTTTGACAGGTGCAGTTCCTTCTCGTCGTTGCACCTCTATGCTGGGAAGGCACCTCCTGTTGCACTCCTGCCTGTCAGAGGCGTACGAGTTTGCCCTCAGATTATAGCAATACCCCCTAGGGGGAGGAAGTGGACGGATGTTAGGGTGGACAACTGCTTTCTTCAGCCTTCTCTTTAAAGGGGCGAGGGGGGTGTTAACTGCTGCGTCTGGAAAGTAGAACCTGGAGACAGGAATTATTTTCTGTAATGAGGACTAAGAAGGTGTTTATTTAGTCCAAATGAAGTCACCGGCAGTTTCCACACACATTGAACAATGCACTTTCAATGCACTTTAGTTATCCTTTAGAAGTGGATTTTTTGTTCCACACATGGAAAATCTGTTACAAATGTGCACTAAAGCGTATTGAAAGTGGATTATTTAATGTGTGTGGAAACGGCCACCATGTACCACAAAGCTCTGTACTCACACACAAACTTTAGAGGATACAAAGGCATTACAAACCTATCAGTTCTGCTCTGGAAGTTTTACCTTTGGCATAAAAAGTTACATTGGCAAGTTCTTTAAGCAGTAGCAAAACTTGTCAAGACTTAAATAAACATAGTTCAGTATTGAATCAACTTACTAAATCTTGAAAAATAAGAATTTTTAAAAAATTCTGTAGTCCCTTAGGTTGAGTTTGTTTAGATTAAATCATAGCCCTATTATATTTAGGAAAGATGGTGTCAGAAGCATACTTATTTGATAGAGAGATAACCGAACTCATCAAAACTCTGGTTGAACCTGCTTGGGTCTAGGCTTTAAAGCTGAGAACTTTTTTTTTGTTTTATTATTCATCAAAACATCAGGATTTTATCAAAAACCTTAAGAATGAAGACTGAAAGCAACATCAAGCTTTATTTAGGTTTGTGCTTCATTTTCTATTATGGAGCTGTGGCAACATTTTTTTAAAAGCATGTGTGGCATGAAAAATACATTTCTTTTGTCATTGAACTGGTGATGTAGATTATGATGCAGCAAAGATGGGGGAAATTCCATTTAGTCCTGTCTTGTGTATATTAAAATGCGGGAAATGAATAACTGCAGTGAATTTTAAATAAAATTTTACTGAAGTACCACATCTTGATAATTTTAAGAAAAATCATTTTCTGAGCAAATTGTAACTTTGACAAACTCCATCATCTAGAGGACCCTTATTTTATAAATTATGTTCAAAGTTTATAATACTATTACTTGAAAACAGTAAAAGAAGAAAGAAAAATCAGTGCAGCCTTGCTGTGTAACAGTAACACATAAAATGTTCCAGATGAGTATAATAGGGCTATAATTTAATCTAATATAACATTTTAATATCAGCTGTCAGACTGAATTAGTAATGCTGTTTGCTCAAGGATTATAAAATACTGACCATCATTTACATGAAAATGTAAAATAGCTGTTTTCAAAATGTATCTGAACTTCCGCAGATCGTTGGGTTTTCAGAAGTGGCACAGAATTTTGGAAAGGATGCTGTGAAATTTTAGGGCAAATATGCACACTCAAAAAAAACAAACAGCTGTTCCTGAGTACGGTAATAGATTACACGGGTTGTTCTGGTTGAAAATGTAAAAACCTGATTGCAAGTTGAAGCTTTTATAGTCTATAGAGAGAAAGTATTGAAGTACAATTGCCAGAAGTGTACATAAATGAATAATATTGGCAGTCCAACCAGATCCTCTTTTCTCTGTATTATTTTCATAACTTTGAGCACTTAACTTCAGAGGTCCATTTAAACTTATAGATTTAAATGTTTTCCATGCTCATTTTAAACAATGCTGTATGTTGATGTATTGGGATGCTGCTACTTTTACTACTAAAAGTTCTGTGAAGGTGGATTTTCTTTTTATTTTATGCTTATAAACTGTCTGCTAGCTGGCATAATTTGGGAAATAAGTTATCATATTACAGACGAAGTCTTAATGAACAGATAACTCAGTTTGGTTTTTTCCTCCCATCTTCCAGATTTGCCAGGGCTCCACTGCGTACACTATATCCAGGGACTGCAGCAAGAAGCACAGCAAGCCCTAAATGAACACGTCAGATTGATTCACAGAGGGGACCAGGCCAGATTTGCCAAACTGAATGTAGCTCTGTC
Source organism: Eublepharis macularius (assembly GCF_028583425.1). Taxonomy (NCBI): domain Eukaryota; kingdom Metazoa; phylum Chordata; class Lepidosauria; order Squamata; family Eublepharidae; genus Eublepharis; species Eublepharis macularius. Next base: position 78,728,640 of record NC_072792.1, on the reverse strand, counting down.
CATGCTCGGATCTATCAATGCCAGTGTTATTGCTGAACTTTTCTTTAGGCCCATCATTGGAACAGTGAATATGGATGACATGCTGTTGGAGATGCTTTGTGCAAAGTTATGAAGTTTTGTGAGAATACATAATTTAAAGTAATAGAACAATGCAACATGGGAGTCCTACAACAGAATAGTGTAAAGTATTGTAAAATAAACTAACTTATTGTTTTTACATAGATAGTATTTTTGTATTCAATAATAAAATATTCTTTAAGCTTTAACACTTAATTTTTATTAAATGAACATGCCTTGAAAAGGTTTCAGTAAACATCTATGTATCCTTAAAATTAATCAAAAGTTTAGTTTCCAAATTGAGTTGACTATTCTTTTATACCTATCATTGAAGCTTGGATTGATCAGTGCATTTTGTGTTCAAATATAGAAGCTTCTGTTTCCTTTCATTCCAGTTATTGTCCTACGTTCATCAAACACATGGCAGACCAAACACAGTATACTGTTTTATCATTACTTATTGCAGGGTGAGAAAAACTGTTTCTGGCTTCCAATACCCCTTAAACCAACAGAAGGCCAACTCTGAACACCAGACTTTGGATCAGAACCTCTTGGCACCATCTTGGAAACTGTTTCATTGGAAGGTGGAGTATAAATATTTAAAATAAGGGAGTGACAGTAGCTTCACTCAACGAGAATATTTTTTTTTGGCTTTTATCAAGATGAATATATTTTATACTACCAGTTTTTTCTTGTAAGAGATTCAATTTAGTATGTTTGAATCTTGAAGTATTTCAATCAAGTGAATACAGTAAACAGCAACAAGGTCATATGAACAGGTGTAAATGCAAACAGCTGATTTCTTTTTCTTGGGAGTTGGCCACTTATACTTGTGGACAAAGCACCCTTATATCAATGTCATAAGTTAAAAGGATTAGAATCTGGTCCAACATGTGCATGTCTCACTTTGTCTTATAAACAACTTAATTCTTTTCTTACTGCTTGACTGTTTTCTGATTATGTGAATTGTACCTGATGTAAGGATTTTTCACTCTTTATAAAGGCAGCTGCTTCTTGCAGAAGTAATAACAAAAGGGATAAAATATAAGAAACCAAAGCATGCAAACTGAAATTAATTACATTATGTAATACGTCAATACTTTTTCCCCAGACATCTGAACAAGACTTTTAGGTCATAGAAGTAGAGTGATGTCATGGTACACTAGATGCAGTTTGTTTAGAAAGTAATAAATGGAGAGTAGACCTTCTTCAGTGAGTGCTGCTGCATTCGATACAGAATGTGTAGGGTACTATTGTCTTTTATACATTCCAGATGGGTTGACTATTGATGAACAGATACCCAGTTGGAATTCATATTCACGTCCAATATTGAAAGAAACTTACTTACCAGTATTTGAACAATGGAAAGGGGGGGCGCAGAATACAGGATTACAAATGGTAAACCTTTGAAATTTGTATTGGTTTATTGGGTGTTGTTAGAAATGTGAAAATTAGCAAGAATAAAGTTTAAAAAGAATAGTTTGAGAATAAGTTAAAATATTGAAAGGTAAGCTGCCCAATTTTTAAATCACTAAACCACATGTAGACCACCAATCATGGATTGCAACTAATTAAGATCTTGATGAACATTCTTTCTTTCTGCCTACTTAGGATTGCAGAACAGGAGAGTTCTCAAGGATCTGGCATACTGATGGGTTCAATTTTATGAGTTACAAATTGTGATGTCCTGATTTAAAATATTATAATGAGTTTAAGAAATGTTTAAAAAATATACACAAAGGCACGTATTATTAAATATGAAAAACACAACAGCATATTCTGAAACTGAAGACTATCTTACAAAAATAATACCTAGGTGGTTCCAAAATGTTATATACAATTGCAGAGTGATGGGATGGGACAGTTTCTGTTACTGGTAGTCTCGAGAATTTTGTTAGTATTTTATTTTGTAACCTGTATATTAACACGCAAACACATGGTTCATCCAGGGTTGCCAACCTCCAAGAGGTGGATGGAGATCTCAAGTAATTTACAACTGATCTCCATGCGACAGTTCCCCTGGAGAAAATGGCTGTTTTAGAAGCTGAACAGTATGACATTATACACTGCTGATGTCCCTTGCCTCCCAAACTCTGCCCTCCCCAGATTCAAGGGCGCCATCTTCAGCAGAGGTGTCACAACTTTCAAAGTGGTTGGAACTATACTTTCCTGCAGAATGGCATCTATTAATCCTGGACCCAGTCAGCCAACCCAGCCCAGCATAATACTATTGACAGTGAAGGGCAAGGGCCAAGACTGGATATTGTGGGTCACATACTTTGAAGCGCTTTGTCCACTTTATCAGGCCTCTCCAGCTGAAAGTCATCCATAATAAATAAGACCAGCTGCATTTCAAAAAACATCCTGAGATTGAACCTATCCAACTGTGCTGTCTAAGTCATGGTGGATGCAAATAATTTTATTTTTAAATTGCATTGCAAGGGAATCACAGTGGGCTTGTATATTGTAATGTAAATACAGATATGTTGGCTAGATGCCAACATATGCCCAAGGTTTGTGATGAGCCATCATGAAGCATTAATATACAGTCCCTTGTATGGTTGTTCACCCAATACCTTCAATCCCCATCAGCAATGTAGAAGAGAATCTGCTTCTTTACCTGGGGTAAAGAATGTCCTTTAAGTTTCAGAAAGATATGAACTATATGGTATAATGGGAATGGGATGCAGTAGATGCTGCTGTTAAGAAAACACTAGTTCCTTGAATTTAGAAACGTTCAGGTTATGGGTATTGCTGAATGCAACTCTTTCTGGATCAAGGATATAGTCTCATGAAGTTATAATAAAAAGGTTTTCAGATTCCAGATATAATGCTAGAATAATGAAACAATCAGCTATAAAATACCACACTAGAAATCCAATTGTAACAATTCTTACAGATGTTTATAGTTCGTAATAATGTTCTGCTTAAATTTAGACTACTGATTGCAATGCTCTCCATTCTTTGGATTATTTTCCAATAGTTTTTAAAATGGTATTTTCAATAGAGTGTCCAGCTATATTGAAATCATCTTTTTTGGTAGGAAGCTGGCCCAGTTGTGCTTAATAAGAGGTCTGGGAAAGTTCAGACTCTAAAAATCCAGAGAAATTTTAATGGGAAAATGTGCAGGGTTTGCACATGGCTTTTCGCATTCCCCACATCTTGTACAGCATACAGAACTCCCCCATTAAAACAGGTTTTCCAATGCTCACTCATGATAAAAGTAACCTATATACATTTTTATTTAACAAACCTAGTGGCTTTTTTTCTTTGCATGGACACTGCTGCTGCATATATTTTTCAATTACGTTTGTCAATTTGGAAATTGCTCTATCCTACATGAAACCATGAAACCATAGAAGTTTCTGTTTAGATAGGTTACACAAATCTCTTTAAAAAAGGTTTTGTTAAAAACTGGAGGTTTTTATGTCTTGCCTTCTACTTTCTTGTTAGTAGCATGTATTTGGAAATCTGGAAACTTCTAATTGTCTCTAATACCTAAAGGGTATAGTTTTATTTACACTATTAACTGCCAAAGCCTTAGTTATAAGATCAAAAAAGATCTTTGTAAAAGTGTCTGCATAACTAAGTAACTGTAAACTGAAACACAGGCGAATACAGTATAAAATTGCACCAATATTTCATGTCTAAAGATGGAAGTACTTCCTCTAGTGGACATTCAAAGCATTGCAGTACATGTTTAAAACACCCCTCTTCCCCAAGAAACTTAATTATTTGCTATGTTCTTGCATGTCTCAAAAGTTCAAAAGAAATAGAGGCAATTATAGTAAATACGTTTGCTGCTGAAAACTGCTCTGTAGATTGCATTTAATCTTTTTATAAAGATTCATGTGTAAATGAATACAGTCATCAACATAGAAACAGCGGCAAGTCCAGAAAAAAATTCAGTTCTCAAGGAAGAGATACTGAACAAATTATACAATATGTTACACATGTTTAAAATCATACAAGAGAGCTTTTCTTCAGTAGTGTCCAGAATGCACATTTAAAAAACTACTGTATAGGCTGCACAATAAGAGGTGGATAATCATCTGTGATTAACAGTGGCAAAGAGACAGAGAAAATAACCTTGGAATAAACAAAGCAGACAGAGGTTATGAAGACATGGCTGTCACAAATGTGGACCCATGGGGAAAATGTTATGTATTTTGCTCCTACCTTTGTTTTTGTTAATCCTCACCCAACCAAGGGCAGGACAAAGGAGGCATGTTTTTCTTCCTTTGACATTCCTTCACCACATCCAGGCTTCCTTTCCTAAATCAACTAAGCAGCTCTCATGTTGGTTCTGATATCACTTCTCAACCAGGAAACAGATTCTTTAAATTGAATGCATATTCAAATGTGTGCACATATATATGAGAGCCAGTTTGGTGTAGTGGTTAAGAGTATGGGACTCTAATCTGGAGAACCGGGTTTGATTCCCCACTCCTCCACTTGTAGCCAGCTGGGTGACTTTGGGTCAGTCACAGCTTCTTGGAGCTCTCTCAGCCCCACCCAGCTCACAGGGTGATTATTGTTGTGGGGATAATAACAGCATACTTTGTAAACCGCTCTGAACGGGCATTAAGTTGCCCTGAAGGGCAGTATATAAATCGAATGTTGTTATTATTATCTACAATACTGTGCTGCTTTCAAATGCTGATCCATCATGAACCTGGTCCTTTAAAATGTAGGAGATGTTCCCCTTGCTTTTCTTCACCTCAGCTTCCAAGTTGGGTGGGGACTCATTTCTATGTAACGCCTTCGCTAATGGTTGCTGTAATGAATTTAGCATACATGCACTGGGTCAGGGGAGAGACTGATTTTCCCAAATACCTCAGGATTTGCTCCATCTATAGGGAGACTCTCCAGACCTTTCTCTTGCAAGATTTTGATGACTAGTACACCCTCATATGGTTTAACAACTTAGTCAAAAAGAGACGTGAGTATGGCAGCGTAGGTTCACATACATTAAGAAAGAGAGAGTTGAACCCTTTACATAACATCCCTCTATGTGTTGACTTTACATATGAGGGACAGCAGACATGAGCATGCTTGTCCAGACCCTGCCTCCAGACAATCTCTGGGTCATCTGCCAGTGTGAACATGCACAGGAAGTATTCGCACATATGTTCCCTCCTGATCTGGGATGCTGCTAGCTAAACATTGCTGATCATGGGTAGAGAGAGTTCCTCTTCAATACGAGGTGGCAGTCGCACAGAGGTAGGTCCAGCATGCTTGTGTGTCAGCTCATGGAGAGGTTGTGTGAATAGGGCTATGAAAAACTAATACCCATATGCTAAACTAAAGAGCTCTGCAAGGATTTTAAAACTGTAGGCCTAATTAGATCTTACAGCAAACACATAATGTTCTCTGCAGGTCTCCATGATAATAGGATGACATGATGCTATCAAGTTTGGTGATTCCTGGGCCCCGAAAGTGTCAGCCAATGGATTCAGTTGGTTCAGGGAAATGCCAAATATGAGGTCATAATTTTCACTACATGTTTTCAAGGAGATGGAGGTCAGTGGTACTCTCATCATCTCTACAGACAGAGTGATTGATGAAATTCAAGTAACTACAACTACATTCCATTCATCAATTAAAAAATGTTTTTGCCCAAGTTTTTAAGAGGAATTTAATTTGAAAGTTTAACTCTGATTATTTTTAATCTGCTGATTGTAATAACTGATATTATTAACTTTGTTTTAAATTATGTGCTGTGAAAAAATATTAAATGTTTTAAATAATGACTTGAAAGCTATAGGATTATTTTGACTACGGTTATTTTTACCAAGATTTAAATTATAAACTGGTGGCTGTGAGCACCTAGGAAAGATTTTTAAACCACCTTATGAAGCTCTCTTTAATCAGGTTGCTTTAGTCACAGAAGGATTCTGACACATTAGCATTTATGTGTTGATGTTTGGACCCTTGACTTGAGTCTCAACAAGTTTAGATAGCTATAGTCTCTTGACACTCTTGCCCTAATGTTTTGACATCTTGCTTCCTCTCTTGAATAGAATATATCGCTGTGAGTGAACATTCACATAGATTCCCTCTAGTATACAATTAGTAACACATAATAACAGCCATTGGGTCAATCTGTTATTTCCCTGGGAATAAGTTGTCTTAATCAGTATTAATTTTATTTTATTTATACTTTGCCTTTCTCCCCAATGGGAACACAAAGTGGTTTACATCATTCTCCTCCATTTTTCCTCAAAACAACCCTGTGAGGTAGGTTAGGCTGACAGTATGTGACTGGTCCAAGCTCACCCAGCAAGCTTCCATGGAAGAACTTGGGTGACCCAGATCCTAGTCCATGACTGTAGCTACTATTTCATATTGTCAGGCCCAGTATAACTAGACAGTTGAGATTGTGTGTAGTGGATTTAAAGGTTTCCCAAAGGTGAAACAGGAAAATATTGAGTGATGGAAAAGTATCAAGCAGGTTGGAATTAAAGAAATAATATTTATTCTTTCTGGAGTGCTTTACGTTACTTTATACTCAAGTCACACAAAATTAAAGCGCTCTCATATGAGCATAAAGCAATATACTCACAATATTTCTGTATAATTTAAACTGCATTCCATCAAATAAGACAACCCTTTTACCATAGTAAACAACATATATTTTGTTCTTTTTATAACCCTGTCTCTTTTATGTCAAATAGTAGCATTCCTCAATCCATGTAAAAAAATAATATCTGACTGAGGAGAAACCAGGTGTGATGGACAGAACTCATTCCAGCTCCACCCCACCTGAGGAACAGCCAATGAGAGCTGGCAGAATGCTGAGGCTGAAGTCAGCTGGAATCCGTTAAGGCAGTTAGTGAGAAGGTTTTTAGGCTGAAGGGAGGCAATAGAGAGGCTGTGGACTCCTGCTCTCATAAACTGTAACCATCCAATGTTATAGGAGTTTGGAGTCATAAGTTCAGCTCTTAAAAACAGACAATCTAGGTGTTTGAATAATTCATTCCAGTGTTATATAAACCTTGTAAATCAAAATTATTCTTGTTTCTTTTTTAACCCTGGGTGGCTTGAAGTTGTTAGCTGATGGGAAATAACATGGAGTAGAGAAAGCTAGAACAGTCATTCTGGACAGTTGTATGGATTAGACTTTTTAAACTCTAATTTTAGAGCACATAGAGTTTGTGCTCCTATTTATTTGGGATTGTCTTACTCTGTAAGTCTCTCACTGTATATTAAGCAATTGACTGTCACCAAATACAGGAGAGCATTTATTCTAGCTAGGTTGAATTCTCTACCATCTCAAGAAATGATTGGTCAATATGGGAAGATATATTACTAAGAGAGGCTATGCTTATGTGCCTCTGGGAAAATTGATAGTTTGGAACATAGCTTATGAAAATGTCTCTTTCCTCCCAAATATGAGAGATTGGGTGGATTACCCAGTCCCTATATGGGGTGACAGCTGCATCACTAGGAGAAATTTTAGAGAGACTTTGGCCAGGGTGGATCCAGATGTTACTTTTGCTGTTGCATTTTTTTTCCATATGCCATAGCAAGTAGAAATTATGACTCTTTTTTCTCATCCTGGTTTATGCACTAGTGTGCACTACTCAAAGCCTACAAGTTAAATGAGTAGCATCATTTAACTTGAAGTCTTGGAACTGATTTATTTGAATGCTGTAGCCAGTGTTAAAACATAAGCCAACAGATTCCTACACAAAGTAAAAGGGGTGATCAAAGAAAGGTTATTTCCTTACACTGGGCTATGTTTGTGTGAATTGGGTGGGCTTTTTTTGAGCTGGAACACCCTGGAACGGCATTCCAGCACCTCTTTAAAATACTGGAATCCGTTAAGGCAGTTAGTGAGAAGGGTTTTTAGGCTGAAGGGAGGAAACAAAGAGGCTGTGGCCGCCTGCTCTCACACATTGTAACCATCCAATGTTATAGGAGTGTGGAGTTATAAGTTCGGCTCTTAACAACAAATTGGGCCAATTCAGGCCCGAAATGGCCAGGATCAGGTCTCTGCCAGGTGGGTGAACACTCCCCCCCCGGCAGCCACCCAATCCTGGCCATTTTGGGCCACTTTTGGCCATTTGGGGCCTAATTCAGGCCCCAAATGGCTAGAACCCGGGCCCAAAATGGCCAGGATTGGGCCCAAAAGAGCGAGGATTGGGCCACTGCCCAGCAGGATAGTGCTCTTCTGTGTCGCAGCAGCCCGTTCCACGCCGATCTGGGCCATTTTGGGCCTGTTTTGGCCCAATTTGGGCCTCAAACGGCCCAGATCAGGCCCTAAACAGCCAGGTTCATGGCACTGCTGGGTGGGAGAGTGCTCTTCCATGTGGCAAGAGCCTGTTTCAGACTGATCTGGGCCATTTTGGCCCAATTTGGGTCCGAAATGGCCCAGATCCAGCCACTGCTGGGTGGGAGAGTGCTTCCTTGTGGCGGAGCAGCCCGTTCCATGCCGATTCAGGCCCGATCCAGGCCAAATGTAGCCTTATCCAGGCTGAATCGGACCCCGTCATGGAGCACAGGAGTGCTCCTGGGGCAACCATGACCTGCGTGATGACATCACTTCCCAAAGTGACATCATCGTGCAGTCCCAGGAGCATGCACGCACGCTGCTCCCACATGCATGTATTGAGAGGTGCACCACCTCCTCCCACATGTTGCCCTGAGTGAGAATTTCCCCACTTCTTTCCCCAGAGAAAGCCCTGACTGTATACTGAACACACATCTATCTGTCTAGTACATATTTTATTCTGCTCTTCATTGGGTTATCTGTGTTCCCTAGCAGGTTGACAGTGAGGTATTTGTAGCATACCTTTGTGGTTGTAAGGGCAATCTCTACCTAGAGCAGGATGGTTGGTGAATGCACAATTCTAGTCCAGATGGGAAACTGAAAGTGTGGCAATCAGCTCCAAAGTTCTGTCTATCTCCCAGGGCCCTCAAGCAAGCCAAGACACTCGTCAGCTAATCAGAACTCCTGAAACTTCCCTGTGTGGGGAGGAGTGTCCTCAGGTTAGAAGGGGAGAAGTGATACATTTTCTTTTGGACAGGGATATTTTAGCCCTGGATAAGGGAATAAGCTGAGTTAGGCTTTTTCTTTGGAGCCTTTCAGTTAGGATTTGGGGGACAAGGTAGAGTAGGAACCTAAGAAATTAAACAAGCATCCTGTTAAGCATCCAAAATCTAATTTTTCTAGTACTGAGGCCAGGTTTTTTGAAAGTTTAAAAGAGCAGCCTAGTACTTAAGCTGTCAGCTGTGGTAAAGCCTGTTAGCTGTGGTAAAGAGGTGAACCTTAAATGCTGAGGAGCCCTGTCTGTAGGAAAAGTATTAATCTCTCTTCTCAGTTTCATGTTGTTAACGTTGGCTCAGTTAGCTCCCAATGGGAAAAAGTATACCTTCTGGGAAGTGGAGTGTGAGTCAGTTATACATTTGTTCTTATTATTCATCCCATGATAAATCTGTAATTGTTTCTACATGTTATTTACTATAAATACGTCTGGTTGTTCTGTTCCAACAGTGTTCTGTCAGTCCTGTCAAAATAGCTTTCTGAAAGAGGTCTCTAATCAGCTCACTATCAAGTACCACATCATTAGGGTCACAAATAAATGCCTTTTAGGGAACACAAAGACACAGGTTGCCATCCAGTTAATAAAAGCTTGTGTCTGCCTCCTTTATTGATACTGTGGTGGCTGAGATTTAAACAGAGAGAAAGGAGAGGCCAGAGTGCATGGGTAATAGGACAGGATTCAGTCCAGGAGGCCTTTTAAAGTCTCAAAAGTCTCTCCCTTCACTCTCCCTCCTCCTTCCCCCATCACATCAGGGCTATGCCACAAAAACAAACAAACAAAAATAGTGGCAGCCCAAGCTGTGCAGTAATAAAAAATATAGACCAAAAGTGGTGACAACCAGATGCTAACTATCATAGGTAGGATTTATCAAAGATAGTCTCAGGCAAAGTTATTTGCTGCCCATCCAATCTCCATAGCATCCTGAGAGCTGGTAATGCAGGACCCTCTATTTCCTCTACCTTTTTGTTTTCCAAGTTCAATTCAAGATGCTTTAAAGTCTTTCAGGGCCTGGAGTCCCCATGTCAGAAGGACCATCTGATCCCATATGTTCTAGTGCATAAACTATCATCTTCATGCTGCCACCTCCTGGCTGTTCCCCTATCTAGGGTAGTCTGTGTGGCATCTGCTAGAGCCTGACCCTTTCCTGTCATACTTTCCACTCTATGGAATGAGATTCCTGAAGAAGTGAGGGAAACCTCCCTCTTCAGGAAACACTGCAAGACTTGTTTTTCTGTCAGGGCTTTTGACAGCAGGCATATTTAGTGTAGTGATTAAGAGTGCCAGGACTTTAATCTGGAGAACCGGGTTTGATTCCCCACTCCTCCACTTGAAGCCAGCTGGGTGACCTTGGGTCAGTTACAGCTCTTCCAGAGCTGTCTCAGCCCCACCCACCTCACAGGGTGTTTGTTGTGGATATAAAAATAACATACTTTGTAAACTGCTCTGAGTGGCTGTTAAGTTGTCCTTTAGGGTGGTATATAAATCAAATATTAAATTGAATGTTATTATTTTTATGTGGGGAGAGAGATTTTGTGATTTTCTTTTAGCTGGTATTAATCTGTAATATTTGAATTATTACCGATAAGCTATCTTCAGGCATGAGGAAATGTAGAGTAAATACAAATCAATCAATCAGTCAATCAATCAACCAACCAATCAACCAATCAATAATAAAGTGGATATAAAAATAAGTGGGACTACCTAATGAAGAAGATTTCAAAATGATAAAAGAGAAGGGGGAAATAACTAAATGGGTGGCCAGTTCTATAACTGATCTATTTTAGACAATGTGCTTTATCAATCTTATAGTATTTATCACTTATAGTATTTAACACTATTTTATTGACAAGTAAGAGAGGTGCTCCAATGGAAGTGACTAGCAAAATTTATTCCAGTATAAATTTTCATGACTCAGAGCTCACTTCAACAGATACATGAATTGTATATGACTAAACACCAATTAATATATGTTAAACACTGCAAACAACAGAAGTGGGGAGGGGTGTTACAAGAGATGTCAACTGAAAACAACCAAATGCTATCAAAAGAGTAATCGGTCCACATCTGATAGATAGCTATTAGTTTTTCCTTTCAGATATACATCTTGTAATGCAAAAAACACCAAAATAATGGTTGATCTGAACATGGCTTTTGAGGTTAATTCTTTCCAAAAAATTAAAAAAACCCAAACATCCCAGCAAGTTTCTAGCATCAGATCAAGTGGAAATTAGCATGCAGAGAAGAATTCTCAAAAAAGAACTGTTAATCTCTTGATTGCTGCTTGCTTGAAGGAGACAACTTTATAACAGAAGCTACTGTAATTATTGCAGACCTTTTCCTTGACAAAGAGCTCAAGTTTTTATTACAAGAATACATGCAATGGAGAAAGAAAACAAATCAAGAGAGACTAACAGTTGATCCTAAGCAGAGTTATACCCTTCAAAATCCACTGCCAGCTTGAGCTAAATGCCAGCAGGAGACTCATCATGGGTGCGGGGAGGAAGTATTGTTGGTGATGTTGCAGTGACATTACTTTTGGTGCAACCCAGAAGTGATGTCATCAGGTCAGACAATGCTCTAGCACTCTCCAAAACTCTATGGTTTTGGTTGAATTGTAGAACATTATCCAACTTGATGACTTCACTTCCAGGTTGTGCTAGAAGTAAAGTAATGGAGTTGGGACTCCAATCTCCCTCTCATTCCCCCTACTACCTCACCCTGCTGACGAGCTGACGAGCTGGTGAACTGCAAGATGTCTCCCTATGCAAGTCTGCCTTGGATAGCAGTGTAAAGCAGCAGACAGTTCCCTGTCAATAACTGTCAGAACTGGTATCTGGCCTTATATTGACCACCTCATGCTCTGCACAAATCCACATGTGGAAAACCTTAGCACTGGGAAACACGATATGGTGTCATCTCGGTTTTTCTTTTTTTAAAAGAGTGTTTTCTAACAAATAACTCCTTACGTTCTGTAGCTCAGGAGAGACTGAAGAAATGCAAATGCTACTAGGTTATTCAGCAGCCCCTCATGGATTCCTCCTCACAGGGCCTAGGGCTTCCCAAAATACCTGAGCTGGCTGTCAAAGCGTAGTGTCATATTCTTGTGCAGAATGAAGTAATATAATTTCAAATTCTATATTTAAGACTTACTTTATAATGAAAAAATAAGGCTACTATGTGCAGAGTGAGAAGAGTTGGGTTGTAGGATGAAAACAGCATGGCAACAGAACAATAAAAAAACAAAGCCTACTTTTAATGCAAGTGTACACATCTTTAATGTTGGTATAGATGCACAGTAACTTCCAAATTACTTTCAGAGAAAGAGACTGTCTCAACATTTTCTTGAAATACACACACATTTTTTGAATTTAGCAGCAGCAAAGCATTTCTTCCCCTTTCTGATCCCCAAGAATATTTATCTAGTATGAGTACATACGTACACACACACACATATATGAATGTGTACATAGGTTTTAATGAGAAAGAAGAAAAACCTGCAGTTAACCCAAAAAATGGATTAAAAATTCAGCTAGGTCCCTCAAAGACAGTTAATTTTTTTCTGCACTGGCATAACAACCCATTCTGTAAATGGTTGACAATGACAGGCAGTGAAATCTTAAGCAAAGTTACTCCAGTATAAGCCCATTGATTTCAATGGGCTTAGACTGGAGTAACTCTTCTTAGGATTGTATTATAAGTCTAGTTTGTTAAATTGGAGCATCAAAATCAAAGGCTAGATGGATAGGCCAAGAAGAGAGACTTAGATTTCAATTTAGTAAAAAGCAAGTAAACTATCTATGCTTACTGGAAGCAGATAATTTTTGAAGAAACTTCATTTCACTAAAACCAATATTATTTCATATTTCCAATGCATAGCCCTATTAGTCTACAATAGGAGGGCAAGATTTAAGTCTAGTAGTACCTTAAAGACCACCAAGATTTTCAAGGTATAAGTTTTTCAGAGTCAAGCTCCCTCTGTCCGATACAAGTAGAAAAGAAGATACCTGAATCTTTAAATACCAGTCAGAAGGTAGGAGGGATGTTGCAAAGAAGGGAGTTAGGATGTAATGGTACAATGCAAAATGTAATCAGTTTGATTATAGTAGGGGAGAAAATGCTGATTACAGTTTGCATTGTACCTTTACATCCTGACCACATCCCTCCCACCTGCTGACTGGGATATAAGGCCTCAGGGATTTGATGAAAGAAGCTCTGTCTCTTGAAAGCCCATACTCTGGAAATCTAGTTAGTCTTTAATGTGCTATTGGATCCAAATCTTGCTCTTCTACTACAGACCAACATGCCTACACACCTGAAACTATCTCCATTCCTACTTGTATCTGACAAAGGGAGCTTGACTCTCAAAAGTGTATGTACTGGAAAATCTCGTTGGTCTTTAAGATGTTACTGGACTTGAATCTTGCTGTATTTCATATTAACTCTTGCATTTTTTCATCTTTTTAAAGTATAAGGTTGTTGGTACAGAAATACTATTCATATATTCTGGTATGGCTTCTCTTTTAAAAAATCTATGTTGACTACTGCAAGTCACTAATTAGTGTGATTTTCCAGCACTGCTTTCAGTGCTGGAAAATGTTTGCAAAACTAGGTCCCTATCATTTTTTTCATTGATAATAAATCTCTGTTCAATTTTGGGACAAATAGAATGATCCTGTGGAAAACCTTTTAGAAGGAGGTGGTGGACTAAGTCTCTTACTGTCTTTTTCTCTCTCCAGAAAGGCTTTTGCTTATACTGAAAACCCTTTCTGAAGCTCTGGGGACATCTGAGAACAAAATGCACTGGAGTGATGAGGGGAATCAGGTGAATTGCCTCCTCCTCATTATTCTGCTGGAAGCTTGTAGACTAATTATGATTTATCTGTATCCATTCTGAAGCCAAACTAGTCCTGATTAGAGATGGGCATGAACAGAAAAAAAACCCGAACATGATGTTCGTTGCTCGTTGCCATCCATGAACAGGGACTCATGAACAACTACGAACATGGCCCTGTTCACGAACATGTTCGTGGTTAGCTGTTCGTGGGGGCTAGCAGGCTTTCCTCTAGCCATCATCCAAGTCAAGATCCCTACTGCACCACTCCCAGAAACCTGACCTGAGCAGGCACCAGGAAAGGTACCAATAAGAAAAAATAGCTTGGCCCCAGAGCCTGGCAGCAGCCCTGGAACTTGAAGGGGTAGATCCCTACCACACCACTCCCAGAAACCTTACCTGAGCAGGCAGCAGGAAAGGTACCAATAATAAATAATAGCTTGGCTCCAGAGCCTGGCAGCAGCCCTGGAACTTGAAGGGGTAGATCCCTATCCCAGCACACACAAAGAAAATTCAAGCTCCAATGCACTCTCTCTATCAAAATGCCAACAGCAGCTGCCTCTCCCTCTCCAAAGCCAGAGCTGAGAACTCCCCTCCCCCCTGATCTTTGTTCCCTTGTAACAAATTTGGAGCTCCACACTTGAAAGGAAGACCTGCCTATCAAGCTAAATTGAGCTTAGATTGGGGTGTCCAGGGCAGCAGCAGGAGTTCAGACAGAGTTCAGACAATCCCTGCCTAAGTTGCCAAGTGAATTGATTGCAGGTGCCAGACTGTCTGGCTTGACGAACAGCAATGAACGAGGCTTGCAATGACCACCTGATCATTTAGAATGGAGCCTCATGAACAGCTTGTCCGCGAACAGCAGATTGGGCTGTTTGTGGCTTTTTTGTGTTTGTATTGCTGTTCGTGACCATCTATAGTCCCGATGCATGAATACAATGTACGCCTTTCCTGATCAAAAAAAAATCTTCTGCACATAATGATTTATGTATAGATTAAAGAACTACCTGCATTATCATCTTAACAAGAAATTTAGCAATAAAAGCCTTATATCATTGTTTGATTCATGAACTGCCAAACAGCTTTGTTTGAATTATGCATACAAACCTTATGGAGCATCCTATGATCACCTCTTTGCCTTTTGGTACATATTAATTTTATGCTCTAGTGCCTCTGCTGCTATTTCACCTACATTTCAAGCTGTTTCATATATGCTACTCCATGGTGATAACAAACACTGACATACGTAATTCTTTAAGCCATATACTTACTCTCTCTGACTGATTGTTTCTCATACTATAAAAAACAAACTCACATGTAGGCTGACTTTATAGCATTGCATTTCTCTTTTAGATAATTCTTTATATTAAAACTCAAGAATTAATATTTATTTAATCTATATTTTTGTAATAAAATGTAGTTGTAAGTTTGTCTCAGTAAAAGACTAACAGAATTAATGTTAATAAAGCAAACTATAAAATATCTTCATACATTTTGTTTAAGATTGTTACCTTTATTAGGACCAAGCTAGATGTGATTCTAGGAGATACATGAGCAGATCTTTCCAACATTTTGAAAGGGAAGTTGTAGCAGGATAGGGTCCTGATTTGATACCAGGGAAAAGTGGGCCTTAACTGCTCATCCACATTTTGCCTTTTGTAGATCAAAGTTCCTCCCCTGGAATGGAAACAATGCAAGTGAAGAAAGGATGCTAGCCCTCTTTTTTAAAAATAACAGTCCAGTGAGGAGTGGTTTGATTGGTGCAATGGCACAGGAAAAAGGATTAAATATTTTCTTTCTTGGCTGAGCAGAATGGTAAAAATTAGGGTATTTACAGCAACTTTCCCCTTTAAGCACGCTAAAGATACCTGTGCACAGATCTCCCAGCATTTTGTCTAGTTTGGTCCTTAAGAAAAATCTTGTCCATGACACCAGCAGATTATAACTGCATTGACTGCTTACACAGGCTGAAGTCAGCTAGTGTATAAGGCCAGAAGGGGCCTTATTGTCTGAATGTTTTTTGCCACTCAATGCTTCTTGGACTGAAAAACTACACTATACTCTTTGTCTATTTGCAGAGCAGCAAAGATCAAATCAGCAATTTCTTCTGCTTGCAAGCTGCCCAGAGTCCCAAGCTGAAGAGCCCTACAGCTTTATAACAATTTTCTTTTGCTTATCTAATCCATTTCCATAGTGGAAAAAGCAGCCTTTTATAGTGGTTACAGTGCTGGATTAGGAGTCAAGAGACTTGTGTTCAAGTCACCACTGAGCCAGTTACTCTCTCTATCATAGTAACCTACTTTACAGGGTTATTGTAAAGATTAAATGCCATGTACACTGGCCTGAGCGTTTTGGAAGAAGAGGGAAATAAAAATAGCAAAGACAGTAGGTAATATGCATTTAAAATAACCCTGTATAGAGATTGAGATTTACCTGACAGCATGTAATTAGCAACCTTAATGGTGCTGTATTGATGTTCTTAAAATGAGTTCAAAATGCAAGACTTCTATTTGCATACTATTGATTCATATCTATATTTATATGCCAGAATATTTCAAAGCTTGTTCATATCTTCAGTTCCCAATAACGAAATTCTTAGACTCATGTGTTTCCTTTTACCCTAGGGCAAAAGGAAACATACACAGCCCATTAAAGTAAACAGCTCCTGAGATTTTGCTTCTGTAGACCTGTATAGCCGTGGAATACGTTGAGGTCGGGCTCAAAAAACAAAATGGTAGGGAATGGAAAAAATTTGGTGTGTGTATCTCAAAACTCTGTTTTCATTATCTTAAGCTCATTTAACACATTTCTTATTTTCCCTGGTCTTTGGCTTTTGGTATGAATAGACAAGTCTCATTAGAACCAGTGTTTATCTGAACTGATATCTGAAACTGCTAGGGATATAAACACTGAATACAATGATTATCACTTAATAGATGGACAAGAAAATCTTATGCTTTTCTTGTAGGGAAGTTAGGGGAAACACGAAAACCACTTTATAGGTCATCATTTCTGATAACTTCAGGGCTGGATCAAGAGGGGGCAAGGGGGTAGCCTGCCCCCGGCACCGCCAAAGAAGGGCGCTGGATGTGGCTGCCAGCCACCGGGAGCGTTCTGCGGCTTGCCGCACGGAAGGCTGAGCGCAAGGTTGGGAGGCCCTCGCCTGCCCCGCTGACGGGGCGGCCAGCTTGCTGTGCGCACAGGACCTTCCAGCCCTGCACTCAGCCACCTGCGCAGGAAGCCAGCCACCCCAGTGCATGCCCGTGCTGCCGGTGTCAGCTCTTTGGCGCACCAGGCTCTGGGGCAGCCAGCTTGCCACGCGGCCGGCACGGGGCAGCGGGGAAGGCGAGCTGCATGGAGGGCCTCCTAGCCCTGCACTCAGCTGCCTGCGCAGCAAGCTGACCACCCCAGCGCACACACGTGCCGCCACCGCTGCTGCCAGCTCTGTGGCACACCAGGCACTTAGGCAGCTGGCTTGCCATGTGAGCGGCATGCCTCCCACCCCTGCGTGATGACATCATAGAAGTGACATCATCACACAGTGCCAGGAGCGCATGCTGTGCACGCACAGAGGACCAAACAAGAGTTGCACCGGGCACCAGCCACACTAGATCCAGCCCTGGACAACTTCTCACATATCTGATACTGCAGATGACCCATTGTGCCCAAGAACAAAGGAGAACCAGTATATAAATTCTGATTTACAGTGAAATCCTAAGTAGAATTACTCCAGTCTAAGACCCTTGCTTTCAATTGGTTTAGACTAGAGTAACTCTGCTAAGAATTTCACTGTTCGTAAGTGAGTGGTTTGAAAAATAGCTCCCACTCAGTTTTAATCTATAAATGCAGCAAAAATAGCTTCCTCCATTAGGAGCTCCAAGATGTAGCTTTGGGAATCGTTCCTTCCGGATTGGCTGGTCTGCAATCATGTAGCTTGGTATATCTGTGGGGGTAAGATATTATATCATGGAAGAACTATCACAAAAAGCCTGTTCCCCCACTGGTCACGTGTCAGCAGTGCCCCTCCACTTTCTACATTGGACAAACTGGCTAGACCCTTTGACAAAGAATTAATGGATGTAAGTCTGACATCAGAAACCAAAACATTCAAAAACCAGTGGGGGGACATTTTAACCTTCCA
Organism: Eublepharis macularius; assembly: GCF_028583425.1. Classification (NCBI taxonomy): domain Eukaryota; kingdom Metazoa; phylum Chordata; class Lepidosauria; order Squamata; family Eublepharidae; genus Eublepharis; species Eublepharis macularius. The sequence goes on along the minus strand of NC_072792.1, from coordinate 78,710,561 downwards.
GGATATTCAGTTGCTGACATAAAAGTTGTAGTTATCCTACAGAAGAATTTCAAAGGGAAATTAGAAAAAGAGACTGCTGAATTGCAACTGATAACAAAGCTCAAGACAATGCATCCACATGGATTGAACTGAGACATTGACTTCCTGTCTCATTACCAATGCTAATTTCTGCACATGCACTAACCCTCTGCATACCTCACCCTATTAAATCACGCCTGCCATTGTCATTCACCGGCCAATCTCATTTGACTTCAGCAATCACTCCACTCTCCAAGATATAAGAAAGATGGACTCACATTCTAGCTGTATTGTGAGTTGTGGCTTATGGAAGCTCATACTCTACCACAAATTTTGTTAGTCTTATAGGTGCTACTGGACTCTTGGTCTTTTGTTCTGCTACAGACAGACCAACATGGCTACCCATCTTGATGTATCTCCAGAATGGGAGCTGTCTTGCGGGATTCTGCACGGTGCAATTTTATCTCCTCTGTTATTCAACCTATACTTAAATCCTTTAGCAGAACTCATTTGCAGCTATGGAGTTGAATGTCATCAATATGCAGATGACACTCAGCTCTATATCTTGTTATCCAGGTCCCCACAAGATTCAGTAGAAATCTTGGATCGCTGCCTGACAGCTAAGGTGAAATGGTTGAAAACAAACAAATTGAAACTGAACCCAGACAAGATGGAAGTGATGCTTGTTGAAAAGGCAGAGATCCTGAAGGACATTGTACTCCCCACGTTCAATGGAGTTTGTCTGACCATTGCAGACTTGCTTAAGAGCCGAGGGGTTATACTGGATCAGGTGTTATTATTAGAAAAACAAGTTAAGGCAGCCACAAAAAAATGCTTTCTACAACCTCTCCCTAGCCTAGAAAATGGTGTCTTACCTTGACCTGGCTGACCTGGCCACCTGGATCCATGCTATGGTAACATCAAGACTTGACTATTGTAATGCACTATACATAGGTCTCTCATCTAAATTAACTAGGAGACTCCAATTGGTGCAAAATGCTGCAACCCGACTGTTATCAGGAGGGAGCAGGAGCATGAACATCACTCCCATCCTGCAGTCGCTCCATTGGCTACTCATCAGTCACTGTGCTAAGTTCAAGGTATTGGTTATCACTTACAAAGCTCTTCACGGCCTTGGTCCAGCAAATCTATGGGATCACCTACTTCCCTATGCTCCTCCATGGCAGCTTCGCTCTTCTGAAGAGGAGCTCTTGCAGGTGCCACCCTGCACATCAGCTAAATCAACAATAGCCCATACATGGGCTTTCTCTGTAATGGCCCCCACCCCATGGAATGGCCCATCGGAGGAGGTTAGGAGAGCCCCCACTCTCTTGGCTTTTCAGAACAAATTCAGAACAATGCCCATCCTCACCCACCTCCAGGGCTGAATAGGAGCATAGGATTCTTATCTTGTTACAGATGTAAATTGTCTGCATTTCCAACACCTAAACATTTCTCCACTGCTCTAATCAAGCTGATTGTATTTTGCATTGTGTTTTTACATCCAGTCTCCCTTTTTTGCAAAACTCTTCCCACCTTCTGACTAAGATAAAAGGGCTCAGGAATCTCCATTCCTACTTGTATCTGACAAAGTATTAACTCTCAAAGACTTATACCTTGAAAATCTTGTTGGTCTTTAAGGTGCTACCGGACTCATATTTTGCTCATAAAATAGTAATGTGCACATCAGTCCTATTTTATGGTAACTTTATTTTAGTAATAAAATCTTCTGAATGAGCTGGGTGGAATCATTTCATTTAGGTATGCTACAAGGTGTTTCTTATATTTAAGAATAAGCCTCTCTAAATTCTGAGATGGATCCAATCAGCTTTTCCACTAATGAAAATATGGGGAGGGGTTTCCTTTGACCATCCAAAAAAGTTATGCTGGGGATTATAGGAACTGTATAGACGAAAGCCATTTGGGACAGGGAGAATTATTAAGCAAGATATCTGGGCAAGATTTGAGTGGATAAGCTGGCTGGATCCAGCTGTCTGAGCACAGTAATCATCCTTAAAATCTCTGCTTATTTAAAAACTCAAATAAAGTTGCTTGATAATTGCAAAGCTGAAGAGAAACATTGTGTATTCTAGTGGGGCTTTGATCAGGTGCTATTGAAATACCATACCAAGAAACAAAATGAAAAGTTAAGCTCCCTTGTGTCTGATTCTGCAGCTAGAGCAGGTGCCACATTCTTACTGGTTTAATACTTGACATCAAAGTACTACTGAGACTCCCTCCAGAGAGTAATGCTTCTGCCTGAGCTGTGATGTTTAATAAGGCATAACTAATTTCCTTCATGCCTTTTGATAACAGCAAACATGTCTTCTCCAATTAACTACAATATACTTAGCATTATAGGCAGGACTAGCAATGCAGTCTGGGTGGTATGCTCCTCTCCACTGTGATAGGAGCCCATAATTTTACTCTTCTGTATTCAGCACCTCCCACCAAAGGGTTGCAATGAATGCTGCAGGCTGCCACTGTACAGTCACTGTTAGGTGTTTTGCTGACTTTGGGGACTGAGGGCCAAGCTAGAAGTGACAAATTACAGTTGAATGGCAAGTAAACAGACTCACATGTATTCCTCCCTGTTCACTTGTGCTCCACACAATTCTAGCTTGGCCCTGAGATGGGTTAGAAAGCACTTGGCAGTTGTTTCTCAGTTGGAGAATGACACTTGCCATGCAGTATGGAAGAATGCTATGACTTTTCTCCAGACGGAATAATAAGGATGAGGAAATGTAGCCAATTCGCTCTGCAGCACTGTCCGCTGTAATGCAATTCAGAGTAATGAAACTTATACTGATCCCTTTATAGCCTGGGGATCAGTACTTTTAAATCTACTTTCCCCTATGCACTCTTGTCCTATTTGTGCTAAAGCCCTGTACTGATTTTTTTAACCCTCACTTGACTGCCAGCTCTAGGGTCTTTCTTGAAATTAGCTCAAAGGTAGAATCAACTCTTTGTTGAAATCAGAAGCTGGTCCTCTCAAAGGGGTGGTTAAGCCTATATTGCTGACTAGCTTGATGCCCATGCTTCGCTACAGTATTTAACTACTTTAAATCCAGTTATAATATTTAAGTGTATGTAGCATTTTTGTGAGGGTTTTTTTTTAAAAATTTGGTTTTGTAATATAATAGTTGAAAACTGATGAAGAGAATTTTGAAATGTAACATTTATTGAAGAGATTTTAAAAGGAAAAGATTGTAGTGCAATAAATAAAGTGAAAAATATGTACAACCTTTTTTTCCCTACTGAATGACCTCTTTGTGGACCACAGAGGTGGTTTTCCCCTCAGGTGCTAGGATCACCAGGCTGCTGGATGAGCTCACTCTGCAGCAAGCCACATAGAAATGCCCATGTGAGAAGCAGTCCTCCCTCAAGTCAATTCCTGCCACCTTCAGTATCTGCTCCTGTTGATCGTCATAGCAAAGCAGACCTTGAGGGGGAATTGCAGTCTCTTGAACTCGAAGAGGTTATCTGATGGGTATGAATGGTATCCGTGGTCTGAACACTGACTTCCTCCGAGCACTGCTGGTGAACAATGTGGCCTCGATGACATTCCTGTGGACGGCTTTCACTCGCACTCTGGTGCCATTGCAGAGTTGGGTGGGTTGAGGATCTGGAGCAGCATCACTGAAGCCCCCACTTTGAGGAGAAGCTTGTGGGCTGGGAAGCCAGGAGGGTTGAGGAACTCCATGAGGTAGTGGACTGTGTCATCCATTTGCACCACTGAGTCCACAGATCTGTACTCCATTTCTGCCCCTTTGAGGGACTTAAGTTGTGTTTCATTAATGATGGCAGCCTTGTGGTTCTTGGAGGTCAGAATGGCATGCTTGCACAGCCAGTCAATAGACTTCTCTGTGATAGTGGCGATATCAGGGTATATTGTGGCCGTTAGGACTGCTAGGGTTGTCACAGTGGATCTGAAATATAAAAGAATCTGAATATGTTTAGAGCAAGAGGTGTAAAATAAATATGATTTAGAAGAATTTAGTTGAAAATAAGTTAAATAATAAGATAGGTTAAGGGTTGGAAAGCTGTTGGAAGTCTACAAGGAGGGGGGAGGGAAAGGGTGGGGTTGATTTAATCTAGGTAAGATGGGGAATGTTTGTATTATTAATAAATGTTACATTTCAAAATTCTCTTCATCAGTTTTCAACTATTATATTACAAAACCAAATTTTTTAAAAAAAACCCTCACAAAAATGCTACATACACTTAAATATTATAACTGGATTTAAAGTAGTTAAATACTGTAGCGAAGCATGGGCATCAAGCTAGTTAGCAATATAGGCTTAACCACCCCTTTGAGAGGACCAGCTTCTGATTTCAACAAAGAGTTGATTCTACCTTTGAGCTAATTTCAAGAAAGACCCTAGAGCTGGCAGTCAAGTGAGGGTTAAAAAAATCAGTACAGGGCTTTAGCACAAATAGGACAAGAGTGCATAGGGGAAAGTAGATTTAAAAGTACTGATCCCCAGGCTATAAAGGGATCAGTATAAGTTTCATTACTCTGAATTGCATTACAGCGGACAGTGCTGCAGAGCGAATTGGCTACATTTCCTCGGCAGGTTCATGTGAGAGGTTCACATTGAAATGGCTTCTAGAAAGGTCACGCACCATCTCCCCATGAACAATGAAAAACTCAGTTGCCATACTGACTTTTATATAAAATCCCTTTTCAGGAGTCCTGTACTGTCTTTCTTCATCTGTCTGCAGTTTCTTTTACCTGCTTTTTACTTCAGAACACAGAGTTCCACAGCTGACCCATCAGTCTCCCAGCCACACAGGAAAGCCAGGCCTCACAGGGAGATTGGCAACCCTAGAGGGGAACACTGGGAGGTGTATTTTTACCTCAGGACACATTCAATAACTTGGAGTCATTGACTGTGTCCTGAGGTACTGCATGTGTTCTGCATACTGTTTAGAATGTTGGGATGATGACCAACAAAGGCCATATAAAGAAATGACCTCAGGGAAGAGTGGTAGTTGGCGGGGTGGGGAGAGCACCCTGCCAGCCACGCAGGACATCTGTATCCCTATAGGAAAACACATTTTACCCTTTTTCACTCCCTTAGGGGGTGAATTTCTTAAAATCCCTTCTTAGTGAGCCTCTACATCACAAAAGGAACATTCTACCCAAATTTCACATTTCTAGGTCCAGGGATTTGGGCTGGGCATTGATGAGTCAGTCAGGACACTTGTCTTTATATATATAGATGTAATTTACAGGCTATTCAGATTTTATTTCATAACAACTGAGTCTTTTTAATTTTCTTTCCTCTTAATTTGGTTTTTTTGCTTGCTTGCTTGCTTGCTTGCTTGCTTGCTTGCTTGCTTGCTTGCTTGCTTGCTTGTTTGTTTGTTTATAGTCCGCCTTTGTCACTGAGACTCAAGGCATATTACACAGTGTGAGATTAGTACAGTTAATAAATGCCCTAGAGAGTAAATAGACAGACATAGCATTAGTAGGAATCCAATATAAAATAGTGGTGAGGTCTATGGTCCCTAACTCATTAGTGGATCATCTGGCCGCGGCAGCTGTTTGAGCGGCAGGAAGGCCATTTTTGGTTTCCTCCACCGCCGAAAACAGCCTTCCTGCCCCTCAAATGGCCACCATGGCCGCCATTTGAGGGTCGGGAAGGCAGTTTTCGGCCTCCTCCACCACCCTCCGGGCCCACGCAGTGGCAGAAGAGACCAAAAATGCCCTTCTCTCCCCACGAGAGAGAAGGGGGAGGATGTTGTGGGCCTGCAGGGCAAGGTAGGTGTGGGGCTGGGGGCTGGGAGCTGTGGCTGTGGCTGGGGGGCTGGAAGTGGGGTGGGGGAAGGAGCTGGGGTTTGGGCAATTTAAAGGGCCCTGCTGCTTGCAAGTGGCAGGTCCCTTTAAACTATCAACTGGCAAGTGGTGAGGGGGGATCCCCCCTGCCGCCTGCCAGCTGATAATTTAAAGGGACCTGCCACTTGCAAGGCAGGAAAGGGCCCTTTAAACTGTCAATTGCCCCTTTCCCTGCCGCTGCTAAGTTGCCCAAAAGGGACATTTAAACCCCATGAACCACGAACTGGTTCGTAAACTTGCTCCAGTTCATGCCAGTTCGTGGTTCCTGGTTCATGAAAATCCACGAACCACGAAAATCTTGGTTTGGTTTTTTTGTGGTTCATGCCCATCTCTAATTCAGACCAGGCCATGGGATAGAGATGGCACTAGTAGCTTTAGCGGATGATCTCCATCTGAGTATAGACAAAGGCCATGCCTCATCATTGCTCCTTCTAGATTTATCTGCAGCCTTTGACACAGTGGACCATGCCATCCTGTTGAGGCATTTAAAGACAGAAGTGGGCATCAACTCCGTTCCACCGCGTTCCAGCTGAAAAAAAGCCCTGCCTTTAGGAGAACTCATTCACAACTATGTCATCAATATGCAGATGACACTGAACTCTATATCTCACTATCCAAGTCCCCACAGGTTGCAGTAGAAATTTTGATCACTGCATGATCGCTGCCTGATCACTGTGGTCAAATGGCTGAAAACAAACAAATTGAAATTGAACCCAAACAAGATGGAAGTCATGCTCATTGGGAAAGCTGAGATCTTAAAGGACATTGTACTCCCCATTTTTGATGGAGTTGGTCTGACCCTTGCAGAACCCCTTGAGCCTAGGGGCTATACTGGATCCAGAAAGCTACTGCTAGAAAAGCAAGTTAAAGCATCTGCAAAAAATGCTTTGTACAACCTCACTCTAGCCTGATAGATGGCTTCCTATCTCAACATGGCTGATCTGGCCACCTGGATCCATGCTATGGTAACATCAAGACTTGACTATTGTAATGCACTATACATAGGTCTCTCATCTAAGTTAACTAGGAGACTCCAGTTGGTACAAAACACTGCTGATCAGCGGTTATCAGGAGTGAGCAGGAGCATGAATATCACTTCTATTCTGCTGTCACTCCATTGACTACCTATTAGTTACCATGCTCAGTTCAAGGTATTAGCTATCACATACAAGCTAGCATTCCTATGGGACCGCCTCTCTCCCTATGTCCCCTCATGGCAGCTTTGCTCATCTGAACAGGGTCTCCTACAGGTGCTACCCTGCACATGGGTGAAATCAACAGCTTCCTGTACACGTGCATTCTCTGTGGTGGCTCCTGCCCTATGGAATGGCCTGTCTGAGGAAGTCAGAAGAGCTTCCAGTCTCCTGGCCTTTCACAAATGGTGCAAAACTGAATGATTCAAAAGGGCTTTTTACACAGTGAGGAGGACTATATTGTAGGGAGATGATCTCAAAGGCATACTTCACTGATGAGTTAGACTTCACCACTATGTTGAAATACATACTATCTATTGCTTTAAGTATGTGCTCCTATGGACTACCTGTAGCTTTAAGTATGACCCTAATGGGTAGTTCTAGGTTGTCAAATGTGAATCTTAGAATTTCTTATGCTCTGTTTCAGCATTTCTTCAACTCTGTATTGGATTTTTGGTAATGTTATGTCTTTGTAAACTTACTTTTATTTATCCTATAGTATCTTTTATGGAAATGTCCTTGATATTGACTATGCTAATCTCACCCTATCTAATCTGCCTTGAGTCTCAGTGAGAAAGGCAGATTAACAACAACAACAGCAGCAGTAATAAAATTGCACCAGCAGCATTGCATGCAATCATATGCTAATCTCCCTGCAAGGAAAAGTCTTCATCTGATGCAAAAAAAGCAAGAATGTTTCCAGGTGGGAGGTATTCCAAAGGTGCAGGCAGCCACTGAAAAGGCCCTACCCTTTGCGACTATTTACATCACCTCAGAAGATGGAAATGGAAAAGGGCTTAAGCTGAACAGCAGTATCCAGGCAGAATTTTACAGGAACACACAGTTTTCAGTCCTAGATCATATATAGGTTCTATAGGTCATCTTGAATTGGAACTAGAAATGAACAAGCAGCTACTAAAGACCTTACAACACCAGAGTGATATATGGTCTGCATTGCTAGCTCTTGCAATGGAAGATGCTTAATCATCTTATATTCAGCTTCTTGGATTCTTTGAGCAAGATCAAATATTCTTTGAAAAAGAACAAGAGTTTTTGTATGAAGATACAGATAAAATATCATGGCTCTTGGCTGTTGTCTTGTTTTTTCTCCTTCACAATTATTTCTCTTTTCAGTTTTTTTACCTGCAAAAGTGTGTCACTGAACCGAGCCACAAAAGTGCAATTTGAGAAATGTATGTTTTGCTTAATTAAAAGCCCCCTTTTCAATTGAAAAAAAAGCAATTTTGGAAGGTGGGGTTCTGCTCAATATAATTCCAAGACAGTGTGCAAGGAAGAAAGTGTTTGAAAGGGGAAGCAAAGGGAGAAGAGTGTCTGGTGCAAACACAGTTCAGCCTGATCAGTCCGACTGATGAGTAGGCTAATGTTCTGACACATTCTCACAAAAGATATTTTCTTTGCAATTGGAGTTCCTTGAACTATATCATACTGGTGGCTGTTAGCATATCCACAGGCAGTGTGTTCAAAAATCCACCACACAGTGTGTGGGAAAAACTTCCATTTGGTAGCATTAACCTATGCCTGTTAACAGTGATGCAAGTGATCTGGGTTTTAAATAAGGTAGAAGATTTGACACATCCTCCTCCTTTTAAGCTTTTAGAATTAGCAGCATTTCTCCCCTGTAAGTGATCTTTTTAAAAGAGTCCCAATTTGAGGGGGAAAAAAAAGAACAAAGCTGCAGATAGATCTATGCTTATTCCTGTGTGCTTGGAAATGAATAACACTCTTACCCTCTGTACACTGCCTCTTCAGAAGGAGTGCCTCAGGCAGTGCACAGCTTTTATTTTTGTCAAGGCTTTGTAACCTGCACCTGCTCTACATGAGCTCATTAATGAAAGGTTCTTTCTAAGGGTCCCTGTACTGCCTTGAGACTCATTGATGCTTCAATATACTCATGATGAAGCTATTGTTTTGGAGCCACCTACAGGAAAGGGTGTATATACTCAAATGTGAAGGGCACTTTCAATAAATTCCTTACTGTGCTATTCAGTGAAGTCCTGCTGCTGCTGTGCTGCTGTGGCGGCAGCTGCAGCTGCTGCTGCTTGGTGGCCTTCTGCTGAATTTGCTGGGCAGCTTACATTGTGAAGAACCAGATATATAAAGATTCTTCCTTGGCTAAAGCTGGGCCATTAAACTGTGTAGACTGGGCAGTGGTTTCATTCTTTAATCTAAGAGCGGACAGCATGATTGGAACTCCAACCATGCTGCATGTGCTGCTTCTTTGATGAAGAAGCAGCACATCCACATTCTCAAACCTTACCTCTTTGGTGGGTATGCATTCTTAACTTTTGCTGATGTGTTCCAAATGTGTATCTGAAATTCTGAAAGAGAAGATCTGTGTCGTGTGTGACAAATAATGAACATTAAAATGCATACAACTTTCAAAAGTCTTTATTAGATCAGACACCTGGGGAATAGATTTAAAGCTCACAATGTTGTCCTTACTCTGCTATGAGAAGCTCCTGTCTGTCTTCTTTTCTCTGCTTCTAGATATATCACTCAAGCTAGTTCATGGATATCCCTTGGATCAAAACCCATCTTCTAGCTGGACCCTCTAGATGCATCTGATGAAGTGGGCTCTAGTCTGTGAAAGCATATGCTGGAATAAAATCTTGTTAATCTATAAAGTGCTACTAGACTCTTGTTTATTTACACCTCAGTTCTGAATGACATAGCCAGCATTTGTAGGTCTATAAACCTTTGTCTTTAAGAAAAGAATGCAACAAGCAATGTAATGAAGCTTAAATGTGATAAAGATCCATTTCTTGATTCACAATACAATTTTCAGTTTTAAATACATTGTAAATAATTAAGCTATATTTGACATTGGAAGCGGCAAAGGTAGAAAAGGTGAATTTAGTTCAAAAGTGAAATGTAGAGGTCTGCAACCACCATACATACCAAGATTGTACATTAAATTGCTCTGATGTGTCTGAGAATAATTAATCACCACTATGGGTGAATAAACAGTGTGTGAACAGAATATATATTATCTCCTTGCAAAGACAATCCTTGAAATGTGCTGCTGATAAACACATCCAGATTAAAAGCAATAACCAAGTCAGATAAAATCACCTACATATGCACTAGCAAGTTTCTGATATTATCATAACTCCAGAAATAAATCTGCTGATCTAAAAGATGAAACAGACTTCAAATAGTAGAGCATGATAATACTCTATACATGGCTGCTTTAGAACTGTTTCCCATCTCTATTAATGGTAGTGACAGATTCTGAACTATGCCACTATAAGGCGCAAAGGGCTGTTTTTTCTGTCCATAGAGACAATATTCCAGCTATCCTAAGCATACTTTTTGAAGAGGAAGTCCTATTGAACCCAACTAGATTTTATTCTGAGTACTGAGTACTGAGTACTGAGTTCATTCATTCATTCATTCCCCACTTTTCTTTCCAATGGAGACTCAGGGAAGTTTACAACACTATTCTCCTCTATTTTATCCTCACAGCCATCACCTTTTAGGCTTGACAGAGTGAATACCCAAAGGATACCCACTGAGCTTCCATGGCATAGTGGGGACTTGAACCTGGGTCTACTAGTTCAACAATCTCACCTCTATAATTGTATTTTCAATTATGGCAATTAATCAAGATATTTGACAGAAGGAAAATGGTGGTTTCAAACTATAAATGCAAAGAAAATAAACACTGAGTCATGCTCACTGAGTCACTATTTCAGAATTTACTTGCTCTGTAGAAAATACAGGCACAAACAATTATCAATATTGCACAGAGATTCTTCTTTCATTGTGCCATGCTTGGTAATCTCCTGTTGAGATTGCTATCCTTGTCACATTCTTTTGTATAAATTGTTATATTTATTTCCAGTGACCTTTCATATCTTTGATAAGTATACAAAAGAATGCTTCTTTTGAAGAGTTCTATAAAGTTAATAGAAAGAAGATGGTATCAGTAACAGATTACTTACAGAATCCAAGCATATCTCAGACCCTCTTAATATGTAGCATTTTCCCTGCATGGAGAATTACAGTGAAGTGAGAAAGAGTACATATAATGATGTGTGAAGCTGGCACAAGTGTTTCCAATGAGCACATGTTTGCAAGGCTATACTCATATAATGATGTGAAAGCATGCCTTGGAAGTGGACCCTTGTGACATCTATGCAATTAATATTTTTACTGTAAAATAAAAGCTTGCAAACTCACCATGGGCTGAGTTGGCACCGAGGGCAAGGATGAGTGCAGGCTTGGCCAAGACAGAAGAGGAGGAGTGGCCAGCCCTACTCCTGACCAGCAAGGTGGTCAGTGCCATTCCAGGTGATTCTTCGACAGGAGCAGCACGTTCCCACCCACCCTCCGCTCTCTCAGGGCATCAGGGGGGTTGTCACAACTTTATGGGTTTGGCAGGATTGAGGCATTGGGCCGGATCCTAAAAGGGTGAGTGGGGCATTTGGGCAGCTCGCCCCTGCGGATTTTGAGGCAAGGGCTGACCAGCATGGCTGGCAGCAGAATAACGCTTGCTGTGGTGCACCAGCATGGGGCTGGAGTTATATGCATTGGCCAGCAATAGGGCCTTCCAATGACAATGAGGATCCATTGCCCATATGCCTGGCCAATGCTCCATCTAGCTGTAATAAATAAAGTGGTGGACATTCCAACCAAGAGACGGTGCCTGTGTGGTTATTTGCAGGAACTCAGACTAACGTAGCACATAGGTGACAAATGCTTCTGCTACCAACATGTCTATTCCTCCACCACAAGCAAAGTTCCCATCATTAAGAGACAGGCTGTTCTCCTATTGCTGGAATAGTCATTGTAATGAATTCAAGAAATGGGTGCATGTGTCTTTAAATGCTTGGTTTGAGCTAGGTGAAGAGTGGGGGTGAGAGAGGAAAGAGTGAGTGATGTGATTGGTTGATGACTGAGAGTGTGGGCGGAGTGAATGCAGTTTGAGACTGAGAGGAGAAAGGTTTTCAGTCAGAAGAAAGCAGGCTAGCTGTGTGCTGCCTGAATATGTTGAAGTGTTTTATGGGAGAAATATAACCTGTGTGGAACCTGAACTGTTTGTGAAAGGACACTCAGTCAGGGAAAGAGAGGCCAGCTGTGTGCTGCTTGAGCAGGTTTCATATTTCTGTGAGTAAGAGAAAGATAGGCTAGCTGTGTGCTGCCTGAGGAGTTTTATGTGAGAGAAATATAGAGCCTAGAGAAAGAGGCTAACTGTGTGTGAAGCCTTACAAGAGATCTGTGTGAATGAGTTTAAATGAAGTAACATTAAGAACTAAGAACTACTTTTATGAAACCAATACGCTTCTTGAAAATAAACATTTATTTTGTTTTGTTATATCCCAGAGTAGCTGTCAGTGTTGTATCCCATTCCTATCCTCAGGGCCACATAGAACCATGAAGAAGCCTGATGCTTAGGAACATTACCAAAGGGAAAACTTAATTAAAACATATTGGAATATAATATTCCTGGTGGCAGCTAACTACCCAGAGGGTGTAAGGGGAAGATTAAAAGAAAAATCTACCCCCCAAAAGTAAAGGTCATAACAAGTGGAGGCATAGCGGTGGGATCTCAAACATCCTGAGGAGAAGAAAATATTTTAAGTGGGATATAACAGCCTGGGAGGAGGGAACATTCTGAGAGAAAGGCATTCTGAAGGAACAGATAGCCAAAGAGACAGAGTGTTCAGTTAAATCCTATGAGGAATATACAACTGTTATAAAGGAAAAACACAGAAGAACTAGTAGGATTTATGAGAACATAATCTGCTGAATTTTAGTAAAATTGTAGAAGGAAATACAAGTAAAAGAGAGACAAATGGCAGAGTTTATGGGGATGAAAAAGGAGGCTCTGATTCAGAAGTGCAATGAGTTAAAATTACCTCATGAGGGGAAAAGTGTAGAAGAACTGAGAGTTATACTGATACAAAGCAGTGTGGAGCCAAGTAGAACTGCAGAGGAGAGAAACACCGAGGGAATGTACAACCCTAGTCCAGAATATTTTGAGGGAAAGGTTGAAAGCTGAAATAGAACAAAAACAGTTTGAAAGGGAAGCTGAAATAGAACAAAAACAGTTTGAGATGGAAAAGTGGAATGAACAAAAGCAGCTTGAAAAGGAAAAATTGAAAGCTGAAGCTGAAGAAAAGCAGTTTGAAAGGGAGAAGTGGAAAGCTGAAATGGAACTTAGAGTTCAAGAGATGGAAAGACACACCAGTTTGGAAGCAGAAAGATTACAATTAGAAAGAGAGAGACTTAAGAATGGGGACAAAAAGGAGGGAAACTCTGAACCCAGAGCTAATTTACCTCAAGTTACCCCAAAAGATTTCATGGTGTATGTGTCAGGAGAAGATCCACAAATTTTCCTGTCCACTTTTGAGAGATCTGCTCAGAACTGGGAAATACCAGAGACACAATATATGAAGTATTTACCCAGCTTAATTAGAGGGGAATTGGCTGAGATCTACAACACATTTCCCTCAGATAAGCCTGTTGTTTATGCCTAATACAAAGAGGCAGTATATGACAGATTTAGGCTAGGTGCTGATTACTTCAGAAAGAAGTTTAGAAGCCTAGTGCCTCAGAAAGAGAAGTCATTTAGGTCTTTTAGTGCCAAACTGACAGACTATTTTGATAAATGGATTTCATCTGCCAAAGCTAACTCTAAAGAGGGAATAAGGGATCTAATGATTTTGGATCAGTTTTTATTTCAACTTCCTTCAGAGATTAGACTTCTGGTTAAAGATAAACTTCCAGAGAATATCAACCAAGCATCAGAGTGGGCAGATAGATTAACACTTAATAGAGGAGGATGGAATTGCCATGAAAAGAAAGACTATTCTTATAAACCAGAGTTTAAATCAAGTAAAAGACAAGAGGGAGAAAGGAAAGGAACATCTGAGAGAGGTGAGATTATAAAAAGTCAGGATAAAAATATAGAAAGAAACCAAGATGGATACTGGAATGATAAAAGATGTTTTGTATGTGGTCTGAAAGGTCATTTAGCTTACAAATGTCGAAAGAATCAACCCAAGCAAACAACACTTGAGCATGTAAGGAGGGTCACTAGAACTGACTTAGATGATCAGAGTGATGAAGATGATAGAAACTCCAAAAGCTCAACAAACACAAATGAAACACCCAGTAAGAACACTCTCTTACCCATAAACACTGAAGAAACAGTCTACTTGTGTGGGGTAAAGACAGATAAGGTTGCTCAGGGTACTGAACTGAGAGAGGTGGTACAAATAAACGGGACAGATACTTTCGCCATTCTAGACACAGGAGCCTCAGTAACACTGGTCAGGGAGGATTTTGTTGATAAGAAAAACCTGATTCCAGATAAGCAAATATCCTTGCAAGGTGTGTGGGGAAATTCTAAAAGAGTGCCACTAGCCCAGCTAAAAATTAACTGGAGAGGAAAAGAAGAATATTTTCTTGTAGCAGTTATTAAAGAACAGAAAATACCAGTAGTATTGGGAAGAGATGTAATGGGAGCAAAGGCAAGAATTCAAATATGCACTGACTCCAATGATTTGCTACAAGCTGAAGCCAGGGGAGCAGAAGACAAGCCCCTAGGTATCTTAGCAACAGACACAATTGATACTCTGCAGGAGGGAAAGAGAGAGAGACAAACTCCTGTTAGTAGTACTGCTGAAATGTCCCAAGAAAAAGCAGGTGACATAAATAAAAACTCTGAGGAGTTTAAAATAGAAATTATGAAGGATCCTGAGTTAAAGGACATAAGAGAGGAGGCCAGGCAGAACAAGATGAATGCAGAAACAAACATTTTTGCATGGGAAAATGAGTTGTTACAGAAAACGGTTACTAACCTAAAGCTAGTTTGTGAAAAAATAGATACGTCAGAGCAAGAAAACTCTTATATGGATATAGAAAATAGAATGCCGAAAAAGACTCTAACTAGCCAGAGAAACCTCAGATTTCAACTAGAGTCCTTAGAGAAAAAGAATACACAAATTGATAAAGAGAATTTAGAACTCAGAACAGTTGAATCTTTGAAGTGTATGAACCTCAAGATGGCTCAGTTACAATTAGAAAGCATACGGTGGGGACTTACCAACGACGTTGTTTGCTGGGCTTCTCAGGGCTGGGGGAAAGGCAGGACGACATTCCTTGCCAGCCCAGCATCAGACGCCCGGCCCCGATGCAGGCTGGGCAATGTAGTCCTGTATCCCCGCCGGCCAATTGGAGGGCCGGGCTGGCTAGCTAAGGGACCAATCAGAGGGAGGCTGGCGAAGCCCGACCTGAGTGGGAGGGCTTCACTCAGGTCCTCCCTTAGACGACTTATTGTTGGGCCAGCCTCCTCCGTGCAGTCGGTTCAGAACAGCAATTGGAGCAGTCGTGCCAATCGCTGTTCCGGCGCAGTCGGCCCAGCCAGTTGCCGCGAGTCGGGCCTTCCCCATTTAGAGCGGGTGAAGGGCAGCGCGGTGGGCTTGGCGTTCTGCAGCTGCAGCGGCCCTGATAGTTTTCAGGGGCCCCTGCGCTGCCGAGCGCGCGGTAGCAGGCTAGGTAGGACTGACCCCCCCCGGCGGCATTCTCCCCAGGGTTCGAGGGAGGGGCGGCCTGGCTGGCTGGGCGAATGGTGGGGCCGAGTAGAGGGCCTTCTGCCTAGGCGGATATTACCGCCTGCCTTCGGAGTTGCTTGCCGTGGCCGCCATTTTCCTGTGGCCTTCTCCCTGACCGGGCCTCTTGCCGCGGCCGCCATCTTGGCTGCCTGCTCCTTTCGGGGCCTCTTGCTGTGGCTGCCATTTTCTGCGGCCTTTCCCATTCCGGGAGCGTGTAGGGGCCCGGAAGTAAACAAATATATATCATTAATACAATAAAGGTAATAAGATTATAGTAGGGAGGCATTATAGAAGCACTCACCATGCCTACCAAGGGGCAAGTAGCAGGGAATACGGGGAAAGGCCAATCTACGCCCCAGTCTAGACAGGCCAGAGGGAAGCCCCATAAGTCAGCTGGAGGCGCTCGGCCCAGTGGATCCAAGGGCAAGGGGAACCCAAAGCCTGCCAGGGATCATGAGGAACCCCGGGATGACGGGGCGGGCCCCCGCGCAGGCCCCAGTACGGCGAGCCAGAGGGGCAGGCCGGCAACCAGGCTGGCCTCTGGGGCGCTCCGACGCGCCATTACTCCAGGTACGGAGGCTGCCTGCAGGGGTGAGAGGAGGAAGGAACCTCCTCGGACACGGAGTCCTAGGCAGACACTTAACGGGGCAGCAAGACAGAGCATGCCTAGGAGTCACGGTGAGTCGCATAATGGGGCAGCAAGGCAGGGCGCACGGTCGAGACAAGGCCCTTCCCTGCGGGGCCTGTCCAAGGCTCTGCAGCATTTACCAGACAAGGTGGACAAGATGGGGGACCTGGGGGTTGAGCTGGACGAAGGTACTTCTACCCCTGAGAGTGAGGGTTCGTCAGAGGGGGCTGCAGCCAGGCAGACAAGGCGGACGGGTGCCAACAAGAAGCGGAGGCGGCCCCCATCTCCATCCAGTGGTGCCTCCTCCAGCCCAGAGGTCAGGCAACGTTTGGTTGCAAAGAAAAAACACAGGAAGCGCTGGGCATGACGGGGATCAAGGCGTAGAACTGAATCCGAGTCCACTACGTCGAGTGAGTCTTCTTCTGGGGAAGAAGGGAGGGGGTCAGATGGGGACTATTGGGATGCAGCTGCGCAGTTACCCCCCATTCTGGCTTGGGCTGCTCGGAGACACTCTAAGAGGGGTGCAGGGGCACCTGGGCCAGAGGTCGTTTGGGGTCAGGATGCCAGGGAGGACGGTACCTGCCCTGGGGTGAGTTATGGGGATGACGAGGACACCCCAGGGGCACACCTGTTGCGCAAAATGAGAAGGCGAATATTGGACGGATATTATGTAGATGTCTTTGCACTGCTCCGTCCTGAAGCCGAGGATGGCCTTTCTCGTCTGCCGTCTCGCAGGCGGAAGGAGAAAGACAGAAAGGTTGAGGCGGAAAGGACCTTCGCCAATTGGCTCGAAGGTTATACAGTTTTCATGGGGGTGGTTCAGCTGGCATACCCTGGTAGAGGCTGGCACATTTCTAATCATCTGGCCAATGTTATAAGGGCTCGTACCCTGGCGGGGGATACAGCGGCATTGACTATGATGAGGCATTTTGGAAGAGGGCTTCTCATAGCGCCAGGAGGCGGTGGGACCTGATAAGTCAAAAACTGTGTGACTCCACACGGCTAGGGAGATGGGGGTCTTGGAAGGACAGAAAACTGGTGTGCTGGGAGTATAACCAGGGCAGGTGCCAGCGGACTCATTGTAAGTTCGATCATTTCTGCGAGTCTTGGTCTGGCCCACATCCCTGGGTATCTTGCCTTCGATAAGGCTCGTCGCAGCAGCCCTTTTGAGGTGGCCGGCCCACCAATGCAGGCGTCCGCAAGGATGGAGGTACCGCCAGCTCAGGCCAGCCTGCTTCTGGAGGGAACCCTCACGGAAGAAAAGAAAATAATACAACTCTTGGTTCAGTTTAAAGCTTCTAGAGGGAAGCAGTGATGGGACACGTGTTATGGCCCTTGCCCCTTCCCCCATTTGGACTGAAGCTCTCCGGCACCTCTTAGACAAGTATCCCAATAGGACTGCAGCAGAATACCTATGGGCGGGGTTTACTTTGGGTTTTAGGATCCCTTTCATTGGCCCCAGGGTCCCTGAAAAATAAACATTTATTTTGTTTTGTTATATCCCAGAGTAGCTGTCAGTGTTATATCCCATTCCTATCCTCAGGGCCACATAGAACCACGAAGAAGCCTGACGCTTAGGAATGTTACCAAAGGGAAAACTTAATTAAAACATATTGGAATATAATATTCCTGGTGGCAGCTAACTACCCAGAGGGTGTAAGGGGAAGATTAAAAGAAAAATCTACCCCCCAAAAGTAAAGGTCATAACAGTCATGTTGTATTTGTAAATTGATATTATCCACAGTGAACCAAGACGTAGATAGACATATTGTTCTACAAGAAAAAAGACATTACACAATAATACATTTATTGGATTCCATTAAATGTTATAAAGGAGCAACAACATGCAGTTGTTTGGCCTGAGATACCAGGCTAGAATGTGAGGTGACCTAATTTAAATGTTTATTTACAAAGCTTGGAAATCCAAATATGTTTTGGATTTATCTTCATTAGAGGAAACCAGTTCAGGTGGCTAAGGCAGAACAAGTTGAAGCTGAATATGTACAAGACAGAGGTGATGCTGGTCAGGAGTAGACATGGGCACGAATGGAAAAAAAACCCTGAACACCCTGTTCGATGTTTGGTGCCATCCACGATCAATGAACAACGAACATGGACAAACATGAACTGTTCCCAGACATGTTCATTGTTCGTTGTTCGTGGGGGCCAGAACCACCCCCACCCACCCCACTTAGCCCCCCTCCCCTCAAACCCACTTACCTGGCCCTTTAAAGATCCCTTTAAACTATCAGCTGGCAGGCAGCAGGGAGGGAATTCCCCCTGCCGACTGCCAGCTGATAGTTTAAAGGGCCCAGACAGCAGTTGCACAGCCAGGCTGTCTGCCCAGTGCGAGAGAGGTGGGGAGATTCTCACCATCTCTCTCTCACCTGGGAGAATCTTCTCAATGTCCAATACCCACCAAATTTGCAGGGGATATAGTCCCCACTGTCCTCTGAAGACACCCCCCCCCCAGTTTCAGAAAGATTGCACCCCAGGAAAGGCATGATCCATGGCTCTCCCCCTTTCGTTTTCACTGTCCTCTGAAGACCCCCCCCCCCGTTTCAGAGACTGGACCCTGGGAAAGGCATGATCCATGTCCCCCCCCTTTTTGCTGTCATTTTCTGTTCACAGTGGTAAAAATGGAACTGCCTGTTGGAAAGCAGCTACTTTGAGGGGTTACAAACTGACCTTCTCAATGTCCAACACCCACCAAATTTGCAGGGGACATAGTCCTCACTGTCCTCTGATGACCCCCCAAGTTTCAGAGAGATTGCACCCCGGAAAAGACATGATCCATGGGTGCTTGCTTTGTTGTCGTTTTCTGTTCACAGTGGCAAAAACGGGACTCTGGTGAAAGCTGCTTTGAGGGGTTACAAACTGACCTTCCCAATGTCCAATACTGACCAAATTTGCAGAGACATAGTCCTCACTGTCCTCCGAAGACCTCCCAAGTTTCAGAGAGATTGCGCCCCAGGAAAGCCATGATGCATGGGTCTCCCCCTTTGTTGTCATTTTCTCTTCACAGTGACAAAAACGGGACTCTCTGCTGGAAGTACTTTGAAGGGTTACAGCCAGAAGGAAAGCCAGAAGGAGTTTAAACAGTCCCTCTCTCTCTGGTTGCCAAGGGGATTGATTGCAGCAGGCACCAGACTGTCTGGCTTGCAAAAGGGCTGCAGAAGGCAACAAACAAGGCTTTTAACGACCACCTGTTTGTTTAGGATGGGACCTCCCGAACAGCTTGCTCGCAAACAGCAGATTGGGTTGTTCATGGTTTTTTTTTTGTTTGTAATGCTGTTTGTGCCCATGTCTAGTCAGGTAACACTCATGTCCTAGAGCAGTGATACTCAGTGGCTTGAGGGACACATGTGGCTCAGACACATCATCTGTGGCTCTTCTGAGCACTGTTTCTCAATGTGGCACCTCCCATGTTTTGCAATAGGCAGGTGGTACCCACTTTGAAACATCTTCCACTAAAGGAATCAATAAGTTGCAAGCCTTCCTGAGTTGCAGGCCTCATGCCAGGGATGAAAGGAGATGAGATTCTTTCAGCTGATAATAACTGAAAATATGGCTCTCCATGAGCTGTGAAGTGAGTAGCACTGTTCTAGGACTGGATCTACTTGTCCTGGATGAAGTGAAGTTGGCTTTTGCAGAACAAGTTAAAAGCTTGGGGTGTTCATAGACCCAGCTTTGCTGTTTGAAAAGCAGGCTGGTGCAGTGGCAAGGAGCACCTTCTATTACTTGCATCTGGTTCGCCAACTCTCTCATTTCTTAGGCTTGGCTTATCTTCTTGTGATGATCTGTGTTTTAGTAACCTCAACTGAGCCACTGTAATGTACTCTGTGTTGGGCCAACCTTGAAGACAACACAGAAACTGCAACTAGTTCAGAATGCAGCTGTCCGATTGTTGTCTGGTTAGCTGATGAGAACATACCTAGCCCATTCTGAAACAGCTACATTAATTTTTATTTATTTAAACCATTTTCATGCCTTCTTTTCACCCATGCAGTAGACATTAACACATTTCCAACTTTAAGATGTTCCAAACATTAAAAAGAATTTATCCTATAAAATATATATTTAAAACAATTAAATGAAACACAGAAACACATTAAACCACAAAAACAAGATGGAGGGCTAATAGGAGTTAGCAAGAGAGGTCTCAAGCTCTCCAGAATCCAGTACATATACTCAGACTGCACAAGCTGAAAGGTTTCCTGTACAACTGGACAAGGTATCCTGGGACTATCTGATGCTATCACTGCTAATGTAGAGTTCAAATTGGAACAGACGCAAGAATTTTTATCTGTACTGTGTTCAACTCATATTTTTCTTCACTGTCACACTAACCATTTCCCTAGTCTTTTCATCATCCACAACCTCTCAGAAAACCAATGGCTACTTGGGCTCTTAGACCTGAGAGAGGGCACCGAGGAGCAATTGCTCAGGTCAGTTCTTCATTCCAAAGTTCAACAAGGGCATGGTCAGGAGTGCCCACCATATCAACAAGAAAACCCCAGTGCCTTCTGAAAACCAGTCACATCTATCCAGCTACAGAGACAAATAATCTTAACCGATCTCCCACCCCTGTGGAGTCCTGGTATCCCTTGGAGTCTAAACCCCAGCAGGTAGTGATGTCCAGGACACACACCCCACCTTCAGATCACCTTCTTCCTGCCTGGAGCAGAACAGCAGACCAACACAGTGTGTGGGGGCCTGTTATTACCTGAGACAAGCCCATGGTTGTCATGGAGACCTAGGAATCCTGAGCTGCTCCTGACAAGGCTGCCTCTTGGTGCATATTAATTTTATGTTCCAGTGCCTTTGCCGCTATTCCACCTACAGGTTTACAGCTGTTTCATGCATAGTACTCCATGGTGGTAACAAACATGGTCATACACAAATACTTAAGCCGTATATTTTCTGTCTGTTTTTTCCTCATACTATAAAATATTTGTTTCTCAACAAACATGTATTGATTTCTCTTTTAGTCTTGAACAGTTCTTATTAAAATTTGAGAACTGATATTATCCCAGTAAGTCTAAATCCCAGCAGGACAAGGGGTCCATGACAGTGATTGCCAGTTTGCTTCCGAGTCCAGCTCAAGGTGCTGGTTGAAATCAATGGGCTTAGACTGGAATAACTCTGTTTAGCATTTCACCATTAAAGTCTTTCACGGCCTTGGACCTGCATATCTGAAGGACCATCTCCCATATGGTCTTTGGGCTGCTACTTGCTGGCAGTTCCCCATTCAGGCTGGTCCACGTAGTATCAATCAGAACCTGGGCTTTTTTATCCATGTCTCCTTCACTGTGGAATGTGCTCCCTGAAAAGGTGAGGCAAGCCCCATCATTGGAGCTCTTTAGGAAGCTCTGCAAATGTTGATGGTTTGCCAGGGGTTTTGAGGGTGTATGAATGGCAGGCAACTTTTAATGGGAAGGAGGACTTTGGGGTATTTTATTTGGTTTTAATCTGAAATTAATTATAATTTGTAAACTGCCTTTAACTAAGAGGAAAGGCAGGGTATAAATATTTGAATAAATACATTTGCATATATATAAGTTTAATACATTCATAAATCGAATCATAGAACCCTCTTGGTCCTTTTGTAAATTGTTTTGGATGAAAACACACAATGATTGCAATTGCTATTTTGTTTGAAAGAGGCAGCACACATATTTTCAATTTTGGTCCATGTGAACCAAAATCTAGTTCTGGTGCATATGTACTGAGGCTGAAAAATAGATGTTGCCCTATTGGACAAAATGGAGAGTGTATGGATTGCGAGGATTGCATGTAGTACATTTCACTCCATACTTGTGGTGAAATTTAACAACAGAAAAGAGCTTAATATGGAATCTATTTTAAAAGCTGCAGAATGGATTGTGAAACATTCTTTTGATGAAGGAAAGTTCTGTTCGCAACTCTACTCAAGGTGTGCCAATCTAGGATTTGTATTCTTTCATGTAAATTACTTACACAAAATAATGAACTTTACTTCTAGGATCTTCTACAAAGGTTTCAGTTCTTCAGAGATTATTTAAGTCTCTGATCTCTATGTCTTCAAGAGTCTTAAGCCTTTGGATCTATACCAGAAAATGGGCAAGATGTCTGTTGTTCCTTAATTTAAACAAGAAATTCAGATGTCAGAACTAAATAATCACTCAGTAATTGGATTTTAAACACCAAGAGGACTAATGCTTGAAGAAAATCTGGCCATCAAAGATGTTATCTACAATTTCACTGGGAGGTTATGAGAGATCAAATGGACAGCTTATTCTGTAAAAGAATGGAAGAGTTACATAATACACTAACAGAAAACTGTGATATTTGCTGTTAGCCAATGATGCAGTGATGTGACCTGTAGATGGCACTCTTTACTTACTGTAAACTTTTTTGCCCAAATATGACATTCACATGTTATTTTTTTTGTAGAAATTATTATTATTTTGTTTCCCCTGGGATATATTTTATTTGTGCATCCTAGATAGTGAATGGAAAGAAAAGATTGCCTTCAACATGAAGTTAAGAATTGAAAAGGAAAAACAAAAACAAAATCAAAGCTCATTATAAGAGCAGTGTATATTACATTTGTCATTCTGGTATGATGCTATACTTTAGGGTGACCAGCAGCAAAGGAGGATAAGGATTCTATTCCTTTAATAACAGAAGAGAAGAGGCTGGAGAACCATTTCACGTTCCTGTAAAACAAATTCCACCTGCCCAAATTCCTTCTTCTACATAGTTTTTAAATGTGTAGGACCCCATTTACTTCTCTGTTTAATGGTAAGGGTCTTATGATGCATCCATATAGTATCCAGCTGCTTCTCCTTTCAAGAAAGTATCTTATTATCAGTTTTTGACGTATCTCCTAAAGCTAATACATGGAAACTATGACAAGATTTCAGCTTTCGTCTTTTAGTAAAATGATTTTTAAACATTTGATTGAAAACTGAATAAAGTAAGGAATAAATTATCAAATAAAGAAGTGTCCTACTTAAGTGGAATTTTCTGTCTCATCAAGAGCTCAATGGAGATTCAGAGCTGTCAAATATTCTGGAAATTTGACACAGATTTTCCTTTCTGTGTCCCTGACACTAGAATCCATTCCTAAGCAGAGTTACACCATTTGACGCCCATTGACTTCAATGGCTTTACTAGGATGTAAATCTGCTTAGGATCACTCTGGAAATCTCAAGAGCTGAAACAGATTTCTGGGAGCTCTGTGTATAGACCTCTCAATTTTTATTTTTATTTTATTTTTTGAAATGCGGACATATTGGACCCAGATTCAGATCAGAATCTTTACACAAAGGATGTTAAGCTTTCCCCCATGTTGTTTTTCCAACTAGAAATGGTCCTCATTGTACATGTAGGACTGAAAATATGAGAACAATAATTGAAAGCCTTGGGTAATCAAAAACTTGTAACAGTCACAGTTTATTATATACACTTATTAAAATATTTGGACCCTGCCTTTCTCTTGTGGTACAAGGTGACTTACAATTCCAAATTAAAATCATACATAGCACAATAAAATCCCATTACTGCCCTGTGAAATGTCAGCTCAAGAACCATTAAAAACCCTAGCAAGTATAATGGCTTCACAGTACCCCCTAAAATCTTCTAAGGTTGGTGTCCCCCACACTCTTTACGGTTGTAGCCACTACTGAAAAAAAATAGCTGTGGTAGAAGTTACGCAGGGGAATAACCTAAAGAACTGTACTTGGCCTAAATGGTCATATGGGGTAAAAGAGCTACTAAAAAAATCTGAGATATCAAGTAGAATTGTTGCATAAACTAATTTAAATGGACCATGACAGTACCTAGGGTATGAGGGTCCCACCTTAAGAATGATTTTCAAAATGAATGCCAATACCTTGAACTTATACATAAACAATGTAAAAAAACCAGACTTGGAATTATATAAACAAAATGTTTAACCTATGTTATCAATTATGCCACAGCATTCTGAGCCAACTGAGGCTTCAACGTTGCCCTCAAAGGCAGCCTCATATATAGTGTGTTACAGTAGTCAAGCCTTGAGGATACTGTAGCATCAATCAGCTGTAGTATATCTTTCACATTGTTATTGCTAAATAATTATTCATAGAGTCCAAAAATTAGGACTGGAGCAGAAAGTTAACTGTTAATAACTGAGGGCAAAAATATATTTATAGTGGCAACACACATGCATGAAGGACTATCTTTTCTCATAAGTGCCTAAAAACTGACTAAGACCATAACAGCAAGCCCTATTAGAAAAGCAAACTCTAGCAAAGCTTTTTCAGAAGTCACAAGAGGCAGCCATGGGAATACAGAGTGAACTACATCTACTACCATAGCTGGTTAGTTGCAACCCTAAGTAGTTTTTTAACATTCCTGTTTAGTTTCTCCAGTTCATATATTTCTTCTACACAAGAATCCCACATGTTTTCACTCACATTTTCCCATATGTTTTCACTTAGTCTCTTGACTAGAGAACAGCAATATGAACTAAAAAAGCCACGAACAGCCCAATCAGCTGTTCATGAACAAGCTATTTGTGAGGCCCCATTCTAAATGAACAGGCAGTCATTGCAAGCCTCGTTCGTTGCTGCTCGTCAAGCCAGACAATCTGGGACCTGCAATCAATTCCCTTGGCAACTGGAGGCAGGGACTGCCTGAACTCCGTCTGAACTTCTGCTGTTGC
This sequence comes from Eublepharis macularius, assembly GCF_028583425.1. Classification (NCBI taxonomy): domain Eukaryota; kingdom Metazoa; phylum Chordata; class Lepidosauria; order Squamata; family Eublepharidae; genus Eublepharis; species Eublepharis macularius. The sequence goes on along the minus strand of NC_072792.1, from coordinate 78,685,606 downwards.
CCTGGAAACCTCAATCTAAGCCCAATTTAGCTTGATAGGCAGGTCTTCCTTTCAGGCGCGGAGCTCCAAATTTGTTACAAGGAAGCAAAGAGCAGGGGGGAGGGGGGCTCTTAGCTCTGGCTTTCTTTGCAGACAGTGAGGGAGAGACAGTTGCTGTTGGCATTTTGAGAGAGAGACAGGGAGAGTGCATTGGAGCTTGAATTTTCTTTGTGTGTGGTGGGATAGGGATCTTCCTCTTCAAGTTCCAGGGCTGCTGCCAGGGTCTGGGCCAAGCTATTATTTATTACTGGTACCTTTCCTGCTGCCTGCTCAGGTAAGGTTTCTGGGAATGGTGCAGTAGGGATGTACCCCTTCAGGTAGGGATCTTGATGGCTGGAGGAGAGCCTGCTGGCCCCCATGAACAATGAACATGTTTGTGAACAGGTCATGTTCGTCGTTGTTCATTGTTCATGGATGGCAATGAACAATGAACACCATGTTCGGTTTTTTTCTGTTCGTGCCATGTCTACTCTTGACCACTTCCCTGTCCCCATCGCAAAACTTGCTTAATATTTCCTCTTGTGAACATATTCCAAAATAAAGACACCAAACAAAATGCATAGATCAGACTTGGATTTATTAATTACAATATGAACTACACATTAAATTCATGTGCAGGGTCCTTAAGAGCCTGCCCATTTGGTTTGCCAGCATCCCATCCTGGCTCCATGCTTGACATGGCCACAGGCCATGCCTGCTTTTATTTTTTATTTATTTTATCGTATTTGTATTCCGCCCTCCCCACAAGCAGGCTCCTTGCCTTCACCAGATTTGTGCAGTGGGATGCTGCCCATCAGCCTCATTCCCCTTAGACCATGCACCAAGGGATTAACCCTCACCAGCTAGCTCTCTGGAACTGTGCAACTGTCAGTGGCTGGTTTGGGTGCCTTTCACCATTCTTGGATGCCAATCTAATTAAGCAACAAGCATAACAAGCATTTCACCCACACAAATCCTACCAACCCTAGTTAGGGTCTTGCCAGCACCTCAGGATCAGGCCTGTTGATAAAACCCAACCCCACAATTACAAACGTGAAGAAAGTGAAAAGAGGTCCCTTGTGGTAGCCAATCACATAGGGACCCCTCAAATTCCTGTTTGGCTCCCAAGCAACCAGGTAATCCCCACATAGATGCCTCAGGTAGGGAATGGGGGTGAGCTCTGCAGCAAAAAGCATGCTAAACAACAAAGGAACAGCTTTAAGGCCTGTTTTTCTGAGCCCTCTCATTGGCTGCACTGCATGAGGCAGCCTACCCCCTCCTCCCACAGTTTTCAATTTTCTAATTTTCTGAAGGGTGTGTGTGCAAAACTGCCCCTGCCACTATTTGGGCAGAAACATGCATCTCTCATGAGCCCAGTCATCTAACATAAATTACTTTTTCCTATTTTTGTTCTTTATACATACTCAAGAAATGCGACCTTCACTAACTTTCTTGGAAACAAACAAAAGTGGCACCTTATATAGAAAAAGGAAGGGCTATTTGCATCATCTTTTTAAAAGTTTTTAAAAGTTTTTAAAAACTTAAAAAAGTTTTAAAAGTTTGAAAAATTAAAACAAGAATACAAACCATTGTACAGAAAAAATTGGGGAATGAGCATCTCAGGCTCATTCAGAAAACAGAAAACTAAATGTTAACTTCCTCTCTGTTTTAAAATTCACCTGCTAATTTTTCAATTATCACCTTCCCCTTCTGCCTTCCACTCTCATGTTTTCTTAACCCCTCAATATCTCTGTACACATCTCAGGTCCCTGAGCAGTAGGTAAGTATTGTTCACTGGCAGCTTGTTCTGTAGCCTTTAAATAGCATTTACCCAGGGGCACAGCATCCTATCCTTGTCAGCGTCTTTAAAAGCCAAATGTAAAAGTGTATGCTGCTGTATGTGTGGCTGCTGTATGTGTGGTTTCTTCTTCTTTTTCAATAAGCACAAACTAAACATTGGAATTACCACAGATCTGTAGTAATAAAATGATCTGTCCATCAGTCCATGGACTGATGCCATTCACCAGAAAATGAAGCTGGCAGCCTCAATACTGGCCGCCAGTGTCAGAATGGTCAAGGGAGTTGTAGTGTCAAAAATTAAGTGAATCAGGAGGATATCTTGGCCCAAGTTATCTCTAGAAGCTCCGTCTCCCTCAGTGCTATTTGCAGTGGAAGCTATCGTTGTCTATGGCAGGCATAACTCATCATATAACAGAAAGTTTTTCAAAATTGACCACCAGTTTCAGGATGATTGTGGGTGTTGCAGTGGCAAAATTTAAAAGAACAGGGGCATGCTGGCCCACATTATTTCCAGAACACTCCATTCCGTGCCATTTGCAATGGAAGTTAAGGTTTTCTAACAGTGGCAGACACAATTCTTCAGAAAATGCAGCTAGGAATCTCAACCTTGGTGACCAGCTTCAGGATGATGATAGGACTTGTAATACTAAAAACGAAAGGAATAGGAACATCTTGGCCCATGGTATCTCAAGAAAACCCCCACTTATGTCCATGCTGTTTTCCGTTGAAGTTAAGGTTCCTTGTTTGTGGCAGGCATAATTCATCAGAAAATGAAGCAGGGGTCCCAAAATTGGCCACTAGCTTCAGTACGATTATAGTATTTGCAGTGCCAAAAATGAAAGGAATTGGAACATCCTGGCACAGATTAGTTTCCAAACTTCCCTCTGGTATTTGCTGGTGAAGCAAAGATTTGCTCATGAGAAACCAACAAGAGCAGGCAGCCTAGACAGAGAGGGTGGAAAACATCAGTTCTGTTACCAAACACCAGGGATTTAACAGTTTATAGGATCTCTCTCAGACTGTGTGGTATAGCAATTAGAGTGTTTGACTGGGAGCTAAGTGACCCAAGTTTGAATTCCCATTCTGCTATGGAAACTTGCTGGGTGACCTTGGGACAATGACACCCTTTAGACTAAAGGACGTCACAGGGTTGTTGTATTGAGGATATAATGGAGGATCAGATAATGATGTGAGCTGCTTTGGGTCCATGTTGGGGAGAAAGGCAGCACAGAGAGTGAGGGTTGAAAGTACCTCCTCCTTCAAAAGAAAGGGGATGTAATCACCATCCTGAGCTATCAGAGCCAGGGTAGCATAGTAGTTAGAATGTTGGACTAGGATCAAGCAGAGCCAGATTGGAGTCCCCACTCTGTCACTGAAGGTTGCTGGCTGATCATGGGCCAGTCAAACACTCTCAGATGAATCTCACACAGTTATGGTGAGGATAAGATGAAGGAGAGGAGAGTGTTTAAGAGCCTTTCTGAACTATCACAGCCAGTATGGTGTAGGGGTTTGAGTGCCTCACTAGTATCTAGGAAACGAGGGTTCGAATCCTACCTCTGCTATGGAATCTTTCTGGGCGATCATGGGCCACCCGCACATTCTCAGCCTAGCCTACCCATCAACCTAACCTACCTAAGAGCCAGTTTGGTGTAGTGGTTAGGAGCGCAGGACTCTAATCTGGAGAACTGGGTTTGATTCCTCACTCCTCCACTTGAAGCTAGCTGGGTGACCTTGGGTCAGTTACAGCTTTTAGGAGCTCTCTCAGCCCCACCCACCTCACAGGGTGTTTTGTTGTGGGGATAATAATAACATATTTTGTAAACCATTCTGAGTGGGTGTTAAGTGGACATGGGCATGAATGGAAAAAAACCGAACAAGCTGTTCATTGTTCGTTGCCATCCACGAACAATGAACAATGAACAGTAACGAACATGACCCTGTTCACAAACATGTTCATTGTTCGTTGTTCGTGGCCCCTTAAAGATCCTTTTAAACTATTAGCTGGCAGGTGGCAGGCGAATTCCCCCCTGCTGCCTGCCAGCTGATAGTTTAAAGGGCCCTTTCCTGTCACGTGCAAGGGGCAGGGCCCTTTAAACACCCCACAAACTGACCTTCCCAATGTCCAATACCCACCAAATTTGCAGGGGACATAGTCCTTACTGTCCTCTGAAGAACCCCCAAGTTTCAGAGAGATTGCACCCCAGGAAAGATATGATCCATGGGTCCTTCCCTTTGTTGTCATTTTCTCTTTAAGTGGCAAAACTGGGACTCTCTGGTGGAAGCTACTTTACGGGGTTACAAACTGATCTTCCCAATGTCCAACACCCACCAAATTTTCAGGGGACATAGTCCTCACTGTCCTCTGAAGACCCCCCCCCCCAGTTTCAGAGAGATTACACCCCGTGAAAGGCATGATCCGTGGGTCCTTTCCCTTGTTGTCATTTTCTTTTCACAGTGGCGAAAATGGGACTCTCTGCTGGAAGTACTTTGAAGGGTTAAAGCCAGAGGGAAAGCCAGAAGGAGTTCAGACAGAGTTCAGTCTCTGCCGTTGCCAGGGGAATTGATTGAAAGGCCCCAGACTGTCTGGCTTGACAAACGGCTGACGAAGGCAATGAACGAGGCTTGCAACAACCACTTGTTAGTTTAGAATGGAGCCTCACAAATGGCTTGTTCACAAACAGACGAACGGGCTGTTCGTGGGTTTTTCCCATTTGTAATGCTGTTCATGCCCATGTCTAGTGTTAAGTCATCCTGAAGGGCTGTATTGAAATCGAATGTTATTATATTATTATTATTATCCACTCCAGTTGTTTTTGGAGGCCCTGCTTCTGGTGCCCCCATCATCTGAGGCTAGATGGGTGAAAACCTGAGAAAGGGCCTTCTTGGTCATATCACTGAAACTTTGGAATTCCCTCCATAGCGAGATTCATCTGTTTCCCTATATTATCATCTTCCACCAGCAGGCAAATACTTTTTTGTTTTGTTTGCAGTTCCCTCAATAAGTTATTGGCCTTCCTCCTTGGATGTATTATTATGGGTGTTCATATGTTTTATTGCACTGACCTGGATGACCCAGGCTATCCTGATTGCACGATATCTAAGAAGCTAAGTAGGGTCAGTGCTGGTTAATAATTGGATGGAAGACCACCAAGGGTTAATATGTAGATTCAAGCAATGGCAAATCACCTCTTTTAGTCTCTTGCTCTGAAACTCCACAGGGGTCACCATAAGTTGGCTACAACTTGATATCAGTTTACAAACATGATTGAGCGCACACATACACATGCACACACATTTTATTGCATTGTTTAAATATTTTATGTATGCTGGTGGCAGAAACTGACTTATAGAGACCCCTGCTGAGGTTTTGAAGGCAAGAGATGTTCAGAGGTGGTTTTTCATTGCCTGCCCCTACATAGGCAACCCTAGTCTTCCTTGGAGGTCTCCCATCCAAGTACTAATCATGGCCAGCCCTGCTTAGCTTCCAAGATCTGATGAGAGAGTGCTAGTTTGGGTCATCAAGGTCAGGGTTTTTAATTCTCTCTCTCTCTCTCTCTCTCTCTCTCTCTCTCTCGCACACACACACACACACACTTTAAGAGCTATTTTAATGTTTTAAATGTTTTTATGTTGAAATGTTTTGATGTTGGCTGCCTTGGGGACCCTTTATGGAAAAGCGACATGGAAATATTTTAAATAAGTTAAATAATACATAGCTTGAGAATAAAATGGAGGGGAAGAGAACAATGTAAGCCACTTTGAGTCTCCATTGGGGGGGTATCACATTTGGGGGGGGGGTATCGCATTGGGGGTATTGCACTCTGGCTGTTGCTTCATCTAGGTACCACAGGTATCTCTTTTGGCAGGATGCTCCTTCAACATTCAAACTACCATTAAATATCATGAGTATAGCCAGCTACAGGGTTGGCAAGTGGAGTGAGGAGGCACATCTCCAGCTAGTAATATTGAATATCACCATTAGCTTTTAAGCAAGTGAAAATGGGGTTGGGAAGTGAGAATGAACCATTTATCAAAGTCACTGAAACCCCTAAAATGAGGAAGAAGCAATGGTTTTAGATTGGAGCTCCAACATGTACTGTGTTCCAATGCATTGACAAATATAAGAAAAGTCAGGGTCACATTTGTTTTTAAAGGCAAAACCAGATGTTAGGGAGAGGTCATAGATCCCATGACTGATGGAATGGGAAAATATATCTTAAGAAGCTACAGAACTCTAAAAATGTATGAATTCACATTAAGAAAGTAAATGGAGATAGCACTCCCATCAGAATTGTTCATGATGGTGTGTCTTAGGCTGAGGTTAGAGGTAGAAGCAGATACATGACTACCATAAAAATGCTAGTCCTTCATCTTCTCCTCCTCCTCCTCCTTTTTCCTCCTCAGTGCTATATCATTCATACGGCAAGGAGGAGGACTTGCCTAATGCTGCTCTTTTGTTAGGTTTATTCCTCCCAAGTCAGAGCATCCTTTCCCTTCTCACCACTGGGAGCACCATGAGTCCACACCTAGTAGCCTCTGACAGCAGATGGAAGATTGACAGTGCCATCCTAAGCCAAGTCACACCTTTTTATGTCCATTGAAGTCAGTGGGTTTACAGTGGTGCAACTCTGCTTAGGATGACACTGTCAGAGCTGCAACAAGGTCTGCTGTACTGAAGTAATCAGTTGCTGTAGCAACACATGCTTACAATTTATTTAAAAAAAAAATATTGTGGACCCTTGTCTAAGGTCAGCCTATCAAGAACTAGCCCCCTGGCACACAGCTGCCAGTTACTGGAAAGGTAAGGTCTAATTTTGAATATATGGTAATAAATATATTTGGGACATTACATTATGTTTTCCAAATGGCACTATGTTCTTTCTGGGGAACAGTCACATGACATGCTCATTCTGATCACAATTCAAGCCATTCCCATGTCTTTCCCCTTTAAACAGGGGAAAAAAATTAATCTTTGTTCATTTCAAAGGAGAATCTGCAGAGTGATTTTGCGGGATTATCTACCTATGTGGATACCCTTCCTGCTGCCACCGTAGATGGTGGAGCTAAATTTCACTTTCAAAATGGTGTGTTGCAACTTGCCATTTCCCTTTCGTGTTGGCCTATTAAAGGGATTTTTTCCTGCTTTCTCTGCCAGACAGTAGCTTGGATTATTGGGGATCTTGGCAGGGTACTGTACTTTTGCACAGGTACAATTAGGAAAAGAGAGACACAGGCAGCAGCGAGCAATATGGGAAGGGAAGGTGGTGGACATTGTTCCCACACTACTTGCTACTGCTGCTGCTGTGGCGGGAGCATATTTTCTTGCTCCTGTGTAGAAGCAGGCAAAACTGCGGGCAACCCCAGACTAACAATTATAGTTACAAAAAACAAGCCGGGGAACTTCAAAAATATGTTTTTCTTTTTTAAAGTGTGAAAAAGTGCAATAGTGCAAAAGTGCAACAATTCAATTATAATAACTTTACAATATAATTTTACAATACAAGAATACACAAACACACAGTACAGTCATTACAAAAAGTCTTCTATAGTCCATAGAAATTATCCTCTGCGTTAAAGTGCAAAGTGCCTATTACAATAAGAAGCCGGAGGTGGAGAGTGGCAATGGGCTTGTATATCCTTTCACAGTCCAAAAATTAAATTAGTTCCAAAAACGCCGACGGGAGTATGCTGGCAGATTTCAATTAACCCGTTTCGTGAGTAAACAACTCACTTCATCTTGGGCATGAACATTTCGGACCGGACCCAAGTGTAGTGCAAGCTCCGTCTACCCTCTCCGGCAGCAAATGAATCAGGTGGTGCTAACGGAGTCCGGATAATTTCTACGGACTATAGAAGACTTTTTGTAATGACTGTACTGTGTGTTTGTGTATTCTTGTATTGTAAAATTATATTGTAAAGTTATTATAATTGAATTGTTGCACTTTTGCACTATTGCACTTTTTCACACTTTAAAAAAGAAAAACATATTTTTGAAGTTCCCCGGCTTGTTTTTTGTAACCTGTGTAGAAGCAGTCAGGTTGGGACTAGAACCCGTGAAGGAAAAAAGAAAATTAACATTGTCTAAAAGACCTTGTGTGAAAAGTTTTCATCTGGGCTCAAAAGCTCATCAAACGTCGCACAAGGCAAACCACTGGGCTACAAGGCCCCTGAAGGCTACATGCTACAACAGAATAAATCTTCTTATATACTGGAGAAGAGTCAGTATCCCCAACGTCATGTTTTTTGGGTAAATTATTTATTTATTTATTTAAAACATTTCATGATGCCAAGCTGGATCCCCAAAGTGGTGAACATCAAAACATTAAAATATTTCAACATTAAAATGCCATTTAAAATAAAGTATATAAAAACAATTCAATAAAATATATAAACACACAAACAACATACAATAACGCAGCTATGGAGGAGGGTCAATACCAGTTATTGGAAGTATGCCAAACAAAACAAAACAAAGTATTCACTTACTTTCAACGACTGAAGAAGATAGATTAATCTCTCTGGAGAGGGAGTTTCAAAGTTTTGATGCCCCAACTGTGAAGATACTTTTTTGAGTTTCTACCCAACTAGCCTCAGATCGTAGGGGCACTGAAAGCTGGGCCTTCAAAGATGACCTGAGTGGACGGGTGAATTTATATGGGAGAAGCCTGTCCTTAAGGTATGCTGGTTCCAAACTGTATAGACCTTTAAAGGTCAATATCACCACCTTGAATTGAGCTTTCCTGCACAGTAAGGGACATAGATGGCTTACCAGCCAAAGCTGATGAAAGGCACTCCTGGCATTGACTGGCACCTGTTTATCTAAAAGAAGGCCCAGGTGCAGCAGCACCCTCAAGCTATGGACCTACTCCTTTAGGGTGAGTGCAACCCCTTCCAGAACAGGAGCTATCCCAATTCCTGAGTAAAACTTTGCTTCCCACCTATACCAGTAGCACCTTTGTTTTGTCAGGATTGAGTTTCAGTTTGTTATCTCTCATCCTTCTCCAAAACTGCCCCCAGGGACCTGTTCTGGGTTTGCACAGCCTCCCTGGGATCTGAAAGTGCAAGATAGAGTTGAGTGTCATTCGCATATCAGTGACAACTCAGCCCAGATCTCTGGATGACCTCTCACATACATGTTGAATAGCATGGGGGACAAGACAGGATCCTGTGACACCCCTAAAAGTCCATATATATATATATATAACTTACATATGATACAGCTGACTTATCAAATAAAAGTTCAGTAGGTCTAGCAGAGGCAGGAGTGAAGGGACTATGGCCCTGGAACAAGCTCAGCTGAGCAACCCCAATGGTGTTACAAACTAGCACTCCAGGGACCATTGAACTCTGTGGCACCAACAATGGACATTGACTCAAACTTTTACTCCCCCTACAAAATGGCAGAGTGCAGGAGGAGACAAATAATGAGCTGACATTAATTACCAATGAAGGATTTGAGGCAAGTGGCCCCCTAAGACACTGGTAGAGTTGCTTGGGCTTGGCCATCTGCAATCCTCTAGGACTGTAACTCACCAGGAAATTTACCTGTAAGCTAAATTGCCAATCCACACCCAAGTAGAGGACAAAATAGTTTAATTGCATTGTAAGATGACTATGAATTCATTGTGCTCAGGAGAAAGCTTTCCTTAATGCAGAAAGCAAATTGGAATGCTTGGTGGTACAGATTTCTTCGAATCAGTTTTTGATGGAATTAAGCAATTTAACCCAATATACTGATTACTTCTTGTTCAGTAGTAGGTTTTAATGTCATATAAATAGGTTTCTGAAATTGCTTATCTTTATATGAGTTCCTTTGAAAAAAATAGTTCCTGTCATCCAATCTACATGAGCAAACTGTTTGTATATACAGATACATATCAAGGATATTTTTTATGATTTAGACAGAAAGTACAGAGGTCTTGTCTTTATTTTTAGACCAGCAGCCTTGTACTAAACAGCAGCAGCCAGTTTGAAGTGGCAAAGGAACACATATTACTTGCCTGCCATTTGAATTAATTTTCTATCCTTTCCCCTGCCCTTCCCAACCTTATTGGTTGTCATCTGTCTTTATCCACCCCCATCCATTTATTACAGTCTGTGCTCTGGAAGCCACAGCCTCTTAATTGAACAGAAACATCTTGGGGGCTTTGATAAAATTACATACACCCACTGTGCCGGGAAGAAGAAGAACATTATTCATTAACCCGGTTAATCTGTGTTTTAGGTAGATCCACATGACTTTTTACAGTCTTCTTATTGAACGCTGCTGGAGTCAAACCTGAGTTTTGACGTTTCTACATTCATATCGGCCTTAGATATATCAGCACATATCAGGCATTTTTCACTATCTGCTTGCACACAGTTTCCCATAATGAGCTGCCTTCAGAACCTTGCCTGGTCACAGAAATTCAGCCTCTCTGAATTTTGCATAGCTTAATATCCAGTTTCAAATCATTATATAAAATCCATCTCTTAGACATTAATGTCCATAACTGCAGTAGTATTGTTATCTGTAACTTTATTCTCATTTGTAAAATAGCTTGCTTTTTCTATCATTTAGTATATTTGTTTCTCAAAGCAGGCTGTGCTTTACCAATATATGCAGCATGATATATTAGTAAGTGACAGAAACCACCAAGCTAACAACAGCCTCTATTGGCCCAAATGACCTTTGCTGTCTCAGTGCTTAGCATCTGCTTGAAATAAAGGAATCTATAATTAACATAATTATTCATGTTCCCATGACTATCCTTCAGGTGTGGTCAAAATGTCCTTCAGAATCTGGAGAAAGACTTACAATGAATGCAGTAAATTCTGACAAGGAGTAGCAGGCATGATAGTTATATCCATTTATGTTAAGAGGATAGGTATTTTTCCTCCCTGGTGATCGATATGAAATGTTGTGGAAAATATACTAGAGTGACTGTCACCTTGACACATAAAACAGAGAAGTGGAAGAAAGCCATATTAGCTCCTTCTTTCCTTAGACGTTCTGAATAAACAAGAATTACTGAAGGGTTATAGAAAAGAGTAAAGTTGGGTATATTTTGAATAGACGTTACCGCAAGAATTAGGGGCTAAAGTCTCATTCTTTCCTTTGAAAATCTTTTTATAGAAGTGCATATAACTCAGCATTGTCTGGACAAAAGGAGTCTATGTTTTACTAGCTATGGCTAAACACTGGATAATGTATCTGTACCTTCCTATATGCCTCATATATAATTCAAAATGCTGCAAGACGAACTGTAGGAATACGGCAGTAAAACATAAAATAATCAAATATAAGATGCTTATTAGGAGTGAAGTGTCAATACTCTCCATAGAACATCTGTCAAATTGCGGGAAGAAGAATCAATCTCTTATAGGACTAAATATAAACAGGGTTTTCAGCATGACAAAATAGGGACTGGGCTATTTCTTAGGAACATATTTTGATCATGATGAAACAATGAAGATTTCAAATTCTGTGGCATTCCTGGGGCCCATTGGGAAAACTTGCTCAGTAATGTCTTCCCAAAAAAATAATGACAAATAACATTACATTGAAGTTTTTCACCAGCCAGCCTGATGAAGAGTTCTAAAGAAATTGAAAGCTCACACTCGGTTTTTATCAGTTTGGTTATTCTTATTATTTTATGGATTTTGTTTTAGAGTTTTTGTTTTGATGGCATGGCTGCTTGGAACTAGAGATGGGCACAAACAGAAAAAAAACTGAACATGATGTTCGTTGCCATCCATGAAGACAGACTCATAAACAAATACAAACATGACCCTGTTCACGAACATGTTTTTGGTTGGATGTTCGTGGGGGCCAGCAGGCTCTCCTCCAGCCATCATCCAAGTTTGGTCAAGATCCCTACTGTACCACTCCTAGAAACCTGACCTGAGCAGGCACCAGGAAAGGTACCTGACAGCAGCCCTGGAACCTGAAGGGAAAATCCCTATCCCACCATATACAAAGAAAATTCAAGCTCCAATGCACCCTCCCTGTCTCTCTATCAAAATGCAAACAGCAGCTGTTCCTCTCCACTGTCTACAAACTAAGCCAGACCTGGGACCCCCCTTCCCCCTGGTCTTTGCTCCCTTGTAACAAATTTGGAGCTCCACACTTGAAAGGAAGACCTGCCTATCAATATAAATTGGGCTTAGATTGAGGTTTCCAGGGCAACAGCAGGAGTTCAGACTGAGTTCAGGCAGTCCCTGCCTCCGGTTGCCAAGTGAATTGATTGCAGGTGCCAGACTGTCTGGCTTGACAAACGGCTGACAAACGCAATGAACGACGCTTGCAACAACCATTTGTTTGTTTAGAATGGGGCCTCACAAACAGCTTGTTTGCAAACAGCAGATTGGGCTGTTCGTGGCTTTTTTTTGTTCGTATTGCTGTTTGTGCTCATCTCCACTTGGAACCACCGTCTAATTTGGAGATATCTGAATGTAGTAAAAAAAAAAGGTAGGGATTCTTCAACTTGAGAGATGAAAACTGTGAAAAGATTGTACTAACTAGGTAACCTTATCCTGTTTTTCTTCGACTCTTTACTGAGTCCATCTCCTTTCAGCATTTTAAGGTACCTGTGTGATCCATCTAGGGTCAGAGAGACACTAAATTAACCACTGGTTTTTATATTCACAGTGGATGCTATCATGCATCTCACCATCTTATATGCAGAAGTTCAAGGGAACTTAAAACGAAAGTAGTTTAGTGCCATCAAAACTACATTTTCAGGAATCTGGCTTGAAAATCTTTTCCTTTCTTCCCTCCATCTTTGTGTTTTGTAAACATCCAGCCAGATTAATATTCTGGAGAACTCAAAAGCTCAAATCATGCTTGATGTTATTGGGAGGGGGGTGTAGCCTGAGGGGGAGAATGGAGCCCAACAGGGAAGTAATATCATAGAGTCTACCTTTGAAAGTTTCATTTTTTTTCCAGGGACACAGATTTCTGTAGTCTGGTGATCAGTTGTAATTTAAGAAGAACTCCAGTCCCCCCCAAACTGGAGGTTGGGAACCCTGCATTTCCAATCTGTAACCATTTCACACAATCCCTTGAAGAACTAGTATCAGTTTCTCAGTAACTTGGTGAAACAGTTGATGGCATTTATGCTGAAAGAGAAAGAATTAGGTAGAAAATCCCAAGATCAGCACCCATAGATTTAGTTAATCAGAAGCATATGATTGTGTGTTCCACATTAAATGACACACACAGAGAGGCGGGCTATTTTTGTGTATATGTTTATACACTGAATATCCATATACACTGCAAATATCTCAGTAGCATTTTAGACACTGACACTATCACATTTACATGAAGACTGTAGATTTATAAATTTACACTAGAACTAATATTGAAGGGAAAAGGAATTAGTGTATTAGAAAAAAGATCTAGCCACTGTGGTGCATGCCCTGGTTACATATAGATTTGATTACTGCAATGTACTCTATATAGAGATGCCCCTGAGAAGTTTTCAGAAAATTCAGTTAATAATAACAACAACCATAAGGGTAAGGGGTAAGGTTAAGGGCAAGGGTAAGGGATAAGGTGAGGGTAAGCATAAGGGTAAGGGTAAGGTTAAGTGAAAGAGTAAAGGGTAAGTGTAAGTGTAAGGGGTAGGGGTAAGGGTCATGGTACGGGGAGGGTAAGCATAAGGGTAAGCAGTAAGGTTAAGCAAAAGGGGTAAGGGTAAGGGTGAGGGAAGGGTAAGAATACAGTTGAGGTGTAAGGGGAAGGGGTAGGGGTAAGGGTAAATATATGGGATAGGGGAAATGGTAAGAGTAAGTTGTAAGGGTAAGGGTAAGGGAAGGGTAAGAATACAGTTGAGGTGTAAGGGTAAGGGGTAGGGGTAAGGGTAAATATATGGGGTAGGGGAAATGGTAAGAGTAAGTTGTAAGGGGAGGGTAAGCATAAGAAATAGGGGAAAGATTAAGGGCAATTTAAGGGGTAAGAGTAAGGGTAAGGGGTAATGATATGTGGTAAGGCGAGGGTAAGCATAAGGGTAAGGTGTAAGGTTAAGGGAAAGTAGGTGTAAGGATAAGGACTTAGGAGAGGGTAAGGGCAATAGTAAGGGGTAAGATTAAGGGCAAGGGTAAGGGATAAGGGAAGGGTAAGCATAAGGGTCAGGGATAAGTTTAAGGGAAAGGGAAAGGGTAATTGGAAGGTGTAGAGGTAAGGGTAAGGGGTAAAGGCAGGATAAGCAGAAGGATATGGGGTAAGTGTGAAGTTAAGGGGTAGGGGTAAGGGTAAGGAAAATAGATTTTTTTAAAAAAGGAAAATAGATTTTTATTTTAAAATAACCATTCTACAAACAACTGTAAGCATCAAATTTCCAATATACAAAATTACTATTAAAACAATAATATACAGAGATTACCTGTAAAAGTACACCAAAACTCTATAACATAGCTATTTTTTAAATTTCACTTTTCTCTTTTCTATCTACTTATATACAAACAGACATATTAACACACATTAAGCATTATCATTAAGTATTAGGTATTAATATTATGTATTAAAGTATTAACATAAATATAAGCCATCAACATTCAGGCTGTTTCTGTACCAAAAAAATTCGTTTAACACACAATGCTTTTACCAAACTTTTATCAAAGTTTATCTACCTAAGGCCTATATAAAACTATCAGTAACTGTATTAACTGATTTAACATTAACATTGTACTAATGAAAGAAATAAAGGAAATAAATGGAAAAGAAAAGTTGTGCAGCAGATGTATATTAATTTGGGCAAATTGGAAACAATTGTGTCATACTTCAATGAACTGGGGGGAATTTTAAGACAGCCCACATGTAGCCTTGATCAGCCCGGTCAAACACTTTACTCTGATCCAGCTGCAGTAAGCACAGATGTTCCTTTTCTCGCTGTAACCGGTCAAAGATCTGTCTAAAGACACAGGTAGTATGTGCCATTCTCCTTCCAGAAACAGAGCTGGTTTGTCCGACCTGCACCAGTTCATTAGCCAGCTTTTTCAACCTATTATTGAGGACCCTTGTCAGTATCCTGTAATCGGTGTTATTAACCGTGATGGGTCTCCAGTTGCCTATCAAAGTGGGATCTCCTCCTTTATATAGCAGACTCATCGATCCATGTAGAAAACTCTGTCCCGCTCCTGCTCTAAGCAACATCTAATTAAAAACCTCTGTCAAGATCGGGGTAAAATGTTCTTTAAAATTCTTATAGAAACCATACGGAAGGCCGTCTGGTCCTGGCTTAGAATTCCGTTTGCCCGCCTGGATGGCTCGCTCTACCTCGTCTTGCAGAAAGGGCCGAGATAACTCACAGAGATCTTCCTTGTTTGGCGGTAATGGTTTCTCCCCAAAGGCGCTTTCTAGATAAAACTTGATGTGTGCATCATCAGGAGAGGTTTCTGAGACTGCGTAGAGTTCTCTATAAAATCTAGAAACCTCTTCCGCTATCTTGACCGGTTCCTGAAGCAGTTCTTCTGATGGGCCTCCTCTTAATGCAGAAAGAGTCTGGTTGTGCTGAGGCAGGCAGTCTTTTTGCCATTCTCCCTTCTCAATTAACGGCCCCGACACTCTAGCCACCCATGCCATATACCGCCGTCGACGCTGGGTAAGACGGTAGTTTTTAATAACTTCTTGATTGCGTCAGAGCCATTCGTTGTCAACCTCAAGGCCCTTGTTCATTCTCCATCTGGATGCGAGTAGGTTCTGGATCGCCCTGTGATATTGTGAGAATTCATAACTGCCGTGTACTCTCCTGGCCCGAACTGAAGCATATTGTATGGCATCCATCTTTCATTCTTTCCCACCAAACGAGGACATCCATTCCAGACTTTACACGTTTCTGGCATTCAAGGGTCTTGACAATTTCCGGTTCCATCTGAAAGGTCCGGAGGTCCGTCTCACTGAGTTGCCAGGCCGGCTTGTATTTCCTCTTATTGGGTTGTCCTGCGAGTGATATGTGGAGTATAGTGTGGTCCGACCACGGCGTCAAGATGATCTTACTTCCCGTAGGGGGGAGACCCACTGGGGCCCATATTCTGTCCAGTCTACTTGTTGACAGAGGGTGATAATACGTCATCTTACACCCTAAGGTCACTGCGAATTTACTACAGAACATTGCCCAGTGATGCATAGGGAGAAAATCTAATTCCCCATCATTCTGTAGCCCCACGTCAATCAGGCCGAGACGGTCTTTAAGAAGGGTTTTCTGTCTTTTTTCCTCCATTGTCAGTTGCTTAAATACAGGGGCAGATGTTCCCGTTCTAGCACCAGGTCTCAAATTTATTCTGTCTTCTCGCTCAGACCGAACGTTGAAATCTCCCACCACAAGTAGAGACCTCTTTGTACCAGTATGATCCTCCAATGTTTGCCACAGTTGTCGTCTATGAGCTGCCATAACAGGAGCGTAGAGGGCGCACAACCTGAACTTGCCTTCTAAGGCTTTTGTTGGGTTTTCAAGATTGAAGTCCACTACCATAAGGTGGCCCGGCATAGCATCGATGGACCTCACAACTTTAAGATTAGGATTAGATAAGAAGAGAACCCCAACACCTCCCGTTCCTTCCTCTACTTTCAAAGACCAACAAGAAGGTCCCCAAGTCCAAGAACTCTGCGCTGCACTCCTCTCCCTTGGAGTACTAATGTTAGTTTCTTGCAGGATGAAAACATCAGTCTTTAACCTTCTGATGTGGTAATAAACATCCTCCCTCCTCACCGGCTGCCGCAGCCCTCTACAATTCCACGTAAGTATGTTCAACTCCATGGGTATTTTTAGTTTAATATTAAGTAGCAGTAATAAAGCTGTAAATCATCTAAAGACCAGTTTAATTTATTAACTGTCATTTTGTCTTTCCCTGTTCCTTAGCTACAAACATTGCAGGTCTTCTTCCACGCCTGTCGCTGCAATTGCTAGACCTGTCATCTCCACCTCCTCCTGTAATTCAGGAGGTGTGGCCTTACATACAAGTGATGCACAAGGCATCAAAATGTTTTCCCTTAAGTCCAGTAAGTTAACAGGAGGAGGATATTCGTGCTCTTGGGGAACTTTTTCCTGGTCGGAAGGAGAATCAGACCGTTCCCCTAACACAGGGTTCTTTTCCACCAACGGCATTCCGCTTAACCACTCCATCAGTTCTGTCCTTTCTCCTTCAGGGCTCCTGCTCATATCCACAATTTGGTCTCCAATGTGTTCTTGTGTCTGTCCATCTTTATTCACAGGTATCCGTTCCTGGTTCAGTGTGTCTTCTTGGTTTGGCATCGCTTCCTGCTGTGGTGTCTCTTCTACCATCATCATCTCTGAGTCACTTAACGATTCATCGGTGGGATTTGGATCTCGGTCCCTTCTTTTAGCCAGTTCTCATCCTATGGTAGTAACCTCATCTTTACAGTAGTGCTGTTTGTTCCTTAAACGTAGTTGTTTCTCCTCAGATACACCTTCTGCAGCAGAGAGTTTTTGGGTCACCTTTTGGAGCTTTTCTTCGAGTTCTTCCGAAATTACTTGGAGTTCCTTTTCGGTGAGGTTTTCGTATGTCCAGAATGTGATTTTCTTTGACTCTTTCCTTGACTCTTTCCTCGTCTTAGGTTTCTCAGATCCCGTCTTTCTATTGGCCCGCATCTCATCCCTTTCTTTTTGTTCCAGGTAGGTACGTGATCCAGTAGTGAAAGAGGTCAAAGGGGTATCTTGCCTGTGGCATACTTCCTCAGAGTTCCCTTCCTCTTCTGTCAAGATCAAGGCCTCAAATCAATTGCTGACCATCGCCTGTATCGGGTTATACACTCCCCGTCTTACCCTGCCTCTAAGGACATGGTGTGGCATTCTCTTTACCTCCTGCCAACCCTCTTCATGTAAGCGTTCATTTCCATCCTTCTCTCCTTTTGCAGTAAACCACCCCAAAATTGACCGGTCGATGGATCCTCATCTGTTCAAAGTAAGTGAGGGTGAGAGCGAACGAGTTTTGAGTATGCATCTGGATACCACTTGTTATAATGGGCGTCCGGACACAGAAGGTAAGTGTGGCCTGGGTGGCCACAGAGGTTACCGACCACCCCAGTAGTACAATGAGTGGTGTCATGACCTCTTCTCCCACAGGCATAGCACAAGGGTGTAGCACAGTGCTGCCTGATATGGTCAAACGCTCCACATTGAAAGCATGCTGGGGGTTGCCCACTGT
Source organism: Eublepharis macularius (assembly GCF_028583425.1). NCBI lineage: Eukaryota > Metazoa > Chordata > Lepidosauria > Squamata > Eublepharidae > Eublepharis > Eublepharis macularius. The sequence continues at coordinate 78,667,642 of NC_072792.1, read as the reverse complement.
ACCTAGTGATTCCTCTATCTGCCCCCAGAAAAAAATATTTTGGAATGTGCTGAAGGTTACTCCTATGATCTCTTTGCAAAGAGACGAACGTCTTATATTCCCCCTTCCAAATACCCCACACATTCAGGGCCTTCGGGGGGGGGGGTAGTAACACCTTGCGAAATCTGCCCAACCATTGCTCTACATCCTGTTCTGGAATGTTAGTCATTCTGAATGCCACCGTCAGGACTCTCGATTCCCCTCGGAAGAGGGGAATAATGTCATAATCACAGAAGGGATTTGGGGTCAACCTCATGAGTTCCCTCAACCTCCCCCAACCCTTCTGATATCCCCGTTCTGAGACAAAACAAACATCAATTTCCCTCAGCCCCGGCAGCATGATAACTGCCAGTATGTCTCCTCATGGAATTCACATCATCCCCAGAAGCACCTCTTCCATCATATACTCTTCTGTGAGCTTTTGTGGATCTGACCCTTTATATCTGAATCGAATAACGAATCTTTGTCTTGGATCAAAATCCCCTTCATCTTCTCTCAAATTGAAGAATTCCTCTAAGAATTCTTCATCCTCCAGTTTCTCCCTTTCAAAATCCATCCTGCGGCAGGGGGGGGGGGTTCTCCATCCGCTTCACCTTCCCTCCGTGACCCCGGATCCCTTGGTCTCCTGCTAGTTCCCCTCAACATGTTCCCCTCGAGCCCTCAGTATCCCAGCAAGATGGAAACATGGTAAGGGCTCCAAGAAACCGATGTGGATGTACAGAGAGCTCCAGAATAAGCTAAGGGAGAAAAAGGAAATGTTCAGGAAATGGAGAGACAGACAGACCTCTAAAGAGGAGTATATGAGGGTTACTAGGTACTGCAGATCAGCCATCAGAGAGGCCAAAGCTCAGTACGAGCTGGGTCTGGCCAGGAGGGCTTGCTACAATAAGAAAAACTTCTATAGATACGTGAGAAGCAAATGCAAGGTAAAAGAGGCAATTGGACCACTGTTGGGAGTAGATGGAGAAAATCTGATGCAGAACAGAGAAAAAGCAGACAGGCTTAATGACTTTTTTGCCTCTGTTTTCTCCCTGAAGAACTCAGGCACATCTAGAGATAGTAGAAAATGTGGCAGGATACCTGAGTGGCTAATTGACATTGACAGAGAGGTTGTGGAGAGGCATCTGGCTGCACTGGATGAATACAAATCCCCTGGGCCGGATGGGGTGCACCCAAGAGTGCTGAAAGAACTTTCCAGAGAACTTGCAGAACCCCTGTCCATCATCTTCAAGGCCTCCTGGAGGACTGGGGATGTGCCACAAGATTGGAGAAGAGCTAATGTTATCCCAATCTTTAAGAAAGGGAAGAAGGATGACCCGGGAAACTACAGGCCGGTCAGTCTGACTTCTGTAGCTGGGAAGATATTAGAACAGATTTTAAAGGGATCAATCTGTAAGCATCTGAAGGACCACTCAATGATCCAGGGAAGTCAGCATGGTTTTGTTTCTAACAGATCTTGCCAGACCAACCTGGTTTCCTTCTTTAATTGAGTGACCAGCTTACTGGATTGGGGGAACTCTGTTGACGTGATTTATCTGGATTTCAGTAAAGCTTTTGATAAGGTCCCCCATGACATTCTGATGGGCAAACTGGAAGACTGTGGAGTGGACTATAGGACAGTTCGGTGGATAGGGAACTGGTTAAAGGACCGCACTCAAAGAGTGGTGGTCAATGGAATTTCATCAGATTGGAGGGAGGTGTCCAGTGGGGTTCCACAGGGCTCGGTTTTGGGCACTGTACTTTTCAATATTTTTTATCAATGATCTGGATGAAGGAGTGGAAGGGCTGCTCATTAAATTTGCTGATGACACCAAATTGGGAGGAGTAGCAAACACCCAAGAAGATAGAATTAAAATTCAACAAGACCTGTATATTCTGGAGAAGCGGGCAGCTGTGAACAGGATGCAATTCAACAAAGACAAGTGCACACTATTACATCTGGGCCACAAAAATGGGAAGCACAAATACTGGATGGGGGATACACTTCTGGGCAGTAGTATATGTGAAAGGGATCTTGGGGTAAGAGTGGACTGTAAACTAAATAATAATAATATGTTTATTGCTTTTCCGGCCGAAGCCATAAGCCATACAAACACCAACAAAATAAGAACTGTACACTTGAACATACCCAATTCACATAGACATAACTCGTCATTATCACTTTAAACTATCTAAACTCATGAAAATGTAAACTAAATATGAGCAGTCAGTGTGATGCGGTGGCAAAAAAGGCTAATTCAATCTTGGGTTGTATCAAAGGGGCCATAGCGTCATAATCGCAGGAGGTCATAGCACCTCTCTATACTGCCTTGGTCAGGCCACACCTGGAGTATTGTGTGCAGTTCTGGAGGCCTCACTTCAAAAAGGATGTGGCCAGAATCAAGAGGGTGCAGAGGAGAGCGACGAGAATGATCAGGGGTCTGGAGACTGAGCCCTATGAGGTAAGGCTGAGGGCCTTGGGAATGTTTAGTTTGGAGAAGAGGAGGTTGAGGGGGGACATGATTGCTCTCTTTAAATATTTGAAAGGCTGTCATTTGGAGGAGGGCAAGGAGCTGTTCCAGTTGGCAGCAGAGGGTAGGACCCGAAGCAATGGGCTTAAATTACATGCACAAAGGTACCGGCTGGATATTAGGTAAAACTTTTTCATGGTCAGAGTAGTTCAAAAGTGGAATCAGCTGCCTAGGGAGGTGGTGAGCTCCCCCTCACTGGCAGTTTTCAAGAAGAGGCTGGATGAATACTTTTCAGAGATGCTTTAGGCTGATCCTGCACTGGGCAGGGGGTTGGACTAGATGGTCTGTATGGACCCTTCCAACTCTATGATTCTATGATTCTATGTCTGCATAAGATGTTCCTCCCTTCCCAGCCGAAGGTATATGTGCTGGTAAAGGTTCACTAGAATGTGTTGTTAAATGTTCTCTAAGAGTTACTGGCTTAACCTTAGGCATCGTGCCAGATGGAGTATTAGTTGTAGGTAACGTAGGTGTCATTAAAGTTACACTGAGGGGCTGTGCACCTGGTAGGACAAGATATCTCTTTTCGTTAGAGTCTCCTTTGTTTCCCAAACCTATCCCCACTGGCGCACCTCCTGAGATAGGTGGCATGTCAGCATTTTCTACTCCCATTCCTAAAACTTTGGCTCCCTCTCCCAACATGTCAGTCTAGAACAGTACTTGTGCATCACGTGCCCCATTTCCGTTTCTCTCTGACATTACATGATTGGAAGGGTCCTTCTGCAAGGTCACCGAAGTTCTTGCAGAAGGATTTACATATATCTCAAAAATCTCACGTAAATTTTCTTTACTCACAGGTCTGGTATTCAGTCCCGGATGAATCAAATCCAAGTCCGTGTGCATAGCGAAGTCCACTATCAATGCATCTTCAGTCAGCACAGGTAAGTCTCCTTGCCCAGGCAAGTTTTCTTGCACAGCAGTCAGAAGGGAGTCCTCATCCGATTGTGTCACTGTCTTCATCAGTGTAACTGTCTCTTTAATAGTCTTTGAACTCATGCTAACAGCTTCTCCCTTCTGTTCAGAGGACAAATCGGTCTGTGCTGTATCAGGAAGAGAAGAAACATGCAAAGACCCAGTATCCACTTGCGAAGGATTCCCCTACAGGGGCGCCTTATCCCCAAGTATTAATTCCCTCCTCTCTTCCCTCTGCTGCTTCCCTCCACATTTCTCAGAAACAGTAACTTCCTTTCTCATAGCATGCCTATCTGAGATACTTCCATCTTCTTTAGCAGGGGCCGACTCCACCTCTTCTTCCCCTTCCTCTTCTCCCTCCCACTCAGAGCTAGAGAGAGATTCTATACCCAATAGCCCAGATAAACCCCCACTGTCCTCATCTCCTCCCTCTCCTTCCTTTCCTCGTCCCCCTTCATCTTCCATCCCCCCCTCTCCTTTCTTCCTACTTCCCCCTTGGTCTTCAGCAAAGAGCCTCTTATCTATGGAAAGGGAACGACCTTGACCCTCACCCATTTGCGGGAGGCTCTGCGAAGCAGAGTCTCCCTGGCAACACGATCGGGCATCTTGTTCTGCTATCATTGCAGTTAACTCAGCATGTGATGGAATCGTCACAGGGTAAAACGCTTGAGTCTTATTTTTCATCATCTTAGACCCGGTTCTCCCTCCACTCCTTCCCCTCCCGGGATCGATGGTCTTTCCAGTCGACGTCTCCACCTCCACCTCCACCTTTTGTCGTTGAGCACGGACTTTGAAAGCATGCAACGCTTGGAAACACCAGTGTATCAAATCTTTTTGTGTCATTTCCGTTGCTTTCTTGCCAGGTTCATCAAGAACTCCCGTGTAGTCCGCTGGCGGTCTTTATTCAGAACGACGGCAGATGTCTTTGAGAAGCTTCGTAAGTCCCTGCTCCGTCAACCAGGAGGGGTACGTCTCCATCGAAGTACGACTCCGCCACTCTATAACGAGCCTATCAACAATGTTGATGGATAAAAATCTGGCATAAAGAAGTTCTTGTGATGGTGGCTCGTGTCCGGTCACCTTTCCTTCAGTGAGGTAAGTAAACAGAACATATTTTTGCTTATTGAGCAAATCTATCATCCAGTCCTTGCTTCTCTTAGTTAACAAAGGTGTGGGCACCATTACCAGTCCCACATGAGCCAACAGGAAACACCAAAACTTGGCCAAGTCAAGCTTATTAGTTTCCTCTGGAACCAAAAGGTCCAGGCCCTTAGACATGGGGCCAAATTTTATTTTCTCCCAGGCATTCATCAATTGAATCTCTCTAACATTCCGGGCAGCATTAGTTTCTGTCCCTGGGGTTCCAGGCTCTAGCAGCAGGTCTCTCTTAGCAGAGGTCACGTTTTTCTCACCGGTCATTTCAGCACGAGCAGATTCCGCTTTCACCCTACAATCTACAGGGGACTTGCCTAGGTCCATAACCACTTCGAGGTATTGGTCAAAACACTGTCCAGAAACCTCCTCCTCCTTTCCCACATCAAACAAATCGTTCCATTGTTTGTAAGGTCTTCTTTGTTGTTGGGGGGTACCCATGTCAAAGGACTCATGTTGAGAATGAGAGTGAGGGTAATGGTTTGAGCCGGGGGTAGGTAAGGATTCAACCCCAGCCACTTCAGAAGGGCAAAGACCAGACTGCTGTATGGCATTGTGGAAGAATGCGCTGTTGGGGGGGGGGCTCCCAGTTTGCATAAGGACTGTTGCATGTTTCTCCTTTTTGACATCTGCTGTTGTTGAAAGTCCACTTTGGTCTGTAATAGTCCTCTTTTGAATGGTAAAGCCATCATCTGGATGCACATCTGGGTCAACATCTGGGTCAACATCGGAATGCACATCTGGGTCAACATTGTCAGTTAGCAGAACATCCTCCACATCAACAACATCAGCATCATTAGACAAAAGGTAAAATTCATTTCACATACTTTCTTCCTGCTTTTCTGCTTTAATCAGGCCTTGAACAACCTTAGTTGCCAGGCAGACTTGTCCTTCCAACAACGTAACAGGGTTCCCAGCCTTAGTCACCAGGCAGAATTCTTTTTCTTTTTCTGACGATGCAATAGGCTTCAAAAGGCTGCCTTTTCCTTGCAGGCCTGTGCTTGTCTGCAAACAATCTGTTTCAGCCTTTGCAAGGACTGAAGAGAGACTGTAATCTTCCTTTTCCCTTTTTCGGGTCCCCCCCAGCTGGGGGGGCGTGGTAGCTGTTGAGCAGTAGATGGCTTTCCCCCTAAGCTTTGAATGGCGAGGCCATTATGTTCCTCCTTCCCTCCTTCAAATGTCTCTGAGTTCCCTTCAGTAGCTTGAATAGGATCCTGGCCTTCCATTCCCTTTGCAAGCAGAAAAGGCTGCAGCACAGTTTCACTTCCTGTTCCCATAGAGTGAATGTCCCCATTATCTTCTATGGAAGAAACTTTGGGGGCTTTTCCAGGGTCCCCTCCGCAGGGGGGGGGCTTCCATTCTTATCAAGTTCAGTGGGGGCCCCCTTTAACTGACCTTTTCAGTTGAAGTTTGGAGAAAATCCATCCAGGAACAAGTCCAACAAAGTGAAAAAACAGAAACAGGAAGTGGGCGCTCCTTGCTCGCACGTCTGAGGGAGGCTAGAACTGGGTAGGGGTAGGGGTAAGGGGTAGGGGTAAGGGTAAGGGGTTAGGTGAGGGTAAGCATAAGGGTAAGGGGTAAGGTTAAGGGCAAAGGGTAAGGGATAAGGGGAGGGTAAGCATAAGGTAAGGGGTAAAGTTAAAGGAAAGGGTAAGGTGTGGGTAAGGGGTAAAGGCAGGGTAAGGGGTAAGGGTAAGGGTAAGGGTAAGGAGTGTGGGGGAAAGTTCAGGGTGAGGGTAAGGGGAGGGTAAGCATAAGGATAAGCAGTAAGGTTAAGCATAAGTGGTAGGGGTAAGGGCAGGGTAAGCATAAGGTTGAGGTGTAAGGGTAAGGGGTAGGGGTAAGGGGTATGGGCAGGGTAAGCATAAGGGTAATGGCTAAGATTAAGGGCACAGGTAAGGGGTAAGTGAAAGTGCAAGTTGTAGGGATAAGAGTAAAGAGTAAGGGCAGGGTAAGCATAAGGGTAAGATGTAAGGTTAAGTGGTACAGGTTAGGTTAAAGGTAATGAGTATGGAGAGGGTAAGCGTAAGAGTAAGTGGTAAGACTAAGGGTAAGGGTAAGTGGTAATTGGAGGGTAAGCATAAGGGTAAGGGGTAAGTGTAAGGGTAAGTGTTAGGGGGAAGGGGAAGAGGAAAGAGTGTAAGGATAAAGGGTAAAGGGAGGGTAAGCGTAAGCATAACGAGAAAAGTTAAAGGCAATGGTAAGGGGTAAGGGTAAGGGTAAGTTGTAGGGGTAAGTTTAAGTTTAAGGGGTAAGGGTAAGTATAAGGGCTAAGGGTAAGGGTAACAGTAAGGGTAAAGGGTAAGGCTAAGGGAAAGGGTAAGAGGTAAGGTGAGGGTAAGCATAAGGGTAAGGGGTAAAGTTAAGGGAAACGGAAAGGGGAATGGTAAGGGGTAAGGGTAAGGGGTATAGGCAGGGTAGACAGAAGGGTAAGGGGAAAGTGTAAGGGTAAGGGGTCGCGGCAGGGTTTACAAAGTGTGTGTTACAAACAGTGAAATCCTGAAAGTGTCTGCAACCAGGATGCTGACTGAAATTTGTCATAAGGACTATATCTCCCCAATCCTGTCCTACTACACTGGCTCCCAATTTGTTTCCAGGTGTAATTCAAGGTGCTGGTAGAAATCCCGATATAGGTTCTTATGGATCACTATGGTCATATTTGGAGGCCCTGCTTCAGGCATCCTTCTGAAATTAGGGTGGTGGAAACCCAGGAGAAGGCATTCTTGTTATCAGCACCAAAACTCTGGAACTCTGTCCCTAAGGAGATTTGTCTGACCCTTCTGTTGCCATCTTCAACCAGCAGGAGAAAACTTTTTTTTGTTTTGTTTGGCATTCCCTCAATGATCCCTCCTTCCTATCCAATGTTTTAATAGTTGTTTTTATATTTTCTTAAGCATATTAGCTCTGGTTTTAATTGTTTTAATGATGTCTTGATTTTTTTGTTGGTTATAATTATTTTAAAATGGGATTTTATTATGCATGTTTGAATTTATTAGCTGCCTTGGTGGCCCCTGTGAATGCTAGTAAAAATAGGACATTAATACCACACTCACATAGGACAGTCATACAGTAGTAACTTGCAAAGACCAGAATGTATACATGCTTGGCTTTTATGCACACAAGTTGTCTTTTACAGACTCCTGCTGCTGCACAGGAGTAATTATATTCTCTGCAATCTCATTTATATATATCCTGCAGGGCTGCATCTAGGGTTGCCGGCGCCCAGGGCAATCCTAGTCTGGCCTCGCGCGCGCTCCCGGCGCGGCGTGATGAAGTCATTTTGGTGATGTCATCACGCAGGGCACCGGAGGCAGTATGCGGGGATGGGAAGCCACCCAAACCATTAGCTTCTTCAACTCCCCCTTTTTTAGACCGCGGGACAGGGGGTGGCTGGCTTGCCGCGCACCCCCTGTCCTGCAGGTCAGGCAAAAGGCAGTGCAGGGAGCTGTGAGCCGCCCACGCCATGCGCCTGCCCCGCAGGACAGGGGGCGGGTGGCTGCCCCCTCTCTTGCAGAGCAGACGAATGGCGTGGGTGGCCGTGCTGCCCTTTGCCTGCCCTGCAGGACATGGGGTGCGCGACAAGCCGGCCGCCCCCTGTCCCGTGGGGCAGGCAAAAGGCAGCGCAGGGGGGCTGCAAGGCTGCCCATGCTGCCGCCTGCGCGCTCCGGCAGCTGGCAGCTGCTCTTGGCGCCCCCTCCCTGGTGGCGCCGGGGACAGACTACCCCCCTGCCCACCTCGATCCAGCCCTGCTATCCTGAATATATTCCAAAATGAGTCGAAGTAGATTCTCTTTTGCACTATTCCCATTACCAATTGCCAAGCATAGCCCCTCGGCATGGTTTTCACACCTTTGCAGTTTTTTAAAAAAAATAATTTTTATTGGATGAGGCAATATACAATAATTGATTAATACATTAAAATTATCCAAATTAACCCTTCTACATAGATATATACCCCACCCCCTCCCCTCCCCCTTTTCTTTGTTGACTTCCATCAACACTCGAACCCCCTGTTTATTCATAGCTATTATTATTACACTATATTGCTATCATTTTTACCACGGTAAAGATCTTAATATGTTTTTCTTTCATTAAAGTCTTTTTATATAAAATTTAAAATCCCTCCAAAGACCACAATGGTCCTTTAACATCGCATTTCTTTTCCAAATATTTCTTAAGTTTCTTCCAATCCTCCAAAAAAGTTTCTGGATCTTGCTCATTCAAATTTCTAGTTATTTTATCCATTTCGGCCATGTAGAACAGCTTCCTTGTCCATTCTTCAACATTCGGTATTTCTTCTTTTTTCCAATAATGAGCATATAGAATTCTTGCTGCTACTAACGTATAACAATGTCTTATCCTTTCTATTAACCTCTTCTAAGTGTAAAGATAATAATAACATTTCAGGATTTTTAGCAACATTATATTGTAATATCAAAGACATTTCAGCACATATTTTAGACCAGAAGTCTCTAGCCTTTTGGCAAGTCGACCACATATGAAACAAAGAACCTTCATGCTCCTTACATTTCCAACATTTGTTTGATAACTGTTTGTTAGCTATGGCTAGTTTTTTTGGTGTTAAATACCATCTATACAACATTTTATATCCATTCTCTTTAATACTAATACAAGTTGATATTTTTAGGGTATTTTTCCATAATTGCTCCCATGCTTCCCTGGTTATTTCTTTATTACAATTTATAGCCCACTTTACCATTTAAACCTTTACTGTTTCATCTTCTGTAAACCACTTCAATAACAACTTATACATTTTAGATATTGCTTTATTATTATCTCCCAATAATAATTCTTCCAAGTCCGAATTTTTAATTCTAAAGCCTATCTTCCTTTTATCTGAGTCAAATAAGTCTTTAATTTGCCTGTATTGTAACTAGCCATATTTGAATGGCAAATCCTCATTTCGTCTAAGCTTCAACTCATCCTTTTCTAATATTGTTAATTCTTTGAGGGTAAGCCATTCCTTTCCCTGGTATTCCAAATTTGGGTTGATTACTTCAGCTGGTATAATCCAAAGTGGTTTCTTTTCTTCTATGAGTTTCTTGTATTTAAGCCAAGTTAGCAATAAATTTCTTCTTAGGTAGTGGTGCTGAAACATTGCATCCATTTTATATTTTTCATACCACATATATGCATGCCATCCAAACCTTTGCAGTTTTGGAAAGGAAAATAGGGGCTGTAGTTTCACTTAAAACAAGGAACAGAATAAGAATAAGGTAATGGGTATATTGTCTCTGTAAGTTAAATGAGGTTGTAATAGTTTCTCCTGGGAGTAAGTTCACTGAATAAAAGGGAACATATATGAGTACACCCACTTAGAGATAGACTGGGAGGCCCAAAAGAGCCCTGAAAAGGTCACACACTCTCCTTTTCTTCTGCCCAATATGGATATAAAATGACTTACAGCATTCTTCCCTTGACTCTTTTATCCTCAATTCTGTGAAGTAGCTTAAACTAAGAGTGTGCCCAAGGTCACTCAACATGCTCCTATGGCTGAGTGTGGATTTCGAGTTGAAGTTCCCAGTCTGATGCTCTACCCCCTCCCCGCCCCCTATTCATTCTACTCCAAGGGGCCATCATTCCGCCCTGGAGACCGTCATTCCAGTCCTAAATCAATTATTCTAGTCCCATGGATCATCATTTTGCCCAAGGTCTGGAATGGGGATGCCATTCCAGACCTTGGGGACTCAGAGGCCTAAGGTGGTCTACTCAGAACTACTCAGAACTATGCCCCATTTTATTTAAGGCTTTCTCCTAGGAAAGATGATTTCAGCTCATTCTTTCAAGGACCAGTGGCCCCGGCCACTGATCTCCAGACTGAGGGGAGTTTAGATCATTCTCCACACCAAGCGGCGTGGAGGGCGATCTAAACTCCCCTCTGTCTGGAGATCAGGGGCTGGGGCCACCAGCCATGTGATCATTTTCAAGTCATTCCAGAACTCTGTTCCACCGCGTTCCAGCTGAAAAAAAGCCCTGGTCTGGAACAAAAACAACATTCAAGGAAGAACATTCACCTGATAACCAATATCCTTCCCAACAGAGACAACTGCAATCTATCCCATCTCATTTTGGATTTCTTTTTCTCATAGATATTTTGAAATAGTGTACAGTTCTTCCCCATCATTGTAATTCCTAAATATTTTACCCTTTTTTCCTCTTTAAACCCTGTTTTCTTTGATAACTCTTCCTGTTCTTCTATATCCATATATTTTTTAGCATCTTTGTTTTTTGTTCATTAACTTTGAAGCCCGTAGATAACCAAATTCTTTCAATTTCTGACTCAGTGTCTCAATTCCTCTTAAGGGGTCTTTCAGAGTTATGACTGAGTCATCTGCAAAGGCTCTCAGTTTGTATGTCTCTTTCTTGATTTTTACCTCTGAAATCCTTTCATCTTGTCTGATGTCTCTATTCAGAATCTCCAAAACCATAATGAATAAAAGTGGTGATAGTGGACACCCCTGACATGTTCCTTTTTGAAACTCACAAGGTTTTGTTAGTAGACCATTGACCACAATTTTGGCCATTTGTGAGTTATAGATTGACTTCACCCATTTCAGAAAATTCTCTCCAAAATTGGAAGAGGATATTCATCATTTTGAACTACCATAGAGCTATCAGAGACACTCTCCGCCCAATATCTGGTGAGACTAAAACAATATGAATATTTAAAGCAAAAGATAAAAAAGATGTTGGGGGGGGGAGAAATCTAGAGTAAGCTTGAAGAGAGTGGAGAAGGAACGGCAGGCTGCCATGGGATCGGCTATAAAATCGCTGGGAGAAAAAGTTGCAGAGGGTCACAAAGCATTGATACAATCTATTCGTGAAATGAAGCCTAATTAAAAGCATTAAGGATATATTTAAAACAGAAATGGAATTGAGAGACGAGGTGCAAGCAACTAGGCAGACAATTCAAGGAGAAGAGCAAAAAAAATACTGAGGTGCCACCAAGTGTAAATGATGGAGAACAAGTGTCTCAAGATTGTGTGGCAGAAATCGAATACAGAACATCAGGATTCAAGCAACAAAAATGCGAGAGGCCAGGAGAAGTGGTGCAGAATCTGCAAGAAGAAATGAATGAAGATCTACTAGGAACTTTAAAGAATCAAGTGCAAGAATTAGCAACAAGCATGAAAGACAGAACCATCTCCAGTTATTTCAAGCAGAAGTAGCTACTAAGTGACAGAAGAATTCAAGTGAAGAAGAAAGCCTAGAAAAGCAATATGAATACAAAAATCAAGTTACAAGTGGGAGTTACTTAAAAGACTAAGGCCATAGTTTAAAGCTAGAAGAGTTTTTTATTTTTAGAATTAAGATGTATGATGTAATTGCAATGTTAAAAGTTAAATGAAGAAATTAGTAAATTAAGACAAATGGAATAATTGGGAAATGTAATGTATAGTTAATTATGTAAATTGACATTAAGAAAATTTATACATAAAATTGTAGAAGGAATTAGGTGAAAGGTCAAATTGTTAATTTTAAATTAAAGTGTTATACTAGAGAATAAATTAAATTAAAGGATTGGGAAAGTATTAAGGCAAATTTATGTGTAAAAGAAATGGGAACTACAAATGGAATGTTTTGAAGAAACAAATTGTCAGTTCTAACTTAACTTGTTAATTAACTGAGTTTAATTAAATATAGGTAACTGATGTAAGAAACAATAATAACGGGGGGGATAGGTTTTAAATAATAGTATAAGGGGGAAAGGAAATGAGTGATAGAAAAACCAACTTATATTGAAATAGAGGGGATGTAATAGAGTACGGATAATTTATGGGTAATTGATGGCTTTTTGATAGTTTATTAATAGTTATAGAAGTGTATCAAGAAATGATAAGTTAGGATTTTACCTCTAGCTATAGGGACAAATGAAAAGCAATATAGAACAAATGATAAGAAACTATGGGGCCATAGTGCTGTCGGGAGTCTGCATAGAAAAGGGGGGAGGGGGAGGGGTGGGCTGCATCTATGGATATATGGGGGAATGTATCTGTAAGATATGAATGAATTGTATGTCAACCCATCCAATAAAAATTGTTAAAAAAAAAGAAAAAAAAGAAAATTCTCTCCAAAATTCATCTCTTCCAAAACTCTGAACAAGAAAGACCAATTCAAATTTTCAAAAGCCATCTCGGCATCAAGAAAGATAAGAGCTGTGTTTTTCTCATTGTGTTTCTCTAAATACTCCAATGTGTCTAAAACCATTCTTACATTATCTTGCAAGTGTTTTTTTGGCAAAAACCTATTTTGGTCTTCATGAATTAAATCTTTAAATACTGACTTTAAACTTCCTGCTAATATTGTCGTAAATAGCTTGTAGTCATTGTTCAACAACGATATTGGTCTGTAATTTTTTGCCAGAGTTAAGTCTTGATCTTCTTTGAGTATTAATGTTATGTTAACTTCTTTCAAACTTTCTGGCATCCTTCCTCCCTGTAGGATCGAGTTTACTGTGATCTGTAATGGCTGTAGAATCTCATCTTTTAAAAATTTATAGTACTTAGTTGTCAAACCATCTGGTCCTGGACATTTTCCTATGTTCATCTTTTTGATTGCTTCAACCACTTCTCAAATCATAATTGGACCATTAATCATTTTCTGTTGTTCCTCTGAAATTTTAGGTAAATTCTGTTTTCCAATATATTCAGCTAGTTTTTCAAGGATGTATCTTGACCCCTGTACAGATTTGAATAATATTTGGAAAAAAATCCTTTGAATGGCTCTATCATCATTTAACATTGCATTCCCATCATACATTTTCAGTATCATTTTCTTCTCTCTATCCTCAGTTTGTATGTCATCCATCTGCCCAGATTGTTTGCAAATTCAAAGTTTCTCTGCCTCAAATAATTCGAATTCTTCTCCAATTCCCTTGTTGATAACATAGATCACTCTGATTGTAAATATTTTATCACCTGTAATGTCTTAATGTTACCTGAGGCCTTTTGCAATTCTTCTTCCTTTAAAAAAATTTCCTGCAAGATCTCTTGCAATTTCTGTTGCTTTTCCCCCTCAATTCAGCATAGATCTGAATAAAATGGCCTCTTATAAAAGCTTTATTTGCTTCCCAAACCATTCTCACATCTGTACCTTTATTCAAATTTAATTCAAAGAATTCTCTTTTCTTTTTCTTACACTCCTCCATAATTTCAGCTTTCTGGAATATAGCTTCATTTAGTCTCCACTTAATGTTTTAATGTTAGTCCTAAAGTTCACTTTTACATGGTTGTGATCTGAAAAGGTTTTTGGTAATATCTCTACTTTTGAAATTTTTGTCTTTAAATTTCTTGTTACCCATACCATATCAATACGCAAGAATAATATGTATATTCTATTTTGTCTCCAAACATCAACCAGGCCCATAATATTGAACATACAAAAATAGATTTTTGGTAATTTACCTTGAGTACTCTTACGGTTTTTCTCAGAGCTTCTATCTGTTTTTGGAGAAACTACCCCATTCCAGTCATCCATTATACAACAACTATCATAAGGCAAATCTGCCAACTTTTCCCACAGATGGTTATAGAACACCCTCCTTTCTTCATTTGGTGCATAAATTCCCACTAAGAAAGTTTTTGTTCCATTTAACATCACCACCGCCCCCACATATCTCCCATGGCTATCAGATAATACCAGTTCTGGTTTCATTGATGACTTTACATACAATGCCACACCATTTTTCTTTTTGTTTTCTGAAGAAACAAAATCCCCCCCCGCAATATTTGTATTCCAAGTATTTGATATCGCTTCTTATATGAGACCCTTGTAGACAGATAATGCCCACTTTCAATTTTTTCAATAGTTAAATATTTCTGCCTTTTTTGTGGGGCATTTGCCCCATTTATATTCCACGATACACATTTGTATTCCATATTTGGGTTTAACTATCTCTCAGATCCTCTACTGTCCGATTCTTGTTCCTCTTCTTCTTTTCCTTCTGACTCAGAATGATATGGATCTTCCTTTGGTTCTTCCCACTCTTTCTTGTATCTTTCAAAGAACTCCCTTACTTTTGAAACTGAGTTCAGCTTGAATATCTGTTGCTTGAAGGTGACAATCACTCCTTCCAATTTGTCCTATCTGAATGGGATATTCTTCTGTTTCAGCTTATCAGTTAAAAATGTGTAATATTTCATAACTGCTACTTCCACTCCGTCCATTTTCAGTCTATTTTTATAATGAGTGGCAGGACTCTAATCTGGAGAGCTGGGTTTGATTCCCCACTCCTCTACTTGAAGCCAGCTGGGTGACCTTGGTTCAATCACAGGTCTTTCAAAGCTCTCTCAGCTCCACCCACCTCACAGGGTGATTTTCGTAAGGATAATAACAACAACACACTTTGTAAACCACTCTGAGTGGTCATTAAGTTGTCCTGAAGGTCAGTATATAAATCTAACGTTATTGTGTTATTTATTTCATTTGGGTTTTGTAATTTTTCCCTCATTTTATTTGCACCTTTGCAGTACTTCAATGTAATTAGTAGAGCCCATTCAAGTCATTTGTGTTTAGCCACCACTGCTTTCTAGCAGCAAGTTTGGAAGAAGTCTGGGATGTTTGCCACAACATTCCAATTAATACTGGAATAAGCTCACCAGAATCACCACCATCAATTATGTAAATTAGTATAACAAACTAATTTGTAGTGAAAACCAATGCATTCCTAAGCTTAACACTTACATAATAATAGAGGAAGGATGTGTAGTTGCTACATGAAATCAAGAATGATGTCCCCTGGTCTCCTATGATTGGTAGAAACACTAGTGTGAACTACTTATCAGGAAAATATCTTTTGCTGCAAGATCTGTTTTACTCAGCTGATTGGAAAGGTTTCCCATCAGTTTCATTTTCCTGATTATGTTTCCCTATTCCTTTAAGTCTGTACTCTATCTGAAATCTATTAACCAGATAGGAGCTAATTTTGATCCTTCCAAGCCCATTTCTGATTTATTGGCAGAAGATATACTATAGAATACAGGGAGCGTGGATTTGTTTAACTTTGGTTAACTTCAGACTAAAGCTCTCTCATGATGATTTGGCTACATATTGGCTGTAAAACTGGTAACTGAGAATAACTTTCTTTAAGAGTTGAAGCAAGGCCAAGATGCCATGCTTGCCAGTGTTTATGAAGTGGTCTCTTCTCCTTGAAACTGTCAGTATAATGACCAGCTATAATTTATTGTTTAGCATAGAGTTTGCAGACTGCATTATCCAAAATACAGTAAAGTAGATCTCAACTATTTGACAGCATCCTACCATATATTTATGAAGTCTGATTAAATCCAGGTCCCACAGGATTTAAATCCAGGTCCCACAGGAAATGTGGGTTAATAGCATTTTGTGGATTATTTTGCAGAGATTATTTTGCAGATTGCAGAGGTCAATTTTTCTTAACATTATGGTAATGTTGTCAACTACCTAGAGAAAAAAGTCCCGTCTCTTTAAAAAGAGGCTTATTTACCAGGGACTGTTATACATATCCATGCTTAAAAAAAAAAAAACCTTCCGTCACTTATTTTACCCACATTAAACCTCTATAAAAGAGATAGGACACTATTATCCAGGCCTGTTGACAACCCTATCTTATGACCAATAAAAAGGACTCAGCTTGAAGAGTTAACAAGAACTAGTCTTTTGAGGTCAGTTAAGTAGGATGTAAACTTAGTAAATATTATTTCAGTTTGAGAACATGCTGCCTTGAGGGATTGTTTAACCTTCCTTGTACTTTGCAAGAAAATAATGTGAAGACCAGCAGACTCTAAAGATAGTGGTAAACTATCATTACAGTTTGGGATACTGGAACTATTAGTATGGAGAAAATGACAAAATTCTCTCAGATGCCTCATCAAAGGACCCACAAATCTTAAAAGAATGTTGTGTAGGAGGATTTCACATAAACAGAATACATGCTTCAATTAAAAAAATCTCAACTACTTCTGCAGAACTATAAATCAAAGAGCACAAATCCCTAAAAATAAAAAGACACAACCTGAAGTATATTAATATAGATTAATATCATTGGCTGGTATTTTAGCTTGGGTGAACATTTTAAGATGATCATGGAACAATTAAAATAACATACAAAGATGTAACAATACCACCTGTCACACACAGTCTGGAAATGCTAACTTGACTCTAGAGAATTTGCCCTTCTCTGTATGACTTTCCTATATTTTCTCCTGCTGGCAATGACATTGATTTTCATGGTATTTAGATAAAGGCAACAGATCTCAGGTTATGCCAGGGGAGTGGCATTTAAATTGATGTGGCCTCATCAGTGATGTATGAACTTGCTTTACTTGAAATAGCTACAGTCCAATAGTTTCCCAAGTACTACTGCACTGTTTGTATTATGCCAAATGCTCAATATATTCTTTGAATGTTAATTCAAGACTATATTTTACCTTTGACAGTAAGGCCTGCTCCAAGGGCTCAGAGAATGAAGTTGTAAGCAACAGTACACTGCCAGTCTGATGTTTATGTGGAAAATGCACATCAGATTGACTGATGGAAAAACATTTTAGGGACATGATTGCCCTGTCAGAAAGACTGGGGACTGGAAACTAAGAAGAGACATGGAAGGAGGGAGGCAAAAAACTCAGAACCCAGAAGAAAAATGCAGGTAGGAGGTAGGAGAATGGGCTTGCAGCCAGAAACTGTATGGTATGCATAAAAATGCATAAAAATACATTGGGGAGGAGTAGCATGGCCATATTCCTATCATGCTAAACCCTAAGAGTCATTGGGTGGGACCCTCACTTTATGGAAGGCCTAACTGAAGAGGTTAGGGAAGCTTCCTTGCTCCAGAATTATTAAAACTAAATTATTCAAGAGGACTTTTTACTCAGATGCAAAGGTTTTAATATAAAGATACAGTCTCAAAGTGATGCATCAGTAACAGGACAGGAAGTGATTATAGTCTCTACTACTATTGCTGTATAGACTGCTACTATTACAGTATGTATAGTCCTACTGGATAGTTCCTATGTTATTTAATATGTCAGTCTTAGTATGCTTATGTTCTCTTTCAGCATTTCTTCAACTCTGTATGGGATTTATGCTGGTTTTAAATCTTTGCAAGTTTGTATGCATATACTCTATGGAAATATCTTTGAAATTGACTGCAGTGACTAAACATGGGCATGAATGGGAAAAAAAACATCAAACACGCTGTTCATTGTTCATTGCCGACAACAAACACAAACAGATGAACAGTAATGAACATGTCTCGTTAACAAACATGTTGAGTGTTTGTTGTTCGTGGGGGCCAGAATGCCCCCTGTTGGACTTAAAGAGCCCATATTCACAGAGAGCGTTCAGCCGGCTCTCCTCCAGCCATCAACCAAGTTTGGTCAAGATTCCAATATGGATCTTGGAGTTATACATTCCCAAATCCAACACCCCCAGGAAACTCCCATTCGACACAATGGGAGCCACCAGTTGATTTTTGCTCCATATACAAGCGGTGAATTGTAAAGGGTGGGGGCTTTGGCTGCTCGCTGGTGGCATGCCTCATGTGCCCACCTGCCAGGCCTCCCAAAGGCTACTTTCTGGATGGAAATCAGGTAGGTGATGTTGGTGGCCACCAGGCCTGACGGGCTGGGGGAGGCAGTGGTGGGTTGCCTCCCCTCTAGGGGGCAGGGAGTCTGGCCACTTGCCAGTGGCACCCCCCCATGTGCCCACCTGCTAGGCCTCCCAGAGGCTACTTTCTGGATGGAAATCAGCTAGGTGATGTTGGTGGCCGCTGGGCCTGGGGGGCTAGGGAGGGTCTGGCCACTCGCAGCTCCCTCAGGGCAAGGCTTCTTGCTTGGGATGGATTCTGGTGACCCTCCCACTGATCCTGGCTCAGATGAGCTGGTAACCTTCTATCTCCCCCCGCTGGCCAAGGACCAAAACCACAGGCTTAGGTGGCACATCTTCAGGTGCCTGGTCAGGACCGTTGATGACAGGTGCTTTGGGTCATTGCCCCTGCGCACCAGGCCATCACAGACATGGAACCGCACTACACAAGGGTTATTTGGAAGGGCCCGAAAATGCCTCCATACAGAGAGTTTGAAACATGGCCCAATTATTGTTCCAGGGGAAGGAGGACGAAGGGTTACTGGCTGTGCTGCAGAGCTGGCAATGGAAGATGGAGTGAGGGGTGGACTGCAGGCAGGGACAGCACCAGGAGTTTGGGATGGGGATGGGATGGATGTTTCAACAAACCCCAACCATTCCTCCATGGATCCCTTGCTCTCCTCCTCCTGCTCAAACAGTTTAAAGAGTTCCTCTTCCCCTGGCAGCAAGAGCTCTTCAGCCTCCTCCACAGCCCCCACAGGTGATTTTTGGAGAGAAGGAGTCTCTGCTGCCCAAGATCCCTGCCCAGTACTGCTTCCTGCAGGGCAACTGGGACAGTATTTGCACTTCCCCCCATGACCACCCTTGGCCCCTAACCAAAGTTTCATTGTGCCAGCAAACAAGCAGTAGCCCTGGAACCAAAGGGAGGGGGTGTAGAGCCCTATCCAAGCACTCCCAGATACCTGACCAGATCAAACACTAATAATAATGTGAGCCCTCAGCCAAGGTGCCCACTGAGCTTGGCCCCAGGGCATGGCAGCAGCCCTGGAACCAGAGGGAGGGGCTAGAGCCCTAGCCCAGCACTCCCAGAGACCTGACCAGATCAGGCACTAATAATAATGTGAGCCCTCATTTGAGGTGCCCACTGAGCTTGGCCCCAGAGCCTGGCAGCAGCCCTGGAACCAGAGGGGATAGATCCCTATCCCACCCACCACACACAGAAAAAAATCCCAGCTCCAATGCACTCTCCCGTTCTCTCTCCCAAAATGCTAGCAACAGCTCTGTCCCACTGCACTGCCTGCTGAAACTGAAATGCCAGAGCTTGGAGCACGCTTCCTTTTGTAACCAGAGGTCTTATAGAGAAAAGCAGGAGGTCTGTGGTTGGCAGTCAGAACTGCCTAACAGGGTTTGCAGGGATGAGATTGGAGTGCCCATGGCTACAGAACACCCCTCCCCCTCCCTCCCCCCATATCTCTGGTTCCATGTAACCAATTGTAACCAATTTCGAGCTCCACACTTGGAAAGAAGACCTGCCTATCAAGCTAAGTTGGACATTGATTGGGGTTTCCAGGGCAACAGAAGGAGTGCAGACAGAGTTCAGGCAGTCCCTGCCTGCATTGCCAAGGCAATTGATTGAAGGTGCCTGACTGTCTGGCTTCACGAACAGCAGACGAACACAATGAACAAGACTTGCGACGACCACTTGTTCATTTACAATAACGCCTCATGAACAGCTTGTTCATGAACAGATGAACGGGCTGGGCAGTTCGTGTTTTTTTTTTCATTGGTCTTGCTGTTTGTGCCCATGTCTAGTAGTGACTCACAGTGTATAATCCTCCTTGAGTATGAATGAGAAAGGTGGACTATAAATAATGTAAATAAACAAATAAAGTGATTTGCTTATAATCATGCTATGAGTCTTTTGTTGATTTAAGTAGTGTACTTAGGGAATAAACTATGGCCATTTTTACACGCAAAACTCATGGAATGATGCCATTTTCATGGCTTGATTTCCCATCTTGCTTCCATTTCATAGCGATATGACATCAAAAATTGCGCTATGAAATGGAATCAAGACAGTTAACCACACCATGAAGACGCTGTCGTTCTGTGTTTGGGGCAATTTTGCATGATAGGAAAGACGTGTGAAAACGGCCTATATTGAGCTTCTTCTGCCAGCAGAACAGAGGAGGAGGGGCGATCTTGCTCATTTCCTCCTTCTCATTGCAGACTTCTGTACCACTTAGTATTTTGCCATGACTCCAACCCCCAGCATTAACTCAGGGTCACAAGGGATGCTGAGACAAAAGGAAGTCATAGAAGATCTGCATCCACAAGCATGTTGCATTTGCAGTGCAGCCCTGCCCATTATTGTTTTTCATGTGGGCCTCATGGAAAAGAGAATTGGAGAGAGCTGGATCCAGACTAAATAGGCAGTTTCCACTGATATGCCCTTCCTGCTGTAGACCCTTCTCACCTTATTCCTCAAGGTCCCATGTCCCCCAGGAGCTGCATTTTGTGGACATATATAGTTTGCAGTAGGAGAATGGAGGCAGGGATGTTCTGTTCCACTGATGTAAAAATTAGTCTGGATCCAACCAAATGTATACACAAGAGATTACGTTTGGTTTGGTGTAGTGTGGTGCTCATGAGTCATGAACCACTGTGTACATAGCTTAGACAGCATGGAATGAAAAGGACTTCATTGAGATTTATGCCAACCCATTCTGGGGGCGGGGGCATAGCCTGTATTGAGTTGATCAATGTCCTAATATTTCAACTATGGCAGGTGAGCTGAAGATTTTGTTTGTTTTACATAACTGTTAAAGACAGTTCATACTTATACTGCATGGACTGGCTCTCTTATGTGAGAGAACCTTATTTGCTCAGTGACTGCTCATTCTTGGATCTGTAAGTCCTGTGCTTAGAAACTGCATTGATGGTGTCTTAATAACTTATCTTTGGCTTGGTTTAATTAGCCTTGCATATTAAATGTAGGTTAAGCATCAGAGAAATATTTTAACGTCCTTCAAATTCTGCGCTATTACTCATTTTTATATCATGTTTGTCTACCTTAAATAATTTCTCCTGATCATTTGTGTTACCTCCTCTGGTACTTAAACATTGTTATCTTTTCTGCTCTTTGTCACCTTTTCTCTAAACTGTTCATATTAAGTTTTTAAATCTTACTTATCATTTTTCTCTTCTTTCTTTGCATTTACTCATTTTACTCTCCTATCTCTGCATCCCCCCCCCCCCAAATTTATCAATGTCTTTCTGTACACTTTGAAGAGCCTAAAGTGTACATTCTCAGTCATACCTAGGCAGGAGAAAGGGATGAAGTGAAAATGACCTAAGAACTGGTAGCTGCTATGATGATCAGTCTTCTGTATGATTACTCTTTGATCCACAATGTCATTAGACTGCAATAATTTAGCCAGTTTCCATTGCCACCAATGTTATTAAATAAACTTGGCATCAGTACTTATGTCAAACTATGTCATTGATCTGGGAAATGAAGTCTCTAATGCAGTTTTGGGTAACCACTAAAATATCCACAGCTATCGAATATATTCATAATCAACCAGATGAAGTATGGCTGGCCTACAGCTTGAGGTCACAACAGCAGTAGAATTCTGTGGCATACCTGCACAGGTATAGGAGGTCCTGAAGACCCGGTTGTGGATAGAGTTGCGATGCCAGGCTCTCTTCTTCTACACTCAGCAGAATAAAGATTAAACAACGAATACAGAAGTTCTTCAAGGGTTCCATACCAAGCAATATATCAGGGTACCATTGAATTTGATGCAGATGCTCACTTTGCCCCAGTGCTGTTCCTGAAGGTCTGCGGATCTGCAAAAACACAAACTTAGAAACTCAGTGGACTGCAGCAGGAGGGTGCGAAAATCCTATTCTGTGAAGGACTTGTAGGTTGGTGTGCATGCACACAGTTTTATTTAACTTTTAAATGCCAAATCTAAACCAGCCAAATGTATAGGTATGGCACCAACTCGGTAGCAGAGTGATCCACACAGAGCAATTTCCTATGCCAGCATAAGTAACTTGCCAGCTCTTTTCTGATGTTCTTATTCCGCTAGTGAGTTTATTTGCTATGCAGTCATGGCTGAGCCACAGCTCTTTGGTCTTAAGAATTCACCCTGATAGATCTTGTTGTTGGAAGCTGTGGGAAGATATTAAGCTTGTGGTTTTGTCAGCTTCACTGCTGATTAAAAAAAGAACTTGTCAGGTGTATCCTAGCCTACAGGAGGTTTGCAGAAAGTGATACTTGCCAAACAGGTGGAAACTGAGCAAGCAAATCTTGCCTTGTCAGAAACTCCTTCTTTGGGTGTCATCTTTGTATCAGCTTCAGCCTACATTTTACTAGCTATTCAAAGAAACAAATATCAAAGGATTATGCTTTAACCTCATGACTCTTCTTTGAATTCTATTAGATAATATTACACAGCCAAACAACAGATTTCATGTTCTCTGCACATAACCTTTTAAAATACCCTTAATTTTGCTAAGATTTCTGTAATATTCTGCTAGGTGCCTGCCAATGAGGAAAGGACAACATAAGGTCATATAATTTTATCTTTTCTTTATTGGCAATCATTACTATACTGACTGGAATTAAGACTGGGAGTTTGGGGTATTTTTTTGGTCAGTGACTATAAATATGAATTCAATGGCAAAGAAACTTCTATTAAGAGCAAGGTTAAGCATAAAGTTAGAATAGTTTAAATGCCAACAAAGCAATGAAATGAAACTTGAGTAATCCATGCTCTTCAAACCCAGCATACTAGACTTAACTCTGGACAGTAGCATTTGTAGTTTGATTTATGAACTTAATATTGCCACAACTAAGCTCTATCCTGTTTCTGTATATTTTGTGTTCTAGTGTAGTGATTACAACACTGGTTTTCAAAGTGGCAGGTAGGACACAGGTGCATTTCCTCCTTGGGGAAGGACAAGTACAAGTTACTGTTTTTACACTTATATATCTCTCTTAATTGGGCAAGGAAACAGTATGCCAACTCCCCATCTCCCAGTCAAATAGAGATGGGCAGGAATTGAATTACAACCCCAAAAAATGCACGAACCAGGTCGGTTCATGGTTCGCAAACCAGTGGTTAGTGAAAGCTCGTTTCCACGAACTTCCATGAACTGTTCTACTGGTTCATTTGGGTTGTAGAGGGGCAGTTTAAATGATGATTTCCCCAGGGAAATGGCCATATAAACTTTTACTGCGGCTTGCAAGTGGCAGGTCCCTTTAAACTGTCAGTTGGCAGCTGGCAGGGGGGGATCCCCCCTTGCCGCCTGCCAGCTGATAATTTAAAGGGACCTGCCACTTGCAAGCCACAGGGCCCTTTAAACTGATAATAATAACACCAACCTTGTTCACCACTCTGATAAGTGGTATAAAAACCAGATAAGTGGTATAAAAACTTATTACTATTTCTGCTGCTACTGCTACCTGCTGCAGTTTTGTGGTGATTTCCTTTCATTAAGAACCATTTATCCACTGATAAGACAATAAGATTATCACATTCTTATTAAAACCCAACATGAGAAGCCCCTAAAAATGCTGCACAAAATGCCTGATCTGCTGAAAGTAGAAAAATGCAAATCTGGCAACTGTCATGACCAGGGTTGGTGCCACCACTGAGGCAGTGAGGCAGACGCTGCGGGTGCTGGGGCACTGGGGCACCGGAGGGGGTGCCGGGGTGGAGGCGTGCGCCATGGAGCTGGCATGGCTGGCCTGCTGCTGCTACAGCGGGCCAGCCCACACGCCCCTGGCTGGGCGCAGCAGCCGTGGGCCAGACACGGCAGGCAGCTGGAGCGGCGTTTGGTACGCAGGCAGCCTCCGTGCACTGCCCTAGCCAACTGCTGCACAATAGGCCCAGCTTTGCTGCATGATGACGTCATCACGTGATGACATCATCACACAATCCAGGGGCGCGCACGTGTGCACTGCACGCGTGCGGGGGGGTTGGCCGTGGGCGCCAGAAACCCTGGCGCTGGCAGTGGCCATGACCTGGGCCTCCATTGACAAGGAAGCATCCAGGACCATATCCAGGTTCCTTACCACCAGCATAGGTGGTGCCAAATAGTTCCCAAGTAAAAATTTTATGTCATTATAATATTATTAATGTTGTTACTCATCTGGAGCCCACTCACAGGGAGGGCAGACTAGAAATGCAATAAATTAAATTAATTATTTGTCTTACCCTTCTGCTAAGAAACTCGTATAAAACTGGGCTCATCCCATTTTATTTCCACATTTTATTTCAAATTTTTGAGTTAATTAAGAGAGTGGCAAATAGAAAGAGGGATTGGAAGGGAAGTGTTGGCTAGTTTTCTATGGCTATGACTAACTATGACTAAGTTCTCCCTCTTACTGACTGATCACCAGATAACATCTCCCCCACCACACACATGTAGCAGAAAGAACATGAGATAACTTTGAACTATTTAGAGCCTTCCAAGGCCTCTGCAGAAATAGGGCCAATTTCATTTTAATTGCTAAGCAATGTTTTACTGCCTTCTACTTTTCCTAGCATTATTGACTTTTTCGGAGAATCTTGTCTTCTCATGATGTGACCAAAGTATGATAGTCTCAGTTTTGTTATTTTGGCTTTTAGGGAGAATTCAGGCAGTACCTATGTTGCTCCTGAGCTATTCAGATTTAATATTGATTTCTGGTGTCTTCATTGGCCGTATTAGTTACTTGTATTAACTCCATACCTAACATCAAGTATGTTTATTATTCCAATAAATAAGAAGGATAACAGATTATTATTACAATAAATAAGAAGGGTAACAGTGTACTGAATGTCCAAAATATACAGCCATTAATTCTTAAGCTGTAATGCTGGACTGAGGATAATCAAATTATTGTTGAAGAACAGACATTTACAGGAAGAGTAGTAGTATGATAGACTAGTGTTTTATTCGTGCCTACTTAATAGTTAAATATATCATGACCTTTACAAAGAGATTGAAAGCTGTAGTAAAAAAAAAGGCACTGGTTTTGAGACAAACAGCAAAATACTAATATGGACAAAAGGTTGTTGTTGTTAATAAGGACTTTATGTGATGCAAATGGGCATCAGTGGGCTTCTGTCTGATATAACAGAAACTTGGTGAGGTATTAAGAAATCCTTTTTGCTAACACTTTTACATGTGAGAAATAATCAAATAAATTTCCCATTCTGCCCTTCCTAAATGCCAGTGACATAGCACTAATTTCAGTTATCTGAACTGGCATAGAAAGGCTATTTAAAAATTGGGGCTTATTGTTCTAAACAGTTTTTCTATTAATAATTCAACAATTATGGGTTTGGGTAGATGTCCAAAGTTACCTTTCAAATAGTGGCTATGACTTTGAACAAATTAAAACAATTTGCAATCCTTTTCAGCTTGTCCACATCTTGAAAATTGTATTTCCTTTCTAGCAAACTGGTAGCAACTACATATTCATATTTTCCGTAGAAGAGATTGTGATGGGTTTTGGATGGCCACACAGTAAAGATTGTTAGAGGGAAGAAAGTGGAAATATTGTATAGAGCGCAGCTCTGGGGAATTAGGAGGAATCAAGATGTTGAAGTCTTACAAAATCAATTACTGAACACTCTATTAGTCCTCTCTTTGGGTATGTCTTCCTGATGACAGAGGCATCTCTTCTCTGTTATGAACTGAATGTATGTATCAGTGATTATCTACTAGTGCTTATGTTTGTGTTAGTTGTCTGGTGGTTCTAAAGTTGTGCTTTATATAAACAATGTTTGTTTGAGTGAGGGAGCTTGCTTAATCATAGATAAAAATAGTTTCAGGTGGGCAGCCATGTTGGTCTGCAGTAGAACTAGAGTTCCCAACCTCCAGGTGGTGGCTGGAGATCTCTTTGAATTACAACTTGTCTCCAGGTGACACAGATAAGTTCCCCTGGAGAAGGTGGACTGTTATACCTTGCTGAGCTCTCTCCCCTCCCCAAACCTTGCCCTCTTCAGGCTATATCCCCCAAATCTTCAGGGATTTCCCATCCAGGAGCTGGCAACCCTAAGTAGAATAGAAAAATTGGAGTCTAATTAGAGTCTAAGTTGGTCTCTTAATGACCAACATGATTTTCAGGATATAAGCTTTTGAGAGTCAAAATTTCCTCTGATAGATACCCTGAAGGGATCTTTGACATTCAAAAGCTCATACCCTGGAAATCTTGTTGATCTTTAAGGTGCTACTGAACTTGAATCATGCTGCATAGTTGAAAATGTTATTTGTGGCAACAGTGCTCTTAATTTGTATTTAATCTACTCATATCTTGAGACAGTATGACATTTGATCACTGTTGCCAGGCATAGTTTTCAATCTTACCCTTTCTTAGGAAGGTAGTGACAAGCTTACTATCATGTTGGTGGATATTCTAATGTTGCATTAGATAAACATTGCTCTTTGTGTCTCTATGTGTGGTGGAATCCACTGAAGATTCTTTGGTAGATCTTTATAATGGCCTGACAGAGAGATTATGCTTGGAATTTGTTTGAAGAAGAGGTACTAGTCAGTAAGTTTTTATTACGGCCCACAAGCCATTCAGAAGCAGGGGAAGGCTATCCAACTGTGATTATACTGTGTTTATATCTATACCTACAATGATATTTCCATATACATCATTAACATAGTATAAATAATATGTGAAGTTTCAAGGCTAATATATCCAGATGACATAATCACAGCCTGGTTAAAGACCTCAAATGTATAATTGACAATCTACAAACAAAAATGTTACTAAAATTGGTCTCCATAATAGAATACCATAAGAATAAATTTAACAATTTTTTTTAAAAAAATGATCTTAAAGGAAAATGAGAAATTATAGTTTTCTTAGGACATATGTCCTTGGTAAATTTGCAGAAAGCATTGCTAAAGCTAGCATTTCGAACCATATAAAAATAAGCTATTCTGAAGATGAATCAACTTGTTGTATTTCATTCAGAATTGGGCTCACTACTGGGAGCACAAATAAGGACTTAAAAGTACAAATACTTTCAAGAGAGCAAATGGAACAATGGACTTACGATCATATAATTGTAGCTGGAGATATGAATGGAGTTGTGGATTTACAGTTGGATAAAAGCTCATCATCAAGTAAAGTAAGGGCAGGGAAATTACCAAAGTCATTTTTTGAAATTCAGGAACAAGAACATTTAGAGGATATTTGGAGAAAATACAACCCTAAATCGAAGCAATATACTTTCTTCTCAACTAGTCATCAATCCTTTTCTAGAATAGATATGATCTGGGCGTCTAAAGAATTGGCAGTATTTACTAAAGAGACTGATATTTTACCGAAAATTAGCTCAGATCATAATCCTGTGATGTGGAGATTTGGAATGAGAAATAAGAAACAGAGATGGAGAGTTAATGAGGATCTTTTGGGAGACCAAGAATGTGTGGAGGTGCTTAAAAAAGAAACAAAAATTTTTATTCAATGTAATGTTGCTAAAGGAGTGTCAACACATAAGGTCTGGGATACATATAAAACAGTAATTAGAGGTGTGTTGATGGATTTAAATGGTAGAGACAAAAAGAAAAAAGAAATGAAGTTAAAAGAGATTCAGGAAAAAATTATTCAAGTAGAACAGCAATTGAAAAAGAGGCCAGGTAAAAAGAAATTGTTGTATGAAATAAAGTTATTGCAAGAACAAATTAGGGTTATGGAAAATAAGGAAGTGGAGTGGGAATTGAAGAAAATGAAGCAAAAATCATTTGAAGGAGCCAATAAACCAGGGAGATATTTGGCATGGCAATTGAAGAAAAAGAGAGAAAAAAGAACAATAAGTAAAATTATGGAAGAGGGGAAGGAATTATATGATCAAGGACTGATTGAGAGAGCATTCTATAAATACTATGCAAGACTATATCAGAAGAAAATAGTGGACTATGAAAAGATAAGAGACTATTTTGACATGATTGATTTACCTAAGGTGCCAGAGAAGCTGAAAGGGAAGCTTGGTGCTGAAATAACAACAATGGAAGTGGTGCAAGCAATACAAGCTACTACAGTTGGTAAAGCTCCGGGACCGGATGGAATTACAGCAAAATTTTACAAAGTGATGGTAGAAGATTTAAAACAATTGATGCAAAAAGTGATGAATGAGATATTGGAGGGGGCAGAGATGCCAGATACATGGAATGAGGCTAATATTACATTGATACCGAAGGAGACATTAGATTTAAGTAATGTTAAGAATTATAGACCAATATCTCTAACTAATAATGACTACAAAATATTTGCTAAGATATTAGCGGAAAGACTTAAGGTGTGGCTAGTGGAATTTATAGAAGAAGATCAAGCTGGTTTCTTACCAGAAAGACAAATAAAAAATAACCTACGAGTATTGTTGAATGCCATTGAGTACTATGATAAAAACCCAGGGAAGCAGGTTGGGTTTTTTTTTGTGGATGCGGAGAAAGCTTTTGACAATTTGAACTGGCATTTTATGTTTGCAACAATGGAGAAGATGCAGTTGGGAGAGAAATTTATACAAGCAATAAAAGCAATATATAAAAATCAATCTGCAAATATAATTGTTAATTCGGATGTAACAAAAAAGTTGGAAGTAAGAAAAGGAACAAGACAAAGGTGTCCGCTGTCCCCATTTCTGTTTGTAATGGTATTGGAGATTTTACTTAGGCAAATAAGAGAAGACAATTCAATAAGAGGACTGAGGACAAAAGGATTTGCATATAAAGTCAGAGCTTTTGCCGACGATATAATGGTGACAGTGGAGGATCCAGTAGAGTGCATGCCTAAATTGATGAAGAAAATGAAAGACTTTGGAGATTTAGCTGGATTTGTTATAAATAAGGTGAAGTCCAAAATATTGTGTAAAAATATGACTAAACAACAGCAAAAGGAGTTGATGGACAAGGTAGAATGTGAAGTAATGAACGAAGTTAAATATTTAGGAGTGGAAGTGACAGCGAAAAATATCGATTTATATAAGAATAATTATGACAAGTTATGGCAACAAATAGATAAAGATATGATTAAATGGAACAAAATGAATTTGTCATGGTTAGGCCATATTGCAGTAATTAAGATGAATGTTCTTCCAAGAATGATGTTTCTACTACAGACAATACCTATTGTTAAAGATAGTAAACAATTTGAAAAGTGGCAGAGAACGATATTAAACTTTGTTTGGGCTGGAAAGAAACCCAGAGTTAAAATGAAGGTACTGTATGATGCAAAAGAAAGAGGAGGTTTACAATTACCAAACTTTAAATTATATCATGAGGCGGTATGTTTGGACTGGATAAAGGAATGGTTGACATTGAAGCATTTGAAGCTTTTAGTGTTGGAAGGCTATAATAAACTATTTGGATGGCATGCATATCTATGGTATGACAAACTAAAAGCAGACTCTATGTTTTTACATCATTATGTAAGAAGAAGCTTATTTGCTGTATGGACCAAATACAAGAAATATATGGAAGAGACTATACCAATGTGGATTATTCCTGCTGAAGTAGTAAATCCAAGAACAGAATATGCAGGGGAAGAGTGGCTGACATACAAAGAAATTCTTGAGATAAAACAGAACAATTATTAGCTTAAAGACAATGACGAATTGCCATTCCAATATGGATGGTTTCAATATATGCAGATAAAAGATTTGTATGAGAAGGACAAAAGGAAAAATGGTTTTAGGCTACAAAATTCTGAGATTGAGAACTGCTTGCTTCGGGGGGGGGGAAGAAAATGATTTCTAAAATATACAAGATATTATTGAAATGGTTTACAGAGGAGGAGGTTGTTAAAGTTCAGATGGTTAAATGGGCAATAAACTGTAATAGGGAAATTTCAATGGAAGCTTGGGAAAAGGTATGGAAAAATACAGTTAAAATTTCAGCATGTACCACGGTGCAAGAAAATGTTTATAAAATGATGTATAGATGGTATTTAACACCGAAGAAGTTGGCCAATGGTAATAGTCAGATGTCTGATAAATGTTGGAAATGTAAACAACATGAAGGTTCATTTTATCATATGTGGTGGTCTTGTGACAAGGCAAAACAGTTCTGGGGGGATATAGTAAAGGTTATGTCGGATATTTTACAAAGGAATATAATTAAAACCCCGGAATTGTTGTTATTATGTATGAACCTAGAAGACTTTGATAAAATGGACAGAGTTATGATATTTTATATGATTACAGCGGCCAGAATGTGATATGCACAGTTGTGGAAGACTCAGGAGATACCATCTATGGAAGACTGGATCTTGAAAGTTCTGAACATGGCAGAAATGGACAAACTAATGAGGAAATTGAAAGAGCAAGAAGTATTGGAATATACATTAAGTTGGGAAAAATTCAAGAAATATGTGGACAAAAAGTGGGACATGTAGGGGAAATTGTGGTCTTTAGATAGTTGTTAAAGGGGAGATAGAAACTTACTTAAGGTTAAAAGGGGGTATATTTTATTATATTTTATTGGATTAGTATAGAGTTATAGTATTATAGTATTATAAAGTTAAGAGTAAGACAGTGTATTCATATGGGAAGTAATAAGGTTGAACAATAAGGTTATATAGGTAATAGGGAGTATATATAATATTTTAGTGAGGTAATAGAAGCAATAGATTTATAATATAGATAATAGGTATTTAAGGATTAGTATATTATATATATATATATATATATATATATATATATATAGTTAGTTAGTTAGTTAGTTAGTTAGTTAGTTAGTTAGTTAGTTAGTTAGTTTATGTACCTATTATACCTATATATTTTTATACTCTTAATTTAGATAAGTATTATATTAATATAGTTAATACAATTAAATAGACTAGATTAGTATGTATTATATAGATATATATTATGTATACTATTATAGATTTTAAGAATTTAGAGTATATATTCTTTAGGTTAAGTTGGGTATGGAAAACTGTTGGGAGTCACTAGATAAGGGAGGGGGGAAAGGATGGAGAAAATGCAATGGGGTGGAAAATGATAATGATTATCATGTTTATGTTTGTTAACCCATCCAATATATATTTTTTTAAAGTACAAATACTTTCTTAATTCTGCCCAACCATATCTTTCATCAGTGGGTTGCTGGCTTTTATGTCAGGGGTACATGGAGCCTAGAGAAACATAGCTTCTATCACACTTGATACCCATATTTGCGCATCCTGGAAATTTACTTTTCTCACTATCCTTCAGGCATAGGATGCTGTCTTTGCTTAACCATTTAAGGCAAAAAAGGTTAAAGGGTAAAGAAGCATTGACTTGGATTACAGTTGGAGTCTGAAAATAAATTAGGGGCATGTGACTCAGTGTGTAATACTGCCAAGTACTATAAATGCACCAGGTTCATATTTTAAGGCAGGTTAAAACAAACTTCAGCATCTTGCCATGTGAGTGATTAAAAAGAAAAAGATTGAGAATGCGGCTCTTCCAGCGCAGCAGAATGCCGCTGGAGCTGGGAGCCATCCTTTGAAGCCCCGCCCGGTGGAACAGAGACAGTCTCCCTTCCTGGGCATCCGGGGCTTTGCTGGGGGGGGGGCGGAGCCAGGAGCCATTTGCTGGCTGCTCCGCCCTTCCCCAGCTCCAGTCTCTTCGATCGCTCGGAGAGGCAGGAGGCTTTTTGCTCCAGGCTTCCCCGAGCGTCGAAGGGTAGGCCCTCCGCAGCAACAGCTGCTCGTCAGGAGGGCCTTGGAGCAGCGATAGCAATCAGCTGGAGGCTGTCGGAGGCGGCTGGCGGCTGCAGCTGCAGTGCACAATACAGGCCAGGGCTTCAGGGCCTGTTGGGGCTAGAGTAATTGAGCAGTTTAATTGAGCAGGCTGGTGGGGCACTGGGGTGGCAGGCAGCAGGGCTGTATTGGAGGGACTTTGGCCCAACTTGGGTGTGGTCGTTCCCCTTAATAGTTGTCTTGGAGAGAGTGGGTGGTGGGAGCCCTCTCCCCCCGCCACTCACACATAAACCTCTCTTCCTGCCATAAGCCTGTTTGTTTCCATTTAGCCTCCCCCCCACACACACCGGCAAGAAGTAAAATAAAGTAACTTAAAATACAGAGCCGGTGTTCTTCACTTTGGCTTACTGGTAAAGCGGCACCTAAGCCTATATTCTTGTGGGCCATAAAAGAGGGCCTGTCTCTGCCGGATAGCCATTCTGTTAGCAGGCAGATTTGCTCAGGGCTGTGCTCAGCGCCATCTTTTGGTGGAGAATTACTGGTGGCCTGTTTCTGCCTGACAGCCATTCTGTTGGCAGGCAGATTTGCTCAGGACTGTGCTCAGCGCCATCTTTTGGTGGAGAATTACTGGTGGCCTGTTTCTGCCTGACAGCCATTCTGTTGGCAGGCAGATTTGCTCAGGACTGTGCTCGGCACCATCTTGTGTGGCAGCTTGGTACTGCTCCTGGCAATTGCTACTTTTGCTGGGGCTTAGTGCTACCTGTCAGGGCTAGCGTCAACAGTTGGTTAAGGGGTAAAGCTGTGAGCCAGTCCAACACATTATTAACGGCTGCTGTGTCATCATTTGGGAATGTTTATGCTGCCCAGAAAAGGGGGTGTCCCATCAATGGGGAAGTGGCCTGTAAACGGCCAGTGCCGCGGAACCCTATTCGGGCTCTGTCTCCCTCAGACGAGGATGATGGCCCAGGCAGGCAGGAACTTATGGAGCGCATTGTTGCTCTTGAGAGGGCTAGGAGTGGTACAGCATCAGCTATTGCACCTGTTCAGCCACACAAGGGTGCTAAAAGAATTACAATTGCTGCTTTTAATAAGGATTTTGCCTCTTGTCTTTCTGCCCTGGAGGGAGTATCAGGAGTGGTGGCAAGTGATGGAGGCAGCAGCCAGGACCATCCAACATCAACTGAGAGTGTGGCTGACATGACCAGGAATGGTCAGCTGACAGTGGGCAAGTTGCCATAGCAGTGGAACGACCCATGCCTGACGGTACGGATCCTTTGCCCAAGCAGAGTGCCACTTGGCCCTGGGGCTCTTTGGGGCAGGTAGCTGCTACCGGCGCTCCTGCATCTTCTGTTTTGGAGACATATCCCATGCTTGGTTGGCCTTCTGCAGGCCCAACTATTTGGCCTAGTTATGCCAGACGCTCCTTGCACCTCCAGCAGGTGCAAGTACTGCCTGTATCGGGCTGTGCTACCAGTTGGGATGGATAGGCCTTCCCTCTGTCTGTGACTGGGTGGCCTTTTGGTTATGGCAAGCAGATGGGCCTGGCCCCTTATGGACCCCAGGGATATGGCATGGCTCCTTATAGGACACTTCCCCCGGGAGATATGGCATTGCCAGCGGGGGCGGGGAGAATATACAAAGGGTTAGTACATGGATGACTTTACCCTTCTCTTCAGGGAACTAGAGAAGAAGGATATAGATGATCTGTATGATAGGAATAAGGAGAAGATCCGCTGTAGGCAGATTGTCAGGAACTGGACTCATTGGTTGTCTGGGTTCCTGGTTTATGCAGGGGTATTGGCTAGGGCACAGCCAGGTAGGGCTCTCCCCCTTTTCCAATACATGAATATTATATACAGGGGGTACATGGACTTTGAGGGGGTGGCTTGGTTGATACAGCTGTGGGTGCAGGTCATGGCCCTTGCCAAGTCCAACCTCAGAAATAGGAGCGAGAGTGGTCATATGATTATTCTGCCCTCTCAGGGTTCAGTTTCCCGCACTTCTGCAGGGCAGCAGGTTTAAATACGGCTGCTTTGTTGGGACTTGACGTCCGAGGAACTTTGCAACAAAAAAAGTGGGCAACTATATGCATCACTGCCCTGCATGCATGGGAACCCACCCATAATCTGCCTGCCCCAAAGGAAGACAAGATGGGGAATGCTTTGGGGGCAGTGGTGGCCAACAAGGGCCTGGCAAAGGGGCCCAGTCCAGTAAAGCTGAGGGTACTTGAACGGTTTCTTCAGGTCTCCCCAAGGCGCAGGGTGCTGACTATTCGTCCATTGTTTAGATTACTTTTTGATGTCTGGGCCAGCTGGCATGGGGCAGTGTGCCAGGCTTTTGGCAGGGGTCATGGAGTGTTCAGAGGAACTGGAGGTTCCTTTAGCTCATGAGAAAACCGAGAGACCATTTGTTGTCATAGCATTCTTGGGAATAGAACTGGACACAGTACAACAGACCTTAAGGTTGCCCTTAGAGACGGTGGTAGATCTTGGGCTCGATTGGAGGGCTGCTTGAGTGGAGCCTAGATATCTCTCCTTGAGTTGCGGCAATTAGTTGGCCATTTAAACTTTGCCTGTAAGGCAGTTGTGCCTGGGAGGGCTTTCCTCAGGTGGCTGTGTGATGCTATGAGGGCCTTACGGTTGCCCCATCAGCGTTTGAGAATT
This sequence comes from Eublepharis macularius, assembly GCF_028583425.1. Classification (NCBI taxonomy): domain Eukaryota; kingdom Metazoa; phylum Chordata; class Lepidosauria; order Squamata; family Eublepharidae; genus Eublepharis; species Eublepharis macularius. The sequence continues at coordinate 78,633,084 of NC_072792.1, read as the reverse complement.
AATAAGGGCATGCAGGATGACCTTTTGGTGTGGAAGGAATTCCTTTACACCTCTAATGAGGTGACTTTTTGGAGGTAGGAGCTTTTGCTAGAAGCCGAACTTCAAGTCACCTCTGATGCCTCCTGGTCTACAGGCTTTGGAGTCGTTTTTAGGGGGCGTTGGTGTGCTGACCAATGGCCCGCTGATTGTGTAGCCCAGGGATTGTCCAAAGAACTTACGTTTTTGGAGTCCTTTCCCTTGTTAGTGGCTGTGTGGCTTTGGGGATCACACACTTTTGGTCTGACAACTTGGCTGACATGCACGTGGTCAAAACCATGGCATCTAGATCCCCCAGGGTGATGAGGTGTCAGACCTGTGGCTAGATAATGTCCTTACTCCAGACTACCTTCTGCAATCAGACAAAAGTCCGTTGTTTTCAAAGAGTTTACTGAAGAAATAGTTCATTATAGTCCATGAGTCTGAATACAATATTCAGGATGGTACATGTGAATTGTTACCAATGACAGGCAAAGCATGAGGTACAAAGTAACAGATCCCAGCAGGCCCAACCTCCCCCCATAGTTCTCAAAACAATCCCTTTGAAGCTAGGAAAGCGAAAGTCCTTCAAGGCTGGTTCTTGGTGGAACAGCGGTAGCCAAAACAATCCTTCTCTGTGAGATAGCTATCTGGGAACCTTGGCACCTGTGAAGAAAGCACTTAAACACTGAAAGGATTAAAGATGGAGTCGGTTAGGCAAGGACATACATGAGAGCATTCTGAACCTGACATGAGGCTGGTAAGGGCCTTTACATTGAAATGTGTGCAGATGAACATTTTGTTCAGGGCTAGGCATGTTCTAGGTGTTAATAACGGTGTGGCAGACACTTTGTCTTGCCAACAGATGGAATGATTCTGGCAGCTTGCCCCCTGGGCTGACAGGCAACCAGCGAGGATGCCCCAGGAGCTATGCGAGCTTGGACGGTGGAAGTAAATAGAGCAATCCAGCTGTCCATTGCCCCCAGTACACGCCAGGCCTATGACCGTGCGGTCTGGCAGCTTTACCAGTTCAGGGTGTTGGCGGGGCTCCAGCAGTTGTGGCTCATCCCACCTGAGCACTTGATGCACTTTGTGTAGTGCAGCGGGGCTGGGACCTTGCAGTGAGGTCCATCAGGGGTCAGTTGGCCGCTTTAGCCTTCGCCAGCAAAGCACGTGGCTTACCTGAATTCACGGGTGTCTTCAGGATTAGAAAGATGCTGGAAGGCTGGGCCAGGGAGATAAAAATGCCACGTGACCCGAGGCAGCCCATCTCCCCATCAGTTCTTAAGGGACTTGGGACCGCATGGGCAGAAGTCTGTTGGTCAGCGTTTGAACGGAAGCTTTTCCACGCTTCCGCCTTAATGGCATTTTTTGGAGCTCTGCGAGTTAGTGAGCTGATGGCCTCATCGCGTACAGATGTGTCTGGCCAGGCACTGAATGCCCGGGACATTAAATTTGTTGGGGATAAAGTCTCCATTGGGATCAGACGGTCCAAGACTGAACAGCGACAGCAGGGGAGCCCCTTGCTTTTGGGCCCCTGCTCTGAGCAGGAGCTGTGCCCTGTTAAGGCCCTCAAGGAATATGTCACGCTTCGTGGGGATGACCAAGGGGTTTTATTCCACCACGAAGATGGGGCCCCACTGACTAAATATCAGTTTGGGCAGTGACAGAGAGGGCCCTTAAGAATCTTGGCTTGTCAGGAGTCATGTTTGGAACCCAGACTGACCAGCGGCAGTGGGGAAGCACCTTGCTTTTGGGCCCCTGCTCTGAGCAGGAGCTGTGCCCTGTTAAGGCCCTCAAGGAATATGTCACGCTTCGTGGGGATGACCAAGGGGTCTTATTCCACCACGAAGATCAGGCCCCACTGACTAAATATCAGTTTGGGGCAGTGACAGAGAGGGCACTTAAGACAATTGGCTTGTCGGGGGTCAAATTCGGAACCCACTCCTTCCAGATTGGTGCGGCCTCCACAGCAGCTGCTATGGGATACCCACAGCAGGCGATTCAGAGAGTGGGCAGGTGGTGGTCAAGGGCGTTTCAGTCCTATGTCCAGCCCCTGCAGCAGTTTTAAATGGCAAACTACTTGTTCTTTCCTCAGGTGCCGTGTCGGGCCAGGAGAGGAAGAGAATCCTGATTTTTGGCCACAGCATGGTGTTCTGGGCGGCCAATCAAGCCAAGAGAACACAGTTTGGATCCCAGCTGGGCCTGAGCGCTGTGGCCACAGTGGATTGGCAGGGCAGGTGTGGTCTCAGATGGCCTGGCCTGCTGCCTCTCCTGTTTAGGGGACGGAAAGGTCCTCCCCCACACATTGTGGTCATTCACGTGGGTGGTAATGACCTTGGGCTGGTACAGGGCAAAGCCCTGTCAATGCAGGTAGCTGAGGACCTTGAATACATAAGCAGCCAATGGACAGGTGTGCTTATAGTATGGTCAGAGATGCTACAGCGATGGGTTTGGCAGGAGGCCTTTGACACCAGGGCGATAGAGAGGGCCCGATGCAAGGCTAACCACGCCATTAAGAGGTCTTTGGGGCAAGGCTTGGGTATTTATTTGCCACACCCCAAGGTTAGGGCCGAATTTGCCCACCTCTATAAAGGCGACGGTGTCCACCTGGCACCTGAGGGCAATGATATTTTTCTAGATGACCTGCGGCAAGGGCTTCGGGTGGCTCTAGGCCACCTGTGGGGCACGAGGGTCTAAGCAGAGGCTTGACCCTTGCGGTGGCAGGAGATTTTGGGAATAGGGTGCGGGCCGGTGAGCCCCTCTGGCATTTCCCCATGCGTGAGGTGCAGGGCTGCCAGGACGGCAGGATGCTTTTGACGGCTCCTTGCTAAGAGGGCAGGCGCCTGAGGGGATCCCCAGGAGCAAGGCCTAACCTCATGCTAGTCGGCTGGGGCGTAAAGGGTGCTTGAGGGGGGATCCAAGGCCTGGCTGCTGGGTTCCAGCCATTCAGGAGATGGCCTATACCCGGGGCAGTGGGGCTCGCCCAGACAGGCAAGGCGGTGGTCAGTGGTATGACCCCAGGGCTTGACCTGTACCGCTTAGTTAGCTCTTGCCGTGCATTGCATTTATGGTCATTTTAATAAACGGCCCTTTATTCCAAGCCTGTGTCTGTCTCTTCCTTCCGGCTGGGGTTTCAATAAAACTGCCAGCATCATAATGTTTGTGTATAAATCTGTGGTACAGCAGCATTTGGAATAATATATATACTTCTAGTCATACCAGCTCAGAAAATGATACTGTAGCAACAGATTAGATACAGAGAAGGGCAATCCAAATGATCTCAGATTTACAACCTAAAATGTGAAACTCTTTAGAAAATAGATAACTATGTGGGACATGATAGAGATTATGCATTTATGCATATTTGAAGAAAATGGATAGTTTTTTTATCTTCTCTAACTAACCAGTGAAGTTGACTGGCAATAGATTCAGGGCTGGCACTGAATCTATTACTAACTACTATGTGTAATTAATTTATAAAATTTACTGTTGCAGAATGTAGTGAGAAAAGTTGGCAGATTTGTCTTATGAACATTGTTGTATAATGAGTAACTGGAATGGGGTAGTTTCTCCAAAAACAGATAGAAGCTCAGAGAAAAACAGTAAGAGTACACAAGGTAAATTACCAAAGATCTTTTTGATATGGTCAGCAATATGGGCCTGGTTGATGTCTAGAGACCAAAAAAGGGACTCAAAAGAATATACATTTTATTCAGAGATACACAAATCTTTCTCACGTATTGATATGGTATGGAAAACAGGAAATTTAGTGACAAAAATGTCAAAAGTAGAGATATTACCAAAAACCTTTTCAGAGCATAACCCCATAAAAGTGAAATTTAGGAGTAAATCTAATACATTTAGGTGGAGATTGAATGAAGGCATATTAAAGAAAGCTGAAATTGTGAAAGTGTGTAAGAAAAAGATAAGAGAATTCTTTGAATTAAATTTGAATAAAGGTACAGATGTGAGAATGGTTTGGGAAGCAAATAAAGTTTTTATAAGAGGCCATTTCATGCTGATTAATGTAGAATGGAGAAAAAAGAAGCAAGAGAAAATGCAAGAGATCTTGAAGGAAATTTTTCAAAAAGAAAGAATAGCAAAAGGCCCAGGTAACAAAAAGATTTTACAAGAGATAAAATATCTGCAATCACAGTTATCTATGTTATCAACAAGTAAACTGGAGAAGAATTTGAATTACGTGAGGCAAAGCAACTTTGAATTTGTGAATAATCTGAACAGATCATTGGCATATAAACTGAGGAGAGAAAGAGAGAAGAAAATGATACTGAAAAGGTATAATGGGAATACAATGCTAAATGGTGATGGAGAAATTTAAGGGATTTCCCCCCCCCCGGCAAATATTATTCAAATCTGTACAGGGGTCAAGCTATCTCCTTGAAAAAACTAGATGAATATATTGGAAAACAGAATCTACCTAAAATTTCAGATGAATAACAGAAAATGATGAATAGTCCAATTACAATTTGAGAAGTGGTTGAAGCAATCAAAAAGATGAAAATAGGAAAATTTGCAGGCCTAGACTGTTTGACAACTAAGTACTATAAATGTTTCAAAGATGAGATTCTACAGCCATTACAGATCAGAATGAATTCGATTCTACAGGGAGGAAAGATGCCAGAAACTTTGAAAGAAGCTAATATCACACTAATACCCAAAGAGGATCAAGACTTAACATTGGTGAAAAACTACACGATATCATCAAAGAATCATAGAATCACAGAGTTGGAAGAGGCCATACAGACCTTCTAGTCCAACCCCCTGCCCAATGCAAGATGAGCCTAAAGCATCTCTGACAAATATTTATCCAGCCTCTTCTTGAAAACTGCCAGTGAAGGGGAGCTCACCACCTCCCTATGCAGCTGATTCCACCTTTGAACTACTCTGACCGTCAAAAAGTTTTTCCTAATATTCAACCAGTATCTTTCTGCACATAAGCCCGTTGCTTCGAGTCCTATCCTCTGCTGCCAACTGGAACAGCTCCTTGCCCTCCTCCAAACGACAGCCTTTCAAATATTTAAAGAGAGCAATCATGTTCCCCCTCAATCTCCTCTTCTCCAAACTAAACATTCCCAAGGCCCTCAGCCTTTCCTCGTAGGGCTCAGTCTCCAGACCCCTGATCATTCTTGTTGCTCTCTTCTGCACCCTCTCAAATTTGTCCACATCCTTTTTGAAGTGAGGCCTCCAGAAAAATGAATTAATGATTTGTGGCTTTGATTTTTAACAATACGGATCTGGGATATTAAGAAGATGAGATATTTAAAAAAAGATATTAATTAGACCACAAGCTGATTGAAACTAAAGGAAGAAGTGTCGTAGGGGAAAAAACTGTAACAGATTAACAATATCCTTGTTATGCTTTTTGCTTTTTTTACTTCTTTGTAGTAGGTTGATGTGTAGGCCACTGTTGGCTCTTGTACTTGTGTTATTGTTATGTCCTATTTTTCTTCTTTTGCTCTATCTTTTAACTTTTCCACAATATAAATAAAAACAAATTAAAAAACAGACTTTGAAGAGCTGCTGTGAGGAAACTAGAAAAGATCCTTAAAGAAAAAGATGTCTCTCTGGGGACCAAGATCAAGTTAATCCAAACTATGGTATTCCGCATTATTATGTATGAATGTGAAAGTTGGACAATGAAGAAAGCTGACAGGAAGAAACTGGATTCATTTGAAATGTAGTGCTGGGGGAGAGTTTTGCGGATACCATGGACAGCCCAAAAGAGAAATAAGTGAGTTTTAGATAAAATCAGGTCTGAATTCTCCCTAAAAGCTAAAATTACAAAACTGAGGCTATTGTATTTTGATCAAACTATGAGAAGACAGGACTGGAAAAGACAATAATGCTAGGAAAAGTAGAAGGCAGTAGGAAAAGAGGAAGACATCAAACGAGATGGCTTGACTCTATAAAGGAACCTGTGTCCATCTGTTTCCAAGATCTTAGCAAATCTGTTAAGGACAGAATGTTTTGGAAGTCTTTCATTTGTAAGGTCAACATAGGTTGAAAGCTACTTGATGGCATTTAACACACACAGAGCCATGAGATCAAAGTAGAATCACAGAAGTTCAAAGTACCAGTTGCTGGGGAGCAAACAGAGCAAGCGGATTGTTGCTTTCATGTTTTATGTATGGGCTTTCTGGAAGCATCTGGCTAGCTCTGTTCTGAAGAGGATGCTGTGCTAGATAGAACATTGCTCTGACTTCTTTTATGCCCTTAAGAATCTGACCTTGTTTTCTATACTATTTTTTTTTCTAACTGGAGACTGCTTCTTTCCTGTTATATACTCACTATGCAGGACATCTGTCTGAGGTTCCACCCTATAAGAAAATCATCATCATAATAAACTTTATTGAGATAGCTCACAGGCTTAGCAATTGATATCAAGAACATCAGGATTATAATACAACAATCACTGTAACAGTAAAAACTCGAATATACCTTACAATTTTATAACAATCTTTAAAATCACAACACGTTTAAATTAAAACAGCATCAATTCAACCAATTCAGTCAGATAGTCGACAAGATATATATGTTTATCCATCAGCTACAATAGCAGTAGATGATTTTGATAAGGCCTTTATCATCCTTGCAACAAACTTTGCCATTTGCATCATTATCCATTTATTTTTGTCAGCAATTTGTATAGTTAATCTATCATTATCTGCTCTCCCAGGATATTGTAATAAGATGTCCCCAAAGTAGCTTTCACATACCAATGCAAATCTTGGGCAATAGAAGACCACACGGCCTAAGTCTTAGATAGAATTCTGATTGCAAATATGGACACACTCTTTATATGGGATTGTGTTATAATGTCCTCTTACCATCTTCAGTTATAATAATAATAATAATAATAATAATAATAATAATAATAATAATAATAATAATAATAATAATCTATATACCACCCTTCAGGATGACTTAACATCCACTCAGAGCAGTTTACTAAGTATGTCATTATTATCCCCACAACAGCAAACACCCTGTGAGGTGGGTGGGGCTGAGAGAGCTACTAGAAGCTGTGACTGACCCAAGGTCACCCAGCTGGCTTCAAGTAGAGGAGTGGGGAATCAAACTTGGCTCTTCCAATTAGAATCCCATGCTCTTAACCACTACACCAAACTGGCTCTCCAACTGTGCTTTGGTAAATGCTTTCCTATTCTCAGGATTAAATAGATTGGTAAGATGAGATGGAAGAGTCAAAGGAGGAGGTGGGAGTTGCTTGTAAAGGGGACCTATTGCCCCCTCATTGGAATAAATAAGCAGACTCAAGGCCTGGGTTCTAATGGGGCACTTTTATTAGGCAACAACATTAACTGCAAACATAACTGCAAACACAGCAAGGGCCTAACTAGCGGTACAGGTTAAGCCATGGGGTCACCCCTGTACCTCAACTTTGGCCTGTCTGGGCAAGCTCCGCTCCACGAGGTGTGACTACCAAGTAGGGTTCACAGGTGCCCGTTGGTGGTGAGCAAACTCCTGGGGATTTGTCCTTTTGTCTGCCAATTGCTGGGTGATTGGTGGGAGGGGGCAAGTTCCTGGAGATTGCCCACCACCTGCAGACACCTCCACACATGCGCTCCTAATTGGCATGGCAATGTCACTTCCAGAAGTGATGTCACTGTGCTGGCTGTGGGAGCATTCCCATGCTTTGTTTGGGGCTGATTTGGGCCCCAAACAGGCTGAATCGGCCCTGTGCTCTTGCACTCGGCCAGCAGCACTTGCACAGCCTGCTCGATGACATCACTTCCAGAAGTGATGTCATCACGCTGGCTCCAGAGTACACTCGCAAAGATCAACATGCTGCCTGCACAAGGTAAGTGCTGAGTTCCCAACCCTCCTGGCAGAAGGATAGAAGGACCTGGCAACCCTACTGCCAAACTAGAGGGCAGAGCCAACTTGTAAGGCACCAGGCTCCATCCCCTATTCCAAGTACCTGGATGGCCAGGAGGACTTTGCCACTTTCCCCTTCTGGAGCGGCAAAGACAGCCCCTGGCTCTAGCAACTGGTGCCTGCTAGCTGGGAGGGCTGTATTCTCAGAGTACTTAACAATGGAACAATGAACAATGAAACAATAATTGCTTTGCTACAACCTATAAGTAGATGTGTTCAAACTAATAGCATCTGCCAAACTTTTAAAGACAATTTGGAAAAAATCAACCAATCATTAGTAAACATACAGTTAGGAAAAATGGTTACAGTCTTGCAGAACATTCTTGCTAATGAAGGTTTTGCATTCACGTTACAGACTGACTTAAAAAGAAAGACTCACATACAAGGGAAAGTTGATTTAAGCTTGACATGAGAAAACACTTTTATCAGCCATTTACAAACAATATCCTTTCTACCCACTTATGCAGTGTCTCTATCTATCAGTGCTGTTCTGTATGCATATTCTTGAGAACAACTGATTTGAATTTTGAGGAGAAGAACAATGAGAGTGGGAGATAAGCTTAGTGGATAAAATGATCTCAAAGGCTCAAGCAGTTCCAAATAAATGAATATTTCTTCTTTCAATGTATTCACTTTTTATAATAGTCAAGAACAGCAGAGTGCCTCAACTTTTTCATGCTTCAGCATGTGAAATAGGTCTAACATTTCTTAAATTCACCTAGTTCTAAGTTACATCAGTAGACATCTTTAGCATTTACAGAATGACCACATACTAACCGCACAAATGCCGATAGGATTCAACACAAATTTAAGCAATTGTAACACTTGTGTTACCAAGGTCTTAATTTGAGTGAAGTCTCAGCCTTATTTATTTATTTGTTTGTTTGTTTTTAACCCGCCCTCCCCACAAGCTGGCTCAAGGCAAGGTACAACATTGGTTAAAATACAACTTAAAATCAATTAAAAACAGATAAAATACTGTGCCCCTTTGGGGGCAACCAGCGGGAGTGGACTCTCCATACCCCTTGTAGAGGGAGACTGGTGGAAGGCTCAGCAATGATGGGCTAAAAAGTAGCCTCCACCATATGCCTGGTGGAACATCTCTGTCTTATAGGGCCACCTAAACGGTACAAGATCCTGGTGGGCCCGAGTGTCCTCAGACAGAGAATTCCACCAGGTTGTGATGCTAACAAGATGAGCAGCCCTGGTAGAGGCCAGCCGAGCCTCCCTAGGGCCAAGGACCACCAGTAGATGTTTTCCAGTTGAACGAAGTGCTCTCTGGGGCACATCCAGGGAGAGACGGTCCCTTAGGTATGCAGGTCCCAGTCCGTTTAGGGCTTTATAGGTCAAAACCAACACCTTGAACCGGATCTGGAATTCTACTGGGTAGAATTGCTGCTACAAGATAGGCATAATGTGTGTCCTACATGAAGCTCCAGTTAGGACACGTGCAGCAGCATTCTGGACCCATTGAAGTTTCTGGATCAAGCCCAAGGGCAGCCCTGTGTACAGCCAGTTACAGTAGTTGAACCTGGAGGTGACCATCACATGGATCACTGTCGTTAGGTCCTGGGCCAAGAGGTAGGGTGCCAGTTGCCAGGCCTACCGAAGGTGGAAAAAGGCCACCCGAGCCACAGCCACGATCTGGCCCTCCATAGACAAGGAGGAATCCAGAATCATGCCCAAACTCCTAACCGATGGTATGGGCACAAGTGGTGCCCCCCCAAAGGTCGGGAGAAGGATCCCTGCCTCCGACAGTCCACGGCCCAAGTACAGGACCTCCGTCTTCGCGGGATTCAACTACAGCCTGCTCTGTTCTACGCACCTGACACGGCTTCCAGAGCTCTCAACAGGGTGTCAGGGGCAGAGTCAGGTCGGCCACCCATCAACAGATACAACTGGGTGTCATCTGCATATAGATGACAACCCAGTCTGAAACCTTACTCTAACAGGATGAGGGGGCGCATATAAAGATTGAATAACAGGGGAGAGATTGTCACCCCCTGTGGGATACCGCACTCCAACGGTTGGCGTGTGGACTGTCTCTCCCCCAGCACCACCCTCTGTCCCTGACTGTGGAGAAAAGGGACAAGCCACAGCAAGGTCATCCCATGAATCCCCACATCGTCGAGGTGGTGGGCCAACAATTCACGGTCGACTGTGTCAAACGCTGCTGAAAGGTCTAACAAGATGAGCAGCACTGACCAGCCCCAATCCAGGTGCCTACGGAGATCATCTGTGAGGGCAACCAACACTGTCTCCGCTCCATGGCCCGTACAGAACCCAGACTGGTATGGGTCCAGGACAGAGGTCTCTTCCAGGAACACCTGTAGCTGATCCCCCACCGTCCGCTCAATCACCTTTCCCAAGAACAGGAGGTTCAATACCGGGCGGTAACTGGACGGGTCAGTGGAGTCCAAAGATGTTTTTTTTTCAAAAGAGGCCTCACTATGGCTTCCTTTAGTGCCCTAGGAAAACCCCTGGAGCTCAATGATGTATTAGTAATGACCTCCAACTGGGCCCCCAACCCATCAGCACTGGCTTTCACCAGCCACAACGGGCAGGGGTCCAGGGAGCACGTAGTGGGCCTCACCAGCCGCAGATCCTGTCCACCTCCTCCTGGGAGACCAGGCTGAAGTGATCTAAAAAAACACCAGAAGACGGCCAAGGGGCCTCCAGTTCCCTTACTGTATCAATCGTGGCTGGCAGATCACAACAAAGGGACGAGAATTTATCTGCAAAAAAGCTCCCCAAAGCCTCACAGCTAATAGCTGAATTTCCAATTTGACGGTCTCCCTGCAATAGGGAAACCAAGGACTGAACTACCTGGAACAATTTTGCTGGGCGTGAGCTTGCAGATGCTATGGAGGCGGGAAACTATTCCTTCTTTGTCGCCTTCACAGCCACCTCATAGGTTTGGAAGCAGAGCAGTCCTAGAACATGAACAGTGGGCCATCAATGTACTTGCAGTGGTCTTATATCAAGATAGGTAGCCATGTTAGTCTGTCTGTAGCAGTAGAAAAGAGCAAGAGTCTAGTAGCACTTATAAGACTAACAAAATTTGTGGCTGGGTATTTTGTGGTACCATTATAGGTTAGTTTTATAGGTGTTACTGGACTCTTTCTCTTTTTCTATTGCAATGGTATATTTTGCAAAAGAAAAACGTTCCATCCCCAACTCGCGGCAGTTCTTCATGTATCTACTACTGCTTTGCAGAGAGAGCCTGGAATGTAGAATTTTTTTTGTAAACTTCATCAGAAGCAGCAGTGCATACCTTCTAGTTAGTTTTGTATGCAGATCAGTTTTACAGCTATCATGACAAAAATGTTCATTTCAGAACATGTGTCTTAAAGTTTGTTGGAACACAAAAGCAGGATCTTGAATGACAAGGAGCTTGAGTCACTATTTTGCCTGTACATGTATTGTCTCGCTAGAGAGTTACTCTGCAGACTGCCTTCCTTTTCTAACTGAGAGCCAAACTAAATATGACAGTCAACTAGTGGCCATCATGGGTTTCCTGTCACAGTTTTAAAATGATGTTTTGAAGGCCCAATCCTGATCAGGCCTGTGGCACTGAGTTCCTTCCCCCATACCTTTATCATCATCATCATCATCATCATCATCATCATCATCATCATGTGTATCCCAGCCTCCCTCTGCAGCTATTTTGGCATTTGAAAAGGTGTGAGGTGGTGGGAATGAGTTCTGCACCTAACTAGGATTGGGCCCTCATGGTATTTTAAAATCACTTTAAAATGGTGATGGTGAACCTCTGGCTGCTTCAAGTTTGCCATCATATTTTGTTTGGCCCAGAGCAGCCACAGTTAGCCTTTTCCCTTATGTATTTAAGACTAGCAGGCAGAGATTTTGAGTCAAGGTTTATGGCTGTCTTGAAAGCTTTAATACTGTCACAACACAATTGCACAAATTAACTACTAAAATTGGTCTTTGCTTCTGCTCAGAAGAATTTACTCATTTTAAAGCATGCCAGTATTGTAAAACCCTGTCAGCACTGAAAGATGATCACTATGAATGGGATCCCATTTAACTTTAGGAGCACAGAGGAACTATGGAGCTTAATTGACGTATTTACAAAATAATACTGCTTATGTAAGACCTTGGTTCTCATTAGGGTTGCTAGGTCCCCTGGAGCCCAAACTGGGGGTTGGGGAGATGGGGAACACACATTGGGAGGATGTTGATTTTATCAAATCAGCCCCAAGCAGGGGGCCTTCACTTCCTTTCAAGCCAGGAATGATGTCATTCCTGGTGTGGCAAGGAAGTGTTCTGGAGCATGGGACTGTGCTGTGGGGCTCCTAGGCCCATTTCCCATTATTTTTGCTCCTGCTGGTCAGGTGAGACATGGCGGGGGTGGAGGCTGGGAGTAAGCGACCTGGGAAATGGGATCCCTAGTTCTGATACAGCGAAGTGTGAGAAGTAAATTTTGCTTCTACTATAAATTTACTTGTTTATACATATATATAAACAAGTAAATTTAATCTTCATAAGGACTTGAATACAGATACATAATTTTAAAATGTGTAAAGGAAATTTAAAGAAAAATTTGATCAGTTTTCCTTTGGCATAGATATTATACATGCATGGTAATACATGATGAGGATTTTTTAATATATTTTTTCATGTTTGTATAATATTCCTATACTCATTTGTGAGACAGGATGGTTTAGTGGTTGAGTATCAGACTAGGTCCTGGAAATCTGTGTTTGAATCTCTGCTCTGCCATGTAAACTGGCTGTGCCAGTCACACACTCTCAACCTCACTACCTCATAGGTTTGTTGGTGTGAGGATAAAACAGAGGAGAGACCGATGTTGTAAACCACTTTGGGACCCCATTCCACTACTTCATAAGGTAGTAACCATTCAAGTCTTGGCATTGGTGTCATGGCTTTTCTGTTTTTAATAGTTTCCCCATAGAACTTATGTTGGCTAGCTAATGAATCCGTCACATCACTGAATGAACATGTTTTACCCAACAATTTCCTTTATGTACTTTTTTTTAATTAACTTTTATTAACTTTTTCAAAAATAGTAACATCACAAAATACAACTAACTAAAACAAACCTTAAGTTTTAACAGTTCGTAAAGTACAATATTGCCAATAAATTTCACGACTAATTGAATAGTACAAACATGGATCATTATGAATTTCCAATTCCACAGCAGGTATGTTCATTAGTAGCTCTTCAATTACTAGATATTTTAAACAAAAATGTGCATTCAAGTCTCTGGATTAATGATCGTGTAGTAAGGTAGCTTTGTAAGTAAGAGATCATTTTTTGTAAGAAAATCTAAAAAAGGGTGCCATTTTTCATAAAAATAAGTTGTGCTGTTTGGATCCAGTGCTAGTTGCATCCTTTCTGAAATCTTTTCCATAATAAGTTGTTCCCACACCTTGGAATACCATATATCTAGGTTTGGGGGATAGTGTGATTTCCATTTTGAGGCTATAGCGTTCTTGGCAGCTGCTAGTAATGACACTATTAAATCTTTACGATAGCGAGAAATATTTTGCTCTTTCCAAATATCAAGGAAGATTATCTCAGGTTTTAAAGGTACAGTATATGTTGTTATTAAAAGAATTTGATGTAAAATAGTTTGCCAAAATTTTTCCACATACTTGCATTTCCACCAACAGTGTGAATATGAACCTTGCTCACCACACTGTTTCCAACAGAGTGGTGTCCTGTTTGGGTAAATCTGTGCCAATCTCTGAGGTGTAAGATACCACCTCTGAAAGATCTTATACGATTGCAATCTTATACTTTATTACAGGAGATTTGACCATTTTAGATGACCAAACCTGAATCCAATCTTCCTCAGTTAGGTCAAGTTCACAGTCCTGCTGCCATTTGTATTGTAGGTTTACATTTTGTAGGTCCTTAACAGACAATAAAATATCATAAATTTTTGCTATTAAGCCTTTTCTAATATATCCTGGGGAATCTAATAATAATTCAAATTCCATTTTAGATTTGTTCATTATATCTTTAACCTTTAATTTGTTTAGAAGATATGTTAATTGAAAGTAGAAAAACCAAGGTATTTCTTGATTTAATTTTTGTTCTATTTTGGTTTTTTTCTAATATACCTTTTTTTGTTGCAATGTCCTGTAACTTTTGGTTTTTTATATGTCTCCAATTTTTGGAATCTATTGCATTATATTGACATGGAAAATTTTTATGAGCTGAAATTACTGAATATCTAGATACTTTATATCTTTCCCATATTGTGAGTAAAGTCTTCAAAAATGGATTTTGAACCACTAAGGGTGGACGGAGATCCTGTGAGAGCCAAAATACTTCTTGGATTGTCTTAGATTTATGAAATGGGTTTAGTATCTCAATCCAATCTGTCTGATCACCTTGATGCAATATCTGAATAACGTTGGATAACCTAGAAGCAACATTATAAATTTCCAAATCCGGGTATTTTAGTCCACCACGCTGCAGTTGTTTCCTCAATATCTTAAAGGCGATTCTGGGCCGCTTATATTGCCACAAAAATTTATTAAAAAGTGATTGCCACTGTTTTAGAATTTTCAAAGGGATGTTAATCGGAATTGTTCTAAATAAAAAGACTAATTTGGGGAGAATAAATGTTTTTACTAAGTTATACCTTTCATACCATGATAAGCATAGCTTATTCCATTTATAAAGCATATTCTTAATCTCTTTTATTTTTTGTAGATGGTTAAGTTGGAGTAACCTGGCCAAATTAGATGAAATTGAAATACCTAAATAGAGTAAGTCCTGGACCCAATGATATTTATATCTTTGTTGAATAATTTTAGATACTGACTCTGATAAGTTAATCGATAATAAATTAGATTTGCTTTGATTAATCTGCAGTCCCGAGACTTGACCAAATTTCATAAGCTCCTCATGCAGAGGTTGAAGAGATGTTTCTGGGTGCGTTACATATAACAAAATATCATCTGCAAATAAGCTTAACTTAAATTCTTTTTTATTAACCGTTATACCTTGAATATAGGTATTTTTCCATATTGCTTCGGCCAATGGCTCTATAGCAAGAGCAAAAAGTATTGGAGATAAAGGGCAGCCCTGGCGTGTGCCCCGTTGTAGTTCGATGGAATTTGATAGCACGTCGTTAATTTTAATTTTAGCCTTTGGATTGGCATATATCGCTTTTATAGCCTGCATAAAGTTATTGCCAAAATTCATCTTGGTGAGAAGTATTTGCAAAAAAGAAATTTCTAACGAATCAAAGGCTTTTTCAATATCTAGTGATAAAAATACCGTTTGCAATTGATGGTGATTACTAAAAGCTATAATATTTAAAGCCTTAAAGATATTGTCTGATAAGTCCCTGTTAGGTATAAAACCCACTTGATCTGTATGTATATAGTTTCCTATAAACAAGCTGAGACGTTTAGCAAGGATTGACGTAAAAATTTTATAGTCCACATTCAATAAAGATATCAGCCCGTATGAGCCTGGGTTAGAAATGTTTTTTCCTTGTTTAGGGATCATGGTTATTGCCGCTTCTGCCCAAGATGGTGGGTGCGTCCCTGTCTCAAAGACATTATTACAGGCAAGTAGAAGTGGGGGGGCCAAAATAGCAGCAAATTTCTTATAAAACTCTGCAGGGTACCCATCTGGTCCTGATGCTTTATTATTTTTCAAATTTTTAATAGAGGATAATATTTCAGAGACAGTAATTGGATTATCCATTAATTGACGATGTGCCACAGTAAGTTGTTTTATCTCTTTGTGATTGTGGATATATTCTAAGATTTTCCTTCTGTCAGGGTTATTAGAGGAATACAATTTAAAGTAAAATTTTTTAAATACCTGTATTATTTCCGCAGTCTTAGTATATGATTTCCCATTTACATCTTGTATAATTCTAACGTGTTTATTTATCTTTTTTTCTTTTACCTTCCAGGAAATATTACGTAGCGTTCTGGGAGAGTGGTTCCAATATTTTTGTTTTAAAAAGAGAAGATTTTTTTGAATTTGCTGGGTTTCTAACGATTCCAATAATTTACGTTCATTCAAAAGTTGTCGATAAATTTTCTTGCTGCCTTTTTCTTTATGTAAACATTCTAGATTACGAATTTTATCCTGAATATTTTGTTTCTGGGATTTTTTTAGCTTGTATAAATATGCCGACAATGATATTAATTGGCCCCTTAACACAGCTTTTAACGCATCCCAAATCATCTGGGGGGAAACTGACTCTGTTTGATTTTCTGCAAGGTACTGGCTAATATGCTGCACTATTGTTTTGACATTGCATTCATTAAATATCAAATTTTTATCAAGTGTCCAATGTCTCTCCTTTTTGTTTTCTGACTCTGTTGCTAAGACACACTTAACCCATGCGTGGTCTGAATATTCTATATTACCAATTGTAGCTTGTTGGGTGTGGTCAATCAAATTATCTGATACTAAAATGTAGTCAATCCTTGTGTATATATTATGGCGTGGTGAAAAATATGTAAAGTCCTTGTCTTTTCCATTTTTCTCTCTCCAAATATCTACCAAGTGAAACTGTTTAAACAGTGCAGGCAATTCAGTGTCATGTTTAACTTTCTTAACTTGTTTACTGCTAGTAAAGTGGGATTTGTCTAAGTTATAATTTGCTATATAGTTCAAATCACCCCCAATTACTACAGAGCCTTCCTGAAATTTTTGAAGTTTTTGCATCACTTCTTCTATGAAAGCCAATTGGTTGTAATTAGGCGCATATACAGAAGCTAAAGTGTATGTACGACCATTAAGTTGTCCTTTAATAAATAGGTACCTTCCCCTTGGATCTCTTAGTGCAGATTTTAGTGAGAACTGAACCTTTTTTGACAGTAAGATCGCCACCCGTCTAGATTTAGAAGATCCCTTAACATGAAATTGGTACAACACCCATGATGCTTTAAGTTCTGCTTCCTGTAATGCATGAAGGTGCGTCTCCTGTGGCATTACAATATCTAGATTAAGTTTTGCTAGGGTAGACATAACTCTTTTTCGTTTGACTACGTTGTTAAGACCACAAACATTTTGAGAAAGTATGTTCAAACTTGCTTGTAATGCCGTTGTGTCCTAACACAGCTGATTCAAAATGAAATACAGTAGAGTTATCCTATATATATATATATATATATATCAATTTTCCAATATGTATAATCAATCAACCTTTTAACTTTTTTCCTTCTCTTAGTATATTCTAATACACAATTACTATTTAAAGTTTAATCAATTTTACTGCAGTATATATATAACATTAATCCAAACCCATAGATATGTATATTAGCAACATATACTAATCAATTGTTACTTCACAACTATATGAACAACTACTAATTACTAAATCTCTAAAATAACACTCTATCAACTTATATAAACAATTTCCTAGCCTAATCCTAATAAATTAACTATATCATAAATTTTTCAAGATAACTTTGTAACTTTTTATATAATTCTTATCTATTTAACTATTGAATTTTATCTATTAATATCTAAATAATTAACTATTTTAAAGTTATATTATCTAATAAACTGCCTAAAAAGTACAATCGCTAAACAGTCCTTAGTAGCCCAAAGTTAACTTTTCACTTGGGCTACCATAAAATACACTATAAAGGACCGTCTCAATCTAGGGCTGTTTGGAAGGCTTTAGCGTCCCAACCCCACCCTCCCGCCCTCTAGATTCAATCACATAAGCATAAAATCACGTTCCATAAATAGAATATTGCCATCAGTTGCAGTCCCTCTGCGTAGCTTCGGGCTTCAGTTACGGACCGGGATTTTGCTGTTCTTTTGTGGAGTTATGGGCATACTCCGTTTCCTGCTCTGAGAGGAAAAGTCAACGTCCATAGGAGGTGATATGCCCAATTTTTGTAGGATATTGAAGCCCGTGTCCAAGTCAGATGCATGATATACTTTTCCATTAGAATGTATTCGTAATGTGCTATGATTTGTCCATCTGTATTCTATTTTTGCTCTTTGCAGCTCTTCAGTTATCTGCTTAAATTGTCTCCGTTTTTCCAAAATCTCTTTAGGAATATCTGTAAACACAGCTACCAACATTTCTTTATATTTGAGAGATTTCTGCTTTCAGGCCGTTTCCTTTTCCTTATTTTCCAATCAGAAAAGACTGCTATAATGTCCCTTGGTCGTCTTTGCTTATCAGAGTTGATAGGGCCGATCCTATATGCTTTGGTTATTATCGGAGCCTCAGCTTCCAGCTGTAATAATTCTTTTAACCATAATGATAGAAGGTTAGAAAGGTCTCCTTTAACCATCATAGTCTCTTCCATTCCTCTAAATTTCAGATTATGACTGCGCACTTGAAGTTCCAGGTTTAAAATTCTAGTTTGTACACGATCATTTTCTGTTTGCAACACTCGGATATCACCTTGCATTGCTGCATTGAGCTCAACAACATTATCCGTTTTTTTTAACTACATTGTCCATAGTTGCTTTGAGCTCTGAAATTTGGTCAGTTAATGGCTTCATCAGTTCTGACATTCGATCTACAATGCTTAATTCCAGCTCTTTTAGCATCGTTTTAATCGTTGAGTCTGAGGTAGGTGCACTAGCGTTTCCCGCGGTCGCCATTTTTGCTTCAGCTACCCCCTCTGCCTCAATATCTGCTTCTTGCTGCGACGCTGCAAAGTAGCTTTGTAAGTTCTTTACTGACCTTTGATACTGCTTCTTGTTGTTTTGTCTGTTCTTACCCTTCATAATAGATCATTTGGATCGTGATTGAGGGTATTTTTATGGGCTTTGTGGTGGGGTTGAGACGGAGCCCGCTCTTTAGGCGTCCATCTCTCCTGCCGTCGACACCACGCCCCCTTTATGTACTTCAGGTATAGTAGAATTCTCATTATGTCACGTTGACACAACAGGTAGTCTATATAAAAATTTTCCAATCCTACTTTGCTGGCCCTCACCCCACTTTAGAGACTTTATCCAATATAAAATATTTCTCAGAAGTGGTTGTCTTAGTTTGTTTTAAATTAAAAAATCATCTCCCTCTCCGTTTTCAAGCTTTATTTGTGAATCTCCAGAATATAAATGCTAGTCCTGGCTAGAGGTGTACAGTTTGAACATTTTCATGGTGTTTTTGAATGTGTAGCTATTGAGTGAAATGCTTATAGTAATCGGGTAGTTTTGTGGTGGGCTCTGTTGGGTCAGACTCGCAATTCATCAGTTTTTTTCTCTGTCTTCATAACTTTCATGTTGTTGTTCATTTCAGAAAATGAGAAAGGCTTCTTTTGCAACTCTTCCCTGCAGCCATCTTTACACTCTCATTATTTTCTATGTGGAAACCAGAGTTGTTGTTTTTCAACCAGATTTCTCAAAAATTGGTACAGTGTGACTTCTGCCTGTCCTTGAAAGAATCCCCAAGTTTCAAGCAACTTGGGCAAAGTGTCCAAATTCTAAGGGCTCCTGAGCAAACATCCACCATCATTAATCTCTATTATTTTCTCTGGGTGGGATGGAGTAATTGCTTTTCAATCAAATATTACCAAAATTGGAGCCGGTTGTCTACTGCCTGTCCTTCCAAGAATCCCCAAGTTTTAAGCAAATTGGGCAAAGCATTTGAACTCTACGGACCCCTGAGCAAGCCACACCCCTGCCATTAGAATTCTCACTTTCACAAGAAAAATAAGTCTCTCTCCAGCCCACAAGCAGGAGTAAAGAGGGAAAGAGGGAGGAAAGGAGAATGGCCATTCTCTTTAGGACTGACTGGGAGTGCTCTTTACAATGATCAGATTGTGAGAAATTCAGTATACAGCCTGAAATGAAATACACACTCATGCTGCCTTGCTGGTAAATGCTGGAACTTCGGGAAAAAACATGTATTCTCACATTTATCTGAGTACTGGTCCCTGGTTTTATATTTCAAATGACTTTTTTATTTCAAACAAAAGTATATACAGGATATACACACACTCATTATAACATGTATCGATGATTAGACGTGGGCACGAACAGCATTACGAACAGAAAGAACCCATGAACAGGCCATTCGTCTGTTCGCGAATGGGCCATTCCAGACTAACAGGTGGTCATCGCAAGCCTCGTTCGTTGCATTTGGCCGCTGTTTGGGAAGCCAGACACTCAGGCGCCTTCAATCAGTTGCCTCAGCAATGGAGGGAGGGACTGCCTGAACTCTGTCTGCACTCCCTTTGTCTCCCCAGGACACCCCAATCAAAGCCCAACTTAGCTTGATGGGCAGGTCTTCCTTCCAAGTGTGGAGCTGCAAATTGGTTACAATCGGTAACGTGGGAGCAGACACCAGCGGGGAGGGAGGGAGGGAGGAAGGGGGTGTTCTGTGCCCATGGGGACTTCAATCTCATCCCTGCAAACCCTGTTAGGTAGTTCTGACTGCCAACTGCAGACCTTCTGCGTTTCTCAATGAGACCTCTGCTTATAAAAGGGCACTGCACTCCCAGTTCTGGCTTTCATTTTCAGCAAGCTCTGGACAGAGCTGTTGATACCCTTTTGGGAGAGAGACAGGGAGAGTGCATTGGAGCTGGGATTTTTTCTGTGTGTGGTGGGTGGGATAGGGATCTATCCTCTCTGGTTCCAGGGCTGCTGCCAGGCCCTGGGGCCAAACTCTGTGGGAACCTCGGCTGAGGGCTCACATTGATGATGATGATGATGATGATGATGATGATTATCAGTGCCTGATCTGGTGGTCATCCATACTAGCCTTGCTAACAGCCTTGCTAACAGCCTTGCTACATGAATTCATTGCACATGAACAACAATGTCAATCCTTGTTGTATATACTTGCTGTGTGGAATCCAAAAACAAAGGTCTGGTCCTCCAACGGGTTATCTAGATCCTCATGTGACCCGTTTCATATAATCTTTGTCAAAGAGCACACAGAGGTTAAAAATTCATTAATCTTATTCAAAGATACTTCTTCACAAAAACCATTTAATAATTGCTGTCGACATTTTATTGGACATTCTCACTCACTAATTGGACTTTTGCTATCCAGGACCTGTGGAATAGAAATATGCTGGGTTGTTACTATGCACTTGCACTTTAATAGTTATATGTGCAATGAATTCATGTAGCAATTGGTAGCACCAGCACTTTATCTTGAGGTGCCTGCATTTTAGCAATTGTATGAATGGTTTTCCACATGTGAAGTGTAGAATTAATTGTATTGTTTATTGTATTGATAATTGTTCATTGTACATGTATTTTACTGTGTATTGAGTTTATGTATTGTATTAGTAAATACATTGTGACTGTTAGCAAGGCTAGTACGTGGTCATTGCTGCTATACCTACTTTGTAAATACCACTCCTTACTCTCTTTTTTTGCTGATCTAGCGGTCAGGCTTTTGGGTGTGCTGGGCTAGGGCTCTAGCCCCAGCCTCCGGTTCTAGGTCTGCTTCAAGGCCCTGGGGCCAAGCTTAGTGGGCACCTCAGCTGAGGGCTCACCATAACTATTAATATTATCAGTGTCAGTGCCTAACCTGGTCAGGTATCTGGGAGTGCTGTGTTAGGGCTCTAGCCCAACCCTCTGGTTCCAGGGCTACTGCCAAGCTGTGGGGCCAAGCTCTGTGGGCACCTTGGCTGAGGGCTCACATTGATGATGATGATGATGATTATCAGTGCCTGATCTGGTATTAGGCTTCTAGGTGTGCTGAGCTAGGGCTCTGTCCTCAGCCTCCAGTTCCAGGGCTGCTGCCAGGCTCTGGGGCACACTTTGTGGGCTGAGGGTTCACAGTGTTCTCTCCTTTTCTGTCCTCCTTGATTCTAGTTTGGTGGCACAATGAGTCTTCATGTTGTGGTGGCCACGGGTGGTCATGGGGGGAAGTGCAAAGGTAGTCCTCCTGGTTTCCTCATGGTAAGCAGTACTGGGTGTGGCTCAGGGTCAGCAAAGAGTACTCCCACTCCACCAGATTCACCTGTGAGGGCTGTGGACGAGGCCAAAGAGGTCTTTCCGCTGGGGGGAGAGGATCTCTCAACATTTTGAGGAGGAGGTAGGTGAGGGATCCCTGAAGGTTTGTGTTTTATGAAACATCCCTCCCGTCCCTATTCCAAACTCTCGGTGGTGTCCCTGCCTGCAGTCCACCCCTCACTCCATTGTCTGTGGCCAGCTCCACAGCGCAGCCTATAACTGTTCATCCTCTTTCCCCTGGGTCAGTTAGTGGTCCACATTTCAATGCCTCCATATGGAGGAACTTTCGGGCCCTTCCTAATGACCCCCGTGTGGTGTGGTGCTGTGCCTCTGATGTCCTGGTGTGCAGGGGCAATAACCCGAAGCACCTGTCATCAACAGCCCTGACTAGGCACCTGAAGAGGCACCACCTGAGCCTGTGGTCTCCGTCCTCGCCCAGCGAAACATCCATTGGGGGGAGAAAGGGAGATACAAGCTCCTCTGAAGAGGGATCAGTGGGAGGGTCACTGGAATCTACCACAAGCAAGAATCCTTGCCCTGAGGGTGATTCTGGTGGGAGCGGAGCGCTCAGGCAGGCCACACTTGCAGAGGTTATTCCCTTGGGGTCTGGGACAGCACCACTTAGAACGGTGAGATTGAGGGCTCTGGAGGCAGGCCTCCACGTCTTGGCAGAGACGATTGCCCTACATGGCTTGCCCCTATCCATCAGGGAGTGCGTGAGCTTTCACAGGCTACTAAAGCATCTTGCCCCTTGGTTCTCCATGCCGTCGATATGCACCCTTGCCCGTCAAGTCCAGCGGGTATCTTGAGTGAGGGCTGGCACATTTGGGTCAGGTGGGAGTGGCATGGTCAGGCAGGCCACCCCTGCGGAGGTTGTTCCCTTGGGGTCAGGGACAGTGCCATTTAGAACGGTGAGGTTGAGGGCTCAAGAGGACTCATGAAGACACATCCATTTGTACCACCACGGCTTCCCAGGCCAGGGGCCAAGCTGGGGGGGGGGCACCTCTGCTAAGGGCTCACCTAGATAATTATTAGTGCCTGAGCTGGTCAGGTATCTGGGAGAGTTGGTGTCGTGCTCTAGCCCCCTTAGATCCTTGGGCTGCAAAGGTCCAGAGGCAAGCTCAGTGGGTTTCTTGGTTGAGGGCTCTC
Source organism: Eublepharis macularius (assembly GCF_028583425.1). Classification (NCBI taxonomy): domain Eukaryota; kingdom Metazoa; phylum Chordata; class Lepidosauria; order Squamata; family Eublepharidae; genus Eublepharis; species Eublepharis macularius. The sequence goes on along the minus strand of NC_072792.1, from coordinate 78,610,091 downwards.
ATAGGTTTGGGTCTTCTTGATCCTTCCTGTTCCACTGGATAACGCTTCATCCTCCTCTCCCTGAAAGGTTCCACGTCACTCTGTCTACCTCTCTCTCTCCGGATGGAAACACTCCGACCCTTCCCTACAACCTCTCCTGTACCACCCATTCCCTCCTTTCTGCAATGGCAGGAAGGTAGGTGATGTTGGCTGCTGCTGCTTTGGACCACGAGGAACAGCTCAGCTGCTGTTGCACATAAGGTTGAACGTCACGGTGCCCCCTATCCAAGGCTCCTGCTGTCCTCGCCCAGCAATGGGGAATGGGTCCTGCAACTCTGTCCTTTCCACAAAAGCAGGAAGGTGGTTCATGTCTGTACATTTCATCACTCACACGGTCCCCATTTCTCCTTCGATGAACCCTTGGGAGACCTCTGCTGTACAACCCATCCCATCCTTTCTGTGAGGGCAGGAAGGTGACTGGTGCCTGGCGATGCTGCTCAAACTGTTATGAGTAGTGCCCATACTGCCTGCTCAGGTGAGGTGTCTCGGAGTGGTGTGGAACTGCTCTGTCCCCTCTCAGTTCTCGGGGTTGCTGGTCCCTCTTTCTACCTCTCCCTCTGTGGAACCACTCCAAACCTTCTAAATGACCTCTCCTGTCCTGCCCAACCCCTCCTTTCTGCGAAGGCAGGATGGTGAGTCATATCAGCTGCCACTTCACAAGGGACTACCATGTTAATGCTACCTCCTTGGTCATGAGGGGCAGCTCTGCTGAGATAGCACATATAATTGTACAGTATGTCAGAGTCTGCCATGCTGAGAGAATGTAACCTGTGTAACACCATATTAATTCTTGTAGTTGTTTAGTCTTTCTCTCCCTCCAGGTCCCTTCAAGTGCCAGGACCGTGTTTCCATGGGAGAGGATGCTGCATCTTATCTGTTTTGTTCGTAGTCGACCTTGAGGAACCAGCGTTCCCACAGAGAGGCTTCCTGCTATGTGAACTCTGGGGGGAGGCTGGGATCTGGGAGTTTGAAGTGTAGCAACTTTCATTTTGTAACTCATTCCTAACAAAGCTTTGCTCAGCCAGGATCTGCTTGGTCCTGGAATATGGACACCTGGGCCTGAATGCTGTCTTTCTAATAAAACCTTTTGAAATCAAAAGACCTTGTCTTATTGCAGAAGGGAGGAAGACAGACTCTAGCCAACTGGAATGCCATAGCCTGACATAGTATAGTGGTACAGCATGGTTGCACAGCATGGTGGCTCCACTGTCAACGGGACTGACTGGACCCCTTTGAGCCGGGGGGGGGGGGTGGAACGTGTCCAATGACTACCATTCTTTCCGCAAAGGCAGGAGGGTGGGCGATGGCAGCTGCTACCACTGCCCCGTTTCTTCCTCTCCCTCTCTGGGACCCCTCTGACCCCTCCCAACTACCTCTCCTGTCCTGTCCATCCCATCCATTCTGCTCACTCAGAAAGGTGGGTCATGTCAGCAGCCGCTTTTGGATCGGGGTCCTCCCATTCCTGTCAATGGGACTTCCGAGTCTGGTTCCTTACTGCAGCCAGAACCCCTTGGCCCCCTCTCCCAGAACACCTAATCTTCCCTCTTTCCTCCTCTCCCTCTCAGCAACTGCCATGACCCTTCCCAATGACTTGTCCTGCCCCATCCCCTCCTATCTGCAGAGGCAGGAAGGTGGTTGGTGTCTGCCGCTGCCGCTTCTCAGCAACAGGCCCAGCTCAGCTGCTGTTTTGCAGATGGTAGCGCAAGACAGTGCCCCCTGTCCATGCTACTGGCTCTCCCCTCTGACCAGAGGGAATGGGTCCCACCACGACTCACATCCTTTCCATGAAGGCAGGAAGGTGGTTCATGTCCACAGATGATGGGTTCAGGCACAAAGGGCAGCTCAGGAACTGTGGCACATGCAGTTATCCTGCATGGTGGCCCCAATCAATGGCACCTGCTGTTTCCGCCAAGGAAGGGGGAATGGGTCCCACAACACCATCCTTTCTACCGACATGACACACCTCTCGGGCTCTGCTGAGAATAATGAGCGGTTAGACCTGGTGGGCAGGCACATGGGGTGCCACTGGCAAGTGGCCAAACCACCCACCCCTCCAGGGGAGGTGGCCCTATGCTGCCTCCCCTAGCCTGCCAGGCCCAGCAGCCTCCAACATGACCCAGTTTCTGCCATCCGCCAGGAATAATGAATGGTTAGCCCTGATGGGTGGGCACATGGGGAGTGCTGCCAGAGAGTGGAAAGACCCCCCACCCCCTCCAGGAGATGCAGGCCCACACCGCTGCCCCTAGCCTGCCAGGCCCGGCGGCCACCGACATAACCCAACGTCCGGTCTCCCCTAGGAATAACAAGCAGTTAGGCCTTGTGGGTGGGCACATGGGGTGTTGCCAGCAAGTGGCCAGCCCCCCTGCCCCCTCTGGGGGAAGTGGCCCCACTCTGCCTCCCCTAGCTCTCTAAGCCTGGCAGTTGTTGACATGTCCCACCTTCCAGCCCCCGCCGGGAAAAACAAGTAGTTAGGCCTGGCAGGTGGGCACAAAGGGGGTGCTGCCAGTGAGTGGCCAGAATCCCTGCCCCTTCTTGGGGTGGTGGTCACATGCCACTTCCCCTAGCCTGCTTGGCCTGGCAGCTGCACTCATCACCCACCTTCCACCCTCCGCTGGGAATGACAAGCAGTTAGGCCTGGCAGTTGGGCACCTGGGGGGTGCTGATGGTGAGCAGCCAGACCCCCTGCCCTCTCTGGGGGAGGTGGCCACATGCCGCCTCCCCTAGCTTGACAGGCCCAACAGCCGCTGTCATGATCCACGTTCCAGCCTCCGCCAGGAATGATAAGCATTTGGCCTGGTGGGCAGGCACATGGGGGGTGATGCTGGCCAGCAGCCAGACCCCCCACCCCAGAGATGGGAGGCGGCTCCATGCCACCTCCCCGAGCCCACCAGGCCCGGCGGACGCAGACATCAGCCACCTTGCTGAACCTCTGGAAGGTACTCTCCAGGAGGCCTGGCGGGGGGGCACATAGGTGTGCTGCCGGCCAGCAGCAAGACCCCTCTGAGAAGGGAGCTGGCCTGCCTCCAAGTCCACTGTACAGGGCCAAAGTGAACTGGAGAGGGAAGTTGGCTCCATTTGTATTGAATGCGAGTTTCTTGGGGGCGTCAAATTTGGGAATGTATAACTCTGAGATCCATACTTCAATCTTGACCAAACTTGGGTGATGGCTGGAGGAGAGCCTGCTGCTCATTCCCTGTGAATATGGGCTCTCTGAGTGCTAAGGAGGCTGCTCTGGCACTGATGAACAATGAACACCAAACACGTGAGTTAACGGGACACGTTCGTTTCCATTCGGCTGTTCATGTTTGTCGTTGGAAACAAACAATGAACAGCCTGTTTGGGTTTTTTTCCTGTTCGTGCCCATGTCTATCCATGATACTCTTTCAGAAGCTCTGATACTCTAGCATTTTTTACTTAAAATTCTGTTTTAATTTAGCAAAAAGCCTATTTGTCTATTTTTTCCTTTGTTGGTTTTCATTCCAAGTCCTATTTTTTAACAGGGAACTTCTTTTTTCATAGGGCAACTTCTTTAGCTTTTTAACTATGCCATCTCTGCTTGTTACTGCCAAAGCATATGATATCTAGTAAAGTATCAAAGGCCAGTTCCTTCTTGATTGAAAATGGTAGCAAACATTTAGACAGTAGCTTTAAAAAAAATGAATAAGTGGCCAGTGTGAGGTTGTAGGGCAGATAATAAAACTTAAAGCACAGTCTTGGCCAAAAGACCATCTGAAAATACTTCAGAAGAGGAATAACAGTGCACATACCTCTGAGAAAGAGTTATTATGCAGAAAATTACATATATTCATTAAGAAGACCAAAAGTGTCATTACACAAGTGAAAACTCTTGGATTCTAATATATAAGAATGGAACAATAACTGTGATAGGTATAGAAAGAACGTAAGAGATAGAAGGTGAGTGGGAGAAGAAACAACATTAAAAAATTTAATTTTCATTAAATTTTCATTCACAGCTCTGATGTACACTAAACTCTTGCAAGCAAAGGCATCATCATTTATTTCATTTTTCATATATATAATGGGGATACAAACACAGAATATTCTATGAAACTGAAATTAAATGGGAACAATCCAGTTGCTCACCTCAAAACATGCTTTGGATGGGGGTGAACAAGGGCATAAGCCATGCAAAACCCACCCTCATATATTACAAGCTGAAGCACTGGTTTAATGGAATAGACTAATATTAGAAATTTTATTTTTTATGCACCAGATATTGCCAAACTAGATAGGATATGCTTTCTTTGGTACTTTCTTTCCCCCTTGTGGCTCTAAGAGCAGCCAGGAATTAGCATTAAGACATCAAGAGGGGGTAATTGTGAGTCTGCACCTATGTCTACAGAGATTGTTCTCTTAGAGAACCCTCAAATAAATCAGACAGTTGTTCAACAAGAAAGGTTTTCTAAATTAAAGAAAAATGAAAGGCAAACAGAAAATCACACACATATCATGAATACAAGGCTAACTGGGAAAAACAGGGAGGAAAAGAGGAGAAAGTAGTTAGGGAGGGCAAAAATACCAGCCCTGAAGGAGTCCATGGGAGCAGCAGCAAAACAACCAGCATTTCATAGGGAGGAGAAGGCTCAAGTGAACCTGTGAGTGAGTGTATGGATCCAGAACACATGCATACAGAGCATATTGCTGGGAAGCCCAATTATAGGGCAAAACATTCCCTGGGGCAATGCTGATCCCTTGCTCCTCAAAACAATAACTTAATGGCTGTCTCTGAAGGTGGAAAAAGGAGTTGGGAGAGGTTTGAAGTGACTATCTGGGGTGAACTATTTGTGAAAATATTGCTTGATGACCTGGTAAGTATCAGGCGGGAAAACTATCAAATAAGTGGGAAAGGGGAGGTAGAGAAAGGTGTTGATGAGATTAGGCAGGGAGTTTTCTCAGGAAGTCGCAATATCTTTGCTGCTCTCTGGAGCATAGAAGGCTGTCAATCAATCATTCCCTCTATGACTCATGGCTTAGTAACTTTCCAGTCTCTAGGCCAGCTGGCATCTGCTCTTCCTGGGGTTAGGCAGTGCCGATGACTTATTCCATATCTTTAAACTGTCCTTGTAGTGTGAGAAGGGGTCTAACTTCTAACAATTTTGATTAAGGGACAATTTGGAAGGAAAAAGCAGACTAATTCACTGGAAACAACTGTTAGTGTTACTGTAAGGTAAGAAACAGTGCCATCCCAAACAGATTACATCCTTCTAAGGCCATTTAATGCAACGGGCTTAGAAGGGTGAAACTGTTAAATGGCACTGTAAGCATGCTAACATAAAGAGTGATCTCATGGTTCTTGTTTTATTGATAAAGGCTTTTGCACAGTTGAAATTATTGAATAATGAAGGAGAATTGCTATTACAATGCTAAACAGAATTAACTACAATTGCTGTGACTAGTTAACAATCATGGAATTAGTCATGTTACACTCTGCAAATATTTGTGTAGTAATAGCATTAAACAAAGAAATCACTGGGATAAAGGAAGACAGTTTAATAGCAGTGAAATTACTAACACCAATGCATTACAATACTTTCAGCCTAATAAGGTCATGTATTTATTCTTAAAATGATTATTAATGATGATATTTTTATTAAAACTATAATCAGCTGAAAAGAGTTAATTACAGCAATTATATAGAAAAATGACCTAGCCACTGTAGATTGCTGCTTTCTGGATGTGGACATGCACACCAGAATGCAGAGAAGAAATTTCTTGCAATTACCTGTTCTAATTGTGTCTAAACACTTTTTCAATCAAAGATATAGCATCTATTGTATTTCCTAGTATCTTTTACTCCAGTATATAGTCAGAATATATATATTTTTTTTTGAAAAATTTTTTATTGGGTTAGAGTCCGTTATTTTTACATTTACATTCAATTTTCCCCAAATTTTTCATTTCTAACCCCCTCCCTTTCCCCCCCTTTTGTTGACTTCCAACAGTTTTCCAACCCTTTGTCCCTTTTCCCTTACTTCTATTAAATTTCTCTATCTAAAACAAATACATATTCTCCATTATACTAAGCAGTACATCCTTAACTACTTTTCTTATTATATACCCAAACTGTAAGTCTTTGTTTCCATCTTAGATAAACAATTTATCCCTTTTTCCAATTTTAAATATTTCTATATTTCTATATCATAAACCTATATATCATAAACCATAAAAATCTTACACATTTAAATCAAACAATTTGACTTATTCTCTATGTATTACTCATTCTATCTTTTAATTGTAATTCTATATAACTCTCGTCACATAGTCAATCAATTTGACTCATCTATACATTCAGTTTGGTGCATTATACAAATCTTATCAAAGAAAGAAAATATTGTTGGTTACTCAATCCGTATATTTAATCCTTATCCTTAATTATTTTCTATCAATATTCTATTTATTAACCAATATATATCTATATATATATCAATCTGTTAATCTAACTGCTTATAAATTCACATTTATCTCTTCCCCCCCGGTAAAGTCACCCCCCTCTACATTTTATTATACTTCAGTAGTTCTCAAACTGCCACAGTTTTCCTCCCATCTCCCATTTCTTCTCCAGATATTGTTTCAGCTTCTCCCAATCTGTGTTAAACTGCCCTGAGTCCAGATTTCTCAGTTTTCTTGTCATCTTGTCCATTTCTGCCATGTACAGCAATTTGTAGGTCCAATCTTCAATAGTTGGCACTTCTTGTACTTTCCATTTTTGCGCATACAAAAGTCTAGCTGCTGCTGTCATATAAAATATCAACGTCCTATGATGGGCTGGAATTCCCTCCATTCCCAAGTTTAGTAGCAGGAGTTCTGGGTTCTTATTTATTTGAAATTGTAAAATTTCACTCATTTCTCTTATTATTTCCCCCCAGTACTGCCTAGCTACCTCACACGACCACCACATATGATAGAGGGAGCCCTCATGCTTCCTACATTTCCAGCATTTATTAGAAGTGTTCAAATTCCCTAGCGCAATCTTCTTTGGTGTCATGTACCAACGATAGATCATTTTGTAGATATTCTCTTTAATATTTGTACATGTCGTTGTCTTCATTGTAGTCTTCCACAAGTATTCCCATGCCTCCATTGTTATCTCTTTGTTAAAATTTATAGCCCATTTCACCATTTGTGTTTTAACTGTCTCATCCTCAGTATACCATTTCAACAGTACTTGGTATACCTTGGATATTCTTTTCTTGTCCTCTTTAAGAAGGGTCTGCTCTAGTTCCGAGTTCTCTATTCGTATACCTCCCTTTACAGAGTCCGAGTTATACAAATCTCTGATCTGTCTATACTGGAACCAATCGTAGTTCGGTGATAGTTCCTCTTGCGTCTTTATTCTAAGTTTAGATGCTTCTATTTTAGTTATTTCTTTATAAGTCAAACATTGTCTTTCGTTATCAACAGCTCTCGGGTCTATCACCTCATATGGAACCACCCACCAAGGAGTTCCTTCTTGTAGGTAAATTCTGTACTTCTTCCAGATTGTGTATAGACTTCTCCGTACAAAATGGTGCAGGAACATCGAGTTGACCTTTACTTTGTCATGCCATAGGTATGCATGCCATCCAAATATTTTTTTATATCCCTCTAGGGCTAATAGTTTCTTGTTCTTTAATGTCATCCACTCTTTCAACCAAACTAGGCAGATTGCATCGTGGTAAAGTCTCAGGTTGGGCAGTTGCATTCCGCCTCTTTCCTTTGCATCTTGTAAAACTTTCATTTTCACTCGAGGCTTCTTGCCTGCCCATACAAAATCTGATATTTTCCTCTGCCATTTTTCAAATTGTTTAGAGTCTCTGATGATTGGTATTGTCTGTAGCAAAAACATCACTCTTGGTAACACATTCATTTTAACCGCTGCAATCCTACCCAACCATGACAGATTGAGCCTATTCCATTTAATCAAGTCTCTCTCAATCTGAATCCACAATTTTTCATAATTATTCTTGAACAAATCTATATTCTTTGCAGTCAGTTCAATTCCCAAATATTTCACCTTACTTGTTACTTCACAATCCGTTGTTTCCATTAACAATTGTTGTTTCTGCTTAGTCATGTTTTTGCATAGTATCTTTGACTTCTTTTTGTTAATGAAGAAACCTGCCAAGTCTCCAAACTCCTTGATCTTATCTATCACTTTTGGCATGTTCTCCAGTGGGTCCTCTACAATTAACATTATGTCATCCGCAAATGCTCTGACCTTGTATGAATAGTCCTTTATTTTTATTCCTCGAATTTCCTCGTCTTGTCGTATTTGTATCATCAGAATCTCCAATACTAAAATGAACAACAGTGGAGACAACGGGCAACCTTGTCTTGTTCCTTTGCTTATAGTCAATTTCTTGGTCAATTCATCATTCACCACAATTGCTGCAGTCTGGTCTCTGTAAATTTCTGACTAATATATATACTAATATAATATACTATATAATATATAATATACTAATATACTAATTTCTGTAAATATTCTGACTAATATATAGTCAGAATATATTAGTCAGTCAGCCAACCGTGCCAGAGACAGACAGAAGAGATATTTTGACAATTCCAGAGAAAAAAACCCAAAGTGAAAAGATCTCTGTGTGCCTGTAAATATACACAGTTGCCAACAGGCCTGGAGGAAAATTGTCCCATCCTTTAAATAGAGGATTAATGTCTGGAAATAAGCATCGGACCGTTTTCATGCCATGGAGGTAAGTAACATCACCTGGCAAAGAGACTTGTTTTAAAGGATCAGGACATTTTCCCTCTAGGCAGCTGGCAACATTGCACACACATAACTTAAAACAAAAACAAAACCCCAAAGATCTTCTAAAATCACAGTCAGCATTGTGGAGCAGCCTAGAAACACCATAGAAGTTGGGACTTTAAAAAATAACTCTTAAGGGAAGGGGGAGAAAATGGCAGAGGAGAGTAAGACTGTGTTGGGGGAGGAGGACAAGAGGCAGTAGAAAAGGAGGAAGACAGTACATGGAAGGAGAGAAGGAGAAGGAGGCAGTAGTAATCAGATGGAAAGGAAACAGGGACCAGCAGGGACCTGGGATTTCTGGTTTCTCACTTAGTTCTGTTCAATGCTTCTATGGGGCCCATGCTTCTCTATTTAACATGTGCTTTATGAGGATGATCCTAAAATAACTTATCGTTCCACCTAAAATTGAGATGAAAGGGAACAGTTTGTCTCACCACAAGATAAATTTTGTTAACAGCAGTATTTTTCCCCACACAGTTTCTTCACACCAAACATGACGAAACCACCCTCCTGCTGTGCACTCTACATTCAGCAACACCCAAAGTACCAACATTCACCCCTCCCTCCAAGTATCATTACTATTGGCAACATTATTTTACCCAAAGGCAGGGCAACAGGGAGCCTTGAATGGAAATGATATGTCCTATTTGCTTTCCTTCAAGTCTGCTACCCTCACTTGAGCCATGATTTCTATGAAAAAAAGTATAAATAGAGTTCTTTTCTAAATAATTATTTCTGGGACTTCAGGCAACTAAAAAAACCAGGGATCCATTAGAAGTGCCCCCCCCCAATTAATATTAGATTAGATTAATTTTTAGGGTTAAGTACAAAGGGTTGTTCAGGTTAAACTAATTGGGGAATCAGGGAGGGAAGGGGGGGACAATTACCAATACAGTAGTATAACAGTAAGTTGCATATAACATTAGGAATATATATTACTTATTTAAGAGTAGAATAAAATTATTAACTGTATAAAACTTTATTTTTACACACCAAATCTATCTTTATATACTCCTATCTGAATTTTGAGCTCTCATCAATATCAAGAAAGTTATATCAGAACTTTCAGAAAGTTATATCAGAAAGTGATATAACAATATAAGACTATAATTAACTGGGTTATAAAGTAAGAAAGGAGAGTGAACTAGTTCTTTTTAATCCTAAAATAGGTCTAGTAGTTAATAATAATCCTAATTTTACATAGTAAATTCATTTAAAAATATTTTTAGGTAATTTAGATATTGAAATCTCATTACTGCTAAGGTACAAGGGGTGTTAAATTGCTACAGGCTCTTAATTAATTAATAGAAGTAGAGAAGAGAGGGGTATTGTCAAAGGCTTTCACAGCCAGAGAACGATGGTTGTTGTGGGTTTTCTGGGCTGTATTGCCGTGGTCTTGGCATTGTAGTTCCTGACGTTTCGTGACACTGTGACACTGAGACACTGAGAGATCGCTGTCTTTTGGTGCTACACCTCTGAAGATGCCAGCCACAGCTGCTGGCGAAACGTCAGGAACTACAATGCCAAGACCACGGCAATACAGCCCGGAAAACCCATAACAACCATCAAGAGAGGGGTACTTGATTAGTTTTTCAAATCTATAAATCTAGATATAGTTAATTGAAATAAATACAAATAATAGGTCTTTGATTAATTAAATTCATTGTGCATTGTTAATACTTTACCTAGGTATACTGCTCTTTAGTATTGCAAAGTGCAGGTTAGAGACTAATTAAAATTGCCTACGGAATAAGTTGCAACACAATCTCTATCCAAGGATAGTATAAGTTTAACAATTGTTTATAAATCTAGGTTTAAAGGGATAATTCAGTAGTATTAAAGTAAAAAGGGAGAGATAGTGGTGCAAATCTCTCTTATTCACTTGGGTATTAAGAAGGGGAGGAGAAAGGAGTGATCTATTGCTATATTCTAACATTTATAATATAACTACAAACAAGTTGGGGCTAGAACAACATAGTTGCATATTTGGTGGGAGAAAGGTGGGAATTCAAATAGAGTATTAGAAGTGAAAAAAAATTGGCAGACATCTGTACATATTTATTATACTTATTAGAAGCTTACTATATAGGTTCGAACTTTAGAACCTCTTAGAGGCTTGGTGAAGTGCAGGAAACTATTTCTCAACTTGTCTACAGGTAAGTATGTGTACGACACTCAAATTTGCCTCCTACAATGTAAGAGGTCAGGGTAATCTGATTAAACGTATCCTCACTCAATTAGCCAAATCTAAATCACAAATCATTTCTTTACAGGAAACTCACTTTAGCCCACATCACAAAATTGAACTGAAAGCTCATTGGATACAAGCCCAATTTCATGCCATAGGCACGTCAAAGTCTAGAAGGGTCTCTATTTTAATTTCAAAAAACATTCCTTTTCAGTATAAAAAAGTAAAAAAGGATCCTAGAGGACGATACATCTTCTTAACAGGCATAATTGAGGGCAAAACTTACATGATAGTATCGCTTTATGCACCAAATTCCAATCAACTAAGTTTTATTGAGACCCTAGAAGAACTCTCACAATTTCAAGAAGGAGAGGTGATTGTTGGGAGTGACCTAAACTATATAATAAATTATAAATTAGATAAATCTAAACCTAATAAGAAAAACAAGAGAAGAAAGAAGAAAGGAGGCAATAACACAACGAGACTTGCCTCTATCATTGATAAAAATCAGTTTGTGGACATATGGAGACACTTGCATAGAAGGGAAAGAGATTACACATACTACTCACCACGCTTTAAAGTTTACACAAGAATAGATTATATTTTAATCTCGAATTCACTGGTAGAAAAAGTTATAGAGTCAAATATTGATGCCCTTTCAATCTCAGATCATACACCTATTAATATAACTCTTAGTCTGGAAAGAACAGAGCAGGAATTGAAACAATGGTGTTTACCAAAAGCATTACTCACCTCACAGTATGCTTCTAAGGAAATTGAAAAAGCACTTAAATCAATAATAGCTGACAATCTAACTAATGACGTCAGACCCCATATCTTATGGGACACAATAAAGGTTGTCGCTCGTGGGCACATTATATCCCTCTCAGCTAAAATCAACAAAGAAAAAAGTGCCCCAAAATCAGAATTACTAAAAAATATTAAATATCTCGAGGAACAACACAAGAAAACAGGAAGTAAAAAGATATATCAGAAGCTAATAGTGGAACGAAAAGTGCTGGAATCTTTGGAAATTAACAAAATTCAAAAGTACATGCTATATACCAAACAAAGATATTGGTTCAACTCGCCTAAAACATTAAGACTATTAGCATTCAGAGTTGAAAAGAAAAGGTCCGCAAACTATATAAATCTTATAAGAGACCAAAATAATAACTTACTCTCAAAATCATCAGAAATAAATAAAGTATTTCTCGAATATTACAAAAAATTGTATACCTCCCGAAGTCCAGACCCTCAGGAGATTTCCAACTTTTGGAATGAACTGAATAACATCAGGCAACTAGAAAATGAGCATCGCATATTATTGGATAGCAAAATAACTTACCAAGAAATAATTAATGCAATTAAACAAATGAAAAATAGAAAAGCCCCTGGACCAGACGGTTTTCCCTCTGAGTTCTACAAAAAATACAATACATTGTTGTTAAACCCTCTCAGAGACGCCTGCAATGCAATAATGGAGACAGGCCACATCCCTCCATCATGGACTAGTGCTAATATTATAGTAATTCCAAAACAAGGTAAAGACACAATGAACCCTGCTTCGTATAGGCCCATCTCCCTATTGAATCATGATTATAAAATTTTCACCACAATCTTAACTAAAAGAATAAACACCTTTATCACACAATATATCCATGTAGACCAATCTGGGTTTATTCCAGGCCGAGATATAACAGAAAATATCTTTAAAACATTAAACCTCATATCTCACTGCAATTCAAACAAAATAAAAGCAGCTTTCCTATCCCTGGATGTTGAAAAGGCCTTCGACTCACTAGAACCAATATATTTACAATCGATACTTCAACATATGGATTTTGGAAATAATTTCCACACAACAATTAAATCAATCTATTTGCATTCCTTAGCCAATATTAAAGTGAATGGGCATTTATCGGAAGCCTTTGAGATAAAAAGAGGTACCAGACAAGGATGCCCTTTGTCACCTACTTTGTTTGCTATTGCTATCGAACCATTAGCAGCAGCAATTAGGGATCATCAACATATAAATGGTATCACTATTGGATCCAACTCATATAAGATTAGTCTGTTCGCTGACGATATGTTAATATATCTCACTAACCCACAATCGTCTCTCGAGCACTTACAGCAACTTCTAGCAAAATTCGAAAATATTGCTGGCCTAAAAATTAATACTTCAAAATCTCATATTTTTCCAATTAACTTAGAGAAAAAAACATGCAAGCAATTATCTAAGAAACACAAATATCAAATTGCTGAGTGACAAATTAAATACTTAAATACGCCTAATACATCTTCACTTATCAATCTAAACCATACGAAAACAATGGAACAAATTAAATCAATTTTTAAAGACTGGGCCAGTATGCACCTATCATGGTATGATAGATTCCATCTAGTGAAATAATTTGCCTTCCCTAAAATACTCTATATCCTGAGAACCATTCCAATTGATATTCCGTGTAAGTTACTACAGCAATGGCAAGGAGTACTAAACAAATTTCTTTGGGAGAACAAGAAACCGAGGATAGCATTTGATATACTCCGCCAAAAAAATAAGAATGGTGGTCTTAATTACCCAGATCTTTTTCTTTACCATACTGCGGCCAGACTAGTTAATTTACTACAATTGTTGCACCACCCAGAACCTCCAATCTGGGAAAATATATTCAAACCACTCCTAAAACAATTTACAATTAGCAAAGTAATCTGGAATAGACCAAAGGACCGTCCCAAAACAATACGACATAACATCTATTTAACCTCTCTGCTGAAAATATGGGACAAGAACAGGAAAAATCTAGTACCAAAGATATCAAGGTATTCTACCTTCACATATCAATACTGGTCTCCACTAGGACTAGACAAATCCTTCAATGCATTCTGGAGTAGAGTAGAGCTATCTAGATTAGTAGATATCTCATCTCATAGAGGTTTATTGGAAAAATCAGAAATAGAATGCATAATGAATTTAAAAATTCACTGGTTTAGATACCTTCAATTACAGAATCTAGCTGACCACATTGACCTGAATAGATTACTTGACACTCCCAAATCAGAATTTGAGAATCTAATAGATTCAGCTTTGAATCATAGCAAGGGAATGATATCTAAAACATATAATACTATCTACCCAAACAACTAGAACATAGAAGTATCAGGACCAATGGTTTCAAGATTGCCAAATTGAAAAATCCACTGATAGATAGAATCGAATATGGTCATCCAACATTAATACTTCAAAATCTATTGTTACCAAAATACAAACTTATGAATTAATTAACAGATGGTATATAACACCAAAGAAACTTTCCAAGATTTCTTCCACATCTCCACCTAACTGCTGGAAAAATTGTGGGGAGGAAGGGAACTTTGCCCATTGTTGGTGGAGATGTAAACATATTGAATCATTTTGGAAAGCAGTGCTAAAGGAAATTCAGAAAATAACAGGATATGAAATCCCCCTGATGCCAGAAAATATTCTATTGGACCAATGGGACCAATACCAAGACCAAATTTCAACAATAAGAAGAGACCTAATAGCCGCCCTACTAGTAGCCGCAAAGAGCGCAATAGCTACCTTTTGGAAATCCAAGTCTACACCCCTTATTGATAATTGGCACAAAAAAATCTGGGACCATTATATATCAGAAAAGTTATATGAGAAAATTTTCCAAGAACAACCAACTTTATTGAGAAATGGTTTCCTTTCTTTGAATACCTCGAAAATAATAGTTCCTTACCTGGTCTTAAACTCTTTCATACATATGCAAATATATAAGTAATCTGTAGGGGTGTGCACAGTGGTTCAGCTGCCCTTTAATTTATGTGGGCAGCACAACACGACCCCTTAAAATTAGGGTGCAGGAACATATATCTAGAATTCGAAATCAGGTAAGAGAGGCACCATTGGTCCAACATTATTTAAGCTTTCAGCACAATCCTAGAGATCTCAGGATAACAGTTGTTGATATGATTCAGGAAGGTCTTCAGGATGGTCCCAGGAAATTGTTGCAACTGGAGTCAAGGTGGATCTTTAAAATACGGAGTTTGGCACCAGGAGGTCTTAATAGTGAAATGGATTATTCATGCTTTTTGGGATAATGGATGCCCGTCGTTGCTGTTCGCCTCATGATTTGTTTCATTCATTAGTCTCCCTTTGGAGATGTACAGAGACGTGTTAATTACATTGTCTCACTGATTATGAAATTGATGAATGTTGTTAATTTGGTTGATGTGTCTCTTTAAGGTTACAAAATGATCTAAGTGGTGTTGCTGTCTGTGCTGTGATGTAATTGTTGTAATTGTGTTTTCTTTATTGCTGTAATTGGGCCAATTATTCTATTAATGTTCTGTGATTAAGGGAGTCCTTTCTGTGTATGATTTCTGTCTGTCAATCCATGCGTGTTGTGTACTGAAGTTGAATTAGAATGGCATAAGCAGCAATATTTGAGTTACCAGTGAATTGGGGGCCGGTGAGTAGATGGAATGAATATATATAGTATTAAAAATCCTTCTATGTATGTTAAATTGGTTATTGATCATGTTTTACTCTTGTTCACAGTCCATATTTAATTGTGCCCATGAAGAAGTATGTTATATATGAAACGGGAATTGTATAAATATGCACGCATAATCCCGTCGGCACCTTTGGAATAATTTTCAGTTTGGACTGGAGCCTCCCAGCACCTACACCGGAACTCTCTATATGGAATTTTGTATGCTGCTATATTTTCACCACATATAGCCTATGGACATTGACTTCCAAAAATTATTTTCAAAAATCTTTTTTATAACAACCAGGACACAATTTTTGACTTTTATTGTATTTATTGCATGTTGAGACAGAGATATCAGATATTTTTATAGTATTTATTGTATATTTATTAATGTATATATTTATGTAATTACACTTTGCACTTTGCACTTATGCACTAAATATATATAAAAAATTGATAATTGAACATATATTCCCGGAATTATTTGTTTGTTGACAAACTCTGAACAGCAAACACCAAACACGTTCGGGAACGGGATATGTTTGGGTCCGGTGTTTGTCGTCGGGAACAAATACTCAACAGCCTGTTCTGGTTTTTTCCCCCGTTCGTGCCCATGTCTAATGCTGACTTGTATTACTGTCTGTTTGGCTGCTATTTCCAAATTTGGGTTCCAGAATCTTTAGTCAACTGTAGATGAGATAAATTTTGTCTGGTACAGCTTTAGAAATGTGTGACATGGCAAGTTGCCCTAAAGACAAGTCCCTTATCTATGCAAATATTAAAAATATAGGAACTCCATCACTGAAACAATTGCCATCCTAGTTTAAAGCAAAGAGCTCTGTCTCTTATATACTATGTCCCCACAGAGCATCATACTATCTGTTTGCTTAATTTATGCACCAGACCTCTAGAAAATATATATGCAAATTCTCTGTCCTTCTTGTATTTAGTCCATATCCCCGTTAATAAGTTATCAATTTCTGAATTTTAGCAGACTGTATTCCTACTAGGGAAACCACTAAAGCAGCATATTAGAGATGTTCATTGCAACATACGGGCAAATGTACTCAGAGAAATTGTATATTTATGACTTCTGTTAAAATGGGACCTGTGTTACAACTGGATTGCATCCAAAGTCTTGCAAGGTTAAGAGGGAATTCATACTGCGCTAACACATAAGGAGCACTCACTAACTTGGGAAACCTAGCCCACTGGCAATGTGAAATATCTAGAACAAATGTCCTTTTGCTAAAACTGTAAAATCTCGATCGCTTTCTCTCTCTCTTGTTTTATTAGGCACCCTCACGGAGAGTTGAAGTATTGCTCCTTCTTAGAAGAAAATGGTTGTAACTTGAAAATTGTCTACTTCATCAATATTTGAATACCAAAGTGGCTCTTAGAGCCACCAAAGAGCCACTCTGCATCTGGTGAGCTCATGTCTGTGGCACAAAAGCCCAGTTTAAAATAATTTTCTGATCTGCAGAGGAGCTGGAACTGTAGTCAAGAAGACCTGCATTTTTTTATTTCTTGCCCTCCCTTCTCCTCTGTTTGTCTCCCCTTATTAAATATGCAGACATTGTATTGTTCAAGTTGCTTGATGCTCTCAAATGGAAATGGAGGAGAAAAATATCTAAATGAAGAAACTCCAAAATGTACTTAGCTCATACAGAAATTGCATTCCTTTACAAATTTATAACATAGTACATTAGTCACTTACAAACAATAAAACAGCAAATCTATGAGATGGGTATGAACCATCCAGTGCATGCATGCGTGCACACAAAAACACAAGCTTCTCCAGGGAAGGCAGAAGGGGTCTTATGAGAATGACTGACAAAGACAGCACATCTGGCAATTGGTCTGGAGCTTAGGAAAGCTCTTGGAGCAGTCCCTGAAAAGATGCTGTAGCATGACTTCAGAAGTTTAGAATGCAGCAGGAGTAAACTGTGGGTAGAGAGAGAAATGTGTCTTCTAATGGGAAACAGAATACTTTAAAGAGCAGCAATGGTATGTCACAGCTAAGGAAAGTGCTAATGCTTCCTTACTCAGATAAAATTATGAAAAAGGATTGAAGCAGGCCAGAAAAAACCTTGCCACATTTGAACTGTTAAATTCACTGATGATGACAACATGAAAGAAGCAACCTAAACTCTGGATAAGTTGTGCCATAAAGAAAGCACAGGAAAATGATATGTGCAAGTACTATACAACCTAAAAAAAACAATCAAACAGAATGCTGAAAAATGTTATGAGGATTGTAGAGGATGAATTAAGTTGAGTGGAAAGTCATTCAGTCATAATCCAGCCTGAATAGGACTAGAGTGAAAGAAATGCCTGATTCTGAAGTGATTGCACTTACTTCCTTGCTATCTTCTTTCATGATGACTTGAAATTTGGATTCAAAGGCCCAGCTAGATGTTCACTTTTCTAAGTCTGCTATGACATGTCGTCTGTTCTTAGGGTGATCTGGTAAAGTGAGGGTCCCCCCTTACTGGCACCCTCACCGTCTGTCATCCTGCCAGCTCCCCAGGCAGGTGTCCTCCAGCCTCAGATGGGCAGAGAAGGGAGTTGCAGCACCTTGTTCCATCTCCTGCCCTGGGAATGACAGCACACTCCAGCTGCCTCTCCCTGCAATTCCTCCTTAGCATTCAAAGGAACTGGACTCTCCTTACCCCACCTCTCTGGATCTTCTCCTAGTCTTCACCCAGCCTTCCTGAGTGGTCTTTCTTTCATCATATCTGATGGGAGAGCTGGGTAGACTCTGCAGCCTCTTGGCCCCACCCACTCCATCCCCAGCCTAGGGTGGGGCATTTGGTCTGCCTGGCTCACCCCTACTGCTTCTGGAGCCTCTCCGGCGGCTTCCTTGGCAGCTTGGGGCCTATGCCCACCAGGCTTGTGCTGCTAACAATCTCCTGTGGGCCTGGCTGAGGTTGAGCTGCCTGGGCAACTGCAGGAGAAGGGTGAGTCAGCTGGGTGGCTGCAGGCTGTTCCTCAGGGTTGTTCCTTGGTGTTGGCTGCTGGAGGCCTAATGGTGAAGGAGGCCTGGAGCTCTGTAGAGGCACCTGCAGCTGAGGTACTGCCAGAGACGGTGCTGCAGGGCCTGAAGGTGCCTGCTGCTGCAAGGCTGGTGGGAGGGGTGGACAGGAGGCTGGCATAGGGTTGCCATCCCCCTGCCTGGGGCGGGGGATCCCCCGATCCCACCCTTTCCCCTGTTTCCACTCACCTGGGCGGCAGGGGAGCATGCCCCCAGGGTGCCCACTCCCTGGGGATTGCGGTGCGTCCCCGCTGGGGGGCACGCTCCCGTGCCATGAGAGCGGGCAGCAGCAGTGGTGGCAGAGAGCCAGCAGCAGTGGCAAGAGCAGGCCGCTCTCACTGCTGTGACTGCTGCAACCTGCTCCCTTGCTGTGACCGCTGCCGCTGCCCCTGCCCCTGTGCAGCCTGCGCCAGCAGGGACAAGGGGCATGGCAGGGGTGAGAGAGCGAGCTGCCTGCTCTCTCTGTCCCTTCCCGGCATGTGTGACATCATCTCGCAGGGCACCCTTTGATCGTGCGTGATGATGTCACTCCCAGAAATGACATTGTCACACATGCTGGGAGCATGCACGGACAGGCCCTCCGGAGAAGCCACAGCATAAGAGCTAGCGTCCCAGTCTTCCGCCAGGTAACTTAAGGGACCTGGCAACCCTAGGATGGTATTACCAGACATAAAGAACAATCGATATACAAATGTAATCGGGTTTATTATTTAATTATTATGGATATGTATTTATTGGATGGGGTAAAAGTTGGAATGGGCCGGAATGGGCATTAAAGAAATAGTGGTACCAGAAAGAACAGTGGGATGTGTTAAAGACATTGAAAAACAGTATTTTAGAAATGAAAACATGGAGATATCATCCTTTTATTAACCTTTTCCCTGCCCAAATGCTCCTGGAATAGCACGGAACAGGTCAGAATGGGCACTAAAGGAATGTTAGTACAACAAAAAACTGTGGGAAGTATTAAAGAATCTGCAGAATAAGATTTTAGAAATGAAAACATGGAAATATCATGCTTTTATTAACCCTTCCTGCTCCCAGAACAGAACGAAACAGGCCAGAATGAGCACTAAATGAATGTATCAGAGTGTCTGTTTAATTGTCAGTTCTCTAGCCAGAGTTATGCCATGTTAACTTGCTATAATTCATAGTTGGTTAGCTTTCTCCCTCTAGGCCCAGGTGGTGACCAGGCCACATATATCCATGGGAGCAAAGAGTTTTTATCAGCCCGTTCCAGCCAACGACCTTGACATCCTCGTCTTCCCATGTCTTCACACACAGGACTAAGGGGGGAGGCTGGGAATAGATGTTTGAAAAGTGGTTACTTTCATTTCATGTGTCATTCTCAACAAAGCTTTCATTCACCCAAGGGTCTCAAACCCTTGGATTGTGGACACCTGTATCCTGAGCATAATCTTCCAATAAACCTTTTGAAAGCAAGAAACCTTGTGCTGGTACCAAGAAACCTTATGCTAGTACCACAAAAACAGTGGAAAGCTTTAAAGACACAAGAGAACAATATTCTATAAATGAAAACATGGGAATATCATGCTTTTATTGACCCTTGCCCTGCCAAAACACTCCCAGACCTTTTAAATATTTGTATTGCACTGTTGTGTATTACTGTTTTAAAATTGTAAAATGTGAGCTTTTTAGTGTGCTGTTTTACAAAATGTAATCAGCCCTGAGCCAGCCAGTTTGGGGAAGGCAGAATAGAAATTGAAAATAAATAAATAAATAAATAAACAAAGCAGGCCAGAATGAGCACTAAAGAAATGTTTATTTGTGGTATGATAAAGTAAAGGTCAGTGTAGACTTCAAAAATCATTATATTAGGAGAGCCATGTTGAGAATTTGGAATAAATACAAACTGAGATTATCACAGAAGACATTGCTTTGGATTAAACACAGGAAGTGTTTTATAGAGGTGAAATGACTACTAGACAGGGATGGCTGACTTATGGAGACTTACTAGAATTCTCACAAGGAGACTGTAAATTGAAGACAAGGGAAGATTTAATAGCTAAAGGTTATAAATGTCAATAGTTTTTCTATGCTCAACTTCTAGAAAGGTTTAAACCAGTTAAAAAAATTATGGGGCTTTGATTACAAAAAGACAACGTTTGAAAAAGAGCTTTGTACAAAGGACAAACATGTTATTTCCAAAAAGTATAAACTTTTGTTGACATTTGGAATGGAAGAAGAATCTGTGAAAGATTATATGACGAAACGGGCTAAAAACTTTGAGTATAATATACTAGTGGGAAAATATGTGGGTAAAGGGGCTCAAATTCACTTAGAGTTCCACACTTTAAGAAAATTTCTATAAAATGACGTATTGGTGGTGTATGTCTCCTGATTAATTAGCACAAATTAGTAAAGGTATGTCAAACAAATGTTGGAAATGTGAGAAACATGAAGGAGGCTAAAATGGAGCACTGGATGAACATACTTTAGGTTGGTTGTTTCACCACAGCTGCTGGCGAAACGTCAGGAACTACAATGCGAAGACCACTGCAATACAGCCCGGAAAACCCACAACAACCATTGTTCTCCGGCCGTGAAAGCCTTCAACAATATATACTTTAGGTTCTTTGGCAGGTACAGTTCTACTGTCACATCATTAATTAATCTGGTCACCCTATAAGGTCCTAAATACTTCCAGGTCGAGTTCCACTGTCACATCATTAATTAATCTGTTCACCCTAAAAGGTCCTAAATACTTCCAACCTAGCTTCTTGCATAGTTGTTCTCCCCTAAAGTTCTTAGTCAACACATACATGGTGTCGCCAGGTTTCAGCTCCCAGAGGGCGAAACATTTTATCCACCTGGATCTTATAGGTCTGCTTAGCCTTCTCCAAGGCTTGTTTCTCCAGCCCCCATTGATCAGAGCTGTGAATACTCTTGTTATAACAATACTCTGTATACAGCAGGTAGTCTACCCAATCATCTTTCTGATGGTTAATATAGCTCTTCAGGAACTGTTCCAAGGTCTTAGTGCGTTCTGACTGTCCATCAGTTTCTTGGTGCTAGGAGGAGCTAAGTCCTTGCTCAATTCTGGTCACTTTCAGAAGCTCCTGCCAAAACTTGGCAACAAATTGACTTCCTCTATCTGAGATCATCTTATCAGGGAAAGCATACAGTCACACCACATTTTTCATGAACAGAGTAGCCAGCTTTTTTACTGTGGGCAGCTTAGAACATGGCATAAAGTGGGCTTGCTTTGAAAATCCGCCAACACCAGGATCACAGTCTTCTCCTTTCTAGGCGGAAGGTCAGTAAAAAAGTCCATAGAAACTATAGACTAGGATCTGGAAGGGGTTTCTAGCAGTTGCAATAGTCCTGGAGGTCCCTTCACGCCCCCCCCCCCATTTTTTCCCTGTTAAGCAAATTGGGCAAGTCATCACATACTGAGAAATATCTTTCTTCATCCCTGGCCACCAAATTTGTCTCTGAACTAAAATTAAGGTCTTGATGAACCCAAAATGACTGGACAGTTTATCATCATGACATTTTCATAGTACTTCACCATGAAGGCTTTCCAGTATATATAGATTGCCATTTCTGTATCAGCATCCATCCTTCTTTTCCATGAGAGGATCTTGGGAGCCTGCCCCCCTTCTTTTCTCAGCTCCTCTTTGACATTTTCTAACCAGAGGTTAGACACCGTTAAAAGGAGTTTTCATGCCTGCTGTCGTGTCACTACAGCCCCTCCTAGTTGTGTTAACATAGTGTCTACAATCTCTTTCTGTTGGCTTTCATGTTGTGGGTGGCATCTGCTAGGAAATTTGATGTGCCGGGGAGGTGTTTGAGTATAAATTGAAACTTTGAAAAGAACTCCGCCCATCAGAATTGTTTTGCACCTTACCGTTGGGGTTTCCTGAGGGCTTCCAAGTTCTTGTGGTCTGTCCATACCTCAAATGGTACCTTTGCCTCTTCAAGTCACTGCCTCCAAGTCAACAGGGCTAATTTAACGGTAGCTGCTTCCTTGTCCCATACAGACCAGTGTTTCTCCATGTCTGAAAAATTGCATGTCATGAGTCAGCCCTGATCTGCCTGTTGACAATGAGCCAAGAAGCATGTGTGCATCTTGCTGTTTAGGTCTGTCTGTCATAACTGATGTAAAAGATCTATTTGACAGGTCCTTGGATGATGCAAGAGCGAAGAAACAGCCTTTGACACCTCACCTGATGTGCTGGGATTGGACACTGGGGGGGGGGGGAGTGCTATGGATGTATATAAGCCAGCTGTGTCTGGTGTAAGTGTGGAGCTTGTTCCATTAAGTGCTTGGCGAAGAACTTTGACACTGAGAACAAAGTCCTGTATATAAGTCACTGTAAAATAAATGTACATACACTTTTACTACTACAAGTGTGTGGAAGCCTTATTTATAGCTCAGCTACAGTTCAAACCATGCTGCACCAACAGGGTTATGGGCCCAGAACCACATGGCGGGCATTGAAGTTTTGAGGAACTGTGAGCGGTGAAGTCTCAAGGGGCTTGGAGCTGAAGGCTGTGGACAGTGAAGTCCAGGAGTGACTGTTCTGCGCTGATGAGGAAAAACAGCAGCTGGATAGCTGTCCTCACAGGGAAGCAGTGCGGAGGAGGAGGAGAAGGAAGACGTTCTCCCGGAGCCAGTCCAGATACCAGAGATGGCACAAATCCAAACAGCCCTGCCGGTGGAGAAGCTCACGGATGAGAACTACCAGGTATGGTCCATCCGAATGCAGCATTACCTTAAGAGGGAAAGTCTTTGGATCTGTGTTGCCAACCCTTCAGACGACCCATGCTGCCAGAGGTGGTGAAAGATGAAAGGGCACTGGCTGTAATTGTGTTAAGCATAGCCGACAGCCAGCTAAACTATGTAGCTCACGAAAACACAGCTCAGGCGGCTTGGAAGGCACTCAAGGTCGTGCACCTGCGTGAGTCAGCAGGAGTCTTGATAGCCTTGACAAGAGCCCTGTACCGAAGGGTTCAGAAGCCTGGAGAACCAGTGCAAGAACACATAGCCGCATTGATGCAGAGCTTCAGGGACCTGGAGCTAAGAGGAAAGACTTTCTCAGAGCCGGACCGGGTATATATTTTGCTCTCCAGCGTAGCACTTGAGTATGATATTCTCCTGACAACTTTGGAGATGGTGCAAGCAGACGATTTAACATGGAGCTATGTCATAGCTAAACTGCTTCATTATGAAAGGAGGCAAAGAGACAAGCTGTTAACTGAGTCTGGGCGTGCATCCAAGTCTGGGCATGCAGCCAAATCTGGGAACGCAGCCAAGTCTACAGCGTGTTCTGAGGGGACCGACAGCAAACTACAGAGAGACAACAGGCAAGGTGTTCCGATGTCTCCAGTTTTGCTGGCAACCAGAAAGTGTTGGACCTGTGGAAACAAATCCCATTTTCGTAGAGAGTGCCCACATCGAAGGAAAGGAAGGAGGCCGGAAGCCAGCAACAGCCGAGGTGATTCCAGAAGTGGAGAAGCAAGGCTGGTGGTGTCTGCTGTCGCTTGAAGCTGCTGGCTTGTCGATTCGGGCGCTTCTCAGATAATTTGCCAGGAGGAGTCCGTGATGGAGGACGTCCATGAGTCAACACTGCGTCACGTCAGGCTAGCAGACAGGAGTTGTGCAAAGGTGACTTGCCAGGGCAAACTAACTTTTCCTTCCTTAGGACACACCTTCAGGGATGTATTATGTGTACCCTCATTAGAAAGCAACCTGTTGAGTGTGTGTGCTCTAACCAGAGTAGGGTTTAACGTATCTTTTTCCCAGAGTGGGTGCACGATCTCTAAAGAGGGAAAGCCTCTGATGCAAGGTGAATTGCGTAATGATGTCTATTCCATTGAGAATGTTAAAGTAGGGGCACAAGTTGTGTCCATGAGGGGTGTGTTCATATTTTACACTGCAGGCTTGGTCATATCGGGTATGAAGCACTAATACCAGGGGAAAGTGTAAAACCATGTAAGCATTTGCTAGACTGCCAGGTCTGCAAACAGGTAAAGAGTCATGCTAATCTTGTGGCTAAGTCCAGTAGCCGTGTGTCAAATAAGCCCTTAGAACTGGTCCACATGGATCTGATAGGGCTGTACCCTCAAAGCCATTCAGGGAAATGATATGCTTCGATTATCTGTGATGATAAGAGTCGTTATCTGTGGGCCTATGTGCTGACACACAAGTCAGACACGTTTCAAGCAGTGAAGTACTGGCACAAAAGAGCTGAGTTGCAGCTGGGTGAAATGCTTCATGCCATTCACACCAACATGGGTGGAGAGTTCCAGACAAATGAATTCTCTAGATGGTTGAATAAAAAGGGAATTGTTCATAGAATGGCAAACTCAGGGGTTCCAAGTGAAAATGGCGTGGTAGAACGCAGTGGTGGAAAAGTCCAAACAATAAAGTCCGAACAACCATGCTGACAGATGCAGACTTGCTGGTATCTTATTGGGCTGAGGCATTGGGAGCAGCCTGTTGTGTCAGCAACAGGGTTTGGAGTAGGGCAATAAATGATATTCCCTACAGAGTGTTGTACAAAAAGGACCCAAAGGTCGGGTATCTAAGAGTGTTTGGGGTTAAAGCTTGGGTGAATGTACCTCTAAAGCAGAGGAGAAAGGGATCCGTCAGAGCAATTCAACATGTGTTTGTCGGATATCAGTCTGGTATGAAATCCTACAGGTTTGTCACAGCAGACCGAAAGGTTTGTTTTAGCAGATCTGCAAGCTTTAATGAGCACAATGGCTGGGAAAGACTCCATGGTAAGGAGGAGAAATCACAGGTGTTTCTGCCATTAACAGAGCACAAAGAGGCTCAGAGTGGCAACAGTCAGCCACAGAGTGTGATTCATGAGCAGGAGGTTAAAAGGGAAGAGAAATCTCCTAGAACACAGTCTCAGAGTCCTGGTATGAGAATTCCAAGAGTGTCACAACGCTCCACAAAAGAAGTGCCTCCTGTGAGATATGGCTTTGAGCCAGATCTGCTGCAAGTAAATTTTGTGTGGGTGCCAGAACTGGATGACTATCAAGAAGTTTTGCGGCTAGATGGGTCTGAGAGAGAGGCTTGGTTCGCTGCTATGCGACAGGAATATGAGTCCCTCGTAGATCACCAAGTGTTCTCTCTGTCTGAAATGCCAGAAGGGAAAAGCCCAGTGGGCTGTAAGTGGTTGTATAAAGTGAAATATAACCCTAACGGAGGTTTTAAGCGCAAGGCTCGCCTTGAGGCAAAGGGATACTCCCAAATAAAGGGGCAGGATTATGATTTAGTGTTTTCATCAACTATGAGGGGGGAAACCTTAAGAGCTGCTCTGTGCAAAGCGAGTGCAGAGGGCTTAGCGCAGCCGCGACCCCCGGGGGCCCCCGGCCCGCCGGAGGCGGGGCGGGGGGCGTCGGGGGGAGCGGCGCAGCCGCGACCCCCGGGGGCCCCCGGCCCGCCGGAGGCGGGGCGGGGGGCGTCGGGGGGAGCGGCGCAGCCGCGACCCCCGGGGGCCCCCGGCCCGCCGGAGGCGGGGCGGGGGGCGTCGGGGGGAGCGGCGCAGCCGCGACCCCCGGGGGCCCCCGGCCCGCCGGAGGCGGGGCGGGGGGGCGTCGGGGGGAGCGGCGCAGCCGCGACCCCCGGGGGCCCCCGGCCCGCCGGAGGCGGGGCGGGGGGCGTCGGGGGGAGCGGCGCAGCCGCGACCCCCGGGGGCCCCCGGCCCGCCGGAGGCGGGGCGGGGGGGCGTCGGGGGGAGCGGCGCAGCCGCGACCCCCGGGGGCCCCCGGCCCGCCGGAGGCGGGGCGGGGGGCGTCGGGGGGAGCGGCGCAGCCGCGACCCCCGGGGGCCCCCGGCCCGCCGGAGGCGGGGCGGGGGGCGTCGGGGGGGAGCGGCGCAGCCGCGACCCCCGGGGGCCCCCGGCCCGCCGGAGGCGGGGCGGGGGGCGTCGGGGGGAGCGGCGCAGCCGCGACCCCCGGGGGCCCCCGGCCCGCCGGAGGCGGGGCGGGGGGCGTCGGGGGGAGCGGCGCAGCCGCGACCCCCGGGGGCCCCCGGCCCGCCGGAGGCGGGGCGGGGGGCGTCGGGGGGAGCGGCGCAGCCGCGACCCCCGGGGGCCCCCGGCCCGCCGGAGGCGGGGCGGGGGGCGTCGGGGGGAGCGGCGCAGCCGCGACCCCCGGGGGCCCCCGGCCCGCCGGAGGCGGGGCGGGGGGCGTCGGGGGGAGCGGCGCAGCCGCGACCCCCGGGGGCCCCCGGCCCGCCGGAGGCGGGGCGGGGGGCGTCGGGGGGAGCGGCGCAGCCGCGACCCCCGGGGGCCCGGCTGTCTTTGTCTTTGTCTTTGTCTTTGTCTTTGTCTTTGTCTTTGTCTTTGTCTTTGTCTTTGTCTTTGTCTTTGTCTTTGTCTTTGTCTTTGTCTTTGTCTTTGTCTTTGTCTTTGTCTTTGTCTTTGTCTTTGTCTTTGTCTTTGTCTTTGTCTTTGTCTTTGTCTTTGTCTTTGTCTTTGTCTTTGTCTTTGTCTTTGTCTTTGTCTTTGTCTTTGTCTTTGTCTTTGTCTTTGTCTTTGTCTTTGTCTTTGTCTTTGTCTTTGTCTTTGTCTTTGTCTTTGTCTTTGTCTTTGTCTTTGTCTTTGTCTTTGTCTTTGTCTTTGTCTTTGTCTTTGTCTTTGTCTTTGTCTTTGTCTTTGTCTTTGTCTTTGTCTTTGTCTTTGTCTTTGTCTTTGTCTTTGTCTTTGTCTTTGTCTTTGTCTTTGTCTTTGTCTTTGTCTTTGTCTTTGTCTTTGTCTTTGTCTTTGTCTTTGTCTTTGTCTTTGTCTTTGTCTTTGTCTTTGTCTTTGTCTTTGTCTTTGTCTTTGTCTTTGTCTTTGTCTTTGTCTTTGTCTTTGTCTTTGTCTTTGTCTTTGTCTTTGTCTTTGTCTTTGTCTTTGTCTTTGTCTTTGTCTTTGTCTTTGTCTTTGTCTTTGTCTTTGTCTTTGTCTTTGTCTTTGTCTTTGTCTTTGTCTTTGTCTTTGTCTTTGTCTTTGTCTTTGTCTTTGTCTTTGTCTTTGTCTTTGTCTTTGTCTTTGTCTTTGTCTTTGTCTTTGTCTTTGTCTTTGTCTTTGTCTTTGTCTTTGTCTTTGTCTTTGTCTTTGTCTTTGTCTTTGTCTTTGTCTTTGTCTTTGTCTTTGTCTTTGTCTTTGTCTTTGTCTTTGTCTTTGTCTTTGTCTTTGTCTTTGTCTTTGTCTTCGTCTTCGTCTTCGTCTTCGTCTTCGTCTTCGTCTTCGTCTTCGTCTTCGTCTTCGTCTTCGTCTTCGTCTTCGTCTTCGTCTTCGTCTTCGTCTTCGTCTTCGTCTTCGTCTTCGTCTTCGTCTTCGTCTTCGTCTTCGTCTTCGTCTTCGTCTTCGTCTTCGTCTTCGTCTTCGTCTTCGTCTTCGTCTTCGTCTTCGTCTTCGTCTTCGTCTTCGTCTTCGTCTTCGTCTTCGTCTTCGTCTTCGTCTTCGTCTTCGTCTTCGTCTTCGTCTTCGTCTTCGTCTTCGTCTTCGTCTTCGTCGGCGTCGGCGTCGGCGTCGGCGTCGGCGTCGGCGTCGGCGTCGGCGTCGGCGTCGGCGTCGGCGTCGGCGTCGGCGTCGGCGTCGGCGTCGGCGTCGGCGTCGGCGTCGGCGTCGGCGTCGGCGTCGGCGTCGGCGTCGGCGTCGGCGTCGGCGTCGGCGTCGGCGTCGGCGTCGGCGTCGGCGTCGGCGTCGGCGTCGGCGTCGGCGTCGGCGTCGGCGTCGGCGTCGGCGTCGGCGTCGGCCCCTCGCCCCTCGCCCCTCGCCCCTCGCCCCTCGCCCCTCGCCCCTCGCCCCTCGCCCCTCGCCCCTCGCCCCTCGCCCCTCGCCCCTCGCCCCTCGCCCCTCGCCCCTCGCCCCTCGCCCCTCGCCCCTCGCCCCTCGCCCCTCGCCCCTCGCCCCTCGCATGGAGGATTTTATTTTTGGCAGCCTCTTCTACAAGCAAAACTTTTGTGGTACAAAGTTGTAATGGTATAAAATGGTAAAAACTTCATAAAATTGTAAATTTACTAACAATCCATCTCAAGTAAGTATATTGATAATTCAAACAGTATTTCTTCTATAATCATATTAGGCATAAATATTAAACATAACTTTTAAACATTAAGTAAATGTATTAAATACTCGGTAGAGATGGGTTGAAGGTTTTATCTTAAATCCTGAACAGCTTGAAACCTTCAACTGAGAACTGAAAACACATTTCTCTGTTTTATAGAAACTGTTTTTCAGTACAAAATATATGGGATGTATGTTTTTGTTGCACTCTCCCAACCAGGAGACAGACTGCTCCTAAGAGTTTAATGGCTTCTTTCATTAACAAACACTAGTTGTTTTCATTAAGTGAGGTATCAAAATATAAATGTTCATTTAAATGAAATAGAAAAATAGAACAGATGAACACAACAAGAATTAAGTTTCCTAACATTTCTTAATGAAATCTAACTCAGTCAGATTAACGATGAAATGCATTCACGTTACCGTAGCACATATTACAAGGGTAAGTTTCCTGCCTGGATCTTCATGAGATTTCTTTTGGCCAAAACCCTGATCTGCTATTTTGATTACCATTTTTATATATTATCTTATGCAGAAATCTAACATCTTTTCATATGATAACATAGATAAATATCAAACCACTATTTACTATTTTCAATCATGTGACATTCTACCTAGCCAAAAGTACCACTATGCCCAGCTGCAAGATAAGAGATATGGATAGTAAAAATGACAGGAAAAGTTACATGACCAGATCATCCTTGGTCTCTGCTAACAATTAAAGAACATGTATTTGATACTGTTCACTATTTTTAATTGGCCGTCAAAGATAAAGAAGCACCAGTTATACACCATACTAGAAAAAGAACTACAGTGAAGTTCATACAGCGTTATTTAGAATGCATATGTTTCACTAAGTATGTGTTCTAAACCATAATCAGCAGTCTACTGGTTTGAATCCCACTACTGACATGAGCTCAGTAGGTGGCCTTGGGTCAGCCACTCCTCTCAGCCCCAGCTCCATTGTGGGGATAAGAATAACACTAACTTGTTCACTGCTCTGGGTGAGGCGCTAATATGTGTAAAAGAGTGGTATATAAGCACAGTTATTGTTATTATTTATATTTCCATGACACCATCCCTTGACCTGTGAAATTAAGTATTTTGATAAATATGAAAGTGATACAAAATATAAATGCATTGCATAATGTGTGAGTGTACATATACAAACTTTAAAAATTGTATTGGATAATACCGCAAAGCATGATTACTGAGAAAGCTGCTTTCACTGCTTTCAGTGTGGAGAGCTGCTTGTAGATCAAAACAACCTGGCGAGCTGTCTTCATGTAGAGTGCACTTGATTCTCTTGGCTTTCAATTCTGCTTTTGTTCAGCATGGGTAAATCAATGTGTCAGCAGTAAACATTAGTATCACTCCTCTCTGAATGACCTTTTAAATTTTACTGCCTATCATGTCAAAGCAATTAAAATTAACAATACAGTTACTAAGCTGCTAAGATCAATTAATAGCTCTTAGGCTTTATTTATTGATCTAGTGACATCTTCAAAACCCACTGGTAGCAGACTATACATACTTCTCTTCTATCCACAATATATACACAAGGATTGATTACATATTCTTATCTTCTAAATTACATATTTAAATGACATATTCTTATCTCCTAAATTAATTAGTCAAACTCTTACATCAAGGATTGGTGACAAGTTGTGGACAGACTATGCTTGGACAGAATGTACACTGAGAATAAATGACAAACAAATTGGAAACTAAATAAATCACTTTTATTTAACAAATAAATTTCTTCTGAAGTCTCTTTAGAAATTAAACAATAGAAACAAACTATGTGGCATTCCTCAAATCCATGTGTAGGATGCTATGGAAGTGGTACTTAGAGGGAAATTAATCTCCATTGCCTCCTGTCATGAAGAGCAAAAAGAAAACATTAGAAATGAAATGATATCTAGAATAAGAAAACTAGAATATGAACACAAAAAAGGCCACCCAATCTATAAACTTACTAGCATAAAATTAGAGGGAAAAACCTCCTCACATTCTATACAAGCTATTAAAGGCACCCAGGAAAAACCCAAACTAATTCTGTTAAATTAGCCAATGTATTTGCTGAATACTACCAAACCATTTGTACATCAGACA
This sequence comes from Eublepharis macularius, assembly GCF_028583425.1. NCBI lineage: Eukaryota > Metazoa > Chordata > Lepidosauria > Squamata > Eublepharidae > Eublepharis > Eublepharis macularius. The sequence continues at coordinate 78,579,406 of NC_072792.1, read as the reverse complement.
ATCCTGACACTAAATATATTTTAATTTTTTTATCATCACAGGAAATTTGGAAAAAAACTCACAAGAACATAAACAATATCTAGACCAGCCAGTCACAACAGAAGATGTTACAGTCACTATCAAATCCTTGAAAAAAATAACAAAGCTTCAGACAGGGATGGATTCCCTGCCAAATTTTTACAAAAAAATACATTCACCTACTTTCACCTCCACTAAGTGACACATGCAGCTCTGTTATGATAGGAGGTAGCATCCCTCTATCTTGGTCAGAGGCTGAAATAGTAGTTACTCCAAAAAAGGACAACAATATTACAAATACTAAATCTTCTCAACCAATACCCTTACTGAATCAAGACCAAAAGATCTTTACAAGCATATTTGCCAAAAGATTGTCTAAATTTAAATAACCAACTACATTCACCTTGACTTTATGCCAATAAGGAATGCTTTATGCCAATAAGGAATCTTTTTGACAATACATGTAACACTTTAACTATAATTAATTTCTGTGAAGTATACAAAACCCCTGCGTTACTTCTGGATTTTGATATAGAGAAGGCATTTGATTAAGTGGAAATACCATATCTAAAACTTTTACTTCAAAAAATGGGCAACCAATTCTAAAATGTCATTAAGGCTCTTTATCTTTCTCCAAAAGCTACAGTTAGGACTAACAATGTACATTTAATAGATATCCATATAGCAAGGGGAACTAGACAAGGCTGTCCCCTTTCCCCATTTCTGTTTGCCATAACTATAGACAGGGCCGGTACTACCATTAGACCAACTAGGCAGCCTCAAGAGGGGCATAGTTTTATACAGATTACTTTCTTGAAAAAAATGCAACTGAGAAAACCTATTGAGCACCCTCTAAATGTTCCTGTCCACAGACATCAAGCAGCTTAAAAGCTCACCATAACATTTTTATTTATTTATTTATTTGATTTATACCCTTCCCTCCCCATAGATGGGCTAAGGGTGGCTAACAACATTAAAAATACATTAAAATCACAGAAACATAAAATCAATAATATTTTTTTAAATGATTAAAATAGTCCAGGAGCAGGCTATTTAAACAAATATTGGGAGTCCGTATAAAGGCATGGCAGATGACTGAGGGCAGCTCCGGAAGAAATGGTGGTCTTAGATGGAAGAAGGACACTCGCTGGCACTCAGCCAAAGGCCCAGCAGAACATCTGTTTTACAAGCCCTGCAAAACTGTAACAGGTCTCACAGGGCCCAGATCTCCAGCAGGAGAGCATTCCACCAGGCCAGGGCCAGGGCAGAAAAAGCCCTCACCCTGGTTGAGGCCAGATAGATGTCCTTTGGGCCAGGGACCACCAGGAGTTGCTTGTCTGCAGAGTGCAACACCCTGCAGGGGACGTAGTGAAAGAGGTGGTCCCGCAGGTATGGAGGTCCCAGTCCATGAAGGGCTTTAAATACCAAGGTTAACACCTTGAACCGGATCTGGAACTCCACTGGAAGCCAGTGCTGTTGGCACAGCACATGATGAATGTGCGCTTGGATGGGCATTCCGGTAAGGACGTGTGCTGCTGCATTCTGGATCAGCTGTAACTTCCGGGTCAGGCCCAAGGGCAGACCAGGATAGAGTGAGTTGCAGTAGTCTAGCCTGGAGGTGACCATTGCATGGATTACTGTGGCCAGGTCCTGGGGTGAAAGATAGGGTGCCAGTTGCCTGCCCTGTCGAAGATGAAAAAAGGCAGACCTGGCAACAGTCATGACCTGGGCCTCCACTGAAAGTGTGGCATCCAAGGTCACACCCAGACTCCTCACCATCAGTGAAGGTTTCAATTGTACCCCATTGAGGGCTGGGAGCCACTTCCCAGCTCGATAGTCCCATGATCCAGACACAGAACCTCTGTCTTCAGGCAATTCAATTTCAGGTGACTCTGATGTAACCATACCATCACAGCCTCAAGACCCTTGACCAAGGAATCCAAAGCAAGATCGGACTGGCCATCTGTAATGATTCCAAGTAAATGTGTGCATGTATCTTTAAATGCTTGATGAGATAGATGAAGAGTGGGGGGTGAAGGAGATGGATGAGTGAGTGATATGATTGGCTGAGGACAGGGTGGGTGGAGTGAAGGCAGTTTGAGACTGAGAGAAGAGAGAAAATTTTTAGTCAGAAGAAAGCAGACTAGCTGTGTGCTGCCTGAATATGTTGAAGTGTTTATGAGAGAAATATAACCTGTGTGGAACCTGAACTGAGCATGTTTGTGAAAGGACACTCAGTCAGGGAAAGAGAGGCCAGCTGTGTGAATGAGAGTAAATGAAGTAACTTTAAGAACCGAGAACTACGTTTATGAAACCGATATGCTTCTGGACTAAATAAAAGTTTATTTTTGTTTTGTTATATCCCAGTGTAGCTGTCATTGCTATATCCCATTCCTATCTTCAGGGCCACATAGAACCACAAAGGAGCCTGATGCCTAGGAACGTTACCAAAGGGAAAATTTAAGTAAAATATCTTGGAATAAAATATTCCTGGTGGCAGCAGACTACCCAGAGGGTTAAGGGATAGATTAAAAGAAAAATCTACCCTAAAGAAAGTAAAAGTCATAACAAGTGGAGGCATAGTGGTGGGATCTCAAACATCCTGAGAAGAAAATATTTAAGTGGGATATAATAGCCTGGGAGGGGGGAACATTCTGAGAGAAAAGCATTCTGAGGGGACAGATAGCCAAAGAGACCGAGTGTTCAGTTAAATCCTATGAGGAATATAGAACTGTTATAAAGGAAAGACACAGAAGAACTAGTAGGATTTATAAGAGAGAAGTTTAGTAAAATTGTAGAAGGAAATGCAAGTAAAAGAGAAAATGGCAGAGTTTATGGAGATGAAAAAGGAGGCTCTGATTCAGAAGTGCAATGAGTTAAATTTACCTCATGAGGGGAAAAGTGTAGAAGAACTGAGAGTTATACTAATACAAAGCAGTGTGGAGCCAAGTAGAACTGCAGAGGAGAGAAACCCTGAGGGAATGTACAACCCTAGTCCAGAATATTTAGAATTTCTGAGGGAAAAGTTGAAAGTTGAAGCAGAACTTAGAACTCGAGAAAGACAAAAACAAAGGGAAAGGGAATCTGAAAGGGAAGCTGAAATAGAACAATAACAGTTTGAGAGGCAAAAGTGGAAAGCTGAAACGGAACTTAGAGTTCAAGAGATGGAAAGACACACCAGTTTGGAAGCAGAAAGATTACAATTAGAAAGAGAGCGACTTAAGAATGGGGACAAAAAGGAGGGAAACTCTGAACCCAGAGCTGATTTACCTCGAGTTACCCCAAAAGATTTCATGGTGTATGTGTCAGGAAAAGATCCACTAATTTTCCTGTCCACTTTTGAGCAATCTGCTCAGAACTGGGAAATACCAGATACACAATATATGAAGTATTTACCCAGCTTAATTAGAGGGGAATTGGCTGAGATCCACAACACATTTCCTTCAGATAAGCCTGTTGTTTATGCTGAATACAAAGAGGCAGTATATGACAGATTTAGGCTAGGTGCTGATTGCCCCCCCAGTTGGAATAAGAGGCAGACACAAGGCTTGGCTAATAAAGGGCCACTTTTATTTAGGCAACAACATGAACTGCAACAACTAAAGAACCCTGGCAAGGGCCTAACCAGTGATACAGGTCAAGCCCTTGGGTCACTCCCCTGGACCCCGCCTTGCCCTGTCTGGGCGAGACCCACTGCCCCGGATGCGAGCCATCCACATGCATGGCTGGGATCCGGCCGGCCTGGCGGATGGTTTCCCCCTTAAAGCTCCAAGCACCTCCGCCGCAGAGCATGAGAGAAGGACTTGTCCAGGAGATCCCACCAGGCAGCCTGCCCTCTCAACTGGCCGCCGCAAAGCATGCTAGCCGATCCTGACAGGCCCCCAATATCCCCACCAATGAGGATGTGCCAAGGGTACTCACCATCCCGCTAACATCCCCCCAACTAAATCCTGCTATTGATGGCCTATACAGCACCACCATAGTCCAATAGCCACAGCTCCAGCAAGCAGTACAAGGTAGGCAAAAAACTTCCTTCCCCAAGGCCAATCATGGAAAGAAAGGAAAAATTCCTACCTGGCCCCACAAAAGGCAACCGGTCAAAAACCTGCACTGCTACTGGGGGGGCGGGGGGGCCAAGCACGAGGCAACAAGTGCTGATGCAGAGGCAGGACTGTCCTGTTAATGCACTTAGCTCTGCCCCCTTCCCATGTGACCCTGAGAGGCCGGGGAAACGCTGCCATTTATCCTCCGCAGCGGCAAATGCGGCCCCCGGCCTCAAGCCCTTGGCTGCTGGCCGGGTGGGGGATGAATTGCCCCCCCTGTCGGAATAAGAGGCAGACACAAGGCTTGGGTAATAAAGGGCCACTTTTATTTAGGCAACAACATGAACTGCAACAACTAAAAAACCCTGGCAAGAGCCTAACCAGTGGTACAGGTCAAGCCCTGGGGTCACTCCCCTCGACCCCGCCTTGACCTGTCTGGGCGAGAACCGCTGCCCCGGATGCGAGCCATCCATATGCGTGGCTGGGATCCGGCCGGCCTGGCGGATGGTTTCCCCCTTAAAGCTCGAAGCACCTCCGCCGCAGAGCATGAGGGAAGGACGTGTCCAAGAGATCCCACCAGGCAGCCTGCCCTCTCAACTGGCCACCACAAAGCATGCCAGCCGATCCTGACAGGCCCCCAATATCCCCACCAATGGGGATGTGCCAAGGGTACTCACTGTCCCGCTAACATCCCCCCAACTAAATCCTGCCAACGCTAAGGCCGAGCCCCTGCTCAGGCCTTCTCACCCCACAGGTGACTTACTGTAAGCCATAGCCCTTGCCTCAGGTCATCTAACTATATATATATACATGTTGTTGCCCATCACCAAAAGGTGGTCCCCATTGCCTCGGTAGAGGTTGGCCAAGCGGGTCTTAATCCTGAGATGGCGGAGATAAATGACCAACCCATTCCCCCAAGCTAACTGAACTATCTCCAACCAAATAGTTAAGATGCCAGGCCACAACTTGCTAATCCACTGCAAGTCAGCCTGCAGCTGCAAAACAAGGGGCCATACCCTTTACAAGCCCAGGTCATTACCTCACAGGTGAATGACCAATATGTCAGGCAGAGGACCACTCCTCCCCTCAAACAGCAAAGGCAGCAGCCCTAGCCACCTTAGGCCTGATCAGCCCTGCCACTCAACCGTGGCCCACTCGCTTAGCCCAAGTTGGGACCCGATGGCCATCCTCTTGGCTTGGTGGGCCACCCAAAACCATGCTGTGTCCACATATAATGATCTGCAGCCTTCCTGGCGAAACACAGCACCTGAAGAAAAAACAAGTCAGTTGAGGTTCCCAGCACCCAGTGGGCGAATGTAAACCGATAAGCCTTGGACCTCCACCAGCCCACCCGCTGAATAACCTAATAACACATGGCAGCTATCAAGGCTGCCCTAGTCAGGAAGGAATGGGTGCCACTTTTAATGTTCTGCAGACTCAATCTTGTCAGAGGCCGTCCAATGACTGTCCCACACTGGTGCCTAGTCAAGGGGGGGGGCTCCATCGATGTGACAAAACTAGAACCCCTGTCTTCCCCTAGGCTCCCCTCAAAGCGCAATATACTCAAATATACCCCTCATAGAACAATATACTACTTCAGAGCCGACACCAGGCACCACTCTATATCTGCCCATAGACCCAGCTGGATACCATACCCCAGCTGTAAGTGATCCATCCTAGAACGTCTAATCCTATAACATCTAATCCTTAAAGTAGCATTATCATTCACACACTTTTTATGTTCTAGGCCAGTAAGGCCCTACCTGACTCAGCCTTGAGAGGATGGGCCACCCATTCACTTATCCTAAGTACCCCGAAAAAAGGCTGTCCGCGTAGCTGCCTAAACTAGAGCCAACCCCAGGACCAGAGCAGTGCACTGGATGGCTAGAGTAATAGGCTCCCTATTATGCCTTGGTCTGGCTGCCTCTCGGGGTCTGGCTATTATCCCTTGGTCTGGCCTGGCTGCCTCTTGGGACCAACCCTCTAACTTCTTCACTAATGCGGACATTCCCAATGGTTACTGCAAACCCGTGGGCTCTGCTGGTAAATGCATTGCTAATGCTGCCAGCTGTTACCTAATACAGTTACCGCTAAGCCCCTAGCCCGCAGCCGAACACGACTGCCTAGGTGCTATCCCACCCTGGGATGTGCTTGGCCAAGAACACAATGTGGCACGGTATACTTGGCAAGGTCTCGTCCCCTGAGGCCCTACTCAACCCAATCTGATGGCCACTGCTTGGCACACCAGTGCCCTCAGAAGAACACCCCAAATCCAAGAGAGCAGGAGGCATCAGAGTGCCCATGCAACTCTGCTTCCAGCAAAAGATCACCCCTCAAAAGGAAATGCCATTAAATTCCTGTAAAATTCCTCCCAAACGATAAGTTCCTCCCAAGTTCCTCCCTGAATCTAGCATCTATCCTGAACATCCATCCTGAACCTGTGATGGGGAAGCCTTAATTTGTCCATGGCATCACAGAGGCACCTTAAGAAAGCCCGTTCAGGAACCACCACTCTAAAAACAAAGTTTAAGTGTCCTACAAGCTGCTGCAACTCAATCAGAGATACTCTATTCCACTCATTAAATGAGGCAAGCCACACCCTGAGGTTGGCTAGCTTTCCCAGTGGCAGCCTGGAGGTTTTGTGGACCGTGTCCAACTCAGCAGGGCCCTGGGCCAAGTGGATCACCAATTGCCCTGCTAGATTAATGAAGCCCCCTTGAAAAGGAAAACGGCACCCAGATAATGAACAGTGTCCAAACAACCTTTTCCCTAACAATCCCTTCCATACTTGCCACTGATTGAAGATTGGCTGCCATGAAAGGAGTCCAAGGTCCCTGGAAAGGAATCCTGAGCCCACAGTTAAACCCACTGGACATGAACAAAGCGTCTTCACGCTTAGGATAGCCATCCAAGAGGTATTTAAGTTCCCTCAGTTTTATTGGGCTGGGTCCTTATCTAGCTTGCTGTGAGAAGTTACCACCGGCCCCACCCACACGCTTACCCCAACCTCCTCTATGGCACCTAGGGCAAAAGTTAAAGGAGTGGGAGCCCCCACATGTTGGGCATTCATGCTTGTACCTGCAAGGTTTCCTTGTGCATGTTCCCTGGTTCACCAAGTCCCAGCACAACTGGGTGTGGTGGAGAACCACTGTACTAAATGGCTGCTGTCAGAGCAGTCAGTAAGATTAGCCTTAGCAGAGCCATCACCTGCAGCCAAGGTTGCTGCAGAATCTGCAGCCAAGGTTGCTGCAGAATCTTATCCCACGGCAAATCAGGTTTCATTGCCGCCTGCATCCGAAATTCTTCATTGAACTGCATCCCCGACGAAGTCTGAGTACCCTTTGTATATTATGTCCAGGTACTGTAAAAGAGATCAGCCCTCCAGGGCTGTGCCCTACTATTATTCCCACATAAATCAGGAACCCAAGGAGCCTAACTGGACCAGGCAGATGATGGGCCATGCAGTGACTGACCCTCCAAACCCTGCCACCTAGCCCTGCTCATCTGTCCTTTAACACCTGGGTCAGCAGCAGCATACTGAGCACCCCATGCCTGATTACTCTTACTCTGAGCTGGCACAGCCCCATAAACTGGGGTCCCCATAGCCAGCCATCACCCTGCTGCGTAAGAGAAGACTTACCATCCCACACCAGGTCACAGCCACCACCACAGGTTCAACATCAGCCATCCAGCCTGGATCGCCACTTGAAGGTTCAAAACTGCCCACCGTCCTCCTTGTTTTGGTTCTCAGCCATCACAGTGTCTGTTGAAACAGAAGGCCCCTCAAGGGCAGAAAGCCGGTTAAGAACCTCAGCCTGAAAAGCAGCAGCTGACGTCAGCTGAACAGGCCTACCATGCTTTGCTTGCTCCAAGGCCGCAATGTGGCTCAAAATAGCCTGGTGACTAGCGCTTTCATCCTTGTCTAAAGATGACAAAGTGGGTGGAGGCCTCTTAGGCAGGGCCTCTTAGCTGGTTGTCTTCCTTTGGCAGGGGCAGACCACTCAATGGGAGGCATGGTTACGTATTTATTTTGTCTTAATAATAATATCAAGAACAAGTATTGTTGTTATTAGTATTACTATTACTATACTCTTATTATTATTGGTAAGATCACCTATTCAAACCATTAATGCTGCTGCATGTGAAGAAAGGGATCACTCCTTTTGATTGTAGCTTGAGTAACCACATTGCTAAAAATGCTACCTAGATTGCTACCTCTGCCAAGTTGCAATCTAGGCCGTTTCCAGACGGCTTACCTGCATCCGCTCCATGCCGCAACGTCGCGGATCTTGCCGGGGGAAAACGCGAAATATCGCGTTTTCTCGCGCGAGTTTTGCGCGACGTCGCGCAAAACTCGCGCGAGAAAACGCGATATTTCGCGTTTTCCCCGGCAAGATCCGCGACGTTGCGGCATGGAGCGGATGCAGGTAAGCCGTCTGGAAACGGCCCTTGTTATCTGAAAGGGAGAATAACCAGAACATCATTTTGCATTGTCACTTCTAATCAAAGAACACTCTGTGACTTTCTAGTACCCTCATCATGTCACTCTTTTAAAACGCACATTGGTTTAGAGATGCATTATGAAGGAAAGTCATTTTAGCCAAATAACAAATTAATGATGAATTATATTTCTAAACAGCTGCATCTTACCAACCTGTATTGTTTCATCAAGCCTTTGAATAATGCCACCTTACAAACCATAGCCATAGACACTGATAGCCCAGTATTTCCTTACTCCCTATGGCCACTTCATCATCCTCAAAGGTTAACTATGCAGGTAAGGCTGCTTTGCAGGATATGTATTGGGTGGCTATTTGCCCTTAGCAGAGCTGCTAGCCTTTTTTTTTTAATAGTGGCATGATGTAAGTTGCAGAGGCCTCTATAAAATGGCTGCCAGTGCTAGGAGGCTAAGCAGGCCACAGGGTGACACACTCTAGCACAGGGTGACACACCCTAGCACAGCAGAAGCTGTAAAAGCCCCACCAAAATGGCCTCCACTGCCAGTAAGCAGGAGGCAAATCAGACCATATAAAACCCACATTCAAACTGGCCGCTGTTGGAGCTGTGCATATTGTAGATGCCTTCTCAGTAAGGCTGCACTGCCAGGAGGCAAAGCAGGCCACTGGTGCCACACTCAAAATGGTTGCACCCAACTGAATAAACTGCCAAGCCTTTTCACAAAATGCATCCCCTGCTGCCTGAAGGCCTTAAGCTGAGCTATTGCTACTAGAAATATGCCTAAAGGCCTTAAGCTAAGCTACTGCTACTAGAAATACTCCCTCCTAAGTAAGTATAAACAGGGGTGGGGGGTGGCGGGGAAGCCTAGACAGAGACGAGGCCTACCAGCAGTCACCCTGCTAAGCCAGTAGTTGTAATGTAATCCACCCCTCAGATGGCTGCAATTCACCCCTGCGGCCTACAGAAAAGCCTATTGCTGTGTCTGCTGAAAGTATTCCCTTCCAACAAAATAAGGGGGGGGGGAAGAGCCTAATTAGGCCAGAGGCCTGCAAGGACTGAATATAACCCTGCTTTAGCCCTCCAGACTGATAGACAACATTCCCCAAATGTTAATTAGAAGGGGATAATAATAATAATAATAAAAAATCTCTGCCAAACCACTGAGCCTGGCGCTGAGCCCTGGCTCTCCTCCAGTTGTTTGAAGGTATCAAGCAGCGGAACATCACAGCTTTCCCCACGGCAGCTATAGCCACCTAGCCCTGAAGGCCTTCAGTAAAAATGGCTTCAGAGGAGCTCGGCTGAGAGAGCTTGATATATGCTTGAGGGGGCAAGTGAAGGCCCCTCGAAAAGGAAAAAAAGGCCTCCACATAATGAACCCAAGCATGAGGCAACAAGTGCTGATGCAGAGGCAGGGCTATCCTGTTAAGGCACTTAGCCCCACCCCCTTCCCATGTGACCCTGAGAGGCCGGGGAAATGCTGCCATTTATCCTCCGCAGCGGCAAATGCAGCCCCTGGCCTCAAGCCCTTGGCTGCCGGCCAGGTGGGGGCCGAATTACTTCAGAAAGAAGTTTAGAAACCTAGTGCCTCAGAAAGAGAAGTCATTTAAGTCTTTTAGTGCCAAACTGACAGACTATTTTGATAAATGGATTTCATCTGCCAAAGCTAACTCTAAAGAGAGAATAAAGGATCTAACGATTTTGGATCAGTTTTTATTTCAACTTCCTTCAGAGATCAGACTTCTAGTTAAAGATAAACTTCCAGAGAATATCAACCAAGCATCAGAGTGGACAGATAGATTAACACTTAATAGAGGAGGTTGGGATCGCCGTGAAAAGAAAGACTATTCCTACAAACCGGAGTTTAAATCAAGTAAAAGAACATATGAGAGAGCTCAGATTATAAAAGGTCGGGATAAAAATATAGAGAGAAACCAAGACGGATACTGGAATGATAAAAGATGTTTTGTATGTGGTCTGAAAGGACATTTAGCTTACAAATGTCGAAAGAACCAACCCAAACAAACAACACTTAAGCATGTAAGGAGGGTCACTAGAACTGACTCAGATGATCAGAGTGATGAAGATGATAAAAACTCCAAAAGCTCAACAAACACAAATGAATCACCCAGTAAAAACACTACCTTACCCATAAACACTGAAGAAACAGTCTACTTGTGTGGGGTAAAGATAGAGAAGGTCGCTCAGGATACTGAACTGAGAGAGGTGGTACAAATAAATGGGAGAGATACTTTAGCCATTCTAGACACAGGAGCCTCAGTAACACTGGTCAGGGGGGATTTTGTTGATAAGAAAAACCTGATTCCAGATAAGCAAATATCCTTGCAAGGTGTGTGGGGAAATTCTAAAAGAGTGCCACTAGCCCAGCTAAAAATTAACTGGAGAGGGAAAGAAGAATATTTTCCTGTAGCAGAAAATACCAGTAATATTAGGAAGAGATGTAATGGGAGCAAAGGCAAGAAATCAAATATGCACTGACTCCAATGATTTTCCACCTCCTCCTGGGAGAGTGGCCTGAATTGATCTAATATCAACTCTGAGGACAACCAAGGGGCCTCCAGTACACATACTGCATCAACTGTGGTGGACAGATCCCAACGAAGTGACAAGATCTTATCCGCAAAATAGTCTCCAAAAGCCTCACAGCTTATTACCGAATTTACATTTTGATTTGTCCCATGTGTGAGGGATGTTAAAGACCAAATCACTCTAGAAAGTTGTGCTGGGTGAGAACTAGTGGACGCAGTGGAAGCTTCATAGTAGTCTCTCTTTGCAGCTTTCAGTGCCATCTCATAGGCCTTCATAAACATCCTATAAGACGTTCTTGTCACTTCATCATGGAGTTGCCACCACACTCGCTCTAGCCGTCGCAGCTCCCATTTGATTTGTCGTAGCTCATCAGTATACCAAGGAGCTACTCTAGTTCGGGGGTGGAGAGAGTGACGGGGAGCGATCTCATCAATAGCTTCAGAGAAACGGGCATTCCAGTCCTCTATCAGCTCATCCAATGAGCCACCAGGGGGTATCAGATCCTGCAGAGCGTTCTGCAATTCAATTGGATCCATTTGAATCCACAGGTGAGCATAAATCAGCTCATTGCCCAAGCAGGAGGGGGTCATGGTGCCCAGACAAGCCCTCAGGATGAGGTGGTCTGACCATGGCACTGCAATAGCTTCATCCAGATCCACCTGTATCCCGAACCCAAAGATCAAATCCAGTGTGTGTCCTACTCGATGTGTGGGCATTGATACAAACTGGGAGAGTCCTAATGCTGCCATGGAGGCTATCATGTCCATGGCCTGTGAGGAGGTAGCATCATCGGCATGGACATTGATGTCCCCTAAGACCAGAAGCCTGGGGTACTCCAAGGCCCAGCTAGCCACCGCCTCTAACAGGCCAGGCACAGCATCTGCTGGTGTGCTGGGCGATCGGTACACCAGACAGATGGCTATACTCTCCTCGGCATCCCACACCAGGCCTACACAATCAATGCCAGCAATCTTTGGCAAGGGAAGCAGCCTGATGGAGAAAGACTCTCAAATGAGCACCACTACCCCAACAAGACATTCCCAATATGTAAAACAAATATGAGAAACCTGTACCATAAATGTGTTGAAATATATGTGTGTTGCAAGATCTGAGATTCAGTCATTATGGGGTTAATGTGTTTACCTACCATGCTATTGTTTAGATTGACCTGGAAGGGGAACCTGGCTCAAAGCCAATAATCTGCAAGCCCCGGAAACTTGTGAGTGTTTGTAAACTGTTATTGGTCAACAGGTCAGGTGATTTTCTTTCAGGGTCAAGAAGACAGAGGAAGAAGAAGATTCTCCATTCAGTTATCCCAGCTCTTTGTTTGTAACCATTAGTGAGAATGTAGCTCCAGGCATTTGTTATTTTGTAGGCAATCCTGTTAACCTTTTTTCCTTTAGAAGTAAATGATTTTAAAAGCTAAACTCGTGTGCTGACTCTATTGATTCAAGATCCATTGCACCTCTGAAGAAAAGCTATTTTTTAACCTTTCCCCCCAACAAAGTTGGCCAGTTGAAGTAATTATTAAGGTGAAAAAGATGCTAGCGATTCATGTATATTGTTCTTTGAATAACAGTAGTATGGTATGGCTTTGGATAGGTAATATGAGATCATTAACTCTCAAAAAAGGCAAACCTTATGAGTTATATCATCCTGCTTTCAGATAATACTGCCAGTCATTGCTGCATCTCAAAATAGTCTAGGAGACTCAAAGTTATCTCAGAAGTCTCAGTCAACTTGAGAGGAACAATCCTTACTAAAAATACTCCTTTTTAGCTCTCCAGAGAGCCAGCTAAAAAGAAGAAAGCAAATAAACTAAGTAACTGCAGACAAAAGTATCTCCTTTTCAAGTACAACATAATTCTCTCTCTCATTGTCTCACAGCAAACATGAGAAGGGGGTGGGAGTAGAAGACACTCTGTTGTGCCAGCCAGGAAAAAGGTGGGGAAATAGCTTCCAATGCTAGAAAAAGAAACTTTTCAGCAACTTGAGGAAGCCAAGCAAGAAGTGAGAAGGAAAACAAAAGGGAAAGGGTGGGAAACTGCCTCCAGAGCTAAGAAAAAACCTCACTTCATAGAGCAAACTGTATCCCAGCAACACCAAGAGAAGAGGCAGAGTGGAAAACACTAAAATCTTCACAGCTATTCTGCTGTGTCTGGAAAGAAATGGGCAGAAAGTCAGCTTCATGGCTGCAATAAAAGGGAGGAAAGTAGGGAAATTCTGCTGTAGCAATGCACAGAGCATACTTGCTGCAGAGGAACAAGTGCAGGGAAAAATACCTCTGCACTAGAACCTACAACTATATAGTCAAGCTTTTAAGGTTTCCTCAAAATATGAAAATGCTTTAAAGAGTTATGATGACCTCGTCCAATCCTTAAGTCCACTTTTGGTAGGTGCTCGAGAGGGAAAACTGGTCAAGACCAATTTGTCATCTAAATCTTGGTTTGATCAAAGCTGTATTTGTGCTAAAAATGCTTTAATCTATGCCTATAAGCTAGCACTGAGAGCTGATGAAAAGACCAGACAAGATGCATATCGTTCTCTTTCATTTTTAAAAAAGAAATATAAATCACTGGTTGCCCGCTGTAAGAAAGAACATACCAGAAAACTGTGGGCCAATATAATTGAAGCAGCTACGAGCAAAAACTCAGTGGTGTTCTGGAAACTAGTGTCAAACTGTGCCTCCACAGCCGCCTCCCCCCTGGCTTCCTTTATCCCCCCAGATAAATGGACTTCTTTTTTCCAAAAAATGTACGATGATCCTATTCAACCCCCTCCTGCCCTAACAATAGAAAATCTGGCCAAATGCCCCCCAGTTCATGCCGAAGACGTAAAAGCTTATATTAGCCAGTTAAAGAATGCAAAAGCCCCTGGGCTTGATGGAATATCTCCAGAATTACTAAAAACAAATAAGGACTGGTGGGCAACTTTCCTAGCCTCCCTATTTACTTATATTGATGAAACCGGCTACATCCCCAATGATTGGGGAATGGCTATAGTAGTCCCCTTCCATAAGAAGGGAAAGGAGGATCCATCCAATTATAGACCAATCAGCTTACTAAGCATTGTAAGCAAGTTGTCTACAAAACATCTGCTGAAGAAATTTTTAGACTGGCTAGAACAGGAGGATATAATTGCTGATGAGCAAGCTGGGTTTAGAGCTGGCAGGTCAACAATAGATCACTGCCTAGTAATGCAACACCTTGTAGAGAAATACGCTACAGGAGACCAAGCATCACTTTACCGGACATTTGTTGATTTAAAAGCAGCTTTTGACACAGTCTCTAGAAATAGACTTTGGAGGAAACTGCAGGCCTCCTCTATTGATAGGCGACTGCTGTTCCTTTTTGGGGCTATGCACAAGCAAACTGCCCTGAGTAAGGTGCTGCCGAATTGGGCATTTGACTGACCCCATTCAAACTTACAGGCAGGTGTGCCTTCTAGCCCCCTTTCTGTTTATCTTCTACATTAACAATTTGGTAAACCTTTTGAATGACCCTGGATTGCACCCTCCCAAATTAGCAAATACGCACATTCACATACTGCTCTATGCAGATGATGCTGTATTACTTTCTAGGACTCCCATAGGGCTGAAACGAGCCCTAAAAAAATCCTCCCAGTTCTGTGATAATGAACACCTTCTAACTAATTACCAAAAAACTAAGATCCTGGCTTTCGGTAAAAATCCAAAGATCAGACGATGGGAGCTTCAGGGGCAACAGTTAGAACAAGTTACCAGCTTCAAATATTTGGGTGTAGTTTTGCAAGCCTCAGGTACCAAAACAACACATAGCAGCTTCATTGCTGATGTGGGAGAAAAAACAGCACACGGTATACTGAAATTCTATCGATCACAAGGGGGGCAGTATGTACCGGCTGCACTCAGATTGTTTAAAGCCAAACCATTGGCCCAATTAGTATACGGATCATTCTTGGGGCTGCCATCCTCCTCTTTCTCTCAACTTCAGAGAGTGCAGTCCAAATTCCTTAGAGCCCTATTACAAGTGCCCAAATGCATGCCTAACTCATGGGTTAGACTGGAAACAGGAATGTTAAGGGTAGAGGCCAGAATCACCATCCTTTCAATTTTCAAATGGCTGTCAGGACGTCTAAACCCGCAAGGTCTGCTCCCTCTGTTATTCCAAGACAAATTTCAATCTAATTGGCAAAAGGCGACTCTGAAATCCCTGGGAAAATTGGGTCTTTCCCCTCAAAGTTTGCTAGTCATGGGGTTAGACCGAGCAAAATCACTCATTAAGCAGAGAGTGACAGACATTGAAAGACAAACAGATTTATTTAGAGCACCAGGTTTTATTTCTTCAGATATTACTAAATATATTGCCGCTCCTGCAGCCTATTTTTACTTTCTTGAATCCAGTAACTTCAGAAGGGCATTTAGTTTAGCTAGAAGTTCAACTCTACCCTCTGCCGTTCTGGAAGGAAAGTTTAAAGCTGTCCATTACTCTCTTAGGCTTTGCTCCTATCCCCTAAGAGAAATTGACTCAATGGAGCACATCTTCTTTAACTGCCCAAGTCATAGTAAAATTAGAGCGGAAACCATCAGTCCATTAGTAGAAAGATTCCCTGAAAGTTCAAATAAAATCAAACTTGATTATCTTTTGTCTGATTGGAATCACCAGACAACACATCAAGTAGCAAGATTCTGTGCCCAGGTCTACAAGCAATGTAAATGATCTTATTTTTTTACTCTTATATTTATTCATCGTTCTTCCCCTGTATCCAGTCTCAACTGTTTTAAAACTGATTTGCAAATGGTTTTATACGTACTTGTCGCAAACTGTAATAATAAACTTGACTTGACTACCTCTGCACTAAGAACAGCAGAAATACCTGAACCTACTTCATGGGATGAATTATCCTAGCTACCACCAGAAGAAGCTGAGAAATGGAGAAAAGCAGAGGGTGTGGTGTTGGTGTTGAAGAGAATGATAGCACATTGAAAGAGCTCCGTCTCTCCCATGCCTGAAATTTAAAATTTATGTTGGAAGGGTAAAGTAAAAATATTTACCCTTCCAACGTAAAGATACACTAAGAGATCTGAAAGGCAGATTCATATTTATTAAAGGCACTATAGAAAACCAAACTTACACATTTGGCTCAATTTATGCCCCAAACCAAGACAGCCTAATGAAATTCTAAAACAAAGTTCATTAGAATACACATGTATCACTTAGTATAATGTGCTCTAAATCATATTTTCATGACAAACCCACAGAAACAGCAGCAACATAATCTAAGAGTATAATGAAAAGCAACGTATAGAAACAGAAGGATTGAAAGTATCCTGCTCACTATGTTGGAGGCAAGTTCTGACGACAACAGGGCCAACAACAAAGATTCTCAGGTCAAACTCCATGGCCAAGTAACAGATTCCAAAATCAAAGACTGTGACCCACCAAAGCTCAGGCAGCCAGAACCTAAGAGCTCACCAACAGCCAAGTGCAGAATACCACAATTGTGACTAGCTAATCCCATGTTAGCTGCAGCCTTATAAAGGGAGTTTCTCCTACAGGTGAGGCTGGGTTCATTAAGCTTCTTTCTCCAAGCTGGCTCATCTCTGCTACTCAGGAGGAGTAGATCAGATCCTGTACTGGCTCTTCTGACATTTCCTCAGCAGGGGGAAGGCCGTGGGTTGCCAGGCATGCGCTCCTGTGCTTGGTCCATGCTTCTGCCCTTACCCTCAGCCTTCGCTGCTCCTGGGGTTCTTTGGGAGACAGTGGCAGGTCTGGCAGCAGGCAGGTCCATGCTAAGGCTGCCTGGCTTGATGACACTGTGGTTGCCAACCCTCCTGGAGATCCCCACAAATTACAACTGGTCTCCAAATGACAGATTTTAACATTCTCCGAGTCATGGAGGCTTCTTAGGCTGGCCTATGTGGAATTATACCCCACATAGGTACTACCTGACAATTGATGCCAACCCACCTAGAGAACTCCGAGAGTTACAAATGACTTTCAAATGACAAGTTTTAATGATCTCAAATGGAATGGTGGCTTTGGAGTGTGGCTTCTGTGGAATTATACCCCACTGAGGACCCTCCATATTATGATTGCCGTACCTGGAGATCTCCTTCCATTTCAGCTGAACTCCGTATGTCCTATTTTACCTAAATTGGAGACAATGGTGGTATTGGGTATTGGCAACTGGGGTGTCTGAAGCACCTCCTTACAGTAGTTGCCAACCCGCCTGGAGATCTGTTTCCGTTACAACTGAACTCCATATGGTGACGTTATCTCTCTTGGAGACAGTGGTGTCATTGGAGGTCAGTGCCTGTGGCATTATACCCCTCCGAAGCCCATCTTACTGTGCTTCCTAATATCCAGCTGGTATCATCTAGCCCATAATTTAAACTCTATCCTCTGCTGCCAACAGGAACAGCTCCCTGCCCTCCTCTACGTGACAGCCCTTCAAATACTTAAAGAGAGCAATCATGTCCCCCTATGACATCATGCAATTTGGATGTTATGCCTCTGTTGATAGACCCCAAGTTCGCACTCACCTTTTTTGTCACTTCATCACACTGGCTGCTCATATTTAACTTACGTTCCATCTGAACCCCAAGATCTTGTTCACACACATTGCTAACCAGAAGTGTATCCCCCATCCAGTATGTGTGTTCCTCAGTTTTGCTACCCAGATGTAGAACTTGGCACTTATCCTTGTTAAATTGCATCTTGTTCACATCCACCCACTTTTCCAATGTGTTCCGATATCATTGAATTCTATCCCTATCTACTGATTTTGTTTGCTGCTTCTCCCAATTCGATGTCATCTGCAAATTTAATGCATAGCCCCTCCATACCCTCATCCAGATCATTTATAAAAATATTGAAAAGTACCAGGCCCAGGACCGAGCCCTGTGGCACCCCACTGGGCATCTTCCTCCGTTCAGATGAAATGCATTGACATCTACTCTTTGAGTGCGGTTCTCCAACCAGTTCCCTATCCACCTAACTATCCTAGAGTCCAGTCCACAGTCCTCTAGTTTACCCATCAGAACATCATGAGGAACCTTGCCAAAAGCTTTACTGAAATCCAGATAAACTACATCAATTCTCACGATCCAGTAAGCCTGTCACTTGATCATAGAAGGAGATGAGGTTGATCTAGCAGGACCCATTGAGGACAAATCCATGCTGATTTCCGCATATCACTATGTTGTCCATCAGATGCTTGCATACAGACGTGTTTAATATCTGTTCCAATATAAATTTTTTTGTCACTGCATCACACTGGCTGCTCATATTTAACTTACGTTCCATCTGAACCCCAAGATCAGCTGTAATTCAAGGAGAACTCTAGGCCCCATCTGGAGGTTGGCAATCTTATCCAGTCTCCCGCTCTTCAAATCAGCTCTGCTGTTCTCCTCTATATGCTTGAATCATCTCTCCATGCACTTACTGACGCTTTAGTCAAATCCCTCTCCAAATACCCATGCTTTGTGCAGCTTTCTGACCGACATGTCGCCAAGTTTTGTTCACATTCATCCACTGTTCATTGTTCACACACAGCCCCTTTCCATTATTGTTGCATTCACCTTCATTTTGACCCACTGGCTGAATTGATCTATGGAGAAGCAGTTTCCTTTGTTTGGTTGATTATATATATTAACTAGCTTGATGCCCATGCTTCGCTATGGTATTTAACTACTTAAAATCCAGTTATAATATTTATGGGTAAGTAACATTTTTGGTTTTGGGGGGGGCAGGTTGAGTTGGTTTTGTAGTATAATAGCATAGTACCTGAGCTTCACAAAAGTGTTTGAATAAAGCGAAGCGTGTTGATGCCTAAAACTGATGAAGTGAATTTCGAAATGTAACATTTATTGAAGAGATTTTTAAAAGGAAAAGATTGTAGTGCAAGAAATAAAGTGAAAAATACATACAACCTTATTTTTCTACTGAAGGACCTCTTTATAAACCTCATTGGTGGTTTTCTCCCACTTTGGAGCCCCCACTTTGAGGAGAAGCTTGTGGGCTTGGAAGTCAGGAGGGTTGAGCATGTTGAGGAACTCCACAGGGAGTCATTGAATATGTCCTGAGTACTGTTTAGAATGTTGGGATGATGATCAATCAAGGCCACATATGCAAATGACCTCAGGGCCCAGCGGCTGAGTTGGCAGTTGGCAGGGGGAGTGGGATGAGCAGCCTCCCAGCCACACAGGGAAGCTGTATCCCTATGGGAAAACACATTTTACCCCTTTTTACCTCCTTAGGGGCCAAATTTCTTAAAATCCCTTCTTAGTGAGCCTCTATACCACAAAAGGAACATTCTCCCCAAATTTCATGCTTTTAGGTTCAGGGGTTTGGGCTGGGCATTGATGAGTCAGTCAGGACACTTGTCTTTAGATAGATAGATAGATAGATAGATAGATAGATAGATAGATAGATAGATAGATAGATAGATAGATAGATAGATAGATAGATAGATAGATAGATAGATAGATAGATAGATAGATAGGACATCTCTTTTTGATTGTTTGTTGGAGCTTCCAGCCAGGCAACCGGTGTTGGCTTGAACCCATATTTTAAGCCCCAGGCTAACTCCAGACAATGGGGAGGGGGTTTGAAAACCTGATCTGGGTGCACATAAAGCCCCGAGCCACTGCAGAAAACTCTGCTGTCTGCTGTTCTTTTTTTTTTTTTTTTGAACTTTTTATTTTCTGATTTTCTGGAATACATAACAATTTAAACAAAAAATTTACACATAACATTCAAAAAACATAAACAGTGAACCTTGGAACAGTCAATAAGAGATCAGCTATCACTGAAAAGTACGTTATTGTTAAAGAAGGTACAATACTAGAGAAGACTCATAAGATTGCCAAAAAGCTGAAAGTGTTCATATCTGCATTCGGCAGTTGATTAGTAGCATGAAGATGGTTCAAAAAAGGCATCCATTGTGTAAAGAACGTTGAATGATGCTGTGAATTATCAGTAGAGTGAAGATAATCCGCTATTTTCTCCATGGTGAAGATATCCCACACTTTCTGGTACCACTGCTGCAATTTTGAAAGTCTGTCTTGTTTCCAGTATAACGCAAGAAGCATTTTCGCTGCAGCTAATAACAAGAGTATTCAGTTTCTCCTGATCGTTGGTACTGTTGGGTCTTCCCAGAGACCCAGCAGGATTGTCTCAGGATTTTTAGGTACATCATAGCCTGTGATTTCTGAAACAGACCTCAAGATTAAGTCCCAGAATGACTGGATTTTAGGGCACGTCCACCAGAGATGAATATAATCTCCAATTTGGCCGCATTGCTTCCAACAAAGCGGGGCTATAGTAGGATTAAGGTGATGGAGGGAACTAGGTGTCACGTACCATCTCGACATTATTTTAAAAGATGACATTTTAATATTGATTGCTTTAGTTTTTAGGTGTCTGCCTGACCAAATCAGGGCCCATTGGTTGACCGTTAGTATGTTCTTGCAATCCCTATTCTATTTCATTTGGTATTTTAAGGGTGGATGTTCATTTTTTTAGGTTTAAAATGGAATAAATTCTTGCTATAAGTCCCTTACATTGAGATGATATTTGTTTTAGCAGGAACTCAAAGTCTGTTAGCTCACGTTTCAAAGCATTTGCAATTGGTTGGCTGCTTATAAGGTGTGACAGTTGTAAGTATTGGTACCATGGCAAGGTATCAGCTGCATCTTTTTCAATTTGCCCTTTACTTAGGATGGCCCCTTGTTTGGTTATATCCATAATTCTACTTTTCTTAAGTATCTTCCATTTCTGGAATGAGATTAAGTCCTTTCCAGGTGGAAACCAAGATTGGTCCAGGAAGGATGATAACGTAGAAGGAGTGGGGGCTAGATACTGCCTTACCCTGTCCCAAGTTATTAGCGTAGATTTCAGAAAAGGATTGGTAAATGTTTGAACTGGTCTGCTTTTATGATCTGTCCAGATTATATCTTTTATGTCATGTGGGGAAATGTGTGTTGTTTCAGCATAGCTCCAGTCTAAATTTCCTGTAGGATTTAACAAAAGCACTATATTAGCTAATTGAGCAGCCATGTAATAATGTTTTAAAGCAGGTATAGCCAATCCACCTCTATTGGAGGCACGTTTCATGGTTGAGAAGTTGATTCTAGGGCATTTGTTAGCCCAGATAAATTTATTTATGAGACTTTGCCATGACTGGATATCTTGATCCGTGAGATGAATAGGCAGCATACGAAAGTTAAATAAGAAAAGAGGTAAAATCATGGATTTGACTAGCAGTATTTTTTCAGCCCAGGACAAATTTAACTTGTCCCAATCCTTAAACTTATTTTTAACCCTTACCTCCAGGGGTTTAAAATTAGAATCTTTTTTTTAAAATTTTTATTTGATGGGTTTTACAAACATAAACATAAAAATCGTTATCATTTTCCACCCCATTGCATTTTCCCCATCCTCCCCCCCCCCTTTTCTGGTGACTCCCAGCAGTTTTCCATACCCAATTTAAACTAAAGAATATATCATATAAATTCTTAAAGTCTATAATATATATCTGTGTTATACATACTAATCTAATCTATTTACTTATCTTAACTATCTACCCTTAATATACTACTTATCTTAATTAAAAGTATAAAAATCATATAAGTATATAGTAAGTACATATACTAACTAAAAAAAAGGTACATATATATGTGCAATATACTATTCCTTAGATACCTATTATCTATATTATAGATCTAATCTTTCTATTACATCACTAAAATATCATATATACTCCCTATAACCTATTCAACCTTATTATTCAATCTTATACTTTCCCCTATGAATATACTTTCTTACTCTTACCCTTTTAATACTATAATACTATAACTCTATACTAATCCAATAGAATACAGTAAAATATACCCCCTTTTGACCTTAAGTAAGTTTCTATCTCCCCTTTAATTTTCCAAAGACCACAATTTCCCCTTCATGTTCCACTTTTTCTCCACATATTTCTTAAATTTTGCCCAGCTTGATGTATAGTCCATTTCTTCTTGTTCTTTCAACTTCCTTGTTAACTTGTCCATTTCTGCCATATTCAGAACTTTCAAAATCCAATCTTCCATAGATGGTATCTCCTGAGTCTTCCACAACTGTGCATAACACATTCTGGCCGCCGTGATCATATAAAACACCATAACTCTGTCCATTTTATCAAAATCTTCTAGGTTCATGCATAATAATTCCGGGGTTTTATTTATATTCCTTTGTAAAATATCCGACATAACTTTTACTATATCCCCCCAGAACTGCCTTGCCTTATCACAAGTCCACCACATATGATAGAATGAACCTTCATGTTGTTTACATTTCCAACATTTATCAGACATCTGACTATTACCATTGGCCAACTTCTTCGGTGTTAAATACCATCTATACATCATTTTATAAACATTTTCTCGCACCGTGGTACATGCTGAAATTTTAACTGTATTTTTCCATACCTTTTCCCAAGCTTCCATTGGAATTTCCCTATTACAGTTTATTGCCCATTTAACCATCTGAACTTTAATGACCTCCTCCTCTGTAAACCATTTCAATAATATCTTATATATTTTAGAAATTATTTTCTTCCCCCCCTGAAGCAAACAATTCACAATCTCAGAGTTTTGTAATCTAAAACCATTTTTCCTTTTGTATTTCTCATACAGGTCTTTTATTTGCATATATTGAAACCATCCATATTGGAATGGCAATTCATCATTGCCTTTAAGCAAATAGTTGTTCTGCTTTATCTCAAGAATCTCTTTATATGTCAAACAGTCTTCCCCTGCATATTCTGTTCTTGGGTTTACTACTTCCACAGGGATAATCCACATTGGTATAGTCTCTTCCATATATTTCTTGTATTTAGTCCATACAACAAACAAACTTCTTCTTATATAATGATGTAGAAACATAGAATCTGCTTTTACTTTATCATACCATAGATATGCATGCCATCCAAATAATTTATTGTATCCTTCCAATGTTAATAACTACAAATGTTTCAGTGACAACTAGGGGTGTGCAAAGGCACACCGTTTCATGTTTCTTGTTGCGGGTTTACCCGAAACAAGAATCTGTTTCAGAAACAGCAAAACCCGAAACGCCTAGCCGTTTCGGGTTTAGCGTTTCAGGTTTGTTTCAGGTTGTTTCGAGTTGTTTCGGGTTTTTTCAATGGGAAAATGCCTCCGTCTTCCCGGACGCCTGGGGGAGGCATTTTCCCACCGAATCAACCCAAAATTGGTAGGGGCCTTCCTCTAACTCCTCTCTAACAACTCCTCAAGTTTCAGACCGATTGGACTTTGGGGGGCCATGTTATGGCCCCCCAAGCCAGGTCCCCCTATCCTCGCATAAGAAAGGGAAGGGTGAGCATATTGTTAGCTTGCTGCTGCTCATCTTCTTCACTATTTCCTATGGGGAAAAAATGAAGAGGCAGGCTTCCTTTGCCAGGGGTGGCATTTTGCATGCAAAATGCCCCCCAACCCTCTGGGGCCCTTCTCCCACCCTTCCTCCCACCCCCCACCAAGGTTCAGTCTGCTCCCACTTGGGGGGGGCATTTCATGGCCTCCCCAAGTAGGTGCTATTTTCTCTACTACTTACAGCTGGGGGAGGCTTGTCTTGTCAGGGGTGGCATTTTGCATGCAAAATGCCCCCCAACCCTCAGGGGCCCTTCTCCCACCTTTCCTCCCACCCCCCACCAAGGCTCAGCATGCTCCCACTTGGGGGGGCATTTCATGGCCTCCCCAAGTAGGTGCTCTCAGCCCCCAAAGTCCACCCCCTACTGCCCCACACAAACCCAATTCCCCCCCAGCTGCCACACACAGACCCAAATCCCCACATTAGCCCCTCACAGACCCAAATCCACCCCCAGCAGCCCCACACCCACCATGACCCCAGGAACAGGCTGGCCAGCCCTCCCCCTTTGGGAACTTCTAAACTCTCTTTCCCAGGGCAAATCTGCACAGCCCAGGGGTGCCACAATGGGAACACTCCTGAGTGCCAACTTGTCCCTGGGAAAGAGCACCTGACACACAGACAACCACCCCCTGACACACACACACACCCCACCTACAGAGAAGGCTGGCCAGCCTGCCCCATTGTTCTCAATGCTGGGAACCAACCTCACATCAAAGAAGGGAACACACACACAATGATTCAAGTTTGAAAAAACGTTATTTTCTCACTTTCAAATTACAATAGGTCAACAAATCACATCAAATTACACTAACCGTCTCCCACACGAAAGGACAACAGAATTCACTACACATCAGAGAATCTTAAAATAAATTTTTTTTAACAAACTCTAAATTTTTGAACAGATTCAAGTTACATAGTAGGAAGGCACAACAGGGCATGGAAAAAGAAGCCCACTAGACAAGATTAACATAACTACTAGCTTCATACAACCCTCCCTCCATAACCAAACTTAATGGGGGGGATCCACTGCAACAAAATGCCCCCCAACCCTCTGGGGCCCTTCTCCCACTTCTACTCCCACCCCCCACCAAGGCTCAGCCTGCTCCCACTTGGGGGGGGGCATCGCATGGCCTCCCCAAGTAGGTGCTCTTTTCTCTACTACTGGTGGGGGATCCCCCCCCTGGTGGGGGATCCCCCACTCCCACCTTTCGCCCCCTGTCACTGCTTACCTGGCTGGAAGGAGGAAAGGCAGGGAATGAGCCTTCTGGGTACGCTCCTGGGGCTGATGCGATGATGTCACTGATGTCATCGTAATGCCCTGAGAGTATTCCTGTGCTTTGCAGCGGGCTGATTTGGGCCCTAAACAGGGTGAAACAGGATCATTTGTGGCCCAAATCAGCCTGCTGTGAAGTATGTGTGCTCCCCAGCCTTGTGTGATGACATCACTTCCTAGAAGAGACATCATCATGCCAGTGCAGGGCCATGAAATGATCATGCATGTGTGAACAGACCCTAAGGATCCTCTAGGCTTCAGTAATGGTGTAGTAATGTTAACAATGTTTTCACACACATTATATAGAGAGAGAGACAGAGAAGGAGGGAGGCACTGAACCAAGATTATTGCATCTACTTTACAGTCCCCTTCCAAAGCCAGGGCAGCTTTAGAACAATGCCCCTCCCCCCCCCGACCTGAGCCTTAGAACCAGTTTGCAGTGACTGGCCTATGCATCATATTCATTTGTGAGCCACAGCCAAGTTGTGTGCTTTTTGGAGAAGAATGGTTAAGGTGGTGGGGTATACCCATTTAAAGATATCCAGCGTAGTGCAATGGCTAGAGTGTTGGACTAGAATCTGGGAGACTCTGATCCTGTGGCTTGGAGGCTTGCTGGACGATCTTGGCTCAGCTAATGTAACGCATAGGGTTGTTGTTATCAGAGGCAGTCTTAGTGATTCTGGGGCCCTGGGCAAATGTTCAGGACATTCAGTGCCGCCCCACCACTGGCTCCTTGCCAGTGCCGCCCCACCACTGGCTCCTTGCCAATCAGTGCCGCCCCACCACTGGCTCCTTGCCAAGGCCAAGCAATGGGTGGCCCTTGCCCTATGTGGAGTGGGCAGGAGCTCCTGCTGCCACCATTTCCAGTTTGTTGCCTAGGCCCCAGATAGAGTAGGCAGGAGTGTGTTGTCTCCCCCCCCTCCACCTCCTTCAACTAGTAAGTAGGCCATTGGTGGATGAAGTCACTCCCAATGTGGGGCCTGGAGCAGCTGTCTATTGTTATAGCCTGTTTGTTATGAGGGTAAAACAAAGCAAGGGAGGACAATACTGTAAACCACTATAGGCTTCCAGGGGGGAGAAAACCAGGGCATAAGTAACTAAACAAGTAACTGAATAAAATACAGCCCAATGCCACTGCTGTTTCAAACCCATTTATGCTGATAGATTGACTTACATTGGCATCACTGAACTTGGAAACAGGAACCTGAAAGTGTTCCATGAGGGCTACACCTACCATGCCAAGGCTATGAGCACAGAAATGGGATCTCTGTAGGGTTGCAAACTCTGGCCTTGGAAGTTCCTGGCAATTTGGGGGTGGGACTTGTGGAAAGGGAAATCTGAGTAGGGATTTCCCCTAGAATCCATGGTCAACTTTTGCCCTCTAAAGAGTTTGCCCTTGGAAGCTGCCATTTTCTCCAGGGAACTACTCTCTGTAACCTGAAGATGGGTTGTGAGTCCAGGAGATCTCCAGGCCCTACCTGGAGGTTGGCAACCCTAGGCCTATTCCAGAGAAAGCTGGCAAAGGAGGGCCAGCAACTGATAGAGACATGGAAGCCCTCACCAAGACAGTAGCCGGGGCCTACTTGGGAACAAAGGACTACCAGGGAATAAAGTCCCCAAGTAGGTGCTCTCAGCCCCCAAAGTCCACCCCCTATTGCCCCACACAAACCCAATTCCCCCCCAGCTGCCACACACAGACCCAAATCCCCACATTAGCCCCTCACAGACCCAAATCCACCCCCAGCAGCCCCACACCCACCATGACCCCAGGAACAGGCTGGCCAGTCCTCCCCCTTTGGGAACTTCTAAACTCTCTTTCCCAGGGCAATTCCGCACAGCCCAGGGGTGCCACAATGGTGGGCACACTCCTGAGTGCCAACTTGTCCCTGGGAAAGAGCACCTGACACACAGACAACCACCCCCTGACACCCCCCCCCCCCACTTACAGAGAAGGCTGGCCAGGCTGCCCCATTGTTCCCAATGCTGGGAACCAACCTCACATCAAAGAATGAAGCACACACACACACAATGATTCAAGTTTAAAAAACTTTATTTTCTCACTTTCAAAGTACAATAGGTCAACACATCACATCAAATCACACTAACCGTCCCCCACACAAAAGGACCACACAATTCACTACACATCAGAGAATCTTAAAAAAAAATTTTTTTTAACAAACTCCAAATTTTTGAACAGATTCAGGTTACATAGTAGGAGGGCACAACAGGGCATGGAAAAAGAAGCCCACTAGACAAGATTAACACAACTACTAGCTTCATACAACCATCCCTCCATAACCAAACTTAATGAGGGGAAACCACTGCAACAAGGTCCAGCAGAACCAATGTCATTTCCTGCGGCTATGCTTTCAGTTCAGCCACAATAAGCTGGACTGGGCACTGCCAAGGCACTGCACAGTGGTATTTCTGGAGCAGTGTTGCACAGGTTTCCCCCCACCCCAGCCTCAGCATTTACCTGGAAACATCTGCGAGAGATCATCATTGGCTGGTGCCCATCCCCAACTCTTCCTGCATTCCGCCCCCCCCCCCCGCCCCAGCAAACCAAACAGTAACATTTTTCAACTTTTTTGGGTTTTTTTTTTTACATGAACATTTCATCAACTTTGAAAAAACATTATAACAACTTTTTTTTGTTTTTGTTTTTAACATGAACATTGCAGCAACTTTGAAAAAACAGTATTACAATTTTTTTGGGTTTTTTTTTATACATGAACATTGCATCAACTTTGAAAAAACATTATTACAACTTTTTTGGATTTTTTTTTTAACATGAACATTTCATCAACTTTGAAAAAACATTATTACAACTTTTTTTGGTTTTTTTTTTTATACATGAACATTTCATCAACTTTGAAAAACATTTTAAACATTCAAAACAGCAGGATCTGACATTTTCCCATTCCCTAATCCCCACCTAAGCAATCCCTATCTAACCTATTTCTCACTCCAGTGGCAATCCATGTTTCTGGGGCATTATTTTTCAGAATAAATTTGGTCCCACAGGGTCTGTCTCAGTGCTGGGAGATGTTTTGAATTCCCTTGGGGGGGGGGCTTTCAAGTTGCTGGGTGGATTCCCTTTGCCACTGGTTCCTAACCACCCTCCCTCTACTGGCCGGTTTTAACTGCATCTACAGGGTTTTATGCAGGGGAGAGCGCGATTCCAAAGGATTGCCTCGCAGAGGATGCAGGCCACAAGTTGGGCTCACCTCAGTCACTCTGGAAGTCCAGTCCTGAGAAATCGAAGAGGAGAGAGTTGCTCAACTCTCCATGGGAGAAGATGATTACGATGTGGGCCGACAATGTCGCCCGCATGAGAAAAGACGTGCTCGCTCTCCACGCTCATTGGAGGGCATGAGAGCAGCCACTGCGCCTCGAGGGAGAGGTCCAGCCAGACCAACTCCTTCTTGGCCCAGTAGCTGAGCGGATTGGTGGAGAGCAACTCGCAGGGCTCCGCGAGGTAGTCCCTGACCATTGCCTGCACCGGATCCTCTCTCATGGTCCTCATGACCCCAGAGGGGACAAGGGCCCACCGGAGCAGCTCCATCTCCATCGGCACTCCGGTGGTGGCTGCGGGGGGGGCCTGCGCAGAGGGGGCGTCAGAGGGACCCGCACGGCAGGGCCCCTCTCGCGTCCCCCCTGTCGACAGGTGTCCCCTCGTGGCCTGCCTGTGCCTCACCCAAGAGCAGAGCCCGTCTCTGGCTTGGGTGAGGTTCCCGTCCCGCTCGGCGAAAGTGCCCTTTATGCGCAGGTCACACATGGTCGCCAACATGTATGACTTGTCCTTCGTGAGAGGAGTTAGCCTGGCAGCTATGCCATGCTGCAGCCTTCTCACCAGTGCGCACACTGCTGGAACAAGGTCAGCACGCGGTGCGACCCAGTCTGCAAGGGTGGCCAGATTCCTCTGGAGCGTGTGCACCAGGGGAATGACCAGACTGAGGGTCGCCGTGTCTGACGAGACCGCCACAGTGAATTCCTTGAAGGGCTTCAGGACCTCCACTGTCTGGGTGACGGTGAGCCAATCCTCTCGGCTGAACTCACCCACCTGACTCGCACGGCGGTTCTCAGAGAACCACGCGTGAAGTGCGGCCTGCTGCTCCACCAAGCACTCAAGCATGGCGCAGGTGGAGTTCCAGCAAGTGCTTACGTCAGTGATCAGAGTGTGCTCTGGCACACCTGTCCTGACCTGTGTCTGGTGCAGTTCGTGTGTGGCTTTCACGCTGCGTGAGAAGTGACCCGTGAGCCTCCGACATTTCTGGATCAGTAACTGGAGTTCACGAGTCCGGGTATCAAGGGGTTCCTTTGAGGAGCCCAACACCAGCACATCTCTCACCACTAGGTGAAGCTTGTGAGCCGCACAGTAGACGCACTCTCGGCTCACTAGATGCACCGCTGCCCTCATGTTCTTGCCACCGTCTGTCACCATGCATCCCACGGTGGCGGCTCCCTGGCCTACCCACTCTTCCAACTGTCTCCTCAAGGTGGCAGCGATGTTCTCCACCGTGTGGGACATGTCGAGCACCTCGGCGTGAAGCAAGGCCTTGCAGTAGCCGGCCCGGTGGTCTCCCATCCTTCCCTGGCTAGCCGTGCTAGGCACCTCCCCCCAGCCCCCACCCACAACTGCCTCAGGTTCCCACCAGTGAGCAGTAAGTGAGAGGTACGCTTGCTGCACACTTGGGCAGGTCCAGATGTCGGGTGTGAAGTGCACAGTTCTCCCGGCAACCCAGGACAGCTGTGCCTTCACATGGTCCCTGGCAGCCCTGTAAAATGAGGGCACCACCGATCTGCTCAACGTCGTGCGAGCAGGGACAGCTTACCAGGGAAAGAAATCGTGGAGCAGCCCTGAGAAGCCGAAGTCTTCTACTATGGAAAACGGTCTCCCATCCACCGCTACCATGTTGACGATGTGGTGCGTGAGGCGCTGGCTTGCCCTCCGGATCCCCTCTCTGGGCACACTAGGGCCCTGCGTACCAAGCATCTCCGGGAGAGAGGCTTGGCGTCCCTTCCCTACAGGAACCCTTGAGGGGAGAGCACCAGAGGAGCCTGCCTCCTTCTGGCTAGCTGGCGGCTGTGCGGCGCCACTTGAACTCTCCTCCCGAAGAAGCACCCTCTGGTGGTGCCTCTTCATATGGTACTTCATCCCAGACGAGGAGAGATGCAGCACATCTCTGCCACGGCTGACGCGCTGCCTACAATGCAGGCACTGGGCTGCTCGGGGATCCTCCGTTGTCTGGAATTGCTTCCAGATTTCGGAGTAACAGGACGGCCCACGCTTCACAGGAGAAGCGCTTTTGGGCCCACCCTGAGGCACCTCCTGTGAGGTGCTCTGGCTGGACACACTGTGTCCCACTCTCGGCTGGGCAGGTGGGGATGGATGAGGCTGAAGGGGCAGAGATGTGGGCTCTTCCACCACAGTCTCTGCCTCTTCCTCCTGCATCCTCCCCTCCTGCACAGCCGCGAGATGCCTGCTGCTGGCCTCAGAGGAAACTGGGGTGGACCGCCCCAGGGGGGGTCTCACGGGCAGTTCCTCCAACATCTTCCGGGTTCCTGGGGTGATCGTGAGGGATGGAAAAGTCACATGCCCCACTTCCATCCCAGGAGACACCACATGCTGCCCCTCCTCCAGCAGCTGGCTCGCAACCACTGGAGGAGGAGGAGCCTCGGCAACAGGCCCCTGCCCAGTGCTAGCCCCTGCCTCATGCACCCGGGTTGGGGGTGGCCCTCCAGCAGCTGCCTCAGGAAAGAGAGCCTTGTGAACCCTCTTCCTGTCACCAGAAGCCAGGCTGGTGAATGGCAGCAGCGCAGGGGAGGGCCTCCTCCGCTCAGATGGGGGGGGGCTGCTGCAGCAGTCCCCCTCTCCCTCCCCTCCTCCTGTCTAGATTTCTCCCTAGCCTTTCCCCCAGGGACCCTCTCTGCTTTCCTCTCCGACATACTTTCCCCTCCTGAAATCTACCCTAACTAATCAGAAAACCTTGGGAAAACAAAGGTCAACTTTGTTTTCGAGACCTAATTTACCTGCTCTAAATCTGTGCCCCAATCTTAAACGACTTCTCACTTACAATCATGAATCGGCCAGCAGAGGCACCAGCACAGGTACCAGGCCCTGCAACAGACCCAGATGCCAGCTCTGCCCCTATATCTACCCAGGGAATACAATTACAGGACCCAATGGCATCAACTACACTGTCTCTGGCTCTTACAGCTGCTCATCCTCCAATCTGATATATGCCCTCATGTGCCAACAATGTCCTTCTGCTCTGTACATTGGACAAACCAGCCAACCTCTACGCAAAAGAATAAATGGACAGAAATCTGACATTAGAAATGGAAACGTCCAAAAACCAGTGGGAGAACACTTCAATCTACCGGGACATTCCACCAAAGACTTAAAAGTCGCTGTGGTTCAACAGAAACCCTTCAAAAACAAAATCCAATGGGAGGCTGCTGAATTGGAATTCATATGCAAATTTGACTCTGTCAAGCTGGGACTGAATAGAGACTATGAATGGTTATCACATTATCACAGGTAACAGATTTCCTTTACAGCGGCGTGGTCTGGGGGAGCCCAGAGACGCCTGGTGTGGGCTTTGTTTGTCAATTATCTCAGCCTGAGTACGTGTGGGCTTTCGGGGACCACAGTTCTCTTTGTCAGATGCAGCTGGCAGGGAGAGCTGTGGTTATCAAGGGCTTATACTGCATAGGAATTGGATACCTTCACTGCGGTTAACTAACACGGCAAACTGACTCCACACCAAAAGGAGATGTTTACATTTACAAGCAAAGCAATGTTTTGATTGCCTTCACACTAATTGCACCATGTCCTGTTGTGATATATGTCCCCTTCTTTCCCGTCCCCTCCTCTTCTGTATTTGACCAGTTCGGATCAGGCATCTGATGAAGAGAACTTGATTCTCGAAAGCTTATGCTACAATAAAATAAAATTGGTTAGTCTTAAAGGTGCTTAGCTTTTTCTAGTGTTTGTTTCCCTAGCTTGCATTGATCGGTTATTTTACTCAACCACTCTCTCAAATCCCCTCCCTCAGCTGAGGATTCATTTTCAAGCATAGGCACTGGCTTGCCTTCAAACCCTTGAGTTATCTGAAAGGGGGATGCACCAATCGAGCTATGGATACTGTAGTTGTAGCAATACTCTGCATATGGCAGATAGTCAACGCAATTATCTTGCTGATGATTAATGTAGCACCTCAGGAACTGTTCTAAGATCTGATTAACTCATTCTGATTGTCCATCTGTCTTTGGGTGGTGGGAGGAGCTAAGGCCTTGCTCAGTACCCATTACTTTGAGGAGCTCCCACCAGAACTTGGCCACGAACTGGCTCCCTCTATCTGACATTATCTCATCAGGAAACGAATGCAGACGTACTCTATTTTGCATAAACAGGGTAGCCAGTTTTTTTGCTGTAGGCAGCTTAGAGCATGGTACAAAGTGAGTTTGTTTTGAGAATAAGTCCACTACCACCAGAATCACAGGTTTTCCCTTACTAGGGGGAAGGTCTGTATTAAAGTCCATAGAAATCGTAGACCAGGGTCTACAAGGGATTTCTATTGGTTGCAATAGTCCTGGGGGCTTCCCCCTCTTTTTTCCTTATTAAGCAGGTTGGGCAAGACTTCATGTACTGGGACACATCCCTTCGTATTTCTGGCCACCAAAACTGTCTTTGGGCCAAATTTAAAGTTTTAACAAATCCAAAATGACAGCCAACTTGTCATTGTGATATTTTTTTAGAACTTCTCCACATATGGTTTCTGGTATATATAGTTTGCCATTTCTGTACCAGCACCCCTCCTTCTCGTCCATCAGAGGATCTTGGGATCCCACCCCACCTTCCTTTCCTTGCTCTTCTCTGACTTTTTCTAACCAGGAGTCCAGCAGGTTTACCAAAAGTTTACAGGCCTGCTGGGATGTCACTATAGCACCTCCCAACTGTGTTGTTGTGAACATAGTGTTTATTACCTCCCTCTCTTGACTGTCTTACCCCCACCCCATTTATTAAAAGGTAAAGGTAGTCCCCTGTGCAAACATCGAGTCACTACTGACCCATGGGGGGGACGTTGCATCACAACATTTTCTTGGCAGACTTTTTGTTATGGGGTGGTTTGCCACTGCCTTTCCCAGTCATCTACACTTTACCCCCAGGAAACTGGGCACTCATTTTACCGACCTCGGATGGAAGGCTGAGTCAACCTTCCGGCTACGTGAACCCAGCTTCTGCTAGGATCAAACTCAAGTCGTGAGCAGAACTTGGGCTGCAGTACTACTGCTTACCACTCTGCACCACAGGGCTCCTACCCCATTTATTAATTGGTCATAATGTACTTTTAGTAACAATCTTTTAAAAACTACAACCAAGCCAAGCAGTGGTGGTGCACACCTGTAACCTTAGTCTTCAGGGGAGGCTGAGGCCGGAGGGATCAACTGAGCTCGGGAGTTCGGTCACTGCAGCACACTGCCCAGTTGGCATCACATCGATTAAGGGGGTTGCATGGCGGCTGCAAAGGGTTTTAACTCCAACCAAACAACCAGGTTTGAAATGACATGCTTTCAGTAAGAAAATAAATAGAAAGTTAGAGAAAAATGCTTAGGTCAGTTATGACCTCAAATATATAGGAGCCTCCTCATCTATGGTTTTAGGATTTTATCAAGTGGTGAGCAGTACAAAAGAATTAAACAATTGTTAAGGCTGTTGAGGCTCAATTGTTCAGGCTGTGAGCTATCATAATAAAGATTATGATGATGATGACAAAAGAATTACAAGTGCGAAAATATGGTATACATATATTTTTCTGTTTTTATCACATTTCCCGGGGGGTGGGGCTTGCTATGTTAGCCTGTTGCAGTACAATTAAACAGAGTCCACCTTAAAGGCTATGAAGCCATATTCCAGGATAAGCTTTAATGAGCAAGAGCTCCCTTCATCAGATACATGGAATGTACGTCCATAAAAGACATACTTGTATCTAAAGTTTCAAGCAGAAACAGAAAGGTGGGAGTGAGAAGACATTACAAACAGAGGCCAATTATAAACTAATCACAATGTTACAAAACGTTATATTTGTTTCTAAGTAATAACTGATGTTTTTGTAGAGAGAAATATTTTAACTCTTTTTCTGTTCCCTTTGTTTCATCACTTGAAAATCACAGTGTAAACTGCTAACCTGTTTGTGTCTACAAGTCTGTTGCTGCTTCCGATCAAAAATTAGATGAGCATTAGCAGCCTAATCCATTGGTACAGACTCTATATTAGTGGGACAGGTCCCAACTGAACACAAATAGACTTGGACACCTCTACAAAATGAAGTGCCTGTCTTCTCACAGCTGCTTTCCTGTAAATTACTCCTACCTGTGTGCCGTATCATGGCATCTCCCATGTAATATTTTATATTAGTGTTAGGCCATTGCCTCGTGTCCTTAGAGGGATGGCCCACTCACCAAACGTGGGCAGCTTTTCCACTTCATTCCAGATGTCTACATTTTCAAAATAGTTTCTGGCTGTTTGGCTTCCATATTTTTCAGTGCCTTTTCTGGAATCACACTTTCCCATGATGCCAGAAAAGGTGCAGAAAAATCAGAAGCCAAACAGCCTGCAACTATTTTGAAAACGCAGACATCTGGAAAGAAGTAGAAAAGCCGCCAGTGTTCGGTGAGTGGGTTGTCCCTTTAAGGATGTGCAGAAATGGCCTTTATCCCAGAAACTTTCACTAACAGTGCAATCCTAAAATGAGCCACAATGGACTTAGAAGGGTGTAACTCTGCTAAGGATTGCACTGTAAGGCCCTTGTATTGCAGAGTAATCAAGAGACTACTTAAAATTATGTTTCAAGTGATATAATCACTAGGGGTGTGCATAAGAGCCACTAGGGGTGTGGAAAAGAGCCAAAAATACACATAGAAATTGTTGGTTCTGCTTGTTAAAGAAGCTTCCAGAACGCTGAATCAAATCTGGGAAAGTAAATTATAAATTGTAATGGGTCCCTCCCACCAAAAATTGTGTTTGTTTCTTTTTGAATCGTAGCAGGCAGGCATTGGGCTCGCCTCACAGAGCAACAGCTTGTTTTCCTGAACAGTGCCAATCAGATACCAAAGGATGAGAGACCTTACATTATTAATTAACTCTGTTGGCAGGAAGGGGAAATGAGACAATGTGCATGACCGCATCATCTCACATCACCCCATAGCTACCCTAGATTTCAGTAAAGCTTTTGATAAGGTTCCCCATGACATTCTAATTGGTAAACTGGAAGACTGTGGACTGGACTATAGGACAGTTCAGTATATAGGGAACTGGTTAGAGGACCACACCCAATGAGTGGTGGTCAATGACATTTCATCAGATTGGAGGGAGGTGTCCAGTGGGGTGCCGCAGGACTCAGTTTTGGGCCCGGTACTTTCCAATATTTTTATCAATGATCTGGATGAAGGGGTAAATGGGCTACTCATTAAATTTGCTGGATATCAAATTGGGAGGCGTGGCAAACACCCAAGAAGATAGAGTTAAAATTCAACAAGACCTGAATACTCTGGAGAAGTGGGCGGTTGTGAAGAGGATGCAGTTCAACATAGATAAGTGCACAGTATTACATCTGGGCCACAAAAACGTGAAGCACAAATACTGGATGGGGGATACACTTCTGGGTAGTACTGTATGCGAAAGAGATCTTAGGGTAAGAGTGGACTGTTAACTAAATATGAGCAGTCAGTGTGATGTGGTGGCAAAAAAGGCAAACTCAGTCTTGGGTTGTATCAAAAGGGCCATTGCATTGAAATCGCAGGAGGTCATAGTCCCTCTCTATACTGCCCTGGTTAGGCCGCACCTGGAGTACTGTATGCAGTTCTGGAGGCCTCACTACAAAAAGGATGTGGACAAAATCACGAGGGTGCAGAAGAGAGTGACGAGGATGATCAGGAGTCTGGAGACTGAGCCCTACAAGGAAAGGCTGAGGGCCTTGGGAATGTTCAGTTTGGAGAAGAGGAGATTGAGGGGGGACATGATTTCTCTCTTTAAATTTGAAAGGCTGTCATTTGGAGGAGGGCAAGGAGCTCTTCCGGTTGGCAGCAGAGGACAGGATTTAATTTAAGCAAGGGCTTAAATTACATGTAGAAAGGTACCGGCTGGACATTAGGAAAAAGTTTTTCATGGTCAGAGGAGTTCAAAGGTGGAATCAGCTGCCTAGGGAGGTGGTGAGCTCCCCTTTATTGGCAGTTTTCAAGAAGAGGTTGAATGAATATTTGTCAGGGATGCTTTAGGCTTATCCTGCATTGGGCAGGGGGTTGGACTAGAAGGTCTGTATGGCCCCTTCCAACTCTGTGATTCTGTGATATCCAAGGAAATGACATTCTCTGCCTCCCTCTCAATCAGGTCCTTGCAAGGAGAGACCCCTCCCCTCCTATTAGCTATGAAATGTTTGGAAGGCTGCAATTTGACAGACATTTCCCTGGAAGTAAGTACTATTGAATAACATGAGATTTATATCTGAGTAGACCTGTTTAGGATTGCTCCCATAATCCTCCAGGGCTCTCTCTTTTTCTGAGTCAAATGGCAAACCCCTTTCAAAAGCAATCCTTCCTGCCCCACAGTAAACAGAAAACATATGGGGAAAACATAGGGCTGTTTGGGGAGAGGGAGGGACATTAAGCCAATCATTCACTCAGCTTGCCTGCCTGCACTTGGGCAATGGAGAAGATTGAGAATGAGAACAGCCCATTTTATAATGGAATGCTGAGCCTCTAAAGGAAGAACTTGGATTTGCCTCTCATTGTCGGAAAAAAACTTCAAAGAATGACAAAACATGAAACCAACAGGTAACAGCAGCATGCAAATGTAGTAAGTTATTGGCACTATAGAAAAAGACAAAAGTGAACATGATGCAGGCTTTTTTTTTAATAAAAATTTTTATTGGTGAGTACATAATTAATACACACATTCCCCATCTCACCTAATTTATATCAACCCCCACCCTTTCCCTCCCCCCTCCTTGTAGACTTCCAACAGCTTTCCAACCCTTAACCTATCTTATTACTTAACTTATTTTCAACTATATTCTACTAAATCATATGCATATTATATCTCTTATTCTAAGCATATTCAAATTCTTTTATACATACTATATCAAATCCATTAATATATCCATCTCTACGTCACTATTTGAACTGTAAATTTTTAATAAAGTCTCCTTAATAATAATACTAGCTTAGATTAATTAATAGCTAACATTTTCACATTAATGGTAAAGTTACTTCTCTCTTCTATTTTTAAAATCACAAATTAATAGTTCTCAAACTGCCACAATCCTCCCTTCACATCCCATTTTTTTCCTAAATATTGTTTCAATTTTCCCCAATCTGCAATGTATTCTCCTGGATCAAGATCTTTCAATTTTCTTGTCATTTTGTCCATTTCTGCCATGTACAGCAATTTGTAAATCCAATCTTCTATAGTTGGTATTTCTTGCACTTTCCATTTCTGCGCGTATAAAAGTCTTGCTGCTGTAGTCATGTAAAATAACAATGTTCTGTACTGCATTGGAGCATCTTCCATTCCCAAGTTCAGTAGCAACAGTTCTGGGTTCTTATTTATTTGGGTTTGCAAAACCTCATTAATTACTTCAATTATATCTCCCCAGTATTGCTTAGCTACCTCACAAGTCCACCACATATGATATAATGATCCTTCATGCTTTTTACATTTCCAGCATCTATCTGACATATTAGCATTTCCTAGCGCAATTTTCTTCGGTGTTAAATACCACCTATACATCATTTTATATACATTCTTTTTAATATTAGTACAAGTTGAAATCTTCAGTGTATTTTTCCACAAATGCTCCCAGGATTCCATTGTTATTTCTTTGTGAAAATTTATTGCCCATTTCACCATCTGGACTTTAACTGTTTCATCTTCCGTGTGCCGTTTTAGAAGTATTTTATAAATTTTCGAGATTTCTTTTTTACCTTCTTGTAAAATCACTTCTTCTAGTTCCGAATTTTTCAATCTTATTCCTCCTTTTAAACAGTCCGAGTTGTAAAGATCTATGATTTGCCTATATTGAAACCATCCATAGTGGAGAGATAACTCTTCTTCCGTTTTTATTTTTAACATTTTATGTTCCATTAATATTATCTCTTTGTAAGTTATACATTGTTGTTCATTATAGACAGCTCTCGGATCTATTACTTCATATGGTACCACCCATGAGGGGATACCATCTTCCATATAGTCCTTGTATTTCTTCCAGATTGTGAAAAGGCTTCTTCTAATGTAGTGATGCAAAAACAGAGTCCGCTTTTACTTTATCGTACCACAAGTAGGCATGCCATCCAAACAATTTTTTATGCCCCTCCAGAGCCAGCAGTTTACGGTCTTTTAACATTATCCAATCTTTTAACCAGACCAAACAAATTGCTTCATAATATAATCTTAAATTTGGCAGTTGCAGTCCACCTCTTTCTTTCGAATCTGGTAATACTTTCATTTTCACGCGGGGTTTCTTGCCTGCCCACACAAAGTCTGAGATTTTCCTTTGCCATTTATCAAATTGTTTGAAGTCTCGGATAATTGGGATTGTTTGCAGCAAAAACATCACACGTGGTAACACATTCATCTTCACCGCTGCTATTCTTCCCAACCATGACAAGTTTAATTTGTTCCATTTTATCAAATCTCTTTCTATTTGTAGCCATAGTTTTTCATAATTATTTTTAAATAAGTCTATATTTTTTGCAGTCAGCTCAATGCCTAGATATTTCACTTTATTAGTTACCTCACAGTCCGTTATCTCCATTAGTTCTTGCTGTTTTTGCTTTGTCATGTTCTTACACAATATCTTTGACATCTTTTTATTCACATAGAATCCAGCCAATACTCCAAATTCCTTTATTTTATCTATTATTTTTGGCATATTGCATATTGGATCTTCGACTATTAACATTACATCATCCGCAAATGCTCTGACTTTGTAGGAAAATTCCTTTATTTTTATGCCTTGAATTGTATCGTCCTCTCGTATTTGAATCAACAATATTTCCAAGATCAAAATAAACAACAATGGAGACAATGGGCAGCCCTGTCTTGTACCTTTGCTTATTTTCAATTTTTTGGTCAAATCCTCATTCACTACAATCGCTGCACACTGGTCTTTATAAATTTCTTTGACTGCTTGTATGAACTTTTCTCCCATTTGCAGCTTTTCCATAGTGGCAAACATAAAATCCCAATTCAGATTGTCAAATGCTTTTTCCGCATCCACGAAAAAGAAACCAACTTCCTTATCACAATGCTTATCATAGTATTCAATAGTGTTTATTACTGTCCTTAGGTTATCCTTAATTTGTCTATTAGGTAGAAATCCAGCCTGTTCTTCTGCAATACATTCCAACAGCCATCCCTTTAACCTTTCCGCCAAAATTTTTGCAAAAATCTTGTAGTCATTATTCAACAACGAAATTGGCCGATAGTTTTTAACATTGGTCAAATCTTGTCCGTCTTTCGGAATCAACGGTATGTTGGCTTCGTTCCATGAATCAGGACTCCTTTGGCCTTGCAAAATTTCATTCATTACCTCTCTTTAAAAAGGTGCCAATTCATTAGCCATTATTTTATAGAACTTTGCCATTATTCCATCCAGACCCAGTGCTTTCCCCAATTTAGTTGATTGTATAGCTTCTTTTATTTCTTCCTCTGTCACTTCCCTGTTTAACTTTTCTTTCCATTCCTCTGAAGTTATTGGAAGCTTCGTTTTCTCCAAATATTCCGCTATTGAATCTCTATTCACCTCCTTTTTTTGGTACAGTTTTGCATAAAATTTAAAAAAAGCTTTACTGATAGCTGGTTGATCCAACAGTATTTTATCCTCTTCTCGGATCTTAATTATGGTTTTCTTCTCTTTTTCTTTTTTAATTGCCACGCTAGATATTTCCCAGGTTTATTTGTACCCTCAAATGACTTTTGATTCATTTTTTTCAAATTCCACTCCAATTCTTTATTATTCATTGCCGTCAATTGTTCCTGCAGAATTTTTATATCCTGATGTATTTTCTTCTTCCCTGGTCTTCTCTTAAGTTGTATCTCTTTTGGCTTTAATTTTCTCCATAATTTCATGTCTCTTTTCTTCCTTTCTCCTTCTGTACCTTGCATTCAAGTCCATTAATATTCCTCTTGTCACAGCTTTATAGGTGTCCCATACCTTGTAGGTTGGTACATCCTTATTCATATTGTATTGTATAAAAAATTTAGTCTCTCTCCGTAGCAATGCAATATTTTCTTCTATCTGCAGCAAATCATCATTTATCCTCCATCCTCTTCTTTTAGTATTTTCCCCAAATCTCCACATAATCAGATTATGATCTGAGCCTACCCTAAGTACTATCTCCACATCTTTAGTCCATACCATCAATTCTTTGGAGGCCCAGATCATGTCAATTCTTGATAGTGTGAAATGTCTTGCTGAATAAAATGTGTATTGTCTATTTTTGGGGTTTTGTCTCCTCCATACATCTTCCAGACTTTTTTGTTCCTTAATCACAAAAAAAGATTTTGAGAAAAGTCCTCTTTTTTTCTGTGCACTTTTAGATTTCTTGTCTTCTTCCAAGTTTGTAACTCCATTGAAGTCGCCTGCGAGAATTATTTGATCATAGGTCAGTTCATCTAGCTGTTTCTGTAAATCCTTGAAAAAATTTTCTTTCGCACCATTAGGTGCATAAATTCCAATCACCAAAGTCTTCTTTGAGTTCCAAATTATTTCCACTGCTATATATCTGGCTTCTGTATCACATAAAACTAATTTAGGCTTCAGCTCTTCCTTTATATACAATATAACTTCTCTCTTCTTCTTTTTGGAAGCCGCTGCAAATTCATTTCCAAGTTTTGCAAGTTTTAAATATTTTACATCGTGTTTTTTGATATGTGTCTCTTGCAAACACACTATATTACATTTTTGCTTTAAAAGCCAGTGGAATATAATCTTACGTTTAGAAGGTGAATTTAGTCCATTTCATTCCAAGATATGATTTTACACTCCATGGTCAAATTTTAGCTCTCTTTGGTAAGTCTTTTTCATTGTCTTTAATAAACATTTCCATCTCCTGACCAGATCTGATATTCCTCCTAACTCCACCAAATTCGAAAGCCAGTCCTTCAGGTATTTCCCATCTGTATCTAATTTTCAAATCTTTTAACATCTGGACCAGCTCTCTATACTTTTCCTCTCCCACAACACCGATCTATGGGCAGCTCTTTCATGATTCTCACCGCTTTCCCATCGACTTCTAATGGGTCCTGGAATTGTTTACTCACAATTGACTCTCTGATGCTTCTAGTTGTAAATTGCACAATTATATCTCTTGGTAGCTTCTTTTGAGCCGCAAATTTTGAATTAATCCTGTATGCCACACCCAGAAGAGCTGCTATTTCCACTTCCTCTTTGTCCAGGTAGCCTGCCAGAATTTCTGTAATATGCTCTTGGGTTGATTTTTCCAAAACTTCCAGGATCCCACGAAATCTAAGTTGTTTTTCCATTTGTTTACATTCAGCTACAGCCATTCTTCCCTTCACTCCTCTCATCTCCGTTCTATGCACATCTGCCAAGGTGTCAGCTGCATTTTCTACTGCGTTAACTCTCTGCTGTGTGACTTGTAAGTCTTTTTGGACTTGATCCATATTCTTGGATAGTTCTGCCATCTCCGATTTAAATGCCTCTTTAAAGTCCTTCAAATTTTTCGCCATCTCTTGCATCATATCCTTAAGCTCTTTATTTCCTTCCATAACTTTTTTCTCCATCTCTTTATTTCCCTCTGTAACTTTTTAATCCAAATTTTCCAGCATTGTCTGCCAGTCCTTTTTCGACATCGTGGGGCTAGCTTTACTTCACTCCCACGAGTCCGCTCTTTTCCTTAACTCCATGGCGCAAGTTTATTTTTTCTTTTATTTTTAAAAGTCCGAGTTCCAAAAATTAGTGTTTACGAAATCCAAAATACCGGGCGTCTTTTCTCTATGATCTT
Source organism: Eublepharis macularius (assembly GCF_028583425.1). Lineage (NCBI taxonomy): Eukaryota > Metazoa > Chordata > Lepidosauria > Squamata > Eublepharidae > Eublepharis > Eublepharis macularius. The sequence goes on along the minus strand of NC_072792.1, from coordinate 78,537,623 downwards.
ATTTGAGGCAACCGCCTTTACCCTTATCCAAGATGTCCTACTTCCATTTTCCTTGAAGTCAAAACTCTGCCCTTCTTCAAAATGGTGATATTCCACTTCTGTTGGTTACAAGCCGCTTCTCGCCCGTCTCTTTATGGTTGTGATGCACTTCCTGTTCCTCTCCGTTGCACAGCAGCTCTCGCGATACTGAAACTTTCTCACAGTCCACTATCTCCTCCAAGCCGCAGGTATGTAAACAATATTCATTTTTCTGCTCTAACTTCTCTTTAAAAAGTCACTTCTTAGCAATTTTTATGCCGGAACTTTCTCAGTTATATATTATGTCTATCACAGTTGCCTAATTCTCTTTATCACTTTATTTCTTATTGTAATCTGTCCCGTACTGAGAGATAGCAATCTTTACCTTCTTAAACGTTTCTCTTGGGTTGTAATCACTGCTTCAATTATCCAATTGATTCAAAGTACTTCTTTGTGTTGCTGAAGCTTGGGTATGAGGGTCTTATGTCAAAAATTGACTCCAGAGCAGCTGCAGAGATCTTGGCTGCCTGTCTGCGAGTGGGACCTCAAGGGTGGATGGGCGATCATTGCGTAGACCCCCCCTCACACCCGAGATCAACACACTCTTGAGGTCTTGAGTGTACTTGCTTGTTCTCCGCCTGAGAACAGGGGGCTATGGGCAATTTGTGCCCCTCCAGCCCCTACAAACAGCAGCATGGACAGCTCAGCTCCCTGAACTGCATTAGACCTCCATGGATCCCAAACCTGAAGTCTCGATGCAGGTTTGTTTTTAATGTTGCTGCACGGCACTGGTTGGAGCACTTTTCTACTTGGAAATGCCCTGCTGCTGCTGCTGCTTTACCTGCTGACACTCACCTTTTATGGATCTGTTGTTATTGTTGTGTGTGTTATTATGTTTGAAGAAAAACTCGGCGGATCAATGGTTTAGACTAGGAGTAGGACTAATGTTTGATGCAGTTTTTGATTAAGTGTAAAAACAGCTGCCTCAGAGCCTCATATCCCCACACCCATTCTTTAAAAGAACAGCGTGCATTTACACACTTACAGCCAATATGTGTGCAATGGACTGAAATGGCGGGGGGAAAGGATCAGTTTCAAGCCAGTATCGGGTGACACAGAACAAACTAATAATGAAACAGAATTATTCTGGAACCCACACTCCTAGTAATCATATCAGCCATGGCAGCAGATAATAGGAAGTTCATATTCTCAGACATCCTGGTGACATGCAGTTTGTAAAGATGGATCTTCCCAGAGCTAAAACTGAATCCATGTGGGCATGATCTAGTCATAGCTAATTACATTTGAGTTCCATTGATTTCAATGGGAGAAATACTTAACTGACTCACTGAAATCAGCATGGGTCCAGCTTTTGCTGAATCATCCGCTCTATTTTTGAGAGAGAAAATGGCAAAGAATGAAATGTGACATCTTGTATGCAAGAGATAGAAAAACAGCACTGATTCTTGACAGCTCTGTTTTCAACAGGACCGTATTTACTTAAAATATTTGTACTGTTTTCATTTTTATCTGAAAGGCTAAAGAAGTTTTCTTACATATAGTTTAATAGTCAGGAATATGGCCCTCCCGGCCAGCAGACTTGGCTGCTGAGGCTGGGGGCCGAGTTTGCCTCAACAGAGGGGAAAAGGCTGCTTACTTCTTCCCAGGCATCCAGGGATTGGCTGGGGGATGGAGACTTGGGGCATTTACGCTGGCTCTGCTCCCCGGCTTCTCAGTTGCTGTGTTGAGCTCAGCCCACCCACCTCTCCTTTGTTGCAGTGCAGGATTAGCCGGTTGCTGTTTACTGCCTGGTAGGATTTTTTTCTTCTCACCTAATTGGCTCTACGGGTGAGTTGTTTTTCACCTACCTTGCACTGTGGGAGTTGTTATTTAATTAGGTGTGGTGGTGCTGTATATAGTTTGGCCACTGGCAGGATAGGATCAAAATGAGTGGGCCGGTGACCCCTTGGGACATTCCCATTAGTTGGGAATTGGGGTCTGTCAGGAGTGGCTGGTGAGGCTGTGTGGCTGACAGCTGCAGGGGAAGACTGCCTGGTGGGGAACCTGGGCAAGGCCACCCCCAGGCTTCACGGCTGTGGGGGTTGGAAGTTGCCAGGGGCTTGCCAGGGGAACCACTTGCCTGGCCGCTGGCTCCCAGCCATCCATTGGATAGAACACCCCTGTACCAGAGGGGGCTCGCCCAGACAGGTCAAGGAGGAGGTCCAGGGGAACCCCAGGGTGTGACCAGTACCACAGTTAGTTCCCTTGCTGCAATGACAGATTGTGTTATATTATAGTTAATTAAGTGGCCCTTGTTATACCCAAACTTGGTCTCTGCCTTTTATGCCGACTTGGGGGGTGGGGAGCAACTGGTAGGTAAGACATACTCTTCAGGATGTGTTTTATATTTTGTTGTATACGGGGAAATGTTTTAAATGTTTTAATTGTTTATTCATGATGTTTTATTGTTTTAAATTGTATGTTGTGAATTGTTGGTTGTTACACTGCCCTGAGCCCGTCTGATGGGGAGTGTCAGCTTGTGGCTAGATAAGGCTCTTCCTACAGGTTCCCTTTCAAAAGCAAACAAGAGTCCATTGATTGAATAAGGAAACTTTACTGCAGAAAAGGTCCATTATAGTCCACTGTCCTGAATAGGAGACTCAGGATGGTACACAGTCATTGTTACCAATGAAGGGCAAAGCATGAGGTACAGAGTAACAGTTCCCATCTGCATCAGCCTCCCCCCACAGTTTTCAAAACAACATCTTTCAGTCTTGGGAAGCTGCTCTCCTTCAAGGCCAATGCCTGGTGGAACGGTGTTAGACAAAACAGTCTCCTCCGGTGGGAAAGCTGCCTGGGAACTGGTGCACCTGCGGGGAAAGCACTTAGACACTAGAAACATTAGAAAATGGAGTCAGTACAGTTTAAATATACACTGGACCTGACATTCTGCCCCCCTTAAAATAGATCCCCCCCTGGCTTATATGGATAACGAGTATGAAAAGCTTTGGTTAATCTAGGAGCATGAACATGTACAGAGTTCACCCATTCATCGTATCCAGAATCAAAGTCTTTCCACCTAATGAGGTAAAAAAGCTGATTCCGTTTGATCTTAGAGTCCAAAATTTGTTGCACTTCGTAGTGTATTTGATCGTCTATTAAAGTTGGAATGGGTGGAGCTTTGAGGTGCCACTTGTCGTCGGTGGGAGCTCTTTTAAGGAGACTGACATGAAATGTATCATGAACATGGCGCAAGTTCTTGGGTAAATTTATAGCAACAGTCACTTTATTAATTACTTTGCGCACAGGGAAAGGCCCAAGGAACTTTAATGCTAGTTTGCGGCTTGTCTGAGCTAATTTCAGGTTCTTGGTGGAAATATAAACATGATCTCCAGGTTGTAAATTCCATTCGGCCACACGATGGCGATCTGCGTACTTTTTGTAATCCAGTTTGGCTTTCTCGAGGTGTTTTTTAATAAGAGTCCATTGCTGCTTGGCCTCCCCCCACCAGGAAGACACATCAGGCGAATTAGAGGAACTGTGGGGGGGAGTGTCCAACGGGAAGGGATTGAAGTGAGTTCCATATATAATTTTGAAAGGGGCCTCCCCAGTGGAAGCATGTACACTGTTGTTGTATGAAAACTCGGCTAAAGGAAGAAGGTCCACCCAATTATCTTGTTGGAAATTAATGTAGCAACGAAGGAACTGTTCTAAAATCTGATTAGTTTTTTCGGATTGTCCGTCGGTTTGTGGGTGGTGGCTTGAACTGATTCCTTGCTCAATATTCAACATTCGCAAAAGCTCCCGCCAGAAGTTGGCAACGAACTGTCCGCCGCGATCCAAAATCACCTTAGACGGAAAAGAATGTAATTTTACGATGTGTTTCAAGAATAAATCTGCCAGTTTTCGAGCGGTGGGTATAGCAGTACATGGAATAAAATGAGCTTGTTTGGAGAACAGATCTACCACGACTAAAATGCAATTATGTCCTTTCGAAAGGGGTAAATCAGTGATAAAGTCCATAGATATTATTTCCCACGGTCTGTCAGGCGTCTCCAATGGTTGTAGGAGGCCTGGAGGTTTCCCTTTCCGGGTTTTGGCGCTGAGGCAAATGGGGCAGGAGCTAACATATTGGGAAATGTCTTTGCGCATGCCCGGCCACCAGAATTGCCGTTGTATTAGATGCAACGTTTTCAGATACCCATAATGACCAGCAGTGGGGGCATCGTGACATCGTCGTAATACCTCCCGTCAGAGGCTGTCTGGGACATAAAATTTGCTTCCAGCTAGCCAGTCCCCCTGTGGGGATTGAGCCAGTTTACTTTTAGGCGCTTTACCCCCCTCCTTTTCCACCTCAGCTTTAAGTTTCGATTTCCACTCCTGGTTCTGCGGGAGGGGCTGTCTCGCGCGGCTGCGGGTAGTTACCACGCCTCCCAATTGCGTAGGGGAGAAGACCGTGTCTACAGTCTCCTCCCGTTTGCTCTTGTGTTGGGGCATGCGCGATAGGGCGTCTGCAAGAAAGTTAGTTTTGCCCGGGAGGTAATTTAAAGTGAAGTTGAATTTGGAAAAGAATTCTGCCCATCGCAATTGTTTGGCATTCAGTCTGCGAGGGCTGCGAAGGGCCTCCAAATTTTTATGATCTGTCCAGACCTCGAAGGGATATCGCGCCCCCTCCAGCCAATGTCTCCAGTTAGTGAGGGCCGCTTTCACTGCAAAAGCTTCCTTCTCCCACACATTCCAATTCCTTTCTGCTTCTGAAAATTTCCTTGACAGGAATGCACAAGGCCGTAGTTTCCCATCCTCCCCCTTCTGCAATAATACCCCTCCTATCGCCGCATCGCTGGCGTCAACTTGCACTACGAAAGGGTAATTTTCGTTGGGGTGGCAGAGGATGGGTTCCGTTACAAATTGTTCCTTTAGGCATTCGAAAGCAGTTTGGCAATCGGATGTCCATTGTATTTTGGAGGAGGGTTTTTTAGCCTGGTCCCCTTTATTTTTTGTCCTTAACAATTCGGTTAAGGGGAGCGTGATTTGAGCAAAGTTCGCTATAAAGTCTCTATAGAAGTTGGCAAAGCCCAGGAAAGACTGCACTTCTTTGCGGGTGGTGGGAGTTTGCCATTCTTGGATCGCTTGTATTTTGGCTGGATCCATTTTTAACCCCTCTTGGGAGATACAGTACCCAAGGTAAGTGAGTTCAGTTTTGTGGAATTCACATTTGGACAGCTTAATGGGAAGTTTATTGTTCATCAAAATGGACAGGACTTTTTGCACCATTTGAACATGTTCCTCCTCCGAGTCTGAATAAATTAATACATCATCAAGGTACACCACTACACCTTTATAGAGGAATTCGTGTAGAACTTCATTTATCATGGACATGAATACAGATGGGGCTCCCGCCAATCCAAAGGGCATAACTAAATATTCATACTGTCCGAGGCGTGTATTAAATGCGGTTTTCCACTCATCCCCTGCCCTGATACGAACGTGGAAGTAAGCATCTTTTAAGTCTAATTTTGTAAAGATCTTACCTTGGGCCACGACGTTGAGAAGATCTCGGATGAGTGGGATGGGATAGGCGTTGTTGGTAGACACAGCATTAAGTCCTCTAAAGTCCGTGCACAATCGAAGTCCCCCATCTTTTTTCTTCACGAAGAGTACCGGAGCGGCATGGGGGCTATTGGCTGGGCGGATGAACCCTCTTTGGAGATTGGTGTCGATGAATTTTCGGAGCTCCTCTCGTTCATGGAGACTCATGGGATAGAGTCGTCCTTTGGGCAGTGAGGCTCCAGGTACAATTTCCACCGCACAGTCAGTTCGTTGGTGCGGGGGTAGAGTATCAGCTTCTTCTTCGGAGAAGGCATTCAGAAAGGGCCAGTACGGTTCGGGAATTTGGTTTATTTCTTCTTGGGTGAGAAGAGCCTTCTCGGTGTGAGTTGGATCACTACCCCAGTTTTGGTTCCAGCGATGGTTTTTACAGTTGGAGTGACTGAAGGTGATGCACCCTTCTGCCCAATTTATGTAGGGATTGTGATCACATAGCCACTTGCTGCCTAAAATTAACGGGTATTTGGCAGTGGAGCTGATGACAAATGACCTTTTCTCCCAGTGTTGGCCCATGCCGGTGATTATTGGGATGGTTTCAGTGGTAACAGGGTTCATATTGGTGCCATCCATTTGTTCAAAAATCACTGGATTTTGCAATTCACGAGTTGGTAGAACTAGTCCGTTGACTAGGGCCGGGGCGATAATATCTCTTGAGCAACCCGAGTCGATGAGGGCTTGCACTCGGATGTGCATGTTCCTCTCCGGGTTAAGTAAAGTCACTGGCATGAATAAGATGGACCCAGGTGGCTGGTTCCGTGCAGGGACGGGCTTGGGGTGGATCTGTCGTTTGGGCCCTTTTACGACAGATCCATCTCGTTTCCCGACTGGGGGCTTTCTGGATTTACCTCTGCGTTTGGGGAAGCGGGGTCGTATTCTATAACTTCTTCCGCTTCCAGTCCTCTTTCTGAGGCGGGCCTTTGGGAAGCGCCGCGGCCTCTGTTCGCGCGTGGCGCGGGAATCGGGCGTTGGAGAGTAGGAAATGGAGCAAGGGTTGGACGCCGTAGTTGAAGCGGAGGTCTTTGCACAGGCCGGTAGGGGCATTGTGCTGCAAAGTGACCAGCCTGTCCGCATTGCAAACACAGCCCTTGTTGCCATCTAGCATCTCTCGCTCCACGGGTGGCGTAGCCAGCTCCCCGTGCTCCCCTCTGTAAGGTCAATGGTCTTCTTTGTCCCGTTTGTTGTTGTTGTTCAACCAAACGGACTTCCAAAATGCGATTCTCCACTTCGCAAACAAGTTGGATCCAACCTAACAGTGTAGGGGGATTGTCTTGCATGAGGGCTCTGTCCAAAAGTCTCGGGTTAAGTCCTTGTTTGAACAGAATAATCTTGGTGGACTCCTCACACCTAGGGCACTTGGCTGCTAATTGCCGGAATTTTGTGACATAGTCTCTTGCTGACATGCTGCCTTGTTTGATGGCTTGCAATTCTGTTCGGGCCCGGGTTTCTTCTAAGGGGTCTTCATATTGTGCTCGGATAGCATCCACTAACCCCTGGAGAGTATCGAGTTCCGGGGCCCCAACATTGTATAGTCCTACATACCAATCTGCTGCCTTGCCCTGTAAACGAGATCCAAGATGTTCAATTTGGCTAGCCTCACTGCCGAAAAGGTGCCCCCACCGGTTGAAAAACTGTACCACTTGCACCAAGAAAAATCCCAGTTTGGAGGGATCCCCATCGAAAGTGGCTTCCAGCTTCACCCAGCCCATCGGGAGTTCTTGTCTCGGAGCAGGCGCTGGGTAGAAGTCCATCGGCAGTCTTAATTGCGCCTGGGGCGCGGGAGGAGGTAACTGGAGCCTCGGTCGGGGCAACGGTGGCGGCTGTACTGGCGGCGGTTGAACCGGCAGTGCCGGCGGAGGTTGCCGTGGTTGAGCTGCCGGGGGTAGTCTCGGTTGGGCCGGAGGCTGCAGTGGCGGGCGAGCAGGTGGCGGCAGTCTTGGCCTGGCTGGTAACACGGGAGGCGTTGGCGGCAGCTGTCGAGGTGGAGGAGGCTGGTGTGGTTGAGTGGAGATCGGCCGCTGAGGAGGGGGTTGGAGGTGCCGTAGTGGTGCAGGCCTTCCCGGTTGATTCGGAGGTGGTAAGACGGGCTGGTCCTGGGGCTGCTGCAACGGTATGAGCTGCGGTCGAGGTGAGAGGGGCCGCAGCGGCGAGGGTCGAACGGGCGGAAGGCCGCGCGGGCTTGCCCCTCCAGGCGTTGTTATTCTGGGAAGCAACGGCTGGCCTCGTGGCGCTGGTAGACCATCTCCCGAAGGTTGCCCGACGGGAACAGTTTCTCGCGGTTGACCAGGGGCTCCCCCCTCGGATGGAGCCGCGTGTGCTCCCGCTTGGTCCGGCCGGACCGTTATAGGAGAAGTATGGGGGGGTATCACCGGTGTATCACTTGGCTTTTCCTCCCCTTCCGTAGGCCTCTCAACGGGAGTCTCGTCTGGCGGCACATCCCCTCCCGCATTAGGAGGTTCGGTGGGAGTCTCTCCGGGTGGCTCAACCGGGTTATCCCTTCTCGGTGGAATTTCCTGCTGTGTGGGAAGTTCCTTGGGTTGTTCTCCCGATTCGCCAGGATAGGTGTCCCCCTCGCCTGTAGGTGACGACCGCTGCTGAACTTCCTCCACTGGATAGGAGATGACACTTTGGAGGGTAGCTATCTGTATCGCCATCTCTTCAGGAGACAGTCTTTCTCCTGCTCCCATTGAGGAAATTAAATGAATGGCATGAGCCAAACTTTCTTCCATATCCATCAGCTTAGCTTCTAACTGTTGCATTCGACTTGGCCCCGGTTGTTCACTCATGGAACCTTCATTCGTTGTACTCACCGGGGAGAAAGGGCCCCAAGGAGGAGGGTCCCCTTGGACGACTCGCGACCTCGCGGCTAGAATTCCCTTGGCCATACCTGTCACGGCCGAGATGCTGGTATCTACCGCATAGGCGCGACCTTGTATCTGCTCCCAACTTTGTTCAGGGACTTCCGTTGGCTCTTTCCACGGAGCAAGTTCGGAATAATCCCAACTCAGGGCGCCGCGGCGAGACGTGTCCCCCTCCGTCTGCTCAAACGTCCTGTTCCAATATCGCCATGGTTGGCTGCTATCTAGCTCCGGGACGGTTTCTAGGCTTCGGCGCCCGTCCATCGAAACTCGTGGATGGAGTCCACCTGCCCGGCGCTCTCTCGTTTCTCGGGGTCTGGCTCCCCACTCCGACGGGGTGGGTACCGAGATCAAGGGGAGAGCGGTTGCTTTCGGCCTTGCCCCGAGGTCGCCTTCGGTCTCGTCCCGAGTACTGAGGTCGATGAGAGGCGGGGTGGAAGTGGAAGCTCCGGTTCCGTTCCCGGCTGCTCCCAGTTCCTGGGAGTCTTGGGCTTGCACAGGTTGATTGTCGGGAGACGCATACGGATCAAACAAAGGATCCCTGTCCGGGACAACCTTGGATTCCGCTGGGCCCGACTCAGACATGATTGGTAACAAAATGTCAGACTGTGGCTAAATAAGGCTCTCACTACAGTGTTCCCTTTAGAAGCAAACACAAGTCCATTGTTTGAGAAAGGAAACTTTACTGCAGAAAAGGTCCATTATAGTCCACTGTCCTGAATAGGAGACTCAGGATGGTACATGATCATTGTTACCAATGAAGAGCAAGCATAGGACACAGAGTAACAATACCCATCTGGATCAGCCTCCCCCCACAGTTCTCAAAACAACATCTCTCAGTCCTGGGAAGCTGCTCTCCTTCAAGGCCAATGCTTGGTGGAACGGTGTTAGACAAAACAGTCTCCTCCGGTGGGAATGCTGCCTGGGAACTGGTGCACCTGGGAAGAAAGCACTTAAACACTAGAGGCATTAGAAAATGGAGTCAGTACAGTTTAGATATACACTGGACCTGACACAGCCCACATATGCAAATAACCTTGAAAGGCTGGCCCAATCAGGGAAGAGTGGCTGAACTGGCAGTGGGCGGGGGCACAAACAGGCAGCAGCCTGCCAGCCACACAGGGAAGCTATATCCCTTTGGGAAAACATATTTTACCACTTTTTACCCCCTTAGGAGGTAAATTTCTTAAAGTCCCTTCTTAGTGGGTGTTTACATCATGAAAGAAATGTTCTCCCCAAATTTCATGTTTCTAGGTCCAGAGGTTTGGGCTGGGCGTTGATGAGTCAGTCAGGACACTTGTCTTTATATATACAGATTTGAAGGACAGTGTGGTATAGTGGCTGGAGTCATGGACTAGGATCTGGGTGCCCCAAGTTCAATTTCCTGCTCTGCCATGGAAGCTCACTGGGTGACCTTGGGCTAGTCACATACTCTCAGCCTAACCTACCTCACAGGGGTGTTTGAGAAAAAATGGAGTAGAAGGGAATGATGTAAGCCACTTTGGGTTCCCATTGGGGTGAAAAGCAGGGTATAAATCCTACTATATAAAAGGGTAAGTGTGTTCTAGATGACTCTATTTATTTCATTATATTTCTATTCCGCCCTCCCTGCAAACGGGCTCAGGGAGGATTACATCAGTTAAAACACAAAATCAGCAAATGACAAAAATTCACAATTTCATAAAAGCATTTTAAAATTACAGTTCACGTATAAATAATTTAACCAGTCTAAAAGATGGATAACCATTTACTACTAAAAAAAATTCCTACAGTACAGTTATGTAGCCAATTATCACCCTGTCTCTAATCTGCTTTTCTTGGGGAAAGTGATTGAGAGAGCAGTAGTGGAGCAGTTCCAGGTCCTCGTGGGTAACTCACATGTTCTGAACCCTTTTCAGTCTTGTTTCAGGATGGGCTATGGGGCAGAAATGGGGTGCTGGTGGCCTTAGTTGATTACCTCCTTCTGAATGTAGAGAATTTGTTCAATCACCTTGCTCAAGAATGGAACATTTGATGTTGATAGTTATCAAGAACTCCAGAGTCCTAATTAGGCTTTAGAAATGGATGTATCACAGTCTGTTTCAAGGCTGGGGTGACTACCCTTTCTATCAAGAGGCCATTATTTATCTCATAGACCCGGTCATCCATCTCATCTCACCACCAGCAGTTTTAGGGGAAGGGAAAGGATCATACTTGCAGGTGGTAGGCCTCATACCTCTAAGGATTTGTTCACATCCTCAGACTAAATATGCTAGAAAGTATCCCAAAGTAACCTGAGTCTTATGCTTTGTTTCAGTTCTGTTATCAGGTATCTTCTCATTTTCAGATTTCTGTACTCCAAACCTCTATTGTATTATCTATTACATGTTCCATTCCTGTTGGTTTAAATTGTATTGTGTTGTTTAATCCACCTTGAGTCTCAGTGAAAAAGGCAGACAATAAATGATCCAAAAAATAAATAAAGTTTTCTAATCCACCAAGGGAGACAGCTGCAGAAGCTTGTCTCCTTGTACGCATTATTCTCAATGGATCAGGTTGGCAAGATCTTAGTTGCCACTATTTCGAATCTAACACTGGTGATACAAGTTCTGGGTTTGGGCTGAAACTGCAGTATCTGGTGATCTCCATTACTCCTTTCAGATAAAAAAAGTATTTAAAATACTCCATTGATTTTTCTTACTCTACAGTTTAAAGCTTTATTTCTGGAAGTCCCTTTTGCCTCTTTTTATTGGTGTTCCTTTCTTGCTGTGTGTGATTTAAGTCTTTATGTCAAATCTTACAATGCTAGAAAATGATGGGGAAAATACACTGATGCAATTTTTACACACTCTGCTTCTACAGCATGGCTTGGCTATATATTGTAGTTTTAGAAGTTTTTAAAAGGTTATGTGGAAAAAGCCAAGCAGTGAAAATGAATTTTATAGCAGTCTTCCTATTCGTAAGTAGTTTACATTGATTCTTTTGAGTCATTTGTATTTCAACCACTTGTATTCAAGATAATTGGTCTCTGGTCAAAAACCTCTGAAGAAATTGTTACATTACCTATTAGCATAAGTCAACTTGATGAAAATGCTTTTCTGTTCTAAAACAAGCAATCTTGCTTGGTCAAATTGTATCCTACAATAGAACAGTATGCCTACATGAACTTTAGCATTCATGGTAGACAAATCATAATGCTGATTTTTCTTGCGCCTTGTGGAGAAATGCCCTCTACCCAAAAGAACACATTTATATTTCAATAATTGGGTTTAGACTGTATCCATGTTACAAGAGCCTTTCTGCAAATCGGTATCTAGCACAAAGGAAAAATATAGTGAAATGATTTAAGCCTTTTCTGAGCACCCAGTGCATTATTGATTACAGATGCAAATGGGTTTAGACAAAGGAAAGATGAACAGTTTACCATCTGACACTTTCCTTTTCCTTTCTCTGTTTTCTTCCTCTTAATCAGGACAAGTGGGAATGACCCTATAGGAGATACACTCTTAGGGGGGAGGGGGAATTATAAATTCTTAGGACAAGAAGAGGCTCTGTTCCATCTTATTCTTTTATTTGGGTGGGGGCAGCCATGAGGGACAAACCCTTTGTTTAGGGATTCCATCTTGTCCACATGGCCAAGAACAATGGAGAGAAGTTCCAACTCTAGGAACTAAGGACTTTTAAATGCTGCAGCTTCAAGAAGTACTCAGTATTGTTTAGGAGAAGTACAGAGTGTATGATGAAAGAATTGCATGTTTTCACAGAATGTACTAAAAGGAATGACAGGATTGCCCATTGAAAATAATGGGAGAAGCTTGAAGACCCATTGGAAATAATGGGAACCAGGAATGCCCATTTACTTGCATGGACTCCATTGAAACACATTATAGCAAAAAAAAGTTGCAAAGAAAATGTGGACTGGATTTTGAAAAAAGGTATCAGGGCCCAGATAGACTATTCCGGGACTGGAATGACAGCCCCTAACTGGAAGGATGGCCCCTGGCTGTATCAGAAGGACACTGGGACTGGAACGACAGGCCCCTAACTGGAATGACAGCCCCTGGGTGTGACAGAAGGGCTCTGGGACTGGAATAACAGGCCCCTTAGTAGAATGACAGGTGCTGGGTGTATCAGAAGAGTTATGGGACTGGAATGACAGGCCGCTGAGTGGAATGACAGCCACTGGGTGTATCAGAAGGGTTCTGGGACTGGGATGACAGACCTCTGATTGGAATGACTTCCCCTAGGTGTATCAGATGGGCTCTCGGACTGGAATGACAGGCCTCTAACTGGAATCAAGACAGAAATCAGGGAACCACTTCCTCTAACGGATATTAGATCATGAGAGAGCCCAGGGCTCAAGGAAGCACACCAGAAAGCGCTACTGGGTGTAGTATATCAGCATAAGGTATATTTCCATTCAGACCACAAATAATGTAGTGACAATAACAATTCTTGGACTTGTATAGTCCCAGCAAAATACAATTTCAAAGATTCAAGAACAGTTCAGAAGCAGTTTGGTGTAGACGAAAAGCCGCCCTATATTCAGGCTGGCGTCTGCGAGCAAGCTGTCAAGTTCTGAGTTGCTAAGCAATAATGGTTGCAAAACTCCGGATGGAAAGCTGCAACCCTGTAGGGAGAAGGCGACGAGCCTTGCTGGCTTCTTTTTCGCACTCGTTTCAGACTTGTCTCTTTCCTCAGGCCATTACACCTATAATAAACCGCAGTGCCATAAACCTACATATCAAAATCAACACCAAAAGTATAATAAAACGTACAGACCAAGATAATATACTTACAATTACCGCCCATAATATTCAATACACTTGCATAATCTATAGAGGAACAATGTCAGTTGCATCGGGGTGATGTGTAACCGCCTGAATTCAAACTTATATAGCCAGGTGGAGATCATTAATCAATTAATTAAAGGTGCCGCTGCGACACGGCACCGCCTATCGAGTCACAAATACTTATACACAGCACTATGTATACATAGCACTAAGTGCCCCCGCGAGTCACTTTTCACTTCACTAGAAGTTCCAGGAGTAAATAAGATTACATTGAAGCTATAGATATAATTTAAACACTGGTATATAGTGTCAGGTCTGACATTGGTTCCTTGTGTGTTCTAACCAGAGAGACTCCATTTTAATCCTGTCAGTGTTTTAAGCTCTTCTTTTGCAGGTGGCAAGCAGTCCAGTAACAGTTACCTCAAAGAAGAGGAATGTTTTGACTACAGTCTTTCCAGCCTTGGGAAAGTTTCACTCTCTCAGCTTCAAGCCGTTTGTTTTGAGAACTGTGGGGGGAGGATGGGATTTGCTGGGCTATGCTATTCTGTACCTTAACCTTTTCCTTCATTCGTAACAATACACATGTACCAGCCAAGATATTGCATCTTGGCCAGTGGACTATAATGGTTGTTTATATTCAGTAAAATCTTTTTATTTTACTTAAATGACTGTATAGTATGTACCAGGAAAGCATCGAGGAAGAAGACATAGCAAAGGTGAGGTGCTACCACTGACAATGCCCTGTCACTAGCTGCCACCTGCCTCATCTTCCAAGATGGGCACAGAGTGCAGGACTTGTGAGGAAAATCTTAGCTGATGGCCTGGAAAGCATGAGAGGAGATTGTTCTTCAGGTATCCTCAAAATTTTAAATTGCAATTCAGATTTTATCTTTGTAAGCTACTAGCTTGTCTTATAAGCAGAAAAAAATATAATAAACATGTTAAAACAAAAAAGTTTTGCTTTGTGAATATTGGTATCATGTTGAGGACATGTCTATGAGAAAATTAAGTTAATTTGTTTAAATCCTTGGTGGTAAATTTTGTGTGCATATGAGGAAAAATGGCTTGACTCAGTAAAAGATTGCTTGACTCAATAAAAGAAGCCACATCTTCTAGTTTGCAGGATCTGAGCAAGTCTGTTAATGATAGGACATTTTGGAGGCCTTTTTTTCATAGGGTTGCCATAGGTTGGAGGCAACTTGGCAGCACATAACACACACACATGGACATTAAGTATAAACCTCCTGAACTTTTGTTTCTTAAGTTGTGTTTGCTATCAGGATTTTTTCAGTCTTAGTGGAGTGAAATTGCTGCTGTAGCTGTGAGATGGAAAAGATCAAAATGTTAAACTCCATGAAAGCGGCTATCAGTTAGACATCTCAATTAGGTCAGTGAACTGATTATTTTTCTAAGCAAAAGTTCTGTTCCTTTTTTTGATAATAAATTAACTGGTTTTACTGAAAAGAAAACATTGATCAACATGAGATGATTTCTATTTCCATGTCTTAAATCAACCCAAATATTAAATGCAACTGAAAAAATTTGAACCAAAATATCACAACTATTTGCAGAGAGTAGCACTATGAAATCTTAAGCAGAATTAATCCACTAGCACTGATTTCAATGAATTTAGACTGAAGTAAATCTGCTTAGAATTGCACTGTAAGTGGTTTGTACACAGCATATAAATAATATGAGCTAACAAAAAATTAAGTTATGTAACTGAATGTAAACATTTTAAATTTTTAGAAGAGGACAATGCTAGTCTTAAACATATAAACCAAACTGCTTGTGTGTGTGTGTGTGTGGGGCGGGGGAGTTATATAGGTACTCATGGTAGCGTTCATAATTAGCCAATAAAACAATAACTAAATGTTTTTGCAACCTTAGAAAAACTTCGACCCAAAGTTAAAGAATAAAATATTCTGTAATACTCTTCATGGCACATTCACCACAAGTGTACTCCAAAAATCTCAATGACTTTGGGGCTCTCTGTTCTTTGCAGCCTTCCATTTGACAATTTTATAAATTAGATGAAAGTAGTAACATGTGGCTCTCTCAAATTTTGCAGTGTCAGTGGTTTTTATTCCACATCACTCTATGTTGCACATATATTTTCTTTTCAAAAAGGAAATGACTTTCATAAGGAGAGCCGGTTTTCAAATGATCCTAACATGGGAAATGTAGCTTTTACAAGTGGTTGATGTCTGCTGCTTTCAGCACAAATATAATTCATGTAATCGGCTGTATTTTCTGGTGGATATAATACATGCAGCTATCAACTATAATCCCATTCTTTTAATAAGTGCTAGCTCTGTGCATCTTGGAACAATGCTCAATCACTCTAATTTCATGAGTATACTTCTTTATTTCAGTGCAATCATGTTAGTATAGACAGATGATGATTGATGTTGATACTTGCATGCAGTTCAAGTTAGAGATTATTATCATGTCTGTTTCATAGATCTTGTTTGATTTGTGAAGAGAAAAGAAAGGCAATGGTGGAAATGGGAGTATTCATTATTGCCACTGAGGTTTCCATGTCGAGCCAAGAACAAATTTAACACTGTATGATTTCTATCTTTTTGGCAGCTGAAATATAGGAGGAAGCTAAACAATTAGTTTACCTGTTTAACTCTCAGCAGAGTTATACCCTCCTAAGTTCAAGGGGTGTAACTATGCAAAAAGCTTTTTTATGTCACAGCAGCAATGCTATCCCAAGCAGAATTATATTTGTCCGAGCCCTTGGATTTAGAAGAGAGCAACTCTGCTTAGGATGGCACTGTAAGTCATCAAACTAATTCTGTTTTGGATTTCTGTTGTACAAATTTCAAGAGATGGCATGAAGAGTGTATAGAAATACTAGTATGGAAGTACTAGTAGATGAACATTTCACAGGGACTGAAGGTGATTGTACAGCTTTTTTATGGCGTTGCAACTAATTACATGAAATAACCAGATGCTTTCTGGAATAGCAGACTTGTTCCAATTAAGTGATAAGGACCAAAGCCATGATGACCAAGAGTAAGTTAGTTCCAGAAGCTTCCCATTTGTAACCCTATTCCCAAAGACAAAAAACAAATGATGAATTCTTTTGTATAAATATGATTGGTTAATTGCTGTCATTGGAGGAGGAAAAATGATTCAAGAGACTCAGTTTACCTTAGATCATATAACTTGGTATTCATTAACCACCACAAGAGTTTCAAATACATCCAGTAACTTACCTTGTGGAGCAGAGCATGCTTTTGAAATATTCTTAATCTACCATTCAAAATCTCTGTAAACAATCTTCTGAGAATGGGGGGAAGGGGAGCAGGAGGCCATTGAATGCACATGTGCCACTGGTCCTGGACTTCAGCAGCATATCCAGCCATCAAGAGTCTCCAAGGAGGCTGCATCATCCCCAAACAAGCAGCCTGTTGCTGGAAACTGGCTGAAGGGGCAGGGCCACAGATGGAGTCATTTGAGAAGCAGCTGCCTCTAGGTTGAGCCCACCAGAGAAGCTGTTATGCTTGGGCCAGGAACATGCCTCTTAGCAGCCTTTTGAACCAACCCCCCTCCCTGGGATGGCTGGGAAAGGGCAAGGAGGGGTGTTTTCAAAGGAGCCAGCTTTAAAAGAAGAAAGCCAAGATGAACAGCTTCTGGCTCCTTGGAAAAGCTCAGAGAGAAAGAGGGAGCTCTGAATAAGGAAGATGAAGAAGTGGACGGCATTAACCCCTTCCCCTCCCTTGACTAAGGCCTGATAAGGCCTTACACAGGACTGGTTCTGGAGCAGAGATGGGCATGAACAGAAAAAAAAATGAAACATGATGTTCATTGTTCATTGTCATTCACGAACAGGGACTCATGAACAACCACGAACATGGCCCTGTTCACAAACATGTTCGTGGTTGGCTGTTCGTTGGAGCCAGTATGCTCTCTTCCAGCCATCATCCAAGTCAAGATCCCTACTGGACCACTCCCAGAAACCTGACCTGAGCAGGCACCAGGAAAGGTACCAATAATAAATAATAGCTTGGCCCAGAGCCTGGCAGCAGCCCTGGAACTTGAAGGGGTAGATACCTATCCCACCACACACAAAGAAAATTCAAGCTCCAATGTACTCTCTCTATCAAAATGTCAACAGCAACTCTCTCCCTCTCCACTGTCTGCCAACTAAACCAGAGCTGGGAGCTCCCCTCCCCCCTGCTCTTTGCTCCCTTGTAACAAATTTGGAGCTCCACACTTGAAAGGGAGACCTGCCTATCAAGCTAAATTGGGCTTAGATTGGGGTTTCCAGGGCAACAGCTGTCAGGTCTGACATATGTTTCTTGTGTGTTCTAACCAGAGAGACTCCATTTTAATCCTGTCAGTGTTTTAAGCTCTTCTTTTGCAGGTGACAAGCAGTCCAGCAACACTTATCTCAAAGAAGAGAAATGTTTTGACTATAGCACTTCCAGCCTTGGGAAAAGTTTTATTCTCTCAGCTTCAAGCCGCGTGTTTTGAGAACTGTGGGGGGAGGATGGGATTTGCTGGGCTATGCTATTCTGTATCCTAACCTTTACCTTCATTCGTAACAACATCCGTGTACCAGCCAAGATATTGAATCTTGGCCAGTGGACTATAATGGTTGTTTATATTCAGTAAAGTCTTTTGAAACCAATGGACTCATGTCTAATTGCAAGAGATAGTCTGGATTGCAACTTTTAATAAGCCACAGTCTGACATTTTGTTACGAATCACATCTGTTCCAATGCCTAAACCGGGGCAGACGGATTCCAAGGGCGCTCCCAACAGGGACCCTTTGTTTGATCCCTACGACTCCCCTGGTTCAGAAGGACTGGAACCTATGGGACCTGTCCAGGGAGGAATGGAGCCCAGACGTACTGTGCTGACTACCCTCGCACCTGATAGAGCCGAAGGTAGGCCCAGGGCGGCGGCAGAACCTCTGATATCTCTGCCTATGCCGAGGCAGTGGGGCTCGAGGCCGCGCGAGACGAGGGAAAGGAGGACAAGTGCAGTGTTTACCAAGTCGCAAATGGACGGGAAACAAAGTATCGGCTCTATCCCCGAGCATCCAGGTAGCTAACCGTGGTATCACTGGAATCGAGAAGCCGATCAACTCAAGTGGAACCGAAGAGCTGAAGAAAGTACCCAGATGTGGGAAACCTCCCGTCGTGATGTAATGAGTTGGGATTATGCAGAGAGTACCCCATGGATGGGGCAACGCGAGCCAACCGAACAGAGTTGGATACAACTACAAAGCCGAACTTTGGCGGTTGATGCTGGAATTTCGGCGGTAACTGGATTGGCCAAAGGAATATTGGTGGGGAAATCGGAAATAGAACAAGGTAACGGGGCTCAGGGCATGGGAGAAATTCGGCCTTGGCCTCGAGCTACAGCGTCTTATACAGAGTATATGGAAACTACACAAGTTCCCAGAGAAACTCTCCAAGAGTATGCTGAATCGGGAGCAACGGCAGCCCCAGAACGGGTACAAATACTAGAAGAAAGACTCTGTACTATGGAGGAGAGCTTAGCACATGCGGTTCATCTACTCTCCGTATTTGTTGTAGGAGGATCTGAGGAAGCCCCAACCCAACTGGAAGGTGCTCCCAGCTGAGTTGTAGAACAAAATTTGGCTGCCCTGCAAGCTATGGTCCCGAGGGGACAACCGCTAATACTTCTTGACGACCAGCAACAGCCAGTACAACCACCGGATCAACCTCAGGGGCCGGCAGATGAGAGACCGGAGGAACTTCCCCTGGAGGAGCCAGGAGGACCTCGAGATGACAAGGAAGAGGCACCGTTAGAACAGCCTCAAGAGCTACCGCAGGAGCATCCCCAAGAACATCCTCAGGAACAACCCCAAGAATTGCCGGCGGAGCAACCACAAGAACAGCCTCAGGAGCTTCCGGTCCGCCCAATACAGCTGCAAGAGGAGGCTCCGGTACTCCCGCCACCGCCATGGGGGCAGCCACGGTTTCCAGGGACTAGACTCCCTCTGCCGCTTAGACCGAGAGGTCCGCCTCCTCAAGGCCCTCCAGCTCCACGACCGCTGAGGCCTCTGCCAAGGCTACAAGCTTCTCCTATACCGAGACCCCAAGGGATCCCGCAGCCAAGACCCCAATTCCCACCAAGGCAACCGTTCCTGCACCAACCTGACTGGCAGCCAAGGCAGGAATTGGTGCCTGTACCATATTACCCACTCCCAGCACCAGCTCCCAGACCTCAGGAGTTACCAATCGGAGGGGTGAAGTTGGAAGCTACTTTCGATGGGGATCCCTCGAAGTTGGGATTTTTTCTAGTACAAGCCCTGCAATTTTTTAATCGTTGGGGACACTTGTTCGAAGACGAAGCTAGTCAAATCGAGCATTTGGGATCCCGATTGCAAGGAAAAGGCACGGAATGGTATGTAGCATTATACGATTTGGGGGCTCCAGAATTAGATTCCCTACAAGGGTTAGTGAATGCACTCCGAGCGCAATACGAAGACCCACTAGAGGAGAGGAGAGCCCGAACGGAATTACAATTGATCAGGCAAGGTAGCATGTCGGCTAGAGACTATGTTACAAAATTCCGACAACTGGCTGCCAAATGCCCAAGGTTTGAGGAAACCACCAAAATAATCATGTTTAAGCAAGGCATGAATCCTAGACTGTTAGATCGAGCCCTCATGCAAGATAATCCCCCCACACTCTTGGGTTGGATTCAGTTGGCTTGTGAAGTAGAAAACCGGATGCGAGAAGTGCGTCTGGTTGAGCAACAGCAATCGGGCGGCCACCGGCAAACCTCCATAATTGTCAGAGGGGGCAGAGGGGCAGGATACACAACTAGAGGAGCGAGAGATGCTAGATGGCAACAAGGATTGTGTCTACAGTGTGGTCAAAGCGGCCACTTCGCAGCGCAATGTCCCTTCCGGCCTGTGCAAAGAACTCCGTTCCCGCCAAGGCGTCCAGCCCCTACCACCCTTTCTCAGCCGTCTTGCCCAACGCCCGCTCCGCGAACTTCGCGAGGGAGAGGTACATTCAGAAGAAATCCTCCTGAAAAGGGATTAGAGCTGGAGGAAGTTATGGACTTTGACCCAACCGCTCTAATCGGCGAAGAGGCGCCTGAAAGTCCCAGTTCGGGAAACGAGATGGATCTGTCGTAAGCGGACCCAAACGGCAGATCAACACTCAGTCAGTTCCCATAGTGGATAGACCTCAAGGGTCCATACTATTCATGCCTGTTACATTAGTTAATCCTGAAAGACAGACTCATATTCGGGTGCAAGCGCTCATCGACTCTGGATGCTCCAGAGATATAATTGCACCAGCTTTAGTGAATGGATTAGTGCTCCCAATAAGAGAACTTGAAAATCCAGTCATTTTTGAACAAATGGATGGCACTAATATGAATCCAGTCACTACCGAAACAGTACCAGTCATTACAGGCATGGGACAACACTGGGAGACAAGATCATTTGTAATTAGTTCTACAGCAAAATACCCGTTAATTTTGGGAAGCAGATGGTTGTGGGATCAAAACCTGGACATTAATTGGGCAGCTGGAAGTGTCACCTTCAAAAGAGATACTTGCAAGTCTCATCGTTGGGACCAGAATTGGGGTAAGAATCCTACCCTTATAGAACAAGCCCTCCTGACCCAGGAGGAAATTAACCAATGTTACCAGAACTGCTTTTTATAATGGGGAAATTAGCTTTAGCAGTCTGTAACTAAAATTAGCGCGGATCTAACCTGTGTTTACAGAGGTCCCGATTCCAGACACTCTGGCGATAAAGAGGCAGACTACAAATAGGTTCAACAAACACGTGTCTTTACTAGTAGTGTGGCGTAAGCCTGAACTTACACATACACACAAGAGAGCATACAAGGACTAGGAAACACAGAGTAAGAAATATAGAGACGTTCGCATTAGCAGGTTCCCAACGATGGTAAGGGAAATACTCACTTATCCTGAAGTGGAGCAGAGACACAACAGCGAGGTGGTCCAATGCCAGCAATGGATCCAAAGACAGACAGCAAGGGGGTCTGGATAGGGAATGGCCTAAGCACCATGCGTTCTGAGAGACCGACTTAAATACCCCAAAACGTACCCTGGGGCTGGTGCTGTACTTGGTAGTTCTCACAGATTAAAACAAAGGTTCTAATGGGTTACTGAATGGCTTGGATGGGCCACTTTGGTAATCTGATTGTGATAAGTGACACCTCAGGAAGAGGGGACAAAAGAGGGAGGGGGAAATCTGAGTGGGCTGAATGGATGTTCCAGCGGACAGGGCTTGTCCTGATGTCATCAGCTCTGGAATGCGGAGGTTTCTTTGAGATGCATTCTCTAAGTGCTTGGGATGGTCGGCACTTAGTTCCTTCTCCGGGGCGGCTCCTAAGATATGCAGAGCGGGGCGAGGTACTCTCGCTGCGGACGTGGTGTGCCCACTTCGCTGAAATGGCTTCTCAAAGCAGTCTTCTTCCCTGGGTCTTCTAGCTGCCTAAGAACATGGTTGCTGGCTGGGCATAGCTGGGGCTGGTTAGCAGGTTGCCCGGTAGCGAGGGCAAGCTCAGGGATCGGCCCGTGGGAGGCTCCAGGCGGGAACTGACCAGGGAGCGCCTAACCCGGCTCGCTGGAGGTTTCCCCGGCAGGCGCCCAGCTGCTAGCAGCGGCTTGGGCCCAGATGAGGCTGGCTTCCATGGAGGCAGGGGGAACAGCACGTAAAACACAGTCCAAAGCAGGGAACAGGCACGGTCCGTGGCAGATGGCAATGCAGGCACGGGGCACACTTGTAACAGAGTCCAAACACACACTGGGAAGTCCAGATACAGGTCTGGGCAGGGCTGCCCAGGAATAAGGTCCTTCGTGCAGTTTACCCAGGCATGGTGTCAGGAAACTAACACAGTCTATTGCAGCAGCAAAGTAATTAAACAGCAGACAGGAAACTGACATGTGTATTGGAACACACACGTGCAGGGCAATCTTTGTGTAGCAGTAAAACAGCAATGCAGGAAACTTTAACACAGTCCATGGCAGGCCTTAAAGCAGGAGAGGGGGCCTACTTGGCAACACCAAATACCCAAACAGTACAGAGCCTATTTACAAGTTTTCACCAAAGAAGAGGCCAACACCTTACCTCCCCATAGAAGAACCGATTGCGCAGTGGAA
Source organism: Eublepharis macularius (assembly GCF_028583425.1). Lineage (NCBI taxonomy): Eukaryota > Metazoa > Chordata > Lepidosauria > Squamata > Eublepharidae > Eublepharis > Eublepharis macularius. The sequence goes on along the minus strand of NC_072792.1, from coordinate 78,515,233 downwards.
CTCATCCCAGGAGCCACCTTACATAAAGGTAGACTTTATCCCATGAGCCCAAATGAGAGGAGCTCCGGAAATTCATTGACACTAATCTTCAAAGGGGATTCATTCGACCAGCGAACAGCCCCCATGCTGCTCCAGTACTGTTTGTTAAAAAGAAAGATGGGGGATTGAGACTGTGCACTGACTTCAGAGGACTTAATGCAGTCTCCTCCACAAACGCCTATCCCATTCCTCTCATCAGGGATCTACTCAACGTCGTGGCCCAAGGTAAGATCTTCACAAAATTGGACTTAAAAGATGCTTATTTCCACATTCGTATACGAGAGGGGGATGAGTGGAAAACCGCGTTCAATACGCCATTGGGACAGTATGAATATTTAGTTATGCCTTTTGGCTTGTCTGGGGCCCCTTCAGTTTTCATGTCCATGATCAATGAAGTATTGCACAAATTCTTGTACAAGGGAGTAGTTGTTTATCTAGACAATGTGTTAATTTACTCTGATTGTGAAGAAGAACATATTCGCCTAGTGCAGCAAGTATTGACTACCCTCATGTATAATAATTTACCCATCAAACTGTCTAAATGTGAATTCCACAAAACTGAACTTACCTACTTGGGATATTGCATCTCAAAAGATGGGTTAAAAATGAATCCGGGCAAAGTAAAAGCTGTTCAAGACTGGCAAACCCCCACAATTCGTAAAGAACTGCAATCCTTCCTGGGGTTTGCCAATTTATACAAAACTTTGCCCAAATAACTCTCCCCCTTACTGAACTTCTATAAACCAAAGACAAAGGGGAGCAAGCTAAAAAAACAAAAGCTAAACTGAATTGGACGCCACAATGCCAATTAGCCTTTAATCAATTAAAGCAGCAATTCGTATCCGAACCAGTGCTGCAGCACCCCAATGAAAATCGCTCGTTCATAGTGCAGGTGGATGCCAGCGATACGGCGATTGGAGGCGTCCTTCTCCAGCGGGGAACAGACAATATCCTCAAACCCTGTGCATACCTCTCCCGTAAATTTACTGAAGCGGAAAGAAATTGGAATGTGTGGGAGAAGGAGGCATTTGCTGTAAAAGCGGCGCTCTCCACTTGGAGACATTGGCTAGAAGGGGCACGTCATCTGTTTGAAGTTTGGACGGATCATAAAAATTTAGAAGCGTTACACAGTCCTTGGAGACTCAATGCCAAACAGTTAAGATGGGTGGAATACTTTTCAAAATTCCACTTCACCCTCCAATTCCTACCGGGCAAAACCAATTTCCTAGCGGATGCACTTTCGCGCATGCCCCAACATAAAAGCAAGCGGGAGGAGACAATAGACACAGTGTTTTTGCCTACCCAACAAGGGGGTGTGGTTACTACGTGCAGTCGCACGGCACAACCCCCTCAGGCAGACAATGGGTGGAGACAAAAACTAAAAAGCGAAGTCGAGAAGGAGGGGGATAATATACCCAAAGACAAATTAGTTCAATCCAAACAGGGGGAATGGCTTTGGGGTAATCGATTCTATGTACCAAAGACTTTGAGAAAAGAAGTACTACACCGCTGTCATGATGCCCCAACAGCTGGCCATTATGGATATTTAAAAACTCTACATCTGGTTCAGAGGCAATTTTGGTGGCCAGGCATGCGCAAAGACATTTCACAATATGTAGCTTCATGCCCCATTTGCCTCAGTGCCAAAACACGTAAGGGCAAACCTCCTGGACTTTTACAACCCCTTGAAACTCCAAGTAGACCATGGGAAATTATTTCTATGGATTTCATCACAGATCTTCCCCCCTCCAAAAATCACACCTTTATTTAAGTAGTCGTGGATCTGTTTTCTAAGCAAGCCCACTTCATTCCTTGTACTGCAATGCCTTCAGCAAAAAGATTGGCGGATATTTTTCTGAAATACGTTGTAAAACTCCATTCTTTTCCATCTAAGGTAATATCCGACCGCGGCGGACAATTCGTTGCCAACTTCTGGCGGGAGCTTATGCAACTAATGGGAATTGAGCAAGGTTTAAGTTCCTCACATCATCCGCGAACCGACGGACAGTCCGAAAAAACTAATCAATTATTAGAACAGTTTCTCCGTTGCTATATCAATTTCCAACAAGACAATTGGATTGATTTGTTGCCCTTAGCTGAATTTTCTTACAACAATAGTGTACATGCATCTACCGGAGAAACACCCTTCTAAGTAGTGTATGGCTACCATTTTAAACTGTTTCCTTTTGAAGCTCATCCCCCTGCAACAGCCACCCGTGATGTTTCAGAATGGTGGGGGGAGGCAGCTCAACAATGGACTCTTATTCAACAGCATCTTAACAAAGCTAAGCAGGACTATAAAAAATATGCTGATCGCCATCGGCCGACTGGGAATTACAACCCGGAGACCTCATTTATTTGTCTACAAAGAATTTGAAAGTCACCCAAACCAGCCGTAAATTGGCACTGAAATACCTGGGACCATTTCCAATCCGTAAAATCATCAATAAAGTGACGGTAGCACTCGATTTGCCAAAAAACCTTCGCCACGTCCATCCGACTTTCCACATCAGCTTATTGAAAAAGGTCCCTCCAGCAGACCAATGGCACACCCGTGCTCCTCCCATACCAACTCTAATTGATGACCAAGTCCATTATGAAGTACAGCAAATTTTGGACTCTAAAATCAAGCGTAATAGACTGTTTTACCTCATCAGGTGGAAGGACTTTGATTCTGGGTTTGACGAGTGGGTGGAGGATGTTCATGCTCATGCCCCTAGATTGATTAAATCCTTTCACAATCTCTACCCTCTCAAACCAGGGGGAAGGGCATTTTAGAGGGGGCAGAAATGTCAGGTCTGACATATGTTTCTTGTGTGTTCTAAGCAGAGAGACTCCATTTTAATCCTGTCAGTGTTTTAAGCTCTTCTTTTGCAGGTGACAAGCAGTTCAGCAACACTTATCTCAAAGAAGAGAAATGTTTTGACTACAGCCCTTCCAGCCTTGGGAAAGTTTTATTCTCTCAGCTTCAAGCCGCGTGTTTTGAGAACTATGGGGGGAGGATGGGATTTGCTGGGCTATGCTATTCTGTATCCTAACCTTTACCTTCATTCGTAACAACATCCGTGTACCAGCCAAGATATTGAATCTTGGCCAGTGGACTATAATGGTTGTTTATATTCAGTAAAGTCTTTTGAAACCAATGGACTCATGTCTAATTGCAAGAGATAGTCTGGATTGCAACTTTTAATAAGCCACAGTCTGACAACAGCAGGAGTTCAGACACAGTTCAGACAATCCCTGCCTAAATTGCCAAGGGAATTGATTGCAGATGCCAGACAGTCTGGCTTGATGAACAGCAAGGAACAGCAAGGAACGAGGCTTGCAACGACCACCTGTTCATTTAGAATGGGGCCTCATGAACAGCTTGTTTGCGATCAGCAGATTGGGCTGTTCGTGGCTTTTTTTAGTTCGTATTGCTGTTCGTGCCCATCTCTACTCTGAAGCACGTGCCAGCCCCCAACCACCCCTCCCTGAGATCGCAGAATCTCACACTATCATAATAAGAAAACTTTATTAGCCTAATGCTACATAATCACTGTTCATAAATCTTAATTACCTAATCTTCTCTCCACCTCACTGAAATAACTAACTACATATATGTATTGGGGTGATATTGCACATGAAGCACCAACCTCTAATAGTCAACTGATCAACTTAGCTTGAACTGCTACTTCTGCAGTAGCCAGACTGTAAGAGCCCAGAGACTTCAGCTAAGTGGCAGGGAAGTTGGAACAGGTTACAAGTAAGTGGAAATATCCACCAGAGAATGAAGAAATGGATGCAACAGAGGAAACAGGGATAAAATGGGTGAACTTTGAAGAAGGATCTATGAAATAAGCAAGGGAGGAAGAGACAAAAAGATTATGAGGCACTCAACTTTTTTTTTTGCATTAGAGGGGTAGAAGACAGAGGTGAAATTTAAATCAAACAGGGAAGAGAGGGTGGGGAGAATGCAGAAGGAGACTGCGAGTGAGACCCTAGCAGTGAAAAATTTAAAAGTGAAATAGGAAACATCTATGGGCTCTGGAAAAATAGGCTGGATAGTCTTGGAACTGTTTTATGAACAGGGAAATGTTTTGTGTTTTTATGTTCATGCTGAGTATTTTTAATGCTGGGTTTGTAGCTGTTCATTGGTTTTAATGACTTTATGTTCTTCTATGTTTCCATCATGTTTTATTTTGAAAGCTGCCTCGATCAGGTTCTCTGGAGAGGTAGAACAGAAATTTTCTGACTAAATAAAATTCAACTTGGAATATGTATGTTTATGTGTATTGAAATATTTTTACCCCATCTTTGTGGCTCAAAGTAGTTAAAAATCCCAAGTTAAAATCATGCAATAATGCACCTCCCTCTTAAAATAACTTCATTTCAAACATATAGAAAGTGAAACAGCAATACAGCATCCCTAAGGATAGTGTATCCTTCACCCATTTCAGAAGGTGGGAGCTACTATTGAAAAGGACTAGGTTCTGGTAAATACTAAGCAAGGGAAGACCACAAGGTATCAACAAGAGGATTGTGACTGGCATATGAGAAAGGTGTGGGGTTTAGTCTATGAAGGGCTTTAAAGGTCATAGCCAGCAGCCCAGCACTTGGAAATGAATTTGGGAGGAAAGTGGCAGCCAAGATATGTTTCAGAATAGGCAAGATGTGTTCTCTTTGTCTAGCCTATATCAGGCTGCTGCATTCTAGATTAATTGCAGTTTCTGGGATGTCTTGAAGGATGTCCCTACTTAGATTATGTTATAAGCTATGCCTCACAAAAGTAGCTTTTTCCAAGCAGGGAGCTCTATGCTAAATGACCTCCATTCTCTACCCTCAAGTACCACTTTAGACCAAAACCAGTACCTGGTGGTGCCCCCTCTAAAATTTATGATCACTTATTATCCACCAGGCAACATAACATAAACACTCTTGTTCCACTGTGAACTTGCTGTATCAGTCCTGGGATGGCATGCAGTAACATGCATTCATGATCATTGTGATGGAAAGGAGGCTGTCCTCCCCTGGAAAGGTAAAAACTCAGCTGTTTCATCCCTCAGCCTATGGGAGTGCTGCCCCAGCATCCAATTACCGTTCAGAGGGGAAATGGAGTGTTGGAGGGGAAAAAAACTAGCAGCAGTTCCAAGATTATTTCAGGGAGAAAGCAGTCAGTTGCACATATAGCTCCATCTGGTATTATGGCAGAGTTGTTTAACTCTACCCAGGGACAGGACAGAGTTGTGAGGATTGTCTCTAGTGATAAGCAGCTCTTGTACCCTTTAGTCTGACTCTTGGGAAAGGGCAGGCTGGTGTGGGTGGAATCCTGTTGTGTGTGAAAGGATCCAACCTAGTGGCTAGGCAGTGAAAGCCTGTTTGTAACTGCAAGCACTGAAGAGAACTCAGACCATTCCTCAAAAGAAAAGGCTTGCTACATTCATCAATAACAAAACATAATGTCAACAAAAAGATTTGAACAATTGACCAAAACAAGATACTTGCAATGGTTTTTGTCTCTTTTCAAAGCAGCCCAAATCTGAACTTTTAAAAATCTATGCTGCGTAACTGCAAAGGATACCTCCATGCAGTTAATGAGGATGTGTATGTTGCCATATTTTGTAATGCTCATTTAGTCCCTTTAAATGTTAGGAATAGCAATGGACCATACACATCCAGAAACATGTGTCATGTGATCTTAGAGGTTTAATAAATTTATTGCATGGTTCTTTTAATAAATAATATTGATTACAAAAAAGGAAAGATACTTTATTATTTTTATTAGAAATTTTACCAAGAAAAACCATGACAGATTCTGTAACACAGTGAAAAATGTCCACTTGGTTTCCTGAATCCCCCTGTTTTCTGAGAATTGGCTACAACTGAAGCAAGTTTTCCAGTTAACTCACTAATACAGTGAACACAAAGGAGACCTGAGAAAAGCAAAAAAGAATGCTAGCTGATACCGTGCATCATTGACATTACTGCTAAATTCTGATTATGGCTGATGATATAAAGATGCAGACAGAGCAAAGTGTCTACTGCAGACACTTGGTCAAGCCTGGAGCTGCCTGTAGTTTGAGAAAGAACTGTACTGACCTAAAAACTTAGAAATAGATGCCACAGAATAAAATATGTACTCCAAAAAGTCACTTTGCAGAACCGTACTTTTGATTGCAGCACAGAGTTTCCCAATACTGCATACCAGTTGGATGCCAAGAAAGACTTCAAGCTTATTTATGACTTCTTGAATGCCCTAGAAATGATGGATGACAAGCATGCTATCATTTTGTCACCAAGAGATATATAAAAAAATGAAATAGAAAGCATTTTCACAGCAGGAAAACAGCAGGAGCCAGAGACGAGAAACTTAGTACAAATAGTATCATTACTTTTTTAATCAAGAAGACATCTACAATAAATCATTAAGTCGGCAGCATTATAAAGATTTTTAAATTGCCTTCACCTTTCCAGCTTTCTAACCATCCATATATTTTTGCCTTTAAATAATACTATTTAATTAATAATAGCTTTCTAGGATGCATTTTTAATTGGTAGATATTGTTATAGATATTAATGACAAATGTGAAGAATTATTGACTTTTTAAATAAAATAAATTGCTTTGCTAATGAGTCACAGTCAGATTTAGCTTTTGATTAAGTCTTAAAGTGAAATCCTATTTTATTTAACTGCAGATAGACAGCCCTTAGCCACTGGAAGAAAATGGAAAAAAAGAAATATAAAAAGTTATGCAACATATTTTCCTTATTAAAAATAGGGAAATGAAATAAAATATATAGACCATCATTATCCCTGTGGCTTACAGTGTGAGCATAGGGGCTGCCTTTATGCTGAACTGGTCAATTTGTCCAGTTACCCCAGCATTGGCTTTTCAGAGAGATCTTCCTAATTGAGATCCCTTAACTGGGCAATAGGAGTATGCAATTTGGTATTCCCAAGCCAAATATATACCTGAATAATACCTTACTGGTATTACGAGTATATTTAATATACCCATGCACACGCTCCCAATCAGCATGGTGATGTCACTTCCGGAAGTGATGTCATTGTGCTGCCTATGGGAGCATTCCAGCACTTCATTTGGGGCCAATTTGGGCTCCAAACGGGTCAAATTGGCCCCATGCTAAGCATGGGAGCAATTGTACAGCTGGAGTGGCAACATCACTTCCGGAAGTGATGTTGTCATGCCACTCTCAGGAGCATTCCTGCACTTTGTTTAAGGTTGATTTGGGCCCCAAATGGGCTGAACTGGCCCTGTGAGGATTTCGGGAGTACTTGCATGGTCGGCATGGTGATGGCACTTCCAGAAGTGATGTCATTACACTGGCTCCAGTATGTATGCATGTGTGCTAAGAGGACCTCATGCAGCGCACAAGGAAAGTGCCAAGGACTCCAACATCCTGATGGGAGGTAAGGGGTACTGCCAACCCTATTTCTGAGTGATCTTAGCCTCTGTTCTGGGAGTTTGCCCTTTGAATAACCACTGCCTTTGGGATTCTGCACCTTTTGAATTACTGTGCTGCCTGCTTGGACTACCTGAGGAACTCCTCTACTTGAAGCCAGCTGGGTTACCTTGGGTCAGTCACAGCTCTCTCAGCCCCACCCACCTCACAAGGTGACTGCCATGAGGATGATAATACACTTTGTAAACTGCTCTGAGTGTGGCATTAAGTTGTCCTGAAGGGCAGTATATAAATCAAATGTTATTATTATTAATTATTACTCATTAATAATACTATGTAGATGGGATCTCTCATTCATAGAAACATAGAGCGGGAAGAGATACCAAGTGTTATCGAGAGCCAAGCTACAAGTGACTTTTTGCACGTGGAGAACACTTGATTGTTTTCACAAGTTTTCCGGGAAGTGAAGTCCGAGTGTCCTTCCCCTCTTCATTAGAATTGCTGCCTGAAGAGCCAGAGAAAGCCGGCAGCAGCAGCAGCTTTTGCAAATCATTCCTCCAGTCACAAGCCTGCTGCTCTGGATAAAGCTGCCATGTCAGTGAAGCTCCCTGGGAGCAGCACGCCCAGGGAGAAAGTAGCAGCTGCCCTCTCCCAAATGATTGTTGAGAGCCCTCTAGTCCAGAAGGCTTGTGACTGGAGGAACTATTTGCAAAAGCTGCTGCCGCCACCGGCTTTCTCTGGCTCTTCAGGCAGCAATTCTAACAGAGAGGGGAAGGACACTCGGATTTCAGTTCCCAGGAAAACTTGCGAAAACAATCAAGTGTTCTCCATGTGAAAAAGGTAACTTGTAGTGATTTTTGCTCTAAGCCCAGAAGAAGGTAAAAAAACCCTCCAGGATATCCAGTCAATCTGGCTTGGAGAAAAATTCCTTCCTGACCCCTGAGTGGTGATCTGGATTACCTTGGGCATATAAGGAAGGCCACAAGAGCCCAGCACCAGCTAATGCCTTCTTGCCCTCCCACTCCCAATATGCATACATTCATATTGAGTAATAGAATCATTACAGCTGTCAGGGGGCCATCTAGCCTTTCCATAAATACCTCCAAGGAAGGAGAGCCCACTACCTCCTGATCCACTGAAGAACTGCTCTAATCATCAGGAAATTCTTCTTAATGGTTAACCAAAAATTCTTGCTTTAATTTTAACTGGGTATTTCTGCTCTGACCCTCTGTGGCAACAGAAAACAACTCCACTCCATCTTCTACGTGACAGTCATTCAAATACTTGAGGAGCACTATCATATTACCTCTCAGTTATCTCCTTTCCTGGTTAAACTTACCCAGATGATTTAACATTTCCTAATAGGATTTGGTCTTCAGACACCTCACGATCTTCTAAAGATGTTTGGCAGCAATGAACCATGGCATATTGGAATTCTCTTCCATGTAGTCCTCTAGATGAGGAGGAAGGTGGAAAACATGGTGAGAGTTGGAGTGAGGGAGTCTGATTCAAACTCCTCCTACAGACTCAGATGGCTTCTTCCTGGAGCAGTTTTAGCTGGGCAGGAAAGCGGCATGCTGAGCCATGAAAAGATTCTTAGACTCCTTCATTCCCTTAGACCAGGAGGCTGTGTGGGCAGTGAAGGAGGATCCTTTCTGTATCTGTGCCTGTAAACTTAAAAATCTTTATTGTTTTATTGGGGGGGGGGACTTTCAGGGAATGCTTGCATGGTTAAATAGTTGAATGAGGGACAGGTGGGGAGAATTTTCTTGTATACTTTAAAAAGAGGTGGGGTGGAAGGTATTTTACCCTGTCCTCACTGTATGCTAGGATTTATTGCTTAGAGAACAATGGCATTGGGTAACATAAGGAAACATAAGGCCTCATTCTCTACACTAATTTTTTCCCAAGTGTGCTTAACTTTGTTTCCCAATTCCTTGATCAAGTGAAGGTGGAGGTGGGGTGCTCCAAACCTGTCATGTTTCCCAAAATATAGTCCCACAACATCCCTGTGAGGAAGGCTAAGAATGAGTTTTGAGGGCTACTGAGTGTCCTCAAGTGAAAGAGTTATCTGTGAATTGTATGTTGGTTCACAAGAACACAGAGGTTTTATGGCACTGGGCAAATGTGATTAATTAGTGAGGTACTGCACTAGCCCGCCACTCTTCTGCTCCCTGTGCTAACCACACTGTATTCTTTTTTGCACAACCAGAAGATGGCAGTGCAGTTGGTGCAGCCAGTGGTTTGGCAGATGCTGCTGAACCACCAGCAACTGGGAAGTAAGTTATAGTGCCTTCCTGCTCTTTTTCATCCAATGCAAATGCAAGACAGACTTAGTTCATCTCTGTGTCTGGTACCAAGCGATGAGTTCCAACATTATCTGTAACTGATGCATACCACAGCGTCTTGGTCTTAATGGTGATCCGATGGGTAAAACTGGAGGAGTTAATACAATGCCACCAGAAATGTTCCCTGGTGCCTCAAGATGTACCTCAAGATACAGTGGTTTTTACCTTGCCCAACTCCCACACTTTAACAACACTTATCTGTAGGTTCACACCACTGGCTCCTCTCACTAAGGACCTAACATTTCATTGACAACTGCTTTGCATTTAATTTCTAATAGTGTTAAAAGTCTTCCAAAATACTAGCTTTGTTTTATTCAGTGAGCTGCATTGCACAGGGAACTCATAATAGGTACAAAGGGCTGTTATTCCCTAACAGGTCCTATTCTTTTCTTTTTCACCTAAAATGCACCTCCCTGGATCCATCTCATTTTTATCCCCCTCCATCTTCCTCTAACAACAACCCTGTAAGAAAGGAGTAGCTAGTGGGTTAACGAGTGGCACTGCACTGTCTCCAGTAAGCCTGTGTGGTCTACTGTGGAGAATATAGTGTTAAAGAAATTTAGTCATTAATGTCAAGTTTACTGATTGGTTTTTCTCCTTATTTCATAGTGACACAGAGAGACACACCAGTGCCAAAAGGGATTCCATTCACCTGGTGGTGGCGGGAGATTCCCTGCTCCCACCTTTTGCACACACACACACCCCCGCTTACCTGGCTGGCAGGGGGAAAGGTGAGGAACGGGCCTCCCATGCACACACCAACGCTAAAAGGAGGAAGCAACTTAGAGATGTGGCAAATAAATATGCACATCGTACTCCTGCAGACTCAGTGGTGCAAATGGATGACGCGGTCCACTACCTCAACATGCTCAACCCTCCTGGCTTCCCAGCCCGCAAGCTTCTCCTCAAAGTGAGGGCTCCAGTGATGTTGATCCAGAACTTCAACCCACCCAAACTCTGCAATGGCACAAGACTGAGTGAAAACCCTCCACAGGAACATCATCAAGGCCACATTGTTCACCGGCAGTGCTTGTGGGGGGGGGGGGGCGTACCATCAGATAACCTCTTTGAGTTAAAGAGACTGCAATTCCCCCTCAAGGTTTGCTTTGCTATGACGATCAACAAGTTCCAGGGTCAGATACTGAAGGTGGCAGGAATTAACTTGAGGGAGGACTGCTTCTCACATGGGCAGTTCTATGTGGCCTGCTCCAGCATGAGCTCAACCAGCAACCTGGTGATCCTAGCACCTGAGGGGAAAACCACCAATGTGATCTACAAAAAGGTTCTTCAGTAGAAAAAATGGTTGTGTGTATTTTTCACTTTATTTATTGTAGTACAATCTTTTCTTTTTAACATTTCTTCAATAAATGTTACATTTCAAAGTTCACTTCATCAGTTTTCGGCATCAACACACTTTGCTTTATTCAAACACCTTTGTGAAGCTTGGGTGCTATGCTCTTATACTACAAAACCAACTTTAAAAAACCCCACAAACCAAAAAATGTTACATACCCATAAGTATTATAACTGGATTTAAAGTAGTTAAATACCATAGCGAAGCACGAGTATCAAGCTAGTAAAACATAAAAATCAGTGCAAGAAGACAGTAGCTTGTTACAGCCACCCATATCTCAAACCTGTCTAGTACATCCCATGGTATGGGTGATGGCATATACATTAGGTGAGTCAGCAGACAATTGGGAGGAAGGAGCTGCATTCCCCGCTTGACAGGAGTCCGGCATATATGGGTTATGCTCCCTCACACTGAAGTTTGTAAACTACTCACAGAAAAGTAAGATCACATATGAAGAAGGGAGCTTTGACTCTTGAAAGCTCATAACCTGGAAATCTAGTTGACGTTTAAGGTGCTACTAGACCCAAATCTTGCTATTTTACTATAGACCTACCTACCTGAAACTACTCACAAAAAGTGTGGGCACAATCTTAAACAAGCTCAGTGATGCTCATCACTTAATTTACATCCTGATTTTCAAATGATGCAAGAAAAAGCTCACATGGTGTTGACCAATCCAGTTTCCAAGTCTTCCTCTGTTGTCGGTCTCCTTCCCCTATCCTGTCTTACAAATATTCTCAATGAGTTTCATCAAAGTGTGTTTTGAAAGAAAGGCTTGTCTTTTTAAACATTTTACAAATAAATATTTTCTGCATATGTAGGACATCTCCTTATTATGTGGAACCCTGACTTTGTCTGCTTATGTGCCTATTTTGCAGCTTTTCCGGTAGGCTCTCATTAATATAAGGTTGGCTGTTAAAATGCAAGCTAATAACTGCCATTCCTGAGGCCCTAAGAAAAAGAGACATTGACAGCCGTACAGTCTTCCATCATGCATGGATCCTCGTCCAGTAGAGAATTTCCTTCATTGAGAACTTTTCTATTGAATTGTAATTGTTCTTTATATAGATTTTTTTTGCTGTGGTATAAACTCTAATAAATATAGTGTTGTTGTAAAATTCTGCAGGTATTACATCTGTTTTATATCTTGTATCTAGCCTGTCTTCTAAACATTTTCTCAAGTGCTAAAGTAACCATCCATTATTTTATTCAATACAGTTAAGGAATTACTACTACTTTACACAAAGGGTGATAAACACATGGAATTCGTTGCCACAGGAGGTGGTGGCAGCTACAAGCATTGCCAGCTTCAAGAGGGGACTGGACAAATATATGGAGCAGAGGTCCATCAGTGGCTATTAGCCACAGGAGATAGATGGTATTCTCTTTGTGGGGAGGTGGTGCTCTGTTGTCTTGGTGCTGGAAGGAAGGCAGTGGGAGGGCTTCTGGTGTCCTGGCCTCACTGACAGTCCTTTAGATGGCACTGGATTTCTAGCCACTGTGTGTGACAGAATGTTGGACTGGATGGGCCACTGGCCTGATCCAACATGGCTTTGCTTATGTTCTTATGCTTATGTTCTTAATTAAAAAAATATATTTTTATTGGTTTGTGGTATCTTATATACTAATAGCCAAGTGCCTGATATTGATTTAAATCTGGAGATTGAAACCATGAACAGATTAGCAATTTTAGCTAAAATGTATAAATTTTTGTTGTGATTGGATACAGAAGCAGAACAAGTTAAAGTATGTATGATAAAATGGGCAAAGTAGGTATAGTATCCATATTGAACAACGGGAGAATATGTGGTTGAAGCTTAAATTTACTTTAAGTTCAAGTTTGAAAGAGAACTTTTATAAAATGATGTATAGATGATATATATCACCAGAGAAACTAGCCAAAATGTATAGGAATGTTTTGAACACGTGTTGGAAGTGTGAACAATATGAAGGGACATTTTATCATTTATGGTGGACATGTAATAAAGTCAAGAAATTTGGGAAACAAATTCATATAACTGTTCAGAAGTTTTTAAAGATTAATATACAAATGAAACCAGAGATATTTCTGTTAGGCTTAATGGACAAACAGTTGGAAAGTATATATGGCACATTGGTTTTGTACATGACAACAGCAGTGAGATTGCTATATGCTCAAAAATGGAAAACTTCAGTGTTACCTACAGTAGAAGAATGGCTGGAGAAAATGATGGGCTATGCTGTGCTGGCTAAATTAACATCTTTGATTAGAGAAAAGACTTTGGATAATGCGGCACTCCTGGCCGGTGGCAACAGGCACTGCGGCTGAGGCCCATGATTTGACTCCCTGGAGGAGGAGGAGGAGGAGGAGGCTGCAGCGGTGCTTTCCTGCCATCCAGACGCTGTGAGGGGCAGAACCCGAGGCCTTATAAGGCTGCTCTGCTCCTCGGTGTCTCAGTTGCACCTCCTACTCGGAGCAGCAGGGAGCTTTTCTTGTTGCTCCGAGCTCTGAGGGCCTTGAGGCGCCAGCTCCCACTACCTCAGCACTGGCTCATCAGTCCAGCTGATTAGTGATCCCTGCATGTAGCTCCTTCTCCAGCTGCGGGGCTTTCTCTCTCGCTGCGCTTGCTGCAGATGCCCGCCTTTGCTGTGGGCTACAGGTTCTTCCCTGGCACGGCTTCAGCCCTCCCATTCAGGTGGTCGACTGTATTCCCCCCTCCTTTACAACATTAGGGGCCGGCTGGGCACAAGCAGCTCCCAAGGCATAGAGCATTTAATCCCTCACCGCCTCTCCTGGCGAGTGGCATTTTGCTCCGCAGCATTCATGCGAGTGTGGCACGTCTGCCTCCCTCGGCCTGAGCCTTGCTTGTGTGGGCAGGCAAGCATCAGGGCAGGAATTGGGTGAGAGACTAGGCTCTCACGGTGATGTGTGTGTATGTGCGGGGGTTGGATTTCTGCAACAGGGCTGTTGGGCAGGCTTGCCCTTAATAGCTCAGGGGGCTTTAGATGGGCAAGTCATTGGGCCCTACATATGATTTCTCCCATTACTATGGGGCAGGGCAGTTGCTTCCCCCCCTCCCCCATTCACTCCGGTTTTCGTTTTATGCTCTTCTCCACTTAGTCAAGGGTTATAAGCCCTTGTTGACACTATAGTTTTACCCAGGCCAACTTATTGAGGCCGGCAGCCATTTTGGCAGGTTTTCAATGTCTGGGATCCTGGGCCACCCTGTAGTGGGGCAAGCAGCCATTTTGGCAGCTCTGGCTGCCGTTTTGGGATCCCTGGCTGCTTGGGTGTGCAGTGGGGTACAATCAGGCCACTGCCAGATTGATTTCACTCATACTGTCAGTCTATGGAATTCAAGTTACTCTGATTTCATCTCCCACCCCTTGCTGCAAGAACTCCAAGGTCTCTTGAGTCAAAAGGGTCTTTATTGAAAGATTATATTCAAAGTACAGGTGTCCATAATAAATCCAAAGGCAAGAAAGCTTCTGGCTGAACACAAAGCTTTTTTGAGAATGACGTGTTAGTTACATGTTGCAATATATCAAACCCTCCTTTCTAATGCCCCCCCCCACATAGTCTAGAGAAAGCAGAGGTTTGGGAATGTGAAAGTAACGGCCAAGCTACAAGTGACGAATGACACTTGAACGGCAAGTGTATCTCTCCCTGTTCACTTGCCCTCCACTCAATCCATTTGCCATTCAAGTGTCATTCGTCACTTGTAGCTTGGCCCTCAGACTCCTCCAAGGTCTGTGGCTAGCCGTGCTAGATAAGGCCGTCCTGGGAACACAGCTGTCTCTGTGAACCTGCAAACAAACAAAACTGGAAAATACAGCAGTTACAAACAATATGGCAGTACTGTGGTTAGCAGGCCTGACACATACAGAGTTCAAGGCCATTACATTTGCACCACCTAGGTGGCACTAATTTGTCTAGGCTGCTGTAGCACAGTGGTTAAGTGACTAACTGCTATAACACGGTGTTAAGTGGTTTGGCTGTGAATTGGCGCTCTTCTGGTTCACATCCCACCATTGTCATGAGCTCAGGAGGTGACCTTTGGTCACTCCTCTCAGTCCCAGCCAGCTCCCTAGCTGTGTTGTGGAGATAATAATAACACTAACTTGTTCACTGTTCTGGAGATGCACCAATCTGCCTATAAGAGCAGTATATTAGCAGTTATTAGAGAAGTGGTATATAAGCTCAGTCACTCTGGTGTCCATTTCGGAAAGCCAGGGCCAACTGTGTGTGTGGTGGGTACCTGCAGGTCACTGCATGATATCTTTGCCCATACAGGGCTGGTGGCTATTAGATTTATTGCCCCTTTCTGGGTGACACTATTGGCTTGGGCAGCAAATACGCTGTATGTGTTCTTCAGCTATCTATATTCCCATTTATTGGCTTTGCTGTCTGCTTGGGGCCATTAGACTACATATCATTGCTCTGGTTGGCACTAAGTTGTCTAGAAGAGCAGTATATATAAGCTCAGTTATTATTGCTGGCTTGCTGAGTATTAAGCTGCATGTATGCGCATGAGCTAGCAATGCCCCCGCCCCCAGATGGGAGCTGGGCCCTCTAAGGGCAAACGACTACTGAGGAGTACTTTTCCCAGTAGGCTCCAGTAGCCTTGGGGCTTACCCAGCACAAAAATTTATTATGGCTGGTGGTCTTTGAATGGCTGAAGTCCACGGAAAGTTCGGCCTTGGGAGAACAATGAGGAAGAGGCCTGTTCAGCTTGGTTTGGGCCTGCCTTTAAACGTTGTTTTGCCTTGCTGCCCTCGAGGGTCCATTGGTCCTGGTGGAGCTGTCTCAGGTGGGCTTCTGGGTAATTGGAGGTGTGGTAGCATTTGAGCAAAACCCGAAATTGCTGCCCAGGAGGGTTCTGAAGTCAGCTGTGAGAGTTTTGTAGCTGCTAGCTGTCTAGGAGTGTTCTGGAGTTGGCTGTGAGAGTTTTGCAACTGCTGGCAATTCAACCAAGTGAGAGAGCCAAAGTGAGTCATGGCCCCAGCAGGGGAAGGCATAGCCATGGGGTCCCTGGTGGGGAACCCCTGGACAAGCTGGTTCTCCCTTGCAGCTTTATGGCTGGGTGGGGGAGCTTTAAGGGGGTGAACCACCTTGCCAGGCCGGACGGGTCACAGCCATACAATGGATGGCTTGCCCCCGGGGCAGATTGTGGATCGCCCAAACAGGTCAGGGCGGAGGTCCAGGCCTGACCTGTACTTCTAGTTAGGCCCTTGCCGTGTTGACAGATATGTTGTTATAATATTAATAAAGCAGACCTTTAATTCCCAACACTTGTGTCTGTCTCTTCATTCCAAACTGGGGGGGGGGCAAATACTTAATCATTCGGCAACCTCTTATTGACTTTTTGCTCAAAACAGATCGAGAAGAATTAATGATGTGATTTTGAATATTAGGAAGAAGGAAGGGACAGTTAAATGTTTAAGTTAGTATAGAATAAGTATCATCTTTTGATTGCTTCAAATGGAAAATTGGTATATATTCCTACTATTTAGATGCTCTTTATTTCCTTTCTATTTCTTTTATTTTAGTTTTTCATTTGCTCTTCTGTTTTTTAGTTTCTTTATTTCTTTTCCTTTTTTGTTCTTTATTTTTATTTTTTATTTATTTTATTGTATGTTTTACAAATACGTTGGGAATGTGAATAAAAATTTATTTTAAAAAAGAGAAAGAAAAAAGAAACCATGAATGAGCAAGACAGATCTTCCTACACTCTTGGAAAAATGCCCTAAGTTTGCAGAAAAATCTAAAATAAAAAATAATAATACAATGAGTGTTTTTTTAAAAAACCTCAAAATATAAATGGGGTGCCTGTAGCTTTAACTAGATGGCCTCAGTGGCTGCTGAAAGGCTAGTATAACAGTTCAGTTGCTATTTCCAGGTTTGGTTTCTGTCAAGAAAAAGCAGGGGGTTCAGGGTCCTCTGCAGAGCTGTTTTGGCCTTTAAGAGAGTACTCATTGGGGCCAAGAAGCAACTTGATACCACATGACTTACATAACTCACCCAGGCCTGGCTGCTTGCTACTGCAGCCCCACCCTTCAACAGCTAGTGTAGTCTAGCAGTTAGAGTTTCAGAGTAGGATTTGGAAGACCCAGGTTTGAATCCCCCTTCTGCTGTGGAAGCTTACAGGATGACACAGACACTCTCAGCCTATCGTACCTTTCAGGGTTGTTGGGAGAATAATGAGGCAAAGAGAATGATGTATGGTACTTTGGGTCCCCATTGTGGAGAAAGGCAGTATATAAATGAAGTAAATAAACAGTATATAGATGAAGATGGGGGACAATAAAAAGTTGGTTTGAAGGAGAGAAGGACATAGGGAAATGTGAGAATATGGAGGCTGCCAGGAGGAGGGAAAGAGGGAATAGTGTGGGGAATGGGAGACATGGAGAAGCGGAATACCATCCACAGGTGCTTGCAGGTTCCTGACCATGCAATTGGGCCCAGCTCTGCCATAACATGCAACTGGGGAAAGTGGGAAAAGTGAAGACAAGGGACAGGCAAGGTGGCTAGGAAGGAGAGAAGAAAGTAGGAAAAGGGAGAAAGGCTATGGGGACAGGGAAGGGAAAGAGACCATAGTGGGAAAAGAGAAAATGAGATTCTCCCCTCCACAAGTTCTTGTGAATCCCCATTTTTTTTTTCTAGGATGTATGACAACCGCAGAAATCAAAGAACATTTAGCAATCCATTTCTAATCATAATAATCTCTCCTATTGTCTACTATGAATTTTAGTGAGTGAATGAAGTTCAGGAACCCTTTAAGTGAGATGCTGAATTAAGCAAATATTTTTAAAAACTGATTAAATTTACTGCCTATGAAGATGAGGATTTGATCAGAATACTGATGTTTTCATGCCTCTAGATCTGTAAAAACTTTTCACAGTAAGTCTGCAGTTAGTCTGCCATATTTTTCTTCCAGGTTGAAACTGACCTATATTTGGAGAAATTGACAGCCAGATTTCTCTCTCCCATGCCCCATCCCTGCCCACTCAATTTGTTTCTTCTTCTCTAAATAATATCCAGATGATTTCTTCTGCTGTGTTATTTATCTGTGGACTGTGAAACTGTTACTTTTCGGCTAATAAATCCACGCTTCTCTATCGTATTGCAGTCTTGATACCTTTGCTTGGCTTTCATTGAGATTTGGATAATTTCCTCTTAAACAGTTCACTCTGCTGTATTCTCCTTCCTTCTTTTTTTGGGACATATTCTACTTTACTGTTCGCATTATGATATAGGTTATCTTTTCCTTCTGTCACTTTCAAATCTTCCTTTTCTTCTTCCTTTCTTTTGAAGTATTTTACAGTGTAGTCCTAAGAAGAGTTATATCCTTTCTTTCATTCTCAGTGAGCTTTGAGAGGTGTGTTGAGGACTGCATTGATATTCTCTTTTCTGCTTTTAACAAGTAAATTGTGGTGCTTGTGCAGTCAAAACTGACCCATGGGAACTTCGTGAATTTCTACCTCATGGGGTTTTCAAGGTGAGAGATGAGCAGAGGTGGTTTGCCATTGCCTTTCTTTGCATAGCAACTGTAGTCTTCCTTGGCGGTCTCGCATCCGAATATCAACTCCAAGCCCACTTCATACTTAAAGTGTTTGGATGTAGAATTGTGCGATTTCATATGATCCACATTCTCCGGTTGGGTCTGGTGGTTTTGAACATCCCACATTCTACCTTCCAAGACTGGAAGACAACTCCATTTCCCTGCAAATTCCTAAATACTTAGTGAGCATATTTTACTTATATATTAGAGCTTTAGCAGGCCAGAAATTTATGTATTTCTTTACTGCTGGACCAGTTTTCTAAAATTCATGCCAAGTATATGATTTTCTACAACTCCAAATTAGCATGCTAGTGCTATATTATCTTGGTAATGCCTGCCAAATTGTATAAATGTGCAATACCAAACCATTTGTAAAAGGTGGTTAGAATGAATTATTTGTTCAAAACTCTGAGTTCTCTTTTTATTTTATCTTTATTCATCTTGTATAGAAAAGATTGTAGCTGCAGATATTGGCAACAGTGCAGCATACAATGGAAAAGAAACTGGGGCAGTTAATGAATGATAGTATCTAGGCTTGCTCTACTACATCTTCTTCCAACTCTAGGAACCAAGTCTAAGCTTAACTTGTACAAACAAAGCAAGAATCAATTGGCCACCTTAAAGAGTAACAAAATCTATTCCAGCACAGGATTTTGTGACTCAGATCTCATTTCATCAGATGGAAAAAATCCCTCTGCTGTTTAAATAGGCCGTGTAATTAGAATGATTAGAGAATCATAGAAAAAAATGGGTAAAGATAATGCATCTAATTAAGTGAGGTCTGACTCACCAAAGCTTAGTGGTGGTGGAGAGTGCCGTCAAGTCATAAATCATACTTATGGTGACCCCTTTCAAGGCACGAGACTAATAGAAGTGGTTTGCCATTGCCTGCCTCTGCACTGCGACCCTTGTCTTCTTTGGAGGTCTCCCATTCAATTACTAACCAAGGCTAACCTTACTTAGCTTCCAAGATCAGATGAGATCAGGTTTGCCTGGGCTATCCAGATCAGAGCCACCACAGCTTACATGGGGGGTAAATATTTTTAGCATTTAAGGTGCCACTGTACTGTTGTTTTATTATGCCTCTACAGACTAAGACAGCTACAATCTGAAATCATATGGTACAAATAGATGTCAATGAAACAATGAGGTTAACGAAATGTCAGGTGATGGGACTTCTTGCCATTTATCTCATATTTACAATGACCTGTTTAAAAATAGATTATAACCAGCAGAGTAAAATTTTCATGCACGGGGAAAGTTTTCATTTTATAGATTTCTATAGGATATGTCTACTAATTTTGGGTTTCTACCTCTCCAGATATAATTGTTGAAACTTATTGAAAACTCTTTCTTACAAAGGGCCAATGGGCCCTGTGAAATACATAGCAACTTGAAATAAGTAGAGTAAGTAAGAGAGCCACTTCATTTTACGTTGCAGTCCTACATGACAAAGACAGTGCCTACCTTCACCCCATATATCTTCATTTTTGTTCATATATCAATAATATAAATAGCTTGGTTTGAATGAAATGGGAGCACGAAGTGTGCTTGTAGATTTCTTGCCTATTCTTTTCAACATCCCTCTCTGACCACATTGCCCAAAATGAAACTGAGGATCTAGGGAGTATTAGGAGTGTGTAAATGAAACAAATGAGCTGGAAATAAACCTAGAAATTACTGTTTCATTGTGTAAAAGTAGCTTCCAGAACTCTGAACCAATCCGGGAAACTAAATTGTAACAAGTCCCACCCACTGAAAAGTTTGTGTGCTTTGTTTCGATTTATACTTTGCAGCACCAGCAGTACCAGCACCAGCAGGCTTGCACTGAGCTTGCTTTGCAGGGCAGTATTGTGTTTTATTTAATGGCATTCACCAATCTGATCCCAAGAGGAGAGAGCCCTTATATTATTAATTATCTGTTGGTGGGAAGGTGGGAAGTGATCCGTTGTTGTGCATGTAAAAAACTGAGGAAATACTGGGTGGATTTATGGCTTAGAGAGAGGACGGTGTTCTGTGTGATTTTGGTACCATTAAGTGCAAAACAGCTGCCACAAGTTGTCTGGAAGCCCTCATTGCAAAAAGAGAGGTGAAACTCATGATAACAACAATATCTCCCACACAGAAAAAACGAATAACTGTGCATAGTTGGTTGGAACCCCTGGATTCAAAACTGAAACAATATTTTTCAGTGCACACCTCTAGGTGTGGACAAAATATACAATATGAAGAACTGCAATAAAGGGGAAGAAATCATCCTTCCTCTCTCTTTAGCAGACAAAATGTTTGATTTGCTTCAATTCCTTTGCCAATGGAATGAGTTGGGCATAATTTTATAGAATTCCTTATCCTCATTTCAGCACCCATTCCCTAGCCCCCACCCCACTCACTGATACCTTTTTGAGCACCTTTTTTTACACACTGAGGTCCTCTGGCCTTTCAGACTCAGGTAATTCTCAATGTGCTTTCAAGAGGAAGTGACCTGGTTGCCTGGATGCTACAGGGGAACATTAATCAAGAGTTTTTTTGTGTGACCCTCTGAAACTCCTCACACAGATGCCCGTGAGTAATGATTCAAGTTTTCAGGATAATAATAATCAAGACTCCCAGAATCTTTCTTGTAATATAGCTTCCGAGAAGATTTAATCATAAACCCAGGATGCCTTTCACTCTTCTTAAATCAAATCATTATAGATATGATGTGAAAAGTGTCATAACATAACAAATAAATAATGCTACAGCAATATATATTGATATAGTTAGTATTTTTATAAGTATTTTTGGGTGACAAGAAAGTAACTTTTCTACATGGGAAATACAGGATATTAAATGATTCCTCAGTTTTAAAAACAAACTGGAGTCATCAATTTTTTAAAAAACTAAGGGGGCTTACAAAAAGAATCTTAAGTTTGTTAAATATTTGCAAACAAACTTTTAATAACATTTAAAGACATAATGAAATGAATATTGAGTAAGTCTGAAAGTCTAATAGCAAAATGACTTACAAAGGATTTCAGTCAAATTTCTAACATTTTGCAGGAAACCGAAGTAGGATATGTATCTTTGTATGTCCCATATACATATGTAAAATTTATTTTAGATTTGTTGTTAATGCAATGATGTGGAATAACTTTATTTATTTTATTTTATTTATTTATATCATATTTGTATTCCGCCCTCCCCGCCAGCGGGCTCTGTAAAATCTTACAGAAAGAAGTACACATCTATACAATTAGCAGTCCTCAGAGATACATCTTTCTAATCCCATTGATTTCATTGGTTTTAAGGAGGATGTAACACTACTTAGGATTTTATTGTAAAAGCTGTGCATATATATATGCAAAATTGCAAGTTACATAGTTTACTGCATCAGGACAATCTTAGAAATGTACTGTAAAGATTTAGATTTCTTGCATGCTTTGCAATAAAGATAAGGCAGCGTTTGGAGTGCTAAAAAAATTAAACAAACTACTGGCTACTATGCCATATGATACTTGCTGAGACTCGGCTGCCATTCCAGCGCTGGGGCTTAAGCCCCTTGGGATGGTGGCAGACATTTGCCGCCCTGGCAGGAGGGAGGCAGACGTGCCTTGCCCTGCAGTACGGGCATAGCTTCAGGGAGGGCGGAGCTAAAGGGCTGTCTCCAGCCGCTCCGCCCTCTCGGGCTCAGTCTCGCCTCGTGCTCAGAGAGCGCAGGACCGTCTTGGTCGCTTCTCCGGCACGAGGCCTCCGTGTGCGCAAGGGAGCGGTTTGTTTTCACCGGTGACCCAGCCGACGCTGTGCTGCCTCGCCGGACTCTCCGCTCAGTTTGTTGGGCTCTGTCTGGGGTGGGGGTTTCAGTTGGTTTCCCCCCTCCTTGGGTCCATTTTCTTTCGCTCGCGAGGCTGTCTGCGGAGTTTTGGGCGAGCTTTTGAGGAGGCTAGGGACGTTGGCCGGCTTCCAGGCCCGTCCCTTGCCCCCCTTTAGCGCCGGGGCCTGCTTCCCTGCCGCTGCCTCGGCGCGGAGTCGCTGCACGTCCCGGCCGCTTTTCGCGGATCGCGGCCTGAGTTTGCGGCACCCGGCATCGACGCCTGCTGCGGCCACTTCTGTGGCGCGCGGCACCGTTTGCTCCAACGCTTCTGCGGCTTGGGCTTTTACTTGCCCCGCCGTTGGCGCCTTGCTCCGGCCGTTTCTGCGGCTTGGAGTGAACTGTTTTTCTTTTTTTTTTTTTTTTATTTTTCATAGCTACAAAACACTACACAAAACTATCACAAGGAAAGGGGAGAGGGAAGGGACAAAGGGGGGGGGTGGAAAAAGAAAAGGGGGGGAATGAACTACAAACACTAAACACTACACTTCAATGTTTCCCTTCATACTGTCAATACAAAAATAGCTCCATAAAATAATGATGGAGTGGTTAATCATACAGAGAATAAACATTTCAAATTCTGGTTAAACTTTCCTCCCCCTTCTAGGTCCCGGACGCAATTCTCTCTGTGCAACTGCTGTTGCGATGCTCTCCTCCTCCCCCCCCCCTCCGGCTCCTCCTTTTCTTCGTTCTTGGTGCAGCAGAGTTCTGGGTTTTTATTCTCAAAATCCTTTAGTTGATCTTCTGATAATATCTTATAGGCCTGATCTTTATATCTGAACCATATTCCTTCCGGGAATAACCATTTGTACTTTATTCCATGGTCCCTCAGAAGTGCTACAAACTTTTTATATTTAAAACGCCGTTTCCGGACTAGAAATGGAACGTCCTTCAAAATCTTGACTTTCAAACCCATAAAGTCCAAATCCGCATTGTATGAGTTATATAGGATGGTGTCCCGAATCTTTTTAGATGAAAAGTCAATAATGATCTCACGAGGCAACTGTCGCTTTGTTGCATATTTTGAAGAAGCCCGACGGACCTCCAAAATGGCGCTTTTAACCTCTTCTTTAGTCGTCCTCGCGGGTGTCGCCAGTAATTCCGAGACCAAATCCCACAGATCCTCATTTTCCTCCTCTTTCACGTTTTGGAGACGCAAAATTGTCTGCGTTCGTTCCACCTGTAGCCCGATCAGCTGGTTCTCCACCAACTTCAGGTCCTTTTTTGTAGCCTTCACAAGTGACGCACTTTCCAGAGCAGACTTTTCTGCCCCCCCCGCTGCTGCCTTAATGGTTTTCACCTCGCTTTCAATTAAGCCCACCCTTTGATCAGTTTCGTTCAGCTTGTCAACAAAGGGTTTTATAGCTTCCACCACCGCCCTGCGTACCAACTCTTCGAGCGACTCCCCCTTCTGCAAGGTAGCCGAGATTGACTTACCGAGAGCGGGACTTTGCCTCTTTGCTGCCATTTGGGGGGGGGCGCCAACAAAATTCTGGAACTCAACGAAGGGGAAGAGCGAGTCTTCTTCAGATCAACCTCTCCTTCACAAACGCTTGTAGAACAGAAGGGATTCGCTTGTTTACAGGCTTCCGCCTGTTTCTTTTACTTGCCGTTTCTCGTTGCCCGGCGGCACTCGAGGCGCCGCGCACATCTGCCGGCCTCCATAGGGACAAACGGGCAATTCCCCCCCCGCATTGATTTCGGGGAGTTCTTCCCGCCGCGTCCTGGACCCTGGCTCCCTCCCTGGGAGTCCTGGGGGCTAATCCTTGCGGGTCAGCCGCCCGGTCAGGGTGCCCGGTCGTTTCCTCCCAGACCAGCCGAGAGGAGCGTCCGGCATGGCTGAGAAAACGAAACCGAATCCGGAGTGAACTGTTTTTCAGTTCCCCCCCCAGCAGCCACCACCCGCTCACGGCTCATGCCGTCGGAGGCGTCCTCTTGGTGCGGCTACGCCGCTCTGGGCACAAGCGTGTTGCTTGGCCTTTGCGGGTAGGGTGTTTGACTCTGGGATGGAGTGTTTTGGCGCCCATTTCCTCTTGGTTTCCTGGGGTGGCAGCCATCTTGGGGCTGCTTTTTGGCGGCCACATTAAAGCTGCTTGGGGGCCATTTTGCTTGTTGGGCAGACTTTGCAGCGGCGGCCATCTTTGGCAATATCCCTGCTGGTTTGCTGCCTTTGTGGCTGGGCTTGTTTAGCCATCTTTTGCCCGGCTTCGGGGGTGTATTATTAACTATTAGTCGTTTTATCTAACAGTGTGGGTCCTAAAAAGGGTGGGGGTGTTTCCAAGGGCAAGCAGCCCACTCCCCACCCCCCCAAGCGGCCTGCTGTCGCGCTGTCCTCAGATGAGGAAGAGGACGGATCCTTAAGATGGGAGATCATGTCTAGGATTGCTGCTCTTGAGCAGGCCAGGGCACCACCCGGTTGGGGGTGGGTGGGGAGTGTGGCTAAAAGGCCTGTACGGGCTGCGGCGTGGGCTGCATCCATGGCTGATATTCTTTCTCGCTTGTCTGCCTTGGAGGGACCCTCATCTTCTGCAGGCAACCAGGCTGTCAAGGAAGGAGCAGTCGTTGAGTCTGCGGCCACGGAGATTGATGCGAGTTGGCCAGAGGAGGCCGGGCAGCTGGCGTTGGTGGTGCAGCCCCCGGAAGCGGAGGGTAAGTGTTCTTGGCCCCAGCAGGCCAGTACTTGGCCCTGGGCCCAGACACTACAGACAGCACAGCACACTGATTCCATACACGGAGCAGCCTCTATGGGAGCTTTTGGGGGAGGGGCTAGTTCCGATTGGGCCCATTGGGCCCAACCCCCCATGCCCAACTCGAGGCCTGGGTTTTCAGGCTGGACTGCGGCCTCCGCCCAACCCTCTGCGGGTCCGGGACCGGGCTCCTCCTGGGGCAGTTATTTGGGTAGCCCGTGGCCTAACTATGGACCGGTGCCCTACCGCGCCTTGCCAGTGGGTGACACCGCCATGCCACTGGGTGATCACCTGACCCCAGCGACACGCGAGAAGATTTTGCGGGGAGAGTATGTAGACGTCTTTACCCTTCTCTTCAGGGAACTGGAGAAGAGGGATAAAGAGGACTTGGAGGAGAGGGACAAAGAACGTATTAAGCGCCGCAAGATAGATAGGACCTGGGCTAATTGGCTACCTGGGTTCCTAATTTATGCTGGGGTGATCGCGAGAGTCCAGCCTTGGAGGGCTGCCCCGCTCTTTCAGTATTTAGATATAATATACCGTGCACATACTGACTTTGGCGGGGCTGCCTGGCTCCAATATGATGAGGAGTTTAGGATGCGGGCAGCCCTGAACCCCTCTCTGCCATGGGACCAGGTACACCATCATCTCTGGATCCAGCTTATGACCCCAACTAAATTCGGGTCAGGTGATAGGTCCGATAGCGGGCATATGGTGCAACGTTTTGGTTCCGGTACGACTACAGCATCTGCTGCCACTTATGGTCCCCGCGGGTCTGCGGGGCAGTCGGTTCAGTCCTGGCTGCTCTGTTTTGAATTTACATCGCGAGGGACCTGCAGCAGAAAATTGTGCCGCTTTGGCCATGAGTGCCCCATCTGCTGGGGGCCACATGCTATTACCATGTGTAAGAGGCAGAAGCCCTTTGGGAAGAGGGGTGGTGGACCCGGCGGACAGCCCAGTGCTGGAAAAGGGCCCCAGTCCAATAAACCTGAGGGCCCTTAGAGCCATGTTGCCAAATTACCCCAGGCGGGCGGATGCCCAATTTTTGTTGGATGGGTTTTCTGTAGGTTTTCATATTCCCTTTCAAGGGCCACATTCTTCCTTCATGTCCAGCAACCTGCGTTCTGTGCAGGGCATGGAGGACGTCGTCAGGTCCAAAATAGCTAAAGAATGTGCGGAGGGTCGGGTTTTGGGCCTCTTCCCAACACCCCGGTACCCAATTTGAGGGTTTCCCCCCTGGGAGTTGTCCCTAAAAAGGCTCCTGGTGAATTCCGGCTAATTCATCACTTGTCTTACCCCAGGGGTGGGTCGGTAAATGATGCGATTCCTGAGCACTTGTGCTCGGTGCGTTACACATCATTTGACCAAGCCGTTAAGGTGGTCAGGCGTTGTGGACGGGGAGCTGAGATGGCAAAATGCGACATTAAGTCGGCATTCCGTCTTCTCCCCGTGCATCCGGAGGACTTTGAGCTCCTCGGGTTTGCCTTTGAGGGTCAATACTATATGGACAGGGCCCTCCCCATGGGGTGTTCTATCTCCTGCGCAGTATTTGAGCGCTTTAGCACCTTTCTGGAGTGGGCATTGCATCATAGGCAGCGCTGCCGTGACTCCGCCCACTATTTGGATGACTTTATCCTGGTTGGGCCCCCGGGGACGGGTCAGTGTGCGCACCTTTTGGCTGACTTCGTCAGCCTAACTGAGGAGCTAGGCGTTCCACTGGCGCATGAAAAAACAGAGGGCCCATCTACTGTCCTGACCTTCTTAGGCATCGAGTTAGATACGGTGCAACAGTCTTCGAGGCTTCCAGTTGAGAAGCTGTTGGATTTGAAGGAGCGATTGCGCACCATGCTGGTGAAGCGCAAAGTTTCCTTATTAGAGCTCCAGCAAGTAGTGGGCCACCTTAACTTTGCCTGTAAGGCAGTGGCCCCCGGTAGGGCCTTTCTGCGGCGCCTTTGTGACGCCATGGGGACCCTCCGACTCCCTCATCACAAGATACGCCTGTCTGATGGCATGCAGGAGGACCTAGGGGTCTGGCTCCAGTTTTTGCTGGGTTTCAATGGGGTGTCCTTTTGGAGGCACGAGCTCCTTTTAGAAGGGGAGCTGCAAGTGTCTTCGGACGCGTCAGGGTCCATTGGGCTGGGGATTTATTTTAGGCGGCACTGGTGTGCCACCACTTGGCCCGAGGATGGGGTTGCAGACGGACGGTGTAGGGATTTAACCTATTTGGAGTTTTTCCCAATATTGGTGGCGGTTTACCTTTGGGGAGTGGAGTTTGCAAACCACTCCGTGCACTTTTGGTGCGATAATATGGCAGTGGTTCAAGTGGTGAACTCTCTTACCTCTAAATCGCCCCGGGTTATGATTTTGGTCCGCGCCTTTACATTGAGGTGCTTGCACCTTAACATATTGTTTTCAGCCAGGCACATACCTGGTGTCAACAATGAGGTGGCAGACGCCCTGTCTCGTCTGCAGATGGACCGGTTTTGACAGCTTGCCCCCGAGGCCGATTTGGTGCCAGCTCTGGTGCCTCAGGAGCTGTGGAGGATTGGCAAGTGGGAGCCTCCAGGGCCATCCAGTTAGCCATTGCCCCTAGCACCGGTAGGGCATACGACAGGGCGGTAAGGAATTTCGACGTCTTCAGGCAGAGTGCAGGTCTCCGCCGGGTATGGCCCCTTCCAGTCGAGCATTTGGCGCAATTTTGCGTGGCTCAAAGAGGTAAGGGACAGGGTGTGAAGTATATTCACAGCCAGATTGCGGCCTTAGGTTTCGCTGCAAAGGCCCGAGGGTTTACTGATACCACGGGTGACTTTCGCATTCGGAAAATGCTGGAAGGGTGGTCAAGGGAGTCCGCCACTCCCAGGGATGATAGGCAGCCCATCTCTCCTGGCATCCTTAGGGGATTGCAGGCTGTATGGTCACAGGTCTGCAGCTCTCCTTTTGAGGAGCAGCTGTTTCACGCCGCATCTTTATTTGCCTTCTTTGGCGCTCTCAGGGTTAGCGAGCTGGTGCAGCAGTCCCTGACGGACACCTCTGGCTGGGCCCTCGTGGCTGAGGACATGAAGTTCGTGGGGGAGCAGCTGGTCATTAGGATTAGACACTCCAAGACTGACCAGCATCACAAAGGGGTGGACCTGGCCCTTGGCCATTGTTCCATCACCGAGTTGTGTCCTATAGCAGCCTTGAGGGGTTACCTAAAGGTGCGTGGTGACCATTCAGGGGTCCTTTTTTGTCACAGTGATGGCGCCCCGTTGACTAAGTACCAATTTTGGACAGTCACGGGCAGGGCTCTTCATAAGTTAGGTCTAGAAGGGGTCAAATTCGGGACCCATTCATTTCGTATTGGGGCGGCATCTACTGCTGCTGCCATGGGCTTCTCGGGCCCTGACATCCAGAGGGTAGGACGTTGGCGTTCAGGGGCTTATGCGTCATACGTCAGGCCGCTTGGACAAGGTAAATCATGTTGAATTGTGTTTTTGCAGGTGCTGTGGGTCGTCAGGAGAGGGTCCGGATCCTCATCTGCGGCCACAGTATGATCTTCTGGGCGGCGCACCAAGCGAGAAGGTCCTGGATCAGGTCCCAGCTTGGACTCAGCCGATGGGCTGACATCGAGTGGCAGGGCAGAAGAGGCCTACATTGGGCGGGGCTGCTGCCACTCTTGTTTGAGGGGAGGTCCACCCCTCCTCCTCATATTTTGGTAGTGCACTTGGGGGGTAATGATCTGGGGCTAATGAAAGGGGTAGCCCTCTCTTGGCAGGCGCGGGATGACTTCCTGGAGATCAGGAAGCGGTGGCCCGGCGTCCTGATATTTTGGTCAGCCATCCTTCCGCGCCGTGTGTGGCGGGAGGCATTGGACCACAGAGCAATTGAAAGGGCTAGGCAAATGGCCAACAGAGCCCTGTTTAAAATAATGACGGGTGGGTTGGGGATTTATTTGCCCCATCCGCAGATTCAGGCCGAGTCTGTTGCCCTCTACAGAGGGGATGGGGTGCACCTCTCTTTCAGAGGCAACAGCATTTTTCTGGACGACTTACGGCAGGGGCTCAGGTTGGCTTTACGCCATTTGTGAGGCGCTGAGGCCTAAGCAGAGGCTTGGTCTCTGCGGTGGCAGGATTTAGTTAGGGCTATATCTATGGCGGGCCGGTGAGCACCCTTGGCACCTCCCCATTGGTGGGGAACAGGGGTCTTTCAGGAGCGGCTGGCTGCCGTTCGGCCCAGCTGCGAGGTCAGACGCCCTTGGGTGAGGAACCCCTGGACAAGCCGGTCTCCCCCCGCTGCCGTTCGGCCGGGTGGGGGAGCTCTCCAGGGGCGATACACTCCGCCTGGCCAGGACGGGTTGCAGCCATTCATGGGATGGATCGCACCCGGGGGCAGCGGGTGCTCGCCCAGACGGGTCAGGGCGGGGTCCCAGTGAATGACCCCAGGGCCTGACCTGTACCGCTAGTTAGGCTCCTTGCCGTATTTCTTGTTTCCTGTTCTGTTTAATAAAGCGGCCCGTTTATCCAAACACTGGTGTCTGTCTCTCATTCCAACTAGGGGGGCAAATCTTTGACTGTTTGACTTCATGTGCAGTCTGTAAGAATTTACTTTTCACTGGTGAATTTCGCCCCTGATGGCGTGAATTTAATTTAATTTAATTTAATTTAATTTATTATATTTATATTCCGCCCTCCCTGCTTTCGCAGGCTCAGGGCGGATAACAAATACAAACATCACGAAACATCACGAAACAGCAGTATTCAGCTGGCGGGTGCAGCAGGCAGCTATTCAGCAGCCCTTTGGTTCCCTTTTCTACCTGGAAGAAAGGAAGTTTATTTGAAAAGAAATATTTACTCTGTTGGACTTACCGTTTTTGGACCCAATTTCTTCCTTGGAATTCTCTAACCATTGTACTTATTTTGATTCTTTGTACACTGGTCAATTAACTGTTTTTGTGTTCACTGTTGAATGTTATTTCTTGATATACTTGAGAGTGTTGGTACTCCAACAGAACATATTTGATACTTTGTAACTGATTCATTGCTTATGCCTACTTTTGTGCTTGCACCTTCCTTGTTTATTGTTGATTAGTAGGTTCCTCTCTTTTGCTAAATTGCAATAAAGATAAGGCAGCGTTTGGAGTGCTAAAAAAATTAAACATAACTGGCTATATAGAGAGCTGCTGTAGCACAGTGGCTAAGTGGCTGGGCTACCAATCAGCACTCTGCTAGTTCAACTCCCACTACTGCCATGAACTCTGCAGGTGGCCTTGGGTAAGCCTCTCCTTTCATTCTCAGCTCCCCAGCTGTATTGTGGGGAAAACAATAACACTGACTTTGTTCACTGATCTGAGGGCGAAGCTACAAGTGATGAATGACACTTGAACGGCAAGTGTATTTCTCCCTGTTCGCTTGCGCTCCTCCACTCAATCCACTTGCCGTTCAAGTGTCATTCGCCACTTGTAGCTTGGCCCTGAGTGTGTCACTAATCTGTCCAGAAGGGTGGTATATAAGCACATTGTTGTTATTATTATTATTACTGTTCCAAATACTTCTTTATTTTATTTGGTTTCTTCATAGTATTAGCACCTAAACAGAGAGAGCTGTAGGTAATCTGTTGATTATTGAAAAGCTGACCGTCCGGGGGTGGCAGGAACCGTGACCTCTGCCTGGCACGACCCCCAGGGCCAGCGGGGAGAATGGGCCCCAGGGTTGCTGGGAGGCTGGGGACTGCAAGGAGGCCGCCACCCCCAGACACTGACAATAGCTAAAAAACCTCTGGGATCTTTATATTGTTCCAACTGTAGAAGAAAATAGGAAGCATTCTTGGCAGGTATTGTTGATCATTAAAGCTGCTCATTTTAAATCACTGCAGGAAGGCATATCTTATATAACTACTTCCTTTTTAGAAAAATGACAAATGTTTCATTAGATTAAGAAACAGAAAAATGTAGGACAAGTGATCCAAATGATGATCCTCTAATGAAAGGAGAGAGAGAGTAATTTTGTCCAGTCTGCTTTCCAAGCAGCATTCATCCTGCATGACTTTCTGTCTGTGGGATTAATGCCTTTGGCAAGACTCAGGAAGTGAGAACAAGGCACAAAGTTTCTAGGATCAAAACCACTGTTGTTGTTGTTTTGTTCCATTTATTTCTTTTACTTTTTATACTGTCAAGTCAAGTCAAGTTTATTATTACAGTCTGCGACCAGTATATATAAAACCATTTGCAAATCAGTTTAAAAACATATTGTCGAAGGTTTTCACGGCTGGAGAAGGATGGTTGTTGTGGATTTTCCGGGCTGTATAGCCGTGGTCTTGGCATTGTAGTTCCTGATGTTTTGCCAGCAGCTGTGGCTGGCATCTTCAGAGGTGTAGCACCAAAAGACAGAGATCTCTCAGTGTCACAGTGTGGAAAAGATGTTGGCAGGTCATTTATATCTACTCAGGCAGGTGGGTTTGGGCTGAGTCATCCTGTAAGAATTTCCCAGGGTGTGGAATGCTAATGGAGGGAGGCTTCACTGTATCCTGAGGAGGTACTTTAGCATATGGATTGGTGCTTGATATGCTAATCTTCTCTGCAGGGCTATTGTAGGATGTAGAGTGTTTTGTTAGCCTGGTGTTTTTCAGGACTGGAAACCATGCTCTATTCATTCTTAAAGTCTCTTCTTTCCTGTTGAAATTGTGCTTATGCTTATGAATTTCAATGGCTTCCCTGTGCAACCTGACAAAGTAGTTGGAAGTGTTGTCCAGTATTTTAGTGTCCTGGAATAGGATACTGTGTCCTGTTTGAGTTAGGCTATGTTCAGCCACTGCTGATTTTTCAGGATGGCCAAGTCTGCAGTGTCTTTCATGTTCTTTTATTCTTGTCTGGATGCTACGCTGTGTGGTCCCGATGTAAACATGTCCACAGCTGCAGGGTATGCGGTATACTCCTGCAGAGGTGAGGGGGTCTCTACTGTCTTTTGCTGATCGTAGCATCTGTTGTATTTTTCTGGTGGGTTTGAATACTGTTTGTAGGTTGTGTTTTTTCATAAGCTTTCCCATCTGATCAGTGATTCCTTTGATATATGGCAAAAACACTTTTCCTGTGGGAGACTGTTTTTCCTTAGTTGTTTGATTTATCCTTGGTTTAATCACTCTTCTGATTTCATTTCTGGAGTAGCCAGTTGCTTGAAGTGCATGGTTTAGATGATTAATTTCCTCATTGAGAAAGTGCGGTTCACATATCTGTCTTGCACGGTCTACTAATGTTTTCATTATGACTCTTTTCTGTTGGGGGTGGTGATTGGAGTTTTTGTGTAAGTACCGATCAGTGTGAGTTGGTTTCCTGTAGACCTTGTGACCTAACTGAAAGTTTGCTTTGCGGATGACCAAGGGCCAAGCTACACATGACGAATGACACTTGAACGGCAAGTGGATTGAGTGGAGGGAAAGTGAACAGGGAGAAATACACTTGCTGTTCAAGTGTCATTCGTCATGTGTAGCTTGGCCCCTAGGTATCCAGAAATGGGAGTTTTCCCTCGATTTCTTTCTCCATTGTGAATTGTATGTTCAGGTGGATGTTGTTGAGATGAATCAAAAACCCCATGAATTCTTCCTCCCCATGGCTCCAAATGATAAATGTATCATCCACAAACCGAAACCATATACTAGGTTTGTGGGGTGCTGATTCTAGAGCTGTTTTGTCAAAATGTTCCATGTAGAAGTTTGCTATAACTGGGCTGAGAGGGCTCCCCATGGCCACCCCATCCATCTGTTCATAGAATTCGTTATCCCATTGGAAGTAACTGGTTGTCAGACAATGGTGGAATAAGGCTGTTACATCCTCTGGGAAAATCTGATTAATAAGTGCAATAGTGTCTTTTACTGGAACCTTAGTAAACAGGGATACAACATCAAAACTGACGAGTATGTCCTGTGGATTGAGTTTCAGAGAACTGATTTTGTTGATGAAATGTGCTTAATCTGCCATTTGACTTAGAATATGCCATTTGCCATTTGACTTAGAAAAAGAGAATCTGAAAGACTATGGAAGCAATCCTAAATTGGTCTACTCAGATGCAAATCCCATATTATTTAATAAGGCTTTCAGGGAAATGTTGTTTGAATTACAGCCTATGATTGAAGTTTTCCTGATAGGAGGGTAGGGTAGAGGGTTTCCCCTTGTGAGGACCTGGTTGACAGGGAAGGAGAAAATATAATTTTTTCTGGTAGTGATGCACTCATGTGCATTGGTCTCATTCCCCTTCCATCACCAGAGTTAATTAATAACCTATGGTCTCTTTCCCCTAGAGATCTGATTGGCGTCGTTCAGGAATACAAGCTGCTGCCCTGAAAGGCACTCCCAGTGACTGCCTGCTGCTGGAAGGTACTAAATGAAACAATCTTTTTGGCAGGAGGGACTTGTTATAATTTCATTTTCCCTCCAATTCTTAATAAGTCATCTGAATCCCAATGGTTTATGTATAGTTAAAACACAAGATTAAGACTATGCTTATAGTTTACTAGAGCAATATGAATATCAAGAGCACTGATACTCGGTCAGTGGGCTCAGGAGTAACATGTGAGTCTTTTAAGGACCTTTCCCCAATATGGCATCTGTCTTGTGTTTTAGGAATATGGGTAAGGCCATTGCCTTACAGTGGGCAGTTGGTTTGCACCTTAAAAGAGCAACTTGCAAAGGGACTGGAGAGGGGGTAAGCTAAGAGCGCCTCTCTGAGATGCAGGCCTTGTGTCATGGATGGAAGTAAGAGGCCTGTTCTCTACAATAACCCATCACCCTTTTGGCACGATCTGCACCCAGGCAACTACCATGATTAGCAAGATGGCAATAAAAGAAGAGAGAGTAAAACCACCACCATGACAGCCACCAAAGGAAAGAACAAGCTAGCCACAGTGGGGTTATGGTGGTTTTGCTCCCCTTTCTCTATGACCAGCTTGCTTTCCTCCAGGTGCCTTGTCAGTCACATTCTTTTGTCTAACTTGCTGTGCCCCATGGTGAAGAACAAATGGAAAGGCAGAGAGGGAAGCCTTTTCCCTCTCCAGATATACAGGATCTATGGTTCATCAGTGGTGGGAGAGGCAACCGATGCCCTCAGAGGTATGCTGGTAACTTAAACACTTGTAGCTACCTACATCATATAAATAGTTATATTTTATATTATATGTTCGTGTTTGATGGGGCAATACACAGGGTATACAGTGTCACTCTTTTGGTGGAAGGTAATTACAAATGTAATTACGTGAGCCAGAGTGAATACTACTGTTCGAGTGTTATTACCAGATAAAGTTTGCCCCAAATGTGTTTGATAATCAGATTTGTTGTGTTGATCAGATGTGAGATCACTCAGTCTGTTAAATTCAGATGGACTCAATCACTGGCCACACAGGTTTGCATTGGATTTTTGCAAAAATCCTGCCAGTCTAAACAGATTGGAAGACATTACAGTCACTAAGAATTACTTAGATAAACACTGAATTATAAGGATTTTTTTTTAAAAAGTATGACTGATACACATGATTTGTGACCAATTTAACTGTCTAAACAATTGCCTGATGAAAGGAACCATTATGTAGCAAAGTCGGGGAGCAGAACATCAAACTGTTTTATAATATGCAGTCATGAAAAAACAAGCACGCAGTATTGTTCTGTTAGGAGGGGATGGTTGAAGCAAACTTCTGAACAAACATGGATGATGAGTCAATAAACAGATGAACAGTCCACTAGAAAATCAGCTCCCTCTTTGCAACAGGTAGACAGGATGTGACCGGAGCCAGTTGCTGTTTCAGCATCCCTAAATATTACTAAAATACAGAGATTACTTTTTTTGAAGCCCTTGAGAGTTTTTAAGACAGGAGTCTGTATTTTTCAGAAAGATAGTTGACAATCACAATAAACTAAAATAAAACAAATGTAGTCCAGAAGAAGCCCCAGCATCATAAATGCTGGAAGTTCATCACTTTACCACTTGCTTTCAGATTTAACTTAAAATTTAGAAAATTAAATTCTTGGAAGCTGGGGCCATCATTATGTCTAATACTAAGTATAACTTTTGATTATTTATTATGATTTCTATAGCATCACAGGTGTGTTTGGCATTTGATAGACATGGTAAGAAGCACTGTAATTAATGTTGTTCACATTTTCTTCTATAAATATATTTTAGAGACTATATAATTAAGCTAACAGAACATACTGATCTTTGAAAATCTGACACACAGTATAATCAGTGTATAATATTTCCTCCCTACTGTCCCACCCACCTCCAAGTATTCTCCAAAATCTTTTCCTGTACATATTAGTTCTGGGTTTATTTCAAATTGAGAATAGTAGGGTTAGAATTCTCTGTAAGAGGACCAAATTATAATCTCGCTTGCTATACAAATCTGAAAGTGTTTCATAAGGCAATTAATTATAGACTAGAGATATGTTTGATAGTAGTTCATACTACTGGTGAAGAACATGTAGAAATGTAGTAGTGAAGAAATGTAGTATTTTATTGTCGCCATCCGAAGAGAAGCTGTATTGTATTTATTGTATAACGTTGTTTTAATGTTATTTGTATAAAGTTTTATCTGTTTTTAACTGTTATTTATGTACATCGAAATGTTGTACTCCACCTTGAGCCCACCTGGTGGGGAGGGCGGAATAAAAATCTAATAAACAAACAAACAAACAAACAAATAAATGCAAAAATTTTGTAGCTTTTATCCTTTTGTTTGCTACTATCATCTAACATATATTATAGACCTGAAAAAGAAAATGTTTGTACTCATTAATCACATTGCTTATTTTCATATCTTCAGAAAGAATCTTGAAAATGTGAATAGGGCAAACCTGTCCCAATTAAGGTGATGGCCATATACATGATTCTTTTGAAGCTTTCCTCACATGTTGACTCACCATAAAATAGCCTTTCCTGTTTTGTACCAGAGGCATTCTATATCTATAAATGACCTCAGGAAGAGTATAAGGATATTAATTTAATGGCCCTGGAAGAAGACAATTGCAGGCCAGCACCGAGAGGCGAGCTAGGAGGCAAGGTGACAAAATACCCTGGACAACCATAATGGAGTTAAAAGAGGCCACAATTTCATTGATTTACAGCACATAGGGCATTGGGGCTGCATAAGGCACTGACCTGAACAGCAGCTGGCCTGCCTGCCAGTTGATGACCACTACACCTCCTCAGACCCCAGGGGAAGGCAATACCACACAAGTGTGCACCAGGGCCGGATCTATGAGGAGCAGGGGAGTCACCTGCCCCTAGTGCTGATGAACAGAGGGTGCCAAGTGGTGGCGGGCTGGGAACATGTGTTCCCAGCCCTCTGGCGGCAGTGCAGGTGGTGGCTTGGGAGGGCTGGGAAACTGCATCATGTGCCTACAGGGCTGATGGGACAGCTTGCTTGCCTCAGCTGTGCAGGTGGATGCATGGTAGGGCTCGGAAGCCGCCCACACCATGCACCTGCAGTGCTGACGGGGCGGCCGGCTTACCGTGCACTCCCAGCCCTCCAGCAGCAGTGCAAGCGGCACGCTCCTGGAGGGCGCCGTACTTGATGATGTCATGGAAGTGACATCATCTCGCACTCCTGGGAGCATGCACACTCTTTCTGCGTGCACAGTGGCAGGGCATCTCTGGACTTGGGATGCCCTGGGTGCTGGCATCCCTAGATCGGGCTTTGGTGTGCACCCCTGTGTAAATCCCCTGCTACCTGCAAGTGAGGCAGACCTGACAGCCTCCAAGCTGGGCATGTTCTTGTCATGCCACACTCCCCAGATCCTTTAAGGGGATCCTCATAATAAGGAAACTGAGCTCACAAGCTCTGTTTCCCCCCAAACGGATCGGTGCACAATGCCCACACCACCTGCTCTCTCCAAAGTCATGACAAAGTGATGTAGTGATGTAGTATGCACAGGCACAGGTGCCATATGAGGAACCGCTGGAGGCAGCAGGGACCAGAATGTCAAGGGCATATGAAGGAGATCCCTGCACACAGGTCGTCAACTCCCTGTGTCTTGTATGCAGGGCAAGGTGTAGTAAGTGACACCCTCCGCATGGTAATAGCTCCCTGCATCCTACTACCCTGGAGCCGCAGTCACTATCCCCTTTTTCTGGTCCTGTGACCTGAGGTCCTTGTTCTGGTTTCTGCTACCTCTGCTGCCTTGGGTCCATACTGTGTCTAGCCAAATGGGTCAGGGAGCATTCCACTCTCAAGAGGTTCCCCTGGTGTGTGGTCCCATCTCCACATTCCCCTGTGTGTTAGTGTTGTGGCTGCAGAAGGCTCTGGTGGATGGGGTGGTTATTGGCAGACAAACTGGACCAAAGCTGAGAAGGCACTGTTGTACAGCCTAGTGGTGGAGCATGCCAGCACGGCCCTTGCCACCTTTGGGGCAGCTTGGCTACTGCTCACTGCCGAGCCTTCTGGCACACGGCAGCTGAGCAGGTGTCTATCCTTGGTCATGCCACCTAGATGTCTCCTCTGAAGCACAGGAATGACTCCCAGATTGGAAGTGTGTGCATGCCTTCATTGACCTGGGCATCCCTTATAAGCAGGCATTGGAGGACATTCTTCCTGGGGAAGAGGCCATCATGTCAGCTATAATCCCACTTGTTGTGATGGGTGGCCGTGGCACAGAGGTCTTCTTGTCTGGTGAATGTGTGACCCTGTGATCACATCACAACCAGGGGGTGGGGCTTGGTGACCAGAACCACTGGCATTAGCCCCTCTTGCCTCCTGCTCTCATCCACCCATCTTCTGTGCAGGGGGTGCTGTTCTTGAGCCATCAAGCGTTATGGCAAGGAAGTGGCAGGGGCAGCAGGTGATCTAGGGAGTTCACAAATTGCCAAAGGGTTGAAGGAGGAGGAAGGAGGTATTGTGAGTCCCTCATCTGGGTGCTCTCTCAAGGCCCTGATGCCAAGTGTCCCCCTGCCCATACCAAGATGGTAAACCAGGAGGAAATGTAGGTCAGCAAAGGGAAAGAGCACCCAATACCCTAGAAACAGAGGCTGAGAGAGAAGGAGGAGAGGAGTCTGTGGGAAGAGGGTCTGGATGTGGGCACAGCTGGAGGCTTCTGACACATTTGTCCCTCCAGATGCCTGTATTCTCTGCTAGTTTGATGGAGCATCTTTGTGCCCTGATTCCATCAAGATGGGCCATGGCATCAAGGATGGTTGTCCTCTGGATGCTGGGCATCGCAGGAGATCTGATGCAGCAAGTGGCAGGGTGAAGGCTGCAGGAAGTGGGGATGGGGCTAGCAGGTTGACAGGGCAGGAGGCTGGAAACCAAGTACAGCAGCCTTCACAGATCAGAGGGATGTGGGACACTCAGAGCCCTTGCCAAATTCCTCATGCACAGAGCCCACAGCCAGGTCAGCACATCCCCTATCATCTCTTCCATGTGGCTGTGATTGAGCAAGAGTGGCTGGAGACCTGCTGTGAGTGGAAGGATGTAAGGCAGGGATATGAGTGCATGGCAGGGCTTTCAGCATCTGTGGTGACAGCCACCACTTTCCTGGAGGATCCGATGGCTGTAGCTCAGGATACCCAGGCATGCATTGAAGGGATGTTTGAGGAGCTAGTGGCTGAGTCTCATGGCCCAGCACCACACTCCATCCCACTGCCCCCCCACACCATTGGAGGTAGTGGCCCAGGGTTCCCTGCAAGGCTGCTCTAGATGGGGAAAGTGGCCCATCAGGAGGCACCCCACAGAAAAGAGCAGAGCAGCTGTGGCTGGGTGTGCACTTTTCCTTTCCCAGAGCCACTGCCCTGGTGTCTGTGTCCTTTGCCACCTCCTAAGGATTGCACTGGGGCAGTTGTGGTTGGTATTGCTCACACACACACACACACAAAGAGAGAGAGACAAGGAACCCTTTTCACCTGAGCCATCTGTCTGGTGCTCCATTTTTGCTTGACTGCAGCCTGTGCCTTTAAGACGATAAGATGTAAATCACGGGCCCCATTACACCTCTGCCTCTGGGGAGGGGGGGGGGTTGGAGGCTATGTGCTCATTGCTCTGGTTAGTGGGTAGACTTTTATGCCCTGTCCCTCACAGCTACATGATGTCTCAAGCTGCAGGAGCATGGTTACTGTGGATAGCAGCGTGGTCATGGCCCATCTAGCCTCCCAGCCTTTGACAAAACCCTTTAGGAAGTGGACTAGTGCCAATATAGTTATGCCACCATGTCACTCCTCAAGATTGTGCTGCCTGTTTACAAGTTAAGTTTGTGTGTGGATGTGTAAGCAGGTGCATGCATATTTGAGTACATGTTCAAATCTTAAGAGTGCCTCTTGCTGTTCTCCTATACTATATTTGCCTACTAACAATTTTAATTGTTCTATTTCCCTCTGTTTATTTCTGGGAATCTCTCCATATGATGTGCTGTCTGAAGACTGGGATCCCAGTATACACCAGGCAGTGATCCATGAATAAAATTTATCCAGAAATGCACTTGTGTGGGCTTGACATACAAGGAGAATGCTCCAAATGTTGAAGGTCATACATATGAGCACTAGTTTGGGTAGCACCATTATGGGTGTAAAATAGGAAATAAACACTAATATTTATCACTGTCTTTATGTTCCTTGTTCACATACTGCATTTACTTCTATGGAATATTCCTTTATTAATCTTACAGGCTATCATGTATGCTTTCTCAGAAATATATCTTGCAGAGCTCCAAGATATTTCCCAAATTAAATATGCATAGAATTGAAAGTTGAGTCTTTCATGCTTTTATTTATTTTTCAGATCATAATGCAACTGAGCATGGCCAATAAAACAATAATCTAAATAAGACTATACCAACACGGCTAACATAGACTGGTTTTTGTAACAGTTGCTTTCTTCAAAGAATCCTGAAAGTTGTAATTTAGTGTGGGTTTCAATCATTTTCTCTAACAAATAACCCAGCTGGTTCATAACTTTATAGTTTTCTGGATAGGAACTACTGTTAAATGTTTACCTGTAGAACAGATATCCATTTATTTATTTATTCCCATCCTTTCTTCCCAGTGGAGATCCAAAATGGTTTACATTATTCTACTTTTTTTTTTTAGAAAATTTTATTGGTGAGTATACCTTTCAAATTCAATACATACATTCCCTCAATATCTAACTAACCCTATCCCCCACCCTTTTCCTCCCCCCTCTCTATTGACTTCCAACAGCTTTCCAAACCTTACCCCCTCTTATTACTTGATAATTCCCTTAGTCTAAGCACATTCTAATTTTTTTCCCAGGTATTCTATCATATATATCAAATACCCTATCAATATAGCATGCTTCTATCAATTATACTATCAAATATTCTATCAGTATAATATACATCTATCAATTATACTATCAATATAGTATAAATCTTATACCCCTCAATATAGACCAGTATGATATAATATAATATATAACAAAAGTCTTAGTTTAAACATATTCTATTTCTTTTAAACATATATTCTATCAAATATACTATTGTCATTATAATATGTATTAACACCCCTACTGTGCACCCTGCCACCAATGTGGCACCGCACACAGCACCATACTGCACATTCATTATATAATATACAATCTAATCTACCAACATAATAGTATATATAGTATGCCCCATCAGTATATTTGTTTAACTATTCCCTTATTCATATACTCTGATAAAGGTATTACTTATCATAACCTCCCTATCTTATTCTTTAAAAAATCAGTTCTAAATTTCATCCCTCTTCTGCTATATTATAATCCAAGTTTAGATTAAAATAGATATAAATTCTTAATGGTAAAGTCACTTCTCTCTTCTGTTTAAAATGTCTTGTTTCAAAAGTTCTCAAACTGCCACAGTTCTCCTTTCACATCCCATTTTTTTTCCAAAAATTGTTTCAGTTTCGCCCAGTCCGCCAAATACTGTCCCAGATCTAGGTCTTTAAGTTTTCTTGTCATTTTATCCATCTCTGCCATGTACAGCAATTTGTAAATCCAGTCCTCTACAGTAGGTACTTCTTGCACTTTCCATTTCTGCGCATACAGTAATCTTGCTGCAGCTGTCATATAAAATAACAATGTTCTATTTTGCACTGGAACATTCTCCATTCCCAAGTTTAGTAGCAGCAGTTCTGGGTTCTTATTTATTTGGGTTTGTAACACCTCATTAATTACTTCTATTATATCTCCCCAGTACTGCTTCGCTACTTCACAAGTCCACCACATATGGTATAATGATCCTTCGTGCTTTTTGCATTTCCAGCACTTATCTGACATTTTAGCGTTCCCCAGCGCAATTTTCTTCGGTGTTAGGTACCATCTGTATATCATCTTGTATACATTTTCTTTAATATTCGTACATGTTGTAATCTTAATTGTATTCTTCCACAAGTGCTCCCATGCCTCCATTGCTATTTCTTTATGAAAATTTATTGCCCACTTCACCATCTGTACTTTCACTGTTTCATCCTCAGTGTACCATTTTAGAAGTATCTTATAGATCTTTGAGATTTGTTTCTTGCCTTCTTGTAGCATTACTTCTTCCAATTCTGTATTTTCCATTCTTATTCCTCCCCTTGAACAGTCCGATTTATAAAGATCCCTTATCTGTCTGTATTGAAACCAACTATAGTAAGGAGACAATTCTTCTTGTGACTTTATTCTTAATGTTGAATATTGTATTTGTGTTATCTCCTTATAAGTTAAACGTTGCTGTTCGTTCTCGACAGTTCTCGGGTCTATTACTTCATATGGGACCACCCAAGAGGGGATTTGATCTTCCAGATACATCTTATATTTCTTCCAGATTGTGAAGAGGCTTCTTCTAATATAGTGATGCAGAAACAGAGAGTCCGCTTTTATTTTATCGTACCATAGGTATGCATGCCATCCAAATATTTTCTTATAACCT
Source organism: Eublepharis macularius (assembly GCF_028583425.1). Lineage (NCBI taxonomy): Eukaryota > Metazoa > Chordata > Lepidosauria > Squamata > Eublepharidae > Eublepharis > Eublepharis macularius. The sequence continues at coordinate 78,473,158 of NC_072792.1, read as the reverse complement.
TCCAATGCCAGAAGTTTGCGATTTTTCAACGTTATCCAATCCTTTATCCATGTCAAACAAATTGCTTCATAATACAGTCTTAAGTTGGGCAGTTGCAAGCCACCTCTTTCTTTCGCATCCTGTAACACTTTCATTTTAACACGTGGTTTCTTGCCTGCCCACACAAAATTCGAAATTTTTCTTTGCCATTTTTCAAATTGTTTAGAGTCTCGAATAATCGGAATCATTTGTAACAGATACATTACACGAGGTAGAACATTCATTTTTATTGTCGCGATTCTGCCCAGCCATGATAAATTCAACTTGTTCCACTTTATCAAATCTCTCTCTATTTGTATCCACAATTTCTCATAGTTGTTCTTAAATAAGTCTATATTTTTTGCGGTTAGTTCAATTCCCAAATACTTTACTTTGTTTGTTACCTCGCAGTCCGTTAATTCCATCAGTTCTTGTTGTTTCTGTTTGGTCATATTTTTGCATAGTATCTTCGACTTCTTTTTATTTACAAAAAAACCAGCCAGATCTCCAAATTCCTTTATCTTCTTTATTACCTTTGGCATATTGTCAATTGGATCCTCTACAATCAACATTATGTCGTCCGCAAATGCTCTGACCTTGTAGGTAAACTCTCTTATCTTTATACCTCGGATTGTGTCATCCTCTCGTATCTGAATCATCAATATCTCCAAAATCAATATGAACAGCAATGGAGACAATGGGCAGCCTTGCCTTGTGCCTTTGCTTATTTTCAGTTTTTTTGTCAAATCGTCATTCACTACAATCGCTGCACTTTGGTCTTTATAAATTCCTTTAACTGCTTGTATGAACTTTTCTCCCATTTGCAGCTTTTCCATGGTGGTGAACATAAAGTCCCAGTTCAAATTGTCAAATGCTTTTTCTGCGTCTACGAAAAAGAAACCAACCTCCTTATCACAATGCTTATCATAATATTCAATAGCATTTATTACTGTTCTCAGATTGTCTTTAATTTGTCTATTAGGTAAAAATCCCGCTTGTTCATCTGCAATAAATTCCGACATCCATCCTTTAACTCTTTCCGCCAACACCTTTGCAAATATTTTATAATCATTGTTCAACAATGAAATTGGTCTATAATTTTTAACATTAGTCAAATCTTGTCCTTCTTTTGGAATGAATGATATGTTAGCCTCCTTCCAAGAATCAGGAATCTCTTGATCCTGCATAACACCATTCATCACCTCTTTCAGGAGAGGTGCCAATTCTTGGCCCATTATTTTATAAAATTTTACCGTTAGTCCATCCGGGCCTGGCGCCTTCCCCAATTTCGTTGATTGAATAGCTTCTTTTATTTCTTCTTCTGTCACTTCCTTATTCAATTTCTCTTTCCATTCTTCAGAGAGTGTCGGAAGTTTCATCTTATCTAAATATTCCGCTATTGAATCTTTGTTCACCTCTTTTTTTTGGTATAATTTTGCATAAAATTTAAAAAAGGCTCTACTAATAGCGACTTGATCACTTAATAGCTTATCATCTTCTCATATCGTACTGATAATTTTCTTCTCCTTCCTCTTTTTTAGTTGCCATGCCAAATATTTCCCAGGTTTATTTGCACCTTCAAACGACCTCTGATTCATCCTCTTTAAATTCCACTCCAATTCTTTATTGTTCATTGCCGATAACTGTTCTTGCAATATTTTTATATCCTGATATATTTTCTTTTTGCCTGGTCTCTTTTTGAGCTGAATCTCTTTGGCTTTAATTTTTTCCATAATTTCTTGTCTTTTCTCCTCCTTTTTCCTCCTGTCTCTCGCATTCAAGTCCATTAGTATCGCTCTGATCACGGCCTTATATGTGTCCCAAACCTTATTTGTCGATACTTCTTTATTCTAATTATATTGCAAAAAGAACTTGGTCTCTCTTCGCAGCAACGCAATGTTCTCTTCCATTTGTAACAGGTCTTCATTTATTCTCCATCCCCTTCTTTTAGTATTTCCACACAATTGGATTATGATCTGAGCCTACCTTTGGCATTATTTCCACCTCTTTAGTCCAGAGCGACAGTTCTTTGGAGGCCCAGATCATATCAATTCTTGATAGTGTAGAGTGTCTTGCAGAGTAATATGTATATTGTCTATTCTTGGGATACTGTCTCCTCCATACATCCTCTAAACTTTCCTGTTTCGTGATTGCAAAAAATGTCTTTGGTAATAGTCCTCTTTTTTTTTTGTGTAGTCTTAGATGTCTTGTCTTCCTCCAAGTTTGTAACTCCATTAAAATCGCCTGCCAATATTATTTGGTCATAAGACAGTTCATCTAACTGTTTTTGTAAGTCCGTAAAATTTTTTTCTTTTGCACCATTAGGCGCATAAATTCCAATCACCAATGTCTTTTTTTGAATTCCAAATTATTTCCACCGCCAAATATCGAGCTTCAACATCACTGAACACCACTTTAGGCTGTAGTTCCTCCTTTATATACAACACAACACCCCTCTTTTTCTGTTTGGAGGCAGCTATAAATTCTTTTCCAAGTTTTGCCATTTTCAAATATTTTACATCTTGCTTTCTAATATGTGTCTCTTGTAGGCATACAATTTTACATTTCTGTTTTACAAGCCAGTGGAAAATAACCTTACGTTTACAAGGTGAGTTTAGTCCATTTACATTCCAAGATATAATTTTACACTCCATGATCAAGGTTTTGTGGGTTTTGGTAAGTCCTTTTCATTTTTACTAATAAAACCCTCCATTTCCTGGCCAGATCTGATGCTCTTTCTTACTCCACCAAACTCAAATGTCAGTCCCTCTGGTATTTCCCATCGGTATTTTACTTTCATTTCTTTTAACATCTGGACTAGCTCTCTGTATTTCTTTCTTTCCAACAACACCGATCTGGGCAGTTCTTTCATAATTCTTACCACCTTTCCATCAACTTCTAATGGATCCTGAAACTGTTTGGTCAGAATTAGTTCTCTTGTATTTCTTGTCGTAAATTGCACAATCATATCCCTTGGTAACTTCCTCTGAGACGCAAATTTTGAATTAATTCTGTACACCACGTCTAGGAGAGCTGCAATTTCCTCTTCCTCCTTCCCCAGGTACTCTGCCAAAATTTCTCTAATCTGCTCTCGGGCGGTCTTTTCCTCTGTTTCCAGGATCGAACGAAATCTTAGCTGTTTTTCCATTTGTTTACTTTCCGCGATGGTCACTCTCGCTTTCAGTCCTCTCATCTCTGTCCTCTGCAGATCCATCGTGTTTTCTACTACCTTCACTCTCTGCTGCGTATCTGATACGTCTTTTACCAGCTCTGCCATTTCCGATTTAAGTGTCTCTTTAAAGTCTCTAAAGTCTTTTGCCATCTCCTGTATCATACCTTTGAGCTCTTTATTGCCTTCTGTAACTTCAGAAACTTTTTTATCCAGATTCTCCATCGCAGCTTGCCACTCCTTCTTCGACATCGTGGGGCTAGATTTACCATGCTCCCACGAGTCTGCCCTTTTCCTTAAATCCGTGGCGCTGATTTATTACTTCCAATTGCTTTTAAAAGTCCCAATTTACTCAGTTTTTGTTAAAAGTTGTTTTGCTCAGTCCAAAATGTCGGGCGTTTTTTCTCTATGGTTTTAACTTGAAGCAAACGCCCTTACCTTCTTCCAAGATGTCCTACTTCCTGTTTCCTTGAAGCCAAAACTTTGCCCTTCTCCGAAATAGCGAACTTCCACTTCCTGTATTAACATAGAATGCCTCTTGCCAGTCTCTTTATGGTCCTGACGTACTTCCTGTTTCTTTAATGTTTGCAGCAGTTCTCGCGATATTCAAGCTTTCCCACAGTCCAGTATCTCTTCCCACTTCAGGTATGTAAACAATATCCAATTTTCCGCCTTAACTACTGTTTAAAATATCGCTTTTTAGATTTTCCCTTGCTGGAATCTTCCCCTTCACTTAATCAGTCTGTTGCAGTTTTTAAGTCCAGTTTTAAACTTTATTACTTGCTTAAATCTGTCCCGGTTTGAGAGATAGCAATCTTTACCTTCTTAAGCGTCTTTTCTTGGGTTGTAATCGCTGCTTCTTTTAATCAAACTAATCCGTTTCCCTTGCTGCTTAACGAAGCTTGGGCATGCAGGTCTTATGCCAATACAATTGACTCCAGAGCCGCTGCAGAGATCTTGGCAAACCTGTCTTCGGGTGGGATCTCCAGGGCGGGAGGGAGCTCGTTGCTTAGAGCCCCCCACCACCCGAGATTGACGCGCCCTCAGATGCAGTGCGTACTTGCCTGTTCTCCGCCTGAGAACAGGGGGCCGCGGACAATCTGTGCCCCTCCAGCCTCCACAAACAGTGGCATGGACAGCTCAGCTCTTAGAGATGCTTTAGACCTTCATGGATCCCGAACCGGAAGTCCTTTACATTATTCTCCTCTCCTCGCTTTTATCCCCACATAAACAGCACTGTGGAGTAGGTTGGGCTGAGAGGGTGTTACTGGCCCAAGGTCACCCAGCCAGCTTCCATAGCAGACAGGTAATTTGAACCAGAGTCTTCCAGAATCTAATCCAACACTCTGCCCATTACACCATGGTATTGAAATACACACACAAGTCCTTAGATGCATGCCACAATATCACATCAGTTGTGAAAGTCTGGAGATATTTGCAGTTTCATTCTATCATTCTCTTTTCTTATTCTCAAGAAACAACATAGTGTTACATCAATTCTACTAATAGTGTCTGTTGTCTAGTTGTGTTGATTGTACAACTGGACAGTGCAAGAACCAGAGCAAGGATCACACTGGACCAGCACAATGAAGGTAGAAGTCATAAGTTAAGATGTAGGCTATAGGCTGAGATATTGCTTTATCTCTGCTGTGATCAGTGCCATGGAGGCGGGTCCAGCAGCCACCTTGAGCGCTGAGGTGGAGGAGGGGGCACTGGGGGTGGGGGCATGCACTGCAGAGCTGGCGGCAGCAGCACTATGGCTGAGCGGGAGGGCTGGGAAGCTGCCCGTGCACTGCCCTGGCTGCTTGCTGTGCCTGGCCCGCAGCTGCTGCACCCAGCTGGGAGAGCGTGCTGATGGCGGCAGTGTGAGGCAATCTGAGCAGGCAGCCTCCCAGCCCTCCTGCTCAGTTGCCCTGTGCTGCTGCCACCACCTGCACACAGCTGTGGGCCAGGTGCGGCAGGTGCGGCAGGCGGACGGGGAAGTGACATCATCATGCAGTCTGGGTGTATGTGCGCTTTGTGTGCTTTGCACGTGCACTTGAGGAAAAGCAACAGCCCTGAAGATGCCCCCGGCTTCAGGTGCCAGAAACCCTGGCATCAACCCTGGCAGTGATATACAATGAATAATCCCTGTGAGGGTTATTAAATGGCATTCCTCTTATGCTGTAACACTACTGAGTAGAATCCACATGTAATGAAATGAATGGAAGTGTTACTGATAGCATCGAGTGTGTGTGTGTGTGTAAGTCTCACCTGTAATTTTGAAGCCAAATATGATTACATTTAATCATATTTACATTCAATTTTTCCATGTTTTCTCTTACTATCAGGCCATAATTTTTCATCTAAAATTTGTCTCATTTAATCATCATTAGCTTGTATCAAATGTTGCATCTTCATTGTTAGGTTATTAAACTATTTTTGTAGTTACTAAATCATTTATGAAAATTAAAATCACTGTATAACAGAGGGGACATATTTTGCTACCAAAAGGAGGCCAATATCAGGGTACATGCATATAAGCTTCTTTATACATGTAAGTTCACCCCAGATTCAAGGGTTTGAACTTTTTTAATACAAACCTGATGTGTCTCTAAAAAAGAAAGACAGATACTTAAACAGAAACTAACTTGATTTCCATATCCAAGTCAAAAAAAGAAACACTAGTAGCTTTTGTTTTCAGCATCAGTTCTTAGCAGTAAAAAGAGATGGAAATTCTCAGCAGTTTGTTGATGATAGTAGTATTTTATTTGTGGCAACCATTGGTCCTGCTGCCAGGCCCAGCCAGGCACTGCTGCATGATGACTATTAATGTGAGTTGGGACAAGATGCATGGTTAATGAGTCTCTGGTGGTCACTGCTGGGCCTGGGGCTTGTAAATCCAACTGCATCTGGGGACATGATATGAGAGAAGAACTGAGACTACTTTGGCCTCCAGGTTCATTCTTGCTCCCTGTCATGAAGGCCAGATCCCTACTATGGAGGGGGGTTCCCCACCTCCAGCCTCTGCTCCCTGCTGCTGCTCACTCAACCAGAAGGGAGGAAACAGCAGAGGAAGGCCAGGACACAGTCCAAGGAAATGGGTGCACTCATGTCTGCATCCCCAGCCGATGATACCATTTTTAGCATGACCCAGAAGTTGATTCAGTAAAAATTGGGCCAAAACATAGCAAAAACTCTTATGTTTGGGGCCATTTTTATTAACTTAGCCCTGGTACAACCAATTGCTTCTGGTTGGTGCCAGAAATGACATAATCACTAAGGGATGAGGGTGCACGTGCATGCTTCACAGCTATGCACAGGTAAGAATCTGTCACTCCCATAACCCCATTTTTATATAGGGGAGATTCGGTAACCCTCCTATCACAGCTCTGTTTTACAGAAGTAAATGCTGGAAGGCTTAGCAATATTTTTATAATTTCCGAGAAAGCTCCAAAATGGTCGCTGATGACTCAGTGGGAATTCTTTTCTTAAAGTTGCTTGCATTGTTTCTATTATTTTGGGAAGTTTTAATCCCCCAAATTCTGGAACAGGGATTTCATACTTTTCTGCAAACTTGATATTTGTTTCAGGTTTGTAGAGAAATGCCCCCATCTGTGTCTAGCTCCATTTTGTGGATCTATTGATAATATCCTCTATGGTAATTTCGTTAGTTAGGTATATAATATGAGATGCTGTTTTAAAAGAAGAAGGATGCTAATGGGAGTGGGTGGGTGGAGTAGTGCATGTTACTCTCTCTAAACATCTCTTGCTGATTGTTCATATTTGTCTTATGCAACCCCATGTTGCTTCCAAACTTATAGTCTTGTCTTTTATTCAGAAATGCTAACATATTTCAGTGAAGATTACACAGTAGTTCTCTTGCATGTTGTATGAAAATGAAGAATTCCAGTAGCTTATGAAAGCAACAGCCCTAACCTGGATGGCCCAGGCTGCCCAATTTCATCATATCTCAGCTGCTAAGCAAGGCTGGCCCTGGTTAGTAATTGGATGGGAGATCACCAAGGAAGCCCATGGTTGCTATGCAGAGTCAGGCAATGGCAAACCACCTCTGAAGACTCTTGCCTTGATATGAGGTCCCCATAAGTCAGCTACAACTTGATGGCACCTTACACACACACACATACACACACATGAAAGCAACAAGGCAAATGTGTATTCTGATGTTCAGTTTAGATGTTATTGATTTTCCCCTCAGTCACTATTTTTAAAAGAGAAACTTAGGATGCAGAGGTTGTCCTGGAAGTACTTGTTGCAACTTGCAAAGCATTTTGCACTTCAAATGCTGCTGATAGGAGAAAAAATGTGACACACATGCAGTAGAACTAGTTATGGCTTTTGACAAACACATCCAGCAATGGCTTGTTTTGCACCATAGATTATTGGGGAAACTACAATAATTTAAAAAGGAATTGTTGATGTCCTTTAAAACACAATAAAAAATGAATGAAAAACTTTATATTACAGAAAGAACCTCTTGGGAGGGGTTGCTTGAACAATGTAATATAGAGTGGGTTTATGAGTTTTCAAGCTGTTATATCTTTGAACATGTGGTCATGAATTGTTGAAAAATTCACAGGATTCTGTTGAGGTCTTAAAAGAGGAAAAATGTATTAAGGAATTCACAAAAGGCTAGGTGAGACCTCTGTCTGTCTGTCTGTCTCTCTCTCTCTCTCACACACATACACACACAAATCTAGGACATATCTGACTTAAAGATGAAAATTAATTGAATAACTCTTATCTTTTCATTGGAATGACAAATGCTGCATATAAAAAAAGCTGAAAAACTTATTCAATACCAAAATGTTAACAAATGTCTAACTCCATGCCAAATGGTCCTCCTGCCCACCCCCAATTGTCAGTGGATCTTCACCACAGTATAGTTCCCAGAGTTCATTGATGGATCCATTAAGTTTGAATGTCATAAAACTGATCTGAGTTTTAGTATAGCTATGCTATAGATAGATATATAGTATAGGTATGCTATATATATAGAGAGAGATGATTCTGGGAAAACATAGAAGTGACAAGGGTAGTTCTAGGAATGGGAAAAACTCTGTGGTTTTACATCACCTAGGAATTGCTGGAAATTCATGGTTTTACCATAGAGTTTCCAGTGATTTCTACAGCTACCCCACATCACTTCCTGTAAGTGACATGGCAAGGTCATCAGATTTTAAAAATATTTTCTCCCTGTGCTACTTGGAGCAGTGGCAGGCAACTAAAGCTGCTGGCAGGAGGCCTTATTGTAATATGACAATTAGTCATACCAAATTAAAAATCATGTATTTGGCCATTCTGTGTATCAGTGCAATAGTCCCAGTGAAATTTTAGGAATACCGCATTTTTCAATGTAGTATATACATTGTTATTCCTAAAGTCATGTGCTTATGCTAAATGCTCAATGTGAATTAATAACCTTTTAACAACCTTAACAATGCTGCTGCTAGGATTATTGGACTGAAAAAATCAAGTCTTGACAGTATCACTTACAGTTGCAGGTAAGAATCACATTTTGTTTCCTCATGAAAAACTGTATACATGTAAAACATGTACTCCAAAAGGTTATCTAAGGCTCTACTTTCTCACATGCTAGCATGCTAGTTTGCAAGGAGGTGTTTTGGGAGGGGTAATATAGGGACTGTTTGTATATCTATCCTTGTATACCTATCCTTCAGATCAAAATGATACCATCCAGGTAGAATGATTGCAAATTATATTTGAACAATCAATCTCCCAGGCAGGAGCAAATAAATAAAATGAAGTGGTAAACTATACACTTTTTAACTTTTCCAGCCATAAAATATATTTATTGGAAAGAAGATTTATTTAAATTAAATGTCTACATTTCTCATATTGTTATATTTCTAGAGGTTGCTAAGCAATATTCTCTAAGCTTTGTAGAGATTATCAATACTTCTTACTTGAAACTTGCGCAATAAAGCAAAAAAAAATTATGCTGGCAATCAAAGGCGCAGATTGAATTCTATTGCTTTATAGTATTTAATCATCTCAGCTCTGAGTTTAATGAAGGGGCTATTTATTGAATACCTACTGGGTTTTGAAAGGTCTTGTTACATATGGACATTACGTTTAAGTAGCATCAGATGGTGTCTTCTACTACGAAGTGAAAATTATTACCCTACATAGGAAGAGGATGTCATTTTATTGATAGTGGCATTTGCATGAAAACAGGTCTATGAATCCAGAAATACTGTGTGCTTGGTTCCCAGGGTTGGATCATTGCATCTTGTAGTGAGGTTGCATGCACAGTTCATTCTGTACATTTTGATAGCTATGATCATCTTTTGCATGGATGCAGATAGGGACTGAATCCAGTTTCTCTTTTAAATGTTGGTGTATCTCATTACTTGATTGGTAGGTAGGTGATGGAAACAGCAGTGTACAGTAGAGAACACATGAAGAACCTTTATCTGAGCCCTCTCCACATGACCTCTCCACATATTGACTGAACTCTCAGAAAGGAAGACCGTGATATGGATGCTGCTTTCCAAACATGGTTGATCATGGGCTACCAAACCAGTGATCGTGAGTAGACATGGGCACGAATAGAAAAAAATGAACATGGTGTTCGTTGTTTGTTACCATCCATGAACAACGAACAACAAACATTGACGAACATGACCTGTTCATGAACATGTTCATTGTTCATTGTTAGTGGGGGCCAGCAGGCTCTCCTCCAGCCATCAAGATCCCTACCACACCACTCCCAGAAACCCTACCTGAGCAGGCAGCAGGAAAGGTACCAGTAATAAATAATAGCTTGGCCCAGAGCCTGGCAGCAGCCCTGGAACTTGAAGAGGTAGATCCATATCCCACCACACACAAAGAAAATTCAAGCTCCAATGCACTCTCCCTGTTTCTGTCTCAAAATGCCAGCAGCAACTGTCTCTCCCTCACTGTCTGCAGAACCAGAGCTAGGAGCCCCTCTCCCCCCTGCTCTTTGCTTCCTTGTAACAAATTTGGAGCTCCACACTTGAAAGGAAGACCTGCCTATCAAGCTAAATTGGGCTTAGATTGGGGTTTCCAGGGCAACAGCAGGAGTTCAGACAGGCAGTCCCTGCCTCCGGTTGCCAAGGGAATTGATTGCAAGTGCCAGATTGTCTGGCTTGATGAACAGCAACGAACAGCAATGAACGAGGCTTGCAACGACCACCTGTTCATTTAGAATGGGGCCTTATGAACAGCTTGTTCGTGAACAGCTGATTGGGCTGTTCATGGCTTCTTTTAGTTCATATTGCTGTTCGTGCCCATCTCTAATCGTGAGAAGGGGGGGGTCAGCACTCTTGTGTCCACTCTCCCTCTTTGTTCAGTCATTGAAAGTGCAAAGGGGTCACAGGGTGTTTTGTTGTGGGGATAATAATGACATACTTTGTAAACTGCTCTGAGTGGGCATTAAGTTGTCCTGAAGGGTGGTATATAAATCGAATGTTGTTATTATTATTATTATGTGTATAGGGATGAGTTGGACCATTGGTCAATCAAGGTTGGTATTGTCTGCCCTAGCTCACCAGGGTCTCAGCTGCATAATACCCATTCTTTTCGAAGGGAGATGCTAGGGATGAGACCTGCCAACTTCTGTATACAAAGCAGATCTTCCACTGAGCCATGGCCTCATCCTCCCTGGCATGTCTACCTCACTATTTCACATGAATATCTCTAGAGTGATCTTATCAGTTCCCTCCATGCCTTTCTTCCTATGATGCTTTCTACCCTAGCCACTTTCTCATTACCAATATTAACCCACTCACTGCTTTTTTATTACTGACCAAGAATATTCTTTCAATGGAAGCTATCTTCAGAACCCCTTTCTGCACCACATTAAAACCTAGCCCACAATTAGAACACCCGCATGCAGAGCCCTTCTTCTGACATTATCCAAGTGCAATTGATCCCCACAAATCTTGCTTTAGGGCAAGTCTTTGCTTTGTTCGATTATGTGAAAGGAATCCAAATATCACCACTCCTAAACCTATAGCAGCACTGGCGTAGGAAAGAGTTGCATCAGGGAATTTTTGAAGGTAGTCTGAGGTTTCTTACACATTGGTTCACTACATTGGTTCCCTTGCTACTCCATTAGTTGCAGATCAAGCCAATAATTCAGTTCTGGATAGAATTGAGGGGGAGGGGGATAACATATGATAAAATGTTTTCCACATAACATCTTGCATAAGTAATATGCATGTGGTCATTGTGTTCTTTAGCATCTTTGTCTGGAATGGTATACAGCATCCCCTTCCAACCCACCTTCCTATTTTCAGGCTGTCAACATCCTGGCAAGTTAAGGATGGTAATGTTCTTTTATAATTTATCATGCACAGGTTCTGAATTTACCTTGTACTCTGGAAGATAAACCTGACCATAGACCTGAGTTAGGGATGATCTACCATTACATTGACCTGAACTGGATAGCCCAGGTGAGTATGAGCTTGTCAGATCTCAGAAGCTAAGCAGGGTCATCCTTGATTAGTAATTAGATGGGAGACCTCCAACAAAGACCAGGGTTGCAAAGGCAGGCAATGGGAAACTACTTCTGTTAGTTTCTGGCCATGAAAACTCCACCAGGGGTTGCCATAAGTCAGCAATGACTTGAGTGAACTCTCCAACACCATTACATTGACTGACTGTTTTAGTCATGACAATTGTATAAGGTCTATATTAGAAAAAAAAATTAAGACTACAATACACTGTATAACATTTGTTAAAAGCAGCCTGTAAAAATGAGATTAGAACTGGAAGCAATTTAGGTTTTTAAAAACTGTGTTTATACTGTTTTGTTTTTTCCTTGGTTCACAGTGGGGAAATCATGAGGTCTTAACCTTGTATTTTGACAATGAACAAGTCATCTTGAAAAGAAAGCATATTTACACCTTGGCCACATGCCCTGTTCATTTGTTCTAAAATTATACATGCCATAATTTTTAGGGGGGAAAGCTTTTAAAAAAATATCTGTAAAATATAATTATATGATTTTAGGCAACTACTATATTTCTTTTTAAACATCAAGCCACATTACTGACACAACAAAAAACCTATACAAGAATTTAAGCTTAAGTTTTTTTAGCATATAACTTGAGTATTAAAACAACATGTTACATTGATAAATTAATTAACATTATAATGCTTATAAGGATCACTGAGGGGAAAATGTGCTTTTGTACACTGATTTTTCATCTTTTTTTAAATACATGAAGACAAATAAGTAAATTCAGCCAGAAAGGATATTTTACATACATCTATTGCTGAAGGAAACTCATCCAAGCTTCTGCAAAGGGAAGCCCTACCTCGCCAACCTTTTTGAGTTCTTTGAGCAGGTTAACAAATATGTGGTTAAGGGAGATCAGGTAGATGTTATATACTTAGACTTCAAAAAAGGTGTTTGAAAAGTAACTTCACCAAAGACTCCTGAATAAGCTTAGCAATCATAGGCTAAGAAAACAGGCCCTTTTCTGAATTAAAAGTTGGTTAAATAACAGATCCAGAGGAGTGAGCCATGTTAGTCTGTAGTAGCAAAATCAAAAAGAGTCCAGTAGCACCTTTAAGACTAACCAATTTTATTGTAGCATAAGCTTTCGAGAATCACGTTCTCTTCATCAGATGCATGGAGGGCAGAAGGAAACTGGCCAAATATAGAGGCGGGGGGGAGGGGGGATGTAAACAACTCCTTTGATATGGAGATGCAGACAGCTCCTTTTGGTGTGGGGATCAGTTTGCTTGTGTAAAGATTCAAAGGAGTTTGCCTTGTTAGTCTGTAGTAGCAAAATCAAAAAGAGTTCAGCAGCACTGCAGCACAAGCTCTTGATAACCACAGTCCTCCCTGCCCCACCAGATGACAATTCTCTCAGTGGAGGATAGTGAAGAATGGGGTCCCAGGAGAATCATTATTGAAATTGATACTATTTAATTTATTCACAAATGATATGAAATTGGGAGTGAGCAGCCAAGTTTGTGGATAATACCAAATTATTCAGGACTACTAACAAAGCCCGTTGTTCCGTTCCATGAAACATCTGGTACCTCAGCCGGCCCTGATAGTAGGGCAGGTGGGTAACGTCCGTTCTGGTGTCCTGACTTCATCAATACCACCTCCAGAAGAAAAGGAATTACAATATTTTGCTCAGTGACTGGATTTATGTTTACGTACTAACTGGATGTTTCCTTATCTGGGCTGCTTGTTGGACTCTGCACCAGCTGAATTATACAACCATAAGGACTAAGAATTTACTACTTCATACCAGCAACTTTGATTCTAGATATGGTTGCTTTATTGTGCTCCTTATACGTATTTACTGGTTGGCTAATAGATTGACTTTCTTGTGCACTTCATTGAACTTTGAATCAACTACAGTTTCACTTCTTATATTAATGTTTAATTTACCATTAAATTTATTTCTGTCCTTCACATGCGGTTTATACTGCTCATATAATTGATCTTTGTTGTGAGGGAGCCTCTCTGTTGTTATTTTGCTTCTCCAAAGTATGACATCGCTAGCTCCTGAAATGGCTGCTACCATTAATCTAGCCAAAATGGAGTCAGAGCAGACAGCACATATCTGGGAAGAGGAACTCTAATAGTAAGTGAGGTCAGGTTGGCTGCATCCCTGACCAGATAAGACAAGGCAAGGCTATCCTTTGTGGCACCAGTGAAATGAGCCTAGGCTGGCTGCATCCTTTGCTAGAGGTGTTCCTTATCTTGGTGGGAAGGCAATCCTGAGTTAGGTGTATCCATTGCTGTGCTGGGCAAGTGAGTATGGGCCAGGAGCATCCCTCACCAGGCAGGTGAGGCCAATCCAATTTCACCCTGGAACAAGCACTGATGCACCTTCCAAACTGTATTTCTGGTTGCTCTTCCAAATTTTATTCCCGGCTGTCAGTAGGCCTTAATGAACACTGTGGAGGGCAAACTGTGTATGTGTGTGAGGCGGGGGCTCTATAATGGAAGGGAAATTGGCAGAAATCATAGTCTGCTCCTCCACAGAGAAAAATGCTGTTCACCAGAGGGATGCTGTCAGGATCTCATTGGCAGAGTTCTTCACCTGAACACTGTGGTGTCTTTCTTATACATCATGTCTAGAATTTGCTATGTTAAACTGTATAGCCGTCTAGTTTATTCCTTTCCATGTTTTGAGTACTGAACGACAGTTACACCATGTTAATGCATTCGTTGTTAGCCTCTCCTTCCTTCCAGGCATTGCCGGACAGCTCCTTCCGTGGGAGAGAATGCAAGTTTATCTTATGTCTGCAGCTCCGACCTTGAGGTTCCTGCTCCCTCGTCTCCACACTCTCAGCGCTGGGAACTATGAGGGGGGAGGATGGGAACCCAAGGGTTGAAATGTAATTGCTTTCATCAGGTACCTCATTCCTAGCAAAGTCTATGGTCGGCCAGAATGGTCTAAGTTCTGGAATGTGGACCCAGGGCCTGTATGCTGTTTTCTAATAAACCTTTTGAAATCAAGAGACTCTGTCGCCTTGCAGAAGGGAAGAAGGCAGTAGCTAGCCGACTGGAATGCCACAGTCTGACAGATGCATCCTATGATAAGGCAGAGTGGAAGGGATAAACATTCTGAGCAAATTAGAGACTATAAGTAGTATTGTGTGAGTGAATTAAAAATAAAGAAAACATAAGGATATTTTCAAAATTACTGAATGATTTTTCCAAGGGTCAGTATATGGCTTCCATGTTACAGATGATGGTACTCAGCGTGTAGAGTAGTCTGCAACTGGGCTAAATGTCTAGCCACTTTTAATTACTATTCTGTCTCCACCATGCAATAAATCAGGTCCATTGTCACTTAGCAGATAGAAAAAGAATGTTAAAAATATATGAATTTAAACTAGTTGGTATGCAAGATATAGCATTAAACAATGGAAACACCATTTAAATTCTGGAAGGAATATATGAGGATATAGAAATTCACATAGGTGCTTAGATGTGATAGAGAACAAAGCAGGTAGTTTTGCCATTTGCAATGGATAATAGATCATTTGTGCAATGTCTTATATGCAGTTCTCAGAGAAGGGTAAAATTCTTTTCATCTCAATTTTGATTATTTTTTGTAGTTCATAAAATTATGATCTAATACAGTTTCCTTCCTCAAATAAATAAAAAACTGGATATGTTAATAAAGACCAATGTATAAATTTCTTTTTCCATCTATATATTTCTGAATGTGAAGCAGTATAAGAGTTTATAAATTATAACTTCTGTGTTCCCAGAGACATATTTTTCAGTCTTGGGGAATCACAGGAGTTTCTACTAGACAACAATTACAATATGGTAGCTTGTGATCAAACACAGACAGCCCAATTACTGGCAGAATAGAAATACCTAAATAATTGAATTAAGAGCTCTGGGAAACTCAGAAGCTTGTATTTACCTATATTAATAGTTTTTAAATCCCAGTCTAGATCTAGAACAGGTCTCTGAGAATAATACTTCTTTGCAGGATGCTGGCCAAAACTTTTTAAAAATAAGAGAATTGTATGAATATTAGCCTTGTGTAATTCTCCCCATTTGATGTTTTCTGGATGTTAAGAAGATAAATGTATATTAAAATGTGGTACTTGTTATACATATAATACTAATTGTTTTAAGTGTCTTTTTAAGTGTCCCTAAGAACATAATTACAGTTACTGCTGAACCATTCACCAGAGAACAGAACTTTTGGCAAACATGTAAGTGCAATGCTGTTCACCTGTTTATGCTTGTTATGAAGGATGGCCCTAAAAAATTCCTCTGTCATTTACCCATTAGAGAAACAATAAAATGCTTCCCCTGCATACAGAATTTGAGACAATCATCCTTCTCTGTGTATAGAAGCCACAGCTTAGCAATAAAACCAATATCTTATATGTACTGGACATGGCGTGAGTGAGAAAGCACATTCTAAAGACTTTGCACGCATTATGTTTGTGATAGATTGTATTAATTACTATCTCAGGGGCAAAGGCCCCAGTAGCTTCAGTAGCTTCCTGAGATTATAGCTAACAGCTTTTTCTGAATCATTATGGAGTGTTCTCATATTGAGATTTTATTGGAGTGCTCTCCTTTTTGCATGTCATGCTGATGCGCACAGCCACTGCTAACACTTGCCTTCTTTGGGGTCCAGTGTTATGTGAGTTTTCATGTGCTTGAAGACAAATTAATTGGATTGATCAATTTGGGAACAATGCAAAAAGAACATTGTGTGTGTGCATGCTCAGCTGTCAAACACTTACCTTGACGTGAGCCTTCCGCATTCCTTACAGACCATAAACACAGAACTCCGTTGTTGCATGCACTCAGACTCAGTAGGTTGATGGTTTCGAGGGAGGACTATGTTTTCTGTGTAATTTTAGTGCTGTTGCATGTAAAAATAGCTGCCTCAGAATCTTGCTCCCTTGAAAAGAAGAGTGCATTTGCGCATATGCGGCAAGGGGCCGAAAACTCATGAAACAAAAAAACTCAAAAGGATTAGTTCCAAGCCAGCACCTCACCAAGCCAGAACAAACCGGTAATGAGACACAATTGTTCTGTAACCCTCAGATCCAAAACTGAAAAGGAAGATTTCTACATATACACCCGTATTACCCACCTAGACTGCCTGTTACTATATAGCCAAAAGGTGATCTGTAAATTATTAAAATAAATAACTTTCACATAAAGCCATAATTAAACTGATGAAAATTACATGTGATAGAAAAATAAAACAGTTGGTATAGAGAATTACAGGGGAAAGTACCAGATGAAGTACTACTCTCCCTTGTAACAACTACTAATCCACTGCATGTTGGTTAGAAAGAGAAGCATATTCAGATATACACAATGATGCCAGTCAGTGAGTATCCTGCTGTCTTTTGTTACATTTCAGATTTTTCTACAAATCTAGGTTTTCTCAGGTTTGTAAAAAGTTCTGTTTCGTCTGTCCGTGGCCCCAGTCTCTAATTTTAAGTATCCACAGATGAAGCCACATTGAGAATGAGATATATTGATGATAATCAACATATTAAAAAGGGTTCCACTAAAGACAAGCAAAAATTCCATAATTCTAGTATATCTATTTAAAACGTAAACCATGATTCTCCTCAGCCTTAGTAAGCGTGACAACCCCAGAGCCATCAGAGACCAAAGCAGCTTTATAGTAGTGAAGGATAAAGGCATTGCTGTTCTGGTAATCCTCTGTTCACAGAGACTTTCTACACAAGATGCCTCAGCATGTGTTCCTCAAGTGTAGGGAGATGCAATGTTAGCTGGGGAACATAGTTTAAAAAGACAGAGCCGGTGGTGATCACTCCTCAGAGGGTTTGTTAATTTCTTCTTCACCTCCCCGAAGGCTCTGTCAGTTTTACCTCTCCAGTCTAAAATTGTGTGGGATTGCAACCAGAGGGCAGTGAGGAATGAAAATGAGCTGGAGCTGCCTTCCAAAACCAGGGTTGGACCTGGAGAGGTTATAATGGGCTGAAGTTTCCCTTCTGGCATTTCAGAGCCCCTTCACACAGCTCCAGGCCTTTGCCCTACCACAGGCTTTGTCTTTTAAAACTACCCTTCCTGGCTACCATTACATCTCCCAATGCATGTTCTTCCCATGTCAGATGTCTCATGAAGAGAGACTCAGTTTTTTAGTAAAAATCAGATCCAGTGAAGAAGAACACTCACATGCATCTAAATCTCCATCTTCTTCCCACTAGGTTATTGGTACTGTCAGAGCATGCCATAACATCAAGCTACAATCTGGAAAGGTGGAAGAACACTAAACAAGGTATCCAAAATTCATTGCAGTCTCCTTTTCACTTTGTTCTTCCTTAACTGGCAGCTGACTCTTACTAAGAAGATGCTTCTAGTTTACAACTTTAAAGAGAGTACTTGTGTACCACCTTCTGTTTCATTCACAGTTCTTTTAATCAGGCCCCATGCCTAATTTACAAAAAGCAAAAAACCAGACTTCCTAATTTGAAAGGGATTGTTTATTTTATAACGTATTCAAAACTGGCTTCACAAAGTTTAGAAAAATATATAACCCAAGCCTAGAGGCAACTGATAATAAACCACAATACATAAAACCATGTGATTAGCTCCATCTTTATCTTCTGGAACAGCAACTCTTCTGTGCCCCACAGAGTTGTTGGTTCAGCTTCCACCCTGATCAGGAAGTGGATTCTTTACCAAGCTTTTTATAATGCATCCTAGCAACTTGGTTTTTATCCATTTGTATGATTAGACTGTTCACTGAACAGCTGGCTTCCCCCACTTATCTGCTGATGCATCTAATTATTAGAAGGTACACACAGTCAAAAGAAAACACTATTCATTTTGAGATTTTTGAGTAGAGACTTATTTCTTAGATGTTTCTGTGTGCCTTCAATCTCTGCCCACAAAACTGTTTACCTCCCCATTCGGAATGAAGAGGCAGACACAAGGCTTGGGTATAAATTTGGGCCATTTATTGACCAACATTAAACTTAATAACGGCAAGGGCATCAGTAGCGGTACAGGTCAGGAGGACCAAGGGATCACCCTGGACCTCCTCCCCAACCTGTCTGGGCGAGTCACCCGTGCCCCAGGTGTGAGCCATCTATGTGAATGGCTGTAACCCAGCCAGCCAGGTGAATGGTTCCTCCCTTAAAGCTCCAAGCACCCCAAGCCATGGAGCCTGAGGGAAGGACTTGTACATGGGGTCCCACAGGCAGTCTGCCCTCTCAGCTGGCAGCCATACAGCCCGCCAGCCGACCCCTGACAGATCCCTATTCCCCACCAATGAGGAGGTGCCACCGGGTGCTCACTGGCTTGCTCTGTCTACCCAAATCTAACCTGCCAGAGACTTAGGTTAAAGTTCCACCACTCCAAATACTATTCCTACAAGGCAGTACAAGGTAGGTGAAAAACACCTCTTCCCTGAGCCAAATAGGGAAAAGGAGAAAAAAATCCTACCTGACCCTGTTAATCAGCAACCAGCTAATCCTGTACTGCCATAGGGCACGGTGGGTGGGCCGAGCTTTCAAAGCTGACTGAGCCCCAGGCCCCACCTCCCAAAGCCTGGATGCCCAGGAATGTAAGGCTGCCTCTTCCTCCATGTGGTGAGGCAAAAGTGGCCCCCAGCCTAAGCATGTTTCACATGCCATCTTGCCCCCTCTCCCCCAATTTGGAATGAAGAGACAGACACAAGGCTTGGATATAAATTTGGGCCATTTATTGACCAGCATAAAACTTAACAACAGCAAGGGCATCACTAGCGGTACAGGTCAGGACCAAGGGATCACCCCAGACCTCCTCCCCGACCTGTCTGGGCAAGTCACCCCTGCCCCAGGTGCAAGCCATCCATGCGAATGGCTGTAACCCGGCCAGCCAGGCGACTGGTTCTCCTCTTAAAGCTCCAAGCACCCCAAGCCATGGAGCCTGAGGGAAGGACTTGTACCTGGGGTCCCACAGGCAGTCTGCCCTCTCAGCTGGCAGCCGTACAGGCCGCCAGCCAATCCCTGACAGTCCCCTATTCCCCACCAATGGGGAGGTGCCACCAGGTGCTCACCGGCCCGCTCTGTCTACCCAAATCTAACCTGCCACAGCTAGGGCCAAGCCACTGCGTAGGCCCTTGCACCCCACAGTTGGCCTAGTGCCAACCACCACCCTTGCCGTCAGTTACCACAGAATATTGTGTTGCCCTTCACCAACAGGTGAACACCGACACCTCTGTAGAGGTCGGCAACTTTGGCCTTAATGCCAGAAAAGGGAAAATAAATATCCCTCCTGCTCCCAAAGCCTTTTAAAGGGCCATTTTGGTCTTATGCTACGCCCTCTCATCACCTCTGTAGAGGTAGGAAAATTTACCCTTTATGCAGGGGTGCGGCAAATAGATGCTCAGTCCCTCTTGACAGCTTTCTCTAGGGCTCTGTTGTCTATACGCCAAACCCATCACCTAGCGGGTCTCAATCTTCCCGCCACCATGACGCAGAAGCATTGCAGACCAAGGTCATCACCACCCAGGTGAATGACCCTTCCTGCTACCATGACAGGGAAGCATTGTAGACCAAGGTCATCACCACCCAGGTGAATGACCAGGATGTGAGGTGGAGGTCCACACCTCCCCTCAAACCATCAGGCCACTACTTGCCTGAGCGCTGCAAGCCTGTGTGAGCCTGTAAGGAAAGGGCCATGCCCTGTGAGACAAGGTCAACATCACGCAGTGAATGACCAGGATGTGAGGCAGAGGTCCGCATCTCCCCTCAAAACCTCAGGCCACTACTTGCCTGGGCACTGGAAGCCTGTGTGAGCCTGAAAGGAAAGGGCCATGCCCTGCAAGACAAGGTCAACACCACGCGGCAAATGACCAGCAAGTGAGGAGGAGGACCACACCTCCCCTCAACCCTCAGGCCACTACTTGCCTGGGCGCTGCAAGCCTGTGTGAACCTGAAAGGAAAGAGGCCATGTCCATTAAGCCAAGGTCAACACCATGTGGCGAATGACCAGCATGTGAGGAAGAGGACCACATCTCCCCTCAACCCTCAGGCCGCTACTTGCCTGGGTGCTGCAAGCGTGAGTGAGCCTGAAACAAAAGGGGCCATGCCCTGTATGGCAAGGTCAGCACCACGCGGTGAATGACAAGAATGTGAGGCAGAGGCCCGCACCTCCCCTCAACCATCAGGCCACTTCTTGCCTGGGCGCTGCAAGCCTGTGTGAGCCTGAAAGGATATGGCCATGCCCTGCGAGACAAGGTCAACACCACACGGTGAATGACCAGGATGTGAGGCGGAGGTCCGCATCTCCCCTCAAAACATCCGGCCACTACTTGCTTGGGCGCTGCAAGCCTGTGTGAGCCTGAAAGAATATGGCCTATATACGGCAAGGTCAGCATCATGCGGTGAATGACAATAATGTGAGGCGGAGGCCCGCACCTCCCCTCAACCATCAGGCCACTTCTTGCCTGGGTGCTGCAAGCCTGTGTGAGCCTGAAAGGATATGGCCTATATACGGCAAGGTCAGCATCATGCGGTGAATGACAATAATGTGAGGCGGAGGCCCGCACCTCCCCTCAACCATCAGGCCACTTCTTGCCTGGGTGCTGCAAGCCTGTGTGAGCCTGAAAGGATATGGCCATGCCCTGTGAGCCAAGGTCATTACCACACAGTGAATGACCAGCATGTGAGGTGGAGGATCGCACCCGGAGGCCCTGTCACTCTACAGTGGCCCATCAGCGAAGCTCAAGCTGGGACCCGATCGGCATTCTCTTGGCCTGAAGGGCCACCCAGAAAATTATGCTGTGTCCACATATGGGGATTAAACACCTCCTGCAGCGAACCACAGCACCTAAGAAAAAAAGGAATAATTAGACACAGCAATTTAAAGTGTCGGTAGTGGTACGCGTATGCCCAATACACTGCCTACTATCACTGGTGTACTCTCTGGAATGTCGACACAGGATAGCCCATTGCAGATGCTGTGAAGGCTGCCCCAAAACAAAATGAGTGGGTGCCGGACTTGACACCCACCAGGCCTAAGTTAACTAAGGCCCTTTCTGTCACCGTCCAAAATTGGTATCAGGTGAGGGGTGCCCCGTCACTGTACTGGAACAGATTTCCATCACCACTGCCCCTGGCTTTCAGATATAGGCATAGGGCCTAGACAGAGCACAGCTCGGACTCATCGCAAGGGCCCACCTGAACAACTGTGCCCCCGCTGCCACTGATCTGCCTAATATGGAGGGTCACTGAATCAGCCTCAGACTTCAGGTCTTGTGCCCTCAGTGCACACCCAGACAGATCTGTGAGGGATTGGGCCACCAGCTCACTCCTCTAAGAGCTCCGCAGAAGGCCATCAGTGACATTACATGATGAAATAGTGCAGACTCATATCCTGATAGGTACAACTTTTTTTCCCAAACAGAGCCTAAACCCCGGCTGCAGGTCAGTGTGAGCCTGTAAGTAAAGGTCCATGCTCTATGAACCAAGGTCATACCACCCAGGTGAAAGAACTGAATGTGAAATGGAGGCCATTCCTCCCCTCCAGCTCACAAGGCCACCCTGCCTATGCATGCAAGTCTGTGTGTGCCTATATTGGAAGTGCCATGCCTCACAGCCCAGGTAATTACTGCCCATGTGAATGACAGTATGTGAGGCAGAGGACTGCTCCTCCTCTCAAACACACTTGGCCACCTTGCCTATACATGCACATCTCAGTGGCCTGTAACGGAATGGCTGTGCCCTTGGGAATTCCAGCTCACTACCCCCAGGTGAATGACCAGGAGTGAGTTAAAGATCCCCACGTCCCAACAAACAGAAGTAACAGCTGGCCATCACGTTACTTGTGGCTAAGTGCAGAGTCAACCAGACCCTTCCTTAAGGTCTTGGGTCATCACTGCACAAATGCTCAAGATCTAACTCTCATGCCAACCATTAATGTCATGTGGCCCCCGGAAAATGCCCAGGCCAACATCAAACTGGGAGGTTTACTGGTGCATACGCTAAAGGTGCATACGATGCCTGATGGCTGCCACTGGGTACAAGGTGAGCCCTTTGATTTTCCACACAACCCCCATAACTGTGGGAGATATCCATTAGCCATAACTCCTACAGACCAACCTATGCCCCAGCCTAAAGACTGCTAGCCACTTAGACATAGGCACACCACGTGCTGGGGTCTATGTTATCTGGTTGCCAAACAACCACAGCCATCCCTGAAGGCATAGGTCAGAGGAAATCTGAGGGACAAGCTGCCCTGTTCCACCTGCAGGTGAGACCGGGTGTTGCCTTGAAACATAAATGCCAGGACCAGTCTCCAGAACCCATCTCAAAATCCTATACAACTTGGATGAAAGGGATAGGTATGGGCACCATTGCCTAATTGTCCATGTGAAGTGGGCTGAGGTCTCTCCCCCACACCAACTGCCAGGAGGATTGGGAAATTCCAAGCATATATGGTTGATAGTAAGGCCCCTGTTCTGACTGGTCAATGGGCCACTGCTCAGCCCGCCCGTGCCCCTGAACTAAACTCAGAGCCATTGGGCCCCAAGGCAGCAGAAACTCCAGGGAAACTCCACTTCTAGGTGCCAACACCCTGGAGACAAGGCTTGGTGCCCAGCCAGCTGCTGGAGCTCCCATAAAGGAGGCCAGCTGGCAGCTGCCTGGTCCATGTGCAGTAAACCACTTTAAATCTAATTCAGTGGCTCCCTCCTGAGGTCCACCTCATCCTTCTCCTCTGCTTCCTGAAGAAGAGGGTTAACCCCCCAACCTGCTGCTCCCTTTATGACTGTCCTCTTATAACTGAATCAAGTAATAACTCAGAGGCCAGGCTATAAAACCCAAAGGCAACATCCAAGACAATACAACCCAGGAGTCTAAACATGGGAGCCTGGAGACTGTCGCCTGACCCCGGGGGCTCCCACAGCCATGCACTAGGGGCCAGTGGACTTACCTATCTGCCAGTCAGGTTCACTGTCACCTCAACATGTCTAAGTTACAGCAGCCTCAGCGAGCTCTGCTACCAGCCATCAATTGTGTCAAGGATGCAAAACTGAGCAGGGGAAGGGGTTTAACAAGCTACCACCCTGAGCCTATAAATCCTTGCTAAGCCAATAGCAATAATATGTGAAGCAATCTGTCCTTCAGATGACTACAAGCCCCCCTGGCCTCAGCCAGGCCCTCGCTGCTATTGCTGTAAGTACTCTCTCCAAATACAGTGAAAACATTGGGGGGGGGGGAGCCTAGATAGGCTGGAGGCCTGCAGGGGGCTGGCTGTTTGCCCTTAGCAGAGCTACTACTTTTTTTTTTGAAGGGTAGCATGATGGAAATGTACAGTAATGTAATGTACTGTAGTAACATGTACCCCCCAAATGGCAGCCCAAACACTGTGTAAGCTGCAGAGGCCTATAAAATGGCTGCCAGTGCTGGGAAGCTAAGCAGGCCACAGGGTGACACACTCAAAATGGCCACTCCAGCACAGCATAAGCTGTAAAAGCCCCACCAAAATGCCGGTAAGCAGGAGGCAAATCAGACCATATAAAACCCACACTCAAAATAGCCACTGCTGGAGCTGTGCATATTGTAGATGCCTTCTCAATAAAGCCGCACTGCCAAGAGGCTAGGCAGGCCACTGGTGCCACACTCAAAATGGCTGCACCCAACTGAATAAACTGCCAAGCCCTTTCGCAAAATGCCACCCTGCTGCTTGAAGGCCTTAAACCAAGCTATCGCTGCTAGAAATACTCCCTCCTAAGTAAGTATAAATGTGGGGGGGGGGAGGGAAAAGCCTAGACAGAGAGGGGGAGGCCTACTGGCATCCACCCTGCTAGGCCAGTAGCCATAATGTAATCCACCACCCAGGTGGCTGAAATTCACCCCTGTGGCCTACAACAAAGCCTATTGCTGTTTCTGCTGAAAGTACTCCCTCCCAACAAAATAAGGGGGAGGGAAGAAGAGCCTAATTAGGCCAAAGGCCTGCAAGAACTGGGTATAACCCTGCTTTAGCCCTCTTGACTGATAAACAACAGTCCCCAAATGTAAACATGAAGGGGAATCATCATCATCATCATCATCATCATCATCATCATCATCTCTGCCAAACCCCTGAGCCTGGCGCTGGGCCTTGGCTCTCCTCATGACATTTGAAGGTAGCAAGCAGGGGAATATCACAGCTTTCTCCAAGGCAGCTATAGCCACCTAGCCCCAAGGGCCTTCAATAAAACTGGTCTCAGAGGAGCTCCACTGAAAGAGCTTGATCTATGCTCTGCTCAGGCTGAGCTTTCAAAGCTGACTGAGAGCCTCGCTACAAGTGACATTTTACACGCGAACGGCATTTGATCATTTTCGCAAGTCTTCCTGGGAACTGAAGTCCCTCTCCCCCACCCCTTTTCCTTCTGTTCCTTCCCCTCTGTTAGAATGGCTGCCTGAAGAGACGGAGAAAGCCTACGGCAACAGCAGCTTTTGCAAATCGTCTTGCTGGGGGGTGGGGGATGCTCTGGAGAAAGCTGACATGTCAGTGAAGTCCTTCCCTTCTCTGTTAGAACTGTTAGAATTGCTGCCTGAAAAGTCAGAGAAAGCCTGCTTTTGCAAATCGTTCTTCCAGTCACAAGCCTGCTCTCAATGATCTTTGGGGGTGGGCAGCTGCAACTTTGCAAATCGTCTTACTCGGGGGGGGGGGGATGCTCTGGAGAAAGCTGAGAAAGTTGCAGCTGCCCGCCCAGTGGCTCCCAGCCTAAGCATGTCTCACATGCAGCTGGGTGTGCCACCTTATCTGGCAATCATTTCTTGCAATTATTTCATTAATAGATGCCACTGATTTCTCAGATGCAAAAAACAGACAATATATGTACATAACTTTAGTAATTTAAAAGATATTTAGGCAAGTTTGTGGTGCAACAAGGCAATAATAATAAGTCACCACTGCATAGGCACAATAGGCCGGTCAGCATAATGTTTAAGGGTTTCAACAAAAACTATCCAGATAATCTGATCCAGAATGTGGCTGTAGCTGAAGAAGTTTGATCAACATCAATGTTGCACCATGTTAATGTTGCAATTTTTAG
The DNA here is from genome assembly GCF_028583425.1 of Eublepharis macularius. Lineage (NCBI taxonomy): Eukaryota > Metazoa > Chordata > Lepidosauria > Squamata > Eublepharidae > Eublepharis > Eublepharis macularius. Next base: position 78,447,457 of record NC_072792.1, on the reverse strand, counting down.
CATGCCAAATGGGAAATTGCTTTTGAAACTCAGGGAGACAACTGAAGTAACTGTGCCTATTGTCGCTTTGAGAGCCACTGGTTTGAGCGGAGCATATATTTTCATATTACCAATGTTTTTAGACAGCATCATTTATGGTATTTTAATTGTTTAAAGCTCTTTATATGTAAGCATGGACTTACCTACTGTTATTAATAAGCACTGTTTATAAGTATTAACACAAGATTGTAGCTAATAGGTAAACTTTAGGTATCTATATCCAAGCACTAACAACATAAAGCTGTCTTTTAAAGCTGTTTTTTTTTTCAGTTCATCACCCCAAAGGGCTTGCTTTGCAGCTATATTTCTCTCTGACCATGGCAACTTAGCATGATTAAAAATAAATGATCAATAATATACAAATTGAGTTTAAGAAAAATTACAGATACAAAATTACAATGGATGGAGAAACTTCTGTTTTTCTCAAGGTTTGTAGAAAATTTTCATAGATAACTGTGAAGTTGCAAACATGCCTTATGTTCTTATTGTGTAGGTATGCTCTTCCAAAGACTAAAACATAACATTTTGAAGTTTAAACAAAGCCCCTCTTAATACTATCAACATGACATGTGAGGAGTCATTTCCTTTGCTATTTCAGTAATAAAGAGCTTTTGTAACACTAAAGTGCTGGAGAACTTGGAAACACATTTTGAATTACAAATCTGTTCATTCAGTTGTGAAGGGGCAGCAGGTAAAAAATGAAAGAAGTTATACTAAATTACCAAATGGGTGGTATTAACACTTAGGAATCATTCCCTAGCATCTCCTCTGAGCCCTTACGTAAGCAGAAGGTATCCAAACGAGTAGGTGTGGCCTGGATGGGCAGGAGGCTATTAATGGCTCTTCTGATCCATCTGATATTACCTATCAATTGCCATCAGAAGAGTGCTGTCTTATTCTATTTTAACCAAGAATGGCTTGGCTCAGAGGTCTTTTATTTTCTCAGTAGCATTTTTAATATGCCTATATTTCTTGTGCTCTTTAAATAATTCCTGTAATCTGAATAAAATCTGAATAAAACTTCTTTTAAAAGAAACAGAAGAAAAGACACAAAGACTTCATCAGTTTCATTCTCCCATCTCTTGGGTGCAAACACAATTTAATTGGCAGTTCTCAAATAATATAAGACAAATGCAACAGGTCTAATGATCGAAAAGGTTCAGTTGTCTTCATGACCTTTGCTTGATTTCATCTGCAATGTATTTGCATTTTAGCCTGAGAAGTTGACTTGCACAAATCCCAGAATCTAGGAATCCAATAGATAATTCACATTTCCATTTTTAAGTGAGAGAGTTTCCATGTCTATTTTTACATAGAAAAATGTTGCAGTGATATTGCAAATTATGATACCCTGACAACCATGCTAGAAAACGTGAAATTTTTCACAATATTAATGGTGAGTCTAAAAAATGGTTGGGTGAACTGTCCCTTTAGTAATACATTTAGTACTACTCACAAATTTTTGACAATGACAGTTGCAAAAATAACAAAAAATCCTGTAATGATAGTACATATCCTAGGTTGCAGAAAATGGCTTCAGAAAAACAAATGTTGCAAAAAAAAATTTAAACAAAGTTGTTGAGAATAATTACATGTGATCTAAAATTAGTGACGGTCTTGAGCAGAATAAACCATCTTTGCCCACTCACTTTGTTGTAAGATAAAACACAGATTTGAAGTAATTGATGTTATGCCTGGTTATCTTTGCTTTGGATTAGGAGTCAAAGTGCAGGGTAGTGTCAGGTTTTTGAGATAACCCTTAATCTTGGCTGTTGTTTGAACACTTCAGCTCATTGAAACATCTCTCCCGCCCATCTTCTTCCCCAATAAAAAAGATACAGCCCAAGAATTAGGGCAAATAATTTTTTCTTTTATTTTGTGTTCTAACAGAACTTTAGTCAAACATTGAGCATGTGAACATATGACCCAACAGTTCCTTTACTGTTTCGCACACACAGCTGTTTTTATAGAAGAGGAATACTTGTGTGGAATGTTTCTAATGCCAGAAATGGCTTCTTTATTCGGTCTATTTGTCTTTCTCACACATGTACTCTTTCTTATTGGTTTCTATTTAATAATATGACAAAGAATTATAAGAAAATCTTTTCCTAAGTAGTGTGAATATCAAATAGTATCCATCAATCCCTGAATCATGCTATTCAAAGTGCTTTAATCTACATTAAAAATAGAAGAAAAAAGTATTCCTTTTTTTAAAAAAAGAAAAGAAACAATCCGGCTAATACCTACAGTCAGATTGCAGTCAGATTGCTATGCTCCATATTTACTTCACACACCAGATTTAAGGTTTAAAAAAATATAAAGGAAAAGGCAGTTGCACTGATGTACCTTTTGTTGGGTATTTGGAGCAGGTAGGAGAGACTGAAATTTGGAATCCTGTCAAAGGCCATTAAATTACATCAGTAGCTGGCAGGTGTCTATAATAAATAATAGCCATCTTAAATGTTCAAAGAACAAAATGTGCAAAGCTGCTTTTATACTTTATCTTCTCTGGCAGCTTTATTTGCTTGTTGGAATTTATTTGGCACATCTCCAGAGTTCTGGGAGTAGGTGGGGGAGGCATGTTCTAAAAAAATAGCAGATTATTAGAAAAAGACCTGAGTGAACTGTCACAGAAATGAATAATTTGTGTCAAAGTAAATGTCAATGTCCATTTTAGAGCTCCCTGAACTTGGCTTTGAGATACTTCCTTGCCAGTTTCAGCATGATACTGGTTGTTTCACAGTCAAAACTCACAGACGTTTCTAAACTGCAGGCTACATATTGTTTTACCATACTGCATCCTATCCAAACCAAAATAGAATTTGGATTTTTTTTTAAAAAATGATGATGATAGAACAAACATGTACAACATTGGCTATGACCAGTCAGCTGTTAAGGAAAACTCTCTCCAAAGGACAGGCAATTCAACAGTTTCAAAAATTGTTTTGCAGCAATTCATTTGTTGCATTTTGAGTGAAAGAAAAAAATGTACATTCTCTCTCTGTGTAAATTAACCCAACAGTAGCTCTCTAACGCATCAATTTACACTATTAGAAATGTGCTCCCATAGTCTAGTGCTATTTAATAAAATATTTTATCACATTCCCCCAAGTTTGTCTTACATGAAAAGTGGCTGTTGCATCAGTGTGTGGAAATATGTATATTACTATTGATTGTGTCAGACTGGGTGATTGTGGAATTAAATTCTGGTTTCTATCCTTGTGTAGAACAAACACTTTTGATTTCTAGATAGGCAAGATTCAGTCCTGAAGTTTATATAGAAAATATTTCCCAGAGCCAAAGATGCATGTTTTTTTCTTCCATTTTTTAAAGATGAAAGCATACATTTAAAATAAAACTAGTTTATTTTATTCAATAACATTAATTGTTTCCATCATTTCTTGGTCTGATTTAAATATTAATCTTGTATAAAATATTGATGTTTGTTGGCATTTTCTTTTGCAACCTCCTGAGATCTCCTTTAAACAACCTTGGAATAGAAAAAAACCTTCTAAATTATTATTACAAGTGTTTTTTTTTTAAGAAGAGAGAAGAATGGATTAAAAATGCTGAATTCGGAATAAGTGAAAAAAAAGAGAAAAAACTTTTCAATGTATGCGTTGGGACTCCGAAAATCAGCTGCCAAAGCATTTTTCTCAGTACTTTTTAAAAGACAGCATTTTTGTTATACAATGTGACAAACCATATTTGCTATTGTCCTTCTGCTCTCCTTTGGTTTGGAAGCTGTCGCTGTAAATCTCTGGGGGATTTAGTGCACTTCAGTGCCTATTGCCTTATTTGCCTGACAAATGTAAATAATCTCATTTGAAGAATTCAAAGCAAAAGAAAACCACTGAATCTTAACCCAAAAGTTGGGGCGGGGGGAGGTTTCACAAACACATCCAACACTTTCTCAGGAAGTGAGTAAATTACAGACGGCATGTTATCTATAAAAGGAATACAATCAACTCATAAAAAAGCAAAAAAAAAACCCTTCTACTTTTCTTTCTACATACATTATAGTGGTCATAGTGGTTATGGTGAAGCATGTGATATAAACTGGGTTTTTATTGTTTCACAACTATTTTACTATGTGAAATGTTAGACAATTAGACCATCTATAATTTCATCCAGTGTGGTGCTTTAAAAAGGGTCAGGATGGAAGGGGGGATGTAACAGTGGTATAATGAACAGGGCTGTGAATCATTTGTGGGGTCCTCCTAAGAACAAGTGTTCACACACACTCACACACGCACTCACATGTGCACACACTGGTGAGCTGCTGCAAGCATGACCTTTGGGTATCAGGCTGGGCAGACTAACAAAACAGATAATGCTCTGGACTCAACAGAACTTTCTCCAAGCATTCCCAAGAAATGTTAAAAAATAACACATAAACTATACTAATGAAGCAAAAAGGATTCTCATATCTATACAGTAGTCTCTTCATTCTTCTTTTTTAAAAATGTAAATATACAAATTCCAATGACATATAAAACAAAGTCAAAATGTGAATGGCAAGATACATGGATAAAACAGGAAGACTGATGCTACAAAGAAATTTGCAAAAACATATGTACAAGACCCTGTTTTTCCTCATATTTCTTAGATTGTAATGCATGATTAACAGCAGCAGTCGAGGATGTAGTTCCAGGCACCAGACTGCAGACTTTGCTTCTACTTCAGGGGGCTGAATTCCCCCTTCCATTTCTGTCACCAAATGACACTTGATATACTGGTTTCCCGTGGTAAGAGTGGCAGTATCGCACTGTTTGTATGAGCCTCGTCGGGATTCTGCTCTCTGTTAGTTTTAGTCTGTGGCCGCTGCCCATTAATAAGTGTCATAGGGATGTTGCAGTAGGTATGCTGGTTACCTATTGAGGTAAGAGGCAGGGTGCCAGTAGGAGGTACATCGTATTCATAGCTTCGATAATAGTGTTTCTGGCGCATCTGGGAATGATATGTATTGTGAAAGGTGGAGCGCAGGTCAGGATGGGCAGTGGCCAGAGCAGTGGAGGTAGCAGCAGCCATGGAAATTGCTGAGACTGTCTGCAGTTCCCCAAAAGGTCCCTGTTCACTGACATCTAAAACCTGCTCATGTGTGATGGGTTCTATCCTCTTAAAAGGCATTTCATATTGTAAACGTTTCCAGAATTTGGAATTCAACTTGTTGCATTTTGGTCCATGCCATTTAATAACAGTAAGGAGCTTGATGGTATGTTTCAGGGCCTCAACTTCCTGGTAGTTCATAATTCCTCGGAGTTCACTGCATTCAATCAGTATCACTTTAATTTCTCCAGTAACTAACATGTTTCGAAGTCTTGTTTCCAGTTCAAAGATACTCCATCCTCTTCTTACTACATAATTTGGAGTCATGACAATGATCAATCGCTTGCTTTGGTCTACACATCTTGCCACATCCTCAATGTATGCTGCAAAGAGAGAGGCACAAGATCAGTCAAAAATGTATACAATGTAAAGGGTTAATAAGCAAGCCCATTTTAATCCATGGAGTAAAATCATTATAATTGTTCAAATCATGGTTGTAAATAATCACTTGACCTAACATTCCCTCTTTATTCCAACCGTTGGGTTGGGGCGGTTTTGTGAAAACTATCCTCTTCTAGGATTGTGTATTATCTTTAGAATCCAGATTACTTCTTTAAATTGGAAATGCTCAAGGGCCTGCTAACTTCTTGAAAGGAAGAGAAATTGTATTCTGCACAGAACATTCTCATCCTTTTCCTGGAAAAAAGTGAAGAACTTCATGCAATGGGTAGCAATCTAGAACACCCTGATCCTCTCTTTATCCCACAGGTAGCCTCTAGGCAGTCTTTAAAATATTCCTCCTGTGAAGCAGGCTTTCTGTTTGTTGCTCCACACGAGGGGGAAAAAACTCTTACTTGGAAACTGCAATTAAGAAGTAGAATTGGAAGTGAGACCTTGAGCTGGATTCAGTGACATCTGGACACAAGCCTGTTTCCCTTTTGCTCTGTTTAGTATACAGCCTGCCATATGCATGTGGATAGCACAACTTTCCCTGGGACTTGAATGAACTGTCATGGGGAAAGGAACAAGAGGAAGATCTACATTCATCAGAACCTTCATTGGATCCAAACATTTGCCTACAGTTGGTAGAAAGGTGCTCTGTTGGAGTTTCCAAGTGAGACCATTTTATTTTTCTCCTAATATTTTTCTTCCTACAGTCTTTTCACAAACTTGCATGCAAACAGTTTCACTTGTATGCAAACAGAACATACTTGTACACAGTTCTATACATTTCAATATATCATAACATAGAATACTAATATGATTTCATTAGGGAGTTTCACTAGGGATTCCCCACCATATTAATATAAATAGCACATAACTTTATGTGCTATTTATATTAATATGGTGGTGTAGGGGAATCCCCCAAATGGATTTGTATTAAAGACCTACTTCTGGTGCATACACATTTTGGATAAAATTGATATAACTTTTAAGATCAGTTTCTCATAATGGCAGTTTAAATGAACTTTCTTTTTTTATAATAAAGTTGTTTATTTTCAGACCAATAAAAAAGAGTCAAACAAATCCCAGGGTATTACTTCAGAGGCATTTTGCCTCCTCCACTATTTTAGACTAGATAGTAAAGCTGGTAGGTGAAAACTCACAAGACTGTATGCTTTTCATACCCTGAAAATCAGGAGCTAGATTCCAGGCATAATAATTGGCTCTAGACCAAGAAAAGGGAAGGACTGTTAATAATCAGTGAATTACTGCCTAATCTGTTCCATAAATATAAAAGGCCAATGGTTTATCCTACCTGAATATATATTTATAATTGTAGTTGATACTTTAAAGAAGGACCATAAACTTTTTAAAAAGTCATGACAATTACATTATTGTTTGCACAAATACTACTGTGAATGGGAACAGAGATGTTAAGTCCTGGGGGGGGGGGGATCCCAGGAAAATCTGAAAAAAGCCCGTCTTTTTTTCTCAAGGACTTCCCTCCTCAATTTTTTCCAATGGAAATTAGGTGTGTGAGGGGTGGGGGGGCACTAAAAAAATCTGTAAAATATTTCTCTTTTACTGCAGACCAAATCACAGCTATGCACCTGAATCCTTTTAACTTTTTAGTGAGATAATCCTTATCTTACAGAGCATTTCACTCATTTCAAATGTAAAGCATGAATATTGAACACTTAGTTAATTTTTCCAGTGGGAAAACGGGCATTTTGGAGAGCACTAGAAAAATAACTCTTAACTTCAAGATTTTTTTTGTTTAAATGTAAATAATTTTGGCAACTATTAATAGGCTATGTGTTTAACAAAAATACATTTTTAAAGAATCCATTGTTTTCAGTGTTAATATTCAAGCAAGCTAGCATTATTGTGCCTCTATGACAGTTTCTGTTCAAATAATAGACTTTCTTCTGTTTACTACAGAATTTGTTTTCTACCTTCAATTTTTATTTTTCCCTACCTCTCAGACTGCAAAAATTAAAGATACGTGTGCTATGACAGCACAGGGTATAGCCGTTTTTAAGTCTTTATTAATAATTTAAAATATTGGTTATTGTAGATTTTCCGGGCTGTATAGCTGTGGTCTTGGCATTGTAGTTCCTGACGTTTCGCCAGCAGCTGTGACTGGCATCTTCAGAGGTGTAACACCAAAAGACAGAAATCTCTCAGTGTCACAGTGACACTTTTGGTGCTACACCTCTGAAGATGCCAGTCACAGCTGCTGGCGAAACGTCAGGAACTACAATGCCAAGACCATGGCTATACAGCCCGGAAAACACAACAACCATCGTTCTCCGGCCGTGAAAGCCTTCGACAATACATCAATTTAAAATATTTCTTATAGAAAAAGAAGTTATTTATTTTTAAATTCTATAAATATGCCAAATAGCACAATTTAATATGCTTAGTATACATGAAGAAAGTGGTTATATCAGTAAAAGAAGTTTAGGGTTGTTGGGAAAGTAAGTATTGCATATATTTAAATTTCTCCCCAAATTTCCACTTTTTTTCTGGAGGAAAAAAATGGTAAAAACCTATTCCAACCCCCACCCCCACCCCCGCCTTTATAATTTTTGGAAATATAGGAGTGATATGTTAATGTTTTTATCTACATAAAGTTACAGCTGAATAATATATACTTTATTAACCTTGTACAAGTAGGGTTTATCATAATTCTCTTTTCCTTCTTTTCCCTTTGGCATGTATGCAAGAAGTCTGCACAGATATTGTAGAGAACAGGAAATGTATGTGCTCCTCTCATATCCTAGTCCAACCCTGCCTGTGCTTAGTCAGGGTGGGAGATAGTTTTTCCTTGACTGAGAATGGTGAGAGGGAGAAGAGGAAAGTTTCTGGTCTCATTATAAGCTATAAAAAAGGGGGGGAGACAAATAGAGGTCTTACTAAAAATTTTAAGAGACTTTTGTGTTGCAAAATGTTGTTTCTTTGGGCTGAAGAGCTTATATATACTTGGTCAAAGATTACATTGACCCCTTTGTTGTTGGATTTTTCTTATAGCCCCCCAAAATCAGCTTTAACTGGTGATGAGTGTCCATGAATTAAGCAAAAATTCTAAAGGTCATTGGAATGACCACTGTATCCAATCATAGGTTACTGCTGACATGCGCTGGCAAAAAATCCTAGAGAAAAGGCAAGTTTTTCCAAGAGTTCTCTGATTAAGCTTTTAACTACCAAACTGCTTCCAAAATGTGCAGAGGGCAGTTTGCTAATCATTACTAGAATAACATGTTATATCCTATTCCTAAACTTTTAAACACATAATATTAATAACAGATTCAGTTCCTACAATTCTGATATTAAATCTTTCTAAGAACTAGTATTGCAAATTAAAGATAGAGGATGTAATCAAGATCTCATTATGTACTTTGTAGGCAACTGCCATATCATATATTCATTCCATCAGCCTTTTCAATACTCATTCTTTTCTGGAGATCTTTCTACCTTCAGTTTAAGCTATTACTAAGTAATATACATTGGCATGTATCCTACCACTGCACTTGGCAACATTCAAAGACTTCCTGCAGCCTGTGTTAGATGAATCACAAGTTACAGGAACCCTCCTTAGGCTGGAAGAAGGCTCAGTTCTGCTGAGTGGAGGAGCAGAATACATCCAACTGAATTTTGTATGCAGAGCCTAAATCATCTTGACCACTTGCTCCTAGTCAACCCTAGTATTGAGAAACAGAACTGAATAGTACTGCAGTACAGAATATACATTATATAGGTGCAAAGAAGTTGAAACTTACTTCCAGTTGGAATCAGATCTCTATCTGGAATAAACAACTTGTACCCATAGTGCTTTTCAAGCATATCTGGTAAGATCTCTAGAGCAAATCGTTCTTCTTCCCCAGTTTCCTGATTCCACTGGTCAGGATCCACTTTGGTGTATGACAGATATGCATCATAGTCTTTGTTATCTATAAATAGTAGGGGAAAGGGGAAAAGAGACGGGCAAAAGTTTACAGACTTGTTTGTCACATAGGTTTTTCACAGATTCTTTTTGTTACTTAGACATAAAGGTAATCTGCAGCCTTGTATATAACTTCCCAGTTACATAGGCAGCCCCTTTCACCATTCTGGTCTCCTCCACCTCATGACTGCCTGCTTGCTTGATTCTTCTGCTAACTATTATGCCATTGAAAATGGGAAAGTATGCCATCAGTTGCTAATCAGTTGGAACTGTGTTTTTCTCTCTCATTTTGTGTCTTAACAAAACTAAAAGTTGTACACCAGATAGCACATACTTGGAAAAGAATGACATCATTCTTGGTAATATATCAAGATTTGACACACTAGTTAAAAATGGAGGTGACCTGACCTGGATGGTCCAGGTATCCTGATCGTATTAGAGCTCAGAAGTTAAGCAGGGTTAGCCTTGGTCAGTATTTGAATGGAAGACTGCCAAAAAAGGCCAGGGTTGCTTTGCGGGACCAGCCTAATGCGGCCAGGGGTTCACTGAGCAGGAAATAACCATGCTGACGCTTCTCTGAAGAAAAACAGGCCACAACTTTATTGGTTACAGAAAAGAAGAGCAATGGCTGCGTAGGGCAGGGATCCCAGCATCGGCTGACTCGCCTGCCAGCCAATGACCCCTCACCCCTTCAGCCCGCCTGCTGAAAGGGGAAGCTGTGGGATGGCAGTTGCAGGGACCACACTGGGCGGTAGCTTCTGCGTGGTTCCTCTGTCACCTGGACGCAGACATTCTCTGTCAGCCCCCGAGCTCAGCTTACCACTGCCAAGCTTGGTCCTAGATCCCTTATGGGGATCCCATAAGGGAAGCAGTGCATGCAGGCCCTGTTCCCCCCTCCAAGGGATCGGTGCCCAACACCCAAACTGCCCACCTAAAATTGTGACAAAATGTAGCCAAAGACTTGATAGGCTTTTGTATGTCCCAACATATAAAATCATAGAAACACGTGTAAACAACCATGCAATATCCCGACTAGTCTAACAGATCAATTACTAACCTAATAATTTGCTTAACTTCACAATGCAAATCCCCAAAACTTGAATTATGCAAAGGGTGGGTGGGGATCGCCATTCCAGAGCCTAATGTGGGGATGGGGAGCCAGCCCAGCTTAAATAGAAATCAGGTCAGGCAACAGCTCTCCTTCTTCAAATCCCAGCCGGCTGCCGTGATTGGGCAGCTGGGAAAATTCGAACTGCGCTCCCAGCCTGGAGCTGTGCTGGGCCGGAAAAAAGCCATTCCTGCTCCCTTTCCCTCACTGCGCAGGCCAGCAAATGCTGGTCCAGGTACGTTCGGGGCCAGGGGCATCCAGAGGCAGGCAGTGGCAAACCTTCTCTGAACATCTCTTGCCTTGAAAACCCTGCTGGGTCACCATAAGTCAGTTGTGACTTGATGGTACACACATACACACACAACTGGTGTATAGGAAAAAAGATAAATATTTCAAATCTTTTGGCTATGACCCAAGCTTTTGGCGTGTTCCCTGTGCATCTTAGTTTTAGCAGAATTTTCTGGTTAAAAACCACACAGCCTTCAATCTACTTTTTAAACTGTTTGAAGTATTTAAATGCTTTGAAGTAGGTCACAGTATTTCCCCCAAGTTTCAACTTGTTGCTTATCAGTTTCTAAATAAGAAACTTTGCCTGTATGAACAAATTATGCATTAATGCCATAGTGTAGTGCAAACACCTCATGTTTTCACCACCTGAAGATTTTTATGAACAGGCATATCACATGGGAAAAGCTCACAGATAATCCTAATCGTATAGCTGCTTGCTTTGGGGTAAAACTAGCGGATTTCTAGTGAAAACCTGTAATTTCAAGATTATATACTATCATGCATATTCTACGCATTTTACAGTCATGTCCAAGACTGTAAAATGCAATTCAAAACCTTCACATACCTTCAAAATCTTCATAAAATTTCACACACTTGCAAACTGATAACATTCCATTAATTAAATTGGGAGTTTTAGCAAACAAGGCCTGTCCTGATATTCTCCTTCTCATAGACACAATATGTGCATGTGTAGCCGTTCCACAAGGCTATCTAATGGGAAAGGAAATTTTGAGGATGGGGCTACGTACAGAAAGTAAAAGTCATAGAAATGGATGGAACTATACAGCAGAAGACAGAAGCATTTTTTGATAAAATGCTAATTTTCTTCCTTAAAAAAAACAAACTGAAATCTAACAGTATCAACTACTTGAAAATGTTTTTAAATTGTATGTCGGAATTATATATTTGAATTTTTGCAAGCAGCTTTGAGTAAGGAGACATTTCTTAAGAATTATTTTATCATTTTGTTCTAGCCTCAAAATAATTTGAATGGAAGTGGGGGCATAGGAGTACCAAGGCAGTAGGTGTTACAGTGAAAACCATCATTTTTATTTACTTGGTTTTATGTTTAAATGAACGTAATATTTTGCATTAAAACTGAATTTTGTTTTTAATATAATGTTATTTCTTTTTAAAAGAGAAATAAATGACTCCATTACTTTATATGAATTCTCTGTGCCTACTGGTAAGATTGAATGAAAGAAGTTATCATTAATTTTCATTAAGAGGTCAATAATGCCAAGTGCTCTGAAACTAATTCAGTGGAATAAGAGGTCACATTTTTACTTTTGTTGTGAAAAAGTAGAGAGAAATCAATGGCAGGAGTAATGAAATGTTACATCCATCTATCACTCCAGACAGTATTATGCACAAGCTCTAGAGAATATCAACCTCTTGTAAAAGAAGCCTGATAGAATATTCCACTGTGTGCTGTAAGTAATACTATAGAGATTTAGTGCTGAAGCAGAGCATTTGCAGCAAGAGTTCTTGTTATGTAGATATTAGTTACTTGGGCAGTAAGAGGTTACTGGCTGTATTTATTTTACTGCATTGGCTGTTTTATTGCTGTATTTTAAGGATCTGCAAAAAATTTAAATTCAAACTAAGTACTGAGGCAGCATAATTTTAAAAAGTTAAATGAAATATATTCAGCTGTTTACTAACAGTACATCTTTGACTCATGTTAGTACTTTAGCCACAGCTGTTTTTAAAAAAATACACACCAGGTTAATTAGTATGGTGGATTGGCCTGTATGAAAAGCAACAGGTTGGCATTTCAAGAATCACTTCCATATGAACTGACCCCTTTCCAAAGCATGTGAAACATGTGAATTCTTTAAAAGAATTCTTGTGCGCATGGGTGTTACAACACCTGCGGTGGGAAGAAGTTTCTGCTAAACCTTTTGCTCAGGCAGAGCGCAAAGCTACACAAGTGTAGCAAAAATTCAGGACTAGGAGGAACATCAGTGTGGCTGGCTGAGTGTTTGAAAATGGGAGCTGTTGCTGGACCCAAGGGAAGAGGTTTTCCCTCAGGTCCTCCCACTTTCTATTTAAGCCAGGGCTGGCAAGCGAGCTCTTCAGTTGGCTTTGGAGCAGCAATCGGAGCAGACGCAACGGTTCACTGCTCTGGACTCCCGGCTAGCGTGGAGCCTTGCTGGCTGCCTCCATGCACCCGCGCCTTACCCCGGTGGCTCAGAGTTGGCCAGAAGCAGGGAATTTTCCCCGAATGACAGCGGGCAACTCAGTGGCATTTGGGGCAGTGGCGGGCCCGTGTGCATGGTCGGGCACAGATTGCAGGTGCCGTAACTGCACCTGGGGTGAGCTACATTAGCCCCAGGGCCTGGGGGGGACTACATTTCCCCCTATGCTTTGCAGCCCGGCTCTAATATGCCCTTAAAGAGGGCAGCGACGGTTCCCAAGGGGGAGGGGCACCCCCAACAGAAGGGCAAGGGCAGTGCCAAGGGGCGGCCCCAACATGGGGGTAGGGCTCAGGATGGGCCTAGGGCTACTTCTCCGGCCGCAGCATGAGGCAGGGCACATGGAGTGGAGTGCAGGCAACAGAGGGACACGCCCCTACGTGGGTCTGCGGCTGCCAGGGAACATGACTTACCAGCCAGTGGCAGGGGCAGGGCCAGCACCCCATGAGGCAGGGCTCTGTGCAGTGCTGTGCCCAGGGTGACTAGGGTGGCAAGCACCTCAGGGAGCAGGGAATGATGTGCCACCAGGCTTGCCACAGGGACCATAAGGCACAATCATGTGCCATTGAGGGCTAGGGCGGCCAGGCCACAACAAAGAGTAGCTGAGCATTCTAGTAATCCCAGGGTGGTGAGGGAGGCCAGCCCTACTGGGCCATTGATGCCACATGCTCCATCCCAGAAGGGTTCTTCTCTGCAAGGCATTTCTAAAGCACTACAACAGCTGCAAGAGAAGGTAGATTTGATGCGGGAGTCCGCCTTCTCAGAAGAGGTTGCCACTGAGGTGGAGGGCTCATTGAGCCAAGGGGCATGTACAAGTTCTGCTTGGAAGAGTTCTTCCCGGAGGGGCCATCAGGCTTGGTCCACATCAAGTGATGGTTCCTCCAGCCCAGAGGTCCGGAAGCAGCAAGCTGCAAAAAGGAGGAGAAAGATGCGAAAGACCTGGAGGACATTGTGGCACAAGGACGACTCGGATACAACTTCGTCCTCAAGTGAGTCATCCATGGGGGAGGAAGAGAGGGATTCTGATTGGGACTATTGGGAAGTGGCTGTTCATGTTTCTGCTATTCCACCCTGGGCTGCCCAGTGGCGCTCTGGTCACTCTGGTAAGAGGTCAGGTAAATTGAGCCCAGTTTGGGGGGAAGATCATGCCAAGGGTGCGGGTTATCCTGTTAAGAGCCGCAGGGAAGAGGAGAACCCACCTGGGGCCCATTTATCTCGTAAGATGCATAGGTGCATTTTGGATGGATATTACGTGGATGTTTTTTCACTTATCCGTCCAGAGGCTGAGGAAGGTCTATCCCGCCCTCCTTCCAGGAAAAGGAAAAGAAAGGGGAGGTTGAAAAAAACTTTCACCAATTTCATGGAGGGCTTCATGGTCCTCATGGGGGTTGTCCAGCTGGCTTACCCGGATAGGGGCTGGCACTTATCTAACCATATGTCTAATGTACTGCAGGCCAGGGCCCAGGCTGGGGAAGGGGCAGTGATAGAATATGATGAAGCCTTTCGTAAGAGGGCTTCGCATAATGCCTGGAGGCAGTGGGATCTGATCAATCAAAAGTTATGGTTATGGTTGGTCGGTCCGAGCATGTGGAGCAAGGCAGATTCTTCTCGCCAAGAGCGCTGGGGTGTTAGGAGGGGTAGGAGAGCTGTCTGTTGGGAATATAATCAGGGCAAGTGCCGGTGCACTCACTGCAAGTTTGAGCATTTTTGTGAACATTGCTATGGGCCACACCCTCATTCCTCTTGTTCTCAACTGGGTTCCAATCAGCCCTTTCATGGGGGCCGGACCTCCAATGCAGGTGCTCGAAAGGAGGGAGGTTCTGCTGGCTCCAACAGCACCGCCTATCAGCCCCTGGCCAGTGGAAAGTAGCATGGCATCATTAGGGTTAACTCTTGCTCCCTCTTCCATTTGGAAGGAGGCCCTATGCCCCCTCTTAGAACGCTACCCTAACAGACCAGTAGCCAATTACTTGTGGGCGGGGATTACTTCAGGTTTTCATATCCCTTCACGAGTCCTAGGGTACCCACTACTTCTGGCAATCTAAAGTCTGCCAGGGATATGCCCAATGTTGTAGCTGCTAAGCTGGCCAAGGAAATTAGAGCTGGGTGTCTGGCAGGTCCCTTTAAGATGTCCCCCTTGTCTAATTTCTGGGTGTCACCTTTGGGGGTGGTCCCAAAGAAAGCCCCGGGTGAATACCGCCTGATTCACCATCTTTCTTACACAAAGGGTTCCTCTGTTAATGATGCCATTCCACCTGAGCTCTGTTCTGTGCGCTACACATCCTTCGATCATGCCGTGAGCTTGGTCCGGTATTGTGGCCCCGGTGCCCTTATGGCTAAGTGCAACATTCAGTCCACCTTCTGGTTGTTGCCTGTTCACCCTGACGACTATTGCTTGTTAGGCTTCAAGACTGAGGGATTTTGGTATGTGGACAAAGCCATGCCCATGGGTTGTTCTGTTGCATGTGCCACCTTTGACACTTTTAGTACATTCCTTGAATGGGATGCTAAGGGTCACCTGGGTTGCCCTCAGGTCACGCACTACCTTGATGGGGCCATCCTGGTGAGGCCATTGGGGGGGGTCAAGCATGTGCTGACAGGCTCGCAGGTTTCCAGGCTCTCGCCTTGGAGCTAGGGGTCCCATTGGCAGGGGGAAAGATGGAGGGTCCTGCCTCCTGGCTCACCTATCGGGGATTGAGCTGGACTCTGTGGCGGGATGCTCCAGGCTTCCCCAAGATAAACTCCTTGTGTTGCAAGAGCTTATTCTTGGTATGCTAGATCGGACTAAAACCACATTGAAAGGGCTGCAGTCGCTCTTGGGTCATCTTAATTTTGCCTGTTGGGGAGTTTCCCTGGGTCGCCCCTTCTGTGCTCGCTTGGCTCAGGCGATGAGTGGGGCTTCCTCCCCCTGGCACCACATCAGGGTTGCTAAGGTCATGAAGGAAGATCTTCGGGTTTGGCTGGACTTCTTATCCCAGTACAATAGGGTGTCCTTTTGGCAAGACACTTGGATTGCTTTCCCTGATCTGCAGGTTCATTCTGATGCTGCCGGCAGCAGGGGCTTTGGGATCTATCTTAATGGCTGCTGGTATGCCCAGCCTTGGCCTTCCTAATGGAGCTGGTCTGGTTTACTGCATGACCTCATGTTCCTAGAGCTTTTCCCTATTCTGGTTGCCGTCATCATCTGGGTAGAGCAGTTCAGGTATAAGCGGGTGGTATTCTGGTGTGACAACTTAGCCATTGTCAAGGTCTTGAATAAGCAATCCTTGCGCTCTGAGCGGGTTATGCGTCTGGTGTGCAGGTTCGTACTGGCATGCCTGGAAAGTAACATATTTTTCTCTGTAAAACACATAGCAGGAACAGACAATGGCATCGCAGACGCATTATCTTGCTTCCAGACAGAGCGGTTCTTTGCCTTGGCACCGGAAGCACATCGGGATCCATTCCCAGAGGACCTCTGGAACCTTGGGAACATTCCATAGTGCAGGGAGTATTAGCATCTGTTGCTCCATCTTCACTGAAGGCGTATCATAGAGCCCTGTCCAGTTTCCTGACCATTTCTGTACAGTGGGGAGGGTCGGGTAGACTCCCTGTGTCTGAGGTTTTGGTGCTTCGCTATCTTGCCCACCTCCATGAGTGAGGCTTCACCCCCAGAACCATGAAATGCCACTTAGCAGCCATTTCCTTTTTTAGTAAGGCACGTGGCCTTCCCGACCCATGCTCCTTTTTTGCAGCTCATAGAGCAATTGAAGGGTGGAGATACATTGCCCCTCCCCCTCTGGATTCTCATCAGTCCATTACATACGCCATCCTCATGCAGCTCCTTTTACACCTTCTGGGTGTCTGCCATTCGGCCTTCGAAGCAATTCTATTTGAGGCCCCATTCACCTTGGCCTTTTTTGGCACATTCCAGGTGGGGGAGCTAGTGGCGGGCTCCCATCAGGCAGTAGTGGGTCGAGCTATTATGTTCGGGGATGTCTCCATGCTCACTAAGGGTGTTAATATCCATTATTCCAAGACGGATCAGTGGGGAAAGGGGGACCCAGATTTCCTTGGGCATTACCGACTCTGGACCGTGCCCCTTTCAGGCACTGCCAGCTTATATGGCCATACGCCATAAGGTCGGGGGGGGGGTCTTCTTTGTACACCGGGATGGGGATCCTCTTTCCTGTTTCCAGTTTGTTAGTGTTCTCCGCTTGGCCTTGACAGCTGAAGGTTTGCCAGTTCGAGACTTTTGGGGCTCATTCATTTCAGATAGGGGCTACTACTGAAGCCTCTTATATTGGCTTGTCCCCAGGTCGTGTGCGAGCTATCGGCAGTTGGCACTCCAGCTGTTATAAAGCATACATTATGCCAGAGTTGGTGCTTAATCTACCTTCTGTTTAGCTCTTTCAGGTCACCACAAATGGGTCTGGATGATGGGGGACAGCATTGTTTTCTGGGCAGCCCGCTATGCAAGAGCGTCTGGCTGGGGCCGTGACTTGGGGCTTGGGGACTATGTTACCATCAAGTGGATTGGATCAAGCAGGATGACCTGGAACATGTTATTGCCTTGCTTTCGACGTCTTGCAGAACGTGAGGGACTCCCGGACGTGGTTGTTTTGCAGCTTGGAGAGAACGACCTGCACAGAAGAACCAAGCTGTCGGTATTGCAGGACATGTTACAGGACTTGGGTTGGTTTAATGTTTGTTATTCGGACATGAAGACTTTTTGGTTGGCATTGCTGGAATGCTGTACCTGGCGGGGGGCAAAGGATAACGTCAGGGTGGACTTGGCCTGGAGGAGGCTTTCCAAAGCGGTGGGAAATTTTGTCCTGAATAATGGGGGCTTGTTTATATGTCATCCTGATATTTCTTTCAGGATTACTGCCTTGTACTGCCCGGATGGTGGGCACCTATCCAGATGGGGACACGACATTTGGCTGCAGGATATCCGGGATAGTTTATTGTGGTGGTTGCAGAGTTAGGAGCTTTGGCAGGGAGCCATTTTGTGGCTCCAGTGGTGGTTTGGGCATTGGGCACCGATCCCTTGCGGGGAAACAGGTACTATGGGCATTGTTTCCCCATAGATGGGGATCCCCATAAGGGATTTTGGACCAGGCATGGCAGCGGCAAGCCCAGCTCGGGGGGCTGCCAGGGCATGCCTGCTTCCAGGTGACGGGGGACCCACACAGAGGCTACCGCCCAGTGTGGATCCCTCAACCATCATCCCGTGGTGTCCCCCTTCAGCAGGTGGGCTGAAGGGGTGAGGGTGTCATTGGCTGGCAGACCCGATGCTGGGACCCATACCCTATGCAGCTAATGCTCCTTTTTCTTTTGTAACCAATAAAATTGTGGCCTAATTTTTCTCCAACAAAATTGTGTATTTGTTCTCCTGTGCTAGGACCCTTGCCTTTTAGCTGGCCCCGCAAACATAAGCATACAAGCATATATGCCAGTGAGATCCAGCTAGCCAAAAGGGGAGGGGGGAACTAGGAGTTGGGACCATGGTGGTAATATGGTAGGTTATTAGTGTCATCCTAAGCAGACATTATTCCAAATTCATGCTTAGGATGGCATTGTTGGTCAGAATCCAGTGCTGTTTCCCAGCTGAATGGAATTTTACCCCAGCAAAAGAAGTCATATAACTTCAAACACTTTCACTGGAGTCAAAGGTCAGCCCTTGAATCTTCCCCTATCACCTCAGCATACTTACTAGTTTTGCAACCAATAAATAGTACACCACCAAGAAAATGTATGCAGCAGTAGGAAAACATTACTAGTGAATAGTAAAAGTTATATGTCTTAAACCAGTTCTGGACTCCCTGACAGATTTTGTCACTGTTGTGCATGTCTTGGTAACATCAAGATTAGATTACTGCAAAAAACTCTATATGGGGCTGCAGTTGAAGACTTTCTGGAAGCTACAATCAAATATACCAATAATCAAGTGATCCTGATCTGAATACTTAAGTCTGGAAATTGGAGCCATGAATGGACAAGACAGATCTTCCTACATACCTGAAAAATGCCCCAAGTTTGCAGAAAAATATGAAATCTAAAAAAAACTATTAAAATATATATATTCCAGGGTTTTTAAAAAAAAATGATAAAAGGAGTGCCTGTAGCTTTAACAAGATGCCCTCAGAGACTGTTACTAGGCGACAGTAACAGTCAGTATTTCAGGCTTGGCTTCTGCCAATAAAAGGTGGGGGAGTGGCAGGGGCCTTTCAGGGTATTTTGGCCTTTGATGAGAACTCAAGGCTGTGCCCAGAAGCAACTGCCACAGTACTTCCAAAAACCATTGGGTAAACTATTGTTTCTGGTACTACAAGGAAGGGAATCAGTGGTTTAATCTGCTGTCCCCTATTTTGTAGTTATACTCTTTGCCTTCTTTAGAGGCTTTAAAGCTTTGGGACTCAAGCAAAATTCATATTTGGCTCTTTGAAAAAGATACCCTTTGTGATACTGGTCTGGTTCAACGATCTAAATTCCATGTGGTTTCCTCAGATTAAGAAAAATAAATTCTTCTCTCACTACCCAGTTGACCTTTCTAATGTAACATTAAGTAAGGCTTTTACTAGTGCTTACTTCCAAAGAATGCCAATTTACAGGGCATATTTTAAAAAATAGCAGTGGAACAATGCCTCTGCTAGGGTTGCCAGGTCCCTTAAGTTCCCCGGCGGGAGAATGGGATGCTGGCACTCACCCTGCTGCTGCTTCTCTGTTCTTGTGCATGTGCACTCCTGGCATGCATGATGACATCACTTCTGGGAAGTGACATCATCACGCAGGTCAAAGGGCGGCCTAGGAGTGTGCACGTGCCCCCCAAAGGGCTGAATTAACCCCCCGTGGGCCCAATTCGGCCCCAAATGGGCCCGTTGCGGGGTGTGGGGGCACACTGCAGCAGGGTATGGGGGTGCGCCGTGCTGCCTGGGGATGTGGCGCAGGTGTGCCCCCAGGGATGCACCTGTGCTGCCAGGAGGCGCCCGGGGGGGCACGTCCCCTGCTGGCCAGGTAAGTGGGGGTGGGGGAGGAGGTGGGAGCAGGGGATCCCCTGGCCCCGTCAGGGGAATGGCAAGCCTAGCCTCTGCCCATGTGGTCTCAATCAGGTGGAGGACATTATACACTATGTTTTATATTGCTCCTTCTACAGGTGCATCTGGAATAAACTGCTGAACCATTTTCTTGTAATGTCGAAGGCTTTCACGGCCGGAGAACGATGGTTGTTGGGGGTTTTCCGGGCTGTATTGCCGTGGTCTTGGCATTGTAGTTCCTGACGTTTCGCCAGCAGCTGTGGCTGGCATCTTCAGAGGTGTAGCACCAAAAGACAGAGATCTCTCAGAGAGAGATCACTGAGAGATCTCTGTCTTTTGGTGCTACACCTCTGAAGATGCCAGCCACAGCTGCTGGCGAAACGTCAGGAACTACAATGCCAAGACGACGGCAATACAGCCCGGAAAACCCCCAACAACCATTTTCTTGTAAATTTTTCTGGCTCAGATGAGGAATGTATTAATTTTTTAATGGCTGATGTTTTCCCTCTTATAATTCTTGAAGTGACTATTTTTATTTTACTCAACAAATACAAGAAAGAAATTAGTGTATGCTAAGTGTGTAAAAATTTTAGTCATACTGTGATTTTATGAAATTTTGGGGAGGGATTTGCTTCCTTTAGCCATTTCTATTTTTTATCATTTTATTTTTAAATTTAAGTTTTATCTTGCCATATAAACATGTAATCATGTCTTAACTCTTTTGATTGTTATATGGTGCATATGCTGGAATGTTTTGGCCTATGGTTTCAACAATAAACTATTACTTACTAAAACTACTACTTAATAAGCTACCACACAGCTTGATACCACGTGACTTGTGTAACTCACCCAGGCCCATCCACTTGCTACTGTTCAACAGCAGCCACTTAACAAAAACTAAAGTGGTATAGTGGTTAGAGTTTCAGAGAAGGCTCTGGGAGACCCAGGCTTAAATAACCACACTGCTGTGGAAGCTCACTGAGTGACTTTGCTCCAGTCACACACACACAGTCTAACCTACCTCTCAGGGTTATTGTGAAAATACTGTGGAGAAATTTTGGGAAGAGCATAAATACTAGTATTCAAGGTTATTCAAATCCCCCAATACCATTTTGGCATTTGGGTTTTTTTTTCAGGATTCCAAAATTTTGGGGTTCATTATTCCCTAGGGGTGATTCTTTTCAGGGGGCTAGAGTGTTTTTTTTCAAGCAAATAAAACCATAATTGCAGGGAATTCATCCTGCCTGTCCCCTAATGACCCCCCCACTCCAAGTTTCAAAAGTCCATGGGCTCTGAATGAAGTGCCCCCCCCCACAGCCATCATAATTGTTTCCATCGTTTCCTATGGGGGAAAAAATCCCATGCTTTCTCCAGGGCAGAGAAGCCAATGCAACTTCTGGCTAAAAGTCTCCAAATGCAAACAACAATTAGAGTTCAGTTGAGGGTTTTAAAAAAAGTATTTTTAGAACATAATTTGGAACGTGGGTTTTATATAGTACTAATCAAATTGGTAACTCCTTTTCTGTTTCTTTCTACTTCTGAGTTTTAAATTTGGGGGGAAGTGTTTTCCTTCATTCCCCAACAATCCCTGAAAAGATACAGGCACAAGTACACACCCACGTCACTCATTCTCAAAGTCCAGTGTTGGATAGTTGTAGAGTGGCAAATTGAACTTCAGGAAGACCAATTACTCAGGGCCAAGCTACACATGACGAATGACACTTGAACAGCAAGTGGATTGAGTGGAGGGCAAGTGAACAGGGAGAAATACACTTTCTGTTCAAGTGTTATTCGTCATGTGTAGCTTGGCCCTCAGACCTCCAGTGGAGCAGATGTGAGCAGTGCAGGCTGACAATGTTGCCCACCTGGGGAAAAATCACATTCTGCATGCTTGTCAGCGGGCTCAATGAGCTTCTCAGCCACAAGACAGAGATCCCCACTAGACTATCTCTTTCCTGGTCCGTAGCTCACTGGATTGGTGGAACCCGACTCATAGTGTTTAGATAAGTAGTCCTTTACCATTGCATATGCCAAAGCCAGGCTTATGTGCTTCATATTCCCATTAGTGCTGACTGCCTCTCTAATGGCCTCCATAACCATGGGCACATTGGGAATGGCCATGGAGGGACCCTGCCAGGAAGAGGAGGTTGTGGGAGCAGCTTTCCCCCTCCTCTCCCATGTTGCATGTGCTTCATGGCCTGCACCATGCCACTAACTGTTTCTTGGCATATCCATGCTACTAATTGCTTCTTGATCGCAGCAGAGTTGTTGGTTGCAGTGTGCTCCTTGTTCAGTATCTTTATGTGGAGCACATCCTGGCAATTGCTTGTGCAGTGGCCTCTCTCACCCTGCTTAGCACTGGTTGCTCCACTCCTACCCAGAGCATCCTAAGTTTGCCACCACTGCAAAGTGGTATTGCCATTGCCAGAGGTATGCATGCTGTGATTGAGGGTAGGTACAGATGTCAGATGTGAAGTGCACAGCTCTCCCACAAACCCAGGTCCTGGAAGTCATAAACAAGAAGGGCACCATAGTCCTGCTCAGTGTGGTGCAAGCTGGGATTGTGTACCACAGATAGGCTTCTTGGAGGAGCCTTCAGAAATTGGCAGCTTCAACAATAGACAAGGGCTGCCCATCTAGAGTGATCATCTCACCAATGAGGCAAGTGAACACGTGCCCTGTGAAGATAAGAGACCACAGCAAAACAGCACAAGCCTTTTAAACCCCAAACAGCACAAACCCAAACGTAACTATTTTAAAGAAACAATAAGGAAAACAAAAGGGGTTCCTTCCCCATGCAACTTCAACCAACCAAAGAAAAACAAAAAAATACAGAAAAACTTTTTTTAAAAGTGCAAACCTATCCTGGCACCAAATAAGCAGAGAGTCTTCCTGGGCAGGCCAAAGCAGACAGCAGAATTAATCCAAGGCACAGATATACCAGAGCAGCCAAGGCAAATCAACATCAAAAATGTCACCCTGAAATGGAGTCAAGCTGCAGGCAGGCCAACTTTATATCTTCTTTGCCCATGCTCACAGAGCCATAAGAGAATATGAGAGAATAGTCATGATTGGGAAGATAGTTCCAGTGCGCTCCCTGTGTGATCCCATTTGTATAGGAAAGATACCTCCATCTCCCTCAAGCCCATTGCCCAGGAAACCTGTTACATGGTTAAAGATCAGGCATGGGATCCAGCCCCAGATATTCCTGCATATCCTGAATATTTCTGGAACTATTCAGAACCTGGATACCAGTATTTCCAAAAATTCTGAATACCATCCAAATATCCGAAACGTGCCCATAAAATACCAATAAGTGCATGTCTAGACTGTTGCCATATCTATAAAAGAAATATTGACTAGATTTAGATTTGAATAGCCTCAGGAGACAAATGAATTACATTAGGACCAATTGGAAGCCAAAAGTATCTTTCCATAATAGCAAAAGCAAACTGATTACAAGTAAGTGTTAGGATTATTGACACACACAATTTTAACCCAGAATATTAACTGAAATGTAGATCCACTTTATGTTCTTAGCATAAGATCTGGCTCTACTGTGCATCCTTTGTCTCAAATTACTGTGTCCATTCACCAGGAGTTTTATATAAAATTTTATTAGCACTTTTGGTAAAAGCATATCTTTTCTGAAAAATAAAATAGTATGCTACACACTAATCTCATGAAATTTCATGAAAGCACTGGTTCTTGAGTTCTCCAAGGTTTAGGATCAAAATACAGTGTTAAAACTCAGTAAGCAATCAGAAGAAAATGTGAACCTTCTGTCTCCTCTTTCAAGATAACTTCCGAATTTGTTCTCAAAAGTATGACAAAAGTGCATCTCAGACCTTCTACCAATGCATCTTCCAAATGAAAATGTGATCGATTTGTTGCTTGCACTTTGGCTTTAACTATAGATTATGCCATTTGAAAGATCTGCTTTTTGTCAGGGCGCTGTGCTTTAGTGATAAACACATTGCCCCTTTTTCTCTGCTTAGGAAGAAAAACACCACCTGTTATTTAGTACATAAAACCTAGGATGCTGAAAATGTTTACTAGACCCTTCTGAGCTGGTAAGAGATTAAAGAAAACAAAACTTCTTTCTGAAATCTCTGTCTTTTTAAAAGAACTATTTATCCAAAAGCCTTTCACTGTTATCTGGAGTTGTTCCAGTAGCATTTGTCAGCATGAGATGTGCAACAAGATTGTGCAATACCAAGTAAATTCAGTTACTACAATCATTCCAGAAAAACTTTCACAATTGGAGCTGAAAGAATAACTAATACTACTTCAATGGGGTGGTGGGGGGAGGCTCAAACTAAGGGTGGAATAAAGCAACATGGATACAACTAGGGGTGTGAAATTTGGGTTTCTGATTCAGAATAAACAACCAAATCAGGCCCGATTTGTAAAAATTCAGGATTTCCTAATCAGCCCCAGCATTGTGGGCCCAGTTTAGGAATTCCGAATCAAAACTTTCTGAAGTGATTCAGATCGCTTTGGGAGCTTTGAGTCAAGGTGTTTAAAGCGCCTGTTTCCATGCCACTGGCAAGCGGCAAGGAAAGTGATGCTTTAAACCCCGGCTTCAGCTGACAGGCGGGGACTTTCCTGCCTGCCAGCTGAAGCAAGCCACGGGGTTTAAAGCACTGTGTTGTTTGCCAGCTTCATTGGGAGCATCCCTTTTATTTGTTTCCCCCCACCACCACAGCCAATCCTGGCTTCCTCCTCTTCCCCCAGTGCCCCTTCCCTCCTCCCAATGGCCTGACCCTGTACCAACTCTGCCCCACCCTTTGTCTCCTCCATCCATTCAGTGGTCACCTCCTGCCTCTGGAGCTATCCCTTGGTCTCCCTCCTCTGCTTTTCTTGCCTCCCCAGCCAGGCATGCCCCTCTTCAGCCAGGTGCGGCCTCTTCTGCTGGGGTTGGGAATCCGGGCCAGTTGAGGGTGCCCAATTCAACAGGTCCCGCTGTGCTGAGTTGTCACCAGCTGTGCTCAGCTGTGCGCAAGAGAACAAGCACAGCCGCCGTGTTATGGGCTTTCAAGAGTGTTGGTGATGAAATAACATTGGATTGTGCTCTGTCCTGACCTGATGGAGTGAACTGCACGCTCCTGATGAAGGAATCACGAAATCTGCAGTGTGAAGCCGGCCCCAGATTGGGCGTGGTTTGGAACTTTGCTTTTCATTTCCAACTGTGTCGCTCCTCATTGATCTGGAAGGACTCAGGACTGCTAGTCTTTGCTCAATACCTTGTATAAGAATTCATGAAAAGACCTATGGAGTTATAGCCCTACTGTTCAATGTATATGGATGTATCTTCCCTTACAAATCTGTGATGATTATGGAATGAATGTATGGGTATGAATTCACAATGTGTATGAATTTTCACTATTTATAGCACTTGCACTTTGAATATACCTTTTGTAAATTTACTGTTGAGTATTGCATTTTACTTCCCGTGGACTTGGTCCTTTGTTGTACCTGTGATTGGAGGGGAGTAGCCATCTGTTTTTCCTGTGCTGAGAGAGCCGGCATCGGGGCTTCTGTTGGCCACATCTGTAGCCACTGTGGAGTTTGCTGCAGTGCTGCCCCAAAATTCAGCTGAATGGCAGTGCAAGATGCTTTCCTCTGGCCCTGCATGCTCCAGGCCAGATGCTTCTCCGGCTGCTGTTCACCCTCACCCAGCCGTGGGCCTGCCCCCTTCATGGTGAACCAAGCCATCAGAGGGTGGCCCATTGGAGAGGAGCTCCTGGGCTAGGCAGGTGGCAACAGGGCTGAGTCCAGTGGAGCCATACACCCAGCTTCAGCTGACAGGCAGGGACTTCCCCTGCTGCCAGCTGAAGCAAGCTGCGGGGTTTAAAGTGCCCCTTTCTGTGCCGCTTGCCAGTGGCATGGAAAGGGACACTTTAAACTCCAGGTGACAGGCAGGAAACCCCCTCCTCTCCATCCCATTGAGTGAAATAAGCAGCGGGTGGTAGTTTTTAAACCCTGCAGCTTGCTTCAGCTGGCAGGAGGGAAAGTCCCTGCCTGTGGCAGGGTGGGAATTTTGTCGGTGTGCTCCAAATCTTTATGGAGCACACTAAACAGAGTTAATAAGCGATTTCCAAAGTGGCTTGCTGCTTCGGAAATCGCTTATTTCCAATTCTTTTTCCTGCTTTGGAAATTCCGAAGCAAGAAACCCAAATTGTTTCACACCTCTAAATACAACTACTTTTCTGAGATAGAAACATTACCATTAGAGTTCACCCTTTCTCAGCTCATACAATGAGTCCATGTGATGTATATTACTGCCAAGATAAAAGCGACAGCTTCCCCGGGTTTTAAACCTATTTCTATTGACACCATTTTTAATTGATTTTAATTACCTCCAACATCTGGGAGCACTTCCAGAGGATGGAGGACTGGTGGTATGCACAATGCCAGCACTGCAGAGCCTGTGTCAATTGAAAAAAAAACCCTGTCATCTCTGAACTACCAATTTCAGCAACCACTTGAAGATGCACCATCAGGCAGTGCTTCTTCAGGAGGAGAAAGAGGCTGGTGCCACAAGGTCACCAGCAAGCCACCATCTCTGACAGATGTTTGGTGGGAGTGGCACTGGTGTGCCAGAAGTGGGATCCAGAGGGCAACAAAGCGGGTCACTCAGAAAATTGCCGAAATGATTGCTATATGTAGACATCCCTTTTCCATGGTCAAAGATATCAGCTTCCTCAGACTGCTCCCAGAAGTCTGTCATTAGCATGTGCCCTCTGCTTGCCCTCTGTAGAGTACTGTGGTGCAGCCCGCAAACTTCATTTTGTGGTGAGGGTCTGTAATGATTTTAAGTGTGTGTGTGTGTGTGTGTCTTTAAATGCTTGGTGTGGTGCAGATGAAGAGGGTGAAAAAGAGGGATGAGTGAGTGAGGTGATTGGTTGATGACTGAGAGTGTGAGTGGAGTAAACTGCAGTTTTTAGTTACTGAGTGGAGAGAAAAGGTTCATTCCGCTTTCTGGTTTAGACAGGCAAGCTGTGTACAGCCTGAGGGTGTCTATGCATTTATGAGAAAAATATTGATTCTTGTTTAGACAGGTAAACTATGTGTGCACCTGAGAAAGTTTATGTATATCTGTGTGATGGAAAATAAAGAGGGTTGTAACAGGGATGCTCAGATTCTGGGTTCTTCTGAGGAACCTGGACTGGACACTGCAACATCAGGGGTCATTTCTCTATCAGAGTGAAAGCAACTCAACAACAACATCAAAAGCAGGTCCTGAGAGGCTTGCTGGATTGTCACTTGACTGGTGATGTTAGCACTCACTGAAACTCCACCCATGCCATGCTCAAGTTTTTGGTGGAGCAGTAGGCTGCCCTCATGATGTGCCTCTCAGAGAGAAACACTTGGAAGAGGAAGAGTCAGTTCAGCCAAGAGGAGTGGCTGACCATCTTACAGATGACAGACGTCCTCAGACCCTTCAAGGGCTTCAGTATCATGGACTCATCTGACATAGCAACTTTTGCCTGGTCATTCCTCTGGTCCAAATTCTTCCAGGACTCAGACACAGGACCTGCAGACCTTGTTCCAGCAGTGTGTGTGCTTGTGATAAGGCTGCAAGAGAGCATTGTATCCCACCTGTAACCTCTTACTGAGAAGGAGCCATACATTTTGGTAACCATGTATGACAATGTTCAAGGGGAACATTGTTCAACAGGCTGGGAAGCTCACCATCTTGACAGACAAGCTCTCTCAGTGCGTGCAGTTTATGCTGGCCAAGAGGGGCATCCTGCCAGCAGGTTTTCCCCATGGCCACTCCTGAGATGTCCCTGAAGATGGATACTATTGGGAATGCAATCAGACTCTCTGGGAACATCAGGGGTATAAGCCAGAATTTGGCAGAGGCAATAGTCAAGGATTATGTTGCAGACCCCTATAAGTTGCTTTCTACATTTCCTTTGAGCTACTGAGCCAAGAAAGAGGTGGGCTGGCCTGATCTTTGTCTTGAGACTCAGAAGGTCCTCTCATGCTCTCTGACAAGTGTGTAGAAAAGGTGTGTCTTCAGCCCTCATTACACTCATTGGATCCCCTGGTGAGTTGAGCAGCTGGTCTCCTTGAAGTTGAACTCTTCAATTTCCTAGCTCTGGGCTTTCAGTGTGAGTGAAGTGAGAATACCTTCTGGCCTGCATCCTCTATCAGTCTATGTTGGACAGGTGGGAAAATTCATTCTTCCCAAAGTCAAGTTTTAGTAGTAAATTAGCAGGACACTTGATCCAGTTGGCTCACTATAAAATGCACTCTCCAGTTTGGAACCCCCAGCCTTGAAATATCAACCCAGCTATAACACTCTTGTACCTTGGCACAAAACTATACAAAAATTTAAGAAAAACAGCCCCCCCCCAGCTCCCTCGATATTTTCCCCATAAGGAATAATGGCCTGATAAATCTGGGATTTTCTAATCTTACCGAATCAGGTTAGAGAATTTGATTCAGATTTCAGAGATACTGATGGTTTTTTTTTTAGTTCCACCAGTGCAACTAAAGCCATCTAAGTTCCAAACCCAGGATTGAAGCAAGATTGAAATGGGTCAAGAGCAGATGTGTCATCTAGAAACCCCTGGAGCTGGTCCAGCACCACATGCTGTATCACCTTCCTCAGAAGGTACTTTACTTTACTTTACTTTAATTGAATTTTTATACCGCCCATCTCCCGAAGGACTCAGGGCGGTGTACAGCAAAAGTAAAACATACAAATATAAAACACTAAGTATATGAAATAAACATATTAAATAATTTAACTCAAAACAGGACAGTTCAGTTAAAACACATTTAGGCCAGCCCCGCTTGTTGGAATAATAACGTCTTAAGGGCATGGCGAAAGGTGTGTAGGTCAGGGACCATACGTATCTCCGGGGGCAATTCATTCCAGAGGGCAGGTGCCCCGACAGAGAAGGCGCTCCCCCTGGGGGTCACCAGCCGACATTGTCTGACCGACGGCACCCTGAGGAGGCCCTCTCTGTGGGAGCGTACCGGCCTGTGGGAGGCTATCGGTAGCAGCAAGCGGTCTCGCAAATACCTAGGCCCTAAGCCATGGAACGCTCTGAAGATGGTAACCAGCACCTTGAAGCGCACCCGGAAGACCACCGGAAGCCAGTGTAGCTTGCACAGGAGAGGTGTTACATGGGCACGCCGTGTCGCTCCGATAATCACCCACGCAGCCACATTCTGCACTAATTGCAGCCTCCGGGAGGTCCTCAGGGGGAGCCCCATATAGAGAGCATTACAGTAGTCCAGACGGGAGGAAAAAAGGGCATGGGTAACTGTGCGCAAGGCGTCCCGATCCAGAAAAGGACGCAACTGGTGAACCAGGCGAACACGATAAAAAGCCCCCCTGGCCACGGCCGACACATGATCTTCTAACGACAGCCGTGCATCCAGGAGGACACCCAAGTTGCGAACCCTCTCTGTGGGGGCCAAAATCTCGCCCCCAATAGACAGCGATGGAACCAGCTGGCTATAATGGGGCGCCGGAAACCACAGCCACTCAGTCTTGGAAGGGTTGAGTCTGAGCCTGCTTCTCCCCATCCAGATCCGCACGGCCTCCAGGCACCGGGACATCACGTTAAGGGCATCATTGGGGTGATCCAGGGTAGAGATGTACAACTGAGTATCATCAGCATACTGATGGTACTTTACCCCAAAACCACGGATGATCTCACCCAGCGGCTTCACATAGATGTTAAACAGAAGGGGCGAGAGGACCGACCCCTGCGGCACCCCACAAGTGAGGTGCCTCCGGGTTGACCTCTGCCCCCCTGTCAGCACAAACTGCGAGCAGTCGGAGAGGAAGGAGGAGAACCATCGCAACACAGTGCCCCCCACTCCCAGCCCCTCCAACCGCCGCAGCATGACACCATGGTCGATGGTGTCAAAAGCCGCTGAGAGGTCTAATAGGACCAGAACAGAGGAGCAACCCCTCTCCCGAGCCCTCCAGAGATCATCAACCAATGTGACCAATGCCGTTTCCATACTATGTCCAGGCCTGAAGCCCGACTGATACGGATCCAGATAGACATCTTCCTCCAGGTGCTGGGGAAGTTGTTGCGCCACCACACTCTCGACAACCTTCGCCACAAAACGAAGGTTGGAGACTGGACGATAGTTCGCTAATACAGCCGGATCCAGGGAAGGCTTCTTGAGGAGGGGCTTCACCAACGCCTCTTTTAGGGCCGCTGGGAAGAAACCCTCTTGCAGAGAAGCATTAATAATTCCCTGGAGCCAGCCTCGTGTGACCTCCCGGGAGGCCACCACCAGCCAGGAGGGACATGGGTCCAATAAACAAGTAGCAGCGCTAAGCCTACCCAGTATCCTGTCCATGTCCTCGGGAGTCACAGGGTCAAACTCTTCCCAGATGACATTCACACGACCCACCTCTGTCCCCCCATCTATACCCACCCAGTCAGAGTCCAGACCCTCCCGGATCTGAGCGATCAGGTAAATTGGAGAATAGCCTGTAAGTGGATCATTCATTATCCGACTGAGAGTTTCTTGTTAAAAAAGCAAATGACTAATTAACTGCTTACTACAAAGGTCTAGGGAGAGCCTCCTCAAGCAGCAAAGCTTAAGAAGGGCCCAGGGCACAAGGAATGAATAGAAGATGGGTGCCTTGATTGTCTAGTAGTTGTGCACATTTTATATGAGGTTACATTGGAGCGGGCAATTCTTCCTTAAAATAAATATAAGTGGTTTAAGATCTAGAAATGAGAGAAAGGCCAAGATTTAAGTTATGAAAAGACTATAAAATAGTTTCTTAAAATAATTATTCTTGAATAAAAAGCCCAGCTGCCCACTCTTAAAACATTAATCTGTTGGCCTCTGTTTCTGCTGTTTGTAATGTGTAACATTTAATAAATACCTACTTGCACATTAATGCACTTGCACAACAACTAACTTCCTTCCTAGGGAATTCACAAGAAAATCCTATCCTGAGGCATCAATGAACTTTAAATTCTAGAGAATATGTGGTTATTAGCTAGTTTTTAGACCCTCCTAGCATATTCCTGACTCTGAGTGCCCTTGAAATGGAAGATTTCCTTTGGCTTTACAAGTTAACTGATACCATATAAATGCACCAGGGAATACAGCAAGTTTTATCTCTAGCTGTCTTCATATGAATTCATTATGCCTTAATGTTTAGAAGTCTCAGCCACATGATGAATAATTAAATTCTAACATTTCTATGATGTTTTGATACAAAATTATTAAAAATGAATTCTTCAAATCTTCTTATATTGCATTAAAACCCAGAATAATATAGAGTAAGTAACAATTTAAGTACAATATGTCTAGCATGCTATCATTTTTAAGCACAACAATAAAATGTTTTTATTGTTTTTTCCCAGACCTTCCTCCACAGCTGTCAGATCTGAACCATAGTACCAAATTAAATGATCTATTATTCATGTTAGACATTTGCTTAGAGCCGAAACACACGTTAAGAATTACACGTGGTTGCGCGAGTGTCAGCGCTCCTGTCTGTTTCTGCCCGCCCGTGCCCGTTCCAGAAGTTTTGCGCGTGTCCTGCCCCCACCGAACCTGTGATTGTGTGTCCGCGTCTGTACGTGCCCCTCTTCACGACCAGCGAGTTCCCAGCACTGAGCGGCTCTTTATCCATTCCAGGGCTTGTGGACATCTTGCTGACTGCTAGATGGCGCTATTGCCTGCATCTTGCAAGTGACCAGGCGACGCAGGCCGCAGCCTCACAGGGCGCAATGCCCTAGTCCGTGGGCCTGCAACGATTGGCTGAATGTTTTGGTTCGTGTCAGAGGCGGCCCCCCGGGGGTCCCCCCCACTCCGGGATCTCACCCAGCTGCGGCCTACTGAGGTCTGCAAAGTAGGGGGGGTGTTCGCTGTCCCTCGCCGTCTTAGCGGTGTTCTGGCCGCCGGGTCACGGTGTCACAGAGACATCTCTGTCTTTTGGTACTGCACCCGCCACAGCTGCTGGCGAACCGTCAGGTACTTCAATGCAAACACCACAGCAATACAGCCCGGAAAACCCACAACAACCATCTGTTCACATTCATCACGTGTCTGCGCAACCATGCCCTCATGCCCCCGTGGCTCCGTCAATTTTTATTTTTGGCTTTCCAGTTTTGGTTGGTCATGGCTTGTACATGGGGTAGCCTGAAACCTGGGTGTGAAAAAACATTTGGTTCCCAAAATCCTGGGGTGCAATGCCCCTGGTGCTTCCGGCTGGTCTCCCATCACGGTTGCGTTTACTTTTGCAGTACTGGGCCTGGGAGATTTGGGGAGGCATGCTCGGCTCTCAGCGGTGCACGTTGACCTGATCGATGTCTTCGATCTCCGCGGTCTCAGAAGCTGTGACCAACCAGCTTTCGGCCTCCGCGTGGCGCCACGTGATTGGCTATTAAGTTGGTTTGCCCGCGCGCAACGCCCAAGGCTTCCCTCGTCGACCGCACGTGCCTGTGGCATCGCTGCAAAGCATGGCGGAGTGGGTGCCGAGCAACTGGCGGGAGGAGTGGGCAGAGCAGGCAGCCACGGCCATGGAGGAAAAGGGGCTGACGGAGCACGAGCGGGACGCGGCAGAGGATACCATGGTGCCGTTCCGCCTGGAGTCGCTCTTCCCTGACCGTGTCGATCTTGCACACATGGTCCACAAGAACATGACCGCGGTGGTGGATGAGATCGAGGTCAACATGGTAAAAAAGGAGTTCCTGGGCGAACGACCGCGAAGTAAGTGCGCTCGCCCCACCCCCCTCGGGATGCCGCCTTGCGGCCCCCGGCAGTTGTGCCTCACTGGCTGTTTGCTGGAACGCGCATATGGGGGGGGGAGCGGCTCTCTCGGCCGGTTCCCGCAAAAGCTTCCTCGGCGAATGCTCGTTGCACCGTGATACCGGGGCGCATTAGGCCGTGCATGGGTGTGTGTGTGGGGGGGGGGGTTGCAAGCACACCCTCCCCGCCGAACCCACCACGCGGGTTGGTTTGGAGGACAGGGTTGAAGAGAAAGAGCATGACATGAGCTTGTTTGGGTCACCTCAGGGAAGACACAAGGGTATAAATTGATGACAATTAACCTGCCAGCCAATCCTTGGGCATGCCATTTATTTTCCCACAGGGCAAGGTCAGGATTCAGGGTGGCGGTGAGCCACGCAGTACTTCACTTTCAAAGCTCCGTGCCGCCATGAGGCTTCATGGCCCCTTCGCGGTCTGCGGAGACTCCTTGCATGGGAAGTCCACGAAGTGTGGACTGTTAAGGACACCCCCATCTTCGCAGAGCGGAGCTTTCCGACGGTGGGAATTGATCTTTGTCAACGGACATCTGATTCAAGAAATTATCTAACTCTTTAAACTGCTTTTCTTTCAGCCTCTGACACAGAGCGACGGAACGAGGCTGTGGGGTTGGCCCACGAGAGGATCCAGGCACGCCGGGATCAGTTCTGGAGTAAGTGGCTGCTAGTCATTTCACCACGGGCATCCCGGCTGGTGGGAGCTTGATTGGGGAATGGGGGCAAGGGGGGCAACTTCTGCCATGGGCGGGCGTGTGCTGGGCGGTAGGTGGTGGGGTCAAGGGCTTTCGGGAGGTGAGCGGGGAGCCTTGCCTGATGGCACACCTGCCCGTACAGTCCTCTCTCGCCACGCCACCCCCCCCTTAGGGGTGGATCTATGGGCACTGCAAGGCCACAGGGTGAGCTAGAAAGGGTGGCTCGATGGGGAGTGTGGTCGGTGCGTGGGTTTCGAGAATGCTCAGTGACATGGTTCATCTGGGGAAAGAATGCTTATTGCTGTCCAATGGCTTTCCCTCCAGCAAGCCCTGCCACGGGGAGGGAAGAGGAGGAGGAGGAGGAGGAGATCGACCTGATGGATGGTGAGATGTCTCTTTCTGCCTTTCACGAGGCGAGCCAGCGAGGAAGACCGCACGCACCCGAGCCACGTCCAGAAGTCCCTGGGACATCGAGCCCGCGTCCCCCCTCGCCGAAACGAGTCAGGGCATTCTCGCGTGTTCCAAGCTTTGCACAGATTCTGGGCTGTGGAAGAGGGGGAACGTCTGGCTCCACGGACAGTTGAGCGGGTTGCGGTGTGACAGAGGAGTGTGCGTGTGCGTTTGTCTATTCTTTTCCATCTCCCTAATGTGTCTTTCCCGACTTTTTTCCCCTGGTGTCCCCGTCTGCTGTTGTGTTCCCTGTCTGAGGTCAGGTTACGGATAGGCCCCTTAATAAATCTTTGTTAAAACTCGACCGGCTCCGTGTCCACTAATCAACCTGACTGTGATATGTCTCCGCCGCTTCTATCTAAATTTGGTTAGGGAGGGGCACCAGAATGGTCAGAGTCCATTGGGGGGGGAACCTTATGTGTCTCCACCGCTGCTATCCATATTGGTTGCGGGGGGGGCGCCAGAATGGATGGAGACCAGTGGGGGCGGGGGCCCGCCCAGACCATGCCCACACAAGGCAGCGGCAAAATCGGGGTCCAGGGTTCGACTGGCGCGGTGAAAGAAGAATTCCATTATGCATGAGCGCAAGGTTGTATATAAAAAGAAGTTAAGCAGAGAGGGCGGAAACTCCAGGCTGCATTCATATGATTTTAGTTGAAAACAGGGCCAGAAGTCTGGCCTTGTTCTTAACCAACACTGGGACACAATGCAAGCATGTTTGTTCTGTTTTGCTCGGAGGCCTACCTGAGCATAGTGGCGCCGGGACCTGCCGGATCACACCACTGCCTGGCCCTGTTCTATTTTTAAATTTAGATGCTGGGGCAGCCTGGGAAGAGGCTCTTATCTGGGAGATGGGACACACTGCTTACATGTGTGCTCTTTTTTGCTCTGAGGCCTACCTGTGCCCAGTGGCGCTGGGCCCTGCCCGATCACACCACTGCCTGGGGCTGTTTCATTTCTAACTGTAGGTGCTTGGGCAGCCTGGCTCTTGTCTGGGCAATGGGACACACAGCTTGCATGTCTGCTCTGTTTTGCACCAAGGCCCATCTGTGCACAGTGGCCAGGGGCCCTTCCGTGACACAATGATGCCTGGACCTTGTTTTCGTTGCCAGTTGTGGCCAGGGCAGCACGGTCAGAGCTTGGATCCGGGAGAGGGGACAAACTTATCGCATGTTCGCTCTGTTTTGCTCTGAGGCCTACCTCTGCACAGCGGTGCAGGGCCCTGCAGGATCACACCGTTGCCTGGGCCTGTTCTATCTTTAAATATAGGTGTTGGGGCAGCCTGGGAAGAGCTCTTATTTTGGAGATGGGACACACTGCTTACATGTTTGCTCTTTTTTGCTCTTAGGCCTACCTGAGCACAGTGGCGCTGGGCCCTGCCTGATCACACTGCTGCCTGGGGCTGTTCTATCTTTAAATATAGGTGTTGGGGCAGCCTGGGAAGAGGCTCTTATCTGTGAGATGGGACACACTGCTTACATGTTTGCTGAGAGTGCACAGAGTCAGGGTTGACACAGAGTACAGTCAGACTATTCCAAATGACTGCTTCTTCGGAGTGTGTACTAGGTTCTCGAAAAAAAGGGGTTCAAAAAACGGCACCTAAATTACGGGCCGCACACATATGCTCGAAGTTGAGAACAGGGCTGGAAATCTAGCATTGCCTTCAACACGCGTCACAGAGCAGCAGACTGATAAAAAATGGCTCTTTGTAATGGTTGTGTTCAGGCTTATCATTGGACACTGTCTTTCCCCCACCCAGGTGAAGACTGCAGCCTGAACACAGCTGCTGAGACAGAACTGATTGTAGGTTGAGGAAGTAACATTTGAAGGTTCCTAATAAGTACCGATTGTGATTGTGAATGAGGTACCAGCTTAAAAGTGGTTAAAGACATGGGGGGATGGGGGGGCGGGGGAAAGGCAAGACATGGTGCGGACGATTACAGCGCCACCCCGCCCGTCGCGCTGGACTCTGCCTCTAGCATGGGACTGGAGAAGAGTGGGGCAGGGGGGCGGCAGCGAGGCCAGAAAAGGGCCACCTGGCATGAGAGCTTGGGGGGGGTGAAGGACAGGTGTGCGTTAGAAGAAGAGGGGAAAGCAGCCGGTCGTCCTGTGCACCTGCTCCCCCCCGCCGAGAATTTCTTCTGCGGTGGTCGGGGATGCCGGCTGGAGTTGCTCCTCAGGCGCCAGCAGGCGCGAGCGGGGAGGGGCTCCGGAGTCCCCGGGGAGGATCCAATATGCAGATTTGCTAAGCCCTTGCGGCGCCTACTCGAATCCGCTTATGCGCGCGTTGGCAATTTTTGCTCAGGGGCGCAGCGACAAAAATGATTTTGGACGCTATTTTCTCCCCATAAGCAGCCGTTCCTCTGGCCGCCATGTTCTCCCGATTCCACACCCGCCTTGCCGATTCAAGACACCATGACCTAACCGCCTGCCTGCAGAGGGGCAGCCTGTGGCCGAGAAAATCAGGCTTGAATGGGCGGCTGTGGCAGCAGCCCTCAGAGCCAAGCTCAACCGCTGCGCTATGTGGTGGGTTGGTGAGAGCCCTGCTTCCACGTGGAAAAGGGTTTCTCAGCTTGTGAGGAGCGTTTTGGGGGGGGTTCGCTGTCATCGGCTCCCCCATGAACTCAGCTCCTGCTGAGACAAACCTACAAACAGGGCCCCCTCGGGTGCCCAACACCACAGTAACTAAAGGAAGAGCGCAGACACTGTTCGATGCAGCACACGGGATTGGCCCCGGTGGGGAAGTTCTGGGGGTGGAGTGGGGCCAGGCCTCGATTGCTTATCGAGGCCTGGCCTGACGGTAAGCGCCCCGGGAAGGCCACATTCCACTGCTCCCGGCAACGCATGTCCGATTCGTATGTTCATGGGTTCCACGCCAAGCAGGGATAGCAGGGAATGGGGAGGGGCCCCGGTTTGCTGGAATGACGCGGGAATAACTATTGTTCGGTTGAGGAAAAGTTCACGCCCATGACAGCCTCTAACTCAGGGTGTCTGGTGGTCGTCAAGGTCACGGGTGGACACCGGATCTCCGCGGCGCTCCCCTGGGCTTGGTCAAGGGCGACTTGTTTTGCCCACATTTTTGTCCGGAGAGACCCCTCAACAATGCAATGGGTTGGCGTTCGGCGTCCCTGGGCGGAGGACGATATTTGCATTAGTGTGTGCGCGCTCTCACGTGCCGCCGCAGCTGCCTGAAGGCGCTCGTGCGTTTCCTCCGACCCGAGGGCCTTCAGCAGGAGTCTTTTCGCATGCAAATTTTCCCGGCGGAGCGGGCAGATGCAAACGTTTGGCCCTGACCTGGGGAAATGCAGGCACGCGATGCACATTCTTTCCCTGTTGGCTGCTCCCCACTGTTTTGAGAGGGGGGATGGATGAGTAGATTGGGGGGTCCACTTGACGCCCACCATGACTGTGGCGGTAGGCTCGCAAGCAAGGGCAGGGGCAGTGATGCCACGACATGTCCATGGGCGCCTCCGAAATCCCACATAGCCCTGCTGCTAGACAGTTGGCAGCAGGGTGGGAGAGAGACCCTATTCCACGTGGGAACGGGACTCTCACCATTGCACTCCTTTATGGTTGAATTTCGTGAGGCAATGCCCGGGCCGGATTAGATCAAAGATCCAATAGCCTAGCCTTCGAACTTGGCTCTGACAGGGGGGGGCGCTCACGACCCCCCTCACCTCTTGGTGAAGGACATTTGCGGTTCACAAACCGTTCGGATAACCCAAGGCCTGAGGCGGCGATCCGTTGGAATGCATGTCTGCATGTAAGGGTCCAGAATATGCACACACAGCACATGGCTGGCAGCCCAGTTATAGAGCAAAACGTATCCTGAGGCAAAACTGACTTCTTGCTTTCAAAAACAACAACTTAATGACTGGTCCAGAAGTAGGACAATAAATTGAAAGGCTTCGTATAGCTATCTGGGATGGACTATAGGTAGAAATATTGCTTGATGACCTAGTAAGTACTGGGCAGGAAGGCTAGCAGATGTGCTAAATAGCTTGATTAGGATAGATGAAAGGAGCATGGAAGGGCATTAATAAGATAATCAGGAGCTCCTTGGGAGACCTCTTTTTTTTTAACTTAAGTGGTTCTCCAGGGTGTGCAGGGGCAGTCAGTCAATTAGTCCACCTATGACTCACATTTTGGTAATTTTCCAGCTCCTGCTAGTCTGGCATCCATTCTGCCTTTCTAGGCATTATAGGAAGAAGCTTAATATGTTTTATCCATAAATTGCCCTTTTCAGCATAAGGAGTCTGACTGCTAACAATTTTGCATCAATTGCTGTAAGAGTGCCATTAAACAAATAAGCAAACAAAATTCAAATTTTTGCCAAAGAAAATAGATGGGATAAAGTTGATGGGATAAAAATGGTCTTGTAAAAAAAAGCAAAAATAAATGAAGGACATGCAATACCCCTGGTCAGAACAAACAAAGCATTAATCTATGCCAAATGGAGACCATCCTATTTATTTTATAATATTGCTAAAGTTTACACTGACACATAGCAAAAGTGCATTGCTATTTACACAGAAGTGAATCCAATGCTATAGCCATTAAAGGAAGAAAGTTTGTAGCATTAGAGTTTTCCAAGCAATTTCCATGAATACAAGACACAAATATTGCCAAATGTCATCTGCAAATGAATGGATATCTTAGTCATTACTGTAAATGCAACAGAGAAAGACCAAAGTTCAGGGGCAGAATAGACCAGCACCAGCACAAGGCAGAATGGACCAATTTTATGTGCTCATTTGTACAGTTTAAATGATAGCTTGAATCATTGTGTTATCAATAGCATGATATGCCTTTTAAAGGAATTTGTTAGGTTACTACACACTCCTGAGTTTGATCCTTCTTCACTGGTGCCAAAAGGCATCTGTATTATCCTTTTTTTGGCCCCACATAATGTTATCAACTGTGACTAGCCCAAGCCAGCTGGGTGACCTTGGGCTAGTCACAGCTCTCTGGAGCTCTCTCAGCCCCACTCACCTCACAGGGTGCTTTGCTGTGGGGATAATAATAACATACTTGTAAACTGCTCTGAGTGAGCATTAAATTGTACTGAAGGGCAGTATATAAATGAAATATTATTTGTCAGGATCTCATTGGCAGAGTTCTTCACTTGAACAATGTGGTGTCTTTCTTATACATCATGTTTAGGATTTGCTATGTTAAACTGTATAACCATCTAGTTTATCCCTTTCCATGTTTTGAGTACTGAACAACAGTTACGCCAGGTTACTGTGTTAGTTGTTAGCCTCTCCTTCCCTCCAGGCATTGCCGGGCGGCTCCTTCCATGGGAGAGAAGGCAAGTTTATCTTATGTCTGCAGCTCCGACATTGAGGTTCCCGCTTCCTCGTCTCCGCGCTCTCAGCGCTGGGAACTCTGAGGGGGGAGGATGGGAACCCAAGCGTTGAAATGTAATTGCTTTCATCAGGTACCTCATTCTTAGCAAAGTCTGTGATCAGCCAGGACTGTCTAAAGTTCTGGAATGTGGACCCAGACCCTGTATGCTGTCTTCCTAAATAAACCTTTTGAAATCAAGAGACTCTGTCGTCTTGCAGAAGGGAGGAGGGCAGAAGCAGGCCGACTGGAATGCAACAGTATGACATTATTATTATTATTATATAGAAAAAATGTTCTGTCACTTTAATAGATGTTTAATAGACTATTGTTTACTAGGTAATGTTATTCACCTTCCTGCCATGAAATGCTTCAACAGACCACACAGACCATTTTCACACAGTGACAGTATAATCTTAAGAAGAAGATTCTAGTCTACGATCATTGATTTCAATGGGCTTAGGATGAAGTAAGGATTGTACTGTATCTGTGTAAAAGGGACAGGACATTTTTCATCTAGGTCTGTTGGAAATCCTAGCCCCCTAGTAATACTGCTATTGTGTATCACTAAATTTCATGCACACATAGTTTTGATTCAAACATGATAATTTCTGACATGGGTTCTCCAAAATTCATAGCAAAGCTATTACTGTTAAAATTAATAGTAATAATAATTGGTGGATCAATAAAGGATCATGGTCACATTCAAAAACAGGAAAAAAGTGAAAGTGGACATATTTAAGCATAGTCACAACTTTCCCTGGGATTGGATCCAGGTGGTGATACAGTGCTATGGGTTCCTAAGGATTGAGAACCTTGTAGTATGATTTTCTGAGTTCACTTAAGAAAGTGCTGATTCAAAGACTCCAGCCTTAATACCAGAACTTCCAAACAGAAAAGTGCCTATGAAATCTCAAACATTTAGCTCCATGGACTTAGAAGGTGTAACTGCTTAGGATGGCAGTGTAATTCATTTCTATCTTATTGTTAAAATTATGTACAAATCATCTCAGATAACTGATATGTCAAAAGAAACAATGGTTTGGAAGTTCTCTGTGCAGCTTTGTATATCCCCACTGAAATTCTGATGAATGGCAGGGGAAACAACAGAATAGTAGAGCTGCAGTGAAAAGAGGGAATTGGCAAATTTTTTCCCTTTTGCCAAAGCAGCAATGGCTAGCCTTCAGAGACTGAGTATTTATGTAGGCTAAAGAATAAAGTGAATGTTGCTGTAAAGAAGTCAATATTACTGACTTGCATTACAGCTCACAAAATTCAATCTTTCCATTGGATGGTGAACAGAAGCCTACAGTATATGCAACTAACTAAATAATTCCATATTCTAAATATTGAAAGAGTAGTCTTTAAATTTTTCTATATGAAATACAAGAACCATGTTGATGTTTTGTATTTAAACACTATTGTTGACGTTGGTGTTTACAATTGGTGCTTCTCAAACTATATGATGTGGTGGACTGGCAATTTTCCAATGTGCTAATGTAACCCCTGTGAGGTTAATTGGTTTAGCCCAGTGGGGTGGAGTCAGAAGCTAGAGGCAGGCTGCTGAGGAGGAGGCTGTTTGCTGGGGAGCTTAATAAATTATAAGCTCTTATCACCTTGAATAAGGGCTATAATTCCCAACAAGAAGGCAAAAGCCTGGGGTACAGCTGCTTCAAATGGATGAGAGAGGACTCATCACTTCTTGGATGTTGAACTGTTTGACTTTTCAAGGACATTGTTGATTTGGAGTTTTTTTTTGTATGGTTGCACTTAAGAGTTAATTTTTGTTAAAGTTGTATTTTATTAATTGTTAAAAAGTTTAAAAGAAAAAAAAGTTATTTCTTAAAATTTTGTGAAAGTTGCTTTCTAAGCCCCATAGAACTCATAAAAAGAGAAGTTACAAAAGTGGCGCCCAACTAGCGTGGGGCTTGGAAGTAAACTTGCAAACAAACAAATTGCTGAAATGGATGTGTGCAAAAAGCTGGGGTTTGACGTGCATAGGACTATTCTGTTAAGTGATATAGATTTCACTGATGTAAATGCAGAGATAAAAAATGCTGTAGAACTGTTTGGTGCAATTGCTAAAATGCAAAGGCTAAAGGGGCAAGACAATGAAATGTTACTGTGTGAATTCCAGACTCCCAGTGCTGTTTGGAGAATAGGGAGGGAATGCTGGAAGCACAAATTGCATGGAAAGTGGGAGGTAATTCCTGCAGATGTAGAAGTTACAGCATTGCTTAGCAAAGAAGCAAATGATGTGGTACAGGAAAGTAAAGGAATGCTAAGTGGAAGTTATAGGGAGGAAAGAGCTCTAATTGCAACCTCTACTCCTGCTGTAAACCTCTGCCCTGATTTGCAACAGCAATTGTTAATCAGGCTGTTGCAGGCTGAAAGTGAAACCAAGAGTGCACCAGCAGACCTAAGAGTGCAACTAAAGAATTTTTCAGGAGTTACACCCAAACCTATTGGAAAGATAGATTATTCTTTTGGAGAGTATATACAAGAGAGTTATTAGAAGATGAAAACATTCCTGCAAATATAAAAAGGAGAAAAATTATAGAGAGTTTGCTTCCACCAGCCTTGCATGTAGCTTTAGGAGCAGGAAAGAAAGCTACTGCAGAATAATGTTTTGCAATACTAGAAACTGCATATGGCAGTATTGTCCCTGTATCTGAACTGAAAGCAAAGTTTTATGAAACTTACCAGCATACCAAAGAAGCCCCTTCAGAGTATTTAAATCATTTACATGCTCTGGCTATGCAAATTTTAGCAGAAAGGGGAATAACAGAGAAGGAGTTTAACTTGTATGTACAACAGCAGTTCTTCAGAGGGTGCTGGCATAAAGCACTGTTAACTGCTCTTAGAATAAAAGGAATAGGAGCTGGTAATAAGCCAAAGGGTGCCCGGTATGGAGAGCTCCTTTATGCTGTGAGATCTTTGCAGAGTGAAATTTTTGATAAAGAGGAAAGAAAACTTAAACAGGAGATACATGAAAGGGAAAGATTTTTAAGTAAACGCAAAGGGCCTATTGAAAAAATGCCAGAGAAAGCTCCAAAGAGCTATGATGACAGAGAAATAAATTGGAAAGCCAAATACTTTGAATCTGAAAGAGAGATGGCTAAGCTGAAGTTAACTGTTCAGCAAGCACAGGAACTTAAGTCTTCAATCCCACCTTTTCCTCAAAGATATAGGGAAGAACAATCATTAGCACCTAGGAGGAATAACCAAGCATTATGGTGCTTTAATTGTGGATTGAAAGGACATTTTAAACGTGATTGTGTCAATCAGCCAAATCCAACATTAGTACATAAAATTTTGATGAGAACCGTAGAGACCCAAGAGCAAACTGGTTCACAGGAAACAACTGAGAGTAAAAGTTAGTCAGTGGGCATCCAGAAAGAAGATTTCAGCTCTGGGTGAAAAAGAAATATTGCAAGATTTGGTAGGACCTGCATGTAATGGTTATGTGTATTTGGATGGTCTAAAATGCACATGTTTAATAGACACTGGTTCACAAGTGACCTGTGTATGTGAAACCTTTTATAAAACTCAATTATCTCATCGAAAGTTGCAACCTGTTGAGAATATACTAGAACTAGAAGGAGCTGGAGGACAGACTGTGCCTTATTTGGGATATGTAGTCTTGGAATTGCAGATCCCGCATGATGTGAAAGGGATGGAGGATAAATTGGAGATTTTAGCACTTGTGTGTCCTGATCAGCACATGAATCAAGAAGTCTCAGCTATTGTTGGAACAAATGTATTTAAGTGCATCACGGATGCCAACACTAATCAAGATGGATCTAGTTCTTTGAATAGGATGGGTTGGCCACGTCACTGGAAGGAAGCTTGCAGATATCACCTAGAGAGTCAGAGAAAAAAAAAGGAAGCTGAAGATGGGAATGAAATACGAATGCAGCGGGGAAGACCTGTCAGTATTTCAGCTGGAGGAT
Organism: Eublepharis macularius; assembly: GCF_028583425.1. Taxonomy (NCBI): domain Eukaryota; kingdom Metazoa; phylum Chordata; class Lepidosauria; order Squamata; family Eublepharidae; genus Eublepharis; species Eublepharis macularius. The sequence goes on along the minus strand of NC_072792.1, from coordinate 78,404,152 downwards.
CTTGCACAGTAACAGGTATGTTGCAGATGTCAGGACAGAGAGTGGGGACTGCAGTTCTTTTTGAAGATCCAGAAGTTATTGCTGGGCCAGGAGAATTGGCTGTCTTCCCACAAATAGTGAAACTCACTGTAACTAACATGAGAATAGGGCTGCGCATTAAGAACTTGACACAAAGGGATATTGTGTTGAATCCTCACACTGTAGTTGCAAAGGCTTGTGAGATAGAATGGGCGAAAGCCTTGTCCATGCCTGTTTTGCCCACTGCAAATACAAAAGAAAATCAATTACCAATTTTAAATTTTGAGTGCATCAGAACAAAAGAGGATTTCTCAGCTAATATCAAGAGAAACACCAGGAGTTTTTGCAGCACATGATTTAGACCTTGGCAGAATCTTGGATGTGACTCACAGGATTGGTCTAACCAGCGATGTGCCCTTCAGAGAAAGAACTAGGCGAGTTTCACCTGCAGATTTTGAGGATTTACGGCAACATTTGTGGGAGCTAGCTGCTTTAGGTGTAATTGAAGAAACTAGTAGCCCATATGCATCTCCCATAGTACTTGTGAGAAAAAAGACTGGTGCTGTTAGGATGGTGGTGAATTACAGGAAGCTAAATAATTTGACAAAGAAAGATGCCTATCCTTTACCTAGAATAGAAGAGACTTTTGCGCTACTTGCAGGTTCTAAATGGTTTTCTGTTCTGGATCCGAAGAGTGGTTATTATCAAGTGCCAGTGGAACCTGCAGATCGCCAGAAGACAGCTTTTACCACTCCATTTGGAAACTGGCAATTTAAAATGATGCCCCAAGGATTGACAAATGCCCCAGCAACTTTTCAGCGAATTATGGAACATGTGATGCATGGTTTAAATTTAACAGAAACAGTTGCCTTCCTGGACAATTTAATCATAGTCTCAGCTACTAAAGAAGAGCATGAGGAACGTCTTCTCAAAGTACTGAAAAGACTTCAGAAATATGGATTAAAGTTGGTTCCTTCTAAATGCAAGTTATTCCAACTCTCTGTGAAATACCTTGGCCATATAATATCAGCATCAGGTATAGAGCCAGATAAAGAAAAAACAGATGCCATTACCACCTGGCCAGGGCCTACCACCATTAGAGAGCATCGGAGGTTTCTTGGGTTTGCTGGATATTATAGGAGGTTTGTACAAGGATATTCAGTTATAGCGAAGCCATTAAACTCACTTCTAGTAGGTAGTCTGAAAGGGAGTAAGAATAGTGGGAATCAGTCTCTGAAACACAAATGGGAGACTTGTTGTCAAGAGGCTTTTGAGACACTGAAGCTGAAGCTGACCACAGCACCAGTACTGGGTTTTGCTGACTGGAAACTACCATATATATTACACACTGATGCCAGTACTGCTGGCTTAGGAGCAGTCTTGTACCAGATTCAGAATGACAGTCTCCGTGTCATTGCTTATGCAAGCAGAAGCTTGAGTCGCAGCGAATGTAATTATCCAGTGCACAAATTGGAATTCCTGGCATTGAAATGGGCAGTCTGTGACAAATTTCATGATTTCCTCTACGGAACAGAATTTAAAGTGATGACAGATAACAATCCACTAACGTATGTATTAACTTCAGCTAAACTAGATGCTGCAGGGCAGAGGTGGGTGTCAGCATTATCCTTGTACAATTTTGAAATTGTTTATAGATCTGGAAAAGCTAATGTGGATGCTGATTTCCTCTCTAGGATGCAGGATTATGCCCCTACAGAAGATGAAGAAGGGGCCAGGCAAATGGAAAGAATTGCTAAAATGATTTCAAAAAGTCAACAGGACCCAAAATCTTGGAATTCATGGAATGTTGATACTTGCAAGGCAGTCATTCAAGTGCATACAGCAATTCCAGAGTCTTCTGGGGACAGCAGCCTTATTGAATTGTTACCTTCCTCAGATAATAGTGTTCCAACAGAATTTGAAAATCAAGGGTGTCAAATTGAACTTTTTCAAGATACTTGTCCTCCTGATTGGAAAAAGATGCAGAGAAAAGATAAGTATATAGCCAGAATAATAAAGTATTTGGAACAAAACCATAGACCCACCTCAGATGAAGAAAAGAAGGAACAATACGAAACTAGACTGTATCTGAGAGAGTGGCCTAGACTTTTCTTGCAGGGTGAAGTTCTTTATAGGAAGGTACAGCGTAAAGGAGTTGATATGGAGCAACTACTGATACCATATACCCATTGAAAAAAGGCCTTAGAAGGCATTCATGATGAAATGGGTCACTTTGGAGTAGAAAGAACATTGGATTTGGCCCAAGATAGATTCTTCTGGCCCAGGATGACACAGGCAATAGAATAGAAATGCCGCAACTGTGAACACTGCATAAAGAGAAAGGCTAGAGTGGAAAGGGCTGCTGAATTAATCAATATAAAAGCTTATGCTCCTTTAGAATTAATCTGTATAGACTTTTTGACTCTTGAACCAGATACAACAGGCCTTAAAAATATTCTAGTAGTTACTGATCACTTCACCAAATATGCACAAGCATATCCCACTAGAGATCAGACCGCAAGAACTGTTGCTACAACACTTTGGGAAAATTTTATAAGTCATTATGGATTTCTCAGGAGATTCCACAGTGACCAAGGCCCAAGTTTTGAATCAGAAAGTAACTGGAGAAAGTATATAAAACCTTTGGTTCATGCTTATAACTGTACTAAGAATGATACTTCAGGAGAATCCCCCTACTTCCTAATGTTTGGAAGGCAACCATTACTACCTATTGATCTATGTTTTGGAATAAACCCCAAGGGACAAACAAAGGTAACACATCAGGAATATGTCAAAGACTTAAAACGTAGACTACGTTATGCATATGATTTGGCTACCCATGAGTCAGAAAAGCATCAGCAAGCCAACAAAAGAAAGATGGGATGCTAAAGTGGTGAGGTCTACTATTGAACCAGGAGACAGAGTGTTAGTGCGTAACTTAAGTCCCCGTGGAACACAAAAATTGGCTGATAGATGGGAACCTGATATACACATAGTTGTAAATCAAATCTTCCTGTTTACCAGGTCCAATCTGAAGATGGTAAGGGTCCCATTCGAACTCTACACTGAGATATGCTGAGGCCGTGTGGATTTATTTCCCCTTCTGAAGAAGTGTCTGATGTGCAGATTCAAGAAGATCCTATCAGCAGCAGGACTAGGCAGAAAACAGCTGATGTGGCAGTCCCAACAGAGGATGAGGAAGAAAACTCAGGAGAACCTATCCCTCTTTCAGATCTCAACCCTTTAGCAGGGGAGTTCACTCCAAGTTCATTGCAGAAGGAAGTTACTCTACTACTGAGACAGTGATTGAAGGAACAACAGAAATTGTGCCCCAGGAGTCTCTTACAGCAAGCGCAGCCCGCACTGAAGAAACGTTTGCAGACCTGGAGCAATTCATTGCATTACCTCCTAGGCCTCAAAGAGTTAGAACCAAACCTGCTAAGTTAAATGACTATGTCCTGAATTTTTCAGCAGTCTCAAGAAACCTAAATCTTAAACCAGTAATGATATACTGCATGCTAATATTCTGTTAACTTTATACGCTTTAATTTTGAAGAAAAAGAAAAGAAATGCTGCTGAGACGAGAGCAAGTTAGCAGGGGAGAATGTAACCCCTGTGAGGTTAATTGGTTTAGCCCAGTGGGGTGGAGTCAGAAGCTAGAGGCAGGCTGCTGAGGAGGAGGCTGTTTGCTGGGGAGCTTAATAAATTATAAGCTCTTATCGCCTTGAATAAGGGCTATAATTCCCAACAAGAAGACAGAAGCCTGGGGTACAGCTGCTTCAAATGGATGAGAGAGGACTCATCACTTCTTGGATGTTGAACTGTTTGACTTTTCAAGGACATTGTTGATTTGGAGGGTTTTTTTGTATGGTTGCACTTAAGAGTTAATTTTTGTTAAAGTTGTATTTTATTAATTGTTAAAAAGTTTAAAAGAAAAAAAAATATTTCTAAAAATTTTGTGAAAGTTGCTTTCTAAGCCCCATAGAACCCATAAAAAGAGGTTACACTAAACTATATGATGCGGTGGACTGGCAATTTTTTTCGATTGTGCCAGGGACTAGTACAACATTTGTGCCATACTATTATCATATTTGCATAGGCATGTAACACATCAGGTCAGAAAAACTAACATTCTTCACTGTATTAATTAGAAGGGCAATGGGTATACCAAGTGTAGCAAACTCACAGAGATGTTCCCATTTAAATACATTGAAGACTGACTGAACAGCTGTGTATCTGTACAGATAATATGAAATGACAGATTTGTACAAGCATGATGCCACAACAAAATGTTACGAATTGTGTAGGCAATTGCCTCCATAGTTATCCCAGCCAACCTTCCCTGTTACTGTCCCCCCACTTGCCTTTTTATACCCTTTCCCCCTTCCTCCCAAACACCCATTGTCCTCTTCCTCTGAAATACCTCTTCCTTGTTCCTTACCTTTTCCAAGAGTAGTCCCTTCATGGCTTGCACTGCCCAGGCCACACCATAGTATGGGGTGGCTCCGGGGTTGGTTGCCTCACCTCACCATAGCACTGGGTGGCCTGGGGCAGGTTGCCTTACCATGGCAGTGCCTGGGCCTGGGGTGGCTTGGCTCACTGAGCTGCAGTGCTGGGTGGCCCCAATGCAACTCACTTCGTAGCACTAGATGGAAAGAAAAAGGTGCATTTTCTGTGCATTCGCAGAAAATGCTTACGTTTTGGGGAGGGATTAATGTGATACATATGTAAATATCCAAGTATTGTAGTGCTATGGCACAATTATCAATTATTATGTGTAGCTGAAAACATTTTATTAAATATTGTCAACTTTATTGACCTGTTGAATTGTGGTGCACTTTTAAAATTATGCTGTTGTTTCTTTTTTTCCTGAACTTGTTGCAGATTGGCAGCTGAGGGTTCATGGATTGACACCACTGTTCAGACCACCACTTTGAACAGCAGTGGTTTACATCACACACAAGGTTAAATTAATAATAGATTAAAACTGCAGTAATATTTTGATGTCAATTGCTTTATATACAAATTGTTTTGCTAACCTTATGTTCCAATAGTAATCTGTAGTTAATATTTTGTTTTGTATGTAACCAATTATAGATAAATTTGCTTCTGTTTTAATTGATAACTATGAGACCTCCACCTGCTGCAACTAATACCTTTTTACTCAGGTTAAATCTAACATACAAGTTCTCCTTCTCAAAGCTACATGGTAGGTAATGTTAGTTATAAATCAAAGAAACATGGGATTACTCAAATTCATTATATGCAATTGCAAAAACATTTCCTAAATTAGTTTCAGAATTTATCAACATGGCTTCAGCTTTCCCAGACAGACACTAGTGAGTTTAAAGTGATATAAAGTGCAAGATAAAAGAAGACAAAAAATTATATCCAAAATTTACTTCATAATAAAATAGAAGAAAAGCATTTGAGAAACAAAATTAATGTCTGAAAAAAAATTCTTAAGGAAAGAAAGCTTAAAATATGTTTCAGACAGTTGTTGAAAAATAGTAAAATCTTTATCTATACTCCATTCATCGTAGTCACAACAAAAATTGCCAGTATAAATTGTAATCCAGCACCAGAATATGATGGAAACCCCAGTACTCCTTCAGAGAAATTTTTCTTTCAGCTGCTGGAAGTTTGTCCAGTAATAACCTTCGTAAAATGAATGACTTTCAATCCCAGCTTGTTGAAAATAAACAGGCAACACAGGATATGATTGAACAAAAGTAAGCAGTAGATTTGAAGGCACAGTCTGGCACACAAAGATTAGATGCAATAGACTCACAGCAAAGAGTTTCCTGAAACTCTGTAAGTATGCTTGAGATGGAAAGATCAGCATAAGATTTAAGTATTAGCATAAGTATTAAGATTGCAGAATATACCAGAAAAACGAAGAGAGTATTTGAAGAGGGTGATGGCAGAGCTTCTGGTGGAAGGGATGAAAGAGGAAGCCCAAGGAATTATGAAAGAAATGAACCTGATATATAGAGTCAATTCAGAATATGCAAAGAAGAATAATTTGCCAAGGGAAGTTCATATTAAATTTACAAGACACTCAATTAGGGACCACATTCTAAAAATAACATGTGAAAACCCACTTAAGATGCAGGGAAGAGAGATTAGAATTTTGAAAGATATCCCGTGGAAGATAAGACAAAGAAGGAGAGAATATGCATCCTTATCTCAAAGTCTCAACCAGAATTCAATTTCTTTTAGATGGTTAACTCCAGAAGGTGTCCTTTTTACCTTTGAAAGCCAGAGATACAAGATTGATTCAGTATTTAAAGAGGAAGACTTTATGGAAAGACATGGATCAAAACTGAATGAATGGGCCTACAAGAAAAAGAAATCCAAAACAGATTGCAAACTAGAAAAAGAACCAGAAATCTCTACTCAGGACTAGACATGGGCAAGAACTAGAAAAAAATTGGACCATGGGGTTCGTGGTTCATGGGATTTCCACGAACCACAAACTGGCACAGAACTGGCCCAGTAACAAACCAGTTCGTGGGGTTTAAATGCCCCTTTCCAGCAGGGCTGCCATTTGAGGGGCGGGAGGGCACGTTTTTGTATCCTCTGCTGTCACGCGGGCCAGCAGGGCAGTGGAGGAGACCTCCACCACCCCAGCATCAGATGGAAGGTAAGTGGGGGGGCTGGGGCTTGGGAGGGGGTGAGGGGCTGGGGGACTGGGGGCTGGGGCTTGGACTGTTTAAAGGGCTCTGCTGCTTGCAAGTGGCAGGTCCCTTTAAACTATCAGCTAGAAGTCGGTGAGGGGGGATCCTCTCTGCCGCCTACCCCCTGCTGCCTCCCCTGGGAAAATGGCCATTTAAACTGGCTCTTTAATATGAACCAAATGAACCAGTAGTCCAGTTCGTGGAAGTTCATGGAAACAAGCTTCCACGAACCCTAGGTCGCGAACCCCGAACCAGGCTGGTTCATGGGTTTTTTGGGTTTGTATTTAGGTTCGTGCCCATCTCTACTCCACACTACACAGCATTGGAAGAAGAGCTGGAAAGTGAACTGACGAGAGCTTCAACAAGTGGACCTAAAACACAGAGAATGCTGAGAAAGAATAACGATGGTAGGAAGAAGGGACATCCTTAATGGAGGGAAAGACTATAATTTTTTTCAACCAATATTAATGGTCTAAATTTGGCAGAGAAGAGGAGGAGAACTTTTAAACAATTAAAAACTTTAAATGCAGATATCATTTGTCTACAAGAAACACACATAAGAAGGAAAAATCAGCATTACTTGTTACATAAAAAATTAGGTCATATGTTTGCATCAATGGACTTGGTTAAGAAAAGAGGCATAGTAGTTTATATAAAGCCAGAATTGGAACCTTAGTTTGTTCAGCGGATGACAGTAGATACTTATTGGTAGAGATTTCTACAGGAGGAAAGAAATGATTTATGCACCAAATGATCAACAAGAAAAATTTTATAATTCATTAAATGGAGTTTTGGCATCCTTTGACTATGCAGATATTTGTTTGATTGGCGATTTTAATGCTGTTTTTGATCAAGACAGATAGAAAGTCCAGTAAAAAAGAGAAATAGGCCTCCTACCGAGATCCTTTCTAAAACTAGTGGAAGAATTTAAATTGATCGATGTTTGGAGATTGAGGAATCCTACGGGAAGGGACTATACATTTTATTCTGATAGCCACACGTCCTGGTCTAGAATTGATATGCGCTGGCTCTCTGCAACTTTAATACAGGAAGTTAAAGATTTTGATATACTGCCAAGAACATTTGCTGACCAGTATCCGATATTGCTTAAAATAAACGATGATACTAAGAAATTTAGATGGAGATTAAATGTACAATTGTTGAAAAACAGGTAATTTGTACAAGAGGCAAAGGAAGAAATGAAATATTATTTTCAACAAAACATAAATCCAGAAACACATATGTAAATTGTTTGGGATGCAAGTAAAGCCTTGTTTAGAGGACTAGCAATAAGATATGTGACCAAGCAGAAAAGGGGAAGAAAACAAAAATATCAAGAGATTATAGATTACCTGGAGAAAAATGAGAGAGGCTTAAAAAGAGATCCCTGAAATTTGCATTTAAAACCTAATATTAAGATATTACAAAATCAAGTTAATTTATTATTAGCTGAAAAAATTGCTAAAAATGTTAAATTCGCTAAACGGAATTACTTTGAATATGCAAATAAACTCGGACGATGGCTTGCTTATAAACTCAGGAAAGAAAGAGAAAAGAGAATGATACATGGACTATATGATGCTACAAAGATAGAGAGGACACAAATGGAAGATCTGAAGAAAATAGTGGAGTCTTTATAAACAATAATATGGGAAGGTAGAGATACCAATAGAGGATCAAAAGCACTTTTTACATAAGCAATACCTCCCTAAACTTTCAGAGGAGAATAAGAGAATTCTTAACAACCCTGTGACAGTGATGGAAGTAACGAAGGCTTTACACAAGCAAAATATTGGGAAAACTCTGGGACCAGATGGATTACCAGCAGAGTATTATAAATCGATGGAAGATGTTATTCTACTACCCTATAAGAATACAATTGCTACAGTGATTGAAGAAGGGACTGTACCAGAATCTTGGATAGATGCCACTATTTCGTTGATTCATAAAGAATGCATGGACTTAAAAAAATTAAGAATTATAGACTGATAGCTTTATTAAATTGCAATTATAAAATGTTTTTTTCAATACTAGCTACGAGGCTTAAAAAATACTGCAGGAAATAATACAGGAAATACTGCAGGAAATACTAAACTGGATTTCTCCCTAAAAGACAAATGAGAAATAATATTAGAACTACGCTTAATTTACTGGAATACTATGAAGTATACTCCAAAAAAGTGATGGCTATGATATTTTTGGATGCTGAAAAAGCTTTTGATAACGTCAGTTGGCAATTGTTTATAGTGCAAATGAAAGAAATGGATTTTGGAGTAAATTTCATAAGAGCAATAGAAGCTATATATAAAAACACAAAAGGCTAAAATCATTATTGACTGATACAATCTGGATAGGAAAAGGGACAAGACAAGGGTGTCCACTCTCACCTTTGATTTTCATATTGACATTGGAAGTATTGACAAGAGCTATTAGAAAGGACCCTATAATTAAGGGAGCAACAGTTAAAGGACATTTGCTGATGATTTAATGTTCATATTAAAAGATCCAATGGACTTCATAAAGCAATTAATGCACCATATTAAAGAGTATGGTGCAATGACAGGAATGAAAGGGAACGATCAAAAGACAAAAGTTATTACAAAAAACATGACTTCAATACAAGAAATGGAATTAATTAAATCGACAGGATTCCAATCAGAAAAGAAAGTAAAATATTTGGGAGTATATATATCTGCAAAAAGTAGTTCTTTGATGAAAGATAACTACGCGAAACTACAACAAGAGATCAAGAAAGATCTAGAGAGATGGCGACATCTTCAAATATAGTTTATGGTAAGGACTGCGGCCCTCAAAATAAATACTCTTCCACGCCTCATGTTTTTATTTCAAACTATTCCCATCTACATCAATTAATCCTTTTTGAAAGAGCTGAATAAGCTAATCTCAAAATTCATCTGGCAAGGGAAAAAAACGAGAATTAAATTGAAAGCACTTCAAGATTTTAAAGAAAATGCAGGCTTTTCACTCCCAGATTGGCAAACGTATTACAGAGCATGTTGTTTGGTGTGGATGAAAGAGTGGATTATGTTAGATAAGACTGTTGGCAATTGAAGACCATGATTTAAAGTTAGGTTGGCACGTATTTGTTTGGTACGGTAGAGCTACTGTCTATAAATTTTTTAAAAATCAAATAATAAAGAAATCTATTATTTCAGTATGGGAAAATGTACCATTAATATATACTAAAATGCCACAATGGGTCTCCCCCTTGGAAGCTTTTACTCAGCTGAACATAATCTCAACAGAGAAAATTTTTAGATATAAAGAATTATTGGATGATAAAGGGTCTTTAAAAACAAAAGAAGAATTGATGAACCAAGATATCAATCTAGATTGGTGGTCAAGAGTACAGATTGAGTCCAGATATCAAAAAGATAAAAAAATGGCAGGGAGGGGGTTATATGGAGCAAACTGAGTTTGAAAAGCTTCTGATGAAAAGCTGCTTAAAAATGTATATATTTTAATGCGAATAAAGAAGGAAAATGAGGTGGCAAAAGGTTTTAAGATTAAATGGGCACAAAAGTTGGGATATGAGATTGATTCAGAACGATGGAATAAAGTAGGGAAGGTTAATATGAAAATAACTAAACTGGTACATTTTAAAGAGAATATATAAAAAATGTTTTATAGATGGTATCTAACTCCAGATAGATTAGCTAAAATGTACAAAAATACTCCAAGTAAATGCTGGAAATGTGGAAAATGTACAGGAACTTTTTATCATATGTAGTGGATTTGTAAAGTTGTACGTAGATTTTGGATAATAATGACACATACAGTACTCCATACAAATTTACAGACACCAATACCTTTTAAGCCAGAATTGTTCCTATTGAACTGCATCCGAGACAAATTTAACAAAGATCTAAAACATTTTATAATATATAGACAGCAGCTAGAATTCTATTAGCATTTTTTTGGAAACAACAAATAATACCAACTCAAGAAGAACTAGTGGGAAAGTTTATGGAAACAGCGGAGATGGATAAATTGACAATGATATTAAAAGGGAAAATGGAAGAAGAGTCCGCCGGATCCTGCATACCATTCTACAACTGGATTTCAAATAAACACAAAGACTTGAATTTGCCAAGAATGTAAAAGGACTCAAATGTCTTATTAATAATAGTATATCTTATTACTAAGAATGTTTAATGATATATTGAGCATTGCTGTAAGCAGAATATTATGGATATATTTACTTTTCCTTTCTCCTTTTCCTAACTATACTCTTTTTCTGCTTTTGCTTTGCTTTGCTTTTCCCCCTTTCCCTTCCCTTTATTTGCTACTTATTTGAAAACTAATTAAAAAAATTGTTTTTTAAAAAAGAAGGGCCACAGCACCTTGCTGCTTGCAAAGCCCAGCTCCCTGCTTCCTGTCCTTGTAGGGAGCTGTGGTGGTGGTGGTGGTGGTGGAAGGTCCCACGAGCATCCCACAACTGGCTGGAGCGCTGCCACTTGGGCGGCCTCAGCAGTGACTCCAGCCAACACGCCTGGGCTGCTGCAGCTACTGCAGTGGTGGCGTGAGCTGCTGTTGCTCTGCTAAAGTCCTCAGTTCTCTGCTGGCCTCCTCCTGCTGTGCCTGGCCCTCCTGCTCCTTCAACAGGCTCCTCAGTGGCCCGGAGACTGATGATGAGTCTGCGAGGACCAGGTGTGGTGGTGGAGTTCCCCTATGTTCTCCACTGGCCAGGAAATTGGTAGTAGCCCCAAGTCGGGGTGAACCACTCCAGACAAATTAGTACAAGTCAGTAATTATATGATAACTTTTGTTCTACAAGATAGGTTTCTAGAGATGAATTTTTCATTTTATTATGTCCTTAGGGTTAATCATAACTTCCAAACTCTCCAAATCATTGTGTATGTGAATTCTTTGCTAGAGGAAATTAAATCAGGTTTACTACAGGTGGATTTCATTTGGGACTGAATATAAAAATGGGCATTGTACCTCATCGCCACATTCTGTGATTCTTTCTGTAATATTCATGGTTACTATAGTATAGTATAGTATAGTATAGTATAGTATAGTATAGTATAGTATAGTATAGTATAGTATAGTATAGTATAGTATAGTATAGTATAGTATAAACTTGACATGATTTTTCCCAAACTATTTATATTGTTATGTTTTTGAGTTTCATTTGGCATAAACTTAGTTAAACCACAGGTAGAGCAAATTTTTAAAAATAATTGTTAAACATGGTTGGGGTATTTATTTTTTATTTTTATAGGGTGTGTGTTCCCCCTATAGTAAAATAACATCCTGTCCAGAACCAAACAATACAATACAAGTCTGCTGCCTCAATTATTTTTTAAAAAATTATAATATCAAAAATTATCACCTAAGTAAAGAAAAGGAAATAATTTCTGTAAAAAGGTGGGGAATCTAAAAAGTAGCTTGCTTGCTTACCTCCATCTAATTCTTCAGCACCAAAATGATTCCGGTAGAACAGCATAATCTCAATCTTGTAGCATTTGTAGATGGTCACTAAACAAACAAGTAGCAGCAGAATAGCACCAAGTCCACCAGCAAGCTCAACGGTATACATTAGCTCTGCAAAGAATTATAAAACATAATCACAACTACATTGTGAACTAAAGGAAGTTATTTATATAAATGTCTAAAACAAACCCTTCAAATATAATATATTTGACTCAAATCAATATATCTGGCTTTCCTTTATGCAAGTAGGGCATGTGCTTCTCTGTTTGGTTTGCACAGATATATTATAGTGTCATAAACAATCACTAATGTTATCTTTTGTTCAAGTAAACATTGACAAAGCAGGCATATGGGACAAACAGAGCAATTCACCTGTGAGACTGCATTCCTCAATACATTTATGTCAATCATGCAGGGTAAAGCTAAAGACATCCTTTTTTTCCTTTCATGAATGTAAATATGTGAAGACAAATTATTCCACGTCTCCCAGAATCTCCTGGTTTGGCTGTGTGTTAATATCCTTGGCACCATTCCCTGTTGATATGCAATTCATCTTCCCATTCAGCTCTCCATAAACAGGCTTGCCTTTTTGTTTTAGATGTTGCAAATCATCCCAATTTGTCATTTCTGACATTTCAACTTGGAACGTGACCACTTTCTTGTGCTACCTTGTTCCACTGTTGATTACATGATGGACTGAGATCACTGTCAGTTTCCAAGGATAAAAATGGCTTAAACAAATGCAGTTGTATCTCTCATCAACAGTAATCTCCTTAGTCATTTTACTTATCAGATAATAACTATAAGCAGCCATCATCATCTTTGCCCATTGCCCTCATATTGGTCAAGAAATTGCACATAAAAGATATGAGTGATATACTACGAAATGTCATAAGGTTCTTGTATTTTTTATAGGATGTATTGAAATAAGAGGCAAAAATCATCTGTCATTTTCTTTCTCTCCTAAAAACAAGTTATAGGTTGTATTATTTCTAGCTTTTAAAAAATGGCTTTGGCTGGAATCAAGAACTGATATAAAAGAGGGCGTGACAGATCAAAATACAAATTGAAAGAGAATGCAAAAGTTTTTTTTTAATTGTGCTGTGAATGCAGTAATAACTGACTAGGTAAATTTTTAAAAGCCTGTCTTTACAATGGTGGCAAAAGTGCCATCAAGTCACAGCTATGGTTATGGTGACACTATGAACTTGTACCTAGTTCCATTACTACAAATTTTATGTGGGTTGAATGTTACAATTGTTGCTGGCTTTTTTTGCAAACATATTGGAAGATCATGGAGTTACACTGCCCTCATGCTTTACTGTACTCATACAAAAATTATTAGGGATCCCTTATATCTATGAAATAAGCTTAAGTCTCATTGGTTCAAGGAACTTATGCAACAAATAGAGTGCCTTTGTTTTAATTACAGACAGGGGTGGACATAGCCACAGGGCAATGGGGGCAGCTCCCCTGGGCTTTGGGGATCCCCCATGGAAAGCCCCAACCACACAGCTGCCACAGTACTGCTGTTGCTGGTCTTTGGAGTTGCAGTTGGCAGAGCAGCAACTTTAGAGCAGCAACCAAAGCAATAAACTATCCCCTGTACTTTTTAATATCTACATAAAACCATAGGGTGGGATCATCTGGAACTTTGGGCTGGGTGGTCACCAATACGTGGATAACAATTAGCTCTATCTTGTGTTTCCAGCTGATACTAGGCAGGCTGTAGAAACCATGAACTGGTGCTTGGAGGCAGTTTTGAAGTGGATGTGGGCCAGCAAACTGAAGCTTAATCCAAACAAGATGGAACTACTTTTGGTGAATGGAAGGTCTGACCCAGGATTTAAGGTGTCGGGCATTGTAGATGGGGTTGTACTCCCCCTGAAGGAACAGATCTGCAATTTATGGTGCTCTTGGACCCAGGCCCACTCCTGGATAAGCAGATGGCAGCTGTGGCCAGGAATGCCTTCTACCAGTTTTATCTGGTTAGCCAGCTGCAACCTTTCCTAAGCAGAAAAGACTGGGCCATTGTGGTAGACACCCTGGTTACATCTAGATTAGATTACTGCAATTCACTCTGCATGGAACTGCTCTTGAGAAGTGTTCAGACTCTTTAATTGGTGCAGAATGCTGCAGCCAGGATGTTGACTGGAGTGGGTCATAGGGACCATATCACTTCAGTCTTGGCCTATCTATACTGTTTCAGGGCATAATTCAAGGTGCTGGTGCTGACCTTTAAAGCCTTATATGGTTTGGGAATCAATGTATCTAAAGGAATGACTGTTCCCTTATGAATCTACCAGACCACTATGGTTATATTTGGATACCATACTTCAAGTAGCCCTGCCTTCTGATATTAGCTGGGTGACAACCCAGGAGTGGGCCTTCTCAGTTGCAACACCAAAACTCTTGAACGGTCTCTTCAAGGCAGACGTCTGATGGCTGCATAGCTGATTGCTTGCTGTGAAGCCACCTCACCATACAGACATTGACTAGGTGGCACAAATGGCTCTGAAAACCATTTGGCTTCCCAGCTCACTCTAGCCACACCTCCCAATGTAGAGGAGAAGGTAAGCAGGCTTCCATGGTGCTGGAGTGGCTGACTTGTGTGCCTACAATGAGTGCCCTGCTACCTGTTTACTGCTCCAGAGGCATGCCCTCCACCCAGCTGCCCACTTTCCATGCTGAGTGCGCCACCCTCCTTGCTTCCCAGGCTGGCAGCAAGCACCCCATTTGTCACACTGGTTGCAAGCACCTGCTTGTGGGGAGAGCTCACACCTACCTGCATGAGGGTTCAGACTGCCCCTTGCTTGGGGGAAAGTATTGCCCCAGTGGGGTAATGGCAGCAGTGTCTGGGGCCCTATTCTAGACTTTTGCCCAGGGCCCCGGAACCACTAGAACCACACAGAAGGCAGTGAGGTTCATTTGATACCTCAAGAATCCTGATCATCACTGGCTTCCCACTAACATTAGGGAATTTTATTTCTAAGATTGCATATGAATTTTCTTTACACTGTTCTGCTTTAACTATACAATATCATATATTCAATTAAATAAGGAGCTAGAGCGGAAAAACATGAACAATATTTTACTACCTAAGTATGTTTACACTTTTGTTACTGTGATGCACAGTGCCATTATAAAAATGTCAATGCTCTCTAAAAGAAAAGAAAATGTAATTAAAATATGGTTTTGTTTTTCGAACAAAACGTTCATTTTTCCACACCACTCGGTTCATGGGTATAATGGAAACATCTTCATAACCTACAATTTTAAGATCAAGACTGTCGGCCTATTGGAAATTTCTTATCCGTAAGCAAAAAAGTTTGTTTTCTTCAAATAAATAACCCCTACAACAGTTTCATTAGAATAGTAATAAAACAGTTTAGGAAATAAATGGAAATGAAAATCACATGGCACTGGCTCACCAGAGCCCTGTTTATCATTTTATGCCACATGTGATGCAGCTGTTCAGTGGTAACCAGAAGAAGAGGATTTAATATGCTGTGCTGCTAGGTGTAAAATATACCATTTGTGTGCCTGCTATAATGATGATACATTAAGGTATGGGTTAATACTAACATAGAAAAAGAAGCCTAGAAATATCAGATTGAACTCAAAGGATTTCATGGTTTTTTTTTCTCTTAAACAATTGTGCATGTTGTTGAATGGTTATGCTACTGTACCATTTCCTTTGGAATCACAGAATGTCTCTTGATTAATGTTTTTGGACCTTACAGGTTTGTTGGGACTACCTCTATTTTGTGAAATGCTGCCATATACCTGAGGCATCTATACTAATTTTAGCTAGACTTGGGCATGAAACGGAAAAAGCCTGAAATGAGAGTTTCATGTTTGTCATGATCCATGAATCACGAATCATAAAACTTCATGAAATTGACATGTTTGCTGAAACAATTCGTTAGTTTCGTGATTCGTCAGAACCCGGGGCATTTCAATGGCCCCCTTCATACCCAGAGATGCCAAACTCACAGGGAGACTTCAGCAGGGAGAGGCTCTAAACCAAAACCAAAGGAAGCAGCAAGAGTGTGAGCCCTCAAAAGAGCAGAAAAAGAACTGAGAAGAAACAAAGACAAGAAAATAAAAAAGGGGAAGCCTAAGCCCCAGAGCTAGGCTAATGCCTGAGACTAGGGTGAGGGAGGGTGGAGAAAAAAAGCACCCTCACCCAAAGACCTTCCCACAGCAAGACCAAGAGCTGGAAATAAGAGGCTTCTTTCAGTCTCCTTTTAAAGCAGCCACCGCCAAAAGCACTAATTCTTCCACACACTCTCCCACTCCAATCCCAGCAACAGGTCCTCCTCCCTCTCCCTCTGTCTACTGGGACTGAAAACATGAGGCAGAGAGAGGTACCTTTTATAAAAAATGCTGACAGAGCAGAACAAGAGGTCTGTGGTTGGCTGATAGACCTGCCTAACAGGGTTGGAGGGGTGAGATTGGTGTGCCCATGGCTACAGAAGGCCCACCTCCTTGGTTCCCTAGGGGATTGACCCCCAGCTCCTGGCTGTATAGAGTAGAATGGAAGCTCTCCAGATGGCTAGGAGAGCTGTTAATCAAGGGTAAGTGGGCTAGGATTGGGGTTTCCAATGGCAACAAAAGGTCTGGGCCCATTGTTGCCTAAGGAACCAATGGATCTGCGCCAGCCTGTCTGTAATTACAAATCGTTCATGAAGCTAATGAAACAGCCCAAAAAGTTGTGAATTTCGTGGTAATTTCGTGATAACCGCGGCCCCACAAAACGCTGTTTTGCAACACACAAAACGGCCCATTTCGTGAAAAAATTTGCTTCGTATTTCAATTTGTGCCAATGTCTACTTTTAGCATGTGAAGCACGCCATAGAGAAAATAACAACAACAACAACAACAACATTTGATTTATATACTGCCCTTCAGGACAACTTAATGCCCACTCAGAGCGGTTTACAAAGTATGTTATTACAAAGTATGTTATTGAGCTCCCAATATTGTGCACAAAACCTGTATTTGATTTTGCTTTCATTTTGAAAAAGCATTACTTTCCATTAAAATTGTTACTTTTAGGAATGGTATATGTCACTTGCAGGATTTAACTGGCCAAATTTGATATACTTAGGAGAAAGCATAGGCAGTAAAGGAAAAATATACTTTCAGCTGTAACTTTTTTTCTCCAAAATTCATATGGATTGTATTCCTCTCACCCAAGGGAACATTCCTATCAAATGCCAGGCATTTGTCTCTATTCTGCCTCACTTGGGTTGCCAAGTATGCAATATGGGTTGGTGGTTCAGGGATCACGAACAAAACATTTGTGCTTATTAAAAGAAAATCCTTAGTCAAACAGCCTGTAATATCATTGATGAAAACATTATGAAAATCTATTGCTCAGTCCTCTTTTGATAGGAAGTTCAAAGACCCCTGCTGCTGTAGACTACTGACCTCCCCCCCAAATATTACTCCTACAGCATAGAGATCCTTATGAACAGTGTGAGGAGAGAAACAGCAAAAAGCAACTCCCCCATACACAGAAGGAAAGGTACTTCTGTCAGTGGAAAAATTTAAATTAATTTTTGAAATAATAACATTAGGTAAAACAGATTTTTGTTTCATTATTTGTTTGTTAATATCAGTATGAATATTTACAAAAAGTGCAAGTTGTTTCAGATATGTCTAGCCTTTGTGTTTAAATTACAGACTGTGTCCTTTTAAAAACTTCAGAGGAAAGTTACTCGGCATTTCTTAGGGGAAATGGCATTGTCCCCTCAGTCGGAATGAAAGGCAGACACAGTATTTGGGTTCTAAAATGGGCCGCTTTATTACAATTACAACAATTAAACATAAACTATGGCAAGGGCCTAACTAGCGGTACAGATCAGGCCCTGGGATCACTCCTGGACCCCGCCCTGACCTGTCTAGGCGAGACACCCGCTGCCCCGGGTGCGAGCCATCCATGGTATGGCTGGGACCCAGCCTGGCCAGGTGAAGTGGTTCACCCCTGTAAAGTTCCCCCACCCGGCCATACGGCAGCGGGGGGAGACTGGCTTGTCCAGGGGTTCCCCACCCAGGGCGTCTGACCTCGCAACTGGGCCTTACGGCAGCCAGCCGCTCCTGACAAACTCCAATTCCCCACCAATGGGGAGGTGCTAAGGGTGCTCACCGGCCCGCTCAAATATCCCCCTAACTTAAATCCTGAGGGAATTACCTCAGTCCCACCATGCCAATTACCTTCCTCTTCTCACAGTGCAAGGTAGGCGGAAAAAACTCCATTCCCAAGTGCCAATCAGGGACAGGGAGAGAAAAATTCCTACCTGGCCCCAAAAGGCGACCGGCTAATCCTGCACTGCAATAGGGTGAGGTGGGTGGGCCGAGCACAAGGCACAACTGAAGGCAATGGGGCGAAGAAGCCAGCTAAGGCTACAGACTCTGCCCCCAATGCTAAGCCCTGGATGCCAGGGTGTGCCTTCTGCTTTCCTCCTTCCAAGGAGGCAAAGAGCAGCCACCGGCCTGAGTGGCTGTTGTCACTGGCCGGGATGGCTGAATTCTGTTAAAAACAGCACATGAATGAGTGCCAAAGAGTAACATTTGAGGGCCAGGCAATCATTTAGTTACAATTCAAAGGACAAGAATCCGGGGAACTATAACAGTAAACTATCAAGAACAATTAATATATATATATATATATTTTACATGTGCAAAGTGCTAAAGTGCAAGTGTATACAGAATCAATACAAAGTGCATGAGTTACAAGCATTCAGGGGTAGTCTGTCAGTAAATAATTAATCACAACAATTCAATATATAGTCTCAACTGGTGGACAGAGAGTACGCAGAGGTGGGAGAAAAGCGTCCTGCTTGAGCTGGAAATCAGTCCATTAGTCCATAAGTCCACAGATCATTTAGTTACAGGCAATTAACAATAGTTGTTCTGTAGCGCAAACTGAGACCTACTCTAAGGGAAAAACCATTGATTACTATTGCAGCTGTAGAGATTTTTTTTTAAAAAAAATAAATTGAAACAAGATTTGATACAAGCATTTTGACCAGTGAGTAAACTTTTTTTCTTATTGGGATGGTTTGACCAAGCAACACAGTGAAAGAAAACTGCTAATTAAAATAAAGTACCAATATTCTCTAGACATATTGAATGATATCATGGGTAATAAATGCATTCATTTTACACTAATCCTACCATAATTATCACATGCACTTCTGGGATGTATCTTTGATCTGCACCTGGTTTTAATTTTCGATAAACCTTCTCAGCAATGTCACAGAGGTAATTTACTTATCATTAGCTGCACTTGCACAGAGAAGTAAATAAATGAAAAAGTGCTCTCAGAACATTACATCTACCACTTACTTATCTTCCTGAGAGGCTTTACACATAATGGCCTGCGATAATATCCCTAACTTCATAATACATAGCAATACTGTTGTATCAAACACCATAATGCATTTTTGATGGATAAGTGCATTTGAGTGTGCAATTCTCAATTTATGTATCTGTTTTATAAGGCACCTGAATCTGAATTTTTAATGCCTATTAAAGTATTTTCTGGCATAGGGGCCACAAGGGATTGAGACCATGGTAGCAAGAAAGGTTCTAGTATATAATTGAAATAGACCTTCTCTGCAATTATTAATCTTTAATTTAAAAAGCCAATGGGTACCTATCTTATTTCCTTGCAAAACAAAAAGATAAAGTTGGTGAAAAAATGTGGTAGAAAAACCTCTCTTTACCTACAAGTTTCTAAACTAAAATTAGAGTCCCTGTGTGGTTATTTCTATTAACAAAACACACTATGAAAATCCAATTAGGGTTTTTTAAATGTCTTGTCCACAGGCAAGCACTTTCAAAATTACATAAACATCTCCACACAACATTCAAATTGCGGTGACAAGAAATTAGCAAATTAGACAAAATATCATTTGTTTTTAAAGGCAACTTCCCCAAAGGATTCTGAAACACAATGTATGATATAAGCTTGATTATAGCCAGGTCATAACCTTCTTTAAGATTCTGTAAGAAATAGACCTCAGGCAGGCCAGTGCCAAGATGGACTGCCTTGGTTGCCTGTAGACCTGATTCCGAACAGTTTTTGATGCTCATTTTCACTTTTTTTTGGTATAAAAAAAGTTCATCTGGTTTTCAGTGTGCTTTTGGCTTTTTTCTCAAAATGTGAAATTGTAGAATAGGGACTTTTAATAAACAACAGGCTAGGTCAGAAACAAAAGGTTCAACCATAATCAGGCAAGAAACAGTTTTTAGCACTGTTTAGTAAACCCCCTGGATAAGAGGTTGCATGAGGGTTTTCATATGAGGTTACGTTGGGGTAAACATTACTTTGTGGAACTGGCAAACTATTTAACATCATTGGAAGTAAAAGGGTTCAGAAGAGCATTCACTCTTGCTAGGTGCTCTCCTCTTCCCTCTGCCGTACTTGAAGGCAAGTACAAGAACATTCCCTTTACCGAAAGGCTCTGTACTTGCCAAACAAGGGAGGTTGAGACTCTGGAACATATGTTTTTCTTATGTCCGTATTATAAGCTGGCACGCAATAAGTTTATTAGAGATGTGCGCTTCGGGTATCCGATTTGAACCCCCCCCCCGCAATTGGGCCTAATTTGGAAATACCGAAGCAAAGATTTCTGAAGCGATTCAGATCACTTCGGAAGCCTTCGGGTTAGCTGGCAGCGGTCCTTTGCTGTCTGTTTGCATTTGTTGTGGTGGCATTTGCAAACAGCCAGCAAAGTTCTGCAGGAAGATCAAGCTTCCTGTGCTTTCTTAGAAGAGGGGAGGGGGGAGAAGGAGTGAGTGACTCACTACCTCCTCCTAACCCCCTCCCATCTTGCAAAAAAAGGCAGGAAGCTTTGCTTTGCTGGCTGTTTGCAATGCAATACAATGCAATGCAATGCAAGCAGCCATCAAACTCAGAGATTCCCGCCTAATTTATAGGTTCGGAGGGATGAGGAGAGGTGAGTGACTAGACTAGGAGTACAAGGGGGAGGAGGGAGGGGGATCAGGGAGGGGAGGGGGAGTTAGGAGTGTCCAATCCCACTGCTGCATTCTCCTTCCAGCCAATGGAATCTCTGGAAGGACATGCAGCAGGGGATTTACATTAGAGGCTGGCCTTTGGGGCAGCTTCCATTGTGTTCCTGCTGGCCTAGAGAGAGACTTTGAGTGCCTGTTTCTCTCTGTCTCTGTATTGTGGCCTCTCCTGGACTTCTGCGAGGAACTGACTGACTCAGCACTGGACTTCAGGAAACTAGTAGGAGGGTCAGTCAGTGACTTACTGGCTTTTCTATTTAGGGGGAAGTGGTAGGTTTTTGCTTGTTTGGGAGGGGGGGAGGGAATGGAATTTAATTTGAAGCTTTTCACTGTAATTACTCTTTATTTTTTGTGAGGGTGGATTCTTTTGTGTGTGTGTGTGTGTGTGTGTGTATGTTTGTGGTGGCCTTTTTTTTCTTTGAGTGGCTGCTGGCTGGAGCATTTGTTTGGAGGGGGAGGCTGGTCTTGTTTTAAGGGTTTATAGGGCTTTTATTTTCCAGTTGCTGTTGGGCGGGGGCCTTAAAGGTTTAAAGGGTTAGAGACTTGATTTTTTTCAGTTGTTGCGGGAGGAGTTAAAGGTTAATAGTATTAGTTATCCAAATTAACCTGCTTCCATTCTGTTCCTTGCCTAGAGAGACTCCCACTGCTGCTGGGACTGGTAGTCTCCAGTTTGGCTGCCACTGAGGAGCAGAGGACTTCACCTGGAGGATTCCTGCCTGCCTGCCAGCCTGACCATCACTTGACTGCAGGACTGGTGAGAGAGTCAGTCAGTGACTCACTGGGTTTTCTATTGGGGGGGGAGGTGGTGGGTTTTTGCTTGTCTGGGTGGGGGAAGGGTAGGGAATTTAAAGTTACTGTTGGGGCTTGATTTCAATTGTTGCGGGGGGAGTTAAAGTTTTTAAGTGTTAAAATTAGTGCTGTTTGTTGTTTTAGCTGTGTTTGATTCTACTTTGGGTTTCCCATAATAGTTTTACTTATAAATAGTGTTTTTAAAAGGTAGGCTAGTTGTAGGCCTTCACTGAATATTTGATAGGAAACCAAGGGTAGTTTCCCCCAATAAATAGGCTTCTGTAGGAAAAGAATTAGTTAGAGTTAGGTTCTGTTCAAATTTTATATATCTATAAAAGGCTAACGCCTCTCTCTCTCAGGAGTCGTACATGTTGGTGACCATGAGTGACCTGTGCATTAAGGGCACTTTCGCCGAGCAGGACAGGAACCTCACCCAAGCCAGAGATGCCCTCTGTGTGCAGGTGAGGCATAGGCAGGCCAAGAGGGGCCACCTGTCATCAGAGGAGATGGGCGGGGGACCCAGTGCTGCAGGTCACTCTTGGGCCCCTTCTGAGCAGGCTCCTCTCGCAGCCACCATCAGAATATCCCATGGAGATGGAGATTCTCCGGTGGGCCCTTGGCCCATCTGGGATCGTGAGTCATGTGAGAGAGGATTTAGCAGAGGCAGTAGTCAGGGACTACCTTGCAGAGCCCTGGGAGCTGCAATCCACTGAGCTACTGGGCCAAGAAGAAGGCAGTCTGGCTGGACCTCTCCCTCGAGGCACAGCAGCTCCTCTCATGCCCTCTGACGAGCATGGAGAGCAAGCACATCTTTTCCTATGTGGGCGACATTGTCAGCCCACATCGCACTTGCCTTCTCCCATGGAGAGTTGAGCAGTTGGTCTTCCTGAAGGTCAACTCTCAGCTCTTCAATTTCTCAGGAGTAGACTTCCAGAGTGATTGAGGTGAGCCCTCCTTGTGGCCTGCATCCTCTGTGAGTCTAGAACCTGGGGAATCATGCTCTTCCCTACAGTAGAAATACAGCAGCAGGAGGGTGGGTCTCAGTGGCAAAGGGAATGCACCCTGCAATTTGGCTCTCCTCCCCAACAAGGGAAAAAAACCACTCCAAAACTGTCACAGTCACTGTGGGCACAAATTTATTCTGATATTTAAGGAAACAGGCCCCAGAAATGTTGATTGCCACTGGAGGGAGAGACAGGTTAGGCTAGGGACTTTCACAGTAGGACACTCAGAATAGCAGCCAAACTAAGCTACTGATGAGGAGACTGTTGTTTAATGTTGTTAGCTATTGTAAAATGTGGTAAACTGTTATTGATGTTAAATTTAAAATGTTCATGTTTAAGGGGTGGGGGAGGAGTGGGGCAGGTAGATATGGTGTGGGTGGGGGCCAGCTGATGATGAAGGCTACATCCCAACACTACCTCACAGGTGTTTTCCAGTTCAGCCTGAAGCTGTGGTGTGTGGGGGGGGGGGGAAGGCTCTGCAACCGTGCTCTGCAAATTCCATTGTGTTGTGCTTGTGGCCAGGTGCTGTTCTGCTCTGTGGTGTTTCCCCACTGGCTGAACTCAGAGCCCGGGTGCAGGAAATGTCAATGGTTCTGTTGGACTAAGTTGCAAGAGTGTCCCCCAGTTCATTTTGGTTTGGGAGGAATGGCTGTTTGTCTTCATGCTGTGAAACTTAAAGCCAAGGAATAAAATGTTTTTTGCAAGCAATTGTGTGTGTGTGTGTGTGTTTCTGTGATTCTCTGGTTTGAAGTTAGCTGCAGTACTATTATATAGGAGACTGGTGCGTTGTACTGTGCCTTCATGCTGTGAAACTTAAAGCCAAGAAAGTAAGTGTTTTTGCAAGTAATTGTGTATTTGTGATTCTCTGGTTTGAAGTTAGCTGTGGTACTATTATCTAGGAGACTCTTGTAATGTGTTGTGCTGTGCCTTCATGCTGTGAAACTTGAAGCCAAGAAATAAATAAAATGTTTTTGTAAGTAATTGTATATTTGTGATTCTCTGGTTTGAAGTTAGCTGTGGTACTATTATCTAGGAGACTGTTGTGATGTGTCACACTAGTGTCATGTCATGTGCCTTTAATGCTGTAACTGAAAGCTAAAAAATAAAAAAATTGAACTTGATTCAATGTGTGTTTGTGTGTTATTCTCTGGTGTGAAGGTTAGTTCACATCATAGGGAACAATGGGGAGTGGGTGGCCAGCCTGCTCTGGGGGTGGTGGGGAACTTGAGGGTGTGTGCCTGTGGTTCAGGTGTGCTTTCCCAGGGACAAGCTTGCACTCAGGAGTGTTCCCTCCACTGTGGCACACCTGGCCTGTGCATAATTGCCTTGGGAAAGACAGTTTAAAAGTTCTCATCATAGGGAACAATGGGAGTGGCTGTCCAGCCTTCTCTGGGGGTAGTGGGGAACTTGGGGGGTGCATCTTTGGGTCTGTGCAGATGTTGGGGGGTAGATTGAAAGGGGGATTATGCCTGTGGCCATGGATGCCACATTCCATGTGCTCCTGCTGTGGGAGTCTAGATTTTCCCATAACAGGAACCAATGGAAAGTGGCTGGCCAGTTACTGCAAGGGTGGATAGGGTTTTTTTCAGGGGGTGGTGGTTCTGATGGGGTAGTGTAGCTGGACTGTGGCTGTGGCCATTGGCAGCCCCAATCCATGTGTTTCTGCTGTGTGACATGGCCCCCCCAAAGTCAAATTTCCCTGAAACTTGGGGAGGGCATGGTAGGACAGGTAGGAGCAGGTCTCCTAACATTTGGTGCATTTTGCATGCAAAATGCCACCCCAAGCCACCTAGAAAGCCCCCTTTTTTCCCACAGGGTATAATGGAAATTGGAGGAGGATGGGGCACCTTCTTTGCGAGGCCATACAATGGCCCCTCAAAGGCAATTTCCCTGAGGAGGGGAGGGGAGAGAGGTAGGAGCAGGTGCCCTGAAAATTGGGTGCATTTTGCTTTCAAAATGCCACCCCAAGCCACCTAGAAAGATCACTTTTTTTTCCCCCTTAGGGAATACTGGAGAGTGGAGGAGGATGGGGGTTCCTTCTTTGGGGGGGCAATCCTTCTGAAACTTGGGGGTTAGTTAGAGGAGAGTTAGGAGAAGGTTCCCACCAAGTTTGGTTTGCTTCGTAAAGAAAACGCCCCCCCCCCCCCCGCCGGCTCCTGGAAAGCCGGGAGCATGTTCCCCATTCAAAATAACAGTCGAATCTTTACGAAGCAAACCCAAATCCTTCTGAATCGGGTATTCTGAAGTGGCTCGCCGCTTCAGAATTCCCTTTATTCCAAATCTTTTCCCCAATTTGGGTAATCACCCTGGCCCTGCACATCCCTAAAGTTTATTATTCCACTGTTATTGGGAAATCTGGACCTCTCCAAAAAAGCTAAACTATAGTTTCTTTTATCTGATAAAGATGCAAAGATCACATATCAAGTAGCCAGCTTTTGTATGGCAATACTCAGAATAAGAACATTTTATGATATCTGGATACAAATCCAATTTTAAACTGTTTTAAAACTTTTAATCTAAAATATGTAATGTTTCAATTATGTGTTTCTTTTTGTATGTTTGGTCTAAGGACTAATAACAAACAAACATATGAGGTCACTCATTGCTATAACAGTGCTATATAAGATATTAGGTAACTCTTAAGTTGCTACAACGATGTGCAAGGAAACTTTAACTAAATTAAAAAATGGCTTTCCATTTGTTCAAGAAGTTTTTTGCATAAGTAGAAAGATTTTAATTTAGTTTTAGTTTCCTTGCACACCATTCTAGTGATAAACCCAGAGTTACCGGGCATCATATACATAAGCCTTTGGCAAGACTCTACATTATTGTTGGTATGTAGTATGTGGAGGAGAATCAGAAAAATGCAAATGATATCCTCTGCTCTTTGGTAAAAGGTTCTCCTTCAAATGCACCAGCTGCTTCTTTTTCTCCTAGCTTCCATCCACGTAAGGTAGACAGGAGGACACATTAAAACCAGGACATGCCAGCAAAGAAGACAGACTGTTTAACAACAACAACATTCAATTAATATACCACTGTTAAGGACAACTGAAGACCCACTCAGAGCAGTTTGTAAAGTGTGTTATTATCATCCTCACAAAGTATGTTATTATTATCTCCCCTGTGAGATGGGTGAGGCTGAAAGAGCTTCGAAAAGCTGTGACTGATCCAAGGTCTAGTTTCTGGAGGAGTGGGGAATCAAACTCAGTTCTCCAGGTTAGAGTCTTGCCACTCTCAACCACTACATCAGACTGGCTCTCTGCTCTCTCTGTAACCCTCCCTGTTTCAGGTGCTGTTTCAGCAATTCTTCAACTCTGTATTGGATCCTTGCTAATGTTGTGACTTCGTAAAATCCTATGATATTGTTTATGGAAATATCCTTGACATTGGTTGTTGTGGGTTTTCCGGGCTGTATTGCCGTGGTCTTGGCATTGTAGTTCCTGATGTTTCGCCAGCAGCTGTGGCTGGCATCTTCAGAGGTGTAGCACCAAAAGACAGAGATCTCTCAGTGTCTCTGGTGCTACACCTCTGAAGATGCCAGCCACAGCTGCTGGCAAAACGTCAGGAACTACAATGCCAAGACCATGGCAATACAGCCCGGAAAACCCACAACAACCATCGTTCTCCGGCCATGAAAGCCTTCGACAATACATCCTTGACACTGATTGTACTAATCTCACACTATGTAATCTGCCTTGAGTCTCAGTGAGAAAGGTGGACTATAAATGACATAAATAAATAAAATAAATAAAGGGAATAGTAGTGACTGAAATACTCTAAAAAGTGGAGTGGTGGTAAAAGGGGACATGAAAGTAGACACCAACTAAAATCCTAATGTGTAGCATATTTTCTATGATCAGTTTTATATAAAATTTATTTCATTTGCCCTTCTTGTACTGAAAGCCTAACTAGATATTATAAACTGCTTGAGTTAGCCTCCACGACTTGCAGCTATATTGCAGCTGCTAGTTCCCAGTGACAATTCATAAGTAAGCATGCAGCAGGGCCAATTTGTGAGTCTAATTACAGGAAAAGACTCACAAGTTGAACCTCCTGTTTGAGAGAGACTGTGCATTTCTGTTTTTGCATTGTATACAGAATTATGCTTCTGAAGTTCTAACAATATAAAACTTTTAAGAGTTCATCTGTTATCAAAGAGAATAGGACATCTTCTTCTCCCTAACATTCATAAGACATAAAAAGCTAGGAATAACTATGCCCTCTAAGGTAGAAAGCTGTTCTAGAAAGAGTACCCAAGGAAAAGTTTTTGTTGCAGGGGTTAATGTGCATGTTGGAATGTACTTGTGGGTTAAGTTGTTCTTTTTGTCACCAACAAGTTAACCCTAGAAAAGCTAACACCCCCCCCCCCCAATGTTATGACTCGGTTTGTATGAATACATTTGGGGGAAAGCACCCATCAATCAATCTTATTTGCTGTTTTGTTTGGCAAGTACAGGAAACATTTGTATGGTTAATTGTATTAAACTGTAGACTAATGTTTGGTTTATAGGTGATTAATTAGTGTAACTACTTTCAACAAGCTATGAATGCTGGAAATCTAAAAAAAGAGGAAGGGAATATATTTGGTTTGGGAGTCCCACTGAAAGGATACAAGTTCTGATCCATTTAAGTCTGGACATATGACCCTATTAAGACTAAGTAGTGATGACATGTGACCTGCAAAGATTTGTGAGGTTCAACTCTCATTTCCCGTATGGTTTTATCCACACTATTGCCTGTTTCCCTTTTCCTGATAGGCTCCATATCTTTACCTTTCATTTCTTCTTTCTCCACCCACCAACTTACCTAACTTTTATGCACCCCCACTTAGTTATATTTATTATTTACTTACTACATTTATACCCTGCCCTTCTTCCCAGTGTGAACTCAAAACAGCTCACATCATTTTCCTCTCTTCATTTTATCCTTACAACTAGATTGTAATGTAGGCTAGGCTGAGAATGTGACTGGCTTAAAGTCACACAGTGAACTTCCAAGGCAGAGTGGGAATCTGAAAATGGGTCTCCCAGATTCTAGTCTGAAACTTTAATGACTATACAACACTGGCTTTTGTGGAGTGGCTGCTGTTGAATAATAGCAAGCAGTTTGGCCTAGGTGAGACGTACAAGTTGCATGGTAGCATGTTGCCTAGTGTTGCCAGGCCCCCTCAATCTCCCAGCGGGAGATTGGGACCTGGCTCTTACCTGGAGAGGGGTGTGTGCGCACGCGCGCAAGGCGTGCGTGCGCTCCTGGAAGCGTGATGATGTCACTTCTATGAAGTGACGTCATCACGCATCCCCTGGATTGCACCGTTGGGGGCTGCTGCGGTGTGCAGGAATGCTCCTGCACTTCGCAGCAGCCCAAAACGGGCCCTATCTGCTCCAAAACGGGCAAGGATCGGGCCCGTTTTGGGCTCCTTCGGAGCGCAGGAGCATTCCTGCGCTTCGCAGGGGCCCACAACGGGCCTGATCTGTGCCAAAACGGGGCCGATCTGTGCCTGTTTTGGCGTGGATTGGGCCCATTTGGGGCCCCTGTGGAGCACAGGAGCGTTCCTGTGCTCCGCAGGGGCCCACAACGGGCCCAATTTGTGCCAAAACGGGCCCGATCCGTGCCCTTTTTGGTGTGGATTGAGCCCGTTTTGATGCGGATCGGGTCCGTTGTGGGCCCCTGCAGAGCGCAGGAATGCTCCCGCGCTCCACAGGGGCCCCGATCCAGGCCAAAACAGGCCTGATCTGGCGGCTGCTGTGCGCGGGGGTGCACATTACTGTAGGAGGGCGCGCATGGAAGGTGCGCCCCCTGCTGGCCAGGTAAGTAGGGGCGGGGGTGGGAGGGTGGGGGCGGGGGATCTCCCATCAGGGGTCTGGCAGCCCTAATGTTGCTTGGTAGTGGCCGCTGGGCCTTGCTCCAATTAGTCTTTCCTTAAAGGCCAAATCAGCCCTGGAAAGGGCCTAACTCCCCTCTCCCCGCCTTTTACTGACAGAAACAAAACTTTAAGGCTGGAGATGCAGTGGTAATTGCCTAGTAACAGCCACTGAAGGGGCATTCATTTCTTAAAGCTACAGGTACTACTTCTAGATTTCAGATCTTTCGGCAAACCTGGGAAATTCTTCAAGTTTTCAGAAAGGTGTGTTTTGTTTGTTCATGTCTCCAATCTCATCAAGAACAAGCCTTCTTATTTAATCCACAATGTTAGTATTTTGTGAAATTGGTTATTTTTATAGAAGTCATACCTTTTGACACTTTGCTCTGAAGGATGTTGTACATAGATACACTGATGACAAAATTCTAAAAGTTCTCCTGTACACACTGGTGAATGCGTATCAGTCGTGTTCTTAGTGTTATCTGCATATTAGGAATAATCCCTGAACGGTACACAGATGAAAACAAATTCAATACGGTAACATGTTTTTTTTACATTATGTCTAAGGTAAATTTCTAACTTGTGCTCAATGGAATTTGTAACTACAGCAAAAGACATTTCAAACAATTTCTTCAGAGATAAAGAGGACAGTGTTTGTAGATTTGCAAGACAGTCTTAAGTGGGGGGATCATTTAGGGAGCCAACTAGCTAGGGCTGCCAGATCTCCTGGTGGGGGTGGGAAATCCCCCACTCCCAGCCTCTGGCCCCTGCCTCCACTCACCTGACGAGCAGCGAGAAAAGGCCCCAGGGAATGAGCCTGGGAAGAACCTCCCAGGCCAGCACACAGTGGGCATGCTCCTCAAGGGTGTGATGATGTCAATTCTGAAAAACTGGCCTCTGTGAAGTGTGGGAGCATGCCCCCTTAAGGGGGCCTGGCAAGCCCACAGCTAGCCCTAACACTGACATATCTTCCACTGATGCCAACATAAGCTCAAGTTCACAGTGCCCCAACACTGCCATGTGGCTGCTAGCTCAGCTGGCCACCACCTCTTGCTGGTGGGACACTGGCATATATACCAGTGAGGGAAAGGGTGAATCTGTGGAATGAGACCTGGGTTAGTTAGCTCCTCAAAGTGCTCTAGCACAGGAACACTTCCTGGTTGAAAGCTACACCTTCAAAAAAGACAGTATAGCCTATAGGCGCCCATGCAAACCAAAATTCCAACTACGCCAGCTGCTGACACAGCCCTCCTCAAAAGGCTCAGAGGAGCACAGGGTGCTGACTATAGCTACAATTGTCTCCCACCCCTGCATAGCTAAACCTCCTCCTCAGCACCCAATCATGGCCCCCCTACCATACATAAACCTCAGCCTAGATGCCTCATAACGCATTAAGTAGGGAACATATTATGGCATCTGTCTCAGAGCTCCCTGCAGTGTGAACTTAGAGCAAGCGACACTTTGGTGGTAGGAAAAGCACAAAGTAGACACTTAGCAATACCGGGTGAGCAATTAGCACTAACGCCTCAGGGAGATGGCAATGTCTGTACTGTGTGGCTGACCTACATCACTGCAGACCCATAATAGGTACCCATCTCTGGAGGCTCTGCTCAAAGGGATGAGAGGGCACTAACAGGAAAACAAGAGTTTGGAATCCAACTTCCCTAGCCCAGGCATCCATATCCACCCCCATTCCCTTTGCCTAAGGCTAGGCATCACCCTTATAATGTCTCCATCCTCAACCAAATCTAGTGGCATGCTGTGGGGGGTGGGGGTGGCCTGAGCCTGACTCTCCAGGCACTGTACCCCATGCCATGCAATGGAGAAAGCTCCCAGGAAAGTGGGCCCAGGAGAACTGTCTCTGGTGAAGGAGCAAGGATGCTTACAGCAGCACCCTGGGCTGTTAGCATGCTGCCTTGACTAGAGTCCCTCCTTGGCAGGAGGATGGAACACTACTCTGTGCTCCATTGTACTGCGTGGGTCAGCTGGCCAAGCAACATTGCGACCCATTCCCTTGCAGGATCAGAGCCCTCTGCAGCAGCGGAAGCAGTAAATCACTCATTTACAGCCACTGTGCACATCTATACAAGATGGGTAACAGTCATTTGGATGGAAATGGCATCTACCTCAGAGGGGTTTCCTAGCAACCCTGCCTCCCCAGGTATATAATTGTGGAGCCTAGCTGTGCCTGTCCCTGCATCTGTATTGTTTGCCCCCATTGTGCATGTTTCTGTTTTGCTCTCATGGAAATGAAAACTCAACAAGGTGACAACTCAGACAACAGCCATTATTGTTCCTACCCCTCTGTTCAGTCTCCAGGTCCAGCCTGCTTCCTGGAGCATCCCACCTCAAATAGCTTTTTGACCTAGGAGTCTGCTCCACTCACAAGGATGCTGCACTAGTGATGTCTCACCTCCTTTCTCATGGTGCCTGGGAGCAGTTGTCACAGGCACAGGTGCCTTACCTCACAGAGAGAAAGTTGACAACTTTAGCCAACAGACCCCTTCGCAATTTACAGTTTAATAAAGTCTAGGTTGTTTCACAACTGTGTCCCTGTCATTTTATTCATGAGAGGATGAGACTAGCTTCACTTGTCTCCTTGCACCACCTCCTTCCCCCATCTGTAATTTCCTTTCATATGTTCAAGAGAGTCGGCTCTGACTTAGGGGTTGCCATGCTGGGGTGAGTGGGTTGGTTTTCGGGTGCCACAGGACTTCTGTTTTGCTCTGCTGCAAAACACAGCAGGGATCCAGGGCACCATGGAGGCTGATCCCACACTTAGTCCACTCATTTCCCCCCACATTCTGCTTGGTGCTATGTGCAGCTTGCACAGGATACATGTGTGGGTGGTCAAAGATGATGCTTGACCACTCTGGAGAGGGGGGTTCTCTGAGACCCACAGTCTCCTGCAGAACTCCTGCCATCTGATAAGCATACAGATTATTAGTGCATGGGCAGGGAAGGTGTGATGGCTGCAAGGGACCCACTGAAATGGGTGCAGCTGAGGGAAAGTGGTGGGGCAGCATCCAAGCCAAAATGATGGCTCTCTGATGTAATCCATTGGCTAGGCTGTCCAGATCCCTGTTTGTGCATGGGGGGGGGGGGGGGAGTGTCAGGGTTTTTGTCTGTCTCTCACCTCACCCCATGTGAGGATTGAACCAGGAATTCTAGCCTTGCTATCCCAGTGTCTTTCCACTGAGCCATACCAGTCTGCAATAATCCCTGCCTGGCTCCATGATGCTGGTGGTGATGTCAGGACTGCAGTGGGCACCTACTACCTGCTAGCATGTTTCTATGAAACCTCCCCTCCAGTCAAGGAGGTTAGGGGGCTGGTCTGGGGTGTCAAGGGCTGTGTGTTTGAGCCACCCCCTTGCATTTCTATTTTTATTTGTCCAGGGAGGTGTGTGGATGTTTGCAAATGGGCAGCACTTTTGCTGCCAGCCAGGCCCTTGCCAGGGAGGTGGCGGGCATCCTGTCTGTTGTAGGAGATGGGTGTTTCCTCTGGGCTGGAGAGAGGCCTCTCATACCATGTGCTTCTGTTACTAGGTCTTTCCTTCCTGTCTGCTGCCTCTCCATAGAGGGAGTGGTTTGGGGGGCAGTGGATAGATTGGCAGCTCGTGACTGGCAGTGCCGGTTTGTGCCACTCGTGGGGCTGTCATGGGCTGCCATTGCCAATGTTACTGGCTTGCTACAGAGTCTGAAGCTGTTGCTATGCTCTCTGTGCCTGGTCAGGGGGAGGGGGTTGTATTGTTGTTTCCCCTCTGTGGAATATCCATGGAAAGCAGACTAGTGGCACCATGGTTACACTGGTGGTTAGAGACCTCCGCTATGGGAGCCCTGGGGATTGCACTGCCCATGCCAGATCTCTTAAAGACTGGAAAATCAAATCTCTTATCAAGACTCCATTGTTCTAAAATTGGTCTCATTTACAAATTCTTCAGGTAAAAATGTTAGGGCTATCAACTGAGCCTTGACTCCTTCGATAAAAAACATGATCTTGGTCATGTGCCACAGGAGGTTATGTTAAAGTGTATTTGCTTTGTTAAGACTCTCCTACATTTGGAGGTAGCTGGTGTGAAGTGTCATCAAACCAAAACAATTTGAGTAGTACTAAATTTATAGAT
Source organism: Eublepharis macularius (assembly GCF_028583425.1). Taxonomy (NCBI): domain Eukaryota; kingdom Metazoa; phylum Chordata; class Lepidosauria; order Squamata; family Eublepharidae; genus Eublepharis; species Eublepharis macularius. The sequence goes on along the minus strand of NC_072792.1, from coordinate 78,371,169 downwards.
TTATGGTACAGATTTCTTCAGGGTTCTGGCTGGACCAGAATGCTAATGGACTTTATTAACTTATTGTTCAGGAGTTTTCAATACTAATGGACTTTATTAATCTATTGTTCAGGAGTTTTGAATTACATCTTAACATTTATGCTACTTCATTTTAAAAATGAAGTTTTAATACTTGCAACGACCAGTAAAATGAAAAACATCAAAAATATTTTAACCAAAATTATATTATTATTTAAACCTGAATAGTTTCTTTGGTAATGTGTGCCAAAACAAAGATGCAAGGAGCGCAATACAAAACTGTGTTGAGTACATATAAATCTATTGGAATTCATGGAACAGCACAGTGTGAGTCCAGTGAAACAAATAACGTTCTCAGGATATAAGCTTTTGAGAGTCAAAGCTTTCTTCTTTAGATAAAGGGAGGAGTGGAGATCCTCAAGCCTTTATATCCCAGTCTGGCAGTGAAAGGGATGAAACAAAAGAAGTCAGGATGTTATGGTACAATTCAGCTGGATTAGAGCAGAAATTTGCATCTGCATGAATTAAGAATCCTATGTCTCTATTCAGCGCCCCCCCGGGGGGGGGGGGTCCTTTATTCTAAACTTGCAACTGAACTCAATTCGGCTTCAGCAATCTCACATTGTGATCTGCCTTTAAAGCAAATAACCGAAAAAATCAAATTAAAAAACCACAAACTCTCACTTGTAGATTTTGTAATAGTGAGAGGGGAAAATGACACCAAAAGAATAATGATGAATACAAAAAGTCTGCCGTTTATCACAAAAGACAAAAAAATGGCTTAATGATACAGAGATATCATCATATTGTACAAATACTGCCATACAACTAAAAGAAATTATATTAAGGATTAGAATGGAAAAGTCAGATAATGTATGTGCCAAGGGACAATAGCTGACATGTGTGCATACACTAGGGACCAAATAGGCAAGGCGTGGGGGAATTTTTTAAATTGCAAAATAGCTGCTTTGGGAGGCTTGCAGTTTAGAGGAAGAAGGGTTTCCCCTCTACAATTTTCCTTCTTTAAATAGCCTTTCTGCTATTTGCTTCACTGAGGTAAACTGATAGGAAACCTTTACAGTTCTCCTCAAGAAACAGCAGTTGCAGGAGGTTATTTGAGGTCAAGAAAATAGAGAAAAGAAAAAACTATTGATTGTTGTGGATTTTCCGGGCTGTATAGCCGTGGTCTTGGCATTGTAGTTCCTGACGTTTCGCTAGCAGCTGTGACTGGCATCTTCAGAGGTGTAGCACCAAAGACACCTCTGAAGATGCCAGTCACAACTACTGGCAAAACGTCAGGAACTACAATGCCAAGACCACGGCTATACAGCCCGGAAAAATCCACAACAACCATTGTTCTCCGGCCGTGAAAGCCTTCAACAATATAACAGAAAAAAACTATTGCTTGCCCTTTCATTGTCTCCCTACCATGGCATCTTGGGGGATAAACACATCTCCGTTCGCCTAGCATCTTGTTTAATTTGACCCAGAGATATTGATGTTTACTTGGGGTTTTTATTTAATAGTGTACCAATTACCTAGTGAGGCACAGGAAGAACAACTTTTCTTCTTTTTTTTTTTAAAGTTTTGATTGGATTAGAAATCAATATAATCAATACAATCAGTTTCCTTTCAATGTTCCTGTTCTAACCCCTCCCTTCCCCCCCCCTTTTGTTGACTTCCAACAGTTTTCCAACCCCTTGTCCGTTTTTCCCCTACTCATTTCAAACTTATTTTATCTATTATACATATACTTTCACTCTCTTCTAAGCTTGTCTATATCAACTAAATATTACATTTCTGGCATATATTCTTTAATAATAATCATCATTTGTCTAATTTTAATACTCTGTACTCTGTCTTACTCCTTCTATTCTCGTCTTCCTTATGGGACAAACAATTTGTCCCTCATTCCACCTAACTCTAAATACTTCTATAAACATTGTATACATTCATTATAAGTCAATCAATTTAACTTATACTCTATATGTTACTCATTACTTCCTTCTACATATCTTATCTTCATACTATCTTAATTATATAATTTCTCCATTATACAGCTATCTACCAAAAATGGTCAATCAATTTGACCCATAATCTGCACATTTCTAAATGCTGCTGTAAACACAATATACTTTCAGTATAAGTCAATCAATTTAACTTATCTTCTATATGTTACTATATATTTCTTTCCACCTTACTTATATTCATTCTATTTTAATTATATTATTTCTCCATTATACAATTATCTGTCAGAAATGAAATTAGTTAGTTTCCATCCTTATAATTCTTGTAATACCACCCCTATTACTTAATACTAAATATAATAGTCAACTAAAATAATTGCTTAGAAATTCTCATTTAACTCTCCAGTCCCCGGTAAAGTCACCTCCCTCTTCTTTTATTGTGTTTCAGTAATTTTCAAACTGCCACAGTTCTCCTCCCACTTCCCATTTTTTCAGCAAATATTGTTTCAGCTTCTCCCAATCCGTGTTAAACTGTCCAGGATCAAGGTCTCTCAGTTTCCTTGTCATTTTGTCCATTTCCGCCATGTACAGCAATTTGTAAATCCAGTCCTCGATAGTTGGCACTTCTTGCACTTTCCACTTTTGCGCATACAAAAGCCTGGCCGCTGCTGTCATGTAAAATAACAATGTCCTATATTGTGCTGGAATGCCCTCCATTCCCAAGTTCAGTAGCAGGAGTTCTGGGTTCTTATTTATTTGAAATTGTAAAATCTCACTTATCACTCTTATTATTTCCCCCCAGTACTGCCTAGCTACCTCACAAGTCCACCACATGTGATACAAAGATCCTTCATGCTTTTTACATTTCCAGCATTTATTAGACGTGTTCGAATTCCCTAGCGCAATTTTCTTTGGTGTCAAATACCAACGGTAGATCATTTTATAGACATTCTCTTTGATATTAGTACATGTCGTGATCTTCAACGTATTCTTCCACAAGTATTCCCACGCCTCCATTGTTATTTCTTTATTAAAGTTTATAGCCCACTTCACCATTTGCACTTTAACTGTCTCATCTTCAGTGTACCATTTCAACAACACTTTATAAGCCTTAGAGATTTCCTTTTTATCCTCTTGTAGGATTACCTCCTCTAATTCCGAATTCTCCATTCTTATCCCTCCCTTCGCACAGTCCGAGTTATAAAGATCTCTAATCTGTCTGTATTGAAACCAATTGTAACATGGAGACAGCTCATCTTGCGTCTTTATTCTTAATTTGGAAAATTCTGTTCGTGTTATCTCTTTGTACGTTAAACGCTGTTGTTGATTATCGACAGTTCTTGGATCTATTACTTCATAAGGAACCACCCAGGAGGGAATTCCTTCCTGTAGGTAATCTCTGTACTTCTTCCAAATTGTGAAGAGGCTTCTCCGAATATAATGGTGTAAAAACATAGAGTCTGCTTTTACTTTATTATACCACAGATATGCATGCCATCCAAATATTTTTTTATATCCCTCTAAGGCCAGTAATTTGCGGTTTTTCAGCGTCATCCAAAGGAAGAACAACTTTTCAATGTGGGATATTGAGAGCCCATTGTGCATAACCCCTAGACATGCTAACTGAACCTGTGTGGAGGAATAGTAAGCATGATTGTACTGCCCCGTCCCTGCTTCTGTAAGATCGCTGGCTCACTTGTACATTGTAAAGGCATGGAGGAAATTTCCAGGTGTATTCTTCCCCCCTGTGATTGGAGAGGCTGCTTCCTGAACATTGCCACTCACAGGGAGGGAGTACACATGCTGATATTTCTTCAGTGCGTAAGTGCTGTGCTCATAAGCCAGCGCTCATGCGGAGGTGGAGGACAGCACCAACATGCTCATGTGTCAGGCTATGAATGACAGGATATGGTAGACAGGTCCGTGCACCATTGCAACAAGAAGTCCAAGCTCTCCCCATGTTCAGTCAATGTATGTAGGGGACTTCTGCACAAAACTGGAAGGAGGACATTTCTTATAGGCTTTAAAAAGTTCAAAAATTCCAAGAAGTAATTAGGCAATTAAAGGCTACTTTACAATTCCAAGTTACAGTGTAATTAAATAAGACTGCAGGAGGTTAGTTCCATGATGAGAGAAAGCCTCATATTTTAAATATGCCACTGAATGTAGGTTTCATCTCCATTTATAATTATATTATATTGCACTATCAAGAGCTATTGTATTTATAAACTATGAGCTTTCCTGCCTGCTACCATTTAAATCCCATGGAAGTATAACAATGTGGTGTTTAACAGTCATCATGTTTATTTCTATAAGTTCAATGTCTCTTTTTGTTTGGTGGGCTGAATGCTTTAATATTCCAGTGTGTTTTTGTAGTTTCCAATAAATATATTGTTGACTTTGAAAAAGAAAATAGTATGGAATCAGTTCTCCCCCTGCCTCATAATTCCAGGAAATCATTGGTATTTTCAGTGGTTTTAACATAAAAATTCTAATGCTAGGGAGGGACTGAAAAAGAGTAGTACAATTAAACATATAATAGAAAACATTGCGGTCCTTCAACAGGAATTGGGTCTTGGATGAGTGGAATGCCAGCCTTAGAAGCTGGCTTTCTACCTTTACCCAAAGGTTTTGTTTTCTAGTTAAGTGTCGAGTTTCCTTCCATTTCTGTACTCGGTTTCACAATGGCAACTCAACTTTGAATATAAACTCCATATATTGGGGCTGTCATCTGCCTTTCTATTATCTATTGGCTTTTTGACTGCAAGGATATTTCTTGATAGAGCACATCATCAGTAAAATAATGATAACAATATTATTTTTCAGTATTGTGCCTCCTTTTGCCACCCCAGACGGAAAGAAGAGACAGACACAAGTGTTGGGAACTAATGGGCCATATTTATTTGGCAACAACCTATCATTGAACATATATACACAGCAAGGGCCTAACTAGCGCTACAGGTCATGCCCTGGGGTCACCCTGGACCTCCACCGTGAGCTGTCTGGGCGAGCCCCACTGCCCTGGGCAGTAAAATAAGGATAACAATATTATTTTTCAGTATTGTGCCTCCTTCTCTTTACCATCTTACTTTTGTCAACTGACAATCCCTAAATATTGAAGGGTTTTCTTCTGGCTTCTGTTATTTTGCTAGGCAGATTCTAAGAAGTAGCTGGATAGACTGTGTCCTTGTAGATATGGCACAATTAAAATGCTGACTCATATTTTCTTTGAGTGTGTACTGGTGACCCCTTTGAGAGATTTCTGGGTTCAGCCAATAATTTCTTCTGGTCCTTCTTTTATTTCCCCAGATTTTTGCTAGCTGATACTGATTTTGGTATGATGCTGGCTGTGACAAAATTTCTGACTGCTCTGGCTTCAAGGTGAGGGTGGAATTGTTACTGTGATTTAAGCTGTCCAAGACCATTGGGTCATCTTATTTTTTAAGACAGAAAATGGTTTACTGGAAAAGAATCTATGTTATTTCTTCAAACATGTCTTGACTAACTAACATTTTAGAATTCTTTAAGGGCGCCAACAAGTGTGCACTCAAGGGTGATCTGTTGGCTAATGTATGTTCAGATTTTTTAAAAAAATCTTTAACAAGGCCCTTTAGAAAAGCTTCCTAAGGAAATTTAGCTAAGACAGCAGGGTGTTACAGATAATCATCTGGTTTAAAGGCAGGAAGCAGATCAGGAAAAATGTCCATTATGGAGGAAATAAAAGGTGTCCCTTTTCTCTCTGTCCTTCTCAAGAATCTCTCTTGGAACATTGCTATATATGTTATTTTTCATAAATGAGCAAGTGCTGTGAGATACCTAAGTCTGCAGATGGGACTAAATTATTCAAGCAACCTACAAACACCAAAGGATCATTTCAACTTGACAGTGCAATCCTATGGAGAATTACCCAATCTATGCACTAGCAACTTAAATTAAATACAGAGTGATTCAGAATAGATTGGGACTGTCTTTACATTAATATACTTAATTCCCAACATGGCCAAATCTGTGGCTACTTAAATCAAGAGGCTGAAACCATGGACAGACAACACATATCTTTCTACAACCCCCCCCCCAAAGTCCCAGGTTGAGCTGGCAATAGCAGTCTGACAAGATGCCTACACTTCCTGTCAAAACTTGTGGGAAACTGATAAGTGTCCTCCTTGTGTCAGGTGTCACTTGTAGCTTGGCTCTCAGCCAAAGTTTTCCAGGGTAGCAAGCAAACAGAGCAGGGGGCAGATAAAGGTACAATGGATGGTTTATGGAAATGCAAAAAGGAAGCAGGAAATGGGTGGAAAGCTTTAGGGGAATGCCAGGGAAGTGAAACAGGAGATATTGGTGGAGTAGAAATGAGAGGGCTCCTGCAAGTTCTTGTGGGTCTGCAACTAGTTAATATATCTAATTTTGAACAACATCAAATATGAGGATATTTAAATCCAGAAACTGCATCTATCAACAGACCAGGCAGATCTTTCTACAAACCTGAAAAAATTCTCAGGTTGCAGGAAAAAAATCTAAAATGGTGAAAAAACAACAACGGTTAATCTCCCCAAATAATAGAAGCCACTCCTGTAGCTTTAAGAATTAAAATTAAAAATGAAAGAATTATAATTAAGAATGTAGCATTCAAAACACATGTTCTATTGAGGCTGCAGCAGGAATTTGGAATGTGAAACTCCTCAAAGCTATTTGCAACATTGCTCCTTGCTAATCTCTCTGACTCTTTTGATGGAAGCCAGCCCTGTGCTTTACCATTTAGCTGGGTGATCTAAAGACAGTTGGTAGATGTCTGAAAAGATGCTGGTAGAAAACTCACACTGAATTTGATGGAGTGTACCTTAGAAGACCTATGAAATGGTGATGAGAACAGCAAAGAGATGTTATTTCTCTGCAAACATTGCATCAGCTAGTTCATGACCACACCTGTTGTTCAAGGTATCTCAACAACTTCTAATTCCTAAATCTGAACCTTTACAGACTCAAGAACAGACAAAGCTGTGATACTTTTGCAGAATTTTTGTCAATAAAATAGCACAAATATGGATTGATACAGATGCCAGTTGTAGTATAGGTGAGGTAGAAGAAATGCTTAATACATCATCTGTTTCACCACTTTGATCTAGTTGCAATGATGGATATTGACAGGATCCTTGCATCTGTGAAGGCCACTACTTGTGCACTGGGTCCTTGTCATCTTTGTTGTTAAAGACCACATAAGTGAGCCTTTGAGGTTTATCATAAATCAGTAACTAACCCAGGGGACCTTCCCTCAGCCACTCAAAGAGGCAGTTACCCACCTGCTAATTTTTTAAAAATATATCCAATTATTGCCCAGTTTCCAATCTGCCCTTTCTGTCCAAAGTGATTGAGGAAAGCAGTAGCTGACAAATCCCAGGTCTTCTTGGATAACTCTGGCACTTTGAACCTTTTTCTGTCTGGATTCAGGCCAGGCTATGGGACAGAGACAGCACTGGAGGCTCTTGTTGATGATTTCTGTCTGAACATAAACAAAGGCCACACTTCTTTGTTGCTCCACCTGAATCTATCTGCAGCATTCGATAAAGTAGACTATGCAATCTTGCTGAGGAGTTTGGAGGCAGAAGTGGGAATTATCTTGTGGGGTTCACAGGGCACAATTTTTCCCCATATGTTCTTCAATCTCTATGTAAAACCTTTAGGAGAACTAATTTGTAGCTATGGAAGAGAATGCCATCAATAAGCAGATGACACTCAGCTCTAAATCTCACTATTCAAATTAGTAGAGATCTTGGATTGCTGCCTGACAGCTGTGGTCAAATGGCTGAAAGCAAACAAATTGAAACAGAACCAAGATAAGACAGAAGTGATGCTGGTTGGGAAGGCAGAGATCTTGAAAGCTTCTGTACTCTCCACTTTAGATGGAGTTTATCTGACCAGTGCAGGGTCAGTTTAGAGACTAGGAGTTATACTGGATCCAGTGCTACTGCTAGAAAAGGAAGTTAAGGCAGCTGCAAAAAGTGCTTTCTACAAACTCAGACTAGCCTGGAAGATAGTTGTCAGAACCCTTATTATGCTAAGAAGGCACAAAGCCTTTCTGCATATGCCGTAAATCCAAGGCACTGCCTGGCCCAAGGCAGAGTGAATGCCAACTGGGCAAGAATCTTGAAAACACAGAGATAATGAGGCTTCCTGAGAAAATGCCTGTTTAATCTCACAAAACCTTCCTATACCTGCTTTCACCTATTTACCCTAATCAAAACTATTCAGCTTACCTGATAGCTCTTCCTATCCAGTGCTTACCAGGTTATCAAGCAATATTCTCACCTGTGCTCTGTCCCAGATAGGAACCATCTAACCTTGCCCCACTTATTGTTCTACCTCCGGACAAACTATTAAGCCATTGTTTTTGGAGCAAGACATTATCTTGCCCCAGGGAAAGTTTTGCCAGATAATTGGGCTTCTCAACCATGTGCTGTGTGTGTGTTCTGGGATCCATCCACACATCTGATCTTCTCTCTATGAAACAGTGATCATTTTGCTGCTTCCATGGACCTCTGCTCTTCAACACAGCCAATCTGGCCATTTGGATCCATGCCATGGTAACATCCAGACCTGACCACTGTCTCCCCTATAAGTTAACTCAGAGACTTCTGTTGGTGCAGAACGTTGCAGTTCGGTAATTATTGGGAACTAAGAGACACATGAATATTTTTTGCATTTAGCAGTCACTCCTATCAGTCACCAGGCTCAATTTAAGGTATTGGCTATGACATACAAAACTCTTCATTGCCTCTGTCCATCATATCTATGGGACTGCCTTTCACCCTATGTTCTACCACGGCAGTTTTTCTCAAATGAACAGGGCCTTCTGCAGGTGCCACCATGCACATGGACAAAATCAACAGCTACCCGTATACATGTATTCTGCACTTTATGTAGCCTCCACTTTATGGAACAGCTTACTTGAAGAGGTCAGGAAAGCTCCTACTCTCCTGGCTTTCTGCAAGCTATGCAAAACTGAATTATTCTAAATGTTTTTTACTCAGGAGGGCTGCATCGTAAGGAACTGATCTCAAAGAGGTGCATTAGTAAAGAGATAAGGACTATAGCCTTTACTACTATGTACTTTTTGTTGCTGTAAGATCCTACTGAGTAGTTTCTAAGTTGATTAATAGGTCAATCTTAGACTTGCTTAGACTTCTATTTCAGTATTTCTTCAACTCTATACTGGATTTTTGCTGGCTTTAAGTCTCTGCAAATATGTCTTATTACATTGTTTATTGAAATGTCTTTGAAATTGACTGTACCAGCACACTGTGTAATCAACTTTGAGTTTCAGTGAGAAAGGTGGACTGTAAATTACATGAATAAAAATAAATAAGAAACCAATGTTCTCAGGGGTTGTTGCTAGGCAATCAGAACAGTACTACCAGCCTTGAAACCTTACTTTCTGTCAGTAAAGACAGAGGGAGGAGGCTGGAGCCCTATCCAAGCATATTTTGGCCTTTGAGGGTAGACTCAGTAGCAAGTGACATGCTGACACCCAATTTGCATGACTGACCCAGGCCTAGATGCTTACTACTGTTCAACAGGAGCCACAAAAGTCAGTCTTGTGTATTGGTTAGAGTTTCAAACAAGAATCTGGGAGACCCATGTTCAAATTCCCACTCTGACATGAAAGCTTACTGGGTGTCTTACATGCCCTTCTAACATACCTAGGGTAATGCTGATCACTAACTTTTAATTCAATTTATATTCCACCCTCCCCACATAAGCAGGCTCAGGGCAGATTACAACCAGAATTTAAAATCACATTTCGCAATGTATATGATTTAAAACCATAAAACATTTAAATACCCTAGATTAAAATACATATATATCTATATATATATAGACACAGCAGCACAATAATCAAGACAACCACCTTTTTTTAGCTATCTCCAGAGCATTTTGGCAGGAAAATATGTCAGAGATGGAAGATGTCACTAGTAGGGAGGGCATGTGCCATTCTTTCCTGGCTAGGGGGCACTGCCTCGCATCAACCATATGCCTGGCAGAACAGCTCTGTCTTACAAGCCCGGTGGAAAGCTAACAAATCCTGCCAGGACCTGGTCTCATTGGACAGAGCGTTCCATCAGGCTGGGGCCAGGACTGAAAAGGCCCTGGCCCTGGTCAATGCCAAGTGGGCCTCCTTAGGGCCAGGGATCTTTAATAGATTATCGCTGGAGCAAAAAGTCCTCTGGGGTTCATATGGGGAGACGCGGTCCTGCAGATACGCCAGTCCCAGTCTGCATAGGGCTTTATAGGTTAGTACCCAAACCTTGAACCTGATTAGGTACTCCACCAGCAACTAGTGCAGCTGGCAAAATACCAGCATTATATGCACACACATTGGCGTTCCGGTGATGACCCACGCTGCCGCATTCTGTACCAGCTGTAATTGTTGGATCAGATTCAAGGGAAGCCCAGCATAGAGTACATTATAGTAGTCCAGACTAGAGGTGACCATTGCTTGGACCACTGTAGTCAAGTCCTGGGACGAGAGATAAGGGGCAAGCTGCCTGGTCAGTCAAAGATATAAAAAAAGAAGACCTGGAAACCACAGTGACCTGGTCCTCCATCGTCAAGGAGGGATCCAGGATCACCCCAAGGCTCCTAACTCTCGGAGCCAGTGTAAGCACCACCCCATTGAGTGTAGGAAGCTGGAGTCCCGAATCCATATTTCTATGACTCAAGTACAGGATCTCCGTCTTTGCAGGGTTTAATTTAAGCTGACTTTGCCTCAACCATCCAGCTACAGCTTCAAAAGCACACTCCAGGACAACCGGGGCTGATCCAGGCCATCCGTCCAACAACAGATACAGTTGGGTGTCATCTGCATATTGGTGACACCCAAGCCTAAAACTTCACACCAACTGGGCAAGGGGGTGCATATAGATATTAAATAATATCTAAATAAATCACCCCCTGTGGCATACCGCGTATTAGAGGCCTATGGAATGATAACTTCTCCCCCAGCGCCACCCTCTGTCCCCGATCATGGAGAAAAGAGACTAGCCACTTGGGGTCAGGTAGTAATTTTTCCCAGGCCAGTTTGGCTAGGGATCCTGGAGGAGTTTTGCCATCTGCTGGGCAAGGAGCAGGGATCACTGGGGCAGTCGGGGGGGATTGTGAATTTCCTGCATTGTGCAGGGGGTTGGACTAGATGACCCTAGAGTTACCTTCTAATCCTATGTTTCTATTCTATGACTTAGGGCCACTCTCTCTCTCTCAGCCTAATCTACCCCACAGGATTATCGTAAGGATAAAATGGAGGAGAAGAGGATATAAGCCTCTTTGAGACCCCATTGCGGTAAAAGGGGAAATAGAAATGAAGTAAATAAATAATAAATATAGCAAATATAGCTGAAGATGGGAGGGAGATAAAATATTGGTGGGTGGGTGGGTGGTAGGGTGAAAAAGAAACAGATAACGGTCAGGATCTAGGGGTAGCCAGTAGAAAGAAAAGCGGAACTAGTGTAGGAAGGGGGGATACAAGGAAAAGTGAGGTACTCTTCCAATCCTTGTGGGTTCTTAAAAAAAGTGCTACTGGATCCAGCCCAGCCTGGTGACCAGAAGAACATGTTTTCCAAGGGAGAGAGAAGAAGGCAGATAAAGGTAGGTTAGCTGGTGAGTGGGAAAGAGAGAAGGCAGGGGGGCGTGGCATCGGAGTCTTTGGGTATGGACACACATTGAAAGATCTCCCTCTTCTCCCTCCCTTTTTACCCCGAAAACAGCTGATAACGCTTACCTTTTAATATATTATGAGAAAGCAGATGCAGGGGAAAAAGAAGAACTACCCTAAATCAGCAAAAAATCTCCAGTTTTTTCGCAGCACAGCACAGATTGAGCTCCAAGAACACAGCAAGGCCGAGCTACTTAAAATGGCCGACGGAAAACTTTTGGAAGCAAATGCAGCAGCAAAACCCACTGATCACTCTTTAGAAGCACAGTTTGCAAAACTGGAACAAAATCTGCTCAAACAAATGACACTGCTCATTCAGCCACTGACTACACAGCTAGCTGAAATCAAATTGGAACTGCTAAAGACAAACCAAACAGCCGAAAATGCTAAGGAACTCAGCATCATGTCTCAAAGAGATGTGAGAGACATTTGCAGCAAACTAGAACGCCAGGAGGAAAGAATTATTTACCTGGAGGTGTCAGCTCGTTATAAAAATCTCAAGCTTCGTGGAATTGCAGAGTCTGCTATGGAAAACGAGAATATAGCCAAAACACTAAATTCTTGGCTATCTAAACTACTGGGCATTAAAGAAGGACCATCTCAATTTGTAACTAAAGCTTATCGCATTGGATCCGCAATCCAGCATAAAAAAAAGAGCACGCCGAGAGACATCATAATTGAGGTGCCAGATCCCATCATTAGAAAAAAAATAATCAGCGAAGCAAGATCAAAAGGCTCTTTACTATTTAATGACACTCCAGTTCACGTATACAACGATCTACCCACTGAAGTTCTCCAGAAAAGAAAAGAGCTAAAACCAACAGCAGAAGCCTTAAGAAGAGCCAACATCCAATACAAATGGTGGAACCACACGAAACTACTGGTCTTCCACAAAGGTCGACGCCTCATTGCTTTAGATCTAGACTCTGCAGCCTTAATGCTGAATGAACTAAACTTAGAAGAACCGATGGAAACAAGCAAACCTTCTCAAAAACGGAAATTTCCTCCGTCATCAGCTTCATCTCCCCAGAAGGGAAGTAAGATACCAATAAGGGACAATTGACTCAGAAAATTAACTGAAATAATAAGCTCATGGAAGCGCTATCATAATATTTTCTTGTTAAAAACTAATAGCGGGGTAAGAAAGGGAAGGGGGAAGTTCGGTCCTTTCAATGTAACTCCCATTAGTTAAGCCCGGTAAGTTTTGGTGCATACCAAACTAGTGTGTGAATTAAACACACTAGCTAAAGGGGCTTAGGGGAATTTATTCTTCAACTTTGTGCAGTTTGTATTAATTAGCTGGGAGGGATTGTGGGAGGGGGAGACTTTGGAATTAATTTTTATTTCAGTGCATATAGCACCTTCGTAGCCAAGAACTCTGTGAGAGGGAAAAGCAGATTATATTAAGGGAAGGGGGAAGATCGCAATTAGAGGGAGGGTGTAATTTCTAAAACTTACTTATATAGTTACCTAAGATTTTGAGGGGAAAGTGTAGTGGGTTAGGGAGGAGGAGGGGAAAGAAGGGAAGGGAGGGAAAGAGATAGGAAGGGAAAAAGGGAAAAATAAACAGATTTAGTTAATTTGATTAAGCTAACGACAAAAGGAAACAGTAAAGGAACAAGGGGGAAGAGAAAAGGGGAAGGCAGATAGAGAAATTGGACAAACCCTTTTATAATTTATTTAAGCTACTTGGTGTGAAGCTTTAACACTATAAGTAGACCCATACATACAAACATATAAATATATACTTATCCTACTATTTTCATATATATTCTTTTATTTTCTACTAATATTTGAAGTGTGAATAAAACACTTCAGTAGCAGAACCTTCTCTCTTACTCTGTTTTGGCTGAATCTACAAGCAGAAAATAGAGAGGAAGAGAGATAAGGGGAACTTTGGAAAAGAACAAGGGAAATTGTTAAGTTATATAAAGCTAACTTCATTATTCAAGTTAATTAAATTTTCACTAGTTGAAAACAAAGAAACCTATATAGTTTTGATTCGTTTAAGCATACTTGATACTTGTATTTAAGGAAAACCCAAAACCTATTCTATTCAAATAGCTATTACTGCAACAATCTGTGACCTCTCCAGCCAATGTTGGAAGAGAAAGACTATATATAAAACTTATTGTACTAAAATATATTCGAACTGAGGACTGCTACTTTATCCAACTTGTAATATTTAATATTTACAGTCCATCCTTGATTATAAAAATCCATTTCATAAAGCTAGCAAGTTCTGTCATAAAATTAGAAATCCATTAAATAATTCAAGAGCATTATTTGCAAATTAATAATCAAATCAGAGGGAAATTGATTAGGAGAAACACAACACTACCATTTAGTTACAGCTGATTATATTAATAACAATTCATAAATTGGCATCCCCCCCAATAAAAGAAAAAAAATAAAAGCTCTTAATCCTGATTGTATTAATTTATTCTGAGACAGCACTACTAACAAACAAACAGTTAATCAACATAAATAATTAAGAAATCCATTGGTTTAATTAATTAGAGCAAGTATGTCATCAAATATTAAATTTACATCTTATAATGTTCGTGGTTTGGGTAACCCCATCAAAAGAAAACGCATCCTTACAAATCTGGCTAAAACAAGATCAGATATCATATTTCTGCAAGAAACTCACCTCCATCCCACAAACAGTCAAAACCTAAAATCAAATTGGATTCATCTCCAATATCATGCAAAAGGCACCTCTAAGGCAAGAGGAGTGGCTATATTAATCGCTAAATCCATTACTTTCCAGCATCAAAACACTTTGAGTGATCCTAAAGGAAGATTTATTTTTGTAAAGGGCATAATAGGCACACAAACTTACACTCTAGCTTCAATATACGCCCCAAATTCAGACCAAATACCCTTCCTAGAAGACAGTCTGAATAAATTAGCTAACTTTCAGGAAGGAGAATTGATCTGGGGGGGGGACCTGAATTACATAATAAATCCTAATTTAGATCGTTCCAAACCCAAAAACAAAAAATATAAGAAGGGGAAAAATACTAAATTAGCAGAAATTTTGGATAATAACTTTCTAACAGACACATGGAGACATTTACATGGAACTGAAAAGGATTTCACATACTACTCACCTAAATATGATGTTTATACTAGAATAGACTATATCCTAGTCTCAAATACAACAACAAACAGGTTACTTTCATCTGAAATAGGTAACATAGCAATATCAGACCATGCCTGGGTTAGCTGCGATCTAATGTCTTCCCAAGAATCATTGAGGCAAAGGCACTGGTTATTAAATAAAACACTCATAAATAACCAAAGCGCCATTAAAGAGATCAGTAACAACATTAAATTGGCTATAAAAGAAAACACAACAAATGATGTAAATCCATGCATCATTTGGGATACTATTAAAACTGTTACTAGAGGTCATATAATTTTCTTATCATCACAATTAAATAAGAAAAGAAATGCTATAAAACAAGAATTAATTGATAACATCAAATTGCTAGAACTCAAGCACAAAAAAACTGGTAGTAAAAAGGCATATAAAACTTATTGATTCAACGTAAATTGTTGGAATCTCTGGAAACCAACAGAATTTTGAAGAACCTTCAATATGTCAAGCAAAACTATTGGTTCAATAACCCCAAATCACTTAAGTTGTTATCCCATAAAATAAAAGAGAAAAAATCATCCAAAATCATTAAACAGATATATGATGCAAAAGGGAAATTACAATTTAAAACAAAAGAAATTCTCGACACTTTTGTACAATATTATAAACAACTCTATTCGTCTAAAACACCAAACGAAGAGAGAATCACACTCTTTTTAAAATCACTTAAAAGCTTAAATAGATTGGAAGATAAACATCGCATAATATTAAACAGCCCTATCACACAACAAGAAATACTAGCAGTAATCAAATCTCTTAAAAACAATAAAACACCAGGTCCAGATGGCTACCCATCAGAATTCTGTAAAAAGTTCGCTACATTACTCATTAATCCATTGATGCAAGCTTGTAATACAGTCCTAAACACTGGTCAAATACCCCCATCCTGGCTTACAGCATCAATTATAGTAATCCCCAAACCAGGCAAAGATATATCAAAAACCACCTCTTACAGACCTATCTCGTTATTAAATCAAGATTATAAAATCTTCACAGCTATCTTAACTAAAAGGTTGAATTCATTCATTTCACACTACATACATCAAGATCAATCAGGCTTCATTCCACACAGGGACATAATCAACAACATTTATAAAACACTCAATTTAATTTCATACAGTCAAAAGAAACAATTAGAATCAATTATTTTATCTCTGGACATAGAGAAAGCATTTGATTCCATAGAAATACCATATTTAAAACAAGTCTTACATCACATGGGATTTGGTGAAACATTTTTAAAAATCATAAATTCTATATACTCACAAGCAACAGCCCAGATAATCATCTATAACCAAACATCCAATAAAATACTGATCCAAAGAGGCACAAGGCAAGGGTACCCCCTTTCGCCAACTTTATTTGCGTTGGCTATAGAGCCACTAG
Source organism: Eublepharis macularius (assembly GCF_028583425.1). NCBI lineage: Eukaryota > Metazoa > Chordata > Lepidosauria > Squamata > Eublepharidae > Eublepharis > Eublepharis macularius. The sequence goes on along the minus strand of NC_072792.1, from coordinate 78,354,929 downwards.
CCATAGCTATTAGAGAAGACCCAAAAATTCAAGGGATTAACATAGGAAACAAGCAACATAAATTAAGTCTTTTTGCGGACGATATGATTGTTTATATTACAGATCCTATAACTTCTTTATACTCACTCCAAAACAAATTAACGAAATTCGGCTCAACTTCAGGTCTTACAGTTAATCAATTAAAATCACAGCTCTTTCCAATATTTGTCAACCCAAACACTATAACAAACATCAAACAAATCAGCCAATACCACTGGAATAATAAGCAAATGTCATATTTAGGAAAAACCATTCCAAATGATCTTAAACACCTAATAGATCAAAATCATATTAAAGCAATCAACCAAATCAAAGCAGACTTACAAAAATGGGGGAAAATTGCCTACTCATGGTTTGAACGTTACCATCTGGTTAAATCATTCGCCCTACCAAAATTACTCTTTTTCTTACGAGCAATACCAGTGGCAACCCAACTGACACTTTAAAATATCAAACAAACTGGCACTCAGATTGCAACATAGATTTAACACAAGAACAATGGGGGGAAATTTGGACTTCAAATACATTAAACACCAAAACGATTACATCTCGAATTCAAAATTACAAAATAATTCACAGGTGGCATTTAACGCCAAGAAAACTTTCACTTATAACCAAAACAAACTCCCCACTTTGTTGGAAAGAGTGCGGTGAAATAGGAACGTTCAAACATTGCTGGTGGGGATGCCCTAAAATAGAATCTTTTTGGAATGAAATTTTAGATTATATTAAAGAAATAACAGGTTATACAATTCCTTTAGACCCGAAGATCATTTTTTTAAATTTATGGGATACAATTGAAATCCCACAAATCAGAAAAGACCTCATTGGCAATCTCTTGGTTGTGGCAAAGAACTTGCTGGCTTTATATTGGAAATCCAAAATAATCCCCACAAAAGATAAATGGTTAGAAAAATTTGGGATCACTATGTACAAGAAAAAATATATGATAAATTATATCAAACTGAACATTACCCAAGGGAAACTGATTTTATGGCAAAATGGCAACCATTTATTGAATTTATTTCTATCACAGATCAGCATCCTCCCAAACATTTACTTTTTGTTACTCAAGATTGAAGTAATAGCTCCCAAAGAAGATCAGGGCCGATTCCAGACGGCCCTCCCCATTGCCGAAACGTCGCGCGGAAAACGCGAAATATCATGTTTTCTCACACGAGTTTTGCACGACGTCGCGCAAAACTCGCACGAGAAAACGTGATATTTTGCGTTTTCCGCGCGACAACGCGTGACGTTTCGGCATGGGGAGGGCCGTCTGGAATCGGCCCTAGTTATATGAACCTTAACAAAGCTGACTTATTGACTATTATCTGTTATCCTTGTTTCTTGTTCGAAGCTATAACCAATCGTGATTAAGTATTCCTGTACATAATTGTATATAGTTAACTATTACTTTGTTGTTCTTTGTTAACTCTGTTCACTGATTTTAATATGTTAATAAAAATATTACTTAATTAAAAAAAAGAGAGAGAGAGAAGGCAGGAAAATGGGAGATGCTATAGGGACTTGGGGCAGGGAAAAATAACAGAGGAAGGGAAAAGTCCTTGAGACTACTGAAAGAGACCTTGAGAACCATAATAGCAAACTCACTGAAAAATAATAGAAATCAAGTTCATAATGACTCATTATTGGGAAAATGTGGCGGAAAGTGCCATCAAGTCGCAGGTGACTTATGATGACCCTGTAAGGATTTCAAGGCATGAGACGTTCAGAGGTAGTTTGCCATTGCATGCCTCTGCATAACATCCCGGGACTTCCACGGTGCTCTCTCATTCAAGTACTAATCAGGCCTGATCCTATTTAACTTCTAAGATCTTAACTTCAGGGTAGCATGAGCAATCCAGGCCACAGCAAATCAAGCTCATAGTGACATATCATTAGGAAAGGACAGAAAACATGGTGATGTTATATCATAAACATTTGGTATATCGACATTTATAATTCTATTCAATAGGAATATGCATTTGGGTATTCAGTGAACTACTGTGTGATATGGTTGGCATATGAATGGTTGGCATTCAGCTGAAAGAGGATGACTAGTCCACAGTCACCCAGCAAGTTTCAGGACAAATTCTTCTCTGTCCTAGTTTAAAATACCAGACAGTTGTTTTAGAGGGGAACTATGTACATAAATAATCTACTATGCCATTCCTTAGAGGAACTGTGGAATAAAAATCTTAATAAACTTACAACCATCTGAGGGACATTGATGGACTCTACTGTTGTGCTTTTCTTAGAACTCTTCAGGAAAACTTATGAGGCTGATTTTCTTTTTTGCATAGAAGGAATTACTGGTCGTAGAGAGTGCCCTCAAGTCATAGCTGAGTTATGGTGACCCTTGGCAGGGTTTTCATGGCAAGAGAGTAACAGAGGTGGTTTGCCATTGCCTGCCTCTGCAACCCTGGTCTTCTTTGGAGGTCTCCTATCCATTTACTGACCAAGGCTGACCCGCTTCGCTTCTGAGATCTAATGAGATTAAGCTCACCTGGGGTGTTCAGGTCAGGGCATAGAAGGAGTTAGGGTTCTTTTATTCCATGGGATGTAAAATTGGGTTGGATTGTTACATAGTTTCTTAAAATGCATTACTGGCTTATTTTTTTAATTTTAAGATTGTCTCTGTATTGTGTGGTTTTATTTTTGTGTTTTAAAGCACAAAAATGGCATAGACATTTAAACGGCATAGACATTTATAAATGGCATAGAAATTTAAAAATACATTAAAACTGGATACTACATTAAATGAATAAAATAGTCCATATGACATGCCGTTTTAATACATATTCCATATATTGCAATGCTTCCAAATGACAATAATTACCAAATTGGTAAGATCGTAAGCTGTAACTTACTTTTTATAGTACATAAGCAAATAATTCAGCATTAACATAACGCACACTGCTGCATAGCAAGATGTAGGTCTAAGCAAGGAAATCTTATTAAAATGTTGCCATGGTGAGGAATAAGAGCTTAGTAGCTATGTAGAGTTCTCCAGTTAGAAAGTTAGAGAGCAATTTTTAAAAAATCTGTCACAGCTAATTTCTCATCTTACTCAAAAAATTGTCAAAATGCAAAATATGCTGACTACATGCATCAGGTATGTTTCACATCTTACAGACACAATCTAGTAGCTTCTCAAACAATTCAAATCCTATTTTTTTCCTGACAACTTCCTTTTCTATTTCTGTTTTTTGTTTTCAAATTTCATAATTCCACTGAGTAACCATGTCCTTGGGTAACCTCTTGCTACAATCAGATTGCATTTTAGTAGTGAGGGCTCTTAAATGGTCAGAACTGGAACAAATAGCAGTGCAAAGCTCAACAACGTGATTAGATTAAAAACATTCACAGAGGGTTTTCATACAGGAACCTTAAAATGAGAAGAGGCATTTGTAGTGCAAATACACATTCCATCCATAGTACATTTCAAGTATGCATTAGATCAGTTAATAGGTCAAATTTGTCTATTGGGAGAGGGGAAGACACAATATAAAATTAAATATTTTGCTGCATGGGATTTTAGGTGATTCAGAGCCAAAACACACGTTAAGAAATACCTAGGTTCAGCACGTGTTCTCTTACCTCAAGGTTTGCCAGGATCTGTAGGCGTCCTGGAAGCTTAAAGTTTAGCATTTACAGAGCAGCAGGAAGGGAAATACACGCGCCTGTATTTCCCTTCCCCTTCCTGCTGCTCTGTAAATGCTAAACTTTAAGCTTCCAGGATGCCTACAGATCCCGGCAAACCTTGAGGTAAGAGAACAAGTTTAGCATTTACAGAGCAGCAGAAAGGGGAAGGGAAATACAGGCGCCTGTATTTCCCTTCCCCTCCCTGCTGCTCTGTAAATGCTAAACTTTATGCTTCCAGGACGCCTACAGATCCCGGCAAACCTTGAGGTAAGAGAACACGTGCTGAACCTAGGTATTTCTTAACGTGTGTTTTGGCTCGTAGTGATCACCTTAATTCAGTATGTTGCTGCAAGACTGTTATATACAGGTAGTCACAGTGCCATATTAAGCAATGGACTCAGAGCATTGTAAGCCTCTGATGTGGATTGCCCCTGAGCAATACAACTTTAGTGCAAGGAATAGCTCTATTCTTCTTTTCCCTTGGAATAGGTTGTAAAGTTGGAGAAGTCAGAAAAAAGACTACTCACGAAGGTTGGTGAATACATGGATACGGACAAACATATTAAAAACAATTTTTAAAGAACTGATCAAATTAGGAGAGGGCAGGGAAATGGGGAGGACCTAAGGCATCATGAACCATTTGTCCAAACAGCCCTTGATAATGCAAAGAAAAGCTGTAAAAAAGTAAGTATGACTTTGTGAGATACCAGCAGAAATCTCTGGTATCAAGTTGAGAAAGCATAAATGTATTCTCTGATACAATTAATGTAAAAATCAGCTAGTTAAGGTATAATAACACAGAACCATCACAGCACAGAAATATATTTTGTGTATTGATTGTAAGCTCAGGTTAGTTCCTAATTTTAAATTCACAGCAATATAGGCTCAAGTAGCTAGCAAGAAGGTTGCTAACAAAAACATTATTGACTCTACTGTTAGTGTGGGGAAAGTGCACTTACTAGATGGTGATGGAAACAAATGAGTGGCTTTCCATAGATTTGCCAAGGCATGCAAGATGTTCCAGTACTACTCCATATACACAGGAGGGAAATCAGCATGGTATAGCCCCATCTAGTCAGATCTTAGCAGCTAAACAGGGTCAGTACTTGGATGGGGGACCACCAAAGAACACTTTGCAGAGGAAGACTTTGATGGGGTCACCATAAATCAGATATACGCACGTACTCTATATGCAGCAATAAGAGTTTGTACAGAAATTTACATAGTGTTATTAGACAGTAATTGTTGTTGATAAGGAGATGGTCACTCAGCATCTGCCAGTGCACTGACCACTGGCAGAGCAGTGGCAATAGCCCTGTTTATAAGTTACACTGAATGCCTGTTCAATCCCTGTTGACCAGGTGAACATATGTTGGCTCTTTCTTACATACAGGGACACACACATACATGCAGGTTATAAAGGTGTTCACTGTGACCCGTCAACAGGGCTGGCTCCTGTCCCCATGAAATCTGTACAGACACTTTTAACAGTTGGCTGGGTAGCCCAAACCACTAAAACTACCTGTACAGAACCAACTAGGCTGCATTTAAATTACTAGACTGGGTGGTTCTACTCCTTTTATACCATTTGTCCATGGAGAGCATTTTCTACCACAAAGGTCCCCAATATGGTGCCCACAGACACCATGTCACTCATCAACACCTTTCCTGGAGCCTGTCAAGTGATTTTTAGAAAGTGAGCTGGACCTGTGAGGCTTTTGACCAGCAGGGCTTCTGACTGGCCACTGGCAATATGGTTGGCTATGCAGATTAAAAGACATCCTACTAAACAGAACGTCTGCTTGAAATGTTTTTAAAAAATGTTTATACACTTTATTTAAAAGAAAAAGGAGACATTCGATGGTGCATAAAAGATCTTGAACAAGAATAAAATAATAGATTTAAGTTACACTAAAAAATATAAGCAAGATATATAACAACACTGCTAAATTTCATAATATTGCTCCTCTCCCTGTCCTCAATTAAATTTCCAGCTTTAAAAAAAATCTATTTTTCCAGAAATTCCTGTGTTGATCTGTTATGCATATAAGAGGTTAATTTAGCCATAGAGGCATATTCATACAATTTAACAGCATTTTATATTCAACATTTTCAAATTTTAATTTTACAGTTGTTCTATTTCAACAATAGCCATTCTTGGGTTTTCTTAATTTTCTGCTACCTATTAAAAAAGTCTATATTTAAAAAGTCTCATAATATTTAGTATTTTGGCTTATAAATTTAACTATTTATCTTAACAATTACTCTATTTTAATATTAATTATACGTTCTAAATTTGATGAATTGATCTGTTCTCTCTATAAAAAAAATAATCCACTCATGAAAATGAACAGCAATAAGAATGATATTAAAAAAGAAATAAAAATATTCTATAACAGTTTTGTAAATCAACAATAATTGTAAATAACAGAATGTACAAGTTCTAAAATGCAACTCCCCTCCATCTCCATTTGTACTTCCTTCCTTCGTGCCTTCTTCCAACTTGCATGCCTTGATTCTAGTAGTTTGCTCAGTTTCTGAAAAGCCATATATTCACTGGATCGTCTCATTGCAAGGGGACTCCTGGACCCAAATCACCTTGCACTTTCAAATAGTCTCATATTACGCCCCCAAATGCACTCTCTAAATCCAAATCATCCAAAGATTTTCAAATTTTGCGAAACCCCAGATTATTGCTTATGAATTCCATTTCCAAAATTTCCATTCTCTGGTCTGCTCTTATTGATGGGCTTGCTAATAGTGCTTACAGTGATTCAATTTTTCCTTGTATGTCTCTGAATTCTTTCTGTTGTATCTTAATTTCTTGAATGTCTTGATAGTTTTCTTGAATTTTCTGATTTATTTCTTGTAATCCAGAGAGTGATTCAGTTCTTAACTTCTGAAAATTTTCCCTTATTCCAGTGAAAAATCCTTGAGTAGTCTGGTCCATCTGCTGCAGTTGGGTTAATGATGCCTTGTTTTTCACCACTACTTCTTGAGTCTCATTATCAGTTTGCTGCTTCTGGGTTAAAGCATTTTTGTATTCTTGCTTTAATTCTGTAAACAAAATTTTAATTTGACTTGAAAAAGAGGGATTATTTTTTGAGATATTATATCTATGACATCTTCTGAACTTAGTTCAGCTTTAGCCTTTTTCATAGCTGCTGCCATTTTCTTCAATTTGACTTGTCTCCTTCTTCATCTAAATACCTGAAAGGGCCTATCCTTAGAATAGATTAGTAAGAAAAAAGGAAAAAAAGGTAAGTTCATTTTTCAAGCCAGTAGGTAGTGATTATATGGCTGTAATTCCTTCTCCAAACTTAGACTATATGAAAAAGGAAGATAATTAGATGTTGAATATCAGTTCATTCTTCAAGCCAGAGGTGGCAGTATAATCGATGACATCAGAGCCAAAATATTCAATGTTCGGCCATTTTCACCCTCACTTAAATCCACATAATACAATCAAAAAGCATTATAGTAACAAGACTTCTAAGTCAACAATATGCATTTAAATGATGAGCTAGGAATTGAATTTTGATTGAAGAATGGGCTTTATAACTATAACTTTAAGTCCTTCCTCGACATAAATAATTTGTAATCCAAAGTTAGTCCAGTGAGCCAGTTTAAAATCGGCTGTTGTGTCTTTATTTCCTTTTGAAGAAAAAAAAAGGCAAAACAACCAGGGCACAAAATTAAAGCTACAGAGAGGAGCGAGGAAAAGGATGATGCTGAAAAAAAATGATGCCCAAATATCGGCTTGGTTGCTGGGTATGTTTGGGATAAATGTCAAAGTGAAACTGTAAACAAAACGATGAAGCAAAACTGTAAACAATTCTTCTGTGAAGAATCTTTCCAGTAGATTCTGTTCTTAGTTAGGATCTTTTATCTCTCCCCAAAATTAAATATAATACTTTTAAAGTCAGAGTTCCAATTATTTTTAGAAGCCCAAAGTCTATACGTAGAGAAGTGCAGCTTTTACAGGCCCCTTCTTTCAGACAGCAAAATAAAGCACAGCTTGTAGTTTCCCTCTTGGAATCTTATGAGAGTTCTTATAAAAGAAGAGGAGGGGGAAAAAAGAAAACAGAAGTCCTAACACAGTCAGAAGGATATCTGTTAGTATATACAAATGATCCCAGCAGATTTACCTGACTTTTGCCACCTCAGTTCTGCTTCTGTTGATGCTTCCCGTCCTTGGAACACTGGGGAGCTTTTCAGCTCTCTAATTAAAAAGAGCCAAATAAACCCCCAGATCTATCCGGCATCACATGTTGGTATATCTTCTATCAATAAGGAGACAGGCTCAGGTTGTAATTCCCAACCATGCCTGGCAATAAAGCCCAGAAAACAGAACCAGCATGACAGAGCACAGAGATGACTCTCTCAATCAGCTGCCATGTTGGATCTGTCTTCTGCCTGAAATTTTGAAGAGTTACCATGAAAGTTATGCATAACCTTGCTCCCTGACATTTTGTACTTGGTTCTGCCTCCTGTGGCAGCCATTTTGTTGTTGCACCTCTCACCCTGTGTAAGAATTCCAAAGGTGCCTATAGGCTCAAAGAGGTTGGGGATTCCTGGTTTACAAGTTTCTGCCACTCAGCAGTGGCAGCCTAGTCACATAGCACCAGCCTTTGAAAGGGGTACAGTAGGTGCCTAGATACCTGGGTGCAAACAGGACCCATACATTGGAGTTCTCTTAGTGTGTATTTATTTATTTATTTAAAATATTTATTAGCCACCTTTCCACCAAAAAGGAGCTCAAAGAGGCTTATAGTATAAAACATAAACAAACAAAACAAACAATTTTTACAATATAAAACAAATAAAAATTTAGATATAAACAATCAAAACAGTTAAAAACAGAGGTTAATAACACTGTTTAAAATACATCTAAAAAGCTATCCTGAATAAAATAGTTTTCAGCTGCCTCCTGCAGACACACCTTGCTGGGAAGATTGTTGCGCAAGCATGGAACTATAATTAAAAATGCCCTCTTCCATGTACCCACCAACCAGTGGTCAGTGGGACAGTCATGAGCGCCTCTCCCTGTGACCTTAACTTCCAAGCAGCTACATATGGCACAAGACAGTATATATGAGTTTCCACTACCCAGTTTCTAAATTTTAGCAGGGAATGAATGTCAGACCTTTCAAGAACCCAACAAAACTGAGCAAACTAGAATTCATTGCATAGCAAGTTTCCTCACTTTTCCTTCCATGACAGGTTTGAACCTTGCTATTGTATTATTTTTGGGGAAGGCAATGGTAAACCAACCCGTAACAAAAGTCTGCCAAGAAAATGTTGTGATGCGACATCCCCCCATGGGTCAGTAATGACTCAGTGCTTGCACAGGGGACTACCTTTACCTACCTATCTACTGTATTATTTAGACTTATTTTTTTTACAGAAAACGATTAAACTTCTATCACCAATAGCTTCTTGCCAGCTAGCTCTAGTAAATTTTTATTAGTTCCCATAGTCCTTGGTTGTTAAAGTCATCTTCTATATAAACATTATTAAACAGTATATTTAACTATTTTTTTCAACAGACAACTATTTTAATGATGGTATTTTTCTTATTTATTTCTTTAAAATCCTGTTCCCATACAGCAGGAAAGAATAACTAGCATTTGCTCTCAGCATACCAAGGACCAGAAGAGCTAAGGAAAAAATCAGTAGCTTTATAAAACATACACTTATTAGAGTGCAAATCATCTGCATTATATATATATATATATATATATATATAAATTCACCCCTTTTAAGTAGAATAACGGTGGCGTGTCTGCGGCCATATCCATTTTCAACATAACACGAGTAATTTCCGAGGTCTCCTTCTTCCACTGAATCCAGGATTAACGAGATGGAAACTTCTTGTTCTCCAAGATGTTCCTTAAGAACTCTGGTGCAAGAAAAATCAAATTATTCACATACAACATTATTTACAGAATATCAAAGTAAAAAGCTTGGTATAATGTTTCTCACAAATAGAAACACTCTGGTTTCAAATTGGCTGTAGTGTACTGTTAATCTTAATTAAGTTATGTAATGCCATTTTCTTTCTTACTGTTAATGAGTATGTTTAGATCACTAGACACTAATAAGAGCTGCAATTAATTTGGTGGCCTTAAGCACATCCTGATAAGATACTGGGGTTCTGCACAAAATGTTGGCAAAGGTTTACATGTTCTTGAAAATCTTTTTAAAGATTTGTTGTAATTATGCAATATAGAACAAGTTTGAAGAAAGTGATTATGTGCTCATGCTAATATAGAAGTACTTTTATGTTTGCTTGACATCGGTTACATGAAATGGAAAAAAATAAAAGTTGACACAAGAGCTGCACCAAATTCCTTTTATATAAATAATTATGTAGAAAATGGATGCCCATTTTTATATGAGAGTTGCACATAAAAGACAGAGATTCATAAATTCATATACGTTTGTGTTTGTGTGTGTGTATGGTACATTTGATTGACATGGTAAAATTCTAAATCTCTTGCTATATTGAAACATCTTGTATTGTGATTGAGTGATGTAATTACTGTTTCTTAAACTATACTGAAGAATGTTATGAAAAATTTAAAATAAAGAGTGAAAAAAGACAATATGTTTGATATTTCTTCATGCATCTCATCACACACACACAACCCCAAAAGAGAATGCCCTTTTAAAATATTCTAAGCCAATGACTATCCTAGCCTTAACCTTTAGAAAAAGACAAGGATGATCTGTATCCTATCTCAAACAATTATGTTAAGTCATGGAAAGAATTTTAAAAAGATATGATAAGATGGGATGAAGTGCAGTTGTACTTGTTGGGAAGAATATCAGTTATTAAGATAAATGTTTTACCTAGAATGTTATTCCTTTTCCAGACAATACCTGTGTTAACTTCAGATGTATCATTTAAGCAGTGGAAAAAGGATATTTCAGCATTTACATGGCAAGGGAAAAAACCGAGGGTCAAATATAAAATTTTACAGGATGCGAAGGAGAGAAGCGGACTTGGTTTACCAGAACTGAAAATATTATGCCTCTGCATGTCTAATGTGGATGAAGGAATGGATGCTTTTGAGAAATAAGAAACTCTTGACATTGGAAGGTCATGACCTGAGATTTGGATGGCACGCCTATTTGTGGTATGACAAAGTAAAGGTCAATGCAGACTTTAAAAATCATTGTATTAGGACAGCTATTTTGAAAATTTGGAATAAATATAAATTGAGACTAACACAGAAGACACCACTTTGGTTTTCAACACAGGAAGCATTATACAGAATGGAGAAGACTTTCAAACAGGGATGGTCGACGTGGAGATTTATTAGAATTTTCACAAGAAGATTGCAAATTGAAGACAAGGGAGGATTTAATAGCTAAAGGTTATAAATGCCAATGGTTTGCACATGCTCAGCTTTTACAAAGACTTAAATTAGATTAAAAACTATGGAGCTTTGAGCAGGAAAAGGCAGAGTTTGAAAAAGAGCTTTGTTCAAATGATGAACATGTTATTTCCAAAATGTATAAATTGTTACTGAAATTTGAAATGGATGAATAATCTGTGAAAGATTGTATGGTAAAACGGGCCAAAATTTTGGGTATAATATAATGATGGATCAATGGGAAAATATGTGGGTAAAGGGGCTTAGATTTACGTTCCGTGTTAAACTTAAAAAGAAAATTTTTATAAAATGATGTATCGGTGGTGTATATCTCCTGATAGATTAGCCAAAATGAGTAAAGGCATGTCAAATAAGTGTTGGAAATGTGAGAAACAAGAAGGAACATTTTATCATCTCTGGTGGACTTGCCATAAAACTAAAAAAATTTGGACCCAGATTCATATGGTAATACAAAAAATACTAAAGACTACTGTACATTTTAAACCAGAAGCCTTTTTGTTGGGACTAATGGGTAAACAGTTGGGAAACCAACATGGGGTTTTATTTCTATATCAGAGGGTGCTGAGTGTGTTTTGCTCATCCTTCAAGCGATGCTTGCGGAGCTCACTGCAGCGGAGAGTGGCGGAGAGAAGTGCCTGGCATGGGATTTTAGGGGGCGGAGTTCCGCCTTTGGTAGTGTCAGGCTCCGGTTGTTGAGGGCTGATAGGTGCTGCTCCAAGCGGGTGGCAGTGGCCCGGGGCACCCAGGGCCTTCTCCTTTTTTAAAAAATCAGGCAGGCCCGTGCCAGCTCTAGCTCTCTGCTTTTGCATGGCGTGGGTTGATTGGGTGGTGGTGGGCGTTGCCCACCGTTCCAGTGGTTTCAGGAGCGGTCCCACACTGGCTGGTTGGGGGTAAGCCAGGGTGTCTTGTGCCAGCTCTTGCACCCGGGGCAGTCATGCGGCAGCTGGGGCTGCATATGTTAGGCGGGTGGTAGTGGCATCCAGATCCATGGTTGGTGCTGCTCTGGGACTTGGTTCTGGCCTTAGCCTGGACGTGGGGCGGGCCCGGTTGGAAATAGCGTGGCTGTTTTCTGTCCTTGGGGGCATCTGGCTTGTTCACTGGGTCTTGGGCGCTAATTTTTCCTTCACTGTGGGACTGTGGTTGGATTGGGAAGCTTGCCTCAGTTGTGCTGGGTTGGGCTGGTCCTGCTTCACGCAGGCCTTGCGGGGCTTAGTAGCAGCCATCTTTGTTTTGGGCACCAGTGATTAATAGTCTTAGCCGTGGTTCTAGGCAAGCAGAGGCAGACATCTTTGTTCAGGGAGTTGGGAGGTCATTTTAAGTGTGGGCTTGAGTGGCCATCTTAGGAGGCTTTAGGATATTGGCCTCTATAGGGGCAGCCATCTTATTGTTCTATAGTGGCAGCCATTTTAGGACATCTGTTCAATAAAGGGAGTGATTAGCTTTCGTGCTTTCTAGCCATGCCTCAAAAGAAAGGAGGTGGTAAATCCAAAGGAAAGCGGCCAGTTAAATGGCCTGCTCCTATGTGAGCTGTTCCTGCCTTGTCTTCATCGGATGATGAGGACGTTTCTAGCAGACAAGAAATTTTGGATTCGATTGCTGCATTGGAACAGGCCAAGGGAATTGCAGCATCTGGGTCAGGTAGCAAGCAGTGGCAGAGGGCCACTAAGCCCACTTCTACATTAACCTTCCAGTGTGACATCTTATCTCGTCTTTCAGCACTGGAAAGTGCATCTGGTGGGACTGGAAGCGCCGGAGGAGGCCAGAAGGAACATGCACCATCGGCAGAAGTCCTGGATGAGGTGGTTGAACCTGCACCCATTGCGGTTGCTGTGGAACAAGGTGATGTTGAAGGTAAGGCTTGCTGGTCTCAACAGGGACAAGCATGGCCTTGGGGACCTTAGGGGCAGTTTTCTGCTCAGGGGCCTTCCAGTTCAGCACACTTGACTGCTCTGAGCCACAAGCTAGTAAATCGCAGGGCATTACTCATTCACCTGTTGGCCTCAGTGGGGCCAGGTGCCCTTGGGTAGCCCAAATGGCAGTGCTATGAATGTATCTCAGTCCCAGTCATCCCACCCTTCAGGGGTTGGACAGGGGGGTTCAGTCTTGCCTGCACAGGGGACGTTGGGCCCTTGGTATTCATTCCCATGGATGGGTTGGTCATTGCCTCAGTATGGCCAGGCCTTTTATGGGGCAGTCCCATTCAGGGCTTTGCCCTTTGGGGATACTGCTTTGCCCTTGCGTGATCATCTCACCCAAACCACTCGGGACAAGATCCTCCATGGCGAGTATGTTGATATATTCACCCTTCTCTTCAGGGAGCTGGAGAACAAGGATAAGGAGGACTTAGATGACAGGGATAAAGAGCATTTAAAGTGCAGGAAAGTTGATTGTACTTGGGTCGGTTGACTGCCTGGGTTCTTTATATATGCTGGTGTTATTGCTAGGGTTCAGCCGCTACAGGCAGCAGCCCTTTTCCAATATGCGAACATCATTTACAGGGCATATAGGGACTTCGGTGGGGCTGCTTGGCTCCAGTATGATGAGAAGTTCCGAATGAGGGGTGGCCCTCAATCCATATTTGTCATGGGATCAAATTCACCAGCAGCTTTGGCTGCAGGTGATGTCACCTTCCAAGCCTAATACAGGTGATCAATCTGACAGTGGTCACCTGATTCAAAGGGTGTTCCATCCTGTAGCCCCTCAGCAGTCAGCACCCCACACTCCTGCGGGGCAGCTGGTTCAACCCCAGCTGCTCTCCTGGGAGTTTGCATATCAGGGGGTCTGCTCTAGGAAGTTTTACAAGTTTGGGCATGAATATCCAGTGTGTAAGGGCCCACATTCCTTCCTGGCCTGCAAGAAGCAATACTAGAAGGGAGGTGGGGTGGTGGTGGTTCCCAGCAAACTGGAAAAGGGTCCCAGTCCCATAAAGCTGAGGGAACTTAAGTCTCAACATTTATGCAAAGTTATAGCAGTGTTATATACAAATTTGTCCAATGTGCAAACATTGCAATTATGTTAGCTTATTGCATGCAAAATACATTTATCATTTCCCAATAGTCCAATTGCCGCAGGGAACTGCGTGCCCCGTTCCGTTTCTTCTATGAACAAGGCAAGATCTCCATGGATGAAGAAGAATGGTAAGTATGAGTCAAAACAAAATCCATCTGCTTTTGTCTTTTTATCCTTGCAGGTGCCTCACACGATGTTCATAAAGATGTTGTACAAGGAGTCCAACCGCATGCAGCCCTAACTGCAGCTGGCTAAGCGGCAGATTTTGTCAGTACGACTTGCTCAGGGGCTGGTGGATCACTACACAAACACAATGAAGAGCATATACACACTAATTCATGCACTTGCCCATAAAGATTTGAATTCCACAAGCATCTTGTTTTTCATTATTTACTAAATGACCCCACCCTGGGTTGCTTACCCTGAAAGCTGACTCATTCCAGAAAACCCAGAGTGACGCAGAATCCCAGGTCCGCGTGACTCTCCAGGTGTTAATAATCTGTATATATAGGCTTCTGCCTCCTAACACTTAAGAAAACCATGTTGATTTAAAGGTGCAGTAACATCAGAAAGGTTTTCTTCTTCTAACCCAGAAAACACTGGAAAGAAATATCACTGTTTAACCCCTGAGGTTTTAAGGTGTTTAACATGAAAATCCATTCTGTTTCACGTCTCAATAACTCTCTGTTGGTACAACGAGAAGGGATTGACTGTGCCACAAATAATACAGCTACCTTAATTTCTGTGGTATGATGTGTCTCTAAAAAATGTTCTGTTAAAGGTGCCTCCAGCACCTTGTTTCTAATCCTGGAAATGTGTTCCAGGACCGTCACCTTTAAAAGTCTGATGGTGTTGCCCACGTAAAGTTTGTTACAGGGGCAGATAAGGAGATATACTACTGCAGGTGTTTGACAGGTGGCAAAGTGTTTAATATGTATCTTCTTATTGGAGGTTGGTATCTCCAGCACATTGCCCTCTAAGATCAATGGGCAAATTGCACAATGACCACATCTATAATTGCCCTTAGGCAGATTGGACTCCACAGCCCTTCTAGTTATATCCGAATGTGACACCATTTCCTTGAGATTTCTGGTGCGTCTATAACTGACACAGGGTGGAATCTCACATCCTTCTATGTCTGATACGAGACTCCAGTGCCTCCGGTTTATATTATGCAGAGATTTAGACAGAGGTGTAAAATCCACTGACCAATAATGCCTGCCCTTCTCAGTCCTCTTTCTCTGCTCAAAAAGACCCTGTCTAGAAGTCTGGTCCACCCTAATCCTGGCCCTATGCACAATTCTTTCAGGATAGCCTCTATTCCTAAAGGCTTAAGTTCCCTCAGCTTTATGGGACTGGGACCCTTTTCCAGTTTGCTGGGAACCACCACCACCCCACCTCCCTTCTAGTGTTGCTTCTTGCAGGCCAGGAAGGAATGTGGGCCCTTACACACTGGACATTCATGCCCAAACTTGTAAAACTTCCTAGAGCAGACCCCCTGATATGCAAACTCCTAGGAGAGCAGCTGGGGTTGAACCAGCTGCCCCGCAGGAGTGTGGGGTGCTGACTGCTGAGGGGCTACAGGATGGAACACCCTTTGAATCAGGTGACCACTGTCAGATTGATCACCTGTATTAGGCTTGGAAGGTGACATCACCTGCAGCCAAAGCTGCTGGTGAATTTGATCCCATGACAAATATGGATTGAGGGCCACCCCTCATTCGGAACTTCTCATCATACTGGAGCCAAGCAGCCCCACCGAAGTCCCTATATGCCCTGTAAATGATGTTCTCATATTGGAAAAGGGCTGCTGCCCGTAGCGGCTGAACCCTAGCAATAACACCAGCATATATAAAGAACCCAGGCAGTCAACCGACCCAAGTACAATCAACTTTCCTGCACTTTAAATGCACTTTATCCCTGTCATCTAAGTCCTCCTTATCCTTGTTCTCCAGCTCCCTGAAGAGAAGGGTGAATATATCAACATACTCGCCATGGAGGATCTTGTCCCGAGTGGTTTGGGTGAGATGATCACGCAAGGGCAAAGCAGTATCCCCAAAGGGCAAAGCCCTGAATGGGACTGCCCCATAAAAGGCCTGGCCATACTGAGGCAATGACCAACCCATCCATGGGAATGAATACCAAGGGCCCAACGTCCCCTGAGCAGGCAAGACTGAACCCCCCTGTCCAACCCCTGAAGGGTGGGATGACTGGGACTGATACATTCATAGCACTGTTTGCACATTGGACAAATTTGTATATAACACTGCTATAACTTTGCATAAATGTTGAGACTATTTTTGTGAATATCCGGGTGGTTTTCTACTTTGTGCTTTTCTGGTTCCAACAGGATATTGGGCTTGTTGTTTTGTATGAAGGAAATTAAGTGGCTGCTAGATTTATATCTCAAATGTGACGATGCTAAATATTTGTGGGAGGGGTTTACTAAGGGATTTGGGATCCCTTTTCAGGGTCCCAGGACTCCTTTCATGGCTGATAACCTGCGTTCTGTGGTGGGCATGGAAGCGGTTGTGAGGAAAAAGATTGCGAAGGAATGTGCTGAGGGCCGGGTGTTAGGCCCTTTTGCATCTCCTCCAGTTCCTAACTTGCGAATCTCCCCTTTGGGAGTTGTGCCCAAAAAGGTGGCTGGTGAATTTTGTTTAATTTACCTTCTGTCTTATTCCAGAGGGGGTCCCGGAGCATATGTGCTCTGTTCACTACACTTCTTTTGATCAGGCTGTTATGGTGGTACGGCGCTGTGGGTTTGGAGCGGAATTGGCCAAATGCGACATCAAGTCTCCATTTCGTCTTTTACCAGTGCTTCCCGAGGACTTCAAGCTGTTGGGATTCTCTTTTGAAGAGCAGTTTTACATGGACAGGGCACTCCCTATGGGGTGTTCCATTTCCTGTGTTGCTTTTGAACGCTTCAGCTCTTGAGTGGGCACTGCGTCATCGGCTATGTTGCCTGGACACCGCTCATTATCTTGATGATTTTCTCCTGGTGGGGCCCGCTGCAAGTGGTCAATGTGCCAGACTTTTGGATTGCTTTGTGAAATTGGCTTATGAGTTAGTTGTTCCTTTGGTCCACGAAAAGACAGAAGGCCCAGCAGCCGTCTTGACTTTCTTGGGTATTGAGCTTGATAGAGTTCGGCAGGCATCATGTTAACCAGCTGATAAACTGGCTGATCTTAGAGATCCCCTTGCTATGGTTAAAGGAAAGGACAAAGTCTCCCTTTTGGAGTTGCAGCAGTTGGTGGGACATTTAAACTTTGCTTGCTGGGTCGTTGCACCTGGGAGAGCCTTTTTAATGTGGCTTTGTGATGCTATATATTTGTATTTTAACCAATGTTGTACCTCACCCTGAGTCCGCTTGTGGGGAGGGCAAGTTAAAAATAAGTAAACAAACAAATAAATATGGGGCAACTGCAGCTGCCACATCACAGATTGTGAATTAATAGTGGCATGGGTTTGGGAGGAATTTGTTCCCTCCTTCTGGAGGGAGGACTTGCTGTTTGAGGCAGAGCTTCAGGTAACGTCGGATGCCTCTGGGTCTACTGGTTTTGGTATATACTTTAGGGGACACTGGTGTGCTGACCAGTGGCCGGTAGAGAGGATTAGTGAGGGCTTGACTACTGATTTGACCTTAGCATTTTTCCCTATTCTGGTGGCAGTTTACCTATGGGGGGATGAGTTGGTCAACCACTGTGTCCACTTTTGGTGTGACAACTTGGCGGTGGTTCATGTGATCAACTCTCTCTCCTCTAGGTCACCACGGGTTATGGGGTTGGTTAGACCGTTTACGCTCCATTGCCTGCTGTTGAACATATGGTTCAAAGCCAGGCACATTCCAGGGATTGACAATGGAGTGGCGAATACATTATCTCGCCAACAGATAGAGCGTTTTCAACAGCTTGCCCCTGAGGCTGACTTGTAGCCAGCTTGGATGCCTCAGAAGCTGTGGACACTTGGAAGACAGAAGCGTACAGGGTGATGCATTTAGCCATTGCTCCAAGCACCCACAGGTCATATGATTGCATGGTCCGTCAGTTCTCAGACTTCAGGAGGGTGGTGGGACTGAAGGAAACATGGCCAATTCCAGTGGAACACATGATGCAGTTCTCTGTGGACAGCAGAGGTAGAGGCTTATCGGTGAAGGACCCAGCTTCTGTGTGGACAGCAGACGTAGAGGCTTATCGGTGAAGGACCCAGCTTGCAGCATGAGCTTTTGCAAGCAAAGCCTGAGGTATGAGGGAGTTCATGGGAGATTTTAGGCTTAAGAAAATGTTGGAAGGGTGGTCTTGTGAGTGTGGACACCCCAGGGATAGTAGGCAACCCATTTCCCCTGATATCCTTCATGGGCTGGGGATGCTGTGGAGTAAGGTGTGCGGATCGGGTTTTGAGGAACTTTTGTTTCACGCAGCATCTTTGACAGCCTTTTTCGGAGCTCTCCGGGTTAGCGAGTTGGTGGCTCAGTCCCTTAAGGACGGGTCTGGGAGTGCTTTGTCTGTGCAGGATGTGAAGTTTGTCAGAGACAGGGTCTCGATTAGAATACAGAGCTCGAAGACAGATCAGAGAGGTAGGGGTGCCATTTTGGAATTGGGCCCTTGTAGTGAACAGGAATTGTGCTCAGTATGGGCTCTGCATAGGTATGTGGAAGCCAGGGGTGACGGTGAGGGGTTGTTTTTTTTGTAATGTTGATGGTGCCCTGCTCACCAAGTATCAGTTTTGGGCAGTTATGGGCCATGCCCTCACTAGCTGGTGTTAAGTTCGGCACCCATTCCTTCAGGATTGGGGCTGCTTTGATGGCAGAAGCCATGGGGTTTTCAGGGCCTGATATCCAGAGGGTTGGTAGGTGGCGGCCAGCGGCCTACCAGTCAACGTTCATCCTTTGCATTTGGGAACGCATTAATAATTTGTTTTTTCTTAGACGCTGTGTTTCTCTGTGAGAGGCTTCGGATCCTCATCTGCGGCCACAGCATGATTTTCTGGGCTGCCCACTAGGCCAAGAGGATGCAGATTGGGTCCCAACTTGGACTTAGTGAGTGGGCTACTGTGGAATGGCAGGGCCAACATGGCTTGAGATGGCCCGGCCTGTTGCCATTGCTTTTTGAGTGGAGGACGGCTCCTCTGCCTCATATTTTGCTTATCCACCTTGGGGGAAATGATTTGGGTTTGGTGCGGGGTAAAGCCCTGATGGTACAGGCCAGTGCTGACTTGCAGTTGATAGGCAAGCAGTGGCCTGGGGTTCTAATTATGTGTTCTGCTATGCTTCCGTGTCGTGTTTAGTGGGAAGCTTTGGACATGAGGGCTATCGATCGGGCTAGGCAGAAGGCCAATAGTGCCATATATAAGTCTTAGGACGGTGGCTTGGGTGTTTATCTGCTCCATTCGCAAATTTGGGCTGAGTTTGCTGACCTCTACCAAGGGGATGGGGTCCACCTTTTGGTGGGCAACAGCATTTTTCTTGAGGACATAGGCAAAGGCTTCGGCTGGCAATAGGCCAGCTGTGGGGTGCAGGGGCCTAAGCAGAGGCTTGGCCCCAGTGGTGGCAGGATTAGGAGGGGAGAAATGAGCGGGACAGTGAGCACCTTTGGCACATGCCCATTTGGGGGGGAATTGGGATCTGTCAGGATCACTGGTACTGCTGCATGGCTGCCAACTGAGAGGGCAGACTGCCGTGTGGATCCCTAGACAAGTACGGCCTTCCTGCTATATGGCAAGATGCTATAGGCTTGGAGTGGGGAACCAATTGCCTGGACGGCCGGGTCCCAGCCATGCATGTGGATGGCTCACACCTGGGGTAGCGGGGCTCACCCAGACAGGTCAGGGCAGAGGTCCAGGGTGACCCCAGGGCCTGACCTGTATTGCTAGTTAGGCCCTTGCCGTGTATATATATGTTTGGTTATTTGCTGTTTCCAAAATAAAGATGGCTCATTTAGTCCCAACACTGGCATATGTCTCTTGATTCCATCTGGGGTGGCAAAACATTGTCTACCTTTTTGACTAACTGGAAACCCTTTATTGACTTTCTGCCCAAAATGAGGAATAGTGACTTGATGGTTTGTGGTTTTGATAATTAAGAAGATAATTGGGGAATATAAGACAAATAGAAGGGAGGCAGTAGCGGAAAAGAAAATTTTGGAGAGATTGTAACTTTGTTAAAATAAGTGCTGTAGAGAAGAATGGAAATGAAATATGTATTATTGTTCTTTTTCTTTTCTAAGTTCTAAGTTCTATTTTATTTTTCTCTTCTTTGTTCTTTTTCTTTTTTCTCTTTCTTGTAAACTTTCTTTACTATTTTTCTTCTCCCCTTTTTTCTTTATTCTTTTTCTCTGCCCATCCTAAGGGCTTTTATTTCTATTAATAAAATAAAAATAACTTTTTTAAAAAAAGAAGAAAAAGAAATCAAAGTCCATTTATTGCTGGAACTCCACTTAGGCTAGAAAAAGGTAGAAACAGAATTCTTTCTAGCTATCTAGTCTGAGATGCTGATTGGTTCAGGATGGCATGATCTATATCCATGGTGCCAAGATGGAAAAGAAAGACAAAGAGATGAAGATATAGTACAAGAAGGAAGAGTCCTTGAGAATACAATCTGCACTTCAAAGGACAGCATCAAGATAATAGATAGGAAGGACAGACCCTTGATCTCATTATATCTTTGACTCTCTGATTGTCCTTCCAACCAGTGGTGAGATGGGGAGTATGAAGGTGAGGGCCGTAGAGCTGAAATGATTTTTGTAGAGAATGCTTCAGTATCTGAGGACACCACTAAATGGTCATTTCCTTTGC
Organism: Eublepharis macularius; assembly: GCF_028583425.1. Lineage (NCBI taxonomy): Eukaryota > Metazoa > Chordata > Lepidosauria > Squamata > Eublepharidae > Eublepharis > Eublepharis macularius. The sequence continues at coordinate 78,334,041 of NC_072792.1, read as the reverse complement.
AGGGAATAGAAGAAAATCTCTTGGTATTTTTCCTCTTTATCAGTAAAAATCTCTGCCAGTGGGCCTTTTAAAATATTCCAGAGAAAGAAATTCTCCCGTTCTCAGACTCTTGGTAGTCCATTACTTCTCTTTTTATGTAGAACTATCTTAACTGAGGTCCTGGGCTGACAGAGGAAGCAGAGGTGGGAGTTTGGGTAGGAGAAGTATGCTGTAACTACATAATGATTGTTATTCTTTTAGTGTATATGTCTACCTAATAATGCCTGGGCAATGCCTGTAACATGCAGTAAATATTCAACATTGTATTATGTAACAGTGGTATATTCCTTCAGCTCTAGGAAACTTCTGATGAAAAAAGTCTTCAGCTAGAAACTGGCCTCTTGAACCAGAGGGATATATAGCTGATCAGAGTGGTAAAATACAACCCTTTGTGATTTTCTCAAATACTTGTTTTAATAATTTAGATCTCTAGAGTTTTGTATAGTTTAGGAATCACTAATCTTAATCTAAAAAATATAGACAAAATAATAATTTTCTGGTGCAGTTAGATATTCATACCCTTGAGCAGTTAGAGGGAAAGCAACCATATGGTGTTTCAATGTACTTTCTAGTAATGAACGTCTGTTGTTTCCCTTATACAGTTTTTTACTTTATACAGAGAACTAGAGATTAGTCTTTACAAAATGTATAGATTTTTTTTACCTTATATCACTTTCCCAAACACGATTTTCATCCAAATCCTCAATAAACTTTTCGCCTTTCATCCAATACATTAAAGGACTGACTTCTCCGCTGTATCCAAAGAATGCTCGGCAGGTAAGATTAGCAGAATGGCCTGTTGAAGAGAATTAATAATGAAAATATGTTATTTCAAAACCTGCAAAAATGTTTCAAGTTATGATCACCTGCTAAGTAATGTTTTCTCAAGCAAATCAAAGAAAGCATTATATAGAAGCAAGTTTTAAAATGGTTATAGAAGCAATGTTTATTTCACACCACTGTTTGGCACATGTCCTGTGGAAGAGGGAAAAAAATCATCTAGAATAAGCTCCAGTCCAGTTTCATAAAGTGAATTATTTTTAGAGATGTTGCTGAATTCATAGTTAGCTGGCTTTGAATACAAATTTGCATAGCTTGTAATGTTTGGGGAGATTACAGAATTTACAAAACAAGATTCCAGTGATAAGCAGGATATTTTTGTTTTAATATATTTCTATACAAAATCCTAGGTGCAAAGCTCAGACAGAACAGAATTAACACCCTTTAGATTCACTTGTAAGGTTCTCTAGCTCTAAAGCCTCAAGGGAAGAGAAGCTATGTTGTCAAGGCACATCTTGACCACAAACCTTTTCCAAATCAAATAGGGGGAAGAGTTTACCAATCTCTAAGTAAGTTTCCATCAAAGCTTCAGTTTTTCAGATTGGGGATAAGAATTCATACACTGGCCTCTACAACTCACAAAACTCAGTAAGTGTGCAATTAACATTAACTTTTACATAAAATATGCTAGGGTAATCCTTAATACAGTTGTCTGGCAACCAGGTTAGTGTCAGTCAATCAAAGTTAATTTCCCACTGTACTTGCACATTATAGCATTACAGGTATTCCTTAAACTCTTGCAGACAATCAAGCATGTCATATGTCGTATTGAAAATCAGGACCACCACAAAGAACAATGGAAAAGATAAGCTAATATTGAGAGGCAAGTAGATGTCTCATAAAGGAGTTAGATATTCCTGCCATCCTAGCCAGTGGCACAAGCCACTTAGGCAGGTGGCAGCCTCGTGCTTGGCCCACCCTCCTCACCCTATTTCAGTGCTGGACTAGCCGGTCGCCTTTGTTGGGGCCAGGTAGGAATTTTTTATCTCTCCATCCCTAATTGGCATCGGGAGGGGAGTTTTTTTGCCTACCTCACACTGTGAGACCGGTGGGGTTAATTGGGTAGGTGGGTCTGAGCTAATGTCCCGGGGAGCAAGATTTCTGTTAGGAAAAATCTGTAGTGGGCCGGTGAGTACCCTTGGCACCTCCCCATTGGTGGGGAATTGGGGTCTGTCAGGAGCGGCTGACTGCCGTACGTCCCAGCTGCGAGGTCAGACACCCTGGGTGGGGAACCCTTGGACAAGCCAGTCTCTCCCCGCTGCCGTTCGGCCGGGTGGGGGAGCTTTACAGGGGTGAACCACTCCGCCTGGCCAGGCCGGGTCCCAGCCATTTGTTGGATAGCTCGCACCTGGGGCAGCAGGTGCTCGCCCAGACAGGTCAGGGCGGGGTCCAGGAGTGACCCCAGGGCCTGGCCTGTACCGCTAGTTAGGCCTTTGCCATAGTTTATGCTTGCTGTTGTTATTTTAATAAAGCGGCCCATTTTAGAACCCAAAACTTTGTGTCTGTCTCTCATTCCGACTAGGGGGGCAATATGATGATAATGATTTTCATATCTTACACCTTTTGTGATAGAACCTGAAATTGCATTCAAGTCATTAGAGGGGAGAATGTTCTATATACCCATTGTGCAGTTTGACTATCTTTGAGCTCATTTATTCCATGCTCCAGAAAAACACAGCACTCTCTGATTATTGTTTTGGTAATACCTTATGAAGTTGCCTCACTGTCACCATAAATCAACTGTGACTTGACTGCACTACATACCTAACCTGATTTCTTAAGCGCATGTTCACCAAAGAACCAGAATTTTACAGGTTTGACTAGAAAAACTATGTTCTGTTACTTAAGCAGTAACATCTTGTGCTCAAAACAGATTCTGTTCTGGCTGCATCCATGATTGGTTAGCTTCCTGACCCATTTCCACTTTTCCAGGTTGAGCCCTGACTTAGCCAGGAAATCAGTATTTTTAAAATCAAAAGCTGAAATCCCTTTTTACTGAATGTTATGTATATAGAACAGTAGCCAATGATTTCCTTCATGTGCAATATGCTTTTTTGGACATCTGTGGCTAGGCTAAGCTGCTGTATTTCCAAATCCAATTATAGCCTGGAACCTACTGCATTGTTCTTAGAATCAGCTTAGACTCCTTCATTCATACACCTGCTGATCTCCTGGCTGTGACTTCCATCTCTGAATTTACTGTGTTCTGTGACTTTCCATCTCGGCAGTGCTTTGGTGCGCAGAATTACTCTAGTCTAAGCCTACTGAAACCAGTGGGATTAGACAAAACTCTGCATAGGTTTGCACTATTCATCTTCTATTTTCAGACATCTCTTTATCTTTCCTTTATTCTTACATTGTGTGACTACAGGCCCATGTAACATATGAAATAAACTGTGAAATATGATCCTAAATGGGAGGACTGCTGCTGCACCCCTGGGCCTCTGGCCTGCATGGTCCTAAAAGGTTCCATCTTGTCCCCCATGCTTTTCAACATCTAGTTGAAGCTGCTGAGAGAGTTTATTCAGGCTGAGTTGCCACCGATTTGTGGATGATATTAGGAATTTCTCACACTTCCAGCAGATTGCAGGGAAGCTGCAGAAACCATAAATAAATCCATGAAGGCAGTTTTAGGATGGATGGGGACTAACAAGCAGGAACTTAATCCATACAAAATGGAGATGCTACTGGTGGGGAGACGGCTTTACCTGGGAATTGGGATATCTCGACCCCCGTGTTCTGCATGGGGGTCAAAACTTGTCTCACTGCCAAGAAGCAGGTTTGTAATTTGGGGGTGCTGCTGAGTCTGGGATTCATGTTGGATGAAAAGGTGGCAGTAGTGGCCAGAGTGTCTTTTACCTGCTTCAACTGGTAAGCCAGGTGCAGCGCTTCCTGGGTAGGAAAGATCTTGCCTCTGTGGAGCATGCCCTGATAACGTCTAGTTTTATTTATATGGAGCTACCCTTGAAAACTATCTGGAAGCTACAGTTAGTACAGAATGCTGTGGCCAGAAAGTTGACTGAAGTGGATCATAGGCACCATATCTCTCCAGTCTTGTCCCATCTGCCCTGGCTTCCCATATGCTTTCAGTATGCTTAATTCATTTCATTATTCTTAATTCAAGGTTCTGGTATTGACCTTAAAGCCTTATATGGCTTGGGGCCAGCACACCTGAAGGACTATTTTCTCCCCTCTGAACATACCTGCCCTCTCCAGTCATCCAGTCCACTCCAGACCCTGCTCTGAAGCTAGATGGGTAGCAACCTGAGAAAGGCCTTCTCACTCATGGCCCTGAAAGTTTGCAACTTTCTCCCTGGAGGAATTGTCTGTCTCCCTCTACCATTGTCTTCTATCAGCACTTGAAGACTTTTTCTTTTTATTGGACATAACCTCAGTAATTCTGATTTGACTTCTTTCCTGGTTGTGGTATTATGCATGTTTGCATATCTATATGCTTTACTGTAATTGTTTAAATATTTCATATATCCTTTCTTTGTCCTGAGTTAATGTTTTAAATGTTTTCATGTCCCCCACCTTGGGGACCCTCACTCCCTCCCTATTTGAGGGAAAGGCAACATAGAAATGTTTTAAACAAACAAGTAAATAAACAAATGTGATTGGTAGGCAGGTTTCTGGGAGTTGCACCAATCAGTGAAGATACAATATCAAGGTCATTTGCCAGCAGCTTCCCTATGCATATTTAAATTTTATAGGCAGATGCTATAACAATGCTTAACTATGGCTGAGATGTGCTTTTGAAGACCTACTGATTTATTTCAAGTTCAGGAAGTTAAACACACTTTTAAATCTTCTATTGAAATAAAATTGGCTTAAGTTTTCTTATCTTTAGCTAACTTTGAAAGTAGCCATCCATTTTTAACCACAATACCTATCCCAGCAGTTATTTCTGCTAATGCTCAGCCATAGTTTCTTACATTCCATGTCAGTTCTCTGACATCCCTAATGGGAAATGCCCAGCTCATCACCTCTTCTTTTGCACATCCCCTTCCATCTGTTTCCCCTAGAAGAACTGTGCATGTAGAGTAAGCAAAGAGTACAGAACTTATATTATATATTTATTGAAAAAATATACTACATATTTTCCAATAGAGAAGGGCACGAACAGCAGTACGAACAAAAAAAAAAAGCTACGAACAGCCCAATATGCTGTTCAAGAACAAGCTGTTCGTGAGGCCCCATTCTAAATGAACAGACAGTCATTGCACGCCTCATTCGTTGCTGTTTGTCTTGCTGTTCGTCAAGCCAGACAGTCTGGCACCTGCAATCAATTCCCTTGGCAGCTTAGGCAGGGATTGTCTGAACTCTGTCTGAACTCCTGTTGTTGCCCTGGAAACCCCAATCTCAGCCCAATTTAGCTTGATAGGCAGGTCTTCCTTTCAAGTGTGGAGATTCAAATTTGTTACAACAAGGGAGCAAAGAGCAGCGAGGAGGGGGGCTCCCAGCTATGGCTTTGGAGAGGGAGAGATAGCTGCTGTTGGTATTTTGATAGAGTGCATTGGAGCTTGAATTTTCTTTGTGTGTGGTGGGATAGGGATCTACCCCTTCAAGTTCCAGGACTGCTGCCAGGCTCTGGGTCCAAGATATTATTTATTATTGGTACCTTTCCTGCTGCCTGCTCAGGTCAGGTTTCTGGGAGTGGTGCAGTAGGGATCTTGACCAAACTTGGATGATGGCTGGAGGAGAGCCTGCTGGCCCCCACAAACAGCCAACCACGAACATGTTCGTGAACAGGGCCATGTTCATGGTTGTTCATGAGTCCCTGTTCATGGAAGGCAACAAATAACAAACATCACGTTTATTTTTTTCCTGTTCGTGCCCATCTCTATTTTCCAATATACACTTCTGAGGAGGGATTAAAACAAGTATTGTAATTTATAACAAAGTAACAATAAAATGCTAGAACCTATCACAAAATCACAAATAGCCAGAAATTAATACCATCATTTCCAGACAACAACAGAAATAATCAATGAAAAGCCTGGGCAAATAAGAAGGTCTTCATTCAGAGCCTAAAGCTACTCAAGCCAGGTGCTTAGCAAGTTGCTATGCAGTAGAAGTTTGACAGACAACATGCAGCCAATGAAAGGTCCATGCCTCTGGTATCTGGCCACCTAACTCCAAGCAGAACAGGGTTTCTTTTGGTGCTGTAAGTGATGTGCAGGTATGTGTGGGAGCAGATGTTTCTTTAACACTTCAGTCCTAAACAGTGAAAACCCTCCTGAAGTGCATTAACTTCAGTAGACGTAGAGAGGTGTAATGGGCTGCTTCCACACAAAGTTTCCCCATGCTGCAAATATAGCTGCATCTGTGGCAACATGGGGAATATTCTCTGTGTTATTCCTAGGTCTCTCTTTGCACTTGGCATTTCCCCTGTTCCTGCTCTGATAGATGGCTTTTTCCCTTTTTGAAACTGTTGCTATATTGCTGTGGTAGTTGAAGGGCACAGTGATAGCTAGCCCTATTTTAACAAAAAGGGCACTGCTAGCCTTTGCAAATGCTGGAGGAAAGTGGGGGCTGCTCCTCATCCACAAACAATGAGTTTGTATTTATACAAGTTGGTATCCATGGTGGTAGAGGCAGGGTAAAAAGTCATCCTTAAAAAGTTACTTGGAACTGCTCCACTTTGTTCACACAAAAGTGACCAAGAAATACTGGTACTTTGCAGATTTACTACTAGCACTACTTTGCATCTTCTAGCTCTGCTTGATCCTGTTAGACATGAAGTATCCTCTACTTGCTCTCTAGTCATCTGCCAATTCATTTAACTGCACTAAGTTCTCAAATAAATTAGGGCCTAGTTTGACTGCAAATGAAGTTCCTTTTCAAGTAAAGAATTTCATTTTACAGGGATTAAGTTGTCAATGACATTAGACAATGAAATTTGAATGAGATAAAGAGTAAGATATTGGCAACTAACTACTTAAGAAGTTCTGCCAAGATACGTTATATTTTCTGCTTCCCTGTTTTTATTATTGTATTTATTATAATACTGTTGTGATCAGCTCTGAGCCCACTTGCAGGGAAAGCAGAATATAAGTTCAATTAAATAAATAAATTAGGCAAAGCAATTATGGATAACATATTTAAACAACACTTGCTGCACTATACTGCAACTAAATCAAGCCAAAAATAGTCTTAATATCCATAAAAATAAATTCAACATCTATTATTTTGTTTTAGATGTCTGCACATTATCCCCCCCCAACTCTGCCTGTCAGAGCACCATGTTATTTTCCCACAACATTAATTGGTTACTTAACACATTATATTTCACTGCAATGGCTGTATTATAAATAATAAAACATATATGCAGGGCTGAAAATTGTTATAAATCATATGTGAAATCAGTTTATGTGCATGAATCAAAAGATTGGCTTTAATACACATTGTGCAAAGCAGCCAGAAATTGAACTACCATTTTGAACATCCAGTACAGTAGAAAAGTATCACTGGGACTGGAAAACCACCAAATCAAAGATGAAACAAGCAGCAGGTTAAATAATGTAAAGTACACCCAAAAACTGCCTGAGCAGTAAAAGCCCTCAAAATCTAAAAATATTGTATGCATGGAATAGAGTGGGAACTGAAAGTGTGTACATAACACTGAAAAATTAAATGCTTGGCTAAACTGGAAATCCAATTTTAAATACAACCCCCCTAGTTTTTGTTCCAAAGAAAATGAAATCTTTGCAAGGAAGCCATTAGATGCTATATACTCAGTCTCCATGATAATAGCTAGGTTCATACTTGAGCTATTTCAAGTGTATATCTAACAATGTAAAATATGAATGTGAAAAACACATGTTCAATGTGCAACATATATGTATGCTTTTCTTTTAGGAAGCTGGATTGGCAACAATTCCCTGATGATAGCCTTTGGATTGCTTCCAGGTAATGACTAAAATGTCCCTGAGTGTTACCTTTACAAATAAAACTTACCTTCATAATAAGCATGCTTCAGAAGATTGCCCCATGCCACTGTTTTTGCTGTATTCCCTGGAGTTCTTTCAGCTCCGCCTGTTTCAGCTCATGAGATCTAATGCATCTATAGTTTTTCTGGCTCTAAGCCAAGCAATCCCTCAATAATCAATATCATATTCCTAGAGCACTGAGCTGTGAAAGCCCCCTGAGTGTCTTCAACCAGAATGAAGCCACAGAGAGATGATCTTCTCACTGTATAGGGACTAGAGATGGGCACGAACAGCAATACGAACAACAACAAAAAAGCCACAAACAACCCAATCTACTGTCTGCAAACAGGCTGTTTGTGAGGCCCCATTCTAAACGAACAAGTGTTTCTTGCAAGAATTGCTCGTTGCATTTGTCAGCCGTTGGTCAAGCCAGACAGTCTGGAGCCTTTCATTCAATTCCCCTGGCAACATAGGCATGGACTGAACTCTGAACTCCTTCTGGCTTTCCTTCTGGCTGCAAGTTAACCCCTCAGAGTAGCTTCCAGCAGACAGTCCAGTTTTTTCCAATGTGAAAAGAAAATGACAGGAAAGGGAGGGACCCATGGATCTCATGGAGAATCTTCCTGCCCGTCTCGCTCCGGGCAGCAGCAGCCCGGCAGTGCCAGCTCCCCTGGTCTGAGGGGGATGGAGAGAATCTCTCTGTTCCTCTTGCACCAGGCAGCCGCAACCCAGCAGCGCCTGCTCTCCCAGTACCAGGGGGATGGAGAGAATCTCTCCACCACTCTCGCACCGGGCAGCAGCAGCCCAGCAGCGCCGGCTCGCCCGGTGCCAGGGGGATGGAGAGAATCTCTCTGCCCCTCTCACACAGGGCAGCAGCAGCCTGGCAGCACCGGCTCTCCCAGTGTGAGAGGGACAGGGAGAATCTCTCCTGGCCCTCTTGCACTGGGCAGCAGCAGCCCGGTGATGCTGGCTCTCCCAGTGCAAGGGGGACAGAGAGAATCTCTCTGCCTGTCTCGCACCGAGCAGCAGCAGCCTGGCGGTACCGGCTCTCCCGGTGCCAGAGGGTTGGAGAGAATCTCTCAGCCCCTTTCGCATCTGGCCACAGCAGCCCGGCGGCGCCGGCTCTCCTGGTGCGAGGGGGAAGGAGAGAACTCTCTGCCCCTCTTGCACCGGGCAGCAGCAGCCCACCGGCACCGGCTCTCCCAGTGCCAGGGGGACAGAAATAATCTCTCCGCCCCTCTCGCACTGAGCAGCAGCAGTCCAGTGGCACCGGCTCTCCTGGTGCCAGGGGGATGGAGAGAATCTCCCTGCCCCTCTTGCACCAGGCAGCAGCAGCCTGGTGGTGCCAGCTGTCCTGGTGCGAGAGGGACGGGGAGAATCTACCCACCCCTCTCACACTGGGCAGCAGCAGCAAGTGGCAGGAAAGGGCCACATGGATTCCCCCCTGCCGCCTGCCAGCTGATAGTTTAAAGGGCCACGAACAACGAACAACAAGCATGTTCAGTAACAGGTCAGGTTCATCTATGTTCGTTGTTCATGGATGGCAACAAACAACAAACAGCATGTTCGGTTTTTTTCCATTCATGCCCATGTCTAATAAGGACCCATCAATCATTACAGGTGCATATTAATGTGTGTGTATGTCTGCTGATTTTTAAAAAATCATTAAGAACTACTGAAAGAGAAGGAAAAAAGAGAGGAGAGGAAAGGAAATGTCAAAAAGGAAAACATCTAAAAAAAGGGAGACTCTCTACTCATTAAATTATTAGGGACTTTCTCCTTCTGAACAAAATATTTAAGCATATTTTTAAACATAGAATCCAACGTTTCTGTTCAATGTAAAATATTTACACATTGGAAATAAATTTAAGAAAGAAGCACCATCTCTCAGCAATACTATACAGATTACTGCTGAGCAAGGGCCATTAATATGCCAAGTGTTCACCTATAAATTAATTTGGAGGCCCTGGATGCCTTATAATCTATATTTCCCAGCTTGATTGAGCTACATAATAAACTATCAGTAGTAACATTAGAAGATCTTGGAAAGGTTCTTCCTCACTATCTTATATTGTTATAATGACTTGATAGTTTAAGAAATGGCAAATGGAACGGGGGGTGGGGTAGTTTCTCCTTAACTTAAGAAAGATGCTTGCTTGTTTCTTGTGTCCTGCATGTGCATTTGCACCAAGCAAATGTACTGATAAATGGTAATTATTTCTGATAAAGGGATCACCTAGTGGTGGTGGGGAACCTGATACTTACATTGATGATCTTCTTGCCCATATGCGCTACTGACATCACTTCCAGAAGACATCACTTCCAGAAGTTATGTCATCACACCCAGTGGGCATGCTCCCACACGTCAGTGGGGGCAATTTGGGTCTCATGAAGCATGGAAGCATACCTGCCACCAGGCGCAATGACATCACTTAAGGATGTGATGCTGTCATGGACAACAGGAGCACCCTTATTGTCTGCTGGCCTGGGAGGGTTTTTTTTTTTTGCCTCTTGGGTCCTTTCTCCAGGCCTTTTCTACCTGCTGACCAAGTGAGGGGGGGAGAGCAGAGGCTGGAAGTGGGGGATCCCTGGCCCCTTCCAGGGGTCTTGGCAGCCCTAATATAGACAGGCTGGTGACCATATTTATATAAAAAGATACAAAAACTGTAAATTGTAGGCCTTTGTCCTGGCTGTAAGTTTTTAAAAAAACACACGTAGAACAGTCTTCTACTTTTAACAAGTTAGAACAAGTAAGATTTTCCCTAGAGCAAATAACTTAATTTATTTTCTTCTAGCTTGCTATACAGAGTTGAAGTTGTGTTGCCTTTTTTGCCCTATACCCATCTTCATTCAAATGGCCCAATTGGCAATTTCCAATGTCATCAACAGACAATTACATTTTGGTGAAAATTTTCTCAAAATGTACATCATCCCCTCCCAGTTTTTGCAGTAACCATTGTACCTCAGATTGAGAATGGTATAGTGCTGATTGCTGAACAACCTCAGCATGTTCCTATCTCAGTGCAATACAGCAAATATACCTGTCTGCTATGCAAAGGCTAAAAGAATCATTTGAATGTCAGCATTTCTAATGTAAAGCCCATCCCCAAGTGGGTTAGTGCAGGCACAGCATTTTGAGTGTTTTGAAAGGAATTTCCCTCTGCTCAATGTTCTTGAGAATTCGGATTATTATTTAAATTATCATCCACCTTTCCCTGTACCGTGCAGAACAGTTTACTTGTTTTGTTTTTCTCGGATCCAGAGGTAAGATAAGATGACATAAGGTTATTGCCAAAAAAAGAGAGAGCCTATTCTGCAATGTGGACACAAGCTTGGAAACCACAGTCATGTTGCAGCTACTGGACATCTACCACATTCAGTGTAGATGCAACTAATAAACATTTGCTAAACATATCAAAATGGATATAATGTTTTCCCTTGAACCTCAGTATGAAAAATGCATTACAATGTAATTCTTTGCTCTTTATCCAGGTTGGTTCAATGAAGCTATGGGCAGATTTTACTCCAGGAGAGAGAGAATAATGATCTAAGACTAGTTGGTTATTGGGAACCTTACCTCTATGCTGTGTGTTAGGTCAGACAATCTTTTAGTTTCTTCCTGCAATGAAGATCAAAGAACTCTAGCAGATTTGATCCTTTATACTTTATCTCAGCTTTGTAAATGGTAGGTAATTCAGAGACAGCCTTAAGCAATTACTGCTTCATAAATGCACTTTTGAGTTAAGCTTTGAATATCTGGTCTAAAATGATGCAATTTGGGCAATGTCTGGGCACATTATGGCTCCTCTGAACAACCTCATTTATCTTTTCTTGAGATGTAAAGTTATTACAGTGTACATATCCATTCTCATAAAGAGCTTAACTTTACATTTGCTAAACAAGGGTATTCAATTTTTCCCTTCTCTCCTCTTTCTCTCTATATTATTTGCAGCATCATGGTATGAAATCTCAGGATACTACTTGGATTTACAGCAGTTACTTCCTAGTCTATTCTTTACTGATATTTTAAAGTAAGATTAGACATTCTTTAAATAAGACTGTTGTCTAGAAGTATTTCTGAAATACGAAGAGAGACAGGGATAGTAAAAAGAAGTTTTCTGTTTCTCCAAAGATGTCATTATTTACCTGAGTACATAAAATCTTAACTTTAAAGATGTATTCTACCGATAAAGAAGCTATTTTATCTATTTTTGTGCAAATCAGAATGCACAGGACAAAATAACTTTACAAGGTTCCTCTGGTAAAAGATGGACTTTCAGCTCTAACAAATTGGAACCAGGCAGAAGCTCTTTGAAATTAATCAAAACATCTCTGGTGTCTAAAATGGGAGCCATCCTTGTTATGTGTCCTGGTTTCAAAGCAAACAGAATGTGAGGAGGGCCTTGCAGCAGCAAAACGTATTCACTTGAAGACAGCCAATAGCATCAGCAGTGACAACATTTGGTCTCAACGCTAATTAGTGAAGTGCTGGGTATTTTCTAGCCATTGCCACACTTCCTTTTCTCCACTAGAGGACACTGTCTATCTGTCTAAGGCCAGAGCCATTCCTTTTTAATCCAAAGAATTGCCTGGTTTTATAAACTCAAATTAAAAACATCAACATTCAAATAAACTGCTGTTTGCAATTATCAAACAGTGAATGCTTTGCACCTTAGTAAAGTATCTTGTGTGGACAGCTTAAATTACATTTGTTCCAGTTAGTCACATGTTAGAATAGGCTGCTATGGCATACAGGTTAGTCTCTTGCTTGAGAAGAGTCATTGCTGAAGCGTTCTGTTTCTGTGGGAAGTGATAATCAGTAAAATATCTAGTTCACAGCGCAGTTTAAATAAGCTTCCCATAGAGACCTTTCAATATCCGGCATTTTTATTTAGGTCTAGGTTTTATTTCAGAGGAACTCAAAAAACAGAAGAATGTATCATTTGGTAATACAAGCCAATGTATCACCATACACACAGGTGACAGATACCGAAGGAAGCTGGATGTTCATTTTAATAAATATACTAGATTGTATAAAGGGATTCTATCAACACTGACAGAATTAAAAACCTTTCTCTCCTACACATTTGCTCACTTTCTTTACCCTCTGTATTTTCCTTTCTCCGGTACTGAAGGAAAATAAATGTTAAAAAAAAGGATTTTAAAAACTATCAGCCAACATGAGGGCTGCCCGAATGGTTTAGCTAAAGGCAGAAACATGTTACCTTGGCTATGTAGAACTGGCAATTGGGGGAACTTAAACTCTCCCCCCTCTGCTGATTATCTTCATTTACCTCCCCCAGGAAATTCTCTTTAATGCCTGAACATCTTTCCAGTCTTACATTTGGCAGGAATGAGAACAGGAACAAAAACACAGCTATGGGGGAAACACTGTAGAACTAATGAACTGGAGTAGTTAAGCACCTCTTCTTACCTTATTGAATCTATAAGCAAACACAGGGATGGAAACTGCATGCTTGCTCCAAAACATCTAGTTCCAACATAAGCTACAAACAGCAATTGTTTGTATATATATATATAAGAATAAACAAAAACTTTGAAAACCAGGCATATATACACAGTTAATATTTCTCAGTTTAAACCATATTTTACTGGCGGCCACTGGTGATGTTAACTATAGACATAGTCTATAGTTGTATGTATAGCTGTATAGTATAGTTGTAAGTATAGTTGTATAGTATATAACTATATAGTTATATAGACGTACTAGTGCCTGCCACAAACTTCACTTATCTATCTGACCTAAACACTTTCCTTTCCTTATACATAAAGAAATGCTCCTTCACTCAGAGTTACCCCATATTAATTCTCTCTTCACCAAATCCTCCCAACCCAACAAAAGTTTAGTCTTGTGCCAACTATTAATATCAAAAATACTATCCTTAAATCCAAAAACAATTCTATTAACTTTGCAGCTGTACAATTGGTTGTTGGATTTAAAACTAGTTTCTTCAGTGTTAATGGATGATGCAACTGGTATTGTCCCAGGAATGTTCAGAAACAAATTCTGCTTTCTTTAAATTGGTAGTTATACAAATTTAGAGGTGTACTATACATAAGTATAAGGAATAAAACACACAGGCCAAAAGCCCGATTCAGCCCCCATTGGGGCCTGGGAGCATGCCACATGACCCAGGCTCACACCCCAGAAGGCACATCCCCCCCACACACACAACTGGCCAGATAAGTGGGGATGGAGGGTGGGAGCAGGGGATCCCCTGCCTGCACCAGGGGACTGGCAACCCTTCCCCCAATACAGTTCACCTAAGCACAAGACCAAGATCCAGAACAAGGAACAGGATACTAAACATGGGAAACGCCCCACTTGCATGGACTTGCGAAAGTCACTTCATTTCTCCTTGTACTCTCTTCTCTGTACTATTCCTCTTTCTCTTCTCTTGGCAGCACCCAGATCCTCTCCCCTTTGCCTGCTTTCTTCTCTCCCTCCCAACCTTTCTTTTATCTGCCCACCCCCAGTCTACAGCTTTATTTATTATTTATTTACTTCATTTAAACCAGTGGGGACCAAGAGCAGCTTACACCATTCTCCTTTTCTCCACTTTATCCTCACAACAAGCCTTTAAATTAAATTAGGGTGAGAGTGACAGGCTGGGAGCACATGTGCACGCTTTACACGCGCGCAAACAGAGACAACAAGGTAAGTGCTGGGCCTCCCACCTCCTGCCTGGGGATAGGGGGACCTGGCAACCCTATATGGGGGCCACTGCTGGGCCCAGCCAAATTGTACAGAGGCTGCTGCTAGGCCCAGGCATATCATGTGGCATCAAGTTGTTGCCACCGCTGCACCTGGGTGAGTAGTGCAAATTGCATGATAGATAGTTGCCTGGTATTTGCTGCTCGGCCTGGCTCTGATGAGTCCTCCTCCAGGTAGGAGGAAAAGGAGCAGGAGTGGACTGGGAAGTCAAGCTAGGCTTGAAAAGTGCCCTCCCTTACCTTTTACTGACAGAAACCAAATGTGAAGACTGGCATTATTGTTATTTTTCAACCTCCACAATGGCCAGAGCTCTTTTTTCTTTAAGCTACAGGAGCTGCTTTTAGTAGGTGGGAGATGTTTCAGCCTCCAAATGTGTTTTTCAAGATTTCAGATTTTTCTGCAAGTCTATTTTTTTCAGGTTTGTAGAAAAAAATATCTTGAAGCTCTTTTAGAAAGAGCTATCTTTTCTGTTCTTGGCTCCAGTCTCTGGATTTAAGTATCCACAGATGGGGCCATGTTGAGAATTAGTTACATTGAAAGGTATGCAGCTCAGGGGATTTGTCTTGCTATAAAAAAGCAAAATCACTACTATCCGATGAAAAAATAATATAGATACTACTTTTAATGGTTTTAGAGGCAGTATGGCAGAAAAGAGAAGACTCTAAAGAAGAGATGCTAACACTTACCTCTGTGTTGTGTTATTGGGGACAGGGGAAAAAACCATGATGCTTCCTGTGGTCAGGCACCCTTAGATTATCACAGTGATAATTATTTAGAAATATTGTGGAAAAAAACCTAAATAAAAGAATTAGAACAAAGCAAAGAGTGCATCGGAATGAGACACATGTTCTGAAACTGATTGGATATAAAAATCATGTTTTCTGTGTCCACTTTGGGTCTTTATTTCCAACCAAACTAAACAATACCCAAGAAAACTGTCTTCTGGAACAATTCAAGCGGAGATAAGAGCCTGGGACTCTGAAATGAAGGGATCTTTTCTTCCTTCTATCAACACAAACAGTTTTTGTGGGATGGAAGTTCTTCTACACCACACACACACATCCTGAAAGACAGTAGCCCTCAACATGACACCCCTGCAAGTTGACTGTGTGGGGAAGAGATGAGTGCACTGGCCCTGCCCCCTGCCTCCATTTGTCTGCCATGAGCAGCATAGCATGAATGCATAATGAAAGTGTCAGCTCATATGTTCCCTTCTTGTGATAAGCAACTTTGGGAAAGTGGTGTTTCTGTCACAGGGAAGGAATGTATGCACAGACAATTCTTCCACATATTCACACCTCAGAGATGACCTGGTGATCATGCAGAGGCAGGGGTCAGGGCCATGTGCTCATGCCTGCTTTTCCTCCCTATATACTCAGTCAATGCACAGAGAGGTCACATGTATTGGGCCAGGGTGAAATCTGACAGTGGAAACAATAGTCAGATGTAACAACAAAAGCAGAATAACCAATGGTGGGGGGGAATTGACCTACTTTCCCAAAGTAGCTTGTTTGAAAAATAAAAACAAGGATTTAGATCTATCTTGTAACATCACTGATATATTTGTTTAGACATATAAGAAACATTCTAATTAATTTAGTAATTTTAAAATTGACTTACTTGCCTTCAGTGTTAATCATTGAGAAAACTCCCAGTACCTCCTCAGGGTTTTATTGTAAAAAGATAAACCAACATGTTAAGTATTTCCTAGCTGACAAATTCTTATGAAACCAAAGCTGCCCTTAGCTTTCTTTGCACTGGAAAGAAGACTGAAGCTGTTATTGCTACACAGTTTAAAGAACAGGACAACTTTGTAATCCTCTGTTTCTTTAGGTATATAATTCCTTCAAACAAGATTCCTTCTCACAACAAACTTCAGTATCACAGGACCCATCCAATCTGACAAAACAAACAAAACAATCAATGCTAGCCAAAACAATAGCCTTCAACCATGCTGAATGTACATGTCCAGACCTGCAGATGCAATTTCAGTTCTGCTTTCCTGGACCCCTTTCACACTTACAGTTTGAAGCACTGTATCTGACCCCAGGAGGGCTGCAGAGCAGGAGAGCGACTGCCTCAGCTGAGTCCTGGCTCAGCGCATCTCAGCTGAGTGCACAGCGAGCCGCAGCTGCGGAGCAGGAAAGCAGCTGCCCCAGCTGATCCTCAACTCGTACTCAGTGAGCTGGGTCTGGGTATAAGTCTGCTTCCCCTCACCGTGCAAAGGGAAGTCCTGCCTTACCCCTAAGAAAAGTTGGGTGGTGGTGGGTGGCTGAAGGATGGGCATAGGGGGAGCCTTGTCAGTCAGAAAATGTAGTAACATTGAAACATTACTACGCATGCCCAAAGTTAAAAAAAGGTGATGTGCAAACGGAAGTCCTGCCTTACCACTGGGAGCAGTGGGGTGGGGGTGGGTGGTTGACAGGAGGGCTGCAGATAAGAGCTGCTGCCCCAGCTGAGCTGTGGCAAGCCCACTCCACTTGCCCGAGAGGGCTGCAGAGTGGCCAAAAAAAAAAAGTGGAAAAAGAGTTCAGACAGCTGACTTGGGTGGGTGCGGTTAATTCCACACAGCTCCCAGGGAAAAGGAACACTGCAAAAGTGTTCACACTGGCATTAATCGGGTCAGCTTCAAGTTGGCAGCTGCTTCAAAATAAAATTGCAGTATGTCCACAGGGGGAAAAATTGGGGATAACGCGAACAAACAGCGGCACTGCGTCCCATGACTAGCTTTCAAGTGTGAAACCTCTGCAAACATGGGACATGAAACAGTGTGGAAATGCTGTAAAGTATGAGTGTGAAAGGTCTACTGGTCTGAGCTGTTTAACTCCTCCTCCCAGAAGTATGTTTTCATATAAATATCTACATGCCTGTTTACATTTTGGTTCAGTCTCTTTGCACTGCAGTTCCTTTATTACTTCAGTACCGTTAGATCTTTTTCGTGCGTCTATGGCTGCCTTACTAGTGTTCACATTGCATCATATGTCTTGTAGTCCTCCTAAGGCTGAATAAACAATCATTTTATCACATTTGTATTCTGCTGTAGCTCAAAGCAGTTCAAGGCAACATGCACAGAAGAAAATGGTTTTTGTCTAGATCCTTACTTTCTAAGTTTGACAGCAGAGTGACTGCTGTGAAGACGGCATTACAAAAAGCCACTGCATAAAAAGTCCTGTCCCAAGTAATCATGGACCTTACTTTAGATGTGGAGGGGGGGGGCATGCATAGAGCAGTATGAGAAAAATGGGGCGGGGGGAGGGGCAGACATCATCCCCTGCAGAATATACTTACAGCCAGAAAGGCTCATAAGGGGATAGGTTGTCTCTTGCAAATACCTGAATCCAATCCAAACTGTTTTCAATTTCAAATGTAAAACAAAAATGGAAGGAGGGGCACTTGGAACAGTGCCTAGAAATGTCATGTCTGAAGCATCTGAAATTTCAAGAACAGCCCTCTTCTGAGCACATTTCTGTAATCCACTCTGAATTTGGTCAGAACATGGATTACCATCATGCAATTTTTAAAAATGTATTGAAACTTTAATGCCTGTAAGCCAAACTTCCAGGAGGTTTATATTTTATAAAGCATTTTATAAAGCATCTTTCTCACAGGAAACTAGGCTCCAAAGTGGGTAACAACAATACAACCCCTATCTTATTAAAACATTGAAGAGTGACAATCATATAGCCAGCAAAACAACACATTTAAATCAGAATCTAAGAGATTGCCCTTCAAAGTTGGAGTGCTAAAAACACTAGCACAGATGAACCAAACATTTTGTGTTATTTCTCCTCCAAAACTGACAAAGAGATGGAGAGCTTAAAATTTCCTAAAAATCAGCAGGGAAAAAATCAGTAACAGGTTTGCCAGCCCTATGGCTATATCCCCTGAGAACCTTGGGAGGCAGGAACATTGCAAACTTTGTGATGGCATGTCTGGCTTATTACCTAGAGAAGACTTCAGAGCATTTCTGATGCTCTAGGATTTTCCCCAATCTCTATGCCAAAGATTATAGACATCGGAGAAATTCCTAGAGCGGTGCAGACACAGTGATGTCAGTTCCAGGTGATAATCCAGAAGTGATGGATGACGTTTGCAACATTATTCCCCCCCTCCATTTTTCTCATGGGAAGTGGTGGTGGTGGGGAATGCAATGTTAGCTACTGTGAACTAGCAACTGTCATGCCTAGTCATAACAGAGGAAAAGAAATTCAAAGCCACAAACACAACAATGTTAATAACAAGGGAACTCGGCATCTAAATCTAGAAAGACTGTGTACCAGATGAGCATATTGGGTTGGATCCAAAGACTTCCTTGTGTTAAATGACGGTTTTTGTACCTATGCCATAGTTATACGTACCATTATAATGCATAATTTTCATTCATAGAAGTATAGGTTATCAAAAGCTTGACAGATTTTAAAATGGTCACCTGAAGATGGAACTGGTAGAAGCAGAATATGTATTCCATATTTAGTATTTCAAATTTCAGCAGCAATTCTAATGCTGATATATAAAACACATCATACAAACTGGAGAATTAATAGCTCTAAAGAAGGATTAGAAGAAGAAAAACTAAAGCAATGCACACTATTGACAACTAGTTTGACAAAAATTTTCTCCTTCTCAACTTTATGAATAATGCTAAAAAAAGAAGAATCTGAAAGCTTAAAGTCACTAGAATGTAAAATGTTATTTCAACGAGACTGGCACTTAAAATTTTCAAAGCTACAAAATAGTTTTGCTAGATCACGCTGCATTACATAATTATAAAAGTTTGTAAATTAGTCCCTGTAAATGTGCATTATGAACATTTTATTTAATACTTATTTATGTTCATGCCCGTGATTATCAGTTGCAAGAAAAATACCTCATTCATGCATAGGGCACTATAATAAAGGCCACCTACACAGGGCTACAGTGACAAGACCTTAAATTTTCTAAAATATTCTTCTGAAATAAAATTTGGAAATTAAAACACTAAGAGGTCTATGCAAAATCCTTTTCAGGTTTATTCAGTAGGGCTTGCTCCTAGGAAACAATGCAATCCTTAGAATACTTTCTTCAGAGTAAACCCCTTTGAACAGAACTGAGTAGGTTTCTGAGTAGAATTGCTTAGGATTCTAATTTCTCAGGATGAAGATACCCCTTTAACAATAACAAATAGGACAAAGGTAACGTATTTGACAGCACCAGTGTGTGAGAAGACAAATCAATATTTTGATGAAACCAGGTTTAAGGATAATAATAAAAGAGGTAGGTAGGCTGTAGGCTGACTATAGGTTGTTGTCAAATAATATCACTGTTCTGTAATGCTTTTCTTAGCAACTTCATTTTAAATGAAATAGCAAGGCAGGAACAATAAAAAAATTAACAAATCCACATGCTTTCTTTCTTTCCTGAGGCTAGTCACCGGCATCAGGCTAATTAATTCACTCCAGGCACATATTCCACATCATATTCAATGGATATCATTAAAATGTCAACATTTACTAACAGCTTCCACCCAGACGCTGAAGATAGTGCACTTTTCTTTCCAGTGACAAAACAAACAAACCTGTCAAAACCCCTTGTGAGATAACTGTTGAAAAACACTATCTTTTAAGGTAGGCATTCTTGTTTGGTTTCCAGACCAAAATGACTCCGCACTAATCAGAAATGATATACTTCTTAAAGTGATAATTTTCTGCAGGTTAATGAAACTTGCATTAACCCACTGTTCTTATCCTGGTATGCAGCTTGTTTTTCTAGTCTCTGTTTTATATCATTTTAAATTCATGCATTATAGTGCAAAATTAGACAAAGTAATCAATGGACTGTTAAAATATTGATACCAGTTGTCCTAGTGATCCTTTGCAGCAACCCAGAACAACAGTTTAGTCAATACTCACGCAAGCAAACAGTAGCCTCCCTATCAAATAAACCTACTTTTGCCCTGTTTTTTTGTTCAAAAGTGTGTGCACTTTATGTAGATAGAGGTGAGGAGTCTTGTAGACATTTCCAGCAATTTGTACACGTGATTAGAGATGGGCACGAACAGAAAAACAAACAAACATGATGTTGGTTGGTTGTTGTGGGTTTTCCAGGCTGTATTGCCGTGGTCTTGTAGTTCCTGACGTTTCGCCAGCTGCTGTGGCTGGCATCTTCAGAGGTGTAGCACCAAAAGACAGAGATCTCTCAGTGTCACAGTGTGGAAAAGATGTTGGCAGGTCATTTATATCTACTCAGGAGGAATACAAAAAAGGAACAGAGGAATACAAAAAGAAGATTAAGGAACTCCTGGACCCCTCCACCTACAAAAAACTAAAACGAGATCCCACCTGCAAAATCACCAGGCTAACAAATGCGCTGATCAAGAATTCCTCACTACATCCCGACACACACAGAAACTATGCAAAACAGAAGCACAGCCACCTAGACTATATGGACTCCCTAAAATACATAAGGATTCAGTCCCACTCCGACCCATTGTGAGTGCCATTGGTTCACCGAAATGAATTAACTAGACATCTGGCCGATCTCCTGCAGGACCACATCGGGAAAACCTCGTCTTACATCAAAGATTCAGAAGATTTCATCAACAAAATCAGTTCTCTGAAACTCAATCCACAAGACATACTTGTCAGTTTTGATGTTGTATCCCTGTTTACCAAGGTTCCAGTAAAAGACACTATTGCACTTATTAATCAGATTTTACCAGAGGATGTAACAGCCTTATTCCATCATTGTCTGACAACCAGTTACTTCCAATGGGATAACGAATTCTATGAACAGATGGATGGGGTGGCCATGGGGAGCCCTCTCAGCCCAGTTATAGCAAACTTCTACATGGAACATTTTGAAAAAACAGCTCTAGAATCAGCACACCACAAACCTAGTGTATGGTTTCGGTTTGTGGATGATACATTTATCATTTGGAGCCATGGGGAGGAAGAATTGATGGGGGTTTTGAATCATCTCAACAACATCCACCTGAACATACAATTCACAATGGAGAAAGAAATCGAGGGAAAACTCCCATTCCTGGATACCTTGGTCATCCGCAAAGCAAACTTTCAGTTAGGTCACAAGCTCTACAGGAAACCAACTCACACTGATCGGTACTTACACAAAAACTCCAATCACCACCCCCGACAGAAAAGAGGCATAATGAAAACATTAGTGGATCGTGCAAGACGGATATGTGAGCCGCGCTTTCTCAATGAGGAAATTAATCATCTAAACCACGCACTTCAGGCAAATGGCTACTCCAGAAATGAAATCCGAAGAGCAATCAAACCCAGGATGAATCAAACAACCAAGGAAAAACAGTCTCCTACAGGAAAAGTGTTTTTGCCATATATCAAAGGAACTACTGATCAGATGGGAAAGCTTATGAAAAAGCATAACCTTCAAGCAGTATTCAGACCCACCTGAAAAATACAACAGATGCTACGATCAGCAAAAGACAGTAGAGACCCCCTCACCTCTGCAGGATTATACTGTATACCCTGCAGCTGTGGACAAGTGTACATCGGGACCACAAAGTGTAGCATCCAGACAAGAATAAAAGAACATGAAAGACACTGCAGACTTGGACAACCTGAAAAATCAGCAGTGGCTGAACATAGCCTAACTCAAACAGGGCACAGTATCTTATTCCAGGACACCAAAATACTGGACAACACTTCCAACTACTTTGTCAGACTGCACAGGGAAGTCATTGAAATTCACAAGCATAAGCAGAACTTCAACAGGAAAGAAGAAACCTTAAGAATGAACAGAGCATGGTTTCCAGTTCTGAAAAACACCAGGCTAACAAAACACTCTACACCCGACAATAGCCCTGCAGAGAAGATTAGCACATTAAGCACCAATCCATATGCAAAAGAACCTCCTAAGGATACAGTGAAGCCTCCCGCCATTAGCATTCCACACCCTGGGAAACTCTTATAGGATGACTCAGCTCAACCCCACCCCTCCTGAGTAGATATAAATGACCTGCCAACATCTTTTCCACACTGTGACACTGAGAGATCTCTATCTTTTGGTGCTACACCTCTGAAGATGCCAGCCACAGCTGCTGGCGAAACGTCAGGAACTACAATGCCAAGACCATGGCAATACAGCCCGGAAAACCCACAACAACGATCGTTCTCCGGCCGTGTAAGCCTTCGACAATACATGATGTTGGTTGTTCATTGTCATCCATGAACAGGGACTCACAAACACTTACAAGCACGACCTGTTCATGAACATGTTCATGGATGGATGTTCGTGGGGGCCAGCAGGCTCTCCTCCAGCCATCATCCAAGTTTGGTCACGATCCCTACTGCACCACTCCCAGAAACCTGACCTGAGCAGGCAGCAAGAAAGGTACCAATAGTAAATAATAGCTTGGCCCCAGAGCCTGGCAGCAGCCCTGGAACCTGAAGGGGTACATCTATATCCCACCACACACAAAGAAAATTCAAGCTCCAATGCACTCTCCCTGTCTCTCTATCAAAATGTCAATAACAGCTGTCTCTGCCTCTCCACTGTCTGCAAAGACTAGCCAGAGCTGGGAGCCCCCCTCCCCCATGGTCTTTGCTTTCTTGTAACAAATTTGGAGCTCCACACTTGAAAGGAAGACCTGCCTATCAAGCTAAATTGGGCTTAGATTGGAGTTTCCAGGGCAACAGCAGGAGTTCAGACAGAGTTCAGACAATCCCTGCCTGCCTTGACAAAGAGCAATGAACGAGGCTTGCAACAACCACCTGTTCATTTAGAATGGGCCCTTACAAACCGCTTGTTCATGAACAACAGATTGGGCTGTTTGTGGCATTTTTTGTTCATATTGCTGTTCGTGCCCATCTCTACACATGATCAAGCCCTTGCTTTTTGCAGGGTTCCTAACGGCATGTACAAAGCCCATCCTCATATGGTGCTATGCACACAGGCATTGCTGTAGCATTCAGCAGCATAGACTAGTACAGGGATCCCTAAGCTTTTTGAGCCTGTGGGCACATTTGGAATTCTGGTATAGAGAGGTGGGGGCAGCAATAAAATGGGTGACACAGGAGGCAGAACCGGCCACAACATGGCTGCTGCAGTTTACTTTCAGTCCCATAGTGAAGATCCTTGTGCTCCAGAAACAGCTTCTGCCAAAGCAATGTTTTTCAAAATCTGCACAGCCAAACAAATCTCCAATGGTCTATCAGAAGCCATGCTTAGCAAAAGCCCCACCTGGCCACTCCCACTTTCTAAAAACACTTGGTGGGCATCAGGAACGGTGCCAGCAGGCACAGTGGTGCCTACATGCACCATGCTGGGACTCCTGGGCTGGTGAATACTTTCTTCCTGACTTAGGAGAATTTATTGTAACTAATCTGAAGAACTTGGTAGTAGGGATATACACTGAGAAAAATTTGGATCCAGGCTTTAGGGGGGAGGGGATAGAGGTGTTTCAACCATGATTGCTTATTTTTGGTAAGGATATTACCAGTTTGGATTAATATCTCTGTGTTTTTTCAGATAGGGACACTATTTTTAATGTGGAGTGTATACAAGGGTCTTGGGCAGTTGTTTATAAAGATAATGATACCAAATTTGAATGGAACACAGTTCTCCCTCTAATCTAAAGTCTGCCTAAGCGGGCCAATTTTACAGACTCCCAAAGTAGGCCCTTCTCTGCACATCCACACTAAGTTCTAATTCCTAAAATGGCCATCAAGCAGCAGCTAGCAGGAGAGCTCCAGCCAGCCATGCTGCCTTGTTCTGGTTTGTTATTTCCTTTCAGAAACTGAGGAAGGTTTCTGTTGCAGTCATTCCCTCCCTCATGTCCCATTAGTCTTCCATTATTTGAGGGGGATTAAAGGCACTGTTTCCCAACCAAATTACAGCTTCTTTTGTCTGTCTAACACCTCCCCCCCCCCAAGTTTCAAGCAAATTAGACAAAGGGGATCAATTTTACAGACACCCAAAATTGAACTTTCTCTGAAGCTGCACTAAATTCTCTCTTCTTGTACCTAAAATGGCTACCAAACAACAGACAACAGGAGAGCTCCTGCTGGTCACTAGCATTAAAAAAAACGGTTGCATTGCTTTCATTTTCCTACTTTTACAATGCCTGATCGACAATAATTTTGTTTACATTTCTGCTGAAAATTCTGTATTTGTCCATTTTTTGTTGTTGTCTTCTGTTAGTTTTCACAGAGTGAGGGAGGCTTCCTTTTTAGACCCCCCACCCTTGGTCTGCCATTATTACCTATGGAGGACCATGGGGTTGAAATTGTTGTTTTTCAAGCAAACATTACATTTGCAACAAAGCATCTTCTGCCTGTCCAACAAAGGACTCCCCAGGTTCAAGCAAATTGGGCAAACAATTTAAATTCTATGGAAACCTGAACAAGTCCCCCCCTCACTATCATAATTGCACTTCATTATTCCCTGTGGGGGACTTTTTCAAGGGGTCTGGAATTGTTGTTTTCCCACCAAATGTTACCAAAATTGCTGCAAAGCTTCTTCTGCCTGTCCAACCAACAACCCCATGTTTCATCCAAATTTGACAAAGGGTTGAATTCTATAGGCCCCTCAACAAACTCAGGCCTTCTACTTTCGAAGAGAAAAAAAATCTGTCTTCACCCCACAAGGAAAAGGGAAGGATAATGGCAATTCCCTGCATTTTAGGATTGAATGGGTTTACTCTGTATGCCTTCCTTGCAAGGATCTGATCAGTAGGAGAAAATGCCATTATCCAGGAAATAAGTCCCATTGTGCATTCAAGGAAAGTGTTGGTGGCACATTCGCAAACGTATGCTGTTCTTTTCTGGGTGGGTGGGTGGGTGGGGAAATGAAGCTCTAAGTCAAGGTTTTTAACAGCACCACAATTGCACAGAACACTGTTCTCCTTCTAAACCATTGACTCACTAAGTATTCCATCAAGTATACTGCCCCCACATACAACAATGGAGCTTGAAGAAGGAAAGTATTAGTGGGTACACACTATGGCAGGAAACTGGTTGGCAAAGTGATAGCGGTGTTGTGGCAGTGGCATTGCGGTACCCAAGCAGGAGAGCACTCCAACCAGCATAGCACAGTGATGGCATTCAATAAAAATCCTACTTTTACGTATCCCTGCATTCCAAAGCTGATACCTGAGAAGAGGTCATGCCCCTAGGACCCAATTGGCAGCATGACTATGCAGCTGCTTGGGTAACACTCCCACCCAAAAACAAGACACATCTTCCCACCATGAAGTTTTAAAAAACAAGATATGCCTTTACTCTATGGAGTAAAATTAAAGACACAATTCCAAATCTGACAGGCAGGGTGAGTCAATGGCAGTGCTTCTCTGATTGGCAGGGAGAAAATGCAGTTGCTAGGGTAGTGCCAAAAAAACCCGCACTTCCCCCTCCCCTCCAATGGAGTTAAATTGAACAAACATTTCGAAAGCTGATGGGTGAGGGGGAGCTGGTGCCCTTGCCTTTTCAATAGCCGATTGACAGAGAGACAATGCTATTGCCAAGGAAGCACTGAACAAAAAATGCTCTCATGTGCTGTGCACACATTCTTCTTCCCACCAATGGAGTTAATTGATATAACACTAAGGGCAAAGTCTCTCCCACTGAAATCTGATTGGTTGGTAGACTTTTCATTAAGATGCTAAAACCAGCCCAGTGCCCGCCTGAGTTGCTGCTGAGAGGTACAAACCAAAACAAAACACACAGACCTTTTAGTGGGGGGGGGGGGAGGCTTACAGCCTCTATTCTAGAATTGGGTTCACCATTCCATAAGCTACTTTTATGAAATGGAACAGTGAATTCCAGGTGTATTCCTGACTCATTTGTTTCATTTTGCAAACCCCTCTACAGTATCAAGTCAAAAATAAGTTTTTGCTGAGAAAGTTTTTAAAAATAAAAATATATATCTTTGGTGTTAAAACAGGCTGCATGTGTACTATTTTTAGAGTATGCTGGCCGTGGAAGTAGGTCAGTGATAAAAGGTAAAATTTGTGATATGTGTGTAGGGAGAGCAGATTTCCAGAAACTTGTAGATAGATTCCATTCTGGAATTTTAAGGATATACATTGCAAGACTTCTATCAGCCAATCTGAAAATGTGTATGATGAAGTGGAAGTAAGCATCACTGAGTTCACTGACATTTAGGCTTGTACCGAATACCTGTTTTCGATCATTGGAAGGACATGTGACATGGAGAGGAGGGTAATTATCTCCTCTCAGGCTACCATGTTGTAATGAGTACAGCTAATTGGCTCATTTAATCTCTTTTGATCTAAGAGGGGCTATAGTGGGAGGAGGAAAAATCTTGTTTCATGAGCTCCACCCCAATCATAGTTCTTGTTAGATATAAGCCATCATCACAGGAATGTATAGGAAGGACTTGAGGATACCTCTGCCCACTGATTTCCAGCAATTGGTGGGAGAAGGCAAGCCACTCCGGTGATCACCCACCACCAGAAGGTGTCTAGGCAAATGGGCATGAGCCTTCATGCTCCACTATGATGATATCACTTCTGGAAGTGATGTTGCTGCATGGAGGGGGCGGGGTGGGAAAGTACATGTGCTTTCTGCCCAACCCAATATATAGCATTCTGGGCTGATTCTTAAGGAAACACATGTGCTTCTGCCCTCATATGATGATGCCACTTCCAGAAGTGATGTCATCATGGCAGGGGGTGGATGTAGGTGGGACTTGTGTATGCAGGGATAAGTGCTGAAGCCCACAAGCCTCCCCATCCTCCTGATTTTCCAACAGTTGTCAGAGAGACCTGGCAACTGCAACAGGGCTGTAGGCTTAACACAAAATGCTTCAACACTTGGTGACAGAAAGATAGCATTTCATGGTATAACCTCTAAAATTATTTTCTTCCAGGAGCTATACACAGCATGTAAGCACAAATGGTCACCCAAATCGTTCTCTGATTATATTTCTTGTTTCCCTAACAGCAGTCTATTCTGACAAGACAGAAAATGGGACCTCAGAGCAATGTGTGAGATAACACTTTTGCTGTTCTCTGCCTTGCTGTACGTATTGCCCAGACTTGCTTTGCCAATCTTTTGTTCTCATCATGAGAAAATTTACAAGACTGCCCATATACTTCAGAATTCCCTTCTCCTTTTGTTAACTGATCCAGTTCCACCCACTTCCACTAATCTTTCAGTCTCCGCCACCCACTCATTTTTCAAACAGCATACTAGCTGAAAAATAAAGCATTATGCAGGCCCCTGAAACCCAATTAAAGGATTTCATGTTTGGACCATTAGCAGAGGCTATCATTTGGCATAGGAAGTGTGATTATAGGTGTTTGAGAGCTGGTTCTTCTGGCTGCTGTGTGTGCAGGAGAGAAAAATAACAAAAGCATACACTTGCTTATATTTAGAAAAGAAATAAGAGTTCTTTATTGTAGGAACTCCATACTCTGATAGGAAAGGAGAGACAGATCCTAACTACCTATCTAGTCTAAGAATGGACATGGATGCTAGGACAAGTCCTGCCTCTATGCTGCCAAAATAGAGAGGTGGAGAGAGATGTTGCCTGGAACAATGCTAGGAAGAGAAGAAGTGAGAGGAAGGATGTCAGGAGGATGAAATCCTGAGAATAGCAATCTACATATCAAAGAATAGTCAGAGCAGTAAACAGTAAACAGAGTGCCCTGACCTCTCTATTTTTCTAACTCTTTGGTTTATCCCCCTCTGAAACCTGAGGAAAGGGACAGTGCTGAATCCTCCTCTTCCAACATAGCAACAGATAGGGATTTTTTTCTCAATCTTGTTGTGGAGTATGTTTTAAGCATATCAACTTTAGGCATATATTCTAGATCTTTAAGTGAAAAACTCTGAAGCCCTTTTCACACTACATACCTGCTTCCAGAACATCGCAAAACACGGTGCAAAAAATGCGGAAGATAGCATCTTCTCGCGAGAGTTTTGCACAATGTCGCACAAAACTCTTGCGAGAAGACACTATCTTCTGTGTTTCTTGCACTGCATTTCGCGATGTTCTGGAAGCAGGTATGTGGTGTGAAATGGGCCTGAGATACCGCTAAATTACCACTAGGTAAAGAGCATTTAGTGACAACTGACATCTCTTGGAAGTGGAACGTCTCATATATTATTGTGCTGCACCAAGGAACCACTTGGCTAATATCAAAATACCAGTCCACCCATAACTAAGGTCAGCTTTATAATAAAACAGGCTAACAACATCCATGTCCTATTTTATACATTGTTTTCTCTTTTCCCTGTAGTAGTTATAAAAGAATGGTTTAACATTTTCCAAAAAAAGGATCAGCATCTCTCCCAGTAAAATAAAACATAAATTGTCTTGGCCTTAGGGGCTCTGTTGTGATCCCTAATTCCTCTTCTTTCCTGGCACTGTGAACTAGACATGGGCGCAAAATGGGAAAAAATCAAAATGAGAGTTTCGTGTTTCGTTATGTTTCATGAATCGTGAGTCATGAATTTTCATGAAATTGACCCGTTTTGTGAATCGATTCATCAGTTTTGTGATTCGTCTGAACCAGGGATATTTTAATGGCCCCCTTCACCCAGAGATGCCAAACTCGCAGGGGGACTTCAGCAGATTCTCCTCCACCCACCCTCCCCGTTTGGCCAAGATTGCAATATGTTGACCAGGAGGCAAATGCTCCCAGGGTGCTTGACTGAAATGGGGACCAGGATTTGCTAGGTCAGACTCAGGAGGAGGATGAAGGATTAATAGCCATGGTGTGGATCTTGGCCGGGAAGACAGAGTGAGGGGTGGACTGCCGGCAGGGACAGTCCCAAGAGTTTGGGCTGTGGAGGGGCTGGATGTTACTGCAAAACCCACCATTCATCTTGAGATCCCCCTCATTGTCTTCCTCAAAAATTTTGAGGATATCCACTCCTACCAGTGGGGACTCAACCTCTTCTGCCTCCTCCACAGCCCCTGCAGGAAGATGTACAGTAGGAGTCTCTGGTGCCTCCAAGGCCCCGCCCCCCCAGTATTGCTGGTCAACCTGATGGGCAACCTGGACAAGCTTTGCACTTCTTCCCCCCATGACCACCCTTGCCCTCCATTCTACTACGCTTCATAGTGCTGCACAAAACAAGAATAACAAAAACAAACAAGAATAGTTGTAGCCCTCAGGCGAGGAACCCACACCAAGCTGGGCCCCAGAGCCAAGCAGTGGCCTGGAGACTAGGGTGGGAGGGAGAGCCATAATCTGCCACACAGACACCTGGCCAGGTGGCACAGGTGCTCAAATTAAAAGAAAATAAAAGAGAGTGTGAGACCTCAGGCGAGGAACCCACACCAAGCTGGGGCCCAGAGCCAGGCAGTGACCCTGAGACTGGGCTTGGGGGGTGAGCCCTAATCTGTCACACAGACACCTGGCCAGGTGGCACAGGTGCTCAAATTAAAAGAAAATAAAATAGAGTGTGAGACTTCAGGCAAGGAACCCACACCAAGCTGGGCCCCAGAGCCAGGCAGTGGCCCTGAGACTGGGCTTGGGGGCTGAACCCCCAAACACTGCAGAGACACCTGCCCAGGTGGGAGAGGTGCTCAAAATAAAAATGAGATGCACACAGTGGGTGCTCAAAGCAAGAGTGAGCTGCACCAAACAAGTGCACAGAAATAGAGAGGCTGAAAACAGAAGAGTCAGGCCCTCAGAGGAGGAACCAACTCAAAGCTGTGCCCCAGGGCCAGGCAGTGGCCCTGAGACTGGGCTTTGGTGGAGAGCCCCCAAAGCGCAGAGACACCTGCCTAGGCGGGAGAGGTGCTCAAAATAAAAATGAGATGCACACAGTGAGTGCACAAAACAAGAGTGAGCTGCACCAAACAAGTGCACAGAAATAAAGAGAGGAGGCAAACAGAAGAGTCAGGCCCTCAGGGGAGGAACCCACTCAAAGCTGGGCCCCAGAGCCAAGCAGTGGCTTGGGGGGGGGAGACTGGGCTTAGGGGGGGAGCCCTAAACACCGCAGACATGGAGAGATGCTCAAAATAAAAATGAGATGCACACAGTGGGAGCACAAAACAAGAGTGAGCGGTACCAGACAAGTGCACAACAAGAGAGAGAAAGCAAACAGAAAAGAGTGAGGCCCTAGAAAGGGTACAAGACAGGGGTGCCCATTATCTCCATTGTTGTTCATTTTGATTTTGGAATTGTTATTGATTCAAATACGAGAAGATGATACTATAAGAGGCATAAAGATTAAAGTATTTACCTACAAGGTTAGAGCTTTTGCGGATGATGTGATGGTCATAGTGGAAGATCCAATACAAAATATGCCGAAGTTGCTTGACAAGATAAAAGAGTTCGGAGATCTGGCTGGATTTTATGTTAATAAGAAGAAATCAAAGATACTATGCAAGAATATGACCAAACAAAAGCAACAAGAATTAATGGAAATTACTGATTGTGAAGTAACACATAAAGTTAAATATCTTGGAATTGAGCTAACTGCGAAAAATATCGATTTATTCAAGAATAACTATGAAAAGCTATGGCAACCGATTGATAGAGACTTGATTAAATGGAATAAATTGAATCTGTCATGGCTGGGAAGAATAGCGGCAGTTAAGATGAATGTGTTACCACGGATCATGTTTCTACTACGAACAATTCCAATTATTAGAGACACTAAACAATTTGAAAAATGGCAGAGGAAGATCTCTGACTTTGTGTGGGCAGGCAAGAAACCTCGAGTAAAAATGTAAGTCTTGTGTGATGCTAAAGAAAGAGGTGGACTGCAGTTGCCAAATATTAGACTATAGGCCAAGCTACAAGTGACAAATGACACTTGAACGGCAAGTGTATTTCTCCCTGTTCACTTGCCCTCCACTCGATCCACTTGCCGTTCAAGTGTCATTCGTCACTTGTAGCTTGGCCCTCAATCATGAAGCAATATGTTTAGTTTGGCTAAAAGAGTGGATGTCACTGAAAGATCGCAAACTCTTAACATTGGAAGGTTATAAGAAGTTGTTTGGATGGCATGCCTACTTGTGGCAGGATAGAATAAAAGCTGATTCTATGTTTTTGCACCACTATATCAGAAGGAGCCTCTTCACGATTTGGAAAAAATATAAAAAATATCTGGGTGAAGGTATCCCCTCTTGGGTGGTACCATTTGAAGTGATTGATCCGAGAGCTATCTATAATGAAGAACAATGTCTACCATACAACGAGATACTGATTATGGAACAAAAAACGATAAGAATCAAAACAGAAGAAGAATTATCTTCTTGTTATGGATGGTTCCAATATAGACAGATTAGAGACCTTTACAACTCGGATTGTTCAAAAGGAGGAATCAAATGGAAAAACTCAGTTGGAAGAGACTATACTACAAGAAAGTAAAAAGAAGATATCTAAAATGTATAAAATACTTTTGAAGTGGTATACAGAGGATGAGACGGTCAAAGTACAGATGGTGAAGTGGGCAATTAACTGTCACAAAGAAATAACAATGGAGTCATGGGAATATTTATGGAAAACTACATTGAAGATTTCAACTTGTACCAGTATCAAAGAGAATGTTTATAAGATGATCTATAGATGGTATTTAACACCTAAGAAAATTGCGCTTGGAAATGCAAACATGTCAGATAAATGCTGGAAATGTAAAAAGCATGAAGGATCATTGTATCATATGTGGTGGACGTGTGAAGTAGCCAGACAGTTCTGGGGAGATATTATAGAAGTAATAAATGAGATTTTGCAGATCCAAATAAAGAAGAACCCAGAGCTATTGCTACTGAATTTAAGTATGGAAGATGTTCCTATGCAATACAGAACATTACTATTTTACATGACGACGGCAGCAAGACTTTTATATGCGCAGAAATGGAAGGTGCAAGAAATACCAACTATTGAAGATTGGATACATAAATTGCTGTACATGGCGGGAATGGATAAAATGACAAGAAAGCTGAGAGATCAGAATTTAGCAGAATTTTTTACTGATTGGGGAAGATTGAAAACATATTTAGAAAAGAAGTGGGACATGAAAGGGGAATTATGGCAATTTGAAAATTATTAGAATGTTGTTTTTTTAATTAGAAGAGACAGAATCTTTACCATATGAAGGGTAGTATTAGCTAATTGTTAGCCTAAATTTAAGTGGATT
Source organism: Eublepharis macularius (assembly GCF_028583425.1). Lineage (NCBI taxonomy): Eukaryota > Metazoa > Chordata > Lepidosauria > Squamata > Eublepharidae > Eublepharis > Eublepharis macularius. The sequence continues at coordinate 78,301,411 of NC_072792.1, read as the reverse complement.
TGGAGTTAATAGACATTGGTAAAATTAATAAAGTAGATATTTTATTTAATCGTTAGCTTAAATTTAAATATATTTGAAGTTAACAGATAGTAATAGATAATAGATTTTAAGTTAATAATAATAGATCTGAAGCTAACAGATAGGGCTTACTTTAACAAAGCAGAATGTAAACATGATATAATGAGTTACAGAAAAGGGGGATAGATTAGGAATAGATTAAGATATAGGGTTGGAAAGCTGTTGGAAGTCCTGAAAAAGGAGGGGAGGGGAAGGGTGGGGGAAAATGATATTGAAATGTTATTTGAAAGTTGTATGTATTAATATTCTCACCTAATAAAATTTTTTAATAAAAAAAAAAGAGTGAGGCCCTCAAAAGAGCAGAGAAAGAACTGAGAAGAAACAAAGAAAAGCAAATTTAAAAAGGGGAAGGCCTAGGCCCCAGAGCCAGGCAAAGGCCTGAGACTACAGTGGGGTGGAGAAAAAAATGGCACCCTCACCCAAAGGCCTTCCCACAGCAAGGTCAAGAACTAGAAATAAGAGGCTTCTTTCAGTCTCTTTTAAACTAGCAGCAGCAGCCAAAAGCACAATTCCAATCCACACTCTCTCTCACTTCAGTACCAGCAACAGGTCCTCCCTCTCCCTCTGTCTACTGGGACTGAAAAAGCACGAGGCAGGGAGGTGCCTTTTATAACAAATGCTGACATAGAACAGAACAGGAGTTCTGTGGTTGGCTGACAGACCTGCCTAACAGGGTTTGGAGGGGTGAGATTGTTGTGCCCATGGCTACAGAAGGCCCACCTCCTTGGTTGCCTAGGGGATTAACTGCCTGCTCCTGGCTATATAGGGCTGAATGGAAGCTCTCCAGATGGCTAGGAGAGCTGCCTATCAAGGGTAAGTGGGCTACAACTGGAGTTTCCAATGGTTACAAAGGTCTGGGCCCACTGTTGCCCAGGGAATCAATGGATCGGCGCCAGTCTGTCTGAAATTACGAATTGTTCACAAAGCTAATGAAACAGGCCAAAAAGTTGTGAATTTTGTAAAAACTGCAGCCCCACAAAACGCAGTTTCGTGATACATGAAACAGCCCATTTCGTGATGAAAATTGCTTCGTATTTCGATTCATGCCCATGTCTACTGTGAACCTCCCCTCTCTCCATCTCTGTCAGCTGCTACATAACTATAGAACTTCCTGTACTAAAATCACTACAATTGCTACAGATGAGATGCTTACACAGGTTTACTTTGAGATACACCAAAATGAAGGTAAATTCAAAGTTTATCCTGGCTTCTAAAGGATGATAAATAGCACATTTGAACCTCAAAATACCTGGAGGAAAAGCAACCAGCAACTTACTTGTACAGAATCATATTAAGCAAAGATACCAATGTTTCATAAGAAACAGCTTAACACATCAATTCACACACAAGTTACTGGAGTGCATAAACTCCAGTGGTTAAACCCCAACATATTCTGTTACTGAAGAGAATGTGTCACTTCATGCTTTCCAGAATTTGCTGGATAGGAATTATTTCTTTATTGTTGCATTGAGAGCAATTCTCTTAGGGTAAGTTTTTTTAAAAAATGACTTCTAGCCATTTTAACAGGCCCTTCACCATCAGAAATGAAAACAGCTAATGAAAGACACTTTTTAATACTAGCTACATCCATCTTTGAAGACACAATGCCAGTTCATCGAATAGGCCTGAGTAGAATTCTGAGTTGACCAAGTTAGAACAGCACTGTGTATCTACTGTTCTTACTAACATCCCATGAAGGGGGGATTTACAATATTTATCATATAGAAGAGGCTTAGTGGTACAGCATCAGCTTGGCGTGTAGAAGGTCCCAGGACCATTTTCACATGTCTCAGCATAGTGGTAAACTCATGAAATGAGGGCCTCTTCATGGCGCGATTTCTGATATCATTGCGACATGATTCCATTTTGGTGGCGCAATGACATCAGAAAACATGCCATGAAAACGCCCTTGTTCTGTGAGTTTAGCACTATGCCAAGGCATGTGAAAACAGCCCAGGTTTAATTGCTGATACGTCCAGTTAAACAGATCAGGATGTAATTGACACCCTGGAGAGCTACTGACAATCTGAGAAGACAGTATTGACCTTGATGGATAAGTGGTCGGATTCAATATATGGTCAGGTTCCACATACAGTGTAATCCTAAACAGAATTACTCTAGTCTATGCACATTGAAATCAATGGGCTTAGACTGGAGTAACTCTGTTTAAGATTGCACTGAAAAATTTGTTTGAAGCTTCCACCCTGTGTCAAGCAATTGGCAATGGAGTTTCACACATGCAAGCAGTGAAGAGGGAAAAATCATATGTAGTAAGGTCATGATTTGAAAGGGGCAGGGGCGGAGCAAGGGTTTACCTCGCTTGCGGCTGGCCGGCCGGCCGAGCGCCCCCACGAGCGCGCGCGCGCATGCGCGCGCGCACACCGGCCTGCGTGATGACATCACGCATGACGTTATCATGGGAGCGCACGCGCCGCCGCCGGCCCAATTGCTGCGGCGGGCGGCCTCCGAGCTCTCCCGCTCGGTTGCGTGCGCCGCCGCAGATGCCTGCCCGCGGTGGCTGCGCCTGGCCAGGGGCTTGTGCTGGCGGCAGCAGCGGCGCGGGGTGGGAGGGATAGGAGGCTGGTGCTTTGTGGCGCGCGCTCCCGCCCGCCGAGCCTCCTCCAGCGCTCCCTCCGGCACCCCGCGCCTGCGGCCACCGCCTACCTGGCCTCTATAGGCCCGCCGCCCCTGGAAAGGGGGCATGTGGTTTTTAAATCTACCACAGAGCTCCATCTCAAACCAGCAATAATAATTTCTGGATGTAAAACTCAGAGACTGAGGTTCATGTCCCCTCTCACTTAACAGTTCAGGGCAAAGCTTTCAGCTTCAGTTCCACATTCCCATATACCCAACCTCTCTGGTCATCTGCAGAGGTCCTGTTTCGGGTGTCCCCATCAGTTGAATCTGGATGAGTGGCAACTTAAGAGAGGGCAGTCATGGTACAAAACTTTGCAACTCCATCACAAGGAAAATTCGTCTGTCTCCCTCAATCATTTTCTTTCACCTGTAGGTGAAGACTTTTTTGTTTTGTTTGACGTTCCATCTCTACCTCTTATAATCCCTGGTCCATGTTTATGTTTTTCTGTGTTTCTATTGCATTGTATTATAGTTAATGTGTTTAAATATTTTATTTGTGTATATATATGTGTGTGTGTGTGTGTGTGTTTCTTTAAATATGTTTTCATGTCTCAAATATTTTAATATTTTGTTTATTTTTTCATATTCATCACCCTGGGAATCCTGAATGAGGTGGAAAGGCAGCACAGAACCATATTAAATAAATAAATAAATCCATAAAGCAGGAATAATAATCTCACAGTGCTATTGTGTTAATGAATACGGAAAGATTACATATTGCAAAAGATGGAAGTGCTATGTATATGATAATTGTAGTGGCAGTTTACAGACTGCCTGCAATTTGTCTGGCTTTGCATGCAGAGTGATTTATGAGCCTATGTGCTTCAGATAGCGCTGAACTAAAGACTGAGAAATTCTGCATTTTTCTATAACCATATGTTTTACAAAGTAAAATATAGTGAAAAACATGACAGGCAGAAGGGCTAATATTAACTTGAGCTGAATAATCCTAAAGGACATTTTCTAAGATTGGTGCAGATTAAATTGAAAAACTATATTGTCCTGACTGCATGTTTGATATAAAGTCAACAGACCTTTTGAAAGAAGTTGGTGCTGTTGATCTGCAAAGAGAGCATGTTCAAGTTGGGGATGGAAACCTGACATAAGCATTCAGACAACAGATGAAACTCAGGGTAGGGTTTAACATAAGAGTTGCTGGCTTCCTGTATCAGGTGGAAGATCACTTGCCCCTGGCTAGTATTTCCTGTTGCTGCTCAGTTGAGCAATGGGAGAAAAATGGAGGGAAATGGAGACAGTGAATTCCAACAAATACCCTGACAAGATAATGTCACTTCCAGGGTGACTGGGTGATGTCATCACATCCCCAGCAATGCTCTAGCATTCAGTCAAATCTCTATGGTTAAATCATAGAGATTTGGCTGAATGCTGGAGCATTGTTGATGATGTCACCAGTGATCTCGTTACATCACCAACTCCTGAAGTCTGTCTCCTCCTGGTTAGCTTAACAATATTTTGAACATGTATTCACAACCAAGCCCATTAGAGATGTTTCCAGAACAACATGGCTGTCATCAAAATCAGAACTGCATAATTGGGGACCCATGAGAAATTCACAGGGAGATTTCCCCACTGCTGCTAGGAGAAAAAGAAGAGAGCAGCTGGGAGAGCTGGATGCTGCTGCTGGCAGAATTTAGGCTGAGGAGTCCTCACAACTGCAGGCTCACAGCCCCAAAACTGTCAGCACTCATCTGCCTCAAGATGGTGAGGAAGAGAATGGTAGAACATTGGACACCTGGAGTTCTTTCCAGGCCTCACATCCCTGGTGCTCAGCGACTGCCATCTGTGGCCACCTTCCCTTCCTGGCATCTAGGAGAAGGCAGTGGTGGGAAAGATCAAGCACAAGAAGGGGACAGCAAGAGTGGCAGCCCAAATACTGCTGGTTCTCACTGACCGCTTTCTACAGAACACTCTTCTTTCTCTCTTAGCAGGAGAAAGGATGTGTATGAATAGATGGAGGTGCTGAAGAAACGAAGGACAGTACTGATAATCCAAGTGTCACCAGCACTAAGCATTTGCCTTCCTCAGCTGCCTTTTTCTCCCCCAGCAGTCTCTCCCAGCCAAGGCAACTTCTTGGCAACAGCCAAGATGCCACCTGAGATCTCATGAAAAGTTTCAGAATTATTAAGTCCCTGTCACCTTTCCCCTTAGTTTTAATTTTTTGTTTGAAAATTTGGTGATTGTCCCAAATTTGTAGAAAGATCTTCTTTTTCATCACTTTGGTTTTATTGAAAGATTATCTGCATAATGGCCTTAGCACACTAGTAAAACCATTGTTCACATGTTTACACTTTTAAATTCTGAGCTGGAAAGAAACTAGCAACCTGGTGGTTAATCCAATTCGTGTACAGGGCAAAATAACAGAAGCCTATCCAACGTCTTTCTGCATACTTCTGAAGATGGAGATTTCATAACCTCTCCTGGCTGCCTGCTCTATATTTGTACCAAACTGACCATAATGTGCAGGTAAAGCTCTGTAAAATAAAGATGCCCTATAACTCAAGTCCACTATTCTTTGTCCATTTGTCACAAGACAGGATGAACAAATACTTTCTATACGTCTTCTACAGTAATTTCATATTTGACTGTTGTCATAAATATTCCCTGTAGTTTTCCCTCTAATTTTTAGAAAATATTATACATTGCATATTTTGGTGAGCTATAAACTGCAGCTCACACAACCAATTTGTAGTACACAGGCTCTAACCCAATGATTAGGGAAGCTGTTTTTTAATGTTCCCAGTCACAAGGATGGAACTCGCCTGTGCATGCTTCCTAGACACACAAGCTTTGAGCTCACAACCTAGTGACTGCATGGAGGAGCCAGTGTGCTCATGCCCAGGTCCCATCTATGCATGTTGATTTCAAATGTAGCCTTTATCTCCTCCAACTCAGCCTGTGCTGCCTTGCTTCGTACAGTCACAAGCAGTGTTTCTGTTGCCTATAATGTACACTGTTATAGTAAGCACAGTACTGCCCTCCCCCCACTTTGTACCCTGCATTGTGGGGCACTTGCATATCGTTTGTACCCTGTAAGGCCTTGGAAGGTTGGTATAGGATGTCTTCAATCCCACCTGACTCCAGGAGGCCTGTAATCTTCCCCTTGTTGTCCAAGTTAATGTGGCAACTTGCAACAGTTCATCAGTCTGACTTTAAGATCATGTTTTTGAGACTGTGTTTATGCTGGCCTTTTGGGGGCACTTGGGTTAAGGGAGCTGGTTTCCAATTCTCAGAGGGATTGCTCCAGGAGGGCTATAGGGCTGACTAATATCATACTCCAGGGGCACAATGTGCATCTGTTTATCAGAAGGAATAAGACTGACAGGTGTGGGCATGAGGCCAATATCTACCTTTGTGGCTCTTATCCATGCTCAGTTTGTACTACCACAAGCTTCGTTGCTATCTGCCTTCAACACCCTGGTCCTGTGCCCATCAACATTCCTGCTGGTCCCTCTCACCATGTTTCAGTTGATGGTGGTCTTTTGCACCAGTCTGGCAGCCCTTGGGCTTCCATCAGACAAATACAGGGAACATTCCTTCAGAATCAGGGCCATTATCACCATGGCTGAGCTGGGCTTGCCTGAACTGTGTATACTATAATCAGCAGGTGGTGGTATTCCACTTCTAAATCTTACATCCAGCTGATGCCAGATCCTGTCTGCCAACATACTATTTTTCTAGTTGCAGCACATTGCCTCAAATTGCTATAGATCTGTAGGCAAAGCATTATGCACTGGAATGGTAAATATTTCACATCAACAGGCTGGGGGCTGCCCCTTAGCCTTAAAGGCTCTCTCCAAAGGATTAAACAGCTGCTTTCCCCTCCCTCCAAGGCATGTTTCAGGTTTTGCAAAGAGAAAAAACCCATGCTTTTCCCTCATGGGAGGGAAAAGCAACTATTTAATCCTTTCCTGGCTTTTAAAGCCAGGAGGAAAGTACAGTAATGTTACAATGTTGCAATGCTACACTGTTACAACGTTGCTACACTTTTTTGCCTTTGGAAAAAAAGAGAGAGAGTGTGTGCATACCCCAAAGGAGGAAGGGAAAATCACCCACTTAGCCCTTTCCTGGCTTTTAAAGCCAGCAGGGAATAAGCAAACTTCTGCAAACATGGGAAGCAGAACAGCCAGCAGCTTTTTCAGTTGATGGGGATTCCCCTCCCATCAGCTGAAAAGTGGCTGGCTTTTATAAGGGAGAAACCAGAAGCTCACACCCCTATTCTGCAGATCTTCTGCTGCCCCGGAAGTGATATTTTCAGAAACCACACGAACCAGTTCAGGAACCAGGGAAAGTTCATGCAAATTCATGGTTCATGAAACTGTACGAACCTCAAACCTCCCAGTTTGTTTGTTTTTTGGTTCATGCCCATGTCTAGTCCTCACTATCGCTGAGCCCTGGCTGACTCATGACAGTCTGAGATTCCTGAAATCCAGAAAAATTCTCTAATACATTTTGGGAAGATTAGAGAATTGCAGATTTATCCGGTTATTATTCCCTATGGGGAAAACTATCCAGGGGGTGGGGAGGCATTTTTCAAGCAAGCCACAAAATTTTCAGGGAATCTACTCCTAGCTGTCTACTAAAGCCCCCCCCCCCCGCCCAGTTTCAGGAAGCGTTTCTATGGACTCCTGAACAAGGTACCTCTAATCACTCATCATTGTTTTCTAAGGAAAACCCATTTCCAAGAGGAAAGGCCAGAGGAACACTCCAAAGTACAAATTCAGCACAGAGAAAGGCCAACAGAACCAAGCTGAAGTCCCCTCAAAAGCCAGGTGCCCCCTGAAGAAGGTGCACAGTCACCCTCTATTGTCTCCTGTGGTAGGAAAGTTTGCAAGCTGGTTCTGAGACAGAAAGACGCAGAGGCAAGGCTGCCACTGGCCAAAGGCACACTCCCAAATGCAAGTTCAACTCAGAGAAAGCCCAACAGAACCAAACTGAAGCCAGGGAATGGAATCCACCCAGAATCAATGTGAAGCAAGGGGACCATCAAACCAGAGAATCAAGTCAAACCAGAGAATCAAGTCCACCCAAACCAAAGGGATATTGTTGCAAATTAGCCCAATTGAACCAGTGTCATTCACATAAGCCAGTCAGACAAGGAGAGCTGCTGCATGGACTGGCCACTCACTCCCCGCTCTCTGCCTCACTCCTTCCCCCTCCTCTCTCAAAAAAGATGCAGGAGAAGACAGGGAGACAGCCAGCCAAGAGGTAAATCTGGTTTCCTGGACTGACCCAGATTGGCACAGATTTGTCTGGGGGTTTTCATCCAGGGCCCAGATTGGAACCAAAATCCTCTAATTTTAGCCAGGAAAGCCAGATTTAGCATGATTGTCAAAAATCTGGCATTTTTACCTGGTTCCCTAACCTGAATTCCACAGCACTAATTTGAATATCCCTTAAATTGAATGAATACGGTTAAATACAGCTAACATATATTGCACACTTCAAATTGAGGATAGACTTTTACATCTGAAAAGAACATTTGTCAAAAAAGACAGAAGAAAAAGGTTGACGTGGCATTTTATACATAAGGGTCTTGAGAAACTTAAAAATCTATATTTTTATGTATCAGTGAACATGTAAACTTGCTGATGTGAGGAAGAAATCACAGTAGAAAATACAGGTGAGCTTTTTACCACAGTATATGAAAAGCCAAAAAAAAAATGTAATTGCAACTGGTACCTTTATGGGAAAAAATGAAATCTTCTTAGACCAGGTATAAGAGGTGAATGGCTTGATTTGCTCCATAAAAGAGTACTAGTTGATGTGAACTATGTAGGTATTTAGACAGATTTTCATAAAATTATAACAAGAAGTCTTTACAAAATAATTTGTATGCTTTTAGGCATGAATATGTATTCTAGCAAAAAGTGGCCAAAGGGTCAGAAAACCAAGAAAACGAATAAATTGGTCTATTTTCACTGTTGCAAAAGGTTTGCAGAAGGCTAACTCTCAAAGTTCATTAAAGACAAACTTCTTAAAAAATGAGAATTCAGTCCTTACATCACAAATCTGCTACTGCAGGTCACAATGAAATAAGTCAGGCTTGTGATGCCCAATTCCAGAATGGTTTGGTGAAAAATGGTTACAGTGCTGGATAAAGCTGTCGTCAAATAATTTGCTTTAAGTATGTTAACTCCAAAAAGGTTTATGCTCCAAAAGACCTAACCAAGTGTAGTAAGCGATGAGCAATATTTGATTTGAATATCAATAGATATGGAGGAGGAAAACCTATGAACCTATATAATGTAGGAGAAAGACATATGAACTCATACTTCAGTAGACACCAACTAACAATAGCATTTCAAGAGGGATTTTTTTTTTATGGAGACCATGAGCTTTATTGTCAGTCATGTTGCTAGTCTGATGACACAGAATGCTGCTGGTATGGGCTCCTTTCAAGCCTTTGATGTTTTGTTTACACATTCTTACAGTTTTCATGGTACATTAACAAGATGAACTAATCCTCCAGCTAACCTCTATTTTAATATTTAAATTAGAACAGTACAATAACTAGAAAAAGCTCAGTGCTTCAAGTGACAATGGTAAAGCCACATCAAACCCAATAGCTTCCAAGATAAAGATGCAAAGATCTACACTTCAGCATCAGTAGTGCAATATAGTGGCCTTTCCTGAATGAAGGAGCAGAGGCTTACCCACAATAAAAGCTTTAAATAAGGTAGATTGTTGTCATTTATATATCAATTCTGCCTATCTGATATAAAATATATCGGGGAAACTTCAACTGACTTTTACAATCTATATTCAACTAAAGCTCCACGTAAGCAGCCTCAATGGAATGAACAATGGGAATGCACTCAATAGAAAAACACTTTCAAATCTACTGTAAAGAACAAAGAACAGAAAGTTGTTTAAGAAATTGAACATCTGTAATGTGTATCAGGCATAAAAGTAAAGATGGGCCCTCTGATTACTTGCACTGTGTTTAATGGACTGAAAGAAATGTAAAACTTAGTCCCTATCCATTTCTTCAGATGATTTCATCTGCTGGCAACTGTCCTCTGATTTTGTCAGTACCGCTTTGTCCATTCATTGGTCCATTGTGTTCATTAGATTTTGCTTGACATTCCAACTGTGGTTCCACCTTGGACTTAGGCTTGTAAATAATGGGGTTACATAAATTGTCCGGTTCCTTATACTTCGCTATTATTTCTGCCACTTTCAGAACAGGATCCTGTGTTACTCAACCTGTTCCATGTATTCATTTTTTAGTTCAGCCAATGCATGGCCTCAGTGGTATGTTTATTCTACTTTTTCCACATCAACAGGATCAATGTGCTCATATTTTTCATCCTTATTTTTGTATCCCGCTACAGCTTTCCTAAGCAGCTGAAGTTTCTTTCCAGTCCTTTTAAAGCTTTTGGCCTCTCTTCATGTTCCATTTGTCTTTCATTAATTGGATCACCAAATTTCTTCATTTCCTGAAGTTTTTCCACATATACATGTTTTGACTGGTCCTCTCCATCTTCATAAAGCCAATTCTCTGTATCCTCCAACATCAATGTTATTTTCCTTTAATCATCTTCAGTAATGAATTTTTCAGACACCACACAGCTTGTCTCTTCAACAGCATTTTTGACATCGTTCTTCTCTTTCTCCAGCTTGTCTTGCATCATCATCTTTCCCTCATTTTCAATGCAGCAGTTAATGTCCTGTTCCACCGGCCTGTTCAGGTTAGCCTGAATCGGTTGATCAATACTGTTGATCTTTGTCTTTCCTTTTCCAGACTGAACTGTATTATCAAGCTTATCTTCTGAAGCAGTCCTTCCCTCTGCCCCAAGATGACCTTTTTCCTCATCAGCTTAACTGTGTTGCTCAGTTTGGTTTCTGTGATTGCCGTCATCTTGATCAACCTGCATTTTAGCCAGGTCATCCTTGCTTTGATTCTTGCAGGACAATTCTGTATCTATGGGTACATCATTGGAATCATCCTCTATATTTTGTTTTTCTATTATGGATACATTAGCCACACTGAAGATACCATGAACATTAACACACACTTTAACTTTCGGATTGTTGCCATCATGCTGGGGTCCAATATTCTGAATAACAAAGTGCCCTATTCTTGTATCAGGATAAGGAACATCATATGGATGGGTGTAAAATGCTTCCAGCTCAAAAGGTTCCTTCTTGTGGAAAGTAATAACTTTTGAAAATGATGCAGCATGGTTTTTGCTGAAGACTTCACATTCACCAGTTCCTTCCTTGTAAAATGACTGCCACCTCAAAGTAATTGAGTACGGAACAACATCTGTGATGAAAAATTCTCGCACTTTAAATGCTGATGAAAGAACTGCACATGGTAATGCACAACCCCTTGACACAGCTTCATCTGCATTTAATGTGGTACTTATATCTTTGCCGGAGAATTTACAAATCTGCTCCTTCACTACTGGGATTCGAGTTGCTCCACCTACTATTTCTATACTATATATATCATCATGCTGTAGTTTAGCTTGAGCCATCACTGCTCTCAAAGGAGGTTCCACTCTGGCCAGAAGAGATGCACACATTTGTTCAAACTGAGCTCTGTTCATTTTACTAGAGACATTAATGTCATTCATGAAACACTCTATGTTCATGGGCAGATCAGAAGCATTGACACTCATAAGCTTCTTCAGTTTTTCACACTCTTGATACAGCCTCAGCAGTGCCCTAGCATTATCCTTCACATTCAATTTATATTTAACTTTGAACTTGTCGCAGAAGTAATCTACCAAAGCCTCATCAAAGTTTCTGCCACCTAAAAATGGGTCTTGTAGTGGCTAATACCTTTAATTTTCCTTCGTTAAAAGCACAAATGGAAACTTGATAAGCAGAATGTCCTATATCTACAAAAATCACATTCCTTGGTCCAACTCCAAAGTTGGTAAATCTTGTTTATAAATTCCATAGGCCAGTGCAACTGCTGTAGTTTCATTCATTAGCTGAAGGCAGTTTAAGCCTACTACTTGTGCAGCTGCCATTACTGATCTTTAGAGGTGGACATGGACCTGGGAGAGGGCATGGACTGCTGGTCTGTGGTACATTGATTTCCACTGACCACGGACCACGAACTTTTAAAGGGACCAGCCTGGTTCGCGAACCAGGTTTGTGAACCAGTCACATCAATTCTGGGGTCCCTGACTCTGCCCTCTTTGCACCCAGGCAGCCCAAACTCACATAGAATCTTCAGAAGCCTCTCCTCCATCCACCCTCAAAGTTTGGTTAAGATTGCATTTCGGATGTCTGAGTTACAGGCCCCCAAAGCGGCCACCCCGAGGAAACTTCCAGAACAGAGAATAGGAGCCGCAAAAGCCAACTGGCTGGCATTGCCTCGCAGCACCCAAAAGTTGTAATGAAAACCTGGGATGGAGTAGGAGAATCTTCCTCTGAGAATGGAAGGTCGGCCCTCAGAGGGGAATAATGCTCCCTGATGGGATAATGGGAGAGGCTGGAAGGCCCATTGTAAATTATGGGAAACAAGAATGCCAATTTACTTGCATGGGCTCCATTGAAATACATTACAGCAAAAAAAGGGGGGGGCAAAGAAGATGTGGAATGGATTTTCCAGGAAGATCTCTGGGCCCAGATAGACTATACAGGGACTGGAAAGACAGGCCCCACAGTGCAATGACAGCCCCTGGAAATAGCAGAAGGGCTCTGGGACTGGAATGACAGCCCCCTGAGTGGAGTGACAGCCCCTGGGTGTAGCAAACGTGCTCTGGGACTGGAATGACATGCCTCTGAATAAAAAAGATGATCCCTGGGAGTAACAGAAGGGCTCCGAGAGTGGGATGACAGGCCCGAGTGAAGTAATGGCCCCTGGGTGTAGCAGAAGGGCTCTGGGAGTGGAATGACAGGCCCCTGAGTGGAGTGACAGCCCCTGGGTCTAACAGAAGTGCTCTGGGACAGGAATGACAAGCTCCTGAGTGGAATGACGACTCCTGAATGAAGCAGAAGTGCTCTGAGACTGGAATGAAAGGCCTCTGAGTGGAGTAACAGCCCCTAGGTGCAGCCATAGGGCTTTGGGACTGGAATGACAGACCCGAGTGGAATGATGGCCCCTAGGTGCAGCCATAGGGCTCTAGGACAGAAATGACAGGCCCCTGAATGGAATGTGGGCCCCTAAGTGTAGCAGAAGGGCTCTGATAGAGGAATGATAGGCCCCTGATTCCAAGGACAGCCTCAAGGTGTTGCAGAAGGGCTGTAGCACTGGAATGGCAGGCCCCTGAGTGGAATGACAGACCCTAGGGGTAGGAGAAGGTCTGTGAGACTGGCATGACAGCCCCATGAGTGCAATGACAGCCCCTGGGAGTAGAGATAGTGGAATTAAATACTTTACATTTTAATTATTTCTAGAAGATGTGTAGCTATCGCCAAATCAGTTCCATCTGTATATTTATCCTTCATTACAGCTCCTCTGTTTGCTTACGCTTTCATGAGGTTGATATGAGCCACCTCCTCTATTTTCAAGCAAAAATCCTACCCTTGCCACCCTTCCTGTTATCCTTTCCAGTTCTGCAGCCTTCCAGACCTTCCTGTTCCCATTACGTGTTACACCCTGCCTGAGTTCTTTGCTTACTTTTGCTCAGTGTTCACCCCTGACCCAAAGTACCCTCCTTAGACTCTCTGTGAAAAATCCCATCTCAAACTCTAGTTTAGAAAACATTAACAAAGTGTATTGATGCTTTTATCTTGTTTTATGGTATCACTATTATATCTCTTTATGTATTTAGTTTGTTATTATATGCTCTGATCCCACTTATAGGGAGAGTGGACTATAAATCTAATAACATTAACAAATAAATAGTTCAGGACTCCTCAACGTTTCGAGCCTGCAGTCCCCTTTGTAATTTTGACACACCAAGGTGGGTGCAGACACAGGTGAGCCAGCCAGGAAAGAATGGCCACAGTGTACCTTCACACACACAGTGAAGATTCTTCTAATGTGGTGGCTGCTTCTACCAAAGGAATGATTTTAAAAATCCACACAGCTGATCAGTAGCCTTGCTGGGCAAAAGTCCCACCTGGCCCTTCTCTTTCTTAAAACACTTGATGGGTACCTGAAAATGTTACGTGGTGCTTTAGTGCCCACAAGCACCATGGTCCATTATGCATGGCACATTTTAAGCTGATGATGCTGAGCATTCATGTCTATTGGTGCTGAAACAGCTTGGGGTAGCATCATTCTGCACTGCACAACCTCAAGACAAGTTGGTGACTGCTGATGAGTTCAGATGTGTCTGTTTGGAGCTGCATTTTGTGGGGGCTGGAGCTGACGTCAGTTTTTTAAAAAATAATTTCACAAATGTGGCAATATTGCAATGATGGAACCTACACCACCCTCCAGTATTTGCTGTTTGTACTGTCCCTTGCCCACTGGAGAGGCAATTGGTAGCGGCGTTCTGGGGAAAAACATGTACTTTTTAAGCCTGTTGTACTCTCATTTTTTTTTTAGTGAAACTAGGAAAGTGTTAAAATGCTGGTGCTTCATTCTCTCTCAGCAGCTTCCCTGCCACTTTAGATCAAATGTGCATCAGGATGGGAGGAAGGGAGGGGAAAAGCCAGCAGCAAACACACAGCTGCTACACCGAGGGGCTGTCATTCCGCTCTTAGGTCTGTCATTCCAGTCCCAGGACACTTCTGCTACACCCAGAGGCCTTTCATTCAACTCCCAGAATCCTTCTATACCTTGGTGCTTTCATGCTACCCTAGAACCTGTAGTTTAAGTTCAAGAGCATTTCTGTTACACCTAGGGGGTGTCATCCTACTCTGACACCCATCATTCTAGTCCCAAAACACATCTGCTACATCCAGGGGCTGTCATTCCATACTGGGGCCTGTCATTCAACACTCGGAATATTTCTGCTACACCTAGGGGCTGCCATTCCACTCTGGAACCTGTCGTTTCAGTTCCACAATGCTTCTGCTACACACAGGGGGTGTAATCCCACTCTGAGGCCTGTCATTCTAGTCCCAAAACAGTTCTCCTCTACCTAGGGACCATCATTCCACTCAGGGGCCTGTCTTTCCAATCCCAGAGCCCTTCTGATACTCCCAGGGAATGTCATTCCACTCAGGGGCCTGTCACCCCAGTCCCAGAGCCCTTCTGATACTCGCAGGGACTGTCATTCCACTCAGGGGCCTGTCACCCCAGTCCCAGAGCCCTTCTGATACTCACAGGGATGGTCATTCCACTTAGGCTTCTGTCATTCCAGTGTCAAAGCCCTTTTGATACTCCCAGGGACCATCATTCCATTCAGGGGCCTGGCATTCAACTCCCAGAGGCCTTCTGTTACTCCCAGGGATTCTCTTTTTACTCAGAGGCATGCCATTCCAGTCCCAGTTTTTGAACATATGAACATAAAAAAGCCATGTTGGATCAGGCCAATGACCCATCCAGTCCAACACTCTGTCACACAGTGGCCAAAAAATCCAGGTGTCATCAGGAGGTCTGCCAGTGGAGGACACTAGAAGCCCTCCCACTGATTGCCCCCCCAAACACCAAGAATACAGAGCATCACTCAGCGGCTGTCACTCCACTCAGGGGGCTGTCATTCCAGTCCCAGAGCCCTTCTGCTATTTCCAGGGGCTGTCATTGCACTGTGGGGCCTGTCTTTCCAGTCCCTGTATAGTTTATCGGGGCCTAGAGACCTTTCTGGAAAATCCATTCCACATTTTCTTTGCCCCCCTTTTTTTGCTGTAATGTATTTCAATGGAGCCTGTGCAAGTAACTTGGCATTCCTTCCTCCCATGATTTCCAATGGGCAATCCTGTCATTCGTTTTAGTACCTACGCTTCCTGGCAGCAGAAAACCGGCTCTGGGGCTGGAATGGGGAGGGAAAGGAGGACTCTTTGAGGGGACAGTCAAGGAGATGTTTTTGGGGGGAGGCAGCAGGAGGAAGCCTCTTGGAAAGGACATGAGACAATCTTGGAGAGGAGGTTAAATGCGGGGGAGGGAGTGGATTTCTTTGGGCACACAGGAACAGCCCTCGACATGATAGAACAGAAGTGATTCTGCGGGGAAGGAGAGTCTCCCAGGGGGGACAGAAATCTCCTCATCGGACCACAGAGAGCCCAATAGCTCTCACCAGGACCTCAAAAGTCAGGAAAGGAAGCACCCCAAGAGGGGCACACTGTTTGGGGAAAGAAAGGTTTTGAAAGAACTTAAGCAAGCAGCCTCAAAAGCTTACTGCAGGTCGTCTGAGAGTGGGTGTTTCACAGAGCCCAATAGCAGCCCCCCTCCCAGTCACCTCAAAAGCCAGGAAAGAAAGTGGGAAGAAAGTGGAAAGAAAGAAAGAACTCAAGCAAAAAGACCCATAAGCTACTTTGCACCCACTGTGGGTCTGTGAGTGGGTTGGGATCAGAGCACAATAGAACCCACCAGGAACCCAAAAGCAAGTAAGAGTTTGAAAAAAAACCAAGCCCAAGAACCCAAGGATTTGAAAGGAAAAAGAAATCAAAGTAACCCGATAGCACAGTAGAAGGATTAAAAAAAAAAGTGCTCTCACTAAGCAAGGAAGAATTGAAAGGCGAAAAAAATTAAACAGGAATGGAGGGAAGAGTTAGCCCTCTTGCAACCAAAGCCCCTAAGCCCCAAAGCCCCTTGCTAAGGCACAAGCTGCTCTCGCAACATGCAATGCAAAAGAAAAACTTCCACAGCAAGCAGTTGCTAACTCGCGCTCCTGCCCACAAACTGAAGCTGTGCTTTGCGCACTTTCTCTTATATAGGAAACACTTGTAGGCGTTCTCTGTTTGACTGACAGAGCTGCCAATCAAGGTTTCCTGGGCTGAGATTGGTGTGTTCCAAAAGGGGAAGGTGACTCCACACTGTTGCCTAGGAGCGGTGACAGCGGGAATCCTGGCATAACGGGCCAACGGACAGACGGACAGAACGCCCCAATGTTCAGCACTTTTGTGAAAAGAACACGCACCCATGGCCCGTGTGTTCACAAACAAAGTAAATCCGTGGGGAAATTAGGTCCATTATGATGTCCGTGCCCACCTCTACTGATCTTCTTTCAGCATCAGGAAAAAAACCTTGAGATTGAAATTACACAGTCAGCTACAGGTTTTTTAAGTACACTTTCTAATGTCTCTTTAAGTTTGACCAACAACACGCCTGTAACCTATTCAATTGAAAATGATCTCTCTTCATCCAGGTATTGAACCTGTACTCCAGCACTTCCATTAGGCATCTTCTGAAGCTCATAGGGCAGTTTGAGTCTTTCAGTTTTTATATAAGGATCATCAAATGCTCTCCCATGAAGTTTTTTTAACCCATTTAAAGTATTCTTAATATTTGTGATAATCTGAGGGATTTAATATGCAGCTGATTTTTTAAAGTGCTACAGAAGATTTTTAAATCAGTATTCATGGAAGTGTTTATCATTCTGTCTAGTGCTGTGACCTTGTTAAACCTCCTCCAAACCATCAACTACTGCTTGCATTCAGAATTAAAACAAGAACCCACAATGGTGCTTCTCACTTGACAGGATACCTGTTCATCAACCATTGCAGAAGATGAGCTTTTGTACATGTACGCAAGAAATGTTATTTTTAGTAGTATTAGGAAACTCATGGCTGTGCTGGCTGTAAGAAAAAATGTGCCGATGTAGATCAGAGAACTGGAAGGTACAAAAGAGCATAGAGAAGACATTGGTGAAGGAATCTCCCTCAAGCCATTACTGTAGACTCTTGCCATTTGTAACACACTATTTCACTTTGTGGTCAGAGATTTGATCATGAGACATACAGTGCAATCCTAAGCAGAGTTACACCAGTCTAAGCCCATTCATTTCAATGGGCTTAGACCGGTGTAACTCTGCTTAGGATTGCTCTGATAGTCTCCACCCTGTTTTTACCCCCACTATTCCATCATTATAATCATTACATCTTCTGTGGGAGAGATTATTTGTGATGATCCAGAGAATGAATCCCCTGCAAATGGAGAGGGTCTATTGCTTTTGCTCTAAATCCCTCTACTAAAGTTGCTTTCCCCTAGATTATGCATGCAATGTGCAGTTCTACCTAAACTGTAAAAAAAAACACACAGCATACACATAGAGCTGACTAAGAAAACAGTTCAAGAAAGCAGTCTCAGAGGGAAAGAGGAGATCCGCAGAGGAGCAGCAAAATTATCATTATTTCATGAAGAGAAGGAGCCCAAATGAGTGGAGTGTGTATGTGAATAGGTACCAAAAGACACACACTGAGCATATTGTTAGACAACCTAGTTATAGTGCAAAAGATACCTTGGGGCAAACTTATGTCTCTGCCCCAAAACAATAACTTAATGTGTTATCGAAGGCTTTCACGGCTGGAGAACAATGGTTGTTGTGGATTTTCCGGGCTGTATCGCCGTGGTCATGGCATTGTAGTTCCTGACATTTCGCCAGCAGCTGTGACTTGCATCTTCAGAGGTGTAGCACCAAAAGACAGAGGTCTCTCAGTGTCACAGGTGATTTATGATTGATGACTTAAAGGTAGGACTGTATACTGTGTGATTTTGGTGCCATTAAATGCAAAAACAGCTGCTTAAAAGAGCATGGAAGCCTTCATTGCAAGGAACAAGGACAAAATTCATGATAATGAAAAATCTCAAATGGAATAGATCCAAGCTGGCAATGCCCCATCTAGAAAACAACAGTAATGGTACATGGTTCCTTCAGAAATCCCGGATCCAAACCTGATTTTTTTTCAGAGCACGTCACTACTCTTTGCTATGATAATGTACTGATAAAGGATAATTAACTCCTCCGAAATCATCAGGGAAGAGTCTTTGCAGTTACAGCCTCAGCGACTTTAAATGGACCCAATGGGAAGGTAATAGCACAAATAAAATAGCACCACAGATGATAATGATCAGTGTTAAGATCTCGTGTGTAGCTATGATTTTCCCAATATGTTAATAATGTTTGGATGTGAGCCTTATACTCTTAAGAGTTTTCTCTGGATATTACATCCTTTCTGTATTCCAGTGTTGGCTCCTAAGGTCTTAGGAGACAGGAAGTTCTAAACTTTGTACTCCAGGTGCACAGACTCATCTCCAATCAATTTCAATGGCTCATCAGTTATATTCTCCCCCTTTCCCCACTGCATACTAAAACACTCCAGCTTCCAATCTTAGCCCAGATTATCACAGGAGACCCAGAGGATACATAAACACATCCTAGGGGGCTTAATTTACATGATATATGGCTTGCATGGGTAAAATGGGAACCCGTGGGCACACATTTGCCTTTCACATGCCACCCTTTGAAACTGCTCTGGTCATCTTGATCCAGGCTACCACACTTGAAGACCTTTTCTTGAGGCTTGCAGGGAAGAGTATCCCAACTGCCTTTTCTTTCTGGACAGGTCGTATGATTTTCTCTTGCACACACCATAGAAAGACCCACCACCTATAGCACCATTTTAACTTAGTCTCATTAGTATATTGCAGAAACAATTTTTTCTTATGGAATGTGTGCTTATCAACAATCTTCTTACTGCATATGTCTTCTTTGTTATAGCTTTTCTAGTGTTTGCCTTAGTTACTGTTTCTTTTCTTTTTGACAGAGTTTCATGTTAAATCTTGAAGGTTAGAGCATCCACCTCTGCCTTGCCCATAGGAGATATAAGCCCAACTTCTCCTTCTCCTCAGCGATTGTAGTAGTCTGGGCATTGATCATTGCTTCTCTTGCTATTTCATTGTATGTCTATCTCATGTTAATAAATCCTTTTTTACAATCAAATAAAGGAATCAGCTCAGTGGTTGCTTTGAGATTGGCCAGGTGATGTTTTCCCCATTAGATCATGCTGTAACACTGGAATATGGAGAGTTCTTTCCCAGCAAGGTATGCGCCCCCCCTCCCCCTCAGCAATGAGACATAGAAATCCTATGGGACTTCAGTATACACAAGACAAAACTCCCAAGGATATGTTAGCCCAATTGGTATTGTTTGGTTTGTACTTTGGACACATACAGAGGGATTCCTCTAGAGGCCAGGCAACAAACCTGGGTAGATATTCAGATAACAGTACAAGTTGCTGGATGTGGATGTAGACAGTCTTGAACCAGAAGACCCGTAGAACTCCTTGTCATGTATGAAAGCCTGCACAGTTTTACTTCTGCTCACATAAGCAGTGGAGGAGCTCATGCCCCATGTTAATATATACCATATTTACAAAGCCTTGCTTTGTGCTATAGTTCAGAAAAGATAGGATAGAAGGAACGTATTAAGTTAACTTTAAGTTCATCTCCTTTTCTATTGCATTGCTGAGCTATGAACTCTATATGATCTTTATCCAGAAATCTCTCTTTTCATAGTTGGTTAAAGTCATGACAAAGAAACCAGGAGACTTCCTCATTTCAGTATTTGGATAAAAAGCTACTACAACAAAAAGATTCCACCAAAATACAAATATTGTTTCTTTGTTGCCTATGGCTGGAATTGTATTTTCAGCCAACGATAGATGTTCTGTTTATCTGTTTGTTTTATTCAGTCAATGACATTATTATTTCATACAGAATTATTTCAGCAGCCATTGAGCAAACATCTTTTCTATTAAGGAAAAAAAGAGGTGCAGCCTAAATCCTTCTTAAATAACGAGCTGATGACAAGGCTAAGGAACAGATGCAGGGAAGGACTTACAAAGCGCTGAGAAGTCCTGGAGTAAAAAGTTATGAGCAGTTATGAAGTGCTTGTTGCTATGGGAAAGGAAGTTAAGAGGTTCTGCTTTAATTCCTATTAACATAGAAATTGTCAGTGATGAATTAAATACTAGGATCACATGATGCAAAGAAATATGCATATGAAAGAGCATAAAAACAGATAAGAACTACTGAAATCACACCCACATTATGCATTTCAAAAAAAAAAGTAAAAGCATGTGCAAATTGTCTCATGTGGTGGTTGCACATGTACTGTTTCACTTCACATACACACACAATTTGTGCAGAAACTCTAATATACTTTATGTGAACGCAATGAAATAATGATTACAATTATAAGACATGCTAAATGACTCACTTTTTATCCTGGTGCAGGTGCAGTGAGTTGTTGGCAGTACAGCAACGGAGAAGCCATGGAGGTGGCTGGAAGGCCTCACAGCGATGACAGAGTCAGCGGGGAGGCCTGGTGCACCAGCCTTCTCCATTGCTGTGGCAGCCTCGACGGAGAAGCCCACCGTAGTGATACGCTCCTCCCAAGCCTGTTGTTTACACAACAGGCTGGGTTGCTAGTAATGTCATGATGTGCATGCTCCAAAATTGACATTTTCTCCAAGGGAACTGATCTCTGCAGTCTGGAGATCACTTGTAATTCCAGGTCTCCAGGCCCCACTTGGAGATTGGCAACCCTAGAAAAGGAATTTGGGCTGGCTTTATGAAGAGGCATATTTACCTATACCTGGCTGGTATGAAATCTTGACAACCTACAAGTAAATGAATTCTTTTCAAGTTCTCATCTGTGTAACACTCTAGACCTTTCTTCCAAACTTTCCCCCCTGTGCAAAAACAATGAGAGGGAGGGAGTGTTTTCCGATTTGTCTGCTCCACATGGAGTTTTTTTGTGTACGTGAGACAGCAGAAACAGGAAAACTAACCCCCCACAACACATAGGTCTCTTTCCTGTGGGTTCATCCTATCGCTCAGCTGAAACATTAAAAATTCCATGATCTCCTGAGAGGACCATTCTCATAGACTTGAAACCTATGATGATGATGATAACATGTCAAGGGCCCAAGAGACAAACCCACAAGCAATAAAAAATAAAGCATATTGGTTATTTACTGGTAAATAAGGTATATACCTGCTGAACAAGGCAAAGTTTTCAAACTGGGGTGCTGTTCTGGTTTAAATCACAAAGATGAAAATAAACGTGCTATTTTCCATCAAAATATTGTTTCCCATAAGTGAAGAGAAGTGATGGGCCTGAGGGCCTCATGCATTACAAATCTCATGTGCTTTAAATTGCTAGTAAATCACTTGCATTTTGCCTTTAGTCATTTTTGCAGAGCTCAGCATTTATTGCTTACTGCTGAATATGGCCACCTAAATCATCCATCACATTTTTATAACCTACTGTAGCTTTCCATTTCATACACCAAGGAGCTGGCACATTTTCAGGATAGACAAGGATGAACACTTTCTTCACCCCCTAAATAATTCTCTCTCACTCGCTCTGCTTGCACAATATGTTGTATTATTTCATTTTATAGTAAAATCTGAAAAATATGTATTCTCAATTATCAAGCTACATGAACACCAGGACTTATTAAATGAATACATTAATAGAACCTTCAGGTTTTTAAGCAATATATTGTTCTGTTCCGTTAATCTCATGTCTAATTGAAAGTATCTTGCATCCACAAGCAATTTTTATGAAGTACTTTTCCCAATTACATTTATCCTGCAAAACCTGAAGCTATTTTTTAAAAAATGTTCATACCCATTTTATGTGTTCTCATGAACATTATAGTTAAATTCCTTTTGAACAGCAAACATTTCTACGTGCTATTCTGTAAACTTAAGCAGAAATATTTGTTCTGGACATGATTTCCTTCAGTGTCAACCACATTTAGTAATCAGTTCATAAAATGGATTCAGAAAAAGCAGCATATTCTTTCCCTGTGTTCATTGCGTCCATTTCTCAGCTTTTGCAGAGCATTCCTTTATTTTTATTTATTTATGTCATTTATAGTCTGCCTTTCTCACTGAGACTCAAGGCAGATTACACAGTGTGAGATTAGTACAATCAGTATCAAGGACATTTCCATAAACAATGCCATAGGGTAAATAAACACAAGTTTACAAAGATATAGCATTAGCAAGGATCCAATACAGAAGTGAAGAAATGTTGAAATGGAACATATTAAGTTCTAGGACTGACATCAGACAACATGAAGCACAGGTAGTATATAAGAGTACTTTAAAGCAACAGATGATATGTAAGGCAACATAGTAGTAAGGTCTATGGTCCCTAAATCATTAGGAAAGCATCTGAGACCACCTCCCTACAATACAACCCTCCAATCTAAGTAAAAAGCCTTTTTGAATAATTCAGTTTTCCATCGTTTGTAGAAAGCCAGAAAAGTGGGGTATTTCTTGACCTCCTCAGGCAGGTCATTCTACATGGTAGGGGCCACCACAGAGAAAGCCCATTTTTGGGCTGCTATTGATTTTGCCCATGTGCAGGCTGGTACCTGCAGGAGACCCTGTTTAGATGAGTGAAGCTGTTGTGGAGGAACATAAGGAGGGAGACGGTCCCATAGGTCTGCTGGAACAAGGCCGTGAAGAGCTTTATTTGTGATAACCAATACCTTGAACTGAGCAATGTAACTGATAGTTAGTCAATGGAGTGACTGCAGAATGGGAGTGATGTTTGTGCTTCTGCTCACTCCTGATAACAGTCGAGCTGCAGCATTTTACACCAATTGGAGCTTCCTAGTTAACTTAGATGGGAGACCTATGTATAGTGCATGACAATATTCAAGTTTTAATGTTACCATAGCAGGTCAGCCATATTAAGGCAAGAAGCCATCTTC
This sequence comes from Eublepharis macularius, assembly GCF_028583425.1. Lineage (NCBI taxonomy): Eukaryota > Metazoa > Chordata > Lepidosauria > Squamata > Eublepharidae > Eublepharis > Eublepharis macularius. Next base: position 78,278,146 of record NC_072792.1, on the reverse strand, counting down.
CAGGCTAAAGTGAGGTTGTAGAAAGTATTTTTTGCAGCTGCCTTAACTGGGTAGTACAATGTTCTTCAAGACCTCTGCCTTCTCAACAAGCAGCACTTCAGTCTTGTCTGGGTTCAGTTTCAATTTGTTATTTCTCAGCTATTTCACCATGGCTGTCAGGCAGTGATCTAAGATTTCTATTCATCCTGTGGGGACCTGGATAGTGAGATATAGAGTTGAATGTCATCTGCATATTGATGACATGCAACTCAATAGCTGCAAATTAGTTCTCCTAAAGGCTTTATGTATAAGTTGAATAACATGGGAGATAAGATTGCGCCCTACAGGACCCCTCAAGATAGTTTCCATTCTGGAGATAGCTGATGTCCAATGACCACCCTTTGAGTCCATTCAAGGAGAAACAATTTAAACCAGTCCAGGGCACATTCTTTGATGCCCACTTCTGTTTTTAAATACCTCAACAGGTAACAAAACCTATTTTAAGATACTGAATAAAGTTTAATTTACATGCATAATATTGTGTTGACTCACAGTTCAACTTATTTTTAATATGGAAATATCACTTCCACCACTTGAGTTGTGATGTATTGGGAAAGTACAGCAAAGGCAAAGGTCTATAAAAACCTCCAAAAAACATGAAAATTTTGCCTTAAGTAGTTAAACTACAAAACAACAAATTGCTGATTCTGTTCCTATTCTTCAGTTTGGCTCTGTGGGGCTTTCCCAAGTATGAGCTTGCATTGGAAGTATGCTTCTGGCCATTGTCTTCATTGTCCTTGCGTGTTTGTGCCCTGAGAAACAACTTCAAAATGTTCTCATCATAGGGAAGAATGGGCAACAGCTGTGGCATCTTGTTCAGGAGCACATAGGAAGTGCGGGGGGAGGGCTTCAGTTTGGTTCTGTTGGGATTTCTGTGTGTGGAGCTTGCATTTAGGAGTATGCCTTCACCATGGCAGCCTTTCCCCAGTGTGTTTCTGTACTGGGAGCCAGCTTTGATGTTTTTCTCATAGGAAACAATGGAGCGGTTGTATGCACCTTCTTTGAGGGCCCATAGAATTGGATCGGGGGGGGGGTTCAATCTACCTGAAACTTGAGAGGGGAGCTTTAGAGTACAATCAGGAGTAGGTTTTCTGCAAATTTGGTGGAGTTTGGTTGAAAAAGGATACCCCCCCTCCCGCAAAAAGGATAGAAAATGCTGATTGTTTGCTGGCAAACATCAAAAGAAACAGCTCATTAGTGATTCCTGAATTTACCCGAATTAACCCAAATTTACTTGTGTTAAAAATTCAGGTGCCCACATCAAATCCAGGAAAGCCACACTTTCCTGAATCAGCAAAAATTCAGCCTCCCCCCCACACAATGAATCCCAAACCCAAATTGCACATCTCTTCCATATACACTGACCTCCATTGTTGTGTGTGTGCTGAAACTCAGTTGGTTGATGATTTGGAGGGAGGACTCCGTTCTGTGAAGGTTTTGTGCCATTAAGTGCAAAAACAGCCTCATTTCCCCAACCTCCCCTTAAAAGAACAGCATACACGAGTGCATGCACAGCCAACACCCACCTTATATGCAATCAATGGGCTGAAACTCATGAAAATAGAATGAACCAAATGGATTAGAACCAAGCTGGTACCAACTCACTCTGAATAAACCAATAACAGGATAGAGTTTATTTGGAAGCCCCAGTTCCAAAACTGAAATGGAAATTTTCTCAGTGAACACCTCTAAATAAAATCACATTTTAAACCAAGAAAAATATATATTTAAACAATTAAAACCAGAACTAAAATACACACAAAAGCATAAACAACAACAAAACATTGGGCAGGAAGGAGAAATCACTGAGGTAAAATTAAATGAAACAAAAAAGACTTCACCTGAGGTCAGAAGATGGCAATAGAAAAGGGCAGAGGAGTCTCCCTGGAGAGAGAGTTCAGGAGTTTTTGTGTCACAAATAAGAAGGCCCTATCCCAGGTTGCTTCCTACCTAATCACAGAAGGCAGTGTAGACAAAGAGGAGTCTTTCAAGATGACTGTAATTGTTGGGTAGGTTCATAAAGAGAAGGTAGTCCTTCAGCTATGTTGCTCTGAAATCATTTAGGGCTTTAAAAGTCAGAACCATCATTTTGAATTGTGTCTTGAAACAGATTGGTAGTAAGTGTAGATGGGCCAGGACTGGAGTGATATGATCCTTGTGACCCACTCCAGTCAACATCTTAGCTGCAGCATTCTGCCCCAATTGAAGTTTTCAAACACTTCTCAAGGACTGCCCCACATACAGCCCATTACAGTAATCTTATCTAGGGCACGAATCCAATTACAACCCAAAAAACCCACGAACCAGGCTGGTTTGTGGTTTGCAAACCACGGTTCGTGGAAGCTCCTTTCTACGAACTTCCATGAACTGGTTACTAGTTTGGGTTCATTTGGGTCATATTGGGAAAGGGACAGTTTAAATGGCCATTTTCCCAAGGAAATGGCCATTTAAACTTTTCCTGCAGCTTGCAAGAGGCAGGTCCCTTTAAACTATCAGCTGGTAGGCAGCAGGGGGGGATCCCCCCTTGCTGCCTGCCAGCTGATAGTTTAAAGGGACCTTCCGCTTACAAGCAGCAGGGCCCTTTAAATGGTCCACAAACTTCCTGCCCCTCACGGGAAGGGAGGATGCCGCGTGCCATAGGAGAAGGTTAAGTGTGGGGCTGTGGCTGGGGCTGTGGCCGGGGCTGGGGGAGTGGAGGATGGAGATGAGGGAGGGGGTGGGCGGGGTTTGGGAAGTTTAAAGGGCCCTGCCACCAGATGGTCCCTTTAAACTATCAGCTGGCAGGCAGTGAGGGGGGATCCCCCGCCGCCTGCCAGCTGATAGTTTAAAGGGAACTGCTGCTTGCAAGGCAGAAAAGGTCCCTTTAAACTGTTAAATGCCCCTTTCCCTGCTGCTGCTAAGCGGCCGGAAATGGGTATTTAAACCCCACAAACTACGAACCACGAACTGATTTGTAACTGGACCCAGTTCCATGCTAGTTTGTGATTCCTGGTTCGTGAAAATCCATGAACCATGAACCTCATGGTTTGGGGTTTTTTTGGTTCATGCCCATGTCTAATCTAGATGTAGTAAGGGAATGTACCATGCTGACTAGAACTCTTCTGCTCAGGAAAGGCCACAACTGGCTACCCTGAAGAAACTGGTAAAAGGCACTCCTGGACACAACTGTCATGATCTTATCCAGCAGAAGGTCTGGGTCCAAGAGCACCCACAAACTATGTGCCTGTTCCTTCAAGAGACATGCAACCCCATCCAAAACAGATAACCCTTTAATTCCCAGGAGAGACCTCCCACCCAGAAGTAGCATTTCTGTTTTGTCAGGATGAAGCTTCAGTTTATTAGCCCACATCCACTGCAAAACTGCCTCCAGGAACTACTTCAGGGTTACTACAGCTTCCCTGGGATAAGCCAGAATGTGATACAGAGTTGAGTGACTTATGCATATTGGTGGCAACACAGCCCAAATATCCCGATGAAGTACCCCTGCAGCTTTATGTAGATGTTAAAGACCATAGGGGACAAGATAGAATTTTATGGAACCCCACAGACCAAAGGCCACATGGCTGAACAGTAGTCCTTCTGAACTACTTTATAAAACTTACCCTCTATGTAGGACCAGAACCATCAAAAGATGGTGCCTTCCAATCCAAGCCCAGAAAGATGGTCAGAAGGATACAATTATGGTATCCAATGGTATCAAAAGTCCCTTTGAGATTGGTCGATAGCTATTGGAAGCTAGGGTTCTTTCGAAGTGGGTGCATCACAGCCTCTTTCATGACTGGGGCTATCAGCTCTTCTCTCAAGGGGGCATTAAAAGGATGTACATAAACAAAACTCCAAACTGCAAAAATCATGAAAATAACTCTGGCTGTCTGGAACAGAGATGCTTGGTGCATCTCTATAATTATAGAAATGCTCCGTCACAAAATTCAGGATCCCCCCCCCCGAAGTTAACTTATGACATTTACCAGCAAGTCAGCATGGGCATGCATTTCATTTGAATCTGTATATTGAATTTCTCCCTTCTGATCAGATTGTTGCAAGGGAGGAGGAAAGAGCATTCCCAGCCAATCCTAAAGACAGCATCATTCTCCCCCCCCATCCCCCTTTGCCCCTCCTGGGCTTGAGAGAGACTTTTGTTCTTGTGAGAGAAGCCTAATAATGATGGGAAAGTGTTGTTTCTTTGCCTCCTTCACTAGCCCTCATTCCTCCCACCCAGAACAAAATACCATATGAAGAGTGTGACCTACTCAGTGTGTAGGATCAGTTATTACCTGAGAACAGCCCAGGGTTGTCATGGAGACCATGAAAGAATAGGACATAGAGTCACAGAAAAAGTTCCTTACTTTGTTTAGCTGTCTCATACTAATGTGAATTGTTTCCTACTGACCTAGCAGACATCATGCAACAATTTTGTCTCGTCAGGAAAGTAGTTTAAGTTTAATCTCCAAACATTCACTACATACTTGCAAACATTTACTACACTATCTGTTTTTTTTTACCTATTCCTGATATCTAACCCCAAAGATGGTTTGATAATCTATGTGAAATACAGACGGAGTGCTGAAAACTGTACTACTCCCCAGCTACATTCTGACATTCAAAGTTAAGTACATTTTTGACCTTGTTACAACATTAAATACAGATGTTTCATTATTTGTACCTTGCATTTTTTATTAACTAGAGCTTTGCACTTGCTCATGCCCTTGTTTGAAAACAATTCTCTGGTTTTTACTTATGTCATGTATCCACTTCTGTAACAAGATGTCAAACTTTATACCAGCTACACAGACAGTATTTTGTTTACGACTCCATTTGATATATCTTTACCAAGCATTACCTTGGCACCTTCCAAATTCAATAAACCACAGTCCCGTACTACAGCTATTATAGTTTTGTGATTTGTTTGTCATCCTTTCCTTTCATAATGTGGTTAATCTGGCTGCCTGCTATTTTTCTCATTATTCTATTCATGACACTTTGAAATGTGTTTTACCATAGCTATTCTATAAATCAATAAAAAAATGATAAAGAGTGCATCAGAACTGTGACTAACATGCATTAATATTGTTAAATGTAAATGTACTATCTTCCTTTAATCTTGCTTAGGGGAACATAAATGAAAATAGCTGTAATTAAAAATAATCAGACTTTATTTCTATGCAACTTGTGTGCACCTTTGGAGTAAAGGGTTTCTGAGCTTTCCTGTATAAAGTAATGTGTAATTTTATTTCATAGACAATGATATCTATGGATCATGATGATGAGACATCTCAGATACACTCAGATAAACACTCAAGGGACTCAACAATTGGAACTGTAAGAATAAAACATGACTCATGCATATTCACTCAGAATTGCTCACAGAATTACTACATCTTCTGCAACTAATCACCTTTATACTTTGAAAAGTATTTAGCACTCTGTTGATAGTCACAAAATAAATAAACCCAAGCTGCTATCACCTACATTTTTATTGTAGTTCAAATGAGTAATTTAAATGATATGTTCAGTTTGTTGGCTTTATCAATGTATCTGATTCTGAACCTGGCCCAACAATGGATACTTAAATCCACAGATTGGGGCCACAGACAAAGAAAAATCTTTCTACAAACCTGAGAGTCCCAGATTTGCAGAAAATTCTGAAATCTAAATAATAAAATCCCCCAAATAACAGAAACCACACTGGTAGCTTTAAGCTTTGAGAAACAAATGCCCTCAGCAACCTTTGTTAGGCAACCACAACAGTATTGTCAGCCTTCAAGCCTTGGTTTTGGTCAGTAAAAGACAAGGAATGATGTCTTGTCCTTTGAGGGAGGACTCATTGGGAGCAGGCCCAGTAGCAATTACTGGGTGACTTTATACCACTTGACTTGCCTAACTCACCCAAGGCTGGCTGCTTGCTACTGTTCAATAGAGCCATCCCATGAAATTCAGTGTTTTGTAGTTGTTAGAGTTTTGAATTAGGATCTGGAAGATCCAGGTTCAAATCCGTACTGTCCTTTGGAAGGTCAATGGGAGACTTTTGGCCAGTCGCTCACTTTCAGTCTAAATTACCTAAATGGATTGTTGTAATGGTAAAATGGAGACGTGAATAAAATGTAAGCTGCTTTAGGTCCCAACTGGAGACAATAGTGAAGTATAAAAAAGTCCATAAATAATATAGCTAAAGATGGGAGCAGTAAAAAAGTAGCTTCATTTGTGGGTGGGAAGTAGGGAAGGAAACAGGGAAAGTTGAGGATATGGAAGCTACAAGGAAAAATTGAACAACTGGGCCAGACTTTTGAGGAAAGGTCATGGGGGGAGGGAAGAAGGAAATCTGAAGATAGGGTGAAGAAAAAGATATGTTCGCTGGTAGGGAGGAAGGAGAGAAAGAAGCAGAAAAGGGAAGATCAGTGGTGTGCATAATGGGAAAAAATTAGCCAAAAATACAGAAAGAAATCACTGGTTCAACTTGTTAAAGCAGCTTCTGGAATGCTGAAAGAAATCTGGAAAATGAAATTGTAATGAGTCCTTCCCTCCAAAAAGTGTGCATTTATTTTTGGTTCGCACCTTCCGGCAGGAGGCAGGCACTCATAGAACAGCATGTGTTTGTGCACAATAGGCTGAAACTCTGTGTTGGAAAAAAGATTAGATCCAAGCCAGCACAAACCAGTAATGGAATGGAATGATTCTGGAACCCTCAGAATGAAAACGAAAATAGAAATTTTCTTGGTGCACACCCTTAGAGATGATTATGGAAAATTTAAGGAAGGAGAAAGAGGAAGAAATGAGGGAGAAAAAAATGAGATGCTCATCACAAGTCTTTGTTGGTCCCCTACTTGTCAATATATCTAATTTTCAATGTGCACATATCAGAGAATACTTAAATCTGGAAAATGGAGCCTGAATGAACAAGACAGATCTTTCTACAAACCTGGAAAATGTTCCAGGTTTACAGAAAAATCTCACAAACACAACAAAAAGGGGGGAGTCTCCACTGGGAAACCTGTTGCCAAGGCAATACCACAAATTGCGAGGAGACCCAAGACACTACCTGGTGTCAAACTATTGAACAATTTATACAACAGAGTCTTATTCACATTTAAACAAAATTAATTCATTCAAACAAAATTAATTCCACGTCATCCTTTGACAAAGTGAGTCCATAGAATCTAGGTCCCTGGAAAATACAGTAGCAAGATGAACGGTTAGAATAATTAGTTCGTAAGAGGTGTAATCCGTATATAATTTCTGTCCTTTAATTTCAGGTGGATGTTAATGTTGGAGCTCTGTCCCCTTAGGTAGCAGAAGCTCCCGTCGGTTGGCTACGAGCCTGCCAGCTTGCATTAATGCTCGTTTTGAGATATCTTTGTCACAGCCAGTCTTTCTATGAACAAAATTTCAGTCATCAAGCATTTCCACCATAAGCATAATTAAATATAAACCTAATAAAAGCTACAAACTTAAATGAACTTACAGTATCCATTCAATTCAATGATTCCATACCACATAGTAGCACTCCAATTTCTTGTCAGGTACGTGCCCTAGCAGCTGATGCCTATTCAGCAGGTATTAGCCAATTACCACTTAAAGGGGAAAGGGTACTTTACAATCATTGGGAATTTTACAAGAATACAAAAATATATTTACAAAAATACAGCAAAGTCCATCTCATTATTTAGGCTGTTAGGGGCAACACTGTTCAATTTAAATATCCAATATACCTCAGTCTGATGTAATTTTTAAATATTATTTCCTGTAACCTGTTGCCAAGGCAATACCACAAAAAAATTAGATCCCTATCCCACCACACACAAAGAAAATTCAAGCTCAAATGCAATCTCTCTATCAAAATGCCAACAGCAGCTATCTCTCCCTCTCCACTGTCTGCAAATTAAGCCAGAGCTGGGAGCCCCCCTCCTCCCTGTTCTTTGCTCCCTTGTAACAAATTTGGAGCTCCACACTTGAAAGGAAGACTTGCCTATCAAGCTAATTGGGCTTAGATTGGGGTTTCCAGGGCAACAGCAGGAGTTCAGACAGAGTTCAGACAATCCCTGCCTAAGTTGCCAAGGGAATTGATTGCAGGTGCCAGACTGTCTGGCTTGATGAACAGCAAGGAACAGCAACGAACGAGGCTTGCAATGACCACCTGTTCGTTTAGAATGGGGCCTCATGGGGTGATTCCACACTAGCAGTTTTCCGCTGTTCAGCTTCCAAATGACCTCAATTTTTCTTTGTGTTTCCACACGTGGGAAAGCAATCCTAGCAGCAGCTTCGAAGTCACTGTAGGTTTTGTCCGTTTTTTCTTCCATTCTGCTTTCCCCCAACTTATCTGTCAATTCGCAGCAGATTTGGGATTTTAATCATGCAAGATTCTTTATCTGATCTTCTCCCCACCCTTGCTCTTTTCTCTTGCCCTTCAAATCAACTTAATTTGATTGACCAATCATGTTTTCTAAGCCACACCCACTACCTTTCCCTCTTGTTTTTTTTAAATTATAAAAAACATTGCAACATTTCTACAAGTCTATGCAGAAACATATCCTGTGTCATGTAACAACAGCTGACCAATAACGGGTCCGTTTTACAACGTGCCAAATTTGTTACTTGTTGCTCACTGACAGCTGACAGCTTCTGAGGCAGAGGGAAAGCAGGGGTAACAATTTTCCCTCCAAATGTCAATAACCAATACTCATTCCACAATATCGGTGGGAAATGCTCTGACCTATCAGATGTATTTATTTGATGCAATGTTTATATGTAGCAATGTTTTTGGGGGGGGATTTAAATGAAGAAGACGCACCTCTGTCGATACTCCCCCTGGAAAAAGCAATGAGGAATCGATTTTTATACTGGCAAATTCCTCACGATGGACTTTGAGCATGATGAAATGAAATGTCAATGCGAAACAAAAGCCTTAATGTGGAATCGGGGAGCGGTGGATTCATATGATTCCACTGCAGCACGACTGCTCAGAAAGTCCGATCAAAATCGATCATGTGGAATCCCCCATGAACAGCTTGTTTGTGAACAGCATATTGAGCTGTTCATTGCTTTTTTTTTGTTCGTATTGCTGTTTGTGCCCATCTCTAGTTGCTACTGCCTGATTTGCATGAGTCACTTAGGCCTAGCTGCTTGCTCTTGTTCAAAATCAGCCACCCTATGAAAGCCAGAGCTGTATCTCCCAGATACAGTCCGCCCCAGTTCACAGGCTTTTTCTGAGGATAAAATGGAAGAGAGGAGGATGTAAGCTGCTTTCAATCCCCATTGGGAAGAAAGGTAGGTATAAATTAAATAAATAAGATACCTGAAGATGGGGGCACAGCTAAAAAATAGGTGGTTGGGTGGGAAGAAGAGAAAAAAGAAGGAAAAGGTGATGATATGGAAGTTGCAAAGAGAAGAGGCTTGGACCTGGATAGCCCAGGCAAGACCAATCTCAACAGCTCTTGGAAGGTAATCAGGGTTGGCCTTGGTTAGTAATTGGATAGGAAATCTTCAAAGATGACCAGGGTTGCAGAGGCAGGTGATGTCAAACTACCACTGCTTTCTCTTGCCACAAACTATCTACCACAAACTATCTCTTGCTTTGACAACTCCAGCAGGGGTTGCCATAAATCAACTATAACTTGACAGCGTTTTCCACCACTACCAAGGAGGAGTGAGAGAGGGAAAAGTGTTGGTAAGATGACAGAGGTGAAAATGAGGTGTGCTTACAAATCTTTGTAGGTTATAATAACAATAACAACAACAGCAACAACATTCGATTTATATACTGTCCTTCAGGACAACTTAATGCCCACTCAGAGGTGTTTACAAAGTATGCTATTATTATCCCCATAACAAAACACCCGGTCACCTAGCCAGGTTCAATCGGAGGAGTGGGGAATCAAACCCGGTTCTCCAGATTAGACTCCCGTGCTCTTAACCACTACACCAAACTGATTCCCCACTATCCAGCTGGAACAAGTCTTGGTGACCTGCATTGTACAACCAGGTCAGACCTTTCCTGGATAGAGGCAGCTAGGAGTAGGGAAGAGGAGAAAATGGAAGACAGGCGGCAGGCAGGAAAAGGGGAGAGGTATGGAGAATTTTCACAGAAGGGAAAGAAGAAATAGAGCAGGAGGTGGAAATGAAATGCCACCTGCAAGTTCTTGGCAGTTTCTGCTTGTCAATATATCTAATTCTCTACATGGTCTAATTTGTGGATACTTATATCTGGAGATTGGAGCCATGAACAGACTATATAGGTTTCAACAAACCTGAAAAATCTGAATTATACATAAAAAATGGAAGCATAAAAAATAATACATGGGAGAAGAAGCACCTGTAGCTTTAAGTAAGGGAAAGGCTATAGGGACTTTCAGGAGAAGGAAAAGAGAAAACCGGGGGGGGGGGGGCTTGTGGGTCCTCTGCTTGTAATTTTATAAAAGCTTATATTAGAAACCCATGATGGTATGTGTAGATAGTGTGTGTATACTATAAGTGTGTTCACTTTTATGAACTCATGGTGTGCAACTACAAAAGAAGCATTATACTATAAAAAAAAGAATAAATGAAGATTGGTAGAAGGAAGAAAATCCACAGTTTAAAAATCAGGGACAGTGTGCAACAAAAAAAGAAATGTATTGTCGAAGGCTTTCACAGCTGGAGAACGATGGTTGTTGTGGGTTTTCCGGGCTGTATTGCCGTGATCTTGGCATTGTAGTTCCTGACGTTTCACCAGCAGCTGTGGCTGGCATCTTCAGAGGTGTAGCACCAAAAGACAGAGATCTCTCAGTGTCACAGTGTGGAAAAGATGTTGGCAGGTCATTTATATCTACTCAGGAGGGGTGGGGTTGAGCTGAGTCATCCTGTAAGAGTTTCCCAGGGTGTGGAATGCTAATGGCAGGAGGCTTCACTGTATCCTGAGGAAGTTCTTTTGCATATGGATTGGAGCTGCACTTTCTCAATGAGGAAATTAATCATCTAAACCACGCACTTCAGGCAAATGGCTACTCCAGAAATGAAATCCGAAGAGAAATCAAACCCAGGATGAATCAAACAACCAAGGAAAAACAGTCTCTTACAGGAAAAGTGTTTTTGCCATATATCAAAGGAATTACTGATCAGATGGGAAAGCTTATGAAAAAGCATAACCTTCAAGCAGTATTCAGACCCACCCGAAAAATACAACAGATGCTACGATCAGCAAAAGACAGTAGAGACCCCCTCACCTCTGCAGGATTATACCGTATATCCTGCAGCTGTGGACAAGTTTACATCGGGACCACAAAGCGTAGCATCCAGACAAGAATAAAAGAACATGAAAGACACTGCAGACTTGGACAACCTGAAAAATCAGCAGTGGCTGAACATAGCCTAACTCAAACAGGGCACAGTATTTATTCCAGGACACCAAAATACTGAACAACACTTCCAACTACTTTGTCAGACTGCACAGGGAAGCCATTGAAATTCACAAGCATAAGCAGAACTTCAACAGGAAAGAAGAAACCTTAAGAATGAACAGAGCATGGTTTCCAGTTCTAAAAAACACCAGGCTAACAAAACACTCTATACCCGACAATAGCCCTGCAGAGAAGATTAGCACATCAAGCACCAATCCATATGCAAAAGAACCTCCTCAGGATACAGTGAAGCCTCCCGCCATTAGCATTCCACACCCTGGGAAACTCTTACAGGATGACTCAGCTCAACCCCACCCCTCCTGAGTAGATATAAATGACCTGCCAACATCTTTTCCACACTGTGACACTGAGAGATCTCTGTCGTTTGGTGCTACACCTCTGAAGATGCCAGCCACAGCTGCTGGTGAAACGTCAGGAACTACAATGCCAAGACCACGGCAATACAGCCCGGAAAACCCACAACAACCATCAAAAAAAGAAATGTTACTGTAATGTTTTGCCATGAAAATATTTTTGTGTGGTTTATTTCAGCTAGCTAGGTGAGGTTTATTGTTATTAAAAATGCAGGCCTCTAAAGAAGGAGTGGGGCTGGATGGGTGAGTGAAGTGTGTTGTGACAGACACACAATTTTATTGTATATATCCATAGGCCTTTATAAGTTAAAATGAAGTGTGTGTGATTAGCTGTACCCTAAGGGACAGAGTGAACTTCAACCTTTTCGAGTGTTCTGAGGGAAACAGTGGAGTCAGTCAGTGTTAGGGATCCCATTCCCCCGTGTGGGGTGGGGAATCCCTGCTTTCACCTTCTTCCCCGCCATCACTCACCTGGCTGGCAGGGAGGAAAGGCATGGGAATGGGCCTCCCAGGCAAACTCTAAGGGCGGCACGACAACGTTACTCTGTATGCTGTCTGAAGAGTGTTCTAGTACTTTGCCATGGACCAATTTTGCCCCAAACAGGCCCGTTTTGGCCTGTTTGAGGCTGAAAATGGCCCACAGAAAAGTGTATGCACAAGGAAGATCATGGGAAGGCCATATAGGTAAGCAACAGTCTCCTGCCTCCTGCCAGGAGGCTAGGAGGACCTGGTAACCTAGCCAGTGTCTGTGTGACAGAAGAGAGAGATATTCTGTGAAGAACTGCTGAGAGAAAAAGTCTGTGTATTACTTTGTGGATGAAATCAGCCTAATTGGCAACTGGAGAAAAACGTCTTTATGGCTGAGTTCTGAATATCTGAAGTTCTGTAGCTATCTTGAAACAATCATTATGAACTAATCTAAAACCAAATTACTCTGAAAACATTACATATATGTCCTTATAATAAACTCAATTTCTGATTAAGCAAAACAGTTGTTCCATCTAGCATAAAGGATCCCTTTTTACCTCACAGATACCCCCACAGGCAGACTGTTCTGTCATTCTACGGCGTATAACTAAGCCTTCCTAACTATAACTCAAACTGAGAAATAACTAAGGTGATAGTGACAGCAAAAATTTAAGGAAACAGTAAGAAAGACTGAGAGGCTGTATAATACAAATCTCATAAAGATGGCAAAACCATATACATACACATGCATAGATGTAGAAGTAATGATGGTACTAAAGTAAAAGTCAAAAATCATAAGGGACAAATTAAATGATGTGACATAGTAATGCAGTTAGCTCCATAATAACACAATTCCCCATTAAGCACATCTTTAATTTTCAGGAAAAGCTTACTACCAAATATTTCCCCTTCTATTTCTCTGCATATTTGGCTCCAAACACTGCTTAGTAACATCTGAGTCATTGGTTATAAAATAGAACACTTCATTTCACAGAGAATAAAGCTGCCACTGGCTCCTGTGCATTTTAATGTTTCATTCTATCCCATTTCCATTTTTCACATTAAATTCAAAACATGCTGCAAATGCAGCAAAATGCTGGCAACAGCTATATGCTAATTTATGTCATACAGTTCTCCAGTGGAAAGCTAACTATTTTAACTTGGACTTTTGAATTCTAAAAACAGTTGGTGCAACTTTAAAGAATGGTAGCAAAAGGCTTAACTTTCAACATCAAGTCCTGTTCCTCTGATCATTTCTTTGTGGCTCATGTAAATGTTCTGCTTACTAGAGTTGCGAGCTTGGGAAATCCTGGAAATTTGGGGATAGTGACTAGGGAGGATGGAATTTGTGTAGAGAGTTCAGTGATGATGTGATGTCACATCATGCTGTCTCATCCAGGTCAAAGGTCAGTTCCTCCAACCTCTCCCTTTCCTGTGAGGTCACTTCCTCCCAACAAAATTTAAAATTTAAATTTCCTGCTTCTCAAAATTTTCTTCAGGTTTTTCTCAGGGTTAAGGAGAATAATTTAGTCTGAATATTCATAGGAAGACACCAGCCTAGTCCCATCCCTCCAGGTATACCATAGAAAAAATGGAAGTTCTAGAACATCTATTATCTGTAGCCACTCTAGGCCTTCCATTTCTCCTATTCACTATGTAAGGTTGCCAGCTCTGGGTAGGAAAATTCCTGGAGATTTGGGGGGTGGGGCCTGGGGAAGGCAGGGTTTGGGGAGCGGAGGTTACACATCAGGATACAGTGCCATACAGTCTACATTCCAAAGTAGCCCCTTTCTCTAGGGCAGGGGTGGCCAAACATGCTTAATGTAAGAGCCACATCGAATAAACATTAGATGTTTGAGAGCCGCAAGACATGATGCATTGAAGTGACTTCAGATGAAGAGGTGGGTTTGGGGGAGTGTCCTGAAAGTGACATCACAGGAAGGGGTGGGGTTTTGGTGCAGTATGCTGGAAGTGACATCACAAAAATGATGTCACGTCCTTGATAGGCTTCACCCCCAAAGTCCCCAGGTATTTTCTGAGTCAGACCTGGCAACCCCAATATTTTTATTGAAAATATGAAAGTCATGGAAAGAAAGAAGGAGGGAAAGAAAAAAGGAAAAGGGAGGGAAAGACATGGAAAGAAAGAAAGGGTGGAAGGGAAAGGCATGGAAAGAAAGAAGGGAAGGGAGGGAAATAAACTAAAAATAAAATGTATGGCCACGGCAATACTCAGAGACCTCTGGGAGCCACACAATATGTATAGAAGAGCCACATGTGGCTCCCGAGCCACAGTTTGGCCACCCCTGCTCTAGGGGAACTGATGTCTGTTGACTGGAAATCAGTTGTAATTCAAGGAGATCTCCAGCCACCAACTGGAAGTTGGTAACATTAACTTTGCTTCCTCCAAAGGAACTGATATCTGTAGTCTGGAGATCATTTGTAATTCCAGAAGAACTGTAGGCCTCACCTGGAGATTGACAACCTACGTCTAACATCCAAAATTGCAGACCTGCTACAGATAAGTTTTCATCTAACAGCATGTGCATATCTACACTATAATCATATACTGAGTGTATATTGTAATGGCTTCCTTTAGAATAATGGAGATTGTGGTTTGATGAGGATAAGAAAACTCTTGCCTCTATCATAGAACTATAATTCTCAACTTTTTGAGAGGGGTGATGGCTACTTATGTCTCCAGTGTAAACCTCTTTCTACACAAGAAACTTAAAATTCAGGTAAGTTACTTTGGGGGCAGTAGATTAGCAATGCTTTTGAGAAGGATCTGAATTACAGTCCATTTTGCTAATTTGAGTGTTGTGTGGGGAGTGGGGTGGGGGGTGGCGCGTAAGTGTAAAATGCCAAGAGTTTTAGTGGGAATCTACATCACTTTAGTATAGAACCTCAGAGTTCCATTCAGCTTAAGAACTGCATAAACAGGGTAGATTTGCTATGACAGCAGTCTGTTGCTGTGACTTTTCATCTTCAAAACTGCATAGGAACAGGTCCATTCAACAGGTCCATTCAACAGGCATTCAATTTACATACCACACTTCAGGACATCTTAATGCCCCTCAGAGCAGTTTACAAAGTATGTTATTATTATCCCCACAACAAACACCCTGAGGTGGGTGGGGCTGAGAGAGCTCCTAGAAGCTGACTGATCCAAGGTCACACAGCTGGCTTCAAGCAGAGGAATAGGAATCAAATCTGGTTCTCCAGATAAGAGTCCTGCTGCTCTTAACCACCACACCAAACTGGCTCTCAGAGAATCAGTCATCCAAAATGGAATGATACTGATGAAAGGACAGCACTGGAAGCAAATTAGAGTCTTAAAGGTGACCATCAAAGAGGTCACCAGGGTCAGAAGCAGGTTCGGTTCCCATTGCTCATCATAGTGATAAGCTGCTAGATCTCCACAGGATGAAAGGTAAAAGCTTTATCAAAAGTATTGTTGTGGTACAAGAAAATCTATTCACCAACTTTGGTGGTGCCTTAGCTTACACTAACAGGGATCCCATGTGGGCCTGTGTATCTCATTGTAGTATGCAAGTGTTCACTTACACACAAGCATGCACACACAGAGTACCATCATAATGTTTGACCTTGATAGTTATAATAATTGAAAATATATTTTAAACATCAAGAAGATTGGTCATTGCAGTAACTGAACAAAGGAAGAACACAGTTAACAACATTAGGCCTGGTTCAAAATGGAAAGAGCCACATGATGGTTGCCTCACAATGTAACTGTACTAGGTGTACTAGCTCTGAATCTATGAAAGAGGAAGAGTCCAGTAGCACCTATAAGACTAACAAAATTTGTGGTAGGATATGAGCTTTCATGAGTTACAGTTCATTTCTTCAAATATCTGAAGAAGTGAGCTGTGACTCACGAAAGCTCATATCCTACCACAAATTTTAGGTGCTATGGGACTCTTCCTCTTTTTTACTGTTACAGTCAGACTAGCATGGCTACCCATCTTGATCCAGCTCTGAACGGTAATACATACAAAAATAGTCTCAGTTTTGGCAGCTGATGCTAGTCAAAATTGAGTAGCATGGCATTATCAACCATAATTTTCTTTATGGCCCCTCTTCCCATGTTAAAAATGTTTAAAAAACAGGGAAACTTGACTTTGCCACAATAGTGAGATTCCTATAATAGAACAGGTAAAAGCAGCACAGCCCCAGGAAACTGGAGGGTGTAATATTGCTATAAAGATGTTTAAAGTCAGTAATGGTAGCACTGAACATTTTGCCATGCAGCATAGTGTTGAAAAATGCAACAAGATACCACTGAGTACTTAGTAAGCAGGTAAGTTAGAACCTGATTTTAATACACACATTGGGCATTGTGGGTAGCTTTGTGTGAGACCAAGAACTGTGATAATGTGGCAACCCCAGCCACCCTGGAAGGAGAAGGGGCAGCCTCTTCTTCCTAGGCAACCAGGCATTGTGAGAGAGGGCGGAGCCAGATGCTTTATAAGGTGGCTCCACTCCCCCCCCCCCAGCACTCTCAGTCTGTGCCTTGTGCTTGGATTGAGCAGAGCATATTTCAAGCTCTCTCTGCCAAGCTCCTCCAAGGCTGCTTTTACTGAGGTTCCTCAGGACTAGGCAGCAGTAGCTGCCTTGGAGATGCTGTGCTGTTCCCCTGGCTGCTACCTTCAAACTCCAGGATGAGAGCCCGGGCCCAGCACCAGGCTCAGTGGTTTGGCAGAGACTTTTTCTTATTTACATTTGGGACCTGTTATCTATCAGTCAGGGGAGCTAAAGCAGGGTTATACCCAGCCCTTGCAGACCTTTGGCCTACCTAGGATCCTGTCCCCCCTCCCCCACTGTTTTTATTTTGCTGGGAGGGAGTACTTCCATCAGCAGCAGCAACAGGCTTTACTGTAGCCTGAAGGAGTGAATTGCAGCCATCTGAGGGGTGGATTAATTCATACATAATTGCTACTGCACCCCGCCCCCCCCCCGTCTATGCTTTTCCCTCCCTCGCCATTTACACTTACGGGGGAAGGAGTATTTCCAGCAGCAATAGCTCAGCCTAAGGCCTTCTGGCAGCAGAGGCCATTTTGCAGGAGGGTGTGGCAATTTATTCAGTTGGGTACAGCCATTTTGAGAGTGGCACCCAGTGGCCTTCTTAGCCTCCTGGCAGTGCAGCCATGTTGTGAAGGCATCTACAATATGCACAGCTCCGGGGGTAGGCTTCCCTCTACACACACACACCACTGTTTTCATTTTGTTGGGAGGGAGTACTTACGACAGCAACAGTAAGGCCTTGCTGTAGGCTGCAGATGTGGATTGCATCCATCTTAGGGGTGGATTGCTTCACATCTAGGCTGGTATCACACATTATTGCTACTGGCCTAGCAGGGTTTAGCATTCCCAGTGTGGATGCTGGTAAGCCCCTCCACTGTTCTCCCCCCCTGCTCAATTTTGCTGCCCTTTTTTCTTTTTCTATTTTTTTAGGTCTAAGAATTGCTATTAGGCTTTCTCTCGAACACCACCTGATGGCATATTGTGTTATTGCATCTGTTTTAGCAAGTACTGGGTTTTTGTGCAAAGAAAAAGAGGCACAGAAGGGGTGAGAATTTAACCATTTGATTGGCACTGTGTGGGATTTGATGAATAGCATGTAATTTACAAGAAACAGAACAAACTGATATTGGACAATCATCATAGTTACTAGGTGTCAGGCTTTGTGAGTTGCTGTAAGAGCATGGTGGAATGCTGCCAAAGAAAGCTATCCAAAAGCTAGCCCAAAGAAAGGGGGATCATGTATGTGCCCCACAACCAGGAAACCCCTGAGGCAAGTTTCTTCATCTTCGGAGTACAAGTGGCATCAGGGGCCTAGTAGCACATCTAGATGCCAGGAAAGGCCCAGGCCCAGAAGAGGAGGCTAGGTGGGAAATCTTCTGGGGGAAGTGCAGAAACATGCAAAGCTGACACACGGGGCACAGAAGTCTGAGATGTTATCTGAGCTTTCTGACAGGTTAGTGCAACTGATGGATGGTAGCTGATCTGGTCTGATCTGGTCTGCCTTAATCCCGTCCTGTTGCATGGCAGTGGAACTGATTGACAAAGTTGGGTCCATCTGGCCTGGGAGGATTGTTCAGCACCCTTGGCTGTGATGAGTCTGGCGAACAACCTTCAGAGGGCGTGACGGTGGAAACTGACATAGATATGGCTGAAGGAGGCTGGTTGTTGGAGCCTGAGCTGGTAGCAGTGGCAGTGCAACCACCTGATAAGGAGGTTATGGGTGCATCTGCCATGCTGGTGGTGAGGGAAGTGGATTCCAGACTATAGAGTGCATGGCTGTGAGGTGGTCAGTGATGGTAGGTCCATTTGGCCCTGGCTGGGGTATACCTGGCCATGGGGGCCTTGTGGGCTAGTCCCTGCTTCCTCGCCCCATGGATCTTCCCGTCCAACATGGCCAGGCTAGCACATACTGGGGTTAATGCCCATTGGTAATGTGAATGGGCCTATATAGTGGGGTGCCGTCCACTCAAGTTCCTATCAGCACACACACACACCCTTCTTTGAAGCCCTGACTGACTATGTCATGCCTATCTAGGTCCCTCAGGGATGGCTTCACTCCACCATATCCTGCCCTAGGTGACAAAGTTTGGGTGGCAGGTGTTGGTGTGTCTGTGGGAACCCCAGCAGTAGTCGGGTAAGGGGACCCAACCCTATACAGCTGAAGGTACTTTGGCAGCATGGAACATCTTACCAAGCATGCCAATCCCTTGTTTTGCAGAAGAATGTTCTGATGGATGGGAAGCTTCCTCCTTTCTGGCTGGTCTCCCCCACTTTTTGGTTAGGTACCAGACAGTCTGATGTAGTTCATTCCATTCATCACCCTTCCCACCCAGCGAAGACCAGTAAATTATGCCTGTGCACACACATGCTTCGACTGGGCCATCAGGTTGTTCAGTGGTGCACAGTTGACATAGAAGGGTGACACTGAATTGGCATTTTGCCTCCTCCGGGTTCTGCCTGAGGACTCTTTGCTGTTGGGTTGTCATTCAAGGGCCATCCCTACATGGTCAGGGCTTTGCCAACCGGGTGCTCTGTCTCAGGTGTGACCTTTGACTGCTTCAGCTCTTTTCTTGAGGCAGCATGTAACACTCACCCACAGCTGTAACAAGGCCACGATTCTCCCACAGTTTCCATATCTCAGGCTTAGGATTACAGCAGGCATGCAGGAGGACCTCCAAGTATAGGAGTTTCTCAACTCCTTTAATGGAGTCACTTTATGGCGGGAGGCCTGTTGCTAGTTAGTGTGCTTTAGGCCTTCTCCGATGCCTGCTTGAGGGTCTTTTGATGGTGGCAATAGTTAGCTTACCCTTGAGGCCAGCTGATCCCTGGCCTGGGTTCCTCAGGATTTTTTCCAACTTGGAAAGTAGATGGTGTACAGGGCAATCAAGTTTGCCATTTTATCCAGCACTCAACAGGCTTTTGATTGTGGTGTACGTCTGTTTATGTGAAGAAGAAGCATGGAGGCTTTGGTTTAGTGCGCCTCCCAGCTTTGATGTGACACTGTTTCTTTCGGCTGCTCCACTTTGTTATGGCCTAATCCGTTAAGGATGGGTCATGAGGAGCCTTTATGGTTCACAACATGAATCTTATAGGTGACATGGTTCCAAATGGGCCAAAGGCAGTGGGGCTTAGGAAGCTATTGGGCCCTAGGGAGGTTGGGAGCCATGCCCAGGGGTCCCCTTGGGTGGTACATGGAGGCCAGAGATAGGATGTGGCCATTCTTCTGATGTCGATGGTACCCCCTCAGCTTGGTGCCCAAGTTTGCCTGGCAAGTAGTGGATTGGTGGCTGGAGGGGAGATGTAGTTCTCTACCTCGCCTCCTCGTCACTTACATGGGAAGTAATGACCTTGGCTGGTCACAGTGTAGCCCTTTCGTCACAGGCTCACACAGGCTTGCAGTGCCCAGGCAAGTAGTGGCCTGATGGTTTGAGGGGAGGTGCGGTCCTCTGCCTCACATTCTGGTCATTTACCTGGATGGTAATGACCTTGGCCCGCAACACTTCTGCATCATGTGTGGTGGGAAGGTTGGGTCCCACTAGGCCTTGAGAGGGCTAGGTGTACAGCCAACAGCCTTGAGAGGGCTAGGCGTACGGCCAGCAGAGCCCTACAGAAAGCTTTGGGGGAGGGTCTGGGTCTCTGCTGCGCCCCTGCTTAAAGGTCAAATTTGCTGACTTCTACACAGGTGACGAGAGAGCACAGTGTAAGGCCAATAAAGCCCTGTAGAAGGCTTTGGGGGAAGGATGAGGCTGAATTTGCCGACCTCTACAGAAGCAATGGAGATCATCTAGTGATGAAGGGCAACAGCAATTTTATAACTGACTTGTGGCTGGGGCTTCAGGAGGCTATATGCCTCCTATGGGACACCTAGGCCTAAGCAGAGGCTTGGCCTTGGTGGTGGCAGGTTAGAGTTGGGGAAATGAGAGCATCCTTGGCATCTCCCCATTGGTGGGGAATTGGGGTCTGTCAGGAGTAGCTGTGGCTTCATGGCCCAGCTGTGAGGGCAGACTGCCTGATGGGACCTCTTGGACAATTCCTTCCCTCAGGCTCCATGGCTTGAGGTGTTTGGAGTTTTAAGGGGGGAACCATTTCATCTGCGGGCTGGGCCCAAGCCATGCCTCATGGATGACTTGCACCTGAGGCAGTGGGTCTTGCCCAGACAGGTTCAAGGAGGAGGTCCCAGTGTGACTGCTGGCTTGACTTGTACTGTTAGTTAGGCCCCCTTTGCAGCATTAACTGTTTATGTTGTTGCTAAAGTGGCCCTTTAGTACCCAAGCGTTGTGTCTGCCTCTTCATTCCGACTTGGGTGGCAAATACCCCACACATTTTACCCATCATGACTTCAGGTCCAAAGCCATGATGTCTCACAAACCACTACCACCACTTCTATAACACTTATGTTACCATCCTTTCTTTATTCATAGTTATAGGCGTCAAAATCAGCTACAAAATGCAAGGCAGTTTTTTCAAAAAATCAATTGAGCTAATTAGATGATTTTACACAGAGGAAAAATGGATATCAAGCATATGGGGAAAACATAAAAATGAGATCTTTTCATTGTCATGGAACACTAGAGGAAATACTTTCAATGCACTAATTTAAAACTGGCCTGGCAAAAGAAGAGCTGAGTGCTCTCTGGGGACAAATCATGCACTGCTGTGGATTCTCCATTATTTCTATGAGGCCTTTCTCATCTATTAACCTCAAAATTAACCTCTCTATGAGTACTAAAAAAAAAAAAACTACAGCAAATCTCAATGGAATCTGATCTTCTCGTCTTTGTAAGAGGCTGCTGCAAGACAAATTATTTTAGGAGGTATTTAAAACCAACTAATCCATATATTGAATTTTCAATTTGTTAGAAAACAAGAAACAGTGGCAGATTTAAAGCCTCAACTATGCTGAGGCCTTCATGAATATTCAGATTAAATTATCTTTCTTTCCAGCTTTTCTCTTTCTTCCGTCTACCTACATCTGTACCACACCATGTTTGTTGCTCAAGAGGTTGCCCAGAAACAAGATTTCGGAGTATTTTTTCCCTTAAGAAATGTAATTAATTACTATTGTTTCCCCCAGTGGATTTCACTTTCAGATCATTTATTTTCTAGTGTCACTGATGAGCTGACTGGGAAAACGAAACACTTGAGTTTAATTGCCAGTTAGAATTGCAGCTTTGTGAGCAGGTACTTCATCTTCTACCCTTTCTGTAATTGTCTCTTCTTATAATATAATATGCAGTTGTATCTACTACTTTTCACAATGTTAACAATGGTTTACTACCACTTTCCTGATAAAATTAATATAAAATGATTATAGGATGAATTAAGGGAAGCCATGTTCCTTTTGTGTGCAGCAGATCTGAGTCTTTCACACGTTTTCCCAAGTTCCAAGCCCAGAATACCATAAACACATGGCAAATGAACAAGTAAATTGGCTCTTTTCCTATAATATCATTATGCTCTTGTATAAGTTTTACAACTTTTATGTGTATTTCTAAGACTAAAAAGTTAATTTTACATTGTAAAATAAATGAAATATTAGTCAGAGAAAACATGCTGTGATAAGAAGGATGGTATAGCATGTGAGAGGATAGTTTTAATGACAACTGACTGTAGTAATTTAATGTTAGATTCCCAGTTGAAGACCTTGCCCTCAGACAGCAAGTTTCACAAGTTATTTTTAAAGTTTAAAAAGAAAAATAAGCCATGAGTCGATTTAATTAAGAGAAACCACAAAACGTGCTTTGCTTGGAAGATGTATTCACTTAACTAGTTTTGGATTCTCCTCTAAAATTGCATGACAGTAACTGTATTGCTGTTAGGCACTGTTAGATTTGTAGATTTTGCAGTACTTGCACAAGGACAAGAAAGAAACAGTGAATTGATTAATGCAACTGTAGATTATTATATAAGTGATCCTTCTTGGGTTGAAAGGTGAGATATAGAATTTCTAAATAAATAAATATAGCTAAAGACAGTATGCTTGAGTTTCTCCAGCACAGAATAGTACACAGAAAACTATACATCTATAAAATGAAAGTTCCTGATAATTTATATTTAAGGATAATATGACTGTCAGGTAGGAGTGTGATGGGAGTGAACTTTAGTAAGTTCTGATGAACAATACATGTGGCAAACACTAGAAGTATATGGCTGGTATTCTTCTTGAGTCTTTTCTGTTGCACTCCCTGGGCTTTGAAACAGCCTTTCTCAAAGTGTGAGAGAAACATCTACCATATTAGCATTCAGGTGAGACAAAAAACTGAATTATTTGTAAAAGTATTTAAAACTTAATTTAATTTAATCTGATCATGTTCCCTCAAATTCTTGGTAAAACCAAGACAACTCTAAGAAAGCACAAGAATAAAGAATGAGATCTGAGATAGAATACTCCAGAGAACTTTGGACATTCTTGTACCCCATCTGCTCCTGTCACTAGATAGAAGAACCACTGAAAAACATCTTGGATGGGATTTTCCAGAATAACAACAGTAACTATATGGTAAAGCTTTGTTTTGATTAACTGAAAATATTATGTGATAAAACTGAATACATTTATTTTTATAAGTTTTTCTATTTATTAAACGTCAGTGTTATATTCGTTCTATCATGTTACACACATGCTGTAATGAAAGATGAGATAAAACTGTCATTTACTTCATGCAAAACTTCCCTGTTTCTGTTGTATTTCCTCCAGCCCTAAAAACAGTATATTTATTATACCTATATTTACACATTTATTCTATTTCTATATCAACCCATCTCTTGTGGTGCTTAGTTAAAAAATAATGAGCAATTTTTAGAATGGTCCAATCTTAAGACAGCTTTCAACCATTTTGTACTTGACTGTTCCCTCACCTGTCCCCTAGCTCCAGAAAAAAAGCATTGTTGTTAATAGAGCAGA
Organism: Eublepharis macularius; assembly: GCF_028583425.1. NCBI lineage: Eukaryota > Metazoa > Chordata > Lepidosauria > Squamata > Eublepharidae > Eublepharis > Eublepharis macularius. The sequence goes on along the minus strand of NC_072792.1, from coordinate 78,254,453 downwards.
TCCAGCCCAGTGTTCTTTTTCAGTGCCCAAGCAAGCATTCTAAAAGATAAAGCATGATTAACCCAGTAATTTGTAAGGCTGAAGTAGACAATAAACCTTTGTAAAGGCAAGGATCAACTGCAAAAATCAAAGAGTGAAGAAAAGGCAAAAAATAGCAGGAGTGGCATGAACCAAAGAAATCACAGATGGAAAGGAACAGAGCTACAAAAGGTGCAATATTATTTAGCTTTCCAGTTAGAAGTACATGGTTTTAACATGATATGAATAAGACAGTATGTCAATAAAGGGATTCAAAATAGTAGTGACGTGATTGTAGAAGAAAAGGACATAATATTAACAGTGGAATTTTGAACAGACTGGGGATGGTGGTAGATGGCAGGCAGTGAGAAAAATTGATTTACATCAGCAAAGGCCAGAGAAACATAACACAGAAAAACAAACATTTTAAATTCTGAAGAATAGCAACTGAGAGGGAAGTGGGCCTTGATTTTCTTCGGGCTTCTTTTAACCCATAGCATAACGTTATTTAGAGAAATATAGTATATGTTGTTTAAGAATGGATTACTCAAAGTCTCCGTCTTCTTTATTTCTTACTTCCATTCTTCCAAATTAGCTCTATTGGATTGTAATCTGCTAAAATCTTTGGAAGAATCGCTGCTTTTTCAGTTACTGTGATTAGGGCTTTTGAATCTCAACATGTCTATTTTAGAATATAATTGTTGTCTGTCAGAGAAATATGTATAGGCTCTTTCTTTTGGGTGCAGTAATCTCCAAACAGCTTCAAGTTCTAGGATAAGCATGTAATTAAATACATATTTTGGAAGTATTCCTCCTGGATTTTTTGATCTGTCTTTTTTGGAAATCTAGCACTCCATTCATATCTCCAAGGACTAAAATGTATCCTTCTTGAAATTCTAACCGTATCTGATAAATTAATATTGTTTGGAGTATATATTGTTGATAATGTCCATACTTGTCCTTCTGGTAATTCAACCTTTAAAATCAGATATCTTCTATTATGAGAACTTCCATAATATTCTTTGAGAACTTCCAAACATTAGTTGTTCATATATATTGCTGTACCTTTTTCCTTCGATTGTGATGATGCTACATAATAAACCTTGCCCAATTGTTTACAATTTAGTAAATATTCTGGATCTTTTTACATATGAGTCTCTTCAATATATAAAATATCTGCTTTTGATTTCTTCAACTAATTGAAAATTCTTAATCCCTTGGAGGGCGAATTTAAACCATTCAACTTCACTGAAATTTTTTTGTCCATTCATTTTTATCCCCTTTTTTCTCCTTTCTTTTACTGATTGCTCCTTTCTCTTCTCTGAAAGAAGGACCCACATCTTCTGAACTCAAACTTTGATCACTATCCTTTGCTTCCAAATCATGTGAAAGTACTTCAGCTTGCTCCCCTGTTAACACTGTTTTCTTGCCCTGTGCCAGGAGTAGAGATGGGCACGAACACCAATATGAACCAAAAAAAGCCACGAACAGCCCAAACTGCTGTTCGCAAACAAGCTGTTCATGAGGCCCCATTCTAAACAAACAGGTGGTCGTTGCAAGCCTCATTCGTTGCTGTTCGTCTTGCTGTTCATCAAGCTAGACTGTCTGGCACCTGCAATCAATTCCCTTGGCAACTTAGGCAGGGATTGTCTGAACTCTGTCTGAACTCCTGCTGTTGCCCTGGAAACCCCAATCTAAACCCAATTTAGCTTGATAGGCAGGTCTTCCTTTCAAGTGTGGAGCTCCAAATTTGTTACAACAAGGGAGCAAAGAGCAAGGGGGAGGGGGCGCCCAGCTCTGACTTTGCAGACAGTGGAGAGGGAGAGAGAGAGTTGCTGTTGGCATTTTGATACAGAGAGTGCATTGGAGCTTGAATTTTCTTTGTGGTGGGATAGGGATCTACCCCTTCAAGTTCCAGGGCTGCTGCCGGGCTCTGGGCCAAGCTATTATTTATTATTGGTACCTTTCCTGCTGTCTGCTCAGGTCAGGTTTCTGGGAGTGGTGCAGTAGGGATCTTGACTTGGATGATGGCTGGAGGAGAGCCTGCTGGCCCCCACGAACAGCCAACCATGAACATGTTTGTGAACAGGGCCATGTTCATGGTTGTTCATGAGTCCCTGTTTGTGGATGTCAACGAACAACAAACATCATGTTCATTTTTTTTTCTGTTCGTGCCCATCTCTAGTCAGGAGCACTTTAGGGTGATTGGAATTTTCCAGTGGGATCTTATTTGCTTCTGCTGCAACACTCGCTTCAAGTTTCTGAATTCTTTTCATTTATTTATTATATTTAGTGGTATATCTTGACATATTTGTATTTCTTTTCCTTCAACTTTTGGCAGTTCTTTTCTATGTTGAGATAAGATTGTCTCCTTTGATTTTTATGGGCAAAATTAACTAATATGTCTTGAGGTACATTGTTTCAACTTGTGTACTTTGAATTGAGTCTAAAAATTTGCTCAGTTTCTGGAAAATTGCCTTGTATTTGCTTTTAAAATTTGCTGTAAATCCAAGTCACCCAAAGTTTCTGGAATTCCATGGAACTTTAGATTTTTGCTTATGAGTTTCATGTCTAAAATTTCTATTCTCTGGTCTGCTTCTGTCAAGGAGCTTTCTTGTAATTGTTGTCCTAATTCAATTTTTTTTCTTGTGTCCCTCTGAGTTCTTTTTGCTGCATCTTGATTTTTTGAATATCTTGTTTATTTTCTTGGGTTTTCTGACTTATTTCTTGTAATCCGCAAGATAACTTAGTCCTTAGCTTCTGTATGTCTTATTCCAGTGAAGGTTTCTTGTGTAGTCTAGTTTATTTGCTGTAAATGGGTTAATACTTTTCTTGTCTTATTTCATCTACAACTTCTTAAGTCTTACTGTCAGTTTTCTGCAGTTTGGTTAAAGCATTTTGTTTTATTGCTTCAATTCTGTGAACAAAGTTTAGATTTTTCTTGAAAGGGATTACATTATTTTCTAAGATATTATGTCTGTGATGTCTTCGGAGCTTAGCTCAGCTTTTGCCTTTCTTGTACCTGCAGCCATTTTCTTCAATTTGGCTATTCTTTATTCAATATGTTCACAACAATAAATCATGGCACAATAAATAGATGGCATATAAAAGATATACATAGAAAATCTGTAAAAAAATAATTCTGTGTAATAACAGCAGCAATAAGTTATACAGTCACTCAGCACTCACACATCATGAGCAATGAAACATTCTTCTTCAGAGGTGCTAGGTGAAGAGGCTCTAGGGAAGATGTTCAAAGGTAAGGTAACTGGTATACACAAACATGCTGTATTAATTGTTTTTTTCTCTCTTTATTTCTTTTTTCAGGTGGAGTTGTGACCATCAGGGATGATGAAAATAAATGTCTGGCTGGCTGTACCAAGGGCCAGTTATTAACACACAGATTTCATCCTCAGACTTCCTCAGGGGCAGGAACACAATCCACTTTAATTACATCACCATCAGCCTTAGTCACTCTCACATCCTATCAAGCAGGATGTAATTAAGTATGTTTGGACCCTTATTTATAAAATATTCTTGTAATAGTCAATAAAGTTGCTGAAGTAAAATGAAATAGAATGGCAGCTTATCTCTGTGTTGAGTTCTGTGTTCAATTAAACTCTGTAAACTTTTGTAGACACACAGTTTGAAAACTAAAATACAGTATGGATAATTATGAAGTCAATTATCAAAATAATATTTTTGAAGCCAAGTATCCAAATAAAAAGTAAATACTTGCATTTAAAGGAGAGCTGATGATCTTGTTAGCTTTCTTCAATCATATGGAACAGAGCCAGAAAAATAAAATGCAACCTGTAGCTTATAGTTAAATCAAAATTTCTTAGATGGAGAAGAATCTAGAGATAGTCTAAACAAGATCCAACTAATATATCAACAAAGCTTCCAAATAGCTGACGGCTTTCTGGCTAGCCTCACTCCATAACTGCTGGTTGTTGTCCACTTCCAAGGAGACAGAAGATCTTGCAGTCCTCTAATTAAAAAGGTCCCTAACTCCTCTGATCTTCCTCCAAACAACAGCTGAAGCATCTTTCAGATAAAAAGAGAGAGGCTGGGGTTGATTATCCAAGCCTGTCTGGTAGTTAAGACCAGAACGCAGAGTGGGCATGAGAGCACATAGGATTGAGTGCTTTCAGTCAGTCACCATTTTCTTCCTCCCCCTAGTAGTCATTGTTGTCACATAATAACTTCATCACTTTAACACACTTTTCAGTCTTATGAGAAACCTGCCCAGATGTGAGGTTTTAAAAACAGTAATTTAAATAATAATTTATTTATATTTATTTAGAGAATTTATATGCCACCTCTCCAGAGACCTGCTCAGGGCAATTTGCAAGTAAAAACAATATTGTAGAATCATCAAAACAACAAACAAGCCATTAAGCCAGGGTATTAAAACAGAATAAAACAGGGTATTAAAACAGAATAAAATAAACATTAACCAGCTCTGAAATGCTACTATGTGTTTAGCCCCAAATACCATCTTGGTATGAGCTGGCAATTGAGACGATAGTTTGATGACACCTGTTGGTAGCCCTATTTACATCCATTGCAGTGAACATACACATCTTGCATGTATGTGCATACATCTGTTTGTAAGAAAGAGCCTGTTGCATAGTGGATAAAACAACAAAACACCCAGTTTCCTTTCAACTTGAAGTTTCCTTTATTAGCACTAACTGTAGGACAGATAATTTGACTTGGAAATAAAGATATAACAATACTTAACTAAAAGCTCTGCTTGTCCACTAGACTCAGGGTTGTGTCAGGAGGTTGGTATCTACCTTCCTCCCCGCCCTCCTTCCAGGGGGATGAGACAGCTGCAGTTGCTTTTCCCTTTCAGAGGATGTTTAGCTGGGTGCGCTGACAAGTCTACCTTGAGTGCCTAGGTTTTCGCAGGCTGAATGTCCAACCTCCAGAAAGGGGGGTCAGTACTTTGAACTACATGTACTACTGTTTGTTGATAATGTGTCATTCCTAACAAAGTCTTTGTTATACTTTCAACTGGATTTTTATAATAAATCTTCATTAAACCAACCAGTGGAGTTTTTTGTAAAATATCCTGGCAGGGTCCCTACAGTTTGTTAGGAATCACTCTTTTCCATCTCCAACTCTGTGTACATGAAACTCATGGCCTGTTGAATCCTGCTGCCTGAGCGATGGCTGGAATAGGAGCGGATGCCGGGAATGAGGGACTGCCAGAGGGCCAGTTGGAACTTAAAGACCCCCCACAGAACGTTGGCCCAATGCTGAAACGTAGTGAGGCCACTACCAGGATCTGTCTGGCAGCCTTTGGACTATAAAACTTTGATGGAAGGAATTCCTGTGCAATGGGCCCCCAGATCATCTTCTGTCGTAAGGGGACTGGAATGGAAAGATTGTTGGAGGGCTCAACTGCACAGAACAAGTTATCTGATGGAAGAGATGGTGGACTTTCAATTGGATGAAAAGGAAGGGGAGAGGGATAAGGCTGAAGGCACGGTACACCAGCTTCATGTGGAGATTGGGGAGCTGAGAAGGGATATGCACACCTTCATGCATGAGGTGCAGGAGTTGTTTCAAGCAGCCCTCCAACCAGAGCAACCAGGGGTCGCAGAGGATCAGCAGCAGCCACCTCCTCCTCTTGATAGGCAGGGAGCTCCTGATGGACAATTTCAGCCACGGGGACATGTGCCGTTGGGATAGCCACTTATACCTGGACCTTTGCAGCCTCCTGGGCAACCAGGAATGCTGCCCCAGCAAGTTTGGGGAAGAAGGAAATTAGAAGCATGTTTTGACAGAGACCCAGAGAATTTGGGGTATTTTCTGGTGCAAACGACTGAGTTTCTGCATGAGTTGGGCACCTCTTTCCCGGACGAAGAAAGCTGGGTGAGTTACGTGGGTTCCAGGCTGTGGGGAGAGGCAGTGATGTGGTATGTCACACTCTACTCAGTACAAGCCCCAGGGCTAAGGAATGTGAGGGATTTTCTCCATGCCCTGTGTATGCAGTATGAAGATCCCCTGGAAGGGGAGAGAGCAAGGACTAAAATGAAATGCTTGCATCAAGGAAAGAGGCCAATAAGAGAATATGTGGCCAAATTCAAAGCCTGCGCTGCTAAAGTCCCAGAGTGGGTGGAATCAGTAAGAGTGGAATTTTTCCGTGCTGGGCTAAACCTAGATTTAGTGGCCAAAGCAATGATCCAGGATGATCCAAGAACTCTGCTGGGATGGATCCAATTGGCCTGTGAAATCGAGAACCAAGAGCAAATGGTCAAGCTGCTTTGTCTTCAGCACCAGGCAGGACAGCTGTGGAGAGCTGGGAGAAGCCGTGCTGGGATGGCGCATGAAGAGGATTACAAGCAGGGGAGGAGAGACAATCTCCCCTTAACTGAGAAGAAGAGGTGGTGGGCACATGGGCGCTGTTTAAAGTGTGGTATGGTGGTGGTGGTGGTGGTCATTTTGCAGCTGAGTGTCCCAGTGGAAGAACACAAATGACAGTACATCCCACACCTCAAAGCCAGAGATGTCCTGTCAGGAGAGGAGATGAGCCCACGGTGCCCGAGAGGAATGCAGTAGCAGCAATGAGTGGAGAGCGGAAAAATTTACAAACCACAGGCAGTGAAAGCAATAAGGAGGCAGCAGAGGAGGAGGACAAGGTGACAGGAAACAATGAAGACCTGTTGTAAAAGGCGTCCACCGGCAGGTTAAGAAAACATTGGTGGCAACTTCCATGGTGAGACCCAAAAGGGCCTTATTTTTTATTCCTATCACCTTAGTGCATCCCCAGAGAGGAACTCATATAAGAGTTAGAGCCCTTATTGATTCGGAATGCAGCAGAGATCTCCTTGCTCCTGCTTTAGCAACTGGGTTGGGGCTAAGCTTAAAGAAACTGACTGAACTGGTCCAATTTGACCAAATGGATGGATCCCCTATGAAAGGGGACCCATGCATGTATGAGACTGAGCTAACACCTATGGTAATCGGTAACCATTGGGAAGAGAGAGTTTTTGTTATAATCCCCGTGGCAAAATTCCCATTGGTCCTAGGAGAGAAATGGCTTTTTGACCATGATCCCTACATACAGTGGAAAGATGGAAATATATGTTTCCCAGCCCTGGGAAACCATTTCAATGGATTTCATCACAGATCTTCCCCCATCTATGGAAAAAACTGTTATTCTGGTGATTGTGGACTTGTTTTCAAAACCAGCACATTTTGTGCCCTGCTCAAAAATCCCCACTGCAAGAAAACTAACAAACCTCTTTATGCAACATGTGGTACATTTGCATTCTTTCCCAATCAAGGTCATCTCCGACAGAGGCCCCCTAGTTCGTTGCCACCTTTTGACAGGAGTTGCTCAAGGTCACTGGAATTGAACAGGGTCTGAGTTCAAGTCATCACCCACAGAGTGATGGCCAAAGTGAAAGAACAAATCATATATTAAAACAGTTTTTAAGATGCTATACCAATTATAAACAAGAGTATTGTTACAGTAACAGTATACACAGTTCTATTGGAGCCACCCCCTTCAAGGTCACTCAGGGTTTTGAAGGAAAACCCATGCCTTTACTAGAGCAGGATACAGTTAACCATGGGTGGGTGGGTGGGGGGGACTTACAACAATGGTGGTCTGATGTCAGCAGTCAGTGGAAAGTCATAAAGGAAACTTTGGAAGCACAGATCGCCCCTATGGGATTTGAAAGTAGGGGACAAGGTGTATGTGTCTACAAAGAATCTAAAGGGCACCCAGCCAAGCAAAAAACTCGGTTGAAAATATATAGGCCCCTTTAAGGTGCTGAAAGTAATAAATGCAGTAACAGTGGAACTAGATCTCCCAGAAAGTCAAAAAAAGTTCATCCAGTATTTCATTCCAGTCTGCTAAAGAAAGATTCTGGAGAAAACAAGTGGCACCCTACACCAGCCCAGCCCCCTCCTCTAATGATAGATGGGCAACCACATTATGAAACTGATTTAATCTTAGATTCTAAGTTGACAAGAGGAGTACTTTATTATCTCGTGCAATGGAAATATTTTCCTAAGAATCAAGATGAGTGGGTCAAAGCCACAGGCATTAGAGCCCCCAGGCTCTTAAGAGATTTTCACAAGAAATACCAACAAAAGCCGGGGGGGGGGAGGAGGCTAATTTTCAGGGTGGCAGAAAATGTCAGGAGGTTGGAATCTACCTTCCTCCCCCCTCCTTCCAGGAGGATGAGACAGCTGCAGTTGCTTTTCCCTTTCAGAGGATGTTTAGCCGGGAGCGCTGGGAGTGCTGACAAGCTGACCTTGAGTGCCTAGGTTCTCTCAGGCTGAATGTCCAACCCCCAGAAAGGGGGGGGGGGTCAGTACTTTTACTACATGTACTACTGTTTGTTGATAATGTGTCATTCCTAACAAAGTCTTCGTTATACCTTGAACTGTATTTTTATAATAAATCTTCATTAAACTAACCAGTGGAGTTTTTGTAAAATATCCATACAGGTTGTCCTAGCCTGGTTTTGAAGAGTTCTTGGTAGCACCTGCACTCCTACAGACTTCTAGCCAGGGAAATGACGCTGTGTCCCCCCCCCCCTCTACTCTCCTGCTTGCACTGAAGCCTACTGGGATAGCCTCTTAAAGAGGCAGCACACAACACAGCCAACTAAGTTTACCAATTCCCTAGTGGGAGAGGGGGAATCTCTCACTCTCAGCTTTCAACTGCTACCACCATTCACCTGACCAGTGGGAGAGGGAAGTGCAGGGAATGGGCCCAAGAACTTCAGAGCTCTTTCTTGTCACACAAGGAATGACATCATTCCCAGCATGACAACGAAGACCTCCAGAGCATGCATATGCAAGGCACATGTGCAAGATAAGTTCCCCAGACAGATGTCCCTCACAACCCCTCATCTCCCTGGTTTGGGCTATAGGGGACCTGATGATCCTAGAGCCAATGTGTATTCATTTTAGAAACAAACCAGGAACCAATACATAGATATATGTGTAGTTTCGATCACATGTTCAGGTTTAAATACAATCAAAATTCTTCCTATAAGGAAAGAACAAATGTACACTGTGCATAGATTGTACATGCTTTCATTATAACTTATGAACAAGGGTGATGTTGATATGCAATTGCAGTGAGATGTACTCAATGATGTCTTAATTTATTTAAAAATATTTCATCACTTTCCAAATGCAAAATTACTGGGGTAAAGCTGAGACAATTGTTTTGGTGACATCTGCTTCTTTGCCAAAGCTTTCATAGAACAGGCAAGGTGGTGGCACGATAAAAAAGCACATACTTTTCATGTGATACGTTCAGGTTTAGATACTGGTGTCTACTTTCAAAGACTTTTCTATGCCTGAGAAGTGTTGCTAGTCATCACAGACAATCCTGAGCTGTCTGCTAAAGGCACAGACGGATCATCCACTTCACTTTGAGCAATTCTTCAGGGAAGGACTCAAAGGGCAAAAGTTTTCAAAGTGTAGCTGCATGACTGTGTCCTCTGTGTTTCCCAAACACATACTTCTATAGTATTTCCCCATGCACGTAAATGGAATGGTGGTTCTCCAAGACAACCTTTTCTGTGGGCTTGATGAGTTGCAGACTGTTTTGATGCTACTTTTTCAAAACTAAGATTTTCCTGAGAAACAACATTATGATATCAATAAAATTTGACTATATAATGACATTACTGAAGACAAAAAAATAATAACAAACATATTAGTTGTGTGAAGATGCTGTTCATTCCTAGAAAAAAAGAAAAGGGGGTGTGTGGCCTGGAGCTCGATGGAGAAGGACGCGTAAGTCTTGAGCTCTGTCTCCCCCTCTCCTAAAAAGCCCGCCAAATATCACTGTATACTTTTAATCAACTTTAATATGGGAAAACAAGAGGTGGACAAACAGAAATCGTATCCTAGATCTGCGGGTCAACAGACATCAATACAAGACACCAGTCAGCTACAGGAAAATATGGCAGTCAGCGAGGCTCACAACGTTGCAACAAGCCAAGCTATTTCTGACGCTGAAGGCTTAGACCCGCAACTGGCAAAGCTGCAAAAAAATCTTTCAGCAGAAATGGCTAGCCTAATCCAACTGATAGCAGCACAACTTAAAGAAATCAGACTAGATCTGCAAAAAGCATCCTTCAAAGCAGACCAGGCGTTAGAAATAGGAACGAGACTACAAGGTGAAGTAATGGATCTTCAACAAGAGAACAGCAATATGCAGGATAGAATAATGTCATTAGAAATACTTTCACGTCAACGGAATTTGAAAATACGCGGAGTGGAGGAGACTTTCCAGCCAAAAGAGGACCTAATATCACTGCTATCAGCAATCTTTGACAATGTGCTGCAGAGGGCCGAAAATGCACCACCGATTATCAGGAAGGCCTACAGGATAGGATTCAGGAAAAGAAATGACAGGAACACTCCCAGGGACATTATCGTTGAATTTAGTGACCAAGAGGCAAGGCTACAGATCCTGGAAATCACGAGAAATCAAGGCTCCCTTACCTGTGAAGACAAAAAAATTGCTGTTTTCACCGATCTCCCTCATGAAGTACTTCTACCGAGAAGAGATCTACGTTCCACTGCACAATCCCTGAGGGAAGCTAACATTCCTTATAAATGGCTTAACTTTTGCAAGCTACTTGTTAATCATCAAGGCACCACCTATATTGCGTCTGATCACTCCTCAGGGGACTCTATGCTCAGGAAATTAAATCTATGCACTGTGCCAGAGATGGAATGGGAAAGAAGCCTCCTGAAGAGAAAAATGGCACAGTCTTTCTCCCCTCACAAGGGAAGCAAGATCCCGGTCAAGGACACTTGAAGACTAGTCTAAATCTACCTGCTTGTCATGAGATATATGCTTAAGCTAAGACATAGATAGTATTCTAATATAAAGTATACTTTTATTCATCTTGGATATGTATGGGCCTTTGGGGAGGGGGAGGCGGACTCAGCTTTGTTTGCCCCTAAGTTATTTATAACAGTTCCTCAGAATTGGCATTTTGCCAATAGTTGGTGAGTGAAGAAACTTGCTGACTATAGTGAACTGTTTAACCATTATTAGTACAAGTTTGGGAATTCATTATTGTCTGTGGGTGGGGGGGTTAAAAGCTTAAAAGCAAAAAAGTTAAAAAAATACATAATTAAAAATCTTCAAAAAAGGGGGGGAATTAAATAAAAAATAAAATAAAATAAATAATAATAAGATAAATATAAATATATATTCAAAAGAAAAAAAATTGGGTATTATTAGTGGGATTAGTTGAACCTATTGAGGGTGGGAAGGGAGGGAATGCTTGTTGGGTAGGGAGGGATCAAGGAAGGGGATTAAATATAAAGAAGGGAATTTTCTATCTATAGTTTAACTGACTCAGTCAGATTATTAATCGTTGGTAAGTCAGTGGAGAGTGATAAGATTTGCTGTAAAATTGGACTTATCATATTCCTCTTTGGTATATAGAACTACTAGGATTCTGATACTGTTAAGGTAATCACAAGTAAGACAAGGAGAGTGCACACTATCGGGAAATAAGACTGATCAGGTTTATTCAATAGTTCCATCTTTAATTAAAAAAAAAAGCTTTGCTTCAGCTGATAGTTCATTATTGCTTATTTAAAAGTTATAGTTTTTAAAGTGCTTAGTGTTAAAATTTGAAGTGATCTATAAGAGGGTTTATTATCAACGTTTATTGTACTTATTTGCATAGAATATATCAGAAATCTATAAGGTCCTGCATCCTATCCGCTTAATATTCCAGTCAGTTGCACTACAGATCATTTTCTTTTTGATTTGAACCAAGGTTCACACAAGCTTTCCATCCAGCTTAAGTGAATTAGATCCCAAAGAAGGGAATCCAAGTCAATAGTTAACAACCAATCTAAAGCAACTAAAATAATAGGCTTATTAGAACCTATTAGTTTGCCACCCCTTCTTAATTTGGCCACCTACCTTCAGACCTAAAAAACACAATGCAACCTAGTCTAAAAGCAATCTCTTATAATGTACGTGGACTTGGCAATGTAATAAAGAGAAAAAGAGTATATACAAACTTAGCTCAACAAAATGCTAATATTATTTTTCTCCAGGAAACGCACTTCCATCCAAACAAAACAAGGAGCTCAAAGCCTAATTGGATCAAGCACCAATTTGATGCATACGGAACCTCCAAATCAAGAGGTGTGTCAATTATAATCACTAAAAACACTAATTTCACTCTCAAATCAATTTGTAAAGACCCTAGAGGCAGATATATTTTTCTTAAGGGAACAATTGATGAGGAACAAATGACTCTGACATCAATCTATGCCCCAAATGAGAACCAACTAGAATTCATTGAGGAGACACTTAAAAAACTTGAGTCATTCCAGGAAGGTGAAACCATGGTAGGAGCAGACTTAAACTACATAATGAATTATAATCTCGACAGATCCCAGTTTAAGGACCCAAATAAACTACAGAAAAAACAAAACTCCAAATTAGCACAAATAATTAAAAACACAGGCCTGCATGACATATGGAGACAAATGAATGCACAGGTAAAAGACTACACATACTTCTCAACATGTCATAACTCACACACGAGAAGCAACGGCTCCCAGACTCACCTGGGGGACTGGATTGCGGGCGTTGCGGGGGAGGTGAGTGGGGAGATGGCATGGTGGCCGCCATGTTGTGGAGGGGCGGGGAAAGGCCAGGGGTCATGCCCAGGTTCATCTGGTGCAGCCCCAGGCCTGGGAAGCTGGCCCCCGCCCCTTCAGCACTTGGGCCATGGCGGCAAGGAAGCAAGACGTGCTGGGGCCAAGTAGAAGGGCAGCCAGGCCACAGCTAGGCAGGCAGGCCCCAGCGGCGGCGCCTCGGCGGCAAGAGAGGAAAGCTGGCCTTCCGACAAGAGCAGGCCTGCGGAGGACGAGTGGTGCTGTGCAGGCTCACAGCAGCAGCGGCTTTTGCTCCCCCAAGGCCCTGCCGGCTACGGTACTTAACTGAGTTATGCATACGCCGCATAACTCACACACGAGAATTGATTATATTCTCACAACTCCTAATCTCACGACTCGCACTATAGAATAAAACATTGGCACAATAACATGGTCAGACCATGCTTGGGTTAGCTGTGTATTGAGGCCCCTCACTCAAAACACCCCAGAAAGACACTGGACATTAGACAAAAGGTTGCTTGTTGAGGACAAGGTTTGTAAGGAATTGGAAAACAAAATTAAAGAGTATATGAAAGAAAATATATCAGAGGAAACCTCAACTCAGATCCAATGGGATGCCTTAAAAACAGTAATAAGGGGACACCTAATTTCAACTTCTGCATACCTTAACAAAAAAAGAAGGGAGCAGAAAACAGCCATTCTAGATAGGAAAAAAAGCCAAAAGACCACATGATTCTAGATTTTCTATCATCACACAAGCACATCAAGAAAATTGATAACACACATAGCTCACTACTGGATGCACCTATCACAATAGAGGAAACTCTAGCAGTCATAAAAAATCTCAAAAACAATAAAGCAGCAGGGCCTGACGGTTATCCGGCAGAATTCTACAAAAAAATTGGCCCCACGATTGTTCAAATGTTGACGGATACTTGCAATCAAATTTTAGAAACTGGAATTTTACCCCCTTCATGGTACAAAGCCACAGTAATTTTACTACCAAAACAGAACAAAAACCATCAATTGCCAGCCTCTTACAGGCCAATATCACTGCTCAACCAAGATTATAAAGTCTTTGCATCGATTCTTACAAAACACCTGAGTAAGTTTATTGGCCACTACATACACCCCGATCAAACAGGCTTTATTCCAAATCATGATATCACAGACAACATCTTTAAAACTTTTTACATAATGGAGGCAAGCAAACATCTCAAACAAGACACACTCCTGCTTTCTCTCGATATAGAAAAAGCGTTTGACTCGGTGGAAACAAATTACCTATATCATTTACTAGACTTCATGGGATTTGGACAAAAATTTATTAAATCTATTAAAGCAATTTACTCACAGGCTAGAGCTGACTTAAAGATCAAGGGCAAAACCTCAGATGATATTTTTTTATCAAGAGGGACGAGACAGGGCTGCCCCCTCTCTCCTTTATTATTCGCAATCGCGTTGGAGCCATTGGCAGCAAGCATATGTGAACAACACAACATCAAGGGCATAACTGTGGGGAAAAACACCTTCAAGTTCAGCCTATTTGCTGACGATATGCTGCTTTATATCACAAATCCTATGGAATCACTCTGCTCTTTGCAAGAATCACTAAACAACTTCGCTCAAATCACAGGCTTAACAGTTAATATCTCCAAATCAACAATATTGGCCATTAAGGTAGTACAGCAAACTAGAGAGGCAATTCAGACCAAATTTAAATACACCTGGGCAATAAAATACATTCCATACTTAGGCATTAACATCCCCTCTCAGTTGGGTTCGATTCTAAAATATAATCATGACTTGAAATTCAAAACTCTTAAAAATGAAATCCTATCCTGGAATAAACAACATCTCTCTTGGATAGACAGATTTAATCTTATAAAAGCATTTATATTGCCTAAATTTCTGTATATGTTCCGGGCTATACCATACACCATTCCACCAGGAAAACTAAAATTATGGCAATTCACTTTAAATAGCTTCCTCTGGAATTACAGGCGTCCCAGAATAGCATTTAAAACCCTCAGGCAAAAATCACAGAAAGGGTTTTTTAATTATCCAGACTTGGATATATATGCCTTGGCCACCCGTCTAACGAATTCATGCCAAATTCTCATGAAGGACAACTAACCTGCCTGGATAAAAATGCTACATTCTCAAATTGCCCCCATAAAGATACAAGAAGTACTATGGGGCCCTCATTGCGCCCTGAGTAAACTACAGGTAAACGCATTTGTCACAGAAATCATCAGAGTCTGGCTTAAATGTAGGGCTAAAATTCTCCCCAAAATCTCTAGGTATACATCCTTTTTAACACAAGAATGGTTCCCTCCAGGAAATGACGTAAGCATGCGCAACTTCTGGAGAAAGCTAGACATTACTACCCTAATAGATATCTCATCTAATAGGGGCTTATTACCAAAGATTGAGTTAGAGGCAAAAACCAACTCTGCTATACCATGGTTTCTCTACTTACAACTCTCACATATGGCTGCTAAAATAGACTTGGCAAAAATTTTAAGCACTCCTAAAACGGATTTTGAAACGATCCTTGGTCAGCTAGCAGATACACCAAGGAAGGGTCTCATTTCCAAAATGTATAATATTCTCCACACTGAGAAAAATAATGCCACTAATTTGTATTTAAAATGGAACTCAGATTGCAACGACCAAATCACAACTGAGGAATGGGACCATGTATGGAGGTCTTCATCGTAAATAAATACTAAACTACTAAATTACAAAATACTCACTAGGTGGTACTACACTCCAAAGAAACTTGCAGCAATTATTCCTACATACTCCCCCTATTGTTGGAGAAAGTGTAGTTTTGTAGGCACTTATTTTCATTGCTGGTGGCATTGTCCCGTCATTAAACAATTTTGAGAAGAAATTTTTCACCACATATTCTTAATCACGAAAATAAGGATACCTGTTAGGCCAGAAATTGTATTTCTCCACTGCTGGCAAGGGGTCAAAATCTCAACACCAACTAGAGAATTAATCATGACACTTCTGACAGTCACACAGAATTTAATTACACTAAACTGGAATAAGCAGCGCCAACCTTCCACGAAACAATGGTTGCTAAAAGTCTGGGATTTCATTATCATGGAAAAAATTACTTGCAATCTGCATAACATGAAGAACCTTAACAGCAGTTCAGGCTTTTATGAGAAGTGGATGCTGTTCTATGAGTATATAGAAGAACATGAATTGCAGGCACCTAACCACTTATATCAATCTATCTTTGACAATTGATTTAGTGAGGTCAGCACTAGCTTACTCTTATCTTACTCTCAGGTTCAACACCATGACTAGTATCTTATGGATATATATTGTGGAATCTAAATAACCTAATGAGGATGTTAATTATTCAAATGATGTTAAACTGGGTTTATCATTCGTTATTGTGAATAACATGAAATGTTGAAGATCCTTGTTCTTTGTGAATGGAATAGTTGTGTATCGTTACATCGTTATTGTACAACTATGTTGTTTTGTTATTATTATTAATAAATAATTATTAAAATTTAAAAAAGAAAAAAAAGGAAAAAAAAGAAAAAGAAAAAAAGAAAAGAAATCTACAAAAAATATTGGTGAAGCAAAAGCCAGCAAGGTGTGCAAAGATGACAAATTGTGGGGGAAAGATCCAAATACTGAGGAGGCATTTTGGCCCTGTCAGAAATCTCTCTTTAGCAGCAAAATTGTTTGGCTGCAAATGTTATGTACAGCCTAGAGAAAACTGAAAATAGTTTAGCAACCAAAAGGTACCTAATTAAAAAAACAGCTCATTATTTTGCAACAGAAGATTTATCCAAAAACTGTTTAAAGTTTCATCCTCATGAGATGAATATTTTTAGAAAAATAATGTTCTTGTCCTGAAGTTGGGAGGACATAGGAGAGGGAAGGAATTACTTAATTGATTTCTCTCCTGTGGCCCAAGACTTTGATACTACTGCAACAGTGCAAGAAGGAGCCACCCTGCAGTTTTTCCATGTCCCTCAGTAATACTGGAACAGGTCTGACAGCTGATTCAAATTACTTCATACAAGGAATGAAGAATTAGCAGAGGGAGCCCAAAATGTAGGCCTTGAATACTAAGCATCTCTGAGATCAGTAGATAAGTAAAGGTCAGTAGAGCAGTATCACTCATCATGGAATGGCACTTTGACCTGAAGTAGTACCAATTTCTTTTTCACAAACTTGAATTAGCTTTGGTGCTGGCAACTTAAAATATGCATCTGTGCCTACAGACTACAAAAAGAATTTTCAGGTACGAAATACAACTACTGTAGTTTTAATGTGTAAAGTATCCATTCACAAATGGTGAAGCAAAGCTTCCTAGCAAGAGTATAGCAGTCCAGCCAAGATCTTCAGGTCCAACATATCTGATATTTTGTCCCCTGGACTTCTAGTTCAGTTGTAGCTTGGCATTTATGAAAATGGCATACAACTAAAACCTGTATAATAGAAGTTGTAGACTGTCTCTCTAAGATGTGCAGGAGTTATTCATGTGGTCTTCTATAACAAAATTGTTTTCTACTTCAGTTGACTGAAACAACAGAAATCTGGTGTAAGAAACAGACCCAGGTTTCTTAAATGTGCGCTGTTCAATACATTAGATATAATTATGACTATTTCTAACAAATAACATTACATTAACATATATTATGAGTCACAAAATCACTTGGATTTTTTAAACCATTTTTAATACTTTTGCAGATAACAAAGAAACAGAATGAAGAACTTTGTATGAAGTCAAATACAAAATAAAATTAGTCCTGTGGAGGCAAAACACCGATACCTTGGCCAGGATTTAAAGAAGGCACATAAGTGCTTGGAAGAGAACAAGAAGTACAGCCAGCATTTTGCTTTTTTATTTTAGTGACATAGAGAAAGGATTGCTTGTTATCCATTTGAGATTGATACTGCTGTGATAAAAGCAGCAAGCCAACCAGTTCCAGACATGTACAATTCTCCCTGCATGCCCCTCTTTGTTTAAGGGCTTTACATTTAAACAAAGTTTCCAAAAGCCAGTCTGACCAATTGAAGGCAAAAGAAACACACAGACTTCCTCCTGAGCAGAGGAAAGAACTGGTCTCCTTTAAAGACAGCTTCTGTCTCATCCAAACTTATATGAGCTTTCAAGGTTAAAGCCATATTTGTGTTTTCAAATTTTCCTCCTCATAATTGGTAAGGTTATATCTATGAATATTATAGTATCTAATCTGGAAAAATTCAAATAGGTTAAAAGGCAATCCATCATCTCCTTTAAAATGTGATATTAACAGCTTTATAGTTAAATTAGGCTTTGAAAAATGGGTAAAGGTTGTCTATGAAAAAGCTCTTTTTTATGACAAAGATAATTGAACCCATGGAGAGGAAAGTACAACCTGGAAATGATTTAGAAAATTCATCATGAAAGTGTGTCATTATATTAATTTAGAAAGAAAATCACTTTTTTTATTTACACATCTCTAATGAATTCATCTCCCTTGGTTCAGAAAAAGGAAGGGAATGACAAAATTTTAATAATGAACATGTCAAACATTACAATGTAACCTTGTCACACTCCAAGAAAGACTGAATAGTTCAAATCTATTTTTAAAGGGTTTTTTTAATAAATGTGAAGATTTTCTTCACATAAATATTAGAATTTTTTTTTAAAGATAACATAAAACTGTGTGGCAAAAGTTAGATTTTTTTAAAAAATATATTCCTATATAATTTTATGTCTATTATGAAGCAAGAATGCATGTAAGACTATGGAAGTTTCATTTCCAATTGAATGAGAAATAAATCAATCCTGAAAAGTAACTTTTTATCATGAGAAGATGATTATTAAGGATGGAACAGAAATTTAAAGGTGGCTGTGTCAAGGACTATTTTCACTTCAGTGCAAAAGTTTAGCCAAAGTCAAGTTTCAGGGGCACAAAGAGTTTGAGGATGATTTATGGTCAGCTGTAATATTAGTTCACAGTAAAGCCAAAGATACGATTGTAATGGAAATAATAAAACATTTGAAGGATTTTACTGTGTTATGTTGCATCATTTGTTGCATTTTATGCATATTTTTAAATCCACAATTGATGTACAAAAAACTAGAATCCTTTTAACTGCTTGTAAGTGTCAATGGTAGTATTTTGCACGGGAACATAACAGTCTCGTATGCTGAACGGTGCATGCACAGCTTCTATCAAATCTACCAGCGTGTAAACCCTGCCTCTCCACCAATCTTCTAATCACTGCACAGTGCTGAAATATGAACAGCCAATCACTGCCTTTTTAGAAAGAGGTCTAATGGAACTCGAGGCACCAAAAACTCGTGTCCAGCATTATAGCACAATTCCACGTGCCAGAAAAAAAAAGGGGGAATGGTGGGCGGGAATGCCCTTTCATCAATGGTGACAAAAGCACAGGAGAACCATGGGGAAAAACACATTTTATGTTGTGTTTGGAGCAACCCGAACATCCATAAAACACACATGTAGGCATATGGAAGATGAGTTGTCACTGCAACTTGATAAGAAACTGCTTCAAGGTGGGGGAACTGCAGTAAATTCGGGCAATCCAGAAAGGGCCCAAGTCACATTCATTCAATTCAACATGTCTTTAGACTCATTTCTCATTAACAAACAGCAACGGGATAGTTCTATTGAGTGCAGCCCTGTCGGAGCTAATCCACATGGCAACCAGTTTTGACAAAAGGATGATGTGTATCTTTCTATTGCCAGTTATCAAAATATGGCTTCCTGTCCCATTGCTAGTGGGGGTGAGATGGGAGGCAACAGAGTACAAAATGACCAACACACAAGAGTGGAGTTAAATGGGACACAACTTTTATTGATTACAGCCATTGAAGCAATCAGTATAGGTCAGGGATCCAAGCATTGAACAACTCAACTGCCATTCTATAGCACCTTCCAAATCCACTTGTTGAGAGCCAACCACAAGATTATAGGTGATGTGACCCCTCCTGGGCTCAAGCTACTCTGTGGTTTCCCTGACACCTGGGAATGGAATGTCCCCTCATGGCTACCCCTCAAGGTCCCTTAAGAGGTTGACCCAAATGGAAGAGACAGCCTGTAGGAACATTTTCTCCCCAGATTCATCTGGCCCAGTGCCCCAAAACCGTCCCCTGAAAAATTGTGATAGCAAGTGGGAATTCAAACACCTGTGTGCCATGCTAGATAAAGGGAGTGAGGTAGAGGAAGCAGAAGCAGATTGTCTCTAGCACCTCATGCTCAAATACATGCTCTCCCCTCCACTGCCTCACCTGTATCTCACTAGCACTGCCTGGGATTGGGCAACTGGGCACAGCCACAGGAACTAGCCTGGATGCTCCCCCTGTGCCACTGCAACAGCAATGACATGAGCAGGAGAGTTTGGCCCCAAGACCCAGCACACCACATCAGTGAAGGGAGTACAAAGAGGAGGAAGTAGGGATATCTCTCCATCATCCCACTTTCACCTCCAAGCTGAAAACTGGTCCCCAGGTAAGCCTGGGAGCTCTACTTTTCTATAGATGCATACAGGTGTATATCAGAACTGTTTGTGAGTGACATCTGTGTAGTTGGGAGGGGGCTGTGGGTCAGTGGTAGTGCATCTGCTTGGCATGTTGATTCATTCTATGGCATCTCCATTTAAAATGGATTGGGTTGTTGGTGATGCGAAAGACCACTACTGGAAATATTGGAAGTTGCTGCCAGTCTGAGTAGATAATACTGACCCTGATGGACAATGGTCTGATTCAGTATAAGGCAGCTTCATATATTCAAGTCTATAGGTGATTCTGATCCAGAGGAGTTAGCTGTGTTAGTCTGTAGTAGCAAAATCAAAAAGAGTCCAGTAGCACCTTTAAGACTAACCAACTTTATTGTAGCATAAGCTTTCGAGAATCACAGTTCTCTTCGTCATATGCATCTGATGAAGAGAACTGTGATTCTCGAAAGCTTATGCTACAATAAAGTTGGTTAGTCTTAAAGGTGATTCTAGGTGATTCTGAGTTATTTATACAAAGGGTGTGAGTTCCAGATGTGTAGATATTAAGGTTTTTGCAGGTGACATTAAGTGGAGTATGCAGGGTAGCAGTTTCTACATACAGATAATTGCAGAAAATAGAACCTTGTGAATTTTTCATCAATGGCCACATACATGCCTATTGGTTTGTGTCTTTTTCTTGCTGCACTGAGGTGATCAACATAAGTAAAGACGTAATGTGTAAAACAATTCTCAGGGTGGTGGAAAAAGAAAGCAGACATTAATTCTTTAAGTTCACTGGGTGTCCAGGAAATGTTTAATGAAAAAAGGTGACTCTAGGTTACTGAACTGATTTTTAAAGACTTTTAAAGGTATTCTATATAAAGTAATACTGTCCCTGAGGATAAGCTCTGTTTTCATGAACTAAGCATAAAAGCCTTGACATTTAGAGATGGCAGTATGTCAGTCGGAAGTGGCTCAGAATAAATCCTAGTAAGTATTATCAGCTTTTTAAAATGTTACAAACTACTGATATCCAGTGTGGAAACCATTTTAACTATTAAGCATTAATATATAAATGTAAACTACTTCAAGTCTTATCGTAGCTATGCTTTCATTCCAAACAAATTCACATATGCATCAATGCTTATAGACATTAACACTGTCTTTTTAACAACTGCTTTATATTTTATCTTGAAGGGACACATAGGTGTTAAAAACAATACTGAGTTGTGTGAAGAATGAGACAATGTTACTTGCCATTCACATAAGGTGCCCTTAATATAGTTCACTTCATGCCACTGACACAGAAAGCTTGCTCTATTGCTTGACTGCTGATTCTGTGAAACTTCTTGGAAAATGAGATATATATCTCTTGAGGCTGTCCCAAAGCAGAACACATTAAGATATAAATATTTATCATTATACATCCAAACTGTGTTTAAGTAATAGGAGTATGGGTGTAGAAAGGAGATAACAAGGTTTCTGTCTATATGCTGAAGCCAATTCAGAGAAAAAAGTTGAATCTCAGCAATTACCACTGCTGGTGTTTTCTGTATTTCAGATAAAGTATCACTTTATCTGAAGGGAAATGATAGTTTGTCACCCAAACAGAAAGTTCCAGCAGAAGTTACTGTAGAGAAAACCACAAGCTGGTTGGTAGGATTCCAGTTACTGCTTTGTATAATTCATTGCAAAGGCATTCTTGATCAGTGGAAGCAACAGAACAAAAACACAGACTATCACATTTCTTTATTTCCCCAAACTCAATATTTTCTCAATCCTAACATTAGGATTAAATTGCAAAAGAGAGAGAGAGCAAAAAGGGGGCTCAAAGAAAAATAGGGACTAATATATTCTTATATGTTAATGTTGGTTTCTCAAAAGATTTCTCACATCCAGGGTTGCCAACTCCAGTTTTGAAAAATTCTGGAGATACAGGTTAGAGCCTGGGGAAGTTGGGGTCTGGGGAGGGGGGGACACCTCAGTGGGATATAATGCCATACAGTCCACCCTCCTGAGCAGCCATTTTCTCCAGGAGAACTGATCTCTGTAGTCTGAAGTTCAGGTGTAATCCTGGCAGATCTCCAGGCCCCACTTGGAGGTTGACAACTCTTCTCTCAGACCCTCATTTGCAGTATATTACCCTCTCATAGGGCTAAATCAAGCTTGCCCAACTGCCAGTCTATCGTGACTTTCAGGATAGCAATACTAATCTATTTGGCTTTTAGTAGTAATCTTGAAAGAAACATGAGGGCAACATCATAACATGCATATAATCATAGCCTCTGGTGTATCTTCAAAATTACTTTTAGTAATTTTGTCCCTTTACTGTTCCCTTTTCTGGATAATAACAAATTCCTAATAGTAATTCATGGTGTGTTTTTTTTTTGTATTTTGAGGATTTGAATCCATTGGCACCTTAGAGACCAACAAAATTGTTCAGGGTATAAGCTTTCAAGAGTCAAAGCTACCCTTTTCCTGCTGTTCTACGGCAGTCCAACACTGCTACCTATCTGTATTTTTAAGGTTAATTAGCTTACTTTAGTGCATAAATGGGGTAGAGGTGGCAATTTCTCTGAGCAGTCTTCAGGAACTTCAACTAGTCCAGAACATAGTAGCAAATAATTCGGCCCACCCAGCCAGCAGTGTAGCTGCTTAAGGCTGGGGGCCGCCTTTTGCCTCCCCATAGGAAGAAGAGCTGACAGACAACTTCTCAGCCAAACGTGTGGATCCCCTAGACAAATACAGCCCTCCTGCTATACGGCGAAGTGCTATAGGCTTGGATTGGGGAACCATTTGCCTGGCCGGCCGGGTCCCAACCATGCGTGTGGATGGCTCGTGCCCAGGGCAGAGGGGCTAACCCAGACAGGTCATGGCAAAGGTCCAGGGTGACCCCAGGGCCTGAAGTGTACCGCTAGTTAGGCCCTTGCCGTGTATAAATGTTCAATGATATGTTGTTGCCAAATAAATATGGCCCATTAGTTCCCAACACTTGTGTCTGTCTCTTCTTTCAGTCTGGGGTGGCAATAGGATTCCTCTGCAGTAAACATGTTTCATCTGAGTTTGGCGTAACTTCAGACCAGGATTCCTGACAGACTGTTTTCTCCCATTGATCTGGAATGCAGGTCATCTATACCTTCTCTGAGTGTCCACCTTCAAAGGTTACCAGTGGCAACTCAAAATAAGGTATTTTGGTTATGGTGCTTCACCTCAGGAAAGTTTTTACCAGTGACTTCTGTTCAGTGTCAGTATTATCTGGCTTGTCTCAGGCATCAAGCATAAAACTGAATTCTGTTGGTCTTTGGTTTTTTATTCTTTTATATTGATGATTTTCTGGGTTTGTTTGGTCTTGCTTATTGTTGAGTCTTGTTATTTGTTGTATTAAACTGATTTCATGATTTTTCTAAACCCCTGAGGACTTTTGTAAGTGGGCCAGGAATATTTTAAATAAATAAATATAGATCCAGAAGTTTATAAACTTTGTGTTTTGTTCAGTTAATTTCTGACATAGAAGAACTGACAAAACAATTGTTTTCCATTGTTTGGGTAGGACATCAGTGGTAAGTTCCTCAATCCATTTGGTACAAACTATTCAAGTATTATTAAAGTGGGTATATGTAAGAACACTGCAGGCTTCTGATCTTTTCTTTTTTTAAGCCTCGGGCAAAAAATTAATTTGTTGATGTCTCTAAGACATCAAGAATATCTGGTCCAGATTCCATCAATCTTTCTACAAACCTGAAAAAACTGCTCCAAGTTTGCAGAAAAGTCTGAAATCTAAAAAATAAGAAGATACTTAGTGGGGTTAACGTCCCTTGCGAATAACAGAAGCTACACCTATAGCTTTAAGAAACAAATGAAAACAGGGGCCATTGCTAAGCAATCACAACTGTATTAACAGCCTTCAGACCTGGGTTTCTGTCTGTAAAAGGCAGGGCCTTTCCAGGGCTGTTTTGGCCTTTAAGGGAGGACTCATCTGGGCCAGGCCTGGAAGCAACCACTGGCTGATATTTCTATTCAAGTTGCTTGCTACTGTTCAACATAGGGTTGCCGGTCCCCACTGGTGGTGGGGAATCCCCTGCTCCCACCCTCCACCCCCAGTAACCTGGCTGGCGGGGAGAATGCACCTCCTGGAGTGCACTCCCAGGTGGAGCAGGGTGCTCTTGGGTTGTACGGCATACTTCTGCATACTGCAGTGGCCTGAGTCCGGACAGATTGGCCCCCCTGCAGAGTGCGGGAGTGCACCCAGGGAGGCACGTGACCTACATGATGATGTCACTTCATGGAAGTGATGTCATCACACGGGCCGGGAGCATGTGAGCAAAGGGAAAGCTGAAAAGTAGGTGCCAGGTCTTGGACCTCCCACATGGGGTGTCAGGGGATCTGGTAACCCTAGTTCAACAGCAGCCACCCCATAAAAGCCAGTGTGATTTAGTGGTTAGTGTTTCAGACTAGGATCTGGGAGACCCAGGTTCAAATCTCTACTCTGACATGGAACCCGGCAGGGTGGCCTTGGGATAGTTACACACAGCCTCACAGGGTTGTTCTGAGGATAAAATGGAGGAGAGGAGAATGGTGGAAGTTGCTTTGGGTTCACATTGTGGAGAAAGAAAGGATATAAATGAAGTAAATACATAATAAATATAGCTAGCTTGTTTTTCTTTGATTTTCCAAATTTCCCAGGCAGTGACCTGGAGAAGATAGCTATCAACCAGCAGCAGCCAGCCAGCTGCAAGGCCTGGCAGAACTGTGATTCTAGCTAATCCCTTCTCCTACCCTCCCTTCTTTGTGGTGGCGGGGCCCCTTTTTCCTACTCAAGTAGGATGGTTGGGGCATCTTGTACAAAGGCCTAAAAAATTTGGCCCCGTGGCTCCATTTGCTTGAAACTAGGGTGTTGTTTAGGCAGCACTAACTCCCCTGCAGTTTTGGTGTCATTGGGTTGAAAAACAGGCACTTCATCCCCTTTGAAAATGACCCTCACAGGGAATGTCAAGAGTGTTTTTCCCAGCTCCAAGACATGGAATCCTGAACAACCTCCCTCAAACCTGGCACAAATGGCAAAATACCTTTCCTGGGTTATAAGGTGAACTAGCTTACAAATAACCACACTTCTTTAAAAATATAAAGATGTTTGATTAGCAAACAGGAAAGAATAAACTTATTAAAATTCCAGTACAGTCTCAAGCAGGTCAAATAGCAAGAAAACTATAAAACTAACTTTTTACATAATACAAGAGATATTTGTAGTACAGATACTGTTTCTCTTCTAGGCACAGAGCAAATATCGGAATTGTAGCATGGGCTTTCTCACTAGTCAGCATACAAGCATAAGCAAAGAGGTGAATAGCCGAAATAATAACAGGTAGATATACATTGTGTAATAGTAAGTAAGCAAGTGTGAAGATATGGGGATTTGGGAATAGCTGGACTAATCTATACACTTAATTATAGAACTGGGCCTATGTAATCAGATGACCAACGGCAACCAATGAAACTTTCTACTTTTAGGAATTCTCAGAAGATACTAGTTGCTGGTCTTTCTTTTCCCCCTCCTAACTCTTAAATCACTCAGGCTGGTTCTTGAAGATATTTGATGTTGGAAGAGATAAGGCTAATTAGGAACAAGAGTCCTCAGGCCTGGTGGACCTTTAACCTGAATAGGCCAGTTAGCATTCACATTAACCCTGAGTAGAATGAAGGTACAGCTGCATCACAGGGAATAACAGCAGTATTGCAGTTCACTTTCCATCCCTCCTTCTTTATTTGTGAAAGGATACAAACAGATCACAAGGAAGGATGGCAAATGCAGTGGCTTCAGCAAAAATGTACTTTTTATTGTCAGTCAAGTACTGTAAGAGTAGGAAAATGAAATGAACACAGACCTTTTAAAAAAAATTGCCGATGACTAGTCAGTGCTCTTCTGCTAGGCTGCTGCTTGACCTCCACTCTGTCCTATAGGAAATGGTACATAGATATATGCCTGTGCCAAGAGGCACCTACTTCAGGGGTCTGTAAAACTGAACCTCTTTGTTCAATCTGTTTGATCTTTAAATCCAAGGGAGGATTATGTTTTGTGCAAATTTGGTGTCATTATCTTTATAAACAGCTATGTAAGACCCTCAGATACATTCCCCATTGAAAATAATGGTCCTGAAACTCTGGAGCCTGAAAAATTACATACATTTGAATCCAGAACCGATAAAGTCCTATCTGAAAATCAGCAACCAATGTGGTACCCTTTTATGAGATGGATGGAGATAAATAAATTCCCTTCTTATTTCTTACATGGTGAAGTTTTCTGGAAACAAGATAAAGACATTACTCAGATGAGCATCGGAATTTTAATGCCAGGATTTGTGTTCAGTGACACCTTGGAGATCAACAAGATTTTCATAGTATACGCTTTTGAGAGTCAAAGCTCCCTTCTTCAGATATGAAGAAGGGAGCTTTGACTCTCAAACTCTGAACATCTATGCACATTTACCCAAAAGAAATAAGAGTCACTCAGTAATGAAGCATAAATAGGAATTGCAGGATGAATTTACAGAACAGGATGAATCTACAAAACAGACATGTCCAACAAAAAATCCTAGAAGTCTTATTCTTTTTGTGAACTTTTCCTTCCACAGCCACAGAGATTAAGTTCTGTAGTTTTAGCTGGAGAGAGCATTCAGTCATAATACATGTGCCTTCCATTTCCTTTCCTTAGAGGCACAGGCAAAACAACACACACAAACATACATATTCTAATTCAAAATAAGTGCATTTGGAAGTAGGTCCTATTATTTTCAGTAGATCAAATAAGTGTGATTCATTTTGCACCATATAAATCTGAATTTTCAAGAGACACATTTGTGCTAACGAGGGTAGCTAAAGACTTTTCTTTCTAGGGTTATCTCCTCTCTCCTCCTCTTGGATTGTTCTTTATTGCTGATAAACATAGCATCATAGTAAATAATGGATGTTACATATCTCAGAATGCTATTGTTCTACAGACTCTGCCTCGCTTTTTATAAACCAGTGCAGATAATGTACAGTGAGTGACCCACTTAGTGTGGCCACTGATGGGAATTAAGAATAAAGGAGGGAATAAAGAAAGAAAAGTGGAAATGAGGGCTATGATGTTTGGTGGGGAGTTTGGATATGAAGTCCACATGCTGACCAAAGCATTGTTGACCCCTAATTGCTCTACTCTGGTGGGTCATCTTTGGATTGTATGGTGTTTTTATTATCAGATATTTAAATGGTGATTCTGTATTTTAATCTTCTTAGTGAAAATGTCCAGAAATTTTATTTTATTTTTAAATTTTAACTTGATGGACATGTAATTTTCTCTTGTATTTTTGCTATGGCTTTTTTGCTAGTGCAATAAAGATTGATAATGATGATGTGAAGAATCTATGCGGCAGGCAGACTATTAAGAAAGCAGAAATGAATCAGAGGCTAAAAGGGTGGAGAAAATGTGGCTGCATTGCCATGAATGGCCCAACCATAGGCCAAGGGTCAGTCTTGCTGCACAATCCCATACAGTTCTAGATAAAAGTAAATTCTCCTATGTTCAAAGAGGCTTAGTCCCAGATAACTGTTCACAGAACTGTAGCCTTGATTCATTTTGCTGCCTCCCCATATGGCCAGATTTAAAGCCACTGGTGACATACTAGTACTGCATGGGAAACTGATCAGATCAAAATAGGACTGTCCTTATGGAGAGGATGAATGATTGCCTTGGGTCTACGCTCAGGTTGCTGCAGTTTGGAGAGGAGTGTAGGACTGATTCCATAGCTTCTTGTTATCATAAACTAAAAAGTAGTGTAAAACATGTTTTTTTCTCCAATCTACCTTCCAGACATTAGAGGTTTGTATCCTTGAACCATTTTCTCAAATACTATTGAATTCAGTCTGATTTTAAAAAACCCCCAAAAACATAGTCCACGTGTATGCATCTTTTTGATAAAGGACTGTTTAACTGTTATATAATCATCCAGGAATCTTATTAGCAGAGGGGGATATTTTTGCCAGACACTTGTCATAGTTTAGTTCATAATATGCATAAGCATCTGCAATCTTTATATCCCTTGTATTTTTTAAAAAAATCTTGATGCGACATCCCCCAAAGGCCTCAGTGTTAGAGTACCGTTCTTACTTCAGGAGGCTTCCACTATGTCTCATGGTCTGTCACCTCTTGTTCCACCCATGCTACCTCCATCTGTGGGTGTGCTGGGGCCCCTCAGCTGAGTCCTCCAAGCCTGGTGTCTGAAACGCCACAGAGCAGGAACAAGGACTCCTCAGGCCTCTGCTGGGCTGGCTCCCCCTTTTCTGGACCCTTGACTTGCCTCTCACAGAGGAAGCTTTTTAGATCCCAGTGTACTGACTGCAGCAAATGGCCTCCCATAGTGGGGCATAGGCCATTCGTGGCTGTTTTGGCTTGTGAAATAAGAAGAAAGGCTGAATCTCCTCACATAGGTATCTTCTAGCATCTCTCTGAATGATTTCCTTACCTATTACCTGTATAGAAAAGCCCTCTAAATAATTCAGTTTTGCATAGATTGCAGAAAACCAGGGAAGTGGGAGCTTTCCTGACCTCTTCCGGCAGGCCATTCCATATGGTGGGAGCCACAGCAGAGAATGCCCATGTACAGGCAGCTGTTGATTTTGCAGGGTGACATGGCATCTATTGCATCACCAGGAAATTTGGATTAAGAGATATAGATCTTTCCTAAAGAGAGATCATTTGTAGAGACTTACAAATGATCTCTTCTAAAGGCTTTATATACAGGTTGAATAAAATGGGGGAATAAGGTTGCACCCTGTGGACCCCTGCAAGATATTTCCCACACTGAAGTTCTTCAAGAGCAACCATTAGTATCTATTTCATGAGAAACACTCTACAATCCAAGGCACAGCCACTGATACCCAGTTCTGCCTCCAAATGCCTCAACAGGATGGCATGATCTGCTGTGTAAAAGGCTACAGATAGATCCAGGAGAGCAACAGAGAAGCATGGCCTTTGTCAACATTTAGATAGAGGTCCTCAACTAAAGCTAATAGAGCCATCTCCTTTCAATGGCCCAGCATAATACCAGACTGAAATAGGCCCAGAACACCAGTGTTATCGAAGAAGATCTAGAGTTGGTCTACTACTGCTCTCTCTCTCTCATTAACTTTGCCTAGAAGGGCAATTTTTGGCCACATCATTTTTGTTCAACATTTTCTAGTAAAAGTAGAGGCTAGGTATGTTAAAGCATGGGTTGTCTGTGTTTAACAACAACGTGAAATCAGAGGTCTCTTTCAGACGCTGAGTTTAATGTTTTCTAAGTCTTAGGAGGAAGCAACTATATAACACAGCTATCATCCCTTCTTCTTCTTCTTTCACATTAAAGTTGACTACATTATCTAGTCTCCTATAGTGCTTTCTTGACAAGGACTTTGAGAAGTTTAGGGAAGGAAGACAACTCTAGTTTTTGGTCATTTCTGAGAGAAAATAGGTTTTAGATGGGAATTGACATATAAGAGAAGATCAAGACCTTAGTCTTGGTTTTAGATTGAATAAGTGCAGGAAAACTTTCACTAGACCAACTTGCAAAGAATAAAATAATTCTGGACTTTATCTGATTTACATTTCTTCAGCCCCAGTAAGACAATTATAAGCAGTATATAGCATGATTTGTTCCAGTTATACCATAAAGAGGAATCAACAAAGAGGACCTTAAAACAAATTCTCCTCCTCATCATCATTGCATGAATACATGCCAGCAAGTTGCATTTGACTTATGGCAAACCCAGCAAGGGGCTTTCAAGGCAGGTGAGAAGCAGAGCTGGTTTGCCATTGCCTTCTTTAGTGGTTGCCCATCCAAGTACTCACACTGCTTAGCTTCTGAGATCTGATGGGATCGGGCTATACCATGCTGTCTTTCCCTCCCATCACCACCAAATGCAATTGGAAAACCAACAGCAAGGAATGGTTTGTCAAAGCAATAGTGACCAGACATGTGTGTTTCAAGAACTAAATCCATTGAAGAGGTGAGGGGTCTGGAGACCAAGTCCTATGAGGAAAAGTTGAAGGAGCTCAGAATGTTTAGCCTAAAGAGGAGACGACTGAAAGGTGATATGATAACTCATCTTCAAGTACTTGAAGGGCTGTCATATAGAGGATGGCGCGGATTTGTTTTCCACTGCCCCAGAATGTCAGGACAGAACCAACAGATTGAAATTAAGTCAAAAGAGTTTTTGGCTAAACGTTAGGAAGAACTTCCTGACAGAGCAGTCCTTCAGTGGAACAGGTTTCCTCAGGAGGTGGTAGGCTCTGAGGTAAGGCAGGAGGGGAGCCACAGAGGTCAGACTGGAGAGTCATGCAAGATCCAGCAGGAGGCAAGGCGGCTCAGAAAGCTTCCCGCACTTTGCATGCCCTCGGCTCTCCAGCACCTCTCCTGCCATCCACCCACCCACCTCTTTTTGCTAGTGCCTGGCTCTCTGGACCCTCCCAGCAGGTGAAGCAGGCACAGGGCACGTGAGGCACAGGAAGCTTCCTGCACTGCCGCTAGCGGGAGCACTCCCAACTGTCCCGGCTACCGGCAGCTTTGCCAGCTGCTGGTGAAATCGCATAAGGGGGCTTGGAGCAGCAGCAACTGCCAAGGGCTCCCTTTGGCTGGCAGAAGGTGAGCTCCCTGTACCCCACCACCAGCGGGCTTTGCTTGTAATAAACATATATTGTAAATACTAGCAATCTCTATGCAGGCACTCTTCCTCCAACTCTGCAAGTTGGGCGAGTGTTATATTGTTAATTATGTGGATTCCTTTGGTAAACTCCAGCCCCTGTGACTGGGAAGGAGATGAGCTGTGGTAGTCAGAAAAGACACCTACACTTCCCATCAAAACTTTCAGGAACCTGACTCGTGTCCGCTTCATCTCCGGCATCACTTGTAGCTTGGCTCTCAGCTACCCAATCAGAGGCCCTGGAGCAGCCTGCCACTCACATTTCTCTGATTCTGAGATGGATTAACTCTTAACAGTCCTTCAAATTTGTGTGTTCTGTCCTTCCATGCTTTCTTTAAACATGCAGACAGTCACACATCACACTAAACATCTGATCCCAAGGATGGCTGGGAGGCACTTTGTTCAGGGTCCTGTACAACTGGATCCCTTGATGCAATTCTCTTGAAACTTGTAGGGTCTTTAGTGGATAGGTGGGATTAGGTTCCCTTAATTTTTGGAGTAATTTGTTTGAAAAACAGACACTCCAGTCCCCTAGAAATAGTCTCCCATGAGGGACAATGGAGCCCCAATTTTTGGACTTCCAGCCCCCCCTCCCAGAATTTGAATGCCAAAACTTTATGGGGGGGCCCCTAGAATACTGATATGGAACCCATACCTGAAACCCAAATCCAAAAAAGTATTCATTTTTTAAAGTGCCTATCCAGTACTAATATAGGTCACCGTTAGTTCATCATTAACTAATAAACCAATGGAATGAGCCACAGAGAAAATTTAAAATGAAACATATGCATTTTACAGTGTTCGTATAATGCCAGTGGAAAGGGATTTCCATTTGGAAATGCTGGATAACTGTTCAGAAATACTTTATCTCCCAAGATGTAATCTACTGATTTCAAGCATTAAACAGATCTAAATGTATCACAAAGCATGATGAAAAAGTGGCAATTGCAAAATGCACTATTATGGTGCAGTTCTTTTGATTTGAGTAGCAGGTGGGATGAATAAAAAACACATTCGATGTGTACATTTTTGTGCTATGATTATGGTGATGGCTTTAGATCAAGCACAGTTGTACAATTCTTAAAATTGTACACATTGGGCCCAAATTATATTTGGAGATGGTATTTGCTATAAGAACAAAAATGTATCATGTAGTAACTCCAAATAGATTGCAAGCACTGTAGACACTGATTGTTTTACTGTGCCTTGACTTAATTCATAGATCTAACTTAAAAACCCTACAACTTTCCAGATGCTAGCATATTCACTAAAAAGGATAAAATAATGCCAACATTATTTGGCTTTCCTGGTTTGTCCTTAAGTGTAACAGAAAAAAACCTGAGTTTCTCAAGCCTGCTTACTGTCCAATGTTGGCCTATTTTCCAACTTTTTATTCTTCTTAATTTTAATCAAGATTAGAAAATCATATTCCCACAGAGAGAAATGTAATCTAAAATTGGCACAGCTAGTATTTGCTGGGGATGCAAGGAGAGAGAGAGAAAGATGCCTCATTTGCTTTTAAAATTGATACATTGAATATAGCACATGTAGGGAAGAATTAACTAACTGTAGCAAAATGTTTTTCTCAACTGTTTCTCTCTGCTGGAAATCCCACTATCAGACTTTAAAAACAAAGATAATGAGAAAGGCCTGTAAGCTGCAGAAAGGCATGGACGATCCTTAATCATTTCAATATCCCTTAAATACAAATATTACAAAGCAGAACAGTCTCTTTCTTATCCCCAACTTCATATTGAAATATATTATTTTGCCATTATAATATATTTCTTTTTTTGGTTAGAGGTATTTTTACAAGGATCTGTCACTTGGGAGAGGAATCTAAATGACAACAAACAGAACACTGTGGCACTTTGAAGAAGAAAACATTGCCAACAGCACAGTGCATAAGAGTAAGAGGTAAAACATGGAATACACGCTGGTATCTGACAATAGTAGACACGTGGGAGTTGAGATTCAGGACATCGAAGACTTGATACATGCAGGAAGATGAAATTAGGTCATCATTTGCTAAGGAAATTAATATTGAAAGCATACCAGGAAGGCCCAGAAACTGAATAGGGGTGTGCAATTTGTATACCAAATATGTACCAAATAATTGCTGGTTCAGTATTATTGGGGTATAACATTAGAGAATCTCCAATAAAACTGGGATACAGATTAAATCCATGCTGGATAAACCCAAATGTATTTGAGTTCATCCGGAAAACACAGCTACAGTCTTTTTAAAGCTGGCTAGCTATTGTTTTCTCACCCCCCTCCAATTTTCCATGGTTTTCCTGAGCTTTTCATCCCAGAGGAGGGGGCGGTGAAGTAAGAGGGAAGAGAGTGAGTGAATGAGTGAGGTGTCCCCCCTTTGCAAGATCCCCAGCCTTGTCTGGCAATGCTTTGATGTTGTTAGTTTGTTCTTTTGGACTTACAACACTGTCCTTCCTTGCTTCAGTTTGGTTCAGTTTGGTTTTTGATATCAATTCTGTTGGGATTCTGTGTTTTCACATTGTTCTAGTGGGATTCTCTGGTATGATGCTGGTTCCTTTTGTCTCAGTTCTGGTTAGATTCTCTGGTTTGATGTTGTTCTGGTGGGATTCTTTGCTGTGGTGCTGGTTCACCTCACTTTTGGTAGTATTCACTGATTTTACATTGGTTCTGGTAAGTTTTTTGGGGGGGGTATAATGCTGGTCCCCTTGCTTCAGTTTGTTTCTGGTTTGTTTGTTTCTCTTGCTTCAGTTTGGTTCTGTTAGGCTTTATTGATTCAGCTTGCATTGGGACATGCATTGGTAAGTGGCTTTTGGTCAAGGATTGGCCCATTGCTTAAGGTTTATTTTTACCTAGAAAGCCTTGGAGATGTTTCCGGTATAGGAAACAATGGAGAGTGACTGGGGGCACTTCATTCAGGGACCCGTAGAACTGGACCCTGGAACCAATATTCCTGAAACTTAGGTAGCATTAAGTGGACAAATAGGACTGGGTTCCTTGAGAATTTGGTGAAGTTTGCTTGAAAAATGCCCCCCAGCCCCCAAAATACTTTTTCCCATAAGGAATAATGGCAGAATATATTCAATATTCCTGGGTAAAGCTGAACCCTTTTAAGTGGGAAGTTGGGATTTGTTAACTATTCCACTGATCACAAACCACAATTTATCTATATACTCAACGAGCTACTTTGCATTATTTAAATAGTCTTGCAAGTGAAGGTTTTTAGAGTCAAAGCAATACCTACAAATATAGAGTGTAGAGATGTGAGCTTCAGGTTTCTAGGGGTTTAACCCGAATCAGGCCTGATTTGGAAAGATTCAGGATTCCCAAATCAGCCCCAGCATTGGCTGGGAGACCTCCAAGGATTGCTCTGCAGAGGCAGCCAATGACAAACCACCTTTGTTATTCTTTTGCCTTGAAAACCTCAGCAGGGATCACCATAAGTCACCTATGGCTTGACAGCACTTTTCACCACCATATTACATTTGTATTGATTCATGAACTGGAGCTTGATCAAAAGAATCACTGTGTGATAGTAGACTTGTAGAAGTGAATTACAGCCATTAGGTCCAGTGTAAAGCTTTGTATTATAGAATATACTATCAGTTGGTGGAAAAGCCATCATCAACTACTAACATATTCTACATGAAACTGAAATGCCTGTATATGGATAGAGCACTTCCTTACAGATAAGAATTGAAGCCACTGTATCCACAGGGCTTCATATCGCGCTCATTTAGTTCTGTGGCATTCGATCTAAGCTGAATATGTAACAAAATTGAACAAAATTGATATTCATACAGAGTTCCCACACAAACTATTCTTGGACCATTTTATGGCACTCACATGAAAACTACCTTATTAGGGATCCCAGGCATGCTCCCGGGGGAGCATGATGACGTCACTCCCAGTATGAACATGAAAGCTTGCTCTGTAAGGCGTGTAATGATGGGAAGCACAATGCTGCATGTTTCTTTGACTTCTCACGACAGATTGCTTTGTCACAGATATAATAAAATTTTGTCCTCTTCAAGGGCCTCAGTCCATTCCCAGCTCCCCTTTTGAAAATATATGGGAAATCAGATTATTTCCTCTTCCTGCTTCCACCCTATAACCCTTAACCAAATCATGTATTTATCAATTTCTTTTTCACAAGGAGATGTCAATAGTAGGTGAAGAAGCCAGTAATTTTCTAATATAATTTGTTCATATCAGTAACATACTGATGAGAGGAAAATTAAGCTTTTAGTGAATGGGCATACATGCACATGTGTGCCACAACTAGACTCCATCTTGTATCTCTCCAGTCCTTTACTTCTACTTGGAGGATTG
Organism: Eublepharis macularius; assembly: GCF_028583425.1. Taxonomy (NCBI): domain Eukaryota; kingdom Metazoa; phylum Chordata; class Lepidosauria; order Squamata; family Eublepharidae; genus Eublepharis; species Eublepharis macularius. Next base: position 78,219,257 of record NC_072792.1, on the reverse strand, counting down.
AGGAGGATGTCACCTGAGACCCAATATTCTTCCAGAGTATTCTGTGCAGCCTTATTAATGTCCACTGAAACAAGCTGCTTGAGATTGTGAGTTTAATAATTTTGGCAGCCTTTGCTTGATGTCTCTAACCCTCTTCAGTTATTACATGTACCAGGAATGAACATTATCCACAATTATCTTAAATTGTGCAGCTACTATTTCATCTGAACAGAGCACACGACATGAAACCCTTTTTAATGACTGAAAAGAGCTACAGGTAATGCTTCATACCAATGCCATGGATCTCTGAATAAAAAATCTGGTAAACAGGCAATTCAGTTGCTTTCAAGAAGTTCTCTCTCTTGAGAATAAAGAGCTGCCTTTTTGAAACAGCCTTGGTAACAGTCCACAACTGAGAATCCCAGGACAATTTGATAGTATCACATACTTGAGGGAATCTATGAAAGTATGAAGAAGACCCTGCTGGTTTCTAGTAGACAGCTTGGCTATAAGAATACTGTTTAAAATAGACCCCCCCCCCATAGGAGTATATCTTTTAGCAAAAAAATCAAGTTGAGATCAACAGATGTAGTATACTTTACAGAATCTTTGCTATATTAACCACTGTGATTACATTTAGGTGTGTTTATGATTAGAGTCCTCCAACTTTTGAAGGCCCTCGGCACTAGCTTTTAGGGGTATGTGTAACAAAATTCTTAAGCTGTAAAAATCATGAAAAAACCTGTTTTTGAGCCTTACTTCTGTTGGAAATACAATGTCTTGTGTACAGAGAAGGCAGAAGACACAGAATACCTTCAAGGGGCAGCGGGTCTGACAGTTAGATAGATGGCAGAGTGGGATCCTCCTTCCCTCCTTGCATGTCTCCAGATTGGTATTCTTAGGCTTCTTCCTGGTTCTTCCCGGAAGTCCCTATCTCCCAGTTTAGTAAAGTAGTTATCTCTTCTGTTTCTCTCCTTTCTGTCAAAAGTTTTAGTTCCTGAATAAACTCTCTTCATTCACTCCTAATCAGACTCAAGATCATTCCTAAGATATATCACAGCCTACAGCTTCCATCTCTCCAGAACAGAGATGCCGGCCGGGGCTGCTTGGTAGTCACGGGAACTCCTCTGCCAAATATTTCATGATATTTTTCAATTTTGAGAGCTTTTGACTGTGCTACCTCACAGCAGCACACAGACACTTCTTGGTTATCTCTGGGTTTTTTCTCTCAATTTTCTTTTCTCCAGCCAACCAACCACATTTATTCCTTCCAACAGAGCACAGAGCTGTCTCAGCCAATCAGCAAAGCCCCAGGGAGAACAAGTGGAAGACAAGTTGTTTTTCCATGGTTTATTCTGGGCAACTGGCAGCATTTATCAGCACAGGAGCTGGGCCAGCCAATAACCACAACCTTAGGTGGATATGGAAGACAAAGCACACATTGTTTTTATGTTCTGAGTTCCTGGACCACCAGCTGTATTTCTTCCTTCCAACTGGATCCATGATCCCAGAGCAGTACTAGCCAATCAATTGTTTGGTGCAGAACATTGAACATTGAATATAATTAGATACTGCATCTCATCACATGCAAGAATGGCACATAGGAACTTTTTTTCCTGCCTTCTTAAAAGGACCTCAACAACAGGACACTACTAATTACTTAATCATTTTATTCCCCTTATCAAATACAAGAAAAAGAAAAAAGTAAACATAAAGCAAAATTTATTTTCTAAATATTGCTGGCTAGCACAAGCTGGTGGTGCTGTTCTGCTCTCCTGCTTGGACACTGGCCTGCTGTTAATGACTTGCTTGCAGTTTCCTGTAATAGGAATCAATGAAACGATGACTGTGCTACTGCCACTTGCCTACTTCAGGGTCTATTAACACCAGCCTTCTTGTTTGTGTGTGCTGGAAACTTGGTGAGTTGATGGTTCAGAGGAAGGGCTGTATTCTCTGCAATTTCAGTACTGCTGAATGCAAAAACAGTTGCTCCAGAATCTCAAATTGGTCCCCTCTCCATATCCCCATTAAAAAGAACAGTCCTGAAATCCGTGAGCATGAAAGAAAACTAAGCAATTTCAAGTTTGACCCGGTAATGCCCCACAGGAAAACCACCCAATCATGATAGACATTTCACTAAGCAGCCATTTGAGAACAGAATGGTAATTTTCTAAATGCACATCCCTACTAGCTATTACTTTTCATCTCAACATTGCCACTCCTTAAGCTGTTTGAATGCTCATGATTCTGTATTGTACAGGGAATCAGACCTTGTCCTTCTCCCAAGTTTTCTGGTTTGAGAAAAGAAGGGTTGCGCTTAATACTGGGCTTTATAGTCATTCAGAAAGATTTCAAAGCACCAAGTGCTTTCAAATCCCAATGGAAAGGAGATTGCCCTTCTCCACTAGGGAAGAGGCAGAGTATATCTCCTGCCTAGCACCAAGTGAGAGACACTTCAGCTTTTTAAACTGACGTATTTCATGTCATATTGGGGCTGTGAAAGTCCTCACCACAGAGACATTCATAATTGCCAGCAGTGACTTTACGAATGTTAATAGAACCCTTATGATAGTTTTAAAAAGCAACCAGGTACCCTATATTTCATTTCAGATTAATTATGAATTTGAATGCTGAATAAAATAGATAAAGGAGGGTAGAGTGGGTGGGTGGTAATTTGGCTGACAACACAAACACTCTCTTCAGGAAAATGCTGCAAATTAGGAACATTGTTTTTCCTTGATGTTATGGCTGGTAATCTGCTGAGCATCTCCTGAGGAGAACTGAAGTTGTTCCTATCAATAAACCATGTTTAGAAAAAGAGTCCTAATTGTGTTCAGGACAGGAGTGATGGAGGAAAATGTTTTGACAGTGTGAAAATTTATATGAAGTAATCTATTAAGCTCATATCATTAACTACATGATCTCCAAGTTATAAACACAAGCAGTATTACAGACAAGGATTGGATCACAACATTTTGGATATGGCCTGGCAGTTTTGACTTATTTTTGTTCTGAAGACAGCAAATGAAGTGGAAACAATCTAAACATGAAATCCTGTTTTAATTAGAAATGCCAACAAGGAGTGGTTCTTCAGTGGAACAGTCTTCCTCAGGAGGTGGCGGTCTCACCTTCTTTTTAAGTTTTTAGAAGAGGCTTGATGGCCATCTGACCATCCTAATTCTATGACTCAATACGAATTTAGGCAGATTGTGAGAGGGAGGGTAGGAAGGGGTCAGCAAGTGGTAGGCTCTCATGGCCTTTTCTTTTATGCCTAGGGTAATGCTGATCTCTTCTTTGGGGTCAGGAAGGAATTTCCCTCAGGCCAGATTGGCCAGGGATCCTGGAGGGTTTATGCCTTCCTCTGGGTATAGAGGAGGGGTCACTGGGGAGTAGGGAGTAGATAGTTGTGAATTTCCTGCATTGTATAGGGGATTGGACAAGATGACCCTTGGTGTCAATTCCAGCTCTATCTTTCTGTGTTCTATGTTCAAGTCAACACACATGTAAAGATAAATCAAGTATATACTGTTCACAGACTGTACATGCAGTCACTGTAACTTGTGAACAGGGCTAGTTATTATAATTTTGATGTTTAAATGTTTAACAATAACTTGCAGGCATTAAATATTACGATTACAACATTTGACACACATCAATCACGTTAGCAGTATGCACTTTTATAGTGTAGGTTAATATGAAATCAAGATAATTGTTTGTATATAATATATCTAGAGTGAGAGCTGCTGTAGCAGAATGGTTAAGTGGTTGGTTTGAGAGAATCAGCACTCTGATGGTTCAAATCCCACTACTGCTATGAGCTCAGCAGGTGGCCTTGGGCAAGCCACTTCTGTCAGGCCCAGCGCCCAGCTGTATTTTGGGGATAATAATAATACTGACTTTATTCACTGTTCTGAATCGGGCACTAATCTGTCTAGAACAGCAGCATATAAGAACAGTAATTACACACACACACACGCACAAATTATCTACATATGTGCTTGCATGATTGTATATAAATGTACATTTATATAAATATTTGTGCATGATTGACATTAAATATTCCCCTAATTATTCTAATTGCAAGTGCACACCATAGATTATTTAACTTGTTCACAGCAGAAACTATCTGCATCTGTTGTCATATCTGAAAAGGAAATAACATCTTATGAAAGCACCATAATTAACTACTTATAGTTACTATGGAAACCAAATGGACTCACACATGCACCACAGCTGTATGTGATTGCATAGCTGATACTTCCATTGTTCACACTGCTAATTTTAGAAATGTTTTCTTTAAAATATTATTTTATTTGGCTGGATTATACACTCAGTGATGTTCCTGTGTTCTATGTGAAGTTTATTATTTATTCAGTACTGGGTTCAAAATGCCTATGCAGTCAAGTGATTTATGTGATGAGATGCTTTCAAACATTATGGCCTCTGTCACATGAAAATAAAATTGTAGTGTCTTTTACTTTATTTTCAGATCCGGGGCTTCCAAATGACCTCCTCTCTATTAGTGGTTTATGGGTCAGTGGATCTTACCCATTTGGGTTTTTTATCATGAGTTTCAGCCTGTTGTGCATGTGTGGAAGGTAGGTGTTGGCTGCACATGTCCCTTGCTCTTTTCAAGGGGGGCTGGGGAAACAAGGCTTTGGGACAGCATTTTTTGCACTTAATGGCAGCAAAATTGCACAGAATCCGCCCTCAAAATCATTGACCCACTAAGTTTGAGCACAAACACAACAATGGGCTTTATTGTTTATGGACCCTGACACAAGATTCTGCTTTATGATAATGCCAAGAAATTACCTGCTGTTGTCTGTTGATTTTTATTTATTTTTTATTTATTTTCATTATTTATAGTCCTCCTTTCTCATTAAGATTGCCTGTACTGTGTGAGTCAGTACAGGCAATTTCAAAGATATTGCATGAAACATGTAATAGGGTATATAGAAGCAAATTTGCAAAGATTTAAAAACAGTAGTTTCATTCCTATGATGAGGGTGAATCCTTCCTTTAGAAGCTCAGAAGGAGCTGCCCATCAGAGTGGATGCGATGGATCTGACCAAACTCCATCCTTACCTCTGATCTCTGATATCCGGAACTGAGAAACCCAGGAAGAGCATTGTAGAACTATTCTCAGGCTTCAAAAATAAGAGTGAAGTGTTCCCAATAAAGGCCTTTATCCTAGCATCAGATTTCTTGCCACAGTGGAGGCTTTCCTCTGCGCACCTGTTGTTCTTCAAAAGGTACTGTTTTTTGACCAGAGTAGATCATAAAGTAGATCATATATTACCATGATCATTTGTATTTGGTCCTTGATCTATCTTGTCTGAACATTGGGCCATAATGTTTTTTCTCACCATACCCAAAATATGATCGAGCACTGGCAGAGAAATGTGTGTGTGAGTGTGAGAGAGAGACCATGCTGTCAACATAGGAATCTGTGTTATTTTTCACTGAGAGCCTCTTACACCAGTGATTCCTCTCCTTCCTAAAAATGTCCACCACACTGAGACTGAAAATGGGGGAGGGGATCCCTTTGGCTTTGTTAATAGGACATTGAGGGAATGAGAGATGATCCTCTTTCTTTTCTCTCTTTTTTTACTAGTCTTCATTTTTCAACTAAAACAACCCAGAATTGAAGGAAAAAGAAATTAAACTGAAGTCAAAGCCACAGTCTCAATAAAGAAAATGAAAGGAGCCCAGTCTTAAACCAGACCAGTCCACAGTCTGATTTGGAAAGACTTCACTATCTGCATGGAACTGTGCACAGCCCTGTTATCTCCACTCATTTAACACTGGGTTAAAAGTTTTAATCAGGGCCCAGAAAAGACAAAGAAGTCTTTTCTGGGCAAGATGAAGTGTCTCTAGAGCCAGATCGACCGGGGGGGGGGCAGGGGGGTAGTCTGCCTCTGGAGTTGCCAAAGAGGGGGCGCTGGGTGCAGCTGCCAGCCACTGGGAGGGTTGGGAGGCCACCTGTGCCATTCGCCTGCCCTGCAGGACAGGGAGTGCGCAGCAAGCTGGCCGCCCCCTCAGCGGGGCAGCCGAATGGCATGGACAGCCTCCCAGCTGCCCGCACTGCCGCCACCAGCTCCGTGGCGCATCGTGTGCCAGGGCAGCCGGCTTGCTGTGCGGACAGCATGCTCCGCCCCTGTGTGATGACATCACAGAAGTGATGTCAACACGCAGCGCCAGGACCACGCACGCTGTACGTGTGTGCAGGCGGCCAAACTTGGGTTGCCCTGGGTGCTGGCAACCCTAGATCCGGCCCTGAATCCCAGGTAATCTGCTGCTTACATCCCTCCCCATTTCCAAGCACAATTCCCCCATGCTATTCTAAGCTCCCTTTTATTGCTGGGGTGCTGCATATCTAGTTCATTTGCTATTGGCTAGATGTAGTAACTAAAAGAGGAAGGGAGGGCAGGATAAAAAGCTTAGGGCAAACCAAGCCTTGCCTTGGTTAAGTATTTGCTGTTTCCTCCCTCCTTTCTGTCTAATTCCTTAATTGAATTTCTGAATTTGAGATTATTATAAATTAATTCTATGTTTAATTTCTTGGACAAAATATGCCTTTTACAGGCCTCATCCTGTTTTTCTCATGTCAAGTGTCAGCTATGCTTTTCCTAACTCTTTTGATTCAGCCACTTTGATGCATCCCCTAAACTATCCTCTGAAATAAGATAGTTGTTAGTTGTTTTACAGTCCCATCTCTCCAGCCTGAAGAGTGGCTGAAGCACACTTTTGCTTAATGAGTCATCCATAGCAAGAAGAAAGGATGTGAAAAAATGGCAAAGAAAGAGACTAGATCCTTTGAAAGCAGCATCCATAACTGAATGCAACCAGGGTGGCCTCATTCTCTGCTTTCCTCTCAACTAGAGGTGGGCACGATCCAAAAAAAAATTACTGATCAAGGTGATCGGGGATAGGCACTGGCAACGACCCCAAATAACCGATCCACACCGATCATCTCCCGTTTCCGATCCGTGGATCGGATTGGGGAGGCCAAAGTGGAGGGGCGCCCTGCTGTTCCCAGCGATGTGGGAAGGTGGGTGGTGGCGGCAACCGCCAGGCATGGTGGGCACGGGGAGGCGGCAATGAGCCACCTCCCCTCAGGGAGGGGACGTTCACACACACACACACACACTTAGAGCAGGGGGGGAGTTTTTAACCCAGCGACGAACTGCCTCCCCTCAGGGAGGGGAAGTTCACACACACTTAGAGCAGGGGGGGAGTTTTTAACCCGGCAATGAGCCACCTCCCCTCAGGGAGGGGACGTTCACACACACACACACACACACACACACACACACACACACACACACACACACACACACACACACTTAGAGAAGGGGAGAGTTTTTAACCCAGCGACGAGCTGCTTCCCCTCAGGGAGGGGACGGACACACACACACACACACACACACTTAGAGCAGGGGGGGGGAGTTTTTAACCCGTCTCTGCCTCTCCAAATAGAGAGAGAGAGAAAAAAAAGCAGGGACAGAATCGATGTATTGTCGAAGGCTTTCACGGCCAGAGAACGATGGCTGTTGTGGGTTTTCCGGGCTGTATTGCCATGGTCTTGGCATTGTAGTTCCTGACGTTTCGCCAGCAGCTGTGGCTGGCATCTTCAGAGGTGTAGCACCAAAAGACAGAAGTCTCTCAGTGTCTCGCGAACGCCATTATCGTGGGTATTTTTCTATCGTAATGCCAATCGTGCCCATCTCTACTCTCAACATGTAAAGCTTAAGAGAATTAGTATTTAGATAGATTTAGTATTCAAATAAATAACAAAGAAGTAGGATTGCCATGAGTGTCACTTAATGCTTTTTTCCCCTTGCAGCACGATGATGTTATTTCTAAGAGTGACGTCATCATGCAAGCCGCTGAAGTGCTCTTAAGCTTCACGCTGAGCCAATTCGCCCCCCCCCCCACAGGCCAAATCGGCCCAGCGTGAAACCTGGGAGCATTCCTGAGACCTGTGCAATGATGTAATTCCTTTTCCCCCCACCAGCCAGATAAATAGTGACAAGAGGAGAAGGAGGATGCTGGAAGAGGAGAACCTCCACCTCCACTGGGGAAATAGCAACTCTACAAAGAAGTAGTATGAACTACAGTTAAAAATCCATTGCATGCCATGACTTGGAATCTAGAACCAACTGGAATCCCAGTTTACATTTATCAATAATAAACAAAAGTTGATAGGGCAGTCTGCATCTGTCAAATATAAAACTTGAATTTAATCAAACTATGATTTATTAACTGATGTATCAGGATATCTGAATGTAAGCATTGTAAGATAAATTGGGTATATAAATCCGCAGTGTAAAAACAGATCTGTTTGAGTGTCCCACAATATAAGCAAATTATGTTGCTTATGTTAAGCTCATGCGTTGTGCTTGCAGCAAGTAAATAGACAACGATCTAGTAAATGAGAATATAAATGAGAAACCTGATGTGATGCACTCAGTTTCCTAACTCTTTTTACAGTGCAATCCTAACCCCCCAGGCTGCGCCGTCGCTCGTGCGCCACTGTAAATGGGGCGGCGCTGGATGGCACCCTAATGACTTTCGCAGGATAGTCCCACCAGCGCCCGAGCGTGGCAAGGTGAAATGCAGCAGCCCCCTGGGAGGTCCCGCCCACCGTTCCCCTGACAACCCCACTCACACCAGCCAATGGCCACACCCCTTCCCTCACATCCAGGTGAGAGAACAGCAGTGGCACAGCCAATGGGGAGGCCGCGATCCCCCCCGCCGCCACTGCCGCCGCCAATAGGCCCCCGTCAGAGGGCAGGCATCCCTGCCAGAGAGGGGGCAGAGGTGACAGCGAAGGTCCAGATCAAACACCCCCCCCTCGCCCATCCAGCCCCCATTTCTGATGAGGGCCAGGCCGGTAGCCACAGCTCAGTGCGCCTGCACATACCCACTTCCACTGCCATCACCAAAAGAAAAAGGTTCCCCCCCCCCTGAAAAGTAGTGCCAGACAGTAGGGAGCTGATCTCTGTTGCTTGGAGAGCAGTTGTACTTACAGGAGATCTCCAGCTACCACCTGGAGACCGGCAACCCTAATCAGTCCCCAGGTTCCAGAGAAGCAAGTTCCGGAGAAGCAAGACAGGAACGCCCATTGGGAACCACGTGGGAGGCCGTGAGGCCATTTGGAAATGAGGGGAATGATACGCACGTTCAGACTTGCTGCCGTGCAACGGGAACACATCACTGCATCTCTACAAAGCGAGAGTGGGGGCTGGACCTTGACAGCCATGTCCCAGTACTGGGGAGATGCCCCCCCAGAGTGAACAGAGAGACCCTCCCCATGCCAAGCCCATCCCTGCCTCCGCAAACTCCCCCCCACCCCCTGGCAGCAGCTTTCCACCTGCACCCCGTCTTCCTGGCTTATCAGATGCCAGCCACTCAGCCTATCAGAGAATGAAAGTCCTCAGTGCCTCCCCCCTCCCTGCAGGCATTTATGGGCCATGGTTCAGTTCCCACCCCTCTGCCTGATGTTACATTGGGGGGAGGAAGGGGGCGGGGAGGCTGAATGGGGTCTGCTTGATACATTTGTGGGGATGTGCGAGTGGAAATGTGTGATGGGGGTGTTGGGGGAGGAGCTAAGGACAAAGTCAAGCATGCAAACACAGAAGTTTGTTGTTTTGCAACTCGTTTTATTAAACTGGAAAAAGTGCCCTTGTTTCTAGGCTGGAAAGGGAGCCAAGGCGTTTCGCACAGCCCTCCTTCTTCCTCCCAGGGACGAGGCTGAGATGCGGACTGCGGTGAGATATTGCTTCCTGGGCTGGATCCGCATGTCACTCTCAGAGGATTGGGGGGTGGGGCGGGGAGGAGCGGACATGCTCAGGACGTGCCTGCAAGAAAAAGACACACATGTGGGCTTTGCCTCGGTCCACAGCCAAGGCAAACCCCACACTCCAACATCTGAAAAGATGCACATAGTAGAGAGCAGCAGCGGCAGCGACCAGCTGATGTGAGACTGTCTGGCGAGGATGCACTCTGCCTTGTGGTGCTTTTACCTTTAAGGGAGGAAACGAGCTGGTAGTTACAAACACCTGGTCAAGAGTAGTTTTCGAGGCAACTGCCTCTGGGGTGGGCAGGGAGTGCCACCATCGCCCCCTCCCCTGCTGAGCCTCACCTTAAGAGGCTAGTGGTCAGATGGGTTCAGGGGACGGGGAGGTTAGCACTAATCAGCGGGACGGGTTCGCAGTCACCTCATCTCCTCCTTACCTGTCAGCACTCCCTCGTTCCTTACCGAGCTGGAACTTCAGAGTCAGGACACCTGCAAGGAAATAGAAGTGGCTGTTGTTAGTTAGCCAGACATTCTGGACTTTGCCCTTCTTCCCTTCAGCGAGTGCACAGTTCTCCCACTTTTCTCACAGAGTCCCCAAAGTGCACTCAGTGCCTGCCACCGTGAGCACCCTCTCCCCCCCTCGTGTTCAAAGTGGCCACGGCACACAGCAAACGGGCAGAGCTTCCCGCCATGTGCTCACTTACCTGAAGAGTGTGGATGGCACTGGCCAGATGTTTTATAGGGTGCTTTTGCGGGTGATTGGGTGCGGGGAGGAGGGCTCATCCATACCAGGGGTGCACGCTGATTGATCCCCAGGATAGTTCCCATCCTATGCTCTTTCAAGCCACGGGGGAGGGGCTGGGCACTCAGAGAGGGGGCCGAGTTTTCGCCGTTCAATGGGCGCCTATGGGCTACGCCTTGTTCTTTCATGGCGTAGCTCTTTTGCGCCACTGTGGGCGTTCCCGCTTCTGGAAGGGCTTAGGGAGTAAACTAACTCCAGCCCTGCCCTCCTCCCCGCCCCCTCCTGCGCCGATGCGGGGCTCTACACTGCTTCTCCGCCTCCACCCGGCTGCCTCTTGCTTGCGATGGCATCAGCCCGCCAGCGGTGCAGCGCCTCATGCCACCGCCGACGGAAGGCCATTTATGCACACGTAAGAGCCAGCTGCATCGTTGCAAGCCTTAGTTCAGTTCCTATTCACTTTCCCCGCCCCCGTTAGGATTGCACTGTTAGTCAATTGTTTAAATGAATGGGTTTGGTTTTTAAATGAATAATATTTTATAAAGTTCAGAGCAATGTGTGTCAAAAATAGCATCAGACATAGAGACAAGCTACAAGTGATGCCTTACACAGGTTGGACACTTGTCAGCTTCCCTTAAGTTTTTATGGGAAATGTAGGCGTCCTGGTCTTGCAGCTGTAATGGAGAGCCAAGCTATAAAACCAGGATGCCTACATTTCCCATCAAAACTTGAGATAAGCTGACAAGTGTCCAACCTGTGTAAGGCATCACTTGTAGCTTGGCTCATAGCAACACTTAATGCTAATGCTATACCAGGTGTCCCCAACTTTTTGAGTTTTGGAATTCAGATACTGGGTGCTGCATGCAACTACAAAATGGCTGCTGTGGAAGAGGGAGTGACCACAAAACAGCTACCACAAAAGGCAGAGTCAACCACAAAATTCTAATATAGCTCGCAAAAGAGTTGCTTTGCATTGAGGAGGGGAGCAGCAGACAGAAGTGCAGCATCAGCATCGCATCCAATCCTTTTCTGTGTGCTTGTACTCACAATGCAAGACAAGGCCAGCAAGCAAGCAACTTCCATTCAGACATGTACATGCAGGTTTGAGGAAGGAGGGATCTCGTCTAGCTTCTGAATGCCCAGCTGCTGCAAAGGTTGATGTTATGCAGATTAAGGTAAAAACTGGAAATAATAAACAATTATTAAAGGAGAGCTGCACCGAGGAGGACTCAGGCATCTGTACCAGGTTGCCCAATAGTGACCTTCTGCTGCCTCCATTGTTTGGAGCCAACTGCCCAGATACCATCCAGCAGATAATTTTGGAATGCCATTTATATGATAAATTGTGGAGAATGCTGTTTGAGAGGTTGCCAAAACGTATTGAACACCAGGACAATTTATCCTTTTGTCGTTTTCTGTCAAAGGATAATGATACAGCGATTTCTAAAGTGGGTTTTTAGTGGGTGTGCTTAAGATTCATACAAATTTTGTATAAATATATTGACTTCTGATATTTTATGTAATTTTATAGTGACTTATTTGCTGTCTTAGATCTTTATATGACATTAAAGGTATTTGAATTGAATTGAAATTGACCTTCTGCTGCTTCTGTCTTTTACTTACCTGTCACTATTGTGAGTAAAGAAGTCCTCTGAAAATAATAGGTCAAGGAGCACCAGGAGGAACTGTACCCTGCCCAGAATGACTTTTGTATTTTCTGGGCTCTTCTGATTAAAATTGTTAACACTGGATTAAAGAACAGGAGAAAAGGTTCTTAGCAGATTTGTGCGAGAGAGGTCTCCTCCAACCTCCAAGTGCCCAGCTGCCACAAAAGCTCATGCTATGCAAATTAGGGAGAAAATTAAAAATAATAAACAATTATTAAAGGAGAGCCACATTGAAGAGGACACAGGTATGTGTGGCCTGGGTTACCCATCTGTGCCCTTATGCTGTTGTCCTTTGCATAGGTGCCACGTAAGTAGCCAACTATGACTGCAGAGGTCAGCCTAAGATAATGGGTAAAGAAGCACCAAGAGACACTCAGGGCCGGATCTAGGGTTGCTGGCGCCCAGGGCAACCCAAGTTGCCCTGCATCATCACGCAGGGGCGGAGCTTGCTGCCAGCACGGCAAGCCAGCTGCCCTGGTGCATGGTGCGCCATGGAGCTGGTGGTGGCAGTGCGGGCAGCTGGGAGAACGCCCGTGCCATTCACCTGCCCCGCTGAAGGGGTGGCCAGCTTGCCGTGCACTCCCTGTCCTGCGGGGCAGGTGAATGGTGCGGGTGGCCTTCCAGCCCTCCACTCAGCTGCCTGCGCTGCCACTGGTGCGCTCCCAGTGGCTGGCAGCTGCACTTGGTGCCCCCTCTTTGGCGGCGCTGGGGGCAGACTACCCCCCCTGCCCCCCACCGATCTGGCCGTGGTGGGATTTATGAACAAACTGTGGTCTATTGGGTAAGTCAGCTAACCAAGTTGTTACAAAAAACTAGTTTAAACCAACCATAAATATCCACAGTGACAGCTGAATGCAGCTATTATAAAAGACAAACCAGATCTAGTAAATTAATACACAAAGGAAACATCTGCATACTTGGGAGCAATTCTGAAAGTAAAAGATGATTAATACCAACAGTACATTTTAGAAAGATATGATCTAATTATCTTTTGAGAATCTTCATTAACGAGCAATCTTTGCCTACGCATAGGAGCTTGGCAAGTACAATTATCTAAAAGGTTTGTTATGTTAATTTTGTTTTTTTGCATTTTACAGCAGAAGCATTCAAAAAGCTGAACAAAATGTAATAGCAGTTTTACCAACTCACATTTACTACAGTAAATCACACAATTTCATACAACCCCAATTCACTCCACACATTTTGTGGATTTATGGTTCTAATGCTGTCAATCAATCTGGAAGAGAAATACTTTTCCTTCTTTTTAGTACAAATGTAGAATTTTCAAAGTGCTAGTAACTGTCTTCCATATCTTACCAAAAAAAAAAAAAGCCTACCCAAATTACTTTTGAACAGATACTGGCAAAATTCTGAAATGAGGGTAGTCAGAACATCAAGAAGCACATACAAATGTACCTGAATAGTTGATACACAAAAAACAGTCCTAGGGAAACGTTTTAAAGCAATTATTGACAATTCAAGCTGGTTGCATGCACTTATTGTCCTGTTATGTCTGAACTCTGATTAGGTCTTGTTTCCATAAACTACAATGAAAATTTGATGGTTTTCTGTGGCTATATACTATCACAAACTTGAGGTATGAAAAGCAAGATTTGGGTCCAGTAGCACCTTAAAGATTGAAAATCTAGTTGGTCTTTAAGGTGCTACTGGACTTGAATCTTGCTCTTCTAACTACTGACCAACACACACATGAAACTATCTTGAGGAATAAAAGTATTTTATGAAAGATTTATTTATTTAAAATATTTATATACTGCCTATGATGTCCCTCGTCCTTAAACAGCAGCAATGGCACCAGAGGCATTTTTAAAATTCAAACAATAACAATAAAATTCCAACAATAACAATACAATTCAAACTATTTAATTTAGAGGTGGAATCAAGTAATTAAATATATATATATTTATATTCAGTTCTTATATTCTTCACAGATACTTAAATGCTTCTGTTTTGAGGCTTTGTTTCCTTTGTATTTCCCCAAGCACTCTAGTATACTTTCTTTTAATATTCTTTCTTTTCTGGAGTTAGGAAAGCTAGTACCCACTTTCTAGTACCTTAATCCTCTTCACACATCAGTGTTTTCTTTTAGTCATTAACTGAATCTGCACAGACAGTTCCAACCAAGCCCAACCAGGGATCTCTTCACTCTACAGAGCCACTTCCCTGTTTGACTGGGAGTGGATAGATCTTCTCCTTAGAAGATCCATCACTTTCTTTGGCCTGTTTGGGAGTCTGCACCTGCTTCCCAAACCTCCTTGCCCAGTTCTTCTGCTGGTGTTAAAACTGCTCTCTGTAGGGATTCCGTCTCCCAGCTCTTCACATTTGATTCTTCTCTGCTAGGACTGAAAAATAGACCCTTCTCTTTCCAGCTCATACTACCCAATCAGATCTCTTGGAGTAGCCTGTCACTCAAAGCTCTCTGATTCAGTAAGGGGTTAACTCTTAACAGTCTTGCAGCTTTGTGTACAGCACTTCCAGGCTTTTTAAAACATGCAGTCTGTCACACCACCTTATTCCTTTAGGCACAGTGTAGCCGAAAACACAATTTCAGGTTGTACATTTATATCACGAGTAACTTCATTGTGCATGAATACTCCTTTTAAGGTAACTAACTTATTCTTTCCAGCAATTTGCCATGATAAATCTTCCTTGATAATTATACCAACAGAGCTAAGTAAGGACCTATATAGCTGGCTATATTGTTAACTATATTGTTCCTTCCCCTGCTTTGAATATATTGGACACCACTTGTAATTTATATGAGATAAAAGAAATGTTTAATAAACTGCCTGGTCCACTTATGAACCATTTTTACCCAGTTCTGTGATGGACCTTGACAGGATCTTGACATCTTTGAAGGCCACTACTTGTGCACTAGATCCTGGCACATCTTGGCTGCTAAAATCATGTAATGATCATTTAAATGAACCCTTGATGTCTACCATAAATCAGTTACTAACTCAAGGTTACTAACTCAAGGCACCTTCCCTCAGCCACTCAAAGAGGCAGTCAACTGCCCACTACTTTAAAAAAATGATATGGCCAATTATCACCAGTGTGGTGTAGTGGTTAAGAGCACAGGACTCGAATCTGGAGAGCTGGGTTTGATTCCCCACTTCTCCACTTGAAGCCAGCTGGCTGACCTTGGGCTAGTCACAGTTCTCTGGAGCTCTCTTAGCCCCACCCACCTCACAGGGTGTTTTGTTGTGGGGATAATAATGACATACTTTGTAAACCGCTGTGAGTGGGCATTAAGTTGTCCTGAAGGGCGGTATATCAATCTATTATTATTATTATTATTATTATTATTATTATTATTATTATTATTATTCTGCCCTTTCTGGAAAAAGAAATTGAGAGAGCAGTAGGAGACCAGCTCCAGGTCATCTTGGATAATTCTGGTGCTTTGGACTCTTTTCAGTCTGATTTCAGGCCAGGCTCTGTATCTCAGTATCTAAATCCTCTGGTGATGCAGTAGATGTCTTAAGCCACTGCTTGACAGTGGTGGTAAATTGCTGAAAGGGAACAAATTTAAACGGAATCCATACAAGACAGAAGTGATGCTAGTTAGGACAGAAGAGATATTGTACTCCCCCCTTTCAGTTGACCCTTGTAGACTTGGATAAGAGGCCTGGGGATATGCTGGATTTGGCATTGCTAGAGAAACAAATTAATACAGCTGCAAAAATGCCTTCTTCAAACAAAGTTAAGCCTGGAAGATGGTCCCCTACTTTTACACAGCTGATCTGGCCACCTGGATCCACACCATAGTGACTTCAGGACTAGACTACTGTAATGCAGTCTATATAGGTCTCTTTTCGAAGTTAACTTGGAAACTCAGTTCAGTTATTATCAGAAGCTGTGCAAAGTGTGCATACTGTTTCTATTCTGCAGTTACTCCATCGACTTCACATCAGTTACCAGGCTCAATTCAAGGTTTTAGCTATAAAGCCCTTCATGCCCTTGGTCCCTTATATCTACAGGACCATCTCTCTACCTATGACTCACCACTGCAGCTTCCCTCATCTCAACAGGGCCTTCTGCAGGTGCTACCCTACAAATGGGCGAAATCAACAGCTGACCATACATGCACATTCTCTTTGATGGCTCCCCCCTTATGGAATAGCCTGCCTGATGCAATCAGGATAGCTTCCATTCTCCTTCCTTTTTGCAAACAATGCAAAACTGAATTATTCAGAAGAGCTTTTTTCATAAGCAATAGGACTGTGCTGTAAAGAAATGGTTCAGAGCAATGTATTGGTAAAAGCATAGGGACAGTGTACTGTCTTTTGCTGCAGTTATGATCCTACTGGATAGTTTCTCCACATCTTTAAATATATTATGTCAATGTATTCACTTTTTGTTTCAGCATTACTTCAGCTCTGTATTGGATTTCTGCTTGTTTTCAAATATCTATTGTATTGGTTATTGAATGTATGATTTACTGAATGTCCCCAACCATTGATCATAGTGACTTACACTATGAAATATGCCTTGAGTCCCAGTGAGAAAGGCAGACAATAAATGATGTTAAAAAAATCCAGTCTGAGGAACATTTTTGTGTGATTCGAAAGCACATAGAGATCCTTTAGGTAATCCAAAACCTTATTAATGTAGGCTGTTGCAAACTAAGCCTATACCTCATTTATCTCCTCTCACTTATCACTAATACTTCTGAAGCCATGATGTTGGATCCTATCACCTTTTACACTGGTGAAAGTAAGAAGTCACCACCAAAGACTATTCTGAGGATTGTAGACTTACATCGACAAAAGCCACATGGAACAAAGATAATGAGAATTTTAGGGGAGATCAAGTAGAAATGTTGGTAAGATATATTTGACTGGCAAGTACCATGACCTGACAAGGTTGGGTAATTCCAAAGGCAGGGCAAAGCAATATTGTTTCTGCTGAATACAGTTGGATAAAAAATTCCATGGAAGCTTGCTTTCTGCATTTTAGGCAAATATTTAAATAAAGGTATT
The DNA here is from genome assembly GCF_028583425.1 of Eublepharis macularius. NCBI lineage: Eukaryota > Metazoa > Chordata > Lepidosauria > Squamata > Eublepharidae > Eublepharis > Eublepharis macularius. The sequence goes on along the minus strand of NC_072792.1, from coordinate 78,202,061 downwards.
CTTCTGTGCCTGTTTAAGATGATGCCTGTCTCAGCAACTTTTTCCTGAAACATGTACTAGATCGTTCACTGATGTAAGTATTTGTTGATTGGTATTTCAGTCTCTATGGGCAATCTTTACTCTGCTATAGTAAAGTTAAAAAAAATCATAATAGCATGACAGAGTGACAAACATAAAATGTGAAGAATGACTGGAGGGATGCTACACTTTTGTATTAAGAACAACACTACAACAAATATATTGTATTGGTTTTGGAGGGAATTAAAGTATTTTCCATTGACAAATGGTACATATGTTTGTTGTGCAAAGGCACAGTTATTCAAGAAAGAAGTTACAATTAAATACAGTTCAGTGGCTTAAACAACAGATGGTTGCCATCCTAGCATTTTTTTCCAAACAGTATTTTACTGCTGTCTGAAAAAGATAAATCTGTAATATTTCTTGGTTCTTTGTTGATTTGCACAAGGGATCAATCTGGGAAGGAATAATGACTTGAATGTGAAGGGTGAGCATTTTAAAACTTTTTTTTTTGGCTAGACAGACTCCAATACAGAAATAGAGAATAGGCAGCTTGAAAGCTAGCCTAAATTTAAATGTGTGACAGATTGAAATAAATGGAACCATTAAATCAAATTGTAACTCCTGGAAGTCAATGCAAGTTATTTCATTCAGCAGCATAAAGATTTCAGTGTATGCTAGCAGATAGTTTTAGGCTGGCTCTAGGTTAAAGGAGGCCCTGAACAAAATGTCCTCTAGTAACCCTCCACTAAGACACTGCACCCATGTGTACGTAGGTGCATGCAATGCACATATACTTTCCTATAGGAGCAACTAGAGAGCATCACCTTCACACTCACTTAAGCTCTGTCAGCTTTGGCAAGACTAAAAGGCAGATGTAAGGAAATGGCGGTTCCTTCCAGTGGCATCTTTGTCACTAGTGGGCTAAATGTCTAGTCAGTGGTTGATCCTCTGCCAGGCTTGGCAGTTGCCCAACCATGGTGTCCCTTGACACCACCCTGGTGCATCCCTTTATGTAGTTTAATATTTTTCTAGAGACTAAAAAAAAGTAATAATTAGTTATGTTATAAATATATGCTGTGGTCCATATATAGCCTACTTATACTTCTTTATATGGCTATAAAGATTATATATCTAATTAAGAACTTGCTCCCTTACCCACAGATAGAAAAAACCCAGAGAATAGGGTCAGGTTCAGGCAGGTTCTGCAGATATTGGGAATCCCTCTGGTTTGCAGGCAAATGTAGAAACTAAAAAAGGAGGGAAATTTAAATCCCTCCCCAAACACAGGAAAGTTGTCTATGTTTGTGTTGTGAGGTGGACAGAGGAGAAGCCACAGACACTGCCTAAGCTAGGTGGGTGGGAAGTAGAGGTGGGCACGATCCAAAAAAAATTACTGATCAAGCTGATCGGGGATCGGCGCCGACAACAACCCCAAATCACCGATCCACACCGGTAATCTCCCGTTTCCGATCTGTGGATCGGGGAGGCCAAAGCGGAGGGGCACCCCGCTGTTCCCAGGTGGATGGTGGCAGCGACCGCTGGGTCCAGCGGGCATGGGAGAGGACGTTCACACACACACACACACACACACACACACACACACACACACACACACTTAGAGCAGAGGGGGGAGTTTTTAACCTGGCGAAGAGCCGCCTCCCCTCAGATAGGGGAAGTTCACACACAGAGCAGAGGGGGGGGGAGTTTTTAACCCAGCAATGAGCTGCCTCCCCTTAGGGAGGGGACGTTCACACACACACACACACACACACACTTAGAGCAGGGGGGGTTTAACCCGGCGACGAGCCGCCTCCCCTCAGGGAGGGGACAGTCACACACACACACACTTAGAGCAGAGGGGGGGAAGTTTTTAATCCATCCCTGCCTCTCCAAATAGAGAGAGAGAGACACCCCGTCAACCTGTTTCAGCCAGCTTTTGAAAAAAAGCAGGGACAGAATCCTCCATTCCTCCCCACCCAATTTTAAAAGCAAGCAGCCAGTCTTCCAAAAGCATATTTTAAACACACACACAGAGCCATGAATGAGGTTTTCCCACAAAATACAGTGTTTTAAAAGCAGGTTAAAAACAGAGAGGGACAGACAGAAAAACAGCCATTCCTCCTACAATGCCCTGTTTTTTTAAAAAGCAAAAAACGTTTGGAGTGCCCATGGCTACAGAACACTCCCTTCCCCCTCCCTCCCCTGGCTGTCTTCCAACTAGTGAGTGCATTTCCGCTCCATGGTTGGAAGGAAGCCCTGCTGATCAAGGCAAGCTGGGCTTCCATTCGGGTTTCCAGGGTGACAGAAGGAGGGCAAACTCAGCTCAGGCATTTCCCTGGCTCCATTGCCAGGGGAATAGATTACTGGCGCCTGAGTGACTGGATCTCCGATCAGATACCGATCACCCTGATCAAGCCCTGACGAAGCCCCCCCCCCCCAGACCGCTGGATTGGTTGCCGTGGACGGCACCAATCCTGCGGGTCCCGATCACGCAAACGCCATTATCATGGGTATTTTTCTATCATAATGCCGATCGTGCCCATCTCTAGTGGGAAGCGCCATTAACGTATGAGCAGCAGGAGGAGGGGAGAGCCATAGCTGCTGCTGTAGGTCCCAGCAGGTGGGCAGGTGAAGAGTAAGGCCAGGTGGAGGTGGTAGGCAGCAGGCAGGAGGGAAACTAGGCAAGGAGGGGTCTTGCAGATTCTCCACTTGCTATGCTTTACATTCAAAGGACACTTCCATTTGCTAAGGCATATCTGATCTAGATACCTAGCTTGCATCAGCTTTATAGCAGTTTTATAACACTGCATCAGAAATACACACAATTGCTTTCAAGCTGTAGGTATTGTTGCCATCAGGACTGAATTAAGCCTAAAAATAAAGCTGGAACTGGAAATACTTTTTATTTCTTTGCACATTGTTATTTTATTACTGGCACCTATTTTTCATCATCCAGACTGATGCAATTTTCATCATCCATATCTATCTGTCAGGAGGCAGTCTACATTTTAAGCTGAGCCCCAGCAAGAAGTAAGAGTGTCATTTGGATAAACCTGAGCCAAAATTAAACCCAAACATTAGGTGTTCCATGGTCAGCTTGGGGATATCTGAAATGACCTACAATTTTGTAACAATCCTGAAATTTTGGAAGTGTTCCAGAATGCGATGGAACTGAAAAGGAGAAGAAGCAACACTAGCAAAGAGCTGTTTGGTGCTTGTGCCCTTTAAATGTTAAAGGGCCATTATTTTCTATAAGAAGGCCTAGCTCTGAACTTCACAGGTCAGATCTACCTCTGTAGAAAATACTGGCCTTTCATCATTTAAAAGGCACATGTACCAGCAAATTGGTGTTGGGGTGGATCTGGGGGAGGGATAGTGGATCTGGCCTACAGAGGCCCCCACCACCCCTTGAAAATAATATTCCTTTAATATTTAAAGGGAACTTAATTTGCATGGCCTTCTCATAATTCCTGCTGCCTATGAGAGGGGAGAGGGAGAAACCCCACAGCTGGGGTTTAATTTTGGCTCAGGTATATTATTATTATTATTATTATTATTATTATTATTATTATTATTTATTCAATTTATATACCACCCATCCTCAGGGGCTCTGGGCGGTAAACAGTTAAAATCGATAAAAACAAAAACTAAAATCAGTATACAAATAATAATACAAATAATAATATTTATTCGCTGATCGGAGCGATCTCCGGGGAACGTACAGGGAGAGGCGGTCCTGAATGACACTCTTCTTACTGAGGCTGGGCTGTTTGCAGACATTCAAAATAGTGATCCTTTAAATATTATATATTATCTCTTTATAATGTCTCTTTAAACTTTACAAGGAGATTATTTTCCATAGTCAAAGGAAGGTCTTCCTCTCATTGAAAATAATACTCATTTAAAGTGACATTATTGTCAAGGGATGGTAGACCTGGCCTCCAGAGACCAGGCCTGCCAGCCATTACACCCAACTGTTTGATGGTCCTTGTACTATTTACATTTTAAAGGTGTGTGGGAGGGTGTTAGACATGTGTGTGTGGGGTGGGGGAGTGTTAAACATGTTTTTCCTCCTTTCCTCTCAATTCCTCTTACAAGTGGAAATGAAAAGCAAAAATAATAGTTCAAAAATTCAAGACTCCAAACAATTATCCAAAATAGAATCATTAAGTATGCTCCTGAAAATTCACAATAGTGTAAAGAATGCCCTCCTGAAATGAAATGTATATGACTTTTATTTGACGTGCACAGTCCTAGTAAGAAGAAGTTTTTAAAAGTATTTTATTGTTCTTGTTAAAGTAGGTCTTGTTTTATTTCACTAATGCTTGAGAGACTTCCTGAATGACATAAATAACAGGTTCCTATTTTGGAGGCTAATTATGAAGTAGTTTTTCCTCCCTGTACCCAAAACTATCATCTGCTTTTATAAAAATAAGTTTTAACAATTGCATTCTTACTTCTCAATGTGACACAGAATTCACCTGGCTGTTGGTTTGACAATGCTGGCAACATCTCTGAATATCTAAAACATGATTTATTTAACCATTATTTAACCATTATTTAACCATGACCATTTTAACGTATCTGTAACTCTTTCCGACTCATGACTTTGTTTGTTTTTAAAACCATGGTGATAAATTTACTATATTTTTGCTTGCAAATATAATAACTAGTAGCTTTAAAAAAGGTGTACTTTCTGCTACTAAGATCAAAAGTGAAGCACACTGACAGAAAAGGAAAAAAAGTCTAACATGGCAGTTTTCCACAGGCAACTGAATATGAGAAATTTCTTGAAAATAGATTTCTAAATTCTCCCAAAGTTTGTTCACTAAGAAGTTGTTTGAATTGGAACATTTGACAGTACTACTTATTTTTTACATTGTGATTTTTCACAACTATGTAAGTCTGATTGCAGGAAAGTCCACAATATGCTGTGGAAACTCTGATCAAAGTAAATGTTTACTAAGCAATGACAAAAGTGAAAATATGAAACAAAAATTGTCTCTCTAGATTAGATTAAACTTGTGAAAGCCATTATCTTTTCAGCGGAAACAGTTAGCTATATGCTTGCTAATGAACAAGGTATGAAAGTTTACCATCCTGTGGTGTTAGGACTAGACATGGGCACGAACAGAAAATCACCCAAACATGGTGTTCGTTGTTCATTGCCATCCACGCACAATGAACAACGAACACTGACGAACATGATCCGGTCACAAACGTTCATTGTTCATTGTTAATGGGGGCCAGCAGGATCTCCTCCAGCCATCAAGATCCCTACTGCACCACTCCCAGATACCCTACCTGAGCAGGCAGCAGGAAAGGTACCAATAATAAATAATAGCTTGGCCCCAGAGCCTGGCAGCAGCCCTGGAACCTGAAGGGATAGATCCCTATCCCACCACACACAAAATTCAAGCTCCAATGTGCTCACCCTGTCTCTCTAACAGCAGCTGTCTCTCCCTGAAAGCCAGAGCTGGAAGCCCCCCTCCCCCCTGGTCTTTTCCTCTTGTAACAAATTTGGAGCTCCAGTCCACACCTGGAAGGAAGACTTGCCTATCAAGCTAAATTGGGCTTAGATTGGGGTTTCCAGGGCAACAGCAGGAGTTCAGACAGAGTTCAGACAATCCCTGCCTGAGTTGCCATGGGAATTGATTGCAGGTTTCAGACTGTCTGGCTTGATGAACAGCAACGAACAGCAATGAACGAGGCTTGCAACGACCACCTGTTCGTTTAGAATGGGGCCTCATGAACAGCTTGTTTGCGAACAGCAGATTGGGCTGTTCGTGGGTTTTTTAGTTCATATTGCTGTTCGTGCCCATCTCTAGTTAGGATCCCATTAGGAAGGATTAGAGAAATTCTCGAAGGACAGGTCTATCAAAGGTTATTTGCCAAGGCTGAATATAGATTTCCATTTACCTACATGGCTAATATAATGCAAGTCTACAGAAAGGCTTTGCCTTTTTTTAAAAAAGCCATTTTTGCTAGCAGTGATCATTGTATCTTGTAGTTCTATAACTTAATGATGGAATATGAAAAAAGCTTAATTTTGTTAATCCTGATCCTTCACACACTTTCAGTCAGCTTCTCTACATGTCCACATGTTCTAGCACTGAGAAATGGGTTTTTTTTCTTTCTACCTGTTCTCACTAACCATTAATAACTGTGTAAGTCTCTGTTACATCCCCAAGCATTTGGCCCCCTAAATTAAAATGCCTCCGTTGTTTAGCTTCTTTTCATAAAATGGTACACTAGGTTTCTAATCATAGTCTTTCTATACATTTCTCATCTCCTTTTTTCTAAAAAAAAAATTATCAGAATTCTACATAAGAATCTATGCATGTTCCATATTTATTCAGTGGCATTACGCCCAAAGCATCTCCTCATTAAACCCAATAGCCCATCCTGTCTTTTCCTCACCTCATACGAGCAGAAGTTCCAGAAGGGAAGACTCAGGTAAACTTGCCATCCAGAGCTGACTTTTCCAACTTCTTGGCTTAGCTCTCTTACTTCTTACACCTTGGGAAAAGAAGCTGCAGCCCAGTCCTACCTTTCATCTTGAAGGACTTACTGTCTAGGGTGAGTTTTTCCATCCGCTCATCCTCACTGCCTGCTTTCTCAAGCCTTGAAAAAGAGCTGCAATTTGATGCTGCCTTACACCTTGGGAGAAGTTGCCATCCAAGTCTAAGAATATATACCCCTTCGCTGACTGCTTGTTTAAAAAAAAATTGAAATCTGGTACTGTTTTGGTAATTATAATTAATTAATGGATGTTTTCAACTGTAAGTACAAGTGGATGACCTGCAATGAATTGTGGGGAGAATCTCATTTCCCTCTCCCTTGCTATTTTTCCTTTCCCTGAAAGCCCTTATAGCTTCAACCCTTTTCCTATTTCCTTCTCTCCTTCCCACCTACCAGCAAACTCACCTTTACCTGCTCCCCTGTCTTCAGCTTTCCTTCCCTTCCCCTTTCCCCAGGAAAACCCTGGCCCAGTTTAATATAGGCTCCTGGACCAGGGCAGTTGCATGGTGGGGAATACACAAGGAATAGCAATGGAAACTTCACTGCAGGCTGTATCCCCCCCCCCACACACACACTATTGCCTTTTCCCTCCTCCTGGCAAACAAATCCTCACATTTCCCTGCTTCCTTCTCTGCTTCCAACCCACCAACAACCAACCTTCTGTCTCTTCCCCCCATTTTCAGCCATATCCATCACTTCATTTATACCCGTCCTTTGTCCACAATGAAGATCCAAGGCAGCTTATGTTAATCTCCTCTCCTCAATTTTATCCTCACAACAATCCTATGGTTGGGAATATGTAACTGGCCCAGCAAGGATTTGTGGATGGTATCTCATTTTTCCCTTCCACAACTATTCAGTTCAGTTTAGCTTTATTATTAAGATCCAAGATTAAAACTCAGATTGGCATATACAGTCATATATATCAAATACATTAATTCCAAGTCTAAACATGTCTAAGGATTAAATACAACTATATACTAAAAATGAATAAAATCATTAAAAGATAATCAAGATTTCTTAAAAGAAGTTATAATGTTATGTTTGATTGAACTAGCCAGGATGCAGAATCTTGCTATCTTGGCAGTAATTTCATTGCAGCAATCATCTAGAAGGAGAGCAGAATAAAATTGATTAGATCTGCCTCGGTAGGCAGTGATAATTGGTAAAATGTGCTTTGTTTGAGTCCCCTGATAATACTGACAATATTAAAAAAATGCACTCTATTGTTTCTACCAGTCCAGATTGGCAGGGGCAGAGACGATTTGCATATGGGATATGACTGTATCTCCCCTCAAAAAGAGCAGAGGAAAGAGCATTAAGATGTGCTGAAGTATAAGCTCTGTGGTGTTTCAGAAATTCCAATGAAAAAAGATAAATTGGTGGAACAAGATTTTGTTTTCTATTCCCCACTGCTGGGTCATACAAAGTTTATGCTCTATCTACTCATAAAGAAGCATCCCATAATCTCTGTTTAATAATTATTCTGGCTCCTTGATAGCCAAGGTTCAGGAGAGCTGTACTGGAAAAAACCAGTAGTAACAATTTGCATTCTATTATTGAGACTCAGTTTGAGCAGAAACTACCTAAGAGAATTAAAGGAATTAAACTTGAAGGAGAAAATGTTATCTTGAGCCATAGACAGATGGCATGGAACCAGGCCCGGGTTTCCAATTAAATTAATTCAGCCTTTAGTCTGAGCAAAGCATTGTGAATGCATCTTGGTACCCCTAATAAAGATCTTTAATAATCTGATGGGATTACTTCAAGTTTGGAGTAATCTTTGTACAGGTATACCTGCACATCGTACATAAACTGGAGTATCGACTTGCACTGAAAGACCTTCAGGTCATATGGAATGTAAGCTCTACCTTTTGTGTGAAAAAAATCTCAACATTGCTAAAGCTGTTGTTTGGGCGATTTCATGGCCTGGGAAAGGTGTGCAGCCCATGAACCTGAGTACTGAAATGCAACTCCCAAATATCTAAACACTTTGACTTGCTCAATCTTTTGTCCATCTATTTGCCACCTGTGTATCGTGGGTCTTTAGCAAAGACAAGTACTTTGGTTTTAGTAAACTTTATAATGTGATGTTCCTCACTGCAACAGGACAAAAGTGCTCAGAGGGTTCTTCTCAGCCCTACCTCAGTATATGACATAAGAGCCATGTCGTCTGCATATAGGAGCATGGAGATGGATATATTTGTAATAGTTGGAGGATGGAAATCCAGTTTAGATAAGGACTGTACATAGGGTTGCCAGCTCCAAGTTGGGAAATTCCTGGAGATCTGGGGGGTGAAAACTGGAGAAACCTAGAGAAAGTGAGGTTTGGAGAGGAAAAGGACCTTGGCATGGCATAATTCCATAGAGTCCACCCCCCAAAGTAGCCATTTTCTCCAGGTGAACTGATCTCTGTGGCCTGGAAACCACTTGTAATTCCGGGAGATCTCCAGCCACTATCTGGAGGCTACTGGCAATAATGGCTATACCCGTAATCACTACGCGAAATACACAAGGAGGGAAAACCCCACGGGTAACTAACAAAACTTACGGTTCACACCAATTACTTAATCAAGTGAAAAATTCTTTAAAGTGCAAGTGCTACTATGACCATTCAATAAATACTTTAAATACTTACAGTTCATTCACATACAACTATATCAACAACACTTATTATGCGATACATTGAACTCTACAATTACAATAGGTACTACATTGACAGAGTACGTCAGGTACAACCGAAGATCATGAAGACACAACAGTTCTTATAATCGTATTTCTCCAATTTCTCAGACTGTAAATTTCTCCAATTTCTCAGATAGCACTCCTTCAGTATATCATCCTCTTCATTCAGATGAGAATGGATGTGCAGGTAAGGAACAAGCCCTTCCTCACGCTCAATCTGGGGCCGGCTACAAACATCAGATTTCGTGCCCACTTCATCAGGAGCGTGTTTCCTAATAAGGATAGAGGTACATCAACTCCCCGGTTCCATAACATTAATACCTTAAGTTTTACAAAATTCCCCTATTATACTTACACATCACATCAGAGGTACATTTTCATAATACAAATTAGCAAACAGTTGACCCGAAGAAAGGCGGCCGTGCATTCTCTGGCGCGCCCACTAGTCATGTCAATTGCACTCTTATCATGACTGGCTAATTAACTATCTTCCTCGTAAAAGCTACAGACCCCCACTACACCAACCCTCACTGAGGCAATCTTATTTCATAAATAGCAGTTAAGTAATAATTCGTTGTTCAGACCCCTTGGTTTAACGGAGTCGAGCTTAAAGATCCAGTAAGCCTCCCGACGAAGGAGCCAAGATTGGACCCCCTCTCGCTCTCCCCTATTGGCTACTTCCAAAATCATCACCTTAAAGTTATTCTCCTGGTGATTCTGTTCCTTAAAATGTTGAGTGAGTGGTGCCTCTATCACGTTATTGCGAATACGTGAAATATGCTCAAGCACCCTCACTTTGATGGGTCTCAGAGTACAGCCAACATAAATCAAGTCACAAGGGCACTCAAGGGCATATACAACCCCCTTCGTTTGGCAATTTGCGAAGTGGTCAATGATATGTCTGTATCCCTTGATGGAGATCTCCTTGCCTTCATATAGCATCGCACAAATCTGACATTGCCCACATTTAAAGTTCCCCTTTGGTAATCGTTGTGTTTGGCTACCCCTACTGACATCAGCTCTTACTAATATATCTTTGAGGCTTTTAGTCTTGCGAAAACCAACCCTAGGTTTCATTTCGCATCCCGTTATACTTTCCACCAGATTCCAGTGTTGAGAAACTATCTTTCTGATCTGATTTGCTCTTGGTGTGAAGTCTAATGCCCACACTATTCTGTTGTTCTGTTCCTTCGTCTTAGGCTCAAAAAGGGAATTCCTATCCACCCGTCCCGCCCTGTGCCAAGCTTTATGAACCACACTTTCTGGGTAGTTTCTCCTAATGAACTGTTTACATAACAGCCTACCATCTTTTTCAAAATCCGATGTACATGATGAATTACGTTTAATTCTAAGCAACTGCCCAAAAGGGATATTCTCCCTTAAGTGGCGCGGGTGGAAAGATTGAAAATCCAAATAGGAGTTCCTATCTGTCTCCTTACTATAAGTCTTTATTCCAATCTTATTATCCCTCCCTCTGTAAGTAATGACATCCAAATAATTAATTTTCTGTTTGCTGTACTGCCAAGTGAATTTGACATCAGGATCCCTGCTATTAAGCCAGCCACAGAAGTCTTCTACACCTTCAATATCCTCATACACAAAGTAAAGGTCATCTATGAATCGAAAATATTTGACTATATTTATCCCGAATGGGTTAGATGGGTGTAAGATGAATTGATTCTCCCATCTACTCATAAACAGATTAGCTATATTAGGTGCCGCTGGGCTACCCATCGCTACTCCCCTAAGCTGATAATAGAAATCCTCCTCAAATCGAAAATAGTTCTTTTCAAGCACCAAGTCTAACAGTTGGAGCAAAAATTCTTTCGGAAGCTGACAGTCCTGATTAGTAGTCAAAGCTTCCTCCACGACCATGCGTGCCGATTGGATCTTTTCAAATTAATTCGACAAATTAAACTTAAAGCATATTTCAGTAAATCGGAGAAGGAAAGAGAAATTCGGGGGTTTGATGTCCCCAAGCGACTTAAGCATAAATCCACATTTATTCCCCCGGTCTCTGACCACAGAATCGATACATTCGAATATATGGTCCTGAGAGATGTGATGAGATTGGAGAGTAAACCTCAACAACCTTGGAATAATCTAACTGGGGCGGAATTTAGAGCGATCAGATCATTAAAGGAAGATAATAACATCATAATAAAACAAGCAGATAAAGGAGGGGGAGTTGTTGTTCTAGATCGGGAGGTATACTTAGGGGAGGCTCGAAGACAGCTGGGTGATACATCTAGTTATTTAAAAATGCCGTCGGATCCTACAGACCATATTAAAAACATCATCAGGGTGGTCCTGTGCGAGGCTAGAGAAGCAGGTGATATTGATGAAATGTTGTATAAATCCTTACAGACCCAGAGCCCCCGAACACCGTTATTTTATATCCTTCCAAAAATACATAAAAAGGTCTTCCCTCCCCCGGGTCGCCCAATCATTTCGGGTTGTGGGTCCCTTTTGGAACCGCTTGCAATTCTTATCGATTCTGTTCTCAGACCAGTGGTGGCTGGTATACAACCTCTATTACAGGACACCAGAGATTTTATTAAGCGCATAGAAGGGGTCCACATTAGAGAAAGAGCAGGGTTTCTTACTATGGACGTGTGCTCATTGTACACCATCATCCCACATGAATCGGCACGCATGGTCGTGGAGGAAGCTTTGACTACTAATCAGGACTGTCAGCTTCCGAAAGAATTTTTGCTCCAACTGTTAGACTTGGTGCTTGAAAAGAACTATTTTCGATTTGAGGAGGATTTCTATTATCAGCTTAGGGGAGTAGCGATGGGTAGCCCAGCGGCACCTAATATAGCTAATCTGTTTATGAGTAGATGGGAGAATCAATTCATTTTACACCCATCTAACCCATTCGGGATAAATATAGTCAAATATTTTCGATTCATAGATGACCTTTACTTTGTGTATGAGGATATTGAAGGTGTAGAAGACTTCTGTGGCTGGCTTAATAGCAGGGATCCTGATGTCAAATTCACTTGGCAGTACAGCAAACAGAAAATTAATTATTTGGATGTCATTACTTACAGAGGGAGGGATAATAAGATTGGAATAAAGACTTATAGTAAGGAGACAGATAGGAACTCCTATTTGGATTTTCAATCTTTCCACCCGCGCCACTTAAGGGAGAATATCCCTTTTGGGCAGTTGCTTAGAATTAAACGTAATTCATCATGTACATCGGATTTTGAAAAAGATGGTAGGCTGTTATGTAAACAGTTCATTAGGAGAAACTACCCAGAAAGTGTGGTTCATAAAGCTTGGCACAGGGCGGGACGGGTGGATAGGAATTCCCTTTTTGAGCCTAAGACGAAGGAACAGAACAACAGAATAGTGTGGGCATTAGACTTCACACCAAGAGCAAATCAGATCAGAAAGATAGTTTCTCAACACTGGAATCTGGTGGAAAGTATAACGGGATGCGAAATGAAACCTAGGGTTGGTTTTCGCAAGACTAAAAGCCTCAAAGATATATTAGTAAGAGCTGATGTCAGTAGGGGTAGCCAAACACAACGATTACCAAAGGGGAACTTTAAATGTGGGCAATGTCAGATTTGTGCGATGCTATATGAAGGCAAGGAGATCTCCATCAAGGGATACAGACATATCATTGACCACTTCGCAAATTGCCAAACGAAGGGGGTTGTATATGCCCTTGAGTGCCCTTGTGACTTGATTTATGTTGGCTGTACTCTGAGACCCATCAAAGTGAGGGTGCTTGAGCATATTTCACGTATTCGCAATAACGTGATAGAGGCACCACTCACTCAACATTTTAAGGAACAGAATCACCAGGAGAATAACTTTAAGGTGATGATTTTGGAAGTAGCCAATAGGGGAGAGCGAGAGGGGGTCCAATCTTGGCTCCTTCGTCGGGAGGCTTACTGGATCTTTAAGCTTGACTCCGTTAAACCAAGGGGTCTGAACAACGAATTATTACTTAACTGCTATTTATGAAATAAGATTGCCTCAGTGAGGGTTGGTGTAGTGGGGGTCTGTAGCTTTTACGAGGAAGATAGTTAATTAGCCAGTCATGATAAGAGTGCAATTGACATGACTAGTGGGCGCGCCAGAGAATGCACGGCCGCCTTTCTTCGGGTCAACTGTTTGCTAATTTGTATTATGAAAATGTACCTCTGATGTGATGTGTAAGTATAATAGGGGAATTTTGTAAAACTTAAGGTATTAATGTTATGGAACCGGGGAGTTGATGTACCTCTATCCTTATTAGGAAACACGCTCCTGATGAAGTGGGCACGAAATCTGATGTTTGTAGCCGGCCCCAGATTGAGCGTGAGGAAGGGCTTGTTCCTTACCTGCACATCCATTCTCATCTGAATGAAGAGGATGATATACTGAAGGAGTGCTATCTGAGAAATTGGAGAAATTTACAGTCTGAGAAATTGGAGAAATACGATTATAAGAACTGTTGTGTCTTCATGATCTTCGGTTGTACCTGACGTACTCTGTCAATGTAGTACCTATTGTAATTGTAGAGTTCAATGTATCGCATAATAAGTGTTGTTGATATAGTTGTATGTGAATGAACTGTAAGTATTTAAAGTATTTATTGAATGGTCATAGTAGCACTTGCACTTGCACTTTAAAGAATTTTTCACTTGATTAAGTAATTGGTGTGAACCGTAAGTTTTGTTAGTTACCCGTGGGGTTTTCCCTCCTTGTGTATTTCGCGTAGTGATTACGGGTATAGCCATTATTGCCAGTATCCTGAACTCATTATGGCTTCATATAAAGAAGTGTTAGCTTTCTCTACGGAGGATAGGGAACAAATGTTGGCTGGCGTTTCCTCAATTATGAGTGATTCTGACAGTACCCCCAAAGACGATTGGGAATCCTTAAAATTTTTGAAGTGTAAAAGGATCAAATTTGAACTACACGCGGCAACCTTGTTTGATTATGTACAGACCTCACGCATTCCACGGGGGCTGAGGATCCAGAAGCCCCCGGGAATGTTTGCATTTGATGAAGAGTTTAAATCGGATTGGGCTGCGATTCTGAACAAATGCAGTTTGGATTTGATGTTGCTCATTATCAGAAGAAGTAAGAAAGAGTGTGTAGAATTGGTTAAGGACATCGAGAAAACAACGGAGGCAGTTCGTGCACCCCTACCGCTAGCAGATTTTGAGAAGCAATTAAAAGAGATAGAACAGGAAGTAAAGGCGTTCGAAGCCCGAACTAGGGAGACTAAAATTAAGAAGTATAAGAGGGACACTCTTGACTATGCCAATAATAAAGTATACTACTGGTGGGATAGTTCCAACACCGCCAAGGATAGTCAACGTAGGGTCACATGGGCAGAACCCATTAGATCCTTTTCAGACCTGGAGACGTCAGGTCTTTCTGATAGTTCAGGAGATGAGGGTCCTAGTGGCCGTCATCTTCGCAGTAGGACAGTCTACTCTAACAATAGACCAACTTTTTTAGGCAAGGGCAAAAGGAGAACCTTCCACAAACCAAGGTAAACAATTTAGTTATTAATTTATCTGGCCGCCAATTGTCCCTGACAGAAGAATCAGTACTAAATAAAGGTCTTGGATATGTTCCCACACCAGGTTATTATCCCTTCCAAACTCGATTGGATCTTTTCAAATTAATTCGACAAATTAAACTTAAAGCATATTTCAGTAAATCGGAGAAGGAAAGAGAAATTCGGGGGTTTGATGTCCCCAAGCGACTTAAGCATAAATCCACATTTATTCCCCCGGTCTCTGACCACAGAATCGATACATTCGAATATATGGTCCTGAGAGATGTGATGAGATTGGAGAGTAAACCTCAACAACCTTGGAATAATCTAACTGGGGCGGAATTTAGAGCGATCAGATCATTAAAGGAAGATAATAACATCATAATAAAACAAGCAGATAAAGGAGGGGGAGTTGTTGTTCTAGATCGGGAGGTATACTTAGGGGAGGCTCGAAGACAGCTGGGTGATACATCTAGTTATTTAAAAATGCCGTCGGATCCTACAGACCATATTAAAAACATCATCAGGGTGGTCCTGTGCGAGGCTAGAGAAGCAGGTGATATTGATGAAATGTTGTATAAATCCTTACAGACCCAGAGCCCCCGAACACCGTTATTTTATATCCTTCCAAAAATACATAAAAAGGTCTTCCCTCCCCCGGGTCGCCCAATCATTTCGGGTTGTGGGTCCCTTTTGGAACCGCTTGCAATTCTTATCGATTCTGTTCTCAGACCAGTGGTGGCTGGTATACAACCTCTATTACAGGACACCAGAGATTTTATTAAGCGCATAGAAGGGGTCCACATTAGAGAAAGAGCAGGGTTTCTTACTATGGACGTGTGCTCATTGTACACCATCATCCCACATGAATCGGCACGCATGGTCGTGGAGGAAGCTTTGACTACTAATCAGGACTGTCAGCTTCCGAAAGAATTTTTGCTCCAACTGTTAGACTTGGTGCTTGAAAAGAACTATTTTCGATTTGAGGAGGATTTCTATTATCAGCTTAGGGGAGTAGCGATGGGTAGCCCAGCGGCACCTAATATAGCTAATCTGTTTATGAGTAGATGGGAGAATCAATTCATCTTACACCCATCTAACCCATTCGGGATAAATATAGTCAAATATTTTCGATTCATAGATGACCTTTACTTTGTGTATGAGGATATTGAAGGTGTAGAAGACTTCTGTGGCTGGCTTAATAGCAGGGATCCTGATGTCAAATTCACTTGGCAGTACAGCAAACAGAAAATTAATTATTTGGATGTCATTACTTACAGAGGGAGGGATAATAAGATTGGAATAAAGACTTATAGTAAGGAGACAGATAGGAACTCCTATTTGGATTTTCAATCTTTCCACCCGCGCCACTTAAGGGAGAATATCCCTTTTGGGCAGTTGCTTAGAATTAAACGTAATTCATCATGTACATCGGATTTTGAAAAAGATGGTAGGCTGTTATGTAAACAGTTCATTAGGAGAAACTACCCAGAAAGTGTGGTTCATAAAGCTTGGCACAGGGCGGGACGGGTGGATAGGAATTCCCTTTTTGAGCCTAAGACGAAGGAACAGAACAACAGAATAGTGTGGGCATTAGACTTCACACCAAGAGCAAATCAGATCAGAAAGATAGTTTCTCAACACTGGAATCTGATGGAAAGTATAACGGGATGCGAAATGAAACCTAGGGTTGGTTTTCGCAAGACTAAAAGCCTCAAAGATATATTAGTAAGAGCTGATGTCAGTAGGGGTAGCCAAACACAACGATTACCAAAGGGGAACTTTAAATGTGGGCAATGTCAGATTTGTGTGATGCTATATGAAGGCAAGGAGATCTCCATCAAGGGATACAGACATATCATTGACCACTTCGCAAATTGCCAAACGAAGGGGGTTGTATATGCCCTTGAGTGCCCTTGTGACTTGATTTATGTTGGCTGTACTCTGAGACCCATCAAAGTGAGGGTGCTTGAGCATATTTCACGTATTCGCAATAACGTGATAGAGGCACCACTCACTCAACATTTTAAGGAACAGAATCACCAGGAGAATAACCTTAAGGTGATGATTTTGGAAGTAGCCAATAGGGGAGAGCGAGAGGGGGTCCAATCTTGGCTCCTTCGTCGGGAGGCTTACTGGATCTTTAAGCTCGACTCCGTTAAACCAAGGGGTCTGAACAACGAATTATTACTTAACTGCTATTTATGAAATAAGATTGCCTCAGTGAGGGTTGGTGTAGTGGGGGTCTGTAGCTTTTACGAGGAAGATAGTTAATTAGCCAGTCATGATAAGAGTGCAATTGACATGACTAGTGGGCGCGCCAGAGAATGCACGGCCGCCTTTCTTCGGGTCAACTGTTTGCTAATTTGTATTATGAAAATGTACCTCTGATGTGATGTGTAAGTATAATAGGGGAATTTTGTAAAACTTAAGGTATTAATGTTATGGAACCGGGGAGTTGATGTACCTCTATCCTTATTAGGAAACACGCTCCTGATGAAGTGGGCACGAAATCTGATGTTTGCAGCCGGCCCCAGATTGAGCGTGAGGAAGGGCTTGTTCCTTACCTGCACATCCATTCTCATCTGAATGAAGAGGATGATATACTGAAGGAGTGCTATCTGAGAAATTGGAGAAATTTACAGTCTGAGAAATTGGAGAAATACGATTATAAGAACTGTTGTGTCTTCATGATCTTCGGTTGTACCTGACGTACTCTGTCAATGTAGTACCTATTGTAATTGTAGAGTTCAATGTATCGCATAATAAGTGTTGTTGATATAGTTGTATGTGAATGAACTGTAAGTATTTAAAGTATTTATTGAATGGTCATAGTAGCACTTGCACTTGCACTTTAAAGAATTTTTCACTTGATTAAGTAATTGGTGTGAACCGTAAGTTTTGTTAGTTACCCGTGGGGTTTTCCCTCCTTGTGTATTTCACTATCTGGAGGCTGGCAACCCTAACTGTACCATAGAATTAATATAGAAATTAAACAACAAGGGAGTGAGTATGCAGCCTTGTTTCACACCCCTCCTAACTGGCACCTTATGAGACAGGTGCTCTTGCAGGTTGCATCTTACTTATAGTTGGTTATCCTGATAAAGGGTGGGTATGAGGGCCAGCAATCTACGATCTATTGTAGACTCTTCAAGTTTTAACCAGAGTCTATTGCGCGAGATGCTATCAAACGCCATTTTGTAGTCAACAAAAGCTGTGTACAAGGCTTGTGGTGGCCTAGCTGTATATTTCTCTACTAGATGTCGCAGAATTGGTCCATTGTAGAGCAGCCACTTCTAAATCCAGTTTATTTTTCTGCTAATATGTTTTCCCTGCCTATTCAGTCCCAAAGTTTCCAAAACAGATGTCTAGTGTACAGTTTTCTCACCATGCTAAGCAAGCTAATGGGTCAACCATTATCTAGTTTTGGTATGCACATTCCCTCTGATTAAACATCTTTGGAATGCCTTGGGAAGAGAGGCAGTGTTGAGCACAAAGACTCAGCAGAACAACCAGTTCTAGCATTAACATTGCCAGCTACCAGAAAGTAGGTATAAGGAAATTTCAATCAGCAAAGATGCTTGTGACCAGGTTTCCTGAAGAAGGACAATATCAAACAAGGAGAGAGAGCTCAGAAATGAAGGGTCACATCTCTTGGATTGCCAACCCATAATGTTCCAAAACAAAATTTGGACATTTCCATGCACCAGATCTGGTTACTCTTAGGAGTTCCCAATGCTCTTCCTATGTTCAGTGAATGGGATTGCTTCATCTCCAGCTGATAATAGATTCTGCATAGAAAGACCAGTTGGCATCTTGTTAAAGAGATAAAGATTCTCAGATTCCAAATTCTGTACTCTTAGAGACATGTCTCCTGATTTAGAGATGTCTTAAAAAATGAGAATAAATCCTCCGTTTCTTCGTTGTTTAGGGGAATAGAATAAGTCATCACTTCTATAAAATATGTTAAGTCAGTTAATGCATTCTGGACTGGCAACTTTTCCATAGAAGTAGTATCTTTAGGCATTTTATTTGTTATTGATCTTGTCCTAGACTTTAGCTTTGACTTTGACTTTGATTTGGATGACGACTGTTCTTGGTTGGTTAAAGGAATTTGCCTTATGGTCCTGTTAAGAACTGCTTTAGTGGCTGTCTTTGTAACACTGGAGAACTGAAATACATTGTTATTATGTGTTACTCTACAGCTGGCCCTAGCATTGATATGTAGATGGGAGGACAACTTCTTCCTCACTGTCTTCCTCTGAAGAGCATGGTTTAAGAGGTTTCACAAACGCTCACAGCTTACTTACAGAATTTTTCAGATTATCCAGAGAAGAGGTAATATGCACTTGCTCTTCTTGCAAGGTCTCTTTTACAAAGGAACAATTATGGAAAAGGCCCTGGGAGGATGTTGATTTAACACATGCACAGAGCAGAGGTGCTGGCTCAGGAGAATGGGATGAATCTGAAGAGCTTGTTGACAGTAGAAGGCGAAGTCTCCCATCTATAAATACGCTGCAAGCTGCAATACCAAAAGAGGCAAGGCATCTTTACATTCTCTGCAGCATCAAAGGAATTGTTGGAAAAGCAAAGGTTAAGTGTAATCCAGGCCCATGGAGGTTACTAGGTAGTCGTATCAAATTTTGTGAGATCAGTAAAATGTATCTCAGTTCATAGGAGTTGATTCAAGGAATGGAGAATGCCATGTTTGTTATCCCATTGACCAAGATTTAGGTGATTAAAAGAAATATGCAGGACTATTTTGTTTGTTTGAAGACACAGGGTGGAGCGTGCATTGTTTTTATTTTTCATGCACCACCTTCTCCTTGTGGGAAAAACAGTGTTGGACAGTTCTTTCTATTAGGGGTTAAGTTTTTTTTAAAAAAACAATTTTATTGGATGGGTTGACATACAATTCATTCATATCTTACAAATACATTTCCCCCTTTGTCCCTAAATGCATCCCAACCCCTCCCCCTCCCCCTCCCCCCTTTTCTGTGCAGACTCCCGACAGCACCACGGTCCCGTATTTTCTTATCATTTGTTCTATATTACTTTTCCTTTATCCCTACTAATTAGAGGTAAAATCCTAACTTACCATTACTTAATACAATTCTGTAACTATTAATAAGCTATTAAAAAGCCATCAGAACATATTTCTTTTGCTCATATACATTTCTTCAAACCATTCATTTATAATACCCATTTTTTTTAATCTAAATACATTTAGCTTAATATTTTCCCAAATAGCACTATAGATTAAAATTAACAATTTAACCTTTCTCTTAGTTTCTTCTACAGTTATATGTAAATTTGCTTAGTATCAATTTGCATAGTTAACTTTCCATTACATTTCCCAATTTTTCCATTTGTCTTAATTTGCTAATTTCTTCATTTAGCTCACAACATTTCATTTGCATCATACATCCCAATTCTACAAATAGACAAACAATAAAAAAACTATTAACAATTTTACCTTCCTCTTAATTCCTTCTACCATTTTATATATAAATTTATTTAGTATCAATTACCTAGTTAACTATACATTACATTTCCCTTATTCACATTATCCTAATTTACTAATTCTTCAATTGACTTTTAACCTTAAAAACCTATTAGGGGTTAAGTTGAGGGGCTGGGAGCATGGCTTGAAAGTTTTAGGAGCTTCACTCCTTAGTAAGGGAAACCTTATCTTTTCATTGAAAGCATTGACCATGTTGTTGGGTGTGTCAAGCTTGTTAGAAATAACATTTAGCCCGTGGAAGATGGCTATTACCATTTCCCTTGTAAGTAGCCAGTGGTCCCCTATAAACTTCATCAAGAAGTCTTTTTGTGATTGTAATTGAATATCATGTTCCTCAGCCCTGAGTGGCAGCCGTTCCTTAGGAAAATATCGCCAGGGAAGGTGACTCTTCGGTTATCTCTATTGTGTTTGAGAGTTTATCTCTATTTGCCCCATCCTGAAGGAAGTTATCTGGGTCTAACTGTAATAGGAACTCCTCCTTTGCATTCTCCTCTGCACTCAGGATGCCAAATGGGTTTGGAGATGAGTAAGCAGAAATTTCACTTACTATTTCTTTTGATCGAAGATCACCAATATGTAGCTGCTTAGCTGATTTTGAAAAAGAGTAGAAATCTAGAGGCCTGCTTCTTTATTTCTTCCCCATTGATGGATTAAAGCATGTTAGGTGAGGCATAGTTAAGTTTCTCTTGATGCTTCCAAGGTTATATTTACTGTATTATCAGAAGCTGGGCATTCAGCCAATAATTAAATGTGAAGCTTGAGTTATTCTTCTGATTATTCCAAATGGAGCCAATCTGAATTCTTTAAAGGAGTTAAACTCTGGAATTAAATTCTGTATAAACAGTAAACCGCAGAGCTACTTAGAGATGATGCTATTTCACTGCCATCTTGACTGCTCCTCTTAGATTCAATCCACAACTATTCTCTCCTATACTACTTCCTCTTTCACTTCTCTTAAAGCCCACATAACCTTCCCTCCTTTTCTGCTTCTTCCTCTCCTTCCTACTAAGCAGTCTTCTGTTTTTCTTCCTTCTCTACACAACAAAATATGACCCACTTGCCCAGTGACAGTTACCACTCAGGGCCCAATTGCACAGTGAGAAACCGGGAAAACTATGGCCCAGTGCAAGCCACTGGGCCAGGCTCAGTTGCATAGAGGGGAACACATAAGGACTTGTAAGCAGAACCTCACTTCCCCCTTTATTACTTTCCACATACTATTTTCTCTTTCCCTTCTCCTGGAAACCCTTATATCCTCACCTTTCCTGGCTTCATTCTCTTCTTCCCATCTACAAACCAACCTACCTCCCCCATCTTCAGCCACATTTATTGTTTATTTACTTCATTTATGCTCTGCCTTTCTCCACAATGGGGACCCCAAGCAGCTTACATAATTCTCGTCTCCTCCATTTTATCCTCAGAACAACCCTGTGAAAAGTTGTGGACTGAGTGTGAAAAACTCAGGAAAATGGAAGACATTTTGTTATAGTTTTCACTACCAGCTCTCAAAATTTCAAATGTGACCATAAATTCAACAAGGTTAGGGATTCCTGGTCTACAAAAACATAAGAAATGCACAGCTGGATTAGACCAGTGGTCCATCCATTTCAAAATCCTTTTCACATAGTGTTCTACCTGTTGCCCTGGAGGGCCAACAAAGAGGGCATAGATGTCAAAGTTTTCCTCAGAAGTTGCCTCCTAGCATAAGAGGGAGGCTAATGTACTCCTGTTATTTTTTTGTTCTCTCTCTCTGTCACACAAACACACACACATACTGTAAACATCTCTTACAGTTTGTATTTCTCATTTAAACTTTTTAAATTTCATATATGAAAATTTAAAATTTCATATATGAAAAAGATACCTTTGGACTGTGCTGTTTTGCTTTTTAGGATTTGTTGTTTTTTGCTGATTTGCACTGTTGTCTGGTTCTGATACAGATAAAACATTTTGAAAATAGGGAGACAGCTCGCATGCATGAAAAGAAGTTTACTCCTCAACCTGTTACACAATCTACTCTAGAAACAATTTAAGAATGTTTCCCCACCAACTCCAATGGTTTTACATCAACTTAAAACCAAATACTTCAGCTTCAGATTGCGCACAAGGTTGACGGTTGGCAGGACAGTTGAAGCAACCCACAAAAGGATTCACCCTTTGCACCAACAAAGCCTCTTCAGATGCAGTATCTTTGCCTTTTTCTTTTCATCTTTGAACAGGATCCAAGGGTCATGCAGATGGAGGATATGAAGAAAAAAGGAATGAAGAATGCCATGGTGCTCCTGGCCCCTGAAAGATGGCATTCATTTTATGTTTCTGAAGTGTCGAAAGAAAATCAGTAAGTTAAGCTGATTAATATGCAGAGCATAGAAGAAACTACGCACACAGTTCACTGAAAAGCCTGTTCATACTATGTCATCCTGGATGTCTTTCCCTACAGCGCTCTGGGTAAATAGATTTTGTCTGTCTGGATGTAGTACTCAAGACATAGCATTGAGGTGCATTTGTCTCAGAAATCTGGGGTCTCAGTTGTTTTCTGGTGAGACAAACAAGAGTTTGAACCACTAACAGTGCAATCCTTAGGAGAGTTACACCCTTTAAACCCAATTACGTCAACTTACTTAGAAGGGTGTAACTCTAGTTTAGCACTGTTATACAGCTATTTGAAGTTTAAATGTTATCACTGCAAGAACAGAAGAAAATCTAGCATTTCATCTCATTATTTTAAAAAAAAAACATAGCATCTTCCTTTTTCATTTAAAACTCACTAAGAGAAATTTATGGCTAAAATAATCCTAATATCACAATTAATAAATAATCAGAAGATGGTTAATTTTTTCAAAAAATACACAATACATTAATAATTTCTCAGTTACCAAGTGCAACTGATAAACAGCCTAAGTTTTAAAACAATGATGTGGCTTAACCTATTCAGCAACAGAAACTTAGTAAAGATGAAGAATCACAAGAAAAAAGGAAAATCTGAAGAGCTGATGACTATAACGGAAAGGAATGTTTTGATTTAGAAGTTTCAATTGAGCTAAATTTAGTATATAGAAGTTATTAAAATGATTAATAATGACATGCAACTGATATTGTAATTGCCTTACTAATCATAGGGGCATTATGCAAAGTTCTTTAAAATGAACAGCATCATTTGCATCTGCGATGTTGCTAATTATTTTGGTGCTTTGTACTACCAAAACGGATCACACAGCAGCAGCATATATTTAGAGGATTTGAAACAAGAGACACTTATTAAAATGTAACCTTTCAGGCCTGATGGTGATGGGACTTCTGTCAGCTACTTTGATCTTTCTGCCCTCATCACTGACTGTGACAAAGGAGGGCAATACATTTTCTGTGGTGATTCATATACTGTACTGACAGAAATCATTATAGTAGCTTCCCCAAAGTAACCCACATCTCTTTGTGGAAAGGTGTTTAAAATAATATTGGAACACATAGTAAATGGTGACAGCTACAAGGCTGTCTAAGCTGTGGAGCTGAAATTAATAACTTCCTTGTTACCAGCTGGTAACCAAGGTAACAAGAAAATATACCAGTTCAATGCATTAGGATGCATGAATATGGATTTAACATCGTGTATAGGACTCTAGTAGGCAACTATTTTTTAAAACAGAAGCCAATTCTGAATTCAGCAAGGGTTGGCAGGATTGCAGCAATCCTGGCTTTCTCCACCAATCCATTCCCATACAAGCTGAGACACTGACACAGAGTTCTTCTCCTTCCCAAAGTTAACAGCATATTCTGCAGAACGCTCCTTCAGTTTCATACCTAAGCTATACTCTGAGATATAGACAATGGGCTCAGCAAGTTCCCTTCTCACACACAGAGGTTTTTCCACAGGGTAGGATCCAGACTAAATTTTCCAATAGCAGAATGGAACTTTCCTGCCTCCTCCCTCCCACGGCAGCCCACTGATCTCCATGTAATGCTGCTCCTGGGAGACAGGGGATGCTGAGGAATGACATGGGCCTGCAGCAGGAAGGAGGAATCAGTAGCAATTGGTGCTAATGTAGTCTGGATATATCCCCTATCCTTCCCTCAGCAGTCACCTATGTCTTGGCTTGGGAGTGAAAGGCTGAAATCCATAAGGAAGACTTCGCAAAAGTCAAATGATATGGATGATATTGGAAGAAAGCAAGTTAAAGAAAGGTTTTTTGTTCATATCTGAAAAAGCAGCTGAGGTGAATAATAAGAGAGCGAGAGCGAGAGATCCTTGCCATCATGTGTGAATGTATGTTATGTACCATCAAGTCGCTTCAGATTTATGGCGACCATTAGATTTAACAACCTCCAAAACATACTATCTTTAACAGCCTTGCTCACATCATACAAAGTGGAGTACATGGCTTCCCTTGTCAAGTCAAACCATCTTATTTTGGGTATTCTTTCTTTTCTATTGCCTTCTACCCTTCCAAGCTTTATTGTCTTTTCCAGTGCGTCTTGTCTTCTAATGATGTGACCAAAGTACAATAGCCTCTGCTTCATCATTTTAGCTTCTTGTGAGAATTCAAGCTTAATTTGACATAGAACAGTAGCCTTGAGCTGAGAGTACAGGTTAGACATGGGCATGAACCCAAAAAACCCTGAACCACGTGATTCGTGGTTCGTCGCATTCCACGAACCAGAAACCATGAACTTCCATGACCTTTTCCCAGGTCACGAATCGGTTCGTGGAATTTCAAATGCCCGGCGCTGGCTGCTGAAGCCGGTGCCAGGCGTTTGAAACAGACAGCCCCCTTCTCCAGCTGCTTGCGGTGGCAGGTGAATGGGGCTGTCACTATCACACATCCCAAGCCGGCTTCAGCCCATCAGCTGAAACCAGTGCAGAGGGTGTGAAGTTGACAGCACCATCGGCAGGAGAACAGGGCTGTAAGCATCACTTACCTAGTGCAGGCTTCAGCCCATTGGCTGAACCCGGCAAGGGGTCTGTGAAACTGACAGCCCCCTTCTCCTGCTGCTCAGGTGGCAGGAGAAGGGAGCTGTCAGCTTCACTCGTTCCACATGGGCTTCAGCCCATGGGCTGAACACGGTGCGGGGTCTGTGAAACTGACAGCCCCATTCTTCTGCCATCCAGGAGGCAGGAGAAGGGGGCTGACAGCTTCACACACCCCGTGCAGGGTTCAGCCCATGGGCTGAAGCTGGCACGGGGTCTGTCAAACTGACAGCACTCATTCTCCTTCCACCCAGGGCAGCTGGAAAGGCAGAGAGTTTGAAGGGAAGAAGGCTTGCAAGCGGTGCAGGGAACATTCTGCCCTTCAAACTCTCCCCCACTTCCTTCAGCCAGCTGGAAAGGGGGAGAGTTTGAAGGGAAGAAGCTTCCCCGCACTGCTTTCTCCAGCCAGCTGGAAAAGGCTCTTCCACGCTTCACCTGAGTCTCAGGGGGTTTCTAGGGGCTCTAGAAAAACACACTGAATCTCAAGAGGTCCTGGAAATTATTAAAAAATTAAAAGACAACAAATCAGCAGGTCTGGATGGATATCCTCCTGAATTCTACAAAAAAAATATGCTTCTATCCTGGCATGACTACTAGCAGAAACATGTAATAAAATTCTAGAGGCAGGAACCACCACCACCCCACCTTCATAGAGCTCCGCATCTATAGTGGCCATCGCCAAACAGGGTAAAGACTTTACAAACCCAGCATTCTTTCATCCAATATCACTTCTGAACCAGGATTATAAAATTTTTACAGCCATCATTGCTAAACATCTAAACTCATTCATGACGGAATATGTACATCAAGATCAAGCAGGAGTCATACCAGGAAGGGACCCAACAAACAACATCTATAAAGCATTGAATGTCCTTTCCTCATGTAAACACATGCACACCAAGGCAATCTTCCTCTCACTAGATATCGAGAAAGCCTTTGATTCACAAGCAACATCATACTTACAGACTCTACTTCAACATAATGGCTTTGGAGAGAATATCCTTCGTTTAGTGAAAACCATCTACTCTTGCCCAACAGCACAAAAAGCTACAGTAAATGCTGTAGCTTCAGAACCTATCACACTACATAGAGGGACTAGACAAGGATGCCCTCTATCGCCTATACTTTTTGCTGTTGCCTTGGAACCTCTAGCTTTGGCTATACGAGAGAACTCCCAAATACATGAACATAGCCTCTCATATCTTCAAACTTAGCATATTTGTGAATGATATGCTTCTTTACATCACAAAAATGGAACAATCTCTTTCCCATCTGCAAAAAACAAAAAATCACAGCTTTTAGTCAGAGCTTAGGTTTGAAAATTAATCAGTCCAAATCCTGCCTTTTACCTGTCAACTTATCTTCTATCTCTGAAGCACAATTACATCAACAATATAACTTTGAATAGATGAACACACATCTCTCCTATCTTGGGATACACATTCCTCCAAATCTCAACTACCTGCAAAAAGTCAACCATTTTAGGAAATTCCAAGAGATAAAAAATGGATCTACAAAAATGGGCCAAACAATTGCTTTCTTGGTCAGACAGGTTTCTTCTGATCAAATCTTTTGTTCTTCCTAAAATACTGTTTCTATTCCATTGCCATACCCTCCAAAACACTGAAACATTGGCAATCCACAATTAATAATTTTCCGTGGCATCACAAAAGACTGAGAATTGGCTTCAATAAATTCCTGTGGCATCATAAAAGACTAAGATTTGGCTTCAGTCTACGCAAAGCACAGGGGAGTTTAAATTATCCTGATATTTCCTCCTACTATAAAACATAGTACAAATGTTGCAAATAGGACATAGTACAAATGTTGCAAATAGGAAATCTAGATGACTACATAAAGACTCTACATCCACTCATCACTCCCATGACCATTCAAGAAGTGATATGGAACAGTCTCATCCAATCTTGATTGAACAGAACATTTTTCTTAAAGACATGCTCAGGGTGTCGGACTCACTTAGGTCCAAATGGCCCCCTGAAAATGCCATGATTTTCATCATTCTTATTCCAAGAATGGTTTCCTGAGGGCAAAGAATCTGCTGTATCCACCATATGGTAACGAGCTAAGATCACACACTTGATTGATATTTCCTCAAAGGAGGGTATTTTTGCAAAAGCTGAATTGGAACAGAAAATTCTGTAGTACTTCTACTTACAGCTTAGTCATATGATAAACTATCTATGAATCCCAGAACTTCTGAGTACTCCTGAATCAGACTTCGAACAATAACTGAATAATTCAGAATCTAAGCGCAAAGTGTTAATCACAAAGATATATGATATATTATTCCATAAAAAACCCAAAATCTTTATCAGCTGAAGTGGCAACATGATTGCAACATCACTCTAACAGAAGACCAGTGGACAACTATATGGTCCTCCACGTTGTTCAATTCCTTTGTCATAAGCACCAAACTACAAGCTTACAAAATACTGACAAGGTGGTACCTTACTCCCAAGAAACGAACAATAATTACTTCTTCACAGTCACCTCTTTGTTGGAAGAATTGTGGAGAGGTAGGTTGCTATGCACACTGTTGGTGGAGCTGTACGAATATCAAAGCATTCTGGAACGAGGTTCTTTCACAAATAACTCAGATAACAGGACATACAATTCCATTGCTTCCTGGGCTTATTTTTCTAAATCAGTGGCAAGATATCTCTATACTAAAAATTAGATGTGGATTAATCATCAGCCTCTCAGTGGCAGCAATAACAGCAATTGCTCTAAAATGGAAGTCACAATCTGCTCCGACTATATCCACATGGTATTTGAAAATATGGGATCATCTGATAATGGAAAAGATTTCAGATGGTCTTCTTCAATCTGAAATTTGTTTTAGGGTAAATTTCAGATTGAAGAAGAACATCTGAAATCTACCCTAAAACAAATGGGTTCATTGAGAAATGGCTCCCATTTCTTGAGCACATTACCAAAGAGGCTATCCTACCCCCAAACTCAATCTGAATCTCCTATATCCATAAAATTTAGCTATCTTAACAGTATAAGATATCTAAAGTTACTCTCTGTTATGAGCAATGTTCAGCTGTGGAGTACATACTGGGTGATTCCACACGAATGGTTTTCCCTGCTTCAGCTTCTAAATGACCTTGATTTTTTCTTGTGTTTCCACACGTGGGAAGGCAATCCTAGCAGCAGATTCGAAGTCACTGCACGTTTTGTCCGGTTTTTTTCCATCCTGCTTTTCCCCAACTTATTTGTCCATGCGCAGCAGATTAGGGATTTTAATCATGTGGAATTCTTTATCCGATGTTCTCCCCACCCTTGCCCTTTTCTCTCGCCCTTCGAATCAACTTAATTTGATTGGCCAATCATGTTTTCTAAGCTACACCCACTACCCTTTCCCTTCCCCTCTTTTTTTAAAAAAAAATGTTAAAAAAGTTGCAACGTTTCTACAAATCTATGCAGAAACATATCCTGTGTCACATGACAACAGCTGACCAATAACGGGTCCATTTTACAACACGCCAAATTTGTTACTTGTTGCTCGCTGACAGCTGACAGCTTCTGAGGTAGAGTGAAAGTGTGATGGAGGGACTTCAGCGTTCAACTAGTGGTCTAGGCATTTCATGGAGGGAGAAAGAGACCGTCCTCAACACAACACCTATCACTAAACCACACTGCTCACGAAGAAAGCGGGAAAGATAGACGTGGGGTCATTGGTAACAATTTCCCCTCCAAATGTCAATAGCCAATACTCTTCCACAATATCGGCGGGAAGTGCTCTGGCCTATCCAATATGTTTATTTGATGCAACGTTTATGTGTAGCAACGTTTTTTGTGAGAATTTTTTTTCTAATGTGTTGTTTTGATGCAACGTTTATGTGTAGCAACGTTTTTTGGGGGGGGGAATGAAGATGTGCATCATTCGACATCATTCTCCCAGAAAAAGCGATGAGGAATCGATTTTTATCCTGTCAAAAATTCCGCATGATGGACTTTGAGCCGATGAAATGTGCAAAACAAAAGCCTAATGTGGAATCAGGGAGAAGTGGATTCGTAGGACTCCACCGCGGCATGACTGCTCAGAAAGTCCAATCAAAATTGATCATGCGGAATCCCCCACTGACATCATTAATAGAATGTTACTGCTCATATCTCAGTTGCAGATTGTTGTGTTAGCTTAAACTTAATATGTTTAATTGGTTCTGATAATATGACCTGATACCTGTAATTCATTCTCAGTTATTGTAATTCATATGAAACGTCAATATGTTTCATATGTTCCATTCCTTGTTTTTAGATTTTGAGCATACCTTGATTCATACTTCTCACATTCCCTGTTCCTTTTACATGTGTCACACAAACCTTTGGACTTTTGCTCCAATTCACATCAGCAACTGGTCATTCTTTCTGTTTTAATCCCATCCTGTCATTAAGAACAGCATTATTCATGTTTATCATCTGCTCTTTCCCAGTACCCAATTGAGTGCCATCTGACCTGGGGGACATGTCTTCCAGCACTATATCTTCCTTTGTTTTGGGTTGTCTCATCATAGGTATTTTGAGGTAAGAAATGATCAAAAGAGGTTCACCATTACCCTTTTCTATGCAACACTAACCAGGGTTAGCTGAAGAGTCACTGCCATTGTTTGTGAAAGATTCTCCAACTGTGTCACCTTCCACTGCTTCTGCTGTCCAGTAGGTACCCTTCAAAGATTTCTCTACCCCTATCACTATTGGAACTATCGCTTCCCAGCTGATATGACTGTTGATTCCTGAACTATATCTCAATCTTGCATCCCAACTCTGATCATTCCACCTTGAAAGCCAAGCTACAAGTGACAAATTACATTTGCCTGGCAAGTGAACAGACTCACGCGCATTCCTCCCTGTTCACTTGCCATTCACTTGCGCTCCATTTGTTCAAGTGGAGAGCAAGTGAATGGCAAGTGAACAGGGAGGAATGCATGTGAGTCTGTTCACTTGCCAGGCAAGTGTAACTTGTCACTTGTAGCTTGGCTCTGAGTGACTCTGCCAGGATTTCAGACTCTTGATGGAGTCTAAACTCCTGATGGTATCACTCTCAGTTTCACTGAGACACTTAAACCTCCTCACCATGTTACGGTGTGTATCCAAAAGAATAATATAAACACACACCAGTTTTAAAAACTCCTGGGCATGGACTAAACCCTTTAAAAATTTGGCTGTTTTCTGTAGGATAGAAAAAAATTCTGAGAAATGCAGAAAGTGAATGTAATTGTAGGCTGGATATCTGAAGGCTGGATATCCTGCCTGCTGATGGGAGGGTAAAGCAGATCATCCATCGTTCCTGACTCCTGATGCTGCCTGGGACCTCACCAATGGGAGTCCTGCTTGAATCTGTGACTCTTTAATGGAACAAGCCCTTGAGTCTGCTGTGTTCTTGGACAGACTTGCATCACCATCCTCCCTGGGGATTCTGGGATAAAGCTTGGACTCCTGTGGGGGCAAGGTCACCATCGAAAGAGGTGACACCAAAGAGGGTTGCCACTTTGGGGAGCCACTTCAAGGAGTTATGAGGGTGAGGGTCTGTTTCTTTGTTTGTAGGGATAGGGATACTAGGGGGTACTAAAGGGCTTGCTAGATTGTTGAAGGAATGCTGGTTCTCAGCTGCCACATATTTGGAGGTATAGCTGGTATGTGTCCTGAGCAAACGGTTGCTGGTCCTGGGAAAAGGGAGATATGGTGGTGGGATGTAGCCTGGCTGTTCCAGGGAGAATAAGGCCTGCCTGCAGTTTGGCCACTCCTCCTTCAAGTGTGTTTCTCAAGCAACATGAAACTGGTTGTACTGAGTTTGGATTTCTCAGCCTTAAGGTCCTACTGCTAAATGTCAGATCAGCAAACGGAAAAACTACTGCCATCAATGATTTAATCCTAGACAGGCAAATGGACCAGACATGCACTATGGAGACCTAGCTGGATGAGACTGGGGGTGTAAATCTGACCCAGTTCTTCCCTCCAAATTTTTCTTTTCAACAGCAAGCTAGCCCAGGGGGTTAGAGGGGTGGGGTTGCTGTGATCTTTCATGATTCCATCCATTTACCAAGGTGCTTCCTCCAACAGTCTACTGGTTTTGAATATGTGATCCTGAAAGTAGTTGACCAAATTAGGGCAAGGATTCTGGTAGTGTACCATTACCTCCACTGCCCAGCTGAGCTGGTCTCGGATGTGTTGATGGAGATGTTGTTTTGGTGGAGATGCCAAGACTTGTGGTCTTGGGTAACTTTAACCTCCATGCTGAGACCAAGCTGTTAGGAGTGGCTCGGATTCCATGTTTCCATGACAATCATGGAACTATCCCAAGTAATTACTGACCCCATGCATTTAGCAGGGCACACACTCAGTTTGGTTTATTATACTGATGGGAATGGTGATCTGGAGGTGGGAGAGTTAAAGCTTACTCAATCATTAAGACTGTCCACCCAATGTCCCGGATGGATCCTGATGGCTCTCTATTTGCACTTGGGGATTTCCCCATCTCAGCTGCTGCTGATTCTATTGAGGCTATGACTACTCACTGGAATAGGGAAATGGGCCAGGCTATTGACACAATTGACCCTAAGCATCGGATCTCCCTAAACAGAGCCAAGCAGCCCCCTTGATTCACAGGGGAGCTGATGATGATGAAATGAGAGGGACAACAGCTAGAGCGTAGCTGGTAGAAAACTTGGAGCAAGACTGATCAAACACAGCACAGATCCCATATTAGAGCCTATTTTGTGATGGTGATGGTGACAAAAAGGCAATATTTGTCCACCACTGTTGTGTCTGCATGGCTCTATGAAATTGAATTCAGACCATGCAACAGCCTACTGTGATTAATTTTGCAGACAAAATCACCAAGTTCTGAGTTAGGTACGGTGTGGATGTATGGTCAGACCAGCATCTGCTAGTCCAATTTATATGGACACTTGTCAGTTTGTGGAGCCTGAGGATGTGGACAAGATACTTGCATTGGTGAGACCTACCAGTTGTGTTCTCTACCCTTGACCTCCTTGGCTGATAAAAGCTTTCAGGAGGACTGGCTGAGTGAATAAGGGGAGTGGTAGATGCTTTCTTGAGAGCCGGAGTTGTACCACCTGTGCTCAAGAAGGCAGTAATCAGACTTGTGCTAAGTTGGAGAACTTTTGGCCTGTCTCCAATCTTCCATTTTTGAGCAAGATATTAGAGCAGGTGGTTATTTCTCAGCTCCAAGGGTTATTGGAAGATACTGATTTTCTGGATCCATTTCAACCATGCTTCAGACCTGGATTTGGAATAGAGACTACATTAGTTGCCTTGGATGATGACCTTTAACAAGAATTAGATGGGGGGGGTGACCCTACTAGTTATGCTGTATCTCGTAGCAGCCTTTGATACCATCAACCATGGTATTCTACTGAGTCTCCTCTCAATGCTGGGACAAAGGGGCATCATGTTATGGTGGTTCAAGTCCTGTCTGGGGGATTGGTCTCAGAAGGTGGTGCTGGAGAACGCCTGCTCTACTCCTGGTCTATGGAGTTCTCCAGGGTTTGATTTTTTTTCTTCCATGTTATATAATATTTACGTAAAGTCACTGGAGAGATCATCAGGTGGTCTGGGTTGCAGTGTTACAAATATGTACCTTTTCCCCATTTAATTCTGGTGATACTGAACTGGTGCTTTGGATCAGTAATGGCCTGGATGAGAGTGAACAAGCAGAAGCTTAATCCTTACAAGACAGAAGTTGTCAGGGTTAGTAGAAAGGATAAGCAGCAATGTAAGATCTCTCATCTTGCATGGGATTATACTCCACTTGAAAAGTCAAGTTAGTAGTTTAGGAGTACTGTTTGACAGCACAGTCACCTTAGAAAACCAGGTCACTGCTGTTGCTCAGAAACTGTCCAAATTCTACTGATGCATCAGCTATCACCATTCTTGGTTCAGACAGATCTAGCCACAATGATGCATGCCTTAGTTAGACTGGATTATTGCAATGTGCTCTACGAGGGCACGGGGCTACACTTAAAAAGAGTGTTCAGAAACTGCAGCTAACACATGATGCTGCATCTAGACTGCTAGCTACAGCCAGCTACAGAGAGCATGTGACCCTGATATTACAGCAACTACATAGGCTGCCAATCCACTCCCAAGCCCAATTCAAGTTGTTGGTTATCACCTTTAACCCCCTACATGGCTTGGGACTGGAGCATCTAAAGGACCATCTTTTCCCATATATTCCTGCCTGGAAGTTAAGATCACAGAGAGAGGTGCTCCACTCTGTCCCAGCAACCAAAGAAACTTGGTTGGTGGGTATACAAGAGAGGGTCTTTTCAGTGGAAGCCCCAAGATTGTGGAATAAGTTCCCCAGGGAAGTGTGCCTAGTCTCCATGTTCTTGATCTGTAGGAGACAGCTGAAGACAGTTTTATTTATAACTACATTCAATTAATTTTACTACTTACTGATAGTTTTATTTATTAATTTTAAATTGAGGGTTTTTAAATTATTCTGTTGCCTATAAGCTGTCTTGGCTGTCATAAAGTAGAAAAGTGGTTAGCAAATGTTTTAAATAAGTAACTATTCTGAATAGACTCATCCAGTAATCTTACTTGTAAATAAAGACATGAGTTAATGAGAGGAGAAATAAGGTTGGAGCCTGGAGATATCCCAGAATTACAACTGATCTCCAGACAACAGAGATCAGTTCCCTGGGAGAAAATGGCTGCCTGGGAAGGTGGACTCAATGGCATTATATGTCACTGAGGACCCTGCTCTCCACAGGCTCCACCCCCTAATCTTCAGGTCCTAACCCTAGCAGGGAGGATTTGTTCACAGTACCCATTTGCTTGTGTACTATGGGGCACAGAAACTGTTTTGCTCCCAAGTATCCTCAAACTGTAGTTCTCTGCTAAGTTTACAATTGATTCAATAAATACAATAAATCAAGTTACACCATAACAATAAAAACACATAAATAGTGTAAAACAACTAGAACATAAATACATCAATTACCAAAAGAAAATAAAATCAATTAGACTGCAACAGAATGATGAAAAACAACAACAGAAGAGGTAAAAAAGCAGCAATGCCTATAATGATAATTTGCTGTCATTAAAAATGTGGGAAAATAAGGCTTTGATACCAAGCAGTGCAATCATATTCATAGGCAGTCCAGTCTAAAGTCACTTGAATTCAGTTAGTTTAGATTGGAGTAACTCCGCATACAACTGCTCTGTAAAATTCGTAAGAATAAACACTTGGCCCCTGGTGGACCTGGCAGCCCTAGCATGACCTCACTCTGTGACATTTTGTGGTTGGTTTTACTTCCTAAGGCATCCATTTTGTGATTGAGCCCACTACTCTGAATCAGAATTCCAAAGGTGCTCACAGGCTTGAAAAGGTTGGGGGTCCATGCACTAGGCAAATTGTTACAGGGGTGGAATTCAATAACAACAACAACAACATTCGATTTATATACCACCCTTCAGGACAACTTAATACACACACAGACCGGTTTACAAAGTATGCTGTTATGAAGCACCAGCTCATAAAAGGCCCTGTCACTGTTACATACCCATCTCACTTATGGTGGTGGAAATAGATACAGTAAGACCTCTGATGATGAGCTCAATTATCAGTCAAGTCAATATGGGAATGGGTTTCATAAGGGAATAGCACCATAGCATACCCATTCCTGCCAGTTTGATGGGATAAAAATTGTTTGGGATCATATCCATGCAACCAGAAGAAAAAAAGTAACATAAGGAACTAGGTTTATTGACACATGTCCAATGCCAAGTAGCCATGTCTAAACCTTCTGAGGTACTGTATTACCTTCTTAAAGTTTACAAACAATTGACTCAAAGAGGAGAACATGAACAGATAATCAGTTGCAAGGCCTTTGCTAAGTGTTTTGCTGATCAAATAGCATGAATACGCTCTGATCTAGATGCTAGCTGCAATGCAGATGAGATGGAAGAAATGCTTAATGCACTATCTGTCTTGCATTTGGACTGCCTTGAACCAATTACAATGACAGATATTAACAGATCCTGACATCTATGAAAGCCACTACTTGTGTACTCAATCTTTGCCCATCTTGGCTGTTAAAATCAAGTAAGGACCACATAAGTGAATCACTGACTTCTATTGTAAAACAATCACTAACTCGGGTCATCTTCCCCCAGCTGCTCAAAAAAACGGTTATCCATCCACAAATTAAAAAACCATCTCTAGACAAAAATGATATGGCCAGTTATTGCCCAGTCTCTAATCTGCCATTTCTGGGCAAAGAAATTAAAAGAGCAGTAGCTGACAACTCCAGATCTTCTTGGAAAACACTAGCACTCTAGACCCTTTCCAATCTGGATTCAAACCAGGGCATAGGACAGAGACAGCACTAGTAACAGGGCTCATTTGGAGGCAGAATGCACCGGAACAGCGTTCCAGTAAATCTGAAAAGAGGTCACGTAGATTTTGGCCCTGTCCACGTGATTCCTTTTCCTCCTGGCTGTCCTTGTCTTTAGCAGCAGGCAGCAGCAGCTGCAGCAACAGCAGCACCATCTCCTGGTTTCCCTGGTAAGAACCGGGGGGGGGGGGGGCAGGGGTCATCCTTGAGGCCTGTAAGTGGTGAGGGCTCTCCAAAGGAACGTAAGCTGCTTTGAATTCATTCTGCTCTGCTGCTTCATTTTCATTTGTGACTTGTGAGAGGGAGGGAGGGAGGGAGAGAGAGAGAGAGAGAGAGAGAGAGAATGAGTGAATGAGTGTAAGCCGGGCTGGGCTCCAAAGGAACGTAAGCTGCTTTGCATTCATTCTGCTCTGCTACTTTATTTTCATTTGTGACTCGTGAGAGTGAGTGAGTGAGTGAGTGAGTGAGTGAGTGAGTGAGTGAGTGAGTGAGTGAGTGAGTGAGTGAGTGAGTGAGTGAGTGAGTGAGTGACTGAGTGCAAGCCAGGTGGGGCTTGTCCAGGGGGGGTCACCAACCTCAGTAATTAATTACTGAGCTGCATATTCCACTCCTAGGGTGTCAGGCCAAACTGGGCCTGTAAAAAAAGAGGAGGGTAAGCTGCTTTGAGTTCATTCTGCTTTAAGGAAATACCTGGAGATTTTTGGGGAAAGGGGCCTGAGGGGTGGATGTTGCCTTCTGACACACTTCCGGTGATGTCAGGGGGTGTGGCATATGCTAATGAGATATGCTAATGAGTTATGCTAATGAGTTCATGTAGTTCTTTTTCTAGGAAATGACCCCTGACTAGTAGCATTAGTGGATGATCTCCGGCTAAATATACACAAAGGCCATGCCTCCTTATTGCTCCTCCTGGATCTGTCTGCAGCCTTTGAAATCCTGTTCAGGCATCTAGAGACAGAAGTGGGCTTCAAAGGATGTGCTTTGGACTGGTTTAAATAATTTCTCATGAGATGGACTCAAAGGGTTGCTGTTGGAGATCAGCTGTCTCCAGAATGGGAGCTATCTTGCAGGGTTCCTCAGGGCACAATCTTATCCCCTATGTTATTCAACCTCTATGTAAAGCCTTTAGGAGAACTCATTCACAGCTATGGAGTTGAATGTCACCAATAAACCGATGACACCCAACTCTATATCTCGCTATTCAGGTCCCCTCAGGACGCAGTAGAAATCTTGGATCCCTGCCTGACAGCTGTAGTGAAATGGCTAAAAATGGACAAATTGAAATTGAACCCACACAAGACTGAAGTGATGATTGCTGGGAAGGTAGAGATCTTGAAGGACACTGTACTCCCCACTTTCGATGGCGTTTGTCTGACCCTTGCAGACGCGGTTAAGAGCCATGGGGTTATATTGGATCCAAGTTAAAGTAGCTGCAAAAAATGTCTATTACAACCTCACTCTAGCCTGGAAGATGGCTTCTTACCTCGACCTAGCCGTCCTGGCCACTGGATCCATGCAATGGTAACATCAAAACTTGACTACCGTAATGCACTATACATAGATCTCCCATCCAAATTAACTAGGAAACTCCAATTGGTGCAAATGCTGTGGCACGACTGCTATCAGGAGTGAACAGGAGCATGAACATTAGAGCTGTGCACCCCGAAAATATTCGGGTTTCCTGCTTCAGGTTTACCCATCGGGCTGGAGCTGCTGCTGCTGCCACCACGCTGCCATTTGAAGGGCAGGAAGGGCCTTTTTGTTGGGATTGCAGCAAATGTTTCCATTTCAGTGTTACTTAATTAGTAAGCTTACTTTGCATGTAACCATTAGGGCTTCGAGTAAAGATTCTCACCATAGAAAGGGGAGTCTCTATGAATAATGAAGTAGAATTAGGATTTCCTGTTGGGCAACTTGTTAATTGGGGGGGCAATTAAGTGATGCTATATACTGAAGTTTTATTGCTCTTTGTTCACTCTTTCACTTTCTCACTCTCTTGTGTACCATGTCTATCTAGTCTTATCTAGCAAGATATAGTCTATTAGTAATTTATTATTTTCTTCCAAAGTAACCTAATTTCTATCCTCTCAGTAAAGTATTTTTACAGAGCTACACTGGAGTCTGTGTCAACTCTCATTACTTCCAATGCACAATTCTGCATAATCTCTGCTAATTTGCCTACATTTTTCGGCCTCCTCTGCTGCAGCATGGGCCCACAGAGCTGTGGGGAGGGCTGGAGATGCCGCCACTGCCATGTCACCTCCTCTGGGGCCACGGCGGTGGCCAGGAAGGCCAGATCTGGTGGTGTGCAGCCCACAGGGCAGTGGGGAAGGCCGAAGCCACCGCTGCCATGCCGCCATGCTGTTTCCACAGCTGCAGCGGCCTGCAGCAAGTGACAGGGCCAAGGTAAGTGAGGGGGGCTGGGGCTGGGCTTAGGGTTTGGCATGGCGTGGCATGTTTAAAGAGACCTGCTGCCTGCAAGCAGCAGGGTCAAGGTAAGTGCAGGGGTGGGGTGGGAGTGAAGGGCTGGGGCTGGGGCTGGGGTTTGGGGTGAGATGCTTAAAGGGCCCTTTAAACTTCAGCTGTCATGCGGAGGAATCCCCCCTGCCTGCCAGCTGAAGTTTAAAAGGACCTGCCATTTGCAAGAGGCAGGGAAAGGGCCCTTTAAACTTTGGCCCTGCAGCTTCACAAAGCAACCTGAATGCTTCGGGGAAGCTTGATTTGGGATTTCCGAATCGGGGCCAGCATGCTTTACAGATCGGATATGATTCGGGTATTTTACCCAAATTGGAAAGCTGAAGCACACACTCCTAATGAACATCACTCCCACTCTACAGTCACTCCACTGGCTACCTATCAGCTACCATGCTCAGTTCAAGGTATTAGTTATCACATACAAAGATCTTCCAGCCTTGGCCAGTAATACCTATGGGACCAATTTCCTCCCCATTTTCCTCTAGGGCAGCTTCGTTTATATGAACAGGGTCTCCTTCAGGTGCTGCTCTATACATGCATGAAATCAACAGTGGTGGCCCCTACCGTGTGAAATGGCCTATCTGAGGTCAGGAGAGCCCCCAGTCTCCTGGCTTTCCATAAACAATGCACAACCTAATTATTCAAAAAGGCTTTTGTATTGTAGGGAGGGACTCGCAGATGCTTTGCTAAAGAGTTGAGGACCCTAGACTTCACCACTATGTTGCCTTACATACTACCTGTTGTCTTAAATATGTGCTCCTATGAGCTACTTGTGCTTCATGTGGTCTAAAGTCAGCCCTAGAAATGCTTATGCTCTGTTTCAGCATTTCTTCAACTCTGTATTGGATTCTTACTAATGCTATGTCTTTGTAAAATTGTGTTTATTTACCCTATGGCACTGTCTATGGAACGCACTAATCACACACTGTGTAATCTGCCTTGAGTCTCAGTGAGAAAGGTGGACTATAAATGACATAAATAAAAATAATAAATAAAAATAACAATAAAAGATGAGAAAGAGATTTAGGAACAGTCTGCAGACAACAGGAGGTGCTATCATTCTAAGGTCCCTTTCATACGGTTTTTCATCAACTTTGGCTTCTGAAGGAAAAGATTTTTTAAGGGTACGTTACATACGTTAAGGGTAAAACTTTGCTCTTTTGCAGCTAACAAAGCTTTAATTTCTAGGTTTGCCAAAGCTGGGGGAGTGGAGGTTGTTTGCTTTATCCTTTAGGTGTGTGAATCCTTTAAATAAAATGTTTTCCTTTAGAACACAACGCACATTCTAAAGCCTTTATGAAAAGATCTGAGATCACTAGGTTTGAGAGCAGAATTTTTGTGTTTGTGTGTTTGTGTGTGTATGCACACGCTCATGCGCTATCCATTTTTGATGTGCTTCTATGGGTTTTAATATGTGGGTTTTTCAATTCCTGTCGCTGGTGTTGTAAGGGTTGTGTTTGGGTACTAGATGACACTATGGCAATGCTTAGTATAGTGAGGGAAACAGCACTACAGCAGAATTTAGCAACAGAGCGTGGTTATCTTTAAGGGGGTGGGTGGGGGAGAAAAGACCAGAGAATAAACCATACAGGCCACCTTTCAGCATTATTTCCCCACGCAGAAGGAAAAAACATTGCTCCTATAGGATAAAATGTGGGAAAGAAATGTACAGCCTGTAAGTGCTAACTTCATTTCCCAAACCAAGAATTTTTATATATAACATTTAATTCAGAGAACCCAGATCATGTACTGATATAAGCAGTTTTTAAATTACTTCAACTTTGCCAAGAAACAGATTAACACCAAATTAAACATGCTGTTATTAATACTTTGTATAAAGAGTTTATTGTTTCTGCAATGAATATTTTAACAACCTTCATTCAGCAAACAGCGCTGAGGACATTATACAAAGCTCATTCATTTTAATTAGTCATTGTATAAATTATGCGGGTGACATCTTTGCAGCTGCCTGGCAGCCAGTAAAGGGCTGTTTCTATATTCACATGTAAATAACAGTGAGTGACAATTAAGAAAATGTTGATAAAGAACTATGTAATTACTGCTATTAACACTACACCTTAAAAACAATTGAGGAATGTGTTATACCTGCATAAAAGAAACAAACCGAAAAAAGCTGCTGTAAAGCTAAAGAACCAAAACTTCATGTCAGAGATTTATTTCCTCTGCTCTGTAGCTTCACATTGAAATGTATTGTCAGAAAAAAAATAGGTAGGAAGGAGCAGAGAACAGAAGAATGCTCTGGTTTTGGAAATGAGGACTAGAAAATATATCTGCAGTTAAATCCTATCACGGTTGTCAGCTCTAGGATTCAGACAGAGTTTTAGGATTCAGACAAAACAATAGTTTTGTCCAGAGAAGGAGGCTGGGAGGTATCCCTAAATCCTGTACATTTTTATTCAGAAGCAAGTACCACTTCAAGAGGACTTAAT
Organism: Eublepharis macularius; assembly: GCF_028583425.1. Lineage (NCBI taxonomy): Eukaryota > Metazoa > Chordata > Lepidosauria > Squamata > Eublepharidae > Eublepharis > Eublepharis macularius. The sequence continues at coordinate 78,161,515 of NC_072792.1, read as the reverse complement.
ACCATTTAGTGGCCTTGTTTTGGCTCAACTGCTCTGCCGAACTTCATCCTCAGTATGTACACTAAAGCATAGCAGAGTTAAGCTAGCCTGTTCATTTTGCATTGTTTAATGACTCGGGGAATTACATATAACATTAGGATATATTGAAGGATGCAAAACAGCATCCATGCAGATAGTAACTATTATTGGTCAAGTCAAGGTGCAGGAACTGAAATCAGTATTTTCAGATGAACTTTGTAGACAAGTATACAGGAATCTGACATAACTATGATCTACCCAATAATTTCTCAAATACTAGAAAATACTGACACTTAGGGTTGCCAATCCCCTGCTGGGAGTGGGGGATGCCCCATGCCCACCCTCTACCCCCTGCTCCTGCTTACCTGCGTCACTGTGGAAAAGGCAGGAGGACGTGCCTCCCGGGGTTTGCTCCCGGGTGGTGTGACAAACAGCTGCATAATTCAGTAGACTGACTCAAAACAGAATAAAATAAATGCAAACTGTAGTTACAGGCTTCACGAGAAAGACTACACAGTAAGTACTATAAGTGTAATATAAAAACTATTCATCCATCTTTTCCATCATTGTTTATATAGAAATATATACAGAAACCTTTGCAGTATAATATTCACTGTGCATACATGAAGACATTTAAGCAAAGCCATTAAGAACCACAGGATGCTATTTTATTTAAAACTGAAGCCAACAGTCCTGTAATAACCCAATCCAGTCATAGGAGGGGGAAAAAGCTATTCGTGTCAACAGACTTCCCTCATTATTTTCAGACTTGGACTTTACTAACAGCATAGAGGTTATTTTCCCTCTGAAAGATGTCATTTCTGGTGATACTTTCTTGACAAAGTATGCTAGTATAACAAGGTATGCACGACTGACAGCCAGGAGTAGTCTTGCACTCAGGACAGCCTTTGGAGTAATTACCTGATCCCAGTTAAGCAGCTGTGGCCAAGAATCTCTACAGAGAAATGTCACAAATCTGAGAATCATTGATCATTTTCCGGATGCTAATACTCTTTTTAGCATACAGCATGCAGTATGGGTGCTAAGACATAGATGATGCTTGCTTCAAGTATTACCAGCCTGGATCTGTCCCATATGCACCCTATGATTTAGTCAGGGAGTAAAAGTAAACTTAAGCTTCAAACAAAAAATCAGTCTTTTATTGGAACTCAATTATTATTTTAAAGCCTGTGTTGAAACTAATCAAGAGCAGAATTAAAAAAACACACACACACCCCTCAAATTGCTGTTTTAAAGTTAGGATTCCACTAAAAACATTCACTCACTCACTCACACACACACACACACACACACACACACACACATTTGTGGGGGTATAATTCTCTCGGCCCAACAGGAACCATTCTGTGCTTGTGTATACTTGTTCCATTTTAAGGGTATGGGGTGCATTAGGCAGAAAGAGCTTGCTATGTTAAGGTTACAAAAAAGCTACAAATTATGATGGAAAGCCTGCTTCAATCTGCTGGAAAACTTATTTGGGGTCATGTATTATGAAGGGAAATCTGTAGTGGGATGGGGAATCAACAACTATCAAATAGTTGGCATATTCTGGCGTTTTAGTAGCATTGCACTAGTATGTTTTAGTTTTTGATTGGTCCTGATGGACTTCTTTTAATTTTGGAAGTTAGTGTTTGCTGTGAAATTATGTATCCACATATAGACTTGTTACACTCTTGCTGTATTTTATATATGCTATATTCTGGTCGCTTTTATCTCATTCCTCTCTGGTCGCTGACTGTAATAAAGAAAGATGATGAAACAATCAAACCAACTTTGACTGATTTGGGGCTCTGGGCTGAGGATTCATAAATTCTGTATTATGAGCCTACCATTTCTGAACCTCAGTGTTATCACTTTTTAGCTATAGAGAAAAAAGCAAATAATTTTCATGTTAAGTAGAGGCACACAGTTTTGTTCTCTCTGGTAATCCTGTCCAGGCTATAACATTTCAGACCACAGGAAGGAGTTCATGTGTCAAAATGCTTCCCCACAAAGAAGTTTGCTGCTTATATAACACTAGCTTGCCAGATTAGCCCTGAGTACTCTCGAACAAATTACAGACCTCGAAGGTTATATTGATATATTTAATATATTTTGTAAATTTTTATATTCTTAATTCATACAAAAGTGCAAGTGCTCAAATGTGATAAATATTCTACAATAAATATCTAAAATCTACAACTACTAAATATTCATAAATAATCATAAATATTCATAAATATTCATCAAGCGTCCAATCTTTCCAGTCCACTTTGAATAATCAATTTCAATTTCCAGAGTGGTAAACTGTATTTTCTTTGTTCTTGTTCTATTTCAAAGCTGTTAATATCTGTGTGGAGCTTGAAAGCTATGAATATCTGTGTGGAGTATCCCCAGATGACAACATTGCCTAGTGGTTACAGCTGAAACTCTCCAAAATTGGGCTATGAAAGCCTGTATTAGCTTGTTCTTTGTGCTATTTCAAAACTGTTAATATCTGTTCAAAGTTTCAGAACTGTTCATATCCATACGGAATATCTTCAAACAACAACATTTCCTAGTGTTTACAGCTGAAACCATCAAAAAATTGGGCTGTAAGAGCCTGACGGGTGTCGCCAGCCTACTTTCCCATTTCAACAACGTCTTTTTCAAAGGCTCAAATCAACATACAAATCACTCCAACACCACCACACTCATTTCCTGGAAAATGAAGGAGCCGGCGAACCATTGAATATTTATGATTATTTATGAATATTTAGTAGATGTAGGTTTTAGATATTTATTGTAGAATATTTATCACATTGGTGCACTTGCACTTTTGTTTGAATTAAAAATAAAAAAATAAAAAATATATTAAATATATCAATATAACCTTCGAGGTTTGTAATTTGTTTGAGAGTGTTCTACACTCGGACAGCTCCTCTTATTTGTCTAGATTAGCCTTGAGTGGCAAAATTATGGAACAAGAACAGAATAGAAAAATTCTACCCAACTTCAAGGTAGATAGCTTCAAAAAGCTAGGATGTGGAATCTGGGTATAAGGATGTCCATTCTCTGTGAATGCATGAATAAATAATAACCTGCAAAAGCTTACAATTTTCCTTGCTTTTTCTACTTTCTTTAACATATTTATTGCATTTTCCTCCATGGAGATCACGGCAGCGTGTTTTTGAGTTCAGGAGCACCTGAAAGACTAACTAGATTTCCAAGGTATGAGCTTTCGGGAGTCTGAGCTCCTTTTGTCAGATATATTGTTCTCCCCTCTTCCATTATATCCTCAAGGTAACCCAGTGAGAATCATGGCCAAATAGGACTCTGAAGCTGGCGCTCCTCAGTCCTAGTTTAAAATTCTAACTAGTACACTGTATTCTAATTTATTGTACAAGTTGTAGGCCTTTCTAACTAGTTTATTTAATCATAAGAAGTTGGATCCAAAGATATATGAGTGGAACTCTGCTTGTGAAATGGTATTCAGAGAGCCAGTTTAGTGTAGTGGTTAAGAGCACGGGACTCTAATCTGGACAGCTGCGTTTGATTCCCCACTCCTCCACTTGAAGCCAGCTGAGTGACCTTGGGCTAGTCACAGTTCTCTGGAGCTCTCTCAGCCCCATCCACCTCACAGGGTGTTTTGTTGTGGGGATAATAATGACATACTTTGTAAACCGCTCTGAGTGGGCATTAAATTGTCCTGAAGGGCGGTATATAAATCGATTGTTGCTGTTATTATTATTATTGTTATTATTCAGAAGATTCCAGGAAGATGTCTGCATGTATTATGAGGGGAAATCTGCAGTGAGATGGGGAATCAGCAACAAACAACTTCCTCCACGATCAGCAGAAGTGTCTTTGGCCAGATGGTAAATAGACAACTCTAACCCAGGAATCCAGGAAGGGCCTGGCACCAGCATGAGACTGGGAGGGAGGGAGGGTGGGCAGGGAGAGCCCTGGAAATGCTGTGACATTTTTTCTGGGAAAATCTGGATGTGACATTAAGCCTCTCTAGGAATCAAATTTCTCGTGATTCCTAGAGAGGACTCATGGGGTTTGCTCCAAAGTGCTATCACACTGTCAGCTTGATAGACTTTCAAAAAATAAATTTCTCCCCCTGTAGCTACAAGCAGTGGCAGGAGAGGCATAGCAGGGATTACTCACCTAGGCCGGGGGGCTAGCAACTCTACCCACCTTGATACTCAGAATGTAGCAAAGCAAAGAATGTAGCAAAGCAGTCTATTAGTTTTATTATGTGAACTAGTTTGAAAACAGTTGATTATGTTAAACTACTTCCAAACTGAGAGTAGTCTGATCAAGAACCAAGCTGGAAAAACTTCAGTCATAATTGAACCTGAATTGGAAACATACTGATTTATTTAATCTTCTGGATTCAGCACACAGCAACATCAGCCATTCCCACTGCAACATGATGATCTTCCACCTTAAGCACTGCAGTCTTAGCAAGACTGAGAGCCAAGCTACAAGTGACACCTGACACAAGTTAGACACGTGTCAGTTTCCCTCAAGTTTTGATGGGAAGTGAAGGTGTCCTAGTCTTGCAGCTTGGCTCTCCTTAAGCCCATTTAACTGAAGTTTGCAGAGCAGCAATCTATGGGAGGGAGAACATGCATTCAGGAGGGGAGTGCAGGTGTCAGGCTCTCACCGGGCACACACTGTTTGTGTGGCGGGGTTTCATGCCCCTCTCCTGCCCCCCTGCCAAACCAGGGCTGCATTCACAGTGCTGCTGATGGCAGGGGGGAGCACTTCCCCTTCCCCACCAGGGCAGTGCATCAGCCAGCAGGGGCATTTGCCCCTTGCTCCCCCTCCCCCCCCACACTGCAGCTTCAGGACCAGCTCAGCCTGGCTGAACAGGCATGCCTGGCCTCTCCGGGCCATGCTACATCAGACAGGGCAGGCTGGGGCATTGCCGCCTCCCCCTCCCCTCCCCAGCCTGGACCCTGCAGAACAACATGGCTTCAGGCTGTGGCCTGGCCTGGCCACGTGTGTGCCTAGGCCACTCTGGGGCAACACGTTGGAGGGCTGGAGCATTGCTGCCTCTTCTCCTCTGCTCACCCAGCCTCTGCCCTAAGCCAGGTGTGGTCTATGCATGTAGCAGCTAGGCTAGGCCACAGCCCAGAGTTGCATCGCCTGGCAGGGGCCAGGCAAGCATGTGAGAAGAGGCAGTGACACTACGGCCTGCCACCATGCTGCCCCAGAGTGGCCCAGGTGCACATGTGGCTTCTGCAACATGGATTCAGGCAGAGGCCAGGGGAGCAGGGAGGAAGCAGCAGCAACACTCCAGCTATGTTGCTCGGTGAGGGTTGACCGGGGAGTTGAGGGGGAGGCGGTGACACTCCGGCCCACCCTGTCCACCACAGCATGGCCCAGAGTGGCCAGGTGTGCCTGCTCGACCAGGCTGAGCTGGTCCCAAAGCCGCAGTGCAGGGAGGGAGGGGGGAGCAAGGGGTGAATGCTCCTCCTGGCTGATGCACTGCCCTAGCGGGGAAGGGGAAGCACTCCCCTTTGCCATTGGCGGCACTGGGAATGCGGCCCTGGTTTGGTGGGGGGCAGGAGAGGGGCCCTGAAAACCCCACACACACCCAGCGGAGGGGAAGGGGGGTGCCCGGTGAGAGCCCGACACATGCACTCCCCTCCCAACCACATGTTCTCCCTCCCATAGACTGCCGCTCTGCAAACTTCAGTTAAATGGGCTTAAGGAGAGCCAAGCTGCAAGACCAGGATGCGTACACTTCCCATCAAAACTTGAGGGAAACTGACACGTGTCCAACTTGTGTCAGGTGTCACTTGTAGCTTGGCTCTAAGGATGCAATGCTAAAAGCACTTTCTTGGAAGTAAGCCTCACTAAATAAAATGAGACTTACTATTGAGTACACCTGCTTAGGATTGCTCCCTAGTAGAGGTAGATAACAAAAATCCAGGGCAGTTAGACAGCCTTTATGGTACAGTTTGTAAGGGGCACACGATCTTGCATCACTACAACTTTGTATGTTCCACATGTAGCATTTTATGCTATAGCATTATGAAATATTGTAGGGACTGGATTCTGAGACCCTGATGAAATACTAACAGAACTAGAAACCAAGAAACACTGTCCGATCGGCTAAATTTCTGTAGCTCCGTTAGTGACTTCCGCTCCAATAAATCTTTGTCATTAGATGGAGTGGATTGTTTATGCTAGTTCATTTAATAAGTTTCAATCTGGACTTGATGCAGTTAAATACACTTTCTGATCATAATCTAGACACAAGCAGCTCTCCAGGGACAGCTATACTTCAGTTAAAAAGAATTTTTTTACCCATTTTGTCTCAGAAGAGCTTCTGCATCAGGATTGTAACTGAAATCTTTCAAAACATTTCATCATGCCTGCCTTTTGATTGCTTTTTTCCTGTGCAAAGTACACAGATTATTTGTCCTAAAAGGACTGCAACTGACAGTAAAGAGATGGTTTCGTTTCGTTTAAAGAGGAGGATTAACATTCAAAATATCATGGGATCTTGGGTTCTCTATCGCTCCTTCTTTTAAAGTGAGCCAGCAAAGGAGTCACATTTAAATATATGCAAAACTCTACTGAAATTATTTTGATCAGTGAAAAATAACTAATTCAAATCTACAGGAAACGTAGGCCATGAGTGGTCAGTTAATTTGGGTTTTGTGTAATTAGCTGTACCTCCTAGGGTTTTTTCCTCCCATCAAGCAGAAAAAAATATTCCTGCATGTAGCATTATTTATATATACTTTATCATTCAAGCAGAAGAAATAAGACCTCCTAATAGCAATGCATGTTCAGAACAAATGTCAGAGAATGAGATGGCACCCAGCTATTTAGTAGCAGATTGGACTCTGCTCCCAGCAGGCATGCAGTGTCAAAATGGTCAAGGCCCACAATTATTACTTCACTTAAGTAATGTCTTGCTATAATTTGAATTTGAAATATGCAAGGCTCCTACAATCAGCCTTTATGCATCTAAGTGAACAATGTTTACTGCCTTTTAAAGAAATATCAAACCGAGAAGAGGGAAAGGGTGTGAAAATGATATTCATAAATAGCAACAAGGGGCAAATGCAAAAGCAATTACACATATTTGCATAAAATAATTTATTTGGAGTTACAGTATTTTTTCCTATAAAGGAAAATAAACGTTTGCTCAAAAATCATCTGAAGATATAAATACTAGGGGTGTGCACTGAAAAAAAATCCATTTCAGTTTCAGATCTAAGGTTTCTGAAGGAGTTATGTACTGTTACAGTGTTTTCAGATGGAACGTTGCTAGCTTGGATCTAATTCATTCGTTTTTTTAGTTATCATGAGATTTGGTAGCATTCTTTGAAATGAAATTTCAAGTACTTTGGGGTAGCTATTTTTGCAATTAACAACACCAGCAGCATCTCACAGTTCTCCCTCTAAACCATCAATCCACTGAGTTTTTCCTCAGTTTCACTACACACACACAATGATGATCCCTGAAGAAGCTGAGTGTTGGTGGGTGCACAGTATGGTGGGAAACTGATTGGCAAAGGAGTAGCAGGGTGGTGGCATTGAAAACAAACCTGCTTTATGTTCACTTTTTTCTTATTCTATAGTGCCAATAAATTATTATTTTTTCATCTTACTGTTTTCTGTATGTGCCATGTGCTTTGCAGGTTTGATCCCACAATGAGTTAATTAATAAAGTAAGGGCTCTCTCCCCTTGAGATCCAATTGAGGAATGTCGTTAAGGAAAATAAGATGCTGCCATGCAGGCCCAGTGCCTACCTGATGCCACCCCAACTGCAAGGTAAGAACCAAAACAAAATGAAACGAAATTTTTGATGGGAGGGTGTTGTTACAATTCAGTTGCCTGGATTTGGTTCACCATTCTGGAAGCTGCTTTAACAAAATGAAACAAGGATTTCTTGGTGTATTTCCAGATGATTTGTCTTGTTTTGCACACACCTCATAAATACTTGTGTGAAGTTGCTGCTTCCATTTGTGGAGGCACAGTGATAGAGGACCATGAAGCACAAGGTAGTGTTCCATTAGACAGGTTTCCGTGTTCCAATTGGGACATGGCTCTGCTGTAGGCCACCCTCTCCTCCAACTGCAAATAGGGGCAATGAATGATAAATTGACAGCTAATGTCAGCTAGGCCTCACAGGTGCAAGCTCAAAAGCTTAGGATATTGTAGCCTTGCAATGAATTTAAAAAGGGTGAAAATCTGCTGAGCACTCTACTCCTACATGAAATCAGTGAAACTCACTTCTATACAAACATGCACAGAATTCTGCTGTAGGAATAATTATTCTTATTATTCAACATCTAACCACTGTATTGGTTAATAAATAGTTGGATAGCTGATGACTTCTCAACAACTTCTCCCAACAAACGTATCATTGCTGCATCTTTAAAAAATGCCTCTATGAAAGTCACTTTTAAACAACAAGTATAGGAAGAAAAGTGAGAATGCAAGTGATGGACTTAAAGAGGTTGCAAACTGATGTACTGATCCATACAGCTCCACAGACCAAAATGATCCCATGTAGGTGCTCAATTGAAAGAGCAGATCATAGCTTCCTGGGCTGTTAAAATTGTGGAGCTGGGAAGGTGAAGTTTTACCTTTACTTTTTCAGGGATTGTTGGTATATCAGCTTTGAGTCAATGTACACCTGCATTGAGGAGTTTCCTTCACAGCAAGAAGGTCAACAAGAAGATCCACATTGCAGACAAATGAAGCTGTTGGTATGATTACACTTCATTAATCTGAATGCCTTCAGGAATGGAATTGGCACTGCATTCTAGTATTCTGTCCCAAACTATACCTTTTCATTTTTAGCTAAGTGCTCTGAAACCTATCCTGAGATATAGCAGTGCCAGAAGTACAACACACACACATACCCCTTCATCATTTCTCTCTAACTTCAATGTTCATACTATGGATATGTGCTTCAAATTTCTGATTCAGGAAAAATGCCCAAATCGGACCTGATTTGTAAAGATTTGGGAATTCCAAATCGGGGACAGCATGCTGACCCTGATTCGGAAATCCTGAATCAAAGCTTCCTGGAGTGATTTGGGTCACTTTGGGAAGCTATGGGACCCTTCCTGGGCTTCAACTGGCCTGTGGGGGGATTCCCCCCTGCGGGCCAGCTGAAGTTCTCACCACTCCACTTACCTCACCAAGTTCCCACCACCCCACCAAGTTCCACCCCACTTACCTGGGGTTTCCTGCTGGCCACTGCAGTGGTGGCAGTGGTGGCATGGCAGTGGAGGCGGTCACTGCAGCCTTCCCCGCTGCCCAGCTGGCTGCCACAGTGGAAGAGGTGGTGGCTGTGGCCTTCCTCGCTGCCCAGCTGGCCGCTGTGGAGGCAGTGGTGCAGACATGGTAGCTCTGGCCTTCCTCACCTCCCTGCTGGCCACTGCAGTGGCAGAGACAGTGGCTCCAGACTTTTCTGACTCTCAGCTGGCTGCAGCGCTGACAGAGGAGGCAGCTCCTGGCCTTTCCACCTCCCCATTGGCTGCAGTGCTGGCAGAGGCAGCAGTTCCGGGCCTTTCTGCCTCCCTATTGGCTGCAGTGCTGGCAAAGACTGTGGCTTCAGGTCTTTCCACCTTTCAGCTCACCATAGTGTTGGCGGAAATGGCAGCTCTGGGCCTTCCCCGCCTCCTTGCTGGCCACTGTGACAGTGGAGGCAGCAGCTCTGGGTCTTTCCACCACCCAGTTGGCCACAGCGCTGGCAGAGGCAGCAGCTCCAGGCCTTTCCATCTCCCAGTTGGCAAGTGCAGCAGCAGAAATGGCAGCAGTATGCCCTCCTGCCACCCAGCTTGTCATCTTGCTGCCCAGCTGGTCGTCCTGGCTGCTTCTAGGCCTGGTAAGTGTGTGTGGGGGGAGGTGGGGGCTAAGTTGGGATCAGGGTGGGGGCTTGGCAAAGCTTCCCCCCTCACTTCGATATACTCCAAATCTGTATGGAGCACACTAAACCAATTTAAGTACCCGTATCCAAAGCGGATTGCTGCTTTGGGTTTCAAGTAATACTAGAGCATACCTAAAGCAGGAAACCTGAATTTTTTACAGGTTCACACCCCTAGTTCACACTACCGCATCTGCAATATCAGGATAATAATTCTAATTTACCATATAGTGTTGATGCCAGGGTTATAAGATAATACCTGTGAAGCACTGTGAACAAAGTGCAATTACATTATATTTATTATTGTTGCCGTACTGTTGTTTTTGTTGTACAAGCCAGGTGGTCTTGCAAGGACTTCAGGGAGGAGAAATTCTATTCCAGTTTCTCCTCTTCCTTCTCTGCTAGAACAACCCAAAATTCTACCTGAAATTTTATTCCCTGAAACACCTTTACATACACAGATGTTGGTTTTACTGCTTAGATTGTTTTAAAGCCTTTAACGTTAAAAAAAAAACTGCCTCTGGCACTGGGTGCAGCAGCCCAACAGCGCCTGCTGTCCCAGTGCAAGAAGGATGGGGAGATTCTCCCCGCCCCTCTGGCACCGGGTGCCACAGGCAGGCTGCGCCTGCTGTCCCGGTGCGGGAGGGACGAGGAGATTTTCCCCGCCCCTCTGGCACCGGGTGCCACAGGCAGGCTGCGCCTGCTGTCCCGGTGCGGGAGGGACGAGGAGATTTTCCCCGCCCCTCTCGCACTGGGTGCAGCAGCCCAGTGGCGCCTGCTGTCCCGGTGCGAGAGGGACGAGGAGATTCTCCCCACCCCTCTGGCATCGGGTGCAGCAGCCTGGTGGTGCCTCCTGTCCCGGTGCGAGAGGGACAAGGAGATTCTCCCTGCCCTTCTGGTGCGCAGCCCAGCGGCGCCCGCTGTCCCAATGCAAGAGGGATGGGGAGATTCTCCCCGCCCCTCTGGCACTGGGTGCAGAAGCCCGGCACCACCCACTAACCTGGTGCAATAGGCACGGGGAGAATCTCCCTGTCTCTCTGGCACCAGGTGCAGCAGCCCTGCACCGCCCGCTGTCCCGGTGCGAGAGGGACGGGGAGACTCTCCCCACTCCTCTCGCACCGGGCAGCAGCAGCCCGGCGGTGCTGGGCTGGGGGCTGGGGGTTGTAGGGTGTTTAAGGGGCCCTGCCACTTGCAAGTGGCAGGACGGGGCCCTTTAAACTTTCAGCAGGCAGGCAGCAAGGGGGAATCAGAACCTAATGTATAATTTCTTCAGCACAGATCATGTCTTGCACTTTTACTACCCTGTGCAGTTTGTCATCAAATTTGCAGGTTGAAGAGCTCCCTAGGATGTAAAATGCTGCTAAGCCGTGGAGTGCCTCAGACCACCTAGTCCGCCCAATGTCTATCCTTGGAGTGGAAGGTTATAAAGGTATCTGAGTCTGTCTGGGACTTTGCTTGAGCAGCAACTGCCTGCACTGGTTCATCATTGCTGACTCCTAAATGCAATGTTTAGAATGATTTGGTCTTTGATCCTATGCAACTAAACAAAGATGCATGGCATAATGGTGAATTTCCCAACTTTTTCTGCTGCAGCCATCTATGCCCCAATTTGTAAATCGTGCGTCAGTTGCCCCCTTCCCTCCAGAACATCATGCATGTTAAAGTGAGGGGGTCAATTAAAATCACCCTTTCCTTCTTCCATGAGCAGAACCGCCTACCATAAGCAGAAAGGGAACTTAGGAATTAAGCCTATGCCTCTAAAACAATAAGCCATTTATCTTAAAATTACATAATTTTCATTTCAATTGCATTTGTGACAGCTACAGTTTTAAAATGACTCACAACAAATAGTTATTGATGAAAATTTCCTTTTTGTGAATATGACCTATTAATGAGTACTGTCCCATATAATTACATGAAAAATATGTTTAGCTATTTATTAATTTATGATCTGTTTTATTTTTCTAATTGAAACAGATGGCTGCATTATCCTGCAAAGTTAGTGAATAGAAAATCTTCATAATAAATGTTTTAAAATAAAAAAAATAGAAAAACCTCATTTACTTTATTTTACACATTAGAGTATTCATATGATTTGTGGAATTTAAATGAGCAGCATAATCAAAACATCCTCCATCAATTTACATAACTAATGCTGTATTTGAGGTCTTGCTTCTTCCTCCCTGACTTTAAGTTGGCCATTTCTTTCAAGGTAACAGTAACCAAGTAATGCTAAATATGACAAAATTAATTATTATATTTTACACTTGTTAGAGAAAAAAAGCCCGGAAAGGCTCTTAGATTGAACAGTAATTGAAAAAAAAATTATGTAGTATGCTGTGGAAAAAATGCTATTAGTTGGATCCAATGTTTCCATTCCATTAAAAGTTAATTTCTGTGCACAACTTAACTATGCTGAATTTTATAAGTTTAAAGAATTGCTTTTTTCTTTTTTTGAAAAAAAAGAGTTGCTGGTACTCATGATGTTTGCTGCCTTGAAGGCCTGAGCCCTCCAGCTAGAAGAGGTGCTGATACTGTGGAAAATGTATCTCCAGAAAAAAGCCCTGGTTTAAAGATATAGTGTCCCCTAGTACAATGCCCTATGCTTCAGAACCAGGACCCAAATACACTTTGTTCCCTAACTTTATTGCTGAGAACTGGCCACATCTGCTATATTGGTGGTATCATATAATAAATCTTCTGGTCTGAGGAAGTGGCAGGATTGTAGGTGGCTATTCATTCCTCGGCTCTATGGTCTATATGCTGTCAGTTAGCAGCAGATAATACACATGCTATTTTGAGCAAGGGAACATAGTCTCTATTGACTTTTGAAATGGTTCCCAGGGAAGTGGTAAATGATGGCAGAAAAATACAAAAAAGCACCTAGGCAGTGGGAATGAAAATATGAAAAAGGAAAAAAACAGAAACATTGATAGGAGAGAAAGTGACTCTGAGCCAAGCTACAAGTGACGCCTGACACAGGTTGGACACCTGTCAGCTTCCCTCAAGTTTTGATGGGAAATGTAGGCATCCTGCTCTTGCAGCTGTAATGGAGAGCCAAGCTGTAAAACCAGGACGCCTACATTTCCCATCAGAACTTGAGGGAAGCTGACAAGTGTCCAACCTGTGTCAGGCGTCACTTGTAGCTTGGCTCTCTTTTCCACTGTCTTGAATCTGGGGAGTTGTCCATTCATTGGTATTAGTATTCTGTACTATATGAGAAAGGAGAACCACTAATAATGACAGCTTCAAGGAACTTGGTTTTGTAGCTGTAATTAAAGAGCACTTTGAAAACCAATGGTAAAAACTTTACATAAAACAGGCCACCAAATAACTTGGCCCTTTCCAAGATTCAGAGATTCCTGGGCCACTTCCACCTTTTGAGGCTCTTAGCCATAATTTTATTTATTTATATCATTTATAGTCTGCCTTTCTCACTGAGACTCAAAGCGGATTACACAGTGTGAGATTAGTACAGTCAATTTCAAGGACATTTCCATAAACAATGCCATAGGGTAAATAAACACAATTTTACAAAGGCATAGCATTAGTAAGAATCCAATACAGAGTTGAAGAAAAGCTGAAACAGAACATGAGCAATTTTATGGATGACAAGAGACCACAAGAAGCACAAGTAGCTCATAGGAGCACATATTTGAGACAACAAGTACTACGTAAGGTAAAATAGTGATGAAGTCTATGGTCCTTAACTCATTAACGAAGCATCTAAGAGCCCCTTCCCACAATACAAAAGCCTTTTTGAATGATTTGTTTTTGCATTGTTTGTGGAAAGCTAGGAGACTGGGGGCTTTCCTGACCTCCTCAGACAGGCCGTTCCTTGGGGTTTAAGGATTTAAATGACACATGAAAATCAAATAAAGCATTAAAAAGAGTGAAACAAATTGCAAAATGTATTGAATGCCAAAAAATTAACAGGAATCTAAATATGAGAGATTCCCTGATCTTAAGGCTCAGGCCAAATGGCTCTCCTGACACCCCAATTGGCTTGAGTTCTAAGCAAAAGAACTTTTAACAGAAGGAAGAGGATTTGTTCATAATTCAACAAACATTTGTCAATCTTGTTTAGGACTATGCTCATGACCACTTTCAGTGTGTAGTAGTCATAGTTCTGCATCAAATTATTCCCAGATGCATTTGCAACATGCTGTATAAATGTTCAAAACCCAGTGATCAACGTTTTGCAGCTTGTACCAGAGGCGATTTATGACCACTAGCAGGGGCATGCTAAGCCCAAGAGGGAATATGCACAGACTCTGCATTTGATTTTGTCTGAGAACTTCATCCAGTGGTTAGAATACACAGCACATGGGACAAGTTAGCAGCACATGGTACAAGCTAAGGCAATAACTCCCTTTTGCCTCCTTTTCTACTTTTTTATTTTTTATTTATCATCAAAATTGATATCCTTTGAATGCTTCAATTTATCCCGACAATTGCTACAACAGAAAGGGTGTCATAGTCAGTGTTCCTGCTAACGTACACTAGTGTGCAACTACACATGAATTTTTACCTCTCAGTACTCAGCTTCTCAGCTGAAGTGCATGGAGAAGTGCCCTGAGCCCCACCTTCCCTGTTTCCTTCCCTTTGGCAGGCCCACCCAGAAGTCCTGGCGTGGAGGAACGGGGAGAGGTAGAAGTCCGTCGAGGGGGAGCTGGTTCAGGAGATGCCCCTTCTGCCACACAAGGAACGGGTGCTGGGCCAGGAGATAGAGAAGGTCCTCTGCCTGAATGGGAGAGCTTTGCCCCTGGCTAATCATTTTCAAAGTCCCTAGTACCCTTTAGCACTTGCCACATCATGTGACAGTGAATTCAGTATATTAGATTGGAAGAGACTACATTAACCTGTGTTGAATGGGGGTGGTTCTGTTTTGACACACTTCATTAAATGTTTGTGAGTTTTATTAGATCCTAGCCTTTTGGTGAAAATGCATGTCTGCATTTCTGACATTATGTGGTTTCATTCATTAATAAGATGCTAGGATGTCAGATTCCTTTTGATCCAAAAGTGATTCTATTAGATTTATTTAAAAGATATATTTCACTTTGGATATAAAATTGGTGTTAAGCTTGACTACTGCAGCAAAAATGACCACAGTTTCTAATTGGAAGATATGGCAAAATTCAGATAAATTTATCTAACATGCAGAAAAATGTATACAGTCATGCATTTTCACTGGATTGCTAGAAGCTAATAAATTTAAATATTTAATGGAGTATGTCAAAACACATCCACCCACATTCAATGCAGGTAACTGCAGGCTCCTCCAATATATCAACCTCTCTAACCAACATCACCTTTGCCTTGTCTGGATTCAGTTTCCCCTTGTTTTCCCTCTATCTCTTGGCCACAGTTACCATGCATTGGCCCAATGTGGAGATTATAGCCTAGGAGACTTATTTAAAGATATACATAAGTGGATGTTATCAACATATTGATGGCACCTGATACCAATGCCTCAGACCATTCAAACATCTTTTAATCGAATGGATTTTGGTTTTGGAAAAGGCGCGCTCAAAACTTTAATGCAAGTTGCTGCTCACAAAGCAGATTTCTGGCTTACAAGACTGCACCACTTAGAGGGAACATTGGTCACAGTTGTAATGAACTATTTTATCAGTCATCATTCTCCTAGACCTGACTAAGATATATTTTCTTCAAGTTCTTTAGTGATGCAAGTATGCTGAAGTGAAGCAGGGCCGTTTCCAGACGGCTTACCTGCACCCGGGACGTCGCACCACGTTTCAGATCGTGCCGAAATATCGCATTTTCCCTGGCATGATCCGAAACGTGGCGCGATGTCCCGGGTGCAGGTAAGCCATCTGGAAACGGCCCAGGTGTAAGCTGATTGGAATAGGAAGGTTCCTGTTTCCTGATAGGCTTGTTCCCAATACTTAGTCCTAAAGATGTAGATGTCAAGAACATCCTTAGATATCCCAAGACAGAACTCACTTGCTCATGTGCCATATCTATTAGAGTCTGAAAAACTCATTGCTTTATTTACAGTGTGTAATTAAAGCCAAGCTGCCCTGAAAGAGGCAAGCGAGCCACAGTTTAATATTCAGTGACTTCTATGAATTTCCTTATCATTGGCTAAAATCCCAGATTCTGCTCAGTAGAATTATTAGGTAATAATCATATAATTTGAAATCTGATGGTACCTGGAATCATTTATTGCAATAAAATATATTTAGAGAAAAATATTATTCTGTGCCTTTAGATGAAACAGAAAGAGAACCTTTAGTAATTTAATACAAGTACTTGCCAGATTTATTGCCACCCCCACCCCCCTAGATTTCATTATGCAGAATACTGAAGAAGAGGGCAAAACAGTGACTATACTAGGGAATGTCTAGCTCAATGAACTCATGAAGCAGCCTTATACCATCATGCCCTTGGTCTATCAAAGACAGTATGGTCTACTCTGACTAGCAGCAGCTTCTAGGGTCTTATAGGTCTTTCACATCATCTACTACCTGATTCTTTTAACTTGATACATGGGGATATCTGCATGCAAAGCAGATGCTCTGCCACTGACTCAAGGGAACTACTATTTACCTGACAATATTTTGCATACTTACTGAACTAATAGAAGTCAGTAGGACTGTCAGGCCCCATGGTGGCTGTGGGGATCCCCTGCCTACATCCTCCACCCCTGCTACCATTCATCTGGATGGGAGTCGGTGGAATAGGCCTCCTGGGCACACTCCCGGGGTGGCGTGACATCACGCAGGGCCTAGGACGGAGCACTCCTGCACTTCACAGGAGTGCAAGGACTTCAAAAAGGTGCTGTTCCCCCCTACTCCTGTCGGGAGGGTCAGGGAACCTGGCAACCCTAGAAGACAGAACTATTAAACTGGATTTGGTAAAACAGACATATCACAAAATATTAATATTCAAAACACCTGTACCTGTTGGCCTCAGCAGCCACATGCCAACTAGGACAACAGGTAGAATGATGAGTAAAACATTAAAATAGAATATGCAAATTGTTGTATGAGCTATCATGTGCTTTAAAATCTGGAAAGTACCTAATATTATTTCTATTTAGAAATGTCTTGGGTTATTTGCATATTCAAATCTTTGTTTAGCATAATTCAATTTAATTTCCATTTCTCTTGACATTAACATCGATAGTTGTTGTTGTAAGATCTTAATATGCTGCAATATATTAGTATTTCCAGGAACTCTCTTGAGTTCTTCTTTGCTCTTTATCAAAATACGTTGCTTTTTCTCTTGGTTCTTTGTTCTCAGTTGGGCATTATATTGAATTAGGTAACCTCTTAATATATGCTTTACTTGCATCCCAGAGCATTGTCATATCTGTACCTTTGTTTAAGTTTAATTCAAAATATTCTTTTAGTTTATTTTTAAAGTCTTTGATAGTCCCTTCATTTTGTAATAGAGCTTCATTTCATCTCCACCTAAAGGTACCCCTTTTCCCCCTATAAGTCATGGATACTGAGTTATGGTCTGAAAATGTCTTAGGTAGGACCTCTATTTTAACTACCTTGCTGGCAATGTCCCTTGATGTCAAAATCATATCTATTCTTGAGAAAAATCTATGTCTTTCTGGAAAAAAAGTATACTCTCTTGCATTACCATTTTTCTGTCTCCACAAATCAATCAGATCCAAATTGTCCATTAGATCAAAAAAGGCTTTAGGTTGTTTACCCTGGTTCATCTAAATGTTTCTCAGAGCACCTATCTATCTTTGGATCAATCACTCCATTCCAATCCCCAATCAAACAATAGTTTTCATATGGATTTTTATAAAATCCAGTTTTCTCATTTGGAGCGTAAAGACCCACCACCAATCTTTTTGTCCCTTGTACATCAATTTCTACTGTCACATATCTTCCATGCTCATCACACAATTTAATCTTTAAATGTGGCTTAATGTATAAAGCAATTCCATTCTTCTTTTTGATATCTATAAATTCTTCACCCAAACTTTTATACGTCAGAAATTTTATATCTTTTCTCCTAATATGGGTTTCTTGCAAACAAATCATATCATATTTTAGTTTCTTTAAGTAGTGAAAAATTTTCTTCCTTTTTGGGCTGAATTTGCTCCATTGATATTCCATGTTAAACTGATTCGGTTTCGCTTTCTCAGCCATGCTGGATGCTCCTCTCGGCGGGTCCGGGAGGAAGTGACCGGGCACCCTGACCGGGCGGCTGATCTGCAAGGATTAGCCCCCAGGACTCCCAGTCAGGGAGGCAGGGTCCGGGACGCTGCGGGAAGAACCCCCCAAAATCAATGCGTGGGGGAATTGCCCGTTTGTCCCTATGGAGGCCGGCAGACGTGCGCGGCGCCTTGAGTGCCGCCGGGCAACGAGAAACGGCAAATAAAAGAAACAGGCGGAAGCCTGTAAACAAGCGAATCCCTTCTGTTCTACAAGCGTTTGTGAAGGAGAGGTTGATCTGAAGAAGACTCGCTCTTCCCCTTCGGTGAGTTCCACAATTTGGCTGGCGGCACCCCCCCCAAATGGCAGCAAAGAAGCAAAGTCCCGCTCTCGGTAAGTCAATCTCGGCTACCTTGCAGAAGGGAGAGTCGCTCGAAGAGTTGGTGCGCAGGGCGGTGGTGGAAGCCATAAAACCCTTTGTTGACAAGCTGAACGAAACTGATCAAAGGGTGGGCTCAATTGAAAGCGAAGTGAAAACCATCAAGGAAGTAGCGGGGGGGGGGGCAGAGAAGTCTGCTCTGGAAAGTGCGTCACTTGTGAAGGCTACGAAAAAAGAGCTGAAGTTGGTGGAGAACCAGCTGATCGGGCTACAGGTGGAACGAACGCAGACAATTTTGCGTCTCCAAAATGTGAAAGAGGAGGAAAATGAGGATCTGTGGGATTTGGTCTCGGAACTACTGGCGACACCCGCGAGGACAACTAAAGAAGAGGTTAAAAGCGCCATTTTGGAGGTCCGTCGGGCTTCTTCAAAATATGCAACAAAGCGACAGCTGCCTCGCGAGATCATTATTGACTTTTCATTTAAAAAGATTCGGGACACTATCCTATATAACTCATACAATGCGGATTTGGACTTTATGGGTCTTAAAGTCAAGATTTTAAAGGACGTTCTATTTCTAGTCCGGAAAAGACGTTTTAAGTACAAAAAGTTTGCAGCTCTTCTGAGGGACCATGGAATAAAGTATAAATGGTTACTTCTGGAAGGAATATGGTTTAGACATAAAGATCAAGCCTATAAGATACTATCAGAAGATCAACTAAAGGATTTTGAGGATAAAAACCCGGAATTCCAGTGTACCAAGAACGAAGAAAAGGAGAAGCCTGAGGGGGGGGGGGGGAGGAGGAGGAGAGCACCGCAGCTGCGGTTGCACAGAGAGAATTGCGTCTGGGACCCAGAAGGGGGAGGAAAGATTAATTAGAATTTGAAATGTGTATTCTGTATGATTAACCACCCCATCATCATTTTATTGAGCTATTTTTTTTCTATTATGGCAGTATGAAGGGAAAACATTGAAGTGTAGTGTTGAATGTAGTTTATCCTTCCCTTTATGTCCCCTTTTCCCCGCCCCTTCCCTTTCTCTTCATCCTTTCCCTTCCCCTGTGATAGTCTTGTGTAGTGTTATTGTAGTGTTGTGTAGTATACTGAAAAATAAAAAAAAAATTTTTTAAAAAGATATTCCATGTTAAACTTTTGTAATCCATAGTGCCATGAAATTTTAAAATTTCATAAAATGGCGGGGGGGGATCCCAATATATGGAAAAGTAAAGAGCAGAGATAAATATGGGCCTCTACTTCCTCCTCCTCTTTACTCTGCTCCAATTGATGCCTATATTTTTCAAAGAAGTCATTGGCTTTATGTACTGAGTTCAGTCTAAATCTTTGCCCTTGAAATGTAAAAACCACACCTTCTGGAGTATCCCATCAAAAAGCAGTATTTTTCTGTTTTAGCTTTTCCACCAGAAAGCTATACTCTTTGCATTTACTCAGAAATCGGATGGGAATTGCTTTCAAAACTATAATCTGGGCACCACCAATTATTAATTTTGTGGTATAGTGCTGTTGTAGAATTTGCTCCTTCACTCTTCTTCTTACAAAGTAGACCAGCACATCCCTTGGGAGTTTTCTCATTTTTTGCAAATTTAGAGTTAACTCTATATATGTGATCAATTTCCATTTGCATTGCAGCCTGGTCCCATTCCAAAAACTCCACCAAAGCCACAGTCATTTTGTCTACACTATCCTCACCATCTTCTTCTGGGATGGATCTAAACCTCAGGGCAAATTATTTTTCTTGCATTTCTAACAGTGCCAGGTTGTTTAATTGTTTTTCAATCAGACTATCATGAGAATCTACTTTGTTTTGTATTGTCTCCAATTTCTCCTTAATTTGATTCACTTCTACAGAGACTTGTTTCATAGACAGGTCCAATTTTTGAACTTGCTCTATCATTTGATCTCTCAAAGCAAAAATCCTTTTGTCTATTTGTTTCTCAAGGGAGTCCATTATATGCAAATAAGCCAGGAAAATGGTTGGCTTATAAATTGAGAAAGGAGAGAGAAGAGAGAATGATACTGAAAATACAAGAGGTGGATAAGGCATTAACAGACACTGCAGATATACCAAAGGCATTTTATCAGTACTATACAAATCTGTATGAGTTGTGATGTGTCAGTGGAAAAAATAGATGAATATATTAATAAATAGAAGTTACCTAAGATCATGGAACAACAAAGACCAATTGTGAATGGATCTATAACAGGAAGAGAAGTGGGAGAAGCCATAAAAAAGAGTAAGTTGGGAAAAGCTCCTGGACCAGATGGCCTCCCAAGTAGCTACTTTAAGTGTTTTGAGGATGAACTTCTTCAGCCTTTACAAAAGATGATGAACTCTATTTTAGAGGGAGGGAAAATGCCAGACTCATGGAAGGAGGCCAACATAACACTTATTCCAAAAGAGGGACAAGATCACACATTGACAAGAAACTACAGGCCAATATCACTATTAAATAATGACTATAAGCTGTTTGCATCAATCTTGGCAGGAAGACTTAAAAGTATCCTACGGGACATTATTCATGAAGACCAAAGTGGATTCCTACCTAAGAGAAATCTAAAGGGCAATATAAGATCAGTATTGGATATTCTGGAATATTTAGAAAAACATAATGAAAGACAAGTTGCTTTGATTTTCCTAGATACCGAGAAGGCTTTTGACAACTTAAACTGGAAATTTTTGTTTAAGATATTGGAAGATATGGAATTTGGGGACAATTTTATTAAATGGACTAAGTCAATCTATACAACCCAGACTGCACGGATAGTCATGAACGGGGAGTTAACCAAACCATGTGGAATATAAAGAGGCACAAGACAAGGCTGCCCATTGTCACCTTTGTTATTTATACTGATGCTTGAAGTTTTGAATAGGGACATAGGACAAAATGAGAGAATTCGAGGTGTTAAGGTGAAACAGGAGAACTACAAACTGAGAGCCTTTTCAGATGATTTGGTGTTGATTTTGGAGTACCCTTTGAAAGGAATTGAAAGAATTTCAATTGAAAGAAAGACGAAATTGAAAGAATTTGGTGTAGTGGCTGGTTTTAAGGTTAATAAGCAGAAAACCAAAGTATTAACTAAAAATATGAAAATACAAGATCAAATGAAACTTGAGAGCATAACAGGGCTTAAAGTTGAGAAAAAGGTAAAATACTTGGGTGTTACTTTGTCAAATATGAACTGTATGTTATTCCAAAATAATTATATTAAGACTTGGACAGAAATTAAAAGGGATATGCTAAAATGGAATAAAATTCAATTATTGCTGTTGGGAAGAATAGCTACAATTAAAATGAATGTCTTACCTAGAATGTTATTCCTATTTCAGATAATTCCTATATTGACAACAGAGACTCCATTTACGCAATGGCAGAAGGATATATCAAGATTTATATGGCAAGGCAAAAAGCCAAGAGTTAAATTTAAGGTTCTACAGGAGGCAAAAGAAAGAGGAGGTTTGGGCCTGCCAGATTTGAGATTATATTTTGCGGCTAATTGTTTGGTTTGGATGAAGGAATGGATACTGCTAAAAATAGAAGATTACTGGACCTGGAAGGGCATGATCTAAAATTTGGGTGGCATGGGTATCTATGGTATGACAAAGTTAAACCCAGCACAGAGTTTAATAATCATTATGTAAGGCATGCAATCCTGAGAGTATGGAATAAATACAAAGTTAGGTTTTGTTGGAAAATACCTCTCTGGCTGTCATCGCAAGAAACTCATTTTAGAAGAGAAATGGTTAGTCCACCTAAATGGTTAATTTATCAGGATTTATTGGAATTCTCTCAGGACCAAGTTAAATCAAGAGAGGACTTAGCAGCAGAAGGGCACGCCTGTCAGTGGTTTCCATATATGCAAATTTTGGAGAGATTCAAACTAGACAAGAGTCATTATGACTCTGAGAAATCTAAAACTGAATTTGAAATAGCCCTTTGTACAAATGATGAACATGTTTTTTCTAAAATTTATAAACTTTTGTTGAGATTTGAGATGGAGGAAAAGCAAGTAAAAGAATGTATGAGTAAATGGGCAAAAAAATGTGGACATGATATATTAATGGAGCAACGGGAAAATATGTGGACAAGAGGGCTGAAATTTACATTAAGCTCCAGTATTAAAGAACATTTTTACAAAATGATGTATCTTTGGTATATGACTCCTGAAAAATTGGCTAGAATGTATAAGGGGGTGTTAAATATATGTTGGAAATGTGCTAAACAAGAAGGGACATTTTTTCATATGTGGTGGACATGTAAGAAAGCAAAGAGTTTTGGTTGCAGATACAATCATCGATTCAGAAGATTTTGAAGATTAAACTTCTGCTGAAATCAGAGACTTTTCTGTTGGGAATAATGGACAGCCAGTTGGAAAAAAGTTTTAAAACACTGTATTTATACTTTATTACAGCAGCAAGAGTACTTTATGCACAAAAGTGGAAAACGACAACATTGCCCACAGTAGAGGAATGGTTGACAAAAGTTTTGGAGTTTGCGTTAAATGCAAAACTTACTGCATTAATTAGAGAAAGGACATTAGTTAACTTCTTGACTGAATGTAACCGTTAATAGACTTTTTGCATGAAATGGATAACAAGGATTTGATGACATCTGGATTTATGGATTAAGAAACAGGAACAATAGGAAAAAGAGGGGTTTTGTGACTAACTTAGAATAAGTGGGACTCTAGAAATGATATATACTTGTTGCGGAGAAAATCGGAAATCAACTTATAGTGTAATTTAAGTGTTTTTTTTGTTTTCTTTTTCTTTTCCTCTTAATTTTATAGATATATGTATTGTTAGTGTTTTATGTTTAGAATTGTGTGTTTTTTCTTGTTCTCTATGTTGTTTATTGTGTTGTGGTGTGTAGTTTATATTTTAAATAAAGAACATTTTAATCGATCGATCGATCGATCGATCGATCGATCGATCAATTAAAGAAAGAAAGAAAGAAAGAAAGAAAGAAAGAAAGAAAGAAAGAAAGAAAGAAAGAAAGAAAGAAAGAAAGAAAGAAAGAGAGAAAGAGAGAAAGAGAGAAAGAGAGAAAGTAATGTCTTGGGAAAGCCACACTTATTTTGTCATCTTTCTGCTTCGGATGTCAATTCTAACAGTTCTAAAAAGTGGCTAATGTCCACTTTTGACCCTGTAGAGCTAATGTTCTTTTGTTAGGGAACACTAAAGTATGACGGCAGAGTTATTTTATTCACAGTTCATGTATTATGTTGTCATAACTGTGCCACATATATCATGTAAGAACTAGTAACAAAACTCTACAGTGTTAAAAGATAGACAATGATTTAGACTAGAGTCTTGTTCATAAGATACAGGAAATGTATGTACAATTAATGTTCTGTGTCCACTTGATTTTTCTTTATACACGAGTAATTCTAGTGTAACATTCAACATATGTACATCTCAATGTGTGTCAACAAACACACACATGTTGAAGGAAAATAAATTTATTAAATCCCTCTGATAATCACTTGAAAGAAATTAACAGGCACAGAACAGAGAATATGCTTGCATCCCTATACTGCTGTCGGAAACCCCTAAAAATGACTACAGGCAGACCCCTGCTCTCACCAGGAATGACATCATTGCTGGAGGATTTTTTAAAAGATTATTAAGATTATTCAGTGACCTTGAAAAGAATTCCATTTAGCTATTATGACTGTGAGCATGGTAGTGTGTTTGAGAAAACTAAATTAAGCATTTATTCAAGTAAGATCTTCATTGTAAGTGGATAAAAGTCACTTATGCACTTAAAACTAAACCCACACATTTTAAAAACCAACAGGAAAGCTATTTTTTAAAATTAACCCGATTACATAACTACAGATGCACCCATCACTAATTATTATTATGCCAAATAACTTAGCAATTATGTCAGCTTAGCAATTAACTCACAAATACAAACAAATACAACTAGAATCATTGCCTATGACAATCTTATGTATCCTATTTATTTTAATATGTGAATCACAAAGGAATTTATCAAATGCCTTCCCTATTAGTTACTGATATCGAATGCACTAAGATCTTTTGGGTTGACTGGCACATGAATGAAATATACTGTTTTAGAACTAGTTTTGTTGTATTAATTGATGATGCTAGTTGGTGTTCGTTCCACTAGAATTGCCAACCCCCAGGTGGTTGTGTCAGACTATGGGTTGCTGGAGGTCCACCAGAATTTCAACTGATCTCCAGGTGATAAAGGTTAGTTCCCCTGGAAAAAATAGCTGCCTTGGAAGGCTGACTCTATGGTATTATACCCCATTGAAGTGCTTACCCTCTCCAAATCCCGCCCTCTCCAGGCTCCACCTCCAAATTCTCCAGGAATTTGCCTACCTGGAGCTGGCAATCGTATATTCTACTATTGTAAAGTTTAACATCAAACACCCAGGTAAATGTCTTTGCATTATTTCAGTCTCATCTAATGTAAAAAATCATTGTTATAAAATAATAAAGATACAAATTTTAACTTTTGAAAAGTAGACCCACTTTGGTGTAGAGGTTAAGAGCAACAGGACTCTAATCTGGAGAACTGTTTCATTCCCCGCTTTTCCGCTTGAAGCTGGGTGACCTTGGGTCAGTCACAGCTTCTCAAAGCTCTCTTAGCCCTTCCCATCTCACATTGTTGTGAGGATAATAACACCCTGCTCTGAGTGGGCATTAAGTTGTTCTAAAGGGTGGTATATAAATTGTGTGTTATTATGTTATTATTAGACACTATTAATTATCTCTCTACTCTAATTGGACTGGCTGGACAAAGAGTCTAGAACATTGCACAGGACAAAGACTGAAACCAGAAGTGGATTGGCCACTGGGACTGTTTCTTACAGGCTAATGACTTGCCCCTGCTCCCCCAGGCAACCCCTGTGATGAGAAGGGAAGTGCCCAGTTCAGCCTGAATGGAATACAACAACAACGGAGTTCCACGAACAGGGTTCTCCGCCGCCCTACAAGAGTCCGGATTCAGATCTGGTTTCACAGCAAATCCACTTCATCAGGGGACGGTCTGTATCACACCACAGTCACAAGTCCCAACCTTCTGTGTGTCATTAATTCTTGTGCCTAGCTTCAGCGCACATAGAGAGCGGCGGAGAACCCTGTTCGTGGAACTCCGTTGTTGTATTCCACCTTTCGCCTTTACATTGGGCATCCACCTCTGTGGAGCATAACACTGGTTCCCAACACGGAATTCTTTTTGGTGCCTCACCACCAGGACCGGATAGGTCCATTCTTTCAGTGAACTGAAATATTAAACCTTTGAGCAGTTTGGAACAAACATATTGGACACTGAATAGGACTGGTGAGGGACGCGGTTCCCACTGTGGATGTGTGTTGATTGCATTCGAGTTAACTGTATATCTTTATTACTTTATCTTCAGTGTTTAAGAAGAATATGGTTGTTCTGATTTATTAAATGTGACTGTATATTTGTTACACTTCGTCAGCTCCCTGCTATCTCCAGCTTTGTCTTGCGGTTTTGCTCTGGAGCTGCCTCTCTGCTTTGTCTGACTACTGGATCCTCGGCAGCTGGAAGCAGTGGTGGACAGGTGGCGGCAGTTTCAGAAGCCCAGGAACCAGCGGTGGAAGTGGAGCAGGATTGGCCTGAGGAGTCGCCCCCTGTTGCGGTGGCCGTTGATCCAGTGGACGTCAGTGGTAAGGATAATGCACCACATTACACCTACCGATGGCCGTGGGGGCTGTGGGCACTGGGTAACGCTGGAGGGTCAACAGGTGTAGCCCAGGAGACCCCTTCTAACCAAGCATCTTCCTTTGCCAGTGGGGTGCAGCCCACTCCTTGTCAGGGTTTTCCGCTTTCAACTCAGCAGCAGCAAGTCGTTGCCCCCCAGGTATGGGGAGCTCTGGGGACAGCTGCTTATATAGGCCCACCTTTTGGTTGGCCTGGTTTTCCTGCCAGCCCTTGGGGCTGTTATCCTTACCCTTCCTTGGCTTATGGTCAGGTTCCTTTCAATGCAATGCCTTTTGGTGATACGGCTCTGCCATTAGGAGACCATTTGGCACAGGCTACGAGGGATAAAATTTTGCGTGGGGAGTACGTTGACATCTTTTCCCTTCTCTACCGTGAGTTAGAGAAAAAGGACAAAGAGGATATGGATGATAGAGATAAGGAGCGTTTATGGAGAAGGCGGGTGGATAGGACTTGGAACAATTGGCTGCCTGGCTTCCTAATTTATGCCAGGGTAATTGCCAGGGCGCAGCCCAATCGGGCTGCGTCTCTGTTTCAATATTTGGACATCATTTTGAAGGGTTACACGGGCTTCTCAGGTGCTGCATGAATCCAGTATGACGAGGAGTTCCATATGTGGGCGGCTATGAACCCTGGCCTCCAGTGGGACCGCATTCACCAGCAACTGTGGCTGTCGGTGATGTCCCCTGGTAAGCCTAATTTAGGGGATCGGTCAGATAGCGGCCATGTGGTTCATCACAACTCTCAATCGACCAGTACCCGCGGTGGAGCGGGGCAGCAGGTTCAACCCCGGCTGCTCTGCTGGGAGTTCGCGTACAAGGGCACTTGTGTCAGAAAGCCCTGCCGCTTTAAACATGAGTGTCCCTCTTGTGCGGGCCCTCACCCATACAATGCATGTGGCAAAGCCCGACAAGGATGGAGCGGTAGAAGGCAGGGTGGGAGTGGCTCTGGGGGGCATTAGCCCCCTGGAAAAGGGCCCTAGCCCAGTAAGGCTGAGGGTCCTTGAATGCCTGTTGCATGCTTACCCTCTTAGGGAGGATGCAGTTTATTTGTTTGAAGGTTTTAGGGATGGTTTTAAAATCCCTGTTCAGGGACCTAGGGCCCCGTTCATGGCTGAAAACTTACGTTCAGTTCAGGGCAAAGAGGACATAGTGAGGCAAAAAAATTGGAAGGAATGCGCAGAGGGGAGGGTTTGGGGGCCATTTTCAGCCCCTCCAACCCCTGACTTCAGGGTTTCACCTTTGGGGGTGGTGCCAGAGAAGGCGGCCGGCGAGTTCCGCCTCATTCACCATCTGTCTTACCCCAAAGGTGATTCAGTCAATGACGCCATCCCGGGGCATTTATTTTCAGTGAGGTACACCTCCTTTGACCAAGCGGTCAAGGTGGTGCGTAGGTGTGGGGTGGGCGCGGAGTTGGCGAAATGCGATATTAAGTCTGCATTTCGCCTTCTTCCCGTCCACCCCAAGGATTTCGAGCTCTTAGGGTTTGCCTTTGAGGGCACGTATTATATGGATCGTGCCCTACCGATGCGTTGCTAAGTTTCCTGCGCGGCCTTTGAGCACTTCAGTGCCTTTCTTGAGTGGGAGTTAAGGCGACGTGCAGTCAGTACTGACTCTGCCTATTTAGATGATGTTTTGTTTGTTGGGCGGGCACAGTCTTCTCAATGTGCCAGGCTTTTGGCCACTTTTATTGAGCTGGCAGAGGAGCTGGGGGTCCCGTTGGCTCACGAGAAGACGGAGGGGCCTTCTACGGTGCTTACCTTTTTGGGAATTGAGTTAGACACGGTTCAGCAATCCATGAGATTGCCTTTAGACAAGGTTGAGGACCTTAGAGCTCGTCTGCAGATAAGCGTAAGGCATCCCTGGTCGAGTTGCAGCAGCTTGTGGGTCACCTTAATTTCGCATGTAAGGCCGTGGCACCGGGCAGGGCTTTTTTGCGTCAATTATGTGACACTATGACTCATTTGCGTGCACCCCATCACTGGTTACGGGTGACGAGTGGCATGCGCGCAGACTTGGAGGTTTGGATTATGTTCCTTGAGGAGTTTAATGGTATTATGCTCTGGCGGGATGACTTGTTGCTCGAGGCCGAGTTGCAAGTTACATCTGATGCCTCTGGTTCCATGGGATTCGGAATTTATTTTCAGAAACACTGGTGCGCTGAGCAGTGGCCTCCTGAATGGATGGCCTCAGACTTAGTTAGGGATCTTACTTTTCTAGAGTTTTTTCCCATTTTGGTGGCAGTCCACCTATGGGGCAAGGAGCTGGCCAACCACACTGTCCACTTTTGGTGTGACAATCTAGCAGTGGTGCATGTGGTTAACTCCTTGACTTCCAGGTCCCCCAAGGTTATGTGGTTGGTTAGGGCATTTACATTGTTGTGATTGCGGTGCAATATATTTTTTAGGGCCAGACACATTCCTGGTATTAGCAATGGTGTGGCAGACACTTTGTCTCACCAACAGATGGAGCGTTTCTGGCAGCTAGCACAGGAGGCAGATCTTCGTCCGACAGTGATGCCCCCAGAACTGTGGCAGCTTGGGAGGCTGAATCGTGGCGTGCCATCCAGTTAGCCATTGCACTCAGCACACGGAGGGCATATTGGAGAGCGGTAGGCCAGTTAGAAGAGTTCATAAGGGAAGCTGGTATTGGTAGGATCTGGCCCATTCCAGTTGAGCATATTCTTCAGTTTTGCATTAGGCAGAAGGACCATGGGTTGGCGGTAAAGTCCATTAGGGGGCAACTCGCTGCCTTGGCCTTTATTAGCAAGGCCCGGGGATTTCCTGAGGCCACAGGTGATTTCCGGGTTAGGAAGATGCTCGAAGGATGGTCTAGGAAGAGTGTGGTCCGCCCGGACCCACGCGAGCCCATTTCACCGGCTGTACTCAAGGGTCTCGTTGCAGTTTGGAAAGTGATTTGCAAGTCCAGCTATGAAGCCAGGCTTTTTCATGCGGCTGCTTTGACTGCATTCTTTGGTGCTCTTCGGGTTGGTGAGCTTGTGGTGGCATCCGGGAAGGATACTTCTGGCCGGGCACTCATGGCAAATGACCTGAAATTTGAGGGAGACACGATCTTGCTTACGATTCGTTGGTCCAAGACGGACCAGAAGCATAAGGGGGCTGGCATTTGTTTGGGATCTTGTGCTGAAGCTGAATTGTGTCCAGTCAGGGCTTTAAAGAGATATTGGCAAGTGCGGGGTGATGAGCAGGGCTGCCTATTTAGACACCGAGATGGCTCCCCTTTAACCCATTATCAGTTTTGGGTAGTGACCAAGCTGGCTCTGTCTAGGATGGGGTTGCAAGGGGTGAGTTTTGGAACGCATTCCTTTCGTATTGGGGCTGCCTCAACGGCAGCTGCCATGGGCTATTCTGGCCAAGTTATTCAGAGGGTTGGCAGGTGGTGGTCTTCTGCTTACCGCACCTATGTGCGTCCCTTGTTGCAATTTTAAGCATTACTGTTTTTTCTTAGGTCCAGCGTCGCGGTTGGGACGTCAGCATATCCTGATATGTGGGCACAGCTATGTTTTTTGGGCGGCCCACCAAGCACGCCGATCGCCAACTGGGTCCCAGCTTGGACTAAGTGACCAGGCTACTGTTGAGTGGCTGGGCCGGCGTGGCCTTAGGTGGCCGGGCCTGTTGCCTTTGTTGTTTGGAGTGGGGCATGGGGCGCCACCACACATCCTTGTTATTCATTTAGGGGGAAATGATCTTGGTCTCATGCAAGGCAAGGCCTTGTCTTCTCAGGCGCTGTCTGACATGCGCCTTATTGCGGCACGTTGTCCAGGGGTGCTGATTATGTGGTCAGCTATGATCCCTCGGCGGATTTGGAGGGAGGCTGAAGATCACCAGGCCATCGAAAGGGCCAGGATGAAGGCCAATAGGTCCATCCAAAAAGGTTTGGGGGTGGGGGTGGGCATCTATCTGCCTCACCCCAGGATCAGGGCCAAATCTCCCGACCTCTACCGAGGTGATAGGGTGCACTTGTCTGTAGCAGGCAATAATATTTTGCTAGACAATTTGTGGTAAGGACTTAGGTTGGTGGTTGTTGTGGACTTAGGTTGGCCTTAGGCTACCAGTGGGGCACCATGACCTAAGCAGAGGCCTGGTCCTGGCATTGGCTGGTTTGAGTAGGAGTAGGGTGCAGGCTGGTGAGCACCTTTGGTGCTTCCCTAGTGTGGGAAGAGGGGACTGCCTAAAGGGCTGGTACTGCTGTGATGGCTGCCAGATGCAGAAGCAGGCTGCCTTCGGGAACCCCAGCCTGCAAGTCCTTCCCTCACTGCTAGACGGCTGAGGTGTTCAGGAGCTTAAAGGGGGGTGACCAAATTGCCTGGCCGGCTGGGTCCGTCCCATCCATCGAATGGGTCCCACCTGGGGCTTCGGGGCTCACCCAGACAGGTCAGGGCGGTGGTCCATGGTGGGAGCCCATGGCTTGACCTGTACCGCTTTAGGTCCTTGCTGCTGTTTGGCTTGTTTGATTGTATAAAGTTAATAAAGTGGCCCTTAGATCCGGCTTGGTGTCTGTCTCTTATTCTGACTGGGGTGGCAATCCAGCCCCTTCCTGGCATGCAGCTACGCTGCTGAGCCAGGGGCCATTTATTGCCACGCCAGAGGGGAAGACGGCACCACCCCCTCTTTCCTAATAAGGAGTGGCTGGGAGGGTGGAACAAGCGACTGTTGCGGCAGCTGTGCCCTTCCCAGCCTCATTGCAGCTAGTCGCTCAGCTCACCCGGATTTCCCTGTATTGGTGCAGGATTAGCCGGCTGACTTTACGGAGCCCGGTAGGAATTTTTCTCCTCCCTTTCCGAATTGGCTGGGGATAAGGGGTTTTTTTTTCACCTACCTTGCACCGATGTCGGAGGATTGAGGTGATTGGCTGAGGGTGGTGGCTGTTAGGAGTCTCCTGGCTGGTTTAAGTAGGAGTAGGGTACGGGCCGGTGAGCACCCTTGGCGCTTCCCTGGTGTGGGAAGAGGGGCCTGCCTAAAGGGCTGGTACTGCTGTGATGGCTGCCAGATGCAGAGGCAGACTGCCTTCGGGAACCCCAGCCTGCAAGTCCTTCCCTCACTGCTAGACGGCTGAGGTGTTCAGGAGCTTAAAGGGGGGTGACCAAATTGCCTGGCCGGCTGGGTCCGCCCCATCCATCGAATGGGTCCCACCTGGGGCTTCAGGGCTCGTCCAGACAGGTCAGGGCGGTGGTCCATGGTGGGAGCCCGTGGCTTGACCTGTACCGCTTTAGGTCCTTGCTGCTGTTTGGCTTGTTTGATTGTATAAAGTTAATAAAGTGGCCCTTAGATCCAGCTTGGTGTCCGTCTCTTTTTCTGACTGGGGTGGCAATGGCCTACCTGCAGGCACAAAAAGGTAAGATTCAAGGGGCAGATGCCAGAAAGAATAATGACTAATTATAGGCCAAGCAAACAGAGACACCAGTGGTTGCCCAGTGACTATCTGCAGAGGCACAATAATATACTGTGCATCAGAATCCACTGAAATTGGAAGCCTAAAGACAAACAATGGAAATCACAGTTAGGAGCAAATTTCCTCCTTCAAGCTCTGGTATCCTTGACAATAGAGATTAGCAAGATTGTCTGATTGTATGTAGCAAGATTGTCTGATTGTACGTTTTCAATGCTTTTGATGAATATAGAGGTACTCACCTTTCAGTATTGTCAATAGATAAAAGAAGTGATATACAGGGCTCTCAGATATCAGTTAATCTATAATTCTGCTACCATACATCAATGCATAAGAGGTAAACATAACTAGATGACAACAGAGAATGAAAATATAGAAGTAAGAGAATCAGGATTGTGCCCACTGGCTCTGCTTCCATGCATTCTTTTTCCTTCAGTAATTGTTGTTGTAGTTGTAATTGTAATTCACAAGTAGTACATTAATGATATGATTCTGACCTCAGAAGTATTTCAGAAGAAACGGTTTAAGGACACTGACAAAATGCCGATCCGATTCAAGCCACACAGTCGCGTCCGACCCTCGGCTACTCCGTAGATCGTCCCCCTCCAGGCCTTTCTGTCCTATAGCGTGTCGAGAGAGATCCGCAGAGTCTCACAGTGAAGTTTTTACAGGGTAGTTCACCATTGCTTTCCCCAACACAACACACTTAGCCGTATGACAGCCACGAATGGTAAGTCATACGTTGCCACCCCTTGGCACTTTCAGCCGGTGTGGGATAAGGGGGTGACAAAATGCAAAAATAGAAAATTATTTTTGCAAAAAACCCGAAAAAAGTGGCTAAAGGTTTTGTAACCCTCCCTTTCTAATCAATGAGAATACAAAATGTGCAAATTCAGGATTAGTACTCTGATCTCCACATGTTAGCTTAGGCTTGCCAAACTTCTGGCTGTGACCTTCAGCCCCTGCCACTGTTCAAATGAGCAGAGGGAGA
This sequence comes from Eublepharis macularius, assembly GCF_028583425.1. Classification (NCBI taxonomy): domain Eukaryota; kingdom Metazoa; phylum Chordata; class Lepidosauria; order Squamata; family Eublepharidae; genus Eublepharis; species Eublepharis macularius. The sequence continues at coordinate 78,128,943 of NC_072792.1, read as the reverse complement.
AAAAAGGAACGGGGGGGGGGATGGCATCACATGATGCCTCAGTGTCATTTCTGGGTGAAAATTAGGATAGTTGGTACCAGGAAGCAATGTCACCATGTCGCACAATGAACTAGGAAATTTCTCTTATCTCTTTGTTTTTTACTGTTAGAGATCAGGGTAAATTTCTCAAGATTTCATGACACCAGTCTCTGCCCCAATATTCCGCCAGTTGCTAGCAAAGAACTGGCAATCCGATGTTAGTTAGAGACAATTAGGTAGCTATCCTTCTTCCAATATGGCAATTAAACATCCAGACACAAGGAGAAAATTTTAAAGTAAGTGAAATTAAAGAGGCAAATGACACTAAGAAAAAAGGAATTCCCCAGGTTTAACAATACCCCCCCTCCAAAGGTGTCTAGAGAATTTCCTCACCAGATCCCAAACTCAAAGATTTACCATGACAGAATCATAAATGGAGGCCAACCTGCAACCTTATGTGACCTTTCAGAGAGTTGATACACAATCTTTGAATAAATGGAAAGGAATGTATGCCCGGATGGTAGCTAGGAAAGAAATGCAGATCTATAGAAAGAAATAGGCAGCTCCTATGTACTATTTCCCTCCATGCAATGGGCAAGGGTTACCAGCTCAGCCTGGAAGATGAATACACTTACTTAACAACTGATAAACATTTTGTTCGAGTTAGGGTTGCCAGGAGCCCCAGGGGTCAAATTGGGAGTGCAGAGAGCTAGGGGCAGGAACAGTGCGGTACTCACCTCCCATGCATCTGCGTAGTGCGTACACACTCCTGCGCTCCCGTCACACCAGAAAATGACATCACTTTCCAGTACCATGGAAGAATCCCTTTAGAGGCAGTTTTCACTCAGCACGGTGTCAGCATGCATACCATGCAACTCCTTTATTGTGTTGGAAAATAAGCATGATGGAGAAGGAATTGCTGTAAGTGTTGAAGTGGAGCTGACACTGGAATCCCTCCATTGCCAGTGTGACAGGGGAGCACAGGAGCATGTGCATGTGCTTCCCCCAAGCCTTTCCCTCACTAGGTGGCAGCAAGTGGGGGGGGGGATGGCAAACCTAGTTGGAGTCCATCTCTTCAGCATTTAATCAAAGATATTGCCACTACATTTACAGCCCCAAACAGCAGCTGTACCACTGTACAGCCTCATTTTCTAGCTCTATCCATCATTCCCAATCCAAGTGATTTTTTATATGCTGATAAATTCCAGAGGGATTGCTGAGGCCAAAATAAGTCTCAAATGTAACAACTCATAATCCGACAGGATAGGATCGAGCTCTTGAAAGCTTGTCCCATAATATTTTGTTTTGTTTTTGTTTTTCAAGGTGTCACAAGACTCTCTATTATTTTACCTACTAATAGTCAACCATAGTTATAAGGCAGGTTTACCCAAGAAAGTCACAGGCAGACAAATTTGTGTTGGAAGCCTTGGATGTTTGTGTCTGTGTCTGTATAAGTATTTGTGTAGTGAGAGTGAGAGAGCATACGCTTACTTAAGAATCCATGTTGCACTGAGAGAAATTGAAAGTTGGCTATACTGAACTCCAGATTAGAAGTGGGCAATAGAGTTGAAGAAATACAGAGCAAAAATGTGACAAGCTATAAGGGAAGGCTGGGCACCAGGTTTTTTTTTTCATATTGAGAACCTTGTCAGTGGAGTCAAGCCCGGCTCTCACCAGTGCTCTACTTTGAGACTATCAAGCTTTTTTGCATTTATGATTTGACACAGTATTTCACCTTGAGCCTGGATGATCAAACTCTTTGACCCTTTTCATTTTGTCTGCTTCAGTTTTCCTTCCTCACGTGTGTCTTCATAATAAGTACCACTAGATGCAGAAAAACAAGTGTCATTCAAAGGACACTGCTTTTGCCCTGAAGCTTGTCACTGACTAATGGAAAACTTTGGCATGACTTAATATTGAGCTCCAGTATAAATGCTCTGACAGTAAATACTGTAGCATGCAGCCCTCAGAAAGGATGAAATACTGTGAGACAATCTACTACAACATATTACTACTACCCACATTATGTTTCTGAAGTTTATAAATGGAGGGTATTGAAAAGAAACAATGGCATCAGAAGAAAGAAAGAACAAACTATAATTTTGTCTCTGTGTGTGCAGGAGCCAATGACACTAGGGTGAAAAGCTTTCACAGCTACCTTTTAATTAGAGGACCATGTGTAATGGAAGGATAAAGAGTAATATGACTTGGTATAAAAGGAGGACATTCTTAGTAAGAGTGAAATTTGGAAACCATTCGTTCTTTCATTCCAATAAAAACAGGAACATGACAGGTTTTGTATTGCTACTTTTTACTTTTACTTTTTACTTTACTTTTTACTTTTCTTTACTCTCATGACTCAGAATACAGAACATGCTTATGAAACAGAGATAAATGAGTTATCTGGCAGGGAGAGCTGTGGTTGTCGAAGGCTCATACTGCATTGGAATTGGATGGTCTAGCTGTTTGGCTGCTACAAACTAACAGGGAAAACTCCTTTGAAGCCAACTGATACACACACTAAAAGGAGATGTTTACATATACTAGCAAAGGAATGTTTTGATTGCACCCTCCCCCTTCCTCCCCCTAATTGCCTCTTCTCTCTCCTCCTCTTCTGTATTTGACCAGTCTCTGTATCAGGCATCTGACAAAGAGAACTTGATTCTCGAAAGCTTATGCTACAATAAAATTGGTTAGTCTTAAAGGTGCTACTGGACTCTTTTTGATTTTGTTAGCCTGGTGATTTTCCATTAGCATTCCTCACCCTGGGAAACTCTTTCAGGATGACTCAGCTCAACCCCACCCCTCCTGAGTAGATATAAATGGCCTGCCAACATCTTTTCCGCACTGTGACACTGAGAGATCCCTGTCTTTTGGTGCTACACCTCTGAAGATACCAGCCACAGCTGCTGGTAAAACGTCAGGAACTACAATGCCAAGACCACGGCAATACAGCCCAGAAAACCCACAACAACCATCGCTCTCCGGCCGTGAAAGCCTTTGACAAAATATGTTAGCATATTGTGGTGCCATACATGTGCCCATGGCTTTGCCATTAACCTGTAGATATAAGCTGTCACCAAATCTGAAGTAATTGTGAGTGAGTACAAAGTGGCAAAGTTCAGTGGCAAGGTGTGCTGTGGTTTTGTCTGGGATAATATTCCTAATGGCTTGCAGTCCATCTGCATGTGGGATATTGGTGTACAGAACCTCCACATCCATGGTGGCTAGGATGGTGTCATCTGGTAGGTTGTCAATGGACTGTATTTTCTTGAGAAAGTCAGTGGTGTCCCATAAATAGCTGGATGTACTGGTGGCATAGGGCCTGAAGATAGAGTCCATATATCCTGAGACTCCTACTGTGATAGTGCCAATTCCTGAAACAATGGGGCATCCTGGGTGACCTGATTTGTGGATTTTGGGTAATAGGTAGAATGTTCCTGGTCGTGGTTCATGAGGTGTATCCATATGGATACGTTCTTGTATGTTCATGGGGAGTCTCTTTTAATTGTGATTGTTGATTTTAATTGTGTACTATGACTCTAATTGTCAGATCCAAAGGCATACAAAGTAATTGGAAGCATTTCCAACTTGATATACTGATATGAGAAAGAAACGATATGCTTTCATGGCATGGTCTGCTTACTGCACAATTAGGAACTGCAGGGACCAAGAGTCTTTCTCTGAAACATCTGGTCCTGCTCATTGTATCTGGGAGAGAATGCAAGATTAACCATCTGATATGATATAGCAACTCCTATGGTTCACAATACCATTACAAGCTGGTGGTCTTTCATTCCAGCTCATTGTGTAAAGCAACTTGGAAAATTCATTTAGACTTCTAGCATATGTTGAAAAATTTCCCAGTTGCTATTGTGCAACTGTGGTCCATAACAGTTACCTTGTAGCAGTGTTTAACACATTATAACAAAATAAGACTGTAACTGGAAACTTGTTTGAGGATATATAACACAAGGAGGATTTTACCTTGTGATTATTTTAATAGAAGTGTTGGGTATTTTCACAGTATGAAGAGGGCATAGTGGATTGGATTCTGCTTTATACATAGTATACATTTTCCCATACAGAGTATGAAAAATCTGATTTTTTAAAGAACATGAACATTTCTCTGATTGGGAGACAAACTCCTCTCTCATGCCTTTGAATTAATCCATCAGTCACCAATTCATTATGAGGTGATTCTTTTACACCATACTAAGATTAGTTATCTTAATGGGCTATATTGCTCAGTGAATGAGTACTACGTAGCCAGTTCTAACAGTTCTTAGTGAATAATTCCCTTTCCATGCACTTTTCCCGATTAGAAATTACAGATCAGGATAATATCTGCTACTTGACAGAGCACAGTATCTTCCATGCCCATTTTGGACATCAAAACTTTTGCAGTGATGACATAACTGGCATCTGAAAAAATACCTAATATTCAAAGTAGATTAATTTAATGGTATGGCCACAGTTTAATTTTTATACAACTAAAAATAATCAGGTGTCTCCAAGATTTTTTTTAAAAACAAGGAACACTGAAACAATTTTGCTATGAGTATCCCACGAGTAAAGAAGGCCCAGAAGACAGGAAATGAAATGACCTATCCTCCAAATGTACTTAAGTAAGTCAGTAACTAATAACATGTATAAGAAGTGAATAAACCAACTATTCCATTGTTTACTCATACACTGAAATAGTAAGCTCAGATCTCAAATGTATGAAGTTTAAGAAACATGTGTGGGTAGTAAATAAATGTTTTGTAACATAGGATTTATTTTTACAGGTACAAGAAAGCAAAGAGAATTAATGGGGAAATGTTAGTTTCAGATCTTTACACATGAACATCCAATTCTGGGCCTCTTGGGACCTGAGCCTTTGTATACACAAATTGAATACTGGTGCACAATGATGACACCAGCGTTTTAAAAAGGTTAACTTTTATTAACTACCAAGGAATGGATTGAAGGCAAGACAAAGGAAATTTAAAAGGCAGTTGGCAATCAAATATCTACTTTGGTAAAGCCTAACTCAACAATTACTACTGAGCTCCTGTACATAGTGGTTAAGTGGATGGGCTGCAAATCAGTACTCTGCTGGTTCAAATCCCACTTCTGCTATGAGCATAGTAGGTGGCCTTGAGTAAACTGCTCTTCTCAGCCCCAGCTCCCCAGCTGTATTATGGGGATAATAACAACACTGACTTTGTTCACAGCTCTGAGTGGGGCACTAATCTATTGAGAAAAGTGGTACATAAGCAGTTATTACTGATTAATACTTTCTTTTGCCCAAATTTGTTTGAGACAAAGCTAACTGTGACTTGAGATTGTGCTGATATCATGATTGACTCAAAAACAATGATTGCTTATAGATAGGTTCCTCTTGGATGTGTTAGACATTTAGCTTAAGAAAATCCCTTTATGTCTTCTGTAACATGTTCTTTATTGACAGAAACACTGACGATTCCTTGAAGCCGAAACTTGAAAGATCTTAACAAGTCAAGATAGTTTGCTTTTGGGATGTGCTATCTTGCAGAAGGGTACCTGGAAACTTCATTTTGCATTTTAATGAATTTGGGCAATTATTTCTTCTGAAGCTTATTCTTTCCTCCTGGCATTCTGGCATCTCTGGGTATGAAAGCAAGGAGAGAGGGCTTTTAGCTGCCCCCTTTTCTATTTTCTAGAGTGGTCTGAGGCCCTAAACAAATACAGGGGTGCTGGCAAAACAACAACCAAATGCAATTCTCTCTTTCTCTCTTTCTCTTATCAGTCATACCATAAAAAGCTGATTCACCTGCATATTATATTTTCTGTTATGATATACATACTCAGCTGTAATCCAGTGAATATGGGTGCAACAACTTTCATGTCAGCAGCACAACATGAGAACTTGCAACATTTTGCTAGTGTTGCAAACTGACTATATAAAGATCCTTCCGTGCCAGACCTGTCTATTTCCAAACCAAAGACAAGGCATTGTAGAAACCTATTTCTTAGCACAGAAAATCCTTGAAAAATATATGTAAGGGTAGGACTAGAGAACTGCAATAATTCCTTGGGAAAACTTACTTTGAATTTTTCAAGCAACTACAAAGAGGGTCAAGGACTGCAGAATTATTTGTGCTAACCTTCTATTATGACCAGACATCCTATTGTGCAGAAGCAATAAGATAGTTTAGATAAAATTAACATTGTGTTTAGAAAGTGAAAGTGCGTGAATCATAAAGGGAGTAATCACATTAGCTCATAAATATAACCCAGAATTAATTAGCCTACTTAAAATGTATAATCAGTTATCTTTTACAAATAAAACATGTTTCTGAAGAGGCATGGCTTTTGAATTCAATCTATTTGCCTTCCCAAAGAAGCATATGGGTATACGTATGTGCAAATCTCTCTCTGTGGTTTTTTGTGGAGTTATGAAAGCTATTTGCCAAGTAATATAATTTTTCCTATTGATATTGCCCCTAATGGAATTAAATACTAATTGCATAGTTATTGTGTTTACTGTATTTTCACTAAAACAGACCAGGGCATTATCAGCCCTAGGACCTTGACACACCACATTGGGGGGGGGGGACCCTCCATACTTACTATTGTTTCGATATGAAGAGACAAGGGTCCTGTTACTTCCTTTAAACTAGGTTACTTTGCTGTTCAGAAATAAAGTAGAGTTTACTGAGGGAACAGTCTGTTTTTATTTATGTGCCTAACTACATATTACGTGAAAAAGCCATAAATGGATCTTATAAAGTTTTTTTTAGTTTGATATTATTTTTTTTACAAAAAAAGTCTTTCTATCCTCACATTATGATAGTGAAAATTCCAATCAGGGCTTTTTTTCTGGGAAAAGAGGTGGTGGAACTCAATGGGTTGCCCTCGGAGAGCTGAGCGGCGCGGAAGGCAATCTAAACTCCCCTCTGTCCGGAGATCAGGGGGCGGGGCCACCAGCCATGTGACCATTTTCAAGAGGTTCCAGAACTCCATTCCACTGCGTTCCTGCTGAAAAAAAGCCCTGATTCCAATACAGAATATCACAAACACAGAGATGCAATCATATTTTGTAATCTTGCTGATTCTATTTGAATGTCCCCATTTGATTTTGCTTTCTCCTTGTGCAAATTGCACTGTTTTTTTATTATGTATGTTTTCTGTTTCCTCATGATATTTCCCCAGTCTTTTTTATTTAAAACATTTCTATATCACCTTAACACCTAATTCAGAGTTTCAAAGTTGATGAACTTTTCACACATTAAAAAGCACTTACAATACAAACATATAAATAAAATATTTAAACCAATTAAATAAAACACATAGACACACAAACAGGGAGGAAGGCCAATTAAAGTTAGTGAGGGAACATCAAACTAAACAAGAAGTCTTCATCCACTGGTAGAAAAAAGTCCAGCCTCGAGATTACCATTGGCTGGATCACTGTACTTAAGTCACAGGTTGACAGGCAAGGGACAAGTTGCTTGGTTTGCCACAAATGGAAAAAAGAGGACCTAACAACTGCTGTGACCTGTGCCTCCATTTTTAAGGAGGCATCCAGGATCACCCCCAGGCTCTTGACCCTCGGAACTGGCACAAGCTGTGCCCAATCAAGGGCTGGGAGCTGGAGTCTCAAACCTAGTCCCCCCTGGCTCAAATACAGGACTTCCATCTTTGTCGGGTTCAGCTTCAGCCAACTCTGTCTCAACCAACCAGTCACAGCCCAAACCTGCTGTTAAACATCCCTCTTCCTAGTGCAGCTTGGGTTGCATCCAGCGCAAAAGTCATACTTGTGCTACAGCTTTTATGCAAGCGGAAATGCAGGGAAAAGACTGAGGAAGCCCACGTGCTAAATTAAACTTGTTATATCCCCACTTGCATTTCCACTTGCACAAGATCTCATGCAATCATACTATGGGCATGGTAAATATATATGGAGGAAAATGCTTGGTGCTGCCCAAGATCTTGCACAAACAGAACTGGGTTAAATCCATTTATGTTTCTTCTTGTACATCTCTGAAATCAAGCTGTTGCTTTTTGAAACCCCCCAAAATAATCTAACTCTCACAATGTTCTTTGACAAAGCAAGTCAACACCAGAATGTGTGATGTTTGCTTCTAGAACTTACAGATCTTAGAGAGGGCAATGTATTGTGTTTCAAATCTAACAAATTTCAATGTTCCAATTTGCCTACACATTGTTTGAAGTTATTTTTAACATTCTAACCGCAGAATGATAAGTTCTAAATAGAAAAGATCTCAAATGAAATTCCTATGTTCATATCCTTTGAGACTTTTATTGTTTCTCTTTCTCAAAACTATCCTGAAAAAATTACAGACATTGGATGAAGGGGAAGGGGGGGGGGCTTCAATCCAGGCAATTCTGGAAATTTTTTCAAAAATTATTTAAAGAAGAGGAAGTCTGTATTTACTTTAGTGTGCTTTTATTCTCCTATAGACAGATATGAGTGCCTCCAGAGATGGTCTGGAACTATAAAGCATTTTAAAAGTACGTTTATATAATAGGAATCTCCTATGCAAACAACAGTCTAATAATTGCAGATGGAATTTGGATGCTGTGACTGGATGGTTGAAACCGAGTCAATTGAAGTTGAATCCTACGAAGATGGAGGTCCTGCACCTGGGTTGCGGGCTCTAAGTCTCTGGGATCTGACTCCTAGTCCTTGATGTGGAGCTTCTTGCACCAGTGCAGGTGGTGAAAAATTTGGGAGTGGCCTCAGGTGCCTCCCTGTCAATGAAGGACCAGGTCACAGCATTTTCCAGGTGTATATTTTTCCACCTCCGTCAGATCAGGCAATTTGTCCCTTACCTTTCAGCCGTCGACCTAACTGCAGTAATCCATGCAACAATCACCTCCAGACTAGACTCTTGAAACTCATTCTACAATGGGCTGCCCTTGGGCCTGCTCCAGGAGCTGCAACTGGTCCAGCATGCGATGGCACGTCTCCTGACTGGAACTTTGTTCCAGACACATATAACACCGATATTGTGCCAGCTGCATTAGCTCACAGTGAAATTCCAGATTAGGTTCAAGGTTTTGTTTTGACCTTTAAAGCCTGGGGCTAGCAGACTGGGGCTAGCATACCTGTGGGACTGCCTCTCACCATATGTTCCCCAGAGGGCCCTTAATTCAGCATACCAATATCTGCTGGTGGTTCCCAGCCACAGGGAGGTTCATCTCACCTTGACAAGGGCCAGGGCCTTTTCAGCCCTGACACCAGCCTGGTGGAAGTCTGTATTCATACAGACATGAGCCCGGCAAGATTTATTATCTTTTCGCTGGGTCTGTAAGGCAGAAATGTACTGCCAGGCATATGGAGGTTGAGGTAAGTGGACACCTCCCCCAGATTGGCCTCCTGCCAGGAAGGGGATATTCTCTCTGTTCTGTCAAACATCTAACAGCTCACCACCCACCTCACGGGTTTGGATGTGGAGGGATTGTGCAATTTGAATGCTGCTGTGTTATGCTCATTGGAATTGTTTTTATCTATTGTGCTATTTTGTTTTATACTTTTGATGTAATCAGCTCTGAGCCTGTTTTACAGTGAGAGAGGAATAGAAGCATAAACAAACAAACAAACAAAATTTTGCAAACCTGCATAGAAGCCCAATCACTATATCTGAATATCCTACACTCAAGTGATAGAAAGCACAAAGGATAGATTCTTTCAAGAAGCTTCAAATCAATTTCAAGACTATAATGTAGTCTTTCCTTGGACAATTGTTCAATTTCCATAGCAGCATCAGTTGCAGTGCTGGTCAAAAATCACCCCCAGGCTCCTAACTCTCAGGGCCAGTGTAAGCACTGCCCCATCGAGTGTAGAAAGCCGGGGTCCCAAAACCATCCCTCCATGACTCAAGTACATGATCTCCGTCTTCGTAGGGTTCAGTTTCAGCCAACTTTGTCTCAACCATCCAGCCACAGCCTCAAAAGCACACTCCAGGACACCCGGTGTCGATCCAGGTTGGCCGTCCAACAACAGATAAAGCTGGGTGTCATCCTCATATTGGTGACACCCAAGCCCAAAACTCCGCACCAGCTGGGCAAGGGGGTGCATATAGATATTAAATAATAATGGGGAGAGTATTGCTCCCTGCGGCACACCACATACTAGTGGCCTATGGGGCGATAACCTCTCCCCAAGCGCCACCCTCTGTCCCCAATCATGGAGAAAGGAGATTAGCCACTGCAATGCTGTCCCCTGTATCCCCACATCGGCAAGGTGGTGGGTCAAAAGATCATAATCGACTGTATCGAACGCTGCTGACATATCCAATAAAATCAGCAGTGCCAATCCGCCCCGATCCAGATGCCTGTGGAGATCACCTGTAAGGGCGACCAGCAGTGTCTCGACCCCATATCCTGGGCGGAAACCAGACTGGAAGGGATCTAGGCCCGAGGTTGCTTGTCCGCCGCCTGCTTACCCAGAAACAGGATGTTCGAGACCAGGCAGTAACTGAGCGGATCGGCGGGGTCTAATGATGGTTTCTTCAAAAAAGGCCGTGCCACAGCCTCCTTTAGTGCCCTAGGAAAAACTCCAGAGCTTAAGGACAAGGAATCCCATAGTCCATCAACACTGGCTTTTACCAGCCATGACGGACACGGGTCCAGGAGGCATGTGGTAGGCCATACCACCTGCAGGATCCAGTCTACCTCTTCCCCGAAAAGGGGGCTGAAATGATCAAATATGCACCCCGAAGATGGCCAAGAGGCCTCTAGTTCACATACCGTATCAACTGTGGCTAGTAAATCGTAGTGGAGAGACAAGATCTTATCAGCAAAAAAGCTTGCAAAAGCCTCACAGCTTATCTCTGAATTCGAATTTTGGTGGTCTCCTCCTAACTGGAAGACCAATGAGCGAACCACATTAAACAATTTAGCCGTGCGTGAGCTAGCTGATGCAATGGAAGCCGCATAGTATTCCTTTTTCACAGCTTTCACCGCCATCTCATAGGATCTATAAACAACCTATAAGATGTTCTTGCTTCCTTGTCATGAGATTGCCGCCACAAGTGCTCAAGTCGCCTTAGTTCCCATTTCTGTCACTGTAGCTCCACCGTATACCAAGGAGCTCGGTGATTTTGGCAACGAAGAGGACGACGGGGAGCGATTTCATCAATGGCCTCAGAGAGCCGGACTTGCCAGTCCTCCACTAGCTCATCTAATGAACCACCATGGAGCATCGGTTCCCACAGGAAACCAATTGGATCCATAAGTCTCCACGGGTGAGCACAAATTTGATCACTGCCCTTGCGGGGGGGGGGGGGTGACACACCCAGCCGAGCCTCCAGGACCACATGGTCTGAACATGGCACTAGCTCTATTCTATCCAGAACCACATCCAATCCCATCCCGAAGATCAAATCTAGCATGTGGCACACTTCATGTGTGGGTGCTGATACAAACTGGGAAAGTCCCAGTGTTGCCATGGCTGACACCAGATTCGCAGCCTGTACAGAGGCGGCATCATTAGCATGGATGTTGAAATCCCCCAGCACTATCAGTCTGGGGTATTCCAAGGCCCACTCCGCCACCACCTCCAACAGGCGCGGCAAGGCATCTGCTGGTGTGCCAAATTTTCCTCGGCATTCCACACCAGGCCCACACAATCAATGCCAAAGATCTTCGGGATGGGAAGCAGCCTGAAGGAGAATCCCTCCCAGATGAGGATTGCCACACCTCCCCCCCAACCCCCTGTTCATGACTGAGGAAGGACCGAGTATCCCGGGGGGGTCAGCTCAACCAGAGCAACTGTTTCACCTTCCCTCACCCAAGTCTCAGTCATGCATGCCAGGTCCATATTAGCTGCTAATTAGCTGCTAAGTAAATTTTGAATGAAGACCCATGTGGAGTGCATTACAGCAGTCTAGTCTCAAAGTCATCATGGCACAGATTCAGTGGGCCAGATCAGCTGTGTCAAGGTAGGGGTCCATCTTCTGGGCTAAACTGAATTTGAAGAAGGCTTTTTTAAAAACTATGTTAACTTGCTTCTCTAGTAGCAATGCCAGATCCAGTATTAACCCCAAGTCTACAAGGGTCAACTGAACCCCATCAAAAGTGGGAAGAAAAATATCTTTTAATATCTCCACCTTCCCAACCACTACCACTTCTATCTTGTCTAGGTTCAGTTTCAATTTGTTTGCTTTAAGCCATCTGACAAACAGTGGACGTTTTCACTCACGGAAGGCTGCCGGCTTTCTCGTGCGATTTTTGACGCCATCTGTTTACAAAACACCACAAACAGTGATTTATGGCGGTTTGTAATCGGATGGTGTTAAAAATCGCACGAGGAAGCCGGCAAACATCCATGAGTCTCGCGATTTATAGACAGTGTGGAAATGTCTGCTGTCAGGCAGCAGCTTAAGACTTCTTTGGTATCACCTGGTGATTAGGATAGTGAGATGGTGCCATCCACATATTGATGACATTCAGTTTCAAAGCTATGAATGATTTCTCCTAAAGGCTTTATATACAGCATACAAATAGCATGGGAGATAAGACTGCAGCCTAGTTCCCACACTGAAGATAGCTGGTCTCCCCTTTGAACCCATTCCATGAGGAATGTCGTGGGCTCTGAGTCCTGAGAGGATGAAGACCTCAGGGAGGATGACAGGGGAGAGAGTATGCCAAGCCCCTCCAGAGTCAGCTGCTTGGAAGACCAGCAGGGAGGGGAACAGCAGGAACCCTTGCCAGAGCAGGCTGAGGTATCCAGGGCAGACTCAGAAACAGAGGCTGTTCCCCTACCTGCACCAGCAGTTGAGACCAGGGCAACATCCCCACCAAGCTCCCCTGAGCCTGAAAGGCAGCGTAGGGTGCGGCAGCGTCTTGCTGCACAGGAAAGGAGATGAAGTGCAAGGCTTCAGGCACTCATAGTGACCTTGAGTCTTAGCAGGATGCAGCACTGCCCTGGAGGTGATTGCTCTTAAGCCGGGATGCCCTTCCCCTCATTGCAGGCGCACCTGCGCACAGACCTGCCTGGTTCTACTGCGACCCAGTTCTGCTCTGACTGCTCTCTTGGCTCTGACCTTTGAATTCGGCTCCCTGGACTACGGTCCCTGCTTGCTCCCTTGTTGGCTTGGTTGTACTCCGGACTCTTAGAGAAGCTTGAGGCAGACTCCCTGCCTGCATTCCAGCACAAGGAATTACTTAAACCAATCCTAGGCACATCCACTGAAAATTACTTTTGCCTCCAAATGCCTTAATACGATGGCATGATCAACTGTATCAAAGGCTGAGATAAATCCAGGAAAAGCAACAAAGAGTCATGGCCTTTGTCATCAATGAAAGCCACCAGAGCCATCGCTGTCCCTTAGCCTGGCCTTAAACAAGCCTGGAAAAGGGTTCAAAGCACCAAAGTTATCCCAAAAGACCTGGAGTTGGTCTGACAGGAAAAAATCTCTTTGCCTAGGAAAGGCAGATTAGAGGCTGAGTGATATATGTTCAGCAATGGAACTGTGGCATGATTTCCTTTCTCTGCATTTTTCTAGGACAATTTCATATTTCCTATCCCCGACATTTTCACCCTAATATCTCCATTTTAATTTTACTTCTCCCTTGTATGAGAAAAGCTCAGTACTTCATTGCTGTGTTATTTTCCTACAGAAGTAGCAGAGAAATAAGACAACTGCCTTACAGACCCTCTGAAATTCCAGCAGAGACACAGACCTTCTAATGCTGTTGCACATGATTGGGGCAGCCTGCCTGTGAATGGATAGCAGCAGAACATATCCCCAAAATCAAAAGATTGCTGTGCTGTGCAGCATAAATTTGTCACATGGGCAACAAGAAACACTCTTAGAAGGTTGTCTTTATAACTTAACAAAGACCTTCATTGTGTATGTTTTCCATGAATACAGAATATGGACTCTTTAAAAAATCCCACCTTTCCTTCAGCAAGCTCATAGCAGCTTCTGCAGTACGCCCCCCCCCCACCAATTTTATTCTTACAACAACATAAGATAGGTTAGACTGAGAGATAGTGAATGGTCCAAGATTTTCTAAGTGAGCTTCATGGCATAGGGGGAATTTTTAACTTGGATTCCTTGACACACTGGCCAATGTACCACATTGACTGTCTACTGAACTCTTTAGGCTTTTGCATCAAACAAGCTGAGGTAATAAAAAATGGCACAAACTAGTCTTCTATAAATGCATTCAATTTCTCCAGTATTTCTTGCAATGAAGAAACAGATCAGTGCACACAACTTCCACTTTAGTTTCCTTTTTCATTAATATTGCATTCAGCCTCATGGCTTTTAAATTAATTTTTCATTTATTTTCATGCACTGAGAACACCAAAAGAACCTGCAAAAGGAAGATGCTTTAGGACAATAATGTTACGTAATTGAAGACTACAGTATAAAGCCACAGGGAGTTTGTTTTGATTGATAGTTGTGGTGATACTCTTTATTTCTTTTTAAGTGGCATTTAAAATATCCAGGAAATCTCTCATAATAGCATGATATGATAATAACTGTTCTTGGTTTTTTTTTATTATTTCAACAAATTAGCATTTAACAGATGTTAATGACATTGAACAAAGCTTTTCTGACATAGCTAGATATGGTCAATTTCCTGATAGTCCTGTAAAGTAAATGTGCAGACCTGAAGGGATGCTTTCTTATGACCTGGTATTTGAGCACTCCAGTTCTACAGATCCACATAGGTCTCAGTGGAATACTTATGCTGGTCCAAACACAATGTCATCCTAGATGTTTCAAATGAACACATCCAGAATATGATGCTGCCTGTCGGTTGAAATTTTATTATAGCCAGTTTAGTCTAATTTGTCAATTGTCTATGGCATATTAATGGATTTTATTCAGTGTAGTTCTTTGCATATAATGGAAGAAATGTATCAGTACAAATGTTGGTAACATTTTACACCTGTCCAGTTGTTGGGGAAACTAGCAGTATAAATATTAGGTTTTTAAACCACTGCTAGGCACCTTCTGAATACTATGTTATTTTTTATGAGGTCTGGAAGACCAGAGCAATTTTTTTTAAAAAGATGTAGCCACAACAGGGATTATTTCGTTGCAGACACAGCCAAGCAAAGGAATGCATTTCTTAAATATGCTTCTGTATGAAAGCATAAACAGCCAATACAAATACTGCCTACTCCAAGTCACTGTTCTAATAAAATAATAGAAGCTTCCAAAAGACGTATATTGGATAAATTCTCTTTTAATAATTGCCTTTAAAATTTCCTTTGACAAAGTACACACTGTTGTAGGATTTAACATGTCACCTCGCCTCTCTCCTGTATTTGACTAGAAATCATGGGTGGTTATGAACAAATAAGTCTTGTTTTTCTCTTTTCTAGCCAGAAAAAAGCAGAGATTTCAGAAAAAATCTTCCCAGGAGAGACACCTTAAAGGAATTTTCATGACTAAAAACATATAAGTTATCAGCATTAATCAAAAGCAATATATTCAGCCAGGTCCTTGGGACTTATCATGTTTCCTTATAAATTGCAGTTATTCAGTTGATCATTTCAATGAATTGTAGCTAGGGCATTACAAAATGGAGTGAGATGTACCACCAGGAAAGAAGACAGGGCTCTGTTAAAGCCTTCCTTCTGTACTTCACTATGTATGAAGAGCTCTGTCAATTTCTGTTTATATAATTAATAAAACCGTGAAAAGCTGTGGGCCAGACACATTTTATGAATAGCAAATAGTTATAATAGTATCTATGGTTCCCAAGTGCCTACCAGTGGTATGTGCCTCTGCCTACCAATTGTTGGCAATCTGTGGGAGGTGGCAAGCCACCTGGTGATCATCTGCCACTGGCAGGCAACCTGGGCAAACATGCAGTACACGCATTCCTGGTCAGACATGACAACATGAATTCTGAAAGTGACATCATTAGGCTGACTGCAAGAGTGCTTCTGCACTTCACGCAAGGCCCATTTCAGCCTCAAACAGGCCAATTCTTTTAAAAAATCAATCCCTGTGAGGTGCAGGTGCTCTCACATGTCTGGTGCAATGAAGTCACTTCACGAAATGATATTGTTGTGCCCAGCCAGGAACATGTGCAAGTATAGGGGAAGATGCCTGGTAAATACTGGGACCTCCCTTCCTGCTGGTTTCCAGGGAGACTTGGAAACCCCAATAGTATCTCTGATTTGAATGTTCACCCTGACAAACTGTGTGTCTCCTTTTTCAATCATCAGCAACCAAATAGGAAGAAAATATAGCTGTGCTGTCTTGTTGAGTCTGGGTAGTCCACACTGTATTGAGGTAGTGTGCTGGACATAGGTGGACATGGTAAAATTGTTGGAGTAAAGGTTAATTTGTAAGTAGTGAGGTGAAGAGCAGAAAAAGAATTTAGAGGGAAGCCTCAGTTGAAATTAATGTACCTAAGATTTTGATTGAATAGTGGACCCAGAGCCTGTGGCAAGCAATTATACTAATGAGGAGAT
This sequence comes from Eublepharis macularius, assembly GCF_028583425.1. NCBI lineage: Eukaryota > Metazoa > Chordata > Lepidosauria > Squamata > Eublepharidae > Eublepharis > Eublepharis macularius. The sequence goes on along the minus strand of NC_072792.1, from coordinate 78,112,484 downwards.
TGAGGGAAAACAGGGGAAAGTGTCTACCTAGCTGTTTTCTTTTTCCTTGTTTTAGTATGGACCTGTGTAAGAGTGGGGACCAGTTAGGATGGTTCATCCTCAAAAACTGATGGATCCAACTGTTTTTCAGTCAACCCTAAGGAATTTTGAGAGTCTGTCTCTTTGTAAACGTCATTGTATCAGCATGGAATGTTGGCTTGCAGGGTTCTCTCAACAAGGTTGCTCCTTGGGACCCTCAGCACCCCCTTTTTAACAGAAAGTAAACTGTAAGCGGAATTGCCACACTTTGAAAACTTTGTTTACTACTGCACAAGTGACAATAAGCTAAGAGGGAAAGGCTGTCAAACATTGTTTCTCTGAATTCTACCAAAAAAAGAAAAAAGGGCCTAGCTAATCCATACTAATTGTGTGTGTGTTTTTAAGACCAATCAGGTGATGATGATAGTGGCAAAGAAGGCTTTCTTTTCCACTAGCATTGTATTGGCAGGATCACATCCAGCAAAATTATTTAAAATCACATCCAGGAAAATTATTTAGGGTAGTTTTGGGCCTAGTGTCATCAGAGCCTAATTCTCTTGTTTCTGAGCTGGAAATTTGTTCTGAAAATTTAATTTTTGCTAATAAAATTTGTATCATCTGGTCCGACTTTGCTGCTAGTTTGAGGGTAGATCCTGTGCTGGGTGATTAGTGGGAACCTCTTGTCAGAATTCTATGGATTGTTTCAGATTGGTCTTCTTGACTGCTGCTGACAGAGCGCTTTGGGTTGTGAAGGCCACTTCTTGCAAATTAGATTCCTGTCCATCTGGGCCATTTAAATCATGCAGGGAGTAAGTTATACCTCCCTTGGGAAAGATTATTAACATGTCCTTCCTTCAAGGGGAGTTTCCTTCACAGCTGAAAGAAGCTGTGATTAGACCTTTTCTAAAGAAATTATCTTTGGATAAGAGGAATGTGGGCAATGATTGACCTGTGTCAGAGCAACTGCAGGCATTTCTGGATGAGACATCTACCTGTGACTCATTTCTATCCAGCTTCAGCCCTGTTGGCCTTGATGGATGAGCTCCAGCTGCACTTGGATAAAAGCAATAAATAACTGCTTGACCTATAAGCAAAATTTGATATGATACCACAATATTTTGGTAGATTGATACCAATCAATGTTGAAACTGAAACTTAATCCAGACAAGAGAGAAGTGATACTGGTTAGTAAAACAGAATGCTTAGCTGGGGTTAATCTACCAGCCATAAATGGTACTTCAGCTTGTGCAGAATGAGTCAGTGAGACTCAGCTGCTTGGAAAATATAATGCCAGTGATGTATCAACTGCATTGGTTGCCTATCTGCTTCTTGGCTCAGTTCGAAGTGCTAGTTATCCATGACAGACTGGGAATAAAAAATGACCCTTGAAAAATCCTTCATAGTTACAGATCAAAGTGTATAGCCTAACAGTTCAAATGAGACAGCCTAGCAGTAGCAGAAATTAAAGGAGGGTTGTCAGTGTGATATCATAGTTAGAGTATCTGACTACAATTTGGGACATCCAGGTTTAAATGCTCACTCTGCTTGGAAGCTTGCTGGCTGACCTTAAGCCAGTCACACAGACTCAGCCTAACCTATCTCAGAGGGTTATTATGAGAATAAATGGAATAGAGGAAAACAATGTAAAACACTTTAGGTCCCCATTTGAGGAAAAATTTGGTGTATTAGTACAAAAATAAAGACAATTTTAATTCAGCAAAAATAAAGATAAAGTAATTGACATTGCTGGGAAATAGAGAAAAAGGCATAATAACTGGAAGGAAAGGGAGGCAACACAAGAAAAACAGAAAATAATCAACTTGCTGGGCTGAACTGCTGCTGTAGCTCCAGACATCAGCTCGAGAAAGTATTGAGAGTGAGTCTGGATTCGCCCTAACTTGCTTCTGTGCCAGGATGACTAGTCTGAATTTGGTGGGCTGGTTTCACCAGAGCTTAGGGGCTGGGAAGAACTAATTCCAGAGAGGTAGCTCCGTTAGTTTATTGTAGCAAAATAAAAGAGAATTCCAATGGCACTTAAATTACATTTATTCCAATATGAGTTTTCATGAATCAGAGCTCAGTTCTTCAGACACTAAGAAAAAGAAATCATTCCCCACATTTTTATAAGGATAATTACAGAAGGGGAGGGGGGGGAGAGGAAATGGCAACAGAGAAAAACTTGGTGTGAATCCTGTTGTGAATCCCTCAGTTGTGATTCCCTGTAATAATGGATGATGAAAGAGGTCAAATGTTCCAGCCTCGCTAAACAACAAGAAAACTAACTGACATTAGCAAAGCCTTGTTTTGCTAAGCACTAAGTTTGTGGAGATAAAATGGGAGTAAAAATATTTTAAATAAATAAATAAAATCCGACTTCTTTTTCAGACTGTTTCCTCACATTATTCTTGATGTTGCACAATCACTACAAAATGATTTTATCTTGTCAATCTCAACAGTAAATTGTTAGAATTCATCTCAAGCAGTGCAAGCTGAAAAATAATGTATCATGAAAAACTACTAAATGTGCTAGAAAAAATCCTAGAAAATCTAGTACATCACTTCTCACCATGTGGAAGTACAATTACAGACATTGTTCATATTAACATACATACAGCTCCTTGAAAGCTTTTCCTGAGCTGGGAGTCCCACAAGTGGATAAGGGTGAACTAGCTAAAACTGAATGTGGAGAATACGCAGAGGATGCTAGTCAGAAATACAGATACCATGAAGGGAAAGTTCATTACTCACTTTAAATGGGTTCAAGTAACAGCCATAGGGGTATTCCTGGGATCGACTCTGCATATGGATAATCCAGTTTATGTTGTTGCAAAAGCTGTATCTCCTGAATACAGGCAATCTGACCATGCTAATCCATGCTACAGTAACCTCAAGACTATATTACTGCAATTCATTTTATGCAGGGATACCCTTGAAGATAAGTGCAAAATGTGGCAGCAGAAGTAAAAAAGGTAAAGGTAAAGAAATATTGACTGAAACTAGTCGGCCCTGTCAGGGCCAAGCTACACATGACGAATGACACTTGAACGGCAAGTGTATTTCTCCCTGTTCACTTGCCCTCCACTCAATCCACTTGCCGTTCAAGTGTCATTCGTCATGTGTAGCTTGGCCCTCAGTTACAATTCAAGGTTCTGGTTTTGACCTTTAATCCTCTTCATGGCCTGGGGCATACATATATGAAGGACCATCTCTCCCTGTAAGAGCTCATGAGACTGTTTAATTCCTCCATCCTTTCTTGAGTAAATGTAGGACTGTCTCAGGGCCAAGCTACACATGACGAATGACACTTGAACAGCAAGTGTATTTCTCCCTGTTCACTTGCCCTCCACTCAATCCACTTGCCGTTCAAGTGTCATTCATCATGTGTAGCTTGGCCCTCAGCTAGGATTGCCAGGCAACTTTAGGTTCCCATCCAGATCTGCGACTGAGAAGGTCTCTACTTAAGGTTAAGGAGATCTAGGCCTACTCCTGTCAACTGCCTGTATTGGCATCAGATTCACCTTGCTGTCTTATAGACTATATTTTATCATAATTTAGTATAATCATGCTGGAAAAGAATGTGCTACCACCTGTTTAACTCAGAGTGTCACTCAAGCCTGTACTCATCACTAATTTCCTGCTTCCTGTTGGAACGGATGAGAGATGCATGTGAAAACATACCTTTCCTTTAAAATGATACTCAATCTGGCAACTGGCAGTACACCAGGAGGACAGGGACATGGAAGTGGGGGCAGCCATTGGCAATGACATGAGGATCTGGCAACCCTGGTTCCAGCCTGAACAAAGGCAACTTCAGCCTGTGGCAACTTCATCATTGTGGCAACCTCATCACTGTGGAATGGGGTGCCCAGTAAAGTGAAAGCTATGTATGTAATGCAATTTTTTTTTTAGTGTTTAGTAGAGTTTCTAAAGCAGAGCAGTTTACAAAGGTCTTTTATTCATGTTATGACTTTATTCTGAGCCTCCAATTAACTTTATATGGATGCTCTGATTTTAGATTGTTATTGGACACTGTGATTTGTTTTTAGATGTAATTTTTTTTTGAGCATGTAGGAAAGGGATACCAAAGTATCTTAAATAAATAAAGCACCCCAACCTAATTGTTCATGTGTTTTATCTAGTAGAAAGGCTGTACAAGTGACAACTGGACTTCACTTCTCCTCAGACCTGAGCAACTGCAGAATCCTGACACCCGTGCTATGGCAGCCAAAGGGGACAAGGATACTGGTGCTACAGAGAAGACCAAGGAAAAACTTGAAGACCCCGTGAACATGCATGGGCCCAACATACTAGGGTTGCCAGCCTCCAGGTAGTGGCTGGAGATCTCCTGGAATTATAACTGGTCTCCAGGCCACAGAAATCAGTTCACCTGGAGAAAATGGCTACTTTGGGGGGTGGACTCTATGGAATTATGCCATGCCAAGGTCCTTTCCCTCTCCAAACCCCACTTTCTCCAGATTTCTCCAGGTTTCACCCCCTAGATCTCCAGGAATTTCTCAACTTGGAGCTGGCAACCCTAGTTGAAGCTGAAGCGTGGCTCCAACCAGTTTTCCCCAATGGGATGCCGGCTACAGAGACTGGCTGGAAGACACTCTGCTGGGATGGACCCCTCGCGTGGCATTGGCCAGGAGGGAGATCAAAATGCGGGATTGTCAGCAGAGCTGACTGTGCAGAGAGAGTCTGTTCCTGGGAGAAGGACTCCTCAAGAGGGAGGATGAAGATTACAAGGAACCAGAATGAGGAATCATTGGGGGCGACCTCCGCTGATGTGGTGCAAGGGCTATGGGCTGAGATGGGGGAGCTGAGGTGTGACATGCACGCCTTCATGGACAATATCCAAGATATGATGCAGGCTGCCTTCCAACCCGATCAGCCAGGAGACCAAGGCAGCTGGCCAGAACAAACCATCTTGCTGTGTATTTTCTTCAGGTACAAATAATTTTATTTCTTATAAAATGAGAAGAGAATACTAATGTGAGAGTTTGCTAATTAGGCAATGTGAGAGTTTGACTTCTGGGATGAAAGCTGTGTGCTATGTAGGAAGAGTCTCACTCTCAAGAGGGAATTCTAATGTTGCAGACCTGAACATTTAAAATCTACTTATGCTGAAAGGTAAATCAAAAATAACACCTTCAGTAATGGAGGTAACATTTAAGCTAAGTTTACAAAATTAACTATAGATGTAAGTTTCCTGCATAGACAGTATAAAATAGACTAAAGTTGTAGTATTTCATTCCTTCAAATAGTAATAAAACTTTAAAACCATTTTAAAGTGCTGAAGCTTATTCTAAAACTTTACTATGAATGAGTACAGAAAGAGTTCTTAATTTAGCTTCTAAATCTGGTTTCTCTAGTTTTAAAACTAGGTTATACACACGTATCAGTTGGAAGATCTGGATTTCTGAAAAGTTAAAATTTGGAGTATTTAAGTTTTAGAACAAATTATAGTTTTATTTCTCATTTCAATATTCAGCATTAGTTCTAAATTTGGCCTGTAGATTAAACTCAACCTGAGAGTAATGCAAAAAAATGGGAAAGATTCATAGTCTATTTGGAGCAGAAGAATCATCTGATTGCACCAAGCACCACAAGTATTGGGACCATATACTAGGAGACAGAATTTTCCATGATTTAAATCACCTCCTGATACCACCTGTACTTTTTCCATCATGAAGCAAACAGCTATCATGATAGCTATTTTGAATCTCCATGAGCAGAGGTGAAGTAACTGTTTGTTTGTTTTTATTCCACCCTCCCTGCACAAGCAGGCCCAGGGCAGATTACATCAAATAAAAACATTTATAATAATTTACATCTTAAAAACAGTTAAAACTAATGAGCAGCACAAAAATACAAAAATACAATATGTAGTTGAGATATACAGCAGCAATCAGATAATTGGAGGAAGTCAATCTGCTACTTTAAAACTGGATGGTGGAAGGCTCTAATAGGGAGGGATACAGTCTTCCCTTCTCCATCCAGGCTGGAGGAGGCCGAGACTTGCCTCAACCATATGCCTGGCGGAACATCTCTGTCTTACAGGCCCGGTGGAAGGATAGTAAATATTAAATCTTGAATATTAAATCTTCAAACCATACAATAGGAGAGGGGTTGTTACATTCATGTCCTACTCATGGACTTCCTAAAAACAACTGTGGAAACAACATACATTCCCCACATTAAACTAGCTGAGAAATTGGGAGTTTCATGATAAGATCTCAGTTGTCTACATTTCTTTTAAAATCACCACCAAAGAGTGGTGGTCAATGGTGTTTCATCATATTGGAGAGTACTGTCCAGTGGGGTGCCACAAGGCTCAGTTTTGGGCCCAGTACTTTTCAATATTTTTATCAATGATCTGGATGAAGGGGTAAACTGGCTACTCATTAAATTTGCTGATGATACCACAAAAATGTGAAGCACAAATACAGGCTGTAGGATACACTTCTGGGTAGTAGTGTATCCAAAAGAGATCTTGAGGTAAGAGTGGACTGTAAAATAAATATGAGCAGTCAGTGTGATGTGGTGACAAAAAAGGCAAACTCAGTCTTGAGTTGTATCAAAAGGGCCATTATATTGAAATCGCAGGTCATAGTCCCTCTCTATACTGCCTTAGTCAGGCTGCACCTGGAGTACTGTGTGCAGTTCTGGAGGCCTGACTACGAAAAGGATGTGGACAAAATTGAGTGGGTGCAGAGGAAAGCGACGAGGATGATCAGGGGTTTGGAGACTGAGCCCTACGAAGAAAGGCTGAGGGCCTTGGGAATGTTTTGTTTGGAGGAGATTGAGGGAGGACATGATTGCTCTCTTTAAATATTTGAAAGGCTGTCATTTGGAGGAGGGCACAGAGCAGTTCCGATTGGCAGCAGAGGATAGGACTCAAAGCAACAGTCTTAAATTACATGCAGAAAGGTATTGGCTGGATATTAGGAAAAACTTTTTCACAATCAGAGTAGTTTAAAGGTGGAATCAGCTGCCTAGGGAGGTGGTGAGCTCCCCCTCACTGGCAGTTTTCAAGAAGAGGCTGGATGAATATTTGTCAGGGATGCTTTAGGCTTATCCTGCATTGGGCAGAAGGTAGGACTAGAAGGTCTGTATGGCCCCTTCCAACTCTGTGATTCTATAGTTCTGTTATTGGGAGTGGGTGAGATCTGGAATGGCACTTGAGTGTTGGGTTAAGAAGCATTGTTAAGCCTTTCTCTCAAGACAGTTCCCCAATAAAACTTCTTTGGTCTGCTGAAGATGATAGCTGATAATTGTCCTACTGTAGTAAACATATTGATACCTGCAATTTTCCCCCAGTGGAACAGCTTTGTGGTGGAGGTGATGTATTGCTTCATGAAAACAGTATGCTAACACTCCTTTCTCATAGTACTTCAACACAAATTCAATTCCCTGCCATGCAACTATTTTTCAAGAAATGTGAAGAGGCATGAGAACTGATCACAGTCCTTCAACATCTCATCTACTCTAGCCCATATTTGCTGTAAGTACAAATGTAAGTCATATGGATACACTTACACATTTATGTGCACTGGCTGAAGCTTTCACCTATATGCTTGTTTGTATTTGTGTCTTCCTTCATGGGAAGGAAAAATTTAGAAAACTGAAAATCAGGAAGCATAAGAAGCCTGGACCAGAGGAAAACCAGCTCATCCCCAACAACTTAGATCAACAACCTTTGTAGCAGGATCATAGCTTGCACTAAGCCCTTGTGCACAGCAGTGATCACAAAAATGTTACGGCAGCAGAAGGCTTAGTGTGCAAGCTGTGATCCTGCTATAGAGGTTGTTGAATTTCATGGGGGAAATACCAATCATGTTCTATAGCATACCTTAGTCATGAGATGCCATGTTCACAAATCCTACATGACAGTAATAAGCTTAAAACTGACAATGAATAGTTAAGCTGAAAGGATACAGAAACGCTAAAGCTGGTATAAGGTCAAATGCAAAGCCCCTCATCAAAGTACAGAGCACTTATTGAACTATTGCATTTCTCTGGCATTTAAGCTTGCTTCTTTAAAAAAAATATAGCTACTAGTAATGCTTATATTTGCTGAGATAGCTTTCCTGCCCAAAAATTCAAGATAAATAATATTTACAACAACCATCAAGATTTTCTTTAGATTTCTAGAAACCTGATATGTAAATCATCCATGCTAAAGTTTATATCCTTTCCTTTCTTTCCTTTCCTGGTACAGCTCTTTTGGCCATAGCCTTAAATGTCATCCCGCATTAACAAACAAAGACCAAAATACTAAAATTACTATTAACAATAATAGTGATAAAATCACTATCCAATCACAAAAAAATCCTACTTTTAGGCTGGATTACTAAAAGGTAGGTTGCCAGTGACCTGGTAATATATGGGTCCTTATCTTATAAAAGAAAAGAAAGGTTCTGATTAATATTTGTGAGCTCATTCTTCTCAAGTATCAAAGTAATTCATCTTTCAGTCTCTCCTCACTGAAATTTGGGGAATCAATTACTAGATGAGCAAAGGTGCCTATCTTCCCTGTATTACAGAAATTCTTACGTTCTGAAAAGGGAATTTTCAAAAAGTGACCTTTCATTTCTGGAGTACAGCGTTCAATCTAACAACCAAGAAAATATCTCAGTATCAAGGTATCATCATGGCCTTTAAATATGCTGGTAAAGTATCTGGAGGTTTGAATCCATTGTAGGCAAAGGAACAGACCCTTCTTGCTTGTTGATTTGTGCTTTTGAAATCTAGCAGCAATAACTGCTTTTTGACCCTTTGGAATGCGGTTTTCTCATTTCTTTCAGAAAGTAGTAAAATTGGAGTAAAGTCTAATTGTTCCAGTCTCTGGTCAACCAGCCTCTTCCATTTGCTCTGGAAGGGATCTCCTCTTAATCTAAAAAGGAGTTTAGATCTGTAGTTAAAGAGGATCTTGATTCGAAGTCTAAATGCATCCAGCCAAGCTAGTGATTCTAATGAAGAGATTGTAAATTCTTGGTGGATAGCTATACTGGATACACACTTTGGTAACCCTGTAATTTTTCTCAGGAATTTTAATAAAGGAAGCTGATGACTTACCGGCGAGCTGGGTTGGTACCGAGTGCAAGACAGAGTGGAGGTGGGGTTAAAAAGAGGAGGAGTGTCCATCCTGCGCTGGACCAGCCACATGGTCAGTGCCATTCTACTCGAGCATCACAGGAGCAGCTGGTCACAGCCTACCTCAGGTGAGGGCAGATGCTCGGGTGGGGGATCCCCCCTCCTGGCAGTCAGTAGGGGGAGGGAGCATGCTTTGGGCCCCCTTCGCCCCCCCTCAGGGTGGGGTGGGGCCCTTCTTTAAAAAAAAAAGAAGAAAGGATTTTTTTGGCTCGATCTTTCTTTACCACAACTGGGGGGCGGGGTGGAAGGGCCAGAGGCACAGGGTGGCTGAGGGGCGTGCGACGGCCGCCCATGGCCCACCGCATGTTCACCCCAGCCAGGGACAGTGTGGCCTGATGTGGCCCCTGCTCCATCTGGGCAGCCCGGAGCTGTGCCAGCCGTGGTGGCATGGTCACAGCCTGGCCCACGGGTCGGCCGAGCAGTAAAACCTCCGGTTCCTGGTCTGCGCCTGCGGGTTGGGCGGGCGGCGGGGCCTCCAGCATCTGGCCTGCACCGTGGCCACTGTGCCCAGGGGACTTCCGCGGTGGTGGCGCAGGCGGGGCCTGCCTGGTCCAATGCTGGGGCGGGCGCCATGGCGTGCGGCGCAGCCACCGGGCCTTGCAGGCCTTGCCAGGCCTGGCACACTTACGCTCTGGGTGGTAAGGGGTTGCGCTGGCTGTGGCGGCATGGTCACGGCCTGGCCCATGGGTTGGGCCAGCATTGGCATTGGGCCGGATCCCAATAGGGTGATTGGACCTTTGGGACTGCTCACCCCGACGGATCGGGAAGCAAGGATCGCCAGGCAAGGCCGGCGACGGAACAACATGTGCCGAGGTGATGCATCGGTCGGCAGCCAGGCCTACAGTGCTGAGAAGAACAATGTACAGACCGGGAAAAGCAATAAATGCTCAAGGCAATAATTTACACTTTTTATATATATTAAAGTGCCAGAGTGCAATAGTGTTAATAAATAATGTGCTAATAAATACAGAATAAATATTCAAATTTTACAAATATCCGCAAGCCACACAATACAAAGTCATCCAATACAGTTTGTAATTTTCATGAACTAATTTTGTAAACAGAGTCCACCACTAGAGCATGAGGAGCGCAGAGCGGTGACCTCCGGTATAGACAAACACCAGTCCCAAGAAGAGGGGTTCTAATGCTTTTGAGCCATTTGCCAACAGGATGGTGATGCAGAGCAACTTTATCAAATTCCCGTTTCGAAAATCTTCATCTCCGGGCAAATATTTCGTGGTCTGAGTGGGTACACATATGTTTACATAACTGTTTACATAACTCATACATACTATGTAATATATAATCATCTCCCAAATAAACATTGAATAATTACTCACACAATGGTCGCCTGCGCTTCAGCTCCCTCTGTGCTCTATCAAGTAGCGAAGGGGTGTGTGGTATATGACTCAACTGCCTACCATCTCTTACTTAACCATTTAATTGCTGTTTAAGTTTTGCGAGGAGACACACCTCATTTATCTGGGATCGCGTGCACAGCTAACTGCTCCTGTTCTAATGACCAATAAAGCAAGACAGGTCTAATTCATTATTAAGCCCATGTGGCACTAAAGTCTTAAGGTGAAATATCCATCTAGACTCAATTTGTAAAAGTTTCTTAAAGTTATCTGCCAAATTTTGTTCCTGCACCACTTCCAGTACTGAAACTCTAAATTGTTTGTAATCCTGGTGTTTCTTTAAGAAGTGTGATACTAACGGAGCTTCCTTCACCCCATGGCGGAGGCAAGAAAGGTGTTCCTGTATTCGGATCTTTAGTGGACGGGAGGTACTTCCTACATAACATAAATCACAGGTACATTTTATGATATAAACTACATTAGGGGTCTTACAATTAGAAAAGGGAGGTTTCATACGGTAAGTGATCTTCATATTTTCGATTTTTTCCATATACTGGCAAACATTACACCCACCACATGGGTGATGTCCAGTCGGCATATGTAATTGCCTTCCGATGTTTTTAAACTCTGAATGTACAAGGAAATCTTTTAGAGATCTAGTTCGACGCAGACCAATTGCCGGTGCCTCTTTACAGCCTGGAATCTCAGAGAGGAGGTGCCAGTGTTCCCTAACAATATTACAGATAGAAGCTGCCAGCGGTGTGTTATCAAGTGCCCATGCTATGCCTTCTTTTTTGGGGCGCTCACGTGGCTGCAATAATTCCTCTCTTGGTCTATCTAAAGCTCTCACCCGGGCAGTTTGTATGCAAGATTGGGGATACCCCCTGGAGGCAAAGGCTGCACTCATTTCTAAGCTGTTGGTATAAAAGTCCCTTATGTCTGTGGAGTTCCTTCTAATTCTCAAAAATTGCCCGTATGGAATATTTCTTTTTAAATGTCCTGTGTGAAAGGATGTATAGTGAAGGTAGGAGTTCCTATCAGTCACTTTCCTAAAGGGACGAACTTCTAAATGATTGTTATTTTGTTTGGAAATAGTGACATCCAAAAAATTAATGCAAGTGTCACTACCCTGCCATATAAATTTAACGTTCGGGTTAAGCGAGTTCATCCATACACCAAACTGTTCCGCTATCTGTCCATTCTCCAGAATAACCAGAACATCATCTATAAAGCACAGGAACAATAATATATGATTTTTATATGGATTATGATTATTAAAAATCCATTTTTCTTCCAGGTCCGCCATGTAGAGGTTGGCAATGCTGGGTGCCACCGGGCACCCCATTGCCACCCCTTTGGTCTGGTAATAGTATCTGTCTGCAAATTTAAAGTAGTTCCGTTCTAATATGCTAAGGCCAGCGACGGAACAACATGTGCCAAGGTGATGCATCGGTCGGCAGCCAGGCCTATGATGCTGACAGGGATCCGTGCCCAGATGCTAGGCCAATGCTCCATCCAGCTGTAATCAATACAGTTGTGGCCATTTCTAACCCAAGCAAGTGTCTGGTGTGATCCATAGCCTCTATGCAGTCTGACATAGCACATAGGTGACAAAAAGGAATCAATAGTCTCGGATATACCTTCATCCCACACTCTGGCACCATAAAGTATTATTTGATTAATTTTACCCCCAAAAGTCTTTATAGCTGCTGGGTAATACTTCCCTCCTTCTGTGTGAAAGAAATGTGTCAAGGCATTTAAATATGGTGTTACCTTGTAGGAGATAGATTGGAACTGATTTTTCCAAGATAGGTCTTGGGAGAATGTAATGCCTAAATATCTAAATGTTGTTACTTGTTCAGTGTTGGTATCTGCCATCCTCCAGTCCTTTTTCTTCAGGCGGCATCCTCTTGCAAAGACAACTACTTTGGATTTCTCAGCATTTATAGTTTATATAATGAAGTTTATATAATGAAGTGATTTAACAATGGAAATGTACCATTCTCCTCCAACATACAGAATCATGAATTAAGTCATGGTTAGAAACAGGGCAGGAAGCTTTAGTAATAACAAAACTAGATGACAGCAGTTGTACTTACTGGATATTCTTTTTCTTTTTTCAGTACTTTTATGAGCAGATCCCTCAGAATACCATGTACAAATATGTTCTCAGTTAATTTAATCCTGCCAAACATTTAATACAACATACATGATTCATACTGATAGTGACTAGACTTGTGCCTGGGAATTGATTTCATTTCTTCCACTTTTATTATTAATTTCCAAAGGGACTGTTTTGTCATTCGGTCATTGTGTATAGTTTTATTTCATTATTTTTTGTTATTTTTTCATTTTCATAATTCTGTTTTATTATTTCTCATTGGTTTCAATGGAGTACCCCCCTCCCCTTCTTGTGTCTGTACCTTTCTGGTTTTCTATCTGAACAGGACAAATCTAAGAGGGACTACTCCACTAAGGCATCTACACTGCCAAATGTAAAACAGAATAAGGAGGTCTCCCTTTTTGAGGAAAGGTGGCTGAGTCCCTATTTAACATTAAAGTCTATGGAAGAATTGATAGGAAACAGTAATACAAAAAGCAGTTTGAGGAGTTGGCTCTGCAGCCACTTCACTTGAAAAACAGTAGCTTGAGCTTCCAGGGGGCACTTCCAGTGTCAGGTGGACTGCTACTATTGTTGGCTGCTGCTGCTTTTTCATATTCACCCCTTCCTCTCCCTCAGCCATGTCTGACTCCATTAGGATTGCCAGGTACCCTTTCCTGCATAGAGCCAATTTGGGCCGCAAACAGGTGCAATTCAGCCCTTGAGGCCCAAATCGGCCTTGTGCAAAGTATGAGAGTGCTCTCAGGGCAGTATGATGATGTTACTCCCAGGAGTGAAGTCATCGAGCTGCCCCAGAAGTGCATCCTGGAGGTCTGTTCCTCCCTCCCTCCTCACTGGCCAGGTGAGTAGTTCCCCCACATTGGAGGAACAGCAACCCTAGTCTCCACCATGCTGCACATTTTTCCCACCAGAGTCAGAAGATTTCCCTGCCAATTATAATGTGCTGTTTTCGTGCACAGATGTCAGATAAGATACTCTAATGTGTGTATGAAATGTATGTAATTTTATTATTGGGCTATGTGTGATAAAATAAATGAATAAAATAAAAGTAGTATGGTAGACACAGACTGAGTTACACAAGACAAGACAAATCCCAAATTAAATGTAATTCCCAAAGAACCACAGCAGTTTTTTGGGGGGAAGCACAATTAAAAATCAAAAGGGTTTGGTACATACTCAGAAACACTCAGGCAACACAAACAGTCATACACTGATAAAGAACCAATGAAGCAAATAAGACTGAAGGGGGATTAAAATAAAAAGTGGCTTCCAAACAGCTAGAAGCAGCAGAAGAAAGCAAGATAGAAATCAAGGTAAATAATAAAGAAGGGAAGAAAAGGTGGGGGAAAGTAAAATGCTTTAGAAAGGAGACAACACACACAGTACACATAAAACGAAAACTATATTCAAGAAGAAAGCTAAGGAATTTAAGAAAAGAATAATATTTATTAAATACTATACTGTACTTTGGCACAAGAAAACTTCAACCGATTTCTCTCTCTCTGAGTTGATTCTATACAAACAGGCTCTCCCAAATGTGAAACCAACTCTTATTGATTCAAACTCCCACCCCATACGCTTTAGGATTGGACTACCTCACACTTACATGTAACCTTAGTGGCTACAGTCTGCAATCAATAAAGACTCCCCCCCCTCACTAAGGAGCATAGCTTTAGGAGAAAACAGCAGAGAAAGGAGATAAGTCAGGTCAGAAAGTGACTGAAGTCGCTCAAACAAAATGAAAAAAATCATAGCCCCGCCCCTGCCCCCGTTATAGGCTGTTTAGATAGGGGATTTGTTTCTTTTCCATTAATTACATAATTATTCATAATTATTGTAATTAATAATGAAAGAAATACAGAAGTCTAATAACGATCTCTACTTAAATACTGGTGTCTGTGTTATGTGCCATCAAATCACTTCCAACTTGATGACCCTATGAACTAATGATTTCCAAAACATCCTTTCATTAGCAGCCTTGCTCAGCTCTTGCAAACTGATGGTCATGGCTTCCTTTATTGACTCAATCCATCTCCTGCTAGGTCTTCCTCTTCCTACTTTCTTCAGCTTTTCCTAGCATTATTGTCTTTTCCAGTGAATCTTGAAATGATGCGAGTTGAAGGTAACTTCAAGGTGATAAAAACTTGCCAGAGGCTGTGACCAAAACTATAGATTCTATTGGAAAACTGCTGACATTTTGCATACTAAAATTCTGTATACAAAACTTTAAGGAGAGTAGATTCCTATTATCAATAATAAGTAAGGCACAAGGTACTTCAATAAGCAAAAGCAACTGTTTAAAGCGTTATTACATTCCTTATCAGTGCTGGCTATATGAGATACAGGAATTTCTTCATTACCATACAAATTTTGCTTTTGAAGTTAAGCTGTTAAAGTTCATTAGGAAGTATGGCAAATAAACTAATTCTGCTAACAATCAAATGCTAACTGCCATCATTCTTGCCAATGGTTGGATGTCACCAGAAGTCTTGCTAATAGCTACCATGGTAAATAGCATCTGAAATATCCATCCCCATGGTTCCCATACATTCAAATCTTCAAATATGAGGAATTACATGTCTATGTTTGTACCCCCCTCCTCCCCATTTTTTTAATCTTCACGGCATTTCTTCCATGACATGAGAGACAGTTCACACATAGTATCTTTAAAAAAAAATTAGGCTGGTGAATTAAAAATACTATGGCAGCAATATTTTCAGTGATTTATGTGACCAATTAACACAAGAAGAAAGGCAAAGAAAGGAATACAAAAGTCTTGATAGCAAGAGAAATAAGGTTTCAAAGGCTACAGTGACAAAACAATGTCTATCATAAGCAGATAGTAAAGTCCACAAAAAGTGAATGTTCTGGCATTGGAGGCCCAAAATATAGCTTTCAAAGCCTCTCTAACCATGATTTGGCTATTGAAGTAACTGTATATAAAAGTTCTTAGGGATCACTGCATAAAAACTGTAGGATTTGGGACAGCAAGCTATGCAAGAACACTTGCTGCACACCAAAAAAGCATATATATTTACAAGCCACTTCACATGATAAATTCTGTTACTTCAAAATACTGTAAAGTTGAACATAGATTCTCCATGCAAATAAAGCAAGCTTTTCATAATTATAACCACAGCTTCTGTAACTGCAATGAAAAGTACACCATGATGATGGAAAATGCAGTGGAAAACAGTAGCATTGTCTGTGGACGTTCTTACAATATATTCTCCCTTGGTGAACATGTGGCAGTACGCTACTGCCACATGCATACTAACTCTGTGCTTGGAATCCTATTATATAAAAGGCAATCCGTATCACCAATGACTCATTTTTTGTCCTGGTGAGCCTGCACAGGAGCATCAGAATAAAAACTGAGTCATCGGCAACACAGCCTCTGGAGGCCACCACGTAGGAAGGCCAGGCAAGGCAGCCCATCTCTCCAGAGGCTGCCGTGGTGAAAAGGCCAGGCAAAGCAGCACGTCCCTCTGGAGGCCATCGCGGCAGGAAGCCCAGGCAAGGTGCCCCATCCTTCCAGAGGCTGCTGCAGCAGGAAGGCAAGTTGAGGCAGCCCATCCCTTTGGAGCCTACCATGGCAGGAAGGACAGGTGCAGCAACATGTCCCTCCAGGTCCAAATGAGCCCAACTCGGTCTCAATTAGGCTGCTGCAGAGTGCAGGAGTGCTGCTAGAGTGGCACAACAAGTCCTGGAGTGCTCTGCGCTCAGCAGCAGTCCAATTTTGCCCCATTTGAGGCCAAATCAGGCTTGTATGGGGCTGAAATTGGCTCGCTGTGGAGCACAGGAGCACTCCAGGACCCCTCATGCTGCCCAGGGTGCATTCCTGAGTTGTTTTCTAGACCCTGTTTTTAGTCCTACTATATAAAAGGCAAGTGGTATTGGCGATGGCTACTAATACTATTTCCTTTTGCTCTGCAAAAAAGCATAATGCCAGTCCTTTCACAGCTCTTAAAAATTCCATCTACTTTACTTAAAGATGATCAATCCTGTATATTTTAGATATTTTTAGGATTCTTTTATGTTTGAGGAGCCTTCCATCATCCTTTCCTATAATCTTTTCCCCAAACTCTATATCAATTATCCTTCTACACTAGCTTGCTTGTTTTACTTTTTTACAGAATATTTTTAAACCATTTGTGTTTTTTATCAATTAAAATTAGTTCTCTTGTGTAAAGATGCTTTTAAAATCCTTTCTACTTCTGAGAAGAGTGAAAGGACTGGTTATGCTCTTTTACTTTGGTTTCTTTCTGTATGGGAAGCTAGGCAAGTTAATTTTCTCCTTTGGAAATCCATGGGATTTTAAGTGATCTCTCTCTTCTGGATTGCAGCAGATATTACTTTATTAAGTACTACAAGTCTGCTCTCTTCATGACATTTAAGAGCAGCTTAAAATTCCACAAAAACAAATGTGCTTTTTGACAACACAAAAATGAACCAAAATTTAAAAGCCTGCTTTGGTTTAATTCTCCTATCTATAAAAGGGCATCTGTGCACAAACCTACGCAAGCTAAATAACTTGTTATGGAGATTGTTTGGTGAGTCATTTAAAAGATCATATTCTGAACTAGGTAATAATTAACTTCAGTGACATTCTAACAAAAGCAGAGTAAAATATTAAAATATGATAATATCTTCTATAGTACCATGTTTGAGTACGTGAAGGCATATTTCAGTTAGAGACGGCTTTAGTGACTGCCTCTGATGCTAGATGAGGTAGCCTCCCCTAAGTGTCATAGTAGACGGAGGAGACTGTGGGTAGGATTTGAAGCTTGAAAACTTAATGAACTTAGAATAATGCTGTCCCTTACTTTGCCCTGTTCAGTTCAGTTGAGCAGATTTCAGATTGCTTTCCTGAGAAAGCTTTAAGCAGCCTGAACCATGACAAAGAGCACAGCCCCAACCCTTCCTTCCAGTAGGGTGAAATATGAAAGGAAATGGATTGTGCCCAAGGTTCTCTCCTGAAATCTGTTAGAAAATGACCCTAATTTTCTCTGTCTGCTCTGTTTTCAGAAATGGTTCTTAGGCAATAGGCACCTCTTTCTGAAGCAAGACAGGCTATTTCCTAAAAGATGGTGACATCTTTGTACTATTTTGTCTTGAGCACTGAAGCAAAACTCCTGCCACAGGAAACTTGCCTTTTTGTTTCTATAAACTGCATGGCCATTGGGGAGTCTGTGTTGGCCTACGACAACTAACAGATTTGACCTATAATTCTGCCTCCAGCAAAAGAGACTGAAGAAAGCTACATCTCTACCACCACTCTGTTCCCCCAAATGTACAATAAATTCTTCTAACACAGTTTAGATTTTATGAGATGTGCTGGCATCTTTAAATTCTGTCTCTGTCTTTTTCTCGTAGAATCACTAAAGTAACACTGGTTCTAAGTTTTAATATGTACAATTAAAATGTCCCAAAGACGGAAAGCCAGTCAAACCCTAAGTGCATTATTAACAAATTCAAATGTTACTCATTTACTCATTCAGTAATTCAAATGAAACTCAAAACTGTTTTAGCTCCATAAGCTTTCTTACCATGATTTGGATTCTGTTTAGAGTAAGTTCATTCTGTAACACAATCCTGATTATTCTAGGCAGATTTATTTTAAATTGCCATCAGTTATAAGATTCTTAGTACCTGATGCTGTAAACATAAAATCTGTGTTACATTGCCCTTTATTGTATGCTGTTCTCTGATGAATTCCAGAATTTTCCCTTATCTTTAACATCCTTTAAAAATGGACTATACTCAGCTTGCCACCAATCTTATATCAATTTATTTATTACATTATCTATACTCTGCCCTTCTCATTGAGACTCAAGGCAGATTACACTGTCTAAAGTAATTCAATCAACACCTCAGACATTCAATAAACGATGCAAATGCAAATTTGCAGAGATTTGAAAACAAGCATAAATTCACTACAGAGCTAATACAATGATGAATCAGAGCATAAGCAATTAAATATGACATATTAAACAATGCAGGAACTACCCAAAAAGAACATGCTTAGATCAACAGAAAGTACACAGTAGTATTGTCTACAGTCCCTATCCTTTACCGGTACATCTATTTCCTTACACTACAGTATGTATGTGGATATCTGGTGCACTAAGAGCTCAAGATAAAAATTTATCTGAACAAATTACTAGATATATATTTATCTTTTTGTAGTAAAAAACACTTAAAAACATTATAAAGTTCTAGAGTAACATATAGAGCAACAAATATAATAATATAAGACTGTTGTCTTCCCATCCTCTTCTCATACACTGGTACTTTTTCTAACAATCTAGACCTATTACAATCAATTGGAATTCTGCCACTGGTTTCATCGGGCAATAGACTGCACCCTTACCTAGCTTTAATAGTTTATATTTAAGACCTCTTCACATATCATTAGCAACAATATAACTTTAGAATATTGTGAATACTTTTAGTTAGCATCCAGCCAAAGTTATGCATAGTAATATTCCATCTGATTCTAACTGGAGAGATTTAAACTCATTTTTAACTTTCTCTCACTGAATGAGTCACAGCATAACTTTGGCTGAATTGTGCCAAATTTTAAAAAAATTAAATTAAATTGCACAATTTTTTTTAAAAAAATCAGCACCCAGAAGCTGCTGTGTATTCTTTTAAAGAAGAGATATTGATATATCTCACATGCCCTTAAAATAAGGGTATATCTAAACATAGACAGTAATAACATTATACTCTGAAGTACTAGGCCCTTTAGCATTTAAAAGGCTGAGACTAGCTGTCCTCTCAAAGCAGTAGAAGCGGTAAGAAGTAATAGGAGAGAAAGTGCTTCCAAGCTGGGCCACAGGGAGCCACAGCCCTTTGAACCTCTTTTAAATGTTAAAGTCTAGTGGAGTAAATCTGATATCTTCATGGAAGAAGTTGGTCTGTGGTACCTCAGCTCTTTAAACATCAGTATTTGAACAGCACTATTTAACAGGCCATTGTTTTCAATGTGTAGTAGATTTGCTCTTCAGAATCTGGAGGCCAGGTGCGCCATGTACTGAAACTGAGAAATACTTCCTCTCCTTCTCATCTCCAGCTGCCTGTAGATACTTCAAAAATTATGTTTGAATTTTATTTTGTGATTTTGGAACGGACAACATTACTATTTTCATTCAGTCTGTGTACTGATATTTTTCCAGTATTAATTAAAATAGAATTTATATTATTTTACTAAATCATATTGTAGCTGCATTTTACTAACATTGCTTTAACTATAGAAGTGAATATGAGATATAACATGGTCTTGATGTTGTCAAAGGTATCACATAATTAGAGAAGAGACACACACACTGAAAATCAAGAATTTCCAAGGCAACAATTGATTTAAAAAAGCAAATGAAAACAGTTTCATGAACCTTCAATTGTCATCAAAATAGACCAGCCACAACAGCTAAAAATGATATTCAAAATAAGATATATCCAACAGTCACTAAAGAGTTAGGAGGGAACCTTCACACAGGGAACCTTCAGCTGCAATCTGACAATTGTAGGTACTGCTCTAGAAATGTAAAAAAACCCTTTAACAAAATTTTAATGATCCTAGCACAAGAATAAAACATTTGTTTCACTACACCAGGCTTCAAGTCAATTTACACTGGGCACAACTGTATAAAGTACAGTCATCAGGAGGACAGTGGCTTCCATACTTGCAATATTTACTCCTATATCTCAATAACAATGTAATCGTAGAAAGAGTTACTCCAGTCTAAGCCCATGGGTTTAGACTAGGGGTGTGCAAGGAAAAAACTTTCGGCTTTCTTGTTTCGGGATTACCCGAAACAAGATTCTCTACCGTTAAAGCCGAAAGCCGAAACAAGAATCTCTTTCGGGATTCGGGATTCTTTCGGCATTCTTTCGGCATTCTTTCGGGGTTTTTTTTGGGAAAATGCCTCCGTCTTTCAGGACGTCTGGAGGAGGCATTTTCCCACCGAATAAGCCCAAAATTGGTGGGGACCTTCCTCTAACCCTTCTCTAACAACCACCCAAGTTTCAGACAGATTGGACTTTGGGGGGCCATGTTATGGCCCCCCAAAGCAGGTCCCCCCATCCTCCCATAAGAAAGCGAAGGAGCAGCATATTGTTAGCATGCTGCTGCTGATCTTTCTTCATTATTTCCTATGGGGAAAAAATGAAGAGGCAGGCTTCCTTTGCCAGGGGTGGCATTTTGCATGCAAAATGCCCCCCTACCCTCAGGGGCCCTTCTCCCACCCCTCCTCCCACCCCCCACCAAGGCTCAGCCTGCTCCCACTTGGGGGGGCCATTTCATGGCCTCCCCAAGTAGGTGCTCTAATCTCTACCACTGACAGCTGGGGGAGGCTTGTGTTGCCAGGGGTGGCATTTTGCATGCAAAATGCCCCCCAACCCTCTGGGGCCCTTCTCCCACCCCTCCTCCCACCCCCCACCAAGGCTCAGCCTGCTCCCACTTGGGGGGGCATTTCATGGCCTCCCCAAGTAGATGCTCTGCTCTCATCTCTACCACTGACAGCTGGGGGAGGCTTGTGTTGCCAGGGGTGGCATTTTGCATGCAAAATGCCCCCCAGCCCTCTGGGGCCCTTCTCCCACCCTTCCTCCCACCCCCCACCAAGGCTCAGACTGCTCCCACTTGGGGGGGCCATTTCATGGCCTCCCCAAGTAGGTCCTCTCAGCCCCTAAAGTCCACCCCTTACAGCCCCACACAAACCCAATTCCCCCCCAGCTGCCACACACAGACCCAAATCCCCACATTAGCCCCTCACAGACCCAAATCCACCCCCACCTGCCCTACACCCATAACCCCAGGAACAGGCTGGCAAAGGCCAGCCCTCTCCCTTTGTTCCCTATGCTGGGAACTTCTAAACTCTCTTTCCCTGGGCAATTCTGCACAGCCCAGGGGTGCCACAATGGTGGGCACACTTCTGAGTGCCAGCTGGTCCCTGTGAAAGAGCACCTGAACCACAGACACCCTCCCTCAAATTCCCCCACCACCTACAGAGATGGCTGGCCAGCCAGCCCCATTGTTCCCTATGATGGGAACCAACTGCACAACAAAGAATAAAACAAGAACAACACAAAATAAAGTTTTAAAAAAATTATATTCTCCCTTCCAAAGTACAAGTAGGCAAAGCATTATGACACATTACACCAGCAGTCCCCCACACAGAAAAATTAAAACAAAACTCACTTAACATCAGAGAATCACAAAGCATGATTCCTGTCAAAAACACTTTATTTCTTGAACAGCTTTAGGTTACACAGCAGGGGGGAACACCAAAGGGCATGGCAGCACTATCTTACACAAAAATAACACAACTCGCTTCACATTAAAGAATCACCCCAAAAAATTGCTGTCAAAAGCACTTTATTTCTGTAACTGCTTTAGGAAGGCACCACAGAGCAGGAAAGCAGTGTACTACACAAAAATAACACAACTCACTTCACATCAGAGAATCACACAAACACAATTGCTGTCAAAAACGGTGAAGTGGGTTGTATTATTTTTTGCAGTACATTGCTATCATGCCCTGTTGTGCCCTCCTACTGTGTAACCTAAAGCTGTTCAAGAAATAAAGTGTTTTTGCCAGGAATTGTGTTTTTGTGATTCTCTGATGTTAAGTGAGTTGTGTTATTTTTGTGTAAGATAGTGCTGCCATGCCCTTTGGTGTTCCCCCCTGCTGTGTAACCTAAAGCTGTTCAAGAAATAAAGTGTTTTTAACAGGAATTGTGCTTTGTGATTCTCTGATGTGAAGTGAGTTGTGTTATTTTTGTGTAAGATAGTGCTGCCATGCCCTTTGGTGTTCCCCCTGCTGTGTAACCTAAAGCTGTTCAAGAAATAAAGTGTTTTTGATAGGAATCATGCTTTGTGATTCTCTGATGTTAAGTGAGTTTTGTTTTAATTTTTCTGTGTGGGGGACTGCTGGTGTAATGTGTCATAATGCTTTGCCTACTTGTACTTTGGAAGGGAGAATATAATTTTTTTAAAACTTTATTTTGTGTTGTTCTTGTTTTATTCTTTGTTGTGCAGTTGGTTCCCATCATAGGGAACAATGGGGCTGGCTGGCCAGCCATCTCTGTAGGTGGTGGGGGAATTTGAGGGAGGGTGTCTGTGGTTCAGGTGCTCTTTCACAGGGACCAGCTGGCACTCAGAAGTGTGCCCACCATTGTGGCACCCCTGGGCTGTGCAGAATTGCCTAGGGAAAGAGAGTTTAGAAGTTCCCAGCATAGGGAACAAAGGGAGAGGGCTGGCCTTTGCCAGCCTGTTCCTGGGGTTATGGGTGTGGGGCAGGTGGGGGTGGATTTGGGTCTGTGAGGGGCTAATGTGGGGATTTGGGTCTGTGTGTGGCAGCTGGGGGGGAATTGGGTTTGTGTGGGGCTGTAAGGGGTGGACTTTAGGGGCTGAGAGGACCTACTTGGGGAGGCCATGAAATGGCCCCCACAAGTGGGAGCAGTCTGAGCCTTGGTGGGGGGGTGGGAGGAAGGGTGGGAGAAGGGCCCCAGAGGGCTGGGGGGCATTTTGCATGCAAAATGCCACCCCTGGCAACACAAGCCTCCCCCAGCTGTCAGTGGTAGAGATGAGAGCAGAGCACCTACTTGGGGAGGCCATGAAATGCCCCCCCAAGTGGGAGCAGGCTGAGCCTTGGTGGGGGGTGGGAGGAGGGGTGGGAGAAGGGCCCCAGAGGGTTGGGGGGCATTTTGCATGCAAAATGCCACCCCTGGCAACACAAGCCTCCCCCAGCTGTCAGTGGTAGAGATTAGAGCACCTACTTGGGGAGGCCATGAAATGGCCCCCCCAAGTGGGAGCAGGCTGAGCCTTGGTGGGGGGTGGGAGGAGGGGTGGGAGAAGGGCCCCTGAGGGCTGGGGGGCATTTTGCATGCAAAATGCCACCCCTGGCAAAGGAAGCCTGCCTCTTCATTTTTTCCCCATAGGAAATAATGAAGAAAGATCAGCAGCAGCATGCTAACAATATGCTGCTCCTTCGCTTTCTTATGGGAGGATGGGGGGACCTGCTTTGGGGGGCCATAACATGGCCCCCCAAAGTCCAATCTGTCTGAAACTTGGGTGGTTGTTAGAGAAGGGTTAGAGGAAGGTCCCCACCAATTTTGGGCTTATTCGGTGGGAAAATGCCTCCTCCAGACGTCCTGGAAGACGGAGGCATTTTCCCATAGAAAAGCCGAAAGAAAGCCGAAAGAATCCCGAAACGTTTCGGCTTTTTTCTTTCGGCTACCCGAAACGTTTCGGCATTCCCCGAAACGTTTCGGCATTCCCCGAAAGAAGCCGAAACACTTTTGTTTCGGCATTCTTTCGGCATTCTGAATGCCGAAACGCACATCCCTAGTTTAGACTGAAGTAACTCTGCTGAGGACTGCACTGTAACTATGGAATTTCAGAGAATAAGCAAAACAGCTGGAAACATTTGTTTTATTTGTACATGCAATGTCCCTAATCCATCCATTCATCTACTTCCAATGTATCTCTTCAAAAATGCAATTATATTATTTACAGGCAAGGACAGAGGAGGGGAAAGCAACAACATTAAAGAGAAGCGTCATCTTCATTTGTACAGCAGCATAGTTCCAGCAAACTTCAAGCATCTCTGCAGAAATACACACTATACTGCCATTTCCACTCTTTTAATTTTAAATAAGTGTTAATGCACTCACCAAACATTAAGTCACCAATAAAATCAGCACTTCCTGAATGTCACTTACCTAGCTGTGTCTCTTGAATTGTCAGTTTGGTCTCTGAAGGGTACAAAAGCTTTGGTGGTTTTTCTGTCAGTGGAGCTGCAAAAGAAGGAAAAAGCATGTTCATTTTTTTAAGCATATTTTTTTTATTTGACATATAACAAAAACATGCTTTAAATAAACAGGATAGTGACTATTCTTAAAGCACTATCCAAAGCCTGTACTACATGAGTAACTTAGCTTCCCTAGTATTTTCTGGAACAGTATTATTAATGGATCTAATCTTCATATGGTCTCCACCTCCTTCAGTTTGCAAGGCTGCCAATGACGGGGCATTATGGGCATATGTATTTGTAAGTTGGAAGCAACTTTTTTTTTTTGAAAAAAATTTTTATTGGGTTAGAATCCGTTATTTTTACATTTACATTCAGTTTTTCCCAAATATTTCATTTCTAACCCCCTCCCTTTCCCCCCCTTTTGTTGACTTCCAACAGCTTTCCCACCCTTTGTCCCTTTTCCCTTACTTCTATTAATTTCCTCTATCTAAAACAGATATACATTCTCCATTATATTAAGCAGTACATCCTTAACTACTTTTCTTGTTATATACCCAAACTGTAAGTCTTTGTTTCCATCTTGGATAAACAATTTATCCCATTTTCCATTTTTAAATATTTCTATATATCATAAACCTATATATCATAAACCATAAAAATCTTACATTCAAATCAAACAATTTGACTTCTTCTCTATATATTACTCATTCTATCTTTTTATGGTAATTCTATATAGCTCATCACATAGTCAATCAATTTGACTCTTCTGTATATTCAGTTTGGTGCATTATATAGATCTTATCAAAGAAAGAAAATACTGTTGGTTACTCAATCCTTATATTTAAACCTTGTCATTAATTATTTTCTATCAATGTTCTATCTATTAACCTATATATATCTATATATATATCAATCTGTTAATCTAACTGCTTATAAATTCACATTTATCTCTTCCTCCCCCGGTAAAGTCACCCCCCTCTACATTTTATTATACTTCAGTAGTTCTCAAACTGCCACAGTTTTCCTCCCACCTCCCATTTCTTCTCCAATATTGTTTCAGCTTCTCCCAGTCTGTGTTAAACTGCCCTGAGTCCAGATTTCTCAGTTTTCTTGACATCTTTTCCATTTCGGCCATGTACAGCAATTTGTAGATCCAATCTTCAATAGTTGGCACTTCTCGTACTTTCCATTTTTGCGCATACAAAAGTCTAGCTGCTGCTGTCATATAAAATATTAACGTCCTATGATGGGCTGGAATTCCCTCCATTCCCAAGTTTAGTAGCAGGAGTTCTGGGTTCTTATTTATTTGAAACTGTAAAATTTCACTCATTTCTCTTATTATTTCCCCCCAGTACTGCCTGGCTACCTCACATGACCACCACATATGATAGAGGGAGCCCTCATGCTTCTTACATTTCCAGCATTTATTAGAAGTGTTCAAATTCCCTAGCGCAATCTTCTTTGGTGTCATGTACCAACGATAGATCATTTTGTAAATGTTCTCTTTAGTAAGTTGGAAGCAACTTGACAGCACATAACACCTTACGTGGTTGAGATGCCAGGAGTCTGGATTCTGGAACATTGGCATAAAGCAGATCAAGATCACGCTAAAGGTCAGAAGTCCAAGTGAGTAGTCCTATGTGCAAGAGTCAGCCCTTAGACTGGGCCAGGGCCGTCGTCACACGGGCTTTTATTTAGCGCTAAAATAGCACTCTTTCCCGGCAAACACCCACCTTATTCCAACACTGTAGTGATTTTCTCTCTTCTGCTTTGTGCTTGATAGTTGCGCTATTTTGTGCCTCAGTGTGAATGCCTCACATCGATGTATTTCGCCTCGCAACGTCCTATGCCCTCCCTTCAATCCCAGAATCCATTTCTTCCTGCGACTCCCCTTTTTTAAATTTTATTATGTCCTTATAACGCCATAACGACATAGCACAATGCAAACTTTCTGCTGAAGTAAAAATGACTCAATCGCCATGGCAGAGTCTTCAGCGATGGGGATCACGTCAGACAGGGAGTTTTCTGCGGGCAAAGGGCTATTTATATAATTTCAAAGTTGGAAAAACAAAAGGGTTGTAATGTTTTGCTCTAACGAAATGTTTATATGCTGTTATTCCGTTATAGCAGAATTAAACGCCAGAATAATTAAAAAAAAAGGGGGAGGAGCTGCTTCTGCGTGGTTAGAGAGAACAGAACAGAGTGCTTCGGTGTGGACAGCTGATGGCGCGAAGAGCCGTTAGGTGACCCAAAGAAATGTTACTGTGCCGATAACAGGTAGGACGCTATATGCTGTAAATTTAACGGAAGAGATGCCCGTGTGACGACGGCCCAGGTCTTCATAGTATAACAAATTGATTGAACTAACAGGAACAACTTCATAATGCATTAGGCTATGTGACTAGGGTTGCCAGGCCCCCTCAACCTCCCGGTGGGGGGATTGGGGCCTGGCACTCACCATTCTGGGGAGGTGCACGTGTGTGCGCTCCCACAAGCGTGATGATGTCACTTCCAGGAATTGCATACACGCTTCGCAGGAGCTTGGAGCGGGGCTGCTGTGGTGGGCAGGAGCACTCCTGCCCTCCGCAGCAGCCCCAAATGGGCCCGATCCGCACCAAAATGGGTTAGTTTCAGGCCTGTTTTGGCACAGATCAGGCCCATTTTGAGCCACTGTGGAGCGCAGAGCGCTCCTGCCCTTTGCAGTGACCCAAAACAGGCCAAATCTGCACCAATTTTGGTGCACTCATTTTGGTGCGGATTGGGCCCGTTTTGAGCCACTGCAGAGTGCAGGAGCGCTCCCATGCTCTGCAGCAGCCCCAATCCGGGCCAAAGTAGGCCGATCCAGGTGGCTGCTGTGCACAGGAGCATGCAGCACCACAAGGGAATGCACACAGAAGGTGTGCGCCCCCCCGTTGGCCAGGTAAGTGGGGGCAGGGTGTGAGGGGTGGGGGTGGGGGAATCCCCACCCCCACCGGGGGTATGGTATCCTTATATGTGACTCACTTCTTGGATCATGTGCTGGGACCTAGACAGCTGAGCCCTGAACAGTAGATAGAGTGTAGCTAAAGAGGCATGTGGTTATATGAGAGTAGCAGGGCATGAACTGGAAAAGGTTTGAATCCATTACTGGCACCTTTTGTATTATCTGCACAGAAGGCTATGGTTATCCAATGATGATGGCTCCCTGCCTACATTCAAGGATCTTGTATTCATGGTTTCCAAACCAGAACACTAGCACGGAAGAAAGGTTCCGCTTCTGCAGTAAGGTACAGAATGGGATTATTATCAATTAGCCTCATGGCTTTTTACTATACAGTAGAATTTGGAGGAGCAGATGAATAAGTCACTTGTACTTCCATTTTATTGGCTTTTCTGTAATGAATGAAGCAGTTCTAAATCAACTTAAACCAAATTACTCAAACCTTAGTGGCTTTCAGATTGTGATCTTAATTAGCTTTTCCAGCTCATTCATACTCTCCATCCATCAATAGATTTAATACAATGAGAGATATTTAATAGATGAAAAAAATATGGCAGTTCTAAAACAAAATTCTATTCTTTCTGAATGCTGATGTGCAAATACTGTTAAGATTAAAGATGCAAAAGAAATACTTTCATTCACATGTAGAAGAAAACTTTTACATGCTTTATAATTTCACATGACAACCCATATGAAAAATCTTTAATGAGCATGAGGCATGGCCTGTCTTAACTCTGAAATCTTTCTGCAGCTCTGTTATGTATATTCCATCCATTTTTCACAAGACGGCCCCTTCTCGGCTGGACGCAGAGTGGCTTGGTCGGGGGCTGCATTTTGCAGCCCCATCAGAAGGAAAGGCAGACCCTGCCTTTCCCCGGCATCCAGGGCTTTGCTGAGGTGGGTGGAGCTCAGAGCAACGACACTTCCAGAAGTAACATCATTGTGCAAGCCCTGGGAGTGCTCCTGAGCTTTGCTCTGGGCCCATTTGGGGCCTACATGATGACATCACTCCTGGGAATGGCATCATTGTGCCATGCTGGCAGTGCACCCTGGGAGACCTATTTCCACACCTTTATCCCCACCAGCCACATGAATGTGAGGAAGAGGCTGGGAGTGAGGGATCCCCTGTCACCACCAGGGGACCAAACAGAAGACACCTCCAGTATCTGGAACCAAACAACTCGGTGGATAAACCACAAATGGAGGAAAAAGAAGAAATCAATATCTATAAATATAAAGTGTATCCAAGTACAAAGTGCATAGTGCTTATAAATACTTATATATTTCTAAAAAATATTCATACAAATACAATATCCCAATATATAAATTAGATATACACAAAGACACTCAATGTAGGTGTCAGCTGTATGAATAAAGATGTCAGTTTGGGGGGCGGTGCCTGTGTTGGTGTGCAGTAGAAGAACTAATTTGATTCCCGTAGCACCTTAAAAACCAGCAAGATTTCCATAGTATAAATCAAAGCTCCTTTCATCAGATTCAAGTAGGAATGAAGATCCCTGAGCCCTTTCATCCTATTAAGAAGGTGGGAGGGATGATAAAGGGAGACAGGATGTAAAGATACAATTCAAAATGTAATCTGCTTGATTAGAACAGTAAAGAAATGCTTAGAGGTAGGAAATGCAGAAAATTACCACCCATAGCGAGATAAAATTTCTGTTCCTAATTTAGTTCCGGTAGGAGTACCCATGAATTTATGAATGAAGTCAAATTCACCAATATTGTACTGTAATCTTCCCTTGAAGCTTCTCTGCTTCAGGATTGTCAGTTCTGGGTCAACAATGTATTGGATTGGAAGATTAAAATATTCTCCCACAGGTTTTTTAGTATTGCAATTTTTAATTTTAGGTGGGTAGTCATGTTGGTCTGCAGTAGAGCAGCAGGATTTGAGGTCAGAGCTGAAGAAGATATCTAAAAATGGAGCTCTAACTCTCAAAAGCTTATACCCTGAAAATCTTGTTGATCTCTAAGGTGCCACATAAATCCTGTGATTTTCCATGTTAAATTTATATCCATTTATTCTTTTGTGTAGAAACTGAACACTTTGTCCAATATAGACATAGAAGGGCATTATTAACACTTGATGGCATATATAACATTGGAAGATGAATAAGTGAATGAACCTGAGATGATATGGCTGCTGTTGTTAAGTCCAGTGATCATGTTGTTAGGATGAATATGACAGAAGTGACACACAACTACATTTTAGCCATTTTCTACATTTTATTTATCTTGCTTTCAGCACTGATTCACTCCCCCACCACCATCATCTCTAGTTTACCTTGCTGTACCTACTGGCACATTCCTACATGAAAACATCACTAATCCTTCTTCCTCTTATTATTAGCATTTTGTTATCATGTGGAATATGGAAAAAGGCTCACATGCATTGTCTGTACTCCTCCTGACCTCCACACATTCAATGAAAGTGGGAACAAACAGAGATAAGGTGCACTTACTGGGCTTTCTCCACACCAAAAAACAGATCAAGATGGGTAGCTGTGTTAGTTTGTCTGTAGCAGTACAAAAGAGCAAGGGTAGTAGCACATATAAGACTAACAAAATTTGTGGTAGAGTATGAGCTTTAATGAGTCACAGCTAGACATGGGCATGATCCAAAAAAAAATATCGATCAAGCTGTTCGTGGATCCATGCTGGTGACGACCCCAGATCACTGATTCACTCCGATCAAGTCCCGTTTCCGATCTGGGATCTGGAATTGGAAGAGCGCCCCCCCACACACACACTTAGAGCAGATGGTGGGGAAAGTTTTTAACCCAGCGACGAGCCGCCTCCCCTCAGGGAGGGGATGTTTTCTCACACACACACATACACGCACTTAGAGCAGAGGGTGGGGAAGTTTTTAACCCTGCGACGAGCCGCCTCCCCTCAGGGAGGGGACGTTTTCTCTCTCACACACACGCACGCACTTAGAGCAGAGGGGGGGAATTTTTTTAACCCGGCGTTTTCTCACACACACGCACGCACGCACGCACTTAGAGCAGGGGGGGAGTTTTTAACCTGTCCCTGCCTCTCTAAATATAGAGAGAGAGAGACACTCCGTCAACAAGTTTCAGCCAGCTTTTTAAAAAAAGCAGGGATAGAATCCTCCATCCCACCCGATTTTAAAAGCAAGCAGCCAGTCTCCCAAAAGCATATTTTAAACAGGAAGGAAGTAAAACAAGGATCCACACAGATCCTTGCGGATCCTATGTCTTTTTAAATAGGAAAAACACAAATGAAACATCAAATCACATACCACCTTTTTGCAAAATCAGGCACTGGGCTGAGAAGCCAGGAGGAGAGAGATATCTCTTTTCAGTTAATTCTTTCAGCACTGAACGAACTCAGGAGAGGAGTGCAAAACAGCTTGATAGCTGCTCTCAAAGCAAGGGGTTTTTGAAAGAGTTAACACTGAGAAGAGATCTCTTCTTAACTCTTTCAATGGCACTGATAGCTGCACTCAAAGTTTTCTCTCTCTCTTAACCCATTCCTCTCCCAATCACTTTGCTTATATTTTTCTCAGGAAGCCACCTTTTCACTCAACTGTTTGCTTTTCCTCGCTAGGGGAAATATTATCAAGTTTCAAACAGAGCTCAGGCATTCCCCTGCCTCCGTTGCCAGGGGAATAGATTGTTGGTGCCTGAATGTCTAGCTTCCCGGTCCTATCACAATCGCCCCGGAGTCCCGACTGCTGGATCGTTTGCCGTGGAAGACAACGATCCTCCAGGTCATGATTGGGAGATTGCCATTATCGTGGGGTTTTTTTATCATAATCCAGATCATGCCCATCTCTAGTCACAGCTTACTTCTTCAGATACCACAAATTTTGTTAGTCTTATAGGTCCTCTTTTCTACCAAAAACCAGCTCTTTGCATATACAGTTTACATTTATTGCCTATGTTCCACCATTTGTAAGTCTGTAGAATTTTGCTTCTCTTCATTCATATATTGCAAGACCATCCATAAAGGACTACTGAGCAGTTTATTTGGATAATGAGTAGCTGGGAGTTGAAAAAAAATGGGTTATTTTTTTTAACTGGATATGATTTACCTTCATGAGATTTTTCTTAAACATTTCACATTAATTTAACTGCTACCTTATAATTACTTCTTTGTAACTTCTTTTTAAAGACTCAAAGTATTATTTATCTTTCAAAAGTGTCTACTATTCCATTTATATTTAGATTTGCCTTTTTTGTCAAGCTCAGTGAAATTACCCCTGATCAGATAATATTTCTTCAGCACTGTTGTTCTAAATCTTTTAACTTGCTTCAAAGCAGACAAAGTTCTCTTGCAGTCTCTAAAAGGTATCACAATTGCTAGAGTAATCCTAGTACAAAGGGCTACAGGATAGGGAACAACAAATTCCATTTATTTAACAAACGGATACATTACTTACCTGTGGCCTTAGACCTCAGGTGGTAGCTTTCTGTGAGGAAAATAATAAGTCTTTTTAACTGCACAGGGTTTAAGGACGTTAGCCTCACAATTCCCTTTTGGTGTGTGTGGTAAAACTTATCTATAGCATCAGTCTGTCTGACAACAGCCATTCCATTGTGAAGCATAATGCTGTATGAACTAAACGACTGAGGCACTGTTTGTATGGTCTCAAGCCCACCTGCTAGAAGCACATAGTGTAGGTCGCAAAGCCAAGGATCAGTCAAGAGGCTTTAAAACTTTATTCCC
Source organism: Eublepharis macularius (assembly GCF_028583425.1). Taxonomy (NCBI): domain Eukaryota; kingdom Metazoa; phylum Chordata; class Lepidosauria; order Squamata; family Eublepharidae; genus Eublepharis; species Eublepharis macularius. The sequence goes on along the minus strand of NC_072792.1, from coordinate 78,080,384 downwards.
TCCTGATTTCCCTAACTGGGTTACTTCTATGTGTTTATTGACATGATTTCTTCCCTATGTTTTCAATGCATGTTTACAATAACTTTTTAAACATCTTTTATCCTGGATTAAGTAAGCAGAGCCTAAAAACAACTATGGTACCCTGTCCTTTTTATAACCCCACATATCTAATCAAATGCTTAATTGGGTTTTGCTGTATCTATTCAAATAAAACTACAGATACAGATGTACGTTATAAAAATGCTATTATATCTGTATTGCCATTTTTGGTTTTAAAAAACTCAACAATTGAGGCACAAAGCACCTCGTCATCAGGACTACAGTAAATAAACCAACCCATGCTGAATGCTAAACTCCAGCTTTGGACTTTTATTTCTTATTCCTTTCACTTTCTATTTGAGTGTTATATCCAGTGATACAGCAGTTTGGTAGTTGACCAGCAATAAAAGCAAATGCAGTCAATTTGTTTGTGAATCCAGGGACTCTATATACAAATGTAGCAACAAGGAAATATCATTATTGCATCCTATGGGAAAACTGAGTGGTTTAATCTGGTAAAAGAAGATTGGCAACAATATGTTGAAAGTCAGGGACACTATTTTCTACCAAATGAGATCACAGATGAGAACAAACAAAAAGCAGTCTTTTAGTGTTTGTAGCAGTAAAAACACACTTATCTTAAGAACTCTGTTGCAGTCTCAGGAATAAGGAAACAAAAGTCTAACAGATTTGCAAAACATTTTAACAGACTTCATACTCAAATATTATTATGGGCTATTCTAAACTCCTTACATTTCACTAGAAGGAAAGGCCATATTAAAAAATGTAGATGAGTTCAAAGTTTAACAGGTTATGTGCCTTAGGTCAATTATGTGGTAGAAACATAGTCTTTATAAAAGTTTTAAACAAATAACGTTTAATAAATAAACGGCACATTTGCCAATATCATACAAGATATATTAAGACATTGGTTGAATACCCACATACCGGCATAGCGCTAAACTGTCAGAATGCCAGCGTCTTTCGAGTGCAATTTCTGATGTCATTGCACCATGATGCCACTCTCATGGTGCGATGACATCGGAAATTGCGCCAGGAAGACACTGGCATTCCGACAGTTTAGGGCTATACATGTAGATTCAGCCATTGGCTGTTTCCACGTTTTTACATCACATAAAACTCACGGAACGAGGGTGTCTTCATGACGTGATTACTGATGTCACCCTGTCATGATTCCATTTTCATGGTGAGATGACATCAGAAATCGTGCCATAAAGACGCCCTCATTTTGTGAGTTTTGCACAATGTAAAGATGTGTGAAAATGGCCATTAATTTGTTTGTGGAGTAAAGGATGAGAAAATTCAAAAGCAGGTATTGTCAGAAGTAAACCTTACCTGGGTGAATTTGTAGAACTGCCAACAGCCATGGAGGCAGCAATGCTAACTTTAAAGGATTTACATTCAGTCACAAGGAAACTGAAATGGTCTTCATAAATAAAATACAAAGCCTACAACAAAATTTTCAGGCCCTAGAAAGGTGTGTTGTGAAGGAGTTCATTCTGCTTCAGTTTGTAAACATGCAACATAGTACCATGAATGCTTAAAATTGGGAGATACAGTCAGAAAGTGCAGAGAGGGCTACCAAACAATACAAGGACATCTGAGTGATTCACACCACACTCAAGAAAAAGGAAGGGAGTAGAAGGCCTGCTGTCTAAAGAAGGGGGAAAGAAAAGAGGAGATAGTCCTTAAACCGTTTTTTAAAAAGTGAAGCCTTACAGGAACAGAGCTAAGTAATCAACCTGCATTTATGGAAATACATACAGAAGTTTCAGCTACACTGATTGATGAAAAGACTTACCAAAAGAGTAAAGCATGTCTAAGACTTGCTTATGGAGCATGCAAATATAGCTTGTGATCAGAGCTGATAACAGAGGGAGATAAATATGGAAGTTCAGGGGGCAGTTTGAGCCTGAACAAGAGATTAACGCAAAGCTTCTTTTAAAAAGAACAAATAGTACTGCTGAATATTTTCAGTGTTGGGTGAGGAAGTTTAACTACAACACAGGAACTTTCTTGATACAGGATTCTGTATAGTATCATATAAGAACCTTTTCTTAACCTTACTAAACCAGCTATAAAGTTAGAATGCTGGCAGGAAGATGGGAGCTATCCACTATTTTGCAAGGAGTGCCACATGCATGATTATTTACTCATGGGTGTGTGTTTGATATATGTATGCTCTTGGCTCTCAGGGAACAAGTTTATTTCCTTGAGGCTAGGAGAAACTGAGAGAACAGAGAGGCATATGGATGAGACCTCCTCCGGTGCTGATAGCTCCTCTGCATTAATCGAGAATGATGGTCTCAAGGTTGAAGGACACAATTAATCCATTCAAAGAGGTATCCCTTCTTTGCAAAATGAACCAATATTCTCTCATACCAAGAATACCCCTCTGGGGTTGGAGGGAGATGAGCTTTTGGTAATGGGAGATTCCACAATTAGGACTATAGAAAGTAGACATGGGGACTTCCGGTTTGGGATTTATGGAGGTCTGAAGCAGCTCCATTTGCGGAGCTGACCGGACTGCCATTTTAAGCGGCCGGCGGGGTGAAAATAGCCCGCGGCCGACTGCTCTCAGGCGGAGAGCAGGCAAAGAACGCTCAAGACCCTAGGGTGAGTTAGATCTCGGACGAGGGGGGGCTCTACACAACGGGTCCCCTCCCGATCCTTGAGGTCCCACCCTGCGACAGGTCGGCTACAATCTCTGCGGCAGTTCTGGGGCCAATTCGGCTGGCATAAGACCTACATACCCAAGCTTCGATTGGGGGAAGAAGTGGAGAGGAGAAGCTAAAATCGAAACAGCGATTACAACCCGAGAAAAGTGAATGAGAAGGTAAAGATCACTATCTTCCGATACGGGACAGATTGATAAAAGCAGAGAGGAATAAAAGTAGATTTTTAAACTGCAACAGGCTAATGAAAAGGAGGGGAAGATTCGGCAAGAGTTGTATTTGAAAAGAGACTAAGTTTAAAGAAGTTATTAAAGAAACTGGACTATTGTTTTGAATACCTGCGGTTATGGAGCTGTGAGAAAAAGACACCATCGCGAGATCTGCTGTGGGAAGTCGGGAGACAGGAAGTGCGTAATAACAATAGAGTGGCTGGAGAGAAGCGGCCCTTGCTGGAGGGCAGGAAGAAGGGAATCGCCATCTTTGAAAGGGGAAGGGTCGCGGCTTCAGCGGAAAAGGAAGTAGGCCATTTTGGATTACAAAATCATAGAGAGACCATAGAGAAAAGACGCCCGACATTTTGGACTCTTTAAAAATTAATTTATGCAAGAAGACCGGGACATTTGAAACAAAAAAGGCATTAAATTTTACGCCACGGAGTTAAGGAAGAGAGCGGACTCGTGGGAGCGAGCTAAAGCAAGCCCCACGATGTCGAAAAAAGAGTGGCAATCGGCAATAGAAAACCTGGATAAAAAACTTTTAGATGTGATTAAAGAACTTAAAGACACGAAATTGGAGCTGATCAAAGAGGTTAAACAGACAGTAAAATCGGAGCTGTCAGAAGTGAAGAAAGGTATGGAAACAATACAAAATGAATTACAAGGAACGCAGCAGAGAGTTAAAGCAGTAGAAGGAGCGATGGAGAATCTAGCAGACACGCAACAAACAGAGATGAGACTGATGAGGGGAAGAATGGCGGTTGCGGAAAGTAGACACATGGAGAAGCAGCTGAGATTTCGCGGCCTGCCGGAGATGGAAGGAAAGACAGCGCAAGAACAGATGACTGAGGTGTTAGCTGAATACCTGGGGAAGGAGGAGGAGGAAGTTGTGGCTATCCTTGATGTGGCATATCGCGTAAACTCGAGAATTGCAACCCAGAGGAAATTACCAAGAGATGTGATTGTGCAATTTACGACACGAAACATGAAAGAGAAGATTGTGACTAAACAGTTTCAAGACCCATTGAAGATTGATGGCAAGACAATTATCATAATGAAGGAATTACCCAGATCAGTGTTACTAGATCGGAAAAAATATAAAGTGCTAATCCAGATGTTGAAGGACATGAAAATCAGGTACAGATGGGAGCTTCCAGAAGGTTTGTCCTTTGAATTTGGAGGGGCCAAAAAGCGCATTAGATCTGAGCGAGAGATGGAGCGATTTATAAGGGACAATGAAAAAGACTTACCAACAAGACTATGAGTATGGAGTGTAAAGTTTTATCTTGGAATGTAAATGGACTAAATTCACCGAATAAGAGAAAAAATATTTTCCACTGGCTATTAAAACAAAAATGTGACATTGTTTGTTTGCAAGAGACCCATATTCGAAAGCAGGATGTAAAATATTTAAAATTGGGAAAATTGGGCAAGGAATTTGTAGCGGCCTCAAATAAGAAAAAAAGAGGAGTGGTGTTGTATATAAAAGAGGAGCTACAGCCAAAATTCGTAATGAAAGATGTGGAAGCCAGATTTATAGCAGTGGAATGTACTTGGAATTTAAAGAGAGTGTTGGTAGTCGGAGTCTATGCACCTAACGGTGCAAAAGAAAGCTTCTTTGAGGATTTGAGGAAGCAACTAGACGATCTTTCATATGACCAGATAATTCTTGCTGGAGACTTCAATGGAGTGACAAATTTGGAACTAGATAAAAAGACAATAACGGCACAAAAGAAAAGAGGACTATTACCAAAGCTCTTTTTTGAGCTGATACAACAGGAGACTCTAGAAGATGTATGGAGAAGAGAATATCCCAAAAGCAGACAGTTTATTTTTTATTCTGCAAGGCACTCGACATTATCAAGAATTGATATGATCTGGGCCTCAAAAGACTTAGCGTTATGGACTAAGGAGGTAGAAATAATGCCGATGGTAGGCTCAGATCACAATCCAATTATGTGGAAATTAGGGAAAAGGAGAAAAAGGAAAGCATGGAGAATAAATGAGGACTTGCTACAGGAAGGAGAGAATATGGAGATGCTGAGAAGAGAGACAAAGTTCTTCATACAATACAACGTGAATAAAGAAGTACCAACTGATAAAGTTTGGGATGCTTATAAGGCGGTTATAAGGGGCATACTAATGGACTTAAATGGTAGAGCAAGAAAAAAGAAAGAGGAGAAAAGACAAGAGATTGAGTAGAAAATAAAAGCCAAAGAAATACAGTTAAAAAAGAGACCAGGGAAAAAGAAATTATATCAGGAAATTAAAATACTTCAACAACAGTTAACAGCAATGAGTAACAAACAATTGGAGTGGAACCTTAAAAGACTGAATCAGAAAGCGTTTGAAGGCGCAAATAAACCTGGGAAGTACCTGGCATGGCAATTGAAGAAGAGAAGGGAAAAGAAAATAATAAATAAAATTTGTGAAGATAATAAAACGTATTTGGAACAGACTACCATTAGTAGAGCCTTTTATAAATTCTACGCTAAGCTGTACAATAAGAAAGAGGTAAATAAAGAATCAATAGCGTCATATTTGGAGAAAACGAAACTCCCAGTAATCTCAGAAGTTTGGAGAGATAAATTGAACAGTGAAGTAACGGAGGAGGAAGTAAGTAAGGCAATACAATCTGCAAATCTAGGAAAGGCGCCAGGGTCAGATGGACTTACGGCTAAATTTTATAAGACAATGGCCAATGAACTGGCACCATTCCTAAAAGAGGTGATTAATGGAGTTCTAAGGGATCAAAGGATTCCAGATACCTGGAATGAAGCGAATATATCATTGATCCCAAAAGAGGGCCAAGACTTGACTAATGTGAAAAACTACAGACCTATATCGTTACTTAACAACGACTATAAAATCTTTGCGAAGAGACTGGCGGAGAGACTGAAGGGGTGGCTCTCGGAAGTTATAGAGGAGGAACAAGCAGGCTTTTTGCCAGACAGACAAATCAGAGACAATTTAAGGACAGTGATTAATGCTATTGAATATTATGACAAGCGTTGTGACAAAGAGGTTGGTTTCTTCTTTGTTGATGCTGAAAAGGCGTTTGACAATTTAAACTGGGACTTTATGTTTGCCACTATGGAAAAGCTACAATTGGGAGAAAGATTCATCAGAGCAATTAAGGAAATTTACAGAGACCAGACTGTAGCAATTGTGGTGAACGATGAAGTGACTAAGAAATTGACTATAAGTAAAGGAACAAGACAAGGTTGCCCGCTGTCTCCACTGTTGTTCATTTTAGTATTGGAGATCCTGATGATACAAATACGACAAGACGAAGAAATTCGAGGAATAAAAATAAAGGACTATTCATACAAGGTCAGAGCATTTGCGGATGATATAATGTTAATTGTAGAGGACCCATTGGAGAACATGCCAAAAGTGATAGATAAGATTAAGGAGTTTGGAGACTTGGCAGGTTTTTATATTAATAAAAAGAAGTCAAAGATATTATGCAAAAATATGACTAAGCAGAAACAACAATTGTTAACGGAAATAACGGACTGTGAAGTAATAAAAAAGGTGAAATATTTGGGAATTGAACTGACTGCAAAGAATATAGACTTATTTAAAAACAACTATGAAAAACTATGGACTCAGATAGAGAGAGATTTGATTAAATGGAATAGGCTGAATCTGTCATGGTTGTGTAGGATTGCAGCAGTTAAGATGAATGTGTTACCAAGAGTAATGTTTTTGCTACAGATAATACCAATCATCAGAGACTCTAAGCAATTCGAAAAATGGCAGAGGAAAATATCAGATTTTGTATGGGCAGGCAAGAAGCCTCGAGTGAAAATGAAAGTTCTACAAGACGCAAAAGAAAGAGGCGGAATGCAACTGCCCAATCTGAGACTTTACCATGACGCAATCTGCCTAGTGTGGTTGAAAGAGTGGATGACGTTAAAGAACAAGAAATTACTAGCCCTAGAGGGATACAAAAAAATATTCCGATGGCACGCATACCTATGGCATGATAAAGTAAAGGTGAACTCGATGTTCCTGCATCATTATATACGGAGAAGTTTATATACAATCTGGAAGAAGTACAGAATTTATCTACAAGAAGGAACCCCTTTGTGGGTAGTTCCATATGAGGTGATAGATCCGAGAGCTGTTGATAATGAGCAACAATGTTTAACTTACAAAGAAATAACTAGAACTGAAGCATCTAAACTTAGAATAAAGACGCAGGAGGAACTATCACCTTATTATGACTGGTTCCAGTACAGACAGATTAGAGATTTATATAATTCGGACTCTGTAAAGGGAGGTATACGAACAGAGAATTCGGAACTAGAGCAGACCCTTCTTAAAGAGGACAAGAAAAGAATATCTAAGGTATACCAAGTACTGTTGAAATGGTATACTGAGGATGAGATAGTTAAAACACAAATGGTGAAATGGGCTATAAATTTCAATAAAGAAATAACAATGGAGGCATGGGAATACTTGTGGAAGACTACAATGAAGACAACGACATGTACTAGCATTAAAGAGAACATTTACAAAATGATCTATCGTTGGTACATGACACCAAAGAAGATTGCGCTAGGGAATTTGAACACTTCTAATAAATGCTGGAAATGCAGGAAGCATGAGGGCTCCCTCTATCATATGTGGTGGTCGTGTGAGGTAGCTAGGCAGTACTGGGGGGAAATAATAAGAGAAATGAGTGAAATTTTGCAATTTCAAGTAAATAAGAACCCAGAACTCCTGCTACTAAACTTGGGAATGGAGGGAATTCCAGCCCATCATAGGACGTTGATATTTTACATGACGGCAGCAGCTAGACTTTTGTATGCGCAAAAATGGAAAGTACAAGAAGTGCCAACTATTGAAGATTGGATCTACAAATTGCTGTATATGGCAGAAATGGACAAGATGACAAGAAAACTGAGAAATCTGGACTCAGGGCAGTTTAACACAAACTGGGAGAAGCTGAAACAATATTTGGAGAAGAAATGGGAGGTGGGAGGAGAACTGTGGCAGTTTAAGAACTATTGAAGTACAATAAAATGTAGAGGGGGGTGACTTTACCGGGGGGGAGAAGAGGTAAACGTGAATCTCTAAGCAGTTAGGTTAATAGATTGATATACATAGAATAACAAATAGAATATTGATAGAAAATAACTAACCATAAGGGTTAACTATAAGGACTGATTAACTAATAATATTTTCTTTCTGGTAAGATTTGTATAATGTACCAAACTGAATATGTTTATTTGAAGATATATATGAGTCAAATTGATTGATTATATGATGATAGTTATATAGATTTACTATTGAAGGGGAATAGAAATATTAATGTAATTAAATATAACTAAAATAGAAAGAAGAAGATAGAATGAGTAACATATAGAGTATAAGTCAAATTGTTTGATTTATATGAATGTATGATTTATATGGTTTATGATCTATAGAAATATTTGAAATTGGAATTATGAAAAATGGGATAAATTGTCTATCCAATATGGAAATAAGGACTCATAGTTTGGGTACAGAGTATTAAAAATAGTTAAAGAAGTATTGCTTAGAATAAAGGGAGAATATACATTTGTTAGATAGAGGAATTTAAAAGGAGTAAGGGAAAAGGGACAAAGGGTTGGAAAACTGTTGGAAGTATGCCCTTCCATACTTTGGAAGATGTAGAACAAGAGGAAGAAGCTAACATCATAGCTCTCATTCCATGCTACTATTGCTTCAATTCCCAAGAGAGACAGTATTCCTCTGAGAAGGAGCCATTCATCTTTTCAGTGTTAGTGAGCAATGCATGGAAGAGACACACCACTAAAGGTAATTTTTAAATGTCATTTTCCAAGCAAGATCAACTGAAATAATTGGAATTTACCTCTAAACAACGAGGTCAGTATTAGAGTGCCAATAAGGCTTAGATAAAGTGTTGCTTAAAAGAGAGAAAGGTTAGTGTAAAAAACAATACATTAATTTGAATAGAGGGAATAGTACACAACGAAAGCACATAACTCAGTTTAACAGCAGCAATCATGTGCATAATGATGTGTCAAGAGGGCACAGCACAGTGCAATTTGCTCTTCTTTCAGTTTAACACCCCTTAAAAATTAATGACAGTGCTAGGGCATGAATTTGATAAAGTATTGTGCAGAGCTTTGGGCCAAAAGCTAAATCAAGCATTTCTGAAACACAGTAAGATGGTATCTAACAGTACAGGACAGGGATATCTACTGAATTGACTAAGGAAACATCTTTCTGAAATTTGCTAACATTTCTTGAAAAGCTATAAAAACCTTCCTAATCAGAAATAATTCCAGATGCAGTCTCAGTGCCTGCATGTTACAAAGAACCACTTTTTGTTGCCATGTTGAGAATATGAAGAGGATCTGAATATGTGCTCAAATTTTTCAGTTCTTCAGCTGTTCCCACTGTTTCCCTTGCCCACCTGATGTCATGATCCCGTCTTCTTGACATCACAAATAACTTCGGCAATAAGAGTTGTAATGTTGCAAATAGGAGATATTAGGTAGGAAATAAGCCATGGGATCAGATGAACCACTAAGAAACAAAGACCCTGTTGTTATGTAAATGTCTTAGCAGTAAACCTGGAAAAAGGAATGCATGACAAATATAAAAATGAGTGTTGGCAAAACTGTTTCCAAATACTGTTCACAAAGTTTCAAAACAATATGGCCCCTAATGACCGTGGGCTTGTTGGGAATATTTGGGGTGGAGAACACATGTGCAAACAGATGTTGAGATTCTTCATTATCTGCTCATCTCTAATTGAAGCTGACATGACATTTGAGTTTGCCTAGTAACTAAAGGAGAACAGCATATATTGCTTTTTTTTCCATATTAGTCTTCTCGAACATTCACAGCAATTCCCAGTCCTCCCTGATAGAAAAAAACTTTTAAAAATACAGTAATTAAAATAGTGCCATTGCAAAAAGAAATAATTTTAGATTATTTGATATAAAATATTCAATGCAAAGTAAACATATTACTATTTATATTTGCAAAATGGGACTGCTTCCACACCGGTACAATTTTGTGCTGTTCAGTCACTCCTTTTCTACAATCAGTTGCAAGCAGACGTGAAATTGTCATTCCATGTAGCTCTCAATAAAGTATTATATTTTCTATAAAAATCCATCTCCACAGACAAGGGTCACTATTATTTTATTTTTATTTTGTTAAATTCATTACAGTGTGATTACAAAATTATGGTTAAATAAATAATTAAGCTAGAAGCAGAAAGGCGAAACATTTAAAGAAGCAAAAGCCCTGAGAAACCCTAAAAATGTTTTGACTCTCCAGACTAATTAGGTATTGGTGCCGCAAATCTGACTAAAATTTAAATAATTGTTACAAAAGTAGTCTGAAAAACCCAGCAGTACAACAGGAAATACTGGAAAGCAAGGGCTTGACAATAAAATCATCTGTTTTTCTATCAAAACCAAGTGAACAAATGATTGCAATTCCAGGCAAAATGGCTAGTGTGGCAGCAATCTGCATCTTATATAAGAGCCCTACAAGACCAGACCAGTGGACCATCTAGTCTAGCATCCTGCCTCATACAGTGGCCAACCAGTTACTCTGGAAGGTCAACAACTGAGCATAGAGACCAAGATCTTCCCCTGATGTTGCCTCCTGGAGCTGATATTCAGAGGTTCATTGCCTCTGAATGTGAAGGCTCCTATTAGTCACCACAGCTAGTAGCCACTAATAGAATTATCCTCCATGAATCTGTCTAATCCCTTTTTAAATCTGTTTTTGTCTGTGGCCATCATTACATCCCCTGGTAGCAAATTCCACATTTTAATCATAGATCCAGAGGAGTTAGCCATGTTAGTCTGTACTAGTAGCAAAATAGTAAGATGCATCTGACAAAGACAGCTGTGGCTCCCGAAAGCTTATGCTACAATGAAGTTGGTTAGTCTTAAAGGTGCTACTGGACTCTACATTTTAGTCACTTGCTATGTAAAGAAGTATTTAAGTTTGACCATCCCTTGAGAAGACCTGATTGGCAGGGAGACAATACCATTGCCAGAGCAGTAATGGAAAAAAAGAGATGCACTATTGCTCATTGCACACATTCTCCTTTTCTGTCCCAATCGGCTCCCAAGAGGAGAGAGCCCTTACATTATTAATTAATTCTAATTAATAATGTAAGGGCTCTCTCCTCTTGGGAGCCGATTGGTGAATGCTGTTAAGGAAAATAAGAGACTGCCAAGTAGGCCCAGTACCTGCCTGCTGCTATCGCCACTGTAAGATAAGAACTGATATGAAACTCGTAAAGTTTTTGGTGGGAGGCTGTCATTACAATTTGGTTTTCTGACTTTGGTTCACCATTCCAGAAGCTGCTTTAACTAAAGGTATCAGTAATTTCTTACTATATTTTTGGTTTGCTTGTTTTGTTTTGCACACCCCTAGGTACAATCCACTAATCCTCTTGGTTACCCTGTACTGTACTTTTTCCAGCTGTGTACTTTTGATATATGGTGACCAGAACTGCACACACTATTCCAAATGAGGAGGTACCATAGTTATGTACAGGGCTATTATAATATTGACTTTTTTATTTTCAATCCCTTTCCTAATAATTCCAAGCAGTTTTTTTAACTGCTGCAGCACTCTGGGTTGATATTTGCATTCAACTATGTACTATTGACCTCAAGGTCTATTTCCCTATCAGTCTCATTAAGTTCAGACCCCCATCAGTATATACTTGAAGTTGGGATTTTTTTGTTCCAATGTTCCTCTCCTTACACTTATTAACATTGAACTTCATTTGACACATTGTTGCCTTTACACACAATTTGTGAAGCTTCTCCTGGAGCTCTTCACGGTCACGGTTTTCACCATCGGAAATCATTCTGTCTCATCAGTAAACTTGGCCACAAAGCTGCTCAACCCCATTTCCAGATCATATGATCTTCTTTCTGGATTGGAGATTTGACCTAAACCATGATCTGACCATTATCTACTGAAAACAAAGGTAAATATGGCCCCAACAGCTTGCAAGAGTTATTAAAAGATTCATGGATCCTTCTTGAGTCCAAAATGCTCCAGGAGATTTTAGAATTCAATCCAAACATATTTCCTGTTGAAGCTGCTATAGGAGCTTGGAACATGAGGCTCCTCAAAGCTAGTGACAAAAATTGCTCCTTATTGACTTCTCCCACACATGAGATGGTTCACCACATAGCTGGATGACCAAAAAAGGGCTAGAAGACATCTAGAAAGACACTGGTAGAAAATTCATACTGTATAGAGTATACTATACAGCCCTTTGGTGATAGTGGCAAAGAAATATATTACTTTGTAACCATTGCATTGACTGCTTCACAACCATGTCAACTGTTTAAGGTATCTCAGCACCTTCTGACTCCTAATTTGTCCTAAATCTGAACCTTTATTCTCTTAAGAACAGACAATTAGCTATTACATCTTTGCAAAGTTTTTCACTGACAAATTAGCTTAACTAAGCTCTGATCTGGATGCTCGATGCAGTTTAGGAGAGGCAAAAGAAATGCTTAATATACCGTCTTGGCTGCTTACACACTATTTTGACTTAGTTACTGTGATGAATATTGACAGGATCCTGGTATTTGTGAAGGCCACTACTTCTGCTCTGGATCCTTGCCCATCTTAGCTACTAAAATCATTTAAACGCTCCATAAATCAGCCCTTAACGTCTATCATAAATCCATCACTAATTCAAGGCATTTTCCCTTGACCACTCAAAGAAGCAGTTATCTGTCTGCTGTTTTTTAAAAAAATCTCTAGAGAAAAATGACATGGCCCATTTTCCCAGTCTCTACTCTGCCATTTCCAGGCAAAGCTGTTGAGAAAGCAGAAGCAGAGCAACTACAGATCTCCTAGAATAACTTTGGTGCTCTAGACCCTTTTCAGTATGGGTCAGGCCAGGCTATGGGAAGGAGACAGCACTGGTGGCTTTAGTAGATGACCATCATCTGAATGTTGACAAAGGCATTGCTTCTCTGTTGATCATCCTGGATCTGTCTGCAGCCTTTGACACAGTAGATCATGCCATCCTATTGAGGTGTTTGGAGGCAGAAGTATCAAATATGTGCCTTGCATTGGTTTAAATAATTCTTCATGGAACGGTTCAAAGAGTTGCTATTGGAGACCAGTTATCTTCAAAATGAGGATTACCTTGTGGGGTTCCACAAGGCAGAATGTTAGGCCCCATGTTATTTGACCTTTTCGTAACAACTTTAAGAGAAATTATTCATAGCTATCAAGTTGGATGTCATCAATATTCTGTCCAAATCCCCTGGTGATGCAATAATAACCCTCAGTAGCAGCCTTACAGCTGTGGTAAATTGGATGAAATCTAACAAATTGAAATGAACCCAGTCAAGATATAAATGATGCTGGTTGGGAAGATGGTGATCTTGAAGGACATTGCGCTGTCCACTTTCAATAGGGTTCAGTTGATCCTTGCAGACTAGGGATTATACTAGAACCAGTTAGAAAAGCAAGTTAATTGATCTTTAACTTCTCTCTTTTGGAGAAAACATTTGATGTTTCAGCAGCCATTTTATCCCTTCTGGAATCCTTCCTTCAGTCCAGAATTGCCTGCTATTGTTTAACAGTTTCATATTTGCATTCCTTAAGGTTATTGCATCGAGAAAAGTCTCTACACCATGAATCAAAACTTCTAACTGAGGCAAATTTTAGATGATACAAAATGAATTTAAAGAATTAATTCAAAATATAGATGAGGAGGGGATATTAATTATTAAAATATATAGGATATTATTAAATCAGGAACAAATTCCAATGCAGATGATTAAAAATAATGGAGAATCAGAACTGAATACTAAATTGCTAACAAGGATTGGAATAAAATATTTCAATGATTTCCCTATAAATCAATTTCCAGAGGTTTACAAGAAAATGAATTAAAAGTGTCTAGAAGGTGGTATTTGACCCCAGTTAGGATAGCCCATTTAATGAAAACAGAAAATTGCTGGAGTTGTGGTGAATTAGGCATGTTTTTAAATATGTGGTGGTCCTGTTCAGTTATAGTAAACTTTTGGAAATTAAATATTTACAGATATTGTTAAAATAACCTGGGAACAAATAAAACCTACCGTTGAATTAGGTCTGGTCAATTTATTTGCCAATGAAAACACCCAATGTAAACAAAAGACACTTACTAATTTTCTCAGTGACAACTAGGATACTTATTGCTCAGTGTTGGGAAAATGCTGAAGAGATTTCCTTGGCTAGGTGGTGTGCTAAATTAAGAAATATAGCAGGACTTGAAAAATTAACAAACAAAATTAGAATAATTCAGGGGAGAAAAAAGAAAGATGATTTCAAGATAATTTGGAATAGCTTCATAGTTTATTTAATGGAATTTCCAAAATATAGCTCTTTTAAAAATGTTCTCTAATTGGATGAAAACTCTTATTTGAACATTTGCCTAAGGGACAGAATAACTATATTAGAGGATATTATCATTCAGAAACAGATGGGAATGATTTTATGTTAATTGATAGCCAGTTGTATGGAAGCTCCCCCTCTCCCCTTTCTTTGTCCCCCCCTTTTCCTTTGTGTGTGTGCTCAGAAACAATTACATAATATTAATTACATAACATTAACTATTGATTGGATAAGAAGTTATCAGATGATTGTGTTTTGTTTTGTTTTCTTGTGTAGTATTTGTCATTGTGTATATAATATTAATAACATTTTTTAAATGAAAAAAGAAAAGCAAGTTAATGTAGATGCAAAAACTGCCTTCTACAATTAAGCCTAACCCAGAAGATGGCCCCCTACCACAGCTGATCTGGCCACCTGGATCCATAACATGTTACGATCAGGACTTGACTGCTGTAATCCACACTACATAGGTCTTCCCTCAAGGTCAGCTCAGAGACTTCAGTTGGTACAGAGTGCCATAGCTCAGTCATTATCAGGGGCTAGATGAAGTATGCATGTTACTGCTATTCTGCAGTCACATCATTGGCTACCTATCAATTACTGGGTTCAAGTCAAGGTTTTGGCTGTCACATAGGAAGCCCTTCATAGCCTTGGTCCCTCACATCTACAATACTGTCTCTCTTCCTATGCTCCACTATGGCAACTTTCCTCATCTGAACAGGGTCTTCTGCTGGTGCCATCCTGCAGTTGGGCAAAATCAACAGCTGTTCATACATGTGCATTCACCTTATGGAATGGCCTCCATGAGGAGGTCAGGAAAGGTCTCAGTCTCCTGACTTTCTGCAAACTGTGCAAAACCAAATTATTCAGGAGGGAGAATTAATGTGGGACCCCACTGCTTAGTCCCTTCCATTGTGAGAACTGTCTATTTATTCCTACTCTCTGTCCATATATTCCTGTGATTTAATCAATTTGTAATTCATAGGAGAACCCATCCTTTTATTCCATGACTGCTAAGCTTATCAAGAAGTCTTTGCAGAGATACCTTGTCAAAAGCTTTTTGAAAGTATATAATGGCTACCAGATGACTGTTATCTATGTGCTTGTTCACTTTCACAAAGAACTCCAAAAGGTTGGTGAGGCAACTTTTGTCATTCTCACCTGAAAGAGTGACCATTATCAATCACATTGATTTGTAAAGCAGGTCTTATTCCTGTTTTATACAAGCAAAGACAACTGGCACAGGGTACCCCATGTATCACCATGGTACTCTGTTCAAGGCCCATCCTTAACCTTACAATATCTATTGTGCCCAATATCATTGGTGTTCCACCACTTTATTCTTTTCTATTCCATTCCATATCTTTTCTTCGTGATTATATATCGCATAGCTTTCTATGTTAGGCTGGTTCTACAGCATTCTTGGATAGCATCGACTCGTATACTGTAATACAAACCTGACAATCTAACTCAGCATTTATTTGCTTAGCAGTAGAAAGCCTGCCCTTCATACACTTGCTTGTCTTTAGTAGCTATCACTAGTCACCTATCACCCACTGGCTCCCCAGCCTCATATGGTTTTCAGGTCTCTTTCAGGTCCCAAGTCACTCACCACCAGTTATCTGGGTGTGAGGTTCATGTGGGGCCTGACCCCAGGGGATGGATGCAGCCCCAAGCAAACAAATGTCAGTCACCTAGGCAGTGGATCCTGCACAGATCCTTCTGCTTAGATTAATGGCAGTTTCTTCAGGAAACAGTGAGGCTCCCGACAGCACAAGGTGCAGAACAGTCACCCTGGTCCACTATATTCTAGGGATGGTTCTGGAGCAATGATGCCTAATTGTTCACTTTAAGTTGGTGCAAACCAGTTCTATTCTTCCCTTTACCCAAATGCTTCTGTCTGTTACAGAAAGAATGGCTACTTCCACTGTAGGAAACAGAACCAAGATGAACTCTGCAAAATTCTTTCATGACTTCATTGAATGTGATACTTTGGGAGGAAAAACAGTATTACATATTCCACATATTAAAATTCATGTGCCTAATTCTTTCTCAAGAAATCCCCATACAAGTACCTCATGCTCTTCTTTTATCTTCATATGAATGCAGCCTATTGTCATGAGCCAAGTTTGCAGTATTGCTAAGAAAGTAAATGAAGATAAGAGGGGAATTTTCCTACCTGCTCTGAGGAGTGGAAGGATTGAACGCACTGTGGGGTGGGGAGATGGTCCTGGTGCTGGCTGCTGCTGGTTACCCAACTGGCCAGATGCTGGAGGCCAGGGACCCTTTCATGCTGTACTAGAGGTTTGGGAGCTGGTGATCTGAAGCACTGAAGAGGATGGTGGCCAGGAGAGGTTGCCAGGAAGATGGCAGAGCAGGAGGGAGTGTTAGTAAGCTGCTCTGACCATTCAAATTGATTTTATTGCCCTATATCAACTTTACATCAATTTTATATCAGCACACAGATTGATGATTGTCATCTGACTACCATCTATTAAGAACTGTGTGAACTGCCAGTGTTTGAAACTGTGGAACTGTGGAATCTCTTGGTGTTTATCTACTATACTAAACACAGCAGCTGTTATTGGAACTGCACCAGCTGACGACAGGTTTCAGCTTCTGAGTCAGCTGCATGGCGTTTCAACCCCATTCTGCTTCAACTCTATTCTGACACAGACGCTACTTATCAGCCTAGACGCAAACACAGACTGAGACCTTATCCACCGCCACGGTTGTCTGATGCCGGAGCTTCCCAAGGGTTCTTTGGTAGCTTTGGGGCTTGGGTGGCTGGACGCGGCAAGGCAGCAGGACCCATTGCTGGCAGGCTGGTGGGAGGCCATGCTGGAGTGAGCTGGGGTGGGTTGGCTGTTGGGCTGAGCTGGAGACCAGAGGTGAGAGGTCTGGAATCTGCAGCCAGAGGCTTGGGGCCAGAGTGAGGAACGCGGCGGAGGACTGGCCATGTAAGCTAGGGCAGGTCAGCTGTTGATCTGATATTAAAGGAAGTGGTGGTGAGGCCTCTCTTGAAGAAACCATCTTTGGATCCCACTGTCCCAGTCAGTTACTTCCCAGTTCCTAGCCTCCCATTTCTGGGTAAGGTGATGGAGCAGACAGTGGCGGAACAACTGCAGGTATTCCTGAAGGATTCCTCTATCCTAGATCCATTCCAGTCTGGTCCTGCCCTCATAATGAAACAGAGATGGCATTGGTTGCCATCACAGACGATCTCCACAGACACCTGGATCGATGCAGGTTGGCTCTGCTTGAACTGCTGGACCTCAGAGCAGTATTCGACGTGGTCGATTACAATCTTCTGACCCACCGCATCACCGATGTGAGAACACAAGGGACAGCCTTGCAGTGGCTAGTCTACTTTCTCCACAGTCGGAGACAGACATTATTGCTTGGGGAGCAGTTATCACCATGCCATCCTTTGGTGTGTGGCATCCGTCAGGGGGCAATACACTCCCTGATGGTGTTTAACATCTATATGTGCCCCCTCACCCAGCTGGTGCAGAGTTTCAGGTTGGGCTGTCATCAGTATGCTGACAATGCCCAGCTTTGTCTGTTGATGGCCAGATGACCAGACTCCACCCTAGATAATCTGTCCAGGGCTTTGGAGGCCATGACTGGGTGGTTAAAACAGAGTCAGCTGAAGTTGAATCCTACAAAGATGGAGGTCCTGCATCTGGGCCACAGGCCGTCAGAAATGGAGATCCGGCTCCCAGGCCTCAGTTGAGCACTTCTTGAGCCAGCACCAATGGTAAGGAGTCTGGGTATGATTCTGGATACCTCCTTGTCAATGGAGGCCCAGCTTACGGTAGTTTCTAGGTCTGCGCTCTTTTACCTTTGTCAGGCCAGGAAGCTTGACCCCTATCTGTTGGCCAGTGATCAAGCAACAGTGATCCATGCAACAGTTACCTCCAGATTGGATTACTGTAACTCGCTCTATGCTTGACTACCCTTGTGCCTGTTCTGGAAATTACAGCAGGTCCAGAATGTGGTGGCGCGTGTCTTGACCACCACATTCCAGTCACATATTACTGGAACTCCATTCCAGTCACATATTACACCTGCTCTGCACTAGCTACACAGGCTCCCAGTGGAATTCCGGGTCAGGTTCAAGGTTCTGGTTTTGACCTTCAAAGCCCTGAGTAGACAGGGACCAACATACCTATGGGACCATCTCTCACCCTATATTCCTTGGAGGCTGATCCAATCAGCAAATAAACAGGTACTGGTGATCCCTAGCACCAAGGAGGTTCACATTGCCTCAACCAGGGCCAGGGTGGAAATAAATAAAATAAAATATAATAAAATAAATGGCTAGAATTATAGGGGAGCAGCTGCTGGATATGACCAAGGAAGTTGTTCAAGACACCAACACATACAGAAACAGGGCTAGCCTGGCGCCATAACTAGACAAGCCATAAAGAGAGTCTAGACAGAGGCCTAGAATAAAACAATCTTGAAGAGGGTCAACCCCACCCCTCCTGAGTAGATATAAATGACCTGCCAACATCTTTTCCACACTGTCTTTTGGTGCTACACCTCTGAAGATGCCAGCCACAGCTGCTGGCAAAATGTCAGGAACTACAATGCCAAGACCACGGCTATACAGCCCGGAAAATCCACAACAACCATGGTTCTCTGGCCGTGAAAGCCTTCGACAATATATCTATACATATAAACTGATAGTTTCTTCTTTGAAGGGGCTCCTTGCCTGTGACCCTTTTATCTTTACGTATACTAAGAAAGCATGTTGCAATAATAAAAGAATAAAAAGGAATAAGAGTCTCCATAATTGTATTATTTGTGTACTATACCCAGTAACTAACCAAAGATGTTATCTATGGTTTACCTCTGACCAAGAGTGAAATGATTTGATGCAGGGAAGCTAATTAGATGCTCAGAGCTTTTCCTGCTTGCCTATATCTGAATCAGGTATAATTGGAGTCATCCAGAACAGTTTCTCAGTTTACAATCTCCCATTTCTGAAAGTTTTACACAATACAGTGAGCCACATACTCATAATCCTATATTGAACTCTATTAAAATCTCAACTTTTTATTCGGTCCAAACAAGCTAAGACTTGAGAAAAATTCACCAGTGAATTCTTTGAAGCCATGAAGAGAACATCCTTTCCATAAAAGTTCCTGACAGGAAAGAGACGTGTCATTCCCAAAGCAATTCTTACCTTGTGATCTTTTAAACTGCAATGGGCATATGTGGTGAATGACCTCCAAGAACAACTTCAAGGCATGCTTAAAGGTTTTTGGAACCTAGGTGAACTATGACATCCCCAGCATTCAATACAAAGAATGAAGTTATGCTGTAACACTTTTAAACTGTATTTACATACATAGCCATGCTCTACTATATGAAATAAATCATGTAACAGCTTCTGATATGGCAACAATGCACTGTTTTACAGGTATAATATTTGATACTTTCATGTATAAGAGAAAATAGTCATATATTTTAATAAAGAGAATAAATTTATTTCCTTCTAATCTGCCATCTCTTAAAGCCTGGCACTGACCTGGATAGTGCAGGTAGCCCCATCTCATCAGGGTGGTCCTGGTCAGTATTTGGATGAGAGACCACCAAAGAAGGCCATGGTTGCTATGCAGAGGCAGACAGAGACAGACACCTCTGAATGTCTCTTGCTTTGAAAACCCTACAAGAGCACCATAAGTAGCCTGTGACTTGATGGCAACAACAAAACAATGTCTGACACAGTAGGCAACCATCTAGTTTAGCTATATGGTCGACTCCACCATGGTCAATTTCCCCATACCTTGTAATCTTTTAAACTGCAATGGGATGAATCTCTTTTACAGTCTATAAGATCCTTGGGAGGGAAAAATAATTATATATTTTGTGAAGCAGCCCCCAGATCCTTTCAGCAATGTCAGGGAAGTCTCCCTCAATGCTGCAGAGATCAGACCCACTTTGTTTCCCACACAGGTTGAATGTGAGACCACTTTCATCTCATCTGTCTCCCAGCCCTGGCCAACCTGTGCCACTGAATGCCCAGTATTCCCTAAAAAACCACAAGGGATGCAGGCCTTTGGCCCCTGTTTGTTTGGGATAAGAGTGTGTTCTGATCCTAATATTCTGCAGATTAAGGGGTATTACATTTGGTGGATACTCTCTCCTTCCTGTCCATTACACATTTTTGCTATCTACATACTAATACAGGGAATGATGGTTGCAAAGTATTACATGCATCTTTTTTTCTGTCATGAAGAACCTAAATTGGATTACAAACTATTTTGTTTTATCTAAATGAAAAGCAGCAGTTCTATTTTTTTCTTTTTCTTTTTCTGTAGCGTAGTTTTCTTTTGCTAGTATATAATCATCTAGAAAACTATATTAGTACTAGGAAATATTATTTTTAGAAACACATTTTCAGTCTGGGTTAAAGCATTCAACAAGATCAGTCAGAATGTAAGCAAACTTATCATTAACGCCCCCCCCCACCACACACACACACACCAAGCTGTCTCTCTGGCATAAGTCTAACTTGCAAATATAATGAATCCACAATGGTGACTAGTTTAGTAACCTGCTTAATCATTCATATAGGTATTAATTGTGAGAGAAATAACCTACTTTTTTTAAAAAAATGAGATAATCAGAGCCTTCTGTATAGCTGCCCGTACATGCACATTATCTGTAGTGGCCCCCGCTTTATGGAATGGCCTGCCTGAAGAAGTCAGGCAGCTCCCACTGTCTTTGCTTTCCACAAACAATGCAAAACTGAATTATTCAGGAGGCTTTTTTACACAGGTAATAGGACTGGGCTGTAAGGAAGTGGTTCAGAGATGTACTTTGGTAAAGAGACAGGAACTGTAGGGTATACTACTATTTACTGTCTGTTGCTGCAATCATACTCCTATTGGGAAGTTCCCACAACATTTAATATGTCATGGTAAGTTGCCTATGTTTGTTTCAGCATTGTTTCAGATTTCTGTAGCAAATTTCTGCTTGTTTTTCAAATTTCTGACATGTATACCCTATTGTATTGTTTATTGATTTTTTCCAGCCATTTATCACATTGACTGACACTGTGTTGTCCATCTTGAGTCTCAATGAGAAAGGCAGACTATAAACCAACCAACCAACCAACCAACCAACCAACCAACCAACCAACCAACCAACCAACCAACCAACCAACCAACCAACCAACAATTTAGAAAGTTTTCTCTGCCTGATCATTTTCTATGGAGCCAGTTTGGTTTGGTAGTTAAGAGCGAGGGACTCTAATCTAGAGAACTGTGTTTGATTCCCCACTCCTCCACTTGAAGCCAGCTAAGTGTCCTTGGGTCAGTCACAGCTTCTAGGAGCGCTCTCAGCCCCACCCACTTCACAGGGTGTTTTGTTGTGAGGATAATAATAACATACTTTGTAAACCACTCTGAGTGGGCGTTAAGTTGTCCTGAAGGGTGGTATATAAACCAAATATTGATGTTGCTGTTGTTGTTATGGACATGATGCTCATTCCCCCTGCACACTACCAGGTGAGTGGCTTTTTACAAGCCTACACAACATCAGTTCTATTCAAACTTATGTCTTCCATTGGGATAATCTGTCCATGTCTTGAAGACAACCTTTTGAGCCTCGTAGACAAAATAGATGCAGCAGGCCACAAAGGAGATGGCGATAGTGATAAAATATTTTTTTTCACAAAGTAATTGTCAAACTATGGAAACCCAGTTATCTGAGTTTGTCTCCCCCGCTTCTGCAAGAAGCACAAGGTCTCTTGATTCAAAAAGGTTTATTGAAAGACTATGCTCAGGATACAGGTGTCCATATTCCAAAGGCCGTAGAGGCCCTTGGCTGAACGAAAGCTCGAAGGGGGCACTGTGCGGCAAAATGTCCACTGCTACAGCATTGCAAACACAGTCCTTGTCTCCATCTCGTCTCTCTGGCCCCCCTCTTCGCGGTGGCACCCTGTCCTCTTCCTGGGGTTTGAGGGGGATGGCGAGAACCTGTGGCCTGCTGTTGCTCAACCAGGCGGACTACCTTGGTGCAGTTTTCCACCTCACACACCAGTTGAATCCAGCCTAGGAGCGTTGGAGGGTTGTCCTGCATTAGCGCCCCGTCTAACAGTCTAGGGTTCATTCCATTATGGAATAGTTCCACTTTCACCCCTTCCTCGTAATGCAGGCACTTTGCAGCTAGTTGTTGGAATTTGGCCACATACTCTCTCTCTCACAGACTGCGATCCTTGCCGAAAGGTGTGGAGTTCGGTGCGGGCCCACTCGCTTTCCAGTGGGTCTTTGGACTGTGTTCTCAGCGCTGCAATGAAGGCTTGTAAATTTCTCAGTTCCAGGGGCTCCCTATCATAGAGAGTCACATACCACTCTGCCACTATCCCCTCCAAGCAGGCCGCTAAGTGGGCTACTCGGCTTTCCTCCATAGGGAACAGGTGTCCCCACTGATTGAAGAACTGCAAGGCCTGCACTACAAAAAATCCCAGCTTATGAGGCTCTCCGTTAAACGTAGCTTCCAGCTTTATCCATCCTAGGGGCAGCTCCACCCCCCCCCATGGCTAGCGCTTCGAGGGGTTGGGCCGGTTGACGAGGTGGCAGTTGTGGCGCTGGGCCCCGAGCCCATGGCAGAGCAGGCTGGTGTGGTTGGAAGGGCGCTCCCGCTCTCGGCGCGGGTCTCTGCGGCAATCCCCGGGGGCCAGGTAGTGGCTGGGGCTGAGGTTGAGGTCTGAGCGGGGCCTGAGGCCGGGGCCCTGGGAGTCCTCAGAGGGCCGGCATCAGTGGCCCCACTCCCCCAGGTGGAAGTTGAGCCCTTGGCTGCTGCTGGCGAGGTGCAGGAAGTTGAGGGGCTGGTTGCACTGGAGCAGCTGGCGCGGCAGGGCGAGGGCTCACTGGCGCAGCTGGTGCTACAGCTCCTGCTGGAATTATCGGCCCACACAGTGCTGGGACAGCAGGGCCTGCGGGCGGAACTGCAGGGCCTGCTGGCCCGGCAGGAACTGCTGGTGCGGGAGTGGCAGGAGCGATGAGGCTAGGTGGAGGTGGCAGTGGAATGGGCGCCTGCAGGGCGGGTGGCGGGATGGGTACCGGCGGGGCCGGCAGGGCGAGGAGTGGGCGGGGAGCTGCTGGTGCCCTGATGGGCGCCGGACTGGCCGTATCGGCAGGGCCTTGAGGGCCCGTCGTCCCTGCGGTGTCTCCTTGTGTTGCATTCGCATCTCCCGTAGGCCCCTGGACCATCAGACCTATGAGATAGGTGGCCTGCACCAGGTCTTCAAACATCACTTCCATTTGAGCCTCCAACGCCTGGTAGCAGGATTCCTCCTGACCTCTCAGGTCTTCTTCAGCATCCCATCCTGCTTGCTGGAGCAAACTTTCCTCCCAAGCTCATTGCCCACACTCGGCCCACTCCACCTCTTCTTCTGTAAAGCCGGTGCCCGCAACCTGTGGGCCCGTTGTAGCAAGAGTCCCAGAGGCGGGCGGGCCAGGCATCTCTGAAGCGCATGCGACCCAGCCTTTGACAATTCCCGTCACAGCAAGCATTTCGTATTGCAGCACTTGGGCCTGATCTTGGAGGGCACTCCAACGCTCCTCACCCACCGGGGCCCCTAAGTCACTGCCCCAGGTTCCAACCGAACCTACATCGGCATAGTCCCAGCTCATTAGCTCCATCCGGGGTGCAGTCCAATCCTGGAAACTACCCCCCTCTCCAGGCAGGGAACACTCCACCAAACAACCCGCAGCCTCATCCCGCGGTGAAAGTGGACACCTGGCTGGTTTCCCAAACCGGAGTTTCTGTTGTCCCCAGGTTTTCTCTCTCTTTTGTTGAGAATCCCTACTCCCCCGACCCCTCACCTAGGAATGATGGATACCGGATTTACTCTGACAGACCCATCTGATCCTGGAATGGAGGGTGTGGGGCCCATAACGCTGCCTGACGATGGGACTGAGCAGGCAAGAGCGAGCCGGGAAGGAGCAGGACAAAGAGTCAGCGCGGGACGAGGCTTCGCCCCCTTGACATCTGTGCCAACGCCTCAGCAGTGGGGTCCACAACCCCGAGACAGCAGGGAAAGACGTCGTGGAACCATGTTTTCCCGCTCCATGATTGATGCGAGTCTAGCCCCAGTGTTGGAAAACCTGGGGACAACAGAAACTCCGGTTTGGGAAACCGGCCAGGCATCCACTTTCACCGTGGGAGCTGCAAGAATCAGCACCCTTCCCCAATATTGCTGGGATGAGGCTGCGGGTTGTTTGGTGGAGTGTTCCCCGCCTGCTTTCAACAGTGATTGATGTGAGTATTTTGTACCCACTCCAGACTTTTTTATGTATCAATGCAGTAGAGAGGCATGATCTTGGCTTTTAAAGCAGGTTTCTGTTAGAGAAATACAGTCTGCTACGGTGTCCTTGTAGCAGACCCAAGACCAAAGAATGTGGCTGGATTGGACTGCACCCCGGACGGAGTTAATGAGCTGGGACTATGCCGATGCAGGTTTGGTTGGAACCTGGGGCAGTGACTTAGAGGCCCCGGTGGGTTTGGAGCGTTGGAGTGCCCTCCAAAATCAGACCCAAGTGCTGCAATACAAAATGCTTGCTGTGACGGGAATCGTCAAAGGCTGGGTCGCAGGCACTTCAGAGATGCCTGGCCCGCCTACCTCTGGGACTCTTGCCGTCCTTTTATTGGGAAGGGCCCTAGGTACTTTAGTCCTAAAAAAAAATTAGGACTAAAGTACCTAGGGCCCTTCCCAATAAAAAGGGTAATCAACAACGTAACTGTGGAATTAGAGTTCAACTTTCCTTTGAAACCAGCCACATTCTTTGGTCTTGGGTCTGCTACAAGGACACTGTAGCAGACTGTATTTCTCTAACAGAAACCTGCTTTAAAAGCCAAGATCATGCCTCTCTACTGCATTGATACATAAAAAAGTCTGGAGTGGGTACAAAATACTCACATCAATCACTGTTGAAAGCAAAGGCCTTTCCATACACCTTATTCTTAGCTGGAGCTTTGGGTTGCCTTTTTGCTTATCTGCCTGTTGTAAATTCTTATCCGTGAAATGTCTGTGAGTGAAACACTTGGCTCTTTCTGTTTCTTCTGGATTTATTGTGTATCTTGCTTTCTATCACTGACTAGCAACAACAGGATTAAATGGAAGTAGCAGAGCTGCATGTCGAATTGCTACACTAAAGCATGACTGCAGTGCAGAGAAAAACAGATGAACACTTCTCTTGCTGGACTATATAATTTTGAGTGAGGGTTGTGGGACCATGCAGAGCCCACAAGGACTTCTGCAATTTACACAGACATGGACAGTTAAAATTCGAGTATAAAGAGCATGGAGTGTTTCTTTATACAACAGAGAAAAGGCAGTTCTTTAAAGTTTCACTGCAATATGCTCCTTACATCAGTAACCAAAAAAATCTGTTTCTTAGGGGTTAGAGATACTTGGCTGAGTTTGTGCATCTGAGGTCAGAAATATGAATTTTGGCACCTCATAATTATAACCTTTGATATAGTATACAGTATTACAGTGTTTGCTCTGAATTCTTTGGTCCACATTGGATAGCCAAACTTGGGAAGAACTCACTCTTTCCCTCATCATTGCCATCTATGGCTGACAGCGGTATGCAACGTCTCTTTCTCTCTCTTTCCTTTCAAGCCTCCCACTCCAATGTCCTTCACCAGTGATCTCCTCCTTTTCTTGACAGTACAAGCTGACAGTTTGGGATGAGAGAAGCGAAGGGAAAGAATCTGAATTTCTGATCCCCCACCCACTAAATCTGCTCTCTCAGCAAGTCCGAAATGCAGCAATTTTACCAAAATGGGCGATCAGAAGATTGCCATGACCCTCCCCCTAAAAACCTTGTTGAGTACACAGGAAAAAAAATTCACCTGGAGATTGGAAGCTGATAGGAAGCTGATTCCTCTTCAGCTGAGAGTCAGTTTTTAATGGCTGCGAACAGCTAGTTGCAAACTTCCAAACAGCCCATTGGTTGTTTGATTGCTATTGGCAAAACTGAATGTGATCCAAACTGGCAGGTGTACAAGCATCCCTAGTATATATCAGTTTTGGTACATTTAAAATGAAACTGACTGAGAAATAATTAATGTCTAACTACTTTGAATCAGATTGTTGGAGGAATGAAAGAAAGCAGGCAATTTTCTATTTCAGCCTTCTATAACTACTGTACATACATTTTTTTTAGAAATGTAACTAGTTGATTGTTAATTGGTTTATAAGTGGTTGCCTGTTTAGTCACCCTATTTACTTATATAGATAGGTCTGGTAGGTTTCTCTGGGATTGGACCTCATAGAATCATAGAATCACAGGGTTGAAAGGGACCTGTAGAGCCATCTATTCGAACCCCCTGCAAAATGCAGAATATTCCCAAATACCTCCCCTGCGCAGTGACCCTTACTCCATGCCTAGAAGATGGCAAAACTCCATCAGGATCCCTAGCCAAACTAGACTGGGGAAAATTGCTAACTGACCCCAACGTTGAAGTCCGTTCCCAAGCATGTTAGAAGGGGCCATAATACCTAAGCGCTCCCTCTCATGATCTGCCTCCCTCTCATGATCTGCCTAGGTTCACAGAATAAGCATTGCAGTCAGATGGCCATCTAGCCTCTGCTTAAAATCCTCCAAAGAATGAGAGCCCACCACCTCCCGAGGAAGCCTGTTCCACTGAGGGACTGTTCTAACGGTCAGGAAGTTCTTCTTAATGTTTAGCCAAAACCTCTTTTGATTTAATTTCAACTCATTGGTTCTGGTCTGACCTTCTGGGGCAGTGGAAAACAACTCTGCCAACCTCTATATGACAGCCCTTCAAGTACTTGAAGATGGTTATCATATCACTTCTCAGTTGTCTCCTCTCCAAGCTAAACATACCAAGCTCCTTCAACTTTTCCTCATAAGACTTGATCTCCAGACCCTTCACCATCTTCATTGCCCTCCTCTGGACATGTCCCAACTTGTATATATCCTTCTGAAATTGTGGTGCCCAAAACTGAACACATTACTCTAGGTAAGATCTAACCAGAGCAGAGTTGAGCGACCTGGACATTATGCTTGTGTTGATAATGCCCCAAATCGCATTTGCCTTTTTGGCTACCACATCACACTGCTGACTCATGTTCAGCATATGGTCTATTAAGAACTCTAGATCCTTTTAGCAAATACTACTGCCAAGACAAGTCTCCTCCATCCTATAATTATGCATTTGATTTTTCCTACCTAAATGCAGAACTTTGTATTTATCAATGTTGAGATTCATTTTGTTTGTTTTAGCCCAGTTTTCCAGCCTGTTAAGATCATCCTGTAACCTCCTGATTAGAGATGGGCACAAACAGCAATATGAATTTTAAAAAAACCACAAACAGCCCAACCTGCTGTTCGCGAACAAGCTGTTCATGAGACCCCATTCTAAATGAACAGGTGGTCATTGCAAGCCTCGTTCATTGCTGTTCATTGCTGTTCGTCAAGCCAGACAGTCTGGAACCTGCAATCAATTCCCATGGCAACTCAGGCAGGTATTGTCTGAACTCTGTCTGAACTCCTGCTGTTGCCCTGGAAACCCCAATCTAAGCCCAATTTAGCTCGATAGGCAGGTCTTCCTTCCAAGTGTGGACTGGAGCTCCAATTTGTTACAAGAGGAAAAGACCAAGGGGGAGGGGAGCTCCCAGCTCTGGCTTTCAGGGAGAGATGTCACTTCCAAATCTGATTCTAATAATAAATATAACAACATTTTTGTTCAGTAGTACCTTAAAAGATAAACTTTGTATTTTATGAAGTGATAATCTGGGAAAATTTTGTTGGTGCTTCTGGCCTCAAATTTTGTAATCCTATTACAGGCTACCATGGTTATTCACTTGAAACTTACTGTAAATATGATGGTCTCCAATAAGGAACATGTGCTTGTGTAGGTTTCCAGGATTTAATCCTATTTCTTAGATATGCTGGATGATACATTTCTTCATACATTTTTCATTCAATTCTCCAAATATAAGCAGTATCATTAGATTTAATGATAACAAGCAGCAACAGTAGAACCATTTTTAATTGCTATTGGGAAAAACTCATGATCAGATCATCAGCAGATGTGGCACCATCCAAAACTTTCTCCTCCTTTAAAAACTCACAGATTGCTCCAAGCAGTAAAAGCCTCAGATTTGCCTATCAGTGCTTCTCTAGCCAGGATAGGAACTGATTCAGGACTAATATTCCTGATACAAAATTCACATGTCTCAACTGGTTGCATGATTATACATTCTAGAGGAGTCTTACCTTTAAAAAGCTCTTTGTTTGCCCATTTGGCTGGAAATAGGATGTAGGGGACGGAGAACTTTGAGCTTTCCTGTGGCATTTTCATCACTGAAAAAGGTGCTGGAGGGGCATGGCTTTGGCAGTAATGGAGTCGGGTATATTCTAGAGAGCTTCAATCCTCCCTAGCCCAACTTCCTGGCGGTAAGCAGCATAACTTTATCTCAATCCTAGAAATTATGGGCAAGCAAGACTCAGACAAAAAGCAATCAAGTAAACCAGCTAAAAAACTGCAAGAATTCTTTTTGTATCCAAGCCAAACAACCTTACAAGAAGCAGCAGACAAAGAAGGTGCCAAAATGGCAGACGGAACAAATAGAAACACTAATGCTGATTCTTGCCACCCAGAAATAGATCTTTCTCCACAACTAAAAATTCTTAAAATCAGTATGCTTGATGAAATAGATCTCCTCCTACGTCCTATAAACGATCAGCTATCAGAAATCAAGCAAGAAACACAAGAAACACAAACAGTAAAGCGGAGGAAGCACTGGAACTTTGCAACTCAGCTTGCAGCAATATAAAAGAGCTGCAAAATGCAAACACAAACCTCCAAGAGAGAGTTCTGCTTCTTGAGATCAACTCTCGGCAGCGAAACCTCCGTTTCAGGGGCATAGAAGAATCATTAACTTTAAATGAAAACCTAACATCATGGCTAGCTTCATGGCTAGCAAATGCTATTGCCTCTGAGGAGGGAGAAGCTCCGCTAATTGTCAAGGCCTAGCGTGTGGGCTCAAAGAAGCAAAGATCAAAACCTAAAGATATTTTAGCAGAGTTTGCTGACCAAAAAATCTGTAAAAAGATATTACTAGAAGCAAAAAATAAAGGCTTCATCCTGCTTAATAACAAACCGATACAAGTCTTTACTGACTTACCTGGAGAAGTCTTGAACAAAAGAAAAGAGCTTAAAACAACAACTGAAGCTCTTCAGAAAGCAAAGATTCAATATAGATGGATAAACTACACCAAGCTGTCTGTCTACTATCAAGGAAAACATTATACTGCAACAGATTCAGACTCAGGATCTTCCCTCTTGCTTGATCTGAAATTGGAAATCTCCATGGATATAGATAAGACATCACAAAAAAGGAAGATGCCACAGGAATTTTCACCAAGCAAAGGAAGCAAAATTCCTGTTAGGTACAACTGAAAAAATAAAAGGAAAAGAAGAACTTTTATATAAACTTCTTCTGCATCACTAGAAATGTTATGCTAGTTACTATAATTTTTGTTAGCGTTCTATGCCAGGTTTTAGGGAAAGGGGGAACTGTGCCCTCTTTAGTTTAGCCTTTCATTTTCAAGACTTATTTATAGAGCTTGCTAAGATAAAAAGCAATATATTTAAGCCCAGCTCCTGCTTGTTTTGGGGTAGAACTCCAATAGTTGGTGAGTGAAGTTTAACACACCAACTATAGGAGCTGGGGCAGCACATATTAAACTGTTCAATTTATCTGTTAGAAGTTACAATAGTTGATTTCACTTTCTGTATTACACGTTGTGAAGCCTTAGTTAAAAGAATATCCTTAATTAAATAATAGTGAGGGATTTTAAAAGAGAGGAAGGGGAAGGGGAAGGGGAAGGAGAAGGAGAGGGGGTGGTGGGAGGGTATGGGGAGGTTTAATTAGTTTGTATCAAGAATTTAATAGCATTATATAATAGTCTTTGTCTTTGGGGGAGAAGGGAGTGGGGGTAGAGGGTGGGAAAGAGGGGAAACAAGAAAAAATATAGTTTATCAATATAAAAAGTAATAATAAATAACATATTTCATTAAGTTTATTTGTTGAGTTAAAGGTTTATTGTTATCAGTGGAGTATTACATTGCATTAAATAATAGTGTAACATATATATTATAAAATGTTACTTATATATTAATTTAAAGCCTTGTGACAAAAAAGAAAATAATAATAATAAAAATTAAATAAAACAAAAAACAATATATATATATATATACTACACACACACATATATATTTACTTTGATAAAAATTATAAATCTATAAAAATGGTAAACATACAAAGTTAATACTATCAGTTTGAGTTTTCCCCAGCATTTTTGAACAGCTTTGTAACTGTTATCTTTATTCTATTAAGTTTACTTGCTGAATTAAGGTTTACTGTTATTTGAGGAGTGTTATAACAAAGTGCTAAATAACTATATACTATACAAACATAATATTAAGATTGGAGATTGTTATCCATATATTGAGTTGATATATAGTTATTTTTAATTATAGAATGTGTACTTTGATCTTATAACTTATATACATATATACATTGTTAGTTTATAACTACTGTTAACTACTATATACAAAGTTAATAGTTTTGAGTTTTCTAAAGCATTTTTGAAATACCCTGTGTGTCATTAAGCAACATAAGTTCATTTAATACTAACAATTGTAAGTGCTAAGATCTAGCATCCTATTTCTTTGCACAAACCCAACCACAAACAAAGAAAAAGAAAGCCACCTACATCTCTTTAAACAAATTTGTATCTGTCAGACGAAACCTAAATTTATATAATCAAGGTATATTATAATATATATTGAAATTACTTCATCTAATTATGCAAACCAATATTAAAATACTATCTTACAACGTAAGAGGCCTTAACAACAATATTAAACGAAAGAAAATCTTGAATGTTTTGGCACAGCAAAAAGTCAATATAGCTCTCTTTCAAGAAACCCACTTCCATTCTTCTAATAATACATTATTAAAAGCAAAATGGATCCAACAACAACACAATGCCAAAGGATCATCAAAATCCCAGGGAGTTTTGATAATAATATCTAAATCAGTTAACTATCAACATGAATCTACTTTAATAGACCCTGTGGGAAGATTCATATTCATAAAAGGCACAATTGATAACCAACCAATAACCCTAGGCTCAATATACGCCCCAAACTCCAATCAATTAGAATTTCTTGAAGATACTCTTACTAAACTGACCACATTCCAACAGGGAGAAACAATTATAGGAGGGGACTTTAATTATGTCAGCAATTACAAGTTAGATAAATCAAACTATAAACATCTAAAAAGTGGGAAAAAACAGGACACAAAATTACCATCTATACTGAAAAAATACCACTTACTGGATATTTGGCGCACAATGCATCCAACTGAAAAAGAGTATACCTATTACTCATCTAGACACAGAACATACACAAGAATTGACTACATTTTAACAACTGAAAACATAAAAAACAATGTAATTAGTACACAAATTGGCAATATCACTACTTCAGACCACACTTGGATTTCATGCGTACTCTCTTTAAACCCCCAAACCAGGCCTGAAAGACATTGGACATTTAACAAATCACTATTACAAAAAGAACTCACCTTCAAGGAAATTGAAAAGTCTATTACAGACTAACTACAAATTAACAACTCACTGGAGATACTCCCCCACATTAGATGGGATGCTCTCAAAGCAGTCCTAAGAGGGCAATTGATATCCATTTCAGCCCATGTAAACAAAGCAAAACAACTACAAAAAAGTCAATATTGGACAATATCTCTTCTCTGGAAAAACAACACAAAAAAAACAGGAAGCAACAAGATTTACCGCAAATTATTACACGAACGCAAACTTCTAGAGATCATAGAAACTAACCAAATCCAAAAAAAATTTATTGTACCTAAAACAAAAATTTTGGTTTCATTCACATAAACAGCTAAAACTACTAGCATGAAAAGTAAAAGATAAAAAGACATCTAACATTATTAAAGCAATTCAAGACAAAAAAGGAAACATATTTCACAAATCAACAGACATTACACGTTGCTTTAAGGATTTCTCCGCTAAACTGTATACCTTATCTAACCCCCCTATTAATGAAATACAAAAATTCTTAGCTAACTCAAAGCATGTCAAACAACTAAAAGAAGAACACCGTCATCTGTTAAATAACCCAATTTCTCACATGGAATTACAATCAACCATTAAGGGTTTAAAAAACAACAAATCAGCAGGTCCCGATGGTTTCCCCCCGGAATTTTATAAAAAAATTTGCACAACCATAATCCAACCGTTAACTGAAGCATGCAATTATCTATTAAATACCAACAATCAACCCTCCTCATGGAAAGAAGTAAATATAATCGTTATTCCGAAACCAGGTAGGAACCACATTAATCCAGCTTCATACCGTCCCATTTCACTTCTCAATCAAGATTATAAATTTTTTACAGCCGTTATGACCCAACGACTCAACTCAATAATAAAAGATTATATTCATCCGGATCAGTCCGGTTTTATCACCGGGAGAGACATAACGGACAATATCCACAAAACCCTAAACATAATTTCTACTTATAAACACAAAAAATCAGATTTAATACTAGCATCATTGGACATAGAAAAAGCCTTCGATACCCTGGAAACAACATACCTACACTACTTGCTGCAACATATGAACTTCGGTCCCAGATTCTGCCAAGCCCTTCAAGTCATTTATTCACAAGCTACAGCTAAAGTACAGGTAAATAATACATCATCGTTGGAAATAAATCTTACAAGGGGAACTAGACAAGGGTGCCCACTGTCGCCACTTTTATTTGCGACAGCACTAGAGCCTTTGGCTAACGAAATACGAAATGATCCACTAATTCATGGTGTCAAAATTGCATCTAAATCATACAAACTAAGCATGTTTGCAGACGATATGCTTCTTTACATCACACAACCAGATACTTCATTACCACAGTTACAAAAAACTCTTGATGCATTTTCACATATCTCAGGCTTGACGGTCAACATACAAAAATCAATGCTTATGCTAATCAATCTCTCGCAAGCAAATAAAATCAAGCTCTCTTCAAACTTCAAATTCCAATGGAACACTAAATTTCTTCCTTATTTGGGAACTAACATCCCAGCTAATTTGGACCACCTACTGAAATATAACCATATGCAAACAATTCAAGAAATAAAGAAACTAATACAGACATGGAGTAAACAACAGCATAATTGGGACTCCAGATATCACTTGATCAAATCTTTTTTACTTCCCAAAATGATTTTTCTATTTCGCACCATCCCTGTATCGATACCACAAAAAACGCTGAGACAATGGCAAACAACCTTTAATAACATTTTATGGAATCACAAGCGACCCAGAATTGCTTTCCATATACCGCGACAATGCCCTCATAATGGAGGTTTTAAATATCCAGACATTGAATTGTATGTACTCTCAATCCACCTTTCCATCATACTACAAATTCTAAGATCTAAGGAGGAAACAATCTGGTCACAAGTATTAGAAACAGTACACTCCCCTTTGTCGATCCACAAAATATTATGGTGCAAAAAGCGCCTCAGACCTATTCAAACTGACAATAACACATTTTGGACAGGCCTATTAAAATTATGGGATCATTACAAAGACAAACTGTTCCCACCAGTGTCACGGTACTCGACTATTCTCTTCCAAGAATGGTTTCCACCAGGATGCAACTTTCTAAATAGTAAGCAATGGGCATTCTTAAGAAATATACGCCTTTTAGACATAACATCAACCATGGGCCTTGTAACAAAAACTGACCTAGAAAAGAAACCGAACACTTCCATCCCCTAGTTTACATACCTACAACTAACCAACATGATTTTAAAAATACACCTAAAAGACAACACTGGCTCCAAAAACACATTTTGAAGAACTTTTAGACACGAATATTCACCATAAAAGAGGGCTGATCTCAAAAATATATAAAATCATTATACAGCTTCACAAGCCAAAACAATATGCATATCAAAAAAACTGGCAACAGGATTGTGATTTGCAAATCTCTCAATATCAATGGAAAGAAATCTGGCCATCTCCCACTCTAAACTCAAAAGCAATAAATATAAAATTACAATCATTTAAAATTTTAACACATTGGTACCTAACCCCTAAAAAGCTATCTGTCATCACATCAAAATACTCACCCGTGTTGGAAAAAATGCGGAAGTATAGGCACATTTGCCCACCTTTGGTGGCAGTGCCCCAAAATCAAAACATTCTGGGAGGAGATATTAAAGCAAATAAAATTAATAACGAACTACGACATACCCCTGGAGCCCCAATTAATTTTTTTGAATCTATGGCAAGGGGTAAACGTGCCAATGCCTCAACGAGATTTAATTACTAATCTACTTGCCATAGCAAAATCATCAATAGCATATTTTTGGAAAAACCAGTCTCCACCATCCTTGAACCACTGGTACTCCAGATTGTGGAATCAGCTCATTATAGATAAAATAACAGACAGCTTATCAGCTAATTCCTCGACATCTAACTATTATGAAAAATGGTGGTCTTTCTTAAATTTCATTGACGAAACTGAAACACTTCCTCCCAACCATCTATACCAAGATATATTGAAAGTCTAGCACTATGAACTAAACCAACTATACCAATATACTGTGACTTATTCTTGTGGTATATGAACTACAAATTATAGTAAGCAAGTGTTTTAAATGTTTTTCTTCAAAACCTGCAAGTTTGTATAACCAATATATTACTCCATGTATTTGCAATTTAATGTTTATTGTTATTGTTTCTGTTTATAATTAATAAAAGTTGTTTATTTTAAAAAAAGTGCTGGGGGAGGATTTGTTTGACTCTTCATCTGGCGACAGAATGGACACATGGTGCCAGCAGAAGAGTAAACAGAGCCCATTGGCACTATTTCCATGGGCAAGAATGTTGTGGGAGGAAAGCCTGAAGCTCCTCTGTTCTCTACACCCCATTTGAAGCCAAGATAGAACAGCATCACTAATACGTTCTCCACCTAGATAAAAAGAAAACTTTTGAATGTTCCTTAAAGTGTTAATGGCCACAATGAATGATTCTAATTATCATTATCATGACATAGTCTTTATTTAAACAGCACCTGGTTAGCTTCAGTAAGGAAGACTGTTATTTCTGTCAACTGTGTATAAAGCAAATTATGAGAAGAAATTCTCTAGTAGTGACACATAACAGACCTGACCAAAAAAATCCTTATATCCCTCAGCGAATACTTACTGCATATTTTAAGGTGGCTGAGTCTAGTATTAATTACTTTAATATCTCACTCACCATCAAGGCTGACCTACTGATTATCATCCTTAGATACAGAGTTGGTATATTCCTAGTTATGAGCTCTGCCAGACCTCCCTCTTCACTCACAGACATTTAGCAGCAGCATCTTTCGTTGCCATGGGCGTAGCTGCTTTGATAGCTCTCAGTGTGACCCAAAACACAGCAACTGAAGAATCTGAAGTTATAAGGCTCATGATCAACTTCTGATCAGTTGCATAAATACTGCCTACAGACCACAATTACAGTTCTACACACAGTAAAGCTGATTAACTATGCTGCCTGCGAATGTCCATATTTTGCCACAATTCAGCAAATCAGAGTCATTGTGGAGACTTGTAGTGTGCAGTTATTAGCCATAGAAACAAAGGCAGGCAGGTAGAAGGTTGACAGTCTACTTAAGAAGCAGATAATGAAAAAAAATCATATAGTTAGCTGACAGGCTTCTTTTTTTAAGCATCCAAGCATCAAAACAAGGCACCAATTTTCTGTGTCCAATCCTGGAAAGTTAGCATAAATCCCAGGAGAAACAGATGAGCTACTCCTTTGCAACTAGTTGATCAAGATACACGATAAATTGCATCACATGCCCCTCAACATTTATAATAAGCATGGGCCCTCCACATGGGCTATTTTATACCCCCCAAAGCATACCCACATGGTTTATCAAAATGGTCGGCCAATCAAAGGAGACTTTAACCCTCTACAATCTTTATCAAAACATGTTTGACATCTCAGTCCATTGGGAATAGTTGCTTTCAGCGCCTCTCTGTACTTCTCTATTGTAAGAGTGGTGTATGAAGAAGAAATCCAATGTAGTGTTTTTTTAAAAAGAACTGTTACTACAAAATGGAAATCCCCAAAGGGAGGGGGAAAGGGGAATGTTGCCAATAGCAATAGAGATTGGCTCCCTTTAAAAGCTATCAGCTATAGAAATCCAATCAATATGGAGAATGCTTTTAATCTACTTTCATTGTATGTGCATCTCCTTCTGCAGTTACTTGGCAACAGGAAAAGATTATGAACTATAAGCACTTGCTCTGTTCTGCAAAAATACTACCGGAACTGGTGGTTATACAATCACCAATTTATTCCCAATTGCACTGAAAAGTCCTTGCGGTTCTAAAGAAAACAATATTAATATGATTTAAAAATACACAAAAGGTCAAGTCTCAAACACTGAAATTACAGCTTTGAATTGGTTTTTTTAGAGAAAAACAAAGCTTCACAGTAGACAAAGTGCTAACAGAAAAACACAATAGTTAATAGAAAATGAATATATTAAATAATGTTTCGCTTTCTATTTGCATTCCAAACATTCCTATCCCTAAAATGTCTTAAGGAAGTTCTTGTTGACAGAAGCTCTGTTTTAGAGACACAAAAGAAATTCCAGGTTTGTCTGCTTGACTTGAACTGCAGGGTTTTGAATTGTTTCTTTTGTACTATTGTACAGAAGAAAAACAGCCAAACCTGTCAATTACTTTTGAAGTCTGAGGGGGAGCATATATTTCTATTCTATGACTATCATCATTCCATTCCATCTTTTTTTCTGCCGTTTGTTCTCCTGTTTCTGTTGTCTTTTTTCCAACAGTCTTTCATAGAATCATAGAGTTAAATGGGGTGAGAGTTTTTGGCTTGCTGGAGAAAGAATCAGGAGGAGGGAGATGAAGCAGAAGCAAAGCAAGGATTTGTTGCAAATACTATTTAAAGAAAAAGGGATTTAAAATAGCAGAATTATTTTTCTCTTTAAAATAGTGTGTACCTATATGGATACGCACACAAGAAATTATAGTTTCATCTATCTCAGTGATTCCCAACTTTTTTGGTATAGTAACTAGAGATGGGCACGAACAGAAAAAAAACCCCGAACATGGTGTTCTTTGTTCATTGCCATCCACGAATAGGGACTCACGAGCAACCACGAACATGGCCCTGTTCACAAACTTGTTCATGGTTGGCTGTTCGTGGGGGCCAGCAGGCTCTCCTCCAGCCATCATCCAAGTCAAGATCCCTACTGCACCACTCCCAGAAACCTGACCTGAGCAGGCACCAGGAAAGGTACCAATAATAAATAATAGCTTGGCCCAGAGCCTGGCAGCAGCCCTGGAACTTGAAGGGGTAGATCCCTACCGCATCACTCCCAGAAACCTTACCTGAGCAGGCAGCAGGAAAGGTACCAATAATAAATAATATCTTGACCCAGAACCTGACAGCAGCCCTGGAAATTGAAGGGGCAGATCCCTGTCCCACCACACACAAAGAAAATTCAAGCTCCATCAAAATGCCAACAGCAGGTGTCTCTCCCTCTCCAAGACCAGAGCTGGGAGCCCCCCTCCCCCTGGTCTTTGTTCCCTTGCATCACATTTGGAGCTCCACACTTGAAAGGAAGACCTACCTATCAAGCTAAATTGGGCTTAGATTGGCATTTCCAGGGCAACAGCAGGAGTTCAGACAATCCCTGCCTAAGTTGCCAAGGGAATTGATTACAGGTGCCAGACTGTCTGGCTTGATGAACAGCAATGAATGAGGCTTGCAATGACCACCTGTTCGTTTAGAATGGGGCCTCCAAACAGCTTGTTCTTGAACAGCAGATTGGGCTGTTCATGGCTTTTTTTTTGTTTGTATTGCTGTAACCCACAAGTCCAAATTTACTTTAAATTTTGACCCATCCAGGGCTGGCCCAAGAAGGAGCCTGGTGAGTGATGCCCAGTTGAGGAAATGTGGGAAGATGTCGGCGAAGTGGAGGGTGGCAAGTGGATCAGTGCAGTATATCTCCCACAGTAGGTAGAGGGCAGTGAGACTATTTAGGGGGTGGGGAAAGAGGTTGGGCTTCTAAGGAGCAATGTCAAGGTAGAGCCTATGCTTCCACGCTCCTCTTTCTCTCCTCCTCTCAGTTTCCCATGGACTGGACAACTCCAACTACCTTCCATCCTTCCCCCTCTTCTTTCACACACTATCATAATGTTACTAGTTTCCAGGTAACCTCCCACCCATTAATGTGCAAAGGCAAGATTGTGAGATGCTAGAAAAGGAGAGGTGAGAAGCGTGCAAAGGGCTGGAGCCATCATTAGGGATAGCTGGCTTGGGGTCCACTTTCAGAGGCTTCACAACCCACTTTTGGATCCTGACACATTGGTTGGGAATAGGGTTGCCAGGTCCCTTTACCCACCCAATGCGGGGGGGGGGGAGACCTGGCACTTACCTGCACCTTCTCACTTCTCACTTGCGCACGTGTGCACTCCCAGAACACTTTCCAAGAGTGACATTATCATTTAATGATCTTTTTAAAATTAGTATTGGTTTTATGTTTTTTGTGATTTTAATGTATTTTTAATGCTGTTAGTCGCCCTGAGCCCATCTGTGGGGAGGGCAGGGTATAAATTGAATAAAATAAATAAAATGCAAGCCCCAGAAATGCTTCCGGGCGTCATGCTGGGTCAAACAGATCCAGCACGAATCCTGGGAGCATTCCTAGGTACTGCACAATGACATCACTCCCGGGAGTGATGTCATTGTACCATGCTGTGAGCAGGAGGCCCATTTCCACACCTGTTCCTCTGCTGGCCAGGTGAGGGGGGGACGCTGGGAACAGTGGTTCCCCCACTCCACCAGGGGAACAGCAACCCTACTTGAAAACATTGATCTAGTTAAAAAAGGGTTTCAAAGTCCCCCCTACATGGAGAAAGGGAAACATATGCACTTTCCAGTAGAGCCTCTTTCTGATTCTTTTTTAAACACTCACATAGATAGACACACATGTAGTGTTCTACAGCATCAGCATTATGTCTCTGGGAGATGGTTCCAGCTTTTCAAGGAACTATTTGAACCTCTGTAAGAAATACCCTTCAAAATCTCTATAGCCAAAGATCATGATTGTGATGGGAGAATTTCCCTCTTTTAAACTGCAATCGGTGTAATGTAGTCTTAACATTTACCACTTACAAGTCTCAGAATAGTTATTTTCTTTATAAGAAACAATATCAAAATAAACAGCTCTGGGCATTTTCAATGAATCTTAGGCTTTGATCCAACCATACTTACCTTAGAGTAAGCTCCACTGAATAAAATGGAGCTTACATGTTTACTATTGCACTGTCAATTAGATCAATGGTTGGATATCCTTTCACCTGTTATTTCATTCAGGCTGCTAGTATTTGTTAAAGGACTTGACTACAGTGTGTGTTTTGTCCCAACGTGACCTCTTTTTGTAAGCTGGTGTGATGAAGTTAATTACTTAGAAACCTTGACAATTCTGTTGATAAGCCTGAAAATGTTCAGAGGTCTGAATTAATTGTGATATTCATCCCAATTAATCCACTTCATCTGGCAAGCAAGCGCTTGCAGCTCTTGAGAAATCCCAATAAAGCTTCTGCTGCTAAATTTTCTTCTCTATTTCTGCTTTCCAGTCATATCCAGTATCTGTCTTCCTGCCAAGATCAAAGAAATGAACTGTACAGCCAGATATCTCTAACAGTTACAGAGAAGGAAGATTCATGACTGCAATATTATTTAGGAAACGTATGCAAGCTCTCACTTAGAAATGTAACCATACAGTCAACAAGGCAATGACCATTTCCCCAAATTAACCAATGCTTACATCATGTAATCAACTTTCAAGCATAAAATGGCACAGAGGAAAGGGAGTTTACATCATCTGGATTAAGGGCAGACTGATTTTATGATCTATGTCCCATGTAAGTTAGTGGTGGCTATATCTACTGTTTGTAAACTGGGTGACACGGTTGGTGTGGTGGTAATAGAAGTAAATACCAAATGCATATAATTTATAAAGAAGAAATTATAATGTGTTGGATTGCATTGTTACAGTACAATCCTAAACAGGTCCCCCCCCACAAGTCAGAATAAAGAGGCAGACATGAGTCTTGGGTACTAAAGGGTCACTTTTTATTTTGGCAACAACATTAAATGTAAACGAACCAAACTTGGCAAAGGCCTAACTAGCAGTACAGTTCAATTCCTGGGGTCACCCCTGGACCCTGCCTTGACCTGTCTAGGCGAGACCCGCTGCCCCGGATCTGTTTTTAAAAACCTTGAAAACTAAAACACAGTATAAAGTTCCATTGGTTTAATAAAAACTCTCTAATAATGTTTTTTAAAAGTTTTAGTTCTTAAAAATGGGCTGTACTACACATCTCACTGCCTTTATGTATGCCAGCCACTGAAATAAGGTTGTTGCTGAGGGAATCTGAAAGGTTCTGTTATCATAGGAACCTGTCATACTATGGCTGCTATACAGGTTGTTCCTTGGGGATATTTGCTTGATAGTTTCTGAGATGGGCATTGATAGAAGCAGTAAATCGTAAGTCAGAAGACAGCTTTGGGACCTGGCTATTGGATTATTAGGAGAAAAGGCTTTTGTGTAGGTGAAAGAATATAAGTAAATATGATGAATACAAGAGCATTTCCACATGGATGATTTTAATCTTTTTTCTACAAGCATCTGTCTAAAAGAACTTGGCCCCAGAGATGCATCTGTATTTAACAGTCTGAATAGAATAAATCTTGATTCTATTGAAAATGTAGATAGAAATGTATTTGTCAGGGAGTTAACCCAACTCAGTGTAGTCTAGAGGGTTCCCATGAGCAAAAAGACAGTCTCAATCTTATCTTCAATATGTTTATTCAAAAGTAGGTCCTGCTTATATCAATGGGATACAATCAAACTATATGTTACATGAAGTTCCATTTATCCTCTGTGTCTTTTTGTAAATCAGCATTCATCTGGTGAGGCTGTGAAAAAGGGGAAGTTGAAGAGAGTCTCTTTATCTTAAATTAATCTCATCCTTTCTTCGAGGAACTCAGGGCAGCATACATGTTCTCCCAACCATAATTTTTTCACCACCACTACCCTGTGAAATAGGCTAGGCAAAAGGAAAGTTATTTGCCTAAGGACACCCAGGGAGCTTCATAAGAGAGTACGGGTTTGAGCTTGGATGCCAGTTTGGCATTCTAACAACTATACAACACTGGAACTTGCTCTCTCTTTAAAAAAAATCCATAAATATGTAACAAGTACAAAATTAATGTTATACTGGATTTGAGAAATAATTTGATGTATTTAACCAATATAATATCAATGAGAAAATTTAGAACAAAAAAGGGAAAGGGGAAAGAAAAGAAAATGTAAAAGCCGAGGAAAAGGCTTGAGAAGAGTGGGATATAATACTACTACCTATGATAGTATGCACACTCATTATTATTCAATCTATCTAATTCAGCCGTATCTGAAGATACTTAAATCTGGAAACTGGAGCCACAAACAAATAAGGTATATCTTTCTAAAAACCTGAGAAAAGCCTAGGTTTGCTGAAAAATCTGAAATCTAAGGGGAAAATTTATGGGGGTGTTACCCTCCCCATGTTAAAAGGAGTGCCTGTAGTTTTAATAAAACAGGCATTGCCTGTTGCTAGGCAACCTCAACAGTATTCAAGCCTTGGTTTTCCTGGAAAAGGCAGGCAGCTAGAGATAGGCCCTTCCTAGTATTGTTTTGGCGTTTGAGAGAGGATTCATCGGTGCAAGGCCTGTCCCACTGGATGACTTGCTACCATGTGACTTACATTATACACCTAGGCCCAACTGCTTCCTTCTGTTAAATAGCAGCCACCACATAAAAGCCAAGGTAGTGGTTAGAGTTTCAGAATAGACTTCCCACTCTGCTGTGGAAGATTGTTGGGTGACTTTGGGCAAGTCACACACACACTCATAGGAGAGAAGAATGATGTAATCTGCATTCATATATAAATGAAGTAAATAAATAATAAATATAGCTGAAGATGAAGGTAGAGAAAATGTAGATTGGTTGGGTGGGGGAGAAAAGGAAGCAGGGAAAGGTGAGGACATGGGGCTGCCAGGAGGAAAGAAAGAGTGTGGGAGTGGTTACAATGGGAAGTGAAGTACCATCCACAAGTCCTTGAGAGTTCTCCACTGTGTAACTGGACTAGTCTCAGACAGTACTGTGCAGCTTGGCCCGTTTTCTTTTCTTTTTTTCTAAAATTTTCTTTATTTAAATTATAAACTACACACCACAAGACCATTTTCCTAAGGAGAG
Source organism: Eublepharis macularius (assembly GCF_028583425.1). Taxonomy (NCBI): domain Eukaryota; kingdom Metazoa; phylum Chordata; class Lepidosauria; order Squamata; family Eublepharidae; genus Eublepharis; species Eublepharis macularius. The sequence continues at coordinate 78,037,572 of NC_072792.1, read as the reverse complement.
GCTGGCTGTTGGAGGGAAGACTGAAGAGGATTGGCAGGAGGGACTTTCAGGGAAATGAACAAGGGAATAGTGGAGGAGGGGAAAATGAGATGTCCTCCACAAGTTTCCTGAAATATAAGGCAATTTAGTTGACTATCCATCGTTTAATGTATGTGGGATATAAATAAAGGGCACACTTCCCTTTCCCCTTGACTATATCTTCTTCAGTTACTGCCACCACTATACTGATTTTTCAGGCTTTCCTTTCACCAGCAGATTAGCCCTGGTGATCCTCTGAGTACATACTGAGTGCCAGCATGAACAATCATCAGGGCACATGTGTATTTATTCACCTTTAGCTGTTGCTAAACCCTGACCCATTCTCTCCCGAACAGTGGAATCTGCTTAAACCCTTAAGTCATTTTAATCATGAATAATCCTAAAAAATGATTTCCCATTTACAGTTGATACTCATGTTACCTGGCTGGCATGAGAATTAATGCTATGTTATATCTTTTTGTACTGTTGAGGTAAACTAAGAAGCAGTCTACCTTGCAGCTCCTCTAGGGTTGTCAGGTACCTCCGGACAAATGGCAGGGGACAACTGCAGGGATGGGGGGTGGGACTTACCAGCTGCATGGTGCACTTGTTGGTGACATAATGATGCCATCAGCAACATGCTGATGTCACATCTAGAAGTGACATCATTATGTCACTGCCCCACCAGAACTGCCTTGGCATTTGGGTGAAAACTCCATAGCTTTTGCCCAAATACTAGTATTTCATAAGGAGAGGTGATGGCATCACTTCTGGGTACACAGGAAGTGATGTAAGCATGTCACCAGTGATGTTATTACATTGCCAGCAAGTGCATCCTGCAGCTGATAAGTCCCCCCACTTCTTGCCATTTCTTCCTCCACCAACCAGCTGAGTGGCAGCAGGGGACATGGGCTGGGGGCAGGGGGCTAGCAACCCTAGGCTCCTCCCACATTAGTATCAGTCTTGGGAAAACTTGATGTTTTAATGTAGTGTGGGTATGAGCTGCAGCATCAGCATAATTTGCATGATCTATTTCTGGGCTACTTAACAGACAGGAGATGAGCACTCCTATTTCATGTTGCTGTCCCCATATTAGCATTACAACAAGTATACCAGATCCTAGTATAGCATCTATATTTAGTTACCCACCAAATTTAAAAGATACAGAAAGGCTACTGGATAGTCTCATGTACCTGAGTGATGTGCAAATGCATTTTTTTTTATTTGAGTTTGATGCGGAAGAGACAAAAAGGATGAGGCACCTGACACACACAACTCCTGACATCATTCCCTATATTTCATTTCATTGAAATGTCTTTCTTGTTTTCTTGAAGGATCTTAAACAATCTTTCAGTCCCATGACATGGGGGTAATCAATATGGTATCAATATATGTGGAACTCAGGGCCAAGCTACACATGACGAATGACACTTGAATGGCAAGTGGATTGAGTGGAGGGCAAGTGAACAGGGAGAAATACACTTGCTGTTCAAGTGTCATTCGTCATGTGTAGCTTGGCCCTCAGTGAGTTAGGGGGAATAACTCAGGGACACAGAGGGAATAGCTACAGGAAGTGACTCAGCTGAGACACCGAGAGAGAGAGAGAGAGAGAGAGAGAGAGAGAAGCAAATTTGTGTAATAAAGATTTTTCCTTATTTTTCTTTATTCCTACCTGTCAATTAATTACTACTCCACTTGCTTTGATAGACTCCTTCAGTATTACAGGACAAGAAAGGAAAAGAAACCCTTTCCTTGTGTTACTATTGATGCCTTTTCTGTATAAGGGAGATGTTACAGAAAGAGATACACAGCTGTGCAGGAAAAGGAACAGAATGCAACTCATTGATCAGTAAAAGGGGAGCTGGAGAAACCTGAGGCTTTAAATGCTACAACTTGTAAGCCTACATCCAGCCCCAGCAAGGCCTGTTCCCATCCTACCTTTTGCCATTGTATTGCCCTATTAACCACATTGAAATTTCAGCACAATTTCTACATATTTCACTTAAAAACAAATGCTCAAATAAATGTGCAGAGTTACCATCAAGTGACAGAATAATCTGAAATGTAACAAACAATAGTACTTCAGTTTGCACAGGAGCCATTGAAGGCTACCCCAGCAGCATTCCTGCACTCTGCATCAGGCTGATTTTTGTCCCAAATGGGCCTGATTCAGCCCCAAACAGGCCAAAATCGGCCTGCTGCGGAGTGCAGGAGCATTCCACGGCCTGCCGCACTGCCCCAGCAGTGCTCCTGCATTCCACAACAGATCAAATTCAGCCCCAAACAGGTCTGACTCGGCCCAAAATGGGCCAAAATTGGCCTGCTGCAGACCACAGGAGCACTCCCAGGGGCAGCATGTGTCTTGCACAATGACATCACTTCCCAAAAGTGATGTCATTGCACAGCTTGTGAACGCACATGTGCACTTTGCACACACGCAAAGATTTCTAAAAAGGTAAGTGCCAGGTCTCCAGCCTCCTGCCCAGAGAGTAAGGGGACCTGGCAACCCTAAATAGAGCACAGCACATTAAAGTAACTTTAAATAATAACTGAATAGTCCAACCACCATCTGACATGCTTCCAAGGATGGTAAATGGTAGTAGTAAGCAAAGCAAGGAACAGAAGGTAAGAAAAGACCGCTTCAAAAATCAAATTTCAACATATTCTTGATATTTTCAAAGGAATCACGTATCCGAAGGGGATAAAAAACATACTTTAATTTCCTCGGAGAAAGCAAAAGGAGCCACCGACATTTCATTAACATGTTGTCACTGAAATTAGCTTTTATGTGTTTCAAATGTCTACAGCATATCTGAATTCTACCTCTACCTTAACATTTATTTTATATTTGTGGTAGCAAGACACAAGAAATTTATACATTTTCATAGGCACCAGCTTCATATCATTTAACCATTACTCAGACTCCCTTCAAGACATATGGCTTATTGATGATTGCAGCCAAACAAAGAAAACAGAAAAATGGAACAAGCTACTTCTGGTGAATTACTGGGGTAAAATACACTCAGAACTAATTTAGCAAGAAAAGAATTAATGAATGCCCAAATTGGAACTAGTAACTTTCAAAAGGTTAATTTAAGTACTAGGTTGGTAAGGAAAACTAAATATTAATTGATTTTTATATTGCTCTTTACTCACACCCTGCTTTCTGTGGTTTCTGTAGGCTCTGGTATATCTTAGGAATGATCTTGAGTCTGATTAAGGAGTGAATGAAGAGAGTTTATCCAAGAACTAAAACTTTGATAAAAAGCAGAGACACAGAAGAGATACTACCTACCTTAGTAAACTGGGAGAGAGGGACTTCCAGGAAGAAGCAGGAAGTGGCCTAAGAATATCAATCTGGAGACATGCAAGAAGGACAGAGGAGAGGGGGAAAGAAGGATCTTATTTTGCTGTCTATCTGTCAGATTTGCTGCCCCCTGCAGGTATTCTGGGTCTTCTGCCTTCTCTGTACACAAGACATTGTATTTCCAACAGTTTCCACTGCTTCATCATTGTGAAAGTAAAGTACCAAAAGAATATAGGTACAAAAAAAATTTAGATGCATTCATATCTATGTACTTAAATAGACCAGGTCTCTGGGGAGGCAGCATATAAATTCTCTAAACCAATAGAATATATTGCTACAAGTGAAACCTCAGTACCTATTAAAATTCTGTCAATATCCTTAAGAATACAATAATAAGGCCATTTTTGAAACAGTTTAGGATGGCACTAATCCACACCACCAATTAAATGTGGAGATATATTGCATGATACCTCACTGATGTCACATCTGTATAAACCACTGGCATTTCTGTGCTGGCACAGGAGCCTGAACTGGGCATTCCAAAGGAGTGAAACTCTTTCACTGAACTCAATGGTAATGAAAAATAAATATCCCTTCACATACTTCCTTCCATGGTGCAACTTAGGGTACTACATCTGTAGCTAATCGCTGTGCCCCCCCCCCCCAGTTCGATACAAACTCAAACCAGGAAACCCATATCTCAGGTGGTAGCGCATGTGTCATGGCTTCATGGCATATATACTTAGAATGCACTCAAGGTGTCATTGATTGTGGGACCTCTAGAGAAAGAGCATTTTGTAGAAACACTCAAGAATGAAGATAAACATTGTTTCAGAGCTAATACAGTTCTGTTCATAATCCTTACAAGTATTCCACTTCGGACCATAAACACCAACCCAAGATCCTCCACTACCTCTGCACAGGACTTGGCTGCAATCTTGTCTCTCAAGCAGATAAATGCAACTCAAGTGATTGATATAATTTATCAGCTTTATAATCTGCGTACATCAGTAAAGCCTCTGATTGGCTGGGCTGGTGTAGTGGCACAGAATGTGCAGTTGCTCAGGGAGGCTTCCTTCTCCAAAGGAATGGGAATTTGGGATTAAAACCTCCACAGTAGGTAGGCTAAGGACTGGGAAATAGCCCCTAGGATATAGAGCCACTAAGGGTCAGGGAGAAGCTAAAATAAGGGTACAAGAGTACAGTGAGAAAGTGGAACTTGAGGGCAAAGAAATGGTAGAGGAGAGAAGAAGCTGAAGCAAGAAGGGGGCTAAAGAGAGAGTAGATCGTGAAGAAGCTTCACAGTTGTTCATTTAAAGCTACAAAACCGTAATCTCCAAAGTGGCATCAATAGGAGCTATGGCACCTATCAATGGGCTTCCTGGTTCCCATTTGCTTCTTTGATAAAGTGTATTACCACAATAACCAGATTGGCAAAGAGCCACTTCTCATTAGAGTAGGAGGTGCATCATAAAAACCTGGGAGGCGTTACTTTTGTGTCTGTCAAGAGCACCCATTCAGAAAAAGCTGCTTAAATTCATTGTAAGAAGATGCTTTCTCAGCATTCCGTGATTGGCCCTGGGGGGGGGGGCGGGGAGATCCTGATGGGCAAGAGAAATGAGTCAGAAGTGAAGCCACCACAACTCCAACCGGAAACCGACCTTGCAAGGGGGGGAGATTTATATCAGTAAGAGAGCCTAAAGAATTAATCCATGCTCCAGAGCTAATGAAATCTAACCATTAGCTAGGGAGCCAGAATAAGGCAAGAAAGGATTCTCTGGGGCAATGAGGGAATAGTTGCCCCTCTGTGGAATAACTGACCTCTCTAGGTTCCACAGGGCATACAAGGCAGAACTGTTTCAGCAGTCTTTAACCAGGTCTTTAACCAGCTGTGATGTATCATGGTTGAGTTACTATTTGTGGCCCCCCACCCTTAATTGTGGGGGGGGGGTTAGTTTTTAATATATAATATTTATTGTGATTTTAATGTCGTAAACCAATTTGAGCTTCATTTCAAGGGGGTCTAAAAATCAGGAAAATGAAATAAATCAATTGAATGAGGTTATTGAGGAAGAAGGCAGTCTTGGCCAGGGGGCAGGTAACAAATAAAAGAGGCTTTAGCAAGATGGGAGGGGCTCACAGTCAATAACCTCAACAGGCTGTTTTATTTTGGGTGGAAGATCTTTGCAGTAAACAGAGTTGGCCTGTGAATTAAACAGTGCTACAACTACACCTAGTGGCCTGTGGTTATTGCAGCAACAAAAGGTGAGAGCATGAAGAAAGAGACACTCCCAAGCCTTCTACATCCCTCACTACTCACAGGTATCAATAACCTATGGCAGTTATTTGGGCTTGGCAAGTCCAAAAGTCCTCACAGGCTCAACAAGATTGGGAAAAATTCTGACAGTTGTGTCTTCTATGTCCACTGAAACCAGGGGTGATATTGTAATACATATTTTGGGGCCCTGGACAAATGTCAAGAACGCCCTTCCAGACTTCCTTTACTGTTTTCCACAAACAAACTAGAAAACCTGATAGTCTCCACAACTGTCACAAGCTCAGTTCTCTTAGACTATGTTTTTGATGTTTGATGCAGTTGTTGCAAAAATTCTGGATGAAGGGAGGTGAGGAAGGGTCCAACTTTTCTTAAGAATAATAGGGTTTTTTTTAAAAAAAATAAGATACTTAAATGTGCAAAAAAGTTTAAATTTGCACTACATTTGGATCTACAGTACAATACACTACTGTGTATTTCAAGGATTTTGTAGTCTATTTAAATGCTCAACTTTATTTGAATGCACTTTTCCGTGTGATTTAATTAGCTATATTCGTACTGATCTATTTTAAGTGGATACTCATGATGCATGACATGTCCTTTCAAGTAGGTGTACAATTATTGTGGAAATGAATGTAATAGTAGAATCCACTAGCCCAAGGCAATTACAATTACAAGAAATGCTTGTTTAGTTAAAGGTCACAATCTGATGCCTGTAATACTCTTGTCACTGTACAAGTTCAGACAATTAAGGCACATTTTTAACAACCATGATTTAACATGTATTGTCGAAGGCTTTCCCGGCCGGAGAACGATGGTTGTTGGGGGTTTTCCGGGCTGTATTGCCGTGGTCTTGGCATTGTAGTTCCTGACGTTTCGCCAGCAGCTGTGGCTGGCATCTTCAGAGGTGTAGCACCAAAAGATAGAGATCTCTCAGTGTCACAGTGTGAAAAAGATGTAGGTCATTTGTATCTACTCAGGAGGGGTGGGGTTGAGCTGAGTCATTCTGTAAGAGTTTCCCAGGGTGTGGAATGCTAATGGCGGGAGGCTTCACTGAATCCTGAGGAGGTTCTTTTGCATATGGATTGGTGCTTGATGTGCTAATCTTCTCTGCAGGGCTATTGTCGGGTGTGGAGTGTTTTGTTGGCCTGGTGTTTTTCAGAACTGGAGCCCATGCTCTGTTCATTCTTAAGGTTTCTTCTTTCCTGTTGAAGTTTTGCTTATGCTTGTGAATTTCAATGGCTTCCCTGTGCAGTCTGACAAAGTAGTTGGAAGTGTTGTCCAGTATTTTGGTGTCCTGGAATAAGATACTGTGCCCTGTTTGAGTTAGGCTATGTTCAGCCACTGCTGATTTTTCAGGCTGTCCAAGTCTGCAGTGTCTTTCATGTTCTTTTATCCTTGTCTGGATGCTACGCTTTGTGGTCCCGATGTAAACTTGTCCACAGCTGCAGGGTATACGGTATACTCCTGAGGGAAAACTCTCATTCCTGGATACCTTGGTCATCCGCAAAGCAAACTTTCAGTTAGGTCACAAGGTCTACAGGAAACCAACTCACACTGATCGTTACTTACACAAAAACTCCAATCACCACCCCCGACAGAAAAGAGGCATAATGAAAACATTAGTGGATCGTGCAAGACGGATATGTGAGCCGCGCTTTCTCAATGAGGAAATTAATCATCTAAACCACGCACTTCAGGCAAATGGCTACTCCAGAAATGAAATCCGAAGAGCAATCAAACCCAGGATGAATCAAACAACCAAGGAAAAACAGTCACCTACAGGAAAAGTGTTTTTGCCATATATCAAAGGAATTACTGATCAGATGGGAAAGCTTATGGAAAAGCATAACCTTCAAGCAGTATTCAGACCCACCCGAAAAATACAACAGATGCTACGATCAGCAAAAGACAGCAGAGACCCCCTCACCTCTGCAGGAGTATACCGTATACCCTGCAGCTGTGGACAAGTTTACATCGGGACCACAAAGCGTAGCATCCAGACAAGGATAAAAGAACATGAAAGACACTGCAGACTTGGACAGCCTGAAAAATCAGCAGTGGCTGAACATAGCCTAACTCAAACAGGGCACAGTATCTTATTCCAGGACACCAAAATACTGGACAACACTTCCAACTACTTTGTCAGACTGCACAGGGAAGCCATTGAAATTCACAAGCATAAGCAAAACTTCAACAGGAAAGAAGAAACCTTAAGAATGAACAGAGCATGGGCTCCAGTTCTGAAAAACACCAGGCCAACAAAACACTCCACACCCGACAATAGCCCTGCAGAGAAGATTAGCACATCAAGCACCAATCCATATGCAAAAGAACCTCCTCAGGATTCAGTGAAGCCTCCCGCCATTAGCATTCCACACCCTGGGAAACTCTTACAGAATGACTCAGCTCAACCCCACCCCTCCTGAGTAGATACAAATGACCTACATCTTTTTCACACTGTGACACTGAGAGATCTCTATCTTTTGGTGCTACACCTCTGAAGATGCCAGCCACAGCTGCTGGCGAAACGTCAGGAACTACAATGCCAAGACCACGGCAATACAGCCCGGAAAACCCCCAACAACCATCATGATTTAACAGTTTAACTTAAGAAGCAAGCTAAAAACAGATGGATAATTCCCATGTGCTTTTTGTTGTTGTTGTTGTTGTACATACTGAGGCTTTCTAATGTTCACCACGATAAATGAAAATGGGTGTTTAAACACCCATTTTCAATCCAAGTTTATTTTTATTATATTGCCTTTAGCATTTTTGTTAGATTTTAAGGAGCTAGAAATAATAAAATAACTACAACAGTTTGAAGCTTTGCTTTGAAAATATGTTAATCTTTATATTAATGAATTAGTAACTTTTGGCTATCTGGAGAAATCTTCTAGGGAATTAGATGTGGAAATGTTCATTAATTTAATAATTGCAGCAAAATAGAGATTGCCATATTATGAAAATATTTAAATATGTAGACAATGATGTAAAGATGATATCAATCTCCTGTTTTCTCAGTACTATGGTTTTATGACTGCTGAATATGGGTATATGTAACATGTAATTTTTGTTTAGTATTTTTAATATGAGATTTAATAAACCATTTTAAAAAGAACATGCAATCATTCCCATACTTTCCCTCTACAACTCCTTGATTAATCATGACAGATCTACTGTAGCTTATTACCCTAGCATCTTTCCTCTAGATAAAAGGCTTAATTTTTTTCAGCAAAATTCAAGTTCAGTCAATTAAATACTATTGCCCTTCTTTCTCTATCCATCCACTGACTTCTAGTGACCTGGTTCTGGAAGCCAAAATGCATTGCCAGGAACTAGTCTTCCAGTTCATGTTGTAACACATTACAGATGCACTGGATGTAATATAATTAGTCACTTATCTATTTACTGCCAGCAAGCTGAAGTTGTCAAACATTTGGTGCTGAAAAAGTATAGTACATAATTCTTAGAGAATCACAACACAGCACAATGGTTATGTTTATGATTATTTTACATCTAAAACTTAGGGCAATTATTATACGCCAATGTTAATATCCCTTTACTATTGCCTTTTTCTAAGCTTCCTGGTATATTAAAATATACATGGATTCATGGACTGTGAAATTTAGTACATAATGCTTATTTACTTAAAATATATACTGCTCTACTGTAAAACTCTCAAAATAGCTCACAACAGTAATTAAAACAATAAATGTTTATCAAATATACAACATATTTAATGAAACCAGAAGACAGTAAAGCTCACAGCAGAAAACAATGGCAGGCAGAACAAAGATAAGCCATATTCAGATATCACAAAAAAAATCTGGCCATGGTTTAAGAAGATACAGAGAGCCCTGTTGGATCACATGAACTCATGAAGCTGCCTTATACTGAATCAGATCATTGGTTCATCATAGGGCTGTGCGATTCAGTATTCTGATTTGGAATAAACACCCAAATCAGGCTAAATCTGTAAAGATTCGGGATTTCCCAATCAGCCCCAGCATTGCGGGCCCGATTCAGAAATACTGAATCAAAGCTTTCAGAAGTAATTCGGATCACTTCAAGAAGCTTCAGGTCAAGGGGGAGCAGAGAAACGGGCACTTCCTGTGGGGCTTGCTTCAGTTGACAGGTGAAGCTTCCCTGTCTGTCAGCTGAAGCAAGTTTAAAGAACTTGTTTCCATGTCGCTCACTTGTGAGTGACAAGAAAACAGGTGCTTCCCCTGGGGTGCTGCTTCAACTGACAGGTGGAGCTTCCCCACCTGCCAGCTGAAGCAAGTTTAAAGTGCCTGTTTCCGCGTCACTCACTTGCAAGTGGCATGGAAACAGGTGCTTCCCCTGAATGCTACTTCAGCTGATGGGCGGTGCTTCTCCACCTGTCAGCTGAAGCAAGTTTAAAGCGCCCATTTCTGTGTCAATTGCTTGTGAGCAGCATGGAAACTGGCACTTCCCCCTGGGGCATTACTTCAGCTGACAGATGGGGATTCCCCGCCTGTCAGCTGAAGCACATCAGGTGAAACCAGCATGGGGCATTTGAAAGTCTCTCATTTCCTGCCACTCTGAATGGCATGAGAAGGGTGACTTTAAGCTTCAGTGTGCTCTAAATCTTTATGGAGCATATCGAAACTTTTAAACACCTGCATCCCGAAGCAGCTTGCTGCTTCGGGATTTGGGTCATTCCGGATTGTTTTCCTGCTTCAGTTAAACCTGAAGTGGGAAACCTGAATATTTTTCGGGTGCACACCCCTAGTTCATCAAGGTCACTACTGTTTACTCAGACTGATAGTGTCCCTCTCAAGTCTCAGGCAGAGGTCTTTCACATTGCCTATTACTTGAGCCTTTTAACTGGTGATTATGGGGGTTGAACCTGGGATCCTCTGCATGCCAAGCAGATTATCTACTGTTAGAGTTACTCCCACCCATGGGGGGCATTACTTAAAATGGGCAGATGGAAACTAAAAGTCTCTTTGACTGTTTAAAGCAACTTACTTCCCACTAAACAGTGATGCCATGTGCAGAATGGTCAGTCTCATCAATGATCATTCTGTATAGGTACCAGTCTTCTGACTGAAAAGAAATCATAAGTTTATTTACTCCAAGTCCTGGTGAAAACTTTGTATCACAGTCAATGATCACTCAATGCTGTATTTTAAGAACTTTATTTAAAATAACTAACTATCATTGAGCAGATTAAATAAACAAGAACCACAATTATGCTGGAAACACTAGAATAATGAGATTATAAATAACATGAGCTTATAAATAAAAAGTATGCAAGGCATCACTTATCCTACCTAGCCTGCATTTAAAAGGCTGAAAACTATGTTAGTCAGAACAATAAAAAAATGTATTTTTTTAAGGTTTACCCAAAAACCTAAAACCAAACTCTGAACTTTGTCCCAAGCATTGGTTTAAACTTAAAATTTACAACACTACCACTGAGCCACATCCCCTCCCCTCAATAGTGATCCATCTACTCCTGCATCCTTTATCACAAAGTGGCCAACTAGTTGTTCTGGAGAGCTAACAGACAAGACCCCTGCCTCTGGATGCGAAGGTTCCTTTTAATCACTATAGCAAATAGCCAAAATCCCCATAAGCTAGGATTTTAAATTGAAAAAACCAACTCCATTTTGTCTATATTTAATAGTCACCCCAAATTAGAGCCTGATTCTGGCTTCCAAAAATAAACAGTTTTCCATTACACTCCACAGAAGCGAGGAGGATGGCAGGAACTAGGCAGGATAGCTCACGAACATCACTGAGAGCGGTTTGTTTAACGTCTGACAACAATTAGTGGTCCTGCTGATTCCCCTCATTCTTAAGACCAACTACAGTAGTTTCTAATGAAATCTTGCTGCTTGATCATTTCCAAAACAGTCATACCTCTAAGTTTTCATTTGTCACCATAGCAGTAGGGCATAGGAGGGGGGATCTCAAGCCTGTCATCTCTCAGGGAGGGGAAAAAAAGCTTTTCACAAGAGCTGAAAAAGGAACTAAAAATAAAACAACTGAAAGCAATTATTTAATGCAAGTTTTCTAGTCATTAGCTTCCAAAGCTGCAGAAATCTGTTATTTTCTAATTCTTGGAAATCTTATGGCAGCTTGGATATATTTCACTGCTTTTCTTACTGGACCATTCCCATGACCGAAAGTTTTTAAAATCAGTTCGAAACTAATCTTCCTGCCAGCATTTCACATTATCTTCCAGTTCACTTGCAGACTTACAATATGAATGTGTAACCTGCCATATAACCTAGGCACTTAGGAAAGCATGACTCTACTTTCTCTATATAAGGTCTGTTAAAATGCCTTTCATACCTATGAAGAACATTGTCTGAAGGTGCTCAAAGAGACATTTGAATATAGAGGCCTTAGGCATCTTGTTAAATGTTTTAAACTGTCAGATCTCATCTTGAGTTAGAGGATTGATTTCTTATCACCAGTCACACTGTATTAAACTTTTAAAAGGTTAAGCAGATGAGCTGAATAGTTTTAACTAGATGAGACATACTTCAGATGATTATGCCCTCATCAGAAAGCAAGAGAGCATAATACTGTCATTCATTCATCAACAGGTTGGAAAGGAATACAATAACACATATTTTAAATACAATTTGCTTGATTGGCTTCAGAGTTTCTGAAATAGATTATGAGCAGATTACATTCATTTTGTAACATCATTAAATGTCAGCAACCTTATATGGTCTTTGTGACAGGCAATAAATGAATAGAATAATATAAAGAAATTCTGAGCTGTAGATAAAGCACCTTATAAATGGGCTTTGCAAAAACAAAACTGAAAGATGAACTGAAGGTCTTTATCATGTCCTCCCTCAGAGATTGGTCTCTATGGTTATGATACTAAGAGCTCCTCATATAATAGCCAATGGCTGTTTGTTTCCATGGAAACAAAAGATAGTCCCTTCATGTCAACATATATATTTAGGACTTAAACAAGAAACTATAAAGAAAAAAAAACCTTCCAAAAATGCCACCAAGCACCCTAGTCCAGAACAGATTACTTAGAAGCAAACCTCAGGGAGTTTCAGTGGAATATATTTCCAGGTAAGGCAAGCCGTCATAAATACTTTTGTAGGAATTACACCAAAGATGTTTTAGTCTACCGGATTGACAAAACTCCAATTTACAGGAGAGAACTTCTTAATTTTGTATCACAGAAGAATGAAATCCAATAACTACAAGACACACCATAGTCTCTTTTATGCTGTAGATTCTTGGGATTCCTTGTAAACCCACACTGTTGACTGCTTTGCTTCCTAAAGAGGATTAAACTACTTAATATGGGGAAAAGACACTATGAAAAGGGGTGGATAAGACCTATAAACATAAAGAAGGGAGGCTCTCTCTCAATCACTGTAGTCTTTTTCTAGTGAAAATTAATTAGGCTTAGGGAGGGGCTGTGGCTCACAGGGATGTGTGTTGAAAAAAAAATTGCATTTCAGTTTTAGAGCCGGGATTTCCAAAGGAACTATGTCCTGTTATTGCATTTTTCCAGGCAGGGCATTGCAAGCACAGATCTAATCCATTTGTTTTTTTCATTATCATGATTATTGGCCCTATTCTTTGCAACGAGGGCTTCCAGTCTCTTTGGGAAGGCTATTTTTACACTCAATTTCAAGAAAATTGTACAGAACACAATCTTCTTTCTAAACCATAGAACCACCAAGTTTTTCCTGTTACACTACACACAAAACAATCCCTGAAGATGGCACATGTCAGCAAATACACACTATACGGTGGGAAACTGGCAGGCAAAGGGGTAGTAGGCAGCAGAGACATTAAAAACAATCCTGCTTTATGTTCCCTTCTTTTTCTTCTATCCAATCCAATCCTAGCCATTTAATCGTGTCCGATCCTTGGCTACTCTGTAGATCGTATCCCTCCAGGCCTTTCTATCTCTGACTGCTTCTTTCAATTCCTTCATGTTCAATCCAGTGTCTTTCATGATAGTATCCAGCCAGCGGGTTTTTGGTCTTCCTCTCTTCCTCATTCCACTCACCATTCCTAGCATCATTGATGTTTCTAGTGAGTTGGCCCACATTACATGCCCGAAATAGCTGAGCTTCTGCTTTGTAATCTCCCCCTCCAGAGACATGTCAGGTTTTATGCGTTCCAAGACAGCTTGGTTTGTTTCTTTTGCTGTCCAAGGGATCCTCAGGAGTCGTCTCCAACACCACAGTTTGAATGAGTCAATTTTTCTCCTGTCCATTTTTGTTAAGGTCCATGTCTCACATCCGTAGGTTGTTATAGGAAACACAATGGCTGTGACCAGTCGGTGCTTGGTGCTTATTGTGACATCTTTGCATTTCCAGATTGAATCCATGCTGACCATTGCTGAGCGTCCAAGTGTGATTCACCGTTTTACTTCAGGTGTCCAGTCACCCCTGTTATTGATTTGTGAACCTAGGAAGACAAAGTTGTCAACCACGTCGATCTCATCATTGTTTATCTTGATATGGACTCGTTTGTTAGTGTTGATCATGATCTTTGGTTTTTTGATGTTCAGCTGAAGCCCCAATACTTCACTTGTTGTCTTTAGTTTCATAATCAAAGTCTTCAGAACTTTAACCTTCTCTGCTAGCAGTGTAGTGTCATCTGCATATCGCAGGTTGCTGATTGTTCTGCCACCAACCTTTACCCCAATGTTCATCTCATTCAGGTTGAGCTTCCTCATGATTACTTCTGCGTATAAGTTGAAGAGGAATGGGGAGAGAACACAGCCTTGTCTGGTGCCTTTTCTGATCTTAAACCAATCTGTGTCTCCATATCTAGTTCGTACTGTCGCTTCTTGGTCAGTGTACAGTGATCTTATCAGTCTGATGATATGGGCTGGTACTCCAATCTGCTTCAATGCAAGCCAGAGCTTGCTATGATTGACACAATCGAAGGCTTTGGCATAGTCAATAAAGCAATAAAGCAAATATAGAGGTCTTTGTGATATTCTTTTGATTTCTCCATTCTTTTTCTAAAGTACTAATAAATTATTATCTTTGCGTTTTGCTATTTTTTGTTTCTGTTTCTGTTTCTCTGTTCTTTGCCATTTTGTTTCCATATGAGGGGATGTTCTCACATTAATTGTCACCAATCTCCATCACCCAAGTGCAGGCAGGCAGGTGGGCAGGCAAGCAGTATGATTGTCTAAACTCCCCCACCTCCTGTCTAAACAGAGCTGTGTTCTTCCTGTGTGGGCAGGAAAGATTGTTTTTGAAAGGGCTGAGTAGCCAAATGGCTTGCAAGATAGAGAGGAAGAGATCCTGAGATCCTAAAAATGTCTACTTAAATGTAAGTCTCATGTTACTCAATAGCTTTAGAATATCAGCTTATGACTGACATCTGCACATTCTCTCTTCCAAATGTTTCCAAAGATGATAGGAGGGTCTCCCCTTGTGAAGACCTGCATGGCATAGAGACAATGCAATTGCAAAAGTGATGGGGGGGGGGAAATACCTCATATGTAGGGGTGTGTGCTTCAGGTTTCTGATTTGTGTTTTTAACCCAAATTGGGCCCTTGGAAAGATCCAGGGTTCTCGAATCGGTGCCAGCATTTCTGAGCCGATTTGGGAATCCTGAAGCAAAGCTTCCCAAAGCAATTTGTATCACTTCAGGAAGTTTTGGGGAAGGAGCAACACTTTTCTTGCCACTTGAAAGTGGCAAGAAAAGTGTTCCTTTCAAACACCTGCCATTTAAAGCTGATGGGAGGGGGGGTCCCCCATCAGCTGAAAAAAGCTGCTGGGATTTGAAAGCAGAAACACTTTTCTTGTGCAGCAAAAAAGTGTTGCTGCTTGAGGGGAGGGGGAGGAGGGACTCCCTCCTCCCCGTTCCCTCAGATGAAAAAAGGGGGCGTTTGAAAGCAGCAACACTTTTCTTGCCGCACAAGAAAACTGTTCTTGCTTTCAAAGGCTGCAGCTATTTTCAGTTGACAGGAGGAAGATTCCCCTTCCATCAGCTGAAAAAAGCTGCTTTCAGACCCCATCAGCTTTTTCTTATGATTCAACCATCATTTGAGGTATTTATTGCAGGAGGGGGAGACACCATTACTGAAACCTAGTACAATTAAATTGAAAACATATAGAAGAGAAACACTTAAGTTACTAAGTGATATTGAGGTCATTATGTCCTATAAAAGTAACATAAAATTGTAACCACTGGCAGTGGTTTCAGGCAGTGGCCACAGTTTACTAGAAAATGAATGGTTAGCTGATCTCAGTTTAAGCTTTGAGGACCAGGTTTTCAATCTGGAGAAAAGATTTTTCTTGGAAAATATTTTATCTATGTACCAAGAGGTTTTCCTGAAAGAATTAGATACTATGAAAGACATGGTGGCAAGAATATATATATAAAACCAAACAGTACGCCTTGTTATTTTGAACTTAGATTGGTTCTTTTTGCAAAGAGACAAAAAGTAGGAATTTAATTGGAAATATTATTAAAAACAGGTATTAAAGAGCCTGTAAAGTTTTCAGAATACGAAGCTCTGATTTTACCTGTGTTAAAACCAGATGGCTCAATGTGTTTATGTGGAGATTACAAATTGACTGTTAACAGGGTAGCACAGCTGTAACAATATCCTGGTCCCAAAACAGAAGATCTTTTTACAGCATTAATAGGAGGTCGGTTGTTTACAACATTAGATATGACTCATGCCTATCAATAACTTGTTCTAGATGAAGACTCGAAGGAATATGTTGCAATCAATACACACAAAGCTCTCTACAGGTATTATCGCTTACCTTTTGGAGTCTCTTCTGCTCCACCGAACTTTCAAAGGATCATGGAAGGATTACTTCAAGGGATTCTTCATGTAGTTCACTTGGATGACATATTAACCACAAGGACCACAACACATGGACATTTACAAAATTCGTCCCCGGCTGAGCACTATTATTGACAGGTGGATCCAGAAAGGTTAGCTGTTATGTTTGGAATTCAAAAATTCCATAGATATATTTATGGGTGAAATTTTACACTTTGCATGGACCACAAACCTCTAATTTCCTTACCTAATGAGATAAAAGTAGAACCATAGATGCCTTTGCCAAGGATCCAAAATTGGGCTGTCACTTTGCGAGCCCATGAATGTAATATGTATTAACTCTGTGATTTTGTAGTATTTCTTTTATGCTGGTCTTTGACCATATAATCAATTTGAATTTGAATTTATGTAGGCAGCTAGAAAAAAACTGGGCCAAGCACATGCTTTGAGCCTCCTAAGATTACTTGAAGTGCCTATAACTGTAAAGTATGATGATTGTTTCTTACTCATATTTTGGCTTGCCTCTCTGCCTGTGACAGTCAGACAGATAGAGACATGGACTGATACAGATTCCATATTAGCCAAAGTCAGGGAATTTATTTTGAGGAGATATCCACATATTTTGAAAGACAAAGGACATATATTATTCTACCAACATTGATATGAATTGAGCGTGTATGATGGATGAGTAATGTGTGGTGCCTGTGTAACAATTCAAAAACTGGGACAGGAGACCATATTATGAGATCTGCACCAGGCTCATCCTGGAATCACAAAGATGAACAGTTTAGCTAGAAGTTTACCTGTGGTGGCCAGGAATGGATAAATGAACTGAATGTATGGTACAGGCATATGAGCTGTGCTAATAAAGCCATAAAATGCCTACTGTGGTTCCCCTTCATCCTTGGGAGTGCCCTGATGAACCTTGGAGGCAATTACATATAGACTATGCTGTTCTCATTCATGGTAAGATGTTCCTTATATTGGTGGATGCGCATTCTAAATGGGTGGAGATGTATCCTATATCTACATCAACTAGCGAAGCTACCATTGAGCAGTTATGGATGGACTGCCTGAAATGCTTGTAATGGATAGTGCAAGTTCCTTTACTAGTCAACAATTCTAAAGATTTATGGAATAAAATAGCATTCAGCATGTTACATCTGCACCATATCACCCAGCATCAAATAGACTAGTGGAATGTGCAATGCAGTCCTTTAAGGAGGGCATTTCCAGAATACTGGTTGCAAGCTTGCTCATTATTTGTTCAATTATAGGATTTCACCACATTCTACTACAAATCTATCTGAAACTGAAATGTTGATGTCACAGAAATTGAGGTCCAGGTTTGATATGTTACACTGGTATAAAACAGGACACAATATCAAAAACAATAACAGAAATGCCAACATGATAGACAAGTGAGGGGACTGTTTTTCTGATGGGAGATGCAGTTTCTGTTAAAAACTTTGGCTTGGGTCCACTGTGGATACCTGCTACAGTACAAACAGTGACATGCCCAGTGACCTATTCTGTCACCTTACAAGAAGGATAGATAGTGCAAAGACATGCAGATCAATTGTGGAGTCGAGTTCTCTTGTCCTCAGTTGTCCCTAACATTGCATCCAAACAGCAAGCCAGGGGCCCAAACTATCCAGTGTCTCTTTTGGACTTAGGAAGTCCAACTGCACATCTCTTTGGGAGCCTGGCAATTAACACTGAGAATTCAAACTAAAATGTGTCTCCTGTTGTACAGAACGAGGAAGACTCTGATCATTCTGTCTCCCACAACTGCAGACCCATTGGGAACAACAACACCTGTTCAGAGGCCAATGCAAAGTTCTACACATCAGACAGTTGTTCCTACGTATTTAAGGGATTATGATGTTGTATAAAGTTCTTCATGTTTGGTGTAGTAGTTAAGAGCATGGGACTCTAATCTGGAGAGCTGGGTATGATTCCCCACTCCTCCACTTGAAGCCAGCTGGGTGACCTTGGGCTAGTCACAGTTCTCTGGAGCTCTCTCAGCCCCACTCACCTCACAGGTTGTTTTGTTGTGGGGATAATAATAGCATACTTTGTAAACTGCTCTGAGTGGGCATTAAGTTGTCCTGAAGGGCGGTATATAAATCAAATGTTGTTATTGTTGTTAATATTGTCATTAGAGTATTCTGGTTTGGGAGTTCAATAAAAACTTATGGGGGTTGTTGTAATATGTACAAGTCACCTCTAGGGGATAGCTTTCTGCTTTTCATGTTCTTCAGTCTTGGCACTTCAGGGCTCTTGCAACAAATAGGTGGCTACTGAGGCTTGACTGAGAGGCTGACTAAAAATGCAGGCTGAGCCAGAGTAGAAGCTGAATAAAAACCTGTTTATTGTATATAGAGCTAGTGTGTCATGGTGTTCAAGATACAACAGCTGCTATGCAAGGCAAGCTCACTGCTTGCCTGCTGCTGCCGCCGCCGCCAATGAGAGGTAAGAACTGAAATGAAATGAAGCACACAAACTTTTGGAGAGGAGAGTGTCATTATAATTTTGTTCTCCAGATTTAGGTCACCTTTTCAGAAGCTGCTGAAATGTAACAGCGATTTCTGGGTGTATTTCTGACTTGTTTGTTTTGTTTTGTACACTCCTGGTGGCTCAGTGGTGAGCATGTGCTCAGCATGCAGAAGGTCCCAGATTCATTCTCTGGCATCTCCAGTTAAAAGGATCATATAGCAGATTATGTGAAAGACCACTTGCCTGAGACCTTAAAGAGCAGCTGCCAGTCTGAGTAGACAATACTTACCTTTATGGACTAGTGGTCTGATTCAATATATGGCATGTATGTGTGTATGTAGCAGCCCTGTGGCACAGAGTGGTAAGCTGCAGTACCACAGCCCGAGCTCTGCTCATGACCTGAGTTTGATCCTGGTGGAAGCTGGGTTCAGGTAGCTGGCTGAAGGTCGACTCAGCCTTCCATCCTTGTGAGGTCGGTAAAATGAGTACCCAGTTTCCTGGGGGTAAAGTGTAGATGACTGGGGAAGGCAATGGCAAACCACCCCATAAAAAGTCTGCCAAGAAAACGTCGTGATTCGACGTCCCCCATGGGTCAGTAATGACTCGGTGCTTGCACAGGTAAAGGGAACATTTACCTTTTATGTGTGTATGTATGTAAGTATGTATGCATGTGTGTGTGTGTGTGTGTGTGTGTGTGTGTGTAGATATGTGGGTATACACACACACACACATGTACACTGACAGATTAGACCTTCAATTTACTGGAAAAGTTCCCAGTGGGATGCTGTCCTGGTCAGCTTCAGGCAGCCAGGAGCAAGCCAAGTTGAGTCCTATTGGTGCTCACAGACCAGGCTGCTCAGTTCAGATTCAGCTAGTGATGGCAACAATGGGAATGAAATGCTCAGCTTGGCTTTCTTCTGGGCTATTTCAAGACATATTTGGGTCTACACACTCCACAGAATAATGAGGAGGACTCTTGGGTTGTTAGAATGGTTGGTCCTACTGCAGAGTAAAGGAACAAATTGCATTTTGAAATGCAAAGTTTTCAAAAATAACCTGCCCCAACTGTGCTCTGAAGTAGTACAATTCATTTTACCACCTTATTCTGCTGCACATGCAGATTGAGCCTTAGATTTAAAACATACTAACAGTTAATTAAACAGAGCAGTGTAACAACTAGACATTAATTAATATTGCCCTTTAGAAGTTGAACTAATATTAAAGATAAGTTATGATGTACTTGAGGGCTGGCTGTTTTACATCATGAGATGTTTGGATTCTGTTACTGAACTGTGTCAAGTAATACAGCAGTATATTGTAAACAGGTAATATAACTACGGCATTCTGCAAAATAATTTTGTTTATAAGCATTGGATTAAGTGTTGATGTAGTCTTCAACAGGCACTCTAAAATGACCTGAATTCCTGAACTCCCTCAATATTTAGGTATGTAAACAAATTAATAACTAACATCCCCCAGTTGTATGAAAAAGGCATTTGTTTCATTTTGAAAAGAGTACAGCTTGAATACTTGACACCAGTGATAATCATGGTAATTGGTAGAGTTTTTTCATTCCATAAATGAACATGGAAGAAAATGTTTGCATACTGTCAGCCTCTGTAACGTTTGGTGAGTTTACCTTGTAGTAGTTTGACCACAATGTTGCAAATGGTGAAGAAAAAGGATATTGGATCCAAAATACTGCCAGAAAAGAATCATTAATGGAACAACATATCCCATTGCAGTACTTAGGGCTTCCTGGGGACTCTCTGGGACAATGTGAGGGTCTGCACAAGAGGGGAATTGGTAAGAGTTGTCTCCCTTCCACTGGTGGAACTGCCTTATGCTAGCAGAAAACCACCTATATTTTGTGTGGTTTGGTCTTGGAGAGAGACTGCTACTGAGTGCTGCTGGCTATCTTGCCTGCCTTACTCACTTCTCTTTGACTTTGGGAATGGATTTACCAGTGGATTTGCTGCCTGTCTTATGTTGTGCTGCTAAGAGACCTTTGCTACGTGCTGAACAGGTTTGAGAGTGGTACACTGTTTTTTCCTGCCTTTTGGGGGAGGGGGGTTGGTTTGGTATGTGAGAGAAAAGAGGGTAGGAAGTGGGGGGGGAGGGACAAGTTTTGTCTTACTGTTAATATTTTAAAAACTGCTGTTGTTGGGAGTTGTGCTTTGGCTTTTGCCAAACTGTTTGTTTGAACTTTGGTGTTAGTGTTCTAGACAGTTGCTGTTCGTTTATTTGCCGATTGTTCTGCCTGGATTCTGAGAGTGACACTGGTTCTTTTGGGCTAAGTTGCAACAGTACCCCTTGCTTCAGTTTAGTTTTGGTGGAATTCACTGGCTTGACAAGATTCTCTAGTTTGATGTTGGCCCTTTTGCTTCACTTTGGTTCTACTGGGTTGAGGTTACATTTGATAGTGTACCTTTGGCCACTGGCAGCCTTATCTCTGTATGTTTCTGCCTGAGAGCCAGCTTAGGTTTTTTTTCCCCACTGTAGGAAACAATGGAGAGTGGCTGCAGGCACCTTCTTCAGGGGCCCACAGAATTGGACTCCAGGGTCCAATGTTCCTGAAACTTGGCATATCTTTAGAGGACAATCAGAATCAGGTTCCCTGCAAATTTGGTGGAATTTTCTTGAAAAATGTCCCATATCTACCTTGACAATTTTCCCCATATGGAATAATGGCTTAATAATTTTGAGATTTTCTAATCTTGCTGAACCAGACTAGAGAATCTTACCTAGATTTCAGGGATCCCAGATTTTTTTGGGAGATCCCTGAAATCCAGATAACCTAGAAATTAGGAGTGGGGTGGGGTTGGGGCACTAACATAGTTTCCGCTTCTGAGTAACTGGCCATAATTTAGATAGATCACAGTAATTGTATTTTGAAAATGTTTAAGTAGGAAAACCATTTGAGACCCATTTGGAAGAAATGTTCTGAACTAGATCTGGAGTTAGTGATGAAAAAAAACAAAACCCTGTGCATTCTGGGGTGCTGGTTTGATGATGCTCTAAAGACAATAACATTAAGTGGTAATATAGCAACAGCCCCTTTGCTTTCTATAGCATTGCTAAGCACCAGAGAATACTTGGGAAGCTTAAGAGTCCAATGTGAACAGGATATCCTTGCTCAGTCAAGGAAGTATAATTCACACTTCAGATGTGACATTTCTCCTCAATATGAACCATATTTCTGTGAACCTAGTAAAAGAAAGCAGAGACCCTGTTTAATTTCCTATGCCAACTCATCATCTGAAGACATACCGAGATACTATTTGCTGATCAACCATACCTCCCCAGGAAGTGAAGAGTCTGTCACACCTATAGACAGTTTATGCATTCCTAAAAGCAAGATGTAGCTTTGCATTCAAAGCGTGTGTCATAGGTGGGTGGGTGGGTGAGTGGGAGTGGCTGAGTGGGTGTGGGATCCCGCTAAAGCCATTTAATCTAGCAACCAAGGTTACTTAACTGCACTGCAGTACCTCTCTATCAGATAAACAAGAACCTTTCTAATCCAGAGCCTGAATATGAACCTGTGCCACCTGAACTTATAACAGAACTAAGATTTGACTATATGGAAACAGGGACAGACTATTTCTGAATACACATATGCACATAATGCATGAATGCAATGGCAATGATCCAAGTTGGCTGCAACAATGACTATGGAGGCCCCTCTACAGTGCATGACAAGCTCACTTGGGGAAATACTCAAAAGCTTCACTGTCCCACAATTCTTTGATGATGCACTGCCTGAGCCTATTGTTTGTGTACACCACTTACTTTCTAGAAACAAAATCTAGCAGGGAGGTAATTTTCGTGGCAGATGCGATAAAAGACATGCAGTAAAACTAGAAAGGTGTAACTCTGCTTAGGATTGCACTGTGAGAAACCCAGAGCAGAGGAATACTAAACTGTCCAATCCAGCTCATTTTTTCTCATTATTACAGTGAGCAAAACATCTCCACTTCCTAATTACTATGGCCCAACTAGATATGGTCCCAACCCAAGACAAAGCTGGAGGTATTGCCTTCTAAATTACCTCCTTCCTCTGTAGCTTGAGTCCGGTCATCCTCACTACAGCAATATTATTTTTAGTGGCACAAAATCTGAGCCATGTGACTGACCATTATTTTATGAGAAATATTCCAGAAGAAATGTCACAACTCTAATCAATTAATCTTACTCAGATATTTTGTGCTGGCAGCAATTGGACAAAAAATGTCTAAATGTTTATCATTAGTCATTGGTTTGTTTGAGAGATCGTAACTGATACAAGAAATCTCCTACCAACAATTTCTTGTTCACGGAAAGAAAACAAACAGCTGAACTCAAATGGCATCTTCACATCACAAAATGCTGATTATTTTTTACAACAGTCTGTATGCAAGAAAAGCATGAGATCCTTTGACTGTAAATTTAATATAGCTACCCACTGCCATTTGTATTTCAACAAAATGGAAGTTACTACTGTACATATTAATGGTGATTTTTCTTAAGCAAACAAAGGTGTGACAGAAGTTTGTCTCTTCTTCCCACCTACATGGCACTTCCTTTGTTACAGCAAAGTGTGCTTTACTTTCTTAACAACGATTACACTAAGAATATTCCTTTCTTTGATCTATACTGCAGAGAAATTGAACAGAGAGAAATCTTTTATCCTTACTACCAAACACAGGAACTTTGGAATAATCAATTAAGCAGATTACAATGCCTTGTTCAGAGAAACAAAAAGGAAAATGACAAGGCTAAATGGGGATGACTTAACCCAAACAAGACATAAATATGACTTCTCTTTCTTCCTTCATTCTTAAAACTCACATTTCCCATGAATCCTTTGGCACAAACTTTTACTCTCCCTTTCCTAATGAAATACCATCTAAGCATGTGTGACTGCAAGAACTTCATTATATCAACTTTAAAATCCTTGCAGCAGAAACCTGTCTTCTTGTACTCTGTAAATTACCGGTTGATGGTTCTGTGTAAAGAATAACAATAAATTATGTTGCTTGGTAGTCTATGTGATATAAAGACAAAAAAAATCACACTCTCATTGAATACTAGGCACACATTCTAAAACTGCTGTTTTGCTTGTATTCTGGAAGTAACTGTGGGCCAAGCTACACATGACGAATGACAGTTGAACGGCAAGTGGATTGAGTGGAGGGCAAGTGAACAGGGAGAAATACACTTGCCATTCAAGTGTCATTCGTCATGTGTAGCTTGGCCCTGAGTCTAGCGCAGAATCCTGTCACCCATCTAGTTACAAGACTGATTACAGGGAGAATCATCATAACAGCAGCAAAAGTTACCTATTTCTTTCTGTACCCAATTTAAAATACTAGTCATTACTCTGAAAGCCACTGAAGTCTATTCCTAGCCTACCGCAGGAAGGGCCTGCTCCAAAATCAACTTCCTTCGAAGTTGCAATGTGAGGTTATATTCTTATGCTTTGCACAGTAAGTTCTACCAGACAAAAGAGCAGGTCATTTCATAATGTGGCATACCTTCTAAGGAATGGTATGCTTGGGAAAGTCCAAAATGTACCTTTTTACACACCTGGGGAAGAACTTTTCACTTTCTAAGGCTCTTTTTCTATCAGTGTATTCTCAGTTCTTTTAATTTTGCTTCTTTTATCATGAGATTATTTTATTCAAGCTCCACTTTGAAAAAATATAGTTTTAGCTATTTTTAAGAAGTAGTTTTTAATATAATTGTTTTACTGAACTGTCATACATCTCCTCATAAGGAAGAATGAATTTTCTTGAGCAGCTAATGTGGAAGTTCATTGTCATATGATGTTTAATGTTTGTACTAGCAAAGATTTATTTTTCTTAATTCTTTAAAACATTTATACCCAACCTTTCCAAATAGTTGAATACAGCTTAAAAATGTAAAAAAAAATGCATTGGACAATTTCACAGCTATTATATATTTATGATTGTCTACTATATTTTATTTATTTATTTAGCTCCCAGGATATCTTGCCACTTTTAAAATACAATGCAAAACATTATCATTATAGCAAACTAGCAAAGAATAGAAACTCCATGTCTGGAAGTAGTATATCTCTGAGGGCCAAGCTACAAGTGATGAATGACACTTGAACGGCAAGTGTATTTCTCCCTGTTCACTTGCCCTCCACTCAATCCACTTGCCGTTCAAGTGTCATTCGTCACTTGTAGCTTGGCCCTGAGTATCAATTGGTTAAGGAAAAACATACAGAATGCTATCTCACGTTCTTACTATTTGTTAGTTTCCCTGGAACATTTAATGGTCGCTGTCCAAGATGGAATAAAAAAGTTCTTATGTTCTTAAAGTTTGTGGACTTCATATAAGGTCCATATTATCTTATGAATTATACAAAGTGATGAAAGGTAAATTAAAAGAAAACAAAGTTTAAAGGGAAGCCCTTTCTGAAAAAAAGATAAGTTTAAAAAGATTATTTCACTGATCTAAAGAAGGAAAATACTACAGATGAGTGTTAGACTCTAAAATAAAACTAAAAGGAGGCAATTTTCTTGTAACTTTGAGTACTGTAAATTCTATAGAACCACTGAATATAGGTCCTTTGAGAACTATGAATATCCTGCATGTATCCTGTATAATGTTTTTATAAAGACAAATAGAGATTTTCATAAAATATTAATATGCCTATAAAGCATCTCTCATTTTGAAAGTTGTGAAAATTGTAAAACATAAGATGTACTGGTGGAATGATAAGCACTATACAATAAAAACATTATAGCTCCTTAAAATACCAGACATACTTTCTCAGGTTATGTGTTCAGTTTCTCTTGAACAATCTCATGAACACACTTTCAAAAGTAGTTGGAAATGCAAGTAACATTAGCTGATCAAATTAATGTACATGATCTTTTCGTGCAGCAGAACACAGTTCCCCAACGATATTCTTAAGCATTGCTTTGTGCTAGCTCTATCCAGTGCCAGTATGAAAACTGGAAGACAGTTTTCTTACTTTGTGTTTTTGCAAGAGAAATTGGAAAGGGCAAGGTGCAAATCAGGACTAATTAAATCAAGCTCCACCAGGTTGGAAGACAAAGAATCCTCTCCCTGTATTATCTGGTATCTGAAGAAGTGAACTGTGGCTCATGAAAGCACACACCCTACCACTAATTTTGTTAGTCTTATAGGTGCTACTGGTCTCTTGCTCTTCCACTGTATTATCTGGCAATCATAGAAACATCGAGCTGGAAGGTATACCAAGATTCATCTAGTCCAACCCCCTGTACAATGCAGGAAATTCACAGCTATTCCCCCTCACCTCCCCCAGTGACCCACGTTCTATGCCCAGACAAACCAAAAAGCCTCCAGGAGGCCTGGAGGCCTGGAGGAAAATAGCTTCTTGACCCCAAAGTGGTGATCAGTGTTACTCTGGATATAAAAGAAAGGGCCATGAGAGCCTAACACTAGCTTATCCCTTCATGCCTTCCCTCTCACGAGTTGCCTAAATTTATAGTAAGTCATAGAATCATCATAGCCATTATGTGGCCATTGAGCCTCTTGTTAAATATCTCCAAGGAAGGAGAGCCCAGCATGTCCTAAGGAACCCTGTTCCACTAAGGAATCACTCTGTCAGAAAGTTCTTTCTAATGTTTAGCTAAAAAGTTCTTCTGCTTTAATTTCAACCCATTGTTTCTGGTCCAACCCTCTGGGGAAACAGAAAATAACTCTTCTCCATCCTCTATGAAGAGGGTTATTATATTACCTCTCAGTTGCCTCTTCTGCAGGCTAAAAAACAACCAAGAGGCTTCCCCAGGAAGAGCTAAAGAAAATACAAAACACACATATGGGGAAATGATCCTAATGATACCTAATAATGCCTAATAAACAATCAATAATTTCACAATCAGTTTTATAAGAAGTGCTCAATGAATTACAAAATTCAAATATATACATATATACAATTCAAAAATCCATCACACTGAATCAATACAGGAAACAACATTGTTTCCTGTATTGATTCAGTGTGATGGATTATTGAATTGAATTCAGAATGAAGAGATGGACACAAGGCTTGGGTGAAAACGGCCATTTATTGACCAACAATAACTTAAGAATGGCAAGGGGTATAACTAGCAGTACAGGTTGAGCCAAGGGGTCAACTAGGCCTCCTCCTCAACCTGCCTGGACGAGTACCCACTGCCCCAGGCATGAGCCATCCAAGTGCATGGCTGTAACCCGGCCGGCCAGATAAATGGTTCCCTCTTTAAAGCTCCATACACCCCAAGCCATGAAGCCTGAGGGAAGGACTTGTACAGGGGGTCCCATGGGCAGTCTGCCCTCTCAGCTGGCTGCCGTACAGCTCGCCAGCTGATCCGAGACAGACCCCCATTCCCCACCAATGGGGAGGTGCCACCGGGTGTTCACCGGCCCGCTCTGCCTACCCAAACTAACCTGCCAGGAACCTCAACAACTGCTTCAACAAAAATAGTACAAATTCTCTAAATAGCAGAACAAGGTAGGCGAAAACACCCATCCCTATGGAGCCAATCAGGAAAGGGGTGAAAAAA
Organism: Eublepharis macularius; assembly: GCF_028583425.1. NCBI lineage: Eukaryota > Metazoa > Chordata > Lepidosauria > Squamata > Eublepharidae > Eublepharis > Eublepharis macularius. The sequence goes on along the minus strand of NC_072792.1, from coordinate 78,010,150 downwards.
TTCCTACCTGGCCCTGTAAAAACAGTGACCAGCTAATCCTGTACTGCAAAGAAGGGTGAAGTGGATGGGTCGAGCTTTCATCAGCGACTGCTGAGGAGTGGAAGGTGGAGCTGGCCTATATAGGACCAGGCCCCACCCCACTAAAATTACCCGGATGCTCGGGAACACGGCAGCCTTCTCTTCCTCCATGCAGGGAGGCAAATGGCATCACCTGGATAAGCATGCTGCACGTGCTCCGGGAGTACCGTTATGTTTGATATCAAACTGAGACATTAAGAACAGGCTGCAGGAACAGAAAAGCTGATTCACTAACAGGAATGCAGCTGGGATCATCTGTGGAACTGGACATTCCCTTAACAATAGTTCTATTCTTTGTCTTCCTGAGGATCATCAAAATTCAGGCCATGTTTAAAGATTAGAGTTTGCTGGCAATAATTAAACTCCTAGGACCATTCAGGAATCTGCCTTATAATGCAGAGCTCCCTGAAAACCTAATCATAAGTGAGGCCAGGGCATCAGCCAACACCTAGCCTTTGTTAATCAGGCTTGCTACTCAGGTGAATCAATCCAGCCACTACCTAGCCTTTGTCCAACAGGCCTGAGCTGGCCACCCGCCAGGTAAGCTAATCACTCCAGGCTGACTTTTCCATACTTTCAAATCATGCCCATATTTGGAGATCTCTCTACCTACCCACTCCCCTAAAATTCAAATCTTCCAATCTGATTCAAAGTTTCTAGCCTGGACCCAATCCTAGCACAGCAAGGACACTGTCCTCCTTTCTCAATGCAACTAAAGGTGCATAGAAACCACCTCTCAGTCCCCAAACTTTGGTTTCTAGATTCTACATGCTACCCCATCTCACAGTTGATCTACTCTTGCTGAAATCATTTACTTTTCCTCTGGGCCTCCTAGAGACTGCAACAAGCTACAAAGCAGTGGATCCTTCCTTCTTCCTCCTGATTTCTATGCAGAATAGGAAAGGTATATCTTTGCTCCCTATCTTATGTCTCCCCTTATTTTCCAATTCATACTGATCCACAGAGAGAGCTGGCATTCTACTTCTCTCTACTAGTTATAAATACTTGACACTCATTTCTCTTCTGTTCCCCATTTCCACCCCACCCCCCACATTTACACATTAAGCTTAAAGGTAATTCTTACTCCAAACTGGAATATCTCTGTTTGATATTTTCTGGGTGTTGTTAGGAAATGTGCTCTTGCTTATACTTTGTTTTAATATCTCAGGATAAGTTCCTCCCTTCCCCCTTCCTAATATTGTACCCAATAATAAACTCCATATTTATCTTTAAACCTTTAAATGTTACAGTTGTCCTTTTCCTACTGAATCATGTTCCTCATAGTTACTTACTGCCACCCCATTAGGCAAAGATCCCTATTCCCACTCCCTGTACAAGCAAGCAAGCTAATCCCAGTCAGTTTGAACATGCATGGTCACATATGTGCAGGGATGTGGTCTCAAAGTACTTTGGTAAGCTTCACTTTGGCATTCCCGAATTGCTTCAGCAATGCTGAGGCTGATTTGGGAATGCCGAAACTTCCCGAATCAGGCACAATCCAGGTTAAAAAGCCAAATCCTGGACCTGAAGTGCACATCCCTGTTATGAAGTGCTGGAATTCAGCCTCTCAGCAAGAACAGTTTCACTTTCCAGTTCCAGTTCAGTCTCATTCTTCCTAGCAGTTCAACTAAAGGTTTTCCCCTAACATACCTTTGTGGTTACAGTAAAGTCATCTGATGGTTATGAACATTCTATGCGGACTCCTCTTCATGATACATAATATAAAAGGCACACAATGAGTTCATAACTTATAATTAAATCCCATTACATTCAGAACGTTGAATCATAGTTTTAAACAAAACATGGAAAAATATTTGAGATTTACTCTGTCTGACATGGAACTCATGCACACACACAAACATAGAGCCAGGAGCTCAAAGACTTTCTCCTCATCTTTTCCCCTGTGCCTTTTGTGTAATCTTCCCCAAGGCAACATCCACAGCTTGAGGGGTTAATAATTCAACTGTGATACAACTTAATAATATTACATGCAATTGAGGACAGGCAATGCACAGGAGAAGAGACTCATGTTTCAAGGATAAGAAGGTGTTATGTGTACGAAGGGAGGAGAGTTAAACTTCTTGAAACTATTGATCTGGAAAATTAAGAGCTTTAACTTTGGTCTCCTGTTGATATGCTGATTTTTTTTTACTTCCTAGAAGTTATACAATTTTATTGTTAAACCTCCATTGCTCCTTCAGTTTTTTAAGCCTTTCTCATTTAAAAATCTAGAAATCTTGACTGCAAAAACGCTTTCATTTTTTGATGGAAGACAATTCTATCAGTCAAGCTATTATTAAATAAGATGCATCTTGCTCATTTAGCTGAGGTGCTCCCATCATGCCATTTTATAGGCAATTAGCTGACAAAGGCAGGGAGCCATCACCAGTGATAGACTGGTAGGCAGAATGTGTCACTATGGTAGCAGGTGTGCAAAAATTAATCAGAATTTGTGAGGTGAAGAGAGGCAAGGGAGCCAACTGTAAAATAACAAAGAAACATTATGGAGAGAACAATTCTTTAAACAAAGAGCTACTTCAAATGTTAAGGCAGCTAAGAAATACTTTCACATGGCAGCAGCTCCACATGGATATCTTTGAAAGGTGCTTGTCACAGGCATCTTCCCTAATAGATGGAAGATTTTCACACCAGCAGCACCATCTGTCAAGAATGCACGATGCTTCCTTGGACATACTGTGGGGTTTTCTGCACAGGTTTTTTCCATTGGTTCTGTCACCATACTGCTTTGATTTATCCCCTGATTTCTGCATATATTTCCCCCCTTTAGTTTTCACTTTAGGCTTTTTGGTATCCTTTTGATTTTGTTCTGCTTCTTTTGAGACCACTTTTATCCTAATCTTTTTCTGGAAGCTGACTTTGAGTCTATTTTCCTCATGTTTAATCAGGGCTGCATTCCCAGTGCTGCTGATGGCTGGGTTGGGGTTAGTGCTTCCCTTCCCCACCACCTGGCTGAGCATGCATGCCTGGCTATTCCAGGGCAGTGCAGCAGCTAGCCAGAGTGTTCACCCCTTGCACTCCCCACCCTCCCCATAACACGGCTCTGGGTCCAGCTCAGCCTGGCCAAACAGGTGCACCTGGCTGCTCCGGGCCGCGCTGCGGTGGACAGGGCAGGCTGGTGCATCACCATCTCCCCCAGCCTGGCCCCCGCAGAGCGATGCAGCTTCAGGCCATGGCCTGGCAGTGCTTCCAGTATCTCTTGGCCTGGTAGGGCAAGGTGGTTGCCAGGCTGTGGCATGAAACCACACCATGCCATGGAGACTAGGCATGTCCTGTGCAAGGGGGCCAGGCAAGTGGTGGTGTGGGGGAAGAGGCAGTGCTGCTCCAACCAGGCTGAGCTGGGCCAGGAGCCACAGTGCAGAGAGGGAGGGGGGAGCAAGGGGTGAACGCTCTAGCCAGCTGCTGTGCTGCCCTGGTTTGGGGGGGCATGGGGTGCTGAAACCATCCCCCATTCAGCAGAGGGGAAGAGGGATGCCCGCTGAGGGCCTGATGTCTGCACTCCTTCCCATTCCAATTGTGTTAGACTGACCACTCTGCAAACTTCAATTTAATTGGCTTTTACGCAGAGAGCCAAGCTGCAAGACCAGGATGCCTACACTTCCTATCAAAATTTGTTTGTTTGTTTAAATTTCTATTCTGCCCTCCCTGCACAGGCAGGTTCAGGGCAGATTACACTCTATAAAAGATTTCAATAAAATTTGAGGGAAACTGACACATGTCCAACTCATGTCAGGCGCCACTTGTATCTTGGCTCTGAGTGAGTGAGTGTGTGTGTGTGTGTGTGTGTGTGAGAGAGAGAGAGAGGATTGAAAACAAATCAGCCGGTATCATAATGCCTCTGTATAAATCGATGGTGAGGCCTCATTTGGAGTACTGTGTACAGTTCTGGTCGCCACACCTTAAAAAAGATATCATAGCACTGGAAAAAGTACAGAGAAGGGCAACTAAAATGATTAAAGGGTTGGAACACTTTCCCTATGAGGAAAGATTGAGGCGCTTGGGGCTCTTTAGCCTGGAGAAAAGACGACTGAGGGGAGACATGATAGAGGTTTACAAGATAATGCACGGGTTAGAGAAGGTAGAGAAAGATGTTTTTCTCCCTTTCTCACAATACAAGAACTCGTGGGCACTCTATGAAATTATTGAGCAGTCGGGTTAGAACAGATAGAAGAAAATACTACTTTACACAAAGGGTGATAAACACATGGAATTCATTGCCACAGGAGGTGGTGGCAGCTACAAGCATTGCCAGCTTCAAGAGGGGACTGGACAAATATATGGAGCAGAGGTCCATCAGTGGCTATTAGCCACAGGAGATAGATGGTATTCTCTTTGTGGGGAGGTGGTGCTCTGTTGTCTTGGTGCTAGAAGGAAGGCAGTGGGAGGGCTTCTGGTGTCCTGGCCTCACTGACAGTCCTTTAGATGGCACTGGATTTCTAGCCACTGTGTGTGACAGAATGTTGGACTGGATGGGCCACTGGCCTGATCCAACATGGCTTTGTTTATGTTCTTATGAGAGAGAGAGAGGCAGAAGGGGAGGAGGGAGGGGGATCAGGGAAAGGAGGGGGGAGGCAGAAAGTGTCCAATCCCTGCAGCAGCTCTCCTTCTCTGGGATTCTCTCTTGAAGGAGGTTGCCTTTTTGGAAAAGCTGCAGCGATTTAAATTGGAGGCTTGCCTTTTAGCCAGCCTCCATTTTGCCCTGGCCTGAAGATATGAGACTGGTGTCTGCTTCCTGCCATCTTGCCTCTGTCTCTGTGGTCTGGGCTGTGACTTAGCTGTCCTGTCTGGACATACTACTGGACCTGCTGTGCTGACTTCTGGACCTGCACCTGGAGACTGGTAGGAGAGTCACTAAACTTGCAGGGTTTTTTTTTTCTTTTTGGAGGGAAGTTGGATAGAGGCACCTTCTTTGGGGGGGCATAACATGCCCCCCAGAGTCCAATATTTCTGAAGCTTGGGGAGGACAGGTAGTAGTAGGTTCCCTGCAAAATTGGTGCATTTTGCTTGCAAAATGCTACCCCCAGCCACCTAGAAAGCCTTCCTAGTTTTCCCCATAGAGAATAATATTTCTGAAACTTGGGTGGTTGTGAGAGGAGAGTTAGGAGACAGTCCCCAGCAAGTTTGGTATTATTAGTTAAGAAAATGCCCTCCCAGGCCCCCAGATATCAGGGAATGGTGTTTCCCATTGGAAATAATGGTCAAATCTTACCTAATAATACTGAAGTTTAATTACTTGAAGCCGAAGTGGCGGATTCAGGTTTTCCCAACATTTTTTTCCTGCTTCAGGAAACCCAAAGTGCAAAACCCACATCTTTTTTTGGTGCATACCCCTAGCCAGAAGTAGGTATTTTAAAAGATTTCAATTGAAGCAAGCCTAGGTGTAGTTTTAAGAAAAGCTAGATGGTTTTATTTGGGGGGGGGGGGAGAAGGCAATTTTAGGTTAGTGCTGAAGAGGAAAAGAGTCAAGGGCAACAGGTTAATGAATCAGGTTCAAGAGCAGGTTGGTTAGTGCTCATAGTGCAGAGCAGCCTAATGTACCATCTACCTTACTTTGGTGAACTAGTCCAGGGGGACAGAATACGCGATAGGAGCTGAGTGCAGTGAGACCCTGGGGGCTGTGGCTTTCCTCTACCTGTGTAAAGGCCTCCTCTGGTTAGGGTGCTGTAATGGAGGCCTCACAACACCTTTTTTCATTGAGACTGCAGAGGAATCTGAAATGGGTGCCGGCACTGGGCAGGATCTGGAGGAGGAGGAGCAGTCTGAGCTGTCTTTTGAGATGAATGTGGAGGAAGAAAGTCCTTGGTGACATTGTCATCTTGTGCCATTCCTATCTGCTTCTCTGGAGTGTTGAGCAATTGGTCTTCCTGAAGGTCAACTTGCTACTCTGCTACACAGCTTTGTCTTTTGAGAGTGAATGAAGTGACCATGTCTTTGTGCTGCATTATCTCAGTCTGTGTTGAGGAGCTGGGGGAAAATGATATTCCAAATACTTAAAACTCAGAGCGGGACCACAAGTGACGCCTGACACAGGTTGGACACTTGCCAGCTTCCCTCAAGTTTTGATGGGAAATGTAGGCAGCTTGGCAGAATGTTGGACAAGTGACAGTTGAAAAGTCCATTGGACAGCAGTCAGAGAGCCAAGCTGCAAGACTAGGATGCCTACATTTCCCATCAAAACTTGAGGGAAGTTGACTAGTGTCCAACCTGTGTCAGGTGTCACTTGTGATCCCGCTTTCAGAGGTAGAAGGGAAGTGTAAGGAAGTTACCTAATTTGATTGGTAGTATATAAAATCTCAATTGAATCAATTGTTGCTGCGTCTTATAGGGGGGATGTTGGTGGGCCTCACCACCTCTCAGCACGATTCTGTGCAGAAAAAATAAGTACACAGTCAAAAATATTTTTGTTGTCTAAAAAACAAAATAAATCCACAAACATAATTGCTAAGAAAGTAGACAAGTATGTCAATTAAAACAAGCAGAACCCATAGAAGTGCCTAAAATGAAGCTCATGAATGATTTCTTGGTGTTGTGTTTCTTTTTTATAGAGGTGGAACAGGAGCGCCAGTGATGAAGGGCAACTGCTGCTCCTGAGGCTTTTCCTGCAGCCAGTGATAGTATAGGCTGCAGACTGCAGAGTTGGGAGACCTCAGGTACTGCAACCCCCTTTCTCTTGCTTTCAGAGGTCTTTCTTAGGGAAGTGATGTTAGTGTGTGTACATGTGCATGTGTGTCAGTTTCTTGCCAGGTGTGGCTGGCTACCTTAGTACTGGCTTGCCAGGTTGGCTTGGTTTAGATTCTCTGGTTTGACATTGGCTCTGTTGGGCTTGCTACATTGGCTGTGGATTCGGCTTCTGTAGTTTGATATCAGTTCTGTTCGGATTGCTACTTGCTTACATTGCGGGGAGGGCCTTGGATTCTCTGATTTGGCATTGGCTGTGTTGGGCTTGCTACATAAGCTTAAGGTTCAGCTCGAATTCTCTGGTGTGACATTGGTTTTCTTGAGCTTGTTGGTTGTGTTTGCATTTGGAGGTTTTTGGCCAGTGGTTGCTCATATGCATTTGGCAATTGGAGGGGTGGTTTTGCCAAGGAGAAAGCTTGACATTTCCTCCCCATAGGAAGCAATGAAGTCAAAAAGGCTGGCTAGGAGCACCTAGTCTGGGGGCCTGTTGATCCAATTCACTTGAAACTTGGGGGCATAAATAAGCTTCTTTGGCTGATGGGACAGTCAAGAAGGCCTTTTCTTGTGATCTTAACTCTCAGGCAGGAATCCATGGGAGAAGACAGTCCTTCAGATACTCCATTTGTGAGCCATATAGGGCCTGTAAGATTCTTAGAAAAGGGTTAACTTTCCAAATTCCATGACAGTTTCTATTTGGATCCAGCTCAGTTCCCCTAGTTCCCTATGCAATCTTTTTTTTTTTATAAAATTTTTTATTGGATTAGACACATATAAAATTTATTACAATCACATTCCCTTAAATTTTCCAATTCTAACCCCCTCCCTTCCCCCCCTTTTGTTGACTTCCAACAGTTTTCCAACCCCTTGTCTATTCTTCCTCTACTCATTTCAAACTTATTGTACTTATTATAATATACTTTCAAACTCTTCTAAGCTTTTCTATAGTAACATAGTGCTATCTCTAATTTCCTTCCCAAATGGGTAAAAGTATGACAATCTTAACTTATCTTTTTCAATAATAATAATAATAATCATTTTGGTATTCTGTACTCTATCTTACTCTTTCTAAGTACTTCAAAATGGGACAAACAATTTGTCCCTCTTTATGCATAACTTCACATACTTCTATAAACATTGCATACATTTATTATAAATCAATCAATGTGACTTATACTCTGTGTTACTCTTTACTTTCTTTTGCATGTCTTGTCCTTTTTGATTAATTAATTTCTCCATTATAATACTACACAACAAACCATTCATGTACACATTCAACAAAAGTCTATCAATTAGACCTATATTATGTATGCTAATGTATATTAATTCTCCATTGTACAGTTATCTGCTTACTTTAAAAAAATTAATTAAGTTCTATCCTTATAATCCTTATAATAGTAACACTATTAATACCCAACTATTCATACTAATCAAATAAAATAATTGCTTAGAATTTTTTCACCTTACTCTCTCCCCCCGGTATAGTCACTCCCCTCTCCTTTTGTTATATTTCAGTAATTATCAAACTGCCACAGTCCTCCCACCTCCCATTTTTTCACCAAATATCGTTTCAGCCTCTCCCAGTCCGTGTTAAACTGTCCCGGGTCAAGGTCTCTCAATTTTCTTGTCATTTTATCCATCTCCGCCATGTACAGCAATTTGTAAATCCAGTCCTCGATAGTTGGCACTTCTTGTACTTTCCATTTCTGCGCATATAAGAGTCTAGCTGCTGCTGTCATGTAAAATAACAATGTCCTGTGTTGTGCTGGAATATCTTCCATTCCCAAGTTCAGTAGCAGGAGTTCTGGGTTCTTATTAACTTGAAATTGTAAAATCTCACTCATTACTCTTATTATTTCCCCCCAGTACTGCCTAGCTACCTCACAAGTCCACCACATGTGATACAGAGATCCCTCATGCTTTTTACATTTCCAGCATTTATTAGATGTATTCAAGTTCCCTAGCGCAATTTTCTTTGGTGTCAAATACCAACGATAAATCATTTTGTAGAGATTCTCTTTGATACTGGTGCATGTCGTAATCTTCAATGTATTTTCCCACAAATATTCCCACCCCTCCATTGTTATTTCTTTATTAAAATTTATAGCCCACTTCACCATTTGCACTTTAACTACTTCATCTTCCGTATACCATTTTAACAGTACTTTGTATATCTTAGAGATTTCCTTTTTTTCTTCTTGTAGAATTGCTTTCTCTAAATCTGAGTTCTCCATTCTTATCCCTCCCTTCACACAGTCCGAGTAGTAAAGATCTCTAACTTGTCTATATTGAAACCAGTCATAATTTGGAGACAACTCTTCTTGCGTCCTTATTCTTATTTTAGAAAGTTCTATTCGCGTTATCTCCTTGTACGTTAAGCACTGTTGTTCATTATCAACCGTTCTCGGATCTATTACTTCATATGGAACCACCCAGGAGAGGATTCCTTCTTGCAAGTAGTCTTTGTACTTCTTCCAAGTTGAGAAGAGGCTTCTCCGAATGTAATGGTGCAAAAACATAGAATCTGCTTTTACTTTGTCATACCATAAATATTCATGCCATCCAAATAATTTTTTATATCCCTCTAAGGCCAGCAGTTTGCGATTTTTCAGCTTCATCCAATCTTTCAACCATACCAAACAAATTGCATCGTAGTAAAGTCTCAAATTGGGCAATTGCATTCCACCTCTTTCCTTTGCATCCTGTAATACTTTCATTTTCACTCGAGGCTTCCTGCCTGCCCACACAAACTCCGATATTTTCCTCTGCCATTTGTCAAACTGCTTAGAGTCCCTAATGATTGTTATTGTCTGTAACAGAAACATCACTCTTGGCAACACATTCATCTTAACTACTGCAATTCTTCCCAACCATGACAAGTTCAATCTATTCCATTTAATCAAATCCTGCTCTATTTGAGTCCATAATTTCTCATAATTATTCTTGAATAGATCTATATTTTTTGCAGTCAGTTCAACTCCCAGATATTTCACCTTATTTGTTACTTCACAGTCTATTAGTTCCATCAATTGCTGCTGTTTTAACTTAGTCATATTTTTGCATAATATCTTTGATTTCTTTTTGTTTACATAAAAACCTGCCAAGTCTCCACATTCTTTAATTTTTTCTATTACCTTAGGCATGTTTTCAATTGGATCTTCCACAATTAACATTATATCATCTGCAAATGCTCTGACCTTGTAGGAAAAGTCTTTTATCTTTATTCCACGGATTGCATTGTCTTCTCGAATCTGTATCATTAAAATTTCCAAAACCAAAATAAACAACAGTGGAGACAACAGGCAACCTTGTCTAGTACCTTTGCCAATAGTCAGTTTTTTAGTCAACTCGTCATTCACCACAATTGCTGCACTCTGGTCTCTGTAAATTTCTTTCACTGCTCTTATGAATCTTTCTCCCATTTGTAGCTGTTCCATAGTGGCAAACATAAAGTCCCAGTTCAAATTGTCAAATGCTTTTTCAGCATCTACAAAGAAGAAACCAACCTCCTTATCACAACGCCTATCGTAGTATTCAATAGCATTTATAACTGTCCTTAGGTTGTCTCTGATTTGTCTGTTTGGTAAAAAACCTGCTTGTTCTTCCCCAATAACTTTGGATAGCCATCCCTTTAGTCTCTCTGCCAAGACCTTAGCAAAGATCTTGTAGTCATTGTTAAGTAAGGAAATAGGTCTATAGTTTTTAACATTAGTCAAGTCCTGTCCTTCTTTAGGGATCAATGATATATTAGCTTCACTCCAGGTATCTGGAATTCTTTGATCTCTCAAAACACCATTGATCACTTCTTTTAGAAATGATGCCAGCTCATTGACCATTACCTTGTAAAATTTAGCTGTAAGTCCATCAGGTCCCGGCGCCTTCCCCAAATTTGTTGACTGTATTGCTTTCCTTATCTCTTCCTCTGTTACTTCACTGTTCAATTTAGCTTTCCAATTGTCCGAAATTACTGGAAGCTTAATTTTCCCCAAATATGTCGCTATTGAATCTTTATTCACTTCTTTTTTGTCATACAATTTAGCATAAAATTTATAGAAAGCTCTACTTATAGCAATCTGTTCCAGATGCACTTTATTGTCCTCACATATTTTATTAATTGTCTTTTTCTCCTTTCTCTTCTTCAATTGCCATGCCAAATATTTCCCAGGTTTATTTGCACCTTCAAACGACTTTTGATTCATTCTTTTAAGATTCCATTCCAATTCTTTATTATTCATTGCCGTCAACTGCTCTTGAAGGATTTTAATATCTTGATAGATTTTCTTTTTCCCTGGTCTTTTCTTTAATTGTATTTCTTTTGCTTTTATTTTTTCCATAATCTCCTGCCTCTTCTCCTCTCTTTTCTTTCGAGCTTTTCCATTTAATTCCATTAGTATGCCTCTAATTACTGCTTTATATGTATCCCATACCTTGTTAGTTGGTACTTCTCGATTCATGTTATGCTGTATGAAGAATTTAGTTTCCCTTCTCAACATCTCCATATTTTCTCCCTCTTGTAACAAGTCCTCATTTATTCTCCATCCTTTCCTCTTAATTCTTTTTCCAAACTTCCACATTACTGGGTTATGATCTGAGCCTACCATGGGCATTATTTCTACATCCTTAGTCCAAAGCACTAAGTCCTTTGAGGCCCAGATCATATCGATTCGTGATAGGGTAGAATGCCTTGCGGAGAAAAATGTATAATGTCTACCTGTGGGATTCTGCATTCTCCACACATCTTCCAGAGTTTCCTGTTGCATTAATGCAAAGAAAGTCTTTGGTAATAGTCCTCTTTTCTTTTGTGCAGTTACTGATTTTTTGTCTTGTTCTAAATTTGTAACTCCATTGAAGTCTCCTGCAAGGATTATCTGATCATAAGAGAGTTCATCTAAATGCTTCCTTAAATCCTCAAAGAAGCTCTCTTTTGCTCCATTTGGTGCATAAATTCCAATCACCAACACTTTCTTTAAATTCCATGTACATTCCACTGCTATAAATCTGGCTTCCGCATCTCTAATCATTAGCTTTGGCTGTAGCTCCTCTCTTATGTATAATACCACTCCCCTTTTTTTCTTTTTTGAGGCCGCTACAAACTCATTGCCCAACTTGCCCAATTTAAGATATTTTACATCCTGATTTCTAATATGGGTCTCTTGCAAGCACACAATATCACATTTTTGTTTTAATAGCCAGTGGAAAATACTTTTTCTCTTATTAGGTGAATTAAGTCCATTTACATTCCAAGATAGTACTTTACACTCCATATTCATAGCCTTGTTGTTGGTAAGTCTTTTTCATTGTCTCTCATAAACTTTTCCATCTCAAATTCAGATCTGATGCGCTTTTTCACTCCTCCGAATTCGAAGGATATCCCCTCCGGTAATTCCCATCTGTATCTTACTTTCATGTCCTTCAAATTCTGAACTAAGACTTTATATTTTTTCCGATCAAGCAGCACCGATCTGGGTAACTCTTTCATGATGATAACCGTCTTGCCATCAACTATCAATGGATCTTGAAACTGCTTACTCACTATCATTTCTCTTGAATTCCTTGTCGTAAATTGCACAATCACATCCCTTGGTAGTTTCCTCTGGGTCGCCAATCTGGAATTTATTCGATACACCACATCAAGGATAGCTACAACCTCCTCCTCCTCCTTTCCCAGGTATTCAGCTAACACCTCTGTAACCTGTTCTTGTGCTGTCTTTCCATCTATTTCCGGCAAACCTCGAAACCTCAGCTGCTTCTCCATGTACTTACTCTCCGCAACTGCCATCCTTCCCCTCATCGCTCTCATATCCGTTCGTTGCGTCTCTGTAAGATTCTCCACCACCTTCTCGACTGCATTGACTTTTTGCTGCGCTGCTTGCAAGTCATTTTGTATTGTTTCCATTCCCTTCTTTACTTCTGCCAATTCATTTTTTACTGTCTCTTTAACATCTTTGACTTCCCTCACCAACTCCTGTTTTGTCTCCTTCAATTCCTTTAACATTTCCAGAAATTTTTTATCCAGGTTCTCAATAGCCGTTTGCCACTCTTTTTTCAACATCGTGGGGCTTGATTTACCTCGCTCCCACGAGTCTGCACGTTTCCTTAGCTCCGTGGCGTTTAAATTTATGTCCCTCTAAATTAATTTGACTGTCCCGATTCTTAAAAAAAGCAAAGGATGTTTCAAGAAGTCCAAAATGTCGGGCGTCTTTTCTCTATGGTTTTTCTGTAGTCTTTTTGCAATCCAAGATGTCCTACTTCCTCTCCTGTTGAAGTCAAAGTCCTTCCCTTTTCAAAAATGGCGATTCCCTTCTTCCTGTCTCCAATAAGGGCCGTCTCTCTCCAGCAGCTCTATCACTGTGACGCACTTCCTGTTTCCCGTCTCTCCACTGCAGCTCTCGCGATGATAGAAATTTTCTCACAGCCTGCTATCACTCTCTGACCCCAGGTATGAAAAACAATTGTCCAGTTTCTTTAATAGCTTCATTTAACTTAGTCCTTTTTCTAAACTATTTCTTGCCGAGTCTTCCCCTCATTATATTCCGTCTGTTGCAGTTTAACATTTCACTTTAAAAGTTCGTTACTTTAAGCAATCCATCCCAATTCGAGAGATAGTGATCTTTACCTTTTCAAGCGTCTTTCTGGGTTGTAATCACTGCTTCGATCTCAATTTCTTTTCCACCTACTTTTCCCCTGTTGAAGCTTGGGCATGTAGGTCTTATGCCAGCCGCACTGGCCCCGGTTCTGCCGCAGAGATTTTAGCCGACCTGTCTTAGGGTGGGACCTCAAGGGACGAGAGAGAATCCTTAGCGCAGAACCCCCCCTTGCCCGAGATCGACGCGCCCTGAGGTCTTTGAGCGTTCTTTGCCTGTTCTCCGCCTGAGAGCAGGTGGCTGGGGGCTATTTGTGCCCCTCCGGCCGCTGAAATGGCAGCCTGGTCAGCTCTGCACTTAGAGCTGCGTTAGACCTCCATGGATCCCAAACCGGAAGTCCAGTTCCCTATGCAATCTTAGCGTGTACATAAACATTTATACCTAGACACGTGCTAGTGGTGTGATTTACCTTCACCAAAACCTAAAACCTGCTCCATGTGGATTAGATTCTCCCTGAAGTCTTTCTCACCACAGAGTCATCTGTATCTTTTTGTGGCTCAGATGACTCCAAGGAGGCAGCAGGGAAGATGCAATCCATCTAGGGTTGCTAGCCAGATTCTTCACTCCAGTGGAAGCAGAAATGGCATCATGGTGCTCTAGTGATCTCCAAATCTCTATGGTAAAAGCCGTAGAGATTTGAAAGATTCCTAGTGCATTGTGACTTCAGTTCCTGGTATTATCAGAAATGACATTACAAAATCACCACCGATCATTTTTGTTCCCACTGTAGTAAAGAGTTGTGGTGGGAGCCTGAGGACAAACGCAGAAGACTGCCTGTCACAGCAAACAATCAGGCAAGCTAAATTCATGCTAGGCCACAGCATACAAAACCTAATTTGTCATCAATTAACATTCATACCTAAAACCCTGTAGACAAAGAGTGCTACAACAGGAACTCAACAAGCTCCACTAAGTGTCTGATTTAGCAAAACTCCACCTCTTCCAATTGCTGTAGATTTATGCCCCAAATCCAAGGGTAGATATTTTCATAGAATTTTCTTGTGTGTCCTCACCCACTCCTTCCAAACCTGATTTTCCTTAATATCATTTTGCAGTTTACACCCCCCAAAAATTCAACAGGCTTTACTTTTACATATTTCATAGGATTCCATAGACTAAATATTTTTTTTATCTCCAACCCTTGTATATGTCAAAAAGAAGAAAAACGTGTTTGCATGCAAAGCGGTCATGGGGCTTAGTGATAGTGAGGACTCCTCAGGAGGAGAGCCCTGTATAGCCAGCTGTGACTTATCAAGAGGAGAGGATCCTTGTATAGCTAGCCCTGACTCAGCAGAGCATAGGGATCAGGAAGAACAGCTGCTGGCTGATCAGCATCCACAACCAGCAGCTGAACCAGAAGCACCAACACCCTCTAGCTCCAACACCACTGGTGAAGCACAGTCAAGGATGTCCAAACCCCCAGCTTCACCCAGAGAGCGCCGCAGACAAAGGCTGCAGGAAAGGTGGCAAAGCGCACGCCTCCTGGCCAGATGCCAGCTGCTTGTGGAGAGTGATGAGGAGTGACCACAGGATAGCACCCAAGCAGCTGGCTACAAGCCCAGCCTCACTATAAAACCCAGCCACCGAAGACCAGGAGGAGTGGAAGCAATGTGTTAGAATCCTGCTAGTGCTGTGACCATGCCCTTGAACTGTGCCTTCCTCTTGTGACCTTTGGACCATGCCTTGACTCTGTCTTTGCTGAGCACTTGAACCTTGCTGATAGCCAATCTTTGGATTGTCTGACCTTGCTATTTGGACTTTGGAATGGACTCTGACCATGCTACTGGACCAGCCCAAGACAAATGCAAACAAAACTGGCAATTTCCTCATAGAGAAGAGCTGCTTAGAAACACTAAGCACAAGTTCACATAAGATGACAGAACAGTATCATCAGTTACCTTAGACACCAAAATATATCATAGATGGAAAAACGCACAGCCATGCAACACTGAAACCATAAATTCACACTTTGGGTCGCTGAAACACCCTGACTCATGTTAGCCCAACCTCCCATCTTCAATAAAAGTTTGAACAAATGTTTTTCTAACATTTAAAAATGAACTATAATGTTTTTATTTTGCTACTGTTTTTCCAAGTATTTGTGAGGTATCAATTGCAAAAATTCAAATGAACAAACTGCGTAGCTTTGGAGTGTATACATTTCTTTCTAAACATATTTGGGGCACCTCTTAATTTAGTTAAATCTGGCCAGTTTTCGTCAGCTTTAAGCTGGCTTTATAATCATCTAACATTGTGTGCAAATGCAGCTTTAACTGTCACAAGAAGCTGATGCCTGTCATTTGTAGGATTATGAGAAATGTGTCATGAGGTAAATGCTATGTAAATGCTAGGTCACAGTCAGCATAATATATTAGCAACACACTTGAATTAAAAATAAGAGTATCTTCATTTTCCAGAAAGCAAAGTAGCAAACAACCACAAACATGTTTAGGAAAGGAATAATCAAATTAAAAACATCTGCATGTATCCTGGAAAATCAAAGCAGTTTTTTACATTTTTTTAATATCAGCATGTACTGAAATATGAGGGAAACTTACAACATATCTCTTTGTTCCTGTTTCAGTGTCTCTAATATTCATTTGGCACATTGGTGGTCAAATTTGTCTCGCCCTTCATTTTGTCTTAGCTCTACTTTCCCTCCAATCACAAATAGTCACTTTGCGCTCTTCCTTGCTCTTTTGCAGCCTTAAGTTCCCTTCTCACTCCTTTCCTACCTGTTTGTAACCATGCCAACCATAAGAATGAATGCATCTGTCTAGGCCTGTTGCTATAGTGGCAGCCGACAACTCCAGTCACTGCACAGAGGAACAATGATGGAAAGCATTCGTATCAATGGGGTTTGTGTATCTGTATAATTTTGTTTCTGCTGTATAATTAAGAGTCATTTTGTTAACATAACAATGGGGATGGGACATTCTGCTTATATGTCTGCCAGTGCATTGATTGCACTGTAACTCAAGACTGAAGCACTGAATAACAGAAGTTTATGCTGAAAACTGTCTCTTGAGGCCTGCTTCTTTCCTCCTCTTGAGGTTTATGGGTCCACTGTAGACAACTCTCACAGTGCAATCTTAAAGAGTTACTTCAGCAATTGCTTATTCCAGCGCTTCAAAAGGAACTCACTATGATTTTTCTATGGCACCATATAAAGGCATATTAATAGAACCATTTAAACAAATGATCCAGTTAGTCTCAGCGGGTTGGCTGTTAAAAAGTATTTTTGTTATCTTTTGAAACAATGAAATGGCTCTATTTTTCTCTTTATCTAAAGGCAAAGTGTTTGCTGACCTGACAACATTAGCATGTCAGGACTCAGATTAATCCCTGCCCCCACCCCCATGTACTTTGTCTGGCCATTTAACAGTAATAATTGAGTTGAAACCCTCTTTTTTCCTATATGACAGGCTAACAAAATGCTATAATTGTACAATTTCTCTTGTGCATGACAGTTAAACAATAAATCCTTGAATTGTATATGGGAAAACATGCTCACACATAACATTACTAATGGGTCGCAAAATAAAGTTGTTTGTGAAATTTCATAATTCCTTATGAAATGTCTGTTCTGCACATGTTGCAAATTAGAGGTCGTTATCAATTGATAATAGTTGTAACCATATTGATTTCAATATTTCATATAAATTTACAACAGTTTTGGGTGGCTATTCATACATGGAACATCAGCCATCTAATCTAGTGATCTAACGCAATATGGTATACCACATCCCAATAACAGACAGGAAAAATTCCATCCCCCATTGCACATTGCTGTGACAATAACTTGGGCTTTGAGTTGCAGTTCTCATTCAATCCCAAAATCGAGAAGCCAGTCCCAAAATCGAGAAGCCAAGCCATATAGGGCATCTTCTATTTGGATGTTTGTTTGTTTCTAAAAATGTAAAAATGAAAAGTCCAAAGAAATGTGCCTAACCTCCTACGTTTTTTTTCTTACTCTTCTAAGCTGACTTCCTTCAAAATCCATCATGCATTTTGTCTGAAGAGAAAGAGCCAAAAATACTTTGAATTACTTCATTTATTTAATCAATTCATTTATACTGTACCTTTCTCCCCAATAGTGATCCAAGTGGATTACCTCATTCTCCCCTACATTTTATCCTCACAACACTTTGAGGTAGGTTAGGCTGACAGTGCATGACTGGCCAGCAACCTTCCATGGCAGAGTGGATTCAAAACTGTGTATCCCAGATCCTAGTCTGACACTCTAACCACTACACAATATTGGTATTAACTTCCCTTCTTCCTTCAAGGAATAATCATTTGAAACTCAACATGTAAAAACCATGCCTTTAAAAGGAACTGAAGTGTATAACATAGAAATAAAAGCCCTTAGAGAAATATTTTGTAAACAAAGCAACAGAAGTTGAATCAATAAAAGAAACCAAAATAAAATTCAGAGTTTAAAAGAATTTAACTGAGAGTGACAGAAAACAAAGAAATGACATTTGTCTTTAATTTTGAATGGTTATATAAGCTATCCTGTCAGCTAAGGGTATTGATTTCCATTTGTTCAGGAATAACTAACATAATATCCAACCTAGCTATCCTAGTAAACAATTTATATTTCAATGGGCAACAGAGACAGAATTGACGAATTCAGAGAAAATGCAATCAAACTATTAGTGCTTCAGATGTGGTGATAAACCATGAGGAGATACTTAAATGAGAATCATGCTTTTTTCCCCCTTTTAGTAAATCTATCATTAGCTTGCTCAACTCACTGTTTGGTGCAGAGAGGTTCTGTCTACCCCAAAGTGACACCATCATGCCTGCTGCATATCCTATAACAAGTTGAGGTTTACAAAAACACTGGGAGAGATTATAGCTATCCACAAACAGTAAGTTGTGAGATAATCGCTGCATTTTATGAACGATGGAGAGTACATGGAAACTAAGACTTGTCACTAATTTTGTATGATATGTGTTTATCATACATAGGTGTCTCTGAAGTAACCCTATAGCCACTACCAAAGTAACTCCTTTTCCTGCACAGAGAGGGGGAGAGTTGGAAGGTAAGCAGTGCTAAGACAGGGGCAGAAAGCAGAATCTATTAAGGAACTCAAACCATCAAAAGACTAGTATTTAATCTTAACTGTAGAACAGATTCTCACACAACCATATTTTTCATATCATAAGGATCTCTATCAGTAGCAGTTTAACATGAAAGTTTTATTACAGGTCAATTTTTCTGGACAAATATATTCTCAATACTCATAGCCATCAGTAAAATATGCTGTTACAGATATAGCTAGAAATATAGGGGGACTGTTACTGAATTTGATCAAGAAAATCACAGAAGATATCTTTATAGATAAAAACAGGGCTATCCTGGCCCTTTAGATAGACATGCCAAGAAAGGAGTCTGGAGGCCTAGAACAGAACAACCTTGGAGCAAGACATGGAAAAAAGTAATACAGTTGTATGACCTTGTGTAGATTAGGTGAGCCATCTAACCCAAATCAACAGATATTATTTTTTGCAGCCCAGGTTCAGACAGTGTCTTGAGAATTACAAGAATGTCCAACATCACAGAAGTAAATATATAATTCAGGGAAGGGTGTATTGGTTGAGGGCCAAAAGATATTTGTAGGTCTGTAAAGCTTGTAATCACTCATTTTACTTAGACTTTGTTAAGATAAAATGTTGCAAAAATGAACATTTTTAAAAATACTATGAGAAGCTGAATTGATCGGGAGCTTCTTAGAAGGCGGTAGGATTGCCAGGTCCCTTTACCCTCCTGGCAGGATGGGTCCCCTTACCCTCCGGCACTCACCTTCGGAATTTCCTCACACCAGGCCCAAATTGGCCCGGTGAGAAGTGTGGGAGTGCTCTTGGGGCCTGTACAATGATGTCACTCATGGGAATTATGTCATCATGCCACACCAGAAGCATGCCCTGGGAGGCCCATTCCCCCATCTTTTGCCCCTGCTGGCCAGGTAAGTGGTGGTGGGGGCAGAGGCTGGGAGCCAGGGATCCCCCCACTGTGGGACTGGCAACCCTAGAAAGGGTTCTTTGTCCATGACCTGCTTATCTTTGGGTAAGGTACTTTCTTGGACTCATGTAATTGCTCTCCTTTAATGATGTATGTTGTTATAATGGATGGTATGATTTTCCGATGATTGAGCTAATAATAAGAATAATGAATAATCAGGTTTTAATAAAGGCTTAAAATGGAAGTAGAGATTCTGTAATTGTATTTATTTGTGTACAGTACCTGGTGGCCTAACCTGGATAGCCCAGGCAAATCTGATCTTGTTGGATCATAGAAGTGGCTTTGGATAGTAATTGGATGGGAGACTTCCAAAGAAGACTGGGGTTGCTATGCAAAGCAGGCAATGACAAATCGCCTCTGTTAGTTTTTTGCCTTGAAAACCTCAACAGGAGATTGCCTTAAGTCATTTATGATTTGATGGCATTTTCCACCACCACCCCGGTACTGAACCTAAAATGTCAGAGGTGTACCTCTCACCAGAAGTTTAATGATGAGATATTTAAAAGCCAGCTAGACACTTATAGCTTCTTAAATGCATACCTATACCTAAAGCAGGCTTTTCCAGGATCATCTAGAATAATGTACTTCTCAATAATGTGTTATTCACTTGATAACTATTGCATCCGCTGGTCATGCAAACAGGCATTTAAGGCAGCTGACCTGCTTTGGGGCAATTTTATGCTTTTAGTCTTTAATACAAGTGGCTTAATTAAAATATTTTGGTTTACATAAAAGACAGCCTTGCAAGCCCTTCTTTCAAACTCATTTTGTTTGGAACCATAGACAGAGAGTAATCTAAGACAGACGCTGGTGGCTTTTCATTCAGTGTGTTCTTTTTAAGGAATAGTAAAATACTACAGAATTATTGTGTAAACCACTCTGAGTCAGCGTTAAGTTGTCCTGAAGGGCGATATATAAACCAAATATTATTATTATTATAGACCATACACTGATCATGAGTCAGCAATGTGGTAGCTAAAAAGGCAAATGCGATTTTGGGCTGTATCAACAGATGACTAGATCATGCGACGTGATGGTATCGCTCAACTCTACTATGGTTAGACCTCACCTAGAGTATTGTGTTCATTTTGGGCACCACAATTTCAGAAGGAACATAGACAAGCTGGAACATGTACAGAGGAGGGAAACGAAGATGGTGAGAAGTCTGGAGACCAAGTCCTCTGAGGAAAGGTTGAAGGAGCTGGGTATGTTTAGCCTGGAGAGAAGACAACTGAGAGATGATATAACCATCTTCAAGTACTTGAAGGGCTGTCATATAGAGGATGGTGTGGAGTTGTGGTTTTTTTCATTGCCACAGAAGGTCGGACCAGAAATTAAATCAAAAGAGTTTTAGGCTAAACATTAGAAAGAACTTCCTGACAGTTAGAGCAGTCCCTCAGTAGAACAGACTTCCTTGGGAGGTGGTGGGCTCTCCTTCTTTGGAGATTTTTAAGCAGAGGCTATATGGCCATCTGACAGAAATACTGATTCTGTGAACTTAGGCAGATCATGAGAGAGAAGGAAGGAAGGGTTACACCAGTGTTTAGGTCTCATGGCCCCTTCTTACATGCCCAGGGTAATGCTGATCACCACAATTTTCTTCAGGCCAGGTTGGCTGGAATCCTGATGGTGTTTTGCCATCTTCTGGTCATGGAGCTGGGATCACTGGGGGTGTGTGGGAGGAGAGGTAGTTGTGAATTTCCAGCGTTATGCAAGGGTTTGTCTAGATGACACTGGAGGTACCTGTGATTCTATGGTGGCCATATTATAGTACACAAATCAAAGTGAAAGAAGTTTATTTCATTTTGTCATTTACAAAGATGTCAATATCAACAAAGGTGGAGATAAAATAATTTAATTTTGAAGGAGAATTGTGGCCCAAACCATTAAAACAATTCAAGCCTGTTTCTTCTAATCTTTGTGTTAGCAATTTCTTTTTCAAAACAAAAGAATTAGAAGAGAAGGGGAGAAATCAATTCAGGTTAAAAATTGTGCATAAAGCAATTTATGTAAACACATGCCTGATTCTAGAATTTAATTAAACAAGATTTTATTCCTGGAAACAGCTATCTTGTCCAAAAAAAGTGGCTGCCCAATTAAACATTCACACCACATTTGTTTTCATTTCTATCCATGAGAGCAGTGATTGGAAGCAATTACACAAAACGGTTTATTTAAATGAAAAACAATGGTATGAAAGGACACTTGCTGCCTTTAAATAAACATTAAAGGAATGATCCAGCAAAACTAAAGCACTTTGAAATCCCATTGATTTCAAGAAAGAGATTTCCATGGGTTTTTAAAAATCTCATTGAAATCAATGGGTACTTCCAAGTGCCCTGAATGTACAGAGGAGACACTGCACATTTTAGTCTGCAATCTAAATTAAATCCAGGTTTCAAAATATTGTTCTTGTTCTACTTGAAGAAGAAGAAGAAGAAGAAGAAGAAGAAGAAGAATTTTCACAAGCATCAATTCTGTCCAATGGAGGCAAAATCTTAGCAATACAGAAAGTATCTTTCTGTTGCAATCATGTTACTGGTTATTATTCAGGACCATCATGCCAAATAACTGTATTGCTCAAATACAGGTTGCTGGAATGTCTAGCTTGCATTCTGCTCAAAATTTCTATGAACAGAGGGTGGTGATTTCTTCCATTTTCCCTCCCACATCAGTCTTCCAACTCTCCACCAAGGTACTCCTGCCCCCCCCTTCCCAACAGACACATTTGAGACACATTTTGGGATGCAGCAGGAAGGGAGATGCAACAGGAGGGGAGAACCTCCACAACAGAAATCCCTTCCGCCTTCAGAAATTGTATGTGGAATACAAAGTATTTCTCAAAGAAAATGTGTTTTTTGGGGAAAAAAATACATGACTCATTCACACAACCCAGAACACAATTTACAATTACTTCTCTGATGTTCTGTAAAGATGACCCATGTTTTAAATAATTAATTTTCCTCTGAGTCCCCCCAAAATGATAAATGATTAGAATGTGGTAATTGCTTTATCAGCTTATCTGTGACTTGAAAAGGTGTTATAGGAATATATTTATGATCAGATGGCAATCTCTTAAATAAGTAAATGGGCAAAGAGAGGGAAAATGTATTTAACTTACAAGCCAAATGCCAGGAAGGCACAATAAAGCTAATATTCATAGACATTAATCTTTCTCTTTGGCTGAAAATATGCATAACATAACAAGAGACTGAAAAAGAAACAGGTGTTTAGAGCTTGCTGTTTTCCAGAAAAGCAAGTTAAATGCTTGGCATTATTTGAACACATGAAGCTGCCTAATACTGAATCAGGCCATTGTTCCATCAAGGTCAGTATCGTCTATTCAGATTGATAGAGGCTTGCTAAGCGCTTGTGCATTACCTCCCACTTCCCACCTGATTCTTTTTGCTGGAGCTGCTGGGGACTGAAACTTCTGCATGCCAAGCAGAAGCTCTACCACTGAGCCACAGTTCTTCCTTATTTGAATAAAATGGGCATTGTATATTTACAAGAATCTACAAGGACTGGCAGGGGGCATCTCAATTCCCCTCTTCCACTATTTTCTTCTTTCCCTTCCCTAAAAGTCCTCATAGCTTCTCCCGTTTTTCAGCATCCTTCCTGCCTGCGAGCCAACCTACCTTTAACTCTTCCCCTCACCCATCTTCTGTTTTCCTTCTCCCCTCTCCCTGGCAGCTTCTTTCTGGGAAAACTATTGTCCAGGTGTCAGTGGCAGTTACTGGGCCAGACTCACTTGCTCTTTTTTTTGGGAGGAGGGAGTAATTTTGCTTCCCCAAGAATAGATGTCCTTCTGATGCGGTATAATGTTCTATGGGTTATCAGGGGAACCTGCAAGAATATGTGAGGGGCACTTCATTCCCCCTTCTATCCCTTCCCCATGTTGCTCTCCTTTCCTACTTTATGGCAAAAAGCATATTATCATATTTCCCTTTTCTTCTTCCCCACTCACCCATCCACCTATCTTTTATCCATACCCCATCTTTATATTTGTTTACTTCATTTATATACTGTCTTCTCCACAATGGATACTCAAAGCTGCTTATATCATTCTCTTATCCTCCATTTTTTCCTGGAAACAACCCTGTGATCAGTGGTGAACTGGGAGTGAAAAATCCTGGAAAAAGGTTTTTCTGCTCCCCTCAGCTCACCCTGCCCCCATTTCCCAAAGGAAGGAGGGAGAGAAGGAAGAGGCAGTCTGCTTGACCTTGACCTTCCCTTCCAAAGGGGGAGGGAAGCAGGTGGAAGGCAGAGACAGCCTGCCTAACCAATTGGCTGAGTGCTGCCACCCTTGTCTCGGGTAGGCGTCAAGCCAGCCAGCTGAGTTTCCCACTGAGTTTCTGGGGCAGAATGGAGGTTCAGGTTCTTACCCTGATCCTCTAACCGCTATACAGCACTTGCTGTTGTGGTACAGCTGCTGCTGAACAGTAGCACAGAAAAAAGGGAGAAGCACCCTTAGTATCAGTATTCAAAATCTACAGTGGAAAAACCACTGTATTGTATATGTTGTATTGTATATGTTGTATAAATGTTTGTATTCATTAATATTTTGTGCACTGAGTCACTTTAAATCACAGAGAATCTATATTTATAATAGAAAAATGTTGATCATATCTCTAGCTTATTGCTGTTTCTTTAAGTTGAACAGTAGCAAGCAGCTAGTCGAGGGTGAGTCATGCAAGTTGTGTTGTAGCAAGTTGTCTGATGGTTGCTGCTGGCCCTGGCCCTGATGAGCATACAGAGGACACCATAAAATGAATTGATGCATGGGATGATATCAGGAAGGTGGTCCATAAGATATGTGAGTCACAGCTCATAAAGTGCTTTAAAGGTAACAACCAGTGCCCTATATTTTGCAAAAAAAACAAACAAGTAACAGTGAAGCTGGTGACCATGTTGTTTCCATAACATAAGAAATGTGTCAATATATGAAATATGATGGTTAAATAAGAGGCCAGTGCCAACATGATCTCTGTAGAATTTACACTTGAGCATGAAGATGTCCAAGTTGGGGATTTAAAAATAATTGTGCCTTTTGCTGCCTATTGGAAGATTAGCTCGTCCAGTATTGGCTTTTACTATTTACTGGAAGTTTAGCTCACCTGGTTTTATAGAATATAGGTACTGTTTGTCATTTACGTGCGTGTGCGCGCACACACACACCATGACCGGTGCCATGGTCAGACCACTTGGTCCTGAAGGCTCGGCTGGGGATACCCCCCCCTCGCAAGGGCGGTGAGCTGATTTATGCTTGCCCGCGGAGAATTATGGACCCAATTGGGTTCCAGAATACTTTGCAGGATCCAGTGCTCCATGGCGGTTCATTAGATGAGCTGGTGGAGGACTGGCAGTGCCGGCTCTCTGAAGCCATCGCTGAAATTGCCCCCCATTGCCCTCTTTGCCCCCGTGCAAGATGGGCTCCCTGGTATACAGAGGAGCTCTGACAGAAGAAGCGGGAGCTAAGATGACTTGAGCTAGTGCAGCGACGATCTTGGGACGAAGAGGCAAGATCATCTTATGGGACATTTATGAAACCCTATGAGGTGGCAGTGAAGGCTGTGAAGAAAGAGTTTTATGCAGTCTCCATCCCGTCAGCTAGCTCACACCCGGCAAAATTGTTTAATGTGGTTCAGTCATTGGTCTCTTTGCCAGAGGGAGGCCATCAAATTTTGAATTCAGATATTAGCTGTGAGGCTTTTGGGAGCTTTTTTGCTGATAAACTCTTGTCTCTCCACCGTGACTTGCCAGCCACAGTTGATTCAGTGAATGAGCTAGAGACCCCTTGGCTGCCTTCGGGGCCAATATTTGATCATTTCAGCCCACTCTTTGGGGAGGAGATTGACAGGACCCTGCGATCAGTTAGGCCCACCACATGTCCCTTGGACCCATGCCCATCATGGCTGGTAAAGGCCAGTGCCAAGGGGCTGCAGTCCTTGCTGGAGGCCATAGTTAACCTATCCTTAGGCTCTGGGGGGTTTTCTGGGCCATTAAAAGAAGCTGTGGTGAGGCCTCTTTTAAAGAAACCATCGCTGGACCCCACTGAACTGGTCAATTACTGCCCGGTTTCGAACCTCCTATTTCTGGGAAAGGTGATTGAGCAGGCGGTGGTGGAACAGCTGCTAGGCTTCCTGAAGGATGTCTCAGCCCTAGACCCCTTCCAGTCTGGGTTCCATCCAGGACATAGGACAGAGAAGTTGCTGGTTGCCCTCACAGACAATCTTTGTAGACATCTGGATCAAGGTGGCTTGGCGCTGCTGATATTATTGGATATGTTGGCAGCATTCAATACAGTCGACTACGATCTTCTGACTCACAGCCTCACTGATGTGGGGATACGAGGGACTGCCTTACAGTGGTTTGTCTCTTTTCTCCACGGTTGGGATCAGAGGGTGGTGTGCGGGGTCCCACAGGGAGCAATACTCTCCCCATTATTGTTTAACATCTATATGCATCCCCTTGCCCAGTTGGTGCGAAGTTTCGGACTTGGGTGTCATCAATATGCAGATGACACCCAGTTTATCCGATGATGGATAGCCGGCCCGACTCAGCCGCAGATGTCCTGGAATATGCTTTTGCAACCGTGACTGGTTGGTTGAAGCCGAGCCGGCTGAAACTGAACCCGACAAAGATGGTGGTCCTGTACTTGAGCTGCGGGGATTAGGTTCAGGACTCTGGCTCCCGGCCCTTGATGGGGCATCATTAGTGCCAGTTCCGAGGGTTAAGAGTCTGGGGGTGATCTTGGATGCCTCCCTGAAAATGGAAGCACAGGTCACAGTGGTTGTCAGGTCCTCTTTTCCATCTGCAGCAGACCAGGCAACTTGTCCCTTACCTGTCAACCCGTGACTTAACTACAGTGATCCAAGCAATGGTCATCTCTAGGCTAGATTACTGTAACTCACTCTACGAGGGGCTGCCCTTGAGCCTGACCTGGAGACTACAGCTGGTACAAAATGCAGCGGTGCATGTTATTATGAGAGTGCCAAATAAGGCACACATAACACCATTCTTATGCAAGCTGCATTGGTTGCCAACGGAGTACTGGATCAGATTCAAGGTTCTAGTATTGACCTATAAGGCCCTGTGCGGACTGGGACCAGCATATCAACGGGACCGTCTCTCCCCATGTATTCCCCGGAGGACACTGATCAGGGGGCAAACAGCTGTTGGTGGTCCCTAGCCCCAAGGAGGCCTGCCTAGCCTCAACTAGAGCCAGGGCCTTTTCGGTCCTGGCTCCCACCTGGTGGAACATTCTGTCTGCTGAAATCAGGGCCCAGCAGGACCTACTATCCTTTTGCCGGGCCTGCAAGACAGAGTTGTTTCGCCAGGCATATGGCTGCGGCTGGGCCTCTGCTAGCCTGAAAAAAGGGGTGTATAAAATTTTAACCCTCCCTGTGAAGGCTGTCCACCATCCTGTTTTAAATGTGTATTAATACACTATTGTTTTAATGTAGGTGAATTTTTTATTGTATTTTAATATGTTGTTATTCACCCTGAGCCTGCTCGCAGGGAGGGTGGAATAGAAATTTGAAATAAATAAATAAATACGAATACTCTTGTTATAAGCAGAAGAAACATAAGATAAAGAACACAATAAACAAGAGTTTTCTGGAAAAGCAGACAAGAAGGATACAACTGAGGGCCAAGCTACAAGTGACGAATGACACTTGAACGGCAAGTGTATTTCTCCCTGTTCACTTGCCCTCCACTCAATCCACTTGCCATTCAAGTGTTATTCGTCACTTGTAGCTTGGCCCACAGATCCATGAGATTCATTGGGTCAGCATATACATTTGATGTGTTGAACTATATTCCAAAATGTTAAAATCCAGATTATGCAATATCACAGGATAAAACAGGCAGAGCTTTAGCAATGTTACACTTGATCCAGGTCTTTCCTGGGCTGTACTATATGTTCAGTATAGCTAGAACAAAAATGATTGATGAATAATTTAAGTCTTCTTGATTAATTTTAAGGTAATAATGTACAATATATCAATGTATTCTGTCTATTCCATGTAGTTTCCCTGCTTCTTTAGTTATGTTGAAAAAATTGAGTTGTGTTAGAAAACTTTTCTTCGGAACGTTTTATCCAAATTGGTTGAAACTCTGCTATTTGTTCCCTAGATTTTGATTTAGAAATTCTTCAGATCCTAATTCTCTATGCCTGCTTTTAGCCATAGCTTTGTCGCCATATCTTGACTGAAGCCATTGAATTAAAATATACTCTGGAGTCTAATGTCTTTTGCTCTTTGTAGGCAAAAGCCTAAATCACCACATTTATGCTTGTTCTTCAGTACAATACATTTTCAGTTTCTTTCCTCTCAAGAGTCCATTGGCTGAAGAGACATGCAAATAGAATTGCCTTTTTACAATGAGTGTAGCATATATATACTGAAACAATAAAATAATGGACTTAGGCTGTGACTTACAAAAGCTCATACCCTACTATTCTCACTTAAAAAATTTCATCTGGAAGTGTGCATGCCTAGGAAATGAGGATAAAAGAAAATTTGCAGAGAGAAATAGCTTAAGCAGTTTATGGTGGTGGAAAGTGCTGTCAAGTCATAGCTGACTTATAGCAACTCCTCTTGAGGTTTTCAAGGCAAGAGACTAAAACCGGTGGTTTACCATTGCCTGCCTCTGCATAACAATGGTTATGCAGAGGCAGACAATGGTTAGTCTTCTTTGGAAGGTCTGCCATCCAATTACCAGCCAAGGCTGACCCTGCTTAGTTTCCAAGATCTGTCAAGATCAGGCTTGCCTGGGCTATCCAGGTCATAGTTTCTGGATACTTCCGTGCAATATAAATGTTATATAACAAGAGAATCCTTTTATAACATTTATATTGCACGGAAGTATCCAGAAACTATGACCTGGATAGCCCAGGCAAGCCTGATCTTGTCAGATCTTGGAAACTAAGCAGGGTCAGCCTTGGCTGAAGAAACTTTCTAAGGCATACATTTCATATATTGACATCAGCTGCAATTTTTCAAGTTTCTCTCTAATTTATCTTGTGCTAATTATATATCCTTCTGGTAGAGTAAATAACAGCCATTAAACTGTTCTACAATATAGTGACATTGCTATGTCCTCAGTGCAAATTCATAATACCTTCAGGCATTTTCATTTGATGGATCTTGCTGAGAAGCTAGTCAAATGCCCACACATAACCATGGTAACAATGGAAATGTTTATGAAGCAAGCAGATTCAAAATTAGAATTGTCTTAATCAGAAACACATCTAGACGAACTATTTACTTGATATTTTCACAAGAAAAAGTTAATTGGGAAATGGTTAATATCAAATCTGAGTATAACATACATAGACAGGCTTTCACAAAATGCTGTTCTCTTAGAAAATAGAGACAGTTTTCTTGTGTAGAGGTTGAACAATAAAAAAAAAGATCACAATCAACCCATGGGCTGAGGGCCCATGTTAAACAAGGTGCTGGGTAAAAGCCTGAAAATCATAGCACGAATGTGTAGTAGTGAAGTAAATAATCCTTATACAGGGAATGTTTCACCTTATATCTTACAATTGTATAAAAATAACCCTATTAGATGTTTTAGACCAATGTTTCTAAATTTAGAAGATCCCCTTGGAGGGATCTCTAAATTAATTTTTCAAATCTTGAAGAACTCCTACCTTTGAAAACATCTACAGACTAGAAAAAGTTGATTCAATTACTGCTAAATTATCATCAAGAAAAAAATATTTGTAAAAAGCTGGTATTCACATATACACACATAAGTCAACTTATATTATAAGAAAAAGGTGAAGCATTTTTCCTGTCTTTTGCCCCCCTGCCCAAGAAAAAAAAAATTGCATTATTCTGAATTAGAGGTGGACACGGACTGAAAAATGTACCAAAATTTTACACAGACAGGGCCAGTTCGGTGTTTGTGACCCGGCAGGTTGTGGGATGCGCCTTTTTTCATGGACGTGATCTTTGGCCAGTCCATTTGTCTGTTGGTACATGAAACCAGATATCCCGGTGCAGAGAAATCAATTCCCTAGGCAATGTAGGAGCCACCTGCAGACCTTCTGCTGCTGTTGAAACACACCAATCTTATCCTGAAAACCTTGATAGGCAGCTCTGGCTCCCAACTAGAAAACTCCCATTATTCTCTATGTGAGCGTTTAGTATATAAGACACAGCATGGAGCCACGGTTTCACTTTCCAGTTGGTTACCAGCTTGGAAGAACGGCTTGTTGCGGGATTTTTTTTCAGAATACTCCAGAGGGAGGCTTAGGGCTTGTGTTGCAGCAAGGCTCTGAGTGGGAGCAAGCTTATTGGTTTTCCTCAGCTGAGGGCTCATTTTGGTTTCTACTTTTTTTCTTTCAATTCTTATTTGCTTGTGGAGTGGTGGGTTAGCCTAGGGCTGTACCCCAACCCAGTCTCAGAGCTGTAGTCAGGCTCTGGGTGCAAGCTTATTGGTTTTACTCAGCTGAGGGCTCACTCGTGTTTCTCCTTTTTTTTCAATTCTTATTTGCTTATGGGGCGGTGGGATAGCCAAGTGCTGTGTCCCAATCTGGTCTCAGAGCTACAGTCAGGCTCTGGATGCAAGCTCATTGGGCTCCTTGAGGGCTCACTCTTCTGTCTCCTTCCCCCCCCCCTTTTAATTCTTATTGGATTGTGGGGTGGTATAGGAAAATCTTAGGAATTTTTTTTTAAGGAAAATAGATTTTTATTTTTTACAAACCTTTCTACTTACAAACTTCATTCCTGTACAATACAAAATTGTAAAGTTACAAAATTCTATAGTTACAATTTGCCCCACTATTGGGAATAAGAGACAGAGACAGTATCTTGGGTAATAAAAATGGGCCGCTTTATTTAAATGAACAACAAGCAAACTTCAATTATGGCAAGGGCCTAACTAGAGGTACAGGTCAGGCCCTGGGGTCGCTCCGTACCCCACCCTGACCTGTCTGGGCGAGACACCCGCTGTCCCGGGTGTGAGCCATCATTAAGTGGCTGGGACCCGGACTGGCCAGGCGAAGTGGTTCACCCCTGCAAAGCTCCCCCACCCAGCCATACGGCAGCGGGGGGAGACTGGCTTGTACAGGGGTTCCCCACCCAGGGCGTCCAACCACGCAACTGGGCCGTACGGCAGCCAGCCACTTCTGGCAGACCCCAATTCCCCACCAATGGGGAGGTGCCAAGGGTGCTCACCGGCCCGCTACAGATTGTTCCCTAACTAACATCCTGCCACCCGTGACATTAACTCAGCCCCCCAGGCCAATTAACTCCAACCACACAGTACGAGGTAGGTGAAAAAACTCTAGCCCCAGGGCCAATCAGGGGCTGAGAGAGAGAAAATTCCTACCTGGCTCCAAAATTGGCGGCCAGCTAGACCCGCACTGCTAGGGTGAGGTGGGTGGGCCGAGCATGAGGCGCAACTGAAGCCGACAAGGGCAGAGGAGCCAGCAAACGCTGCAAGACTCCGCCCACGAGGCTGAACCCCGGATGAGGGGGGGAAGGACTCTGCCTCCATCCCTTCAGCGGGGCAGAGGGCTGCCACCTGCCTAAAAAGGGCGAGCCCCAGGCACGGTTGGCAGTATTAAATAGTTACATAATAAACATTCAGAACAGTATTATAAACATTCTAACTCTTTAAGGGCTCTGCCCTACTCCAGTTTCAGGGCTGCAGTCAGGCTCTGGAACCAAGCTTATAGGGTTTCCTTGGCTGAGGAAGACTCTTCTGTCTCCTTCCCCCTCCCTTTCAATTCTTATTTGTGGTATTGAGACAGGGCTCTGCCCCAACCCAGTCTCAGGGCTGCAGTCAGGCTCTGGGACCAAGCTTATTGGGTTTCCTCGGCTAAGGGCTCACTCTTCTGTATCTTTTTTCCCTGTTCAACTCTTATTTGTGGTGTTGGGTTAGGGCTCTGCCCCAACCCAGTCTCAGGGCTGCAGTCAGGCTCTGGGACAAAGCTTGTTGGATTTTTTCAGCTGATGGCTCACTCTTCTGTTTCCTTTCCCCTCTTTCAATTCTTATTTGTGGCATTGGGATAGGCCTCTGCCAGAACTCAGTCTCAGGGCTGTAGTCAGGCACACACCGCTCCTCCCACAAAGGCAACCAAACTCTCCTTCCCCCTTGGGTGGAGAAGGCCTCCCTCATTCAGAACAGTATAACAGCCACTTTGGCGTAGTGGTCAGGAGCGCGGGACTCTAATCTGAAGAACCGAGTTTGATTCCCCACTCCTCCACTTGAAGCCAGCTGGGTGACCTTGGGTCAGTCACAGCTTCTAGGAGCTCTCTGAGCCCCACCCACCTCACAGGGTGTTTTGTTGTTGTGATAATAAAACCTGGTTCTCCAGATTAGAGTCCCACACTCTTAACCACTACACAAAACTGGCTCTCTATCTTGCGAACTTGTGAGAAGGGAGTCTTTCTGGATCTGGAACTCAATATAGTCACCCCCAGAGGTTTGAATCTATCTTTAGATCTGTCTTGTTATCTGTGAACATTCACTATACCTTTCAATTGGTCACTGTGCCGGTCTGTAGAATTGTATCTTTAAATTTGTCAATGCACTTGATTGTGGAATCACTAATTATGCATTTAAGTGCTCCTTGTATGTAGCCCTTGCCTCTTGACTGTATCTGGGAGCCTATTATGGTTGTTCACTGTAGAAAGTTGCCAACTGACTAACTGGAGACGTAAGTAACGATGTTTATGTTTTATTTATGAATGACATTATCAGATCGTGTGATGATCTTATGAATTACATATTGTAGAGAGATTCTTGCTGTTTCTGAATGCTGTTGAGAAAGATTGCCAAAACAAGAGAGCAGCTAGCCCCCTGTCGAGTGATTATCAGCAGGTGCAGACCCCTTCTCCTCTTTGCTGGATGGTCCTCCTGCATTCTCCCATTTGGGAGTTGCAATGTTACACTTACCAATAGAGAAGAGAAAAGGACTACTTGTGATACGATAATTCTGATTGAGAAACTATTGTGGATGTTCCAGCCTCATTTTCAGCAGAGTAGTAAAAGAGTACTTCTCGGCAACGTGATCTGTTCTCAGGATTTTGTAATTGTATTACATAATTATTGTTGGATGTGAATTGCATATTGAATTGTCACCTTCTGTATATTATGCACCCTGATATACTTTATTAGTATATACTTTATTAGTATAAATGTATGCCACTGATTCTTTTGTTTTTGCATGGTGCACTTTAAGATTTATAGCAATTGCTATCATTTCTGATCTTTTCTGTTTTGCTCACTCCGTGACTTTCCCCTCTTGTGTTGTACTGCAAACTTGGAGGGTGGCTGGAGGAGAGCCTACTGAAGACTCACTGCAAGTTTGGCATCTGTGAGTGTGAAGGGGGCAGTCCCAGGGCCCCCAGAAGTGATGGAACATGGACTGACAAACCAGTCTGTGAACTGGGGCGGTTCCGTGAATGGTCCATGAGCTATGTAAATTGATGGACCATGGACTGACAGTCCATGGTTTTTTCCTGGTCCATGCCAATGTTTATTCTGAATGCAACAATAGTGCTATCAGGCTACCTCCACTATTCTTAAATTTATGACTGTTAGTATAGTAGTGCATAAAATGCCAGACAGGAACTGGGCAGACTCAAATTCAAAGTTACATTCAGCCTAGGGGTGTGTGCTTCAGGTTCCTGGTTTGGGAAAAAAAACCCTAACTGGGCTCGATTAATAAAGATTTGGTATTTCCGAATCAGGGCCAGTATGATGGCCTGATTTGGAAATACCAGATCAAAGCTTCCCAAAGCAAATTGGGAAGCTTCAGGGCCTTTTTAAAGGGTGCCCACCCTCCTGCCTTCCCACCACCATGCCACTTACCTGGACCATCCTTCTGGTGGCGCAGGTGCCAGCGTTCACTGCCGCCCTGCCAGCCACCACAGAGGCCCACCACAGAGGCTGAACACTAGCATGGGTGGTACAGGCATCAGCTGCAGCCTTCTCTGCTGCCAGTGGCAGAAGGCCTGCTCCAGCCTTTGGAAGGTAAGTGGGGTTGGGGGAAGGGGGAAGGGGAGCTCAGGGAGGAGGTGGGAATCTCACTTCGGTATGCTCCAAATCATTTCGAAGCATACTGAAGCAACTTCCAACAACGCGAACTTGAAGCAGCTTGCCGCTTCGGGTTTGGGGTTATTCTGGATTGTTTTCCAAATATTTTCCCACTGCACACCCCTAATTCAGCCACAAAGCATAGTGGATATCCATGTGCCAGTTACCCTATTTACCACATGGGCAGGGTATAAATATTTAAATAACTAGCTAAATAAATGTAGTTATTTGGGGTTCTTGAATTTTATGGATCTTGGTCTTTTTAAATTTTATAGACTTTCATTCCCTCATCGATACTTAACACAAATGGACCAAGGTTCATGGAGATAAATGATATTAAGCCATTTGTAGTATTGCTTTTACCGGAGAATAACACTAAGGATAAAATGCAGTTAAACATGCACTACCCCAAGGGAAGAAAATCAATCTTGTATCCTCTCCACAACTGTATAAGGTACAATTATAGCTGCATAGAGTTTTTGTATATCAATTAAACTAAACCTTACAGTCCCAAGTTCCAATATTTTAAAACACTGAGCTTGCCTGGTTCCACCCCCTTACTGTGAAGCTGAAGTCAAAGACAATACTAGCAAAACTGAGCAAACGCAGAGATAGAGAAATCTAGAAATGTATAAAACCATGTGTCCTGTGGTAAGTTGCCACAGGCTTGGCTTTGGGGAAGCTTTACAGCTGTTTCCACCACACTCAAACAAACAGAGACTGCTTTCATGATTTCTTGCTATGGAGCTGGAATCTTGTGGGATAGAGGAGGGATGATGTTGAATTTCGTGGGTGAGAAGTGAAGAGTAGAACTTGAAGAAATACTAGAATTTTTTTCCTTGCTGCTTTTGATCAGTTCTTTTTCTTTCTCTATCACTCACTCACTCTCTCTCTCACACACACATGCACAAAATTCCTAGACTCATTTCTCAAACATGAACTCCGAGGACAGATTTGCAGGAATTTTATTCACTGGAATTCTGTAGCAAGTTGGTGTAATACAACTCGGGAGTTGGACAGTAGCAGCACACTGCCTTACCCAAAGCTAAGTGAACTGAGCATTGGGGGCCAAAGCACCAAACTTACAAGGGGAGGGGAAGGGATTCTTGGGGAACCCCCGATGATGTCCAAAGAAACCCTGGTTGGGAAATACTGATTTAGTGATCCTTTTCAAGGCTCTGATGAATATTTCACAAAGGTATGGACATGGATAATCTTACAAACCAATGAGTCTCAATGCAAAACTGGACGTAGCCCAGTCTACTGTCTCATATGCCTCAAACAGTCTTAAAAAGCAAACATGATAAGGGTGCAAATTTTAGCTCTTTAGAAAAAACAAAGTGGAACATTAAGTTGCAAAGAACCGTCTCTCAAACACTACATAAGAGAAAAACCACCAGGAGTTTGTGGTACCTTAAAAATTAACACAATTTAATTCCAGCAGAAGATTTTCTGATCTACAGACAACTCATTTACAGGTGGGGCCACTACAGAGAATGTGTGTTTGCAGGCAGCTGTTGATTTTGCCCAGGATTATACCTGCAGAAGGCCCTGTTCAGATGAGCAAAGCCGCCATGGTAGACCATAGGGGAAGAGGTGGTCCTGCAGCTATGAGGGGCCGAGATCATCAAGGATTTTGTATGTGATGGCCAAAGTCTTGAACTAAGTCCAGTAACTGATGGGTAGCCAATACAGTGGCTGCTGAATGGGAATAATTCCATGCTCCACCTAGCTCCTGATAATAATTGAGCATGGTACAGCATTCTGCACCAGCTGGAGTTGACTTAGAAGGGAGACCTATGTAAAGTGTATTACAGTAGTTTAGTCTTGATGATAACATGGTGTGAATCCAGGTGGCCAGATCAACTATGTCAAGGCCATCTTCCAGTCTAGTCTATGTTGGAAAAGGTGGGGGTTTGTTTGTTTGTTTTGTAGCTACGTTTACTTGGTTCTCTATCAGCAGTGCTGGATCCAGTATAATATTTCTCAAAAGGTAACCTAGAGTAAAAAATGGGGGGGGGGGGACCCATCCTTTCAAAAACACTTCATGAATAATGTTTTTGTACACACGATAACAATCCATCTCCAGTGGAAATATTTTACTCTATATAATATTTTACCTTACATATGCAACGTTAGCTTAAAAACACTCTGATGTGGAAAGTGACATATGCAAATACAAATTATTATACATTGTGAGAGAAAATTATTATATACTATGAGAGAAAAAAATAGGAAAGATTTTCAGAACAAACCTCCTGATAAAAGCATACCTGTGCAATCAGGCAAACAGAAAATATACCAGCAGTATTTAGAACAGGTATGTGTTACAACCAAAGTGGTCCCAGGTTCAACAGCAGGCCCATCTGAGTGCCGGCCAGCTCTGCACCACCACCTCACCAGGACAGCCCATGATTAAGCACCTGAATGAAACCTGCAGGAACTGGCCAGAAGCCCTTCAATGTGCAGTGGCAGTAACAAATGCAGGTGGAAGATCCCATGCTTGAGGCTTACTGTATGCCATGGCGAACAAGATTTGCCACAAGGAGGGGATGGGAGTGCACCCCCTCCAGCAGCCTGCAAACTGGCTCCCGGATAAGTCTGGGAATCCTGCTTTTACAATCCTTTTGTTCTCTGCAGTACCAATATATAAAGCAGAGTACCACCTCTCACATTTTCTCTATCCTTTTTTGTAAGCCAACTTCCTTATTTCACAAGGTGTTTTAAATCTTTAAAATTATATATATTCTTTTTTACTGCTGATCTTCATCTCAGGCCCCAACATAACAAATAAAAGTACTCATTCCAGAATTTATTATATATTTAATGACCTGAACATTTATAAAGTGGAGAACAGAAATAACCCTTGTCTCAGCAGATTCTCCACCCTTCACTATTGATACTTGGTGCCTTTCTTTTCTTCCTAATGCAGCAAAACCATGATCCTCTCATTAATTCCTGTATTTTGAAGCTATAACCAATTAGCAATTATTAGAGCCAGTTTGGTGTAGTGGTTAAGAGCACAGGACTCTAATCTGGAGAGCCGGGTTTGATTCCCCACTCCTCCACTTGAAGCCAGCGGAGTGACCTTGGGCTAGTCACAGCTTTCTAGAGCTCTCTCAGCCCCACCCTCCTCACAGGGTGTTTTGTTGTGGGGATAATAACGACATACTTTGTAAACCACTCTGAGTGGGCATTAACTTGTCCTGAAGGGCAGTATTTAAATCGAATGTTATTATTATTAGCAATCAACCAGTATTTGCAAATATGGAACTCAAGCCTGGTAGATGCTATACCAGTGGCCTGAGCAGAACTCCCTTATATGTGCTCTCAAACCCTCTTTGGTTCCTCCAAACTAGGCATCTCTTGGAGAGTAATTGGCATTGAAAATAAACTGTAGGTCAACATGTGACTGACTATAGCAACCCTTCCTATTAAGAAAGTAATTAGAAAACATTGGACATTTATACATCCTGTATTTTCTCAATTCATTTTCCACACAGAAAGCTCAACTATCAGACTGTTCAGTTCAAAATCTGGCAATGCTATGGCTGCTAGCTAATTTGTCATAATACACTTCGAATGGAAAAACCTGTGATAGAAAGTTTTCTTGATCACAGTGGCAGCCTGCTTCTCAAAACGTCATGTGGGTTGAGAATAGAGATGGGCACGAACAAGAAAAAAACCAAACCATGTGGTTCATGGTTCATCACGTTTCACTTTTCACGAACTTTCACAAACCTGTCCCAGTTCATGAATTGGTTTGTTTTGGTTTGTGAAAATGTCACTTCCGGGTCAGTAGAAGGTCACTTTCAGGTCAGCAGAAGGTCAGCAGAAGGTCTGCAGGAAGTCCATCCCTTGTTGTCTAGGAAACTGATCAGCACCAGGCTGTCTGCAGTAATGAACTGAAAAATGAACCAAACGAACCAGCCTAAAGTTCATGGCAGTTCGCAGAAATAGGATCTGACGAACTGCTGGTCCATAAACCAGGAACCAGCCTGGTTCGTCATGAATTTTGGTTCGTATTTTGGTTTGTGCCCATCTCTAGTTGAGAAGTGCATCCAGGGATCTTTACCTGCTTAGAAAGGGTAAAACAAGCCCCATCTCTAGCCTGGGCAGATCCACCTGCTCATCCATAACCTAGACCCCAAATGGTAAGCATTAATCTTATTTCTACATCCCTCAGTGTACTATCTAAAGTTCTAAAAATGAACTACTGCATAGTCCTCAATTCACTTATCTGCCTGCCCCATCCACAGCATTACATCCTCCCAGCAGGCCATCACGTTTTTGTTGTCTGTAGGTTTCAACATAATTAGTTTGTTTTTGAATAAGGCCATCAAAACAATGGAGTGAAAATGTATGAAAAGGTTACTAAGAATTGTATATTCAGTCTGGTTAAACTATACTTTTGTATAAATTTTGCAGATGTCATAAAAGAATTTCTCTTCTCCCTGTCTCCAAATGAATCAAGAAACCATTCATATCAATTTTATTCATGGACCCTTGTGAGTAACTTATAGTAGAAAACACAAACTTAAATCGACTCATTGTGCTATTGATCATTGAGAAAAGAGAAAGAATCCTATATACCAACCACAGTGCGATTAGTATGTACTTCTCTGACATTATTGATCATGTGCCAGTGGAAATTTCAGTAAATCAATAAATTCTGACAACATATTTTAAATGAAATACTTGTTGGGAAATATTTTTTAAAACTTAAATGTCAAAGCATAATTCAAGAATCCAAAGAGTCATATTCAATGGGAACTAATGCAAAGACAGAAAAAGATAAGGCTACTTGAAAGGAGAAGATTTACAATGGTACTTTAAAATGTTTTTGTTCTCTCTCATACACACACAGTTACACACAGAATTACCAGCCAAAGAGGGACAAGGCAGCCACAGTGAAAACCTATTCACCTTTCCTGTGCTACAAAGTCAAAGCTGCTCATTACTTTATGCCTGAAGAGTGTTATGAAGCAGTTGTAAAGGGAAGGTGAGCTGTAAATATAAAGAGGAACGAGGGACCTAAATGAAATTATAGGGTAAAAGTCTTAATGTCATATTCAATAAAGATCAAACTGCTAAGCAGGGTAACTGCACAGGAAATGTAAAAGCCATTTTGACAGTAAGAATAGGATTGTGAGAAGTTGAGATAGGCATGGACTAGGAAAAATCCACAGACCATCAGCCTGTGTTCTGTCGCGTTTCATGGACCACAGCCCATGAACTTTTCCACAGACTGCCTTGTTCATGGACCAGTTCATCTGCCCGTGGTCCATCACTTCCAGGGGCCATGGGAATGTCCCTTCACATACAGAGATGCCAAACTCACCGCATGTCTTCAGCAGGCTCTCCTTCAGCCACCCTTCCATGAAAAATGTGTATCCCACAGCCCGCCTGTTCATCGATGCCGAATAGGGCAAATTCGTGTAAAAATTAGGTCTGTTATTTGGTCTGTACCCACCTCTAGTGAGAAGCATTTCTGTCCCAAGGACAGGGAACTGGAGCAAGACAGAAAAAGTAGCTACATGTAGTAACAATGAAATATTCACTGTGAATTTCATATGGTTTAGAATGTGGGAGTGCGTACTGCTACAGAACATCAAGGAAGGAGCTGATGCAGTTTGATTCATATCTCATGGTCTATCACTGTTGTGCTCTACTTCCTGGATTTCTTTGCATAAAACTACAAGTGCGATTATGTTCAAAGTGTGCATTTTCTTCTGATAACAGAATATCACACCACTGAAAAGCTGGCAAATAGCCCTTTTTCTTACTCAAGAAGCAGCAATAGTGATTGTTTTTCATGACATAAAAATTAAGAAATAGAACTTTTCATTGCTAGATAATTGCAAATTGATTATTTCATGTTTGTAAACATCACAACACAAGCTGTTTGCCTCTGACTAAAGCACACAGCAGCATATTGATTCCTTTGAACCAACCATAAAAGTGGCCAAAAGCAAGGTGGAGGGAGACATACCAAAGGACAAGCCCTCCACAGTAACACTGCCAGGCTATTAGAACTTCATATATCAACATACTGTCAGGTAGGCCCAGTTCTCTTTGTGGAATGGAAGTCACTTCCCCATAGTCACACATTCCAGGAAAGCAATTAATTAAGAACTATGTGGACTAATGATACAACGTAGTTTACTTTTTGTGCTGAAGCTGATCCTGTATGCGGGCTGATGAAGCTAGTATAGGAAGGTATTGCACCATTCTGCAAATCTATTGGGTTCTAGTTCACAGTTGGTTCTAATTCACAGATACCAGGGAGAACATGCAACTTGTGGGGAGGGACCTTCTGTGATGTGAAAATAATACCTGTAACTAGAGATACACACACCAATATATTTTAACTTCTTTTATGATTCCCCTCTGTTCAGGTAATATACAATTCTTCCCACTTAACTGTTTTTTAAAATGAGTTCATCAGTTTCACCAACTTTTAGATGATTCAAATTTAATTGTCTTGTGCCTGCCTTTGAAACACATTTTCACTGCTCTGGTCTTAGGAAGGAGAGTGTGTTACTAGGCAATATTAACGATTAGCACCCACTAGAGTTTGAGTCATCCATTGACATTATATGTCATCAACATAACAAAAGAATAATAATAACACAGGCTCCTGGTTAGAAGAAAACAAGCAACTTTTAAAAAATTATGCTTGGTGAATGTTCAAAGCGTTCAAAAAGAATAATGGCCCCAACATTCCCTTACCTAGAACACACAGCGTTTGTGAAATAAGAGTCCGGTAAAACAACAGTAATGCTTGCAGATAACAATGAATTATTTAGAGGATAGCAAATCCCAAGATAACTGCAATTCTGTCTAAACTGAATCATTTCAATTCTTGTAGTTCATGTCCTAAATTCATAATCACTTCAAGACTGATAATGCTGAGTTATTATTTGTCCTGATATGCTGATATGAAAAAACAGGTACTTAATAACCAAACACTAAATATTAAAGAAGTCTATATTTTCTGTTAAACTCCATCTGTAAATTAAACATGTTTGGCAACCAAAATTTCATCCCTCCACTGAAAAACCCACATGACTCATCAAAGTTTAAATTAAACCAGCAAATATTTGAAACACTCTCCCATTCCTACATTATCAGTCCTTTATTAGTAGAATATATATTAACCTTTGAAAATCATATGTGTTGCAAGATGGGGGTAGTATCAGAATCTTCTTCTGATTTCTTGTGTGCAGGGTATCTTTGTTTGAGTCGAGGAATAGAAAAACTGCAATAATTTCAATTTCTTCATTGTCAGTCTTAAAATTGTGTAAATCATCAATAATCATTACTTTTGTCTTCTTGATGTTCATCTGTAATCCTGCTTTGGCATTTTCTTCTTTAACTTTCATTGGTAATCAGTTCTTTACAATTTTTGCCA
The DNA here is from genome assembly GCF_028583425.1 of Eublepharis macularius. Lineage (NCBI taxonomy): Eukaryota > Metazoa > Chordata > Lepidosauria > Squamata > Eublepharidae > Eublepharis > Eublepharis macularius. The sequence continues at coordinate 77,969,229 of NC_072792.1, read as the reverse complement.
GTAATGGGTTTCATTTGAATATACCAACTTGTTAATGTTCATTTCACCAATTTTCACTCTGCCTTCACCTAAATCTAATCCAGCTTTCTTTGTGATATAGATTGGACAGATAGGGAGATAGTATACATCCTTATCTAATACTTTTGCCAATTAGAACCATTCTGTTTCCCCATATTCAGTCCTAACAGTAGCCTCTAGTCCAGGGTACAGGTTGCATATCAAAACAATCAGATGTTGTGTCATGCCCATTTCTTTTACAACTATCCATAACTTTTCATGAGCCACACTTTTAAACGTTTGCTATAATTCATAAAATGCAAACTGATTTTCTTCTGAAATTCTCTGGTATGCTCTAGTAATAATTGTAAATGGTTATTTATTTATAGTTATGGAAGAAGAAGAATTTTATTAAATTTATAAACTATAAAAGTGCAAAACATGCCTTTCTATTTATCTCAGAGGACAGTAGAAATCTTTAAATCTTGAACAAAAAGTGAACAATTCTTTTTGTTAACCTATACAAGAATACAATAGTTATATTTTGTAAAGGATTTTGAACAGAACAATGCTCTGATAAACAACTTAGTCTCTTCATTTACCAGTTAAGACTTCCAACAGCTATCTTTAAAAACATAATGTACTGTTGATCTGAAAGCAATTTTTTTAATCAATAAAATAAATTATTGGAAGTACAAACTCAGAAATTACTTATTTTTTCAAAAAGTTTGAGAGAGACTTCTTCAAAACAAGGGAAACAGATTGTTGCATGTAAATTGAATCAGATCTGAATGAAAACATAAGTGGAGGCTGATGAGAAATTGCATACAGGGGAAATTGCATCATTCCCTCATGGCAGGACTCATCCCTGCCCCCACCCTTGCTGTATCCTGTCACTGTTTCCTGTTTCCCCTAACCTCCTTTCTGCTATCACATCTCTTTTTGAAATTGTCTCTTTGCAGCCATGGCCATTTCCACACAGCCTTATTGTAGTGCAAAACTCGTGCGTACTTTCACTATTCTTCTGCTAAAACCCGTGAATACCTGAATCATCCTGCAATCGTGGAGTTCCCTTTATTCTGTTTCATGATGCTTTTTTAGCTGTTTGTGGGAACGACTGAAGACCATTAAAAGCTATTGGAAATGCTTCATCAGAGACTTCCCACTTAGTCCTTCCCCCGTTTTCTTGTCCAGAACCACTGAGAGAGATTTTCCTGCACAAGTCCAGTGGTCCCCCTAGCCTTTGCGGACTCCCAGCGACGTCCTCTTTTTTTTCTTTTTTCTTTTAAAAGAAAAGGTAAACCAGTTGTGCTATTGTGATGTTTCTCTGAACAAACAAAGCTGACCAGGTTTTTTTTTTTTAAAGGGAAGTGATTTGTGCTGTTGTGATTGTTCAAGGGAGTCAGGGCTGTGGGGCTGGTGGGCAGCTGCTGGGAGAGCTCTGAACAGGACGGCATGGAGCCGGAGCAGAATGGGATGTGCTGGCAGGGGAAGGAGAAGGTCACCAGGTGGGGGAGAGCCTCTGGCCAGCCTGCCCACTGCAGCCATTGGGGGTGGGAAGGGAGCAAGTGGACATCTCCAGGAAGCACTGTGGTGTGGCTGTATCTGTGATTACCCTCCATCAAAATTTGCATTAGCCATGCAAATGAGGGAGGTTAGGAGCACTTACAAGCCAGAAAAAATATCTTGCAGGGCTGGCAGGCAGCTGCTGGGAGATCTATGAACAGGACGGCATGGAGCCAGAGCAGAGTGGGATGTGCTGGCAGGGGAAGGAGGTCACCAGGCAGGGGGGAGCCTCTGCCCGCTGCAGCCATTGGAAGGGAGCAGGCAGACATCTCCAGGAAGCACTGTGGTGCGGAAGGACGAGAGTGCTCAGAACTTGCCTAATGAATTTTCGAAATAGCGCAAATCTTTGTTACTTTTTTTTTTTTAAAAAAGGCGGAGAAAGCAGGCAGTATGGCTCTGACATCAACTGCGACATGAACAAGTACTGCCCACTGTTGTGCGATTTCTGAAGCAAGTGTGAACTGCTGGGAGCACAACGAGGCACAATGAGGCGGATTGCAGGTAAGCGATTCATTCCATAAAATTTGTGCTATATTTGGCCATGTGAAAACGGCCCGCATTTTACACTTAGCCCATTCCCTCTACACTGTCTCTGCCTTTGTTTTCTCTTCCCCTCCTATCGCCTCACTGCCATGTTCTATATCCCCTACCCAGTTGTTTCCATTTTTCTTCCAGTCCATTTCTCTTGACTTTACCTTTTTAATTGTGCTATTGGTTGGTGCTACTCTTTTTCTGGAGCTTTTTTTGCTGCTTTAGCAAATCAAAATGCTGCCCAAACTACTTTTTTCACATACAAGACATATCTCTTTGCTTTTGGAACTTTTATTTTTAACCAAGATGTCACTTTATCTTTTTTGTATTTTGCAGACATTTACAACCTAGTGCTGGGAGCTACTGTTGCCAACCTCCAGGTGGGGCCTGGAGATCTCCTGGATTTACCACTGCTTTCCAAACTAAGAAATCAGTTCCACTGGAGAAAATGGCTGCATTAGAGAGGGGCATTATACCCTGCTGAGGGCCCTCTGCTCCCCAAAACCTGTTCTTCTCATGATCCATTCCCAAATCTCCAGGAATTTTTGTTCCCGGAGTTGGCAACCATACTGGGTGCCACTGTTGTGCAGATTTGTTTGATCCACGTGGGAGTCAACTACAATGGTTATCACCTGGCTGTCACTTCTTTTGTGGTATACTGTGACCGTGCAGCTTGGGATGCCACTGATTTTTATTCTACGGTGTTGCCCTGTTTTGATTAAGGAAAGAGAAGGAGGAGAACTGAATGGGGAGACCTCTGAGGTAAACTTCCTCTTTAAACTGAATGCAGCCTTATTATTCCTGTGTTCTTGCCTTTCCTCCTTCTGTGTACCCCCAGCCACCAGAATTTTATTTAGTTAGTTATTTATATATGTAATTTATAGTACACCTTTCTCACTGAGACTCAAGGCAGATTACACAGTGTGAGATTAGTACAATCAGTATCAAGGACATTTCCATAAACAATGCCACAGGGTAAATAAATGCAAGTTTACAAAAAACATAACATTAGCAAAAATCTGATACAGAGTTGAAGAAATGCTAAAACAGAGCATAAACAATTCTAGGACAATAGATGATATAGAACCGCCCAGGAGTGTCATACTAAAAGCAACCGATAATATGTAAGGCAACATAGTGGTGAAGTCTATGTTCCCTAACTCATTAGTGAAGTATCTCTTTGAGACCTCTTCTGTACAATACATCCCTCCTATCTAAGTAAAAACCCCTTTTACATAATTCAGTTTTGCATCATTTGCAGAAAGCCAGGAAAGTGGGGGCTCTTCCGACTTCCCCAGGTAGGCCATTCCATAGTGCAGGGGCCACAACAGAGAATGCATGTGTACGGGCAGCTGTTGATTTTGCCCATGTGTAGGAGACCCTGTTCAGATAAGCAAAGCTGCCATGGAGGAACATAGGGATACAGGTGACCCCCGTAGGTATGCCAGACCAAGGCCATGAAGAACATTGTATATGATAGCCAGTACTTTGAACTGAGCATGGTAATTGATAGTTAACCATTGGAGTGACTTCAGGATGGGAGTGATATTCACACTCCTGCTCACTCCTGATAACAACCGAGCTGTAGCATTTTGTACCAACTGGAGTCTCCTAGTTAACTTAGATGGGAGACGTATATATATAACAACAGTCAAGTCTTGAGGTTATCATAGCATGGATCCAGGTGGCCAGATTGGTCATGTCATTGTAGGAAGCCATCTTCCAGTCTAGAGTGAGGTTATAGAAAGCATTTTTTGTGGCTGCCTTAAATTGATTTTCTAGTAGTAGTGCTGGATTCAGTATAACCACTAACTCTTAAGCAAGTCTGCAAGGGTCAGACAATCTGTATCAAAAGTGGGAAGTACAATGTCCTTCAAGATCTCTGCCTTCCCCACGAGCATCACTTCCATTTTGTCTGTGTTTAATCTCAATCAGCCATTTGACCACAGCTGTCAGGCAGCAATCCAAGATTTCTACAGCATCCTGTGAGGACTTGGATAGTAAGATATAGAGTTCGGTGTCATCTGCAAATTGATGACATTCCACTCCATAGCTGCAAATTATATCTTCTAAAGGCTTTACATAGAGGTTGAATAACATGGGAGATAGACTTATGCCCTGCAAAACCCCACAAGTTAATTCCCATTCTGGAGTTTGCTGATCTCCAGTGGCAACCCTTTAAATCTGTTCCATGTGAAATGATTTAAACTAGTCCAAGACACATCCTTTGATATCCACTTCTGCCTCAAAATACCTCAACAGGATAGCATGATCTACTGTGTCAAAGGCTGCAGATAAATCCAGGAGGAGCAATAAGAAGGCACGGCATTATCTATATTCAGACAGAGATCATCCACTAAAGCTACTTGTGCTGTCTCTGTCCCATGACCTGGTCTGAGTCCAGACTGAAAAGGGTCCAGAGTGCTAGAGTTATACAAGAAGGCTTGGAGTTGGTCAGCTACTGCTCTCTCAATCACTTTGCCCAGAAAGGGCAGATTAGAGAATGGATGATAATTGGCCACATCATTTTTATCTAGGAATGGGTTTTTAATTAGTGGGCAGATAACCATCTGTTTTACCGGCTGGGGGATGATGCCCTGAATTAGTGATTGATTTACTTTAAACATCAGTGGTTCACTTATGTAGTTCTTATTTGATTTTAACAGCCAAGATGGTCAGGGAACCAGCACACAAGTAGTGGCTTTCATAGATGTCAAGACCCTGTTAAACTCTGTCATTGTACCTGGTTCAAGGCAGTCCATATATGAGCCAGATGGTGTATTAAGCATTTCTACCATCTCGTCTATATTACAGCTAGTATCTAGATCAGTGAAAAAAACTGGCTTTTCCCGATGTAACACTTCCAGAAATATAGGTCCTAAGACCAACGGGAAAACAATTATTACATATACATAATCATTCTTTTAATATCACATATCACAATATTTCAGCCAATTTTTATCTTCGTTTTACAAGTGTCAGCATATAACTTATATTACATATATCTTATATTACATAAGATAACTTATATTACATATAAGTTATTACATATAACTTATATTACATATATTACATATATCTTATATTACATATATCATTCAAGAATCCTCCCCAGGAATTGGAATGATTGTGAACAAGCTAATTCAATGGTTACTGAGAAATAACATTTCTTTGCTGCTTTCATTTCCACTTCATAGGTCCTCCAATGGGTTCTGTAGTATGCTCTATCAGTTTCTGGGCAAGTTTTCATCCAGCATCTTTCTAGGTATCTTCCAACCTTTTTAAAATTACCCAGATGCATGGTAAACTACGGGGCTGGCTTCCACCCCAAGGACCAGAGGGGGCGATAAGCAGAAATGGAGTCTAGGGGGGGTGTACGGGTTCCCCGATTCGGGTTTACTGAACGGAAAAAGCCAGGGGAAGTTTTGTCTCAGCCCAGCTCCCCACCCCACCCCACCCAACCTAACCCCTGTGATTTACCTGGCTGGCAAGCCGGGAGGCAGCTGGGAGCCCTGAGAGGACCAGCTGGGCAGTGGAGGAGGCTGCTGTAGGCACCACCACCAAGACAACCAGCTGGGCAGTGGGAGGGCCCACCACTGCCATCATGACAACAAGCTGAGCAGTGGAGGAGGCTGCCGCAGGCACTGCTTGCAAGTGGCACTTTAAACTTTAAACCCCTGCCCTTGCTCCAGCTGACTGGCAGAGCCCACCAGTCAGTCAGCTGGAGTAAGGTCACAAACTTTAAAGCACCCCTCACACTGCTTGCAAGTTTAATCCCCTGCCCTTGCTCCAGTTGACTGACAGAGTCCACCAGTCAGCTGGAGCAAGGGCGCAAACTTAAAGCACCCCCACACCACTTGCAAGAAGCCAGGGGGGTGCTTTAAAGTTTAAACCTCTCACTCTTGCTCCAGCTGACTGGTGGAGCACTGGTGTGGGGTTTAAATGTGCCCAAAGCTTTCCAAAGCAACTCAAATAGCTTTGGAAAGCTTTGACTTGTGATTCCCAAATTGGGCCCACAATGCTGGGCCCGATTTGAAAGTCCCAAATCTTTACAAATCATGTCCAATTTGGGTATTTATCCCGAATTGGAAACCTGAATAGCACACCTCTAATGGTGTCAATAGCTTCAAGGAGATTATTGTTCCATGCTCTTACAGCAGCTTCTATAGACCATGAGTCTGGAATTTCCCCAAGACATTTTGAAATCTAGAAGGATTCATGAACCTTTGTGGGCAAATCATTTTTACTGGACCCCCCTCCCCCAAATTTTGTGGGGTTTGGGGGCAATCTCCACGTCTGCCTTCAGTAGATGATGATTTGACCACAGTTCAGGCCAAATCTCCAATGCTGAAATATCAATTAAAGGGGACACAAGCCTTTGTTTACTGGATGGTAGACTGTAGCTTTGTGTTCCCTAAAAGTATTTTATTTCTGATCCCAATAATACAATACTTGATAGTGAATTAATTAGAAACCTTTTCCCCATAATTATTTTTACCACACAAAACTAGCAAATATATATTTACAGAAAAAAAGTTATAGAAACTGTTTCAGATACAGCAGGATTTGACTCCAGTGGCATCTAGAAACAAACAAGATTTTCCAGGTGTAAGTTTTTGAGAGTCAGAGCTCTATTCTGAAGTATAATTTTGCTGTTCTACTGCAGACCAACCTGGGCTACCCACCTAAAATTATGTTCAAGATACCATGCAGAATGAATAATAAATACAGATGTTCAACTGGCTGTCAGCTAGACATAGGCACGAACTGCATCACGAACCAAAAAACCCACAAACCGCCTGATCGTCTGTTCACGATCTGGCAGTTCATGAGGGTCCATGGCCAATGAACCAGTATTCATTGGAAGCCCGGTTCGTTGCGTTTGCCCGCGGTTTGTGAAGCCAGACAGTCAGGCACCATTAATCAATTCCCTTGGAAACAGAGCTGGGGGAATGCCCGAACTCTGTCTGCACTCCTTCTGTCACCCTGGAAACATGAATCAAAGCCCAGCTTACCTTGATCGGCAGGCCTTCCTTCCAACCATGGAGCTGCAAATTGCTTACAATTGGTTACATGGGAGAAGACACCCAGGGGGAGGGAGGGGGAAGGGGGGTGTTCTGCAGCCATGGGCACTCCAATCTCATCCCTGCAAACCCTGATAGGCAGTTCTGACGGCCAACCCCTTGTACACTGGGTCAACGTCAACTGGTGGCTCTAATTGTATCGAGTGGGAGTTTCCTGGGGGCCTCGGATTGAAGAGGGTATAATTCCAAGATCCCTATTGCAAACTTGACCAATCTTGGCTGCTGGCTGGAGGAGAACCTGCTAAACACTCCCTGTGAATATGGGCTCTCTAAGCACAACAGGGGCTGTTCCAATGCCCACGAACCATGAACCGCGAACCAGTTCAGTAACGGGAACTGTTTGTTACGGTTCGTTTGTTCAGGTTCGTCAGTGGCACTGAACCATGAACCACAGGTTCATTAATTTTTTTTTGCTTCATGCCCATGTCTACTCTCAGCTTCCCTCCCCAAAGGTTATGTTTTCTCTACTAGGAAGTTACTAGTTGATCCTGTGCATAAGTTCTCTCTCTCTTTCTCTGTCTCTCTGTCTCTCTCTCTGAGGGAAGTCAATAATTCCTTTACTTCCAGATAGGGCTCCTCAGTGAAAAATTATTGCTGACAGTGACTTCTACTCAGGTTCAAGGCAGCTCTAATAACTGTTATATAACCTGGCCTCAAAAGCAGTACAAAACAGTTAGAATTTAGTGGGCACTTCAAAAAGGGCGCTCGTTTACTTCATTTAATCAAGGATCTTACCCTACTTTGCCCCACCAATCCTAACTGAACAAAAAAGAAAAGCACGAGTCACCTTATGTCTTCATCCCAGGCTACAAACTTCCTAGCTGAGATAAAGAAGTATCAATCCTCCTTACCTGAAGAGAGCTGGCTCACCCTCTCTCATGCAGGGCTCTGATTGACTGACCAGTCTCTGGAGCTTTCCTTAGGGCAAATTTACCAGGATTGGTTCAAAGCCCTGGAGAAAAGTGAAACTCGGGGGTTGATTGCCACATCACACATAGCAACTAGATATGGGTTGAAAGGAAACTGTCTTGTGTGCCACAATTAACACAGAGTTAGGAATATTTCTTCATGTCATAATATCAGCAATTCAACTTGTTTCCATATTCACATGAGCATCAGAGGCAAAAATCTACAAGAATTATGGCATAAAATATTACAGGCCTGAGAGAGCAGAGATAAGTTAACATCAGTCTCTAAGTAGGGATACCAGAACTTTGCAGCAAACAGCTTGGGCAGGCAAACTTGTGAGCCAAAAGTTGGCTCACTTCACCACCATCTGCCTCTAGCAGCTGCCCAACAGCTTTGTGGTGGTGCAGTAGGCTGTAGTATATTTTAGTGTATTTCCTTCTGCTTTGCAAACTGTTTTTGCATCTGCACAGTAGATAAAATCAATTCTTCCCTAGAGTTATAGATGCTTGAATCAGGTAATTAAATGACACAAGGATTACGAATTTCATAGGCTGTACAAAAATGTGCATGTGTGAAATATCCTCAGCAATAACAGAGTTAAATGTCAAACCATAAGACTTTAAAAAACAACAACACTTGCTGACTGATTAACTTGCTCACTGTTTATACTCTTGGCTGCTGGGCAATGACCAACAATGATAGGTCTATGTGGGATAAGACTTCCATTAGGATGTGAGTGGGAATGCATGAAATACTATACCACCCACTGCATTGTTCCGTACAAAAGATAACCAAAGAGGCTCAAGCTACTAAAAAACAGCTGAACTGCTCAAAGCAAAATTGGATCCCTGCTTGCACCAATGAGCAGGACACAAGCAGAAATGATAGGCATTCATGCATACCTAACTGTAAGGTGAGATGCCTTTTTTAATGGTTTCTAGCATTAAGTTCCCTCCAAGGTGAAAACTAACATGAGGGAGAAAGGTCCTAGCCCAGCTTTCTCCATACTGTAGTGGTTTTATATTTATACAGGAGAGTATTCAAAAATATAATCTTCCACTTCACGATATACTACTTCAATAGCTGTAGATCCATCAACTAATATATACATTTTGTAAATAAATACAAATATTATTCATGGGGGGATTACAATATCCAGAGGGGAGAAGTCTGAGGAAGCCTCACCAGGCTCTCTGTCCCCCCACCATCAGTGTTCTTCCCTATTTCAGTTATTCTAATCCTCCAGCCCACTTTAGCTATGCCACAGTGGTGGCTTCTCCTACCTGCACTTGCCTTGTAACACTTTCCTCCCTTCCACCTAGCCTTCCACCCTTCTCTGTTACTCTTTCTCCCCTCACTCAACCACCTACTTTCCCCTTTTACTCTTTCCCCCTCACCCTTCCCTTTTACTTATATTTGCTGGTTTCCTGGCTGGACCTGCCCCTAGGTTGCTGCATCACAGCAGCTGCCTGGCCAGCCCTATGATAGTTGCACAACAGCAGCTTCATATTTCTCTGCCTGCCAGCCTCCTCCTGTGGCTCACAGCTGGCAGACAGAGCGGGCCACACCACTCCCAGAACTTTCCTGTGCCCCAGCCATTTTCTTTTCAGGGAGGGCCTGCAGGGGTGACCTGATGCTGCCTAGGTTTGGGGGGGGGGGTGCTTAGGCACTTGCCTTCTCCCTCCAAAACCCAGAAGCCTCATAAAATCTCAGCAGACTCTCTGTGGGCAGCAATGATGGAGGTAAGCCATGCATGTTCAGAGAAGGCAGTGTGGGGGGGGGTTGAGGGGGGGAGTTTAAACCTCTTAATATATTCTTGATGGTTTTCAGATTTTTCTGCATACGCTGATGGTCTCCCAAGTTTCCAGAAACATCCGTTTTGTTCTCAAGTGTCCCCAACATGCTGATTTAAGTGACCGCACATTTGATCCAGTTGGGAATTAGATATATGATACTGTAAGTATAACCCCCCATTTCAGGACTTCAGTAACTATAGATCCATCAACTAATATATACGTTTTATGTTTGGCTACCTGCTTTAAATACACCTTACTGTTTTGAACTAGCAGTTGTGTCACACAAAATGACTCTTTGTAGACAAGAGCTGTGTAGAAGGATCGAAGGCATCTGGTTGATTTTGTATACATTTTTTTGCTTACATGCATAGCTATAATAGAGGTGAGGCAAAATTGAGGCTCAATACAGCATCTGGTCTGCTTATGGACCATTTTGACCATTGCAGTGATGGACATTGACAAGATCCTGCTCAAAGAGATGTCTATCTGCCCACTACTTTAAAAAAGTCCCTAGACAAAAATGATGTGGCCAATTATTGCCAGTCTCTAATCTGCAATTCTAGGCACTGAGAGAGTTGTAACAGACCAACTCCCGGTCTTCTTGGTTAACTCTTGTGCTATGAACCCATTTCAGTCTGGTTTCAGGCGGTCTATGGGACAGAGAAGGCTGTGGTGGCTTTAGTGGATGACCTCTGATTGTAGACAAAGGCCATTGTTCTTTGTTCCTCCTCCAGGATCTATCTGCAGCCTTTGACATGGTAGATCATGCCATCTTGTTAACAAGTTTGGAGGCATAAGTAATGCTTCAAGGGATGTTCCTTGGACTGGCTTAAACCATCACTCATGGAACATACTCATAAAGTTGCTGTTGGAAACTTCAGGATGGGAATTACCTTGTAGGGTTCCACATGGAGCAATAATAATAATGATGATATTCAATTTATATACCATCCTTCAGGACAACTTAGTGCCCACTCAGAGCAGTTTACAAAGTGTGTTATTATTATCCCCACAACAATTACCCTATGAGGTGGGTGAGGCTGTGAGAGCTCCAAGAAGCTGTGACTGACCCAAGGTCACCCAGCTGGCTTCAAGCAGAGGAGTGGGGAATCAAACCTGGTTCTTCAGATTGGAGTCCTACCACTCAAACTGGAAATTTTCTTCCCTATGTTATTTAACCAAACCTTAAAGCTTTGGAATTGGATGGATGTCACCTAGCTCTATATCTTACTGTTTTCCAGGTAACATGGATCAATTCCCCTGGAAAATGTGGCTGGTTTAGAGGGTGGATTCTATGGTATTATACTCTGCTAAGGTCTCCTTCTTCCCCAAACCTTGCCCTCTGCAGGTCCCCTCCCCCCGAATCTTCAGGAATTTCCAAACCCAGAGTTGGCAACCCTAAATAAATAAAGCTAAAAACTGGGAACAGATAAAAGAAAGCTTGGCTGGAAGTAGAGAGAGGGAAGCAAGGAAAGGGGATATGGGGATAGCCCAGCGAAGCAAGAGAGAATAAAGAGTGGGGAAGGGGAAATGGGAAAATCAAGTGACTTCCTGCAAGTTAAGTCCTTGTGGCTGTTATTAAATATTTCATATTAATTGTTGAATTTTATATTATTTATATATGTGTTTGGTAGGTGTAGGGAGAATTAGGGCAGAGTTTCAGGAGTGGCAGAGTAGTTCAACTTGCTTAAGAGAGGGCCATGACTTTTATGACGTAAGTAAAAGGTACTGCTAGAGCCAGCCTAGTAGGATCAGCTAAGTAACTGCAGTGGCTAATGGATAGCCTTTTACACTTAGCTTTTACCCTGCCATGGAACAAAGAGAGGAGAAATAATGAGACATTTTTTTTTTTACAAATGGTAAATGGATTGGAGACTTTATCTTTGTTTAACATTCTCCTCCTATCTCTACTCTCCTGGTTCCATGGTATTATTGTTTGCGAGTAAAACAATACCAACTTTGGGAAGAAGATTATTGCTGTACAGCAAGGCTTTTAATCATCAGGGTTGCAGAGAATTGGAACTAAGATGATTAAAGAAATATATGACATGAGAAATATAGTAAAAATGGGGAGGGAGTGCTAATGCACATTCTTCCTACTGACCTGTTTTCTATGATTTCTTCTCAAACAATTACAAGGAGTATTATTTTCTCCATGATACTCATTCCTTTTCTATTCTTTTAGGCATTTGGAAAATTCAAAATACTTTTAAATAGCAAATAAATAATCTGAATTTCTTTCCCAGATTTTGAATTTCTTCATTAACTCCAAGCTCAAGCAAATTGTGCATACCACAATTCTAGAATTAATTTTAGGAACTCATCTAGTTTAATTCAGAGAACTAATTCTATAAAAAAAACAATTAAACCCCTTAGAAACGGACAGAATTTAGTTCCCACCCTATATGCTGCAGCACTACTTTGTGCTACTCTCACTTTTAAATAAGGCACGAGAGCACTTTTGGCTTCTGATGAGCCATTTCCTGCCTTATGTGGAGTAGCCAATCATAAAGGTGCTGCTGGAGAAGCTAGTATCCTCACCCTGGGGGCCTTTGCTGTAAACTTGCCTGCTCAGCCTCCTTGTAGATAATGTGGGAATAACTGGTCATCTTTTGAGGGGCCAAGCAGGAAATTTTGGACCACCTTCAAATGGCCTGGGGAGGGGTTCCCCCCCCCTTTAAACTGTTCCACATTTTCTACAGGAGTGGTGGTATTTTCTAAATGCCTTTGGGCTGGTTAGACCATAACTTGTTTTGGCAAGAATGGTATGAGTTGCTACAATATATAATAGGAATGACTGGCAAGCGTCCCAAGCTGTCTAAGGATGGAAGGTAAGGTGGTGGGGAATCCTCTAGGGTTGCCAGGTCCTCTTAGGGACCTGACACTTGCCCTGGTTGATTTCCTCATGTGCACACAAATCATACACACACTCCCAGCAGGCGTGATGACATCACTTCCAGAAGTGATGCCGTTGTGCCCATTGGTGGGCATGCTCCCATGCTTCACAGGGGCCAATTTGGAAACTGCATGCTGGCCCAGGAGGGTTTTTGCCTCCCAAGCTTGTTTCCTAGGCCTTTCCCGCCACCCCCTGCACTGGCTAGGTGAGTGATAATGGGGGCAGAGGCTTGAACAGGGGGATCTCCTGCCCCCACTGGGGAACCTGGCAGCCCTAGACTCCTCTCAAGATAGTCCATCATTTGTCTTGGTTTCCTTCTGCTATATAAACTGCTTGTGCATCTACACTGGAGATGAAACCAATTTTCCCACAGGATCATAGAGGGTGGGGAATGAGGGTTAGTACCTCTTTGTACTGTGTTGCATGTAGGTGAAGCAAGCTAAATTTGTACCGGGGTGAGTTTGCCCAAAATGCTGGTAGCTATGGTATTTTCCTTTTAGCGCCAATGTGCACTAATTCAGGGATGATTAACTGATGTACAGCAGCCATTAATAAGCTATGTAACTAACATACTCGCATCTCATGTCTTTGTTAAGGGATACTGGTAAAATGTAGCAGTACCAGCCAGAGCTCACTTCATCAAATGCATGGAACTTACATAATTCTCTGTCACTGAATTTGATCTGTCCACTCACCAGTATGTACATCAGAATGTACTGCTGCATTTTTGACTCTCCTTTTTTCATTGTCTATGCAATCATTTTAATATACCTTTATTTACATAAAAGGCTTTTACTTTCTCACTGCAGTATCAGATCACATATAAACTTCTGGGTTGTGAAACCTGGCCAGTAGCAACTGCTTTTTTTAATGAAAAAACTAAATTTAAATAGTCACACTCATTGTTACAGGGATACCCTTACCAAGATGTGTCCTATTTGCTCTGACTCCATCTTGGCTAGATTAATTTTAATTTAATTTAATTTATTGTATTTATATTCCGCCCTCTCCGCTTTTGCAGGCTCAGGGCAGATAACAGAATACAAATATACACATCATTAAAAACACCTTAAAAAACACAATCATCTCATCTACATCTATTACATGTAAATAATTTAATTTTTTTTTTTTAAAGCAGCACATAGCAAAAGTTTAGTGTATCACACAGTGGTGTTACCAGAGCAAATCCATACCATAATAATAAGTGTGGCAGCAGCATCTGCGTTCACATGAGGGAATAGTTTAACCCCCCCCCCCTCCACAGCAGCCATTTCAGGATCTAGCAATGCCATAATTGTGGCAGCCATTTCAGGATCTACCAATGCCATACTTTGGAGAAGGTAAGGCCAAGGCTCTCCTCAGCCTATGCTAATGAATGGCTATAACTTTGGGTGGAAGACTGATTCACTGATGGGGCATCTACATGCCTACCCATTGCTACAGGGGCTTGTACCCATCTAGATATATCAATTTAATCTCATCTACAAGGATAAGTCGTCCTGGGCACAAAATCTGATTACTATCAAGCATCCAGATGGGCTTGATTACTTGTACTGACCCTGTCTGAATGTCTCCTATTGACCTATTACAGGCATGGGTGAAGCTTCCACCCTGCCAGCCTTTTTGACCATTCTACCTAGAGGCAATCACCTTTTTGTTAAATTTCTGGGAAACCCCCTTCCTAGCTCATTCAAATTTTAAACCTTGCTTTGGAAAAGATCTAGTTGTTTTGTGGTTACTGGTAGCCTATTAGAGGCACTTTGAGCTTGCTTGCCCACTATCCAGGTGAAAGATCCCTAAATCACATGTTATCCTCCTAACTGACAAGTGTGTCATGTCAAGCTAGCAAGGAGAAAGAAGCAGAAAGAGGTTTCCCCCTGACACCTAATTCCCCCAAATTGGTGGTAGTTCTTGGTGAGTGTCCTAAACCCAAGTTAGAGTGTCCACACGTATCTAGGGAAACATGTGAAAGGGAGCACATGTGGTAATACCATATAACCTGAAGAATACAACACACCATCCATTCAAGGGAACCAATCCTGGTAAGCATTAACCCCTGAAATGTCTCACCGCTCTGATAACTGGAGTGACCCTAAGATTGTTCTACCGAAACAGTGACGTCTAAATTCTGACAGACATGAATGCTTATATCTGTAAACTTTCTCTACCAAAAAGGTCAGACAAGACACTGAATGTTTCAAATTTTTGGTTTAGGTAATTGTCCCTTGACACAGATCTACCATACTGTATAACTTTCCATTGGTCATAGTCTTCTAAGAATATATATATATATATGTGTGTGTGTGTAAGTTGCACACATCTCTATAGAGACAATCTCTGACATGCAGAAGCTAGCTTAACTACATCAATCAGGGTAAAAAAATACAGTTTAATTACTTACTGACATTTCACCACTGACAAGCCATATGTGATGAAGATTAGCTAGTGTAACATTTTGAAAAGGTCCTAAAGAGTCTGCTGGAACGTGTAATTCATCTGCTTTAATATGCACATTTTGCTGAACCAGCACACTTAGTTATCTCCAAAGAAGGACACAATTTAAACAGCAGAATCTAGTTTTGATCACCACTTTGAAAGCTTCATTAGCACATTGCTATTCAGCACTACAGCTGCTCCTTTTTAATGGCTGAGAGTAATCAAACTGTAAACCCCATCCTTCAGGAGTCATCAGAGCAGCACAGCACTTATATAGATATATTACTGGGGCTTTAAAGGCTTCTCTGCCTTCTGGATTTAAGGCTAAACATTCTCTACCAAGTTATCTGTTCCTTCTCCAAAGTTTCTACTTTCTGAGGACAGGTAAAGTATGTTAGAGAGACAGAAAAACTGTATCTTTCTAAGGTCTGTTAATAAAAAAATAGAAAAACTGGCATCTGAATTTTCCCATTAAAAATATAGCCAATGTGACAGTGTAATCTAGACAAAATGACACTGAATTAATAGGAATGCCCCCTACCCTGACAATTATCTACATTGATCACAAGTAATGCATGCACATTTTAAATCACTAATTATTGTTATAAATTTGAAATCTGAGTAAAATTGTACACTGAGAGAAGTTACAATTACGTTAGGGTTCTAAATTCTCTATGGATCCCTGTGATTGTTTATTCAGTAATTCGCACTGTGTTCATAGGGCTTGCTCCCAGGTAAGTGTGTACAGATTATTTTTCTGTTATAATCCTTGCTTCCATGCGTATCTGCCTGACAGCAGAGATCACCTAGAATGGCCCCACACTTCCTATGTCAGCAGTACTCAGCCTCCAGAGTAGAGATGGGCACGATCCCAAAAAAATTGCCGATCCAGCTGATCGTGGATCGGCGCCGGTGACGATCCCAACTAAACAATCCACACCGATCATCTCCCGTTCCTGATCCGTGGATTGTGGAGGCCAAAGCGGGGCGCACTGCTATTCCCAGCTATGTGGGAAGGTGGGTGTTGGCGGGGGCCACCGGGCCCAGCGGGCACGGGGAGATGGCGACGAGTCGCCTCCCCTCAGGGGGCAGGGGGTCTGGCCGCTCGCCAGCAGCACCCCCCATGTGCCCGGTCGCCAGGCCAAAAAGGAGCGTGCTGGCGAGAAAAGAACGGTGGGTGATGCCGGCGGCATCTATGTTTGTGTTTGGCCGTCAGAGCTGCCTATCAGGGTTTGCAGGGATGAGATTGGAGTGCCCATGGCTACAGAACACTCCCTTCCCCCTCCCTCCCCTGGGTGTCTTCTCCCAACTAGTGACTGCTTGGCTGCTCCGTGGTTGGAAGGAAGCCCTGCTGATCAAGGAAAGCTGGGCTTCCATTCGGGTTTCCAGGGCAACAGAAGGAGGGGAAACACAGCTCAGGCATTCCCCTGGCTCCGTTGCCCCGGGAATAGATTACTGGCGCCTGAGTGTCTGGCTTCCCGATGTGAGCACGATCCAGCCCCGATCCAGCCCCCCTACCGATCACTGGATCGTTGGCCATGGCCGATCATGATCCGCTGAGTCATGATCGTGCGATTGCCATTATCGTGGGTTTTTTTGGATTGTAATGCGGATCGTGCCCATCTCTACTCCAGAGTATAGAGAAAGGATGTAAAAAGAGGATGACGACCACACATGTTCAAAACTGCCATACATTAATGATGCAATGAGGACCTGTACCAAGTGGCTACCATGATGCAGTAAATGTCTTCAATAATGAATGGATCCAGTGTACTTGGTTCTGCTTCTATACATGAGGAAATACTCTTATGGCAAATTCTTGACTGGTACAAGGTTAAATTAATGCTAGAAAGTAAAAGACTACTTTCTTAACAATCCCCAAACTCCTTCATAGAGCTTCTGTTTACCCAATAGAAGCATAATCAGATGCCTCAGGCTAGTGTAGCAAGCAACTACAGTGGGAAAGGGTTTCTAATGGAGTACACCCAGGGTATTTTGAAGTGAAATACTATCTTACTATATGTTGGTTTAGTCTTTCAGGTTGCCAGTCTCGTCTTCAACATGCAGACATGTTTACATTTAGCACAACATGCATCTACAATCAGTGAATGTGCTAAACTGAACAGACAGCAAGACTGTCAGAAGATGTTGACCTTTTTACTGCTGCTCCTTTGAGAAAATTATAAGTAACGGACAGGGAGCCACTTAATTAAACAACAACTCTTCATGGTTATGCATGATTAAATTCACAGGCCAATAAAGATTAACATATAACATTTGCTTGTTTTAACAATGCTCCATGGGCCTATAGAACTCTGAAAGGACAACAGTTTTTCCTGTGACTAAGACTTAATACTGTTACAGCAGTAGGTCTGCTTCGAATGTGGCGTTTCCTGGCAGACTAATACAACAAAAATAACATTAGTTTCAAAATACATGCATATTGGTATGAAGTTCTATAGTAGAATAACAATATTTTCCAGAAAATGGCTTGACCTACTTTTGATATTTTGTCCTCTGAAGTAATGTAAAAATGTTCTTGAATTTTAAAATATGCATTTTATATAAAATATGCATTCAAACATAAATATACACAAATACAGCAGTGGATGAAAAACTACAGAACGGACCTCCAGCCAAATTGGGTTTGTTGCTATGGCATGACTACCTATGAGTTCCCCAATGGAGACCATTTCTATCTTATTTAATTCATTCAACTTTTAAAAAAATGCTTGCAACTCAAATGTTACTCCACTATTACTAAGAAGATTGGGCACCTGAGAAGAAGGACCATGTCCTTCCTGCTTACAGCTGACTGCAGCTGTCCATTGCAGCAGTGGGGGGAAAATAGGGGAAGGAAGTGCTACCACTACAACGTTGCAATTAAAGTGTTATCACGCATCACTGCAATGCTCTAGCAATCTGCAAATCTTGATTTGGGTGCTTGTTAGAACATTATAGCAATATGACATCACTTCCAGTTACATGACTAGAAGTGATGTTGGGGCATTGCATGTCGCCTACCCCATTCCCCAAAACTCCAAGGGTTCAGCTGCTATGTTTTTGCTATTTATGTACACACAAGTGGAACATTGTTCAGCGGAGCTGTCCCTAAGAGTGTGTATATGCTGACCTGGGACAAATCACCATTCATAGGTTCCCCTTAATATTTTTAATTAATGATAACTCTCTTATGGAAGCTCACTGTGCTCATAGGCTGATCCATGACCCTAGTTCCATCTCAATGCCTGGCAAGTATGCTGTAATGCTACTCTCTGTCATACCTCCCTCAGCCTGTTCCCAAATCATCCCCACCGCACAGTTACTATTTAAGGTCAGGGGATCCTTAGGAACAGTATGCCATGCAGCATGAAAGGAAGTGAACAATTTGTGCAGAGAATCTTATCCACAAGTCAAAATTTCTCCACAAGCTATCTTGATATGTTAAAGTGAAGTTGCTGCAGCCATTATGCATTTAACAGAGTTCCCTAGGCAATCTAAAATGACTGCTGAGATCTTATAAAGAAATCTTACAAGATACCAACCTTTCAATTTTTTTGTTTTCTTTTACCCTTATCTTATCTTTTTTAAAATTTAAAATCCTTTTCTTCAAATAATGGAGTTCAGAATTTCTTCTGGAAATTGGCAGATCTTTTTAGCTGTAGGGGCTAATAGTATGCTCTGCATGTCGCTGTAATTGGAGACTTCCTGAACTTATAGTTGCTACAGAATATTGTGGCCAGAATGTTGACTGGAGTAGGTTTTAGGAACCATGTAATTCCTGGGATGAATCCACATATCCTTATATTATTGCCACTATATCACTACTGTGGCGCTATACTCCCCGCTGTTTACATGTTCTCACAATTGTTCCATTCAATCCCATCATTCTCTCATCATTGTTGTGCTTCAATTAAGAATGGCTTTTTAATGCTTTTCCTGCTTGGAAAAGCTTCTTTCGCGCTATTTTTGTATGCATGAGAATGCTTAGAAACACTTCTTTGAAGAATGCCCACTCAGCCACTCCTCCTTTCTTGGTTGGTGCTTCCTGAGAACAGTTGTTCCCACCCACAAACCGGAATCCTGCAAACCTCTGCAGACTCCTGTCAAAAGTTTCCCTCATTTTTTTAAAAAAAATATGTTAATTGCGCTATTGCGACCTCTTGCTTAAAAGGAACCCATTACATTTCCTGTCTAAAGCAATTTAGATCCTGGAACAGAGGGGCAATGAAACAGAAAGGATAGAGCTGGCAACTAGAGGCAAAACACACACATCCTCCCTCCTTTTAACAACATCTCTGGTGATTTTAATGGAGATAAAGGGAGGGATAAGCATAGAGCATAATTGGTGGCATAAAAATGGATAGTTAATTCATGGCTTGGTTTTAATTAGGTTGATTCATCAGATTTCTCCTGAACAAAAAAAAAAGGGAGGGGAACTGCTCACTTATGATCTTTCAAGGTCATTTGTAATGGCAATTCAGCCCGGAAAACCCACAACAGCCATCGTTCTCCGGCCGTGAAAGCCTTTGACAATACATCGAAGCCACAACTCTTAATCACACTGATATAGAAAAAGACATTTATTAAAGTAAATTGCAACAGCAAACAAAAAACCCAGTTTGATGTAGCGATTAAGAGTGACAGGACTCTAAACTGGAGAACTGGGTCTGATTCCTCACTCCTCCATTGAAGCCAGCTGGGTGACCTTGGGTCAGTCACAGCTCTCTCAGAGCTCTCTCAGCCCCACCCACCTCACAGCGTTGTCATGAGGATGATAATAACACACTTTGTAAACCACTCTGAGTGGGCATTAAGTTGTCTTGAAGAGTGGTACATAAATTGAATGCTATTATTATTATTATTATTATTATTATTATTAAAATTATTAAAACATATAAGTGTATAGAGAAGCAAAGAAAATATCGATAACAGGTTGTTTAGTTAGGCTACATATACTATAAATCCCTAAACTTGTTACAGATGTCACCTGCAGCAAGTTTCAGAGTCCAAATGGAAGCTTTAGTTTTTAAGTCCAGAAATCCAAAAGACAAAATCACAAAAGTTGCTAGCGTAGGAATCCACAAGTTGCATAGCATTCAGGAGCAGAAGCAAAAAGGTTCTTCAGGAAGGTGTATTCCCAAAGGGCAGGAGAAGGTGGGATTGGACTGAGAAACAACTCTTTTCAAGACCAACCTCCTGCAGCCAGCCTAAACTCTTAGCCAATCAAAAGGACCTAAACCCTCTGATGACAAGCCCAGCCATAGCCTGTCCTCGCAGGTAAGGGAGGAGGGAAAGAACTCATCACCCCACCCCCATAATGCTATGTACTAGCAAGCCAGGAAGCTGGTGCCAGGCTCCATCAAGCATTGTCCTTGAAAGCTGTTATATGATTGCACCTGTGGCTCAAAGTCTCTTATCCAGCAGGAAAAGACAGCGCCAACCAGCCTTTGTTTCCCCAAAGAAAAAAGTCTCAAAAGCCTCAACCAAAACGTTTAAACTAAAAAAGAAACAAATTGAGTAAATGAGTTTCTTTACATCCACAATAACTGTTATTGGCTGTTTTAATGTTCAATTTTTTTTACATTCATTGCCTTGTGAATTCTACTTTGGTGGAAAAGCAGCATAAAAATTCTTTAAATAGATAAATGAAATATTAGTTGACTAATAGTACTTGATTAATGGAGGATCAGAGAAGACTAGCCATTCCCGTTTTCCTCTCTCCCCTCTAACAATCACACAACAACCACTTCAAACACTCTCTCTTTCTCTTCCTCTCTTTTGAGCTGACTATTTCCTCCAAAGATTCAGACTAGGCAGAAGTACAAGACAAGGAGTGTATAAGAGAAAATTTGTATGGGAAAATGCAACAACTACACATGGGGGGAGATTAACGCCTTTTTCCCCAATTTCAGATTTCCCCCCCATATAAAACCCTAAGCAGTAGTCAGGGCAGGCCCAATTGTGCAGGTTTCATTATTTTCACAGAAGCTAGCCACTCACTGTCAAATATAGTGATATAAGTATTGCCTTTGAATTTGCATGAAGTAGTACTTCATTTTGTTTGTTCTAAACCAAGTGCTCAATCTGTGTAAAGAACACTTACACACTAATTGCTTACCACAATATGACAGCTGCTACATGGAACTGTGTAAAATGGAGCTTTCAGCAGCTATAATATATGCATTAGTGTTAAGATGAGGAAGAATGGAAAGAGAGAAAGGAAAAGATTTAAAAATAGATATTTAAATTAGCTGTTTTCAAGTGTGACAAGCAGGGTTGATTGTTTTTGATATGAGACAAATATGTATGTTCTTCTGAAGACAACAGTCAAAACATTTGAGCATTGCCTATCACTAATAAATCTAACAACAAAAGAACATTGTTAGTGATATCTTCGCTGCAGTAAACTAAACTGCATTCAGAAGAGCAGTCTTCAGCTCAACAGAAAATATCTTTCTCCATGAGATGTGATACATCAACAAATGCTAACACTCATAAGCCATTATTATTAGGTATCAGAGAGTTCATGAAATAGCAAGCAAATTTTTGGAAACCAGCAGAGATTCAAAGAGACTTCAGTTGTCAGTCAGCGATCAAACAAGAAAATTTTCCTAAGTTATATATTTCCATAACTCAGTGAGCTCACATTGTGGTCTCTGTCTTTGAACAATCTTACCTCCTGAGGTAAGCAGAGAACTCAGCTTTTTATAAAGGTTGTGGAACTGCAGAATAAAACTTTATTGTGAGACAGAGGTTAACATAATTTTCTGTAGCAGTACAATGTAGGTGTGTGCAAAAGAAACAAAGTGAAAATACACCCAGAAATTACTGTTTTATTTCGTTAACGCAGCTTCTGGAATGATGAACCAATTCTGGGAAACCAAATTATAATGATACCTTCCTACCAAAACATTTGTGTGTTTTGTTTTGGCTTTTACTTCACAGTGGCAGCAGAAGTAGGCAGGCACTGGGCTTGCAGGACAGCATCTTGTTTTCCTTAACAACATTCACCAGTTGGATCCCAAGGGGAGAAATCCCTTACTTTATTAATGAACTCTGTTGATGAGAATGAGGAATGTGTACAATGCGCATGAGTGCATCTTTTTCCCAATGCTACCCAGGAAATGGCATTGTCTCCTTGCCAAATAGGTTCTCACAAGGGGAGACCACTCCCTGCCTATCAGCTTTGGAAATGCTTGGAATGGGGTTATGTGCAGACTACAATCATAGGCTGCAATTCTAAATACAATTCCCTGAGTTTAAGCACTATTGAATAACATGAGATTTACATCAGAGTACACCTATTTGGCCAGTGCATCTTGGTTTGTTGTGCAGTGCTACCCAGGTACTGATCTGTTTCTCCCACCCCCATCATGGCACTTGGACAGTTGGTTGCTATGAGTAAAAGTGCTGCAAGTGGTGCAAGTGGTCTGTCAAATAAATCAAACTTGATAAAAGCCCTGGAAGACTTCACTCATAGGCTGCAATTCTAAAGACACTTTCCTGGGAGTAAACATTACTGACTAGCATAGGAATTGCATCTGAGTAGAACTGTTTAGGATTGTTTTGCCTCCCAATCAGCATTTACTAAAACAGTATTTAAAAACAAATATTCCATTGTCAAGCATAAGTCAAGCAGCCTATGCGTCATTTGCCTACTTTCCCCTTTCAAAAACAACCCTGCCTGCTAACAGCAAAAAGAAAACTTATGGAAAAAAACATAGGCCTGTTTAGGTGTGTGTGAAGGGGGTGTCAGATAATAATGTTGCCTGCCTGCACTTGGATGGTGGACTAATGGTGATTAATGCGAGAACACTCCAATTTACAGTGGAATGCTGAGTGTCGAAAGGAAAGATTTGCCTCCCATTGTGATAGAAGTGGAAATAACACAAGGAAACAACACCAACACAATACAGCAGGATGCAAAGGTAATAATTTACAGGTACCACAGGAAAAGAAAAAAGTAAACATGCTGCCACCATCCCACTATCCTTTTGCCAGCCAGTTTCCCACCACAGTGTATACTTGCCAATACTCACTTTCTTCAGGGTCCATTGTTGTGTGTGTATCATAACTAAGGAAAAACTCAGTAATCATTGGTTTAGAGGGAGTCTGTATTCTGTGCAATTATGGTGCTGTTAAGTGCAAATACAGCTGCCTGGAAGCCCTCATTGCAAAGAACATGGTTGAAACTAGAGATGGGCATGAACAGCAATACAAACCAAAAAAAGCCACGAACAGCCCAATCTGCTCTTCACGAACAAGCTGTTTGTGAGGCCCCATTCTAAACAAACAGGTGGTCATTGAAAGCCTCATTCGTTGCTGTTCGTCAAGCCAGTCAGTCTGGCACCTGCAATCAATTCCCTTGGCAACTTAGGCAGGGATTGTCTGAACTCTGTCTGAACTCCTGCTGTTGCCTTGGAAACCCCTATCTAAGCCCAATTTAGCTTGATAGGCAGGTCTTCCTTTCAGGAGTGGAGCTCCAAATTTGTTACAACAAAGGAGCAAAGATCAGGGGGGAGGGGGGCTCCCAGCTCTGACTTCGCAGACAGTGGAGAGACAGTTGCTGTCGGCATTTTGATAGAGTGCATTGGAGCTTGAATTTTCTTTGTGTGTGGTGGATAGGGATCTACCCCTTCAAGTTCCAGGGCTGCTGCCTGGCTCTGGGCCAAGCTATTATTTATTATTGGCACCTTTCCTGCTGCCTGCTGAGGTAAGATTTCTGGGAGTGGTGCGGTAGGGATCTTGACTTGGATGATGGCTGGAGGAGAGCCTGCTGGCCCCCATGAACAGCCAACCACGAACATGTTCGTGAACAGGGCCATGTTCATGGTTGTTTGTGAGTCCCTGTTCATGGATGGCAATGAAGAACGAACATCATGTTCGTTTTTTTTTCTGTTTGTGCCCATCTCTAGTTGAAACTCATGATAACAAAAAAACCCAAACATATTAGATCCAAGCAAGTAATGCCTCATCTGGAAAAAAACAGAACATAGTTCATTTGGAAACCCCAAATTCGAAACTGAAATGGAAACTTTTCAGTCTGTATCCCTCATATATTTCTAAATGTTAAACTTAGAAATATATTCCTTTTGGAATATATTTGTTCTAACACAAGTTAGAACAAATTTGTTCTAACTTTGTTCGAACACAAGTTTCTGTTACTGGATTTTGTATATTTTTCCATTCCATGTCTTGCTGATTCTACATCACTTTGATGTAGTTGATGACTGATATATAAAACAGCTCTTAACAGTAGCATTTCAAAATTTTCCTTCTCAAATACCAGCCAGCATCTGTAGTCATTTTTTCAATACTGTGTGTGCGCTACAGTCACTAATGTAAAAGAAAGAAGACTAACAAAAAGATTTAGGGTCGCGTTGCCAGGTCTCCTGCTAGTTTTCATTCCCAACTACTCAGGGTGAGGGGAGGGCTGGTGTAAATGCATCAGGTTTCCACTGAGGAAAAAGGTCTCTGAAGGCATGGGTCACTACAGCTAGGTTGGCTGACAGGTAAAAAAGGAGTAAAATTGCATACCTACTGTAAATGATAGCAGGTATTCTTGGCAACAGCAATGTTTAGTCTACTCATCATCAGTTCTGAGTCTGATAATACCTCTTAACTTTTCATGTGATTTGCCACAGACAGGATTACTCCATCCAACACTGGGAGCAGAGCTCCTTCAGACTATCAGTTTGCATAACCATCACTGCCACTGTGTTATCTGGAATCAATTTCAGCTTGTTATCCCTTATCCTCTTGAGTACTGCATCCAGACAATGGCCTAAAACAGAGATGATGGTTTATGGATGCTTAATTAAAGTGATATTGTTAACATAAATCGGGATCTCCTTGTAAATTGGAGGAATTAGCAGACAAGGGGCAGCAGCAAGAAGGGGTAACTAGCAGGATCTCCACCAATGTATACCATGATCATTCCCTTAGAGGACTCTCTAATAGCAGGTGTTCAACAGGAATGGTTTTTATTAAAGGGGCAGTAGAAAGCAAATACACAGGAGAAACACAGAGCATACACACAGAGCTAAGAAAATAGGAGGGAAGAGAGAGATTCAGGATTGGGCGATATTTACCAGACTAGCAGATACAGGACATCCGTAGAAAGTACCAGCTTGAGTGACCAGTGCTTCATGGCAAGAAGAAGAAGGCTCAGACACTTGTCTGAGGGTGTGCACAGCATCCCAGGACACACACTGAGCACATGGCAGGGCAGTCCAATTATACTGTGAAACTTACTCTGAGGTAGGATCATGTCTTCTGCCCCAAGAACAATGGCTTAATGGCTGTCTCCAGAGATGAGACAATAATTTGGGAAAGGCTTGATTGAGCATATCTGGGCAGAACTACAGGTAAAAAGTGATTGATTACCTATGATTAGTGGAAGGGAAGAGTTATCAGGTCCCTGAATAATTCTGATTAGGAAGGGGGAAGGGGGAAGATCAGAAGGGCGTGGATGAGATTAACCCAGGAACTCATGGAAGACCTCTTTTGTCTTAAGACTCTGCACATCTCCAGAGTGTGGGTCAGCTAGCCAGTCTTGCTTCATGACTCACGTTTCATTAATTTTCCAACTCCGCTGGGTTGGGAATTGTTCTGTTTAGCCAGGCAGCATGTCTTGTGCTCATGGCACATGAGGAGATGGGGTTTATGATATTGCCATATTCATAAACTGCCCTTTCAGTATGAGGGAGGGTCTGACTGCTAACAATATAGAGCTGATTAGTTTCAGTGTATTGATCACCCTATTCCAAAGGTCATTGCTTGGTCTAACAAATATTAAATGGCAGTGCCACCAAAGGAGGGGAGATCAAATTCACAGGCCCAAGTCAGCTTTAGAGCTTCATGAATCATGTTCATGCTGCCTTGCAAAAATTGTATCTAAGCTTTCATGTAAATGCACTTCTGTGCTGAAAAATGCTATCAGGCAGTGCAGTAGCCCCGATTAACATGAATGGCATCTCTGATTTAAGTTTCAGGCACGCAGGCAGCTAGAAGACATGTTTTGGTAAGCAAGGCTTATACCTGCCTAGGGGTACTGATGTGAGTCTGCACCAGTCAGGTAGTGGGCACAGAAGCTTAGAATAAGGTAGAGTATTTCCAGCACTTTCTGGAGCTTATGTATGGCAAAGCTATTCTAGGCTAGCCCCCTCTCTTAGTTTTTCAATGAGCTGAGTTTTTCTTTTCTGTACTGCTACCAGGATCCATGTGCTTTCTTCACAACATACATAGCTTCTTGTTTGTCTACCAGCTGTATTTGTCCCCTTTGCCCTCTCCTCTGTTATCTCCTTTATCTTAACCCCTCTTCCTTTATCTTATCCCCATGTAGCCCCATCTCTTTCTCTTCCTTCAGGTTCTTTTATGCCCTTTTCTTTCCTAGCAGTGTTGTTATTTAATCCATCCTGATTTCTACATAATTAAAATTAGTGAAGAATAGGGATCTATATTCATGACTGGAAATAGAATTGGTAGTTATTTAAAATAGCTGCAGAATAAAAAGAGTATGCTTTGAGGGAAAGTAGTATCTTTTAATGGAAGCTTGTTAGAGATTGGGACATCCCTACTCTCCCAACTAGCATTACTTCCATCTTGTCTGGTTTCAATTTCAAGTTTTTTGCCTTCAGCCATTTGACGACAGCAGTCAGGCAGAGATTCAAGATCTCTACTGCATAACCAGGGGATTTAGATAGTGAGATATAGAGCTGGGTGTCATCTGCAGTTCCATAACTACAATTGATTTCTCCTAAAGTATTTACACAGAGTTGAATAACAAAAAGAATGAGAATTGCCTGTGGAATCACGTAAGATAATTTACAGACTGAAGATAGCTGTTCTCCAACAGCAACCCTTCGAATCCCTTCCATGAGGAATGGCATGAAGCAGTCAAAGACGCATCCCCTGATGTTTACTTTTTCCTCCTATGCCTATGATATGGTATAATCCACCATATCAAAGACTGCAGATAGATCCAGGAGAATGAATAAAGAACCATTGTTTTGGATACTTTCAGATGGAGGTCATCAACTAAAACCACCAGAGCTGTCTCTGTCCCATAGCCCAGGCTGAATCCAGACTGGAAAAGGTCCAGAGCACAAGAGTTATTCAAGAAGACCTGGTGTTGGTTAGCAAGGGCTCTCTTAATCACTTTACCCAAGAAGGGCAGATTAGAGACTGGGTGATAGCTGGCCATATCATTTTTATCTGGGAATGGTTTTCTTAAGAAGTGGGCGGATAACCACCTCTTTGAGTAGTCAAGTGAAGATGCCTTGAGTTAGTGTCTGATTTATGATAGACATCAAGGGCTCACTTACAATTTTAGCAGCCAAGATGGGCAAGGATACAGTCCTTACATGATTTTAGCAGTCAAGATGGGCAAGGATACAGTGCACAAGTAGCTGCCTTCACAGATACCAGGATCATGTCAATGTCCGTCACTGTAATTGAGTCACATTGGGTCACATAAGTGGACTTGATGGTGTATTAAGCATTTCTTTCACCTCACCTATACATAAAGCTAACAATGCAAAATGCTGGTTTTGAACTATTATTATTATTATTATTATTATTATTATTATTATTATTATTATTATTATTATTATTATTATTTATAAACCGACCGTCCTCAGGGGCTCTGGGCAGTGAGAACTAAGGGCTATTCATATGTGTAGTGATAATGCAATACAGTAAAATTCTACTAAAAACCAGAAATTGTTATTGAAAGGGTAGATGTTCATGATGGATATGAGTTTGGTTCTATAAAAGGTATAAAGGCATCTGGATAGAAGAAATGTGCTAATTGGTCCATGGCAGGTTCAGATTGACCTTCATATGAAAAGTCATAGATAAAAGGGAATAGCAAGTTTTTATAAAATGTTTTTCCTCCAGACCAATGAAGCGAGACCTTGCAGTTGATGTATTAATAGGACTTTGTAAACCTCATAGTTAATGTATTTTCAAAGCAATGGAACAATACTTTGTAGTTGAACTATTAACCACTGAATAGGAAAATCATGTAATCATTAGCTTCTCTGATACACTCCAGCAGAACCTCAAAACATATATAAACCTTGTGTGTAACCCAGCTTTTTCGAGAAAAACTTGTAATGTTTCTCCCCACTTTATTGCATTAAAGGTTTGCTTTTCCTTCCAGACTCAGTCCCTTCATATGTATTATTGGTCTATACATACAAGGGTCCCTATTGGGCTAACATTCACTTATCTTTTAAATTTTACCATGTTTTTGCTGAACCACATAAAAACTATATATCCTATACCTTTTCACAGTTCAATACTATATGCTTAGTTGCAGCAAAACAGACTCCTGCTAATGTTTGGAAAGCAAGTTCTGCTCTATGGAAAATTGAATGGTTAAGAAAAAGCTATAAGACCTATTTGCTTATCAAAGATAACCATAATTACATATTTTAACACTGAATTTGAGTATTTGAACTATATATACTATTATTGTTTTCATGCATACTACAGATGTATATATTGTCTTAAAATACTTAATAAATATTTCTATAAAAATGCTAGGGTTGCCATGTTGCCCAGCCTTAAAACTAGGGGATGGAAATTTGTGGGTGGGGGGGGGGGGACATTCCCAGAGTCCTTACTAGAGATGGGCACGATCCCAAAAAAATTAACAATCCAGCTGATCATGGATTGGCGCCAGCGACGATCCCGAATTAACGATCCACACCGATCATCTCCCGTTCCTGAGCCGTGGATCATGGATCGTGGATTGTGGAGGCCAAAGCGGGCCGCGCTGCTATTCCCAGCTATGTGGGAAGGTGGGTGGTGGCGGTGGCCACCGGGCCTGGCAGGCACGGGGTGGTGGTGACGAGCCGCCTCCCCTAAGGTCCCATTCAGCAACACAGGTCTGTGTTTGGCCATCAGAGCTGCCTATCAGGGATGCAGGGATGAGATTGGAGTGCCCATGGCTACAGAACAACCCCTTCCCCCTCCCTCCCCTGGGTGTTTTCTCCCAACTGGTGACTGCTTGGCTGCTCCATGGTTGGAAGGAAGCCCTGCTGATCAAGGAAAGCTGGGCTTCCATTCGGGTTTCCAGGGCGACAGAAGGAGGGCAAACAGAGCTCAGGCATTCCCCTGGCTCTGTTGCCCTGGGAATAGATTACTGGCACCTGAGTGTCTGGCTTCCCAATGCGAGCACGATCCAGCCCCGATCCAGCCCCCCTACCGATCACTGGATCGTTGGCCATGGACGATCATGATCCGCTGGGTCACGATTGCATGATCACCATTATCGTGGGTTTTTTTCAATCATAATGCAGATCGTGTCCATCTCTAGTCCTTACCTCGCACACATGTGTAGCATGTGCTCCAGAGCCTTCCTTGTTGTGCCAGCAATGATGTCATTTAAGTAAAATAGCCCTGTGCAGAAGCCTTCACTTCCTTTGTCATGCCGGAAATGATGTCATTCTCAGTGCAACAACAAGGAAGGCTACGTAGTGTGCAGGACCACTCTCCAGAGCTCCTGGGCCCATTCCCCATGTCTTTTCCCCCTGCTGGCCAGGTGATTGGTGACAAAGGGTGGAGTCTGGGAGCGAGGGATTCCCCATTCCAACCAGGGGATTGGCAGCCCTAAAAGATGCTAGGATTCTACATAGCTGAAGCTGACAACAGAATTTAGGCTTACTTTCTCCTTCCTTTTGCGTAAAAAGTAAGTAATATATTACTTAAATTAACACAAGACTTCCAGGTTTACTCATTCCTGGAAGATATCAAAGGAGGGAATACCTAAATCTGAGGCCTTCTCTCCATTAGACCCTTAATAGTATCCATGTATTGCAAACTCAACCAAGAGGGATTCTGGGTCGCATTTTTAGCCACAAACCTTGGCTACCCTCAGAAATATTACCCGTTTTATACCTATAGCAGGCAAGTAAGAGAATACAACACTTTTCAAATTTATTTACTGACAGAAAGATAAAAATAGCTTGCCTGAGTTCCTGAAGAATGGTGGTTTTATATCACTTGTTATTGTCATTTGTTTCCCAAGGGTTTCAGATTCCTGTTATCTGCAACACTGAAATATGAAGTGTCTAAAATGTGTCCAACAATTCACATCTGGCATTTAATAATCCTGTATATTTTTACTACAGACAGTAACCATGTAAGCAATCCTTTTTCACACCATTTATTTGGCATGGGCTAATTGAGAGGAGTTGTACCACAAAAAGTACCACATTGTTATACTATTCCATCTTTCTCTTGTAACATTTCTTCCTCCACCACACCACCCCTTTTCCTGTCAGACAGTAGTAGATGAGCCAAATGAACTATGGAATCTAGCCTTCAATGTTTCCAACCGTCACCTTAAGTTTTTCAAAGTTCTGATCTGTATTGTGACAGCAGGCATCCAACAAGCATTGCAGGAAAAATTAACAACAATGTGTATGAAACAGAACTCAAACATTTGCCATAAATCTGAAATCTAGTAAAATTCCATAGTGGAATTCAAGTTCCATTATTTTTGAAATGGGCTTCAAAGAAGTGAGATCTTGTTGATTATTAGAAAGCATCAGCTTAGCAAATTCAGTAGTATCCCATCTCTCATTTCATCTATGGACAACTTGAGGGCAGGAGGAAAAGTCTTTTTTTTTCCTTTGTACTTGGAGGTTCCCCAGATATGTGGAATCTTCTTCCCCTTTGTGGCTGGCACAATTTCATGGATTTCACTATCTGCATAGAGGCCAGCACTTTAACTTAAGTGTAGTGATATAATTAAAGTTTTATAAGGAACTTAAACAAAATACTTATACTCCTTTTTGTTACTGAGATTTAAGGTGGATTACATGATATAAAAAACCACAATGAGACACAATAAGACAACCAATGAACAATGCAATAGAACTAAGATTACAAAATTAGAGAACAAGGAGAACAGTAAACTATCTAGGATATTACGAACAATGCAGAAAAAAACTCTTGAAAATTTAAGAGACTGCTTGAAAAAACTCTCTCCTTTGCTTAAATTTAAAACCAAGAGATATGGGGAGTGTTGTGTAATGGGGTAAGAGTAGAGGTGGGCACGATCCAAAAAAAAAATAACAAAAGCTGATCGTGGATCTGCGCCGGCGATGACCCCAAATCACCGATCCACACCGGTCATCTCCCGTTTCTGATCCGTGGATCGGGGATCGGGGAGGCCAAAGCGGGGCGCTCTGCTATTCCCAGCTATGTGGGAAGGTGGGTGGCGGCGGCCACCGGGCGCGTGCAAACAATCCTGCTCAGCTCCTCTGAGCCCTCTATTTACCAACTATTACCCTTCTAGTCATGAAAAAGCCAAATCATTTGTACCACCTGTCTAATTAGAGTTCCAACCAGCTAAGAGTTTAAAGACGGCTGTATTTTCTTTTGCACATTAACTTCTCCCCCTTCTCATTCTCAACTGCTTGCAAAAGGGATGCAGTCGCTGGGCTGAGAAGCGAGGAGGAGAGAGATCTCTCTTTTCAGTGTTAACTCTTTCAATGCACTGAATTCACTCAGAGAGGAGCGCAAAACAGCTTCAGGTGATAGCCGTTCTCAAAGCCAGGGGTTTTTGTTTTCTCTCTCTCTTAACCCCTTCCTCTCCCAATCACTTTGCTTATATTTTTCTCAGGGAGGCACCTTTTCACTCACAACTATTTGCTTTTCCTTCCTAGGGGAAATATTATCAAGTTTCTTGCCTTAAATTTCTTTTGCTAAAAAGTTAACCTCAAGCTGCAGTATGAAACTTCCATGTGCTTTCCAGACTGCACGCTGCCCGTTTCTCTCCCTAGCTCAAGCAACAAGTACTGAGACACAAAGTTTTTTTAACCCCTGATTTTCCCTATTCCAAATCACAAAACAAGTTTCTCTCCTCCTTAATTACATAAACACCTTCTTTTACTCCTTAGACCTGGTCTCTCCTCAGACCATTTCTCCTTTTTACACATATATTAATAAGCAAAACAAAAATTCTGTGCCAAGACAAAGGGGAGGGATAAGGAATTGGGGTGTGTGTGTGTTATGGATGTGGATTCAAAACCAAAAACCAAAACAAAACAAAGAAATCCCTTCACCAAGTGCAAAATTAGTACAAATCTGGGACGGAAGGCGGCTCGACTCTCATCGTGCCACCTCCCCCTTTTCTGTTCTTTCCTATACGCACACTCACACAAACATCAGGATCCCCATAGTTTGTTTTGACAAACAAGACAGATAAGGATAGGGCGGGCAGGAGGACTGTGTTTGGCTGTCAGAGCTGCCTATCATGGTTTGCAGGGATGAAATTGGAGTTCCCATGGCTACAGAGCACCCCCTTCCCCCTCCCTCCCCTGGGTCTCTTCTCCCAACTGGTGAGTGCGTTCCTGCTCCATGGTTGGAAGGAAGCCCTGCTGATCAAGGAAAGCTGGGCTTCCATTCGGGTTTCCAGGGCGACAGAAAGAGGGCAAACACAGCTCAGGCATTCCCCTGGCTCCGTTTCCCCGGGAATAGATTACTGGCACCTGAGTGCCTGGATCCCCAATCAGATTCCGATGGCCCCAATAAAGCCCTGATGAAGCCCCCCCCCCCCCGAACACTGGATCCGTCACTGTGAACGGAACCGATCCGCCGGGTCCCGATCGCGCGAGCTCCATTATCGTGGGTATTTTTCTATCGTAATGCCGATCATGCCCATCTCTAGGTAAGAGTATTGAATTAGCATCTAAGGAAGCTAGGCTGAAATCGTACATCCTGCTATGAAGCTAATTGGGTGACCTTGGCTAGACATTCTGACTCAGCCTCACCTACACCATAGGGTTGTTGTGAGAATACTATGGGACAAGGAGAACCTTGAGTTCCTTGAAGAAAGGGGAGTACAATAATGCCCTACAGAAGATCGTAAGCACTTGGAAAGGAGGAAGACTATTCTCCTGACCCAAATATTTATCTATGCTTCTCTCAACAAAAGTAGAAACCTTATAAGGCTAATTCACACAGCACCTCTAACATTAGCAGAAGTAGTGATGGTTCAACACCCTTTAGTATGCTTACTATTCTAATTAGAATGGAATTTTGCCTTCTATTTGTGGAACAATAGGAAGTTTGAATAGCTGTTAACAAAAGCCACCTGTGTTTAGTGAATGCTACTCCCATTCTTAGTAGCTGTAATGTATAAATTAAGTTCAATACTGGTCTATACATGAATACATTATAATGACTGTTAAACTGAACACCTTCACTATTGAAAATCTAATGAACAGCCAACATGTATTAGAAAAAAGGAATTATCTAGAAGAACTAGGAGTCTAATTCTAGAGATGCAATTTGCTATCTATGCCTCTTAAATGCATATCTCAACGGACTCCTTCCCACATCAGTGTACCATATTGTGACTGTAACATTTAAAACATTATGTCATTTGCTTGACTTGTATGGAGTTTCCACGGATGCACATTCCCAGCAAAGCAGGTATTTGCATAGTTATACCTCATTCAGTGTGCTGCAGAAGGCATCTATAATAATAAAAAGATATGTGTCTGTTTGTTGCAGGTAATATAAGTAATCAGAAAATAAAGCTAGGAGTTTCAAAATGGGCCACTAGTTTCAGGATGATCATGGGAACTGCACTGCCAAAATGAAGGGAATCAGAACATTCTGGCCCAGATATCTCCAGAACATCCTTGTGCTATTCGCAATGGAAGCAACATTTTACTTGCTAGAAGCCAGGAAGATGGAGACAGCATAGACAAGTGGGGCAGAAAATATCCTCTCCTTTACAAAACAAAAGGAGGTTAACATCCCAGCTATCAAGGGTTGTCTTTCTATTCGCAATGGAAATGACTGTTTACTCCCTAGAAGCCAGAAAGGTTGATGTAGCACAGTTTGAATCATCTTCACAAGTGGAATATATTTCAAGGTAAAAATCAAATGCCAAGGTCATTAAAAAACAAATCAGTTCATTTTTCACCACATGTATGGAAATGGATATGGAATAATATATTTGGGCAGAGGCAGGGAGGCAAATCGGTTAATCCAGCTTTGATTAATTCCAGCAGAGGCTTTAGAAAAGTGGTATTAATGAACAAAAATTATTATTAAGAATTTAATATGTGCATTTAATTAAATACTTCTGTCCTGTTCAGTAGTGAGTATATAACTGCCTTGTATTATTTTCACAGGTTAAGAATTCACAGGGAAGGATCTATGTCTAGTTTTTATCCATTTATAAAAGAGCTAAAGCCTAGACACAACTATAACCTTTTGTACTGGCAATATAGGAAGTCAATGCCCATATTTTATTCTCTTCTAAAATAACTTATAAGTAAACTAAAATAAATTCCAGGTTTCATCTCAATGAACTGAGATTTGAAGCCTCTCTATTGCTGCTGTCTGTATTTTCAGCTTCAGATTATAGCCATTTATGATTTTCATGAGGCTATTTTATTACTGTTCCTGAGAGCTAGGGTGATATAGTGGTTAGAGCACAAGACAAGGAGACTTGGGTTCAAATCCCCACTCTGCCATGAAAGATTGCTGGGTGACCTTAGCCTAACCTACATCACAGGGTTGATGCGAAGATAAAATGAAGGAGAGAAGAAAAATATAACTGCTTTGGGTTCCTACTGGGGAGAAAGGCAGAGTATGAATGAATGAATTAATTAATTAATATATTTGTTTTAATAAATCCATCAACAACATGGTATATACACTGTTTCTCATTGTGGATAGGAATAAAATTAGCTTTGTTATGAGGAGGGGAATTGCTTTTTCCAAAATTCACTTTGTATAAGCCACTGAGTCCTCTTGTCCTCTTATTTTCTCTTTTAAAAGAGGGATTTCTCTTTCATTTCTCTTTGAAGAGAAATCAATTATGCAATTATGTTATATTACCCATCACAGGGTGGTGCTCTAGCTGGAAGACAGGAAGGTTTGGGGAGACATAACTGCCTCTGAGCATCTACAGAGTAAAGTTCTCAATTTTTGCAGAACTTCCCTTACTGCCTCACTTCTCTTCAAAACTCTGATCAAGATAGAACTGATTAGAGACAGACTCCAAATTACTGAAAACTAGGGAAGAAACAAATCGTTGGATTTCAGGGAAAAACTGAATAAAGAGGAATTACAAAAATTTCTCTTAACAACACTCAATAAACTGTTTACTGCAAATCAGGACCAGAAGTGAAGGTCACAAGACCTGTTTAACAGTCTAAAATCCTGAGGGGAGAAAAACAGCCTGTTAGCTCATATGAAATACACAGTGTTAAAAGAAACATACACCATGTATGATTTCAAGGAGATGTTAATATATGCCACTAAGCACGGGATCAATACTTTTCACTATGTGAAGGTGTTCTGGAAATAAATCATTACAACCACTACTAAAGCACTTCCTACAAAAAGAACTCAGGAGTTCAACTGAAAGTTCAAGTAGATGTGACCCCAAAACTTCCAGCTATCATTCTCTCTGCAAGCAGAAGCAATTAGATTCTAAAAGCAGAGTTGATATGGGAGCAACTCACAAAGGGTAAAAGTGATCATTTCTAAAAGTGGGAGGGGGGGCAGAAACCAACAAAAGAAAATTTTCTGGTATCCGTTTCCATTATATCTCAGAACTCAGCATTAGAGATGGGCAAGGACAGAAGAAAAAAAACCGAACATGATGTTTGTTGTTCGTTGCCATCCACAAACAGGGACTCACGAATAACCATGAACATGGCCCTGTTCACGAACATATTTGCGGTTGGTTGTTCATGGGGGCCAGCAGGCTCTCCTCCAGCCATCATCCAAGTCAAGATCCCTACTGCACCACTCCCAGAAACCTTACCTGAGCATGCACCAGGAAAGGTACCAATAATAAATAATAGCTCGGCCCCAGAGCATGGCAGCAGCCCTGGAACTTGAAGAGGTAGATCCCTACCACACCACTCCCAGAAACCTTACCTGAGCAGGCAGCAGGAAAGGTACCAATAATAAATAATCGCTTGGCCCAGAGCCCAGTAGCAGCCCTGGAACTTGAAGGGATAGATCCCTATCCCACCACACACAAAGAAAATTCAAGCTCTGATGCACTCTCTCTATCAAAATGCCAACAGCGACTGTCTCTCTCCCTCTCTACTCTCTGCAAAGTCAGAGCTGGGAGTCCCCCTCCCCCCTGGTCTTTGCTCCCTTGTTGTAACAAATTTGGAGCTCCACACTTGAAAAGAAGACCTGCCTATCAAGCTAAATTGGGCTTAGATTAGGGTTTCCAGGGCAACAACAGGAGTTCAGACAGAGTTCAGACAATCCCTGCCTAAGTTGCCAAGGGAATTGATTGCAGGTGCCAGACTGTCTGGCTTGATGAACAGCAACGAACAAGGCTTGCAACGACCACCTGATCGTTTAGAATGGGGCCTCACGAACAGCTTGTTCGTGAACAGCAGATTGGGCTATTCGTGGCCTTTTTTTGTTCATATTGCTGTTCGTGCCCATTTCTACTCAGCATGCCTTCGTTTTGCCATCTTTGCTTACAACTACCTTCACCTACTTGATTGGAACTACCATAACTATTGCTATGAGTAACTGTAGAACAATGAGAAATTGTTACTGCTATATCTCCCTTAAGCTACAGTGATACAGTAAGAAGTATATGGCTGGATAGATATAAGTGTGAGCAAAGATCAGCTGGAATGGCTAAGCTATTTCCCCTGTTCCTAATTCTATCCATGGTGGATGAAATGTCAAAAATTGGTAGCTTTGATAGATCTGCTACTGCAAAATACATCAGGGTTTTTTGTTCCATTGTGTTTACATTTAATGGACCCTCCAGGTGCTCAGTTGAATGGTAAGCTATACAGCACTTTAATGCTATATATCTATGATTTAAGTAACAAGAGGAACAATTTATCACTAACCTGCAAAAACAGTCTCTCTCACATAGAAGATACAAAATGACTTTCTATCATGACCCTGTGACCCAATATCTGGTTAAGAGAAAAGAATCCTTGCCTTCACAAGCAATCAAGACAGAAGCATGAACAAGACACTGATACAGAAGAACTGAAGCTATTTGTATTCCAAGTTCTGACTGGGGGGAAAGAATCTAGTGATTACATCAGGAACTCAGAACTCTAGAATTTTCCTAGTTCTTACAGAATGGAGTTGAAACATAAAACTGTGCATGGAGTTCTGTTTCAGAATGAAGATGGAAACTTATTTGCTAAAGCCAATGGCAGACTAACATTTTTCTCCTTTTTTGCTATGTGCAGAGATTGTTTTTTTCATAAAACAATACTAGCCTATGAGCCCCCAATGGGAGTATAGAACAGCATGGTCCAGACACCAGTTTATAATCTCAGGTAACATTTTTGAGAACTAGGTCTAAAATTCTGATTCAGAAATATATTTCCTAGCTGAATTTAAATCCATCTATAAAATGCAAATATTATCCACTCTTTTCTTCTGCCTTACATGTCTTCTTAAACCCATTATATTTTTATAGTATATAAAAAGCAAAGTGCAACAGCCTTTACTCGAAGAGAACACATGATTATGAAGCCTCTTACCTAACTTTCTTCACTTAGTATGATAAGCAATAGTCACAATAGATGTTACTATCATGTAGTTAGCCTCCTGTGGTAGTGACAACTGTTGCATCCTGAAGATCATTTCCATAGTGGAAGTTCCTAGAAAGATCTGTCATTACAGAAAAATAACCCTCAAGCTAGAAAATCTCCCATTTAAGATCTTTAGGTGGGACATTTCCATGATAATGGCTCCCAAAGGAGATAGTAGTCACCCCCCCCCCCACATTATTAGAATAGATAACATTTTATAACATTTTTGTGCAAAGGATTTTGTCATATTTATCTTCACAATGGTGAAAAAGTCATAAGATGAAATGACCTGCTCAGGAACCCAAGTAATCCTTAAGGCTTAAAGAACTAGATCATGGGCTTACATCAAGCATTCAGTACATATGCAGCCCCCCACTTGTGCAAACACCCCTGGGCCTGTTTTGGGTAAAGATGTTGTGCAAGAGAAAGGCAGGAAAGCCTCCTCCCTCTGAATAATGACAACAGCAACAACAACATTCAATGTATATACCACCCTTCAAGATAATTTAATACCACTCAGAGCGGTTTACAAAGTATGTTATTATTATCCTCATAACAATCACCCTGTGATGTAGGCAGGGCTGAGAGAGCTCCAAGAAGCTGTGACTGACCCAAGGTTGCCCAGCTGGCTTCAAGTGGAGGAGTGGGGAATCAAACCCAGTTCTCCAGATTAAAGTCCTATGCCATAGTACCAATCCAAATAGCGTTGCTGTGGTGCTTCCAAATTGAATTTCCTTAAGGAATTTGCAGCTGTTCCATGGAGGCCCTGTGGTGGTCACACGGTGTATATAAAGAATAATTTGAGTCTAGCTATTTGTATAAAAAATTGGAGGGCCACTGTTACAAAATGCTTAACAGAGTCAACAGCTAGAGCTAGTGTTCAAGCCTCCAAACTACAAACCACTTATTATTTACATTTCCAGCAAAACATCTATAAGAGTTAGTCGTGTTAGTCTGTCGTCGCAAAATAGTAAAGAGTCCAGTAGCACCTTTAAGACTAACCAACTTTTTTGTAGCATAAGCTTTTGAGAACCACAGTTCATCTGCATCTGACAAAGAGAACTGTGCTTCTCGAAAGCTTATGCTACAATAAAGTTGGTTAGTCTTAAAGGTGCTACTGGAATTTTTACTATTTAGCTAAACATCTGTTTCACAAAAGGTAAAACCACAGAGGTGTGAATTGAGCCCCCTAAGCACAAATCATTTACTCTGGATCTCAATAAAACAGACATTTTACAGACAGACAATCTGTGAATTTCCTATGAAGATCCAGTGCCAAACCAATTTGCCTTCAATTTATTTATCTACCTAGATTGATTTCTCCTGCCTTCTTTATAAGAGGGGTAAAAAAACAGCTTTTCTTGGGTTGATGATGTGGTAAATTAATTCTATTCTTTACTATGCTTATATCTCATATTTTATACAGTAATTGTCTGCCGAAGTAGCTCACATTTATCAAAAGGTGCTAATTCAGTTTCTCACCATGAAACTTATCAAGGTCAGTGAAAGAGGCTGGCTTCCAGATGCAGCAGAACAGTGGAACCATTTTGAAAATCAGTAGCCAGTCAACAGTATCACCAGTGATGAACCAGCCTCCTTCATTCCATCTGCTCCCTATTCGAGTCTCTAAAACAGAGGCAAGCATGCCGTGTTCAAAGTAACCTAACTTATTTATTTTGGCATCTTCTCCATTGCACAAATGCAGGCAGGCAAGTAGAATGATTCCAAGTCCAGCCTGCCCAGTTCCTACTTGCTGCTGGAAAGTATGAAACAAAACAAAATATACAAACTTTTTAGTTGGAGGGACTCATTTCAATTTAGTTTCCTGGTTTTGGTTCAGAAGTCTGGAAGCTACTTTAAAGAGAAAAACCTGGGAGTTCTGCAAGCAATTTCTGCTCATTTTTTCCTGTTATATACTCCCCTACATGTTACAGCTGGTCGAACAAGCACTCTTAAATCACATTAGCTTCAAAAGAAGATTTATGAAAATGCTTAAAATCAATGGGAATTGAAACTGCCTGATTCATATACATTGCTTTACATTGCTAGCTGCCTTGAGAGATGGGATAAAAATACCTTAAACAAAGAGACAAAAATAAATACCAGTGGAATAGGCTACAGTAATATTGTTTGTTTTCATGCGTATGAACAAACTTATGGTTGGAGAAATGCATACAAACTTGCCTGTTCAAGGAAGTGATAAAATACCAACAGTACCATCCTAGCTAAGCCGAGTTACACTTTTTTAAACTTGTTGGCTTCAGTGAACTTAGAAGTGTGTAATTTTGCTTAAGATGGCACTGTTAAGTGTAAGCACCCAAATAATCTCCACATGAAAATACAGGTTAGAACACAAGCAAAACCACTTAAAAAACCCAGTCTCTCTCTTCTGGCATTTATGTTAGCTCTCAAAATGTAATGTTCTGTCTTTTGTAAGCTATGCTTGAGATAGCCAACGGTTATTTATTAGTTTATATAATGATCAGGGAGAACACTCCCAAAACTTGATACACGTGCACTAAACACATGTTAATAGGCAGGCCCCAACAGAATTCACATTTTAAGTGTGACTCACCTTCAAAATTGTTTTTTTTTTTTTGTGGGGAAAGGATAGGTTTGTGAACATGTTCTCAGAGGAAGAAGAGGCTTTGTCCATCCCTGCTTTCCACCCAGTGCACTTTTGCAGATACAAAAGAGGCATTTAACAAAAAGCATTAATGAAGTATATTTCTAAAATTAATGAGTAGACTAATACAGAGCACTCTCTATTATAATACTTTATGATTAATGCAATAATTCATATACCAATATTGATCTATGTAGTTAAACATTGCAGAAATACCTAGCTTTTGTTAAAGGAAAAGGAATTACAGTATGCATTAATCATTTTATGTGGAGAATAATAAAACCTTATTCAAATAGAATAAAACATTGCAAAAAGCCCGTTGAAGACAAAATTCTTCTAAAATATTTAAAATTAGCCGCTGTAGAAACAGCAGTTGGATAGTTGCTGTAGCTCTGAACAGCCATATGGTTGTCAGTGCTCCAGATGTTTAGGAAAAGTATGATGCTAAAACAAAATACTCTTGACTGTGAACACATTTAATTGCAATGAGCATAATCCAACTAAAGTTAAGCACTTTTGAATCCCCATTGATTAAAACTGGGGTGGTTAAACACATATATAAATCTTTCCCATTAGACTCTGTTGCTAAAAGAGTATAAGAACAGAACTACATCTGCTTATACTAATCTTTACCCTCTACCCCAATTTATAGGTTCCTTGCAATATGAACTTACACTGTAAAATGCCATTTATGTGTTGTGTGTGTCTGTGTGTTATGTGCCATCAAGTCACCTCTGACCTATGGCAACCCTATGAATGAAAGACCTCCAAAACAGCCTATCATTAACAGACTTGCTCAGATCTTGCAAACTGGAGGGTGTCACTTCTTTTATTGAATCAAGCCATCTCATTTTAGGTCTTCATTTTTCCCTACTGCCTTCTACTTTTTCTAGCATTATTGTCTTTTCCAGAGAAACTTGTCTTCTCATAATGTGACCAAAGTACCGAAATACAATTTAAAGGATATTCCTGAAGAATGTAAAGTCAATGGCCATTTCCACACGCTGTTAAAGAGATGGCCCACTCACTGAACTCTGGTGTCTTTTAGCTGGCACAGGAGACTGTGGGAAATTCTGTTCTCAGAAGAGACACCGAAAGAAACAGAAGCCAAATTGCCTACTTCCACTTTGGAATCAGAGACATATGAGGGGAAAAAAGGCCAGAGTTCAGTGAGTGGGCTGTCTCTAACAGCATGTGGAAATGGCCCATGTAAGGAATAGATTTACAATACTAAGTTTAATTGATCACGAACCAGAAGAACTATGGGCTGAAACCAGACATATTATCAAGGAAGAATGTGCAAAGACTATTCTTGTAGCCAAAAGAATTCCTTTAGGATTTTAGTCCGTACCACCTCTTCCATGCCAGCCACCGATCGAAGGTTGGCTGCCATGAAAGGTGTCCTAGGGCCCTAAAAGGGAATATGGAAGCCAAACTTAAAACTAAAAAATGAATGTGGCATCACGATGCCTTGGGGAAGCTTGCAGCAAGCGCTCAAATACCCTCAGCTGTACTGGGCTGAGCCCTTTTCCAGCTGACTGCTGACCGCCACCACCCCCAGAGCGTCTACTGCCCTGCTTGGCCTTGGGGCAAGCTGGATACGGGTGCACACCAGCACAGGAAGGGCACTCATGCTTGTATTTACAGGCCTTCCTGTTGCATACCCCCTTGGACGTAAAGTCCCCACAAAACAGCCGGAATTGAAACTGCTGCCCCGCAGGAGTGCGAGTACCTGATGCTTGTGAAGCCCAGAAAATCAGGTGACCACTGTCCAACCTATCACCAAGATTAGATTTGGCAGGGACCATCACCTGTAGCCACAGCTACTGGTGGATTTGGTCTCCTGGAAGGCTTGGGTTCAAGGCCACCCACATGCGAAATTCTTCATCATACTGCAGCCAAGCCACCCCTTCAAAATCAGTTTATCCCCTGTAAATGATGTTCATGTACTGGAAGAGGGGGAGAACCCTCCAGGGCTGCACCCTCGCCAATACCCCTGCATAAATAAGAAAGCTGGGCAACCAATGGGACCAAGTCCAGTCAATCCATCTCCGCCTAATCTTTTCCTTGTCCCTCTTATCCAGATCATCTTTATCCTTCTTCTCCAGCTCCCTTAAGAGAAGAGTGAAGATGTCCACATATTCCATTTTATAATCTTGTCCCAGGTTGCCTGTGTTAAGTGATCCCCCATAGGAAACACCGTGTCCCCAAACAGCAATGCCCTATATGGAACCATGCCATACATGGGGGAACCATAAGGAACAGGGCCCCATTGAGGGGCATAAGCATAAGGCCACCTTACTGCAGAAAAAGGGTAGGCCTGGCTATCCCCACTAGTACAACCCCCTTGGGCACATCATTTTGTTACGAATCACATCTGTTCCAATGCCTAAGCCGGGGGAGACGGATACCAAGGCCGCGTCCAACAGGGACCCTTTGTTTGATTCTTATGCCTCCAACTCGGAAGGACTGGAACCTACAAATCAACCCGTTCCAGGGGGAATGGTGTCAAGCCATACAACGGTGTATACCCTCGTGCCTGAAGGAGCGGGAGCTCGACCAAGGGTGGCGGCGGAACCCCTGATATCGCTACCTACACCGAGGCAGTGGGGTTCGAGGCTGAGAGAGACGAGGGAGAGGAGAGTGAGTACGGTGTTTTCCAGATCGCAAATGGATGGGAATCGAGTGGTCGGTTCGTCAGTGGAAGTGTCCAGTAGTCAACCGTGGTATTACTGGAATAGAGAATCCGACCAAATACAGTGGGACCTAAGAGGTTCTGAAAGTACTCAAGTATGGGAAACTTCCCGTCGCGATCTGATGAGTTGGGACTACGCAGAAGTCACCCCGTGGACGGGGCAACACAAATCGAGTGATCAAAGTTGGCAGCAGTTACAAAGCTGAACTTTAGCTGTGGATGCTGGAATTTCAGCAATAATGGGACTAGCGAAAGGAATCCTGGCAAGCATATCGGAGGAAGGAGAAGGGGCCACCGGAATGGGAGAGGTTCGGCCGTGGCCACGAGCTGCCGCTTCCTGTGCGGAATATATAGAGACTACACAATTTCCAACCGAACAGCCCTGGGATTCACCAGAGGAGGATGTGGATACCTCCGCTCCAAGACATGTGCAAAGACTGGAAGAAAGAATCAGTAGCATGGAAGAGAGTTTAGCACATGCGGTTCATTTGTTGTCAGTGCTGGTCGTAAAAGGCTCGGGAGAAGAGCCCCTGCAAGAAGAGC
Source organism: Eublepharis macularius (assembly GCF_028583425.1). NCBI lineage: Eukaryota > Metazoa > Chordata > Lepidosauria > Squamata > Eublepharidae > Eublepharis > Eublepharis macularius. The sequence continues at coordinate 77,925,570 of NC_072792.1, read as the reverse complement.
ACACCAGAGTTTCGATCAGTCGAGGGGTGGCAGCTCTTCAAAGACTTTTACCTGGAATGCATCCAGCACCAGACCCGATTCCCCCTCAGGAAGAGCAACCGGTCTTGCCAGCTGATGATCAGCAAGAACCAGTGATACCACCACCTGAACAACCCCAGGATCTCCAAGAAGAGGTACCAGAAGGCCCACTGGGAGACGAAGGAGGAGGAGGTCTGCCAGATCAAACTCCTCTCCAGCCACAGGAACCGCCAACCTCTGCAGCCACAGGGAACCGCCTCTTCAACCTCTTCAACCACAAGAACAGCCGCCTCTTCAACCTCTTCCACGAGGTCCAGTGCCAGGACAAGTACCGCAAAGTCCTCCACCTTTGCGTCTGCAAGGCCCTCCTCCACTTCCACGAGGTCCTCCGGCCCCGAGACCGCAAGGACCATTGCCAAGGCCACAGGGTCCTCCGCCTCTGAGACCACAGAGGCCCCCACAGCCAAGACCCCAACAACTTCCAATGCAACCCATCCCGCGCAGACCTGATCTACAGCCGAGACAGGGGCCAGCACCTTTACCGTACTACCCACTCCCGTCACCAGTCGCTAGACCTCAAGAGTTACCGATGGGATGCGTAAAGCTAGAAGCTACATTCGATGGGGACCCTGCGAAGTTGGGATTTTTTCTCGTACAAGCGCTACAATTCTTCAATCGTTGGGGACACTTGTTTGAGGACAAAGCTAGTCAAATTGAACACCTGGGGTCCCGGCTGCAAGGAAAGGCGGAGGAATGGTATGTAGCATTGTATGAATTGGGGGCCCCAGAATTAGATTCCTTACAGGGATTGGTAGCCGCACTCTGAGCCCAATATGAGGATCCCTTAGAGGAGAGCAGAGCTCGAACGGAATTACAAACCATTAGACAAGGCAGTATGTCAGCCAGAGACTATGTTACTAAATTCCGACAACTAGCCGCCAAATGTCCAAGGTGTGAGGAATCTACCAAAATAATTTTGTTCAAACAAGGCATGAATTCCAAATTGCTGGACCGAGCGCTTATGCAAGATAATCCCCCTACACTCTTGGGTTGGATTCCATTGGCATGTGAGGTAGAAAAGTGCATGCAGGAAGTACGGCTCGTAGAGCAACAGCAAGCGACAGGGCACCGGCAGACTCCAATAATTGTAAGAGGGGGAAGGGGAACAGGATACGCAGCCAGAGAAGCGAGAGATGCTAGATGGCAACAAGGACTATGCCTACATTGTGGCCAAGGCAGTCACTTCACTGCACAATGCCCACTCAGGCCTGTGCAAAGAACTCCGTTCCCACCACGGCGAACAGCCTCTACCACCCCTCCCCTGCCATACCGCCCAATGCCAACTCTACGGACTACAAGGGGGCAAGGTGCTTCCCAAAGAAATCCTCCCGAAAAAGAATTAGAACTGGAAGAAATTATGGACCTTGATCCAACTGCTCAAATCAGCAAAGAAGGGCCCGAGAGCCCCAGTTCGGGAAACGAGATGGATCTGTCGTAAACGGACCCAAACGGCAGATCAAGCCCCAATCAGTTCCCACAGTGGAAAGACCTCGAGGGTCCATATTATCCATGCCTGTTACCTTGGTTAATCCTGAAAGAAAAACTCATATTTTTGTACAAGCTCTCATTGATTCTGGATGCTCCAGAGACATTATTGCCCCTGCTCTAGTAAATGGATTAGTACTCCCAATGAAAGAACTCGAAACTCCAGTTATTTTTGAACAAATGGATGGTACTAATATGAACCCAGTCACCACTGAAACAATACCTGTAATCACAGGCATGGGTCAGCATTGGGAAACAAGATCATTTGTAATTAGCTCTACAGCTAAGTACCCTCTGATTTTGGGGAGCAGATGGTTGTGGGACCACAACCCAGACATAGACTGGACAGCTGGAAGCATTATTTTTAAACACGATAGCTACAAAAATCATCGTTGGAACCAAAATTGGGGTAACAATCCTACCCTTATGGAACAAGCATTCTTAACCCAAGAAGAAATTAATCAAATACCTAAGGAATACAAAGCTTATTTGCAAGCCTTCACAGAAGAGGAGGCTAACACTTTACCTCCACATAGGAGGACAGATTGTGCAGTAGAAATCATTCCTGGAGCCACCTTACCCAAAGGCAGACTATATCCAATGAGCCCAATAGAAAGAGAGGAGCTCCGCAAATTCATTGACACTAATCTACAAAGAGGATTCATCCGACCAGCAAATAGTCCTCATGCCGCTCCAGTACTATTTGTAAAAAAGAAAGATGGAGGATTAAGACTGTGCACCGACTTCAGAGGACTGAATGCAGTCTCCTCCACAAACGCCTATCCCATACCTCTCATCAGAGATCTACTCAACGTCGTGGCACAAGGTAAGATCTTCACAAAATTGGACTTAAAAGATGCCTACTTCCACGTTCGTATAAGGGAGGGGGCTGAATGGAAAACTCAATTATTTAGGATACTGCATTTCAAAAGATGGGCTAAAAATGGATCCGGGCAAAGTGAAAGCAGTCCAAGAATGGCAAACCCCCACAAACCATAAAGAACTGCAATCCTTTCTGGGGTTTGCCAACTTCTACAGAGAATTTATACAAAACTTTGCCCAAATAACTCTTCCCCTCACGGAAGTATTAAAAACAAAAAACAAAGGGGAACAAGCAAAAAAGCCACACGCTAAACTACTGTGGACACCACAATGGCAATTAGCTTTTGATCTCTTAAGGCAGCAATTCATATCCGAACCAGTGCTGCAACACCCCAATGAAAATCGCCCATTCATAGTACAGGTGGACGCCAGCGATGAGGCGATTGGGGGTGTCCTCCTACAGCGGGGGGAGGACAATATTCTTAGACCTTGTGCTTATCTTTCTTGAAAATTTTCTGAATCAGAGAGAAATTGGAATGTTTGGGAAAAGGAAGCTTTTGCTGTAAAGGCGGCGCTCTCCTCTTGGAGACATTGGCTAGAAGGGGCTCGCCATCCTTTTGAAGTTTGGACTGATCACAAAAATTTAGAAGCTTTACGTAGTCCTCGGAGATTAAATGCCAAACAATTGAGATGGGCGGAATACTTTTCAAAATTCAATTTCACCCTCAAATTCCTGCCCAGTAAAATGAATTTCCTTGCGGACGCCCTATCGCGCATGCCCCAACTCAGAAGCAGGAGGGAGGAGACAGTGGACACCATCTTCTCACCTACGCAATTAGGAGGAGTGGTCATGACGCACAGCCGCACAACGCAACCTCCTCAATCAGATCAGGGGTGGAGACAAAAACTGAAAAGTGAAGTGGAAAAGGGGGGAGAGAATGTGCCCAAAGAGAAACTAATTCAATCTGTGCAAGGGGAATGGCTTTGGGGTGATCGATTTTATGTACCAGCCAGTTTAAAAAAAGAAGTGTTGCAACGCTGTAATGATGCCCCAACCGCCGGCCATTACGGATATTTAAAAACGTTCCATTTAGTACAAAGGCAATTTTGGTGGCCAGGCTTGCGCAAAGACGTTTCACAATATGTGGCTTCCTGCCCCATTTGCCTCAGCGCCAAAACACGAAAAGGCAAGCCTCCTGGACTTTTACAACCCCTTGAAACCCCACATAGACCGTGGGAAATCATTTCTATGGATTTCATCACAGATCTTCCCCCCTCCAAAAATCACACCTGCATTTTGGTTGTAGTGGATCTGTTTTCAAAGCAAGCCCATTTCATTCCTTGTACCACTATGCCTTCAGCAAAAAAGTTAGCAGACATTTTTTTGAAATATATTGTAAAACTCCATTCTTTTCCATCGAAGGTGATATCAGACCGCGGCGGACAGTTCGTTGCCAACTTCTGGCGGGAGCTTCTTCAACTTATGGGCATTGAACAAGGTTTAAGCTCTGTCCATCATCCGCAAACCGACGGGCAATTGGAAAAAACTAATCAAATATTAGAACAATTTCTCTGCTGCTACATCAATTTCCAACAAGACAATTGGATTGACTTATTGCCTTTAGCAGAATTTTCCTACAACAGTGTGCATACTTCTACCGGAGAAACACCTTTCAAAGTAGTTTATGGCTATGACTTTAAACCATTTCCTTTTGAAGCTCTTCCCCCCGCTACAGCTTCTAAAGATGTTTCAGAATGGTGGGGGGAGGCAGCACAGCAATGGACTCTTATTCAAAAACATCTTGACAGAGCTAAGCAGGATTATAAGAAATACGCCGATCGCCATCGTGTGGCTGAGTGGGAATTGCATCCTGGAGATCTTGTCTATTTGTCCACTAAAAATTTGAAAATTGCACAGACAAGCCGTAAATTGGCGTTAAAATTTTTAGGACCTTTCCCTGATCGTAAAGTAATCAACAAAGTGACTGTAGCACTTGATTTACCAAAGAATCTACGTCATGTCCATCCTACTTTCCACATCAGCTTATTGAAAAAGGTCCCCCCAGCAAATCATTGCCACACCCGCGCTCCTCCCATACCTACCTTAATTGATGATCAAATTCATTACGAAGTACAACAAATTTTGGACTCTAAAGTCAAACGCAATAAGTTGTTTTACCTTATCAGATGGAAAGACTTTGACTCTGGGTATGATGAATGGGTGAAATCTATTCATGTTCATGCTCCTAGATTGTTAAAAGCATTTCACACCCTGTACCCTCTCAAACCTGGGGGAGGGACATTTTAGAGGGGGCAGAATGTCATGTTCTGACTGTGTTTCATGTATGTTCAAACCAAAGAGACTCCATTTTAGTCCTGCCTGTGTTTTAAGTGCTTCTTTTGCAGGTGACAAGCAGTTCAGTAGAAGATATCTTAGAGAAGAGGAATGTTATGACTACAATCTTTCCAGTCTTGGGAAGCTTTCATTTTCTCAGCCTTGGGCCGTTTGTTTTGAGAACTGTGGGGGAGGATGAGGCCTACAGGGGTTTGCTATTCTGTACCTTAGCCTTTGCCTGTCATTCGTAACAATACTCGTGTATCAGCCAAGATCCTAGTATCTTGGATAGTGGACTATAATGGTTGTTTATATTCAGTAAATCTTTTGAAATCAATGGATCCTTGTCTCATTGCAAGAGGTAGTCTGGACTGCAACTTTTAGCAAGCCACTGTCTGACATGTGTGACCTGGGCATGTTGGTGACTCAGTGGTGAAACCAAGTCAAGCAGGTAGACCCGCTGAGGGTCAACCCTGCATGGGAGATGAGAATAAAGATGTAGAAGCTGCAAACCCAGACCTCAAGGCCAGTTGCAAACTGGCTGCGGCAGAGCTGACTTACCCAGAGATACTGCCGGTTTGACTGCTATAGCAACCTGCTCACTGTCCCTTGGCCACTCCTGCTCAACATCCACAACTCCCTCAGTTGATGCCATTGGCACATGGCTACTGCTGCCATCACCCACCACCTCTCTTGATGACCTGGTAATCTTGTCAGTCAGGTCCACTGTCACCTGAACATGACCGGATTACAGCAGCCTAGGCCAGATCCACTACCGGCCATCAATTGTGTGAATCTGGTAGAAAGATCAGGTCACATCTTAGACTACTGTGCCCTGCATGACAGCTTTGCAGGTTTCAGCAGATGCAATAACACAGCATGCCATTAGGTGGCGTGAGTGGCGAGAGTGACAAAAACTAAAAGCAACCCTTTTGGCCTACAAATGCTGCAAAATTGAGTGGGGGGGCAGGTGGTTTAACCAGCCACGACCCTGGGACTGTAAATCCTTGCTAAGCCAGTAGCAATAATCTGTGAAGCAAGCCACCCTTCAGATGACTGCAAGCCTCCCCCCCACCCCCCGGCCTCAGACAGGCCTTCGCTGCTGTTGTCGTAAGTACTCTCTCTAAATAAAGTGAAACAATGGGGTGAAGGAGGCTTAGATAGGCTGGAGGCCTGCAGGGGCTGGGCCTAACCCTGCTTCAGCCATCCCAACTGATAGAAATGGATAGCCCAGTATTTTTTTCATCCCTTTGGCCTCTTTATCATCCTCAAAGGATGAGTCTGCAATAGGGTTGCCAGGTGTGGGTTGGGAAATTCCTGAAGATTTGGGGGGTGGAGCCTAGAGAGGTCTGATATAGAGAAGGGAGGGGCCTCAGTGGGTATAATGCCATAGAGTCCATCCTGCAAAGCAGCCATTTTCTCCAGGTGAACTGATCTCTGTCACCTGGAGATCAAGTGTAATTCCAGAAGATCTCCAGTCACCACCTGGAGACTGGCAACCCTAGTCTGCAGGTAGCTACACAAACCCCACCAAAATGACTGCTATTGTCAGGAGGCAAATCAGGCCACACAAATGCCACACTCAAAATGGCTGCTCTTGGTGCTGTGCATATTGCAGATGCCTTCACAACATGGCTGTACTGCCAGGAGGCTAAGGTCACTGGGTGCCACTCTCAGAATGGCTGCATCCAACTGAATAAGCTGCCAAGCCCTCCTGCAAAATAGTCCCTGCTGTGTAAGCAGTCAGCCCAGCCTTCGCCAGTTGTACAGCAGTTTTCATATAGCTGTGTGTAATATTAAAAGTGTACAAGCCTCTGGAGTTTAAAATGGCTACTGTATAGCCACCAGAGAACCTCTGCCGTTGCTACATCCCACCCAGGAGAACCAGGCATGCAAGTAATGCTGCCCTGGAATGTGGAGTGATTGCAGCTTGATTGGATTTACTATCTCTCCGGCCCCACTGGTGCCCAGAGCAACAAAGGACTCGCAGAGTCACCCCCACTGAGTACATTCCTTTCCCTCCTTCTGTGATGAGATCTCCTGTCCATGATTGAGGAGCTAATCAAATGACATTCATAAGTATAGACAGTCATTCCTGGCACAATGTATCCCCTCCTGAAAAAAACACTCAATCTAGCTCCGGTGTACTGCATCAGGAAAACTGTCCTTTTTGTGCAGCGCTGGAACTAGTTTTTGCATCTGCAGTCACACACACCGGCAGCCATCAATCAAAGTACTCAAGCCTTTTGTTTAATCTAGGAACTGACCATTGGAGTCTTTGTCCCAACTGCTAGGAGGACTCTCCTCCACCTCAGGGCACATTTTACCTATAAAGGTAGAGCTCTGACGCCATGCAAATTGAACATGTTTCCAGATCAACAAGCGCTCTTCCCTTGAGGTTTGCTCTAAGCCTCTTGCCTTGCCGAGGATGCTGGACATTTAAAGCTTCTGTCTATCTCTCCTCACTGTGGACTGGACCCCCTTCTCCAGGATAGGTAGATATATTTACTCCCTCTCGCTATCCCCAATTTCTGGCTACATTTCCTAAGACTCTGTGTGTGTAATTATTTCCCCCAGTAATTGGTGTGTATGAAGTTCTTGTGTTCAATAAAAAGTTATTGTTTGATATTAAGCACCAGACTCACTTGTTCTAATTTAGGAAGGGACCTGGTATACAAAGTTGACAGATCCCAGTTACCGCCTCTCGTATAGCCATCTTCCTTGTTAGCTAATTCCACCATAAATCATATTTATTGCAAGGAGACCATTTCCGGTAACAGCTGCCTGAAGGTCGAGGCCGAGCTATTGCTGCTAGAAATACTCCCTCCCAAGTAAGTGTAAACGGCGAGGGAGGGAAAAGCCTAGATGGGAGGAAGGCGGGTGGCTACCAGCATCCACCCTGCTAGGCCAGTAGCAATAAAGTATGAATTAATCCACCTCTCAGATGGCTGCAACTCACCCCTGTGGCCTACAGCAAAGCCTATTGCTGCTGCTGAAGTATTCTCTCCCAACAAAGAAAACAGTGTTGGGGGGAGAGGAGCCTTGGTAGGCCAGAGGCCTGCAAGGGCTGTGTATAACTCTGCTTTAGCCCTCCTGACAACAGGCCCAAAATGTAAATATGAAAAAGTCTCTGTCAAACCAGTGAGCCTGGTGCCAGGCCCTGGCTCTCCTCTTGAAGTTTGAAGGTAGCAAGCAGGGGAAATTCACAGCTTCTCCAAGGCAGCTACTACTGCCGAGCCCTGAGGGCCTTCAGTAAAACCAGCCCCAGAGGAGCTTGGCTGAGAAAGCTTGAGATGTGCTTTGCTCAGGCCGAGCGTGCGAAGCAACTGCGGCCAGGGAAAGCAGAGCTGCCTGTAAAAGGCTCCTGGCTGCACCCCCGGCCAAAGCCCCGTATGCCCGGGAAGGAAGCCTGTCTCTCCCTCCGGGTGGGGCTGCAAAGGCTGGCTCCAAAGGCCGCTGCAGCCGGGTGAGCCAAATTCTATTTGGAGGGAAAGGAGGCTGCTAGGACAGGACATTCAGGTTCAATCTGACACAGCTAAAGGGCATGGCTTTTTAAGAACAGTAGTTGCACACTGCTGGCCTCAAGACTGGAAGATTGACAGTCTCTTGAGAGATATGACATAGCTGGAGCTATTCCCAATAGTGGTCACAATGTGTATTTGGGGAAGACTTTGGGAGCTCACCCATAGCAGTTACAATCAGAAGGACTATGAAGGACATATCCCTGATGGAATATTTCATTGACAAATTATTTTTCCATTGATATATACCTCTTTGATTGTATAATGTGTATTATATATTATGGTTATATTACCTATATGCTGTATACTTTTGCATAATACTGAGAGGCATGGTCATTTTATGAACAGGCACTGGCACTTTGTACATTGTAGATGTATATCTACAACTTGTTATGATGTTTACAAGCACTAAACTTATGATATTTACAAGCACTTTGCACTTGAAATTTAGTTATTATTTGTATAACATATGTATAACATATGTAAAATATATAACATACATCACAGTGCCTGCTCTACTGTTAAGACTTTGTTTTGCCCTTGGAAAATTGCTATTTTGCATGCCTCATGCTTATCATATGAGCTCTAGAGTTTGTTATTTACATATGAATAAAAACCACTTAGATTGTAATTGAAAGGTTCTCTTTATTGTGTAGATATTGCTTTGATTAGTTAGTTTGTCACAGCATGGCTACCTTTAGGGACCAAGCAGGGATTTTTTGGGTCCTCATGGTTGTCCATGATATATTGGTATTTTCATCTGCTCTGTGCTGCCACCTTGTTGGGGTCACTTAAATAGGCCTGGTTTAAATACTGTTTGGCCACAAGTAGGTGGGGCAGGAATAGGGTAAGTTGCTCAGGATAAGTAAGGTTAATCGGCAAACATCAGTAATGGGGGTGTCTTCTGAACATGTTGGGTGGCAGTGCCCTGGGCGCTAAGTGGCAATGCTCAAACATAGTAAGTGCCTGAAGCTCTATCAGGGAAGGTGGATGAAGCTTGGCACCCCTCGGCACAGAAGGACTATGTAGGCTGGGGAAAACAAGGCTAGTAAATAACCACCTGCTGAATTTGCAGCCAGGGTGGATCTGGCAGGTAAGCACCTGAAGTGGTTGCCTAGCGTAGCCCACCCTCAAAAGGGACAGCTTAGTTAAACAAGCAGATATAGACCAGCATTTAAAATAATTGCCCTTTTACTAGAAGGTTTGATGAAATAATTCTGCTGGGTGGATGCTGATCACAATTCACCAGGATGTACCCCTCTGTAGAGCTTAGGGAATGTAGGCTATTGCATGGAGAAAAGCAACTATTTAATTTAGATGCTGTGAATAGTGTATGTGTGTATGTGTGTAGCTACTTTGTTCATGGTAACCTTGTTGGGTTGTGGAGCATGAGGTCTCTTTATTTTGAACTGGGAAAGGAGAGCAGGGGAGCCTTTCAGAAGCCCTTGTGTTTGCTTCAATTAACTGTTATATTGCTGGTATGGCCTCGAAGAAGCTGCAGGCAGGAGCTACAATGAAAGAAAGTTCTACTGTACTCTCATTCAAGACTTTGGAGCTGATCCTATTTTTCCTAGTGCAGGCCTACTCTCCAGGTCTCTCTTTGCTGAATATACTTCCTGGACAGGGAAAAGGCTCTCAGATTGCCTTTTAAAAGAATTCAGCTTGTTTCTGGTGCGGGCTCTCCTGCTGGCTGAACTCACTCCTTGGGAGGAAACTGGCCCTGAGATCTTTTAAAATGTGTGGCTTGGAACTGTTGTACACAGGGTAGCCAGGTGCCCCTGTACTCCCATCGGGAGGTGGGGACCTCAGTACCTATCTCCCAGGCCTGCACAATGACATCACTTCCGGAAAGTGACATCATTGCCTGGGCCATGGCTGCCCCGGGATTGGGCCTGAATCAGCCTGGAACAGGCTGGTGTGGAGTGTGTGCCCAATCTGGGCCGCTCCGGCACACAGGAGCACTCTCACACTCCACAGTGGCCCATTCCAGGCCGATTTGGGCCTGATTCATGCCTGATCTGGGCTGGATTGGGCCCACAGGAGTGTACTGCATTGCCCAGGAGTGTGCCCGGGTGGCTCATGTCTCTCCTGCCAGCCCGGTAAGTGGGGGCAGGGGGTGGAGGGTGGGAGCAGGGGAGCGGGGGATTCCCCACCCCCAGCGGAGGACTGTCAACCCTATGCATTACAGATTCTGCAAGAAGAAGCTGCAGGGTAACCATGGACATTATGTGAGATCAGCACTCTTAGGAGACTGTGAGTAAGGCCTAGGGTTGCCAGATTTCCTTACCCTCCAAGCAGGATGTGGGGGACCTGGCACTTATCTTGTGAATCTTCTCATGCACATATACTTCCAGTGGGGTTTGATGACATTACTTCTACATGTATCATCATTGTGCCCAGCAGCAAGCTTGCTTCCATGCTTCACAGGGACCAATTGGGGCCCCTGTAAAGAGTAGAAGCATGCCCACTAGGAGTGAGAACATCACTTGAGGAAGTGACATTGTTGTGCCTGGCAGGAGCATGCCTGCTCCGCACTGTCCCGGGAGGTTTCTTCCTCCTAGGCACTTTCCTGGCCTCCCCCCCCAGCCAGGTGAGTGACGGCAGGGGGAACAGGCTGGGAGTGGGGGATTCCCTTGCCCCCACAGGGGAACTGATAGCCTTAGTAAGGCCCTGGCTTGATAGCTCATCATTAATATTGGGACTCTGGGCCTTTCCAGGGAGAGGGGGGTTCTATATCTAGAATTACAATTCCTGTTTATCTGTTACAATAAATACAGTTTTGCTTATACCAAGATGTGTGAGTACAAAGTGGGGTACTTTAAGAAAGGACACTCTACACCATGAACTCACTCTTGATTCCAGCAACTGGGTTATATTTGTTATATAGGAATGATTATCAAAATGTCATGACTGTAACCCTACATTCATTCCATTGCTCTATGTGGTGAATCACTGCTAATACTGTGCCTTGATTTCATTTTGCAGATGCTCTAACCATCACTTTCGTTTTTCTCTCTGGCAGCCTGAGAAAACAGCTGTATTATCTCTTTCTTCAAAGCTCACTGAAGTGACCTTGTACTGTCTGAAATGTTGCTTATCTTTTTTGCCTCTTTGTCTTGTCTAGCTTGATGTATAAACTCCAGCAGAAGTTTCCAGACTCTTTCCCACGTGAAGCTGTGGTTTGGGAGGGGGGAAATATTTGAGTATTTAGAGCTGTACTTTTCTCAAGTTTCTATTCCTATCAAGGAAGCATGTACTGCTTGGATGTTTTCTTGCCTCTGAGTAATTCTATGGACATATATATGGAAAGATTGGATTTCTGAATATAAACCATTTAACCAAGAGCTGGACTTCTTGTTGCAATGGTACAGAGACCTGTTTACCATATCCTGTCATCCATAGCCTGACACAAAATAAGTTCTGTTTAGTGAAAATTTCACAGTTTGCTTTTTTGATTCTTTGGATGAAAATACAATAGGTCACAGAAAAATATTCAGGCAACATAGTCATAGTTTTGTTCTAAATACAAATCTTTAAAATTACAAGTATGAAAAGAAACATCAAAGCTTGTATTCTTAAACTGTATAACATTAAGCACATGGTATTGTTTGTCTATGTTTTTGTTTGCCAAAAGAATGCCAAAATTTAGCAGCAGAACCTGTATAAAAAGGGAAACCAAAGAAAATAATGCAGTCTCATCCACTGTATAAAAGACTGCCTAAAACTGAGAACTAACACCTAGAGATACAATATCCACTCCAGATGAAAATATTTGACTATTAACTGAATTATCAAATTCAGATTCTTGTATAACACACTTTTTGTAATGATTTGAGCATAGTTGTGCCAAATAATATTGCTTTTGTGAAGATCAGGGCTGTATCTGAGTCAGTCACATCCATTAAATGCAGCAAACATAGTTATTAACAGATCTTTAGAAAACCCTTCCTCATATCAAACAACACCAGCTGCAGCAGGCTTCAGTCCAATAATTTGGGAAGCAGGTGTGAAAGTACTGGAAGGCTATGCTATTCTGTAGTACAGCCATTGTAAAAGTTCTTCCATAGTGCTGGTATATTCCATCACTATACTTTATCTGCATTGTTTGCCTATAATAAAAGAAACACTGAATCACCCGTTTTAGCAAAAGCCTCACTTTTGCACATATGAATTTTTACCAGGAGAAATAGAGTACAATCACTGAATTTTCTTATTGCCTTCTTGAAAGCATATTAGTGTTAACACCTACCTGGGAAAATAGCTAGCAGGTAACATTAATGCTAGCTAAAAACATAAGCAGCCTGGCTTTCTGACTGTTCTCAAAACTGGTGACAACAACTCCAACAACAGGAAAATTATGTATTTTGTTGGAAAGCGAACTGCCATCCCATATTCGATTTGGATAGTAATGACAGCCTCAATGCTCATACTATTGCTCCCTCGTCGTAAGATTGACTTTCATTCTAAGTCAATAGCCATTACTTATTTCTTGACAAGGCACGCAAATTACTATTTTCAAACACTCACTTGATGCATTATTGTGTTCTCATGCTGCCTCTCTGTGGTGCCTGCCCGCAAACAGCCCTACATGTTGTGTTTAGTTAGATCTATCATCTCAAAATATCAAAAAGATTAAGCAAATGTTAGTAGTTGTGTAGCACATTTTTAGAATAGTAACAAAGAAGGTTATCTTACTTAAATATTCAATATTGCTAAAAAATACCATGCTAACACTGAGTGGGTGTTAAGTCATCCTGAATGATGGTATATAAATCAAACTCCAAACTACTCCATATGTGCTTCTGAAAAGTCAAAATGCTAGTGAGATGGTTGGGAACCTGGTCACATGCATATCCAAGCAGCCACTGAAAAATACTGTGGCTTGAACACTATGAAAATATGAGTGCAATGTGTTCAAGAAGACTTCTCCTTCTCTAGCATCTTCCACTGGACCTCACCAATACCTTGCGAGAGGATAAACTCATGGACAAAATGGTACAAGGGTCTTGTCTAGTCAGGGATTTTAGGGGGTTACCAGGGGAAGAAGGAGGGAGGTAAAGATCTGCCTTTGTGAACATCTTGAGCTCATGCTACATATGATCCAATCCTATGGCAAAATGCTACTCCAGAAAATAAGCTGTCAGGAAGCATTTAAAATAATAAATGCACACAAAACAATGGAGGTACACAACAGGTTAACCAGACAGAATATGAAAGATTCTGTGCATGTTTTTGCTGAAATATGAACTCAAAGGTACAAAATTTGAAGGAGTTTCCCCACCTGAACTCCTAGACATTATGTATGGAAAGAGAATCATGGAAAGAGAAACTACCATTTTATTTGATGCTAGATTTTACAAAAAGGTTAAAGAATAATAACATTTGATTTATATACCATCATTCAGGATGACTTAACACCCACTCAGAGCAGTTTACAAAGTATGTTATTATTATCCCCACAACAAAACACCCTGTGAGGTGGATGGGGCTGAGAGAGGTCCTAGAAGCTGTGACTGACCCAAGGTCATCCAGCTGGCTTCAAGTGGAGGAGTGGGGAATCAAACCTGGTTCTCCAGATTAGAGTCCTGAGCTCTTAACCACTACACGAAACTAGCTAGAAATAGCTTCTTCAAGTTAATGCTATGGAAAGGGATGACTCCTATAAAACCTACAATTTTTCTCTCTAGGGGCTTCTATTAGGTATCTGTAGCTTTTAAAAAATACATTTACGTATTGTGAAACAGCATCAACATTTGACTAAGACAGGTATATGATAGTTTATGATTTAAAAAGGTTCCAGTTCACAGAGAACATTAATGGTATTAAATTCATTTGTGCTTTCCCTATCATCTTTGTGCAGAAGGATTATAGTGAAAGAAATATTTTTATGCCTTATCTACAGGCTCACAGGGAGATGACTGTGGCAGACTAATTACATCCACAATGAACTCTCAGAAAAGTGGTGAGAAGTGAAATTTTCATTAAAACAATTATTCATATCTTTATACTCTAATTCATATAAGAAGTCCAAAGTGTGGAGTGGGGAGTTTTAAATGTATCAACTCCATTTGAGCAGCAATGATTATCCAGAATACCTTGCATGAGAAGTTTAGAAGGTGTATACTCAGAGCTTGGGAGAGGGAGTGACAAATGGAAAAGGAGAGGCAAAGATTCATTTTCCAAATTAAATTCAAGGTTTAACATTTATTCTGTAATGCCTCACAGATGCCTTTACCTATAGGAAAGAGAAAACAATAAGATCACACCAGATTGGAAATATGAATATTAATTATCAGCATTAATTCTCCATAAGATAGTGTCAGATACACGAGAAAAGATACTGTACAGAATATGTTATATGTGTACAATCTAAAACTTCAAAAAAAACCTGGGAACAAATGCCAAGGACGTTTTCTCTGTCCTCTATGAGAAACAACTTCCCTTTTTATGTACCACTTGCATCTCTAGCACGGGTCTCCAATAGGGTGCAAAGTGAACATTCCACATCACAGAAAGGAGGCTTCTAAGCCTATTCTGGTTTTACAAGCAATATCTGTCTTGGGCTGAGGCGACAAGACACGAGGCCCAAGACTTCATTGCTCTCTACTTTCTAAATATGAAGCATTGTTCATACTGTTTAATGAAGTCTAGTGTTTAAAAAACATTTGAGATTCAGCGGTAGTATATTTCTTCTTAATGACTTGACTAGGGTATAAATTTTAGCATCACTCTCCAATTTTAATCATAATCTTTTCAGATGGTCAATGTTGTAAAAATCTGTATCAGGCTTTAATTAAAAAACAAAACCTCTCCCTAGTTTATTCACTCATGACATCGCTTTATACTGGATAAAATAATATATTCATTGTGTACATGTCATGGACCAACCTGGCCCAGCGGAGCAGAGAGACTCAGAGGACTCTTCTGAGGGAGAGGCAGCTGGCGAACCTGACCCAGATCCACAGCCAGGGGCAGAGGCACTGCAGGAGGAGGCAGTCTCTGAAGGCTCAGACATAGATCCACAGCCAGGTCCCAGCACATCGGTTCCTCAGCTTCCCAGCCCTGGGCCAGCAGCAGAGAGCCAGGTGCAGGCCAGCTCTCCCCCTCCATCACCAGAGCCTTGGGAACGCGGTCAGAGGATGGCTAGGAGAGCCCTCCAAGCCTGAAGGTGCAGTGCCAGGCTAGCAGCACAGCACCAGCCCAGCATCATTAGTGATGATGAGTGCTCGCAGGAGCAGGACTGAGACAGCTGGCAGGTGCTTACTATAGCACAAGCAGCTGAGCACTGTGAGGCTTAAAAGCAGCCGAAGAGGGAGTGGCTGTGTGGAAGCAACGAGTCTGCTTACTGCTGACCTTGCTGCTGTTTGGAACTGAGTCTCTTGTCTCTGACCTTGGCCTGTTCATGTGGATGTGTTTCTGAAATACCCCTTTGGACTTGAAGCTGTGAGTGTTGCCCAATTGGTGCCTGAACTTTGGAACTGTGCTTTGCCCTGCTCAGACAACTTGGGAGTTGTCCCATGCCTGCTGCCAGTGTGAGTCTGCAATCTGGACAGTACATTTTAGTACACATTTTAGTGTACTTTTCTTAAATTATTGTCATGAAAATTGTCAGTTATTTCAATTAAAGACAACAACTTGGGGTTCAGGCATAGTATGAAATCATAGTTTAATTAAACTATTTATTGTTAACTGACTAAACTCTCACCATCATACTAACTATTCAGGTATCTCAAACCAGAATGTGAAGTCAAGATACAAAGTTAGTTGATCAACCACAATTAGTCTTAACTATGGTTTCACAATACATATAAACACAATACTCTGTGTATTGTCGAAGGCTTTCACGGCCGGAGAACAATGGTTGTTGTGGGTTTTCTGGGCTGTATTGCTGTGGTCTTGGCATTGTAGTTCCTGACGTTTCGCCAGCAGCAGTGGCTGGCATCTTCAGAGGTGTAGCACCAAAAGACAGAGATCTCTCAGTGACTGAGACACTGAGAGATCTCTGTCTTTTGGTGCTACACCTCTGAAGATGCCAGCCACAGCTGCTGGCGAAACGTCAGGAACTACAATGCCAAGACCATGGCAATACAGCCCGGAAAACCCACAACAACCAACAATACTCTGTGTTTATATGTATTAACAGCCTCCTGGCAAGTGGCTAAAAATGAACATACTCTTTGCTCCATGGCCACCTTTCATGTTGTACTGTCATCAACAGGAGGTTCTTTCCTCATTTTTTAAGATGAAAGAGGTAAAGACTTGCAGTTTCATTGGCTAGCCTCCAAGCAGCATAAGCCAATTGCCATTCTAAGAGCAGCTAACCTTCTCAAGAGAAACTTCCCTAACCTTACTAGTTGCTGGTAAGTGGGTTGGTGATGCAGCTAGGCTTCTCCTTAGGAATCTCTTGGATTCTCAAGGGAGGATCTAAAGCAGCAAAATCTCTAGTGAGGAGGAGGGGGAACAAATGACAGCATTTAAGACAGGATTTATTGGTTGTCTGTGGGAAAAATAATGGTCTGGGCTAAGAGAAGCCATGGTTTTACTAACCAGTTAAAATGAGCCAGTGAATACAAATCTGCACTTTGTACTTTCACTCACTGCAAAACATCGGTTTTGAAATACTGTAGGTGAAGGGCATGACTTCTGTACTTTCGCAACGATGGTGAAGTTGATTAAAAATAAGATTTGGATATAATCAATAGGGTATAGCATAAAAATAGTTTCAAAAAATCAAAAAGAGGCTTGCGAGCCTTTATTAGGTGTGATACCTGTGCATATATATCTGAAAACTCAGGGATCCATCACGTCCCCACTGATGCTGAACATGAAACTGCTGGGAGAGATCACCGGGGGATTTGGAGTGAGGTGTAACCAATATACAGATAACATCCAGTGCTATTTCTTCTTGACAGCTGACTTGGGTGTGGAAGGAAGGAAGGTGGTTGGAGAAAGGATGAATGAAGGCCATTAAACTGAAGCTGAATCCAATTAATACTGAGGTCCTATGGATGCGAGACGAAGCTGCTTGAGGATTATGGAGACAGCCTGCCCTGGAGTGTGCTACAATCCCCCTGAAATAGCAAGTTTGTAGATGGGGGGTGCTATTGTATCCTCCTGGCGTGCCTACAGTTGGAGGTTCAAGTTTCCTCTGAGGCATGCAGCATCTATTACCAGCTTCAGCTGATATGCCAGCAACAGCTCTTCCATGAAAAGTGATATTTGGCCACCATGATCCATGCTCTGTCACCACATTAAGGTTAG
Organism: Eublepharis macularius; assembly: GCF_028583425.1. Classification (NCBI taxonomy): domain Eukaryota; kingdom Metazoa; phylum Chordata; class Lepidosauria; order Squamata; family Eublepharidae; genus Eublepharis; species Eublepharis macularius. The sequence continues at coordinate 77,908,068 of NC_072792.1, read as the reverse complement.
ATTACTGCAATGAGTTTTACATGGTGTTTACTTTGAAAATATGTCAGAACAATTGTTCCAAAATGCAGCAGTCTGGTTATTATTAAGAGCTGGATACTTGTATCACCCTTGTGCTGAAAGATCTCACTAGCTGCCCATTTGTTTCCAGGCAAAATTCAAAGTCCCCTATGTGTAATATGGCAGGGGAAAGAAACATTGTTATATACTAGCCTAGCAAAATATGTCTATAAGGTTGATGGAGTATGAGGCTGTTGAACTGGGGTTCATCAGCAGATGTGACATAATTTCTTTTGATGACTCAGTCTAATTAAATCACTAAAAACTTTTAAGTATCTCAGATGTGGTTAATGCAACTTGAGCCCCAGTCGATGGGTCTGTGTCTATGGGATAGTTATTTAAGTTCGATTCGGTTTCGTTTTCTCAGATTCGGTTTCGTTTTCTCAGCCATGCCGGACGCTCCTCTCGGCTGGTCCGGGAGGAAACGACCGGGCACCCTGACCGGGCGGCTGATCCGCAAGGATTAGCCCCCAGGACTCCCAGGGAGGGAGCCAGGGTCCGGGACGCGGCGGGAAGAACTCCCCGAAATCAATGCGGGGGGGAATTGCCCGTTTGTCCCTATGGAGGCCGGCAGACGTGCGCGGCGCCTCGAGTGCCGCCGGGCAACGAGAAACGGCAAATAAAAGAAACAGGCGGAAGCCTGTAAACAAGCGAATCCCTTCTGTTCTACAAGCGTTTGTGAAGGAGAGGTTGATCTGAAGAAGACTCGTTCTTCCCCTTCGTTGAGTTCCAGAATTTTGTTGGCGCCCCCCCCCCCAAATGGCAGCAAAGAAGCAAAGTCCCGCTCTCGGTAAGTCAATCTCGGCTACCTTGAAGGGGGAGTCGCTCGAAGAGTTGGTGCGCAGGGCAGTGGTGGAAGCCATAAAACCCTTTGTTGACAAGCTGAACGAAACTGATCAAAGGGTGGGCTTAATTGAAAGCGAAGTGAAAACCATTAAGGCAGCAGCGGGGGGGGCAGAGAAGTCTGCTCTGGAAAGTGCGTCACTTGTGAAGGCTACAAAAAAGGAGCTGAAGCTGGTTGAGAACCAGCTGATCGGGCTACAGATGGAACGAACGCAGACAATTTTGCGTCTCCAAAACGTGAAAGAGGAGGAAAAAGAGGATCTGTGGGAGGTGGTCTCGGAACTATTGGCGATACCCGCGAGGACGACTAAAGAAGAGGTTAAAAGCGCCATTTTGGAGGTCCGTCGGGCTTCTTCAAAATATGCAACAAAGCGACAGTTGCCTCGTGAGATCATTATTGACTTTTCATTTAAAAAGATTCGGGACACCATCCTATATAACTCATACAATGCGGATTTGGACTTTATGGGTTTGAAAGTCAAGATTTTGAAGGACGTTCCATTTCTAGTCCGGAAACGGCGTTTTAAATATAAAAAGTTTGCAGCTCTTCTGAGGGACCATGGAATAAAGTACAAATGGTTATTCCCGGAAGGAATATGGTTCAGATATAAAGATCAGGCCTATAAGATATTATCAGAAGATCAACTAAAGGATTTTGAGAATAAAAACCCAGAACTCTGCTGCACCGAGAACGAAGAAAAGGAGGAGCCGGAGGGGGGGGAGGAGGAGGAGAGCACCGCAACAGCGGTTGCACAGAGAGAACTGCGTCCGGGACCTAGAAGGGGGAGGAAAGTTTAATCAGAATTTGAAATGTTTATTCTCTGTATGATTAACCACTCCATCATTATCCTATGGAGCTATTTTTGTATTATGACAGTATGAAGGGAAACATCGAAGTGTAGTGTTTAGTGTTTGTAGTTCATTCCCCCCCCTTTTTCTTTTTTTCTTCTTCCACCCCCCTTTGTCCCTTCCCTCTCCCCTTTCCTTGTGATAGTCTTGTGTAGTGCTGTGTAGTGTTTTGTAGTTATGAAAAATAAAAAAAATTATTAAAAAAAAGGATAGTTATTTAAGTTCAATGTTGTTTCTATTTAGTGTTCTTTATTTTTTAAAAAATCTCACTTTGTATAATAGTTCCTGCCTTTTTTTAAGCAGGTGGTAGATCCATGTATGCACACATCTGAAGCATCTTTGCTTATTGAAGCTCATGTTACAGAATGTTTGTTAGACTTTAGATAACATGGTACATGCTGCTGGTATATTTCTGGAACATGGTTCTTCATTATTACTGATTTTTTAAAAAAACAATCTATCTTTGAATTATGATAGTCAAAAATTATTAATTCTTTGAACAACAAAGAATATCTCCAGCTGAATAAGAAATGCTTTTATAATCACTTGTAAAACTTGTAATACAGTTCTTTTCTTTCTCTAGATCTTACCTTTTATATGGCAGTTAAATGTTAATTATTCACCTTTTGATACTATTGATGATTCGTGACATTAGTTAAAACAGGCTGCCAGTAACACAGCAAAAAAAGAGAAGAAGACAGGACTTGCTCTTTCTTGCTTGACATAATTAAAAATGTACTTAGAAGAAAGGCATGTATTCCATTTAGTGCTTTAAATTTCCTTAACATAAGAACACGCCAAAGCTTTTTGTGAGCATCTGATATAATTTAAATTTTGAGCCCGTTCATGAAATTCCCGTCTCTGTGGGAATATTCAAAGTTGTCTGTTACAGGGACTAGTTGAAGGTTGGTTTGCTGCTGCACTAGGTTCAAAATCTGCAGTTCCATTAAAGTTGGAATAGTATTCTGAGCCTGGCCTGTTCCCCAAAATATGCAATTTTCAATTGAATCTAATTTATCCAGATGTCACAGGAGTCTTCTTGATGTAAGTGAAGTGCATGACATTTCACTGAAAAGATATTCAGATTATACAATGGACTCAGAGAACGTTCTGTTCCAGTGGAAGCAGCAGAAATTCTCTATCCATCATGCAAAGCTGAGACAAATTGCTGGAATTTATAGAAGGGGCACAGGGAAGGGAGGTGAATCACAGTTACCAATATCAAGGTAGGACTTGGCATTCTCCTGGAATTACATCAGATATCCAGACTACAATTTCTCTGGAGGAAATGGCCATTGGTCTAGTATTTATTTATTACTTCATATATACCTATGCTTACCATTTGATTGCTTATGGAAGACAATCTCCAAGTAATTTTTATATTACCCACTGCTCCAAGCATCTGGAGGAGAAAAATAAATTTAAAAAAGGCTTTGGCCTAGTCACCAGCACGTCATTTCCAACAATGGTAGCTCTAGGAATTGCCAGAAACTCTGTGGCAAACCTAGAGCTACCCATAGTCACTTCTTGGATGTATCCCAGAAGTGACATGCTGTCAACTAAGCTTGATCCTTTAAAAATATTTTATGCTGTCCCTCCCCCACCTTCCCATTGGTTGCTGGACTTGGCCTGGCAGCCCTATTTATACCCTACCTTTTTCTCCAATGGGGACAAAATGTACCTTACATCATCATCAACAACCCTGTGAGGTAGGTCAGCTGAATTGAATCTATACCACATTAATCTACACCACATTGATTTATTCAGGTGTCACAAGAACCTTTTTGATGAAATGCATGAAAAAATATTCAGAACACAGAATGGACCCAGGGTATGTTCTGTTCTCCAATCGAAACAACAGACGCAGTGGCAGGAACCTATCTGCCCTTGGCCTCCCTCTTTCCTCATGCTGCCAATGCAGGCCTCAGCTAGGTATCAAGAGCCCTCTTCTGTCCAGCCACCAGTCTCTCTCTCTCTCTCTCTCTCTCTCTGGCACCTGCTCCCACTCTTATCTGGTATGAAGGCAGCAACCAGCTTCCTGGTTCTCCATCCAGCTTGTTATTGGAAGATTTTTCTTCAGCTTCTTCTTTTCTATATGTTTGTCCTTCCTCCTGATTCCAAAAGAAATAGACTGTGGCACATCAAGATGCACAAGCAAAGCTAGCACCATAGGATTACATGTCCATGGCAGCGGCGGCAGCAGCAGCATGGTTTGGCTGCACCATAGCTCAAGGACGAGTAGCTCAGCAAAGAGTAGCTGAGTTCCAGCCTTTTTGTTGGCCCTGGTGAGCCCTATGCTCTAATGGAATATATGGATACCTAGTGGGATATATGCTGGTTACCTAGTGGCATATATAGTTGGGCCACCTCTGGCAGAAAAGCTCTGAGGTAGTGCAAGTTTTCTTCAAATGAGCATGGTTCGAAAGATCCAGAGGGTTCTTTTTTACATGGACAATGTATTATTGAGGGAATAGCCGTGCAAGTGACATAAATCTAACAAGAATATCAATTTTGCACAAAAATCCACTGTTATGTACTGAAAAAATGGATTTGAAAATAGAATTTCTCCTGTGAATTTCACATGTTTCACACACAGTTAAGGAGAACTGACTGAACCATATTCAAGGGATTTATATACCTTTGATGTTTAAACTATGTGCTCTTTTCCAACCACAATTCACATAAACTGGCAAACTCGTACAATTTTGCACAAATGTGCATGCATATATCTACCTTCATCTCCTGCCCTTGGATTTGATTTGTTAGCTATGTCATCACTATTAACATCCCTTTAGGGAAAGAAGCAAGGGTGAGGCCATGCCTTGAAGTGCACCAACAGAAGCCTCAAAACCTTGCAGACCTGACACATACCTCAGAAGGGAAACATGGCTCAGGTAACAGACTGCACCTTGGAAAAGGTCAAAGGAAAAGGCCCAAGAAGCATAAAAAGAAGGAGAGGCACCTCTGGAAATAGCAATAAGCAAAGAGCAGCCACCCCCTGCATTAAAGGAAACTGATTGTAATAGTCCATCTTCTTTATCTCTTGTAGAGTCATCAGGATAAGATCTTAAAGTGATGAGTGCAGATAAAGTTTGGACAAGCCAGGTAAGTACATTAAATTCATAGTAGTTGCTAATGTCCTTTTTTGTGTTTGTCTTTTGACACGTCAGATACTGCATCCCAGGGGGACGGACCCCCTAAGTGCCCAACAGGGACGCCAGCTCACTTAACCTGTTCAATCAATTTCACTTTTTCAAGGGCAAAAAGAGTATATATACATCCTATTCTGACGCGAGGAGGGAATCCCAACCCTTTGTCATCAAGTGTCAATGCATACGCACTGGTTACAAACTTAAATGGTTTTATTTAACTTCTTCATACAATAAGGAATCTCTACTCACTATTCTTCTAAATAATGAAAGGAGAGAATGCATCTTTCATGCATAAAGGCACTTGATGGAGCTTTGTAGACCCAATGAATGTGGTGAAAAAAGAGAGATGACTTGCTCCTCTCCCTGCTGAGGTGTGAATGAACAAAAGAGGAAATGGCCTTAACAAGTTTTGGTGGGCTTTGAATGCCCCAGGAACTGAACCTGTGGGGTAAGGCACTAAAACTCCCCAGATGCACTTCTCTTAAAACTATAGGCATACATTCTAGTCTGGTACATATTGATTAATATAGCCAGCTTGCTGCTGGAACAGTACACATCCTGTAATAATAAAGTAAATATATAGCAACAACACTTACTGCTTGTCCACCATATCAAGAATGACATTGCATTATAAATATGTCCATTTACTCATCCCGACCCAAATGGTCTCACACTCATGAATCTCCAGCAAGAACTAATATGACTAATAGTGCAACATTTAAATGTCTTCCCAATTAGCCACAGACTACTCTTAAAGACATAGCTCCAAATATACCTGTTGTTAAAGATATAATGCTGACTAGACTCTCTTATTATTATATAAAACTGGCAAAATCCAGTTCATTATTCAGGAGGTAGGAGTGCATTCTGGAAAATCCATTGTGCTTCTTTCTGAAGTAAATATTGCTGTACAGCTTATTTGGGACCAGATCTCACTACTTCAAGGACTGTATATCTAAATTTGTTCCCCTAGAGTGGTGCTCAACAAAATGTGTTACCATTGGAGCACCTTATTTTTAATTTTTAATACCTTAAATTTTTAATTTAAGGTATGTGTTCCTGTATCCTTGCCTGTATGGGTCTGATGGCACTCCCCACATATAATTTTGGGCATCCACGTTTCAGTACATATACAACTCCCTGTGTACTACAGGTGGGAAAGGATTTTAGTTTAAATTGAGTGCCTGTGTCTGTACATCTGAATACACTTCCTGCAGCTGCCAAACAGCAAATACTACAGCGTGCACAAGGATAATGTTCAATAGGTCTATCAGGGGTCATCTCCCTTCTTCTATAGTCAAAATGTACCAACGCAACGCAGGTACGCCTGTGGACTATAGAGGATAGGTTCTCACATCCCTGGATGGAGCTGACTAAATGCCAATGCCATCTTCTAATCTTCCTGATCTCATATAATAAGGAAGTATAATCCAATGTCCGCTGGATGCCATTCCCAATTGATGGGAATCAGCCAAATCTTTTTCAGCTGAAATGTCCATCTGTTTTATAATATTGCAAAGGGCAATATTTTCTATACACCCTTGTTTGGATGAAACCAATTGGTGAAACTCCTTAGTTTCTGTTTCTAAATGGCCTTTATATTTAGACACTTAAGCATGTTGAAAAGAGCTCTCCATTGCAGCACTTCAAGTTACTTGAAGATACTGAGGAGAAGGGGGTGTTGCAGCAGAACTTGAAAATAGTTGCATTAAAAATCTGTACAAGGAATGTCATAAAACAAACATTATCAGTATTACTGAAACATAAAGCAGTATCACAGCTAGGGTGGGTGGATAGTTGGGCTCCATCTACCCAGAAAATTCAGGAACAGATACAGCCATCCGCCTACCATCCAACTGTACTATCAGCATATGTGCTGCTTTAACTTTTCAAACAAAATCAATCCCAGGATCTTCTCAGCTCAGTTTGTTCTAAGGTAATTTAGTGGCACATGCAAGTTTATTGAAAGCATATCCAGTTTATTAAGCTGCATTTTGATATGCCTTGAAATCACTGTCAAAATCAGCATTAATCACAGACTATGCTAAATGTTTCTCAGATTTTTTTAAAAAAAAATTAGCAATAGTGTATTACTTTTAAAACTGCCTATATTGAAACTGCAAAAGTTTAATAATGCAAGTAGCACAGACTGAATAAACGTCCGTGCATTTTAGCCACAATAAGACTTTCTTCTTTTGAGTACTGCGTGCTGACCACAGTAATTAACCTTGACACCTGTTTGCATCCTTTACTTGAACATAAGGGGGGAAAGTTTAAAAGCAAATTGGTGCCAATTACCAATGGGAGAGACTATAAGTAGGATCTGCTTGTTTAATGAGCGGTTCTTCAATTTCAGCCTTTAATTATTCTAAGCTCAGCAGGCTAACTGAAAAATAGTCTTAACATTGCATATATACACCTCTTCACTTTGATCAATATGTTTATGTACTCCATACTATAGTGATATTTAGACATTTTGAACATAGGAAGCTGCCTTATAACATGAGACCATCTGACTCAGAATAGTTTACTATGACTGATAGCATCTCTCCAGAGTTTCTCTAGGCACAGAAAATCTTTCCCAACATCTGTTACCAAAGACTTTTTAAGTGTAAATACCAGGGACTGAACATGGAGCTTTCTGTATGCAAAACACCGAGAGCCAAATTAAACGATGCACCTGACACGACTTGTGTCATGGGTGCATGGCTAGATTCTAGGTCAGACATACATTATGGAAATTTGACTTTAAAATAACTTATTCACTTGACAACATGGTCATAGATGCAGAGGAGTTAGCTGTGTTAGTCTGTGGTAGACTGTGGAAGAGAACTTGATTCTTGAAAGCTTATGCTACAATAAAATTGGTTAGTCTTAAAGGTGCTACTGGACTCTTTTTGACTTGACAACATGAGAGAGTATTCTGAGGGAGAAGAAGGAACTTCTGTTTCCTTTCCCATTCCACTTCAACCAACATAAGGGGGGGCTTTTGCCCCCTTTCTCTAGCTCTATGTGCATGTGCCCTAGCAATGACACATGAGGCCAGAGGGAAGAGTCAACCTCCCCCCCCCCTTTCCACTGGTGAAAGCAGGGTAGGAGGGAAACCGGGATCCGCTTCTCCCCCCTTGCAGAGTTCTCTCTTAGTACCATACAAGCTCTTTTTAAGGTGCGTTCCCCCAATGCATATCCGACTACAAGTCTGGTGCTTTAACTGTGACCCAACATGTGTTGGGCTTATGTCCTCAACTATAAGAATTCAGAGGCCAAATCATTTTCATATTCTTTATCTCAGAAAGAAGGGGATCTGTATAAACAAAAATAGATGATTATTACTTGTTCATCATTATGGTTGGGGGTGGGGACTAGAAAAGGTAGAAAAGGTCTTTTTCAAACTAAAAAAACTAAATAAAACCCAGTAACTAGTTCAGCTATGCTATGCTTTTACTACAGAAACAGATAAGTAGGTCACAGTAAGTTTAGGAAGGAACGGAGAACTGAGTTTTGCCTATTGAATATTAGTCACTGAAACCATATGATACTTTCCTCCCTAAGATACAAGTCAGGGTTAAACTGAATTAACTGCGTAATTAGATGCCAAAGTATGCAATGAGTTACATGGGAGCCACTTATCTATCCCAAATATTGGTATGTATATTCCAACAGCATGGGTGGGACTGATCATGGGCTTGTTGATGTACTAGTCAGAATGCAAGATTACATGGCAGAGATGCTTAATCCAAACAAAATGAAGGTGCTACTGGTGGGAGGAAGCTCTGACCCTGGAACAGAAACATCTCCTGTTGGGGTTATAGTGGCATTTCCCCTAAAGGAACAGATGGGGTGCTGCTGGACCCAGGCCTTCTGCTGTATAAACAGCTGGTAGCGATGGCCAGGGACACTTTTTACCACCAAAGATCTTGCTACAGTGATGGCATGCTCTGGTAATATCTAGATTAGATTACTGAAGGGCTGTTTTATCTAATTGTTTTAAATATTTTTATATATTTGTATTTTAAATGTCTGAATGGTTTTGTTTCAATGTTTGCATCCAAAGGACCCATTTGCCACATGAAAATTCAACTGGTTGACTACATACAGTACTCGGGCTCAGTTTGAAAGCATGCCTCAAAATGAACTGTGTAAAGTAGTTCCTGATTTACAATGACAAATGAGCCTCCAGGGAAAAGAACAGAAATTCTCATTGTCAGGCAAGAAGCCTGACAATACCTGGGTCCAGAATTCGGTTGCTAGGTGTCCAGTTTTTGTCCGGACCGTCCGGTATATTGGGGGACAGTTCAGGAAAGCCCCCAAACACTGGATATCTGGTCTGGGCCCTCCCCCATAGGCATTGTTACCCAAAGGGAAAGTATCATTGCGAGTTGGTAGGAATTTGCGCAAGTAGAACGCAGCAAGAGGGAGTAACTGAGGGATTTCCACAAATGTATATGAGGATTGTCCCAGCTAGAGAACTCTTTCAATGACCAGACAGATGTTTCAACCAAAAAGGGAAGTTTTATTGAAAATAACAAAGATCAACAGCATACAAAACACACACAGCACATATTCAGAGCTAACTAGAAAGCAATGGTGAAAGTTCTGCCTGCTTTGTCTGCACTTTTGGTCACTATCAACTAGGATCAGTTATGAACCAATGATCTATGCCTGGTAAGGTTTTTTTTTCCTGTTAATCAAATTCTTTTTTTCCCTTCTGAGTCTGCAAACCATATTGGGTATGTTCAACAATCTATGAAACTAAAGCATTTCAACATAATGGTAACAAGGGCAAGGATAATTATGAGTGAATTTATTTATTTATTTATTTCCAATTTCTATTCTGCCCTCCCCGCGGGCAGACTCAGGGCGGATAACAACATATTAAAATACAATAAAAATTCATCTACATTAAAACATCATTAAAACAGCAGTGTATTTCTATTAATACACATTTAAAACAGGATGGTGGACAAGCCTTCACAGGGAGGATTTAAGATTTTATACACCCCTTTTTCGGCTGGCAGAGGCCCAGCCTCAGCCATATGCCTGGTGGAACAACTCTGTCTTGCAGGCCCAGCGGAAGGATAGTAGGTCCTGCCAGGCCCTGATCTCGGCAGACAGAGCTTTCCACCAAGTGGGAGCCAGGACCAAAAAGGCCCTGGCTCTAGTTGAGGCTAGGCAGGCCTAGGGCTGCCAGACCCTCCCACCCCTGCCCCTACTTACCTGGCCAGCGGGGGGGAGGTGCACCTTCCATGCGTGCCCCCCTGCGGTGCTGTGCACCCCCGCGCACAGCCGCTGCCAGGATGCCTATTTTGGCCTGGATCGGGGCCACTGCGGAGCATGGGAGTGTTCCTGCGCTCCGCAGGGGCCCACAACGGGCCCAATCCGCACCAAAATGGACCCAATCCACGCAAAAACGGGCCCGAGCCGCAACCATTTTGGTGCGGATTGGGCCCATTGTGGGCCCCTGTGGAGCGCAGGAGCGTTCCTGTGCTCCGCAGGGGCCCACAACGGGCCCGATCTGCACCAAAATGGGCCCAATCTGTGCCTATTTTGGTGCGGATCGGGCCTGTTTTGGGCTGCTGCGAAGTGCAGGAGCATTCCTGCGCTCTGCAGCAGCCCCCAACGGTGCAAGCCAGGGGGCTGCGTGATGACGTCACTTCAAAGTGACGTCATCACGCTTGGAGGAGCGCACACATGTGCGCTTTGTGCATGCACCCCCCCCCCACAGGTAAGAGCCAGGCCCCAATCTCCCGCTGGGAGATTGAGGGAGCCTGGCAACCCTAGACAGGCCACCAACAGCTGTTTGTCCCCTGATCAGAGTGTTCTGCAGGGAATATATGGGGAGAGATGGTCCTGTAGATATACTGGACCCAGTCCGCACAGGGCCTTATAGGTCAATACCAGAACCTTGAATCTGATCTGGTACTCCACTGGCAACCAATGGAGCTCGCGTAAGATCGGTGTTATATGTGCCTTATTTGGCACTCTCGTAACTCTTCCTATACATTGCATGATATACACTACAGCTGCATGCTGTAGTGGTTATGGAGTTGGACTAAGATCGGGGAGATCTACGTTCTAATCCCCTCAGTACTATGAAGTTCCCTTCAGTACCACCTGAATGAAACTAAGTCACTCTCTTCAACCTCACCCACCTCACAGGATTGTTGTGAGGATTATTGGAGGAGAGGAGAACAATGTATACTAGTTGAGTTCCTTGGAAGAAAGACAAGATACAAATACAATAATTAAAAGTAAATGACTATAAATGTATATTGTTTTTTTTTTTTGAAAAATTTTTATTGGGTTAGAATCAATTATTTTCACATTTACATTCAATTTTCCCCAATTTTTTCATCTCTAACCCCCTCCCTTTCCCCCCCTTTTTGTTGACTTCCAACAGCTTTCCAACCCTTTGTCCCCTTTCCCTTACTTTTATTAGCTTCCTCTATCTAAAACAAATATATATTCTCCACTATTCTAAGCAGTACATCCTTAACTATTTTTAACATTGTATGCCCAAACTGTAAGTCTTTGTTTCCATCTTAGATAAACAATTTATCCCATTTTTCAATTTCAAATATTTCTATATATCATAAACCATATAGATCATACATTCGTTTATATCAAACAATTTGACTTATTCTCTATATATTACTCATCCTATCTTTTTATAATAATTCTGTATATCTCTCCTCACATAGTCAATCAATTTGACCCATCTATATCTTCAGACATTCAGTTTGGTACCAGAAAGAAGGAAAATATTGTTAATTAATCAATCCTTATATTTAGTCCTTATAGTTAATTATTTTCTCTATGTTCTGTTTGTTAACCTATATATATCTATATATATATCAATCTATTAATCTGACTGCTTATTAATTCGCATTTATCTCTTCTCCCCCCGGTAAAGTCTCCCCCCTCTACTTCAATGCTTCAGTAGTTCTCAAACTGCCACAGTTTTCCTCCCACCTCCCATTTCTTCTCCAGGTATTGTTTCAGCTTCTCCCAGTCTGTGTTGAACTGCCCTGAGTCCAGATCTCTCAGTTTTCTTGTCAACGAAAACGTAGCTGCTTCTCCATATGTTTAGTTTCTGCAACTGACATTCTCCCCTTCACCAATCTCATCTCTGTTTGTTGCGTGTCTGCTAAATTCTCCATCGCGTCTTCTACTGTTTTAACTCTCTGCTGCGTTCCTTGTAATTCACTTCGTATTGTTTCCATACCTTTTTTCACTTCTGACAGCTCCGATTTTACTGTCTGTGTAACCTCTTTAACCTCTTTTATCAGCTCCAATTTCGTGTCCTTGAGTTCTTTAATCATATCTAAGAGTTTTTTGTCCAAGTTTTTATCCAGGTTTTCTATTGCCGATTGCCACTCTTTTTTTGACATCGTGGGGCTTGCTTTAGCTCGCTCCCACGAATCCGCTCTCTTCCTTAACTCCGTGGCGTAAAATTTAACGTTTTTCTATTTTAAATATCCCGGTCCTCTTGTAAAAATTAAATTTTAAAGAGTCCAAAATGTCGGGCGTCTTTTCTCTATGGTTTCTCTATGATTTTGTAATCCAAGATGGCCTACTTCCTCTTCCGCTGAAGCCGCGACCCTTCCCCTTTCAAAAATGGCGATTCCCTACTTGCTGCCCTCCAGCAAGGGCCGCTTCTCTCCAGCCACTCTATTGTTATTACGCACTTCCTGTCTCCCGTCTTCCCACAGCAGATCTCGCGATGGTGTCTTTTTCTCACAGCTCCAAAGCCACTGGTATTCAAAACAATAGTCCAATTTCTTTAATAACTTCTTTAAGCTTAGTCTCTTTTCAAATACAATTCCTGCCGAGTCTTCCCCTCCTTTTCACTAGTCTGTTGCAGTTTAAAGATCTACTTTTTTTCCTCTCTGTTTTTATCAATCTGTCCCGTATCAGAAGATAATGATCTTTACCTTCTCTTCACTTTTCTCGGGTTGTAATCGCTGTTTCGATTTTAAGTTCTCCTCTCAGCTTCTTCCCCCAATCAAAGCTTGGGTATGTAGGTCTTATGCCAGCCGAATTGGCCCCAAAACTGCCGCAGAGATTATAGCCGACCCGTCGCAAGGTGGGACCTCAAGGATCGGGAGGGGACCCGTTGTGTAGAGCCCCCCCTCGTCCGAGATCTAGCTCACCCTAGGGTCTTGAGCGTTCTTTGCCTGCTCCCCGCCTGAGAGCAGTCGGCCGCGGGCTATTTTCACCCCACCGGCCGGTTAAAACGGCAGTCCGGTCAGCTCCGCAAGTGGAGCTGCGTTAGACCTCCATGAATCCCAAACCGGAAGTCTATAAATGTATATTGTTAATCATCATCCATAGTTTATAATTTCCCTGCTCTCCCTTCCTTTCCCTCCCCCTCATTGTTCAGCTATAACATGTAAAAGTTTAGCTTTTATGTAGCCTATGCTTGGGCTTACATTCTGCTAATCCAGGGCTTTTTTGAAAATGGTCACATGGCCGATGGCCCCACCCCCTGATCTCCAGACAGAGGGCAGTTTGGATTGCCCTCTGTGCTGCAGCGGCATGGAGGGCAATCTAAACTCCCCTCTGTCTGGAGTTCAGGGGGCGGGGCCATCGACCATGTGACCATTTTCACCGAGGGCGATTTAAACTTTAAAAAACTCCCCTTGTTCCAGCTGACCCAAAGGGATGTCATTGTGCAGTCCTGGGAGCGTGCGCACAATTTGCACGTGCGCATGTGGTACCGGGGGCACCACTTCTCACCAGGAGTTGCCCCCTGTGCTGGCAACCCACTGAGTTCCACCACCTCTTTTCCCAGAAAAAAAGCCCTGTACTAATCCAATATATTACTAAATAATATCTTGCTAAAATAAAAACAAAAGTTGACAATGCAAAACTGTGAGAAAGATACATTTGCCTTCGACAGAATATTCTGTGTTCTTAAGGTATATTATATCCAAGATGTAACATAATGGCTCTCCTGTTCTGCAAAAATTTGGTCTATGGACCCAGTTGTAAACTGTCATTTAAAAGCCACCAGTTGTTGTGCTATTTGCATGATTGTTCTTATGTATCACTGGACATTGAAATGCTTCATATCTCATGGATTTTTTTTTACATTTTGAAAATGAAAGTTAATTTCCATATCCAGATGAGAGACAACTAAATCTCCAGGGAACAAAACAAACCACTATAAATCACATAAAAGCCTTGACTGAAGCACGAGGAAAGAACTAAAATATTCTTAATAAATATCTAACATTTTTGATGCCCAGGTTTTATAATGTTTTTAAAAGAGTAAGTGTAATTTAGCATCTAATTTAACAGAATACATCCCATTTTTATGAGTAGAAATATGTAGTTTCTATAAAATAAACTAATTTATAAAAGCAAGGTATCCACTTAGTGTGTGGTGATCAAAACCAAGGTGTAATTTTTCCATGTAGGGTTTGATGTTAAATCACGTTAGACTTTCTGCTAGTATGCAGGAATATTTGACACTATAAATTCATTATTTAAAAATTCAATCAACTTGTGTTTCTTCACACAAACCCTTCAAATGCCTGGTAGTTATTGAGAGTAGCAGCAGGAGTTTCACTGCTGACAAACAGCCCACAGTATAGGGCTTCTCCAGAGTCCCCTTCAGCAACAATCCTATCATTGACCAGACTTCGACCCAAGGATTTTCCCTGGTAGGCATCCTGGAGAAGGAATATGGCTGTTCATTTATGCACATTCAGGTGTTACCATTTCAAATTAAATGTTCTGTGCACTAGATTGGCTGATCTAGTCATAAAGCTGAGAAGGGTAACAATAAAACATAAATACTAACATGCAATATAACAAAACTTGTGCTGCATTTATTGTTATACAAAAGCTTGTATAACTTGCCATTTTCATCTCTTAAAGAGTTCATTTTGTCTGTATTTTCCCTCTGAATCAACACATACATTCCATTACCTTATTTAAAAGTGATAGTGAACTGCAGGGGACAGGGTAGAGGTTTTGACAAAAAAGAAATTGACAGAGTTTTATATTTCAGCTCTCATTTCTGATACCCATGAAAAAGGCAAAACAATATGACGAAATCCATTGATGTCTACCACTCTCCAGTCTTGTTTTCATGATTTAATATCTCATATTTTAAAATTAATGCAGTTATTTATATGAATTAAATATACCAAATAAAGAAAAAAATATACAATGGGAATGAAAAATGCCACTGTTGGTTCCAATTTCTTTCTGTATTCAAACAATTATCATGTTATCAACCACCAAACAGAGGACAAGCAAAATAATATGGTGATATTGTTTTGTTATCCTATACTCAGGACACCAAAAATGAAATATCAGAATACATTTGTAAAATATTAAATTATTTCTCAAAATACTTTCCTGAAAGGTCTTTTTCCTTAAAAAAAGAAAGAAAAGAAAGAACACTCGGGGGGGGGGGGGATGGACTTCCCTACATTTACATTTAGAGAAAAAAAAAGAAAAGGGAAGTTAAACCATTAAATAAATCTACAACATCATCCTAAGGAAGTCTACTTACACTGCTGTGCTAAGCAGCATTAAGCCCTGCTAAGTCCACTAAAGTCAATGGGTTTAGAAGAGTGTGATTCTTTAAGGTTACAGAGTTAGTTAGAATCCTACTCATGTCTATTCAGTGATGATTATTTCCAGGAAAGTGTTTTTAGGATTGTGCTGGAAATATTTGCATATTTTCTTTAAATAATGTACTTACCCTTATTTAATATTGTCTTTACACACCCTGATTATTATAATTACCATATGCAACTAAAATGCTGGTAATATGATTATGATACTTGATTCATAAAATAAAAACATAAGGATTATCACAAGGACAAGCTAAGTAAAACCAATAAGCTATATAGACAGCACTCTGTATCATCCAGGTGACATTTCTAAGCACAACAGGGAACTATTTGGTAATCACACTGCCAATGCCATGAAAATCATATAGACTCTTCCTTTGTGTGATTTAATTGTTCACTTGTTTAACTGATACTAACTACCAGTTTTTTTATATGAGGCTGACCATTCTTTGATTTTTTATGTCAAACATTTGGATGTGGTACAAAGCTAGGGCCACATATTGTCCCTGAGTACAAATTACAGAATAGCAATTCATGCTGTCAATTTGGTTCTGCATGGTCTCTGAGTATCAAACCATTGAGAAAACTATAGAACAACAGGGCATTAACAACTTGATTGCTAGTTTGATTGATTAACTTAACAAGTCACATATGAAAAAAACACCAGACATCAGGAAAAACACACCAGTGAAAAGTGACTTTTAAAAATTGTGGCTGCATTGCAATGCTCAAAATGTCAAGGCAGAAAGAAGTGTACACAAACTTGTCAAGCAACTACTGCACACATAACCTGAAAAATATATTATACACACTAGGTCTGAGTATATTGAAGCCAAAATCAGAAGAGCCCTGTGGCACCTTAAAACAAGGTTGCCAAGAGCCATCATTGCTTCCTGAACAAAGATTCCATCTGCCCTAGGGTTGCCAGGTCCTTCATGGGCTAAAGCTAGGGGAGGGGGCTTTGGTGTTCCCTGCAGCTCCCATATTGTGACAGAAAATGGCATCACTTTCCAGTGTGACAGGGGAATACAGAAGTGCACGTGCTCCCCTCCACCCCAGTGCTTTTCCTCCTACTGGTCTGGTAATCAGGGTCAGGGATCGCAGGTGGGGGGTGGGGAATCCCGTGCCCCAGGGGCGGAGCTGACATCTAGTCCCTTCCATAACCCTGATTCAAACCAACTATCATACCAAAGCAGATTGCTTGGCTTCCTGACACCATTAATAGAATAATTGCTCATTAGGTAAGAAATGGTAAAGGGAAAGAGAGAGATTTATTAAAGAATAGATTTTACTTAATTTATGAGTAGAAAAGATCAAGAGTCCAGCAGCACCTATAAGACTAACAAATTGTGTTAGGATACACAATTTGTGTTAGGATACAAATATACAGTGTGCAAATTGCAATAGGATACAGTACAAAAAACAAACAAGCAAAAAAGAGCAAGCAGAATCGGAAAGACTCCTCAGCTGAGGGACCTAGTTGGAATACTGAAGTGCACTATAAATTAACATCAGTATGTCTCAAAAAGTACTCAACAGAAAAAACACTTTAAAATATTTCTACTCACCCAAAAACAAGCTCTGAACAACATAAAGGTGATTAATGGGGAAGGAAAATTTTCGTTGGTTTGTATCCTTCATGCAGAGGAGGCACATTAGCAGATGATAGTGTTATCTGTTATGGCAGCACAAGATTCCTTTTTGGTTTTGTCACAACAGACTAACATGGCTACACACCTCTAGAATATTTCTGTATGACTGTGAACCTTCACACCAATTTATTCAGTTTGTGGCAAAATTTCACTAGGGCTTAGCCCAACTGTTTGTTTCCAGCACAGGCTGAGACCCGGAAGCAAACTGCTTCTGGATAAGTACAGAATACCAGGAAAACTGCAGTCTCCTTTCTTTCTGCACACTTTAATAATTCAGTAGCATATTTGAAGGTGCAGAGGAAGTATGGATCACTGAATGGTATTTGTAATGCCTCTATAAAAATGGAGATAAGGCAACTACTACATTCACTAGTTTCAGGTGAGTAGCCATGTTGGTCTACAGTAGAAGAGCAAGATTTAGGTCCAGTAGCACCTTAGAGACCAACTAGATTTCAAGGGTATGAACTATTGGTGTGCACCAAAAAAAGTTTCCATTTCCGTTTTAGTTGGGGGGGGGGGTGTTGGACTCTAGGGCAGCTGTTTTCATGCTTAATCAAAAACAACATCAACTGTTAGTTCTTCTCTAGTCTAAACCATTGATCAACTGAGATTTTACTCAAGTACAATAACACACACTCACACACAACAACAACAACAACAACAGACCCATAGAAGGTGAGCACTGAAGGGTGCAGCAGCGGGCGCAGGGCGTTCCCAAGTATAAAAGCACTCCAAGCAGTGCAATGCAATAACATTACAAACGTCTTTCTACATATTCACATTTTTCTTTTTCTGTAGTTCCAAGAACTTATTGCATTCTTCTGTTGCCTGTTGGTTTCGTGTTTCCTTGTTCTTTGTAGTTTTGTTCCACTGCAAAACAGGGCATTCTAACTGCCAATTTTCTCTATCACGCAAGTGCAGGCAAGGCAGGCAGAATTATTGGCTGAATCCCCCCCCCCCCACACACACACACCTATGTTTTCCTCCATAAGTTTTCCTTTTGCTATGGGGGCAGGCAGGATTTTTTTTTTGAAAGAGGGGAATAGGTACCCATTTGCTATTTGATTCAGAAAAAGCAAGAGAGCACTGAAAGACTATGGAACAGGTCTACTCAGATGTAAGTCCCATATTATTCAATAGTGCTTACTCCCAGGGAAGTGTCTTTCAAATTGCAGCCTATGGTTGCAGTCTTCATTCCAAATGTTTCCAAAGCTGAGAGGAGGGGTGTCCCCTCGTGAGGACCCAATTGGCAAGGAGGAAGAGAAAGCCATTTCCTGGGTAACTCCAGGGAGTGGTTGGGGAGATGCACTCTCACCGCACTGGTCTCATTCCCCCTTCCCATCAACAGGTATCTCTCCTTTTGAGATCTGATTGGTGAATGCTGTTTGGAAAAACAAGAGGCTGCTCAGAGAAGAAAGTATAGTGCCTACCAAAATGCAACACACAAACTTTTTGGCAGGAGGGACTAGTTAGAATTTAGTTTCCCGGATTTGGTTCAGCATTCTGAAAGCTGTATTGTCGAAGGCTTTCACGGCCGGAGAACGATGGTTGTTGGGGGTTTTCCGGGCTGTATTGCCGTGGTCTTGGCATTGTAGTTCCTGACGTTTCGCCAGCAGCTGTGGCTGGCATCTTCAGAGATGAAGATGCCAGCCACAGCTGCTGGCGAAACGTCAGGAACTACAATGCCAAGACCACGGCAATACAGCCCGGAAAACCCCCAACAACCATTCTGAAAGCTGCTTTAACAAGCCAAGGAGTGAGTTCTGTGTGTATTTTTGGCTCTTTTTCCCCCTTGTTATGCACACCCCTAGTATGTCAAAGCTTCCTTTGTCACATACACCATAACTTTCAAAAGAATAAAATAAGAGCTGGTTGGATCAAAACAAAGTGCTGTCCAATGTCCTGTTTTCCACACTGGCCAGTCAGAGGTTTCTGGAAATTCTATCAGCAGAAAATAAAGGCTACAGCCACCCCCTCACAGATGCTCACAACAACTGGGATTCAGACGTCAACTGAGATTTTGTGAATGGTCACCTCCTATAGCAGTTTATTAAATAAATTAACCACGCAGCATGTGATGTAGTGCTTCCTTTTGGCTGAACCTACTGCCAATCAAATCCACTATGGATGAACTATAGTAGTGAGGCAGAAATAAAACCCCCACTCTTCATTTTCTTAATATCATTCACTAGTTTATAAACCTCTGCATTGATACAGCTTATCTATACAAGCCTTCATAATTGTGTAGAAAAAACAGGGGCAGCTTTCCTAATATTTTTCCAGCTAATCCTACCAAAAATGCCCTCCTCTTTTATCTATGAAAGTTTATGGAAACTCCTCTCTATTCTTTGTACGAGCCCCTGGAAATTCCCACTATAGCATCCACTCTGCACAGCCTGTGCCTCTAAACTTTTTTCTTAGAGCTATGTATCTAATTTTGTTATTTTGTATTTATATATATATATATATATATTTATATATATAGGATATGTTTCTTACAGCTGATGAAGTGAATTCTAGTTCACAAAAACTTAATTTCACAATATTAAGTATTATGGCGAAGGGAGAGGCAAGGACAAGGTGACAAAACAAGATCCAGAGACTGAACTGTTAGAAAATGAAAAGATCATCACTTTATTGGTTTATGGAGCCTTGGAGCAGCATAGGGTGTGGATCCAAGCATCAGCTGGCCCATATGATGACTGATGACCCCCCCCCAAGCCTACTTGCTGAAGGGGGATATCAGGGTGGCAGGATGTAGAATTCCTCATGGGTGTAAACCTCTACAGAGGTTCCCCACCACCTGAGAGTGAGAATGCCCTGACAGCCCTCAAGCTGGGCTTGTCACTGCAATGCCTGACCACCGAGGCTCCTTTAAAAGGACCTCCAGTATGAGAACAGTGATCCAGAGGAGTTAGCCATGTTAGTCTGTAGTAGCAAAATAGTAAAGAGTCCAGTAGCACCTGTATGACTAACTTTATTGTAGCATATGCTTTTGAAAGCCGCAGCTCTCTTCATCAGATGCATTAGAACAGTGGGCTCACAGGGCCTGTTTCTCCCAAAAGGATCTGGGCCCAATATCAGCTGGTGGACTAGAGGAAAGCCTTTGCTCTCTCAGTTTGCTGGCAGTGTCTCATCCCCAAGCCCAGCTGCCCCAACTCTCATTGGACAGCCAAGCATTTCAAACACTAGTATGCCAAAGCAGCCTTACAGGGGCTCCCAAGAGCTGCCAGACTGTGGTCAACAATGAAGGCTGCCATGTGCCATGATGCCCCCACCCTGCAGATCTGATGCAAACTGGGCCCCAGGTAAGTCTGGGGCAATTAATAAGAAATCTATCTCAGTTTACACTTATACCTTTAAGTAGCACAAAACAGGAAGCAAAACAGGGCATTGTTTGTACAGTGGTTCTGAGGGGGGGAAACTCTGAGATCACTAGTATTGATTTTACTGACACGTCTTTTTAGAAGATTAGGTTGTTGGTCATATAACATGGAGCTTAATGCCTGCAGTAGCAAAGTTGACCTTACAAAAGGCCAAATATCACACATCCCAAAACAGAGAGCTAGAACAGTGTTTAAAATGTAATTAAATCACTTCCAATTATAGGGCGGAGAGTTTAACTGTGTAAAGCCAGTTCTATTAAAAATCACAAATGCAATTTACAGTCACACACATAAGCTACAGTATTGTTTGTTTGGAATCACGATTCCACATTTATAGCTACTAATAAAGAATAATATACATCACCACACACATTTAAAGGTTGGAGGGAGGGAAAAATCACCCTTTCACTACTCTGATAAATCACTGGGAAATATTAAATTGCTTGTTGATAATATTAACAGTGATTTGTTGTTCTAATACTAACTTGTCAGCCAAGGAAGGATGAGAAGAAATTAGACCAAAGCTTGAAAATAAGGGTGAGGGTCTTGCCTTGCTCCAATGGTGGCTTAGTTGATGGGCTTAGCAGTATCTCAGGATAGGCAAGGGTTTACCTCAGGCTAAATGTAGTAAAGTATCAAGTGTCTAATGACTTCCACATGGGTTATCTGCCTTGGCTTTGATGCTGTTGGCAGTGCTTTTTTTTTTTAAGTGCCAGTCCCCCTGCTTACCCCCCTTTGCAGCCCTACCTTAAAAACTAAGAAAGTTATGAAGCATACGCATCATAAGCCAGATACTACTTTCTCTGATGCATGTATATTCAGTGTGTGTGTGTGTTCCAGAACATTTCAGAGAACAAATGAATAAGGATATCTTATTTTTTTTAAATGTTCTAGTTGTCTATAGATCACTAGGTGACTTCCTTTCTGATTTAGGTTAACTGTGTTGTTTCTCTCAGCTCACGCTAGTTCTGAGGAAATCTCTCCCACCCTCTAAATTATGCCTCACTGAACTCATTAAGGTAATTATTCCTTGGCCCTCTACACTATCTGCCAGCAACGAGTGATGAGTACAATCTCTACACACTGAACAAAGTAGTCCATGCATCTGTTAAGGTGGTCTTTGACATCTTACGCCACAATAAAGGTGTTAATCTTTAGGTGCCACAAATTTATTTGTTATTATGGAGAAGATAGCTTGTTTGTAATCTGGTAACAGTACATGGGCTCTAATACGGAACTCCCAGTCTTAGTTTTCTGATATTAATTAGTAAGAAAGAAGTCTCATTAGCTGACTTTAGAATACACATTTGTTTGCTGTTTTTTACAACCATATGCTAGTGTCTTCTACAACATTCTCTAGCAATGGATTCTGCAAGTCAGTTATGCATTTCAAGTTTGGCTAAACCTCCCTAAAGTACTATTTTTAATTAGCAAATTGGTCTAATATACCTTAGCTATGTCAGTGAAACAGGGATAGCAGTGCTATTTTAATTTCATTAAGTAACACTAATACATTTGGAAAGATCCTCATGTTGTGTCTGAATAAAACCTCGTGATGCTGCATCAGATCTCCAAATTTTGGGCTTTTTAAAGTCTTTATATTCAAAAGGTTCTCTGAAACTCAATCCACAAGACATACTTGTCAGTTTTGATGTTGTATCCCTGTTTACCAAGGTTCCAGTAAAAGACACTATTGCACTTATTAATCAGATTTTCCCAGAGGATGTAACAGCCTTATTCCACCATTGTCTGACAACCAGTTACTTCCAATGAGACAACGAATTCTATGAACAGATGGATGGGGTGGTCATGGGGAGCCCACTCAGCCCAGTTATAGCAAACTTCTACATGGAACATTTTGAAAAAACAGCTCTAGAATCAGCACACCACAAACCTAGTGTATGGTTCCGGTTTGTGGATGATACATTTATCATTTGGAGCCATGGGGAGGAAGAATTGATGGGGTTTTTGAATCATCTCAACAACATCCACCTGAACATACAATTCACCATGGAGAAAGAAATCGAGGGAAAACTCCCATTCCTGGATACCTGGGTCATCCGCAAAGCAAACTTTCAGTTAGGTCACAAGGTCTACAGGAAACCAACTCACACTGATCGGTACTTACACAAAAACTCCAATCACCACCCCCTACAGAAAAGAGGCATAATGAAAACATTAGTGGATCGTGCAAGACGGATATGTGAGCCGCACTTTCTCAATGAGGAAATTAATCATCTAAACCACGCACTTCAGGCAAATGGCTACTCCAGAAATGAAATCCGAAGAGCAATCAAATCCAGGATGAATCAAACAACCAAGGAAAAACAGTCTCCTACAGGAAAAGTGTTTTTGCCATATATCAAAGGAATTACTGATCAGATGGGAAAGCTTATGAAAAAGCATAACCTTCAAGCAGTATTCAGACCCACCCGAAAAATACAACAGATGCTACGATCAGCAAAAGACAGTAGAGACCCCCTCACCTCTGCAGGAGTATACCGTATACCCTGCAGCTGTGGACAAGTTTACATCGGGACCACAAAGCATAGCATCCAGACAAGAATAAAAGAACATGAAAGACACTGCAGACTTGGACAACCTGAAAAATCAGCAGTGGCTGAACATAGCCTAACGCAAACAGGGCACAGTATCTTATTCCAGGACACCAAAATACTGGACAACACTTCCAACTACTTTGTCAGACTGCACAGGGAAGCCATTGAAATTCACAAGCATAAGCAAAACTTCAACAAGAAAGAAGAAACCTTAAGAATGAACAGAGCATGGTTTCCAGTTCTGAAAAACACCAGGCTAACAAAACATTCTATCCCCAACAATAGCCCTGCAGAGAAGATTAGCACATCAAGTACCAATCCATATGCAAAAGAACCTCCTCAGGGTACAGTGAAGCCTCCCGCCATTAGCATTCCACACCCTGGGAAACTCTTACAGGATGACTCAGCTCAACCCCACCCCTCCTGAGTAGGTACAAATGACCTACATCTTTTCCACACTGTGACACTGAGAGATCTCTGTCTTTTGGTGCTACACCTCTGAAGATGCCAGCCACAGCTGCTGGCGAAACGTCAGGAACTACAATGTCAAGACCACGGCAATACAGCCCGGAAAACCCACAACATCCATCGTTCTCCGGCCGTGAAAGCCTTTGACAATACATCTAACACTTTCATTTGTGCTAGAGCGTAAGTACAAAACTTAATGAATGCATTTAATCATGCTTTCATATTGTTCAACTTTATCTATCTTCTAAGATTTAGAAGTTTGTTTAATCCATGCATTTGCATATTTATGGCATATTCTCCTTTCAGGTTTGCAGAACAAAAGTATATGCTAAGCAACAATGCAAAAAGTAAAGACTAATCTTCGGATGAGCTCATGTTACATACTTTGTTTATTAGAATACTGAGTCCTATTACTCTCTTAGGAACAGTCTGCACTCTGTATAAACCAATTATCTGAAGTTTTCTACAAAGGGGAGGGGAAATAATAAATGATCCTGAAAGGACACTGCTGTTGCGTTTAATATACTCTAGAGAAACATAAAACTAAAATAAAATTTTCTAATTCTGCTGCTATAATAGGAACCATTAACATCAAATGTCATTTAACTACATTTATGAAGGTTAGTTAATAAGCATCCTGGGTACCTTAAGACGGGATTTATTTAATATTTTGAGAATTTTGCTCAATGAACAGGTTGTTAGCCAGGTTATTAGCCAAAGATACGATACGATACGATACGATACGATACGATACGATACGATACGATACGATACGATACGATACGATACGATACGATACGATACGATACGATACGATACGATACTATACTATACTATACTATACTATACTATACTATACTATACTATACTATATATATATATAGTATTTTGCAACACTTGGCTGTACAATAAACAGCTTCAGCAATCTACTATCCTCATCCCATCTGTGGAATGAATCTATAATTCTAATTCTGAACATGCCTCCCCCCAAGTACAGGTGAAAAATCTGCACAACAGGGCCATGTAGAACAGATTACTATACAATCCGGAGGGAACGCCAAAGTTTGCAAAGAAATCTGAAGGGTGAAAATCTCAATGATATGTTGCATGATCTCCACCACTAGTCTGAAGGCAATACCAAGTAACTCCAACAATGTGGCAGCATAAAGTGACAGGAGAGAGAAGAAAGTGCCAGTAATAGTGTTAGGAAAAGAGATGAGGGAGAAAGGTGATACTGACAGATAGGAAACAGCAATAGGAGGATGGTACAGTTGGAGGAGGCAGTTGTAAGATAAGAGAGAGGAAGTAATGGCAAGGGAGGTGGTAAGAAGAAAATAGGGTTAGGGAGAGAGAAGTAATGGGGGAGGGAAAAGAGGTGGAAGAGGTAGTGATGGGGAGAAAGACAAAGAGGAAGAAATGTAGCTCATTGTGGGATTTCTGCTCCTCTACAAGTTGTCTTCAGATTGTACCAACTACAGCTCTGGGTTGAGAAATTCCTGGAGATTTGAGGAGTAGAGCCTGGGGAAGGAGGGGTTTGTGGGTGGGAGGGAACTCAGCAACATATAATGCCATAGAGTCCAGCCTCCAAAGCTACCATTTTCTCCAGGGGAATTTATCTGTGTAGCCTGGAAAGCAGTCGAATTCCAGATCTCCAGCCACCACCTGGAAGTTGGCAACCCTAATCTCATATCACACTAAACTGCTATAGGTATTATAGGAGCATATAAATCATTAAATGGAGTGCTAGTGGAAAACCATAATCTGAGATATGTACAATTAAGGAACTATATACATGCAATACTCTCCTGACACTGAAGCAAGGAATTCCCTCAAACGTATTGACATTTCAGAATCATTGCAAATGTATATTGATTCAGAACTCATTATATAAAATGATGTATTAACAGCTGAGTCCTAAAATCCTCTACAAAGATCCAGTGAGGTGTCATGGTTAGAGTGTCAGGGAGAGCCATGTTCAAATTACCACGCTACTGTGGAAGATTGCTAGGTGACCTTGTGCCAGTCACACACTCTCAGCCTACCCTACCTAACAGGTTATTATGTAGATAAATGGAGAAGGGGAAAATGTTGTAAGCCACTTCAGGTCCCCACTAGAGGAAAAAGTGAAGCAAATAATAAATGAAGCAAAAAACAAACAAACAAACAAACAAACAAACAAACAAACAAAAATAAATAAATAAATAAATAAATAAATAAATAAATGGTACGGGTATTTCAGCAATGTTAGGCCAGTGAACTATTTAGTCTCAGGCTTAAATGTCATGGCCATAATCCTATGGCTGCAATGGTGTGGTTTCTGAATGGCTTGCGATGAGGGTGCTTAAAGATTGCCTCCTCCATATAAACCTGCCTAATCCATGAGGTCTGTATCAGATGCCCTTCTTCTTATTCTCCTACACTCAGACATCAGGGGACTAGTAAATAATAAAAAGGGAGTGTTCTGTGGTACCTACCCCTTGTGCATGCACTTTGCATATGCACACTCCTGCACCTACCCATTGCAGCAGAAAATTACATCATTTTCCAGCATGATGCAGAAGTCATGGGTGGCACCATGGGTACTAAAAATTGGCCCCCAGCACAACCCATAGTTTAATGTCAGAAATTTAGGTATGATGCAGAAGTGTATGCATGCTTTACATGCATGTCTTCCCCTCCGATGCTTTCTCCCCCACCAGCCAGGTAAGTGGAGGCAGAGGCTGGGAACAGAGGATCCTCCATCCTGGTGGGGAGATGGCATTCCTAGCATGAGGATAAGTTGGCATAACTTCCCCTCCCTTTCATACAAAGAATATTTAGGCAAGATCACAAGTAAATGCTTTTCCAGTTTTCTCACTTATCTGTCAAACAAGGAAGAAAAAAAAGCCTAAATCTCTTGCTAAAAATGAGTTACAAGGTAGAAGATAATTACTTGTTAAAAATATTCTTAACTTTCATCGACTTCATAGTGTCAGTATTGCAAGGAGTGAATAAGACATTCACATTATGAAAAACAGTGTTCATTTAGTGAAAAACCAATTATGCAAGTCCACTGGACCTTTCTGTTGGGTGTAACTATATAACGCATATTTGTTTGATACATTGTCTGAGAGACGTTTATTACTATTTCCATTACATCACGTTTCCAGTCCCTGAGATGGGATTAAACATTGTAGATAAAGATGGCACAAATCTGCTTGTACGGTATCTAACCCCATTGGAATATCTGGAGTGAAGAGTGTCTTTTTCAAAAGAAAGCTTTTGAAATGGCCATTGTAAGGCTACTCATGGGGGTGGGGAAAGGGAAACAACTTTCTCCAAGAACAATGCTCCTAGGAATGGAGAAACAAAGGGAGAGTTATAGAAGCCGGAGAGTGGAATGTAAAAAACAATACTAAATGCTAGATCACAGATGGGAATGGATGTGTAAAGCTACACCAGTTTTAAAGGGAGAAGAGAAACACGATGATTGCTGTCCTGGGTTTACTGTACTGATCTTATACATGAAAATATTATACAAGACCCCTCCCCTCTAGAAGTCTGGGGTCATATGACACCATAGAATATAGGAGAAAATAGAACTGTGCCCCCCCCCCCCAATCCTTTGTAAACCCAGAGAATGAGTAAAACGTTTTGAAGAAGGACTACATATTAAATCAGGCACAGAGCATATTATTCAAGGAGATTAAAGCCAGATAAAATTCCATGAGGTAAAGACTGGAAAGTATCTTGTGAGATATGAAATCCTACCTGGAGTTTTGCTTCCCAGATGATAGCATGGTCAGCGTACAGTGTTTGTGAGGCATCAACAGACATTGTAAGATATCTCCTAGCTAAGCCATCAGAAATGGCAATTTGGCTACCTTCCTGAGGTAATTAGCAATGACAGACTGATTTCTTGTACAAATTAACTTTGATTTTTTAATCATTCTCAGATAAGGTAGTGTCTGAGTCCCTGAAACTATCACAGAAAGCCAATAGTGGTCCAGATTTCCCCTAGGGTAGATTTCCTTCAGACCCAGATTTCCTTCAGGCTAGATTTTCTGTTGAGATTTGCCATGGAGAAATCATGCACTCTTCACAACAGGCAGCTATGATTTTAACTTTTAAAGCCAGAAGTAACTATGATGACTGCATGGCAATTGTACCTCCTTGGGGGTGCTAAACCAGTTAAAATTCCTAGGGCTGAACTAATAGATCCCAGAAATCAGTACTTTGTTTGTCCTGGCTGTAAAATGGTTTGCAACCTAGGTAACTGCAAAAAACAATAGTTTTAGGAGCCACCATCCTTTAAAAGAAGAGTAGCAGTCCTACTCCTTAACTAGGCAGCCAGGTTCTTGTTCCTAGAAAATTGAGTTCTATTTTTACATTAGCCAGATAGCTAAGAAGAAGACCTCTCTCTCTTTGCTTATAAAGGACTTGCAGACCTCTAAGTTCACAAAACCCCAGGGATCCCAGTCCTAGCTTGAGAATCTCTGCAATAACCCACAACGCATAAGAGTCATTACACATAACATGAAATAGTTCTAATACTAGCTGATAAAATAACACTAACATATTATAGCCTTAGGTGTAACACGGGAGGGAAGGTGGATGGTATAGTCTGATTTTGTCAGATTTCAGAAGTTAAACAGAGTTAATACATGGATGGGTGACCATCAAGGAAGACTCTGCAGAGAAAGGCACCGGCAAACCATCTCTGATTCTTACTTGCCTTGGAAGCTCCTTACAGAGGTCACATAAGTTGATTGCAACTTGACAGCACACGCACACACAGGTGTAACACACAAAATATACCCTAACCATAACTGAAAATATTGTAACATAAAATACTCCTAAACTTCCGATAACATTAAACAATTCTAATATATAATACCCATCAATTGAACATTGACCATAAATAAATAAGCACAAGACATTAACTATAACCCTTAGCTTAAAATTATCTTAATAGATAACATAAATAACTATTACCCTTATCATACACAAACCCTAAATTAGGGATTTAAAATAATTTCTCACATTCGTTGGTCTGACATGAACTCTCATGGTTTGTGGAGGTTTTTTATAAGCACAGAATTGTGGCCACTCTTTAAATAGAGCTATTCATTTTCAGGTGCTAAGTATGCTTAATTTAAGATAACCTTCAACAGAAAACCTAGACATAAATATTAATGCCTGTTTGTGGGAGGGCAGTAGGTTCATGTCCTCTAGAACTTCCCCAGTAATGCACTGGATGTCAGCAAGTTTCCAACAAAAGCCATTTTACTCCTTGCAATTATACCACCCATGCTCTGCTAGGCTTACCATTCCCCTGGTGGAGATGGGGATCCCCTGCCCCCAGCCTCTTTTCCAAGCCGCCTCTTACCTGGCCAGAAGAGGGAAGAAAGTGTGAGAACGCCATGCTGGGAACAAAACGGGCTCCCATGAGTTCCAGAGCGTCCCCACATGTGCCCACATAAAACCAGGAACGACGTAAAGCACTCCAGAGCACAAACATGATGTAGGGCACTCCGCAGCATGCACACATGCAATGTGTGCATATGTGAGGTACATACCCCTGTACAACTCCCCCTCATGACCCCTTCCCCCAGTTTGCCCCCCTAGGGACCTGGCAACCCTATGCCCTGCATCTCTCGCCTCAAGCCTTTGTCCCCATCCCCAGTAGGCTCCTGCTTTTAAAGCCCACTCCACTATCTGGGCAGTCCCACTATATATCTCTAGTGGCACCCTATTGCCCCAAGTCACAGCTCCAAATGCTGAGTGGCCTCTCTCCAACTGGCTAGTGCAAGACCATGCCTGTCTCACAGGTTTGTGTTTTGGGACTGCCGCTAGGCTGGTCCCACAGAGTCCTGAATCCCTTCCTCCTGCTTATAATCCCCATAGGAGTCCTCCTATCCAACTAGGTAGACTACTCACCAAATTGTTGCCTATTCTTTTGAGATTAAGTAATAGGAGTGTGTGCTTGAAAAATTACCATTTTAATTCCATATCCTAATTTCAGAAAGAGAATAACTATTGTTTTAATCAAATGTTGGGACTGTTTTCATTATGTTGGAGAATCATGTGGGAGAAAATTTTCATTAATATTAAATCAGGGTCAGACATTTCTTCCTATGGGATGAAAAGGAGGGAAATGAAGGGTTTTCCAGAGTGCTTCCCCCCCCCCCTACCAAATGGCACTGAAATTTCAGGAATCCTAGTCCTCCCTGTCTACTAATAATTCCCCATCTTTCAAATGAATTGGAAAAAAAGGGTTGTATAACTCCTGAAAAGATGTTCCTAACCATACTCCTCTCATTGTTTCCTATTGGGCATAATAAATGAACAACAGTTAAAATTAGAACAATAGAAATATGAACAACAAACAAAGCTACTTTTGTATTTGTGAATTTCCTGCATTGTGCAGGTGGTTGATGATCCTAGAAATTCCTTCCAACCCTATGATTTCTATGATGCTACTTACCTTCCCCCACCCCAGAGAATACTACTAGCTACTAACAATGAAAATTAATCAAACCAATCTGTAGTCCAGCCAAGGGTCCAGTACAGGAATCCAATTTCCAGGCCAAGGATTGCACCAAGGTATAGGCAGGGCCCTCCAAAGCAACCCAAGACTTTTTTTTGCAGCCAGCAGCAAAGGAGGAGAATTTGGAGGGAAACTGCTGCATAAGAAAGCCTGAGTGGCTAAGGGCAGTTCTCCTAATCCCTTCGTTTGAACAGGCTGGCAGGGAGACTAGCCTCTGTTTCCTCCCTCCCTCCCATTTCACAGGGATCAAAAACAAACCGCTAACAAGATTCCAGTACAGTAGTTGTCAAGGACCTGTGACTCCCAAAGCTCATACCCTGGAAATCTAGTTGGTCTTTAAGGTGCTACTGGACTCGAATCTTTCTTTTCTACTACAGGCAAACAAAGCTACCCACCTGAAATGATCAAACTGTTGGCAGAGAACTGAGAATAAGCCTCCCATCTTGGTTCCAGATTTTGCTGACCTACCCCATGAAAGTTATTGGAGTTAGAAAACTATTGGGAAGCCTTTTGCTACGTCAGACATAGCTAATTTTCCAAACCAATAATGGAAAAATTGGACATTTTATTGGTTCAGTAATATCCAACTACATACTTCTCTTAAGTCACTTTTTCCCTCACCTGACTTCTGGTGATCATACCTTGGTTTTCTATTGGACAATGTTTTCTAAGTGACTGCAAATTAGGAAATAAAAATGACAGATCATAGAGATTCAACAACTAGAAAAATTGCTTAGGATATTCTCTCTCTAAAGAGACAAACTATGCTATCTCATTTTTTTCATATAAATCTTTTTTTTTTAAGTTGCCATTGACCAGAATATTTTGGCTTCACCACCCACTAACAAAGACTTTAGCAAGATTGGGGGTGGGTGGGTGGCAATACTAATAATGATCAGTAGATGTTTACTAAATGATGAAAAATTACAGCAATAGGAAACACTTTGCTGTTGGTTTGGACTTGCTCTCCTCTATGCAATTTGCTGTCGTAAGTAGACATGAGCATGAACAGCAATATGAACAAAAAAACCCCATGAACAGCCCATTCATCTGTTCGTGAACAAACCGTTCGTGAGGCACCATTGTAAACAATCAAGTGGTCATCACAAGCCTGGTTTCTTGCATTCATCCGCTGTTCGTGAAGCTAGACAGTCAGGCGCCTTCAATCAATTCCCTTGGCAATGCAGGCAGGGACTGCCTAAACTCTGTCTGCACTCCTCCTGTTGCCCTGGAAACCCCAATCTAAGCCCAACTTAGCTTGATGGGCAGGTCTTCCTTCCAAGTGTGGAGCTCCAAATTGGTTATAATTGGTTACATGGGAGCAGAGACCAGGGGGGAGGGAGGGGGGACAGGGGTGTTCTGTAGCCATGGGCACTCCAATCTCATCCCTGCAAACCCTGTTAGGCAGTTCTGACAGCCAACCACAGACCTCCTGCTTTTCTCTATGAGACCTCTGGTTATAAAAGGGCACTGTGCTCCCAGTTTTGGCTTTCAGTTTCAGAGCTGTTGCTACCCTTTTGGGAGAGAGACAGGGAGAGTGCGTTGGAGTTTGGATTTTATCTGTGTGTGGTGGGTGGGACAGGGATCTATCCCCCTTGGTTCCACGGCTGCTGCAAGGCCCTGGG
Source organism: Eublepharis macularius (assembly GCF_028583425.1). Classification (NCBI taxonomy): domain Eukaryota; kingdom Metazoa; phylum Chordata; class Lepidosauria; order Squamata; family Eublepharidae; genus Eublepharis; species Eublepharis macularius. The sequence continues at coordinate 77,876,357 of NC_072792.1, read as the reverse complement.
GCCAAGCTCAGTGGACACCTCAGCTGAGGGCTCACATTGATTATTATTATTATTATCAGTGCCTGATCTGTTCAGGTCTCTGGGAGTGCTTGGGCTAGGGCTCTAGCCCCTCCCTCTGGTTCCAGGGCTGCTGCCAGGAGCTCAGTGGGCATCTCGGCTGAGGGCTCACATTATGATTAGTGCTTGATCTGGTCAGATATCTGAGAGTGCTGTGTTAGGGCTCTAGCCCCTCCTTCTGGTTCCAGGGCTGCTGCCCGGTCCTGGGGCCAAGCTCAGTGGGCACCTCGGCTGAGGGCTCACAGTGTTCTCTTCTTTTTTTCCTCTCCTTAATTCTTGTTTGCTGGCACAATGAGGCTTCGGGCAGGGGCCAAGGGTGGTTGTGGGGGGAAGTGCAAAGATTGTCCCAGTTATCCCATGGGAAGCAGTACTGGGCAGGACTCTGGGGCAGTAGAGACTCCCACTCCCCAAAAATCACCTGTGGGTGCAGTGCAGGAGGCCAAACAGTTCTTGCTGCCGGGGGAAGAGGAACTCTTTAAACTGTTTGAAGAGGAGGAGGAAGAGGAGGGATCCATGGAAGAATGGTTGGGGTTCAACGAAACATCCATCCCGTCCCCATCAAAAACTCACAGTGCTGTCCCTGCCTGCAGTCCACCCCTCACTCAGCCTTCCATTGCCAGCTCAGCAACGTAGTGAGTAACCCTTCATCCTCTCCCCTGGAACAGTTAGGGGGCCACGGTTCAAACTCTCTGAATGGAGGCACATTCGGGCCCGAATGACCCCCGTGTGGTGCGGTACTGGGTCTATGATGGCCTAGTGTGCAGGGGCAATGACCCAAAGCACCTGTCATCGACGGTTCTGACTAAGCACCTGAAGACGCACCATTTGATCTTTGGCCAGCGAAACATCTGGCGAGGGTTGACAGAGGGCTACCAGCTCCTCTGAGCCAGGATCAGTGGGAGGGTCACCGTAATCCACCCCAAGCAAGAACCTTTACCCTGAGGGTGCTGCTGCTGGTTGCAGAATGGTCAGGCAGGCTGCCCTTGGGGAGGTTGTTCCATCGGAGCCGGGTATACTGCCGTTGAAAAGGGTGAGGTCAAGGGGTCAAGAGGCGGGCATTCATGTCGTGACAGAGATGATTGCCCTGCAAGGATTCCCCTTATCCATTGTGGAGAGCGTGTGCTTCCAAAGGCTGCTTCAGCACTTTCCCCCATGGTTCTCCATGCCATCACGGCGCACCATTGGACATCAAGTCCTGCCTGCCCTCTACCAGTCTGTGCGAGTCATGGTGCTCAGGGAGCTGTCGGCCGACAAAGGCCATACAATACACTTCACGTCTGCCCTCTGGAGTGGCTGCCATCATAGCTATCTTGCCATCACCGCCCATTGGTAGCAACCAGAGGACCTCCACGGCCCCAGGCCAAGAACTGGCACTGCAAAAAGGTGCCATGCTTGACACTGGGCTACAGGGCAGTTCTTCTCCAGGCCTGGGGGATGGATGAGGTTCATACTGGGAAGAACATTGCCACCACCATAAAGGTGGTACTGAGGGAGTGGATGGCCGGGGGGGAAGGGTTTGTCCATGGCTTCATGGTGATGGATGCGGGAAGCAACATGTTGGCAGCCCTGAAAGAGGCACCTCCCATGGTGCACAAGCTGCACCTGGTGATGACATGCTCGGAATGGGGAGCAAGCCAAGGGACAGCTGGGACAAGGGAATGTTGTAGATGCGCAATCTGCTGGACAGCTTCCACCACATCACTTCCCACTTCTCCTGCAGCATTAACTCTTCCCACAAGCTGTTCCAGAGGCAGGGGGAGGGGTACCCCGAGCACCAACTCTTTCAGGACCTGCCCACCCGCTGGAACTCCCCCTAGGACAGCGATGGTGAACCTATGGCATGTGTTCCACAGCTGGCACACAGAGTCCTCTCTGTGGGCACGCGAGCCAAGTTGCCGATCGCTAGGTCCAGGGCTCATTTGAAGGGGGAATGCCTGGAATGGTGTTCCACTAGCTCTGAGCAGAGATCACATGGGTTTTGGCCCTGCCCACATGATTCCTTTTCCTCAAGGCTGCCTCCCTGCTGCCCGTCTCTTTAGCAGCAAGAAGTGGAGGCAGCAGCGAGGCTGCTGGGGCTGGCTTTCTAAATAAGAGTAAGCTGCTTTGATTTAACTTGTTTTACTTTCAGTCGTGGCTCTTGAGGGAGTGAGTGAGTGAGTGAGAGAGAGAGAAAGAGAGAGAGAGAGATTGCTTGCAAGCAGGGCTGCTGGTCTAAAGAAGGTCAAACTGCTTTGATTTAATTTGCTTTACTTTCAGTCATAGCTCTTGAGTGAGTGAGAGAGAGAGGGAGAGAGAGACTGCTTGCAAGCAGGGCTGCTGGTCTAAAGAAGGGCAAACTGCTTTGATTTAACTTGCTTTACTTTCAGTCGTGGCTCTTGAGTGAGGGAGAGAGAGAGAGTGCTTGCAAGCAGGGCTTCTGGTCTAAAGAAGGGCAAACTGCTTTGATTTAACTTGCTTTACTTTCAGTCGTGGCTCTTGAGTGAGGGAGAGAGAGAGAGTGCTTGCAAGCAGGGCTTCTGGTCTAAAGAAGGGCAAACTGCTTTGATTTAACTTGCTTTACTTTCATTCGTGGCTCCTGAGTGAGCGAGAGCGAGAGCGAGAGAGTGAGAGCGCGCGCGAGAGAGAGAGAGAGAGAGAGAGAGAGAGATGCTATTTAGTTGGGACAACTGTATGAGTTTTTTCTTAACTAAAACCTCAGTATCTAGGTTTAATTGCAGTGCTGGCACTTTGAAATAAACAAGTTGGTTTTGTGTTGGCAGTTTGGGCACTCAGGCTCAAAAAGGTTCACCATCACTGCCCTATGACATGATAAGTTGTCTGGTAGAGCAGAAGGGCCCGTTGCAGGACATCCTGTCATCTACAGACATTCTGAGGAGGGGAGAGGAGCTCAGTCTCAGCTCCATGGAATGAAGAGTCCTTGCCCAGATGTCCCAGATGCTGAAACCCTTTAAGGAGGCCACCAAGCTCTTGGGCTCATATGAGGCCACCCTGGTCAGGTCATCCCCCTGATCCACCGGCTTGACCAGTTCCTGGACAAGGAGCTCGAGCATGAGAAAAAGCTGCTCCCCAGGGTCCAGGAGTTTGTGAGGAGGATGCAGGCATGCATGACCGAGCGCTTGCATTCTGTGTGGCATGAGGTGCTGTATCAAATGGCCTCCCTCTGTGACCCCTGGATCAAGGGCAGCATTGCCATGCGGGCGGGTCTGATGCAGCACTGGAAAGAGGAACTCTGCACAGCAGTGCTCCATTTCCAGAAAGAGACGGAAGGACAGAGGGAACCAGGCAGGGGCGAGAGGCAGGCAGCGGAGAAAGAGGAGGAGGTGGGAAGAGAGCCATGGCAGGAGAGACCCACCCGAACAGCCTCACTTGATCTCTGGGCCACTTCATTGGGCTGTGTGGTTGGCTGCAGCACACTGGGCGCGTCTCTCGCAGTGGAGGACTCGGCGGGGGCTATTGTGCGAGACTACCTCACGAAGCCCACGGAGCCCACCCCACTCCAACCCCTTGGAGTATTGGGCAAATAAATCTGCTGTATGGCAAGACCTGTCCATTGTGGCAACCATCATCCTGTCCTGCCCTCCCACCAGCATGCAGAGCACGTGGATGTTCTCCCACCTGGGAGCCCTCCTCTGTCCCCGACGCGCACATTTGTACCCGGACCTGGTGGGCATGGTGACCTTTTTGAAGGTCAACCTCAACCTACTTGGGTATTCCTCCGTGGACCTGGACCCACCTGGTCTCTGAGCCACCCCAAATCTACTGTGGTTTTAAGCCAAGCTCCTCTACAGAGGGCTCCTCTAGCCCCCCTCAGTTCTCGGGGCTTCTTCCACGGCTGGTAACCCCTTTGTCCTCCTCTCCCAGACAAGTTCCCCTTCCCTCTTTCAACCTCTCCCTCTCTGGATGGAACCAATACAACGCTCCATCACAACTTGACCTGCCCATCGCTTCCTCTCCCTGACAAGTTCCCGGACAGTCCCTCTTTCAACCTCTCCCTCTCTCTCTGGATGGCACCAATACGACCCTTCCCCAAGACCTGTCCTTCCCATCGCGTCCTCTCCCTGACAAGTTCCCAGATGGCCCCTCTTTCATCCTCACCCTCTGTGGATGGAACCAAAATTCATTTCTGTACATACAGCCATTGATCCAGTTATTCTCTTTTTACCTTTTTTAAAGATCGATTTCTCTTTCATTTTCTTTGATTTATCTTTGAAGAGAAATCAGTGCACCCATTTGTAACTTCACTATTTGGTTTGGGACCAACATACCTGATGGACCGCCTACACCTTTATGAACCTATGTGGCTACTGTGGTCATATTTAGAGGCTGTGCTTCAGATACCCTCACTTTCTGAGATTAGGTGGGTGGTGACCCAGGAGAGGGTCTTCTCAATTATGGCACTAAAACTCTGGAACTCTGTTCCCATGAAGATTTTGCTTCTGTTGCCATTTTCCACCAGTGGATAATGATTTTGTTGTTTGGCATTCCCGTACTGATCCCTTCTTCATGCCCAAAGTTTTTAACTGGTTTAACTGGTTTAATTGTTGTTTAATATCTTCATGTGTTTTTAGCAGAGGTGGGCACAGACTGAAAAATAGACCAAAATTTGATATACACTGGCCTGGTTTGGCATTTGGGAACAGGCAGCTTGTAGGACGTGCATTTTTCATGATGGCTTTTTGAGTGGTCCAGTGGTCCGTGAATCCAGACTTCCTGGACGCAATCAATCAATTCCCTAGACAATGGAGGGGATGTCCACAGACCTTCTCTGGTTGTCAAACAAAGAGCTCTTGATCTTCTTTATGAGAGCAGAAAGAGTAAATCCTCCCCCACCTCTCAGGCAAGTGGTTTCAGTTTCCAACAGGCAGTAATACCAAGAGAAACTGCAGGGTGGATTTTTCAGTCACAGAGGGAGGTATTTGAAGCTTTTGCTTGAGATTCTGGCTGCTTCTGTTCCACAGCCAGGCTCAGGGGCGAAGCCTGTGAGGACTCATAGAATATTTTTATATATTATACTTATTAACAGTATCATTATTTAGAGCACATGCCCTGGCTGGGAAGGTGCCTGGGTGGGTCAGGGCTCTGGACCACCCCCTGTCCTTGCCAAGTGAGAACGCACCCCCAACAAAAGGGGAATTTTAACCTCCTTTCTCATGGGTTCTCCCGTCCCCTAGTCCCAGCAGAGGGACCCATTATGCATAGCTGGGTTCATTCCAGGAGGATCTGAACCCCCCCCCCTTTGGGAATTCCTTGTCATTAGACCATGAGAATCTGTGGTTTTGAAGCATGTTTATGCGCTGTGGTGGTGCAATGAAATGGCGAGTGCATGGTTTTTGGGGGCGCAATTTGTGGCAATAGACATGATACGGGATTGTGTGGTGGATTTTGGGTTGCCCCATGAAAAAATCAAGAGGATCCATGAGGATCTTTGCTTTTGAAGCATGTTTTGTGTTGTGGCGGCACCACAGATCAGTGGGTGCATGATTGTTTTGGTGCTGTCTGTAGACTAGGACATGTTTTGTTTCATTATAAAAATCATATGAATTCACGAGGATCCATTTAAAATCATCTGGATCCAACTTTTACCCATTCCCTTTGATCTGTTCCCAGAGACTGTCATTCCAATCTGGTTTAATGGCTGGCATTCCAGCTCCAGAGCAGTTTAGCTGCTCCCAAGGACTGTCATTCCACTCTGGGGGCCTTCATACCAGGCCCAAAGCAGAGCAGTGCATCTAAGCTTGTGCTGAAATAACAGAGAACAGCACCTCTACAGAGCACTTTCCATTCTCAGAGGAAGATTCTCTAACTCCATTCTACGTTTTCATTGCAACTTTTTGGTGCTATAATATATCTCAATGGAGCCAATGCAATTAATTGGAATTTGCAGCTCCTATTCTATCTAATGGAACTTTCCTGAAAGCAGCTGTTTTGATGTCTATAACTCAGACATCTGAAATCCAATCTTCACCAGAATTGGAAGGTTGCTGGAGGAGAGCCTGCTGAAGACTCTTGAGTTTGGCATCTCTGCATGTGAAGGGGACCACCCTAGGGCCCCTGGTAGTGATGGACCATGGATTGACAAACCATCCGTGAACAGGAGTGGGTCTGTGAAAAGTTCGTGGTTCGTGGTCTGTGAAACACAAATGACCACGGACCAATGGTCCATGGTTTTTTCTTGTTCCATGCCCACCTCTAGTTTTTAACTTTAGTTTAACTGTTGATTTTTTTATTGTTTTAAAATGTGGTTTTTATTATGTATAATTTAATGTTAGCCATCTTGATGGCCCTTATGACTTTGTTGGTTCAAATCTCACTACTGCCATGAACTCACCTGGTAGCCTCGGGTAAGCCACTCCTCTCAGCCCCAGTTCCCCAGATGCATTGTGGAGATCTTAACACTGACTTAGTTCACTGCTCTGAATGGGCACTAACATCTCCAGAAGAGTGGTATACAAATAACAGTTTTTATTTTTAAAGGTTACCATGTGCATTACACACATGAATTATTAGCTTTAACCTCAGGATCCCATCTCAATAATTTCTGACTTGACTTTTTGACATTCTATTCACAGAGAATATTAGTACATGATGGCTACTCAGTTCTGACACAAAATTTTCTGAAAGAATAGCATTTCCAGTGGGTAACCATTCTAGTCTGCAGTTGTAGAACAAAATTCAAGTCAACCAGCACCTTCTGATAAAGTGAGCTTTGATTCATGAAAGCATTGTTTATAATTTGTTTTGCATTTCAAAAGTACTACTTGGCATATTTGTGGAATTTAAAAGTTATAAATATATTTAATTTCTACAAGTATACCTAATACTTGAGTAAGAATTTCAAACAGCTGTACCCTATACTATCATAACAAAAGTATCTTTAAATGTTGTCATCTGAGAGGTAGGAATAAATAAAAGAAGACAGAAAGCAAATTTTATGGTAAACAAGAGAAAGTATATTTTTGGACAGAAGTTAGAACTGCCATTATGTCTGTACTCCATCCCAGAATTTCCAGTTGTGGAAATACTAGGCCCAGAAGAGAAAGGGGAGGGGAAAAGGGAGTGAAAGGGGAGGGGAAAGGGGTCAGATCCCTTCAGGATGGTTGAAAATTAATTAAAATCCATAATAATGGAAACCCCAGTAGAATGTATAGTACAAATTGGAGAAAGTACTTCCAGGTCTAAGATGATTCCAGTGTGGTTAATCAGCAAATCCAAGAAAGCCTTAAAAGCAAGAAGACTTTAAAGGATGGAATTTTTGACCAAGCAATTCAGGAAATTCTACGAGATTAATTATTATAATAGCACAATATCCAATAACATTTCAATCTAGCATGAGAGTAAATTAATGTAATTACATTCTGCTGTAGCTTTGTTTGCCCCCAGTGATGTTGTCATGAACTCACACCTCACTGAGTACACAATTACATCACTGTATCTCCTAGGAAGAGGAGACAAAAACAAAACAAAATAACACAAATGGTGTCATGGAGCAGCGGATTGAAAGACTAACAAATCAATATAAAAACAAGTAGTGCACATTCAGGGCAGGCTGGTACATATTTTGTCACTAAAAAATCTTCTTCCTTGCAGAAAATGTTTGCAAATGAACTTTTGGTAGAACCCTAGTTCTAGAGCTGCCTCAACCAGGGCCAGAGAGGCAACACACACATTTTCTAAATAAATAAAAATAACAAGTAATGTGACCTTACAAGCACTAGTGACAATAGCCATGTTTCATTTCTATCAATGCATAGCTATAGGCTGCCAAAGAAGAAGCAGAATGAGCACCTTGTGAACAGAGAACCTACAGGATTACTAGGTGTTTGTCAAAGTGAAGTGCAGAAAGGGGCACCTCAAAAAGAGATATTGCTGGATAGGTAAAAAATTAAGAGAATAATAACCAGACTTCAAGGTGGCAGCAAATGGGCAGAGAAAAGCAGGCTGGGTTCAGGAAGAAAGGAACTAGATAGGTTACTGGGGAGTGTACATTGAGAAAAATTTCATTATAACTTTGGATCTAAGGTTATAATTTTGGATTTAGGATTGGGAGGGAACCTTAACTGTGGCTGCTGATTTTTTGGTTATGACATTAGTGGTTTGGGTTTCAAATTCATGTTTTTGAAATTCAAACCAGTTTGGGCAGTTTCCAGATTTTCGGGACCATTATTTTCAATGGGGAACCAATTTAAGGGTCTGGGGAAGTCGTTTAAAATATAATGGCACTGCACATAACACAGTTCTCCCTCTAATCTAACAATGTGATAAATTTCAAGCAGAATGGATCATGGAGTTTGACTTTACAGCTCAATGAAACAGGTGCCTTTTGATTCAGGGTCACTTTTCTCCACTGATTCCTATCTGAAGGGGGTGCACCAGCCAACAGCATTTTAAAAAACATTCATGTGCACATCCATTTTTTCATGTAACAGTCACTGACTGACAATAAAATTTTACCTCTCCATTGAAAACTCTCTTTACCATCCTTCCTTGTTAATGTTTATTTTTCTTTTACAACCCTTTGCAGAAAACCTCCCTTCCTCCCTGCTCTGTCTCATCCCTACAATCTTTAAAAATAGTTCACATTTAAGAAAAAAAATAGAACAGGTTTTGTGAGTGCATGTGTGATTGCATGTGATGAATCAATTATCTGGTTGTTGTAAGACACATGTCTTCATGCTAGGCATCACTGTAAGGGTACCTTAATTAGTAATTAGTAATATGCCTATTTAAGGGATGCCTGGAGGAGAAGAAGGTGGACGAAGATGCAGTGGCAAGGGGGGGAGGAACCTGAGGGGTAAGCGACATGAGTTTTTTATGAGTTGTCTCTGGATTCTCTGCTTGTATTAGAGTCACATGTCAGCTCCAAAACTGTTGCTTTAAAGGCCATAGAAAATAATTTTGCTGATTAGTGGTGGCATGGGTAGAGGAACAGGGGGCTCTTGTTCCCCTCAGCCTTTTTCCTGATGGTAAAAAAAAAGTAGGAAGTTGTGTGTGTGCTATGTGTCATCAAGTGGCCTCTGACCAATGGCAACTCATGAATGAAAGACTTCCAAAACATCCTATCATTAACAGACTTGCTCAGATCTTACAAACTGGAGGATGTCACTTCTTTTATTAAGTCAAGTCATCTCATTTTAAATCTTCCTCTTTTCCTACTGCCTTCTACTTTTACTAGCATTGACCTTTCTAAAGAATCTTGTCTTCTCATAAGGTGACCAGAGTACAATAGCCTCAGTTTTGTTATTTTAGCCTCTAGGGAGAAATCAGGCTTGATTTGATCTAGTATCACTTAGTTTTCTTTTTGGCTGTTCATGGTATCTGCAAAATTTTTCTCCAGCACCACATTTCAAAAGAATCAATTTTCTTCCTGTCAGCTTTCTTCACTGTTCAACTTTCATATCCATACATCATAATGGAGAATACCATTGTTTGGATTATGTTGATCTTGGTTCCAGAGAGATATCTTTATCTTTAAGGATCTTATTTAGCTCCTTCCAAGTCTCAGGGCCAAGCTACACATGACGAATGACACTTGAACGGCAAGTGGATTGAGTGGAGGGCAAGTGAACATCAGTAGTTGTTTCGAGTCTTCACTATTACCTGTCAGTAACATGGTGTCATCTGCATATCTCAAATTGTTAATGTTCTTTCTGCCAATTTTTACTTCAACTTCTTCTAGATCTAATCCAGCTTTCCTTATGATATGCTATGCAGAGAGGTTGAACAGGTAGGGAGATAATATTCATCCTTGTCTGACACCTTTGCCAATTGGAAACCATTCTGTTTCCCCATATTCTGTCCTGACAGTAGCCTCTTGTACAGAGCACAGGTTGCGCATCAAACAATCAGAGGTTGTAGCACCCTCATTTCTTTAATACTATCCATAGGGTTTCATGATCCACACAATCAAAAGCTTTGCTGTAATCTATAAAACACAGGCTGATTTTTTTTCTGAAATTCCCTGGTACGCTCCATTAGCCACCATAAATTTGTGATGCGATCTCTAGTGCCTCTTCTTTTCCTGAATCCAGCTTGAAGACCTGGCATTTCTTATTCCATATATGGTAAGAGTCTTTGCTGTAGAATTCTGAGCATCATTTTGCTTGCATGGGAAATTAACATAATAGTTCAATAGTTGCTGCACTCTTTGGCATCCCTCCTTTTTTGAAATTGGAATGTAGACTGAGAGTTTTCAGTCTGTGGACCATTGTTTTGTTTTCCATATTTGTTGCAAATTTGGAGCAGTATGTGGAATAGTTTGTGCTGAATTCCAAGGAAATTTGTTCTTAGGGGATTATCTTCAAACGTGGTTGGCTGAGAGCACTCACCTTGATCCCTTGCAAGGATCTGAACAGAAGAGAAAAATGCCACTGCCTGGAAAATTCAAAAGAATCAAAGAAAAATAAGGTGCCTGATGGTCAGTACCCAAAGATGGAAAAACATGGATTTTTTCAGGTGTTTTTTGTAGTGCCTAAGAATTCCAGATTCGTGTTACTGTTCTGAAGAATCATGGTATAGTCTCACAACAACTATTTTGAGCTGAGAATTTTCATTCCATTATGCACACTCCTAGAGGTTAGGCGAAGGCTAAAATTGTCAGCCAGACCAGGAAACTTTAATTAACCAAGGCCAGGGAGAATCAGTGCGCTCTTGCAGTGAGCTGTTGCTAAGGGGAGAGGGACACTTTGATCCTTTATTGTGCAAAATATGAGAGATGTCTCTAATCACAACTAGAACCCAGATGAAAACCATGTTTTCAGATTAAATTAGGGTTGCCAGGCCATGCCAACCAGTGGGGGTGGGTGGGTGGGTGGCACACAGGGGTGGTTGGGGGCAGAAACATGGGTGATGATTTTGGCTATCCTGCTACATCACTTTCATTACTATTATATTTTTCAACCTGAGTATAATGTTTGTAACTTAGCCTGCAAATAAGTGTCATGCACTCACAATATGTAATTAGAAATATAGAATTAAGTTACCACATAACCACATAAATACTTTTCAATTAATAGCATTATTTGATAGCTATGTAGAAAATGCTATTGTTATAGAAAAGAGAGATTTCTTTTCACAAGACCGGGATTTACAGTTTTTCTGTTTCCTTTATGAAAGTGTGTAAACTTCTATGACATTTAATGCAGAGCATTTAGACAACATAATGTGTAATAAATGGAAAGTGATCCTTTAAAACTCATACAAGTTAAATACAACTGTATCTAGCTGAAGTCATATTGTTACAAGTCATCACACTTTATCTTTCCCATTTACAGTTATGACTACTGTTTCTTTAGTGAGAAAGCAATATTCCTCTGCCCTAATAGTGTAATTTATTATCAGCTAAGAAGATTTCAAGGCAATCTGAATTTTATTATGCTTTCAATATATTTACATTAAAGATGCCTTCATAGTGTGCTGCTGCAGATGAGTAGCAACGTATTATCACTGGGAGAATTGGATACCATTTTTCCTGCACCAAAGATATGTTAATACACTGTACAGCATTCTGAATTTAGCCATATACCCAAGAACACTATGAGACAGGCATTTGACCTATTTTTTTAAAGACGAAACTGAAATTAGACAATAAGAAAAGAATATAAACAATAGGTGGTTTTAATGAAAGAAAATGATGGTTTGTTGTGGAGATGTTTCTTTAAAAATATATTTACATCAATGCTCAGCCCCCCATTTATCCTGTTGTAGAACAATATAGCAGCCTAAAATATAGCATGAGCTCAGCAGAGCCTAGAAGCAAAGCAGGGTCAGTCATGGTTAATACTTGAATAGGAGACTACTGAGGAAGACTAGGGTTGCTTTGCAGAGGAAGGCAATGGCAAACCAGCTCTGATCACTTCTTGCTTTGGAAACACCATGAGGGGTTGCCATAAGTCAGCTATAACTTGACAGCACTTAATTATTATATTATTGCTATATCCTAAGATATAAAAGGCAATCCGTGTTGCCAACAACAACTTACATTTTTATCCCCGAACAGGCGCACTCGCAGGGATAAAAAGTTAGTCATCGGCAACGGACTTACCTGGCTGTGAGAACCCAGAGATAGAGTCCACACCCAGGGACTCAGCCAGGGCACAGTGGGAAGATGCTCGAGCATGGGCCACCACTGGAACAGCCAATGGAGCTGTGCTGGTCCCTCCTGGGCCTTGGCTGCCAGTCCAGGTGCAGGGAGAAGATGCGCTGACCTGAGGGGCTGCTGGAGCAGCCAGGGGAGCCACGCTGGTCTCTCTGGGGCCTCAGATGCCAGCCTACACAGCGCCAGGGACAGCACAGGCCACCCTGAGGGAGGCAGCGGCTGAGGGAACAGCTGCCTTTGCCACGCCATCACCCTCCCTGCTGCAGACGCTGGCCTAAGCAGGGGCAGGGGCAACGGAAATCTCAGCATGGAAGGTCGAGCATGTAGCCATGACACCAGATTTTCTAGAGCCCATTGTTTATACAATGGACTTGGTTGCTAGTGTAAATATATTTGTCATACTCTAACCACTTATATTACTCAGACTGCAATTATATAGAAGAATGAATTATCCCTTCAGAGTTATGAGAACTCGAGATCTGCTTGATAAGACAATAGCCTCTTTTAATGCAGTAATTTCCAACCATTGCAAATAGAGTTACCACCCTCCAGGTGGGGCCTGAAGATCCAGAATTACAACTGATCTCCAGGCTACAGAGATCAGTCTCCTGGAGAAAATGGCTGTTTTGGAGGGTGGAATCTATGGCATTATACCATGCTGAGGTCTTTCTTCTCCCCAAACTCCTCTCCCAAATCACCAGGAATTTTCCAACTTGGATTGGCAACCCTAATTGCAAGCCATATGTCTCTTGAAGGTTCACAAGCAGTTCATGAAAGTGATGGCTTCTCCTTATTTTTTTTCTCCAGCATATGGTATTCAGATGCATACTGTCTGTAAACATTCAAGTTTAATTTAATTACCATAAATTCATCAACAATTTAAAAAACCTAGCCAATTCCCTTTTGAATTTATCTTAGTTGCCTAGAAACAACTACTTTATATGACCCAACAACATGGAAAGTATAGAAGCCTAGGAATTAATGTGAAATGGTTTATTCTACAAGTAAGTAGCAAGCCAGATGTCTGACATACAGGAGTCAATCAGTTCAAGTTTCTAGAAGCCGGTTTGAACAACAAAGAAAAGACTTATAGGTAGACATTGCGAACCGCAACGAACATTTTCTGTTGCCGAACTGGTTTGCGGGGCTCATAACAGCCCCCGTTGCACTTAGAGAGCCCATATTCCCAGGGACTGTTTTGCAGGCTCCCCTACAGCCATCACCCAAGTTTGGACAAGATTGCAAAAGGGATCTTGGAGTTATACCCTCTCCAATCCAAGGCCCCCAGGAAACTCCCACTCGATACAATTAGAGCCACCGGTTGACGTCGGCCCAGTGTACAGAAGGTGGATGCTGACAGCAGCTGCCGGGCCTGGCGGGCTCGGGGAGGCGGTGATGAGCCATCTCCCCTATAGGGGGCAGGGGTCTTGCCGCTCACTGGTGGCATCCCCCATGTGCCCGCACGCCAGGCCAAAGAGGAGCGCACTGTTATTCCTGGTGCAGGCTGGACGGTGGGTACTGCCGGAAGCCACTGGGCCTGGCGGGCACGAGGAGGTGGAGACAAGCCACCTCACCTCAGGGGGCGGGGGGTCTGGCCATTCACTGGTGGCACCCCCCATGTACCCGCCTGCCAGGCCAAAGAGCAGCGTGCTGGTATTCCCGGTGTGGGAGGGAGAGGACATGTCATTCAAACAGGTGCCTGATCCCCCCGTAACCGCGGGTCCTCACCCGAGGGTCCCACTAAGGAACAGTGTGGCAGCAGCCGACAATGCCCACCTTCCTGCCTTGCCGGAAAGGATGGGAGAGGACCTGTCATGTGGGGGGTAAGTGGGAAGATCCCCCTGCAACCGCCTGGTCTCGCAGGAGTGCACTGGTATTCCCGGCGCAGGCCGGAAGGAGGGTGATGACAGAGGCCACTGGGCCTGGCGGGAATGGTGAGGCAGCGATGAGCCACCTCCCCTTTAGGGGGCAGGAGGTCTGGCCGTTTGCCTGTGGCACCCCCCATGTGCCCACCTGCCAGGCCAAAGAGGAGCACGCTGGCGTGGGAGGAAGAGGACATGTCATTCGGACGGAGGCTTGATCCCCCAGCAACCACAGGTCCTTACCTGAGGGTCCCACTGAGGAACAGTGCTGCAGCAGCTGAGAGTACCCACCTTCCTGCCTTGCCGGAAAGGATGGGAGGGACAGAACATGTCATGTGGGGGGTAAGTGGGAAGATCCCCCTGTAACCGCATGGCCTCACAGGAGCACGCGTTTATTCCCGGCGAGGGCCGGAAGGCAGGTGAAATCCCCTCTCTTTCTATTTCAATCTCTATCTGTTTCTACATACAGTTCTCCAACCATATACCATTCTCTAACTGTTAGCATACACTAATGTTTTTACATACATTCTAGTGTATTTTTCATTATACTTATACATTCTGTAATGTTTGTCTCTTTCTCTGTTTTTGATTTTCAATCCTTTTCTCCATGGATGTGGCATGTTCTGTTCAATTCTATATCTCCTTGATGCATTCGCATTGTATTTCTGCTTCTAGAACGGTTGATATTTGTGTACCGCTTTCTATCTGTTTCTCTGTATCTCCCTTTCACTATTTGCAACTTTCTATCTCTCTGTTTCTTCCTATGTGTTTCCACCACTATCTATGGAAAGAATCTATATCTTTCTATGTATATCTGCCCCTTCCTATTTCCTTCTATTTGAAGGGGGAGTGGGAAGATCCCCCAGCAGCCGCGGGTCCTCAGCCGAGGGTCCCACTGAGTAGTAATATGGCAGCAGCCAACAGCACCCACCTTCCTGCCTTGCCAGAAAGGATGGGAGTGAGAGGACATGTCATGTGGAGGGGGAGTGGGAAGATCCCCCAGCAGCCGCTTGGCCTCACAGGAACACGCATTTATTCCCACCGATGGCCGGGGGCGGGGGGTGATGTCCCCTCTCTTTCTATTTCAATCTCTATCGTTTTCTACATACAATTCTCCCAATATATACCATTCTCTCACTGTTAATAGACATTCTCTACGGTGTACGCATATATTCTAGTGTACTGTTCATTCTACTTATACATTCTGAAACTTTTGTCTCTTTCTCTGATTTTGATTTTCAATCCTTTTCTCCATACATGTGTCGTGTTCTGTTCGATTCTATATCTCTTTGTTGCATTTGCATTCTGGTTCTAGTTCTAGAACAGTTGACATCTGTGTGCCCCTTTCTATCTGTTTCTCTGTATCTCCCTCTCACTGTCTATTTGCAACTTTCTGTCTCTCTCTGTTTCTTCCTATGTGATTCCACTACTATTTATCTGAATATATCTCTTTCTACGTATATCTGCCCTTTACTATTTCTTTCCATCTCTAGCTGTCTTTTTTTCTCTTTCTATAACTATATTGTTTTCTACATTCCTTTCTCTATCTTCATCTATATGTATGCTTGTGTCCACTTTTTCCAATGGTTTTGTTTTTGTTTTTCAATACATCTTTCTATCTGTCTCTCTGTCTTGTTTTGTCTGACATGAGGAGGGGGAGGGGGAAGATCCCCCAGCAGTCTCAGGTCCTTACTCAAGGGTCCCACTGAGTAGTAATATGGCAGCAGCCAACAGCACCCACCTTCCTGCCTTGACGGAAAGGATGGGAGTTGCGGGAAACATTCCCACCCAGCTGAAAGGGTCCCATCAGTCCCACTGACAGGGAGCTGCCACGCTGTGCAACCGACTGTATCCCTATATGATACAATTGGCTGTGTGATCACAACTAAGCTGTGTAACCAAGGAGGGAGCAGTAACAGGATAGTCCCTCATGAAGCAGCAGCTGACATGACCCGCCGTCCTGCCTTCGTGAAAAGTAGGGGATGGGCAGGACAGGAGACATTGCTTGGACGGGTCAGAGTGGTTCCAGAGAGGGGGAGACAGAAACGGGACAGCAGCAGCAGCAGCTGACATCAGCCACCTTCCTGCCTTTGTGGGAACGACATGAGTCGAGGGACCCATTCCCCCCTGCTCAGAGGGCATAGTGTTTGTGATGGATAGGGGCACCATGCGGCTCAACTATATGAGCAACAGCTGAGCTGTTGCATAAGTGCCCAAAGGAGACTGCCTCCAGCATCACCCACTTTCCTGCCTTCGCAGAAAGGAGGTGACATGATGATCAGGCTGTGCCAGGAAGACCTATCAAGGTCTCAGAAGCCTGTTAGCAGTGGGACTGGACCTGGCTAAATCTGACCCAAATGTGCCAGCCCTCATTCAAGATACCCACAGGACTCGATGGGCAAGGGTGCATGGCAACAGCATGGAGAACCAACGGGTGAAATGTTTTAGTAGCCTGCAGAAGCCCATGCACTCCATGATGGATAGGGGCAAGCCATGTAGGGCAATCATCTCTGCCAAGATGTGAAGGCCTGCCTCCTGACCCATCAGCCTCAAGGTTCTAAGTGGCACTGTCCCAGACCCCGAGGGGACAACCTCCATGAGCACGACCTGACGGGGCACTCTGCTCCCACCAGCATCACCCTCAGGGCAAAGTTACCCTCCCACTGACCCCCGCTCAGAAGAGCTGTTCGCCCCCTTTCTCCCCCCAACGGATGTTTCACTGGGTGAGGAGGGAGACAGGCTTGGGTGGTGCTTCTTCAGGTGCCAAGTCAGGGCCGTTGAAGACAGTGCTTTGGTTTTTTGCCCATGCACACCATGACATCACAGGCATGGCACCGCACCACACGGGGGTTATCAGGAAGGGCCCAAAAGTGCCTCCATACGGAGGCGTTGAAATGTGGACCGCTAACTGTCCCAGGGGAAGGAGGACAAATGGTTACAGGTTGCACTGCAGAGATGGCCACAGATGATGGGGTGAGGGGTGGATTGCAGGCGGGGACACCACTGAGAGTTTGGGATGGGGACGGGAGGGATATTTCATAACACACAAACCATTCCTCCAGGGATCCATTGCCCACCCACCCCTCCTCAAAATGTTGAGAGAGATTCTCTCCCCCTGTGGAAAGACCTCTTTGGCCTCCTCCACAGCCCCCACAGTTGTATTGGGGGGAGTAGGAGGACTCTCCGCTGCCCCTGAGCCACACCCAATACTGCTTTCCACAAGTGAACCAGGAGGACTGCCATCGCACGTCACCCCGGCCAACACAAGAGGAAGACTCATTGTGCCACCAAACTAGAATTAAGGAGGACAGGAAAGGAGATGACTCTGTGTGCCGTCCGCTGCAGTGCCCACTGAACTTGGCCCCAGGGCCTGGCAGCAGCCCTGGAACCAGAGGCTGAGGCTAGAGCCCTAGTTCAGCACACCAAGATGCCTGACCACCAGATCAAGCACTGGAAATAATATTGTGAGCCCTGCGCCGAGGTGCCCACTGAGCTTGGCCCCAGAACCAGGCAGCAGCCCTGGCACCAGAGGGAGGGAGGGACTAGAGCCCTAGCCCACCACTCCCACAGACCTGACCAGATCAGGCACTAATAATACTGTGTGAGCCCTCAGCTGAGGTGCCCACTGAGCTTGGACCCAGGGCCTGGCAGCAGCACTGGAACCAGAGGCTGGGGCTACAGCCATAGCCCAGCACACCAAGATGCCTGGACAGAACAGGCACAGACACTAATAATAATAATAATAGTAATAATAATAATTAAAATGATTATTGTGATAATAATAATAATAATTTGGTGAGCCCTCAGCCGAGGTGCCCACTGAGCTTGGCCCCAGGGCCTGGCAGCAGCCCTGGCGCCAGAGGGAGGGACTAGAGCCCTAGTCCACCACTCCCAGAGGCCTGACCCAATCAGGCACTAGTAATAATACGGTGAGCCCTCAGCCAAGGTGCCCACTGAGCTTGGCCCCAGGGCCTGGCAGCAGCCCTGGCACCAGAGGAGATAGATGCCTATCCGAAAAATCCCAGCTCAATTATACTCTCTCTGTCTCTCCCCAAAGGCTAGCAAGTAGCAAGCAAGAGCTCCGTCCCACTCCACTGCTCACTGAAAGTGAAACCAGAACTGTGATCGCAGTGCTTTTTATAAGCTGAGGTCCCATAGAGCAATGCAGGAGGTCTGTGTTTGGCCGTCGGAGCTGCCTCTCAGGGTTTGCAGGGATGAGATTGGAGTGCCCGTGGCTACAGAACACCCCTCCCCCCTCCCTCCCATGGGTTTCTTCTCCCAACTTGTAACCACTTTGCAGCTCCATGGTTGGAAGGAAGACCTACTGATCAAGGTAAGCTGGGCTTCCATTCGGGTTTCCAGGGCGACAGAAGGAGCACAGACAGAGTTCATGCATTCCCCGGCTCCGTTTCCAGGGGAATTGATTGATGGCATCTGACTGTCTGGCTTCCCGAACCACGGCCAAATGCACCCAACCAGGCTTCTTCCGAATGCTGGTTCGTTGGCCATGGACAATCACGATCTGCTGGATCACAATCGCGTGATCACCAATTTCATGGGGTTTTGAAGTTCGTAATGCGGTTCGTGCCCATGTCTACCTATAGGCATCAAAGAAGCTGCAATTGCAAGAGTTAGGCTTCTTACAAGGAATTCCAGGTTGAGCTGTCTTGACACAGTCTCTACCTGTATTGGAAAGCCTGGATGATAAATTTTTCACACATACACCTATACATCATACACAGATAGTTAAATTAATAAAATATGGGATTCAGAAAAAGGAGACCTAGCTTAAGAAAATGTGTGACACATTCTCCTGACTCGTTAATAAAACAGGAACCATGGTACCTAATTGAAAAGGTTGTGAAGATAAACAAGAAGAGATATGTATCCCTTTAAGCTGTGGCAAAGAATTTAAACATACTCTGTGCCATTTTACATAAAACAAAAACAAAAGAAACGTTTCATTTATATCATTATACATAGCAATTCTGGAACCCTGAAAAAATAAAACAACTAACTAATTGTTCTTTATTTCCAAGTATTTCAGCAAAACTGATCACTGTCACTAGTTTAGCTCATTGCACACCGGTACTGAGAACAGTCCTAGGTTATTTCACTGCTGTACAAATCTGTACATTAATTGCAAACTGCTGAACAATCATGCTTAAGGCACGCTGAAATGATGGTTAGTCTGCTCAAAGCTTGGAGAATTGCCAGCACAGGGTCATATCATGCTTCAGTGTTCCACTGTCCCTACATTTTTTTCTCCAGCTTTATAAATAATAGAAGAAATAATAATAATAGAAGAAAGGGCCACTGAGAAGGGCCCTGATGAGGAACAACATTCCTGAGAGGAGTGTTGCTCTGGGGGCCCAAGGTCAGTCTATTGGCTTGATCTTTGCTCTGCACGTGCATGATACCTATTGATTTGGACCAGTAGCCTACAATATCCGAAGTATTTCTCGTAAAATGGGGATCTAGTAGTCTGTGGTATCAGGGCTTTTTTTCTGGGAAAAGAAGTGGTGGAACTCACTGGGATCACATGCGCTTGTGGGACCACACGATGACATCACTTCCAGGAAGTGATGTCATTGTGCAGGGTAGAGCCACCCCCAGGAGCACCCCTTTGGTTTGGGCCTGCTTGCCTCCCCGCCCCTTACCTGCCAGCAATGTTTCCTCTAAGCAGTGCAGTGTTGTGAGCCAGAAATCTACTTTGTGAGCAGCAACTTGCAAGTTTTGAGCACGCCTTTTCCAAAACCAGAATCCATTTGATTTGAATTAGATTGTCTGAGGCATTGGTATTGGGTGCCATCAATATTTTGATGACACCCACTTATGTATGTGGTTCTTAAAAGCTTATGCCTCAATAAAGTTGGTTAGTCTTAAAGGTGCTACTGGAGTTTTTACTATTTTGCAACTACAGACTAACATGGCTAACTCCTCTGGATATTAAAGAGTGCATCTGTAATATATGGAATTCACTGCCACATGAAGTGGCAACTGTTAGAGGGTGTTATGGACTTTAAAAATGATTAGAGAAATGTGTGGATGAAAGGTATATTCACACTTCTTGTAACTGGGCTTCTTGTACTGTTTTAAGCATTTTAAAGGGAAAACGAAGCATCTTTTTTCTTTTAAAATGCTACCACAGCACAGGGAACACAGCTTCGATTCGCGAAAGCAAACTGGGCTAGAAGGGCCAGAACTCTTTCTTCTCCCTGCACAACCCCAATCTAAATCAGGGATGAGCAAGGGGAGACCAAGCATAGGCTTGAGATCATAAGAGTTAAGTGGGGCAGTATACCACCTGAGCCCAGGCTAGGACAACCCAGGCTAGCCTAATCTTAGATCTCGGAAGCTAAGTAGGTGATCCCTCCAGGGTTGTTTCATAAAGGCATGGAATGGCAAACCACATCTCTTGCCTTAAAAACATTTATGTTAACATTTTGATGGTGCAAAAACATGGTGACAAACAAGACTTGGAGTATGCAAAATGACTGACCATGGAAATGAAATAAACACCATGAACAGATTGGTTTTTTAAAAAGGCAAATATAATGCCTCTGGAACTGTACACAAAATAAAACTGAATGTCCCTCAATGAAGCCTAAACTTAAACAAGAAATAACACCCCAATGAATTTTCAAGTCTGCACTTGTAATTTCACTTGGTACACATATGAAAAATTAGTCATTACAAATCTACCAACACCAGTAAAGAGTAATGGAAGGAATAGTAAAAATGTCACAAGCATGCAATTACTTCTGCAAAATATAAAGAACACAAGAACTTCACCCAGCAGGAAAGCTTATTTGCTAGTGTACTAGAATTCAAGAAAGTGAATATAGGAAAGGGGGAAAAAAGAAGGGCAGAACTGACCTGTGTATTTTTAAACAAACTAAAAATATATTTTTAAAAGCAGCTCCTCAGTTGGGGACCAGCCATTACAGGAAACTGCACAGTGTTTTACTACACCTCCCAGAATCCTTATTGCCTATGACTCCCATACTGCACAGGTCCAACTACATCGTTAACCCCTTTATTGCCCATGTGCTACTTTGTGCCACAAAGCTCCAGTCAATTCAGATCTTACAGAGAAAGGGCTCTTTACATTTTAACACTCCCCACCCCTTCATCTGGCCTGTGGAGACTATACATCCTTTTTAATTAAGTCAATAAAGAGGTATGAAAATTAAAAGAGGAGAATTACAGGAGATTTAAAATAACTACTGGGGAGAGTTCAAAGGGACGATATGCAGCAGAAGACACAGCATCATTCATGAACACGCAGGGTGAAGGCTGGTTGAGAGGGAGAGAACATGATCACGTGATCCCTTTGGAGAACTGCTGGAATGGAGTTCTGGCTTGTTCAGGCAGAAAAAAAGCCCTGGATGTTACTGGTCTTTTAATTAAAAGTTACCTTGCAATAGAGATATGAGGAGAGAGATGTTGAGAAAAGTATAAGTAAGTAAATGTTCTATGGAAATTGCTTTTCTCTTACATATCAGAGTAGGTTTCAGTTTCTTTACAGGATGAAAAACTTAGGTCAGATATAATTGTGATATTGGCAAGCAAGAGGAATTTACTGATGTAGTGTTGCTGATGTACAAATGTTGTAAATGCAGTAGTAATGTCACACAGATAAGAGGGCAGTAGAGTGATGCTGGGACAGGGAATGTGTGACTATACTATTGTGTACCTACTGAATAGTTTTGTGTCGTTTAATATGCCGTGATGAAAGGCAATGCTTTGTTTCAGCATTGCCTTCAGCTCTGTATTGGCTTCTGCTTGTAGTCAGATTCCTGCAATCCATACATTAGTAAAGATGTGAATGGAGGTCATTGTCTTAGAATGACTTTGCTACCTCTCTTTCTTCCCCTACGTTTTTTTTGCTAATGCTGCCACTGTTCTAGTTGCAGGTCAATTGAAATTAAATGCTGATTATATGGAACAAGCAGCTCTATTGGTTTATGGAAACTGTGGTCATAAAAACTTATCTGGAAGATTCAGGCAAAATTTAGCAAAACATGCATCTATTTCCAGGTTTCTCTTTAGGCCTAGCACAGACCTGAATTTTTGAGATAAAACAGCAATGGCTACTGATTTTAAAAAGCATTGTATGTCTTGCTCAGAGCATTGCAAAACAGTGCTGAAAAACTGCCCCTCCCCCACCCCAAAAAACAGTGCAAGAAAATGCAAGAAAACACACAAACACAACTACAATTGCATCTGCATCAAAAGTTCAATTACATCCACATCGAAAGTTGCGGATGCTTAGGATATACACTGCTCACTTATAAAGGTAGGCTTAGTTTAGTACCCGTAAAACTAGACCTTGCCTGGCAGTTGGTGCAACTGGGGCCAGCCTGGTGGTTGGCACCACGCAATTGGGCCAGTTTTTATGAATAGTGGCCACCAGGGTGAAGGAAGGAAGGAAAGACTGTGTTGGGGGTGAGGGGAGAGACATAAGTAGGTTGGCTGGTGGGTGGGAAGGGGAGAAATAAACAGAAAAGGGGAGAAGCCATGGGAGCTTTCAGGAAGGGGGAAAGCAAATAGTGATAGAGGAGAAAATGAGATACCCTGTCCTTGTAGGTCCCCCACTAGTAATATATTATCAAGTCAGTGAAATCCAAAGCACCTCATGCTGGGTACTGAACCATATCCTATTGCAGTGGTTTTTTAAATGTCTGATTATATTGACTACGCTGTGCAATCTGCCTTGAGTTTGAGTGAGAAAGGCAGACTATAAATAATGTTATATTTTTTTTTAAGGGTAATTTCTTCTGGTTCTCCAGAAACAAAACTTTTAAGCTATTCCCCATTTCTCCAATGCTCAATTTTGTTAATAGGAGGCAAATGTTTAAAACACACAGTATTCCTCCATAATGCCTATTATAGAAGGTTTCAGTTCTACTTCACTTCTCATACACAAACACATTGATCCTAAAGTCCCTTTACTTCACATTAGATAGTGACCTAATTGCTAGTCTTAAAAACATGCAAGTCCAAATGTGATTTAGAAAGTTGCAGAATCACCATTTGAAATGAAACCATTATTTTGGCACATCCACCACAAAGAAAACAGCACATAACATTTGACCATCCATGAGGCAAGTACCCAGTGATTTTTTTTTTATCATTTGAAAAAATATGCAGGAAACCAGTGATTACCTGTAACTGTTAATTCTGTAGTTCTTCTGACAACAAACAGTCCATACTTTAATTCACAAGTATAATTTCCAATATCATCTTCTCTGACCTCCCGCATAATAAGAGTGTCCTTTTTGAACAGAATACTTGGTCTCCAGGTTCTCACTTGGCATTCCTGTGTAAAGACAATTACAACATGTCAGTGACTAATTCATTGTGATTAAATCCAACACTTAGCAATTTAACCCAAGACATTATTCGTTTTAAACATTTTACTCAACATTACAGTTAAACCTTCAAGTTTGCTAACTTAAAAAAAACCAAACTTCTAGCAATAGCACCAATATACAAAGCCATACCAGCAGGGATGAAAGCACATGATGACAACAAAATAACAGGATCAGCTAACATCAACATGGCAAATCTATCATTAAAAAGTGAGGACAGAATAACCTTAACCTAGTTGCCTAGAAGAAAACAGAGTAGGTGCAGGGTGAGTATATCTAAGAATAATATGTCATAACAGTCATGACCTGTTTTCTCTCAGAAACGGAAGAGGTACCTGGAGCGCCTTTTCAAGTTTCAACTGGTTAGCTTGCTGTGGCCTTTCCTGTGCAGAAAAGATCTGGCCACTGGAGTGCATGCACTAGATACATCAAAAATAGATATTACTGCTATGAAAAGTGTTCAGAAACTTCAAGTGGCACATAACACTGCAGCCAATATGTTGACTAGAGTGGATTATAGAGACTGGCCATATGTAGCGGAAAATGCTGGAAGACCATTGCGATAACGAGGAGATAGGTGGTGAGCTACGCAGCCCTTCTCCACATGAATAGCAGTCTCAGGGCAACTTCTTCACAGCATTGTAAATTGCAATCACCTGGTGATAGTAAAGGTGGCTACATAAGGGTGAAAAACTTGAGACAGACAGAGAAAGCTGGCTTTCTTTCTTTCTTTCAAAGGAGAGTAGCCTGGCTGAAGACTGGCCTGCCTACTTGGAAGACTGCCTGGTTTTTGAAGCTCACACCCACATCCTGAGGAGAGGACTGGTTGTTGAGACTCCTTATGGAGGTTATTGAGTAGGTGGAGGATTGTTAGTAGTATTTTTGTTATTATTAGTTGCTGAATAAAGCTGCATCTTTTTGTTCACAGATATTGCTTGTTGGAATCCTTTTGAGCCATGGGCAATATACCATATCACTCTAGTATTGGCCTATCTGCACTGGCTCCCAATAGGTTTCCAGGTACAATTCAAGGTACTGGTGTTGACCTTTTAAAGCCCTATAAGGTTTGGAACCAACTTATAAGAAGTACCTACTCCTTTATGAACTGACCCAATAGAGTTGCCAGGTCCCCATACCATCTGAGCGGGAGGCAGGAGACCTAGCATGCACCTTTGTGGAAGTGATGTCATCATGCAGGGACCTCGTGCTACCCCTGGGAGCACTCCACAGTGGGCTGATTTCGGCCTGTTTAGAGCTGAATCAAGCCTGTTTGGACCTAAATTGGCATGCAGTATTGTAAGTCGTGATCTAAATGCAAGATGTTAGTTGGCATACACTGGCCTTTTGGTTAGCATTGCACTATTACGTTTTTAGTTCTGATTGGTCCTGGTGGACTTCTTTTAATTTTGTAAGTTAGTGTTTGTTTTAAGGTTGTGTATCAGCATCTAGATTTGTTATATTTTTGTTATATTTTATATGTTATAGTCTAGTTGTTTTTCATCCAATTTTTCTCTGGCCATTGACAGTGATAAAGAAAGAATTGAATTAGCCTGCTGTGAAGTTCAGGAGCTCTCCAGGGCCCTCCCAGCAGTGCCCCCACGCTCCACAGTGGGCTGAATTGGGCCTGTTTGGGGCCAAAATTGGCCCACTGCAGAGCACAGAGCACTGCAAGGCGGCACAACGGGCCCTGGAGTGCTCCCGCACTTTGCAGTGGGCCAATTTCAGCCCCAAATGGACCTGATTCAGTCCACTGCAGAGCATGGGAGTGCTGCTGGGAGGGCCCTAGAGAGCTTCTATGCTTCACAGCAGGCCAGTTTAGGCCCCAAATGGGCCTGTTTCATCCCAAACAGGCTGAAATTGGCCCACTGTAGTGTGTGGGAGTGTGCCACGCAGCCTTGGAATGCACCACAGGAAGTGTGTTCCCCTGCCTTTTCCTCCACTGGCCAGGTAAGCGGGGGCAGAGGGTGGAGGGTGGGAGGGAGGATCTCCTGTCCCCAGTGGGGACTGGCAACCCTATTACCCAACCACTATGGTAATCTTCTGAGGCCCTACTTTGGGTGTCCATGCCTTCTGAGATCAAACTAGTAGCAATTTGGGAGAGGGTATTTTCATTTATGGGACCTAAACTCTGTAGCGTGGTCACCCTGGAGACTCATTTGTCCCATTTTCCACCAGTTTACAGGCCAAATGTAGTTGTCCCTGATGACACTCATTTCTACAGTATTACAGCATGCTTTTCATGGTGCCTGTCAAAGAAAGTTGGACTCTATCTAAAACTGAGGGTAAAACCTACTCTGGAGTAGATTCCTGACCATGAGTATCATCCAGAAGGAGAAGGCTGTTAGCAAGGCAGCCAAACCCAATCTTACTGCCTATGCACCTCATGAACCTAATGAGTAACTACATTCCATTCTCCCTCCTGTAAAATACTATAAACCAAAAAGAGCAAGAGTTAGGCAGGCAAGTGGTAGGCTATGTCTCTCCAAGCACTCTATTGACATTCTTAGGTAACAATGCTTGAAATTTATTCAAGCAATAGGGCAATATAATTCCCCAGTAACATCTAGCAATGGTGCTGTATCTAAAATAACATCTAAGGAGAGGCAAACACAAGTGACATTATCCACAAAGTGCTTAGCAAATAAATCACAGCAGGTCACTGAAGGTTCCATAAGGTCTCTTTGGGGCTCTGTCTGAAGCAGACTGCACACTATTCAGAACACCTCTATTAAATGACACTGCGAAGGCACCATACAGACAGAAATTTCATTTTTCACCACAGGCACAGAACAAGCTTCACTTTTAGTTAACTGGGTTTGTTACTTTGCCTTCAATATGTATCTTTCCACCAAGTTCCTAACACTAAATCAATTCACCAGTTTATAATTCCAAACAATCACCTCAGTTCTGCAATGGAGAAAAGGTATCCATGCTACAATTAAATAAATTTACAAACATCTCATCCTAAGTGTTTTTTTTTTAAATGGCAATTTTAGTTCCTTCAGTAAAATTCTATTTGTCACTCAATTCTGAGGTTATTTTTAAAATACATTTAGGTAACTCTCTGGTTTCCCATAAATATAGACTTGGCCATCTCAATGTGACATTATTAAACTTTGAACTAGTCTACTGTATCACTAGGTCACATCATATAAATCCTCTACCCTGTGTTTGATCACACTCAGCTCAAGTTTTTCTTTGCTTACATTCTATACATAGTTACGGTTGCCAGGTGATGGCTGGTACTCGTCAGGAAATAGGCAGGGTGGGTAGAGACATGGGAAGGGCTGTCATCGCACTCTAGGTATCACAGAAACTCAGTAATTTTACTGTCGATTTTCCAGTGATTCCTAGACCAATGTGATGTCACTTCAAGGTTTTCCCTGGAAGTGATGTCACATCATGCACAACAACAGTGATTTTAAAACTATTTTCTCCTGCCACCCAAGGAAGCAGCAGCAGGAAGCACAGGTTTCTGGTGTGAAGTCTCCCACAATAGCTGGAGATGTGGCAACTCTACCCATTTTCCCTGCTGCTTCATGGTCTTCAGCCACCTACTAGGGTGCCTCTGAGCTCTATTAGTCTTACTAATCTTAAGGACTTTTAAGTCAGGATAAATATCATTATATGTCTAGAAAAAGCTATTTGGGGTCATCTTCACATATGCTGAAAGCATTTGGTTCTCATGTGGCTGCACATAAAAATAAATCTCTAATGAGCACAATGATGTATTTGCTTAATGTTCAAATAGCCACAGCAAATAGTATTAGAATAGTATTATATATGAGTAGTAGAATAGTATTATATAGTAGTAGAATAGTATTATATATGAGGGAAGCTCATATATAAGAAGAATTATGGAGCAAATTTTGTCTCACACATTTATTATATGCAGATCTTCCCCAACATGCATATGGTGAGAAAGTAGACAGTGTGATATAGTGGTAAATATGTCAGGCTAGGCTCTGGGAGACTGATGCAGCCATGAAGCTCACCAGATGACCCTGGACTGGTCATGGTAATCTTCTCTCAGTCTGACCTACCTTTGTGAGGCCAAAATGTGGAGAACCATGAATACCACCCTGAACTCCATGAAGAACAAGCATGACCAAAAAGTAGAGACAGATGTTTTCAAATTTTCTCATATCATTCTGATACTGGGCCCTAAGTAGTTTGATAAACATGGGAAGGATAGCTAGTGGCCTATGGAAAGGCACCCCATAAAACAGAAATGCAGATTAAGTAAGGAGCAAGTGTTCAAAAGCATTGTGAAATTAGCTTTGGCAGCTCTTTCTCTGATGGAGCTCTCCTAACTTGGCTTATTATGTAAGGTTTGAAAATGTCTTAGGAAATACCTTGCAATACTAATGGATTCTAAGATATGCTGAGACACCATAAAGTTCAATTGTTTTTGCATTAGATAGAAAAACCTCAACCAATTCATTCCCATGACAACTGCTTAGATACTAGTCAGAGCTTTCATTCCCTTGAGACATTGGAAAGTTACTTGTACATTAACATTGCACTTGAGCTTCGGTATTAAAAAAGAAAGGATTACACTTTAAAATGTATTGAACATTAGTAATGACAATTACTTTCCCTGTCCCTTTGCTACTTGGCAAGCAAAAAATTCAACTGTTGAAGTTTTCCCTGTCATCAGTAAGAAAAAGTCACCGGATGAATGTCTGTTAATTATGGAGCTGTTAACGAAAGATGCAGTATTCCAAGAGGGGAAAGTAGCAGTATTAGTAGCAATTGCTAAGGAGAACAAATGAAAGATATAAGTAATGTGGAGAAAAGAAGCAAAAGAATCCAGTGGAAAAGTATTTAATTGTCATAATTTAATTTGTAAATTCCGTATAACGGACAATATGCCATAATATATATCCTGCAAAATGCTAGATGTCATAAATTTAATACAATGTTATGACATTACAAAAATATTGGAAATCACACTCAGCCTTTGTATATAAATAAGAATATTAAATCACTTTAATATTTTAAAAAGTTAAAACTATTATAAAGCTGGCTGGCTTCTCCTTCCCATTTTTGCTCCCAAAAACAGCCCCCTTCAGACTTACAGAGCCCATTTTCAGTGTTCAGAAGGCTCTCCTCCAGCCATCACCCCAGTTTGGTCAAGATTGCAATATGGATCATGGAGTTATACATTCCCAAATCTGACGCCCCCAGGAAACTCCCATTTGATACAATTGGAGCCACCAGTTGACTTTGGCCCCATGTACAAGTGGTGGATTTGAAGGTGGGCCACCTCCCCTCTAGGGGGAGGGGGGTTTGGCCACTTGCTCCATGATCCCTTACGTGCCTGCCGGCCAGGCCTCCCAGAGGCTACTTTTTGGATGGAAGTAAATTGGGTCAGGTTGGCGGCCGCTGGGCCTGGTGGGCTCGGGGAGGTGGTGGCAGGCTGTCTCCCCTCTAGGGGGTGGGGGGTTGGTCACTCACTGACAGCACCCCCCATGTGCCCACCCATCAGGCCTCCCAGAGGCTACTTTCTGCCAAGGCATTAATGTGGATTATGTCAGTGGCTGCTGGGCCTGGTGGGTTTGGGGAGGCGGTGGCAGGCAGCCTCCCCTCTAGTGGGTGGGGGGTTTGGCTGCTCGCCGGCAGCATCAAATATGTGCCCACCTGCCAGGCCTCCCAGAAACTACTTTCTGCCAAGGCATTAACATGGGCTATGTTGGCAGCCACCGGGCCTGGCAGGCTCTGAGAGGTGGTGGTGGGCTGCCTCCACTCTAGGGGGCAAAGGGATTGGCCACTCGCTGGCAGCATCCCCTATGTGCCCATCCGCCAGGCCTCAAAGAAGCTACTTTCTGGACGCCAGGGAGATGTGTGATGTCAAGGCATTAAGGTGGGTCATGTCGGCGGCCACCGCATAACCAAATGACCCAGCAACAGTCTGCAAAGAAAACCATCCAGCAAGACATGATGTCATATGCAGAGGCCTTGCACACACAAACACACACCCTGGTGGGTCAGAGACACCAACATACATCCACCAGATGGGGACATCATGGCATTGGGGCCAGTGTTGTTCTCCACGCCTCACGTAGTGCAGAGGCTGTTGCCGCCCAAACACACCAGCTGGACATGGAGTATTGGATAGTTAGGTACATGGGATAGATAGGTTTCTCGATGGACAGGTGTATAGCTGTATGGGATAGGTGTATAGGATAGAGGAGTGCATCTATTGGATTGATAGGAGAGACAGATAAAGTGTACAGGGATATTGGGGAGACAGGTGGATTGAATAAATATCTGGTTTATCCTGTCATTAGAAATTTGGAAGGAAAGAACCGAGGGTGGGAGGTGAAGCTCGCCCCTAACATGTAGAAGTGGAGGCTCACATACTGGCCATTGAGGCAGTGGAGAATGCCTTCCCCTCCCCCGCCCCGTAGTGGGGAAAGCAGTGGTTTCCCAAGGAAAGGGGATTGTGGGCAGACAGGTAGGTGCCCATGTGGGGAGCTGTGGGCTCTCCCCTGCATCACCAACCAGCCTGCCATCACAGACGTGGCAGTCTATTCTGCACCCTACAGAAGATGGCAGTTCCATAGAATCCACACCACTCAGAGACACCTTACCTGTGTAGGCAGTACAGACACTACTAAAAAGTAGTGTAGGCTGCCACCAGCAGCACCCACCTTCCTGCCTTTGTGGAAAGGACGGGAATTGTGGCTGGGACCCATTCGCCCCTGCTCAGAGGGGACAGCAGGTGTCCTGGATAGGGGGCACTATGTGGCACAACCATATCTGCAACAGCTTTTGAGCTGTCCCTCATGCCCAAAAGTGGTGGCTGCAGACATGACCCACCTCCTGCCTTCACAGAAAGGGCAGGATGGGCAGGACAGGAAAGTTTGGGAAGGGTAGGAGTGGTTCTGGACAGGGAGAGGTTGAAAGAGGGACCAGAAGCCCCAAGAACTAAGGGGGGCTAGTACTAAAAAGTGGCAGCTGCAGACATGACCCACCTTCCTGCCTTTGCGGAAAGGGCAGGATGGGCAGGAGAAGGGTCGTAGTGGTTCCATCAAGAGAGGGCAAGGTTGAAAGAAGGACCAGGAACTTGTCAGGGAGAGGATGCGATGGGCAGGACAAGTCGTGGGGAAGGGTCATTTTGGCACCATCCAGAGAGGGAGAGGTTAAAAGAGGGACTGGGAACTTGTCAGGGAGACGAAGATAAAGGGTTACCAGCCAAATTGCGGAGCACGACTGGGAAGACCCCTTCATTTGCAAACCATGAGCTGAGACCCCACTGAGTTGCGGAACAGTGGCAGCAGCTGACATGACCAACCTTCCTGCCTTCATGGAAAGGATGGGATAGGCAGGACAGGAGAGGTTGGGAGGTATCTGAGTGGTTCCGGACAGGGAGAGGTTGAAAGAGGGACCAGGAATTTGTCAGGGAGAGGAGGACAAAGGGTTACCGGCCACATCGATGAGCAGGACTGGGAAGACCCCTTCATTTGCGAGCCATGAGCCAAGAAACCCACAGAGCTTGGCACTGGACCTTGGAAGCAGCCCCAAGAACTGAGGAGGGCTAGAGCAGTATCTCACCACTCACAAATACCTGACCTGAGCTGTCGCGGGATAGGTCATATCAACAAGTAGCTTTGGCCCTGGAGCCAGGCAGTGGGACACAGATCTTGAGCACACAGCAGAGGGGCTTGGCCTAGAACCACAGTAGACCATGGTGGCTCAGAGCCCAGCTACGTCAAGGTCCACAGACAGATATCCCAGCAGGTTGAGGTTGACCTTAATGAAGGTCAACATGTCCACCAGGTCCAGGTGCAGATGAGCGCAGCGGGGACAGAGGTCTCCCAGGTGGAAGAACACCCACTTGCTCTGCATGCTGGTGGGAGGGCAGGACAGGATGCTGGTTGCCATGATGGACAGGTCCGGCCATACGGCAGGTTTACTCACCCAATACTCCAAGGGGTTGGAATGGGGGGGGCTCGGTGGGCTCCGCAATCTTCTTCCCAGTATGAACATCATCCATCCCCCAGTCCTGGAGAAGAACTACCCTGTATCCCGGTGTCAAGAATGCCATCTGTTTTCAGGTGCCAGTTCTTGGACTGGGGTAGCAGAGGTCCTCTGGTTGCCACCAGTGGGCAGTGATGCCAAGATGCATCACTGTAGCCATGATGTAGCCATGATGGCAGCCACTCCAGAGGTTTGCCGTGAAGTGTACAGTATGGCCTTTGGCAGCTAACAACTCCCTGAGCACCATGCCTCGCACAGACTGGTAGAGGGCAGGCAGGATACAACACCCAACGGTGCACTGTGACGGCATGGAGAACCATGGGGCAAAATGCTGAAGCAGCCTGTGGAAGGCCATGCCCTCCACAATGGATAGGGGGAATCCTTGTAGGGCAATCATCTCTGCCATGTCATGAATGCCCGCCTCCTGAGCCCTCAACCTCACCCTTTTCAGTATCACTGTCCCCGACCCCAAGGGAACCACCTCCGTAAGGCTGGCCTGCCTGACCATTCCGCTCCCACCAGCAGCACCCTCGGGGCAAGGCTTCTTGCTTGCAGTGGATTCTGGTGACCCTCCCACTGATCCCTGGTCAGAAGAGCTGGCAGTCCTCTTTCTACTCTCACCAGATGTTTCGCTGGCCGAGGACGGAGACCACAGGCTCAGGTGGTGCAACTTCAGGTGCCTACTCAGGACCATTGATGCCAGGAACTTTGGGTCATTGCCCCTGTGCACCAGCCCATCACAGGCACGGCCCTGCACCACATAGGGGTCATTTGGAAGGGCCACAAAGTGCCTCCATACAGAGAGCTTGAATCATGGCCCACTAACTTCCAGGGGGAGGAAGACGAAGGGTTACAGGCTGCACTGCAGAGCTGGCACTAGAAGATGGAGTGAGGGATGGACTGCAGGCAGGGACAGCACCGAGATTTTGGGATGGGGACGGGATGGATGTTTCATCAAACCCAAACCATTCCTCCATGGACCCCTGGACCTCCTCCTTCTCAAAATGTTTAAGGATAGCCTCTTCTCCCAGCAGCAAGAGCTCTTCAGCCTCCTCCAGAGCCCCCACAGCTGCATCTTGGGGAGCAGGAGGTTCTGCTGCCCCCAAGCCCTGCCCAGTACTGCTTCCCAAGTGGCAACGGGGACAATCTTTGCACTTCCCCCCTTGACCACCCTTGGACCCCACCTGAAGCATTGTTGTGCAAGCAAACAAGAATTAAGGAGGAATGAGATGGAGAGAAACTGTAGGCCCTCAGGTGAGGTGCCTGTTGAGCTTGGCCCCAGAGCCAGGCAGCAGCCCTGGAACCAGAGGAAGAGGGTAGTTCCCTAGCCCGGTACTCCCAGAAACCTGACCAGATTAGGCACTGATAGTAATCAGTGTGAGCCCTTAACCGAGGTGCCCACTGAGCTTGGGCCCAGGGTCTGGAAGCAGCCCTAGAACAAGAGGGACAGGATAGAGCCCTAGCCCGGCACTCCCAGAAACCTGACCAGATCAGGCACTGATAGTAATCAGTGTGAACCCTCAGCCGAGGTGCCCACTGAGTTTGGCCCCAGAGCCTGGCAGCAGCCCTGGAACCAGAGGGTGGGAGTAGAGCTCTAGCTCGGCACTCCCAGAAACCTGACCAGTTCAGGTACTGATAGTAATCAGTGTGATAGTACAGTTCAGGTACTACCCCAGCGCTCCCAGAGCACTACCCCAGCACTCCCAGAAATCTGACCAGATCAGGCACTGATAGTAATCAATGTGAGCCCTCAGCCAAGGTGCCCACTGAGTTTGGCCCCAGAGCCAAGCAGCTGCCCTGAAACCAGAGGGATGGGGTAGAGCCCTAGCCAAGCACTCCCAGAAACCTGACCAGATCAGGCACTGATAGTAATCAGTGTGAGCCCTCAGCCGAGGTGCCCATTGAGCGTGGCCCCAGAGCTAGGCAGCAGCCCTGGAACCAGAGGCAGGGGGTAGAGTCCTAGCCCGGCACTCCCCCAAACCTGACCAGATCACGCACTGATAGTAATCAGTGTGAGCCCTAACATGAGGGGCCTGTTGAGCTTAGCCCCAGAGCCAGGCAGCAGCCCTGGAACCAGAGGAAGGGGGTAGTTCCCTAGCTCGGCACTCCCAGAAACCTGACCAGATCAGGCATTGATAGTAATCATTGTGAGCCCTCAGCCGAGGTGCCCATTGAGCTTAACCCCAGGGCCTGGCAGCAGCCTGGAATGAGAAGGAGGGGGTAGAGCCCTAGCCCAGCACTCCCAGGAACCTGACCAGATCAGGCACTGATAGTAATCAGAATGAGCCCTCAGCTGAGGTGCCCACTGAGCTTGGCCCCAGGGCTTGGCAGCCCCCCCCCCCCGGGAAATAGAGGAGATAGATCCCTATCCCACCACACACAAAAAAATTCAAGCTCCAATGCACTCTCCTTGTCTTTCTCCCAAAATGCTAGCAACAGCTCTCTCCCACTCCACTGCTTGCTGAAACTGAAAGCCAGAGCTTGGAGCACGCTTCCTTTTATAACCAGAGGTCCCATAAAGAAAAGCAGGAGGTCTGTGGTTGGCAGTCAGAACTGTCTAATAGGGTTTGCAGGGATGAGATTGGAGTGCCTATGGCTACAGAATACACCCTGTCCCCTCCCTCCTCCCTGATCTCTGCTCCCATGTAACCAATTATAACCAATTTGGAGCTCAACACTTGGAAGGAAGACCTGCCCATCAAGCTAAGTTGGGCTTTGATTGGGGTTTCCAGGGCAACAGAAGGAATGCAGACAGAGTTCAGGCAGTCCCTGCCTCCATTGCCAAGGGAATTGATTGAAGGTGCCCGACTGTCTGGCTTCACAAACAGCAGATGAACGCAATGAACAAGGCTTGTGACGACCACTTGTTCGTTTACAATGACGCCTCATGAACAGCTTGTCCCAACAGCTGTAATTTCTTTTTTTTTTCTGGGCCAGGGACAATCATGGGAAATACTACCACCACCAGAAATATGCAGAAAAGAAAGAACATGTTTGTAGTTTGGAAGTGCTGCTAGATCCTGGCCTTAGTTCATAGGGTCGGGTTTCCTCAGTGGCACGTTGGACCTATTAACTGCTATAGCTGATATGCCAGTGTGACGGACTGCAATTTTTAAAAGCTTAGAAGTGCTGTACAAACAGCTGAAGGACTGTGAAGGGTTAAACAGAGAGCTTTTGACTGACAGGTTACTCTAAGGAATCTGATTGGGTAGCATGAGCTGAACAGAGAAAAACTTCTGAACTGGATGCTGAGGAGAAGAAAATTGCATGGAAACTTAACTGGTCCAAAAGGTGATGGCTATGCTGTTATCAGGGGTTATATACAGGGATCATATCACCTATGGACTGAAAGACCTGTGCTGGAGGCCCGTTTCTTTACACACAAAATTAAAAATGTTGATTCCTATTTGTATCCTTGAGAATAGGGAAATTGAAAGGCTACCTTTCCCCATATTATCCAGCCTATCTTCCTCTCAAGCCCTGCTAGAATTGCCATCTAGCAGATGAGACATGTGGAGGGGGAACAGTCTGTGCTTCTGGGGAAAACCTGGAAGTGATGCCATAATGTTCTAAGAATTCCCAGAATCTTTACTATAAAACCAGAGTTTTCAGGAATTCCAAGAACTGTGTGACATCTCTTCTAGTTTTTCTCCAGAACTGATGTCATGATGTCACAGCAACAACATTTTTTTTCCTCCTGCCAGCTGCCAGATCAACAAAAGGCAACAGGAGCTGGGGGCAGGAGGTACCCCTAAGCCTGGGTCTCTGTATTCCTGCCCACAAGGATGAGATAAGGCTTTGCGGGGCCAGCTCTAAGGGCTTAGGGTGCTTGGCAGTTAACATATACACACAATACATTGTGTGGAAGAAAAAAAGGCCACAACTTTATTGGTTACAGTGACAGGAACATTGGCCCAGTGTAGGGCGCAGATCCCAGCATGAGCTGACCTGCCTGCCAGCCAATGACTCGTCACCCTTCAGCCTGCCTGCTGAAAGGGAAACCATGGGATGACAGTTATTGGGACCCTCAAAAAGGGCGGCAGCCTCTGCATGATTCCCCTGCCACCTGGAAGCAGGCATGCTCTGGCAGCCTCCAAGCTGGGCTTGCCACTGTCCATGCCTGGTTGAAGATCCCTCACGGGGACCCCCATCTATGGGGAAACTGTGCATGCAGGCCGTTTCCCTAAAGGGGATCTATGCCCAATGCCCAAACCACAAAGAAGGTTATGACAAGGCATAATTACAGAAACCAACCACAGCATAACAAGTGTTCCAACAATTAACCCACTATCACCCAAAGTTGTGACATGAATACAGCTTATCACAAGCCAGGGCCTTTATTCAACAGCTTGAATTAACAACTGTAATTATAACATGAACACTATTCAAAACCTAACAAAACGTGGTGGGTAGGAGGGATCACCGTTCGGTGCCCAACTGCCTCTTGCCCAGCTGCTCCCCTTTAAAAGCAAAAAGGGAGGACCTAAGAGAAAACCTCTTCTCTTAAGTTGGGGACTGAATCCCTGCCCTCCCTTACCCAGCCAGCCATTCTGATTGGCTGGCTGGGTTCTTTTAAATTAAACTGTTCCCCGCGCAGCCCTGAGAGCTGCGTTGGGGACAGCAGCCGGGAAAGGGAAGGAATCAAACTGCCTTCCCTTTGCTCGTGAGTGACCCGCAAACTCAGGCCCCTTTGAATTGGGGCCAGTGGCTTCTCAGTGCTGGTGCCTCACTTTGGAAAACTCTCTCTCTTTGAAACTTATCTGCTTCCTACTATACTGGCATTTAATTCCAGACCAAAACATTTATTTATCTAGACTTTAACTTTAGCTGGTTTGGTTTTATAGCCTGCTGCTTTTATGACGATCACTGTGTTATGAGAACTGGTTTTAACCTCTGTTTATGCTGTTATATGGTCCTTCTGTTATATGACCTTTATTGATGTTTGAAATGATTCTGTTTTATGTTCTGTGATTTTTAATTTGTTAGCCTCTGGAGACATAGCCTATGAATTTCCTACATAAATAAGCAGAAAAAGTTACAAAATTGTCTAATGTGTCATTTTTGTCATTACAGATAGTGCTTATGAAAAAAGATTGCAATCACTATTCTGGATGAGCCTGATTAAAAAGGAACTAAACTTTTACTTGTGATGTCCAAGCCGTCTTTAGACATTGCTCCCATTAAGGCCCACAGTGGTGAGGAGTGTTTGTGAGGCAACCTGGGCTTTAGACTTGGATGTTGTTGTGAACATGCTTGCAGCAGGATTCAATTGCAATAAGAACTATAAATGCAGCTCATGTTTGCATTTGCATGTAATCACAAAATCATGCTTATTTCACAGTAAGTTCAGCTTTCAAGTAAGGTCTGGTTACTGCTTGCATTGAGGTTGGATCAAACTGAACTGCAAAACTTCATTATTCAAAAAGTCCCAATTGCAAAGCTCTAGGCTACAACTAGGATGCATGAAGGGCTATTCTGCAGGCCAAGGCCACTATAACATAGCTCTCTGCAGATAGTACCTGGGCTCTATCTTATATTAAATTTCTCAAATACAGGAGAACTTTCATTGACTTACATACAGCTCAGCACATTGATGTCTAGATTAAACAATCTACTTTACTCACTGTAGAGAGCCAGCCAAAAGTGTCATTCTTACTACTTTATATATCATTACATATGTGAAGATACGAGTGGTTCACTAAGTTTCTGTAAAATATAAACAGCAACTCTTTATAAAACTGAAGGTATATGAAAGTGTGTATATGGTGGGGGTCAATTTCACTTTTTAATCATTACCTAACATAGGTCTTTCCCCAGTTAATATTCTATTGCTTTCCTCTGTCATGTATCATGCTAGCCTTTTCTTATTACAGTATTTTAAATCTCACTGTTATATATAATATTCAAGGAAAACATTCCAATGACTGAAAATATGGTCAAACATGACCATAATATTTTGTTGGAGACAAACCAAAGCCTTTCATATTTCTTACCTTATACCACAGGATTTCAGGATCCCTGTATGGTATTAAAAAATCCTGTATGTCAGGGCATGAGATTTCCTTGGTTTTACTAAGTTCAGCTTTTTCAAAGTATTTCATCTTCGAATTGTAGCAGAGGCCAGTGTCATTTTCACCCACTGTCAGTGAAATGGATACTTTCATACAGTAAGTAGAGTTTCTGCAATACAACAAATACAGACAATGGTTTAGTAAAGCCAGCAAAGTAAATGCTTTCTAACTTTCACAAGAATCTTAGGTAGAATAAAAAGGAAGTAGATCTATCCTTGTATTACAGATCATTTGCAGTCATTTAATTATTTTTTTATTCCTCATTATCAGCTAGTAACATCCTGCCTTAGAATTCCCATATTTCTTTTG
The DNA here is from genome assembly GCF_028583425.1 of Eublepharis macularius. Lineage (NCBI taxonomy): Eukaryota > Metazoa > Chordata > Lepidosauria > Squamata > Eublepharidae > Eublepharis > Eublepharis macularius. The sequence continues at coordinate 77,838,601 of NC_072792.1, read as the reverse complement.
CATGGGAGAACAGCTTCCTGCAAAGGCAGTATCATTGTTAAGAGCTGCATGCATTAACAAGAAAAACCCATAACCATCCTGCTGACAAATGCTATTACAGCTGCTCCCAGGGCTGAATGATTCCGGTTAGTGCAAAATATTCTAGCTCCAAACGGGAATCTGAAGCATCACACCATGAACTGGAGCATTAACGAAGCTCTTTGTCAGATTTAAAGTTTTTCAAACAGAACTGTAATTGAAAAGATCTTCTCCTATAGTATTTAATTCAAATCAGTCTAGAGCTTTTTAGTTCTTTGGATGCCATTTAATTGCAGCATTTTTAGAGACCAAGGCCATTAGGTTGTTCACTGTACAGCCTGATCTTATGCACATTTACTTGGAGATAAATCCCATAAGTTTCAATATGGTTTTCACATAAGAATGTATGCATAGGAATGCAATGTAGATCAATCCTCTCCATGTTTACATTCAAGTAGGTCCCATTAAGTACAATAGGCTGGGGGTTTCCCATCATCCCATTTCCAGAGCAGCCTCCTATGTTTTTTTATAAAGCACTTCTGGAAATTTTGGAACTTTCATGGACAAAACCCCACATGGCATGGACAGGAGCTGCAGAGAGGAGAATCAGCTCCGTCACCAGTGGAGTTTCTGTTGCTTCAAGTCTTTCTCACTACAGCTCCCCATGTACTCCTTTTTGTCCACAAGAGTTTCCCAACTTCTGGCAAGGTCATTTCATAAGCCTTAGCAGGCTGCGGTGGAAAAGGGAAGACAGGGAGAGAACTGCTTCCACTTGTGTCCTACATTCAGGATCTGTAGGACCAAATCTAGTGAGATTTATTAAGTATGAATAGTAGCCTTACTCTCCCTATACCTGCATGTGAAAACAAAATACTGTTCAACTATTTAAGCATTGTACCCTGAGGTTTGAATTTCCAAATGCTCCAGGCAAAAGCACCTAAAACTGGAAAAGATAATCCTGCTTCTCTTAGTTCTGTGCTGTTGATGTCTTAAAAATAGAAAATATACACAGGAAAGTATTTTTCAGTTTTGGTTTTCTTTTATTTGTGCGGGTACAACAGCAGGTTGTTCATCCTCAAGAATACATTGGTATAGTGCCCAGGGGCGGCACTAGGGTTTGCCGCACTCGCGGCTGGCCGGCCAAGCGCCCCCCCCCCCGTGCGCACGAGCACGCACGCACCTGCCTGTGTGATGACATCATGCGTGACATCATCACGGGAGCGCACACGCCACCGCCGGCCCGATCGCTGTGGCGGGCGGCCTCCGAGCTCTCCCACTCGGTTGCCTCCGCCGCAGCAGATGCCTGCCCGCGGTGGCTGCTCCTGACCGGGGGCTTGTGCTGGTGGCGGCGGCGGCGCGGGGTGGGAGGAATAGGAGGCTTCTGCTTTGGGGGGCGCGCTCTCCCCCCCCGCGCCTCTTCCAGTGCTCCCTCCGGCACCCCGCGCCTGCGGCCACCGCCTACCTGGCCTCAATAGGCGCACCGCCCCTGATAGTGCCTTTTGACCTCCAATCTGATAGAAGTGTCTCTTGCAGTGAACACAGAATTTATTCTGTTACTTGCCCTTTCAGATACTGGTAATTAACATCTGTTTGTTGTAGGAGTGTGCACAGAGAAAGTTCCCCTAGATTTCCACATATAACTTGTTCTACAGTTTGTCATTTAAACTGAAATATAGAACAACAGAACTTCCTCTCCAGAAATAAGAAATGTCTTGTTTTAAAATGAACCAGTAATGTGATCTTGCACCAATCTATTCAGCATACTGTTCCAACACTCTTGCTGAGGACAATGGACAGTTTGGCTTAACAGTTGTATGTATGACAGTGTTCTGGGGAGGGGGGAGCATTAAGGGTTCTCAGGACTCTCTCCCTCTAGGGGCCTTCATGCATACCTTTATTTGCCAATTTTGTATTCTCCAAGGCACTTTTGACGTAAATGCATGTGTTGTGGAAAGTTGAAACAGGAGAAATAAAACTTACCTCAAGCTCACCTGGTCTTCTGAAATCATAGCTTCCTAATCACAGACATTTGTGGTGGATTCTCTGACATTATATCCCACTGCAGTCCCTCCCTTTCTCAAACCAATTTTCCCGTCTCCACCTCTCAAATCTCCAGGAATTATTCATTCCTACATTGACCCTGGCTCACTGCCTCTATCACTTTCATATTGTAAGAGAGGAAACCAATCTCTCCTTCTGGGAAGTGCCAACAATTGGGTCCCTTTGGATGACTGGGACTTCTCTGTCCCACCCTTTCCCTGGCTCATGAAGCTCCTACTCTTCTCTATATGCCACTAGGGGGAAAGGACAGACAGGGCCTGTAAGACACAATTGTTCCATGGGGGCTTTGGTTAAGAGCTGATGTTTTGTCCCCTCTTTGACCACCACCCCTTGCTCTGTCCTGCCCTGGATGCTATACCATGGTTGAAATCTGTAGTTTTTATACCCTTTTATAGTGGCCTGTGTAATTATTGACAATGTCTGAAACTGGAAATTGAATTACAGTGGTTGTGATTCACTTTTATAATAGTATGTGTTTTAACCTTGTATTTATTGTTGTTTACTGATGCTGTTAGCTGCCCTGAGCCTGTTCATGGGGAGGCGGGATATAAATGAATGAATGAATGAATGAATGAATGAATGAATGAATGAATGAATGAATGAATGAATGACATACTTTGCAAACCAATCTGACTGGGCATTAAATTATCCTGAAGGGTGGTATATAAATCGAATGTTGTTGTTGTTGTTGTTGTTGTTATAAATAAATAAAAAAGCTACTGTGCCTGATGACACCTGGCTAGCACCAGTCATTCATCTTTTTGCCCACTCTTCTATCAGCCACTACTCCATGAGCATCACATTGTCCTCTACACACTATCTGGGGAATCACACACTCTGGCCATCATCTTTTTCCCATCTCAGGTAAGCCTCTGCTCCCCACTGACTCTCATTCATCCTCTTGGCTGGACAGCAAACTACAACAACACCTCTCCTTGCTTCCCTGCTGTCTCCCTCTGGGATCTGAGAGAAGCTCCTGGACCCTGCTGCTTGCTTGCTTAGCAGAAAGGGGCAAAAGTGCCTGCCCCTCACATTGGGGAAAACAAATAACTGGCTGATGAGAGATTCCCTACAAATGGTGGGTAGTGGATGTGGTGAGGAATGAGGCACATAATGGAAGAGGCATCATAGACATTTTGCCAAAGGCCCCAAAACTCAGAACCAGTCCAGAGAGAAAAAATGAGTGTTTGTCTAATGCATTGTACATTCTGTTTTAGGGATCAACTATAAATTCTAAGTATTGTGGGTTTGTGCAGTAAATGAGAGGGAGTAAGCATAGTTCGGCCTGATAATCATGTCTAAATAAGGATACAGGTTCAACCAACTAGAATTATTTCTGAACTAAGTCTGAGAAAGACATCTGGGTGGTATTTTAAATGTGCTGTACAGAAAGTCTGGCTCATTATAAGGTCCCTCAAGCATCTGATGAATAATAAAATCAAAGAGTGATTCATCAAACCCAGTGTGGGATTTGTCTTTGGAGGCGTCGGAATCAGCCTGGACCTCCTGCCTTGCCCGCTTATATGGGGCCACCCTCATTGCTCGCCCCACCCCCTCCTGGTTCTGCCCTATGCCCTGCCCTGTTGCCTCCCTCCTTGTGTGATGGACGGCCCCCGCCACTGGGAGAGCTGCCCTTATCCTCTCCTGTCCCATGATCCCTCCCTTGCCTGGCCCCACCCTCCTGTAGTGTCGGGCTGGTGGGGCCTAGCCAGCGGCAATAAGTCACCTGGTGTTGCTGCAGCACATGTGGCTCCAGGCCTCCCATCTCGGCTGGCTGGGGTGTCCGCTGTCAGCCCCATGTTCCTCTTGCTGGCTTGGCTGCCCCTGAGCCACTTGGTACTGCGTCGGGGCTTCCCTTGGGCTGTGTCAGGGGGGCAGGCTCTCTTCTCAGCCAAATAGGTGTCAGCTGGCTTGGCCCTGCCTGCCTCAGTCCGCCAGCTGGGGCTACCTCCCGTGCTGTCTCCTGTGGCCCGGCTGCATGAGGCCTCACATCACTGTGCCCGCCACCTCCTGCTCCCAGCTAGCCACTGGGCAGGCTGGGACTCTTGCCACCAGCTCCCCTTCTCCTAGGAGTGTGTCGGGCCCCGTGGGCTGGCCTCCGTTCATCCTTTTGTTGCTTTTGGTCCTGGGTTAGATGGCGGGCTGCTTGGTCCCTCAGCCACTCTAGGTCCACCTCCCGTGCTGCCTCCCATGGCCCGGCATGTGTGAGGCCTCGTGCTGCTGTGCCTGCCACCTCCTGCTCCCGGCTGGCTGCCAGGTGGGCTGAGACTCTTGCCACCAGCTCCCTTCTCCTGGGAGCGTGTCGGGCCCGGTGGACTGGCCTCCGTTCAGCCCCACCTGCTTCCTGGCTCCCGCAGCCTTGGCAAACCCATCTCCAGCAGCTCTGGACCCCTTGGAGGATGTCTCTTTGGCCCCCAGAAGGGGCCCTCCAGGTGAGTCTGGGCAGGAGGGGGTTCCTGACACTGGACACCTGGTATACTAGTTGTGTTGTGTGTGCATTTTTTTCCTGGTGAAATATTTTTTTAAAAAAAATTCTACCTTCACATCCCATAAGAAGCATTTAGCAGAATTTGATGTACCTCCACTTTTCATATAAGCGAAGAGGAAATTATTTCAGTTTGACAATGTATTCGTTCTTTTAAAAAAGTTTGAAAATGTCTGAAGATGTCCATAAAAGACTGTTGCCAGGAAGAATAATCTACATTCAAATGTCTTAAAATGCTATAGTGCATACTTCATATGCTAATATGTGAAGCACATTGCAATGCTAAATTTGAGAAATATTATTCAGGTCACAACGTTTCTGTTGCAACTGCAACAGATGCTGAAGTACATATTTTACTTTTCAGGATTTTACTGAGCATGAAATTACTGCATGGAAGTGAGCGACACACCATGACATTTTCAGGACAATGTTATTTTCCCATATTTTGCTGTCTATTTTGTGGTGGTCCAACTTTCTCTCATAAACTATCAATACTTCTTCCCATTAAAAGGAAATCAGTACTGAAGTCGGATTCTGAAGATGAGCATGAGCACTGCACAGTGACAGAGACTACCTGAGGCAATTTCTCTTCAGCAGACATATCTTGGAAAAAGAATGCTCAGCAACTGCTTTTTTCCCAGGTAGTAGCATTTTATTCTCAACAACTAATTCAACTAAAATACACAAATATAGTGCAAGCTTAATACTTTTAAAATATGTATTAACTTTTGTTTATAAAAGCACTAAATGCTTAGTTTACCTAAATGACAATGAGATATTTATGAGCAGTTCATATGTACAAAATCCTGTAACACTGTATCAGTAGTGGGATTTTACGTAAATCCTTAAAAATAAATTGAAGGATGTGAAATGTGGGGTACAGCAAATGTGGATGTTTATACTAGTGTACCATGCATCTTAGACTGGAGGAGCAGGTCCCCAATGCTGTTGAACAGACTGGGGGAGGGGATGAGAGATTTATGATTTAAGCGTGGAATTTTGGGTGAATTCTAGAGCATTGCCCTACTGATTATGTTATTTCCAATTTTAATAATAATAATATTTGATTTATATACCACCCTTCAGGATGACTTAACACCCACTCAAAGCGGTTTACAAAGTATGCCATTCTAGTTTTGCACTGGAAATGACATCATGCATTAGCACAATGCCAAAGAACTTTTTTCCTGCTGTCCAAATTCTCCCGCTGGGTCTTAAACTTTTTAAGAAGTATGTGTATCAGCCCTCTATGCATACAATATTGCTTAATTTCAGACACATAATCCACTTCTTGTACTTGAACCAAAGAAAGAGTGAGCAATATTTTCCCACTGAGTTCCCCCCCACCTCCCCGGAGGTTTTGCAGTCCTGTGATGCATCTGCTTTCTGTCTGACTTATGCACTGAAAAAACTTTTGCAGATGAGAAGTCTTAGGTATCCACATGCTGACATGAAAGTTGATCATGACTAGCAGCTATGATTTATATCCATAATCATGCTGTCCTCTTCCAGACAGGTTTGAAAATTAAGGAACAAGTATTCCCCCATTCCCAGTTTTTGAAAAAAAACTGAAGGATAATGTACAATCTGTTTTTTTGGGAACTTGCATATGGTAGTCCCTTTATTTGAATATGATGAAAAATGGAAACCAGTTTTAGACGTTTAAATGCCAAAGAAGTAATCCCCCCAATGCAACAAAGTTTAAATGCTTGTTTATTGTAATTCTTGGGTTTTAAACAATTTGCCAAAAGTTGTTTTGATCATTTCTTTTATGGTTTAATTTTAATCCCTTTCTTGTTTATATTTTATGGTTTTATCATTCCTTGTATTAAATCTTTTTCTTCTTTATTAAAAAAAACCCTGAAAATATACCTGTGTACACTCATTTAGTAGTAATGAAATCCACACAGAGTTGTCAAAGGTCCCAGGAGCCAAAGCAGGGATCTAGAGGGCTTGGGGTGGGGCAATAGAGTACTTACATTCTGTTAGCACACTTCTTCCCCCAGTGTCTTTCCCCCTTGCTGGACAGGTGAGCAGGGATGAGGGGGGCAGCAGGTGAGGGTGGGTTTTCCCCCATCTCTGGTGTGGAGATGGGAAGCCTATCTACACACAAGAGGAATTTAGGTGAAAAAAAATTAAAAATCTTTTGCAAAATTAGAAGATCATATTTCCAATGTTGAATAAATAAGAAATTTGCTCATATATTCATAACTATCTAATATAAATCTCATCAGGTGGACTTTTACTAAGTTCTTTCAAAAATAATAATGTCTTTAAATTTTGAAGCATCTATGCCCTTCAAAAATATATATTTAGATTTTATTAAACAAAAATTATGGCTTGGATCTTATGCAGCACAAATGACAGCTTTCCCCTCTCCCACTGCAGTCTTCTACAGCCCCTGAAAGTGTACCTTATGAACCTCAGGAACACTATGGAGGTCAAGATGGAGGCTGCAGTGAGCGGAATTAATCAAAAATTGCCCTCCCAGAATTACCTAGTGCTAATGGAAAAGGAGATTACGATCTAAGCCTATATTTGTCAACAGACCATTTTTCATCAACTTAGACTGTCCTGAAAAGGCTTAGACAGTGTGTATTTATTTCAATAATTATAGATTACCTTCTCAATAGAACTCCTCAAAGCAGGTTCTATACACAAATGGAATTCTTTGGATTTTGGAATGAGCATGCAAACATTGTCATGATGAGCTAATCTTCACATACTTTAATGAATCAATTTTAAGGATCAATTATGTCTTTCTGAACTCATCAGGATGTTATTGAACCTTCCAGGATAACATTAGGAGTTCACTATCATTTGTTGACCACGTGAATATAACCTTATACCATTGACCCAGTATAGCTTATTATAATCTGCTCTGACTAGCAGCGGCTCTCCAGGGACTTGGGCAGATATTTGGCATTCTGGAGATGCCAGAGACTAAACCAGAAGTTTCTGTAGGCAAAACATATACTCTGCCATTGAACTGTATTCTGTTTCCTTAACTGCTGCCATAGAGCAATACAAGAAAGGAAATATTTTTGATACAGTCAACACAGTAGGCAATGGTTCGTTTGGTTCATGAAAACATCACTTCCAGATCAGGAGAAGGTCTGTAGAAAATCCACCTTCCCGTTGCCTAGGAAACTGATTGATTGGTGCCAGTATGTCTGCAGTGACGAACCAAAATATGAACCAAATGAACTGCGCTAAAATTCATCAGAGTTCATGAGAAATGAGCTCCCACAAACCACTGGTTTGCAAACCGCAAACTGTCCCAGTTCATGACAAACTTTGGTTCACAATTCGGTACATGCCCACCTCTGGTGGAGATCAATGGAGTTCCAATAATGAAGGTCAAAAGCAAACAGATTGAGAAGCATAATGTTGATAGTAATATGGAAATGAAAAGGCAGGAAACCTTGTGAAACAACAGGATGCTTAAGCATGGAGAGTCACTGATTTTGCCACTTTTTCCTACGCTTAAAAAGGCTGTTCTGGGAGAATTCCCAATCGTGTGGAACATGTTGGGATTATTTGGAAGTACAGGTGGGGGGAAATTGCTACATCCTTCTCCATGAGTGGAAGTACTTCTACATATACAGTGGAGTCTACTGTATCCAAATCTCTAAACATTACACCTTTGTAAGTCCATCCTAACATGTAATGTTCATATCATGTCAAAATGCTACAAAAGATTCCTGAAAGGAAGAGTGAAAGATATGAGCACTATTCTCTGTGCTATTTGCTCAGTTTTGTGACTCGCATGGTTATAACATGTAGCGTTTAATAAATTAAGAATCATTATGAGTAATTTTCTTTCTGCAAATTGGAGGTTCTAATTCAAGTGGCTAAAACTGAAATGGAATTTCCCTGTGGGATTTTCATTGTGTCCCACAAAACTGGTGCTAACCTCACAGCCAGTGCCCTTTTCAATATTTTACTATTACTAATGCAGCAGCAGCTCAACAAGCCTATTAACTTCCCATGTTTATAAATTAGAGAGAGCAATTAATCCGGACAAACCTTAGTTCATTAAAGTTATGGAAGGATAATGAAGACAAGTTGTCTCAGAATGGTATCTATAATGTTAGGCGATGCTCCGACATATACTTCGTGCTTGTTTTACTTCTAGGATTCTGAGGGAGATTATGTTAAAGGAGTATTAAGTGAAGATTTTGAATTTAACTCAAAAATACAAAATCTGAGTCAGTGAAAAGAAAAAGCGCCCAGGTGTTGTTCTCTCTAGTTTAATGTCTATCTGCATTAACTGAAATAATGGGGGGAGGGGGACCAGATTGATAGAATCTCTATTTTTCCAACAGTCCAGAATTTGCTCAGGAACACGACTGCAACAGAATACAATATGCCTTCATGTATACCACTGGCATTCCATTAGCAGAAGTTCCCATAATCACAATGGCTAAAAGAAACGTAATTTCCCTCTCACAGGCATGTAGGCAAATTTGCATATGTCTCCTTTGAAGAAATGAGATATTAAAGTTAATGCAGGAATTATTTGAAGGCCCAGACAATAACTAGCGTTGATAACTCTGGGCTGGGAAATCCCTGGAGGTTTGGGGATAAAGCCTGATGAGGGCAGGTTTTTGGGAGGGGATTTATCTCAGTGGAGCATAATGCCATGGAATCCATCTTCCAAAGCTTCCATTTTCCACCAGGGGAACTCAACTCTGGTCTGGAGATTAATTGTAGCTCTGTTACATTTTGTCCGACGTGGTGGCCTGCACCAGACTCGACCAGGATGCCCTCCACCCATCAAAACCCGATCCACCCTTCCTGCTTACCAGCCAGGCCGCTGCCATGGCTGAGCATGGGAGACCATGCTGGGTACTGAACAACCTGAGCAGGGTGACCAAAGTCACCAAAGAGACAGGCAGTGTCAGCCCCGTGAATGCAATGCTTGAGGAGGCGGGAGATGGCCCATAGATGCTGGTAACAGCCCAACACCAATGAGAAGGGGTTGGAGCCGCCCTGAAGACACCACCACCAGAGATGCAGTGAATCAACCACCGAGGAGTCCAGTGGCCTTGAGGATGAGCCGAGCCCACCTGGGATGGTGACTTGGCATTGGTGCACAGCCTGAGGACCACATCTTGGAGCCAAGCGAGGAAGCAGGACACAGAAGGGAGAGAGAAGCAGCCAAGCTGACCATTGAGCAAAAAGCCCCTGTGGGCCCCTCAGGGCGGCCAGGGGGCGGGGGGGCAGCCAACAGGCACATGGAGGGGATAGGTGAGAGAGGGAGGGGAAAGGACTCAAGGGGGGTATAAAGGAGCTCACGAGGCCGGGGATGAAGAGTGTTGGAGTGGCCCAGATTGCAGACAGGCACGCACAACCCAGGTAGGAAGGGGAACTCATTGACACAACCAACTACTCTACCCTTGCTCTGAGGCCAAAAGAAGTGACCCCCTGGGGTGAGTAGCAGGAGCAACACAGTGGAGCAGCAGGTTGGAGAGGTGGGCCTGGGGGAGCCTGACAGATTTCCAGACCCCACCTGTAGATTGGCAACCCTTTCAATAATAAGGTGGTAGATGCGTAATTATGTGGCACAGTGCTCTATCTTCCATAGTGTCTATGCATTGCTATGCTAGCCTTGTTTACATGATACAATGAACACACATAAATCCTGCAAGGACATATGTATATCTCCTTGTAAGAGTTATGTATTCACTTTATGAATAAAACTGGAGACCAGTATGTGGATACATGTGGGGTTTGTATTACATATTCAGCTGTACATGTGTGGTTTGTAACATGAGAATTATTCAACATGCATTCAAAAAACAATCAAGTGTTTTTTTCACGCAATATAGATTGTACGTGGATTGTAATTTGTGAACAGAGCTCCCATCTTGCCCCTCCTTGAATACTGCACAGTGAATGAATAGTGGGTGAATAATTATGCCTTCGGGAGTTGAGCAGGAATTTCAGTTTTGATTAGTGAATATACCTTGGAAATTTTTTTATTTTCCTACTTTGCACTGCAACTTTTGGGGGGATGAGTTGGGTTAGACATTTGATTTAATTATATAGGTTAGCTCCTAATTAGTTTGCATCCAATGGGCACAGTGTAGATCAGATAACAGTGAGTAAAGTACTTATTAAAACCCTGAGGCCTAGTTCATGGGGGTGATGGGGTATGGAGCCTGGCAGCAGCCATTATACTATGGGGCCTGTGAGCTCTCAGCAGCTCCCTCGAGACCTCACAGATGGCCAGTGAGTCAAATGCCCAGCCAGCCAATCAGCACCAGGCTTTTAGGGCTTGTACTGGAAAGCACTCTTCAGCTGGTGGACCAGGAAGGTGTAATTTTCCCACTGGTCCTCTGGCTAGGTCTATATTCAGGGTCCAGCTGAGCCCTCCTCAGCATTTTGCTCTCAGCCAGTTTCCATGCTTGTGTGCTCACTCCCTCTTTCTTGCTTGCTCCCTCCCTCTCTTTCTCCCTCCCTCTCTTTCTCCCTCCCCTTCCATCCCAGATTTGCTCCAGTCCTATCACAGGTGGCATTGGCTGCCTTGACCCATGGAGACCGTTGTGAGCAGAGGTCCATCTGGTGGAGAGGCAGGCTTGGTGCCACTGCACTAGCAGTTGGTCCAGTGGGGGGTGGGGGGAGGCTCTGCTTCTTATCAGGGCCTGAGCAACCTACCTTCTAGTTGGTGGAGGCAAGTGAAGCAAGGCAGAAGGAAGGCGTGAGTTCAGTGGAAGATGCCCGTAGGAAGAGCCAGCCAGGGGCACATTTTTGGCTTGGGGTGCCCTGCCTAATGGCCCCAGAGGAGGCAAAATCATGAAAGGGCAGAGCAGGCTAGCTTTGAATGGGAAAGTGGCTGCTTCGGCACATGGAGGAATGAGGCACCATGAGGGGGGGCAGTCTTTGCTGAGGAAAACTTCAGGGCTGGCCGTATCAGGTGGCCGCATGGGAATCCAGGAGTATGAGCAAAGGAGGCAAGGGAAAGACCATGGAAGTGGCCCATTGTGGCACCCACAGTCTTGGGGATGTTTATGGGCTCTCAGTTCCAAGTGCCCTTGTCATTTGGTCTCTGGAGTGCCACTGTGAGCAGCGAGTTTAGTGGAAGGAAAGGGCTGCGCCTGCTGTCCTCTTCAGGAGATTTATGGCTTGGTTGCATTCCAGCATCCCTTTGGGGCAGAGGTCACCAATCCTCTCTTTTAAGAAGCTTCTGAACTATGCAAAATATCCCAACCATGCACTATCTCCCTTCTGGGTACTTATCTAGTTTTATTCTGTCCTGGAACAGAACGTTAAAGGTAGGACAGATTTTCTCCACTCCTCCACCCCAATCTTTTCCTAGGTCTCCTATTTGATACTGGTGGGCTCCCAGGAACTCATCTGATTACCCATTGGAGAGTCATGCCAGAAATCATGTTGCCAGCTCACAATTGGCAAATTCCTGAAGATTTGGGTGACAGAGGCTGGAGAAGGGAAACATCAGCAGGGTATAATGTCATAGAACCCAACCTCCAAAGCAGCCATTTTATCGGGGGGGGGCAATACTGTGGTCTGGAGATCAGTGGTCATTCTGGGAACTCTCCAGCCACCACCTGGAGGTTGGCAAGCCAGTCATAAAACTGTAGCTTGCATAGAAACCTTTTAGCTAGCCTGCCAGGCATGGCTAACAAATCTTGTTTTGTAGGTCAACCTTGGTGTTTGTTGGTCTGTCCTCTCTGAGGCAGTGGTACAACTCAACGAAATATTATTTCATATGCTGTATTAGCTCCCAGTAGCTATTGGCAGGTTGGCTAGTACACACAGCGAGGGATGCATGATACTCAGTTAGCTCCAACTGACTCCCAAAGTGGTTTACAACAATTGAAGTTCACCTTAAGCTACAATATATTGCCAATGCATGGATGGCAGTGTGTTCTGGCTCCTTGCTATTGAGAACACAGCCTAGGTTCTATGCCTTTCCCTCTACTGTTGGTTATTTATCAACTTAGTTTCAATAACCTTTTGTGAGAGTAGGGGGTCAAATTGATTTTCACCATCATTGTCTGTGGGAGCTTTTATACTACTTATGAGGCCAGTTCGGTTTAAGATTCAGAGTCACTTGAAGCACATTCTCATTCACTGAAGAATATTTCTGTAAGTGAGTCGGTGGGCAATTCATCAACATGCTTTAAATAGCTGTTCCTGTAGGGGATTCTCCAGCTGCAAGGGACTTGGTGAATAAGAAACATTTAAGTACCAGTTGCACTTCCCAAAAGTTGTAGGTGGTGAATGCTTAGGATCCTTATCACAATTCTGGACAGTTAGGCCTTACAGTGTCCTTCAGCACCCACCAAATTATGTCCTCACTCTGGGAATTTTCTTCTGTCTTGACAATATTTGTTGTCATGGGTATGTCATTGCTGTTAAAGCATTGTGTAATTTCCGTAACTGTATCAAGAATGGCAGATGTTTCATCTGAAGGATGGAACTGTATATCAAACAGTGAATGAGTATGCACAGCTGCATGGCATTGGGCATCCCCCTGTTTCTCCTGTGGCCAGTGGAGAACTTCATGCATACTATTTCATTTTGGGGTATTCAGATGTAAATCAAAGCATGGCTTGAAATTATGGGAGCTAGCCATGGAAGGAGCTGAACTAACAAGATCTTCTTCCAATGCTTCTTACTTGAGTATTTTCAAATTCCCAACAACTCAAAATTCCTTGTTTCATTGGAACTGGATGGAACAGCAAGCAGATTGGGATTCCGGACCAACATCTGGAAACAAACTAAAAAGTCTACTTGGGCCTATTCAATGAGGCTTACTCCCAGGAAAGTATTCCTCAGATTGCACAGTTAGTCTTAGTTTGGGATCCTAGTCTGTGGTTGGGAGAACATACTATAAAGGTTAAATGAGATGCCCAGCTGGGGTTTGATGCAGTCTTCCTGATTTTCAATTCCTGAGCAGTAAAGGGGTGGGGGGGGGATCAAGTCTGAGGGGCCTTCTAGGGTCTGTTTCAATAGCAATGAGGCAATAAAGCATGGTGTGTTTCCACACTAAACAGCCATAGGCAGCAGCATTCTTAGAAGGCAATAGCATGAAGCCAACCATATACTAGGGATTGTTGTGGCGGATCATTTTGCTTGCTAAAACTGAGTCAATCATTGTAATATTACTGGCTCACCTGCTATTTTAATTACGCACGCCTCATATGGGTTGGTCTGTTTGTCTGCTGACGTCTCATTTTAGCCTGACATGTAGCAAGCATCAGAGCATCATAGATGCCTCCGTTTCCAGTTGGAGAAGTTTGTCTGCCTGGCCCTCTGACATGAACCACACACCAGACCCCCCCCCCCCACAATTTCCTGGGACATCTGGGATGGGAAGATGCCATCACCATGTCATGGCTCGACATCAAAGGATGCTCTAGAACTTTTTGATGCTGATGATTCTTCATCATGCTTGACAGTCTCCTCCCTCCCCACAGATGCTGTGGTTATCCAGCTGGGGGAGAATGGCTTGGGCCACTGGCAGGAATTGGGCTTAACACAATCTGTGTTGGTTGACAAGGAGTCTCTTCTTGGAAGCATCACAGGGATGGAACTCTTGTAGTCAGATTGCTGAGAGATGTGCCAGGGCTGGGGCAGCTTGCCCAGATGGGTTGGATGTAGCCCAGGAAAAGGTGGCCAAGTCTGTAGGGTGCTCTGGAAGCAGTTGGGGGCACCATGATCCATCATCCAGATGCTTCATATAGGCTGATGGCATTTCCATCTCAACAGAGTGCATCTGTCTAGCTAGGAACATGGTTAGAGTTATGGGACATTCAGGACAGGCTTGGGCATTTGTTACAGCTTTAGGAGCATTAGTGGCAGTCATTTTGTGGGTCTTGTGGCAGTTTTGGCATTGGGCATGAATCCTTTAGGGGGGGAACACACCTCCAAGCCCCATTTCCTCATAAATGGGGATCCCCTTAAGGGTTCTTGGAGGTGATGCACAGCAGGGACATGGCCAGTCAGGGGCTGTGTAATGATCTGCCAAACAACTCTCAAAGACTTCACTGAAGGCAGTAAAAGAACTTTATTAAAAAGCTGCTAGTATCATGAGCTTATTCCATCTTTGCCAAGAATAATGTTTACCTGCAAGCATCAAATATATATAGGCTTCCAAAGCGCAGGCAAATTCTAAAATCCCCCCCTCCCCCAGTCTAATGGTTAGTTAAGCTCAGCGCAAAAACATCTAAGCGGGAAAACAGCAGAAATGATGTATGGCCATGGTGTCTGTGCAGGTGCCTCTTCCCAGGAGAGAGGGACCTGGTGCAGTTCTGAGAAGCATACAGATAACAGCAGGAACAAACACCTCCCTTGCATAGTTTCACATTGTGGGTCCAAAAGTAACATTTGTAGCCCAGTCAAAGAATAGCCTCAGCATTTAACCATAACCATAACATAAAGCATTAGACTACAGTTATAGCAGCGGAATGTTGCTGGGTATGATAGGTGATGCTAAGCACCTGACAGGCTGTTAGAGCCCCCAGTGGCAGGGGCTCCATGCAGAGGTGTGTGCTCATGTGGAATGCCGCCTACTGTCATCTCACAGTGCCCCCCTCACAGGTGGGCTAAGAGGGTGATGAGATAATCGGCTGGCATGCTCTATGCAGTATCAAGGCTGCATAAGCTGTAAACGAATAAAGTTATGGTCTGTTTAATTCCAACAAGTTGTCTTGTGTCTTCTATTGCCTTGCTCTCATCCCTCACCCCCTTGATGTTGGGCCTCAAATCTAATCTCATATTACATACTGGTCTGGACTGAGCAATTTTCACTTACTATCCTCTAAGACTCTGCCCAAAAGGGCGGAGCTGCCTGAATTTTCTCAGTATATTAAAATCAGGGCAAGCAGTGAATATGGTACACTGTATAACTACTGTACTTGAGTCAGTGAGGGGGGGTACTTGTAAGGAGGAGAAAAGGAAACAAATTTCTATATCTCACCTGAGACTGGTTAATCAGCATGGAGTAGGTTTGGTGAAACAACTTAATATGGAGTTAAATGTGCAGATTTATTAATACAACTAACTTAGTTGAACAAAAGCCATTGTATCAGATCTTCATTGTCGGTATGGGGCAAACAGCAACTTCAGTTGTTGAAATTGCTGCTGGTGGTATGTGAGTTGTTAACATATTCTTGGTGCATCCACATGCATGAGTTGTCAGGAGTATTTGCACATAGACTAGATGTAGGGGGAAATGTTTTGTTGGAACTGGTCTTTTATTGACATTATTGCTGCTAGAATAAACTTCCATTAATTATTTTTTAAAAATGTATATGCATGCAATAATCATCATCTAAAAGCATAGAAATCCAGTTGCATATTATCTACATAACACCAAAACCTAGCTCTCTTTATAGTCTCAGGTTTTAAATAATTGTATGCTTTTATGAAGGTCTGTATAAATTGCTTCTATAGAAGTGAAGAGAAAAAAACATACAATATAGTGCTGAAGACAGATATAATCTTCATGGATATCTCATTACTTATGGTTTTGATGATATACATAAATTGTAGTAGTGGTTGCTGAAATCTTTGAAACCAGTTGTAGCTATATAATATTGGGGAGCAGATAGGGGATGATCTCAATGTCCAGCATGGCTCCTTGCTCTTCCTACTGAATAACATAATGAGAATAATCCAAAATACTAGACATTTTGCTAATTTGCTTGTAGGGGTATGCAAAACAAAGCAAATCAGCCAGAAATACACCTGGAAATTGCTGTTTTGTTTCAATAAAGAAGCTTCTGGAATGGTGAACCAAATCCAGGAAATCAAGTTATAAAGGCAACCTTCCACCAAAAAGCTCTTCCATTTCATTTTGGTTCATATTGTACAGTGGTGGCAGCAGGCAAGCAGCCTCTGGGGGTGGGGGGACAGTATCTTGTTTTCCTTAACAGAGTTCTACCAATTGGATCCTAAGGGGAGAAAGCCCTTATCTAATTAACTCCATTGGATATGAAAGGGGAATGTGCTCATGAATGCATTTTTTGTGTGTGTGGTGCTGCCCAGGTGGTGGTCTCCCCCTCACAAATCTGGGCACTTGGATAGACAGTCACTGTGAGGAAACGTTCCGCTGGAAGGTACAAGTGGTCTGTTCAGTCAATCAAACTTGATAAAAGCCCTGAAAGACTTAAACCATAGACTGCAGTTCTAAAGAGACTTCCCTGGGACTAAGTGCTATTTAATAAAATGGAACTTATATCTGAGTAGACCTGTTTAGGATTGATTCCCCCTATCCAGCATCTGCCAAAACATTATTTAAAAACAAATTCTCCGTATCAAGCTTAAGTCAAGAACCCTTACAGCCATTGGCTTATTCTGCTCTTTAAAAAACAGTCCTGCCTGTCCACCACAAAGGGAAAACTTATGGAAAAAACACAGGTCTGTTTAGAGGGTAGGAGGAGAGGGTCAGACAATCATACCTGCCCCCCTGCACTTGGTCAATGGAGATTGGTTGCAATTAATGCGAGAATATTCCATTTTTCAGCACTATGCTGAGCATCAAAAGGAAATGAAACAGCTCAAGGAAATATAGCAGCAACAAGATGCAAATGTAATAATTTGTTCTCATTATCATAACTTAAGAAAAATATGAATATGAAGCAGAATTATTTTTAATGCCATCATTGCTCTGCTACCACTTTGCCAGCCAGTTTTCCACTATAGTGTGAACCCGTCAACATTTGCCTTCTTCAGTGCCTGTTGTCATTGTGTGTGTGTGTGTGTGTAATGTAACTGAGGAAAAACTAAGTGGATTGATTGTTTGGGTGTGTGGGGGGTAATAGTCAATGTGATTTTGGGTTAAGAGTGAAAATAACTGCTCAAGAGTCTTGTTTCCCACATGTCCACCACATATGAAAAAATGTCCCTTCTTGTTTGGCACATTTCCAACATACATTTGACGCTCCCTTATACATTCTAGCCAATTTTTCAGGAGTCATATACCAATGATACATCATTTTGTAAAAATGTTCTTTAATACTGGAGCTTAATGTAAATTTCAGCACTCTTGTCCACATATTTTCCCATTGCTCCATTAATATATTGTGTCCATAATTTTTCGCCCATTTAATCATACATTCTTTTACCGGCTCTTCTTCCATCTCAAACCTCAACAAAAGTTTATACATTTTAGAAATAACATGTTCATCATTTGTACAAAGGGCTATTTCAAATTCAGTTTTAGATTTCTCAGAATCATAATGACTCTTGTCTAATTTAAATCTCTCCAGAATTTGTATATATGGAAACCACTGACAGGCAAGCCCCTCTGCTGCTAAGTCCTTTCTTGATTTAATTTTAGCTTGGTCCTGAGAGAATTCCAATAAATCCTGCTAAGTTAATCATTTAGGTGGACTAACAATTTCCCTTCTAAAATGAGCTTCTTGTGACGACAGCCAGAGAGGTATTTTCGAACAAAACCTAAGTTTGTATTTATTCCATACTCTCAGGATTGCACACCTTACATAATGATTGCATTGGCTTTAACTTTGTCGCACCATACTCTGCATTGGCTTTAACTTTGTCATACCATAGATACCCATGCCACCCAAATTTTAGATCATGCCCTTCCAGGTCCAGTAATCATCTATTTTTAACAGTATCCATTCCTTCATCCAAACCAAACAGTTAGCCGACCCCCCCCCAAAGCATTATTCAGAGTCCATAAACACCAAACACTATTGTTACGTGTGCTCAAAGTAGAAGGTAAATGGTTTAGAGGGAGGACTGTGTTCTGTGCAATTTTGGTATCATTAACTGCAAAACAGCTGCCGTAAAGAAGGGTGGAAGCCCTCATTGCAAAGAACTGGTCAAAAACTCATAGCAAGGACAACATCAAAAACCCACTTCAAATTATTATATCCAAACCAGCAACTCTTCATCCAGAAAAAAACAATAACCCTGGGTTCAAAGCTTAGATGGAAATTTTCTCATTGCACACCCTATTTATTTGCTCTATACAAATTGCAGAATTTGGATTACCATGACACAGTATCTATTCTTTATCAGTGCACAATACACAAAGTCCAGTATTGATAAAACTTAATTTTTGTAATTAAGAACTCCAACCAATGTTAAACAATTTGAATACAGCACATTTGATTTCTGAAACAATAATTACATATTCAAAAGTTTTCTATGTTCTATTTCAAAAGGTGCCCAAAAGGTCACATGGAGGTGAGCTACAATGTACATAGGTGTGTTATAGCATTCTGCAGGATACAAATGACTACAAAATCCAATCAAATGCATATAGGATCCAAGGAAAAGTCTGATTTCATTGACCTCTGATTACAAGATTCAACAACCCTTCCTTAGTTGGAAACCAAACTGTGGTTGTCTCCACCTACAGATATGAGGTGAGAAAGCTACAAGAAATGTGGTTTTCTGTGAAGTCATATATGTTATTTATTCACTGAGTACATTTTCATTCCACCCTCTCTTGAAGGCATTCAGAAGACCACGTTGGTCTGTGACCCTCACAACAACCCTATGAAATGGATTAGGCCGAGATAAAGTGACTGGCCCAAGGAGAACTTCATGGCATGGGGGAGATCGGGGGTCTCCCAGATCCTAGTCCAACACTTCAACTGCTTGACCAAGCCAGTTGTCTACCTGCTGCCTATGCTGATAGCTTTTGGAGTCACATAAAAACCTTTTAGAACTGTTAATAATATTCAATTACTGAATTTATCATGATGGCTAGCTGTGTTAGTCTGTCTGTAGCAGTAGAAAAGAGCAAGAGTCCTGTAGCACCTATAAGATTAACAAAATTTGTGGTATGGTATGAGCTTTTGTGAGCCACAGCTTACTTCTTCAGATACCATCTAACTTCAGATTTTTCTTCTTCAGATTTATCATATAGCTGAATGAAAAAATATAAATAAATAAAATAATTACTATGATGACTCCAGGATAACTGATTGTTTAAACTATTTGCTTATTCTATGAGATAAAGGGACTTATTTAGTTTTTTTCCCCATTTACAGGTAAATCATTTTTTTAAGAAAAAGATGCATAGTGCAAGAAAATATATTCCATTAACACTGTACTTACAATAGCACATAAACATTCCACAAGATACTTTTTTTAATTAGCTTATCCAAATAAATTGTGCTAGAAAACAGAGATCTAGTTCACTGCATTCTTCAGTTCTCATAAGCAGTAACTTTTAAATTGTATATTTCATTCAAACAAAATGAGCATACTTTATGAGTCCCAGATTGACCTGGCTACACAGCATGTGAAGGGGATGGAATGTTTAAACTCTGTCATCTCCCACAGGACTTGTTACTGGTAGCCAAGCCGTGCCCATCAACTAACTTACATTTCTCCTTTTAAAGTGAAATCCTAAGCAGAGTTACTTTAGTCTGACGATTGACTTCAGTGGGCTCAGACTGGAGTAACTATTTAGAATTAGTTGCTTGCCTTTAAAAGTCCTATTTGTCTGTGATTCAGCTGACATATTTGAAAAGAAAATGAGCCTTTTCATAGATGAGGAATAATAGATCATACTGTGAATGTGAAGGAAGGAGAATCTTACCAACTAAATAAGCCAGGAAAGAGAGTTTTGCCTCAGTATTACATAACTCTGTCTCATTTTAGATCTCATTAAAATCAGAATCAAACCTGAAAATCAATATTGCATTGGCATGTTCCCATGTCTTAATCCAATTCAAGCTTTTCAATAAAGGAAATGCTAGAGCAGTTTATGACAACATACTGTACTAAGTAGCAGCGCTTGCCTGAGGCTCAAATGAATAAAATGAAGTTATATAATATCCTGGCCATGCATTAAAAGAAAAAGCAAGGCTTATTATAAAAGTCCTGAAGCAACAATTCCAGTTCCTTAAAGTACATGGAGTTTCTCTGAACTACTGCACAGATGTTCTGTGAAAGCTTTTCTATAAATGGTACAAGTCTGCAAATATAACAGGATGCACTGTTTTAGTTATCCCCAAGTGTATAGCAAAGTACTGTCAGAGTGTATATGTGAATTGGTGTTTTTGGATCAGGGTTCAATTCAAATACTTTTAAAAAAAACTCCTGGTTAATTTAGTATAACCAGGCCTTTTTTTGAGCAGGAATGCTCCAGAACGCCATTCCAGGAGTTCTTCAAAGAGATCACGTGATCTCCAAAGAGATCACGTGTCTGGTAACCCCACCCACCTCATTCTGCTTCCTCCCCCTGTGCAGCTCAGGCTCTTTTTGCCTCCTGGTGAAAAAAACAGCAGTAGGCCCTGTGCAGTAGTTTGCCAGGGAGTAGCTGCTTCTTCCTTCTTTGATAACTCAGCCTGTAGCAGGGCAGCA
Organism: Eublepharis macularius; assembly: GCF_028583425.1. Lineage (NCBI taxonomy): Eukaryota > Metazoa > Chordata > Lepidosauria > Squamata > Eublepharidae > Eublepharis > Eublepharis macularius. The sequence continues at coordinate 77,817,714 of NC_072792.1, read as the reverse complement.
AAGCAGCAAGAGAATTCCCGGGGAAGCCAAAAATGAGTCCGCCCTTAACTTCTTTAAAGAACAGCCTTTCCATGGCAGAGGAGCTTCAGGCAGGCCTGCTTTAGCTAGCCTGGAGTAGTCCTATTGGCTGGCGGGGGGGGGGCGTTAAAATTTAAAAAACCAAGCCACCTGAAAGAGCAGAGGAACTTCGGGCAGCCTAGCTTTAGCTAGCCCAAAGAAGTCCCATTTGATGGCTTGGAGGCGGGGAGGGAGGTTTAAAATTTAGAAAACCAAGCCACCTGAAAGAGCAGAGGAACTTTGGAGAAGAGAAATATGTTTGCTGAAAGAGTAACATATGCTTTGTCAGAAGACAGCCAAAGTCAGGGAGACCTGCAGCAGCAACAATGTGGTTCTAGCACATAGATCCAGAGGAGTTAGCCGTGTTAGTCTGTAGTAGGGAAATCAAAAAGAGTCCAGTAGCACCTTTAAGACTAACCAATTTTATTGTAGCATAAGCTTTCGAGAATCACAGTTCTCTTCGTCAGATGCATGGAGGGCAAGAAGAAACTGGTCAAATATAGAGGAGGAAAGGGGAGGGGGGAGGAGAGGGGAGATGCAAACAACTCCTTTGATATGGAGATGCAAACAGCTCCTTTTGATGTGGGGATCAGTTTGCTTCTGTAAAGGTTCAAAGGAGTTTGCCGTGTTAGTCTGTAGTAGCTGCAGTGGAATTGGTTGGTCTTGGAGGTGCTGCTGGACTCTTTTTGATTTTGCTACTATATATTTGGCCAGTTTCTGTTGGCCCTCCATGCATCTGACGAAGAGAACAGTGATTCTCGAAAGCTTATGCTACAATAAAATTGGTTAGTCTTAAAGGTGCTACTGTTCTAGCACATGAAATTGCTTTATAAGAACCAACCAGTTAAGAACTGCACCTTAACTGATTGAGATCATTTTAGTTTTAAATCAGGGTAAAATAAGGAATAGAGGCTCTGCCTCTCATGGTTTTCCATCTTCTAGAATTTGCATGCAAACATAGTAATTCCAGATGGCATTCATTCACATCCATCCCATCCTTTCCCTGCTAATCCCTGAAGTTTTGAAGCAATGTGCACTGAACATGTTGGGCATTGTGATTTTAAAATCTGTGAGCCTCTTAGAAACAGTTTCATGTAGAGTAGGGTTGCCAACTCTTGGATGGGAAATTCCTGCAGATTTGGGAGGGTGAAGCTAGAGAGGGAAGGTCTTGGAGAGAACTCAGTAGGATAAAATGCCATACAGTCTACCCTCCAAAGCAGCTATTTTCTCCATGGGAGCTGATATCTGTCATCTGGAAACTCAGTTGTAATTACAGGAGATCTCCTGGCCCCACCTGAAGGTTGGCAACCCCAGTAGGTTTATCAATATCAAGGTTGGGCCTGGAGTTCTCTCAGAATTATAACTGGTATCCAGACTACTAAAGATCAGTTCCCCTGGAGAAAAAGGCAGCTTTGAAAGGAAGAGTCCATGGTATACCATAGAGTCCACCTGACAAAGCTATGATACACATTAGAATCTGAGAAATGAAAGTCTTAGAATAACATCTAGGAACTGATGTAATTGCAGAAGAACTTTTTTTTGGTCTCTTTTGCTTTAACCAACCTTAAAACAACAACACCTTTCCTCCTTTCCCCTTCTTTGAATGATAGCAAATTCAAGAACTCAGAAGCTAAGCAGGGTCAGCCTTGGTTAGTAATTGGACAGGAGACTTCAAATGAAGACCAGGCTTGCAGAGGCAGGCAATGGCAAACCACCTCTGTTAGTCTCTTGCTGCCAGGGGTTGCCATAAGTTGGCTATGACTTGATGGCACTCTCCACTCCATTCACAAATTATCCTTCAAGGCTGAAAACAGCAGTGTAAAAATGCATGTTTGCAGATCTACAAAATAACCTAAAAAGAAAATTGTCAGGCCTACTGTGACAAAACTTCCTAAACAAAGATTTAAAGTTAAAATCTGCAACTCTGTCACTCTTACCTAACTAACTCTCTAAAGTCCTTCCTCCTAAAGCATTTTCAGGCCTCGTCAATCAATTCAGAGTTTTCTTTTCCAAAATGCTTGGTATTCCCAAGTATGGATAAGGCCCTGAGATGTCAGTGGGTGACCTGGATTCTGCTCGTTTTGTGATCCTTTGTGAGGGTTGGTAGCCACTTTAGAAGGAGTGGTTTCTGAAAAGGTTTAAGACATCTATGAACTCCCTCAGCCCTCTTCACTGTGGCAGTGAGAGGAAGAGCCGGCACTTCCAGGGAGAGGGGGGCACTTCCGGGGAGTGATGTCACTTCCCGGAAGTGACATCATTGTGTGTTTTGGGCAGCACATGCTTTGCACGTGGACATGAACTCATAGAGAATTCCACCATCTCTTTTCCCAGAAAAAAAGCCCTGAGTATAACTGAAACCAAGTTATGCAGAGTAAGTGTACGCCCTGTTTTTCATACTGAAGAAGAGAACAATTTCCAAAACAGATTGTCATCAAAAATGTTTTAGTGGCAAATAGCTTTGGGGGATTTCAACAACATTTCAACAACATCCAAAAAATTCTGAAAACTTCAGAAAAACTATCCCACTGAACATATGGGAAAATGTATGGACTAAGGACATAAAATTTACAGACTGTCAGTTACTGAGAGAAAATTGGTATAAAATGTTCTTTAGATGGTACACTAATCCCAAAGACATTACAAGAATTAGTAAGAGTTACAGTGGAGACTGTTGGAAATGTCAGAGCATGGATGCAACATTTTATATGTGGTGGACCTGCAAGAAAATGCAAAAATGTTGGATAAAGATACATGAAGAGATGCAGAAGATTCTCAAATTTAGGTTTGAATTAAATCCAAAAAATATGCTCTTAAATATCCTACCAATTAATGTTAAGAAAACCAGGGAGATCTTTTCTGTTACATAGTGACAGCAGCAAGAGTATTATTTGCAGCAAAATGGAAAACAGACATCTCATGGCTAAACCAAGCTGGGGGAGCAGTCATCGGCTACACAAGTTGCAGGACAAAAGAAGACACGAGGAGAACTTCACTATACTATGAACTGCTTCTTGGATGGTTGTAACCACTGATCAACACTGCTTGTCTAAATATACCATGATTGCAGCCCTAGACTGTTGTCTGAGTTGAGACCACCAGTATGTTTAATATTCCAATATATGGTTCTGGAGTGTAATCCTGAATTTCTTTCTTAGTATTTTCTTGCTTAGTAGAAAATGTCTGGCAAATTTACTATTCAAGTGCAGTTGGGACCTAGTAGATATGGGAGTGGGACTTACCAAAGGTGCCCAGCATCAAGCAGTAATGCTCGCTGCTTATCCAACCTCTCTAGGATTCCACCTGCTGACAATGGGGTTATATCCACCCACTCTGCTACACTAATCCTATGCAATACCAGATCTGTTAGGAACAAGGTTGCATGCATTGCTGGGATGTTGCAGGAAGAGAATATTGATTTAGCTTGCTTAACAGAGATATGGCTGCAGGAAAATGATAAGGTGCATCTGTCCAAACTAACTTCCCCTGGCTATGCGATCAGGGCTGGTGCGTCGGAGGCAGGTGCGGCAGCCACCTTGAGCACAGAGGTGCCAGAGAGGGGACCAGGGGCAGGAGCATGTGCCATGGAGCTGGTGGCAGCAGCGCTGGTGGCTGAGTGGAAGGTCTGGGAAGCAGCCCACATGCTGCCCCGGGCACCTGTCACACCCGGCCAGCAGCTGCTGCGGCCGGCTAGCAGCGTGTGCTGGCAGCGGCAGTGCAGGGCAGTCTGAGTGGGCAGCCTCCCAGCCCTTCTGCTCAGTTGTCTCATGCTGCCACCACCCCCACCTGCACGCAGCTGTGGGCCAGGCTCAGCAGACGGCTGGGGCAGCACGGGGCAACTGAGCGGGAGGGCTGGGAGGCCACCCATGTGCCATCCCCGCTACCTGCCATGCCAATCGGGCCGGCTCACAGCTGCATGCTGCGTGATGACATCACACGCAGTGACGTCATCATGCAGTCTGGGTGCGAGCATTTGTGTGCTTTCTGTGCATGTTGGGGAAGCAACAGCCCTGAAGCTGCCCCTGGCATCAGGCGCCAGAAACTCTGGCACTGGCCCTGTATGCGATCCTATACCAACCTTGCTATAGTAGCCAGGGAGGAGGGGTTGATGTTATCCTCAATGAATCCTTCAACTTCCACAGATCTCCAGTACAAGCTACAGCTGATATTGACTGTATGTTCCTGTTTCTGGGAATTAAAGATAAATTGGGTATCCTGTTTGTGTATAGACCACCCAGCTCCCCACTAAGCACCCACTCTGAGTTGGCAGAGCTGCTAGCAGACATGGTGTTGGAAATACCTAGACTTATTGTTCTGGGAGAATGTTCAAAGTCAGGTCCAGCTCAGGGATTTATAGCTTCCCTGGTAACCCTGGGCCTCTCTCAAATTGTGAAAGGTCCTACACATGAAAGAGGCCACACCTTATTTTGCACTGAGCTTTTAAGGAAAAATCTTGCTTCAATATTGAAGAGTTGGCCTGAACCATGGTCAGACCATCATCTGCTAAAGGCAAAAGTGAATATAGCCCCAACACCCCCCAAATGGAGGGGGGGGGTTCCTGTTAATAGGGGCCAGTTTGGTGTAGTGGTTAAGAGCGCAAGACTTTAATCTGGAGAACCGGGTTTGATTCCCCACTCCTCCACTTGAAGCCAGCTGGGTGACCTTGGGCTAGTCACTGCTCTCTGGCATTCTCTCAGCCCCACCCACATCACAGGGTGTTTTGTTGTGGGGAGAATAGTAACATACTTTGTAAACTGCTCTGAGTGGGTGTTAAGTCATCCTGAAGGGTGGTATATAAATTGAATGTTGTTGTTGTTGTTTGTTGTTATTGTTAAAAATGATTTGCCCACAAATGCTTATGGACCCTTCTAGATTCCAAAATGCCTTGGGGGATTTTAGAATTCCAGATACATGCTCCACAGAAGCTGCTATAGGAGTGTGGAACATGAAGCTCCTTGAAGCTATTGTCTCAATTGCTTCTTACCAACTGCTCCGGCCCTTGGGATGGAAGCCAGCCCCATAGTTTACCATGAAGCTGGCTGACTTAGAGAGGGTTGGAAGATGTCTAGAAAGACACTGGTGAAAAACTCACGTGGAAACATATAGGGCATGCTACAGAACCCACTGGAGGACCTATTAAGTGGAAATGAAAGCAGCAAAGAAATGTTATTTTTCGGCAACCATTGTGTCAGCGAGTTCACAACCATCCCAATTATTAAAGGTATCCCTCTCCTGATCTGTGTTCATTCATATTAAGTCAGAGAATCATCATAACTGTCAGGGGATCATCTAGCCTCTTCTTAAATATCTCCAAGAAAGGAGAACCCACCATTTCCCAGGGAAGCCTTTCCACTGAGGAACTGCTCTGTCAGGAAGTTCTTCCTAATGTTCAACCAAAACCTCCTTTGCTTTAATTTTAACCCATTGTTTCTGGTCCAATCCTCTGGGGCAACAGAAAACAACTCCAATCCATACTCTATGTGAAAACGCTTCAAATATCTGAAGATGGCTATCATATCACCTCACAGTTGCCTCTTCTCCAGGCTAAAAATACCCAGCTTCTTCAACCTTTCCTCATGACTTGGTCTCCAAACCTCTCAGCATCTTTGTTGCCTTCCTTTGAACACATTTAAACTTGTCAACATTCTTCTTAAAGTGTGGTGCCCAAAACACAGTACTCCAAGTGAGGTCTAATCAGAGAAGAGTAAAGCAATACCATCACCTTTTCGCATGTAGTACCACCAAGACTGGTCTCCCCCATCCTATGCCTTTGATGTTTCCTACCTAAATGCAGAACTTTACATTTATCTTGTTAATTTACATTTCATTTTGTTAGGTTTAGCCCAGTTTTCCAGCCTGTCAAGATCACCTTGAATCTTGATTCTATCTTGTACTATGTTTGCGACCCCTCCCAATTTAGTATCATCTACAAATCTAATGAGCATCATCTCCACTCCATCCAACTCATTTATAAAGATGTTGAACAACAGAGGGCCCAGGACAGATCCCTGAGGCTCTCCACTTGTCACTCCTCTCCATGAGGATGAGGAACTATTTACAACCATTCTTTCAGTACAATCTGTCAACCAGTTATAAATCCACCTAATAGGATCTAAGCCACATTTTACCAACTTGTCAACCAGAATATCATGTGGAATCTTATAAAAAGTCTTAATGAAATCAAGATATCACATTTCTCTTCCTGCTATAACATGGCTAAGATATTCCCAAATAGCATGGCTCCACCTTTGGGACTCAGCAGTGAAGGGAACAGAGGTTTTACACCCAGCTTCTCCTCCTTCCTGATGTACTGCTCACCTGACTGTCAGCTTTCTTTCTTGTTTTGGCTTTTAGTGATGGCAAGAGAGGTCTTAATTAGGCCTTACAACTATACACCCACTCTCCCTCTAGATTCCCGGAAAGGGCTTCTGGTTTCACCCCATCAATCCAGCAATAAGTCTGGCCTCCTGTTCCCTCCCACTCATGTGAGCTGAAAGCATTAAGGCTAGTTGCTGGGCAACAGGAAGCCTGGTTATCTGTGGCTCTTGGTGGTATGCAGCCAGCTGTGCTAAATATAGAGCTAAGTTTCTATAGACAGACATGCTTGTCCACTTGGGAATCTCCTGCCCTTCTCAAACTGGCTCCTTCAGCTAGTCCATGTACTGCATGTAAAGCAGCCTGGAGTCCCTGACAAAGGACACATTTAGAAGAGGAGGTTGAGTCATTTTTGCATTCCAAAAAGAACCCTGAATGTGGAGCTGTGGAGTTACACACATCTACATGTACCAGTACTCTAGGCCAAATATGGGGCTCACAACTTTAGGGGGAGTAGTCATACCAGTCAACCCTGCTGAGATCCAGGTACACAGCACTCACTATCCCATGTTTCAGTTTGCCCATAAAAACAGGGCTTCCCAAAGTCACCTCCTAAGCCCACAGCAACAAAGATAGCAATGATCCTAAGTGGGAGTGTGCTGTCTGGCAGTAACAGACCTTCCAGTTCTAGCACAGACAACTTCTGAGAAAAGCCTAGGTCTTGTAATTAAGTATAACCAGGAATGGCCCCCACTACTGCACCAAGAAATGATGGAGCTACAGGGCCAGCCATATGAAGATCTTTAGTGTGTACTTGGACTTTGTGGCTGCAACAGCTCTTTCAATGGGCTTCTTGAATTTTGCCTTAAGTAATTTAGTTGGACCCCTGCTGTTTCCTAAAATTTGTCTTCCTTGCCCTATTAGACAGGTCTCCTGTTTTGGTGGTAGACAGGTAATCTAAGGGTGGCTGTAGATTATGTGTTTCTGCATGGGCATGCACTCATTTTAATGTACTCAGAGCAATCATACAGCAGCTGAGGGAAACAGCTTCTTTTAAAAAAAGGAAAACTCAGAAAAGTACTAGGAGGGGAGGGAGAACCCCTGCTCCCCCCCACCCCCCAAGCCATTTTCCTGCACAAAAACAGCATGGAGGAATTATTTTGTTGATTTTGCTGCTCCACATGATGCAGCAAAACTTGCAAAATAACTCTTCTCCATGCACTCCTTTTTTTAAAAGCTGTCCTTTTAAAAACAAGAAGCCATTTCCCTCAGCTGCTGGGTGACTGTGAAGAGCAATGTCAGGCTCTGCCAGTTAGATCCCCAGTTACTTCACTGCAGACATTTCAAGAGTCCAGTTAAAGTTTCTTTATTAGAGATCCATCAGTATCAGTCCACTCAGACAACAGCATTTGCAGAAGTGATGTAAAGGGGAAAAGCAATGTTAGTTATAGGGCAAGGTTCCTGCCCTGGGATAAGGACTGTTAGAATTTAGGCATGCAGGGCCTAGAAGATTGGATGGGGTAAGGGAGGGGAAGACAAGGATGAGCTCATTTCATGTCTCAGGGAGATATGGCTCCGACCAGCACTTCAAGGACACTTTCCCATGCCAGTCGAGAAAATGAAAGTAGCCACCTGCAAGATAAGAGATTCACAGCTACACAGTTAGACAGCTACAGGGATATTTCTTTACACATTCTTAGAGGTCCAGAATATAATACAGAATATAATAGGCACACATGGCAGATAAGCAGGGCACAAATGAGTGCATGTCCATCATCTAGAACCACTCTAAAACTCAAAGTTCCTGTACTGGTTGGCTGAAACGTAACCAGTAATTTCCCTATGATAAATGGTTTCACAGGGCTTGTTGAAATCCAAGCAGTTAATGTCTGATAAATGGAAAAGAAGACATTTATTGAGGGATGGAGATATTCCTCTCTCTTTAAAAAATGTTTTGTTATGCTTATCTAATGTATGCACAGACTTCTGACAATTGCTCTAATCAGTTTTAAATGGTAATCTGAAAGTTACAGTGAAGAAACTGAAAACTTAATGCAAACCTGAAGTTTTCATTAGCTCTTGCTGAAAAGAAATAGGGAAATGCACTTATGGCTTAGTCAACATTTGCTTTAGTTATGACAATATTCAGTTCTAATGACAAATAGTATGTGATGTTCTGCCTCTGAGCTGTTGTTTTTATTTTACAGGAACAAATTTTCATTTGCACTAAGGTCCCTTTTCACTGCCAGAAATGTGGGGAGGGGGACCTCACTTGAAATAACAAACACGTCCACAGGGTCCTGCTTTTGGTCTATGAGAAAATGCATTGAGATTTAAGCAAAAGGGACAATAACATTCACAGTATGATAATATTTTACTGAGAATCCATCCTTTTAAATTTATCTTGTCACTAGCAATTTTTATAATATAAGCTTGATTTTTAATCTGCTCCCAAGTATAAATTAAGGTTAGGATGATTCAATACCTCACACAAGCAAAGTAATTTTTATTCTGTTCAGTCTCACAGTTTTTTTCTGAAGAATCATAAATACCATAACTAAGGATCTTCCACTTCCATGGGATAAATCTATTTTTGATCTACTACCTACACATGATTTCACAGAGGATTATAGAAACTAGTCATAGCCTTTTTGTGTAGAAAGCATGCAAACAGGAAGAAAGAGATTCAGTTACACACATGGTTCAGTTTACAGGCTGTCTGCACATTGCAATCCACAAAGTTCAAAATAGAGTTTGTTTGTATTTGAACAATTCACATATGACTTTGATCATGCAAAAAAAGTTGACTGTGCATGCTTCTTCCCAAATACTTTCTAGCAACTTCCCCCTTCCACTGCTGCTGCCACCTGTCCTCTCTATTATTATTATTATTACTGTTTATTAAATTTATAGTCCACCCTCCCTGTGGACGGGCTCAGGGCAGATTACAACATACAGATAAAAACACATTAATAAAATGGTACATTAAATAATGATAAAAGGTAGATTTAACAGCATATTATTTATTATTTATTAAATACATGTGTTTTTGCCAAATAAAACATTTACATTTCAAAATGAGTCACATATAGATGTGAGGTATCTCTCTCTCTCCGACCCTTGTAGCTGCCTAGCCTGCTGTTTGTTAATAGGAACATCAAGTGAACTGTTTGAATTGTGAATAATTTGGGAATATGCTTCTTGCTTCTGAAACAAATTACTTTAGTTTACATTACTTGAAGGTTTGTGCCACTGTTGGTTTTCATCTGAGTTCCACCAAACAAATATCTGGAATGTTTATATATTAGGGATGTGCAATTAAAGTTTGGTATTCCTTTAAAAATAAATTTTATCTGATTTGGTAAAATTCGGTGTTACCGAACTCAAACAGGAATATTGAATCAGATTCGGTATTCCCAAACTCAAGTTTACCCAATTAATTTGGTTTAATTTGGTAAACATCAGTAGTGGCTGGGCTGTTCCTTTGCCAAGGAATAGAAAATAAACACTGTTTTCTGCCTATTTTTACCAGATGAGAGGGGGGAGAAGGGAGGGGGGAGTGAGGCAGAGGCAGAAGGAAGAGGAAAAGAGGAAGGGAGGAGGGAGGGAGTGGCCAATCTTTGCAGGAGCTCTCCTTCTTTCGCCAATGAAATTTCCTAGAAGGAAAGTACTTTTTTAAAACTGCCATGCAAGGAGTTAAGGCAGGTTTGCCTCAGAGCTGCCTCTATTTTGTGTGCTCTGGCTGCCTGGAGAGATCTGAGTCCCTGCCTGCTGCTTGCTATGAATGCACTTTCTGTGGTCTGACCTGCTTTGAACTCTACATGAACTATGACTCGATCCTGCTGCCCAGTGAGTGGATTTCTGCTGCTGCACCTGGAGGACTTCTGCACCTATAAACCTTCTGATGCTGCCTGCTTTGAGAGTCATTGACTCACTGGGTTTATTCTGTCTTTGGGGGCAGGGGATTGGCTTTGTGTCTAGGAAGGATGGGGAGGAAGGGGGAAAAAATTCAGTTTGCATTTTAAAAGCTGGGGGATTGCTGTGTTTCAGAGGGTGCAGTTTGTTTTGGCTTTTGTGTGAGGGGTGCTTTGATTTGACTTTTAATTATTATAGTTAGTGTTCATTTTGCTGTTCTTCTGGGGAGGCAATCTCAAGGCCCTCTTTCCTGAGGCAACTGCACCACCCAGAAATGTTGTTCCCTTGCCACTGGGGTGAAAAGAGTAAGAGGAAAGTAGAGGAATGTTAGGGAAAGTAGAGTATGATACACCATGTGTCACAGAAGGAAACCCATGGAAACACCCAAAATGAAACTACATAATGCTGTTGTGTAATAGAATGTATTTAATGTGTTGTTCTAATGTTAACTTTCCTCATTGGAGAGGTGAGAGGGGGCCAATGATGAAGGCTGCTGCAGAGAGAGGATTACTTGGGTTTCTCAAGTACCTCACTATCACTTTCAGCCTGAGGCCATAAGTGTGGAATCCATCTTATACAACTGTACTTGCTTGCTATTGCCTTGTGCTTGTAGCTGGGTACTACTTGGTGTGCCTCTGACCATAGCACCCTTGCTCCATGTGTTTCTGCAGTGGGAGTCAGCTTGGACTTTCCCCCCTCGGCTGTGCCCCTGGGAAAGAACTTGTAAAAGTTCTCATCATTGGGAACAATGGAGAGTAGCTGGTCAGCCTGCTCAGGTGGTGCCATAGTTTTTTTTGAGGGGGGCTCATTTTGATTCTGTTGACTGTCTGGTGTGGAGCTTGTATTTGGGAGTGTGCCTCTGACCATAGCAGCCTTCCACCATGTGTTTCTGTAGTGGCAGTCAGCTTGGACTTTCCCCCCACAATAGGAACAAATGGAGTGGCTGGAGACTCCTTGTTTAGGGGCCCACAGACTTGGACCCCAGGGTCCAATCTTCTTGAAACTTGGGAGGTCTTTAGATGACATTTAGGAGTAGGTCTCATGAATATCTGGAGGATTTTGCTTACAAAATGCTACCTCCAGCCCCCTGGATAGCCCCCAAGATAGTTTTCCCATAAAGAATACTGGAGATTGGAGGTGGCTGGGGCACCTTTTAGGAGGGCTATAAAAAGCACCCCCTGAGGGCCAATCTCCTTGAAACTCCTAGTGTCTTTAGAGGAGTCAGGAGTAGGGCCCCTGAAAATGTGGTGAAATATGGTCAAAAATACCCCCCAGGCCACCAGAAAAAATTGAATTGAGTTTCCTATAGCAAACAGTTACCAAATTTGTTCTCTAATACTGAATCGGAGAATCAATTTGGTTCAGTATTTTTTCCAGTTGGATTTACTGATTTTTCTTTCCCCTGTGCACATTGCTAGTGTGTGCTGAAGATGAAAGTGATCACAACTTTCTGTGGTCTTGGCCAATCTCATTTTTGATAAGATGAACACTCCAGTGTATTACTTTAAAGAAGCACATTGTTGAAACTGAGAACCTAGGGGCATGAAATAAAATTGTCTCAAGATTTCCTTAGCTACAAGGCTAATCATTCTGCTGAAGGCCAATCTTCCTATTCTCTTCAAGATATTGAACAGGTAAGTATGTCAAATATGAAATATACATTTAATATCTAATACTAGAGATGCCAGCTCTGGGTTGGGAAATTCCTGATTATTTGGGGTGTGGAACCTGGAGAGGGCAGCGTTTGGAGAGGGGAAGGGCCTTAATAGGGTATAATGCCATAAAGTCCACCCTCCAAAACAGTCATTTTCTCCAGGGGACCTGATCTCTGTGGCCTGGAGAACAGTTGTTATTGTTGGAGATCTTCAGCCACAACCTTGAGGTTGGCAACCTTATCTAATACTGGTTGCTAGTAAATTGTGTTTAAGTAAATGCTTATAGATCTTCAACTAGGTCTACAGGATCAAGAACTTGAAGCTGCAACTGTTCCTGAAACTTTCTCTGTAGTCAGCAACTTTAGCCTGAAATATCCTAAGCCATATTTCAAGAGAGAGAATGCTTACAACTGTATGCAGGGAATGTGTGCAAATGCAACATCTATACCAGAGCTCAAGGATATACTCCCTGGCCCTGGAACAGATTGATATGGCACACATGAAGTTCTAAACCCTCTCTGTGTAGGCCAAGCCCCTCCCTACCCCCCCAAAGGTGCCCCAAGCGCCCTCCAATCTCCAGTATTCTCTATGAGAAAACCTTCTGGGGGGCTATCCAGGGGGCTGGGGTAGCATTTTGTAAGCAAGATCCTCCAAATATTCATGGGACCTACTCCAGAATGTCATCTAAAGACCTCCCAAGTTTCTTCTGGCAGACACGACTGCAATGAGGAAGATGGTCTTCATTCTCAGGCTTCTCGGGGAATGTCCTTGACCAGTTCAAATAGATATTTGGTCAGGGCTGATAAAACAGTGTGGTCTCCACATGGGGAGACAGAGGACTGGAGGGAGACTCTTAAGTGTTGCTCCTCTGAGAAAACACTTGACATACAGATGGTTAGATAGCTTTAGTCTTTCTGTTAGAGGCAGTTGGAGCTGCAACCTGTTTCTTAAGTGTAGCTAGTTTGAGACTGGTCATAAGTCCATTTTGGCAGAATCCTAGCATCGAATTCAACAAAGGTGTAAAATTTCCAGTGCTTTCCTCCTGCCCCTCTGAGTGAGGGCTTTCTGACTGTGAACTGTTTTCTGGATGCTAGGAGAGTGTCAGTTACCTCTGGGGAATATCCCATCTTATTTCCACATGGTTAATCAGAGCTAGGCCGATTCCAGACGGCCCTCTGCAATCCAAAACGTTGCGCGTTGTCGCGCGTTGTCGCGCGTCATCGCGTGGAAAACGCGAAATATCACGTTTTCTCGTGCGAGTTTTGCGCGACCTCGCGCGAGGTCGCGCAAAACTCACGCGAGAAAACGTGATATTTCGCGTTTTCCGCGCGATGACGCGCGACAACGCGCAACGTTTCGGATTGCAGAGGGCCATCTGGAATCGGCCCTAGTCTAGATGAGAGTGCCAAATTGGTCCCTGCTGTAACATGACTGGAGAGGTCAGTAGGATGGAGATATTGCTATCTGTTGGAGTGTGGAAAAGCATGGTCTGCGGGGCCACCATGAGGCAATCACTAGTACTTCACTTCCTGTTCCCTGATCTTTCTCAGGAGTTTGGATATTATTGGTAAGGGTGGTAATGCACAGAGGAGGCCTGATGGCCATTGCAATGTTAAGGCATCTGTCCCTTCTGCTTGTGGTTGGAAAAACCTTGTCATGTACCTTGATAGTTAATGGCTGTGTTGGGGTGCAAACAGGTCCACGAGAGGTGTTGCGAAGTGCGACGTTATCCACTGGATGAGATCTTTCTTGAGGGACTATTTCCCCTGTCGAATGGTCTACCTACTCAGTCAGTCTGCCTGGACATGGGATATGCCTTTGATGTGTTCAGTTTTGATTGAGGCTAGTTGACCTTCCTCCCAGGTAAGTACTCTTGCTGCGCCCTTGTACCACGTTGAGGACTTGGATCCCCCTTGCTTATATGCCTTGTCTATGACAATATAACAATAACAATGACGACGATGATGATGACAACGATGATAACAATAAAACAACATTAGATTTATACACCACCCTTCAGGACCACTTAACACCCACTCAGAGCGGTTTACAAAGTATGTCATTACTATCCGCATAACAATCACCCTGTGAGGTGAGGTGGGTGGTGCTGAGAGAGCTCTGGAGAGCTGTGACTGACCCAAAGTCACCCAGCTGGCTACAAGTGGATGAGTGGGGAATCAAACCCAGTTCTCCAGATAAGAGTCCTGCTGGTCTTATCTACTACACCAAACTGGGTCTCTGAGGTCTGAGGAAAGTCTGAAGTGGTCTTGCATGCAGATGACCCCAAGGTATTGCATCATTGCTGGCCATTAGTAAACTCATCAGTTTGGGCAGTGTTCTGGGAATTGATTTCACACTTTGATGATGGTCTCGGCCAGCTGTTTGGTCTTCCTGATCTTTTCTTAGGTGAGAGATAGATAAAGTCCTTTTGGTGACTATGATCGTACCCAAGTGTTCCACCACATAGGAACTGAATGGTGAATTGAGTGTTGTGGTGAGATTTTCTCTTGAGCTTGAACTGATCAGGTGATCATCTAGGTACAAGTGAAAATAAATACTTTTCTCTCTGAGACATATGATGTTGATCAGGAGCTTTGTGAACATTCTTGGTGCAGTGGACAGGCCAACAAGGACCGCTCAGAACAGCTGATTGATTTTTACTCATGCAAAATCTTAAGTATTGTTGATGGGCTGCCAGAATTGGTAAATGGAGATACATCTCCATGAGATCTGTAGATGTCATGTATTCTTCTGGTTGAATGGCCTCTGTGACTGAGCACAGTCTCCATCTGAAAGTGATGTAATTAGATAAACGTGTTCAAAAACTTGAGGTGTAAATAACACCCTCCAGTCCTCATTCTTTTTGGGGGACTGTGAAGTAGATTTAGACACCCATGTCCTCTTTTGTTGTGGGGAACATGCTCCACTGCTTGAATGCCCAGAAAGTGTTGGATTGCCTTTTGGGCTATGATTTTGTGTAGAGGAGAGATGATGAAAATGTTCTGGTGGGTAGCTTTTGCATTGTATGGAATAGCCTTGTGAGACTATTTCTAAGGTCCAGGTGTCCGTTCGTGTGTTGACCCAGGCTTGATGGTAAAGAAGTAGTTGTCCTTAGAGATCTTGGTATCAAGGTCAGTTCTCTCTCCGTTTGTGGAGAACTGTCTGTTTGATCTTGGGAGAAAGAACTACCCTTATTAAAGGGCTATCTAGAGTAACCTCAGGATAGTCACTTGGAATCCTGTCTGGCCCTTAGTAGAGTGTGTTGCAAATGAAATGACTGAGGATTATCTCTCAGATGATGAGAGATGGCCAGTCAGTGCCCCCCCCCTTTAATGTTGCCTCACATTCATTCTGGGTGTGGAGGAAGGAGAGGAGGAAGTAAATGTCACACCACTATTAATAGAGGTTTTAGCCCAGCAGAGATTATATATTTCCTCCCTCATGGTTAGTCTTAGTAAGTTAAAAGATTCAATAGACACAGGCAGGTTTGTGTCCTTTGTACATTACCCATACAATGGGGAGGATCATGTTATAAAGGCAGGGCTAGATCTGAAGGGAAATAGCCTGGTGTGGCATCTCCAGCAAAGAGATTGGCATGGGCGTATTCACTGTCGCGCTGGACCTGAGGAGATTCCTGGCGTCTTTTCCTGCCAAAAGCATGAGCTGAGGTTAAACACTGATCCAGCTGCAGAGCAGGAGCACCCAGTTGCTTCCAGTTCCCACTCAGTGGGATGGGCCGTTTGAAGCTCTTCTGCGGCCCTAAGACTGACTTGTAGCTGGGAGATAGCACAAGCCATGAAAGCATGTTGGTCTCAACTTGTTGCCAGGAGCATGTACAATCCATGGAGGCATGTTGGCACCAGATCCATCAATCCCTGCTGCATTTGATGCAACTGCTGGGTAGCATTCCTCTCCATCATCTAGGAAGCTGTCCTTGGAATTCCTGGCATCCATCAGCTGCTCCAAATGGCTGCCATGATCATCTCATTTGGCCAGGGAGAGTTTTAAGAGACAGGAGAGGACAGCAAGAAGATACGGAGGAAAGATGAAGGTTTAAGTCAACAGAGTCAGAAATACAAAAGGAAGAAATTAGAGGAAGCAAAAAACAAAGGTTGGGGAAAAAATCAAAATGAATATTTAAGACTGAAGAGAAAAGCTGTCATAGCAGTTAGAATGTAGCAGAGCAAGCCTGCTTCTAGACTGCTCTCCCTGGAGGCAGGCAGAGAACTGAAGAGACGGTGTCCCACACGCCAAACAGGAAGAGGAAGAAAAATTTGTTCCTGCCTCCCTGATTGGATGGTGGGAATCACTCTTTCCAAACTCAAGATGTCCGCCTCAGAGGGAGAAGGGCCAGAAACACCATGGCATCATCAGCTCTACACAGGAGGGGGCAAGAGATGGGCTGTGTAAAGTGCTAATTTCCATCATCAACAGAGCTCTCTATGCTGGCAGTCTTTGCATGTAGCTAACAGATTTGGCAAACCTTGGGTGAATGAAAAGTGTGAATAAGATTATTTTAGGGTCTGATCGATCTTGGGGTATGAGGTCAAGGGGCCACAGGTACAGTTTACTGTAGAGATGGACATGAACTGAAATACGAACCAAAATTAAGTACGAACCAGGCCGATTTGTGGTTCGTGAACCACGGTTCGTCAGATCCCATTGCTGATGAACAACGACGAACTTTTAGGCTGGTTCGTTTGGTTCATTTTTTGGTTCGTCACTGCAGACAGCCCAGTGCCACTCAATCACTTTCATAGGCAACAGGAGATGGACTTCCTGCAGACTTTCTGCTGACCTGGAAGTGAACTTCTGCTGGCCCGGAAGTAACTTTCTGCTGACCCAGAAGTGATGGTTTTCTGACCTGGATATGACGTTTTCACGAACCAAACAAATCAGTTCATGAACCAGGGGTAGGTTCGTGAAAGTTCGTGGTTCGTGAAATTTGATGGTTTGGTTTTTTCTGGTTCATGCCCATCTCTAGTTTAGTGCCTGACAAATATGTGCATCTGAACGCATAAAATTAATCTTCCTTAGATACAATAATGTATTAATTTGGTATTCTAGCATTCCAGGAGAAGATACAAATGGTCTTTATTTTAAAAAGCCATAATTATAATAGTGATGAGTGATTAAGTGGTTTGTTATTGATAGGTTTAGGAATAAGAAATAGATATCAAAAAGATCTGCATATATGTAGTTTTTTAAAGGACACAAAGCATTTCATATAGACATATCTCAGGGGAAGAGCTACATTATACTGACAATGATTCAGCATGACAGAAATTGGCTGTGGAGTTAAGCTGCTCTATCTATATTTAAAGAAAACCATTTTAAAATCAAATTGCTCTTGTTAAATAATACAAAGGAG
This sequence comes from Eublepharis macularius, assembly GCF_028583425.1. Classification (NCBI taxonomy): domain Eukaryota; kingdom Metazoa; phylum Chordata; class Lepidosauria; order Squamata; family Eublepharidae; genus Eublepharis; species Eublepharis macularius. The sequence continues at coordinate 77,800,404 of NC_072792.1, read as the reverse complement.
GGAGCAGTAACAAAAAGAGGGGCATACAGATATCTCACCAGTTTTATAATCAGAGCAAAGCAAATGTTTTGAGGAGTTAACATATTTGATACATTTAAGTGTTTTAATTTGTTCCCCATCAAAAATCTCTATCAGCAGATATGTTAAACTGACCTGCAATGAGAAGATATTCATTATGTATATGAAAGTAACTAAGGAGGTCTGGAATTATTCATGAAAAATGCAAATCTTATATGTCAGTACTTCCCTTTTCCTGAAATTCTTCTTCTGAGACAGAATAAAAGTATATGCTCCTACAAGAATTACATCCCAATACAGCAAATATCTCCTGACATGGAAGTTCTGCTGCATGGACACCTTTATTACGTATAATGGCTTCCATATTCATTTCAACAGAAGAAACAAAGATCCACCTTTATATTTCTGCATAGTGCAAGTTTCCCCCATAGCAAAGAAATGTAGTAGCATGCATGAGCAAAACCTATGAGCGCTCACCTTTCTCTGGATTGTACTCTTTTGTTTATGGGATTCTATAATTTCAATGCTTTGCTAATAATATTAGCAGAAGTGATGCTGCAATCCTTGCAAACATCATGCTTGGAAATTTAGCTTAACCTGCTCCTAATGCCCATTTTTCTTTTGACTTGGTTCCCTATACTGTCAAATTATTGATATGGTTACAATTTAAAATTAACTGTATGTCAAGATTATACACCACTTTTGCATTTGCACAGTTTTAAATATTCATCATCACACTAGGCAGCCGGTCAATGCTGTTGGCACTTGCTCAGAATTTATAGAATTACTTGCATTATCAGAGGCAGGGCATGTATCACTTATACAAGCTATATTTCAAGTTTATACACTGACACGTGGGGGACCCACAAAGATTGTGGGGGGCTTCTCATTTTCTTCTTCCTCACTATTTCCATGAAAGCCCCCATAGCCTCTAACTTTTCCTGCTTCTTTTTCTCCTTCTCATCCACTAGCCAACCTACCTTCATCTCCCCTCCTTCAGTTTTCAGTTTTCACTCCTTTCCCCCACCTTCACCCCCAGGGCAGGCCTCTCCCTTGAAAAAGTCGAGCCAACATGCACAGTGCTAGCTGCCAGGTCAAGCCCAGTTGTGTGTTGAGAAACTTGCATGGACTTGTGAGGGGCACCTCAGTTTTCCCTGCATCATTGTCTCCACACTATTTTCTCTTTCCCTCCTCCTGGCAGTCCCATATCCTCACCTTTCCCTGCTTCTTTTTCTGTTTCCCACCCACTTCACTAACCAACCTTTTATCTGCCTGCTCTTAACAGCACGTGACTCTAATCTGGAGAGCCAGGTTTGATTCCCCACTCCTCCACTTGAAGCCAGCTGGGTGACCTTGGGTTAGTCATGGCTCTCTGGAGCTCTCTCAGCCCCACCCACCTCACAGGGTGTTTTGTTGTGGGGATAATAATGGCATACTTTGTAAACCGCTCTGAGTGGGCATGAAGTTGTCCTGAAGGGCGGTATGTAAATCAAATGTTATTACTATTATTATTAAGCGATATTTACTGACTGCATTTATACCCTGCCTTTCTCCATAAAGGGGACCCAAAGCAATGTACATCATTCTCCTCTCCTCCATTTTATACTCATCCTTCCTGTGCCCTCAGCAGTCTGCCCTCCCATCTTCACCTTTCCTCTCCCCCTACCCCCGGCAGCCTCTGCCATATGGCCCAATTGTATGGTTCCAGCTGAGCTTGTCCCAGTTGCTTGGTAAGGAACCTGCAAGGTGACCCAGGTTTGATTCTTCACTCCTCCACTTGAAGACAGCTGGGTGACCTTGGGTTAGTCACAGCTTCTAGCTCTCTCAGCCACACCCACCTCACAGGGTGTTTTGTTGTGGGGATAATAATAACATACTTTGTAAACTGCTCTGAGTGGGTGTTAAGTCATCCTGAAGGGTGGTATATAAATTGAATGTTGTTGTTGTTATAAGGACATGAGGGGAGGATAATTCATTTTTCCATGTATCTTCTCTACTACACTATTTCCTCTTTCTTTCCTCCTGGTAGCCTCCTACATCCTTTTCCTACGTCTTTCTGTCCTTCAAACCCACTAAACAACTTACCTTTTATCTACCTCACATCTTCATTTATATTCATTAATTTTCTTCATTTATATACTGCCTTTCTCCACAAAGGGGACCCAAAGCAGCTTACATAAATCTCCTTGCCTTCATACTATTCTCACAACAACACTGAGAGACAGGTTAGGCTGAGAATGAGTGACTGGATCAAAGTCTCCTTTTAAGCTTCCACCACAGAATGGTGGTTCAAACCTGTGTCTCCCATATCATACTCTGAAACTCTAACCACTACACTATACTTGGGGGGGGGGGTTACTGTTGAACAGTAGCAAGCAGCCAGGTCTGGGTAAATCACAGCAACAAATTGCCTAGTGGTTACTACTCGGTCTGGCCCTAGTGGGTCCTCCCTCAAAAGCCAAGACAGCCACAGAAAGGACCCTGCTCCTTCCCCCTGCCTTTTACTGACAGAAACCAAACCAATAATACCTGTTATGGTTGCCTAGCAACAGTCATTGAGGGCATCTTGTTAAAGCTACAGGTGCTCCTTTTAGCATCTTGGGTTTTTTGTTTTGTTTTGTTCCCTTTTACACATACAGTAACATGAAACACTGAAGGAGTAGTTTAAGTATAGTACCTGAAAAACAAGATTTTAGTAGGTTCTAGTCTAGAATACTCCTATAGCATTTATGAAAGTGCTGAGAAATAAGGGTTTGTGATGGAAAGGGTAACAGACTTATGATTGTACCTCTGCAATAATATTGTGGCTTTATCACTTACTCTCATTCCCTTTTTAATAAGCTCTCTTGGCTCCCTTGTCTTTTTATGTTCACTCAATAGCAATTAAACAAAAATGCAAATGTCATCCCCAATTTTATAACACAGACTCATATGAAAGTGCATTAAAGTCAGCAAGTAATATATTTGTTAAATGATCTATATACTTCTGTTATACTTTGAATAAATTTTATGTGACATCAGCGTGTCTGCATTGAAAATATGCATGTGTTTGCATGCTAAATGCACAAGGAATTATTATCTATTATAATTCCATCACAAGTGCTGAAGAAGCAATAACATTTGAAAGACATTCCTGGTTTAATATGAGAGGAAAAATGAACACTGTTTGAATTTTGAATGATTGTTTTAAATGATTGCCTGACTGAGAGGGGAGACACTATTTGCAAATACTAAGCTAACTGGACACTGTTAAATATAACAAAGTGTGTTTACTTCCTCTTATGACTATTTGTATTCTTATTTAAAGGTGACCAAGGCCTTTACCTTATACATATGGGTTTGCATCTATGAAGTGCATGCCAAGTAGTGCTTTTGATTTTTTTTATTAAAAAGCAGCCATGTATTTTGAAAGACAAACAGAAATTGAGACTCTTCAGAATGTTAATGGATGTTTGTCAAAGGGAAGAGGAAGTAAGAATTTTAAAATATCAAATATACAATACTGAAAAAATTTCATTGGGGTCTAATGCACACACATGTTCTGGAATATGCAAAAGAACAAATACATTCTGATGTGTGTGAGGGACTAAGCAGATGTCGTTTCTTCATTTGTTCAAATTCATTCAAAACTTATATGCCACCTTTACACCCAAATACAGTCCCCAAGGCATCAGATACATATGTATATTTAAAGGTAGCTGAATAGTAGGGATGTGCATTACAAAATAACCAAACCAAAACTGTACTGGAATTTTTTTCATGAATAATTCCAGATGTACTTCCCTGCATAGGAAGCCTTCCTCACTTTGTGAAAGAAAAGAAACAACAGACAACAACAAGGAAGGATGGCAAACACATAGTTTTCAGGGGGGGAAACATCACCAGTCAAACACTTAAGAATAGGAAAATATAATGAATACTGACAAGTTTTTTTTTTATGTTGCTGGCTGCTGGAGCTCTCCTGCTAGGCTGCTTATTGACTACCATTCTCCCCTATAGGAATCAGTAGAGAAAAGTGTGCCTTTGACAAGAGGCACCTACTTCAGGAATCTGTAAAATTAAACCTCTTTGTTCAATCTGCTTGAAACTCAGGGGCTCTTTAGATTAGAGGAGGGGGATTGTGCAGGCAGAAGTCCAGGCCTTCCTATAGGTAGACAAGCTGCTTTGCAGTCTAGAAAAGACAGAGCCAGAGGTTAAAACTTCACCTCCAAAAGGTAAAGGCACACACATTCCCCAAATGGGGTAAAATAAAACATATCACTGATGAGAAAGGATTGTTTTTCTTTATGAGAAAAAAAACATTGATGTAGGATCATTTTACAAAACATAGTCTTTCTTTGCCTCAATGCAAATTACATGCCCCCAGCTATTATTTGCCTTGGAAGGGGAAAAAGATAAGCAATCTCCTACAAAGAAAGCAGGACATGTTCTATTTCTAAACAAAACCATAACACACCAGTGAGGGAAACTAAATTCAGTTTTACATGTTGCAGGCCTTGAAACTTTAGAATTTGACCGAGAGAGTCTTTCTCTGAGCTGTCAGTCTTTGAGATCTGCTGGCACAACCTCATCCATACCACAGCACATCACTTAAGAGAGCCAACAGGGAAAACACCTTCTGCCTAAAAAGATCCAATAAGAATGCTGGAAACAGATGACTAAAATATTCAATAAAATAAAGGCATAAAGCTACTGCCTCCAGAATGAGCTTTCAGTCTGAACATTGAATTAAGTCTACCAGTTCTAATGGCCCTTGCTTCTGTCTATTTGACCTCGCCAATGCCCAATCCTTACACTTCTGTCATACCCTATAAATTCATTGTCTACTTTTGATCCTCTGCCTACCTATTTTAGTTTGACTGTGGACTCTTCCATCCCACTTGGCCAGCTAACACCTCTGCACCTTACAGCTCCAAATGATTCTCCAAAACCAGCTTGGTTAAGAGGATTAAAATATCAAAATCATCTCTGTACAATACCATTGTGTGTCAGGATTTATTAATTATCTGTTTTATTAATTCAAAAACTATGTATGCTGCAACCATTCTCAGCCCAAAGACTTCCAGTATCCTTTACATAAACAATAAAACAGCCAACAGTGATGAACAGTCATCACTGAAACAATTAATAGCTAGCAACAAAAACCAAATTCAATTCTAGCATCATCAATCAGCAGAGATTTGCAAACAATGGTAATAAATATCCATATGCAGAATGTTGGACTTGTGATTCAAGGTGTCAAAGCTGAAGTCTCACCTTACTTATTGGATTTGGGCTAAGTAATTGAGTTTCATTTGTATATTGCAAACAGATGTAACCTATCTCATGTGGTTGTAGCTAGGAAGTCCCTTCATATTTATAGTGGTATATGGATTGTTAATAACAGAAGTATTAAATATGGCTAGCTGAGGAATAAATTTTTTCCATAGTTCAGAGTTTCACTCTAAAAGTCACTGCAATATCTAGGGCAAAACCATAGTTTTTGGCTATTCCTAGAGTGATATGATCTCATGCCACATGTGACAATAATGATTTTTTAAAATTTTCTCCCACCACCCAAAGGAACAGCAGTGGGAAGCATATTGCTGGTAGGAGATTTCCTGATATATCTATCCTAATGTGAGCAATTAGTTTAAACAACTTATATATATATATATTTTAGTATATGTTTCAGAATTCAGGCCCTTTATGAAAGAAAAAAAAACATGATTCAATGTATTGCCTGGAGACACAGGACCTGCCCCACACCCAGACTTACTGCTGCTTATGTTGGGGGCCTCCACTGGGATGATGGAGCCAGAGCTGCAGTAGGCAATGGTGCAGGAGCTCAGGCAGGTGGCAGTGGCAGTGTGTGCAGCTGATAGGCGCAGCCCCAGAGGCCCTGGCAATGCCACCAAAGTAAGGCTGAGGCTTGGGAAGGAGGCTGGGGAACCAGCTGGCGAGCAGAGCCCCAGGTGTCGTGGCCAGGCCACAGCTCCCTGGAAAACTTCTCTACCATCACTGGAGGTGGGAACAGTGGAGCAGCTGGTGAGCAGGGCCCCAAGCGCTGCTGTCACACCACAGCTGCTTCAGGCACTTCCCCACTTCTGGTGGAGCAGGTGGCCACCCTTCTTGACAGCCAAGGATGCAGCCTGGTCACAGGTATGCTGAGGGAGACACAAGTGCGGTGACCAGGTTATGCCAGCTGGAGGGGGTTGGCTAGTCCCACCCTGCAGGGCTGCCCTAAAGGACCAAAAGAAGTGGCAGGGGCAGGGGAAGACCCTGGAAGCTCCAGATGGGCCCCCATATTGAATTATGAAAGTAGATTCTAAAACATGGCCAACTTTCAAAATTATAGGTTTTCATTCTTTAGCTATTCTTTAGCTAACAAATCATTTATAGCTCTTTCATTGTTAATATTCAGGTTATATCAAATTTTAAATGGAAATATGGGATATCTAAATGCATAAGAATTATTAATATACCACAACCTTTTAAGGAGACCATGGCCAACCATACTATCAGCTGCTTTATGTCTAAGTCTTGCACTGTTATAAATATAAAACAGGTTCCTGTGTTCCTGTTTTCCATTACGCAAAGAATTCCAATTGACCTGTCCACCAGAATACCCAACTAGAGACTACATTGAACAAGATTCCTTGATGGGCCAGAGTTTTAAATTGCACACACATGCATAAACACCAAAAAGAAAACAGCAGAACTCAGATGCCTTGATATAAATTTCAAACACTTAAAATGTAAATTTTAAAGGCATTTATAAATATAACAAATACAGGGAATGTTTTATTATGAATCATGTATATTAGTCGTGTTTCTAAGCCACTTAAACTGATATAAATATAAAATCACAACAAAGTCATACACATGGCATTACTGCATTGGTACTGTTCCCAAATTGCTTCAGGACATCCCTGCTTCCACATATTCTCTTTAGCCATTAGTTTTTGCCTCACATTTATCCTTTCTTTTCTGGGTCATTAGGGACCGCTTGTATCCTCATCTTTTTCTAACAACTGATTTTGAGTTTACTCCCATGTGTGATGTTTCCAGTGCTTTTGTTGATTCCTTCCACTTCCTGCCCACTTTCCACTGACTGAACTGGAACAACCCCATACTATGCTTTCTTTTCCCATGTTTCAATAGTAAAGAATTTTATCCCTTGTGCAGACAAATTTGCAAGTAATGATTTTTTTAAAGACTTGCTTGAAAGCAAAATATCTCTATAAGAAGGCACAGAAGTAAATCATTACTCTTCTTATGTGCTTGTGGCAATTGGTATCTTTTTCTTTCTGTACCTTGAAAAAAAATATATATTTGCCATGACTATTTATTTATTTATTTCAATTTATAGTCCTCCCTCCCCGCAAGCAGGCTCTGGGTGGATTACAACAATACCAAACATTACATAAAACATAATATAAATTACAGAATAAAAACACATTAAAACAACAATTCATATAAATCCATATATTGTCTTCCTTGCACTTACAGGTTTCCTTCAATAGAAACCAAAACAAAAGCAGGCGATATATATGAGAAGGCACAGAAGTGCTCATTGCTGTTTCAGGCCATCCAGCCTTTGCTCTTTCCCTTTGTGCTTGAGTCTCTTCATATGTGCCAACCACCCCCTTTCCCCACATGGAATAAAGAATTTTTTCCCTTCTGTAGGCAAATCTTTGAATTTTATTTTTAAATGCTCCCTGATAGTGATATATATATCTATAAGATGTGCCTGTGCCTTGATATACAGCTCCCCCCTCCTTACTATGTTTCTTTTTAATGTCAAGTTTATATTTTATAGATTTGGAGCCGGGTTTGTTATTACTTTCAATTCTGGTGGGGGCTGTAGCAGGACAGCCCACTGGCCTACTTCATTGTTCTTTGTCTGCTAGAGACATTTACATGACTAAACATTACATGCCCACTAGGGGTGTGTGATCTGGGATTTGTGATCTGGCTAAATAGATAGATATATGCTGATACGGCATAATATGGCTACGCTCAATCACATTGGAGAATCCCAGATCAGATCCAGGGAGTCAAACTCATCTGGGCTGGATTATTTGGTATCCACAGCAGAGGCAGAGCGGCAGCAAGCAAGAGGGAAGAGACAAAAGTGAATGTAAAGCAGTGTAAAGTGGAGGCAAACTCCGTACCGTGGCAGAGCAGCATAAGGCTGCCAGGGGGTAGGAGGCAGCAGGCAGAGTGGATTCCCATACCATCTCACCCCTCCACCCCTGCCAGAGCTGCAAAAGAGCCCTTCAAGCCATCACCAGCCCTTGTAAAACTTCATGGTTCCAGTGAGCCTCACCCCTCCCCTTGCTCCACTTTGGGATTCTCTTATTTTACTTTGGGATTCCCTGGTTTGACATTGGGATTTGGGACATTGGGCTGGACATTCATTCCCCTCTTTCACTTTGGTTCTGTTGGGCTTTGTTGGTTCAGCTTTCATGAGAGTGAGACTTGCATTTGAGACTGGCTTTTGGCCAGCAGCTGCCTTTAGTTAAGGTTTCTCTTTGCCTGGAAAGTCTTGGAAATGTTTCCTCCATTGGAAAAAAAAATGTCAAGTGGCTGGGGACAGCTTATTCAGAAGCCCAAAGAATTGGATCATAGGGTCCAATCTTCCTGAAACTTGAAGGGAGGTCTTTAGTGGACAGGAAGGAGTAGGTTCCCTGAAAATTTGATGGAGTTTGCTTGAAAAATGACACCCCTTTCCTTCCCAGATAGTTTTCCCCATAAAGAATAATGGCCAGATAAATTCAGGATACACTAATTAGATTAGAGAATCAGACCTGGATTTCAGGGATACCATTTTTTTTTTGTATCCTTGAAACCTGGATCCATGGTCACACTCCTAGTAACCACTACTTGAAAGCAATTGAGAAGATAGGTGAGCAATTGATTCTTCTCTGTTTGCCTGCCATTTTTCAACAGAAAATATTTTTAAACCAGCTTGCAGCCCCAACACCCAAATATGGGGTTGAACCTTAGAGTGGAAGGTGTTCCTCCACAGGAACTATATGGCAATTCTCACACAGGCATAGCAAGAACGTGGGCAAGGCCTAGCCCCTCTAATAGTGGCAGGTCCTTATATTGATACAGCACATGCACATTAAAAAAAAAGAAATGAAAAAGGGAGTGGTTTTGTGCCACAACTGGTAAAGACAGCATCCTCACTCAGAAAACCCAATCAAATTGCACATCTGTAAGAAAATAAACCAATGTGGTGGGTGGAAAACTATAGAGGGAGGAAGACTATGAAAACTCAGCTAAGCAATAGTGCTGCTAAAACAGAACAAACACTAGTGAGGAAAAACCCTAGATTAAAAACAAAAACAAAAACAGAAAAGCTCTACATATACAATCATTGCAGCCATCCAACAATATCACAGAAGACAAAGGAAGATCTTTGTTCCATTTACCATTTGATTTAAATTTAAGGTTAAAAATTGAAACTAGCTGTCCACCACATGACATTAAACAGAATAGTTCGACCACATTCCATAAGACAGTAAACTTACTGCTATCTTTGAAATATATGAGCCACAATCCGTCAGAGAGGTGTATTTAAGCCCATTGATTTAAATAGATTAAAGAATGCTTACCTCTGTGTTGGATTGTAGCAGTGATGACATTGTAAGAGATTCAAACAAAATAGACATCTTGGAAATTACTACACAGAAACACTTATGTGAAGTCATATACACCAGTTTGGTATAGTGATTAAGAGCGCAAGACTCTAATCTGGAGAACCGGGTTTGATTTCCCACTCCTCCACTTGAAGTCAGCTGGGTGACCTTGGGTGTCTCAGCCCCACCCACCTCACAGGGTGTTTGTTGTGGGGATAATAATAGCATACTTTGTAAACCGCTCTGATTGGGCATTAAGTTGTCCTGAAGGGTGGTATATAAATCAATGTTACTATTATAATTATTATATATTATGTATAAATGAGATGATATAGGATACAATAATGGCTCTGAGAATAAAACACGCATTTTAACATCTGCACAAATGTATAATTAAAACTATACATAGCACCATTGAAATGTATGGAACAAGAATAATTTTTTTGTTTTTGTTTTCATGCCCATTCTTATTGTATCCACACACACACACTCCACCCATATTTTGTTTTTGTTCTCATGGATTCCCCAACTCCAGGTATCACCTTTCCAGTGAGGACAGGGGTCTTCTGGAATGAATGGAACAAAGGGAAATTTTGTGTGTTATGATGGCAGTTAGTTGGACACAAACCACTGAAGCTTATCTGTCTTACATTGTTCATTCACACCAGTGCAGAGATTCATAATCAGCTTTGGTTTCCACCATCCTGGCTAATTTGGTCACATTGGCAAACTTGGCTTTCTTGACTCATCCTCTATTACAGATCTTTTATAAACAAATCCAAACAATGATCCTAATTAGACACATTTGAACACTCACACTACCTCAGCTCATGGTCTGCTTGTTCAGCAAGCTGTTTGGATGTGTCTAGTTTGTACAATTACAGTTTTGCACACTTAGATGGCAGCTGCTCAACCATCACACCTCTGCTGCTACAATATTAGCACTCTGTAAAAGAAAAAGTAATTGATCTGAGAATCAACTTTCTCAGGGTCAGAAATGACTGCTTGGTGGAGGGGAAAAAGAGAAAGATCCAGATCTATTAGCAGAAGACTCACAGATTTGACTTAATGATTATCTTCATCCACGTGCTTGTTAACATTCTCAAAGAATTCAGGTTGGTGAGGTAGGACTTTCTTTTGAAGAATCAGGATTGCATTTTTGGGCTTTATCTACAATAACAAGCCATTGCCAAATCCAGAAACAGGTGATACACTTGCAAAAGTGATTTACCTCCTAAATCACAATTTTTAAGAGGATATATTTTTGCTATGTTGAAACCAAATCATTTGAAAGGGGCTAGCTCGCACTTCAGTACTATGACATATTTTATGAGAAACTTTGACCATAAAAAAGAAATATTTTCAACAGTGTTGCAAGTATTGCGGTCACAAACTAACAGTGAAACCAGGGGGGAAATGCCATGAAATATGGATGGATATTAAAAGATCCTTTTAAAATGTTTCCCATGCTATCTGATTACTGGGTCACAGGTATTAATTGAATTGGCTACCTTACTTAAATTCTTCAGACTTACGTAACATGACTTGGATATAGACCAGACTACCATTAAATATGTTCCATGTGAATTATTCAGAATTTCACAATACCTATTTATGTTTATCTTTCTATAAAACATTTGTTTTATGTACACTAGCAGTAACCATGGTTAATCTTAGCCATGGTTTACTTGTAAATTAACATTTGAAAACAGTTTTCAAACCATGGTTGAAAGAAAATTTGAAGAGTGTACACTTGTTATACAACTGTGTATAGTCTACACACGGGGGAGGGGGTTGCATCTTGCTCTTCCATATGTATGTAGCCTGTACACAGTTAATTACATACACACATATATATACCATACAGTGCTTTCCTTAGCAATAGAGAGGGCTCGCCTGACTCACCAGCAGGCCACATTGCAGCTGGGAGACAAGGAGAAGTGGAGGGCTGACTGCCTTAGCAGTTTGGTGGCAGACATTATAGGAAGCAAGGCAGGGAGGTCTCCCAGACCTCCATGCTCTGCCAAGCACCCTATCAGGGTGCATGGTGTTGGGGGTGTCAAGGCTAGAGGTGGGCACGAGCAGCAATACAAACCAAAAAAAAAGCCACAAACAGCCCAATCAGCTGTGAGCAAGCTGTTCGTGAGGCCCTGTTCCCAATGAACATGTGTTCGTTCCAAGCCCTGTTCGTGGTGTCCATCAGCCATTTGTCAAGCCAGACAGACTGGTGCCTTTCAATCAATTCCCTTGGCAACAGTAGGCATGGACTTTCTGAGCTCTGTCTGAACTCCTGTTGCCCTGGAAACCCCAATCTAAGCCCAGGGGCACCCCCAACTCAGCCGCTTGTCAGGGAAAACTCAGACAAGGGCTGATTGCAGCCTGCTGGGGTTTAAATTTCCCTCTCCCTGCTGCTCTGCAGTGCAGGAAGAGGGACATTTAAATCCCCCACTCAGCTGCTTGTCAGGGAAACCCCTGACAAGCAGCTGATTGCAGCCTGCTGGGGTTTAAATTTCCCTCTCCCTGCTGCTGCGCAGCACAGGAAGAGGGACATTTAAATCCCCCACTCAGCTGCTTGTCAGGGAAACCCCTGACAAGTGGCTGAGTGCAGCCTGCCAGGGTGGAATGCCCTTCTCCCTGCTGCTACACAGGGGAAACCCCTGACAAGCAGCTGAGTGCAGCCTGCCGTGGTTTAAATTTCCCTCTCCCTGCTGCTGCGCAGCACAGGAAGAGGGACATTTAAATCTCCCACTCAGTTGCTTGTCAGGGAAACCCCTGACAAGTGGCTGAATGCAGCCTACCAGGGTAAAATGCCTTCCTCTCTGCTGCTACACAGCAGGGTAAAATGCCCTGCTCCCTGCTGCCCCCTCTCTCTAGCCAGCTGGAAGGAGGGAGACTTTGAAGGGAAGAAGGTTCCCCATGCCGTTTGCAAATGGCATGGGGAACCTTCTTCCCTTCAGAGTCTCCTCTCCCTCCCTCTAGCCATCTGGAAGGAGGGAGGCTTTGAAGGGAAGGAGGTTCCCCATGCAGTTTGCAAAAGTCATGAGGAACCTTCTTCCCTTCAGATTCTCCCCCCTCCCTCTAGCCATCTGTAAGGAGGGAGACTTTAAGGGAAGCAGGATCCCCACACCGTTTGCAAATGGCATGGGGAACTTTCTTCCCTTCCAAGTCTCCCCCCACCCCCTCCAATCGGCTGGAATGAGGGAGACTTTGAAGGGAAGGAGGTTCCCCACACCATTTGCAAACGGCATGGGAACCTTCTTCCCTTCCAAGTCTCCCCCCTCCCTCCCATGAACAGCCAACCACAAACATGTTCGTGAACAGGGTCATGTTCGTGGTTGTTCATGATTCCCTGTTCATGGATGGGAACGAACAATGAACATCATGTTCATTTTTTTCCTGTTGCTGCCCACCTCTAGTCACGTCCCTCTGTATTCACAAGTAGCCTGAGCGTGAGGTCAGAAGCTCTTAAAACTAGGGAGTGTATTCTCACTATCCAGGGTAATGGTCACTATCACTAGTGTCTCTGGTTAACTCTCAGCATGCGACCAAGAGACAAATCTCAAGCCCTACCACTGTTAAACAAGAAGTCAGCCTTGAGTTCCACAAAAGAATTACTTGGGTAGCTATGGGAAATAGGCCAAGGTACTGAGGTTGAAGCACTCAGGGCCAAGCTACACATGACAAATGACACTTGAATGGCAAGTGTATTTCTCCCTGTTCACTTGCCCTCCACTCAATCCTCTTGCCGTTCAAGTGTCATTCGTCATGTGTAGCTTGGCCCTTAGACTCCAAAAGAACACCATTCAGTAAGGTTTATTATGAAAAGTGGAAAAGATTACAAACATACAAGTGTGCAAACAGGAAAGGAAAATAACAGTCCTAGGAAAGGAAGATAACTGTCCTAAAGTACTAGACAGACTTTGGTCCTCTGACACATCTGTTACCTTGTCAGGTTAAAAAGCACAAAGTACAAACAGAACTCCAAAGCCCAAAGTCCAAAAGTAAAGTCCTGGCCCGACACCTGTTTTGGTAGTCAAATCCAGAGCACAACTGAACATGTATTGACATCATTTTGTAGCAACAGGCTTCATTTTGCACCTGCGTGTTTTGGTTCCACCTCTGAAAACTGCCAGTCATGCTGATTGCACTTTTTCAGAGACAGACTTCTATGCTTAACCAGACCTAGAAATTTGAATCAAAAGTTTGGAAAGCCAAGAAACAGACCAGGCAAGGTTTGTTCCTTGACAGTGGGGAGACACAGCCTGACTGCTGGGCTTGAGATTAGCACATGGTTGCCAGCTTTGGCTAGGGTATGCTTCCCACAATTTTCTGGGCAGGTTTCAAGGCACTGGGGTGGATTTTCACCCATTTCAGAGTACTCTAAAGGAATCTGAATGAATCCAAAATTTATGTTCTCAGCTCAGGAGCTGTTGGAAAGTTTCACCTTAGGTAGAAGGGAATCACTATGGCTGAGCCTGGGTCATGCACTACACCACCTGCCATACTATGATGTCCTGCAGGTGGGCCAGGAGGAATACCATTGAATGGCAGGCAGGTCATTCAATGCTGTGGATTCATGACCTACGCTGCACCAATGGTCCAATGGCTGTAATCAATAAAGTTGTGGCCAATTTTCTCCCAAAATACATGTCTAAGTATCTTATTTGCCTGGAACACTAGCTTCACACATGCCAATACAGTTGCAACATTTGTTCGCATTGGGGCAGATACTGTGTTACACCATGGTTAAGTTTGACCAAAAAAAAGGTGAGGGATTTTAGCATGGAGAGGTGAAAAAAGAGCACCAGTCAATGGCTGCATCCACACACATTAGTTATTTCACTATCACTTCATTGTAGTAATAATTCTCAATAGAACTGACTTTCCCACAGAACAAAAGCCAATTGCTATAGTACAATATCCAATGATTTGTGGATGTAGTCAAAGACTGGCTCCTAGTTTGCAAACCATGGTTTGCAGAAGTCAGTGTTCTGTCTACAGAAGGCATGAAAAACTATGTTGGGATGGAGCTCCACTATTTCAAATATATGAGAGAAAAAACGACTAAAACTACTTACATGATATTCAAAATACAGCAGTAAGTTCCTAGGTTTGCTTTTACATGGGTAAAATAAAACTATGAAAACAGGACTCTTACCACAGCTTTATACTTTCTCAGATTTGTCTAATTTTTGTTACATATTTGGAAAGTGTATGCTATATAATTTAGATAACATAAGGAAGGGTAAGGAACAGTTGGCCTTTCCTCCTTGCAATGAAGAGTTTCTTCATATAGCAAGCTCCATCCATGCTAATAAAGCACTTGAACCAGAAAGTGCACTGACAAAGATCAAGGGCATTCATACAGCCTAAAAACAGTTTGATTTGCCTTCTCATTACTTGATAACCCTTCTTAAAAAAGAGTAAGCTAGGGACAAATTCAAAAGAAATTCAAAACTAGTATTGCTCAACTGAGGATTCTAACAAGGATATTTAAGGTAATTTTTATTTTTGAGACAGAAAACAGTAATGTAAATTCTTGATCTGCACAAGGAGAGCTTCTGTTGTCTGACAGACAGTATGCATTTTCAGAGTAACAACAAGGTTACACAGGATTCCACAGTGGAACTTATAGTATACTCCTAACATTAGGAACATTCATTACTGACATCCTTCTTCCCCAGGAGACACTCTTCTCCACTACAACATTGCATGTTTCTGTGGTATGTATTAGGAGCAAGCATCTAGAAAATTTTCATTGTGTTTTTGTATTTGGGGCTGTTGAGTGAAATTTTTATTGGTATTGGTTAATTTTCTGTTGGGGCATTGCTGGGTCGCAGTCAAAATGTTTTAGTTTTTTTTCTGTTCTCCTGATTTTTGTAGCCTATTTTCAATCAAGGGGGGGAGGCAATTGAAGGATCTAGGACAGCTGTTTTTGCACTTAAAGGCACTGAAATTGCACAGAAACACAGTCCTTCCTCTAATCTAAATAACTCCTAAGAACAAAGGGGAGTACACGTCCCAAAAGAAAGTCCCTCTCTACAAAGCCACATTAAGTTCTCTCTACTATGAGGATTTGTCTTCCCGCCTCTGAGGGGCCCCTGTTGGTGCCCGTCTCGTCAGTCAGGAGTCTTGGCATGATCCTGGATTCCTCCTTATCTATGGAGGCTCAGGTCATGTCTGCAGCCCGGACTGCTTTTTTACAATTACGGCAGGCTAGGCAACTTGCCTCCTATCTTTCAGTCCAGGACCTAACCACAGTGATCCACGCAATGGTCACCTCTAGGCTAGATTACTATAACTCCCTCTATGCAGGGCTACCCTTGGGTCTGACCCGGAAACTACAATGGGTCCAGAATGCTGCTGTTCGGATCCTGATGGACATTCCACTCAGGACACATATTACACCAGTTTTGCAGCAGCTTCACTGGCTTCCCGTTGAGTTCCGGGTCCGTTTCAAGGTGTTGGTGTTGACCTTTAAAGCCCGAAATGGACTGGGGCCAGCATATCTGAGGGACCATCTCTCCCCGTATGTACCCCATAGAGTGCTTCATTCAGCAGATAAGAATTTGCTGGTGATCCCTGGCCCGAAGGAGTTGAGAGGAGTACTTCCAGCAGCAGCAGCAAGGCCTTTGCTGTAGGCCGCAGGGGTGAATTGCAGCCATCTAAGGGGAGGATTTCTTCATACACTATTGCTACTGGCCTAGCTGTGTGGATGTTGGTAGCCCCCCCCCCCCATTTACACTTACTTGGGAAGAAGTATTTCTAGCAGCAATAGCTCAGCCTAAGGCCTTCAGGCAGCAGGGGCCATTTTGTGGGAGAGCTTGGCAGTTTATTCAGCCGGGTGTGGCCATTTTGAGAGTGGCACTTGGTGGCCTGCTTAGCCTCCTGACAGTGACTGCCATGTTGTGAAGGCATCTACAATATGCACAGCTCTGAGGGTGACCATTTTGAATGTGGAATTTGTGTGGCCTGATTCGCCTCCTGCTTACTGGAAGTAGGAGCTATTTTTGTGAGGCTTTTGCAGCTTATCCTGTGCTGGGGGTGGCCATTTTGAGAGGGGCACCTGTTGTGTACTGGGCCGAGCAAGGCCTCTAAAGTAGTTACTGTATTGATTGTAATGCACTATACTGTGTTGAGCTTGAGGTTCAGTCAAGGCTCCCAAAGCCTGCATTCTCATTGGTCCATAATCCCTGCAATATCACTGGTTACTTTCTCATGACAGCAGCCAATCGGTCCTCTATAATAAAGACCAATCAGTGGCCTGTCTACTTCAAACAGTGTATATAGTTTATGCAGATGATGGTATTCTAAAATATGTATTCTCATTGGCTATCAGTTATTCTGGGGGTGGAGCTGCTGTATATATATTGAGGACTTCTGTTCAGTCTGTCAGTGTGTGTTGTGTTCCTGCTAAATAAAGAGCTATTGAATCACCTCGTGTCTGAACCCACTATTTAATAGCACCTGATGGCCTGCTTAGCCTCCTGGCAATGGTGGCCATGTTGTGAAGGTATCTACAATATGCACAGCTCCAGTGGTGGCCATTTTGAGTGTGGGTTTTGTGTGGCCTGATTTGCTTCCTGCTTACTGGCAGTAGTGGCCATTTTAGTGGGGCTTTTGCAGCTTATCCTGTGCTGGGAGTGGCCATTTTGAGTGTATCACACAGTGGGCTGCTTAGCCTACTGGCACTGGCAGCCATTTTATAGAGGCCTCTGCAGCCTACAGTGTTTGGACTGCCATTTTGGGGGTGCTGTATTCCTATTGGGCTTTGAAGCTTTAAAAACAGTCATTTTACATTACATTACATTACTGTATATTTCTATCATGCCACCTCCCCCCCCCCAAAAAAATGGGTGGTAGTAGCTCTGCTAAGGGCAAGACTCATCCTTTGAGGATGATGAAATGGGCTTTGAAGTTTTAAAAACAGTCATTTTATAGTACATTGTGTGATAATTCCATCAGCACACCATGTTTAAAGGTTTGAAAGTTTTATTTGAACAAAAGCAGGGCCTTCCCTGGCCGCTGCTAGTAGAGAACAAACAGCTCACAACATGAATGGAAAATGAAACCAAATGACTACACAGGCTTTTCGGCCTTGAGGGATCAGGGGAAAAATACTAAACAGTTCAATAAGGGAAAACAGTTCAATAAGGGAACATCACCAAATTCACATCCTTCCACGATATAACACCCCTCTACCTTTAAGACTCAATCTAAAACGTTAATCTATCTGGTTTTCTTTGTAATCTCCAAGACCTCCTGGGGCCAGTCATCTCAGAGTTTGTCTGTGGCAGTTCTTGACCTCTCTCACCTGGGGGGGCTGATCCTCAGTCACTCCTGATGTTTGAGGCTCTTCTGCAACTGCTGGTGATTGTTGATAATTCCCTGTGGTGGATTTGTCCCTTCCTCTGCTACGTCTGAGACCTCCCCACCGCCCCTCCATGTTGGTCCATCCTGCATTGCTACTGCCACCCCCTGGTGTTCCTGATGCTGTGATGATATTCTGTGGATCTGATCCAGGTGTCTTTTAATTATCTGTCCTGAAGCCAGCTCTACTTGAAAGGATACTGGCCCTGTTTGCCCCCTTATCACCCCTGACTCCCATCGGCTCCGTTTCCCAAAAGCCAATACCCAGACATGGTCTCCCAGCTGAAAAGCGCAGGGAAGAGGTCAAGGGGGCCATCCATGATGCATAGACGCTTGGCCATGACACACTTTAGTGCCTACTGTTGGTCACAAAAAATCTAAATGTGAGTGGAGGGACCGACCAAACATAAGCTCTGCTGGGGAGACCCTAGTTGTGGTGTGGGGAGTTACTCGGTACCGCAAGAGGAATCTGGCTAGCTGAGTTCCTAAAGGTACGTGCCCCATGCGTTGCAATCCCAGTTTCACTGACTGCACTGCTCGTTCTGCCAACCCATTAGAAGAGGGATGATAGGGGGCAGTGCGGACGTGCTGAATACCATTGCATTCCATAAACTTCCTGAATGTGGCTCCTGTGAAAGTCAGGGCATTGTCAGTGACTAAGATTTCTGGTAAGCCAAAAGTGGCAAATATTTGTCTCAGCTGTACCACTGTGGCCTCAGCCGTGATGGAAGACATTACTTGTACCTCCAACCATTTAGTATGGGTGTCCACCACCACCATCAGCATTTTGCCCCTAATCGGGCCCTCAAAGTCAACATGTAGCCTAGCCCAGGGTTGAACTAGCCATTGCCAAGGATGGATTGGTGCAGCTGGTAGGACTGGACGACTGTCCTGATGAGTACAGGATCCCACCAAATGCTAATGTCCCAATCCAGGCCGGGCCACCAAACCAACCCACGGACAACTCCTTTCATCCTGGAAATATCAGTGTGTGTGTCATGAAGCTGGTTCAAAACTTGCCCTCTCAGTTTACAGGGAACTACCACCCTGCTCCCCACATGAGGCATCTAGCATGAAATCCTAGTTCCAATCATCTTTGAAAAAATGGCTGCAAGGTCTCCTCCCGGATGTGGGTAGGCCAACCATGCTGCACCCAATCCACAATAGGTGCTAACTGCACATCTCTATGGGTTTCACAGCTGATGTGCTCTGCCATCACAGGCGTGCCACTGAACACATCTAAAAGCAGGATCATATCTTCTGGGTCAGGTACCTGTGCTGGGAAATCAGGTAAGGGAAGTCTACTGTATGCATCAGCATTAGAATGTAGTCCACCCTGCTGAAATTGAATCTCATGCTGGTAGCCCAATAATGTTAGAGCCCACCGCTGCAACTTGCTGGAGGCTATTGCAGGGATTGGTTTGTGTTCACCCAAAAATGTGAGTAATGGTTTATGGTCTGTAAGGATGGTGAACGCCTGGCCATACAAATAGTGGTGGAACTTTTTTTACTCCAAAAACAACTCCTAAAGCCTCTTTGTCGAGCTGAGAATAATTTTTTTTCCACTGGAAACATGGTGCGGGATGCAAACCCAATGGGTCTGGGTATACATGTGACAAAACTTCCCACACTCCATACTGGGAGGCATCACAAGCCAACATGATCAGTAATCTAGGATCAAAATGTGTTAGAACTCTGGAGTTTACAGCAAAGTCTTTGAAGTTTGAAATGCTATGTCTTGAGCCCTTGCCCACTTCCATGGAACATTCTTCTATAACAACTCATGCAAAGGGGCCAATACTGTGGACAAGTTGGGCAAAAATCTATGATAATAGTTTAAAAGGCCCCCAAATGCTTTCAGCTCTGAAACAGATGTCGGTTTGGGGGCCTCTGCAATTGCCTGCACTTTATCACTGACTGGGTGGAGGCCTTCTGCATCAATAATATGTCCTAAGTACTGTATAGAGGAGTCCATAAAAGAACACCTATGTAGTTTAAGTCCCACTTTCCTGCGTCTTTGCAATACCACATGCAGCCTCTCCTGCATATGTTTGGAGCCTCACTCTGGCTGGTTGTAAAGGTGGTGGGGTGGCTGGCGCCCATAAGCTAGCAAAGGCATCCGGCCCGATTATGGAGAATGCTGCCCCAGTGTCCACTTCCATGTCAAGAATACGACTTGTAATGGTTATTTGGACCCGTATTGTTGGTGAGCAACCAGCTCCCAAGGTATACACAGCATAAATTCCATCGGTGTCTTCCTCACCTTCCTCCTGTCATAGTTCCTCAAGGTTGCCAGTCCTCTGTTGAAACTTCTGCCACCTTGGTAGGCTATGGGGCTGCAGCTGAGTTGTGCAGCAACATGTTAAATGCCCTCTGCAATGGCATTGCCAGCAAATTGTGTCCCGAAACTGACAATGGTCAGGGTTATGTAGGGTATCATAACGAAAACAGCACTCTGTAGTGTTTGGGGTAGAGACTTCCTGTTGCTGGCCCCTAGCTGGGAAGTGAAGCCATGATTTTAGTGAAATCCTGGAGCCGCGTGCAGCTACTCGATGCAGGTTGGCTGTATCCTCTTTCCCATTCTTCTGTAACTCCTGAGCTCAGTGGGATGCCATTTCCACGGCCAAAGCAATGTCCACTGCTGCCTTAAAATCAAGGTCTTTTTCTCTAAGAGGTGTACTTGTATTGCCTGATCATGTACTCCTACCACAAGACGATTACGTAGCATTTGATCAAGGACATTTCCAAACTCACAGAATTCTGCTAGAAGACGCAATTCTGCCACAAAGTCAGCAATTGTTTCTCCAGGTTTCTGTTGGAGCCTATGGAACCTAAGGGTCTGTACCACTGGTGAAGGCTGTGGGCTTACATGCTGCTGTACCAAACTGCATAATTCTTTTAAAGTTTTCTCACCTGACTTTTGTGGTGCCAGCAACTTCCTCAGCAGAGAATAGGTCTTTTGGCCACGAACAGTCAAAAAGTTAGATTGCTGCTGGTCTGTATTTTCAATCTTATTTGCCAGAAAATAGTGTTCCAGCCTCTCCACATACTCAGACCAGTCACTGACTCCATCAAACTCCAGCATCACACTGTTACCAGAACTGCTCTTTTTGAATGGGGAATTAGCTAGCAGTCTGGAACTAAATTTAGTGTGGATCTTTTAACCAATATATACCAGGGTCCCTCTACAGATGCTCATGCAATAAAGAGGCAGACTAAATAAAGATACAACGTGTTTTCTAAATAATGTGGCATATGCCTGAACTAGCACACGCATACAAGGTTACACACAAGAGCTAGGAAAACAGAGTAGGAAAATAGAGACGGTTGCATTAGCGGGGTAGCCCACTTGCGAGCGATGAAGTTGGGTATACTCACCATCCTGAAGAAGAGCAAAGACGTAGCAGCGAGGTGGTCTAATGCCTGCACTAGATCCGAAGTAGAGTGACAGCAAGGAGTCTGGATAGGAATGGCACGCGCCTGGCTGGGATCAGGAGAGGAATGGCATGTGCACCATGTGGCCTGGGAGACCAGCTTAAATACCCCAAAACATACCCTGGGGCTGGTGCAGTTTCTAATGGTTCTCACAGGCGAAACAAAGGTTTTAATGGCTCTACAACTACCCTAGATGGGCCACTTTAGGAATCTGATTATATTATTGTGACACCTTGGGATGAGGGGACAAAGGAGGGAGGCGGAGATCCGGGCATGTTGAATGGATGTTCCAACGGACAGGGCTTGTCCCGACGTCATCAGCTCTGGAATGCAGAGGCTGCTTTGAGATGCATTCTCTAAGTGCTTGTGATGGTCAGCACTTAGCTTCTTCTCCGGGGCGGCTGTTAAGATATGCAGAGCAGGGCGAGGTTCGCCGCTCCAGACGTGGTCTGCTCGCTTCTCTGGAATGGCTTCTCTCAGCAGGCTGCTTCTCTGGGTCTTCTGGCTGCCTGGGAACATGGCTGCCGGCTGGGCATAGCTGGGGCTTGCTAGCAGGCTGCCCGGTAGCGAGGGCAAGCTGGGTGACCGGCCTGCGGGAGTCTCCAGATGGGAACTGGCCAGGGGGTGGCACCTGGCTGCTAACAGCGTGGCTTGGAGCCCAGGTGAGGTAGGCTTCCATGGAGGCAGGAAACAGCATGTACAACCCAGTCCATTGCAGAGATAGGATACAGGCACAGTCCGTGGTAGATAATAAACAGGCAGGAAACTGATACGTGAAGCAGAGTCCAAACAGGCAGGGAATAGACACGTGTATTAAAAGTCTGTAAGTGTAGCAGTCTGTAGTGTAGCAGTCTGTAGTGTAGCAGAAAGACAGCACCGCAGGAAACTCAAACACAGTTCATGGCAGGCCTTGATGCAGGAGAGCGGGGCTACTTGGCAACAACACCATACATTGCCATGGTCACAGTAGCTTTATCCTCGTTGCCAGTGTGATAATTCCATCAGCACACCATGTTTAAAGGTTTGAAAGTTTTATTTGAACAAAAGCTTGTCTATGGGGGCTCTGGGAGTCAGGCAACAGTGTCTAGGCTCCCATGATTAGACTCCTGGATTATATCATCTTGGGTCTAGCCTTTGGGTTTTGCAGTTTGGCCACTGGGTTATTACTTGGCTAAGCATCAGGGGCACAGTCATAAAGGGAGCAGTATGTTGGGGGTTAACCCTCCTCTTCAGGAAGTGGAAAAGAAGGATGAGACAGACTTGAGGAAAGAAACTACTAAGTGAGACTTAAGAAGGTTTACAGCTCCTGGGCCAGGCGGCTGCTAGCTGGCCTACTTTATGGGAGCTACAGCAGCTGGCAGGGCATCGAATCTGGTCTCCAGGGTGTTGGCTCATAGAAGTGGGAGTTTTCTTGGAGTTTCCACTGCCTTGGGGCCCAGTGGCTTCTGGGTTCAGTTCAAGGGTGCTGGTGGGCTGAGCAGTGGCCCACTGACTAGTCAGAATGGGGGTCTTACTATAGACTGTATATGCTTGGAATTTTCCAATCCTCGTGGCAGGTGGATTGTGGGGGAGGGAACTAGATGACCCCTCAGCCCACTTCATGTGGACGATTAGGTAGTGGAGCTCATACCTAACCCTCTTTCATCCAAGCGGCATAGGTTTTGAGACTGGTCCTGGAGACTGGTCCTGGCGATTATGTTTCTAGGCAGCGCCCGGTCTCACCTGCAGAGGAAATGGTGCAGCTTGTCCCTTGGATTTTCTCTGACCTATGCTTGCGGGGAGGGCAATGGTTGCTTTGCAACCGGGCATCATTGCCCCCAGCACACAGTGAACCTATGATCAACTGGCCAGCAGTCACTAGGCTGGATTGTTCTGTAGGAATTATGGCTGGGCTGCTACTACTGTTTGATGGGAAGTGGGGTCCTTTGCCTCACTCCTGGTCCTTCACCTGGGGGTAATGAGCTGGACTTCTCAAGGGCATGGCCCAGTGGTGGCCCAGTGTGCTTGAAGGAAGGAGCAATCCTCCGCCTCACGTTCTGGTATTTCATCTGTGCAGTAATGACCTTGGCTGCGGGGCATGGCCCTTTTGATGTAGACGCACGCAGCCTTGCACACAAAGGCAAGGTGGCCTCATGAGCTGGAGGGGAGGAGCATCCCCCACCTCACATTCAGGTCATTCATCTGGGTGGTATGACCTTGTTTCACAGGGCATGACCCTTTTCCTTACAGGCTCACACAGGCTTGCAGCACCCAGGCAAGTAGTGGTGCCCAGGCAAGTGGTGGCCTGATGGTTTGAGGGGAGGTGTGGTCCTCCACCTCATGTCCTGGTCATTCACCACGTGGTTATGACCTTGGTTCACAGGGCATGGCCAAGTGAGCAGTCAGCATAGCCACGGACACTCTGGTGGGAGTTCGCCTCACAGGGGACCTGCTCTGGGAAGATTTGCACGTTTCTCCATGTGTGCCCAGTTTGTGCAGATCCTCACACCTTCACAGCATGTAGGCATTTAGGTCAGGGCACAAGGTGCAGTACAGTTGGCACTGGGGATATCCAGCCACAGGCAGGCAAAGAGCCTTTGCCGCAATGATGGAGTGGACTGTTATTGTTTAAGATTTATGGCCTGATTGTTTAAGGCAGTTACTGGTTGTGTTTTTTTCTTTTTAGGTGCAGTTGTTGGGGTTGGCGATGACCCGTGATATGGGATGAATGGCCTATCCAGCTCTCACCGGATACTAATGAGATTTTGTTGGTTTACCATTGTTGCAGGATAGGACCTACAGCTTACACACAGCATGTACTTCAGAGGCTAAGTGGTCCTATGCATTTCCATGGTATTTGATCCAATGCTTCCCCACCAAGTGTGTGCAAAGAAGCTTGGAATTGTTTTGTTTTGGCCCCAAGGACTTGTGCCTGGGAGTGCAAGTCTTCCTTGCCTGTGGTGCAGGAAGTTGGAATTTGAGGCAGGGCTCAAGGATTCCACACCAAGTTTGTGCAAGAAGCTTGGGACCCCACATGTACTTACTCCAAGGCTTCCCCACCAAGTGTGTGCAAGAAGCTTGGAGGTTTTGTTTTGGGACCATGGCCTGAAGTGCCTGGGTGCGCAGACTGCCTTGCCTGTGTTGCAGGAGGTGGTAAGTTTTGTTTTGGGCCCACAGCCTGAGGTTCCTGGGTGCACAGACCACCTTGCCTGTGTTGCAGGAGCTGGTAAGTTTGTTTTGGACCCACGGCCTGCAGTGCCTGGGAGTGCAGACCGCCTTGCCTGTGTTGCAGGAGCTGGTAAGTTTGTTTTGGGCCCACGGCCTGCAGTGCCTGGGAGTGCAGACCGCCTTGCCAGTTTTGTTTTGGGCCCACAGCCTGAAGTGCCTGGGTGCACAGACCACCTTGCCTGTGTTGCAGGAGGTGGTAAGTTTTGTTTTGGGCCCACGGCCTGTGTGCCTAGGTGCACAAGTCTTCCCTGCCTGTGGTTGCGGGAAGGTAGAACTTTTTGTTTTGGGCCCAAGGCTTCCCTCCTGGGTGTGTGCAAGAAACTTGGACCCCAGTTTGTGACTTTAGTCCAAGGCTCCCCATCTCTGGTGCACAAGGAGCTTGGAATTGGTAGAGGGGCTGGGTGGCTAGACATCTGGCCGATCTCCTGCAGGACCACATCGGGAAAACCTCGTCTTACATCAAAGATTCAGAAGATTTCATCAACAAAATCAGTTCTCTGAAACTCAGTCCACAAGACATACTTGTCAGTTTTGATGTTGTATCTCTGTTTACCAAGGTTCCAGTAAAAGACACTATTGCACTTATTAATCAGATTTTCCCAGAGGATGTAACAGCCTTATTCCATCATTGTCTGACAACCAGTTACTTCCAATGGGATAACGAATTCTATGAACAGATGGATGGGGTGGCCATAGGGAGCCCTCTCAGCCCAGTTATAGCAAACTTCTACATGGAACATTTTGAAAAAACAGCTCTAGAATCAGCACACCACAAACCTAGTGTATGGTTTTGGTTTGTGGATGATACATTTATCATTTGGAGCCATGGGGAGGAAGAATTGATGGGGGTTTTGAATCATCTCAACAACATCCACCTGAACATACAATTCACAATGGAGAAAGAAATGGAGGGAAAACTCCCATTCCTGGATACCTGGGTCATCCGCAAAGCAAACTTTCAGTTAGGTCACAAGGTCTACAGGAAACCAACTCACACTGATCGGTACTTACACAAAAACTGCAATCACCACCCCCGACAGAAAAGAGGCATAATGAAAACATTAGTGGATCGTGCAAGACGGATATGTGAGCCGCACTTTCTCAATGAGGAAATTAATCATCTCTTCCGGTTTGGGATCCATGAAGGTCTAACGCAGCTCTAAGAGCTGAGCTGTCCGGGCTGCTGTTTTGGAGGCTAGAGGGGCGAGGATTTGCCTGTAGCCAACTGTTCTCAGGCGGAGAACAGGCGTAGAACGCTCAAGAACCTGAGGGCGCATTGATCTCGGGTGAGGGGGGGTCCTGCGCAACGGACTCTCTCCCGTCCCTTGAAGTCCCACCTGAAGAAAGGTTTTGCCAAGATCTCTACAGCAGTTTTGGAGCCAATTTGGTTGGCATAAGACCTGCATGCCCAAGCTTCATACAGGGACAAGGGGACTTGAAGTGAATTGAATACAGAAACAGTGATTACAACCCATGAAAACGACTAAGAAGGTAAAGATTACTATCTCTTGAAACGGGACAGATTACTTTAAGAAATAAAGTACTAAAGCGAATTTAAAAACTGCCACAGATTGATTACAAGGAGGGGAAATTCCGGCAAGAAAATTTTTTTAAAAAGGACTATGCATAACGGAGTTAGTAGAGAAAGTTGATTATTGTTTACATACCTGCGGAGAGAAAGAGATAGTGGACTGTGGGAAAGTCTCAACATCGCGAGAATTGCTGTGTGTGGCAGAGGAACAGGAAGTACATCAGAACGATAGAGAAGCTGGAGAGAAGCGGCCTTTTCTATGTGACAGGAAGTAGATGAACACCATTTTGAAGAAGGGAAAGGTCGTGACTTCAGCGGAAGAGGAAGTAGGCCATCTTGGATTAGAAGTATATTTCAACTATAGAGAAAAGACGCCCGACATTTTGGACTGTGTAAACGTGTTTTTTAAGAAATAAATTAAATTCGGGACTTTCAAAAGTAAAAGTATATAAAGTTAAACACCACGGAGTTAAGAAAAAGAGCGAACTCGTGGGAGCGAGGTAAAGCTAGCCCCACAATGTCGAAAAAGGAGTGGCAAGCAGCAATTGAAAGTTTGGATAAAAAAGTTTCAGAAGGAAACAAAGAAGTTAAAGATATGATACAAGAGATGGCGAAAGAGTTTAAAGAGACACTTAAGAAGGAACTGGCGGAACTGACGAAAGGTATGGAAAAAATACAAAACGACTTGCAAGCCACACAGCAAAGGGTTAATGTAGTAGAAAATGCAATGGATACCTTAGCAGACACGCAACGAACTGAGATGAGGGCGATGAGAGGCAGAATGGCTGTTGCAGAAAGTAAACATATGGAGAAACAACTGAGATTTCGTGGTTTGCCGGAAATTGAGGGAAAATCTGCCCAAGAACAAATT
Source organism: Eublepharis macularius (assembly GCF_028583425.1). NCBI lineage: Eukaryota > Metazoa > Chordata > Lepidosauria > Squamata > Eublepharidae > Eublepharis > Eublepharis macularius. Next base: position 77,773,343 of record NC_072792.1, on the reverse strand, counting down.
ACAGAAGTTTTGGCTGGATACCTGGGGAAAGAGGAAGATGAAATAGCGGAGATGGACAAAATGACAAGAAAACTTAAAGATCTTGATCCAGGACAATTTAATGCAGATTGGGAGAAATTGAAACAATATCTAGAAAAAAAATGGGACATGAAAGGGGAACTGTGGCAGATCGAGAATTACTGAAATGTAATAGAAGAAGAGAGAAGTGACTTTACCGGGAAAGGGGGAATTTAATTATTAAAATCTAAGCTACCATTGGGGTTATGATAAAATTAAAAATTATAGAGTATTAAATAATAGATGTTTTACTATGGATATATAAGATTAAGCTAGTTAGATATTATTTACAATATATAGCTTAAGTAAAGAGTATATAATGGATATTTGAGTATAACACTTACCTTATAGACTTAAAATAAGCTTAGAATAAGAAATAGTAAAAGATGGGTGTGTAATAGAATATTAGAGTCTAAGCCAATATCAGAATCAGGATGATCGTGGAAAGTAAAGAGTTTAAGTAAAAGGAAAGTAAAATGGATATAATGTTATATTTTTAATATCTTGATTGCTAATATATATTATTATGCTAGCATTATCTTGTAGAATATATGGTTTAACTGAGGTATTTAAAGGGAAACTTGTATTACAGAGATATTTTTAGTAGAGATTTAACAAGCTTAGAGAAAAGAGTATTAAGTGTGTGTTTAATAGAATATATGAGATACTAAGTAATTAAGTAATAAGATAGACTAAGGGTTGGAAAACTGTTGGAAGTCAACTAAAAAGGGGGGAGGAAAGGGAGGGGGTTAGAAATAGACTTACAAGGGGGTAATGTATGTGTTGAATGATATTATAATCTAATCCAATAAAAACATTTTATTAAAAAAAAAGGAAATTAATCATCTAAACCACGCACTTCAGGCAAATGGCTACCCCAGAAATGAAATTTGAAGAGCAATCAAACCCAGGATGAATCAAACAACCAAGGAAAAACAGTCTCCTACAGGAAAAGTGTTTTTGCCATATATCAAAGGAATTACTGATCAGATGGGAAAGCTTATGAAAAAGCATAACCTTCAAGCAGTATTCAGACCCACCCGAAAAATACAACAGATGCTACGATCAGCAAAAGACAGTAGAGACCCCCTCACCTCTGCAGGAGTATACCGTATACCCTGCAGCTGTGGACAAGTTTACATCGGGACCACAAAGCGTAGCATCCAGACAAGAATAAAAGAACATGAAAGACACTGCAGACTTGGACAACCTGAAAAATCAGCAGTGGCTGAACATAGCCTAACTCAAACAGGGCACAGTATCTTATTCCAGGACACCAAAATACTGGACAACACTTCCAACTACTTTGTCAGACTGCAAAAAGAAGCCATTGAAATTCACAAGCATAAGCAAAACTTCAACAGGAAAGAAGAAACCTTAAGAATGAACAGAGCATGGTTTCCAGTTCTGAAAAACACCAGGCTAACAAAACACTCTATACCCGACAATAGCCCTGCAGAGAAGATTAGCACATTAAGCACCAATCCATATGCGAAAGAACCTCCTCAGGATACAGTGAAGCCTCCCACCATTAGCATTCCACACCCTGGGAAACTCTTACAGGATGACTCAGCTCAACCCCACCCCTCCTGAGTAGATACAAATGACCTACATCTTTTCCACACTGTGACACTGAGAGATCTCTGTCTTTTGGTGCTACACCTCTGAAGATGCCAGCCACAGCTGCTGGCGAAACGTCAGGAACTACAATGCCAAGACCACAGCAATATAGCCTGGAAAACCCACAACAACCATCGTTCTCCGGCCGTGAAAGCCTTCGACAATACATGTACATGTATATGAAAAGCTGGTAGTGCTATACTCCTTCGTTAGTAAGGATTACAATGAAACAATCTGTCAAACTTATTATATGTTAAAAGGCAGGAGGAGTTGCCAACCTATTCTCAAAATGGTAATGATTGCACTAACCTGATAAATCAATGCTAAGGAAGATACTGGAGAACTAAAACTGATACATCGATCTGTTGTCTGACAATATATACAATACTGTGGAAGTGGCTGTAATGAAGCTTGGCTTGACACTATGTCCTTTGTGGTCCCAAGGGTGGTGTGGGGGAGGGGAGGCAGGAGGTAAAGGAGAAGAAAACAACCACCACACAGTATTGGAATGAAACATGGCCACAACTTTATTGATTATAGTCATTGGAGCATTGGCACAGCATAGGGCATGGATCCAAGCAATGAACAACCTACTGGCATCTAATGGCATGCTTCCCAGCCTGCTTGCTGGGAGACAACCACAGGATTGTAGGAGATGTGATCCCACCTAGGTGAAAGCTATTCTGTGGTTCCCCTGTCACTTGGAAGTAAAGTGAAACAATGGTCCCCAAGCAAGGCACATTCCCAATTGGCTTCTCCCCAAGATCCCTTAAGGGAACCCCCAAAATGGGATGAGACAGCCTGCAGACACTATCTCCCAAATAGATCTGGTCCAGTGTCTCAAGCTGCCCACAAAAAAAGTTGTGCAATTAACCAGTAAACCGAGCAGAAATGTTTTGCACTCGTGTGCTCCAAAAGATAAATGGAGGGTGGAGAAGTCACAGCTGACTAAGCCCCAGGCTTGAGCACAGGCCAGTCTGAACACTAGTCATCTCTGCCCTCCCACCTCTCCAGGAAAGCCAATGACTGGGAACCTGGGTGAAACTGAGGGAACTGGCTGAAAGCCCTGAACACACCACAGCCATGGCAATAAGCATGGGTGGAAGAGCATGCCTTCCAAGGCTCTCTGTGAGCCACTGAACAGTCAGAATGGCCTTGAGGTGAGTGGGGTGCAACCCCTCCAGATTGTCTCACCTCCACTCCACGCTGCAAAGTGGCCCCTGGGTATGTGCAGAAGTCGTACGTGTTACAGTAAGTGATATTACCAGAGATTATGTAGTGATCATATTTATAGCTATAACATAGCAACAACGTAAAGAACAGAAGCAAAAAATAAACCATGTCTGTATCACCAAATCTACATATTGTTTGATGATAACATGAGAATGACTGTCATGGTTTCTTCTACAATAAGAACATCTAGGTTTATAAAAATGTTTAGCTCATAAGTAGTGCTTCTGTGGCAATGTGATGAAGGTAATATAAGTAAGTATATCTAATAGTAAACTGGGTGGCTTGAACAGATCATGAACAGTACAAATCAGGTCATTTGCAGACAAGACAGGGGATTCTATATACTCAGGGGATTCCCATTATGTTTCCAAACATGTACCATTGATTGGATTATAGAATCACACAGCCAAGTTTCAACTCAAATATAAAGGGATTCATTAGTTAGTGTCAATACAAGATGGTTATTATTTAAAGTGAAGTATCATGCTTTACATTCCTACAATCATTGCAATACCTTACAATCTCTCATAATAATAAATTAGTTCATAGTAATATCTTTGCATAACAGCAAGATGATACATCTTTGTCCATGACAGTCCTTTGAATCTTAGCAGAGGTAGAAACTGATTGGGAAAGGGAGGAAAGATTATCTTGTGGTAGCTGCTTCTACTTGCCCATCAGTAGGGTAAGACTCATAGTTATTTTGACCATTGCTATTCAGTGAACTAGGTAACAGAGCAGAGATTTGAATCTGTGGTTCTCTCACTCCTATAGTTACTATGCCTCATTAGTTTTTTTCAGGGCTTTTTTTCTGAGAAAAGAGGTGGTGGATCTCTCTGTTATCATATGTGCGCACATAAAGCATGCACGTGCCGCCCGAAACACACTATGACCTCGCTTCCTGGAAGTGACCTCGTGCAGGGTGCAACACCCCCCCCCCAAGTGCTCCCTCAATTCAGGCCTGCTTGCTTCCCCACCTCTTACCTGGAAGCAATATTTCCTCTAAGCAGTGCAATGTTGTGAGACAGAAATCTACTTTGTGAGCAGCAAATTGCAAGTTTAGTCATGCCTTTTCCAAAACCAGACTCCATTTGATTAAAAGAGTTTTTAATTAGATTGTCTGAGGCATTGGCATTGGGTGCCATCAATATTTTAATGACACCCACTTATGCATGTGGTTCTCAAAAGCTTATGCCTCAATACAGTTGGTTAGTCTTAAAGGTGCTACTGGACTCTTTACTATTTTGCAACTACAGACTAACACGGCTAACGCCTCTAGATATTAAAGAGTGCATCTGTAGTATATGGAGTTCACTGCCACATGAAGTGGAAACTGCTAGAGAGTCCTTAAGGACTTTAAAAATGATTAGAGAAATGTGTGGATGAAAGATCTATTAACAGTTATAAGATTTAACTGGGGCAGTATATAGCCAGGCTAGCCTGATCTTAGATCTCAGAAGCGAAGTAGGTTTTGCTTATGATTGCTTTTCCGGTGCTGCGGTTTTGCTGGTAGATAAATGAGAGTGATAATTAAAGTATTGCAAGCTACCCTGCTTTGGGGATGGGGTGGGGTAGAAGTCCACTGTTTAAAGCAGTGGCATTAAACAGTCTGAAATCCAGATTCTTCTGTTTTCCTAGGTTTGTGGGACTAGGTAATGTCCAGTTTATTTGCTTATTTATGTTATTTATGGTATGCTTTTCTCACTGAGACTCAAGGCGGATTACAGTGTAAGTCAATATGATCTACGGCTGGGACATTCAATAATACAATAGGGTATGGACTGCATAAATTTGAAAACATGCAGAAAGCTGATACACAGCCAAAACAAAACAGAAGCAATTTAACATGACATACTGTCAGTCTCTTGACCATTTAAGTCATGCTATGCAAAAGACTGCATGGAAGAAAAAGAGTCAGCAGAATACCAAAAAAAAAAAAAAACAAGCCGGGAAGTAAAGATCTTTTAAAAGCACCTCCCTTTGACCAGTGAAGCTCCACACTTAGAGAGGTTGACACCAGCTCTGATCTCTGATCTCTGATGAACTGATCTCTGCTGAAACATTTCATCCTTTTTAATTCCAGGTTTCTGAGTGTTTTCACTTTTAATGTCTAATTTGTGACCATTTGTTCTCTTACGTCCTCTCTCCTAAAACCCCACCACCCCAAGAGGGGGGCTCATAGAACAACCCCCTATACCAAGAAGATGGGGGCTCACAGATCTCTTTGGAAGAGGGAGGCTCATAGAACAACCCCCTCCTTCCCCTGTGGGATCAGCTGGCTGGACAAACAAGATCCGGCCGTGAGCTGCAGTGCCATGGCTCACCACTGGCCTCTACACGGGAGCCTTCTGAGGGGCTCCTTCACCCCCAAAGACTGGGCCAGGGAGAAGGAGGGAAGTGGCTGTCTGCCCTGTTAACCTCGACTAGGGCCAGCCCAGGTGGCTGCCTCACCTGCCCCGTGCAGGTAGCGAAGAAGCCCTGAGACTCACCTTTACCACTGTCTCACTCTATGCAGCTGTTATTGGTGTGCTGCTGCCTCACCTGCTGTGGCTCCCACTGCTGGGCTCTTTGCCTGGCTCCACCAGGGGTGGCAGCAGCGGTTGTCCCCTCGGGCGCTCCTCCTTTTCCCCTCAGCAGGCACCTCCACTAGCACCACCATGAAGTTGGGGGGCAGGATGGGGGCCCTTTCCCTGCAGGGCGGCTGAGGAGGGAGTGGCCCACCAAACTGCTCCTTCACTGCCACCTCCAGCCAGCCACACACCTCCTTCCTTCTCTCGCCCCTTGCTTGGCACAGCAGCGGCAGGAAGAGCAGCAGGAGGGCAGCTTTCTCTTCCTTTATTCTCCCCCCACCCTGCCTTTCAGCCAGCCAGGTGGTGGTGGCACCTCAGGAAGGAAGGTAAAGAAAGGGAAGAAGAAAAAATATGGATAGAGAAAGGGAGGGAGGGAAAGAAAGAAAGAAGCAAGGAAAGAAGGAAAGAAAGAGGGAGGGAGAGAGAGAGGGAAAGTTCGGGGAAGCAGGCAGCCCAGGAGAAGCTCCACCCAGGGAGGCAGCCCATGGGTCTTGGGCACTGGGGGCGGGGCCACCAGTCACTTAATCTTTTTTCAGAAGTGCCGGATCTCAGATCCAGGGAGATCCTGCTGGAAAAAACCCTTGTTGTTTCTGCTTGGGTGTCATGAACACATTCAACATACTGTGAACAGCTGAATGAAAACTGCCGTTATCTATTTTTTATCTTTATCCTCTAGTTGAGAGGATAAGTATGCATGCATTCCTTTATGGAATCATGTTTGTTGTATCTCTCAATACAATTGGGACTGTATAACTGGTATAGATCTTACTTGATTAATATTGAGTTTCAGCATTAAAGTGCTTAGCATGTACCTTTGCCTTGGAACCTTTGCCCATGATGATAAAATGTTTGTTCAGAGTCAAGAGGTCAGAATCAGATCTCTTTACTGAACTATCTACATGCATTTGTTATTCTATTCCTCTGTGCCCACAAATAAAACAACAGGTTAAACAGAATTTCATATTTCTAGAAAACGAGTCAAGGGAGAAACAGAATCCTCAGAAGAAAAAGGTTAATGATGATCGTGTATCACAAACAACTAAAAAAATGTACACTAAAAAGAAAAGAACAAACAGGCAGAGTAAGAGCCAGGCTTTTAAAGGGCATCATGTACAATGCAAAACATTTTCTGACCCAAGGACTATGGAATGTTAACTCAACTACCAGAAGCTGAGGAAATATAGCTTAACCCTTCCCCTGCTGGCCATTTTGTCCAATAATTCATTTTTTACCCCTATTAATATATCCTGTGAATCATATAGTAGTTACAGTTTAGCAGTACTTTTTTCTTAAGGGGAATTTAGGCCAGATTTACTCAATTTGTCAAGAAATGGATACTTTAGGGGGCATATTTATTCTGTGGTAGCACAAACAGGTTTTTAATATACTTCCACCAACTGAATTTTTTTCCCAATTGTTTTCCCAATTCCCCCCCCCCCATTTTTTCCCTATTGCGGTAGTTGTCTCCACTACATATGTGGAGAAAATTGACTTCTCTTTGACAGTGCAAACTGTTGCAGCTATAATAACAAATTAGGCAACAGCTGCCCCTCTTGTACTCCTTTGTATTTGCATAAAATTTCTTGCCTTCTGGCTTCTTTTTTTATAGATAGATTCAGTATAGATTCAAACTTCATTATTTGTAGAAGTCAGGTCAAGGTTTTTATCAAAACAAACACAAATTCTCCTGCCATGCATATTCTGAATATCAAAATGATGATATAAACAAAAATATTGCAACAATGTGTATTAATTACTTATGGGGTTGCCCTATGTATCCTCATTATCTGTGCTAAGGCAATTTCTGTGAAAATTTGTGGAGATGCCATTACACTTTAACATTTAATAAAATGGTTTCCACATGAGATTATGACTGAAAAACAATTAATATTCTTCTCCTATGAAACCCAAAGGAAGTATAGCTAACAAAGTAATATAGGACAGCTCAGTTCCGATGCTGTAGCTTGTTTTCAGTGATGTGTCTTTGTGTACCCACTGGGCTCTAGTCAAGAGATTGAAGTAATCCTGTTTAAATCAGAATCTAGTACCTTCTCATACACTGTTGTGCCAACAGTAGAGCAAAGAGACCAGTGGTTATTCTGAATAATAATTTAAATAATGCTCATGGAAATTTTTACAAAACATATTATTATTTTATTTCAAATTAATCACTTGTGACCAAGGCTGAGTAGGGAATGGGATCCTCTTCAGCAAAAGAATTTAGTTTTTCTCTTCCATAAAAGTTCATGGTCTTCAGAACACCTGGATGCAATGTTACAATACTGTCTAGCAAACATTTTATCAACATCACTGGATGAGCAGGCTTCACTTATCCAGCCAGGCTTATACTTAGTAATTGTCATTATTGTCATAATAATGACAATAGTTATCTGGGGCCGTGGGAGATACAGCGGTGGGATGCAGTTTAAATTTAAGTGGAGAAAGTCATGGAGATATGGAGAGGCTCGGTGCCTTTCTAACCTACATTCCATCCTGAGACACGCAGGCATTGGAGCTAGGAAATTAAGTCCCCCTTCGACACTGATGTTGTGCAACACCAGGTCCGTAATAATAAGACTGAAATTCTGCAAGATATTTTTGCAGCAGCTGATATGGACCTGGTGTGCGTGACTGAGACCTGGGTGAGGGAAGGTGAAACGGTTGCTCTGGGAGAACTGACCCCCCCCAGGGTACTTGGTCCTCCATTAATCTCAAACAGGAGGTCGGGGGAGGGGTGGCAATCCTTACTTGAGATGCTTTCTCCTTCAGCCCGCTCCCTGCCCCTGAGATACCTGGCGTTGATTGTATGGGACTGGTGTGGAGTGCCGAGGAAAGTTTGGCTATCTGCTTGGTGTACTGACTGCCCAGCACACCAGCAGATACCCTGTCACACCTGTTGGAGGTGGTGGAGGGGTGGGCCTTGGAGCATCCCAGGCTGATTGTGCTGGGGGACTTCAGTGTCCATGTTGACAATGCTACCTCCATTCAGGCTGTGGACCTGGTGTCGGCCATGTAAACATTAGGAATTACCCAATTTGTATCGTCCACTATGCATAAAGCAGACCACATGCTGGATCTGATCTTCGGGGCAGGGCTGGGTGTGGTTCTGGATGTGGTAGAGTCAGTGCCATGGTCAGACCACTTTGTCCTGAAGGCTCGTTTAGGCATGCCACCCCCCTGTAAGGGCAGCGAGCAAATTTATGCTTGCCCGCGGAAACTTACGGATTCGATTGGCTTCCAGAATGCTCTGTGGGATCTGATGCTCCATGGCAGTTTGTTGGATGAGCTGGTGGAGGACTGGTAAGTCCAGCTCTCTGAAGCCATTGATGAAATCACCCCGTCACCCTCTTTGGCCCCATAGTTACTGAGCCCCTTGGTATACAGAGGAGCTGAGGCAGAAAAAATGGGAGCTAAGATGGCTTCAGCGTGTGGCGACAATTTCGGGATGAGGAGGCAAGGACATCCTATAGGTTGTTTATGAAATCCTATGAGGTGGTAGTGAAAGCTGTGAAAAAGGAATTTTACTCAGCTTCCATTTCATCAGCTAGCTCATGCCCAGCAAAACTGTTTAATGTGGTACGCTCATTGGTCTCCCTATCAGGGGGAGACCATCAAAATTCGAGTCCAGACATTAGCTATGAGGCTTTTGCGAGTGTTTTTGTTGACAACATCTTGTCTCTCCGTCACAACTTGCCAGCCACAGTTGATACGGTATGTGAACTAGAAGCCCCTTGGCCAATATTCGATCATTTCAGCACACTCTCGGGGGAGGAGGTGGACAGGATTCTGCAGGTAGTGAGGCCCACCACATGCATCCTGAAACTGTGTCTGTCGTGGCTGGTGAAAGCCAGTAGTGATGCCCCTTATCTCTCAACCCATGACTTCACTACAGTGATTCAGGCAATGGTCACCTCTAGATTAGACTACTGTAACATGCTCTATGCAGAGCTTCCCCTAAATCTGATCCAGCAGTTGCAGCTGATCCAAAATGCAGTGGTGCATGTCATCACCAGAGTGCTGAGAAGTGCACACATTGCACCGCTATTGTGCCAGCTGCATTGGTTACCTGTAGAGTACCAAATCAGATTCAAGGTTTTGGTATTAACCTATAAAGCCCTATGCAGACTGGGACCTGCGTATCTTTGGGACCGCCTCCCTTCATATGTGCCTCAGAGGATGCTTTGGTCTAGTGATAAACAACTAGTAGTGATCCCTGGCCCTAGGGAGGCCCGCCTAGCATCGACCAGAGGCAGGGCCTTTTCGGTCCTGGCTCCAACCTGGAAGAATGCTCTGTCTAACGAGACCAGCGCCTGGCCCAATTTATTATCATTCCACCAGACCTGTAAGACAGAGCTGTTCCACCAGGCAGGCATTTGGTTGATGCTGGGTAGGGCCCCCGCCAGTCGAAATAGGGTAGAACGGAGCCCTCCCTATTAGAACATCCACCTCCAGAAAAGAAGTTTCCTTCCTCTTAAATTATCTCTCAATGATGGTTGGAAATGGATTAATGAACTGTTTGTGCCACTTGTGGTTGTTTTAAATATTTTATACGGTATTTATTATGCTTTAAACTGTGGCTGTAATTTTAATGCATATAAATGTGATCCACCCTGAGCCTGCTGGTGTGGGGAGGGCAGAATACAAATATATATATATATATATATATTGTATATATATATACAATATATATAAAATATATAAATATATATATGTATATATATGTATATGTGTGTCTGTGTGTGTGTGTGTGTGTGTATGGAGAGCCAAGCTGTAAAACCAGGACGCCTACATTTCCCATCAAAACTTGAGGGAAGCTGACAAGTGTCCAACCTGTGTAAGGCGTCACTTGTAGCTTGGCTCTTAGTAAGTCTGCCTGCAATGGAAAATTCTTTAGACTGGATAAAGCTCATTAGATTTAGCTCAGTGGAGTGGGTCAAAAGGGACAGGATTGTCCCCTCTATTTGCCAAATATAGTGATGCACAGTGCATAGCAAGTCTCAAATATGTAAAACAAGTTTTTGTGCAACTGTGGTCAGTATTCTGCACATTAGTAAGGACCCAAAACCAGTTTTTTAAAAAGTGCATGTGAAGAAGTTGTTTTATGTTAATTCCTTACTCTCAAAGCTAGTGATGAAGACAGGTTCTAATAATCTCAGTGATTACATTATTACACAGCCCAACCAAGGAATCCTTTGCATTATGAGTATTCAGTATTTTGATTTCGGTTGTTTCTTGCAAAATGGTTTTCTGTAGCTGTTGACTCATCCACAGTTCCAATGATTCCTGGATGAAGCAGATTGTTTGGATACTTCTAAGCTTAGTTTTAGGCCTGCCTATGGGACTGAAATAGCTGTAGTCACCCTGGTGGGAGATGGAGGTGGGAACAGAACCCCGTTGATTCCTATAGAACTCATAGTGGCTTTTCATACTATTGATTATAATATCATTCTAGACCAACTTTCAGGGTTAGGACTGGGAGGTTCCATTCTGCAGTGGTTTTGAACCTACCTAGAAGGTAGGTTTAAGATGGTAATGCTGGGGGACTGCTACTCAGCCTTTTGGCCTCTGGGGTCCTGCAAGATTCCATTTTGTCTCACATGCTTTTTAACATCTACATGAAGGTGCTTGTAAGGGTCATCTGGAGAGCTGGGATCGGTTTTCATCCCAATGTGGATAATACTCAGGCTTATCTGTCACTTGCAACACATTCCAGGGGAGCCATGAGCCAATGCCTGGAGGCAGTTTTGTTATGAATGACAGCTAACAAACTGAAACATAATCCTTACAAAATGAAGGTGCCATTGGTGGGAGAAAGGATTGACCCAGGAACTGAGGAGTCTCCTGTTCTGTATGTGCTTGCACTCTCCCTTAAGGAGTAGTTTCACAGCTGAGTATTGCTGTATCCGGACTTCCTGCTGTTTGCAGTGATGGCCAGCTTCACCAGCTTTCAGTTGTCTCACCAGCTTCAATTGTTGAGCCACCTGTAGTCTTTCCTGGGCAAAAAAGTTCTTGCTATTGTAGTACATGTGCTGGTAACCTACAGACTAAACTACTGTTGTGTGCCCTGTGTGGGGCTGGAAGCTACAATTGTTGCTGGATGCTGTGGCCAGGGTAGGTTGTAAGGACCATTTCATTTTCATCTTGTTCCACCTACACTGGCTCTCAATTTACTTGTGGGCTAGTTAAGCCTTATACAACTTGAGACCAGCAGACCCTCAAGACTGCCTACTTTCCTATGAACCTTTCTGACCACTACATTCATTTTGAGAGTCCTGCTTCCAGTGCCTTGCTAGATGGGTGGCAACCTGAGAAAGGGCCTTCTTGATCATGGCACCAAAACTATCAAATTCTCTCCCCAAGGAGATTGTCTTCCACCAGTGAGTGAAGACTTCACTGTTTTGTTTGGCATTCCCTCGCTGATTCTCACTGACATTCCTGTTCATGTGTCTTATGTTTTTATTTGTTCTGTATGTGTTTTGCACTTGTTTTGATGTTTTTATTGTTCACCTCCTTGGGGACTCTAAGCTGGGTGGAAAGGAGGCCTAAAAATGTTTAAAATAAAAAAAAATAAAAATCTCACTTGTTCCAATGTGTATTTATTTCAAAATCAGGGTTGTTAAATTTCCAAGTAGCTCTCTGACATTCACTAGTGCAGTAAGGTCGATACTGGGCAGATACAGTCCAACTGTAAAGTTATGGGACCAATATGCATATCCACTTGTACGTGTCACCATTGTAATTACATACCCAGAGGGAAATTTGGGAAATAATCGTTTTAAAATACTTTTTGAAAAAGCTCATTTAAAAAATGCCAGTTCTGAGTCATGATTCAACTGCCCTTTTTCAATGGTATTGCTAGGTCGCCTGTTAAAGATTCCTTCCCCCCGCCTCCATTCAGTTGACTCTCTTGTACATATTCTCTTGCAATGTCCTTATGTGATTGAGTTTAGGCTAAAATGGATTATGCCATGCCTTGATAAATGGACTATGTTTCCTCTAGATACACTAGAGCAAAAGGTTCAATTCCTCCTTGAGGATTCTTTCTGATCCTAAACATACTTATTTTGTTGCTGGATTTCTACAGACTGCAGAGAAGTGTCGAAAGGAGGTGTTTGTAGATATGGGCTTTATTTAGCTTTCTAGTTTTATTGTTCAAAACCTTGGTCTAAGAACAGGAGGATGAAAGAAAACAAGTCAAGCAGAAGGGAATTCACCTATCACTTGTTCTACTGCTAAAGCAAATAATGTCTAACACTGTATGAAATATGGATAGGAGACTGTCTGAGAGCTATAGATATCCCATTGTGCACTATTTAGATGACGAAGACTGTAGTTTTAAATAATGTTCACATGAGTCTACTATATTGACATTAATCTCTGTAGTACAAAATACTCCATCTTTGCAAAGACTTGAGATTTTTGAGTTAGAGGATAATTACAGTGCATGAATCAAAATGTAAGCATTAAATACCTGGAAGTATAGGCAAATGTTTCATAGATATTCAAGTTCAATAATCATAATAAACATCAATATATCTAATTCTCAAATTAGCCAAATTTTAGGATACTCAAATCTGGAGACTGGAGCCATGAACTAACAAGACAGGTTTGCAGAAAAATGTGATATGTTTGTGTGTGTGTGTTTTAAAAAAACCCAAAATGATAAAAGGAGACCCTGTAACTTAAAGAAACAGCTACCTTCAACTACTGTTGCTAGGCAACCAGAATAATTTTGCCAGATTGGGGGGACCTTTTCCAGGGCTGTTGTGACCTTTGAGGGAGGACTCACTGAGGCCAGACCAGGTGATATGCTACCACCCAACTTTCATGACCCACTAAGGAGTCCTGGCTGTTTGCTACTGTTCAATAGCTGCCACCTCACAAAAGCCAGTGTGGTATAGTGATTAGAGTTTCATACTAGGACCTCAAATCATCATTCTGCCATGGAAACTCACTGTTCACTCCTAACCCTGTGAGTCCATGTGTGCTCATGCATTGAGAGCCAAGCTACAAGTGACGCCTGACACAGGTTGGACACTTGTCAGCTTCCCTCACGTTTTGATGGGAAATCCTGATGCCTAATTAAAGGCATTTTACATTTCTCTGGCATAACAGCACCTGACTCGGCCCATGCAAGGTTGGCTAGGCTAGGAAGGCCACACTGGTATGGCCCACCTGAGCCTGCATGAAGTGATGTCTGGCCCACCATACACTGACATGAAATAAGGGATGTGAGATCTGGCTTGCTCAAGGTAAGAGAATTAGGGCCAAGCTATACATGACGAATGACACTTGAACGGCAAGTGGATTGAGTGGAGGGCAAGTGAACAGGGAGAAATACACTTGCTGTTCAAGTGTCATTCGTCACGTGTAGCTTGGCCCTTAGCTCCCAGTCCACCCAAGCCCCATGCTAGGTGAGGAAAGAGGTGCCCAGTTAATTGGTCAGGCAGACTGTCTCTTTTTCTTTCCCCTCCTCCTTTAGGAGTGGGGCTATGGTGGGCTGAGGGAGGGGCCTTTTACTCCCAGTCTACCTCTGCTCACAGGGTTGTTCTGAGGATAAAATGGAGGGGCGGTGGACCTATTAGGTTGGTCTGCCTAGGCACTTGATGGATCCTGATGCCTTCCTGTCTGCACTTAGGGATTTCTGTACCCTGGCTTCTGATCACTCCCTGGAATAGGGAAGTGGCCTGGGCTATTGACACAATCCTGCTAAATGTCCTTTCCCCCCAAAGAGACCCAAGCACTCTCCTTGGTTCACAGGGAAACTGACAGCAATGAAATAGGAGGGGCGATCACTAGAGTACTGCTGGCTGAAAACTCAGAGTGAGACTGATTAAACACAGCTTATTACAGTCTAAACCTATTATATGGCAGTGATGGTAGGAAAAAGGCAATATTTCTCTGGACTTTTATATTATGGCCCCACAGAACTGAACTCTTACTGCATGATGGCTTGCTGTGATCAATTTGCTGCTTATTTTGTAGACAAAATCACCAAGCTCCACTCTGAGTTAGATCATAGTCATGTGATGCATCTCTGCTATTGGTTTATCCAATGTATATGGATACCTTTCAGCTTGTGGAGCCCAAGGATGTAGACAAGATCTTTGCACAGGTGAGACCAGCTACCTGCTATCTTTCCTATCTTGGATGGGATTACACTCCTCCTGAAAAAATCAGATCTGCTGCTTAGGAGTACCGCTTGACACAGCAGTCACCTTAAAAAGAAGGTTGTGATGACTCAGATTTTTTTGCCCAGCTTCGGCAAATGTGTCAGCTGTACCTCATCCTGGCTCAGTCAGATCTAACCAAAGGGATTCTATTTGGGGCTACCCTTAAAGACCTTTTGAAAGCTGCAGCTACTGCAGAATGCTGCTGCTGGACAGGTGGTCTGGTCCAGCTGCCGAGAACATATGATCACAATATTACAAAAACTACATTGGCTCCTGATCTGAGCCCAATTCAAGCCGTTGGTTTTATCCTTTAAAGCCATACATGGCTTGGGACCAAGGTAATGAAGGAGTATATCCTCCTGTATGTTCTTGCTCAGGAGTTCAGATGACAGGGAGAGTCTCTCCTGACTGTCCCATCACCCAAAGAAGCTCAATTGGTAGATATAGAGGAGAGGGTCTTTTCCGATTGTTTGTGGAACAATCTCCTCAGAGAGGTGTGCTTGGCCCATCTTAAGGCTATACAACAAAGGAAAATATCAGTTAAAGTGACATTTGTTTCTTTACAATATTAACTACTATCTAGCTCTAACCAGCTCAGCAGGAACATCTCTTCTTACTCCTAAAGAAAACTGATGGCAATCTAGGAGTACAAATATGAATATTGATGAAGCTGCCTTATACTGAACCAGACCTTGGTCCATCAAGGTCATTACTGTCTACCCAGACTGGCAGCAGCTCTTTAGGGACTTGGATAGAGGTCTGTCTATCACCCATTAACTGATCCTTTTAACTGAACATGCTGAGGATTAAACCCGGGAGCTTCTGCACCCTAATCAGTCCTACAGTTGTAGAACTAACTCCACAGGGAGGTGAGTTTGGCCCCCTCACTTTCTATCTTCAGGAGGCAGCTGAAGAATGTTTTATTAACACTTTATAATGTTTTTTCTGTGTTTCTTAATCTGTGCTTTTAATAGTTTTTTAAAAATATATTTGTTTGTTTATGTTTTATATTTTAAGCAGCCTTGAGCTCCTTTTTGGTGAAACATGGCTAATTAATGTTTTAAATAATTTTTTTAAAATGATGTAAACTTTTTGGATCCCCATTTTGGAGAAAGTGGTGTATAAATGAAGTAAATAAATAAAATTGTAGAAGATGGAGGAGCAGATAAGAGATTGGTGAGTGGGTGGGGAGGAGAAAAGGAAGAGTGAGGATATTTGGTTTGCCAGGAGGTGGCAAAGAGAAATTAGCATGAGGACAGAGATATGGGGGAAATGAGGTGCCCCTAGCAAGTCCTTGTGGGTTCCCCCTTATAACTGTATTTTGAAGTCTGCTGTGTTTGAGTCCCCTCGCCCCCCCCCCAAAGAGTTGCTGGTACTAATGATGTTCACTGCCTTGGGCATCCAAGTCTGCTGGCTAAAAGAGGTGCTGGTACTGCATACTGCCATGTACTGCCAGAAAAAAAAAACTCTGGCAGGCTGAATATATTGTATACTGAAGATTGGTAAATTAAACAAAATTTCAACAATAAAGAGCTAGATCTTGGGTATTGTTTAGTAATTTCCAGGAAATAGGGGCGTCTATTGGTGGCAAAAGACAGTAAGAAAACGTCTTGTTTGTGTTTATTATTTGAAATAAATTTTAAAACTATAAAAACTAAAAACCTATACAAATGTTATATTACTTAATTCACACTTGAACTTTTCACGTAATCAGAAATGTTGCCAGAAATGTCTCTTCCCTTTTGATGTTGGAACCATCATCTATTCTTGGACTTGTGCAATTCCATTTTAGCAGTCTCATTCTAATCATGCTGATATTTCAGGTATCACTGAAATGAAGAAGGGTTATCAAGAAATTGGGGTCTGTGTAATTGACAACTTGTAAGGATGACACCAAAAAGGCAAGCTTCAGTATTTGTCTATATTGTTCTCTTTAGCAAGTCGCCAATTTTCTAATTCAAAAAATATTTTCAGGATTTTTAATTAATCTGATTGGGGAAAAATATTTAAGTTTCTTAACTGTCACACCAAATGGTTGTTGTGGGTTTTCCGGGCTGTATTGCCGTGGTCTTGGCATTGTAGTTCCTGACGTTTCGCCAGCAGCTGTGGCTGGCATCTTCAGAGGTGTAGCACCAAAAGACAGAGATCTCTCAGTGTCACAGTGTGGAAAAGATGTAGGTTATTTGTATCTACTCAGGAGGGGTGGGGTTGAGCTGAGTCATCCTGTAAGAGTTTCCCAGGGTGTGGAATGCTAATGGCGGGAGGCTTCACTGTATCCTGAGGAGGTTCTTTTGCATATGGATTGGTACTTGATGTGCTAATCTTATCTGCAGGACTATTGTCGGGTGTAGTGTTTTGTTAGCCTGGTGTTTTTCAGAACTGGCAACCATGCTCGGTTCATTCTTCTTTCCTGTTGAAGTTTTGCTTATGCTTGTGAATTTCAATGGCTTCCCTGTGCAGTCTGACAAAGTAGTTGGAAGTGTTGTCCAGTATTTTGGTGTCCTGGAATAAGATACTGTGCCCTGTTTGAGTTAGGCTATGTTCAGCCACTGCTGATTTTTCAGGTTGTCCAAGTCTGCAGTGTCTTTCATGTTCTTTTATTCTTGTCTGGATGCTACACTTTGTGGTCCCGATGTAAACTTGTCCACAGCTGCAGGGTATACGGTATACTCCTGCAGAGGTTAGGGGGTCTCTACTGTCTTTTGCTGATCGTAGCATCTGTTGTATTTTTCGGGTGGGTCTGAATACTGCTTGAAGGTTATGCTTTTTCATAAGCTTTCCCATCTGATCAGTAATTCCTTTGATATATGGCAAAAACACTTTTCCTGTGGGAGACTGTTTTTCTTTGGTTGTTTGATTCATCCTGGGTTTGATTGCTCTTCGGATTTCATTTCTGGAGTAGCCATTTGCCTGAAGTGCGTGGTTTAGATTATTAATTTCCTCATTGAGAAAGTGCGGCTCACATATCCGTCTTTCAACCATCGTTCTCCGGCCGTGAAAGCCTTCGACAATACATGTCACACCAAAAATCACTATTATGGTTTTAACAGTCCAATAAATATTAAATCTCTTCCAGTAGTATAAATCTACTCCCTTTGCAAAAGTTGGCCATACAACCTTTTTTCCACTTTGGGTCTGCTCTTGCCTACTTTACATTTTTTCTCCCTTTTACATACACACTTATTTAAAACTATTCCAGCATAGATCTCTTTCCCTAGAACCTTTACAAAAACTTATTAAAAAGAGAATTTGAGAGTTTATTCCATTGGCAGCTGTTTGATGGTTCCATGTAAAGGTGATACTGCCTTACTTCTGTTTGCTGATTCTATTTTATGGATTATTTTAACCATAGCTATAACAACTTACAAGAAGGTCATGTTTAATCGGTTATCTACCATGACTTATGAATCCGTTTTAGAGTAGTGGCTTTCAAGGATAGATAAAGCCCCTCTATCTTGTAATTAATCTTTGTTTTCAGATACATGATCTCACATTTGCCCTTATTAAAATGCATTGTGCTCAAATGAGCTTACCAAGTATGCAGATCATTTCACCCTTTATTACAGAGCTGCAGGAACACCTCTACATTTAAGTCATGTTGCATTTGCAGTTAAAACCAAACAAAATCTCATCCCTTATAAAATCAAGACAATTTGTCCTAGTGCTATGACATTTGGTATGGATGATCTCTTGGGTGATTGATACAAGCTTTTACAGCTTTTTTAAAAAAGATGACAAATGGCTCAGTTTCAGCAGCTTAAGTTATAGGTTAAAGGAGCTATTTTCCCTGGGTGTAAAACCATTTTTGTTGTTGTTGACACGACAAATGTTCTCACAAGATATTAATTTTTTTTAAAGTATGCATCTACGTTCCTTTTGCTTACATTTTGAAAACTTGATGCGGACTTATGTTAATATGACTTTTTTCTCAAGTTCCTACAATAGATAGGAATTAAGATGTTTCTTATTATATTGTCACATGATCACTGGAAATTCTGGGTAGCTAACTCTTCCCTGAATCTTGATAAGCTTTATATCCTCTCTCTAATTCTCCTCCTTCAATTTATGCCCTTTCAACATAGTTTTATCTAATAAAATTTGCCAGGAAGTTCCTGCTTCAATATAGATAGTTGCTGCCAACAATTCAAGGTTTTTCAACCTGTGCAAAACAGTCAGGCTTCAAGCGATTCATCTTCAAATCATCTTCACATTCACTTTGGCTGTGAAGCCCACAGACATGCCACAGCAGTGGCAGTAGACAGTATGAAAGTGCTTTCTCCAGGTGCCCTTCTCCCATCTATAGTTGTGTTGCAGGGGGTGAGGATTGTAGCCAGGATCCAGGCTTTGTGTCTCTAGCTGAGCCTAGACTGTTGAGAATTTTCCCTTTTCCTGTCATTTATTTCTTTTGACAATATCACCAATCAGGGGAGCACTAGGGAGATTTACATCAGGTTTAGAAGGGAAAAACAGTAACTTTTAAAACAAGTTTGTCTCCTAGTTTTTTGCTGAAAATCTGGCATGGCAGTTAGAGTGTTAGACTGGGACCAAAGGGACTAGGGTTCAAATCCCCATTCAGTCATAAAGCCTACTGGGTAATTGTGGTCCAGATGATTCTTCTCAGAGCCTCTCTAAATGAGATGAATTACAAGAGGATGCTCAAGCGAAGCAAGGCACAATGTTACCTGGGAAGCCAAGTAGTTAAAGGGACAGATCAAAAGGCTTTGTCAATTTCTCTCTCTAAAGAGCCTGCAAATATCGCTCCTCTTGGGGGTTTGTTTATTTCTTCTTCAGCTCCCAGAATGGGAGGTGAAACTGATAGAGCCTTAGGGGAGCTAAAGAGGAAATAAACAAACCCTCTGAGGAGTGATATTTGCAGGCTCTGTAGAGAGGGAAATTGACAAAGCCTTCCAATCTGTCCTTTTAAGAACTTGGGTTCCAAGCTAACATTGCACCTCGCTTCACTTGAGCATCCTTGTGTAATTTGTCTCATTTAGAGAGGCTCTCAGTCTAAGTTACCTCAAAGGGATGTTGCAAGGATTAAAAAAGAAGAAAGGAAATGCAGATACATCACCCTAAGCTCCTTGGAGGATGGATGGGATAAATAAAATTCCAATTCTTGGTTATCTAGCTGTTGGGACTTGTTCTTTCTAGGAGTATATTTCTCTTTAATTCTTGAGAATTGCTTTAAGAGACAAACTAGATGAAAAGGCAGTGTTTTCAGTTATATATCTTCCTATTTGTGTGTAAATTGGAAATGGATCTATCTTGGGGGGGTGTATGGGTGAAGTATACAAACCCATCTTTTTCTCCGTGGTAATACAATAAATTGCTTTAATCACAGGAACTGCTGAGTGTAACACTCTGCTTTATTCTCAACCAACAATGAACCAACCGAGAAGAAGAAAGTAAGAAAACAGTCTAGGGGGTGGAATTTTCCTCCATCCCATAATTAGGTTCCAGTTAACTCTTTACTATTTTACTATACTTTCCTTACTTCATTAAGTTACATTGTTGGTAGCATTTAGCTTCCAGAATAAGAGTCATAGCTGGATTTTTAAAAATCTTCGAACAATAAAACATCACAAGGTAAAGAGACAGGGAGGACAGGGATAAGTGCTCCTTGCCTATTTGTTATGTTTTCTATAAAAATAGATATAATAATATATAATATTATATATAAAATAGATATAAAATATACAATTATTAAAAAGATTTAATAATATTTTTTTAAAAATCAGGGTAAAAGAAACTTCCTTCTTTGTTTTTAACATTTGAAACATCATACCAAGAAGTTTAATGTGGACAAGTAAGACTAGTTGTGAAAAAAAGATCAGATATGGAGAAAAGACAACGGTACAAACTATACTTTAGAGACTGATGAGGCACAAGCGGTTTAATTACTTTATGATAACGATGATGTTAAATCGCAATTCCAGCTATTATAAACCTCTAACACATGGCTATCATAATTATGATTCAAATAATCAAGATATTTGTCATAAAACCTGCACAGTTCCATTCCATTCCTCAAGAAGAAATTATTAAGACATAAGACAATTACAGCTATAGACAAAATGTTTCTGTGCAGCTAGGATGGAAATTATCTAGCTGAAACAAAATATATAACAGAAAGAGATGTAATGGGATGGGTCCTGACCCCCATTTCCTCCATTTTTGAACATAAGTGTGATGCTCCTGATCCTATGGCATGGTTATAACTAGGGGTGTGCACCCCCCAAATATTCAGGTTTCCTGCTTCGGGATTCGGGTGTTTAGATCACCTTGGTATGCTCTGTAAAGATTTGGGAGCACATGGAATCTTTAGACTTCCTACCCTGCCACCCCATGTTTTTTTTCTCCTGATAGGTGAAGAAAGCAGTGAAGCATTTGAAAGCCACCCTTTTTGAGCCGCTTGCAAGCAGCACAAAAAGGGTGGCTTTAAGTTTCAAACCTTTTCATGCAAGCAACATGAAAAGGGGCACTTTAAGTTTCTCACTGCTTGCTTCAGCTGATGAGGGGGGCTCCCCTGCCATCAGCTGAAGCAAGTGGTGTGGGGTTTGAAAGTGCCCCTTTCGATGTTGCTTGCAAACAGCATGAAAACGGGTGGCTTTCAAACGTCTCACTCACTGTTTTTTCCCACTATCGGAGGGGGAGGAGGGAACCTTCCTCCTCCCATTGGGGGAAAAAAGCAGTAGGGCGGGAAGTTTGAAAGCAAGCAGCACTTTTCTGGCCGTTTGCAAATGCCAGTTTGGTGTAGTGGTTAAGAGCACAGGACTCTAATCTGGAGAGCTGGGTTTGATTCCCCACTCCTCCACTTGAAGCCAGCTGGGTGACCTTGGGCTAGTCACAGTTCTCTGGAGCTCTCTTAACCCCACCCACCACACAGTGATTGTTGTGGGGTAATAATAACATACTTTGTAAACTACTCTGAGGGGGCATTAAGTTGTCCTGAAGGGTGGCATATAAATTGATTAAGTCCAGGGGGAGGGGGGTCTGCTTCCCTGGACATTCCTTTTTTTCTTTTTCTGTAGTGCCAATAAATTATTATCTTTGCATCCTTCTCTGGCATGTTGGTGCCATGTTTTCTTGTGCTTTGCAGTTTTGTTCTGTCAATGAGGGGGTATTCTTGTATTAATCACCACCAATCCCCTTACCCAAGTGCTGTCAAGCAGGCAGCATGATTGTCTGAATCCCACCCACGCCCCTAAACAGACCTGTGTATTTTCCTTAAGTTTTCCTTCTGCTGTGGGCAGGCATTGTTGGTTTTGAAAGGGCCAAGTAGGCAAATGGCTTGCAGGATGGGAGAGAAGCAATTATAAACAAGTCTGCTCAAATGTAAGTCTCATGTTATTCAATAGAGCTTACTCCCAGAGAAATGTCTTTAGAACTGCAGCCTGTGATTGAAGTCTGCACATTTCCCCTTCCAAACGTTTTCAAAGCTGATAGGTGGGGAGGGGTCTCCCCTGTTGTGAGGACCTGATTGGCAAGGAGACAGTGCCATTTCCCGGGAAGTGATGGGGTGGGGGGGAAGATGCACTCATGCACATTATGCTCATTCCCCCTTCTTACTCACAGAGTGAATTAGCAACATAAGGGCTCTCTTTTCTTGGGATCTGATCAGTGAATGCCATTAAGGAAAATAAGATGCTGCTACCTGGGTCCAGTGCTTGCCTACTGCTGCCATTGCTGAGAAGTAAGAACCTAAACAAAATGAAACATACAAACTTTTTGGTATGATGGTGTCATTACAATTTGGTTTCCTGGATTTGGTTCACTGTTCCAGAAGCTGATTTAGTGAAACAAAACAGTAATTTGCAGGTGTATTAATGCCTAATTTTGTTTCATATTTCACACTTTGAGTTGTTAAATGAATCTCAACAGTGCTGCAAATAAAATGGACATCAAGAAACGGACAGTAACTCCTCCTCAGTATATTTCCCTAACCAGACACGTTGGTTAGGGAAAAAGGAAAGGCTGCCTCGTGCAATATAGCCTATGAAAGGGCTGAAAACAGAGGGCTACTTAAAGCTGTTCCCCCATAGTTTGCTATGTTTTTTTGTTGCCTCTCTGCAGCAACAATATGGGATTAGCTGGCCATTCTGGGGTCAAGCAGGACTATTTTAGGGTCACTATCCGATTGGCTGGTAGAAGGGTCCTTTTCCCACTTGCTTCACATTTCTTGCCATGGGGTTGGGTTTTATGAACAGGCCTTATCCTGCAGAGATGGTGAGGCCTTAACTGGTGTTGGCAGAAGTGCAGGTGAGGTTCTTGTTGCTTAATTAGGCTGACAAGCAACATGAGGCATCCAAGGAGGAGGCAGCCAAATGATCCACAGATGCCTGGTGCCAAATGTCTGGTAGGGGTTAATCCCTTGGTGCTATACATAAGTGATTGAACCTTTTCAATTTACAGTGTGGAGTGAGGGGCTTAATTACAAACATCTCTAAACAAGTTTGGTGCAGATGAAAAAAAGCCAGCATGGCCTGTGGGCATGTCTAGCATGGAGCCATAGTGGGCTGCCCAGTTGCTGGCAAATCCAATGAGCACCCTGTTAGGCAGCTAGCAGAATGGGGGAGGGGTTGAGTTTAATGCACAGTTCATATTGTTACCGATATACTGTAATGAATAAACCCATGAATTTTGTCTAGTGTTTCCATTTCAGAATATGGAGCAAAGGATGCTGACAAATTTAACACTAATGACGTGAATTAGTGGATTTTAGCTGGAGGAAAACATTTTCTGATGGGCTCGGCAACTGGTTTATTTATTCCTTCAAACATTTATATGTTGCATTTCTCTGATTAAGGAAACAAGGACACAAGATTAAGATGACTGGCTGAGAAAAAAAATGCAAAATTACATTTGTGACCATTTGCAGTATTTACTAGGTGTGTGCACCCTGAAAATATTCAGATTTCCTGCTTCAGGTTTACCCAAAACAGGAAAAATGTTCCGAAATATCCAAAACCTGAAGCGGCAAGCTGCTTCGGATTCAGGTACTTGAATCACTTTGGAATGCACCGTAAAGATTCAGAGTATTACAAAGTGATTCAGGCGGCTGGGTTTTCTCACAGCACCCCCACTCACCCCCACTCCCTCACTCCCCACTAAGCCCCCCCCATCCCCGCCAACTCACTTACCTGGCCGGGTGGAAAAGGCCAGAGCTGCTGCCTCCTCCGTGCCACCTCCTCCGGGCCCAGAGCAGCTGCAGGGAGGGCTAGAGCTGCCACCATTGCCACTGCTGTGCTGCCTCTTCTGGGCCTGCAGCAGCCCACAGGGTGGCCGGGAAGGCCAGATCTGTCAGTTCACAGCACCACAGGGCAGTGGGGAAGGCCTTTTCAGCCTCCTCTACTGCTGCACAGGCCTGCAGGGTGGTGGAGAAGGCCAGAGCCTCCTCCTCCGGCCCTTCCTGCCCCTCAAATGGCCACTGTGGTGGCCATTTGAGGGGCAGGAAGGGCTTTTTCAGCCTCCTCCTCCACCGCACAGGCCTGTAGAGTAGCAGAGAAGGCCACATGGGCCTGCAGGGTGGCAGAGAAGGCTCCTCTTCCATTTGAGGGGCAGGAAGAGCCTTTTCAGCCTCCTCCACCACCGCATGGCCCCACAGAGTCACAGAGAATGCCAGAGCCACTGCTGCCGGGCTGCGGCCTCCACCACCACAGCAGCAGAGACAAGGGAAGTGGGGGGGGGCTCGGGGTTTGGGGTGTTTAAAGGGCCCTGCTCTTGCATGCAGCAGGAAAGGGCCCTTTAAACTATCAGCTGGCAGGTGCCGGGGGGATCCCCCCTGCTGCCTGCCAGCTGATAGTTTAAAGGGATCTACCACTTGCAAGTGGCAGGAAAGGGGCCCTTTAAACTCACCCCAAAGCTTCCTGAAGCAACCTGAATGCTTCGGGGAAGCTTTGATTCGGGATTTCCAAATCAAGGCCACCATGTTGGCCCCGATTAGCGAATCCCGAATCTTTACAAATAGGGTCCAATTCGGGTATTTTATTCAAATTGGAAACATGAAGCGCACACCCCTAGTATTTACCCATCAAGGACTCTAAAATTAATATTCATTTTCAGAAACAATTCTCAAAACAATTATTTTATAAAATAATGTCTTTTTCAAAACAAATATTCAACTTAATTATTCCTGAGAAAACTTGTTAAGGACACCATTATCTACTAATCCAACTTTGACAGTCTAAACATAGTAGAAATCAGGGATCCAAAAGTAAATAACCTTGGCAAAATAGTACTTGAAACTACAGAAAAAGGAAAAGGAAAACAATTCTTACAATGTAAACATGAACTCAAGGAAACAACTGCACTTAAATTAGTTATCAAATTCATTCATATGTGGCAATATGTAAACAAAAATGCAAAAGCTTTAAGAAGCCTCAGGAGGAATGCCACTAAAAACACTTTCTTTTTAAGTAAGGCAAAATTGCAAAAAGCAATTGCGGCACGGTTATTATGGCCACAAGAGTAACAAAAAAAGTAACATTAAAAGAAGAATCTTTGACCTGATTCTGTCAGTGTGATTCATTTTGTCAGAAACTCAAAAAAGGCTTGTAAGCTTCGCAAAATATATCAGATTGTTCTATAGAAATGGAACTATTACTGAATGTATATCATTGTGCACTATATATAAATTAACTGGAAAAAATTTGTCTTATTCGGGTCATTTTTTTATAAATGTTTGCATGTCAAAACTTCAAATAACTTTATAGGATTGTTTAATTACATTGGACTTGATCTAATTTGACTACAAGCATAACTTCTATGCATGGAAGTTTCCCACATATTGTGTTCTGTTTCGCTCTTCCATCTATGTGTGCACAGGAAGTGTGAGAGGCCATTGCAGGAACATTCCTTCCATATCCACATATGCCCATTTCCCAATGCACCATAATTTCTCAAGGCACTAGGCTTGCAGCAGGAGAGTTATACAGGGACCAGTCAGGAAGAACTTAGGGATATGGAAAGGAAGCACAGATATCCCTGCAATGCCTGTTATGTAGCCCTCATAAAAGTAAGTGGTAGCTGGTTGGTTTTATCAAGCCCTGCAGATATCCTCTGTATGGTCCAACCCAGATTGTATCAGGCTTTTGTATGCACATTCCAGGAACTGGATTATTTTTATTACTCCAATTAGCATTCTCATTTTTTCAATAATTCAACAAAAGTTGAAAGCAAACATGCTTTCTTTTAGATTCTAATCTTCCTTTAGAGTTGAACTTCCATTACCATAATAAATGTGGTATAAGCATTCACAACATGATGAACTACTGCCCAGCAGGGGAAAAGAGCTTGTACTCCATCTTTGTGATTTGCTCCACATGTGCCCCAAGATTTCCTGGCCCCAGGCTTCAGAGGTGCAGGAATAAAATCCATCAAGGTATCTCTGCAAGATAGGAATTCTTCTCAGGGGCCCCTAAAACAGAATTGCCTAAGTGCTAGGGCTGTGTGCTGAGGAAAAAAAATATTATAATTTTGGATCAGGGCTTCAGGATGAATCTTTTGCCATGATTGGTTATCTCTGGGCAGGACATTACCAATTCAAGATTCAAATCCATGTGGGTTTGGGGGGTTCCAGAGTCAGAGGGTATTATTTTCAATGGAGAATGTACATGAGGGTCTGCACAGCTGTTTACAAAGAATGGTACCAAATTTACACAGTACATAGTCTTCCTTCCCTCTAATGTAAAGAACCCCTTCAGGGAGGTGGAGAGGAAATAAACAACCCCTCTGAGCAGTGATCTTCTTTGTTGGCTCTGTAGAGAGGAAAATTGACAAAGCCTTCGCCTCCATCTTTTAAACGCCTACGTTTCCTGGCTAGCATTGCACTTCTCTTCACTTGAGCCTCCATGTGTACTTTGTCTTGTTTAGAGAGACTCTGAGAGAGCTCCAAGAAGCTGTGACTGACCCAAGGTCATCCAGCTGGCTTCAAGCAGAGGAGTGGGGAATCAAACCTGGTTCTTCAAATTGGAGTTCTGCCACTCTTCACCAGCACGTTAAACTGGCTCTCATGAAAAAATATGGATTTTTCATAATTCTCAATTAAAAAGAGTCCAGTAGCACCTTTAAGACTAACCAATTTTATTGTAGCATAAGCTTTCGAGAATCAAGTTCTCTTCGTCAGATGCATGATCCGAACTGGTCAAATACAGAAGAGGAGGGGAGAGAGGGGAGAAAGAAGGGGACATATATCACAAGGGGATTCTCAAGAATCCCAGATTTGTTACCATTTCAGAAAATCATGTAAATGACTTGAACCAGCGATTTTTGTGTTTATTTTCTGCTCCGGAATTTCATAATGCACTCTTCTCTTAAGTTTCTGAACATCCCAGGAGAACAGCAGTCACTGTCCCTTTGTTTAAGCTGTGGTCTCCATGGCTTTAAGCAATGAATCAAGTTTGCAGGACATTAATCTGAGTTTCTAGAGCTTCCTTCACAAATCAGTTTTCTCTAGCAATTTAATCATAACCCCGAGTAAGGCCATCAAGCCACTCTTCAGCTTTCATCACACTAGAACTAGCCAGCTTGCCACACAGCTAATTTATAGTGCAATCCTAAAGAAAGTTACTCCAGTCTAAGACCATCGATTTTAATTGGCGTAGGCTGGAGTAACTCTTCTTAGGACTGCACTGTTAGTCACCCACCTAGGTCTTTCTGTTGTTCTCAGTGACTTTATCTGGCATGCCCATATATGGAATTTCCTGTAGGTACATGTCATCCTCCACTTACTGCAAATTCAAAACTACTAATGATAAACAAGATCTTCCACTCCTGACCCAACCACATTTCAGATCCTAAACTTCTAAATAATTTGGACAATAACAAAATTCCATCACTGAAGTTCATGCAATAACACATAAAAAGCATATCTCAAGCTTTCCACTTTTGATAGTAGGTTCTGCCTCCAATCCCTGTCATCTGCTGAATTTGCAGCACACTTCCCAGTAGGATATTCTGCACCTGGATCTTCTTTTAGCACCACAAGCATGAAATCACAAAAGCCTTCTTATTGTCCAGACAGAGAATGTTTTCTGCTCATCCATTTCACTTTCCTACCCAATATAACCCTTGATCTATCCACTGCTAGTACTTTGTTTCTTTAAAAAAAAAAGGAGCCAGTACTCATGATTAGAGGTGGGAACGGACTAGGAAAAAAACCACGGACCATTGGTCCATGATCCATTGCATTTCATCGACCACAGACCATGAACTTTTCACGGACCTGCCACAGTTCACAGACTGAAAAAGGAAAACATTTTTCTTAGAAATATATTATTTTTTGGATGCACACTCTGCAGTTTGAAGATCAAGCAACATTCGTACTGCATTAAATCATGTAGTAGCTTGTTACAGCCTAGGGGGTTAGAGCCTATGGATCCTACATGGAGATTTGGCAGAATGAATGAGGGGGAAAAATCAGAAAGCTTCAAAGCTTCTTGTATGGTCATTTAAGTACCTTGAGTCTTAGAAAAGTCTTTAAAAGGAGCTGGATTAAAAATCTGTCCATATTACAAAATACTAACATTAAATATTAAATAACCACTTCAAATGTACTTATCCAACTGTAAAAGAGAAGGGCTAATTCCATCATTCTTAGTCCCTGGACTATAAAAACTGGGGGCAATAGCTATTAAAATGAGTCAAAATCAGCAGCAAAGGACCCTGAAACAAAGAAGGCAATAACTGAAGCTGTATTACAGGGAGACTGGTTGCTCCAAAGACAATGTGGTTTGACTGCCAAGTTACTACTACTGTCAGTATGTGGCAAATGAAGGCTTTTCTTTGCAACTACAGGTGTCAGTTTTGTTTCATACGCTGCATCTGAGTGAAGAAAGAAGCTGATCCGCACTGTCCCTACTGCTTATGGAAACCTAGTAGCTGCAGGGCACCACTGTGTTCAGTACAGAACAAAGTGTTTCATCCTCAGTGAGTCCACCTCTTAACTGTAATAACAATTACACATTTTGGGGGAAAACAAACAAACATTTGTTGCCTTATCAGCAATTCTCCTGGTTAACAAGTCTGATTCTCTGTAGCCTTTTATTATTATATTTTTATTCTGCTTTTCAGCCAAAAAATGACTTCCAACCTCACAGGAATTTAAATGACTTTCACAAAGACAAGATGACCAGTCCCCCGTTTATTCTGCTCTGTCAATGCAGTGAGGAGGATGCAGCTGCAGAAGGTTTTGATTATTAATGTTATAAATTCTGGATCCAGTGGGTAGTGGCCCATGAAGGCTGTTTCTCTTGCCAGCTCATTTTATTCAACAACTAGGCCAGCAGAATGGTAATAAATTCAATGAAAGTTTTAAAATCTTGAATATTCTGGACAACTTTTCTAAAACAAAGAAATATAATACTATTTCAGAAGGGTAAAGCAAAAGTCTGATGAGATGATATGTTAAACACGTTTAATTTGTGATCCGGTACTCACCTTAAAAATGTGAGGGCTAAATTGTCTCCTGAACACAGCACTGCAGCAGGAAGGGTTCATCATTCCCTTCCTTCCACCTTGTGCATTTTTGCTAGCAGAAAAGAGCTGTGGGGTGGACTGTTTGTCTCAGTGCTGGTTTCACATGTCTCCTGGGAAGACACATGAAATTGGCAGTGAGATAAACAGCCTTGCCCCCTCCAAGCTCTTTTATGCTAGCGAAAGCCCACAGGGTCAAAGGGGGGAATGATGAAGCCCCTCCTGCTTCCCCACCACACACAGAAGAAAATCTCTCCCCCTAAATACTCAAATACACATTATTTTTAAAGTGATTCCCAGGTTACATGTTAAACATGAGTTGGGATGGTGCATAACATAAGGTCTAATCAGACCCTAAATTGTTACAAATCAGTGTGCAAGCATCATAATTTCCCCCAAATTATTATCAGATTGGATAAACTAATTCAGAGAGAGAGAGAGAGAGAGAGAGAGAGAGAGAGATGGGAGGGAATGGTATGATGAAAAAAATCTATAGTTTTCAGCATGCTGCAGACTTAATTGCATTAGATGGTGCTGTGGACAGAATAGATTTACAGAAGGCTATTAGGACAGAGAAGGAAAAATGGCCAGTTTTCCCTGAAAAATCTAAAAACTAGCAATTAATCAGCTCTATAGCAGTAACCAGCCACACAGCCTCTTATTTTTCCAAGACACCAATGTTCCAAGACACCAAAGACACCTACTATCTTTGTAAAACCATGTTATTGAAGATGTGAGGTAACAGCATATGGATTAAACTCAGATTTATTAATGGACAATCATTATAAGAATAATGGATATAATAATATAATAATAATGGACATTTTCCCTTTATAGCTCCACACAAGAAATGTCTAAACAGTGATGCTACTACCTGAATACATGAATGTATTTCAACTATAAAATTATTTCTTCAAAATACACATTTTCCTTAATTTCCCAGTCACCTTCTCAATACCAGTATTATACTATTTAATTCATTATGCACATTTCAACTAAAAAAAAGTTCTCGTAGAATGTCACAAAAATTAAAAAAAAATGTAACAACACTGATGAACATTTTTAACGCCTTCAGGTGGAATGACTCGCTGTGAAATTTTTATGGAAGTCACACCTTCCTGATTCCTCTGGAATGTTGGGATGTGTAATATTTCTGGGTGTACAGATAAGCATTACCAGCATGAGGAACAGCTTAAAACAATTTTAATAATACAGCAAGTAAGACATCATTAAAACTTCCTGTTCTAGAACTAAGGTCAAGTGATTTTAGAGTAAGTCTTCAAAGTACCAATTCCCTAACACTGATAAATATAATGAAATGTCTCTATACTATCATTTATATCACTATAGAATACTTAGAACACCAATCAAACAGTTCACAAATTGCTCAGTGCCAGCAGATAGCTTACTCATTACTAGAGATGGGCACAAACAGCAATACGAACTAAAAAAAGCCACGAACAGCCCAATCTGCTGTTTGCGAACAATCTGTTTGTGAGGCCCCATTCTAAACGAACAGATGGTCATTGCAAGACTCGTTCGTTGCTGTTCGTCAAGCCAGACAGTCTGGAACCTGCAATCAATTCCCTTGGCAACTTAGGCAGGGATTGTCTGAACTCTGAACTCCTGCTGTTGCCCTGGAAACTCCAATCTAAGCCCAATTTAGCTTGATAGGCAAGTCTTCCTTTCAAGTGTGGAGCTCCAAACAAGGAAGCAAAGACCAGGGGAGAGGGGGGCTCCCAGCTCTGACTTTGCAAACAATGGAGAGACAGTTGCTGTTGGCATTTTGATAGAGTGCATTGGAGCTTGAATTTTCTTTGTGTGTGGTGTGATAGGAAACTACCCCTTCAAGTTCCAGGGCCGCTGCCAGGCTCTGGGCCAAGCTATTATTTATTATTGGTACCTTTCCTGGTGCCTGCTCAGGTAAGGTTTCTGGGAGTGGTGCATCTTGACTTGGATGATGGCTGGAGGACAGCCTGCTGGCCCCCAGGAACAGCCAACAACGAACATGTTTGTGAACAGGGCCATGTTCGTGGTTGTTCGTGAGTCCCTGTTCATGGATGGCAACGAACAACTAACATCATATTGGGGTTTTTATTCTGTTCGTGCCCATCTCTACTCATTACTAGTATCTCTCTCCAAAAAGGATTGTATCCTTTTCTTCCTTGCAACCCATGTACAGAAGAGCTGCAATCCACTTTTCAGTTGCAAACCATAGCTATAGAAGTTACTGGCTGGTGAAATCATTCCACTGTGGTTAGGAAGGGAATTCTGGTATGATATTCTGAATGCATGGTGTTAAAATTTTAAACATCTGATCAAAAGAATTAATATATAAAACAAATTGAATCTGAAACCAAGAAAAATATCTCTGCTTATCCCTAAAATTTGCTGTTGAGTGCTTCTTCTACAAGCTACAGCATTGTCAATCTAATCTTTTCCATCCATTGTCAAAGGATTCCTTTTTCACACCAACCTTGACATATACTACAAGTTTTCCTCTTAACTTTTTTCTTCACGTTACAAAGATATCTTAACTGCTGTTGAAACCATCCTCTTTGTCTACAAAAGTCATCACTATCCCATTATCAGATCTTTACAAAACACTTTTCTCTTTCACATTAAGTTTCAGTTCTCAAAAATCTCTGCTCTGATTTCCTTCTTATCTTCTGAAGAGCCCAAACACAACAGTTTGTTTAAACTGCAAACAGAGACATTCAAAGCCATCAGAAATTTCTAACAATCTTTCCTGGGTACTAAACTGAAGCTAAGTTGAGGAATCAAAATTCCTTTTCATCTTGACATTCCTCACAGCTTTTTCTCATGAACGCCGTGCAATGATTGAGAAGGACTACTTTGACAATGGCAGTTGATGGGTCTGTGCTACAGCTGTAAGAATTACTGCAAAGAATAGGTTTTCCTCATTTCATCTCCACTCCTACAAATCTGAAGGTCCCAATTCCTACAAAAGAAACCAACTGAATGTATTGCTTATGCTGAAAGAGTTGTTAAAATAGTTAATTTTATAATAGTTAATTTTATAATAGTTAATTTTATAATAGTTAATGTCGTAAAATTAGGACTATATTATATTTTTTGGGGGGGGTGACATTGAACACTGGAGAACCTATTGCAAACGATCCTTTCAGGGCTTTATTGCAAAATATAATTGACAATGAGTGTATGCAAAACTAATCCCATTGATGCATCTATTGCTAGAGAATGAAGAGTTATAGAGTAAAAATAGCTGAAACTCAAATAATTGTAAACAGCTAATTTCTATTAACATTTAAGCCTAACTGTTCCTTTCCTCTCTGTTACAGCTTTGTTGGCCTTAACCTAACACTGATTTGGTGGTAGGGTTACTTCAAAGCCTATCCTAATTATAAAGTTATAAACTTTTATTTTATGCTGGGTTACTGACAACTAGGAATCCAAGTACTTAGTAATATTTGTGTAAATATTTCACAAAATAAAAGATAACCTTTTGTAATTATTCATAAACTCATCCTTGTCTAACAACAGAGTTATCCATCTGTCTCTCTCTTCACTAAATAGAGAGCATTTAAGAACCATGTGAGCCAGAGTACCTCTCTTCCTCATGTTTCAAAAGCACCAAAAGGAATTCCTACAGAACAACCTACAAATCTACTGAAATCTACTGAATAGAGTCCCTAGTCTGGCCTTCCATATTGCATCTTATTTTAACTTTAGTACGTTGATATAATCTGATCAGTAGCCATAATGAACGTCTACTGATCATACTTTCCTTCAATTTCTGCCACAACTGAGTCCACCAAATCCTGTCAAAGGCTGAATGTAGGTCCATAAAAGCTACATACAAATGATTATTTACAGAAGTAATCTACTTCTCTATCATGTGGGATAAAACCAAACAATGGTCTACTGCCGAGTTTCCTTGAGAAAACCCACCTTGTTCTTCCCTCAAAATTTCTGACTTTTTTATCCATTATTTCAACTTTAACCTTATCCTATCCAATAATGGATAAAAGAGCAATTGGATAATAATACTCTGGGTCCTATCTGTTCCTTTGGTTCATAAAAATAGGTACCAAGGAATGCAGCTTTGTGCCCTTATTAGGAAAACATGGCAGAAAGAGGAGACAGGTCAGGTAAGAGTAGGGATCCCATCCCCAGTGGGAGTAGGGGCTCTTCCGCTTTCACCCTCCACCCCCTACCTCCACTTACCTGGCCGGCTGAGGAGGAAGGCCTGGGAATGGGCCTTCCAGGCATGCTACTGGAGCAGCATGACAATGTCACTACTGGGAGTGACATTGTCCTGACACCCTGAGAGTGCTCCTCCACTTTGTAGCAGGCCTATTTTGGCCCGAAATGAGCTCACAAACCCCTGTAATCCCACTGAAAGAAAGAGAACAGCGATATTTAACTGAGGATGGATTAAGCCCATTTGGTTAATATTTTATTCTGCACAAGAAGGTTGTGGAACTCCAGTTGGCACACCAGTAGAACTAGCAGTGATTCAGGAATCTGCCATGGGGGATTAGCTGTGGGGGTTGCTATGGTTCTAGAGGCTTGGGAGTCACAGCAGCAGCACAGTCTGTTTGCACTTCCTGCTCAGTGTTTCTTGAATTTTGACCAGGGCCCCAGAATCTCTACAACTACCCCAGTACAGAGGGAAGGCAGAGAGATGTCTGCCTGGGTCTGAATTACTCTCTAATATGTGAGGTGTCCAAGGTTTTCATCTATATACGTACAAGATCCTTAATTTAGAACAAGTAATTTAAGAGATTGAAACAGAGAGGCTGTGTTGAAGGTTACCATGGAAGAACTCTGGCGCCCAATCTATTAGCCATAGTGAAAAATAATCCTTATACATGGTAGGGGTATGGAATAAAAAGGTGAACTCCTCATTGAGGTCTAGCAGTTTAATGCCTGGTCCAGCTGAGTAAATACCACTTAGGGGTAAAAAGAGGGCTTATTTTACTATAGTCAAAACATTCAAATTGGTCAGGTCCTTGAAGGGAAGAATCTCCATTCTTTCAAATAGCAACAGAGAGAATTCACTAATAGCAGAACCAGAAATAAGATGGTTGGCAATACGTACTAGAACTGGAACTTTGATGCAATTTTTAATTCAATGGGCTCTCAGAATATAGTAAAAAAATGTTCATTCTGCTTGGAATTATTTCTGAAATAACTGAAATGTCAACTAAAGATCGGTTGAGAAAAGCTAAAGAAAAAGCTCTGTATTACTTGTTTTGCCAACACCATCAACAGAGCCATTTTAGATAAGGCATTGCAATACTTAACAGAGGTAAACTAAACTATCTGAGTGAAAGAACAGGATTTCTCATTGTTACCAAAAATCAGATTTAAAAACATTGTAATAAACTAAGCAGCTTCTTGACCAGGAAACACAGGAGAACACAATTTCTTTTGCAACATAAGAAGCACATATCTAGTATATAAAAATGGTAGATTTGAAATCCTTTTAACCAGAAAGTACACACAGTTAACCAGGGCTTTTTTCTGGGAAAAGAGGTGGTGGAACTCTCTATTATCACATGTATGCATGCAAAGCGCATGTGCACACTCCCAGAAATGTGTGATGACATCACTCCTGGAAGTGATGCCACTTCCTGGAACCCAGCACAATGCATTACGATAAGATAAATGTTAGTAAGCTTGGGGAATTACACTATTATGAGAAAAGGTTTTTTTTCCTTTCTGTATCCACTACCAAAAGTGAAATCTTCCATTCCCTTTCCCAAACATTTCATTTCTTTGGAATCATATTTTAAAATATGCAAGAAGGAGGGGTCCTCTAAAAATCCAAAACCCATCTCATACATCTAAATTCTAACAGATTCCCTTTGTCAGCATAGAAAAAAAACTTCAAAATTTTTTCTCAAAATTCCACAGTCTGAAATTCCTAATCTAATGAATATTGAATTTTCAAATTTTCAGGGAGGGTTTTGCTTTACTAGAGCAATTCAACATTAGATACTCAACTTTAGCTGCATTAGATTTATACTTTGTTTAAAATGGCTTTTTTCCCTTGTTGCCTGCCAACTCTACCTTACTAATGGCTAAGCTGTTGTAACATTGTGAAATGCTCATAAATATCCCAACGTCCCAGACAAACAATATTCATAAAAACTTCCTTAACTCCCATATGTCCACTGCAATTTCAGTGATGTTAATCAGCTGAGAGTGGGGAGAACCATTTGAGTTACAGCTGTTAAGACATAAGAATACCTATATGCTGATGAATATATTGATGAAAGCCTTGTGTGACTTGGACACAGTGATTCTAGCATAAAACTGGAAAAACCATAACTGATATTTTAATTAATACAAATAGCCATAACTGATATATTTAACTAACACAGAAGCAATCTGCATTCAAAAGCTGTGGGAACCATAACAATGTCAACTTCAGTCAACAAAAGAATGAAAGCAAGACACACACATATGCACAGCCCCACCCACCCCCATGAAAAGAAAGAATGAACTCAAAGCAGCACACACACAGCCCCCCACACTCCCATGAACAGAAAGCAGAATGAATTCAAAGCAGCACACACACACAGCTCCCCTCCCCCATGAAAAGAAAGCAGAATTAACTCAAAGCAGCACACATACACACACAGCCTCACCCACACCAAATGAAAATAAAACAGAATGAACTCAAAGCAGCACACACATACACAGAAACCCCTGAATGAAGTGAAAGCAGAATGAACTCAAAGCAGCTTACCCTCCTCTGCAGAACCCGCGCTGGGCCCCAGCTTGCTCTCTCTCTTTCTCTCTCACAGAGGAATGAAAAGAAAGCAGAATTAACTCAAAGCAGCTAAACCTCCTCTGTAGAGCCCGTGCTGAACCCCAGATCTCTCTCTCTCTCTTTCTCACACACACACACTCACAGAGGGATGAAAAGAAAGCAAAATGAACTCAAAGCAGCTAAACCTCTGCAGAGCCTGCACTGGGCCCCAGCTTTCTATCAAGTCTGCCTCACTCCCAGGTGTCAGGGGATCCACACGGGTGCACACCCATGTGGTATCCCACTAACTGTCATCCCATGGTTTCCCCTTCTCAGCTGGTGCCTGAGCGGCATGGGGGGTCAGCCGATGTTCGGATCAGTGCTATACGCAGCACCAATGCTCCGTGAGCTGAAAATCAATAAAGTTGTGGCCTCTTTTAACTCCGTTATGGTTTTCTGGTGTATTTTGTTGCCTTGCCTCCTAGCTCTCCTCCCTCTCTCGGCGATGGCCTACTACTGAAGACTGTTCATGTTCTGAACTTTGCCTCAGTAAACTAGATATATATTTGTTGAATTTTACCTCAAAAAGTTTCAACTCCTGACTTCACCTAACCTATCCTCTCTAATATAAATAAACTAACTAGTTATTTTCAAAGTTTCAAACATGTCTCTGATGCCATTTCTGTGGTTTAAGGACAAGGGAATGTCATACCCTCAGATAAGCAATTAGCTAAAACATCCCAAGTAATATTTTTGTTGGGGGGGACTATAAACCTGCTGCTTAGGTTTTTTTTTTTTACTTCATAAAGCTGTGATAGTTTCTATTACATCAAAAACAAGTAATATTGTTTTTCTTTTCTTACTTTTAAGGATTTAAAAAAAAACTCTTATTAACAGATGGAGCAGTTTTAAAAGGAAGTTGCTAATTGCCTATTTAAAATAACTTCTCATGACTCACTAGAATCAATTCCTGCAATTAACTATGTAGCAGAGAAGCTACATAACCTTTCATACCACTACGTAGAGGACTTGTTTTATTTTTTTCCTGTTCTTTTAACAGCAAACATCTCAACTTTGTTCTCTAAA
This sequence comes from Eublepharis macularius, assembly GCF_028583425.1. Classification (NCBI taxonomy): domain Eukaryota; kingdom Metazoa; phylum Chordata; class Lepidosauria; order Squamata; family Eublepharidae; genus Eublepharis; species Eublepharis macularius. The sequence continues at coordinate 77,736,387 of NC_072792.1, read as the reverse complement.
GAAGAGGTATTTAAAAGTGAGATTAGACAGCAAAGTGGTCAACAGTGCAGAAGTTAAGATACAGAAGCACCTCCAGACAATGGCCACAACTACTTCAGGGTTGTATATTTGTTTAACATATATTGGACCCACATTATTGCAAGATTATGGTTAACGTCTAAACAGATATCAGTTCTCTTTGTTTAATACTGAACAGTTCATGTTCAGATCACATATGATTCCCAACATGTCTCTGTTTATTAAAGTGTTTCTGGGAATTGTTGTTGTGTGTGTGTTGTGCAAAACCTTCTATTTTGCTCATTGGATTTATGTAATCAGAGGGCTTTAAACACAAAACTGTAGTTTTGATGTAGGCCTTTTCCACACGGTGAACTTTACAACAGGCTTTCTGCATATTCACCGCATGAGGATTGGATCCGCTTTATTCATCAGTTCTGGTCCCATATTGCTTTGATCCTTTAATTTTACACTTTGAGGAAGCTGAACTGAACTGGTGTCTGTTTTTTATTTCTGCACTCGAAAAATGCTTTCTGCTTCAGGCTCTGAGGACTCATCAGTTTCCTCAGTCCATTGTTAGTTTCCTGAGTCCATGGGCTGAGGACTCCTAGGTTTCTTCAGTTAATTGTTGAGGAAACTAACAAAGGGACTTTTTTTTTTTGGCTTTTTTAATGGTATCAACATTGCAACATTGCCATTTAATTTTTTGAAAAACAAGAAAAAAACTTAATTAGTTGCTGTTTAACCAATCAGGATGCAGAAGAATAAAAGAGAGGTGGAAGGGTATGGCCAGTCCAGGCCTCACACTGAAGAAAGTATTCTGCACTTCAAATAAGCCCCAGTTTGACTTTGCTGGGAAAAAACAAACATTGGGGTATGTGTGGAGGGAGAAAAGCTGCAGAAAAGCCAAGATAGATCAGTTCTGCAGCAGTTGCAGCCTTTCTCCATGTAGAATGCAAAAAAGTCTGGGAAGCAGTTTGGAGACTGAATTGGGGTATCTCCACTCTGGAGATAAATCGATATAGTATGGGGCCAGAACCGATGAAAAAGTCCCATGTGGAAAAGACCTTACTTAATTGTTTCTGTTCAAAACAGAACACCATGTAAATTACACGTGTATGGTAGCAAGTGCAAAGCAACTGCAACACCTTATGTGTATGGCAGAGTGTGGTCTTTCACTAGGCATCAAATATCTGAGTGAGTTATACTGTCTAGCATAAATTTTCTAAATTTCTGGTTGCTGAATCCTGATAAAACTGCTTCATATGTTGCTAGCAAATCTTCTTTTACAATAGCAATGGCACAAATTTCAAAACTGTAAGTGTGAAAATGGACCACTTGAGTTCAGACACCCTGGACTGCTTGCAAAGTAAGGCAAATTCCACTCTCCCAGAAGCTCAGCCCAGCCTGGAATGGGGTTTCTATCACCACAATTATGTCCTCTCAAACATTTGCAAGGGAGTAACCGGTACTGGTGAGGGCTGTCTGACACTGGAACAGCCTTATAGGCCTTGTTCTTAGTTTCAGTGCTCTTGAACATGCCAAGGAATATAATTTGCTTATAGTATTTTATATTCCCTGTGTTATTCATTAACTCAGAGCCATTAGAGACTACAAAATCCAACACTCTCCAGGCCTTAAATATGAATGATTTATTATATTCCTTAAGAATATGGACTTCAAGGGTTCAAATGTCTCCAGCCAGCCTTCTCACCAGTTTCCCCACACTACCCAGGTGTTTGTTATTCTGAGAAAGGATGAGGCTAACAGGAGATCTTCTTGGGCTTGGCTTCTTTATTCTTTCTTGGAAAAAGCTCAAAAATACTGCACTTTAATAAGAGAAGTGTTCAATAAATCTGGGAAGAATCAAATATCACTGAGGCAAGTCTTAGGAGCTTTGCCATCCCCACTTTAAAGCTTTCTAATCAGGTCTATACCACCTTGATCCTTGCTGCCATCATCTCCCAGTTCCACCTTCATCATGCTGGTATTTACCACCTATTAAATTGGCAAAGAAAAATAAATGGATCACATTGCCTTAAAGCCCTAGATACAAAATTCTCTCAAAGTTTTACCATTCTAAAGTGCTTTTCCATTAGACAAGGATACTAAGATATCAACTAATAACATAAGAACATAAGAGAAGTCATGTTGGATCAGGCTGATGGCCCATCCACTCCAACACTCTGTGTCACACAGTAGCCAAAAAATCAGGTGTCATCAGGATGTCTGCCAGTGGGGAAGGGACACTTGCTCCCCCCCACCAACAACAAGAATACAGAGCATCACTGCCCTAGACAGAGAGTTCCATCTATACCTTGTGGCTGATAGACACTGATGGACCTCTGCTCCATATGTTTACCCAATCCCCTATTGAAGCTGTCTATGCTTGAAGCCCTTTGGATGGCCTCACAATTAGAGATGGGCATGAACTGTGTCCGGGGTCAGCAGCCCAGCCCCCGGACTTGCTGGCAGACAGCGGCAGGGGGCAGCCGGGAGACAGCAGTTCAGCTGCTCTGTCTGGCAAACAGAGCCAGACCCTGCCTACTCCAGGGGGAAGGGGCAAAAGGCCAAAGCCTCAGAAGGCTGGAGGGAGCAGGGAGAAGCCAGCTAGTCCCACCCACCATGGGGGAGAAAGGGGGCTAAGCAGGCTAGAGGAAAAGGGCCAAGGCAAGGGGAACAGGGACACAGCAACAGCCCAGACAGAGCCCTTACCTTCCAAGGAGGAGAAGCAGCCACCACAGCCCAGAGCCACACCCTGGCTAGAGGACAGCAGCCTGGCTCAGGAGGTGCTAGGAGCCAAGCCCCTCCAGGTGGAGCTGCCACAGGCATTCTGGGGGAGGAGATGGGTAACCCCTCCCAGCATCAATGAACAGGCAGCACAGAAGCTGGCCAGGGCAGCTCCTCGCGAGCAAGGCCAAACTGGCTCAGCAGCACACAAGCTGGCCAGGGCAGCTCCTCGCGAGCAAGGCCAGGCAGGCTCAGCAGCACAGAAGCCGGCTGGGGCAGCTCCTCGTGAGCAAGGCCAAGGAGACCTCAGCTGGGGATGGCTCGCATTCAACCCCACCCTGCCAGCAAGGCAAGGAAGCCAAGAAGGGATTAGTGGTAGGAGGGAAACACCTGAGGGAAGGCACAGCTGGGCCAAGTCAGGAGAGGGAACAAGCCTAGAAGGAGGGCAGGGCGGGGAAAGGAAGCCCTATATAAGGTGGCTAGGAAGAGCTCTGAGGTGGTGGGTGTGAGTGAGGAGTGATGATGTGGAGTGAGAGCAGTAGGATGCAAGGGTGGTGGCTTGGAGGAGAGTTCTGGAAGGAGGAGATGAAGGAGGATGCAGAGGGTAAGCAGGCCAGGTTGAGCAGGCCAGCGAGTGGACTGAGAGGGAGTCTGGGTGAGGTATACCGCCCCTCCTTCCACAGAGCAGGGTCCTGCAGAGTCCCTGGCCCCCCTGTGACGTCAGGAGCAGACTGCCCAGTGCCACGCCCAGTGGCAGCCGCAGCAAGCCCTGACAAACTGGAAAAAAACGAACCATGTGGTTTGTGGTTCATCAAATTTCACGAACCATGAACTTTCATGAACCTTCCCCTGGTTCGCGAACCAGTTCGTTTGGTTCGTGAAAACGTCACATCCAGGTCAGAAAATCATCACTTCTGAGTCAGCAGAAGTTCACTTCCAGGCCAGCAGAAGTTCACTTCCATGTCAGCAGAAGGTCTGCAGGAAGTTCATCCCCTGTTGCCTAGGAAACTGATTGATTGGCACCAGGCTGTCTGCAGTGACGAACCAAAAAAATGAACCAAATGAACCAGCCTAAAGTTCATGACGGTTCGTCAGAAATGGAATCTGATGAACCATGAACTGGCCTGGTTCGTGCTTAATTTTGATTTGTATTTCGGTTCGTGCCCATCTCTACTCACAATCCTCCCTGGTTAGTGTCATCTGCAAACTTTGCCACTTTACATCTTACTCCCAACTCCAAATCATTAATGAACAAGTTAAAAAGCACTGGACCCTATACTGAGCCCTGCAGTACCCCACTGCTCACCACCCTCCACTGTGAATATTGCCCATTTATATCCACTCTCTGTTTCCTGTTCATTAGCCAGTTTTTGATTCACAAGAGGGCTTGTCCTTTTACCCCATGACTATTGAGCTTACTTAGCAGCCTTTGACGAGAAACTTTATCAAAAGCTTTCTGGAAGTCAAGGTAGACAACATCTATTGGTTCCCCTTTGTCCACATGTTTGTTCACTCCCTCAAAAGAACTCTTAACAGGTTTGTGAGACAAGATCTTCCCTTACAGAACCCATGCTGAGTCTTCCGCAATAGCTTTTGTTCATCAATGTGCCTACTAATTCTCTCTTTAATAATGATTTCCACCAACTTACTGGGTATTGATGTTAGACTGACTGGCCTATAATTTCCCGGATCCTTTAAAATTTTACATTCATGCTTTGTTTCGCATAAAAAAGACAGATGCATAGATAAAATATCGAAATCTCATGAGTTAAAATTTTTCTGAGAAGCTCATGACATCTGTTACATCTCTGCTATTTTTATATTATAAAACTGTAGAGAACCTATAAAGTGAACACTTTATGAAAATAAGATGGCCCCTTCCCAGTTAGAAACAGAGCGGCTTGGACGGGGACTGCATTTGCAGTCCTGTTAGAAGAGAAGGCAGATTGTGCCATTCCCTGGCATCCAGGAATTGCTGGGGTGGGTGGAGCTTAAGGCATATAAGCCTGCTCCGCCCCCCCCCCCTTCAGCTGAACTTGTTTGACCACAGTATACATGTATGCATACCAAATGTGAATATTGAATTCATGGAGGTTAGCCATTCTCAAATGTTCAGATGAATGCCTAAACAAGGCTAGAGAAAGTTCAGACAGTACAAGAAATTATGGTTACTTTATGAAACCAAGATTCATCATACAGACAATCACTTAAATCCTGATTTGCATCAACAAATGCTGGTTTTACAGCCTCCTCTCTGTAGTCTGATAGAGCATTACCACATAACAACCAAAATTAATTAATTAATTAAACCAGAATTTTTATATTCAGATATATTCATGTATATATAGCAATTAAGGCTAACTGTGCTAATAAATTAACTTGAGATCCTGGTCTGACACACTCAAAACAACAGCAATCCTGTACACCCTTCTTAGTCTACTGAAATCAATGGTCTTTGAAATATATAGCTCTGCTTAATAACCACCACCACCACCACCACCACAATAATAACATTTGATTTATATACAGGATGACTTAACACCCACTCAGAACGGTTTACAAAGTATGTCATTATTATCCCCACAACAAAACACCCTATGAGGTGGGTGGGGCTGAGAGAGCTCCTAGAAGCTGTGACTGACCCAAGGTCACCCAGCTGGCTTCAAGTGGAGGAGTGGGGGATCAAACCTGGTTCTCCAAATTAGAGTCCTGCACTCTTAACCACTACACCAAGATGTACTGTAGCCATTTAGTGAAGTAGCCTGCATTCAGATAATTACTGTAACCATAGTTTAATTAATTAAACCATGGTTTTGTGATGTCCTGCTAGGCATCAGGGAGAATTTTTAAGATTAGAATCATAGAATCATAGAGTTGGAACGGGCCATACAGACCATCTAGTCCAACCCCCTGCCCAGTGCAGGATCAGCCTAAAGCATCTCTGATAAATATTCAATAGACAATACCCTGGCATATAAGAAAGGGGCACAATGGCCAAGAACTGGCTCATTCCTTCCTGCCCTCCCTCTTACAATCTGCCTAAATTCACACTGAGTCATAGAATCAGCATTGCTGACAGATCGCCATCTAGTCTCTTCATAAAAACCTTCAAAGAAGGAGAAGCTTGTTCCACTGAGGAACCACTCTAACTATGAGGAATCACTGGAACTAAATATTTTTCCTAATGTTTAGCAGAAAACTCTTTTTGTTTATTTTTAACCCGATGGTTCCGGTCCAACACAGTTAATTACAATTAATATTAAATTTTAAATTGTTGTGAGGATAAAATGGAGGAGGGGAGAATGATGATACAAGCCTACTTTGGGTTTACACTGGGGAGAAAAGTGGAATATAAATAATAAATATATACACATATATAAATAATAAATATATACATATAACCTTAGTGTGAAAATAGTATCCCTACAATGAATAAATGTAATCTGAAACATTTTAGTACATCAGTACTAAAGATGCTTTACAGCACAATCCAAAACAGAATTATACCCTTGTAAATAATTGAAGTAAATGGGTCTAACTCTGTTTAGGATTGCACTGTTAGTTGTTTAGTATTTAGTACTTAGTACTTGGTACTTTAATGCTAAAATTTAATACAGATGTGAAGATATTAACATAGTAATTTCTCAACCAACCAAAAATGCTTCAAGAATGTCTCACTTAAATCTTTGAGTAGACACTGGATGCCATCCTATAGGTAAAGTGCCCTTGTCCATAAATGTGGGTAGCTGTGGCTTGAATGAACTTCCTGAACTGCTGAATGAACTTCCTTGCAATTTTCCTTTTTTATGACACACATTCTCTTGAGAACCCATTATGCTTTCTGAGCTGGATCACATGATACATCAGTTGAAGATCCTAATAGTTGCTAATCTACCCAGCCTCCCCCTCCTATGTCCGATCCCAAGAAAGTTGATTTATGGAAACACAGGACCTATGTGATGTAATATCCTGCGTGGGGGGAAGCTAGGTGGGGGGAAGCTAGGAAATTTAGCAATCCTTGTACAGTCCTTGTGCTGGATCTAACCCTCTGTCCCAAAACAATTTCTAACACCACTACTTAATTCCATGCTAATGGCAGCAAATATTCTCAGAAAGCAAGAGAAATGAGGCAAAGTTGATTGCTACAGGTAGAAATTAATCATGATTTTATGAAGACCATTGCTTAAACTGAATGATACATAGTCCTGCATAGTGAAGCATGCCCACTTCAAGCATGAGTATCCAGGAAATATACACTGCATTGATTTCAGTGGGCTTAGACTGGAGTAACTCTGCTTAAGAATGCACTGATCATGACTTTACCGAGGGTGATTGTCTAGCTTCAGGAAAGTTTATTTTTCCTTAACAGCAAAGAACTGATGAGTTGTTATATCTATCTATTTTTTAAAAGTTTGTGAGATTGAAAATAAAATATGATGCTAGAAGCATACTGAAAACATAAAAGGTTGTTCAAGCAACCTAAAAATTCCTAGGGAAATATGTTTATTTAGCAGTATTTTATTTAGTCAAACTGAATGCACACAAGCCTTTATTTTCAAATATGATCTTCTCAAGGTTGTAATGTACAATTTGCTAATGCAAACATACTTCAATATATGAAAAACTGTTTATCTCGATTATTTCATACAAAGAAAAGACTCGTAAAAATAAATGGTTTTCACAGTGAATGTGAACACTTTGCAGTCTCCTCAAAGTCAATGCTGTAAGGGTTATTAGGGAAAGTTACAGTCCTCATAATGCTGCTTCCTCTTTTTGATTGCTAGCACTCAGTCTCAGTCATAAATCCAGGATTTGTTGCCTGCTAGAAAGATTTTTACAGCATTTATGGCAAAGAAGATTAGGGCTACACTAATTCCAAAGCACATCTTTGTTATACACACGGCACCAGACAAACGATACAGCAATGAGAGGACTCATGGCTGTATAAGCATTGCTACACATTTGGAGCTATGGTTGGCAGATTGAAACCTAGAGATCCACACTATAAACTGAGAACCCATAAGAAATTATAAGAGGAGAAACAATTTGGAAATTTCATCCCATGTAACCTTCTGATCCAGGATTCTCTAAAATCTCAGGGTCTTACCGCATGAGACAAAATATGCTCGAATTACACGGGTAATTCAAGTGTATTTTGTAATTCAAGTGTATTTGAGTGTAATTCAAGTGTAATTCAAGTGCACTTTGTCTCATGGTGGTTTGGCCCTCAGTGACTTGAGGAGGCTAATTTCTCCCTCCCCAATGAGAGGAATGCTGGAAAGTCAGTGGGAGGAAAAAATAAGGGTAGAGGCCATGTTTCTTGACATCTCCACATCACCAAATGTACAGCATCAATTTCAATAATACTGCAACCTTATCGGATCTTATTCCTTGAGCAGGAATGTTAGGTGATGCTTCCAACATACAAACCCAGTGAAATAGATATTGCAGCCACACACACACACACACACACACACACACACACACACACACACATGCCGAGCCACTATGTAGTACATATATTGCAGACAGTGACTGGGAGACTGTTGTATTTCAAATTGTTAGACTCTCTTGCAAAGTGATCAGACTGGCAGGCATGACAAAGCCACCTAAAACATCACTAATGTTAGAGGGAAGATATCTGGGTAATTTACAATTCCTATAATGCTCTAGAGAAGAGCTTAGTTGCCAGCTTATGGCCAGTAAATACAAGTAGCTTAAAAATGCAGAGAGGCCAGCAGTTCAGTATATCCATAACAGTAACTACTAATACAGCTCACTCAACATGTTAATTTCCTTAATTATGTCTTGCAATCCCACTATTGATAATCTGGTAGTTCACAGACAATGCATTGGCTGAAAGCTTGAATTACATAAGCAAAAAAGCCTGAAGCTGTTAATGTCACAGTGGTTGATGGAAAAGCTCAAGTATTTATCTAAAATTACTACAGATTGTTACATGTATTGTCTGCATTAGGCAGCACTTTCAGCAGAGGGAACAAATTGTGAGATCACAGATAACACTGTGCATAAATTGGTTCTAAATGCTGTTCTTTTAACATAACTCCAGTCTATGCCATTAGGATGTGTACTTGACTTTATTCACCTTTAGAGTCCATTCATGTATATTCTTTATTTGGAAGTGAATATAATAACAAGAAAAAATACTTATCACTATAAAAATGGAATCCATGATAAAGCACAGATTGCTACTGGGAATAGGAAGCTGCATAGAAAAATGAAATTGTGGCAATCATTTCACTAATGTGTTAAAGTCATTGCCTGGCCTGTGTGGACTTTCTCTAGTTATGAAATAAGCTATCTTCAAAACAAGTGTGCTGACTTCCCAGTCACACTTGCAAGGCTGAAATTTATTACGGTTCCTGCAGAATGCAGGTAACTGAAACATATTTTCAGCTAGATATCGATGAAGAGCTATCAGAGCTTTAACATTCTTTCTGCATAGGGCAATAAACAAAATGTTACATCCCATTTAGCAATAAACTGTGCATTTTCTCTGCAAGGCACTTCCTGCATTTTGTATTTGCATCATTTAACCTCTCTCTAAATTTAATTCTATATTCTCTGGTAATTTTCAAAATCTAAGTGAGAGTCCAGATGGTCTCTGTTTTCTCCATAGGCAGGAAAGTATATTTAAGTATGAATCATTTTACTTATACAGAAGCAAGTGAAATAGAGGAATATGCATTTCAAAAGCAAGAACTGTGAGAAGTGATGTGCTGTACGGGAGTTTGGGAGTATTTGTGAAATATAGAAAGGTCCTAAATTAATTTCAGAGCCTTTTGCAGGATTCATCTGGAAAATGATATAAGAAGAAGAATATGCCATCAAATCACAAGTGCCAACACATGCTTGGGAAATGCCTGGTGATTTGGGGCTGGAGCCTGAAGACAATTCAGTTTGTGGAAGGGAAAGACCTCAACAGGTTATAATGACATAGAGTCTATCCTCCAGGGAAATTGATCTCTGTTGGCTGGAGATGAGCTGCAATTCCAGGAGATCTTAAGCCCCACCCCACTCCCTGGGAGGCTGGCAACCCTACAACCCAATCTACAGGGTATGTCAGTCAAGAGACAAGCAGAGGTGGCTTGCCATTGCCTTCCTCTGTGTAGCAACACCAGCCTTCCTTGGTGGTCTCCCATTCAAGTACTAATCATGGCTGACCCTCTAATGAGCTTGAGCTAAGCAGGACTGAAACAAATTGCTTCCTTTAGCCAGACTTTCCTTGTGGCATCTTTTCCATACATACTCTTATGTCGTATTTGGCTATTATTGCAGCACTCAAATAAAATAACAGTAGAATACTTGTAGAAAGAAAAATCAAAATGTGCTAAAACATATCCAGTGATGGTGGCTGAAAATGCAATCAAGGCATAGCTGAATTTTGGCAATCTCCTCCTGGGGTTTTCAAAGCAAGAGACTAACAGAGGTTGTTTGCCAGTGCTTGCTTCTACAACCCAGGTTTTCTTTGAAGGTTTCCCATACCAATTACTAACCAAGACAGACCCTGCTTAGTTTCTGCAACTCAACAAGATCAGGCTTGCTTGGGCTATCTAAACAAGGGCAACATATTCAGGAGGCAGAGCAATAAAGTACAAAGTCTTTAGTTCCTTGGTGGACAGGAGAGCCATGAATTCGGCTATATGACTTCTCAGAAAGATAACCTTTCAAAGATAATATACTCAAAGCAAATTCCTTGTTAGCACAGTGGGAGGCTTTAATAAAAAACAATAGTACTGGTTAACAGTAAGTGTTTTGATACTTATATAAAATTATTTTCACTCAAACTACAAATCAAATATGAATAAAAACATTGGTTATTCACAAAACTTTCAGAAATCGAGATTAAAATGAAGACACTGTTCCATGACTGAATTCATTGCATGTTGTAGTATATTTACATAGATTCTCTTTACCAAAACAAATTAAACCACATACCTTATGACACATGCATAAAGTCCACTGTCTTGTGCTACTGTTGGACGAAACCAAATGGCATCTTCCTCTTTGCTCATTCTATTTCCATCAAAAGCTATAGGTTCTTCAAAGTCTCCAGGTCCAGAGCTTTTATACCACATCAAACTGAGTCCAGCACTTTGTGCTAAGGTGTAATTTGCTCTTATATATCCATAAAACAATGCACATTTTATACGAACAGGTTCTCCTACTAAGACTTGATATTTCTTGTAATCCACTGACCAATCAGTGCATCCATCAGCTAAAAGAGAAAAGAAAAGAAGAAATAGGTTACAGAGTTGCACACTGCTGAATGCAGAGCGCAGTCATTGTTTAAATTCTGGAATTCTGCTTTTGAAGTCTCTATGCTAGAGGTATTGATTAAAAACAACATACTTCATACTGCTTTTATTAAATATTTACTTTCTTTAAAACATTCGTACCCCATGCTCCACATAAAAATATTTAACTGATATCCAGATGACAGAAATCAGTTCCTCTGGAGAAAATTATTGCTTTGGAGGGTGGGCTTCATGGCATTGTACCTTGTACTCCTTAACCTCCCCCCTAACCCTAACCCTAACCCCCCCCCAAAATCTCCAGGAATGCCCCCCCTCTGAGTAGGCAACCCTAAATGACCCTAACTGTAGAATGGCCTTACCTACTTAATTTCAGTAATAAGTATAGAATTAATTCTGCGCTTTACTACTTTTAGATGAGTTATTTTTAAATATTTGATTAAAATGCCTGTAAAATATAGACCAACTACATTAGAAGGTATAATAATCATTGAATGGCATTAATTAAATATATTAAAGATAAATTAAAGAATTACCCTGCCTCAGAGGCTGTTACAGTAGAAAGCAAGTCTTGTTACCTAAGACTGGTAACTTTAGGTTAGATCTTAAGGTGAGGAGAGTTCTTACAAACTAATGTGGGGTCAAAATGGAGTCTAGTATTTCTCTTAAAAGAGATTTTAACTGTAACTGTTTTGAAGCAATTAAATATAGACAAGGATGAGTATTAATGTAATTGTTCTCACATAAAGGAGGAACAATTGGGGTTGCTCATATGCACAGTAGCTAGGGTTACCAGCATCTCCAGACTACAGAGATCAGTTCCCCTGCAGGAAATGGCAGCTTTGGAAGATGGACTCTAAGGCATCATATCTCCCATTTGGCTCCCTCCTCTCCCCAAACTCCAGCCTCCCCTGTAGGGTTGCCAGGTCCCTTAACTTCCCTGGCAGGAGACTGTGAGCCTGGCACCTACTTCACTGTGGGACCAGGTCATTGCATGCATGCTCCCGGCTTGTGCAATGACATCACTTCATGTGGCTTAATCGTGCCCCGCAGCAAGCTGATCTGGCCCCTTGATAAGCACGGGAAGTGATGTCATTATGTGGGTCAAAGGGCAGCCCGGACGCACTCCCGTGCTCATCAAGGGGCCAGATCAGCCTGCTGCAGGGCACAATTAAGCCCCAAACAGGCCCCTGATGGGCGTGTTTCAGCCCAAATCTTGCTGCTGGGAGTGTGGGAGTGTGCTGCGCCACCTGGGGGGCGCCTTGGGGAGCATGTCCCCCTGCCGACCAAGTAAGTGGGCATGGGGGGAAGGATGGGAGCAGGGGATCCCCTGCCCTGAGTGGGGAATGGCACCCCTACTCCCCAGGCACCCTCCCTGACTCTCCAGGAATTTACCAAGCCCAAGTTGGCCACCTTATAACTTAACATCATAGTTCAGCCAAGTGATGTGTGGCTTTGATATGTTAACTGACAGCTTCTTAAGAGCAAACACTGGTGTGTGTTTTCTAGGCAATATCTCACCAGTTTGAACTGGCAGTGCAACAAGAAAATTTCTGTGGTAGTTGGAATTAAAGAAGGAAATAAGTCTCTTTCATGGTACTTTTGACCATTTGCAAACAATATAGTTAGCATGAAAGGCTGCAGAAAAGTTTAGTGACCAATATATCTTGAGGTACCTTATTCTGACTACTGTACTAAGAATTAATTTTAAAAATTTGCTCAATCTCCAGCAAGTCACCTTGTACTTTCAAATAATTTTGTATTAACTTTCAAAATCTGTTCTCTAAGACCAAGTCCCCAAATATTTCTGGAATCCCACAAAATCTCAGATTTCTTTCATGGTATTTCTGATCAATTGCAAATGATATAATTAGCATGAAAAGCTGTAGGAAGGTGATTCATCACAATTACATATGGCCAGTTAAACAGCACAATCATAAGTTGTAGGGGTCCAATGCAGGATGAGAAATGATGAATTAAGAAAAAATAACCATTGTAAAGTAGGAGAAGTAGGAGATTAATGGGTTTCACTATGCAACATGAAAGAGCTGGAACACCCTCTGGTGACTACAAAATTCTCCTGGATTAGAAGAACTGTTAACTAACAGAGCCTCAAGAATATAGGAATGATGAGGCTTGTCAAGTCTCCTCTGTAAACCAGGCTTGCGCAAAGTCAGGCTACCTGTGCCTTTGTCACTTAAGTGACAGGAGTTACAATATGGCCTTAGGAGTGGTGATTTTTTTCCCTAAGGACTGGAATTTTAATCCAGCATTTTTTAAAAGAAATATATAGTATTATCTTTTCCATTATAAGACTAAGGAACAATCCATATAACCATAGGAGATTTGGGCTGAAAACATGTGAAAAGTTCATAATCAAGACAATTTCACATCCTACTCCTTTAGAACATCTTTGGATATACAAGACAGCAATGCACTTGTGATGAACTGTTCCCATAAATTAGAGCCTGCCTATAAAAACAAAAACTCTTACCTGCCACAAGCACAAGCAACCAGTATCTATCCCCCTGGTAATAGCAATACCTTTTACTTTTTATTTGTTCAAGTCTACAGGGAAGAATCTCACATCCATTTTCTATTTCTTGTCACAATTAACAGAAAATTGGCTATTCCTTTAATTCGTTGGATGGGAGACCATGTAAAACCACAACTGGGCGATGAAAACAAGTGGCTGCAACTGAAAAAAGGAATAGAAACTGTGATGGAAGGGCTCGTGGTTTTTCTCTAAAAAACCTGCAGCTAGTCTTTGATAAATCCAGATTCTGAAACATTGTACCACTCCTGCTTGTTTCTAGTCTTCTCTTCTACTTGTAGACTAGTCATCAGCATAGAAAAAGTACTGAACTGTCAATCTCTGACTGTGAGAATTCTGAAGATTGCCATTGGGAAAAGGCATAGAATGTATTGGAGTGGAATGTAAGAAAGAACACGTTTGTTTAGGCCTCTCAGGCTTTTTTGTGGGTCTCTAACTTGATTCTGTCTAATTGGTGCTACTTGATAATGCATCTGCAAAGTAAGATTGCTTGAGATTTCTTTTCGAAAAATCTGTTTTCCCCAGACATTGTTTCTAGCAGAAAAACAGTGCTCAAAGTATAATAATACATGAATTAACAGAAGAATGGAAACCATTCTTTGGTGATCACTGCTACATCTAGTACAGTTCAATATGCTCATTAATAACTGAGATGGAAAGGATATAAGTACATATAAGCAACAACAATAACAAAACCCTACCAGGTAAAGTAGCAGTTAAAGCTCTGTCTTCTTTTTTTAAAGTAGTTTCACCCCCCCCCCCACCTCTATCCTAGTTTCATTCATGGAATAAATAGTCACAATGATGACAAAATAATACATTTCCCAGTATCGGACCTCTCTGTGTGTAGGTTTCCATTACCATGCCTTCTTGCTGTCGATCATACTTTCTTTTTATTTTTTAAAAACTGGCAAAAACACTTGAATTATTCAAAAGCATAAAGCTTCACAGCTACACTCAATAAAGTGGCTGTAGTGTAATCTCCATTTTAATATGCAACCAGTTATTGCAATTGATAATAGCACAAAGCAAAGAATAAGATGAATATCATTTGCCCATTTGTTTCCCTGAATAGCTTCAGGGGATGAAGTAAACCCCACAGTACATCACTGTCCTCATAATGAGATCGTTCTGCTGGATAAACAAGCTCCCTGCAGGCTGTACCTGCTGATAGGACCCAGTGAACCAAATATTTAACCATTCTGAGGGACTCTGCCATTCTTCAGAAATTCATACACTGTTTTCAAGGGAAATTTTGTTTCAGAGAAGTAGAAAATTGAGCTATTAACTCCTGGGTCTGTTGCTGCAATCTGTCCCAATAATCAAGCGACTGTTCAGTTTCTGGAATCAGTAAGCTAAGAAGCTAACAAGAATCTCAGAGTTTCCATTAAGATACAGGACATCTAAATTCCTTTTATTTTGCCCTTTCTAGGGAGCTAGGATAGGGTTAAAAATCTAGAAAGAGATCAAGGAGTTAATTTGCCACCATACAACCATCACATACACATACAACTGAACAGAAAATAGAGAAGTTGAAAAATTTGATGTCAGATCATACTCCCCAACGGAACTTCTGCCATGTATTAAGCAAGTGGTTTCCAACCTTTTGGATATGGTGAATAGGGCTACCAATCCCCTGCCCAGGGCAGAGGATCTCCTGTTCTCACCTTCTCCCCCCTGACCCTACTTACCTGTTCATGAATTGCTGGGGGGGGGGGGAATTCAGCCCTTTGGTGAGTGCAGGAGCGCCTGCCAAGCTGCCCTTTGACCAGCATGATGATGTCACTTCCCAAAAGTGATGTCATCACCCACACTGGGAGCGTGTGTGTACACAAGAAGGGATGCCAATCACCACAGAGGGTGAGTGCCGGGTTCCCAGTCCCCTACTGGGGGACTAAAGGGACCTGGCAACCTTAATGGTGAACCACAACATGTAAATTTATTTGGTGCCATGACCCATACAGGGTCAGCCCAAAATTTTCTGGCACCCTAGGCAAAGTATGACCTTGGAACTAGGTTTGCTGTCCCCCTGTCCCAACCTGCCACATCTGGATCCACTCACTTGGCCACTGGAGGGGGGAGACACAGGGGTAGGGAGAAGCATATGCATTTGCTCCCCCTTCACAGAGAAATTCTGGTGCACACAGAAACAGAGCTGAGTGAAAACAGCCCCTGGGGAGAAGTTTTCATTTTCAGCATGCATGCACCATGAACCCTTGCTTTGCCCCATTGGAAAATGAGCACAACGGAGGAGGGAGGAGTCACTGTTCCACCTATGTCTCTCTCATTTCCCAATACAGAGTCATGGTGACTGTGTGCTGAAAGTGAAAACTACCCTTCAAAGGGGCAGTTTTCACTCAGCTCTGTTTCAGACATACCCTGATTTCTCTAAGACTGGGGAGTGCAGGAGCATGCACACACTATGCACACGCACAGGGAATAAGTACCTCACTGTCCCCCACTGTGAGCAGTCAGCCTGGCCTCCGCCATTTTAATAGCAGTTTTTATATGACTGCTCATGATATTAAAAGTATACAAGCCTCTGGGGTTTAAAATGGCTGCAGCACTGCCAATCAGAGAGCCCCTGTCGTTGCCAGATCCTGCCCTGGAGAACCAGGTGTGTACGGAATGCCACATTGGAATGCAGAAGCATTGTGATGAGACTGGTCTCGCTGTCCACCTATGCGCCAGAAGGTCCAGAGCAATAAAGGTCTCGCTGAGTCACCCCCACTTAACACATTCCTGTCCCTCTTCCCATGATGAGATTTCCTATCCGTGATCGAGGAATTAATCAATTGGCATTCATAAGCATGTACAGTCGTTCCTGGCATATTGTATCCCCTCCCTAAAAACACTTAACCTGGCTCTGGTACTTCATCAAGAAAACTGTCCCTTTTGTGCAGTGCTGGAACTAGTTTTGCATCTGCTTGCATGCACCCTGACAGCCATCAACCAAAGGACTTGAATCCTTTGTTACACCCAGGAACCGACCATTAGATTCTTTGTCCTAACTGCCAGGAGAACTCTCCTGTGTCTTAGGGCACATTTTACCTATAAAGGTAGGGTCCTGGCCCCATTCAAGTCGTGCAAGCTTCCAGGCTTCTCCCTTAGGGTCACCCCCCCCCCCCCAAATCTCTCTTCATGCTCTCTTTCCTGGATCCACAAGTGCTGTTCCGCATCTCTCTCTCTCTCTCTCTCTCTCTCTCTCTCTCTCTCTCTCTCTCTCTCTGGGCTGACGACACAGGACGTTTGACATTTCTCTCCTACAGACTGGACCCATTCTCCAGGATAGGTAGATCTAATTACTCCCTCTTGCTCTATTCCCATGCTTCTGGCTATCATTTCCTAGGACACAGTATATCAGGGGGAGGTCTGTATGTAAATGCCAAACGAAGGGGACAACTCCCAAACAGACCCAATTGTTGCAAAACTGCTTATGCCACAGGCAAGGATTATCCAAATCAATGTACACTTAAAGAATCCACATCTTCATTCTTTTCAATCCATCTTTATTCTTCTTATTTTCAGGGTAAACATTCAACCCATGACACATTATGCAGTGAAATCGTCCTGCCGTGCTGCCCCGAAGGGAGCTCCCAGTGGGAGATTGGCAACGGGTTCGCTAGCCTTGGTTTTTCCTGAATGGGTTCGCTAGCCTTGGTTTTTCCAATTTTGCCACAACCGCTTCTTCACGGCCTTACCAATTGCTTATTTTGACTCTTTGTTATGCTCTACTCCAAAGTTTTTCTGCCAGTAAGAAGAAGTAAGTGGCTCTTCCATTGGAGGACGAGTCATTGAAGTTATTAGAAGGTTCCAAAATTTATTTATTTATTTATTTTATGTTGTTTATAGTCTGCCTTTCTCATTGAAACCCAAGGAGGGTAACACAGAGTAAGTCAATACGATCAACAACAAAGAAAACAATAGGGTATGGCAAACTAGCTTAGAACAACAGATATACAGATATGAAACACTACAGAAACAAAACATAAGTAATTTGACATGATGCAGAAACTCCCACTAGGAGCATATCTACATCAACAGATAGTAACCAGTAGTATAGTCTACATGCCCTATCCCTTTACCAAAACATTAGTTTGATCCATTTCTTACAGCATAGGCCTATTTTACCTAAGTGAAAAGCCCTTCTAACTAATTCAGTTTTGCATACTTTGCAGAAAGATGAGAGAGTAGGAGCTTTCCTGTCTTCTTCAGGCAAGCCATTCCATAAGCTGGGGGCCACCACAAAGAATGTACATGTATGGGCAACAACTGATTTTGCCCATTTGCATCTTCAGAAAGCCCTGTTTAGATGAGTGAACTTGCTGTGGTGGAGCATAGAGAGAGAGGTGGTCCCACAGATATGAGGGGCCAAGGCCATGAAGGGCTTTGAATGTGATAGCCAAAACTTTGAACTGAGCCCAGTAACTGAAGGGCAGCCAATAGAGAGATATTACTTCCAGAATGGAAGTAATATGCATTCTCTGCCTTGCTCCTGATGGTGATTTGCTTAGAGGTGTGGTTGGATTAGGGTTGTCAGGCCCCCTCAATCTCCCGGCGGGGGACAGGGGCCCAGCACTTACTTTTGGAGAGAGGGGGTGAGTGTGCGCAGAGCCGCAGAGCTGTTTTTGAGGTGCTGTGGAGCACAGGAGCATTCCTGCACTCCACAGCACCTCAAAATGGGCCAGATCCTCAGCAGAACGAGCCCATTTTGGGTGCAGCTGAATGCAGGAGCATTCCTGCACTCCACAGCACCTCAAAACGAGCCCAATCCACACTGAAACAGGCCTGGCAGAACAGGCCCATTTGGGGTGCCGCGGAGCGCAGGAGCGTTCCTGCACTCGGCAGCACCTCAAAATGGGCCAGATCCGTGGCAGAATGGGCCCATTTTGGGCACTGCTGAGTGCAGGAGCATTCCTGCACTCTGCAGCGCCTCAAAACAGGCCAGATCTGCATCAAAATGGGCCTGTTTGGGGGCAATGCAGAGCGCAAGAGCAGTCCTGTGCTCTGCAGCTGCTGAAAATGGGCCCAATTTGCCATAGATCGGGCCCATTTTGAGAGCTGCAGAGCACAGGAGTGCTCCCGTGCTCCACAGTGGACCCGATCTGTGCCAAAACGGGCCCGATCCCGGTGGCTGCGGTGCACAAGAGCGCACCGCACTGCGGGGGAGTACACAAGGAAGGTGTGTGCCCCCCCGCTGCTCTGGTAAGTGGGGACAGGGTGTGGGAAGCAGGGGCGGGGGATCCCCCACCAGGGATCTGGGATCCCTAGGTAGGATACAGGCTAATGATTGCTGGAGAAGTAAAAATTTTGCTCACTCTATTTGCAATCTCTAAAAAACTGCTAAATGAAAAAGATATTATTTTTTATGCAGAGAAATCATACATTTCCCTAATTAATACTTCCACAAACAACAGCCTCCACAGTAGCAGCTGATGGGAAGAGACTGTTGCCATAGTGAATTATTCCCTCCATTTGTTACAGTGACAACCTGAACAACATGCCTGCTCCTCAGCAAGTCTCTGTTTGGTTGATTTTAACAAAGCTATGTGTTTTGTCCCAAACAACTACTAGAAAAGTCTGGCTACTAAGGAGAATGGTACTTTTAGTATATTGTTTTGAAAAAGAGAAATTCAAAGAGAGTAAAATTTCATAATTTCATTCTGCAGATGCTCAGAGGCAGGCAATATCTTTCCAAACTTTCCTACCTTCCTACTAGACCACTGTGTGATGTGTAACATAAAAAAACCCTGCAACTTACAAAAGGGTGCATAGAGGTGTAACAGAAAACTAGAAAGAAAAATCAAACAGCAATTCTTCTTTTGAAAGAGAAAAAGACAATAAGAAGAATCAGCAGTTTTATCTAAAAAAAGGAGAACTTCAGAAAAGGAAATTCCATTCCCCATAACAACATTAGAAGGAGAAGTTATACCATCATCAGCTAAAGTAGAGATGATTAAGGACTCTTTCCTCATCTCCTCTCTAGCTCAGCTTAAAGATCTTGGTGGTCTGCATTCTCCCTTCAGCTAAAGTGAAATACTGTTGTCTGATAAATGCAGAAAGGCAAGGAGATATTTGCCCCTATCTAGATAGCCCAAGCAAGCCTCATCTCATCACGCCTCAGAAGATAAGCAGGGTCAACCTCGGTTAGTAATTGGATGGGAGACCTCCAGACAAGATCAAGGATGCAGAGGCAGGCAATGGCAAGCCACCTCTGTTAGTCTCTTGCCTTGAAAGCCCCAGCAAGGGTTGCCATAAGTCAACTACAACTTGATGGCACTTTCCACCACTACCAAGGAGATTCTTAACTAACTTTCCAGGAACTACATTAACTGCTTGTGCTTGTCAAGGCTAAAATCAAAGTCATGATGCTTGCTTGCAGAGACTGTTTTAAGGAATTTTGGCTGGGGGGAAATCAACATAGTGTGGGATCCCATTTATTATGTTTAGGCTTCCTATTTTGTTTTTTTAGTTATGCTGTATTTTGAGGGCCTTCCTTTTCCACGATCTTAGGAAAACTATTTCCTATCCCTTTTGTCTTAGCTAGAGACAACATTTGGGACAAAGGATGCATTGTATGAATGAACTATACTCAACATGGAATGTCAAATCTTCTTATTTATTCATTTAGACAGATGGCCTCCACTATCCCAAAGTTTTGTGGCATGTCACAAAGCAACAAATCAAAATAAAACATATTTGTCCCTGGGCAATCAAACTGTACTTAAAATGCAACAACAACAACAACAATAACAACAACAACAAAACCCTTAGTGAGATTGCAGAAAAAGCATGCTCTACCGTTCAATGTCAGCTATTGTGGAAAAAGCTTCCTGCAAATTATTGTGTTTGGTCTTGATGTATGGGAAAATTCAAGATAAGAAAACTTTCTATTTCTTCATGATTGGGATCAGACAGAAGAAAGATGATACCCTCTGGGTATTTGGGGTAAAAGCTATGATCTTAAATATTCTTAAATTATTAAATATCTTAAATTATTCTGAAATAAAACTAATTAAATATTTAGGCATTCATGAAGAAGTTAATTGAATTGATATCCTACATATATTGTGTGAATATATTTTATGGAAAAGTTTAATAGATGGTCAATGTCATTTTCTCATGTATGCCATCCTACTTGTTATCTGCTTACATGGTTCACAGTGTGAACTGAATGGATACATTATTGATATACGCTTTTAAAAAGTCACCACTTTGTATCTGTCAACATGAATACAATATCAGCACAGTTTTCATGCAGGTCTGGAGATCAAGAAGGGTTGATGTATTGAGTAAGGTTGCCAACCTCCTGGTAGGGCCTGGAGTTCTTCTGAAATTACGTCTGATTTCCAAATTACATAGATTAGTTCCCTTGGAGAAAAGGGCTGCTTTGGAAAGTAGACTCTATGCCACTAATCTCTGCTGAGGTCTCCTCCCTGAACCCTACTCTTTCCAGGCTCCACCCCCAAATCTCCAGGAATCCCCCAGCCTAGAGTTGACAACCCTACTACTCACCTAGTTTTATTTTTTTTAGGTTAAAAATGTTTATGGTTTGCTGATTGTGAATGCGCGCATATACAGCAATAAGCATGTTTATACATACACAGATTTGCTCTGCACGATCTCTTACATTCCTTGGTAGACAGGCTGAAACTAACGTTCTCCACTGTTACTCAAGATACTTCAGTTTGATCTGCTTGGACAAGGTCAGATCTTGAAAGAGGCTGTCCAGTTACTGAAATAAACATGCATAAATATCTTTTATATAAAATACAGAAATCTTGTCCAATTTTTCTCCTTACTACAGCATTCGTCTCACATGGTTGTTGTCTATGGCAGTCCCATATTCTCCAGCATAGCCTTTTTGGGTGGTCCTCCCTTTTTAGCCATGGGAAATCTGATTGGATCCAACCCCATTTAAAATTAAGAAGACAATCAGAAGGCACAATTTTCAAGCAACAGATGGACATGCATTATTTCCTAAGGTACTTGTCCTCTATATATTGATCAAGGCATCCACAGCTAAAGAGTAAACTACAATTCCATATGTTTAACATTAATTATTCAGTGAGTATTAAACCATCTGCTCTGACCTGGATAATCCAGGATAGTTTGTTAGTCTCTTGCCATGAAAACTCCATGAGGGGTTGCCATAAGTCACCTCTGACTTGAGGGCACTCTCCTCCAATACCACCATTAAAACATCCACGCACAAAGAGCCATGCTCGGTGTCACATAACAAGTTCCTTTTGAAATGTGGGAGAATTTCAAAAGCAGTGTTGTTCAATGAAAAAAAATCCTGCCAATGGCCAGAATGTGCCTGTGGGACACAGCAGCACTGGATCTTTCCCCAGATCCCAGCTGACCCACAAGGCCACACCTTAGGGAGTACTTAGGCTGGAAGACAAGGATGTCAACTGCCACCTTTTGTCCACATTTGAGGCCTAAGGAACTTGGAAGCCAAGTCCCTACCTCCAGCTGAAGTCGATCTGGCAGCCACGACAATCTCTTCCTTTCTACGCTCTGGGGCTCCTCTAGGCCATGCCCAGCTGCATTTCTACAGCTGTACTTCTCTGCAACAAACTAGTGTTTTCTGATCTCCCCACACATTGACTATTCTGGTTTCTACATTTCTTCCAAAGACAGGACACCAGACAGACAGGGCAATTTTTTGATGATGGAACTGCTTAGGATTTTAGGCCACAAGCCTAGATCTTAGAATAAATAAATAAACTCCCAGGGGTGTATAGTGTAACCCTAAGGAATGACATGGTTTAGCCCAGGAGGAGAGGAGTCTATGAATGGAGGTTAGCAGCAAAAGGAGTCTGCTGAGGAGCAGCATAAGATTTCCTGGACTCTTATTATAGGGTTGCCAGGTCCTCCAGGGCTCAAACCAGGGGGATGGAGGTTGTGTGTGTGTGTGTGTGGGGGGGGGGTGATGGGAGTACTTACCTAGTGTTTTTATCAAATCAGTCCTGGCATGGACCTGTGTTTCCACATAATGCCAGAAATGGCTCCCAAGGTTTCCTGACCTATTCCTGTGCCTCTTCCCTACCAGCCAGGTGAGAGGTGGCAGGGGATGGGGACTAGGAATGGGGGATCACCCTCCCTCACCAGGGGAATGTGATCCCTATTTTATCACCTTATCAGATTGCAAATTGAAGCCCAGGTAAGCCTGATCTTCTCAGATCTCAGCTGCTCAGCAAGGTTAGCCTTGGTTAGGAAATGAATGGAAGACCTCCAGCGAAGACCAAGGTTGCAAAGGCAGGCAGTGGCAAACCACCTCAGTTAGCCTCTTGCCAGGGTCACCATAAGTCAGCTATGACTTGAAGGCACTCTCCACTACCACATAAAACTCTGTATGTGAGTTAATTGCTAAAAGGAGGAAAGGATCAAATTTATTTTGACTAGTATTCTTATTTGAATCATATTGTTATTGCAGAGTTATATTTTTCAGATTGCAAATTGAAGCCGGGTTTCCGTGGTGTTAAGTTTGTTCCTTTGAGCAGAGAGGCATGCCTCAGGATCAACTGCCAGTTTCCTGACAGGGTGGCTCTTTCCCAGCATAAGGGTAGTGGAGCCTCCCCACCTTTTCAGTCAGAAACTAAAAGTGCTAATTCCAGATTAGACATGGACACGAATTGAAATACGAAACAAATTTTGTGATGAATTGGACTGATTTTCACAAAACGTGTTTTGTGGGCTGCAGTTTTCATGAAGTTCATGACTTTTGGGGCCGATTTGTTTGATTCGTGAGTCATTTATGATGCCAGACAGGCTGGCACCAATCCATTAATTCCCTAGGCAAAATAGGCCCAGAACGTCTGCAGACATTTTGTTGCCACTGGAAACCCCAATCTTAGCTCTCATAACCTTGATAGGCAGTTCTTCCTGCCAACTGGAGAGCTTCCATTCTGCCCTATACAGCAAGGAGCAGGAGTGGGGGGTTAATTCCCTAGGCAACTGAGGAGATGGGCCTTCTGTAGCTATGGGAACACCAATCTCATCCCTCCAAACCCTGTTAGGCAGGTCTGTCTGCCAGCCAGAGATCTCCTGTTCTGCTCTATGTGAGCACTTCTTATATAAGGCACATCACTCTGCCTCATGCTTTTCAGTTCCAGTAGACAGAGGGGGAGAGAGGACCTGGTGCTGGGATTTGGAGAGAGTGGAATTGGAAGCTTTTGGCTGGATTTGCTCCTGCTTTAAAAGAGGCTGAAAAGCTTTATTTTCAGCTCTTGGCCTTGCTGAGAAGGTCGTTGGGTGAGGGTGCCTTCTTTCCTCCACCCCACCAATCCCAGTCTCAGAGCACTGTCCAGCTCTGGGGGCTAGCTTTACTGAGGCCTACCTTTTTTCCTTTAATTTTCTTTGTTTCTTTTCTTATTTAGAGCATTTGTTCTCGCTGGCTTGTTGGGTGAGGGTGGGTGGAGGAGAGCCTGCTGAAGTCTCCCTGCGAGTTTGACATCTCTGGGTATGAAGGGGGCCATTGAAGTGCCCTGGGTTGTGATGAATCACAAAACTAACAAATTGTTTTATGAAACAGGACAATTTTGTGAAAGTTCATGATTTGTGATTCATGGAATGCAACGAAACACAAAACGCTAGTTTTGTTTTTTCCCATTTCATGCCCATCTCTATTTGAGATGGGTTGCCATGTGAAATCTGCAGCCCCAAAACAAAACAGTAGCTCCTCAGATATGTAACATTTATTCCAGCATAAAGCTTTCATGTGAGCTAGAACTCGCTTCATCAGAACTCTGATTCACCACAGTATATGCTGAAATAAATTATATTCACTCTTGAGGTGCCACTGGGTTCCTGTTGTCTTCAATGTGGACTAAAAGAAAACACTCACAGATTTCTGTTCACTGTTATACCATTGTTTAGCTCTATAAATCTTATATAGTTCTGTGTGTTGGGGGCTGTTGTTAATTTTATTTAACTTTCATTGTCTCGCTGTTTCTCAGTGAGCTCATAGAGCCTACAAAGGCAAAGGTTATAACTGCACTACTCTCTCATGATATTTGAACATCATCTTCTGTGATGGTACTAATCATTATATGACTGTATATGACTTTTTGAAAGCTTTAGATTGGAGTTGCATGGTACATCTGGTAACATATATATTGAGCCTATCAATCCTACTAGCATCTAGTATGGTTCCTGCTGTCTCTGATATCAATGTAAAGTGTTTGTATTTAGTTGCCAGTTTTTGGAAAGCAGAAATCAGGAAATGGGTATACCCCACCAAGGGGCAGAGAAACTAATAAAGGAAAGACCTAATTGAAGGTGGGATCAGTGGAGAGGGTGGGGTTCTGTGGTATGGAGTTTATGAAACCAAGGACAGATCTGGGTGGTCAAAGCTAGGAACTAAAAGGGTCAATGATAATATAAAATACTAATTTATCTAAGGTGCATAGTGTGCTGTCTCTCTGTGTCAGGAGAGGAAAGACGGAAGAAGTACAAACACCCAAAGATAAGTTGAATGTTTAGAGACACTGCTTCTGAAGCACAGAAGCCTCTAGTAAAAATGAAAGTTGAAATTGGCTGAAGGCCTAATGTTGAAATGGTTTTAAAAGTGCAGCAATGCAAAATCCTTTGCCTTAAAAAGCACTATTCATTTAAGAACTGATGTTTCTCCCGTTTTTCCCATTACATGTAAACCTTCATCTGGCAACTGTCAAAAATGTGGGAGAACCAGTCATGTCAGTGGAACATTGATAGACAGGGATGCATCCTGCTCCTTTGCCCGCAGGTGCCACAAGTTATGGGAGAGGAAATGGAGTGCACACCAGGATTGCACTTGTGCACTGACCATACTTGCACCATTCACAACACTCAAACATTTATAAGGATGGAGTAACCTTCAACAAATACATAAGTGTGTTCATTTAATGCCAAAATGGTTTCTCTCTTTGTCAGATTTACTGTATGGTGGTTGCCAGGAAACTACAAACATTACATGACATCTTTTATGATGTATTAACTGCTCTGTGTGTATTTAAGGGAAGTGCTCAAAATATGGTGGTGGAAGTACTATCAAGTAACCGCTGACTCATGGCCACCCCTGCTGGAGTTTTCATGGCAACAGACCAATGGAAGTGGTTTGTCATTGCCTGTCCTTGCAACCCTGGTCTTCACTGTTGGTCTCCCATCCAGTTACTAACCAAGGCTAATGCTGCTTAGCTTCTGAGATCTGACAAGACTGGGCTTGTCTGGGCATCCCAAATAGATCAGGGCATCCCAAATATACAAGATGATTTTTTTCATTTTCCATGATGACAATGTTGAGTATTTATAAATTCTAAAGGGAATTTAACTGTGGCAGAAACAGGGCACTGTATTTCATAAGGAAGCTTACAATTACACCTGCAGCAATAACACAACATTCATTAATGCCAAAAATAACTTAATAAACTACTGTAATTCTAAAAATGTATTATATAGAGTCAATAACCTTTTATGACACATTCTGTCAGTAGTTCAGTGCTATAGGTAAAGGTAGTCCCCTGTGCAAGCACCGAGTCATTACTGACCCATGGGGGGGGGGCAATTACATCACAATGTTTTCTTAGCAGACTTTTGTTACGGGGTGGTTTGCCATTGCCTTACCCAGTCATCTACACTTTACCCTCAAGAAACTGGGTACTCATTTTACCAACCTCAGAAGGATGGAAGGCTGAGTCAACCTTGAGCTGGCTACCTGAACCTGGCTTCCGCCAAGATCGAACTCAGGTCGTGAGCAGAACTTGGGCTGCAATACTGCAGCTTACCCCTCTGCACCACGGGTAGTTCAGTGCTAAAAGCTTCAAAATCATAACCTGACAATACTTGCACTAAAATTGCCCCAAGTGACATTTCACTATAGGTGTCACCCAACTATAGGGAACGTAGTTTTGGAGATCACAAGAGGTTGCAGTGAAAATAAAAGATAGGGGAAATCTCCTTCTGAAGACTTGAAGAATTGAATCCATCATGGTGTGTGTGTGTGTGTGTGTGTGTGTGTGTGCGTGTGTGCGTGCGTGCATGCACGTGTACATACACATTATGTGCTGGCATTACCAAATAACAGGTAATACAATTCTTCAGCAGAATGTAAGCAATAAAGCAGGGCAATTCTGTATATTATACAGAAGCAAGGTAAAGAAAAATGCAAGGGAAATCTGCTGTGTTTCTCCTGCTTCTGTGTAACAGCCAAAACTATTGTTACTGAAAGAAGAGTATATAAAAAGACAAGAGAAAACCATACTGGCAGTCAGTTTCACTGAATGAAGGGGGTTGTGGCAATTCCTATTATCGTATGGTAGGGAAAACAGGAAGGTCAAACATAATAACATTGTATGAGTGTGGATGACTATAGACTATCAAATCAGAAAGGTAGTTTGGAGCAAAGAAGGGCAAGAGGTCGAAAACTAACACAGCTGAAAATGTGAAACTTCAAATATCTTAGTACTTGTTTGAAGGGTTATATTGTAAAAAAAAACAGGTGAACTACAAGTTCTTGTTATGGATAAGGAGCATAGTTCTGGTCTTGAATGTTGAAGAGAAAGGTTGAGGAGACGGGTAAGGTTAATCTTTTTTAGATTGTGATCTGCTGACCAACAGGAAAGAAATGTAGAGAATAGGAAGGTGATAGACACTCTGTGAAGGGGGGAAATGATTTTGACAAGTTCAGATTTAATAAGAACAATCTCCTTGAAAAATGAAATAAATGAAGCAAGAGATTCAAGAGATCTTGTGAATAAACAAGTACTGATGCAGGAGTACTATCACATGAAAAACACTGAAACGATTACTCCAAATAACATGTTTTGTTTTGTTTTGTTTTTTTAGTTTCCCGAAAACAACAAAAAATACATATTTCTTGTAATTGGAAAAATGATAATTCATATGGCTATGTCTAATATTATTGCTAAAATATGTTCTGTTAAGCTGGAAAAACAGAATTAAAATGATGAGAATGAACTAAGAAGAACATGCATAGAAAAGCATTTTGTACCAGCACTTGTCCCTAATAGAGTTCCCAGGTGCCTGCTCATGGTGGACAAACTCCTGGTGGTTTATTCCCATGCCCGCTGATCATCAGCAGGAGGTGGCAAGCTGGCCAGTGATCTCCTGCTACCAGCAGGCAACCAGGACAAATGTGTGGTGAGTATGCACCCAGCTGGGAGCAACAATGTCACTTCTGGAAGTGACATCATCACACTAGCTGCAGGGGTGCAGGGCTGGTTTTGGTCCAGCAAAACACAAGAGTAGTCCTGCAGTCAGTGTGATGTCATCATGAGCAGGCTGGGAGCATTCGCACCCAAAGGAAAGAACAACAGTGAGTACTGCCCTCTCCCCACCAGGTGCCTGGGAGACTCCCAAATAAGGCCCTACTCCCAAGTAAGACCCAAACTGCATATTTCTTTTTTAATTAGTTGGGTTACCCAGTCCCACTGCACATGGTGGATTCTGTGCATAGTGGGCAAATTACTCCCCCCCTGCTGTTTCAGCTTTAGAAAATGGTGAGGAGTAGATAGGTAGGAATTTCCCTCTCCCTGTGCCATTGCCCCACATCCAACTAGGCTCCTGGGAACTTTAAAAAATGTCTTTTCTGTGCGACTTCAGAAAAAGGAAATTTTTTAAAAAATATCACACACAGTTTGGAGCTAAAACACAGGACAACCAAATGAGTTTTAACTTGTTTATTTACACAGCTGATAAACACCATGATTTATTTTCCTAAGAGACACACTTTAAAAAAAAATGAAGCTACCATAGTTTCAGACAATACCACTCTGGCTCCAAACATAGCCAACAATTTATTGCTGGCTTTGTTTATCCTCACAGTGTTCATTAATATTGGTAACTGAGAACCAGTTTGGTGTAGTGGTTAAGAGCATGGGACTCTAATCTGGAGAACTTGGTTTGATTCCCTGCTCCTCCACTTGAAGCCAGCTGGGTGACCGTAAGTCAGTCACAGCTTATAGGAGCTCTCTCAGCCCCACCCACCTCACAGGATGATTATTGTTGTGGGGATAATAATGACATACTTTGTAAACCGCTCTGAATGGGTGTTAAGTTGTCCTGAAGAACAGTATATAAATTGAGTGTTGTCGTCATTGTTGTTGTTATTATTATTAATGTGTGCTCAGCTTCATCACCTTCCCCTAACACACTGTACAGACAACTAAAGATTTTTGCTGCTGCTTAGTATTCAAGCCATTCCTTCCCAAGGTGGTGAAAAGTAGCTGGACCCTGAATCAACAGTAGGTTGAGTCAATTCTTATTTTGACCTCACCTTCTTCCCTTGCAACATTGCTGAAAACAGCAACATCTGGAAAAAATTCTAAAAACATTTTTCCAGTAGTATAAAATGGGAACACTGATCCCTATGCAGGTGCCAACTTAATGCAACTTCTCCTTTTCCAACTGTGTTTCCAACTGTAAACATATCCCCTGTAGGCCAAACACCTTCCACATGTGTCCCTCCAGAAACTCACTACTAAACACCTTAGTCAAATGACTAAAGCTTATGAGAGAAAGGAGGATATGATCACAGCAGGTCCAAGTTTGATCCAGATCTCACTAAGCACCCAGCTCAAGAATTCATTTCCCATGTTATAAAGTAACACATGCCAGGAGGTCTTTGGTTTATAATGGGAAAGCATTCCTTCACCATTCAGAAGGTAACATTTTTTAAGAAGCTTTGGTACCAAAATAATTGAGTGAATGAGCAGAGTGCATTTATTTTCCAAGCCTATGCATTTTTTCCCACCTAGGAGAACTTGCCATGAAGGACTGAACTTTTCCACTGCTCAACTCTATGCTCCCCTCAGATGCACAAGAGAGGCAGTCTATTTAATGCATACCTTACAATGGACTAGTCTGTTTCCTCTCCAATGTTTGAGTGTCTTGACTTGGTCTCATGGGGTAGAGTCCCTGCTCCTTAGTTTTGTTTGTTAGTTATAACTGTAGACTACATGAGTAGACATGGGCATGCATTGAAATCCGAAGCAAATTTCGTCACGAAATGGGCCGTTTCATGTATTGCGAAACAGTGTTTTGTGGGGCTGTAGTTATCACGAAATTATCACAAAGTTCATGACTTTTTGGTTTGTGTCGTTAGCTTCATGAACGATTTGTAATTGCAGACAGGGTGGAGCTGATCCATTGATTCTCTAGGCAACAATGGGCCCAGACTTTTTGTTGCCATTGGAAACCTCAATCATAGTCCACTTACCCTTGATTGGCAGCTCTCCTGGCTATCTGGAGAGCTTCCATTCTGCCCTATACAGCCATTATCTGGGGCTCCACACCATGGCCAGTCCTTTGTCCTCCTCCAATCCAGCAACTCCTGGACCCCGTTTCAGTCATGCACTCTGGCAGCACTTAACTTCCCACTGTTCCCGTTGACCTTCCCGATCAATGTATTGCAAAATAGGAGAGTAGGTGGAGGAGAGCCTGCTGAAGTCTCCCTGTGAGTTTGGCATCTCCGGGTATGAAAGGGGCCATTAAAATGCCCCGGGTTCTGATGAATCACGAAACTAATGAATCATTTTGGCAAACATGTCATTTTCATGAAATTTAATGATTTGCAATTCGTAGATCACGATGAAACACAAAACTCTCATTTTGTTTTTTTTCCGTTTTGTACCCATATCTATACATGAGCTTCCTTATTATCCCCATCACTTCCACCCCTGTAACTTCTCATTAATAAATGGATGCTGTTTTGAACACATCCATCTCTGCTTAGTAAGTATAACAGCAGGAATAAGAGCAAGTATCCTATTCCTAATTTGCCAAACGTTTTGTTGCCAACTGACTACTTTTGTTTATAACTGATAGCTTGTCTTCTGTTGGGATGTTTTGTATTTTCTAGCTCCTTTGGCTGTTTTTTTTTTAATATAGAAAGGTGGGATATATTTTTTAAAAAAAGAATAAATAAATAATTTAACCAGAAGCCCTTCGGTAATCAATAGAATTCACTTTCAAGCATGTGAGTATGGGACTACAGCCTGGAAAAGGCTTAGTTTTCTTTGAGAAAAGAAGCTTCTTTTGGGAGATGGTGGCTGGTAGCTGCAGCCCAGGAGTGAATTGGCCATTTCATTTATAGGGAAATGTCTTGATGGGCCACTGCCCTATGGGGCCCCTGACAGCCAAGAGCAAGCAGAACCAAGCTTCAACCAACACCTCAGGGGTTGCACAATTTAGACCCTTCATCAAGCAATGGTTAATTGGTATTAAATCACCAGTTGGGTTTTTCTGCTGTTCGTTTTCAGAAGGAAGCAGTGGGTGAGCTACTGCCCATTGTTTGCACCACTGAGCTGAGTGACCTATGCAGTGCTAGCTTTTGCACCACAGAGGCCTCTCAACGTGACTTCCTCCAGGGCTATTTTTGCTTCTCATCCACTCCTGCTTCAGCCATTTTGCTTGAGTACATATTGTGTCAAAAAAATGAGTTATTGAAGAAGCCACTACCATCACTCTTCAACTTCAGCTACTCAGAACCAGGGAAAAGGTTGAAGGGTATTCCCCCCTAACCTCCCCCTCCCCAAGTTTTTCTCTTCATTCTGCATCAGTACAATTTCATTGTGAGAAACATACCACAGTTAATACATCTCTATTTGCAACTATGTAAAGGTCCTAGCATTGAGAAGATTTTAGCCAGACAATCTGAATGCATTCAGCCTAATGAGATATGACAAAAGTAATAGGAAAAATCCAGAAGGAACTGGACAACTTTCAGAACCATAAGTACCAGTATGCTTTTCAATGTGATAAGCATGGTCACCAAAGAAAAACGTAGTGTTGCTCCATAAAAGAAAAAAAAGGAAAATCTGCCACTCAAAGAAATAATAGTTAAGATAACTCCCACCCCCAAATCTCTAGGAATTTCCCAACCCAGACCTGGCAACCCTTCATTTCACAAAACTAACTGCAAGCCCTTCAAGTATGGTTGCCAAATCCCCAGTCGGGGTGGGGAACTACTGTTGCCCATTGCTACCTGGAGCAGAAGTGGGGGAAGGGACTGTGGCACTGAGGGTGTAATGTCATAACTTCCAGAGAATAGTCAAAAGTGATAGTATGTAGCTCTAGAAATTGCCGGAAACTCTGGTGATTCCTAGAGCTACCAGACATCTGGTATGGATTTTCCTACCATCATGTCCTCCCCCCACAACGTGTCTTTGCCCCAACCCTCAAATGATCTGCAAAGATCTAGCAAGGACAAACAAGGGCAGCACTTTAGTGAAGCATGAGCTGTAGATGGCAAACACTTTTTTTCTGCTTAGGAAGCTCAGGACAAGAGAGGGGATGTGCAAAGAAGGAACAAAGCCTGATGCTTTGAAGAAGTCCCTTTCCTTTTTGGACTTGTGGGAATCTCTGGAATTCTCACACGCTCTGCAGATAAACAACTCCCGGTGGTCCCCGGCCCTAGGGACATTCGGCTGGCCTCCACCAGGGCCAGGGCCTTTTCTGCCCTGACCCCAGCCTGGTGGAACACTCTCCCGCTGGAGATCCAGGCCCTGCGGGACCTATTACAGTTCTGCAAGGCCTGTAAAACGGAGATGTTCTGCCAGGCCTTTGGTTGAGGACCAGCGGGTGTCCCCCCTTATCCTATTTAAGATTGCTACCTCTTCTATGACTGCCCTCAGCTGTGCGTTTTACCCACAGCTATGACCTATGCAGGTCTTTTATTAGTATCCAAAGTAACCTATGTATTATGGCGCCAGAGTACTTTAATATAAGTTTTTAAATCTGTTTTTAAATTTGACTATTAATTTATTGTGTTTTAATGATGATGTGAGCCACCCTGAGCCCATTCGTGGAGAGAGCTGGATATAAGTCAAAATAAATAAATAAATAAATAAATAAATAAATAAATAAAAACCACATCTTTGGAATTTTGGCACAACCTCAAAATGGCTGTCAAAAGAGCCAACCACAAAATAGCTGTCATAGGATGAGGAAGTAAGCACAAAATGTTGGGGAGTTGAGTGATAATGACTAATTAGTAGTAACTCTTCAAAATTTCCAGCGGAAGCTCTGCTTACAGGATGCCTTTTAAAATGAACATATTATTTAAAAATATTTTCTTGCATACTTACAGCTTTATATTCGGTCATCTAAAGATCCTTGTGCTCTGATGACAGCTGCTGCCAAAGCAGTTTAAAAAAAATCTGCACAGCCAATCAGTTCTCTAATGGCCAATCAAAATCCCTGCTGGGGAGAAGCCCCACCTGGTCCTACTCATATTCTAAATCACTTGGGAGCTGCCAGGAAAGTGCTGGCAAATGACATGGCACCCACAGGTACCATACTGGGGAACTCTTGTCTAAGGAGTAAAACAAAATCAAGGTAACAAATACAAGGCCTAGCACAGAGCTGATGATGGATGGTGTACTTTCTACCATTTCATAGATAAAAACAAAGACAGACTTGCACATATTTCTATTTCATACAAGCTTTACCAGCTGAAACACAAGCCCCCACAGCCACTATTATAAAGCCAAGAAGGGACATGTTTCTTATACACTAGAAATACTCATTGTTCTAGAATCTATTTATTGTCAACAATTTAAAATAAGCTTCATTGGCAAACAAAATGAAAAGAATGACACTTCTGTGCTTGTGTGTCTATGCATTTACAAGCTTATATTTTAGAGGCAAGATGGAAATAAACTTTGTTTTATTTATTATTGTTGTTATTTTATTTATTTATAAGCTGTCTCAAGTTCCTCCAAGGTAGAAAGGCAGTTAATAAATGTTTTAAATCAATAAAATAATAAATCAGCCCATGATAACTATCCCTTTCAAATATTTAACTTCTAAAGGCCAAGAAAAAGGAGCTGAACCACAATAATGCAATTCTAGCAAAGCATCATTTAAACAGTTTACTCAGGTTTCAAAACAATTTATTCAGGTTCAAAATGCATCCTTCAAAACTGCCATTTCCTCCAGAGGAACTGACCTCTGCAGTCTGGAAATGAGTTGTAGTTCCGGGAGATCTCCAGGCACCACGTGTAGGCTGACAACCCTTGTTAAATCTGTGCCGTTTCCCTCCCTTCTCTTTTAACAATCATTGTATTGTCTGTCCTAACAAAAGTGTTCTGTGTTTGTGGATAATTTTACACAGTTGACTCATAAACTACATGCCATGGGGTAAATACAGTGAATTGGTAAAGTAACCTCAACAGATGGAGTTAATGATAAATGCTTTATCTTTACAAGAAACAAATTATAAGACTTGCTGTTTCAATCAAAACATACTGTAATGCATAGTAAAAATGGTTTGGTTATAAACAGAGCATCTGAAAATTGGGCTTGGATTTTCAAAGAGGTTAATGGAGTTCAGTACTGAAACATCATCAAGAAGACTAGTGGAAATTAGATGCAAAACTCCTTTTGGCTCCTCTAAAATTCCCAGGCCTAATGTATTTGAGACCTGACAAATCCAGACAATTATCTCTTACTCTGCTAAAAGAAAGCAAACTACAGAATTATTAAGCTCGTGCATCCCTTACACATATAGTAAGAATTCAATAAGATGTCTAGATATAACATTTTTCTTCCCCTCAAAGAAATATTAGAAAAATAATATTAAGTTAGTTGAGGTTTGTTCATAATTAACCAGGAAATGGAAAGTGGGACAACTGAGTTTTAACAGAGAAATGAGGACTTGCAAATTTAATAACACTGGAGATGGGTTGCTCATTTCTCACAGCTACAAACGGGTCCTATACAGCTGTGAAGATCATGTGAAATTGTTATGTACATGAATAAACTGGACCGTTTCCCACATTGTGAAGGTTTGATGGGCTGTGGTTTGCCAGTGGCAGCATACGCCATTTTGAGATACAAGGCGTTTCATAAAACATGTGACTTCTGAGTGGCATTTTTGTAGGGACTGGATAGAAATACTCTAGTACTCAAATAGGACTCAAAAATAGCTGTCATGAATAAATTCTTATTAGATTGAAGTTAAAGCACAGATTTGGAGAATTTAACAAACTTTGAGAAATAAATGGCATACTTGATACATGTTTATATATATATACCTTTAAGACATACTTTATATGACTGTTTCTTTTAAATATTGTGTAGACAGATGGTTTTTTAACTTCTATTTTAATTGGTTGAGATTTCAAGTTTTTTACATGAGAGGATGATAGAGACAATACTAATCAGGTCCTTGAAGAGACCATAAAGACTCTTAGTCATAACAAAATAATTTAAATGGCAACTTTTTAAAAGGCATAAAATTGAGACAATTTGAATAATTGAAAGAAAGAAAGAAAGAAAGAAAGAAAGAAAGAAAGAAAGAAAGAAAGAAAGAAAGAAAGAAAGAAAGAAAGAAAGAAAGAAAGAAAGACCCTTTTGAACTTGAGGCCTGGAAATCTCCTGGAATTGCAACTGATCTTCAGACTCCAGAGATCAGTTCCCTTGGAGAAAAAGGTTGCTTTGGAGTATAGACTGTATGGCATCATTAACAACTGAGGTCTTTCCCCTTCCCAAACCTCACCTTCTCCAGTCTCTACCCCTAAAATCTCAAGATATTTCCCAGTGTGGATCTGGTAACCTTAGACCCAGGCCAAAAAATTCCTGCCTCCCTCAGACCCTTGAGTTATGTAATAGTATTTTAAATCAAACTATTCCATTCTACACTATGTACTATGTATTGTTTCACAATAGACAATGGTTTCACTAAGCAAAGGTGTTTTTTTTTCTTAATGCACTGCCTCTGATGACACTTTTGTGGCATGGACACAGAGGGAAAAGAGCACCAGGGCACCAAAAGTAGGTAGCCCCAGAGTACCACTGCTGGGTCACCTGGGTAGCTAGCAGTAAAGTTGCCAGATGGTTTCACAAAAAATATTGGACACAGGAGCCCCTGAAATTCACTGTAATAGAATTCATCATGCACACATGCTCCTTGGCCAAGCACAATGATATGACTTCCGGAAGTGACGTCATCACGCCAGGCCACGCAGGCCCCAACCCCCAAGTCTCTCAGCAGTGAGGCCATGTAGACGGGAGCTGGTGGGGGCAGGGGAGCTGGCTTGGGGGCATGCACCTTGACGGGGAGCAAAGAGACAGGGACACTGTGAGCCCATCCTGCAAGTAGTGCCCCCCAGGACAAGTTCCACCTGTTCCACAGTGCAAGTGGGCCAGATTCCTGCACTTGATGCAAGTCCCTCCTCTTTTTCATCTTTCCCTTCCCTTCCTCCTCTTCTCCTTCCTCTCCATCGGGTGTCCAGTATTTTGAGTCCATTTCCTCCAGACAGTCCAAGAAAAATACTGGACTGTCCATAAAAAAACCAGACATTTGGCAATCCTTGTTAGCAGCTCCAGCTAAATGTGAACTTGTTCACTGACAAGCCAGCGACTCAGAGCATGCCCATCTGATAGGCTTGCCATTCCCCTGCTGGGGGCAGGGGATCCCCTGCTCCCACCTCCTCCCCCACCCCTACTTACCTGTCCAGTGGGGGTGCATCCCTGGGCAGTGTGGTGTGCCCCTGTGCCCCATCACGGTGCTCTCCCGCACCCTGCAATGGGCCAGTTTCAGGATGAATTGGGCCCACGGGGAGGGGGTGATTCAGCCATTTGGGGAGCACGTGCGCACTCCTGGGCCACCCTTTGACCCGCATGATGGCATCACTTCCCAGAAGTGATATCATCACGCATGCTGGGAGCATGCGCACACAGCATGTGCATGGAACAGAGAACTCAGAAGCTGGTGCAGGGTATGTGCCAGCATCCCAGTGTCCCACCAGGGGACTTAAGCGACCTGGTAACCCTGCCACCTGGCCAGCTAACATCTCAGTATCACTAGGTTGTTAGTGGCTCTGGGTGTACTTGTGGAGCTAGCTGGTTAGTGGTTCTGGGTAAACACTTCTATGACCCAGTTGGTGGGGGTGCTTGGCACGGCCACTCTAGTGCACCCAAAGCCTTCAGGCCATCTCTTGACCAATGACATTTATTTATATATGCTCTCGGGTTTTTTAAAAAAAGAAATCTTTTGAAATTCAAAACAACTGCCAGTTATTGAGTTATTACATTGTATGGTGTAAATGTAAATGCAAGGGTGTGCACTCTGGATATTTCTGATCCAAATATATGTCCAGAAATGTTTTTTTCAGATATATTCTGGCATATGGAACATTATTCAGGTTTTCAGGAATAACGGCAATCAGGTCTCCAAAAATTCTGGAACTCTTCAGGAATATTTGGGGCTGGCATTTTAAGGATCCCAGTCATATTTTTAATTCAGTTTTACAAATTTCCCTGGCCATGGGAGACAGGGGTGAGCTGTCTGAATGTGGGCAAAGAGAATAAAAATTAGACCTGCAACTTTTACTCCATTTCAGGGCTGCTCTGGTCTATGTCTTTGATTTCTATTGCTTGCTGCTGTATGCTTGGGAAGACCTTGTTCTGTGCCTCGACATTTTCAGAAAACATTTGCTTATAGTGGAAATTATCTTGTATACTAATAGCCAAGTGGTCCTTATCTGTGGATACATAAATCTGGAGACTTGAACCATGAATGGACAAGAAAATTCTTTCTACACACCTGGAAAAAATGCATTGGGGAATGTAAAAAAAAATGCAAAATGGTAAAAGGAATACCTGCACCTTTAACTAGA
The DNA here is from genome assembly GCF_028583425.1 of Eublepharis macularius. Taxonomy (NCBI): domain Eukaryota; kingdom Metazoa; phylum Chordata; class Lepidosauria; order Squamata; family Eublepharidae; genus Eublepharis; species Eublepharis macularius. Next base: position 77,699,203 of record NC_072792.1, on the reverse strand, counting down.
TGCCGTCAGTGGATGTTGCTTGGCATTAGACATGGGCATGAACCGAAAAATAATGAACCAGCGGATCGTTGTTCGGTGTGGATGACGATCCCGAGTTAGAGAACCGCAACGACCATCTCCCGTTGCCGAACTGGATTGTGGTTCATGGTTTGGGGAGGGCATGATGCGGCGCATTGCTATTCCCAGCGATACACAAATGGTGGCTGATGCTGGCGGCCGCCGGTCCTGAGGGGCATGAGGAGACATCAAGGGGTCTGGCTGCTTGACGACGGCACCCCCCATGTGCCTGCCCACCAGGCCAAAGTGGAGCGCGCTGGTATTCCCAGCGAGAAAGGAACGGTGGGTACTGCCGGCGGCCACCGAGCCTGGAGGGCATGGGGAGACGGTGATGAACTGCCTCCCCTCAGGGGGCAGGGGGTCTGGCTGCTCGCCAGCGGCACCCCACATGTGCCCGCCCACCAGGCCAATGTGGAGAGCACTGGTATTCCCAGCAAGAAAGGAACAGTGGGTACTGCCAGCAGCTGCCGGGCCTGGAGGGCACGGTGAGGTGGTGGAGAGCTGCCTCCCCTCAGGGGGTGGGGGGTCTGGACGCTTGCCAGTGGTATCCCCCATGTGTCCACCAGCCAGGCCGAAAAGGAGCGCGCTGATATTCCCTGCGATGCCAGAAAGGTGGGTACTGCCAGCGGCTGCCAGGCCTGGCAGGCAAGGGGAGTTGGCCTGATCCCCCAGCCGCTGCGGGTCCTCACCCAAGGTTCCCACTGAGGAACAGTGTGGCAGCAGCCGCCTCCTGAGCCATCAACCTCAAGGTTGTAAGTGGCGCTGTCCCAGACCCCGAGGGGACAACCTCCGCCAGCGCGGTCTGCCGGAGCGCTCTGCTCTCACCAGCATCACCCTCAGGGCAAACTGATCCTCCCACTGACCCACTCACAAGAGCTGGTGGCACCCTTTCTCCCCCCAATGGATGTTTCACTGGGTGAGGAGAGAGACAGGCTCGAGTGGTGCCTCTTCTGGTGCCTCTTAAGGCTGTCGAAAACAGGTGCTTCGGGTTTTTGCCCCTGTGCACCAGGACATCACAGGCACGGCACCGCACCACACGGTCATCAGGAAGGGCCCGAAAGTGCCTCCATACAGAGGAGTTGTAACGTTGACCGCTAACTGTCCCAGGGGAAGGAGGACAAATGGTTACAGGCTGTGCTGCGGGGCTGGACACAGACGACGGCATGAGGGGTGGACTGCAAGAGGGGACACCACCGAGAGTTTGGGATGGGAACGGGAGGGATCTTTCATAACACACATATCATTCCTGCAGGGGTACATTGCCCACCCACCCCTCCTCAAAATGTTGAGAGAGATTCTCTTCCCCCTGCGCAAAGACCTCTTGGGCCTCCACAGCCCGCATAGGAGAATTGGTGGGAGCGTGAGGACTCCCTGCGTCCCCCGAGCCACACCCAATACTGCTTTCCACAACTGAACCAGGAGGACTGCCTTTGCACTTCACCCCACAACCACCCTTGGCAGCCAACACAAGAGGAAGACTCATTGTGCCACAAAACTAGAATTAAGGAGGACAGGAAAGGAGATGACCCTGTGTGCCCTCTGCCGCAGTGATCACCGAGCTTGGCCCCAGGGCCTGGCAGCAGCCCTGGCACCAGAGGGAAGGAGGGACTATAGCCGTAGCCCACCGCTCCCACAGACCTGAACAGATCAGGCACTGATTAATAATAATCAATGTGAGCCCTCAGCTGAAGTGTTCACCGAGCTTGGCAACAGGGTCTGGCAGAAGCACTGGAACCAGAGGCTGGGGCTACAGCCATAGCCCAGCACACCAAGATGCCTGGGCAGAAGAGGTACAGTGACCAAGAATAATAATAGCAATAATAAGAATCATAATTAAAATGATTAGGATTGTGATAATGATATGAATCATTTGGTGAGCCCTCAGCCAAGTTACCCACCGAGCTTGGCCCCAGGGCCTGGCAGCAGCCCTGGCACCAGAGGGAAGGGGGGACTAGAGCCCTAGCCCACCGCTCCCACAGACCTGACCAGATCAGGCACTATTGTGAGCCCTTAGCTGAGGTGCCCACTGAGCTTGGCCCCAGAGCCAGGCAGCAGCCTTGGAACCAGAGGAGATAGATCCCTATCCCCCAAAGCCCTGCTCAATTGTACTCTCAGTCTCTCTCCCCAAAGGCTAGCAAGTGGCAAGCAAGAGCTCTGTCCCACTCCACTGCTCGCAGAAAGTGAAACCCAGCCTGGGAGACCATGGCTATTTATAAGCAAGGGTCCCAAGGCCATCAGAGCTGCCTATCAGGGTTTGCAGGGATGAGATTGGAGTGCCCGTGGCTACAGAAAACCCCCTTCCCCCTCCCTCCCCTGGGTGTTTTCTTCCAACTTGTAACTGCTTCGCAGCTCCGTGGTTGGAAGGAAGCCCTGCTGATCAAGGAAAGCTGGGCTTCCATTTGGGTTTCCAGGGCGACAGAAGGAGGGCAGACAGAGCTCTGGCATTCCCCTGGCTCCCTTGCCAGGGGAATAGATTGCTGGCGCCTGAGTGTCTGGCTTCCCAAACCGAGCCTGAATGCCCTGAACCAGGCCTCTCCCGACCGCTGGTTTGTTGGCCATGGCTGGCCACAATCCGCCGGGTCACAATCGTGCGATCTTTGGAAGCTCGCTTGTCACCTATTTTCTTTTCTTTTAGGCACTAGGCTAAAACAAATCTTTTTACCCCGACTATTAATTAGAGGTTCTATCTTAATAGCAATGTAATGGTCTACTTCTGTTTTATGAACAGTTTTTATATTGTTTATGTCTAATGACATATTTTAATGGCCTTTTTATATACCGTAGAAAGCTACCTCAGGCAGGACTCTGAAGAGGCAGCATAGTAATATTCTAAATAAATAAATAATAAATAATGTGGACTCCTATATCTTTGGCTGTTCATCTCTGTCACCCATTGGCATGCCACATAATCAGTATATTGAGCACCTGTCTGGAGAAGCTGTGTCAAGACAAACTGAAGCCAGATGCTATTAAAGCTGGCACTTCTACAGAAAGTCTAACAATAAAGCTATTATAGATGGCCTTGTACAGTCATTTTATAAAGGATGCCAATGAAGTTAGAACTGTTAGTAGAACAACCTTATAACCTGGGTGTTCCTTTGAGAGGGAATGTTACAGAATGATGCTTCATTCTGCTTGATCTCTGTGTACCTTTACAATACCTCACAGGCACTAAGGTAAAGAATGTGCAATATATATTTTAATGTTAAACCAGAGGACTGAAACAGCTTTTGAACTGTGATTATTTATACTGTCCTTGGGGGATGAGCTTGTGAACCTGTTTCCCCATAGCTTTTCTACTCTCTGCATTATTATACATTGTTAAAATATGTATTTTTGTTATATACTTTGTATAGGGAAAAGGTCTTGGGTAAGGTCTCCCATTTCAGAGTTCCTCATCTTATAATATGGGAGGAGATGTGTGAAAATAAAGATGTTATCCACAAAGATAGTCACAACAAGGTCCTTCAAATATGTCATAAAGCCCAGCAATAATATAATAATAACAACTGGGCTTATAAGCTGCTCTTCCAAACAGATTAGTGCTCCACTCAGAGCAGTGAACAAGATCAGTGTTGTTATTATTGCCACAATATAGCTGGGGAAGTGGGGCTGAGAGGAGTAGTTTACCCAAGGTCACCTGCAGAGCTCATGGCAATATTGGGATTTGAACCAGCAGAGTACCATTTCACATCCCAACCACTTAACCTCTAAACACATGAATAAATATTCCTGCTTCTGATTATTCTTCTCTATCATTAGATAGAAATATGTTGAATCAAATGAACGAAAAACATGCAAGCATACAACATCATTGGCTTTTTTCTTATTTTGATACTATTCTTATACTGTGCAAGGAGTTTGAATCATGAATGGAACCAGAATATACCACTTGCTATACAAACCTACCCAGTATTCAGAACTCCATCTATGGAAATGAGCCACTGATTTTTGTCATAAATGGCAAACCCCAGTAGCCTTTTTCAGTCATTATGTTGACCATGCATATGGGATGAACATGCCATTTCTTCTGAAAGTGGCAATGTGTGGGTTTTCAGCTCAGTACACATGTACCAATAGGGTCTGGCATGTGTGTACTAAAACTGAAAATCCATGAGAGCCAGTTTGGTATAGTGGTTAAGAGCGACAGGCCTCTAATCTGGAGAACCAGGTTTGATTCCCCACTCCTCCACTTGAAGCCAGCTGAGTGACCTTGGGTCAGTCACAGCTTCTAGGAGCTCTCTCAGCCCCACCTACCTCACAGGATGTTTGTTGTGGGGATAATAATAACATACTTTGTAAACTGCTCTGTGTGGGGCATTAATTTGTCCTGAAGAGCGGTATATAAGTCAAATATTGTTGTTATTATAATTATTATGTGTTGTCCCTTTCCGAAGAAATGGTTATTGAGTGAACAGAGAAGATTGTGTGTGGCATATTTATTCTGTATGCATATAATGACTGAAACATAACAACTAAAAAGTAATTTGTTGTGCTTAATAATAATAATAACAACATTCGATTTATATACTGCCCTTCAGGACAACTTAATGCCCACTCAGAGTGGTTTACAAAGTATGCTATTATTATCCCCACAATAAGGTGGGGGTGAGAAAGCTCCTAGAAGGTGTGACTGACCCAAGGTCACCCAGCTAGCTTCAAGTGGAGGAGTGGGGAATCAAACCTGGTTCTCCAGATTAAAGTCCAGCACTCTTAACCACTACACCAAACTGGCTTGAAGATGGTAGGGCAGTAAAGGACTGGTCCTCCCATCTTCTCTAGATACTTGTGATGGTTAATTGAAGGAATACTAATGGGATAATGATATAAAGGATATAAATATATAATATTATATATTATATATATAAAGGATATATAAAATATATCCTTTATATATATAATATATAATATATTTTATATCCTTTATATATATAATATATAAAGGATATAAAATATATAATATAAATATATTATATATTTATACCCTGCCATATTAATTGAGATGGTGTATACACAGTCTGGTCATCCTCCTTGCCATCCCAGTTGATCAACTTTTGGAGTTTTGTGTCCTTTAACAATGTTCCTAAGGCCTTCTCATAGTTCTAATACTATAGCTTTAACATTGGTCTAAGACAGGACAGATTAGAGCATTCATTAGGGCTTCCACGCACTTGGTAGTGGTGGGGGGAATCCCTCCCAGGTCACATTGCCCCCCATGGCTCACAGCAGTGGTGGGAGAAAGGTGTTTTTTGTTTGTTTGTTTGTTTTAATGAAGCCCCATGTATTTACCAAAAGTTCTTACTTGAAGTGATCAAGGGTTCCACTAGGAATCTGAAAACTCTATATTTTTACCATAGTTTCCAGTAATTCCTAGCGCTACCCTACTGGGGGGACTCTAGGAATTATCAGAAATAATATTGTCTTACCATACAGTTTATAGCAATTGCTAGAGCTACCCTTTGTCACTTCTGGTAAAAACTTCCAGTAAAAACTTCCTGTAAGTACATGAGGTTGCCTCTACAACTCTCATGCTAGTCTTACCTTCTCCCCTCTCCAAGCTCCTGGAGGAAAACTGAGCCAAGTGGATTTTCTTACAAAGAACAGTCACTTGACTGGAGAGATTCTCTCTTTTAAAAATCCACTCACTTAGATTTTCCTTCAGTAGCTCAGAGCCGGGGGGCGGGGGGAGGAATCTGTAAGGCGATTCCCTGCTGGGAGAAGAAGAATGGGAGGGACTGTGATTCTCTCACACTGCCTCTTGTTATGTCATTCCCCACCCCACCCCCATTCTGAGCTCTCAGAGGATTTCTGAGAGAGAGAGAGAGAGAGAGAGAGAGAGAGAGAACACGATTCTCCCCGACTGAGAATCACACTGGCTGTTTTTGTTTTTTTTTAAAGACTACATTTCACAGGGATCCTTGTAGGATCCAACACACACCCATGTGTCTCATGTGGTTCCACCCCTAGTTGCCAGGCAACCCTGCCTGGAAATCCTAAAATTTAGGTTGGTAGTCAGCCTCATAAGGTAATAAATTTTCTATGCTGATTACCTTGAGATAGCTGGGAATTAATTCAGTGGCTTCAGGCTAGCTGCTATATTTCAATCTTAGTTTACATCTTTTCCTACAATACATTCAGTTATATGAATATAATATCAATGCCTTACAGTGCAGGTGGTTCTAAAGATTAGAGATAAAAGACAGGATCTTAAGAATTGCAAGTTATCGTCCAGCTTCTTTGTCTTTTGCAGAGTGCAAAAGACCTTCCACAATGACTATAAAGCTACTCCTGAGAGTTGAGAGGGGGGTCAAGAAGTGTAGGATGGATCATCAAGGGTGTATCTTGGTCAAGAAGTCTGAGCAAATCTTGAATAAGCAGAAAGCATACGTGATTTGCAAAGCTTTGTGTACAACTATTTGCATTTTGGAAGAGTGCTATGTTAACGCAAAAGTAATGATTATAAATCATATTCGAGTTGCTTAGCAACCATAAAATGAATGCCTTCCTCTTTCAGCTATATGACAAAGGATAAGCTTACCATGATAGGTAAAGAGAGGAAGGAGAGACAGATGGAAAGTGGGATGAAGCAGTCAGGAATACTAACAACAATGGCATTTTCTTAGCAAAGTTCAAAAGAAAAGAGAGGTTATAATATTAGCAGTGAAAGAAAGAAGAGGTAGAAGGAGCATTTATTTGGGGCACACAAGAATAGGTACTAAATCAAATGGTATCTATATACCAAAGAAATTGTAAATATTTACTTTTGTATAGAATTTTCTTTGGCTGTTATCTTTGGCATTTTGCTTTCATAGGTCTTGGTTCAAACTTCATACAAAATGGAAAAAAATAAGGCAAGCAACCGATTTACTTGCAAAGCACACCAAGTAAAGGTAGGGTATTTAGAGAGAAAAATATTCTGTGTGCTACACTGCATGAAACTCTCATGGGATTAAAGTTCACTGTGGATTATTTCATGCATATAGTAGACAAATAGTTTGTGGCCCATTAGTTTAATCATATGATTCCAAGAATCACTTTCTCCAAGAATGTTCCTATTTTCAGTTTTTCAAACTTGGCTCCATTAAGGATTGTGTAGGAACTAGGACAGGGCTGTGTTCTTTTGTGATTATGAGACTTTTAAGTTCAACATTAATTGGAGGTTTAATATTTTTTTACAGTTTTTCACATGATTATCAGTGTTTCTTGGATGACGTGACATTTTATATTACAAAGACTTAGTAAGAGACTGGATAGCTAGGGTCGCACTGAGATTTGCACTTCAAACAGATTTAAAATCCTTCTATTTCACCATTGATTGAATCTATTTTTCAGATTTAACACAACTTCTCAGAACACAACTAAATTTCCCATGTTACTTTTGGTAAAATATTCATTACTGTCTATAGGGGAAACACACTTATGCTTTATACCTTTATGATATATTTTTTCTCTATCAAAGTATCTCATTTCCCCCCTCTCTCACAAATCAAATGATCACAAAAATTCAAAAGGGGAAGGAAAAGGTCTTGCTACATCTCATACAAGATAACCTTTGCCATTTTGAATTGTTCAGCTTGTCATTTGCAAATTTACCACAGTAAACAACAACAGCAACAAAACTCAGGTGGTCTTGGCAGTTAAGCTTTTCTCTCTCTTAAATTTTGAGTGATCATTATTCACCATTAAGCTTAATAATAAATAAAAGAATAAGCAATGTACAGTCTGCATTCTTTGGAATATTTAGCTTTCACAAGTGTAATGTTTATTTGTGAATTAGGTTTCATCCTACCCTTGCAGCTCTATCTTGTAGCAAATCGAGTTCCAACAATGGCAAGCCCTATGGTTCCAAGAACTTCACAAATTATTAAGAAAACAGCTGTCCCCAACTGTTTTCTTGCTTCCATGAACTGGTCTTCAAAGGGATAACAACACTGAAGGTGGGGTAAGAGTGCATTTCACTATTGATTGACCTATATTCAATTAATACATTTATTCTCGTTTCATGCCAACTACTGGCAATGAGCTCCCTCTACTGTCAATCAGTGTCATTACTTTCCCCCATATTTCTTGTTAGCCATGCTGGAAAGTTTCAAGGGAAGGACATCCAAAACAACAAATTTATTTTAAATTGAGCCAAATCCCTTAGAAAAATCATAAATATTTTTAGGCCCATCTTTAGGCCTGTTTTCCTCCATCTCTTTCTATTTGACCCATTTTTTCCAGCTGCTGTGATATGGAGATAGGCATGAAGGGGCTACTTAGGCCTTCATTAGGCTTTATCAATAGGAACTTCCCAACCAATAATACATAGGGGGCTGTTGAGGCTTCTGAGCAACTAGGGTTACCAGCTCCAAGTTGGGAAATTCCTGGAGATATGAGGGTTGAAACCTGGAGAAACCTGGAGAAAGTGCAGTTGGGGGTGCGGGGAGGACCTTGGCATGGCATAATTCCATAGAGTCCACCCCCCAAAGTAGCCATTTTCTCCAGGTGAACTGATCTTTGTGACCTGGAGATTGGTTGTAATTCTGGGAGATCTCCAGCCACTACCCGGAGGCTGGCAACCCTACTGGAGAAATATGTTGTATCTCTTTATGATTGGGGGGACAGCAGGAGAAGCATTTTTTTAATTTAAAAATGCAGTCTCATTACTGGAGGTTATTACCAGAAGTAACAACAGGTAAGAGCTAGGAATTGCCAGAAATTCTATGGTAAAACCATGGGTATGGCTCTCAGCTGGGTTCAGCCCCTTTTGGATTATCTGTATATGGCACGGTTCCATATAGGGCATTGCCCCCGGGGGACATGGCGTTGCCTTTGGACGACCACTTAACGCAGGCCACCTGGGCTAAGATTATAAAAGGCAAATATGTGGACGTCTTTACCGTTCTCTTCAGGGAGTTGGAGAAGAAGGATAAAGATGACCTAGATGATAGGGACAAGGAAAAGATTCACCGCAAGTGGATTGATAGGACATGGGGACCATTGGTTGCCCGGAGTCCTGGTTTATGCAGGGGTATTGGCTAGGGTGCAGACAGATAGGGCTCTCCCCCTTTTCCAATACATGAACATCATCTATAGGGGCTACACTGATTTTGAGGGGGCAGTGTGGCTGCGGTATGACGAGGAGTTCCGCATGCATGCAGCCTTGAATCCAAGCCTCCCCTGGGATCAAATTCTTATACAGCTATGGGTGCAGGTCATGGCTCCTGCCAAATCCAACCTTGGGGACAGGACTGACAGTGGTCATATGATATTCTGCCCCTCTCAGGAGTCAGGTTCCCGCACCTCTGCGGGGCAGCTGGTTCAATTATGGCTGCTCTTTTGGGACTTCACGTCTAAAGGGGTTTGCAACAGAGAAGCATGCAAGTATAGGCACGAGTGTCCTGCATGTGCTGGAACCCACCCATATTCAGCTTTCCCCAAAGCAAAGCAGGGTAGAAAACGATTTGGGGGGGGGGGAGGCGGCCATAAAGGGGCTAGTAAAGAAGCCCAGTCCAGTAAAGCTGAGGGTACTTGAGCACAGGGATGCTGACTATTTACTTTCAGGTTTTAAGTTTGGGTTTAGGATCCCTTTTCAGGGCCCCCGGACACCTTTCATGGCAGCCAACCTTAAATCGGTGGCTGGCATGGAAGAGGTCATCCAGCAAAAAATTTCAAAGGAATGTGCCAAGGACAGGGTCTTGGGGCCATTTGACGCCCCTCCTGTCCCTTCCCTGAAGGTCTCCCCTTTTGGGTGGTGCCAAAAAAGGTGCCTGGAGAGTTTCGCCTCATCCACCACTTGTCTTTCCACAAAGGGGGATCGGTGAATGATGGCATTTCTGATGAACTCTGCACAGTGCAGTACACTTCCTTTGACCAAGCGGTCAAGGTTGTGCACCGGTGTGGGGTGGGAGCTGAGATGGCAAAGTGTGATATTAAGTCTGCCTTTCGCCTGCTCCCTGTTCACCCAGAAGACTTTGAGCTCCTGGGGTTTTCATCTGAGGTCAAGTTCTATATGGACAGGGCCCTTCCCATGGGGTGCTCCATATCTTGCTCGGCATTTGAGCACTTCAGTTCCTTTTTGGAATGGGAGTTGCGTCGATGCTGTGCTTGCCCTGACACCGTCCATTATTTAGATGACTTTATGATGTCTGGGCCAGCTGGCACTGGGCAGTGTGCCAGGCTATTGGCAGGGTTCATGGAGCTGGCTGAGGAACTGGGGGTTCCTTTAGCTCATGAAAAAACTGAGGGACCGTCTGTTGTCCTAACGTTCTTAAGAATAGAACTGGACATGGTACAGCAGACCTTAAGGCTACCCTTAGAGAAAGTGGTAGATCTTGGTCCTGGTTAGAGGACTGCTTGAGTAGAGACAAGGTATCTCTTCTTGAGTTGCAGCAATTAGGTAGCCATTTGAATTTTGACTGTAAGGTGGTTGCCCCTGGGAGGACTTTTCTTAGGCAGTTGTGTGATGCTATGGGGACCCTGAGGTTGCCCCATCATCGGTTATGAATTAATAAAGGTATGCGGGAAGACTTATTGGTGTGGAAGGAATTCTTGGACACCTTTAATGGGGTGACTTTTTGGAGGGAGGATCTGTTGTTAGAAGCAGAGCTCCAAGTCACCTTGGATACCTCTGGGTCTACTGGCTTCGGAGTATTTTTTAGGGGGCATTGGTGTGCTGACCAAGGACCAGCAGATTGGGTAGCCCAGGGATTGTCCAAAGACCTTATGTTTTTGGAGTTCTTTCCCTTGGTAGTGGCCATATGGCTTTGGGGACCACAATTGGCTAAACAGGCTGTCCACTTTTGGTGTGACAACTTGGTGGTGGTGCATGTGGTCAACAGTCTGTCCTCTAGATCCCCAAGGGTGATGAGGCTAGTAAGGGCTTTTACTTTGAAATGTTTACAATTAAACATTTTATTTAGGGCCAGACATGTTCCAGGTGTTAATAATGGAGTGGCAGATACCTTGTCTCACCAACAGATGGAATGATTCTGGCAACTTGCCCCTTGGGCTGACAGGCAGCTGGCAAGGATGCCCCAGGAGCTTTGGCTGCTTGGACGGCAGAAGTGAATAGAGTGATCCAACTGTCCATTGCCTCCAGCACACACAGAGCCTACGACCGTGCGGTAGGGCAGCTCTATGAGTTTAGGGCATCGGCCGGGCTCCAGCAGGCATGGCCCATCCTGCCTGAGCACCTGATGCACTTTTGGGTGGTGCAGCGTGGGAGGGGTCTTTCTGTAAAGTCCCATTAGGGGGGAGCTGGCCGCTTTAGCCTTTGCAAGCAAAGCTCATGGCTAACCTGAATTCACGGGTGTTTTCAGGATTAGAAAGATGCTAGAGGGCTGGGCTAGGGAAGTTAGGAAGCCGAGGGACCCCAGGCAGCCCATTTCCCCTTCTGTATTGAAGGGGTTGGGGGCTGCATGGGGGGAATGTGTGCTCATCGGTGTTTGAAAGGAAGCTCTTTCATGGTGCTTCCTTGATGGCATTCTTTGGGGCCTTGCGGGTCAGTGAGCTGGTGTCCTTGTCTCGTAAGGATGCTTCTGGACGGGCCTTGTCAGCCCAAGTTATTAAATCTGTTGGCGATAAGGTCTTCCTTTGTATTCGGTGGTCCAAAATGGATCAGCGCAGCGTGGGAGTACTTTTCTTTTGGGCTCATGCATGGAGCAGGATCTGTGGCCTGTTAAGGCCCTTAGGGAGTATGTCACACTTTGTGGGGAAGAACAGGGTGTCTTATTCCGCCACAAAGATCAGACTCCATTAACTTGGTATCAGTTTTGGGCTGTGACAGAGAGGGCACTTAAGAAATTTGGTTTGTCGGGGGTCAAATTCAGCACCTATTCGTTTAGGATTGGGGCTGCCTCTATGGCAGCAGCTAAGGGGTACCCTCACTGGGCAATACAGTGAGTGGGCAGGTGGTGGTCAGGGGCGTTTCAGAGCTATATCCGCCCCCTGCTTCAGTTATAGATGGTCATGCTAATTGCTCTTTCTTCAGGTGCCGTGTCGGGCCAAGGGAGGAAGAGGATCCTGATTTGTGGCCACAGCATGGTGTTCTGGGTGGCCTACCAAGCCAGGAGAATGCCGATTGGATCCCAACTGGGTTTGAGTGCTGTTGCCACTGTGGAGTGGCAGGGCCAGCATGGCCTTAGATGGCCAGGCCTGCTGCTGTTCTTGTTTAGTGGAAGGAAGGGTCCTCCCCCACATCTTGTGATCATCCACCTCAGTGGTAATGACCTGGGGCTAATGCAGGGTAAAGCCCTGTCAATGCAAGTAGCTGAAAACCTGTGGGTTATAAGCAGGTGATGGCCAGGAGTGCTTATATTTTGGTCAGAGGTGCTACAAATACGGGTTTGGTGGGAAGCCTTAGATCCTAGGGCAATTGAGAGGGACCAGCATAAGGCTAACCACCCATTAAAAAGTCCTTGGGGGATGGTTTGGGCATTTATTTGCCACATCCTAGAATTAGGGCCGAATTTGCCCACCTCTTCAGAGGCGATGGTGTACACCTGTCGACTGAGGGCAATGACATATTGTTGGATGACCTGCGGCAAAGTCTTCGGTTGGCTCTATGCCATATGTGGAGCATGAGGGTCTAAGCTGAGGCTTGACCCTTGTGGTGGCAGGAGAATTTGGGGAATAGGGTGCGGGCCGGTGAGCACCCAGTGGCGCTTCCCCATGAGTGGGGGACAGGGTCTGCCATTAGTGCAGTATACTGGTGGCGGCTACCATAGCACAGGCAGAAGCCTGCGGGGATCCCCAGGCACAATGCCTTCCCTCATGCTGTACGGCTGAGGCGTTAGGTGCTTGATGGGGGGATCCATTGCCTGGCTGGCCGGGTTGCAGCCATTCTAGGGATGGCCTACACTTGGGGCTTTGGGGCTCACCCAGGCAGGTCAAGGCGGAGGTCCGGAGTTGACCCCATGGCTTGACCTGTACCACTTAGTTGTCCCTTGCCGTATTTTATGTTTAATGGTCATTTTAATAAACAGCCATTTAGTTCGAAGCCTGTGCCTGTCTCTTCATTCCGGCTGGGGTTGCAAAGAGCTCCAACCCTTACTTCTTTTGACTATTTCTGCATGGCAGCTTCCCAATTCTACTTAAGGCTGGGGCAGTCAGAAATCTACTTAACTTTGTAAATGCAGCCGTACCAGAAAGGTATATAAAGTATTACAAAAGTATTATGATTTCAATATCTTTTCTAAGCATTCCAAGCAAAGATTTTTATTTTTTTTTACTACATGGAACACTGAATTGAACACAACAAAATCTTTTCCCCATCAGAACTGACGAAAAGGAAAATGCAATAAAACTGGAACAAAGGAGGTCCCATTATCTCCAAAACTGTTGCTCTCTAAAGTTTATTCTAACTTATTGGGTCTCAGACACAATGTGTTAACTGATTTACATTGACTGACAACAAAGAGTAGATCTCATTGAAATCACTGAAAGAGGACAGTCCAGGCATCAGGCCTACAATAAGCCAGTCTTAAGGTGCTAAATACAATATCTTCTAATGACTGAAGGCCAACTTTTCATTCACAGAGATCTTGACATATTTGTTATACTAATATGCCAACAGCATTATCTTATATCTTCCACAAGGCATGGAATAGTAATTTGGTCAAATATTGCTCAAAAACACAATTAGCATTTAGATCTCTATAACTTGAAGAAAAATTAATATTGTTCAAATAATCTATGACTTCCAGCAAATTAATCTCTTATCATATTTTGACATAACCACATCAAATTTCTTGGCTTGTTTGCTGTTAATAGCTTTGAAGATTTCTTCCTGATAACATTCCGTTGGCAATCTTTTATTTCCCATTCATTTTGGTTTCTGCCAATATGAGACCAAAATACATGCAGTATTTGACAGTATTGGTTCGGATCCCAGCTATTAGTATAACTATCAAACACAACAGAAAACTTGAAGGAGCAGCTTCAAAGCAGAGTTTGGCAACATATCCCATTTGCTGAGTTTGGTTGTTTTCATGTTTTAGAACAATGCAGTAATTGAGGACTTATTATTGTCACTATATTTTTTAAGATGGAGAAATTAAGCTGATCTCTCTCTCTCTCTCTCTATATATATATATACTAGATTTCCTTTCAATTCTGAATGGCATACACAGCAAGAGCCTAGTCACAGTTAAACATCCTGAAGTGGTCCAGTGGATTTTATTTATTTATTTATTTATTTATTTATTTATTTATTTATTTATTTATTTATTTATTTATTTATTTATTTATTTATTTATTTATTTATTTATTTATTTAGATGCAAAAGGAATGTCCACAGATGTCCGACACATACAATAGGAACATGGAGTTCCTATTGTGTGAAGTATGCAGCCAGGTAAGCTAGAAATAGTAAAACAAGAAATGGAACGGTTAGACATTGCAATCCTGGGTGTGAGTGAACTAATATGGACTGACTCAGGACAATTTCAGTCAGAAAACCACAAAGTGTTTTACTGCAGAAATGACAAACTCAAAAGAAATGGTGGTGCTGTAATACTGAGGTGAGACATAGCACAAGCAGTCAAGCACTACAACACAAAGTCTGACTGAGTAATATCAATCAGACTTCAGGGAAGGCCTGTTAACATAAACATCATCCAAGTTTATGCTCCAACTACAGGTGCTGAGGAGGAAGAAATAGAAAACATTTATGCAAGTGTGTCAGGTGCCTGACATCACCTATCATGCTCAGAGTGGAACTACAAGTGACAAAAGGCACAGATTGGACACTTGTCAGCTTCCCTCAAGTTTTGATGGGAAATGTAGGCAGCTTGGCGGAATGTTGGACACGTGACAGTTGAAAAGTCCATTGGACAGCAGTCAGAGAGCCAAGCTGCAAGACTAGGATGCCTACATTTCCCATCAAAATTTGAGAGAAGCTGACAAGTGTCCAACCTGTGCCTTTTGTCACTTGTAGTTCCGCTCTCAGACTCGCATACTTTCCCATGATGGGAAAGTATGCAAAGGGAGTTTACTCTCAATGTTATCTGTCTACTCCTTTGAACCTCTTGCCTTAGTCTGGGAAAGATACTGGTATGACCTTGAAAAGCTCCATCCCTCCTTCCTCTGACTTTCCTGCGTAACAGCATTCCCAATACCTGCTAGATGACATTAGACTGCGGGGAGTGGCCTTGGAAGTTAACCATGCTTTTGAACCTATAATTGCTTGATGTTTTCATATAACCATTATTCCTGGCAAAGATGGTGTAAGTGTACAATACTGGCAGCTTATCAATAAAGAACTTTTACTACTCAAAATGAAGTCCTTATTTGATAGTTGCTTGGCATCCTTACAGATTGCCAGGAATCATCTCTCCTCAGACCTGAGGAACCGTAGAACCCTGACCCCATGCCATGGCAGCAGATGGGAACCAGGAGACTGATGCTATTGTGAAGCCCGAGGAAAAATTTGAAGACCCTGCACACCTGCATGGGCCCGACATGCACACATTGGTTGAGGAGGGGGTGTGATCCCACATCAGTTTTCCCAGATGGGATGCCAGTTATATAGACTGGCTGGAGGATGCCCTGCTTGGATGGACCCCTCAAATGGCATCAGCCAAGAGGGGGAAAGAAATGTGTGATTGTCGGTGGAAACAACTGTGTAGACAGTCTGTTCCTGGGGGAAGGACTCCTCAAGGGAAAATCAGAGTTAGAGCCTTAATTGACTCTGGATGCAGCCAAGATTTAATAGCCCCAGCTTTAGTAAATGGTTTGGAGCTTGACCTGACGAAGCTGCCAGAGCCTCTCAGGTTTGAGCAAATGGACGGATCCCTCATAAAAGGGACACCCCTCAATTATGAGACTGAGTTAACACCAATGGGGATGGGGAGCCACTAGGAGGAGAGAGCTTTTATAGTAAGCCCCACCTTGAAGTTCCCAGTGGTACTGGGGGTCCGTTGGCTCTATGATCACAACCCATACATACAGTGGAAGATGGGCTGACTGTGTTTCCCAGTGGAAGAGTGTCAGAAACATGTGTGGGACTTGAAGCGGGGAACCCCCCCCCCCCATGCCTGAAACTGTGTGTCTTGCAAGGGAGGAAATCAAAGAAATCCCCCCTGAGAATCAGGATTTGAGTAGGGTGAGGAAAAGGAGGCTGATGAACTCCCCCCTCACTGTGCCACTGAGATGATCCCCAGGTAAACCCTTCCCAAGGGTTTTGGCTCTAGCCCAGCTGAAAGGGTAGAGCTTCACAAGTTTATTGACAAAAACCTGAAGAGAGGTTTCATTCAACCAGTGAGCTCCCCCCATGCTGCCCCAGTCCTGTTTTGCAAAAAGATAACAATAACAACAACAACAACAATATTCCATTTATATACCTCCCTTCAGGATGACTTACCACCCACAAGATGGGGGCTTACATCTCTGCATAGACTATCAAAGAATCAATGCAGGCTCCATGATGAATGTTTACCCCCACCCCCTCGGTCGAGACCTACTTGGAGTAGTAGCTAAGGGGAAATCTTTACCAAGCTGGATCTGACAGATGCTTATTCCCAAGTACATATTAAGGAGGGGGATGAGTGGAAGACTGTTAACACTCCTTTGGGACAGTTTGAATACCTAGTCATGCAGTTTGGCTGCCAGGGGGCACCTGGAGTCTTCATGAATCTGGTTGAAGTTTTGCATAAATACCTATACAAAGGGGTGGTTATTTATCTTGATGACATGTTGATTTATTCTAATGATTATGACTCACATGTGAAGCACCCTTTATAAGAACAGGATGTATGCCAAATTATCTAAGTGTGAGTTTCACAAAGAAGACTTGGACTTTCTGGGTTATAGAGTCTCAAGGAAGTATAAGCAATCGGCTCCAGCCTCTGCCATATTTAATACACAGGCCTATGATATAAAATCATAGGCCTGTGTATTAAGCTGGATTAAATGCAGCTTGATCTGCAGCAGGGGAATTCTAGCAAGAGAGTTGCTGAGACCTGCCTGGGAGTTCAAGCATGGAAGGAATATTCATGCTGAATGCAGAGCACTGGGGTGATTTGATTTACTGCCTTCCCAGCTATGGATGTGAGCTGTGATAAGACAGGGTCTCGTTGAGTCATCATACTTAGCACATTCCAGTACCCTCCTTCCATGATTACATTCCCGCCCTAAGATCAAGAATCACTCAACTGATAAGTTTATTTCTCTCTGGGACCCTATACTCATAATACCTACATTCATCAATTTAGCTCTGGTGGTCTTTATTAGCAAACTGCCCCTTTTGTGAGGCAGCAGGAGAGACTTTGCATTTTCTTTCATACACCCTGGCAGCGAACAGTCAAGGTAATCAAACCTTTGTAATTCCCAAAGACTGACCTTTACGGTCTTTGTTCTGCAGACTGAGGGACTCCCCAGCCTCAGGGCACGTTTTGCCCTATAAGAACCAGGGCTCTTACCCCATTCAAACTGTGCACACTGCACCTCCAGATCTGAGTGTTGTACCCTTGGGGTCACTTCTCTAAACCTCTCTCTCCTGGCCAAGAATGCGGGACATTTGAAGCAATTCTCTTCCTCTGTGGACCATGCTGCTCCTCTGATCAGTAAATATACTTCCTCTTCCCTCACTCTATTGCACCTTCTGCCTAGCTTCCTAGGACTCTCTCTCTCTGTGTGTGTGTAACCATTTTATTATTGCTTCTCTCTGTGTGCATTTTCCTCTTTAATAAAATATTGCTCTTTGAACCTAAAAGCACCAGTCTTGTCTGCTATTTTGAGGAAAGGACCCCGCAAACATTGATGGAGTATGTCCTGCAGTTACCCCTCTTGTATAGCCATCTACTTTGCTGCTAATTCCCTCCTCGCTCTCTTACTCACAAGGAGACCAATTCAGGTAACAGAAGGGTCTTGGAGTAAGTCTGAGACATATTGGGGTAGGAAGCCCCAAAAATGCAGCATTAACTGCAATCATTCTTGGGCTTGCAAACTTCTACAGACCATTCATTAAGAATTTTGCCCAGACTGCACTGCCATTAACTGATCTGAGGGGTGAAACCAAGTACTAAAATAACTTGGATTGATGAATGTCAACAGGCTTTTGAGAGATTAAAAGCTCTATTTACTTCTGAACCTATTTTGAGACACCCTGGAGAGAATTAAAAGTTCATTTTGCAAGTAGATGCCAGTGACATAGCAATGGAAAGGGTGATCCTACAAGAAGACTCAGAAGGGAAACTGCACCCCTGCACTTATGGCTTCCGAAAGTTTTCAGAGATTGAGAGACACTGGTCAGTATGGGACAAGGAAGTGGCATCCATCTAACTGGCACTTTCCACTTGGCATCACTAGTTGGAGGGGGCTAAGGTACCTTTTGAGGTGTGGGCTGATCATAAAAACCTAGAGGCTCTCCAATTGCCCCAAAAGCTGGGAGCAAAGCAACTCCGGTGGGCAGAGTTTTTCCTCAAAGTTTCAATTCACACTGAAGCACCTCCCAGGGAAATCAAACTTTCTTGCCGACACTTTATCCCGCCTCTCACAACATGAAAGTCAGAGGGAGGAAGTTATTGACACTATATTCACACCAGCCCAACCGGGCGGGGCAATAATGATGCAATGGCAAGCACAAGAGCTCCACTCCACCCCATCCAATCCCTAGCCGGATAAAGTTAAAGTGGAACCAGAAAAGGAGGGGGAAGGAACTTCACATGAATCCCTTGTGAAGGGGGAAGATCGGTGTTGGTACAGAAATGGTAAACTGTATGTTCCAGAAGCCCTTCATGGAGAAGTCTTGGAGAAATGCCATGATAACAAATTGGCAGGTCACTTTGGATTTTTAAAGACTTTACGCTTAACCCAGAGGCAGTTTTGGTGGCCAGGTATGAGAAGACATTTCCCAATATATGACCACTTGCCAAGTCTACTTAGTGGGAAAGAAGGGGGGACTGGGTTGCTGCAGCCATTGGAAACTCCACTCACCCCTGGTCTACAATTTCAATGGGCTTTATCACTGACCTTCCCCCTAGCAAGGGGAAAACTGTTATCCTTGTGGGTGTGGATTTGTTTTCTAAGCAAGCTCAGTTCATGCAAAATGCATAATCTCTTCATGCAAAATGTGGTTTTCCAAATAAGATAATATCAGACAAGGGCAGCCAGTTCGTTGCCAACTTCTGGAGCTTATGAAAGTGACAGGGATCGAGCAGGGGCTTAGTTCTGGGTACCATCCAGAAACTGATTGACAAACAGAACGTACAAATCAGATATTGGAGCAATTCCTGAGGTGCTATATTAACTATCAACAAGATGACTGGGTCGACTTCCTGCCATATGCTTCCTTTGGAGCCTCCCCATTCCAAGTGACACAAGGCTTTGAGGGAAAAGCGATGCCATTGCTTGACACTGGGTCTAAACTGGAGGGGTGAGAGTTGAAGCATTGGTGGACTAAAATTATAACTCAATGGGAACTGGTGAGGCAAATGCTGGAAAAAAGCCAAACTGGATTATAAGAGTCAGGAAGACAAGAAATCCCCCCCCTTTGGAATTTGAAACCAGGCTACTGCCTTCTAGCTGGCCTGCAGACTGGGGCGTGGCTCTGTGCTGCTTTGGTTGCCTCTCCTGCCTATGCTGTTTATGTCTCCACAAAAAACTTGAAGAGGGAGCAGTCAAGTAAAAAGCTGGGTTGGAAATACTTCGGGTCTTTTAAAGTAACACGTCTGATAACTGTAGAACTTGATTTACCTAAAAATCTAAAAAATGTGCATCCTGTGTTCTGCTTTAGTCTCCTCAAGAGAGCTCCTGGACTGGACAAGTGGCACCCAGAGCCGGCAACCCCCCTCCAATTATGGTCAAAGAGCAGCCCCATAGTGGAATTGATCCTGGACTCTAAGTGGAAGAGGGTTTTTTTGTATTATCTGATTCAATGGAAATATTTTTTAAAAAGCCACTTTTTCAAAGTGGGTTGAATTTACTGAGGTTCGGGCTGGCAAATTGGTTTGGGCCTTCCATAAAAAAAATATCCTGAGAAGCTGGGGGGGGGTGAGTTTCAGGGGGGCAGGATGTCAGGTGCCTGGCATCACCTATCATGGTCAGACTTAGTCCCGCCTGTGACTGTGCTTGTGGTTTAATGATTCCTGTACTTTATGTTATGACTCAGTTGTTTGACTTGTCAAAAGCTCTTAACCTTGCTTCTAGGACCAACGATGGGAAAGTATGTGAGGGGAGTGTTTACTCTTGGTGTTATCTGTCTAGTTCTCTAAACTTCTCGCCTTAACCTGGGAAAGACACTGGCACAACCTTGGAAACCCCCATCCCTCCTTCCTCTGACTTTCCTGCCTAACTGTGTTCCCAATGTCTGCTAGATGATGTTAGACTGGGGGGAGGGGGCTTGGAAGTTAACCATGCTTTTGAACCTATAATTGCTTGATGTTTTCATATAACTATTATTCCTGGCAAAGGTGGCGTAAGTGTATGACACTGGCAGCTTATCAATAAAGAACTTTTACTATTCAAAGTGAAGTCCTTAATCGAGAGTTGCTTGGCATCCTTACAAAGTGTACAAGATGAAATTGATCACACACCTAAACAAGATATAGTGATAATCATAGTTGATAGGAATTCTAAAGTTGGAGACAAGGCAGAATGAAACATTGTGAAAAATTTGGACTAGGATTACGAAAGGAAGCAGGAGAGTGGCTCAAAAATTTTTGTGAAGGCAACAACCTGTTCATTGCTAACACATGCTTCAGGCAGCCAAACAGATGATTGTACATGTGGAAATCACGGGGTAACCAATGCAAGAACCAAAGAGATTACATAATTGGAAGCAGAAGATGAAGAAATTATACTCTGTCTGCTAAAACAAGACCAGAAGCTGAGTGTGGTACAGATCATGAGTTGCTAATATCAAAAATTAGAATAAACCTGAAGAGAAACACTAAATGAATCATAGTGCCAAAATACAATCTAAAGGATATTCCCGAAGAATTCAAATTCCAGGTAAAAATAGATTTGCAATATTAAATTTAATTGATCATGAACTAGAAGAACTATGGGCTGAAACAAGAGATACTATCAAGGTTGATACAGTAAGGGAACTGGAGACCCCTTGGCTGAGCCGATCTTAGATCACTTCAGTCTGATCTCCCAGGAGGATGTTGGCAGGATCCTGCAGTGGGTGAGGCCCACTACATGCTCCTTGGACCCTTGCCCTTCATGGCTGGTGAAAGCCAGCGTGGATGGACTGAGGGCTGGAGGCCATTATCAACTTATCTTTGAGCTCTGGGTTTTTTCCCCGGGCGTTAAAGGAGGCCATGGTGAAACCTCTCCTGAAAAAAACAACTTTGGACCCACTGACCCGTTCAGTTACCGTCCATACTTGAACCTCCCATTTCTGGGTAAGGTGATTGAACGGGCGGTGGTGGAGCAGCTGCAGGCTTTCTTGGAAGATGCATCAGTCCTGGACCCATTCCAGTCTGGCTTCTACCCGGGCCATGAGACTGAGACAGTGTTGGTCACCCTCACAGACGTTCTTCGTAGACATCTGGATCGAGGCGGGTCGGCGCTGCTGGTGTTATTGGATCATTCAGCGGCATTCAACATGGTTGACTATAAATTGTTGACCCACCACCTTGCTGATGTAGGGATACGAGGGACTGCCTTAAAGTGGCTTGTCTCTTTTCTCCACAGTCGGGGACATAGGGTGGCGCTAGGGGAGAGGGTGTCCGCATGCCAACCATTGGTATGTGGCATCCTCCAAGGGGTGAGTCTCTCCCCATTGTTGTTCAATCTGTATATGCTCCCCCTTGCCCAGCTGGCACGGAGTTTCAGACTGGGTTGCCACCAGTATGCTGATGACACCCAGTTTTATCTGTTGTTGGATGGCTGGCCTGGCTTGGCTCTAGAAGCCCTGATTAGAGCTTTGGATGCCGTGTCTGATTGGATGAAGCACAGCAGACTGAAGTTAAATTCCACGAAGACGGAGGTCCTTTACTTAGGTCATGGGGCATTGGAGGGGGGAATCCAGCTTCCAGCCTTCGATGGTGCACCACTTGTGCCCGTTTCACCAGTCAGAAGTCTTGGTGTGATGCTGGACTCCTCTTTATCAATGGAGAACCAGGTCGCAGCAGTTGCCTGGTCTGCTTTTTTCCATCTTTGGCAGGCCTGGCAGCTTGCTCCCTAGCTCTTGACTCATGACCTGGAAACAGTGATCCATGCAATGGTCAGCTCCAGATTGGATTACTGTAACTTGCTCTATTCAGGGCTTCCCTTGAGTCTGACCCGGAAATTACAGTGGGTCCAGAACGCTGCTGCCCATGTCTTGATGGGTGTGCCTTTCAGGACATATGTAACTCCAGTTCTGCAGCAGCTACACTGGCTTCCTGTGGAGTTCTGGATCAGGTTCAAAGTTTTGGTATTAACCTATAAAGCCCTAAACGGACTGGGACGAGCATACCTGAGGGAACGTCTCTTCCCATACACTCCCTTCCCATACACTCCCCAGAGGGTGCTGAGATCAGCCGGTAAACACCTACTGGTGGTCCCTGGCCCCAGGGAGGCTTGATTGGCCTCAACCAGGGCCAGGGCCTTTTCAGTTCTGGCCCCGACCTGGTGGAACTCTCTGTCTGAGGACACCTAGGCCCACAAAGATCTTGTCTCCTTCAGGCAGGCCTGTAAGACAGAGATGTTCCACCAGGCATATGGTTGAGGCCATCAGGGTTTCCACCAAATGAACCTCTCTCTTGGTCTCCTCTATGTCTGTAGGGAGTTTTGGCCATCTACCCCCATATATGAGCAACCACGCACGGTTAAGCCGCACCTCCACCTCCATCAGATGTTATATGGTTTTTATACGGTGAGCAGGTGTTTTATTAGAAAGCTGTGATTTTATCTTGTATATTTTATCTTCTGTTGTAACCCACCCTAAGCCCACTTGTGGGGATGGCAGAATATAAATATAAATAATAATAAGAAGAAGAATGTGTGAAGAATGTAGCCAAAAGAAAGGAGAAGCCTAAATGGACAACTGAGGAAACTCTTAAAATTGCTAAAGATAGACAAGAAGCAAAAGGAAAAGGTGACAAAAATAGAGTCAGAATTCTAAATGCAGCTTTTCAGCAATCTACACGCAGAGACAAAGAAATCTATTATAATAACCAGTGCAAAGAAACAGAAGAGAACAACAAAAAAGGAAGAATAAGAGATCTGTTCCACAAGATCTGGGAAGTCAAAGAGAAATTCAAGCCATGGCTTGAGATGCTGAAAGATCAACACAGAAATACAGTATCTGATCAGGACAAAATAAAGGAAAGATGGAAACAATACACTGAAGAACTATACAGAAGAAATGGAAGGATGATAGATATTTTTGAAGAAGAGTGCTTTGAGGAAGAACCAGAAATCTTAGAAAGTGAAGTAAAAGCTGCACTCAAAGCAACTGGGAGAAACAAAGCACTTGGAGTAGACGGAATACCAACAGAGCTATTTCAAGCTACAGAAATGGAGTCCATCAAGAATCTGTCAACAAATATTGAAAACAAAACAATGGCCCTCAGACTAGAAATGCTCAGTCTACATTCCAATTCCAAAAAAAGGAGATGCCAAAGAGTGCAGCAACTATCAGACTATTGCATTAATTCCTCTTGCAAGCAAAGTGATGATCAAGATTCTACAGCATAGACTCTTACCATTTTTGGAACATTTAGGGAATTTCAGAAGAAAATCAGCATGCTTTATAGATCACAGCAAAGTTTTTGATCGTGTGGATCATGAAAAGCTATGAAAAGTGTTAAAAGAAATGGGGGTGCCAAAACATCTCATTGTTTTGATGCACAACCTGTACTCTGGACAAGAGGCTACTGTCAGGACAGAATACTGGGAAACAGAATGATTTCCAATTGGCAAAGGTGTCAGACAAGGATGCATATTATCTCCCCACCTGTTCTAACTCTATGCAGAGCATATCATAAGGAAAGCTGGATTATATCTAGAAGAAGAGGGAATAAAAATTAACAATTTGAGATATGCAGATGACACTACGTTACTGGCAGAAAATAGTGAAGACTTGAAACAACTACTGATGAAGGTTAAAAGAGAAAGCGCAAAAGCAGGATTACTTCTCAACTTCAAGAAGACAAAAGTAATGACTACTGAGGAGTTACAGAATTTTAAAGTTGACAATGAGGAAATTGAAATTGTCCAATATTTTCTATTCCTTGCCTCAATTATCAATCAACAGGGAGACGGCAATGAGGAAATCAGAAGGAGATTGAGACTTGGAAGAGCAGCTATGAGGGAACTAGATAAGATCTCTAAAGATAAAGATGTCTCTCTGGAAACCAAGATCAAGATAATTCAAACAATGGTATTCTCCATTACGATGTATGAATATGAAAGTTGAACAGTGAAGAAAGCTGACAGGAAGGAAACTGATTCATTTGAAATGTGGTGCTGGAGGAGAGTTCTGAGGATTCCATGAACAGCCAAAAAGACAACTAAGTGGGTACTAGATCAAATCAAGCCTGAATTCTCCATAGAAGCTAAATTAACAAAACTAAGGCTATCGTACGTTGGTCACATTATGAGAAGACAAGATTCTCTGGAAAAGTCAATAATGCTAGGAAAAGTAGAAGGCAGTAGGAAAAGAGGAAGACCTAAAACAAGATGGCTTGACTCAATAAAAGAAGCGATGTCCTCCAGTTTGCAAGATCTGAGCAAGTCTGTTAATGATAGGACATTCTGGAAGTCTTTCATTCATAGGGCCACCATAGGTTGGAGGTGACTTGACGGCACATACACACAGAGACATATTTATTTATTTATTTTCTGCCCTCCCCATGAACAGGCTCAGAGCAGCTAACAACAACATTAAATAACAATAAATATAGTTAAAACACATAAAGGAAACAGAAAACTTGTAATCCAATTCTAGTCAATGTCATCAACAATTACACTAGCCACTATAAATAAGTATAAAACTACAGACTACAGTCATGGTAGAGCATGCAGGACAGAGAGAGGTGTGATGGTCAAAAGAGGGGTCAGAACATTGGCTCCCAACCAAAGGCCCAGTGGAACAACTCTGTCTTACAGGCTCTGGAGAAATGTAACAAATTCCGCAAGGCCCAGATTGCCAACAGGAGTGCGTTCCACCAGGCCAGGGTCAGAGCCAAGAAGGCCCTGGCCCTGGCTGAGGCCAGATGAACGTCCCTCGGGCCAGGGATGACCAGTAATTGTTTATCTTCAGTGTACAAGTAATTGTTTATCTGCAGACCACTATGTCCTGTGGGGACATAGTGGGAAAGGTGGTCCTGTAGTGCAGTATTGTTGGCCCCAGTCTGTTAAGGGCTTTGTTTCTTTTTCTTTCTTTCTTTTTTGATAGAAATTTTATTTTAAAAAAAGATATGAAAATAGACAGTACATAGTTAAAGATTATACAAAGACTACATCTGAAACTGAATTGACACTTATACAAACTTGTGTAAACAGTACATTTGGAATTCATTTAAGACTTATACAAGTACTGCTTTAAAATTAGATTGAACTAATATAAAAATACATTCAGAATTTGTCATAACTAAATATCATTGTATAATGGCTCTCCTTCCCACTCCTTGGTTACTTATACTTACACAAACTATATTATCAACTTTTTGATTAATCAGTTCCCTGTTTTATCTTTATATTACGTTTCCTTATTTAAAAAGATAAGATGTAAAAATAAAAAGTGCTAATAAAAAATTATACAGAAACTAGATTGGAAATTGTGTTGAGACTTGTACTATTTTGTAAAAACCGTATCTATAGAATGGTTTTAAAAGTTAGACAAGCGATACATTTAAAGTTACATTGACCTAATAAACAAAAAATATTTTAAATTGATTATATCTAAGCATAGATACATCATAATTCTCCTTCCCTTTCCTTCCGTCCTTCCCTCTTCTTGGCTAGTTTTAGTTATGCAAACTTCTATATCAATTAATTTCTGCCTAAATAATTTAAAAAGTCCTTCTATTTTCTCCAAAATTCAGCTATCAGTCTATTATGTAATTAGGCACTCAATTTAGCCTTTGATGCATATTCATAAATCTTATGTCTCCACTCTAACACATCAGGGCAGATATCTGTTTTCCATTTTGCTGCAAACAGTACCTTTGCTACCATCACCGTGTAATCAAAAAAGTCTCCCTGTTCTTTTCTAACATTAGTTGGTAGGCTATTTAAGAGCATACTTTTCAGATTTAATTCAAATCTAAGTTTAAGGGCTTTCTTACTTCCTGGCTAGACTGTGGGGAGACCTGCCATGTGGAAGTCCCATTGCTGCTGCAATTTATCCCAAATGGGATGTCTCTTTGCGAGTTGGGGGAATTAGCATTCAAGGAGACACAATGAGGGGGGTAATTGGGATCTCCACCATGTGCAGATATAGAGTGGTGCCCAGTGTCAGCACTGAAGTAGTATATTGCACTTTGAGGGGAAGACAGGGAGTTATAGTTTTGTCACATTGATGGAGGCCCCCCCCCCACCTTGACTAGGCACCAGTGTGGAGCAGTCATTGAATGAGCTCTGACAGGATTGAGTCTGCAGAACATTAAAAGTGGCACCCATTCCTTCCGGACTAGGGCAGCCTTGATAGCTGCAGCCATGTGTTATTAGGTTATTCAGTGGGTGGGCCAGTGGAGGTTCAAGGCTTATTGGTCTACATTCGCCCACTGGGTGCTGGGAACTTCAACTGACTTGTTTTTTCTGTAGGTGCTGTGTTTCGCTGGGAAGGCTGCAGATCCTTATATACGGACACAACATGGTTTTTTGGGTGGCCCACCAAGCCAAGAGGACGGCCATCGGGTCCCAGCTTGGGCTAAGCAAGTGGGCCACGGTTGAGTGGCAGGGCCGCTGGGGCCTACGGTGGCTGCAGCTTCTGCCTTTGCTGTTTGAAGGGAAGAGTGGTCCTGCACCTGTCATATTGGTTATTCACCTGGGAGGTAATGACCTGGGCTTGTAAACGGTATGGCCCTTGCTTTGCAGGCACAGGCTGACTTACCGTGGATTAACAAGCAGTGGCCTAGCATCTTACCTATTTGGTTGGAGATGTTTAGTTAGCTGGGGGAATGTGTTGGGCATTTATCTTCCCCATCTCAGGATTAAGGCCCACTTGGCCAACCTCTACCGAGGCAATGGGGGCCACCTTTCAGTGGAGGGCAACAACATGTATATATATGTTGTACCGAGCAGAGGCTCGGCCTTAGCATTGGCGGGATTTAGTTGGGGGGATGTTAGCGGGATGGTGAGTACCCTTGGCACATCCCCATTGGTGGGGATATTAGGGGCCTGTCAGGATCGGCTGGCATGCTTGGTGGTGGCCAGTTGAGAGGGCATGCTGCCTGGTGGGATCTCCTGGACAAGTCCTTCCCTCAAGCTCCGTGGTTGAGGTGCTTGGAGCTTTAAGGAAGAAACCATCTGCCAGGCCAGCCAGATCCCAGTCATGCATGCGGATGGCTCGCATCCAGGGCAGCGGGTCTCACCCAGACAGGTCAAGGCGGGGTCCAGGGGACTGATTCTAGGGCTTGACCTATACCGCTGGTTAGGCCCTTGCCAGGGTTTTTTAGCTGTTGCAGTTCATGTTGTTGCCTAAATAAAAGTGGCCCTTTATTACCCAAGCCTTGTGTCTGCCTCTTATTCCAACTGGGGGGGGGGGGGCGCAAAGGTTTCTTTATTAAGAGAGCAATAAAAAGGCAAACATAAAGAAAACACACACAGCATACACACAGAGCTAACTAATAAAACAGTGAGGAAATAGGAAAGCAGTTTCAGGTAAAGGGTGATATTTACCAGTCTCAGAGGAAAGTGGGAGGAAGTTGGCAGAGGAGCAGCAAAACAACCAATGTTTCACAGAGAAAAGAAGCCCAATGGAGTGAAGGTGCATGAGTAGGTACCAACACACACACACTAAGCATGTGGCTGGACAGGCCAGTTATAGGGCAAAACATGCCCTGGGAAAAAGCTGACACCTTGCTTCCAGAAAAAATACCTTAATGGCTTGTCTGGAAGTAATACAATAAATTGAGAGAGATGTGATATGACAATCTTGGGGTGTGCTATAGGTAAAAATATAGTTTGATGACCTGGTGAGTTTTGGATAGGTTAGGTTAGGTAGGGTGAGGGGGAAGCATGGAAGGGCATTGATGGGATTAAGCTGGGAATCTCCTCAGAAAGGCTTGTTATCTCCGCTTCTCTCTGGGGCTTGGAGGCCGTTCAGTCAGTCATCCCCTATGACTCTTGACTTGGTAACTTTCTGGTCTCCAGGTCGACTTGCATCCAGTCTGCAGTGGCAAACCACTTCTGTTCTCTTCTTGACTGGAATGTCCAGTGGTTGGGGTCACCATGAGTCACTTGCAACTTGATAGCACGTTCTTCTTCATAGCTAGCTAACATTGTCTTGTTTGATTTTTTTCCCCATCAGTCAGACATGTGCTTTGAGAAACAGAAAATGTCTGCCTGCCTCCTATTTCCTGGAGATGGAATTCAGTCTTATATATTTGTAACTCAAGCAACTTAAATGTCTATAACTCAAATATTCCCATGTAGTAGAAGAGCTTTGCATTCTACTTGTATTCCAAATCATCTGATTTCGTTACTAAAAACAGTATTGGTGTGGTGTAGTGGTTAGAGTGTCACTCTACAATTGAAGATCCAGGTTTGAATCCCTCCTCTGCCATGGAAAATTGCATAAAACATTGAACTAGTCACATGCTCTCAACCTAACCTATATCACAGTAATGTTGTGAGGATAAAATGGAGGACAAGAAAACAATGCAAGCCACTTTGAGTCCCATTGGGAATAAAGATAGGGTATAAATGAAGTAAACAAAAATAAATCTGTACTAATATATCACTGGATTCAAAAGTTCTATATGGGAAGTCATATACTTAAATACACTGTTGTGTTACACTCGACTGGTAAACTAGAAGCCAAGCTACAAGTGACAAATTACACT
Organism: Eublepharis macularius; assembly: GCF_028583425.1. NCBI lineage: Eukaryota > Metazoa > Chordata > Lepidosauria > Squamata > Eublepharidae > Eublepharis > Eublepharis macularius. Next base: position 77,670,218 of record NC_072792.1, on the reverse strand, counting down.
TGCCTGGCAAGTGAATAGACTCAGGGCCAAGCTATAAGTGACGAATGACACTTGAACAGCAAGTGGATTGAGTGGAGGGCAAGTGAACAGGGAGAAATACACTTGCTGTTCAAGTGTCATTCGTCACTTGCAGCTTGGTCCTCACGTATATTACTCCCTGTTCACTTGCCATTCACTTGCTCTCCACTTGATCAAGTAGAGAGCAAGTGAATGGCAAGTGAACAGGGAGGAATACATGTGAATCACTTACAAATGCTTGGAGGTACATTTTTTTAAACATTTGGAATGATGGTAGCTTATTATCACTTTGTTATTTCCTCTAAAATGTCTGAGAGTGTAACGCTAGGTTAGTTTAAAAATGGCCCTTTGCTTTTGTACAGGGACATATAATTCATCCTATAAATAGATCCCCCAGGACTTAGAATATTGGACTATGTTTTCAATCAAGTTTAAACCAAATTGTCATAGGGTATGGTTATATTCCTAGATTGTACAAAGTATTATAACTGAATAAATAACCTTGTGATTAATTTAACTTTAGTTAATTTAGTTCTTTTGTTGTGTGAGAATCATTAGAAAATGACTACATTTCATTAATCTCAGCTGCTCATGAAAACACATTCCGGCTATATTGTTATGTATGTTCTATTCCTTTTGACTAATGAAAACATATGGCATATTTCTGGTAATGTAAGTAATACTTTGGGAAAGCAACATATTTCAAATACAATTACTGTATTTGTAGCATCACTAAATGATACTTTCAAAAGGACCTGTGTTCAAACATGATTAGGGATATTTATAAGAACAAACGTAATTCCTCCAACACTGTGGATGTGAGAAATCTGTTTGTTCAAACATTTGCGGATGGTGCATTACATGTGCCACAAATATGGCTAATTTAAACAGCTGTTCAGAATGTGAATTATCAAACCACATTCCTAAGCATTCCACTACTTGTGCTTATAGTCAAAGCCATCACAGCCATCTCCCCAACAACCTTAAGAATTAGTGTAGTATAGAAGTTATATTGCTGCAAGGTAACTGGGAAGACTGAGGTTCAAATTATTACACATCTATAATGCTCACTGAGTTCTTGGCTTAGGCCAGGAGTCTCTCCAGCCTAATTTACTACACTTCATGTATGCTACATTGAACTTCTTAGAAGAAGAACAGAATAAAAATGCAGTAATATGTCTAGATAGATACATACTTTCTATGAATTACATGATAATTAGCTACTTATTAGTTATCATTATTTATCATTGACAATACTGAGTACACCTGGGATTCGAATATTGTGAAAAATTTTACTAACATAAGGGAGAATGTTTCCTACTGTAGCCCTTTCCTACTGTAGCCCTCTAGGCCCACCCCTTATGCTATCCCTTCAAGAGCAACATTGCAGTGATAAATTTTGGGCAATAAGGAATGGGATATAATGAAGTTCCATTCCACTGATGAAATTAAGTTCACCGTGTAATACAAGCAATCACCTATGTGAAATACACAACAGAGCTTGAAGCCACAATTATCAGATGGTTGAAGCATATCTTCTAGGTTATAGTCAGTTCATCTCTCACCTCTACCACTCAATCATCTCTTCAATGGCCTTTTGTGATCATAATTTGGCCCCTCTAATAAATAACAAAAATCCAAAGAAACAGAAAACACTAAGAACTACCATAGTAATTCTTCAATGCTTTTAGTCCACCATAGACCTATTGACTTTGGAATTGTGCCATAGATATGAGTACTTTGTTCAAACAAAATAAAATTGGTAAAATGTAAAAATATCCTACTATATAAAAGGCTGTGTTCCAGACAACTCACTTTCTACCCTGATGTGCATCTAGAGGGTGCTGCTGTGGAGGGAAGCCCTGAAGTGGCAGCCCATCCCTCCTAGAGTATGCCGCAGAAGGAAGTCCAGGCCGGGACCAGGTGCTGAGCAGGTGACAATGCCTGCTCCCCACCTTCACCCAGCCGGGATCAGGAGCAGAGCAGGTGGCAATGTTCATCCCACCACCACCCAGCTGAGATCAGAAGCAGATGCACCCACCCTCACCCAGCTGGGATCAGGTGTGGAGCAGGTGGCAATGTCTTCCCCCTGCTTTCGCCAAACTGGGATCAGGAGCAGATAGGGCTTCCAGACCCCCGGTGGGGGCGGGGGATCCCCCACCCCCACCCTGCCACCCCTGCCCCTCCCTACCTGGCCAGCGGGGGGGGGTGCGCATCTTCGATGCACGCCCCCCTGCGGTGCTGCGTGCCTCCGCGCACAGCAACCGCCAGGATCAGGCCTGTTTTGGCCTGGATCGGGGTTCCTGCGCTCCGCAGGAGCCCACAACGGGCCCGATCCGCACCCAAACACCCGATCCGCACTCCGCGTGCGTGCAACCCCCCCCTCCAGGTAAGAGCCAGGTCTCAATCTCCTGCTGGGAGATCGAGGGGGCCTGGCAACCTTAGGAGCAGAGCAGGTGTCGATGCTCACCCTCCCCATCATCACCTGGTGATCAGAAGTGGAGCAGGTGGCAATGCCTGCCCCCTGCCTTCACCCAGCTGGGATCAAGAGTAGATCCAAGAAAAACAAACAGGGGGAAACACTGCAGAAAGCACAGGAAAGAGGAGCACAGATCTCCTGCTGCAAGAACTTACAACCTTTTCAACAAAAGTGCACTGTGCAAAAACAATAATATTCAGTGTTTTTATATTTATATATGCAATTATAAAGTGCAAGGTGCAATAAATAACAATAAATAAATAATTCTCAGTAATATATGGTTCGTGTCCAATAATATCTTCAGTCACAACAACAATTCATAATAATATACAATAATATACACAGATGATGCAGTCAGGAATTGCTCTTCTACTGCCCAGCCGTAAGTGCTGATAATACAACATTAAAGACTTGGTGTCCTGAAGTGAATCCTTTATGTATCAACACAATTTATATGATGTAATCTATTCTTCTTCCTTTCTAGGTGCACAATCTACACTTGGAGACAGTGAAGCTCTCTGGGAGAATGCTGAAGGGCAACGAAGTCAAAAGGAGGAGAAGGTCCAAGGCCACTAAGAATCACTCAACAGGGGCTAGCAGTTCTGTGTCAAGAAGCTTTTTCAAGAGCATTCTGAGACAGCAAAATTCTCCATCTCCAGTTTCTCAATCAATAAAGTATTTAGCAGTAACCAACCATAATAGGTACCTAGATACAAAGTGAAGCTTCACCTAGCTGGGATCAAGAGCAGAGCAGGTGCTGATTCCTGCCCCCTGCCTTCACTCAGCTGGGATCAGGTGAGGAGTTGGTGGCAATGTCCGCTCCACTGCCTTCGCCAAGCTGGGATCAGGAGCAGAGCAGGTAGCAATGTCCACCCCCTCAGCTTCACCTAGCTGGAATCAGGCAAGGTGCAAGTGGCAATGTTCAACCCCTCTTCATCTTGCTGGGATCAGGAGTGGAGCAGGCAGAAATGCCTTCACCTTGACGAGATCCGACGTAGAGCAGGCAGCAATGTCCCCCTCCCTGTTCACCCGGATTGAACCAGGCGCAGAGCAGGAGATAATGCCTGTTCCCCCTTCATTCAGCTGGGAAAAAGAGCAGAGCAGGTGGCAATGCCTGCCCCCTTCACCTGGCTGCGATCCGGCACAGAGCAGGTGGCAATGCATGCCCCCCATCTTCACTCGGCCGGGATCAGGAGCGGAGCAGGTGCCAATGCCTGCCGCCCTGCCTTCACCCAGCCGGGATTAGGCATTGAGCAGAAGGCAATGTCCAACACCTCTTCACCCTGCGAGGATCGGGAGCAGAGCAGGCAGCATTGCCCACCCCTCACCTTCACCTGTTTCGGATGAGGCATAGAGAAAGAGGCAATGCCCAGCCTCCTTTCACCCTCCCAGGATCAGGAGTGAAGCAGGTGGCAATGGCCACCCATTTTTCCCTGCTGGAATCAGGCGTGGCCGGAATTAGGTGCAGAGCAGGGTGGCAATTCCCACCCCCACCCCCTTCAGCTGGCTGGGATCTGGAGTGGAGCAGGTGTCAATTCTCGACCACCTTCACCCAGCTAGGATCAGGAGCAGAGGAGGAGACAATGCCCACCTGCCTACCCTCCCTTTTCTAGAGCCCATTGTATTTTTTCCTACAATAGACTTTGTTACTAGTCCAATATATTTTGCCTAATAAATTAACATCTGTCCAGAAAATTGCTTTTGTGCTCTTCTCTCTGTTTTTTCCTTTAATCCCCATTTCAATTTCATTTTATTTTACATTCTTACATCATTCCTCCCCCCCCCCCGCCGCCCTTCTAAATACTGAGCCACTGCGGGAATTTCACTCTGAACTCTTGTTTTTTTCTATTCTGCAACAGAATAAATATTATACGGGAGATATAGGCAAACCTTATACAATACTAGGTGGTACTCATTATTAAGCCTATTTTGTGTTTAATGGGATTCAGAGCCCCTGAATTCAGTAATAATATTATCTGTTATAGAAGATTAGGCAAATAAGTGCTAATTAAACTCCTGGATGGCAGCCAAACCTTCAGTGCTGACACAAACAACAGATGAAATATGCAGGTGTTATTGAAAGGCTCTGGTATTAGTATTTTAAACACATTTTTCTATTTTGTTTCCACAAAATTCTACCAAATGGTCAGAAAAAAATTAATGCAGTGTCTGCTTTCTGAATTCTATAAAAATACGATGCATTTTATTAACACTGATGAAACTAAAGTCCTAAACAAAGAAGCAGTTTAAATAAACTGCTAAGGGAAATCAGAAATATTGCTGTTAAAAAAAACACCACAGCACATTTAATTTGTACTTTAAAATCAAGTATATGGATTACAGTTGATTAAGCAGATCATCACCAGGAAGCATCATCTACTTCTCTTTCACCTGAAGAGGATCTGCTGGCAAACAAAGCGCATTACCACTCTTTCTTATACCCCTCCAGTGTTACATAAGCCCTTTACACTTGACCGCTCCCTTCTCATGATCTTGTGATGTGATTTGGAGGTTACCAGTCATGGGGAGGAAGCACACATGCAGACATCTCCTGGCTTGTGTAGTGCAAGCCAGTGATCAGAGGTGGGATGGAGGGCCAGTGCATTTCTGCCCACACTCCTTCTTGGCACATTCACCTAACATGTGGAGGAATCATATGTACAGGGCTAGTGTGTTTCATATACAGGAGTTTTCTGACAGTGCTTCCTGGGATTAATAGAGGCTGCTGTTAGGGAAGTTATGAGGAACCAACTCCTATGTATGTTCTATAGTTAGTGTTGTCAAAAAATGCATCTGAAATTAAGTTTCAAGACCAAACTGGAGATTCCTTCTTAATACACTAGATGAATGTCAAGGAAAGGACAATGAGCAGAACTAATAAAAATAGAATTTCTCAGTAGTTTCCACATTTCCCTAAATATATATTTTATGGCAGCTCCGTTGAGCTACTTGGAAGCATGCAGAGATCACTAGTGGGCTTGTATGGCACTCATATGGAGGTGCTAAATGTGGAACTTCCATACCAGGGTTTCTATTAAATTACTCTACATGTATTTCCAGAAGCATGTCCGCATCAGCAATGGAATAATGTTCTTAATTACTGGGTATTTGGTTGCATGCAAACAACTCAGTCTCTTTTCCATCTTGACCCAACTGTTTGCCATTATCAGATCTTCAGCATTCTAAATCTCGTTGCAAATTTTTAAACAGATATGTTCTCCTGCACATGTAACAGGATACAAATTTAGAACTAGCCTATGCTGTAGTTGCTGTGGTTTGAACAATGCACACACATGTAGACATCCATATGAAGGCTCAGAGCCTTCAAATTTTGTTTGTCTGCATTATTTATAGTCCACCTTTCTCACTGAGACTCATGGCAGATTACACAGTGTAATACAATATGATCAACAGCTGGGGCATTCAATAAACAATACAGCAAAGTTTGCAGAAGATTGCAGAAACTTGAAAACAAGCAGAAATCAGGCACAGTCCTGAAACAACGTTGAAACAAACATAAGCAATTTGACATGACATAATAAACAATAGTAACAGACTAAAGTCAACACTATTTATTCCTTTAAGGAAGCATCTCTTTGAATGATTTCCTTACAGCACACCCTATTTCCGGTGTAAGAAAGCCTTTCTGAATGATTTGGTTTAGCACAGTTTGCAGAAAGCCAGGAGACTAGAACCATTCCTGAACTCTTCAAGAAGGCATTTACATAAGGTGAGGGTCACTACATAGAATGCATGTGTGTGGGCAGCTGTTGATTTTGCCCATTTGCAGGGTGGCATCTGCAGAAAGTCATATTCAGATGAGTGAGGCTGCCATGGCTGAACATAGGAAAAGAGGTAACTTTTTTTGTACATTCTGTTCTGAATCAATGAATGTATTAAGAAACAAAGAAATTTTACAGATCTTTCTTGCAAAGCAACACTGAAACGATTTTTTATTGAAAAAGTTGTCTTTTAAAAAGGATTTTAAAACATAGAAATCACAACCTAGTTTTTCTATGTTTGATTAGAAATCCAAAATCAGACATTTGAATCTTAATTATGTTTTATGCTGGTGAATAGAACTTCCACCCACTGGTGGCATTTTCACTGGTTCTCTCTACTAAGGTTGCCAACCTCCTAGAAGGGTCTGGAGATCTCCTGGGATACATCTGATCTCCACATTACAAAGATCAGTTACCCTGGAAAAAAATGGTTGCTTTGGAGGCTTGGCTCTGTGGCATTGTAATTTCCTGAGATCTCTCCCCTCCTTAAACCCTGTCCTTCCCAGGTTCCATCCCCAAATCTCCAGGAATTTCCCAAGTAACAATTGGCAACTATATATCCCCGCCTTCCCAATGCAGGCCTTCACTACAGTGTTGTTTCTGGAACAGAACAGAAGACTGTAAGGTGCTGGGGAAGGCCAGGAGTTGAATTCCTACAGCCAACACTCCACTGTGCTCATACTAAGTATGTTCTAAGATTTCAAATACAAACTGAGGGTTACCTTAATTTTCTATTACATAGTTCTGTCAATTTGATACAAGATTTTCCCCCCATTCTAAGCTGAGTAAAAGTAATAGCAAAAGAAAATTATCCTGCCTTTTTAATGCTTTCTCTGCTGTTCCTTATAATTGCCATCAGGTAATAAATGGTTTACTCTTAACTGAAGGAGAATAAGCTTTACCAAATTCTTGGTAATTAGAAAATTGCACCATAACTGGTATATGCTGTAAGGAAAGGATGAACAAGAAAAAATGCAATAATATGTAGAGCTGTCAGCAGTAATGAGATAAAATGAGATAAAGTAATACATTATTATATTGCCAGGTAGTAATTCTCCTTCTGTATTGAGTATGGAATATAATAATAGTAAGGAAATGTGTCAGGTGTCTTGAGTTAAAATTAAAATAGCAACAAGGGAAATGTCTATCACTACCACCTCCCCACTTTTTCTCTAAACAATACTATTATCAGTGATTTCACCTTTTAATGTTAACACTATTTGGCCACCTTCACTAGCCATTTTTGCATTTTTACTTACAGTAGGGATTTTTCCACATTCCTCCAAGATAAGAACTTCTCCTAGTCCCAGCAGAGGCCTTTCTTTCACCTGTTCCTTCAGTCCATTTTGTCACAATAGGCATGCCTTGGATAATGGGGGGTAAGGTTGCCAGGTTCCCGTATCCTCTTGTGGGAGGGGGGGACCAGCAGTCACTTTTTGGACATCCTCATGCATGCGCATAGCATGCTTGCACTCCTGGTGCAGCACAGTAATTTATTTATTTGTTTGTTTGATTTATACCCCGCCCTCCCCACGGGCTCAGGGCAGCTAACAACATTAAAAAAATACATTAAACGTCACAAAAACATAAAATCAATAATAATTTTTTAAAAGTCATTAAAATAGTCCAGGAGCAGGCTATTTAAACAAATATTGGGAGTCTGTATACGGGCATAGCAGATGGCCGAGGGCAGCCCCAGAAAAAGTGGTGGTCTTAGATGGAAGGAGGAGGACACCCGCTGGTACTCAGCCAAAGGCCCAGCGGAACATCTCTGTTTTACAGGCCCTGCAGAACTGTAACAGGTCCTGCAGGGCCTGGATCTCCAGCAGGAGAGCGTTCCACCAGGCTGGAGCCAGGAAAGAAAAAGCCCTGGCCCTGGTTGAGGCCAGATGGATGTCCTTCGGGCTGGGGACCACCAGGAGTTGCTTGTCTGCAGAGCACAACACCCTGCAGGGGATGTAATGGAAGAGGCGGTCCCACAGGTATGCAGGTCCCAGTCCATGAAGGGCTTTAAACACCAAGGTTAACACCTTGAACCATATCCAGAAATCCACTGGCAGCTAGTGCAGCTGGCACAGCACAGGATGAATGCACGCTCAGATTGGCGTTCCAGTAAGGACACATGCCGCTGCATTCTGGACCAGCTGTAACTTCTGGGTCAGGCCCAAGGGCAGCCCAGTGTAGAGTGAGTTGCAGTAGTCTAGCCTGGAGGTGACCATTGCGTGGATTACTGTGGCCAGGTACCAGGGTGAAAGATAGGGCACCAGTTGCCTGGCCTGTTGAAGATGAAAAAAGGCAGACCTGGCAACGGTCGTGACCTGGGCCTCCATTGAAAGTATGGCATCCAAGGTCACACCCAGGCTCCTCATCATCGGCGAAGGTTTCAATTGTATCCCATCAAGGGCTGGGAGCTGGGTCCCCAGCTCGATCGCTCCACGACCCAGTCCTGGAAGTGATGTCACTTCCAGGACTGATGTCATCATGCAAGTGCTGGGAGCACTCCTGTGCTTTGCGCTGGGGCTGATCATTAAAGAATTGGTCTGTTGGGGGCCTAAAGTGGCCCAGTGTGAAGCACAAGAGTGCTCCCAGGACCTGTGCAGTGATGTAACTCCTGGGAGTGACATCATCTTGTCATGCTAGGAGCGCATCTTGGGAAGCCCATTCCCCTGCCTTTTCCCACCGCTGGCCAAGTGAGTGGTGGTTGGGGAAGCAGGCTGGGAACAGGCTATTCCTCACCCCCTCTGGGGGATTGACAACTCTAATAGAGGACATTGCATGTCTTTCTGCATGTATGTCACTCTCTTGTTAAGTAAGCTGCTTCTCTTTGTTCTGACTCCTCCTCTTTCTCTGTTTCTTTTGAAATAGTGTCTTTCTTGCCTCACGGCCTTCGAAAGGAAAGCATGCACTTCTCAGAGCTCTTACCCTGAAGGCCTCATCCACACACCTGCTTGCAGCCTTAATACTGAATTAGTTGGCCATGGTTTAGGGCTCGTAATGTTTTAGACCAGGACTCCCCCCCTCCCCTCCATCATATTGTTGTGAATGGAATCTACCTCAATAAACTGTAAATTTTATATTTTTTACAATTTAATTGCCTAAGGATTAATTATTATATATTGAGAAAAAATATCTTTTTACTGGGTGATTCAGCTACCAAATTTATTTTATTTATGTCATTTACAGTCCATCTTTCTCACTGAGACTCAAGGTGGATTACACAGTGTGAGATTAGTACAGTTGATATCAAAAACATTTCCATAAACAATGCCATAGGGTAAACAGATACAAGTTCACAAAGACATAGCATTAGCAGGAATCCAGTGCAACATAGTGGTGAGGTCTATGGTTCCTAACTGATTAGCTGAACACCCTCCCTACAATACAGCCCTCCTGAGTAAAAAAAACCCTTTTTGAATAATTCGGTTTTGTATTGTTTGCAGAAAGTCGGGAGAGTGGGGGCTCTCCTGACCTCCTCAGGCAGGTCTTTCCACAGTGTAAGAACCACCACAGAGAAAATCCATGTACAGGCTGCTGTTGATTTTACCCATGTGCAGGGTGGCACCTGCAGAAGACCCTGTTCAGAAGAGTGAAGCTGTTGTGGAAGAGCACAGGGGGGATAACTACTTCTAATGCATTTAAGTTACAATGGCCCCTAATTATTTTTTGATCATGAGTCAAATAAATTAATTAATTTTAAAGCTGTAAATATTTTGGTACCAGGATACTTAAAGGACTACCTGCTGCTATATATTACATAGTATTATATCAGTATAAAAACAATGCATTGAGAACAAGATGATGAGTACAGCAACAGATAACCTTTTACTCAGATAAGAGGGCTGTTCTGTAAGGTAGTGGTTTAAAAGAGATGGACCAGTAATGAGATAGGGACCATAGACTATACTACTACGTGCTACTATGTACTAGCTGTTGCTTTGTATAGTCCTATTCAGTAATTTAATACTGTTTAATATTTCAGTCCTAGAACTGCTAATGCTCTGTTAAGCATTTCTTCAGCTCTATGTGTTGTCTTTCTGCTGGTTAAATCTTTGCAAATTTGTATTTATATACTCATTACGTTTTTATTGAAATATCCTTGAAACTGAATGTATTAACTCACACTGTGTGATCCATCTTGAGTGTCAGTGAGAAAGATAGATAATAAATGGTGTAAATAAAATTAATTAAATAAATAAAATAGCATACATTATGCAGAGTAGTAAACTACAGACTTGTTGTCTTCATTTAAACATCTCCTGAACCTTTCCGTTATAATATATCTTCTTTATCTCCTGAACCTTTCCGTTATAATATATCTTCTTTATAAAAATGCCCTTCTGAACAATTCTATTTGAAAAAAAAAAGTATAATCTAGGTCAGTTAATGGATACACAGAAACATGCTTTGTATTTAATGCAAACTTTTAATTTAAAAGCCTTGAGACAGGACTGCAAATCTATAACCCTAGTATTCAAAAATGCATTGAAATCATGAAATTGGAAATATTTGTAATATTTTAAAATGTGAAGCCAGTTTCTAATTAACATTACAATTATACAAGCTTCTCTTGTGCTTTCAAGCCCCCATTCTAACTCTGGAATGATTAGCTCAATTTTCATAATTTTCTCAGAAAAGCTGTCAACCCTGCTTTTTCTCCTCTGATTTATCTGCAAGAAATACTACCTTACTACTGTTAAATTATTCAGCATCACTAAACAGAATATTTATGTTACTCTCTTAAATGGAAATAATGTTTTGTGTCAAAGCTTTGCATTATTCGAATTCATATAGCACTAATAGAGTTCATAAAGAAACTTTCACTGTATCATGAAATAATTCAGTACTTCCCCTGTGATTCTTCATTGCCTATTCATTGTGTAAAACATTAATGCTTCCCCATTCCCAGAAAGATACCTGTTATGAGAATGGGGGGAGAAGCCCTCCTTCTCTCTCCTGCTGGGTCTCCCCCTCAACAACGCCTCGGTTCGTTTGTTCTGATGAGCCACTTACCAAGGCTTATAAGGTGTGGATGGAATAACCCTTAGTCTAGCCCCGCTTTCCCTCTTGCTAGTCTGTCCTAGTGACATAAATAATCACCTCTGAACAGGGAAGATTTCAACAGGCATCAAGGTTTATTTTGACTGACAAATGGTACATCTAGTCTCAAGACCAGTCGCATCGGGTCTATCTGCCCTTGAATGTTACAGAAATAGAGCCAGACCAATAATTGTACAGAAATACAAGCGTGCAGTTAACAAAATCTTAACCTATGGACCTTATCCTATATATAGAGAATTAACAGAGTACTTAACTTTTATAATATAAACCCTTTAAGCAAATCTTCTATCAATTCTATAGTATAAATCCCCTTAAAATCCTAACTGCTTAATCCTTAACCTATACTTATGTATTCATTTATAAATCTTTAACTTAGAAGCAAATAGTACATTAAAACCTTATAGCAAAGTAACTAAATCCCTACAGAAAAGCCTTTCTGACTTACCTCCTGGAAAACCCCTGGACCAAAGTGGGTCTCTGTGGGTTCCCAAGGGGAAGTTCAATGGCCACCAGTTAGCAGACACAAAAGACTTGTGTCTTCCCAAGGAGTGGCGAGGACTAGCTCCTTGGTCAGACTTTTTATAGAGTAGTCCTCAGCTTTCTGATTGGTTGATGGCTGATTGGTTAATAGCATTCTGACAGCTGATTGGTTAGTAACACTCTGACATGGGTGGTGCCGTGATCCTGCTGCCATATATGGCCCAACAGTACTTTTGCTCTCTTTTGGATCTTCAGGTGTTCCTTGTCCTTGTGCCTAGAATAGCCCTTGTTTTTGAGCCAGTCTCTGCCCACATGACTTTCACTGTATAGATGCTCTTATTGAAGAGTCAGCATGATTCAGCATACCTCATGAAGCCTGAAAAATGTCCTGTTATGAGTGGCCAAATAGGTTAAAGGGGAACTTTAGCCCTTATATCATGGCTTGGGCCTCTTTCTGTCAGTCTTATGTGTCAAAGCTGAATACTTTTCCTCAATTTAATGTTCTTTTATGGCCCCTGCCTGGTTTGTGTAAAAAGGGGGCTCTTGCAGACTTCTGCCAGCTCTCACAGAGAATAGACATACATGAACCAAAGTGAGAGCTTTTGGAAGTTGCTTCTCAGGCCAGGACTGGCTCTAAGTTCTGGGTTTGGGTTCAGATAGATCCAAACTCTAAAATTCTGACCACAATACCAAACTGGACATTGATAAGGAGAAAATTTAAGATACATTGCTAATTTTATTTTTCTTTTCAATCAATGTCTAGTAAATCCAGCAGCATGTTAAAAAAGGCTGCTACCAGCCCTCACCTCCATCTTTCTCTTCCCATTTCTGACCACTGCCTGGAATATTTATTTATTTTGTTTATATCTTGTTTTTATCCCTAATGGAGTTGAAAAGTGGCTTATCACATCACTCTCCCCTCCTTCACTCTGTCCTCAAAAGAACAACCCATTGAGGGAAGTTAGGCTGAGAAAAGAGTCATAAGCCCAAGGTCACCTGGATCCATGGCAGAGCAGGGATTCTAAGATGACTGTTCCACTCTAACCAACCCTCTAATCCAACACTTTAGGAACTATGGCCCTTTCCGCACAGCACACTTTAAGCCATCACCTCTATATATTCACACTGATCTGCATGGAATCAGCTTGGGCTCTCAGCATTCTGCACTGCATGACCTCAAGACAATTTGGTGCCTACTGACCAGTTGAGATGTGTCTGTTTCAAACTGCTGCATTTGGGGGGCTGGAGCCAACACCACTTTTTAAAAAATAAATGTGTGCATGTGTCATAATGTTGCAATGTTGGAGCCCATTATCTGTCCTCCCTACCCCTGTATTTGCTGTTTGGGCTGTCCCATTCCCACTGTAGAGGCAATTGGTGGTGGACTTCTACTTTTTGTGTTTGCTCTAGAGATGGGCATGATCTGAATTACGATTTCAAAAAAACCCCAATTTTGGCATTTTCGCCATCGTGACTCAGCTAATCGGTTCTGTCCATGGCAACCAATCCAGCCGTCGGGAGTTTGCTAGTTCGGGACTTGATCGGATGGGTCAGATTCTGTTCAGAATTGCAGACACTCTGGCACTAGTAATTAATTCCCGGGGCAATGGAGTCAGGAAATGAGCTATGTTTGCCCTCCTTCTGTCGCCCTCAAAACACGAATGGAAGCCCAGCTTTCCTTGATTAGCAGGCTTCCTTCCAAACACGGAGCAGCAACCCAGGGGAGGGAGGGGGAAGGGGGTGGGCACAAAGGAAAGGCAAAAGGCAGTGTGGGTGGCTGGGAGGCCACCTACGCCATTCGCCTTTCCCCAGGACAAGGGGCGCGTGGGCAAGCCAGCCACCCCTTGTCCTGGGGAAAGGCAAAAGGCAGCGCAGGAGGCTGAGAGGCCACCTGCGCCATTCGTCTTTCCCCAGGACAAGGGGTGCGTGGGCAAGCCAGCCGCCCCTTGTCCTGGGGAAAGGCAAAAGGCAGTGCGGGAGGCTGGGAGGCCTCCTGTGCCGTTCGCCTTTCGCCAGGACAAGACGAGTGCGGGCAAGCTGGCTGCCCCTTGTCTTGCGGGGCAGGTGAATGGTGTGGGCAGCCTCCGAGCCACTTGCGCTGCTGCCAGCTCCGCAGTGCACCAGGACAGCTGGCTTGCTGTGTGGGCAGGGGCGACTCAGGACTCAGAGCGTGTGCACGTGCGCGCGCTCAACAGCCTGACTATGGTTGCTCTGGGCGCTGGCCTCCCCGCTTCCCGATTTCAGATTGGAAACGAGACTTAATCGGTTAGAACCGGGAACCTGTGTTCGGTGGCAGCCTAGATCCATGAACGGCTAGATCGGAATTTTTTTTTGGATCGTGCCCATGTCTAGTTTGCTCCACTCTCATTTTTTTTAAGGCCAGGAAAGAGTTGTAATATTGCTGCTTCATTTTCATCCTCCCTCCTAGCTTTAAAAGGGTTAAAAGGTTGATGCTTCACTTATTTCCTCTCTCCTGGTTTTAAAAACAAGGAGAGGGTTAAAAGGCTGCTTGGCTTCCTCTGACCCGCTATAAACACACTTTCTCATTTTTTTTAAAGCTAGGGAAGAGTGCTACCCTGCTTCATTTGTCAAATGGCTGTGCAAAATGCTCTCTCCCTCTCTGGCTATTCACACATATCTTTGTTTTTTTCTCTTTGGCATTAGGAGAATCCTGAAATATGCCAGTGTGTGCATAGCTGGGAGGGAGGAAGCTAACACTTTTAAAGCCACAAGAGAGGAAGCTAATGAAGCAACAGTGTTAGGGCTCTTTCCTGGCTTAAAAAAAATGAGTGTGTATAGCTGGGAGGGAGGAAGCAAACAGATCATCAGCCGTTTAACCCTTTCCTGGCTTTTAAAGCCAGGAGGGAGGAAGCAAATGAAGCCGCAACATTACAGTTCTTTCACAGTTTTTTAAAAAATAAAAATAGAATGCACACCCGGGGGGGGAGCAAACAAAGCAGAGGCGTTACAAATCTTACCTTGCTTTAAGGATAAAAATGGCAGAAAAGGAGTTCAGAGAGCTGAGAAGAGTGGGAGTGGTTACCAGCAGTCAGCCAACCAATCAGTGCCCAGGAAAAGAAAGGGAAGGGAGTGATACAGTTAGGGACTAAGACTTTTGCACACACATTGGAGGCATCAGCAACAACTTAGAGGCAGCTTCAAGAAAAAGTCGTTGTATGTCTGCAAGGAGAAAACTTGGGGGAAAGACGAACAATATTCGATTCTGCGTCCTATGACTGCCTTGCATATGTGGAACTGTGGAGATAATGGGAAACAGAATGGAAATTGGAGTGCTGCAAAATGACCATGTGGAAAGGACCTATGTCAGACTGGACAAGCTAACACTCTTTCAGACAATATTCCCCAGACAATGTTGTCTGGCAAGCTGCACATGTTCAATAGGTGTTCCTACATTTTTATGAGATTCCTTTAGGGTACTGGTCGTCAACCATTACAGACGTTATATGACGACAGCAGCAAGACTTTTATATGCGCAAAAATGGAAGGTGCAAGAAATACCAACTATTGAAGATTGGATGCATAAATTGCTGTACATGGCGGAAATGGATAAAATGACAAGGAAGCTGAGAGATCAGAATCCAGCGGAATTTTTTACGGACTGGGGAAGATTGAAAACATATTTAGAAAAGAAGTGGGACGTAAAGGGGGAATTATGGCAATTTGAAAATTATTAGAATGGATTTGTTATTAGAAGAGATGGAGTCTTTACCATATGAAGTGAAGTATTAGCTAATTGTTAGCCCAAATGTAAGTGGACTTAGAGTTAACAGATATTGTTAGAATTACTAAAGTAGATATTTTATCCGACTGTTAGTTAGTTTAAATTTAAATATATGTGGAGCTAATATAAAGTAATAGATAATAGATTTTAAGTTTATAACAATATTTTTGAAGTTAATAGATAGGGCTTAGTTGAATAAAAGAGTAAGTAAACATGAGATAAGGAGTTATAGAAAAAGGGGAAAGATTGGGAATAGATTAGGCTATAGGGTTGGAAAGCTGTTGGAAGTCTTGGAAAAGGGGGGGAGGGAAAGGGTGAGGGAAAGGATAATGAGATGCTATTTGAAAGTTGTATATTAATATTTTCACCTAATAAAAATTTTCTAAAAAAACAACAACATTACAGACGTAGGAGTTCACTGAGCTGCAAACAGAGTCATGTGATAGCATGAGTGGGACTCAGAGTTAGGGCTTCACTGATATGAAGGTCACAACCATGCATAGCAGACTAGGAAAGCTAGAGTAGAAAGCACAAGACAAGTACCAGAAAGCACACTATAGTGAGGTACAGAGACAAGGAAAAATTTCACCACCACTGTATCCTCATCATACCATCCTGCTCTTGTTTACAGTGTGCATGCAAAGAACAGTGGGAGTCATAGTGACTTTACTCTATGCACATATGCTAGTATCATGCCCTTCAAAATGGCATCAGAAAAAAAACAGCAGCTTGTGAAGTAGTAGGTATGGCTCTTCAAACCACATGAGTGTTCCCCAAATGATTATTTTGTATTGAAAAATATTGAACTACCAAGCATATATAATATATACATGAAAGCAGATTTACCCACTAAACTTAAGCTTGTCTACAATTTGTGCTTTATTTTTTAAAGCTTGGACTAACAGTAAAAAGGAAGCATGCACATAAATTCCATCTACTATGTTTGCTGTGGCAACAGAGGCTGAAATCCTCTCTCAGTTTATGGCCAGAGTGTTATGCATGTTTAACTTGCTAGAACTGCATGTTTAAGTTGCTAGATTTATGTCACCCACTTCTGTGAACCTTTAAGAAACAGAATAAACAGAATAATGGAAAGAGAGAACTACTCATTGTATGAGCACTACTTTAATATAATATAATTGAATAGCATAATGTGATTACGGGGGGAGGGGTATAATCATGGGATAGTTCTTTGTACTCTCAGGGCCAAGCTACACATGACGAAAGACACTTGCCTGGCAAGTGGATTGAGTGGAGGGCAAGTGAACAGGGAGAAATACACTTGCCGTTCAAGTGTCATTTGTCACTTGTAGCTTGGCCCTCAGATCATCAAGTGAGTAAACTACTTTCACATTCTCAGCCAAAACAGACAAATGGCTCCCCATGGAGTTAGCAAAGCCACAGAAAGACTTTTCAAGCAGGGATTACACAACTGGCTGCACTATATCACAAAGTGAAGTGTCAGTGAAATTTAAAGGCTTATACTTAATGCAATAATAACTACTACTCTATTTCACACTTCACTAACAAAAATTAAATTTTCAGGTTAAATCCTTCGTAAAAATTAATTAAAATTTGCCATATTTATGATTTACTTTAGTCAACAGGTAAACATTTAAAGATGATTTCTTTTTTTAAAAAAATATATTCATTCATATATATATATATATATATAAAGATTTCTAAAACATCCCAAATATTTGTTACATGCAGGCTTAAGGTACACTCGAACACAAATAAGGAGGAAGTCATAATTAAACTTTATATATATAAAGCATTTCCATTTATTTCCCTTTTTGTTAACATCCATTAAGGAAAAAACATCCATATTAGAAATAGTGGACCTTTCTGTTGGTCCAAATGTTAAAACGTTCAGATCAGATCCCATTCATATTGAAATAGCTGTGAATTATTGACCAGATAATTTAATTCAAATAGTAAAAATAAAACAAAGCAACAAAAATAACAAAACACCTGAGCATTCAAAAAGTCATAACTAAAGTCAAAACCCCCAATAACCCTTATTTAGTGAACCAAAGAAATAAACTACACAAAGATAAAGCTCTGTCAGTAACAACATAGACTTGCTTGCACAATCAATAAGTATGAACTCCGATTAGTCTCTTTCAGTAATATATAACAACATGGTTTCTACTTCAAATATATAGAATTTAAACACAGATATGGCTTCAGGAGATAGAAGGACAACCATATTTCTCTATCTCTGGCAAAAACCATGGAGATTGATGATCCTGAGGTAATGCTTTCAAGCAAGAGGGTATTAAGTTAGTATGAACTTGGGAAGAAACTCTCTCACCTTCAGGATATGGTCAGCAAATCCACTGAGGATTCCCACTGAGGGAAATCCAGCAGGCAAAAAAAAGTTAACTAATCTGGCTACCAGATTGTTAGGAGGATAGTGGTAGATTGAGGACACAACTAGACATGATGCTGATGAGTAACCATCAATCTACAGATTATCAACCTTTCTTTAGTTGTATAGAGTGATTTAAAAGGAGGCCACTGTACTGCAGCACTAGGCTCTAACTGTTTCCCAAAGAGAAACTGGCTCTCCTGATTTGCTGATTTCTCTCAGGGAAGTTAGGTGGGAGAAAGATTTATACCACCATGGCCCCATATTGTTGAGGATGTGTCAGATGTGTCCAGTCACAGATCTGTGGTGTCTTGTCTCTTCTATGTGTGTGTGTGTGTGTGTTTGCGCGCACTCACAGTTTTAACTACTCCAACGTATGCAATCCTGGGACAAACTGGCCAATAAAATAATAATAAATAAATGGACAGTCACAGTAGTCAGGAGTACAGATGAGCACGAACAGAAAAATGATGTTCGTTGCCATCCATGAACAGGGACTCATGAACAACCACGAACATGGCCCTGTTCACAAACTTGTTCATGGTTGGCTGTTTGTGAGGGCCAGCAAGCTCTCCTCCAGCCATCATCCAAGTCAAGATCCCTACTGCACCACTCCCAGAAACCTGACCTGAGCAGGCACCAGGAAAGGTACCAATAATAAATAATAGCTTGGCCCAGAGCCTTGCAGCAGCCCTGGAAATTGAAGGGGTAGATCCCTATCCCACCACACACAAAAATTCAAGCTCCAATGCACTCTCTCTATCAAAATGGCAACAGCAACTCTCTCCCTCTCCACTGTCTGCAAACTAAGCCAGAGCTGGGAGCCCCCCTCCCCTTGCTCTTTGCTCCCTTGTAACAAATTTGGAGCTCCACACTTGAAAGGAAGACCTGCCTATCAAACGAAATTGGCGTTAGATTGGGGTTTCCAGGGCAACAGCAGGAGTTCAGACAGAGTTCAGTCGATCCCTGCCTAAGTTGCTAAGGGAATTGATTGCAAGGTGCCAGACAGTCTGGCTTCACAAACGGCAATGAACAGCAACGAACAAGGCTTGCAACGACAACCTGTTCATTTAGAATGGGGTCTTATGAACAGCTTGTTCACGAACAGCAGATTGGGCTGTTTGTGGCTTTTTTTTGTTCGTATTGCTGTTTGTGCCCATCTCGTCAGGAATCATTCCTCTTAGCACAGCTATTAGAGAAAGTGCCATTCATAACTTAGGAACTGCCCCTGACATCCGTGTCTAAACACTGTACACAGTAGACCTGTTCCCATGTTACAATGAATGCATGAAGATTCTGCATGTGCATATATCTGTCTGTCTGTAAAAAAGAGCCAATGTATTCACTTTGCAGTCGAAACCAGGGACCAGTACCTGAATAAATGTGAGGTTTGTATCACATGTTCTTTTGTACATTCATTGAATGTAATATGAGACTTGCTCAATGCACACATATTTTAAAAAGTTAAATGTACATTATACACATATTGTATACATGTTCACTGTAAATGGTGAACAGGGCTATTATGTTTCACCATGGAAGGATGTACCCAGAGGAAGGATGTACCCAGAGGAAGTTCAATACCTCTTGTATGGTCACTAGAAATTACTCCACCAACTCCACGATGTCTAATTTGTGTCATCTTCCCATTATGATGTTCTAGGATGTCTGCCAACACTGAATGAATACTAAATGAACCTTTTCCCTGTTAGATTGATGTGATCCTACATCATAGGGTTACCTATGGTTTATTAAATAAGCAAAAAATCTAAATGAGGTGACACCAGTTTTGACAGTTTCTGCAAACTGACATTTTCATTTGCTTGATTTCTTGCTATGGACTTGTCATGGAGACATATTACTTGTTGAAACCACATAAAATCCACTTTTCTCCCTGGGTTCTAAGAAGAAATGCATAATGTTCACACACAGCACCACCTTTCTGCTTATTTGAAGGAATGCTCCCTTATAGAATATACTTATGCTTTTTCATACAGGAAAACTTCCAGTCACTAAAGGGAAACAACAGCCATAACTTTGTGACATTCTATTCATCAGTAATCATAAAAGACAGCAAAGGGTGACTTGGATTCTGTTACCTTATACAATATGAGTCTTGGGGTATTATATAGTAAATAAAAGAGGCAAGGAAGAGAGCTCTTTAAAATAGGGCTGCTCATATTTTGTGTGTTGTGATAATTTGTGCAGTGAGTAGAAAGTCAATTAGATGGTTGGACTATGACCAGGAAGACCTATGTTTAAACCCTTGCTTAGCTATAAAGCTCATTTGGTGACCTTGAGTGAGTCATTTTCTCCCAGCCTAATATGTTACCACAGGGGTGCAATAAGAAGAAAACAGGGAAGAGGGGTAGAAACCATAAAAACTACCCTGAGCTCCTTAGATAAAAATGCAACATATACATAGGTAACTGGATTTGTTTTGGTTTTTTTTAATAAATATGCTAGCTCCTAGAACTATCACTACTCTGCCAACCAAAATTTTGGTAGTCTCACCCCCTCTGCTTGCTCAGAGGCTGCCAACCAATTTTTCTTTGGGAACTTTGGGATGTTTTCTTGCCATGAAGAAACATCTTCTTTCAATATTTTCTTGGGACCTTTGGGAACTCTGAGTAAGATCCTTACTGGTGGCGGAGAGGGCCCTCACATCATAGCTGACTTGTGGTGACCCCTGGTGGGATTTTCATGGCAAGAGACTAACAGAGGTGGTTTGCCATTGCCTGCCTCTGCAATCCTGGTCTTCGTTGGAGGTCTTCCATCCAATTACTAACCAAGGCCTACCCTGCTTAGCTTCTGAGATCTGACAAGATCAGGCTCACTTGGACTATCCAGGTCAGGGCAAGTTCCTTTCTACTCTTTTGTTTTCTCTGGACAGAACTGCTACCCTCCAGAACAATCTAGCAGCTCACCCCCCTCCCCTGTGGCAGCCTTCATGGGTGCTGTTAGATCTCACTGAGGTTCAGATTCTGCATCACTGCCCTTTGGTTAAACAGACCCAGCTCAGCAGACAGGATAGGTAAACTCCTTTTTTTGTTGGCATGAGCTTTTCATTTCTTATCTCTCAAAACTCTGTCTCTTTCCTTTCCCCTTCTTTAAATTCTCCTGCTCTCCCCTGCCTCCTCATGATTATTTTCTGACACAGAAATCCTGCTCAGCCAGTGGCTCAGCTTTCTCTTTCTCTTCTTCCCTTTAACTCTTCAGACAAAGGTTCTTCTGGACACAACCATTTTATTATTCTTACATCTAAGTGACTTTCAATTCCTCTACCCCTATATTTCCTTAAATAACATAAACCTTGTTTTTGAAAAAGACTTGGTTGTTTCATGGTTACTGGTAGCCAAACAGAGACACTTGGATCTTGCTAGTGTCTATCCATGGAAAGATCCCCCAAAACAGGGTTGTTCATACCTGTAACTATTGTTCATCAAGTTCTTCTGTGGAGTCCCACATGGGACTGCGCATGCGCACAGGCCAGCTGCTCGGAAAAATCTTTATAGCTTTTATAAAACTCCTTCAGAAGCTGCTTCTCCCGATTCATGTAGCAACACATTTTCCTGCCAAAATGGGCACATGATAAAGGAGGAGCGACCCTCTTCCCTCCAGTTCTCCTGAGCCGCTGCAAGATACAACTGACTAGTACCAGAGAGTTCACAGCAGGGCACAAGGGGGGGTATGTGTGCCTGCACAGAAGAACTCAATGAACAATAGTTAACTTACAGGTATGTACAACCCTGTTTTCATTGTTGTTCTGTGCAGTTCCACATGGGAGATTACCCATATATATATGCACCTTCATGCATCTTTCTGTATAAGCATAAACTGGTATAGTCAATCAAAAACTATACACATAAATACATTGTAAGTATTCAACTTCCTAAGAAGGGAGTGATTCTACTGTTCTATGTTCTCAGGTGAACAAAGATTGCAATACAGCTTGAGCCACTGCCACATCTCGTGTTGTGTCTACATCAACAGTGTAGTGCTGTACAAAATTATCTGAAGAGGACTATGTGGCTGCCTTACAGATCTGGGACACTGGTACTCTCCTTAGAAATGCTGCGGAAGAAGCTTGAGCCCTAGTGGAATGGGCCTTAATCTGTAAAGGGCATTGTACACTAGTTTGCTGATATGCCCTTCTGATTGCCAATACAATCCACTTTACAATCGTCTGTAAAGAAGCAGCCTTGCCCTTCTTAGATCCCCATAACAAATAAATAAACTATTGTCAATGCAAAAGTCTTGTATTCTGTGTAAGTAAAAAGCCAAAGCTCTCCTTAAATCTAGGGAGTGAAGTGCTCTTTCTGCCCTTGTCTTGGGTTTAGAAAAGAAAACAGGCAGAGAGATTTTCTGATTCAAATGGAAAGGTGATATGACTTTGGGTAGAAAGTGTATGCTAGGTCAAAGAATCGCCTTTGTACCATGGAACTTTAAGAATGGGGGATCCAATCTTAGTGCAGCCAGTTCGCTCACATACCTGGCAGAAGTTACGGCTACTAGAAAGCTCACCTTAAGTGATAGTAGTTCCAATGAGCACGTTGCCAATGGCTCAAAAGGTGGTAACATTAACTGAGCTAATACCAATGATGATAACCACTGTGGGACTGATCTGATATAGGGGGATACAGATTATACATCTCCTTAAGGAACTGTCGACTAGTTCCAAGTGAAAAGACAGTTTTGCCCTCTATAGGGGCATGGAAAGCAGAGATGGCCACCAGGTGAACTTTCAATGAAATAACAGCTAAACCCTCATATTTCAACCCACAGAAGTATTCCATAACACTGTTCAGAGAACAGTTAATGGGTGATAAATTTTGAGATTGAGCCCAACAGCAAAAATGCTTACATTCAGCCTTATATGACCTCCTAGTAGAAGGCCTCCTGGCATTAAACAATACCCTCTGTACCTCTAATTATAGCATTAGATCCCTGCATGGATGCGCCACACCATCAGATGCAGGGACCTGGGTTTGTGGTGGTACAACTCCCCATAAGTCAAGATGTCCTGTGTCACTGGCAGGCATATGTAATTCTACCCTGCTAGACTCAACAACCTTGGGAACCAGATCTGTCTGGGCTAAAAGGGGGCTATTAGTATATAATCCATCTTGTCTGACAGGATTTTTCTGAGTACCCTGGGAATCAGAGGAATGGGTAGGAAAAGGTAAAACAGTTTGTCCAAACAAGTAATCTGGTGTCTCCCAGAGACAGGGGGTCACTTCCAGCTCTGGAATAGAACAAGGCAAACAAATCCACCTCCGGTACACCCCATTGGGCAAAAATGTGTCTGAGACACGAATCATTCAGCATCCAATCATGATTGGTGTCTAAGGCCCTGCTCAAAGCATCCACTCTAGTGTTGTCTGATCCTACAATATGGATAGCATGGAGCAAGACCTTGATGGCAATTGCCCATTTCCAGACCTCTGTAGCCTTTGCACACCAAGCCCGGGAAGCAGTCCCTCCTTGCTTGTTTATGTAGTACATGGCTGTTGTATTGTCAGTATGAATATGGACATTCTTGCCATGCAGCATCACTGTAAAAGAGACAAGAGCAAAGTGATGACTGAGTTTCAAGACATTGAAATGTAGTGTTTCATCCTCAGGGGACCAGAAATCCTGTATAGACACAGATCCACAATGTGCTCCCCAACCTTATGAGGAGGCATCAGTAGTTATTGACGCCTGATAAGGAGATGTGCTGAATGGCATACCCTGCACTAGATTGGAATCAAGGGACCACCATCCCAAAAATCTGACTACCTGTCTGGGTATAGAGAATTACGACTGGGGGAGTGTAAGGTGGCCTGATACCTCCTTACAAACCAATTTTGCAAGGTGCACATATTCAGTCATGCATAGGGTACCACAGCTGTAGATGCCACCATGTGACCCAACGATCTTTGAATCCTCCATGCTGGTTGAAAATGAGTCTTAGAAAACATAGACACCAAAGCCTTGATAGTCTGAGCCCCATCAGGCAGCAAGTAAGCCCTGGCGTCCCTTGAATTGGACTGCTCCAATGTAATTGGACTGCTCCAATGTAATTTACCCATTGACATGGTTCCAA
Source organism: Eublepharis macularius (assembly GCF_028583425.1). Taxonomy (NCBI): domain Eukaryota; kingdom Metazoa; phylum Chordata; class Lepidosauria; order Squamata; family Eublepharidae; genus Eublepharis; species Eublepharis macularius. The sequence goes on along the minus strand of NC_072792.1, from coordinate 77,646,197 downwards.
TCTTGATTTGTCAAAGTTAATAATGTATCCCAATTGTGAGCAGGTATCTACTACCAGGGAAACATCTCTTTGTAGCTCCTCCCTTGATGATGCTGAAATAAGCCAATCATGAAAGTATAGAAAAATAGAGCAACCCTGTTCTCTGAGATAGGTTACAACAGGTGCCACACATTTTGTAAATACCCGAGGCACAGTAGATAGCCCAAATAGCAATACTGTGTATTGGTAGACTCTATTCAAGTATTTGAAAGATACTTCCTATGCTCCTTTCTGATAGCCACATGGAAGTAGGCATCCTTGAGATCAAGGACTGCAAACCACTCACCAGGGTTCAATAGGGCTAGGACTGCCCCTACTGTCACCATTTTAAATTTTGCTGTCCTCAAACACCCCTCAGATCAAGAAAAGGTCTGAGGCTTCCATCTTTTTTGGGAACCAGGAAGAACTTGAGAAAAACCCTGGGGAGAGGTCTGCCTCTTCCGTCTGTACAATCACTCCTTTGCTAAGGAGAGCAATTTGCAGTTCAAGCAAGACATTGTTGACAGCTGCCGAGGGCAGAATGCAATTAGGAGGTGCCATGAACTCTAACCCATAGCCAAATTCAACTATGGCTAAGACCCAAGAGTCAGTTGTTATTGACTTCCACTCCTTCAAGTATGGGGACAGATGATCAGTGAAGAAATGATTGGGCTTAGAGGTGGCAGCAAAATGTCAGAACTGCTTGGAAGGACCCTGATTGCCCTTCCTCTGATGTTGTTGTTGCTTTTTTGACTTGTAAGATGGTCGTCTTTTCTGCTGACCCGTGATATTGCTGTGCTGGTTAATAGGATCTGTCATAGGGCTGGTAGTGCTGGTACTGGTGACGAGGGAAGTACCTGGGCTTGAACTGAAGGTCAGCAGGTAAGATTCCTAGTGACTTAGCAAGTCTGTCGATTTTTCTTCTTCTGTGAGAAAAACTCATCAGTCATAGAAGCAAATAGGGAAGTTCCCTCAAAGCGCATCTCTTCCACCTTGGTTTTGGTCTCAGGAGGCAACCTAGTGGATCGAAGCCAACAGTAGCGATGAATGAGAACAGTGCCACCCATGCCCTTGACAGATGTCTCTACAGAATGTCTTCCAGTATTCATTTGCTGCTTGGACAACCCGATAGCCTCAGTTTGGAGTAGCTCTATCATCATTTTCTTATCTTGAGGAATTTCTCTGATATAGTCAGTCAACTTTTCCCATAGGTACAGCTGGTAGCCTCCCATAATGGTCTGATAGTTGCCAATTCTTAGATTCAAAGCTGAGATGGTATTGCCTCCTGCCAAGTGCATAAATTTTCTTGCCCTCCTTATCTGGGAGCACTGAATGTGTGGTTGCTTTGTTGTGCTGGACCGCCTCAGTTACCAGCAAGAATGGCTGAGGATGTTTGAATAGAGAAAGCCATGTATCTTGCTTAATTTTGTACATGGATTCAACTCTTTTTGAGGTGGTTGGCAACTCAGCAGATCTCTTACAAACTTTCAAAATGATTTGATCTAGGCTCTCCAAAATGGGGAAAGCCACAGATGCAGGGGTGTCATTATTGAGCCTGCTTAACAATTTGCCCTTAGTCACTGATGTAGCTGTTGACACATCTAGTTCCAGTGCAGTTGCCATGTGAGCCATCTGCTCCACATAGATGTGAAGATCCTCAAAGGGGGAATCCGCTGCTGGTGCAACATCAGAACTGACCTCTGACAAGGTGGGTCTCAGATCATCTTTGTCTTCAGAGTCATAGTCGGCTCCTAGTTGAACTGGAGACAGTGGGGGCAGCCAGGATCTCCCCACAGAGGTTGACGGTTTCGGATCCAAGAAATGCAAAGCCTCCAATCAATAACAGTGATAAGGTAGAGGGATGCAGTAGGCATGCCTGTGTTTCTCTGCCGTCAACATACATGGTTCCCTAGGGCATCTACTGTCAGAACCATGTTGACTCCAATCAGATGGGATCGAGGAGTCAGAATGGGAGTGTCTAAACTGGGGCTGGGGCATCAGTTCCCTACTCGACTCCCACCGATGGGTTGCAATGGGTTGGACATCTTGGCATTCACCCTCCGACATTGATCTCTCCAGAGACTGGAGATGTGGTGAAGGCATCCTTGGAAGAATCAGGATAACTTCTGTATTGCTGGAGAATTGAGGTCCCCTTGACTCTGAGGCTGCTCTTGGTTCCAAGGGTGTTGCCAATTTGCTAGACTTAGAATGTTCCCTCACCTCCGACTTGCTTGACTCCGAGTGAGACTTCAACTCTGATTGAGAACAGTCCTTCAACCTTGACTTCAGGTCAGATGCTTGGATTTCTTTAGCTTCTTTGCGGGCGGACCTGAGGGTCTGCTCAGTGCCTCTGGCACGTTTTTTTCTGGAGGCTTCGCCCTTACTGGTTCCAACCGTTCCACAGATGCAATGGAGGAGATCAGCCCTGCCCTCAAACATGATCAGGAGTTGAAGATGGACTATTACCTTCAGCCAAAGTTTAAGACAGCTGCTCAGATAGGAGCAGTATTTTAGCAGCAAAAACCTTCTGCCATAGTGCTGCTTTGAGATGGACCGATCTTTTGTTGCACACCATAGGTGTAAATTGGCAGCAAACAGAGCACACTGCCACATTATGCCCTTCACTGAGGCAGAGAAGGCAGAAGTCATGCAGGTCAGAAGGCATCATTTTAGTGCCACATCAAACACATGTTTTAAATAGAGCCTTTGCCTCCACCATAGTGGCCTAGGAGGAGACTCGAAAAGCCAGGAACAAAAATGCCAAGTTTAGTCCGCAATCCGTAAGAGAAGTCAAGCTGATCCAATAATAATCAATGCCAAAAACTCACAAAAATCAAGTCCAGAAACAGAAAGAGAAGTTAGTAAATGATCCAAAGTGCAAGAAGCCGAAAAACAGTCAGGTAAACCAAGAAACAAACGGAGCACAAAAGCTAAGATCCTCTCCTCGCGGCGATTCAGAGGAGAATTGGAGGGAAGAGGGGTCGCTCCTCCTTCATCACATGCCCATTTTGGCAGGAAAATGGGTTGCTGCGTGAGTCAGGAGAAGAAGCCCCTAAAGGAGCTTTTAAAAAGCTATAAAGATTTTTCTGAGCAGCTGGCCTGCACGCATGCGCAGTACCATGTGGGACTGCACAGAAGAATGTCGATGAACTACACATTCTGTTCTTCCAATTGGTGAGTGTGCCAATTTTTAAGCTAGCTGGTCTGCAGAAACAGGAAGTAGTTTTCCCCGATATTGAGCTTAAATTCCCCCAAATTGGTCACAGCTCTGGGTTAGTGATCCAAATCCAAATTAAAGTGTCTGCACATGAAAGAGAGCACATGTGATAACAGGCTAGTTATGCACAACCATTTCAGCAATGGTCAAATTTCAGTCCTCCACTTCTCTAAGTATGGCTCTTTTACTGTTCTTTATTGGCTGAATTAGGTATCATACAATTAGAAAGAAATTGTTTACAGTCATGCTTGTCCAGAAATAGTAAAATCACCAGAACTAAGAACACAACATGTAACATCTTTTCGCAGGACCAACCAATGGCACAACACTGTGCGAACTCCCAAGTTCACCAGAATGCTTCTTCCAGCTGGATATGACTAAGAATTTGAAACAAGTATTAAGAGGGGTTTGGAGAGGGGGAAATTCTTCAGGAATGATTTTAAGGTTTTTTCAGTCCTACATTGTGTTCTAGATGCAGTGGATTCAAAAGGTGCTTCTGTACCTTTCTTCCTTGATTACATCCCCAGTCCTTTGTGTCATTATCTCTCAGATTGTCTTAATCAGTTTAGCTACTGCTCAGCTGACCCATAGAACATTCTCAGTCAAATAGCTGATTGGCAATGAACTCGACTACTAACATACAAAAACAGTATTTGGGGAATAAAATATATGCTGATATTTTAAGCATATGGTATATGGCTTGCAAAGATCAGATGTGTTGTATTGGAGTATCACATCCCACACAACAGTTTGTGCAGACAGACTAACCAAGCAGATTAGCCAATAATTATAACAGGAATTTATTGCTATCACATCCTACTGTATAAAAGGCTAACCATGTTCTAGACAACTCCCTACTCTGGTGCACCTCCAGAGGGCTCTGCCATGGAGGGAAGCCCAGCAGAGGCAGCTCAGAAGAGCACATCATGGCAGGAAACCCAGGCCAGGAGCAGGCATGGAGCACCCAGCTGGGATCAGGACTGGAGCTGGTGGCAATGCCCGCCCCATCTCCATCCAGCTGGGATCAGGCATGGAGCAGGGAGCAATGCCTGTCACCTGCCTTCACCCAGCTGGGATCAGGAGCGAGGCAGGAGGCAATGCCCACCTCCCACCATCACCCAGATAGTATCAATAGTTGTAGTAGTTTCTCTGAATTCCCAACTTACATTTTATTTAAGTAAGTCTCTAGCCCTTTCCTTGAGGAGACATAACAGAAAAGATGTATTTCTGTAGGAGAAGGGGCTAGAGTTTTTTTTTTTAAAAAAAGCTTGGAATTCATAGACCCTGCTACATCTATAAGTCCAATGATATATTGGTGCCACATCTGGGGAACTGAGGCAGGGAGACTGTGGGGAAACCTGCCATGTGGAACCCCATTGCTGCTGTATTTTATCTGCAGCCACACCAACAATGGGGAAACCACTACATTCTGTCCCAGTGTGGAAGACACTTAAATAAGGGTTAGACAACTTAAAGAGCAGAGACCATATATGATCTGCCATATTTGATTCTTCCTATAAAAAAGATGTTCCTTGGTATGAACCTGCCATACATACATCAACAGGACAAGGCTCTATTTAGTACTAAGGATAATGCCCCTAGGAATCCCTCTAAAAAGTATTTTGTTAATGGTGGAGGATTCTTGTATTGAAATTTGCCCTGTCAAAACACAAATGAACTTTTATCTGTCTCTTGCTCTCTTTTTCAAACATATGTCAACCAGCAAATCACATATTGACATTCTATGACTATACAAATTCCACAAAGCACACAAGTTAATCAAAGATAAAAATGCTTTGACCTATGTTTCATTTTATGCATTACTTAAAAGTCAGTGTTATATTTGGTTGATGATGATTTTCTCTTTGAACTATTAACATGACCTGTATGACAAGGAATTGTTATTATGTTTGAGGATTTTGATATAAACAAGGTTGCTGTGTAATTCAGAATATACCAACATATGTATTGATAGGGAAGAAAGTCTAGTGCCATCCTATGAAGTTAATTGGGCCGCTTGGGAATATATTAGGAAGCGGCTACTCTAGATTTTTCTTTACTATGTATGGATTTTTGTTTCTCCTGAATACTCTGACTTGCGTTAGATTTGCAGTAAAAGACTCTTGTTTAAATAATACATAAGGATCTTTCAAATCTGATTCTTTACAAAGTATACAGCAAGGCATTTATGCTATAAAATGCATAACTGGCACACTGTAGATACTGATTACTGTGGTTCCCCTTTCGTCTCTTTGCTACCATTAACCAATAGATATTAATCAGTCTAGCATGCTTAATGTACTGCGTGGGATGGCTACTGTCACTCTAGTTCTAAACAAGATTCTACTTCGAAGTATGCATCTGAATACAAAAAGTTTATTTTCTTATAATTAAATGATGGTGTAAACTTTCATCTTTTAATGCATGCTGAATGTAGAAAGCATTGCGATTTTTAGTGCTTACATAGTGAGAGTACCTTTGAACAACTGATTGCTTATGATGGGGGGGGGCACACACTTAGTAGAAGTCAGATACAATGAAGTCAATGCAACAGTTTATCGTAAGGGTTTTTTTCTCCATGACCTTCACTGAGCTCATAAAACCACTAATTTTAAATTTCTAAGGAGAAATCTATGAGCAAATTATAATTTTATGACAGGCTACTTAATAGAATAGAACAATCACTGTCCATTAAACAATAATATTTGGTTTCCCTGCTCCCAGCCTCTGCCCCCTCACTGCCACTCACCTGGCTGGTGGGGGGGAAGGCCCAGAGAATGGGCCCAGGAGACAAAAAACCTCACAGGCCAGCATGCAGCGGGTACACTCCTGCCAGCTGCAACAATGGCTTATCCTTAAGTCAATTCCAGGAGTGACATCATCACACCGGCAAGGAATGTGCGCATGAGATAGTTGACTCAAAGCAAATGCCAGGTTCCCCCCCCCCCTCTCCTGCTGGGAGGGTAAGGGGACCTGACAACCCTAATTCCTTCATAGTGTCTTCAGTCAATGTAAGTAAGAGAAATCCCTTATGTAGGAAGTCAATACCTAAAGGTCAAGATGACAGACTGCTCAGGCTGAGTCCCAGTAAACTCTGTTTAACTTACCACCAAGAAAACATCTGGGCTGCCAGTCTGTCCAATTGCAGATTTTCCTCTTAGTGCTTTTTTTTTTTTTTAATCCGCCATAGCATACTGGCAACATCCAAATATTTGAATGCATCCACACTTCCTCTTCCTTGTTCACAAAATCTCATCCACTTCTATCACCTTTGCCTTACCTGTATTAACCCGGATCTCAGAATTGCACAAAATATACTACTGAAAATCTTTCTTTACTGATAGTTGAGACTCTTTTCATACTCTGTGTTTGTAGGAAAGTACTAAATCATAAAGGCTTTAAACTTTTGACCAACATACTCCAATAAATAGTTGAGTTGCAATAGACTGATAGAATACAATAGTCTGCATTTCCACTTGCAACCCAAGGATAATGCCTAATATATGTTGTAATAAATTTTGTGCACACCCTATAATGGGCTTACCAGATCCCATGATCATTTTTCTCACTATGTAAGAATAATAGACCACTTGGAAAGTTCTTTGACAGGAAGGTATTTGGCATGTAGCCTAGTCATAAACTATTATTTACTTTCAAAGGTTAGTTTCCAAATAAACAGGAAAATCAAGTCAGTGGCTCGATCATTTATTTTACTTTACTTTCAGATTACAGCTCATTTCTCACAGCCGATGCCATATCTTTGCTTATGTTTAAATAGACCTTAACAAAGGTCTGTGTGTCTGTTTCTTTGCTCTCCGTGATAATGAAAATACTACATTTTATTTTTCCTTAAACTATTTATCACTGGTCTATATAATAACGTCCAAATGTTTGTCATTGTACGAGTATTACTGGGTTAATTTTATGCATACATTTTGAAAAATATATAGGTACAAGCTAGCAGTCAACATCATCAATAAAATTCTTCCACCATGTATTTGCTTACCTAGAATGATAGATAACTCCTACAGGGCTCCAAAGACACAAATACTGTGTGCCCATAACACCACATGCTGAACATGTATGGTTAATGGAAATGACATCTGAGTCAGTGAAAGGTCTGCTATTGTCATAAACCCATGTGAAATTTCTCCCATGAAACATCACTCTATCTTTGGAATGTTCTCAAATGCATTAGTGCTAAAGGTCTTCCTGTTTAGATCAGACTTAACAGCATAGTCCACAGAATCTAGCCTGCTGACCTCTCTGAATAGCTGATTCAACTGCTAATTAAAGGTAACCTAACGTAGCCAAAAGAGATAAACTAGGGCTATTACTAGGGCTGTCAACTCCAGGTTGGAGAATTCCTGGAGGTTGGGGGGGGGGGGTGGAGTCTAGAGAGAGTGAGGTTTCTGAAGGCAAGAGATCTCATCAGGGCATAATGCCGTAGAATTTACCCTCCAAGGTAGCCATTTTCTCCATGGAAACTGATTTATGTAGTATGAGGATCAGCTGTAATTCTGGGAGATCTCCAGACCCAGTCTGGAGGTTGACAGCCCTAGACAATTTTTAAGAAATCAGTAAATTAATTACTTAAGTGTTAATTGATTAATGGATTGAGGCTGCAGTTCTATGCACCCTGATCTCTGCTCCATGTATGTAAGTCTGTCATGTAAGTCATGTCATGTAAGTCCAAAAGGGATAGATAGCTATCTCAGCCTTATAGGATTTGCTATGGTACACGTACTGTACTATCTAACTTGGACATGGGCATGTACCAGGAAAAACATCAGACTGTCGATCCGTTGTCCATCGCATTTTACAGACCATGGACCACAAACTTTTCACAGACCCACTCCTGTTCGCAAGCTGGTTCGTCAGTCAGTGGTCTGTCACTTCTGGGGCCCCTAGGACTGCCACTTTTGCACTCAGATATGTAGCGAGTCTTCAGCAGGCTCTCCTCCAGCCACCCTCCAAGTTTGGCCAAGATTGCATTTCGGAGGTCTGAGTTACAGACCCCCAAAGCAGCCACCCCGAGGAAACTTCCAGTAGATAGAATAGGAGCCACAAATGCCAATTGACTTGCATTGGCTTGCAGCTAGCCCGATACCCCACAATCAAATAAGAATTGTAAGGGGAAAAAATGAGACAGAAGAGTGAGCCCTCAAGGAGCCCAATAAGCTTGGTCCCAGAGCTTGACTGCAGCCCTGAGACTGGGTTGGGGCAGAGTCCTAGCCCACCACCCCACAATCAAATAACAATTGAAAGAAAAAAATGAGACAGAAAAGTGAGCCATCAGCTGAGGAAACCCAGTAAGCTTGCTCCCAGAGCCCTGCTGCAGCACAAGCACCAAGCTTCCCTCTTGTGCAATCCCCACCCCCCAAAAAACCCTCCCGCAACAAGTAGTTCCTTCCTCAGTAACCAGCTGGAAAGTGAAATGCAGGTCAGTGCTGGGTGTTATATATACTGCTTGCTCTAATAGAGAATAATGGGAGCTCTCTGGTTGGCAGCCAGAGCTGCCTATCAAGATTTTCACGGCTAAGATTGGTGTGTTCCAAAGGCAGCGCAAGGTCTGCAGGCCAATCCCCAATGTTGCCTAGGGAACTGATTCCTTGGCACTGGGATGTCTGGTTTCACAGACCAACAGATAGATGTACCGGCCCAAAAGTCATCGCATCGATGAAAAATGTACATCCCATGACCCACCTGTTAGCGAACCCCAAAGTGGACCAGTCTGTGTCAAATTTTGGTCCGTTTTTCAGTCCATGCCCAGCTCTAATCTAAATGTTTAACATGTGAACCTACTCTACCTAAAGTTAGACAAAATCACTTCAATCTGAGAAATAGGAGGAAAAAATTTCTTGTTCGTTTTCATGGAAAGCATATTCTCTAACTTTTTCCTTTCAGGTAGGGTTACATGTACCCTTTCCCTCCTGGTGGGAGAGGGGAGCCCTGGCTCTTATCTCCTTCTTTGCCTTGGAATGTTGCACATGATTCTGTGGCTGTGTAGTGACATCATTTCCGGTGATGTCACCACGCAGATGCAGGAGTGCTCCTGCACTTCTCAGTACGCCAATTTGGGGCCCAATTTTGACTGCGGAGAAGTGCAGGAGCGCTCTCAGGGTGATGCGATGATGTCAGTGATGTCGTTGTGCTGCCCCAGGTGTGTGTCTGGAAGGCCCGTTCCTGTGCTTTCCTCCCCCACTGGCCAAGTAAGCGGAGGAGGAAGGTGGAGGGTGAAAATGGAGGATCTTCCATCCCCACCGAAGGAATGGGATCTCTACTTTCAGGCAATTATCAAAATGACTCGGACAAGCAAATGTAATGACAAGAATTCACATGAGCAGGATTCAATATAACTTACGTTAAACTGCTAAGAAATGTGGAAAGTTTAAAATTGACACCATCAATTATGGTAGCTGTTGATGGATTCCTCCCCTGCCCCCCCTATTGACAGGGAGTTTCTACTTTTAAATTTTATTCCTTTGCAATTTAACCTTCTTTTTGTGTATGTGTGTCTTGTGATTGTAATCCAGCTTCCCTTCAGGAAAATGGAAACTCATGCACCCCAACTTCACAATGACTTTGTAAACTGAATGACTGACATGCAGCAATACAGAACAATATTGTAAGGTCTGGGAGAAGATACAGTGCTCTAATTACTCCCATTCACAACAGGCCTAGGTCTGAAATATCTAGGTCATTTATGCCTCTTGCCAAATACTTAAAGGGGCAATGGTATACAAGTCATTCAGCAGAGTGTGACAATAAATCACTCCAGAGCTACCATGTGCGAGTGAGTCTGTTTAAACTCCTGTTTTCAAAATGCATAAAATTAAATTGGGGACACTGACATTCATTACTGTCAGCAAGCTACTTGTTATGGAACAGAGAAGCATGAGATGCCTCCAGACGCTATAGGAATGACTAATTCATTTATATACACATACAAAATTAATGTCACACTACATATCAATGTAAATATATTCAGGGAGCACAGAAACATTCATATGATGCTTTGTGGTCTTGCTTTGTAAAAACACCTAGCCTCCTATTGCTGCCTTAAAGAAAGACTAGAAGGGAATGAAATAAACAAATATCCTCCCGCCCCTTACCCATCACGGGGAAAATGCATTTTATTAGCAGCTAGAGATGCCCAGTGTATGTTGCAGAGGGATCTGGGAACTCACAGAGGAAACATGAACACTGTAAATGTCAGATCCTGGTTTAATTGTAGATGAAATATGCAGTAGCTTGCTCAGAGTATTACACAGCTGTACAAATATTTTGAGAGTGGAAAGTCTAACCTAGCTAATGTTCTAGCTGGCAGGATGCATTGATTTATGCACTGAATGAGAAGAAACAAATTCAAGTTTCATACCTATCCCCATTAATATTTGCAAAATGATTTACACCTAAAATTATTTGTTCCTCACCTTTGATGTTTCAAAGGTAGGAAAAAGCTACAAATAAAGGTTGTATTAATTGTATTGCACCATATGAAACATCAGAGGAATTATTTAACACATCTTCCATTCACAGGAAGAATCCTATCTATCCACTGTGTTGATAGTGAAAACTGATACTGTCTAAAATTTGTATCTCTGGTTTGTAGTGTTGCCAGCTCCTGATTGGGAAATTCCTGGAGATTTGGGGGGGAGGGGGGAGCCTGGAGTGGGCAGGGTTTGGGAGGGAGAAGAACTTCAGCTGGCTATAATGCCATAGAGTCCGCCTTCCAAGACTGCCATTTTCTCCAGGGGAGCTGATCTCCATCAGCTGGAGACCAGTTGTAATTCTGGGAGATTTTCAACCACCACCTGGAGGCTGGCAACCCTACTAGTTTGCCTTTTATATATATTATTTGAAGCTGTGTTAGCTTACAAGCATATGTACACATGGAAAACAAATATTCAAGCAACTTTGACAGATGACATTGTACTGGAGGGAGGATTAATACCTTGCAAGGACAGTATCATCTATATGGTGGCTCAGAGAGATGAACTGAATATTAGTATGATTGCAATACTCCAAACAAAATGACTAAAATATATATGTGAATCAAAAGGACAGAAGGCAACTTTTTCTGTGAACTTGGGGATAAAAAAAAAACCAGATCATGATTGTAAAAAGCATAGTGAAGCAGGGAAAATCGAGAGTGTGTGGGATCAACATTTTATTCAGCCTCTTTATAATTCATATTCATCTTGAAAGATCTACTGATGCTAAATAAAACTAATCTTCCTGACAGTGCATTTCATCTAGCTCACTGAAAGCACCATAAATAAAAGGTGACAATCAAATATTAAAATACTTATTCTGCAAACTTTAAAATAAGTTTCTACTAAGAATTCTTAGAACCACAAAAAGTTCACAGAATCACAGAGTTGGAAGGAGCCATCCAGACCCCCTGCCCAATGCAGGATAAGCCTAAAGCATCCCTAACAAATATTCATCCAGCCTCATCTGGTAAACTGCTAGTGAAGGGGAGCTCACACCACCTTCCTAGGAAGCTGATTCCACCTTTGAACTACTCTGACCATGAAAAAGTTTTTCCTAATATCCAGCTGGTACCTTTCTGCATGTAATTTAAGCCCCTTGCTTCGAGTCCTATCCTCTGCTGCCAACTGGAACAGCTCCTTGCCCTCCTCCAAATGACAGCCTTTCAAATATTTAAAGAGAGCAATCATGTCCCCCCTCAATCTCCTCTTCTCCAAACTGAACATTCCCAAGGCCCTAAGCCTTTCCTCGTAGGGCTCAACCTCCAGACTCCTAATCAGCCTAATCAGTCTCTTCTGCACCCTCTTGATTTTGTCCACATCCTTTTTGAAGTGAGGCCTCCAGAACTGCACACAGTACTCCAGGTGCAGCCTGACCAAGGCAGTATAGAGAGGGACTATAACCTCCTGCAATTTTGATGCAATGACCCTTTTGATACAACCCAAGACTGAGTTTGCCTTTTTTGCCACTGTATCACACTGACTGCTCATATTTAGTTTACAGTCTACTCTTACCCCAAGATCTCTTTCGTATACACTACTACCCAGAAGTGTATCCCCCATCCTGTATTTGTGCTTCACATTTTTGTGGCCCAGATGTAATACTATGTGAACTTATCTATGTTGAATTGCATCCTGTTCACAACCACCCACTTCTCCAGAGTATTCAGATCTTGTTGAATTTTAATTCTATCTTCTTGCCACTCCTCCCAATTTGGTATCATCAGCAGATTTAATGAGTAGCCTGTTTACCCCTTCATCCAGATCATTGTTAAAAATATTGAAAACTACCAGGCCCAAAACTGAGCTCTGTGGCACCTGACTGGACACCTCCCTCCAATCTGATGAAACGCCATTGACCACCCCTCTGGGTGCAGTCCTCTAACCTGTTCCCTATCCACTGAACTGTCCTATAGTCCAGTCCTCAGTCTTCCAGTTTACCCATTGGAATGTCATGGGGAACCTTATCAAAAGTTTTACTGAAATCCAGGTAAATCACTTCGACAGTGTTCCCACAATATTACTGCTTTACTTTTGTATTAAGATACTTACATGATAAATTACTTATAGTTGGTCTAAAAGAATAACCACCTTTTTATTTATGATTACTAACTTTGTATACTTCTTTGTTGAATTCTCCTCAAAATAAACATTTAAATGCATGGCTTATATTACTTGCCATGCAGTTTATAGATGTTCCTTATAAGCATCAGTCATTTATTTTAATATAACCTTGAGTTTGTTCATTTTGAAATGTAATCAACCATCATATATATTTAAAGTATCTGCTCATAAACCCACACACTTGCATGTCAGCTTGGCTATTCCTACCCTCCATTTTCTTACTTTTCTTTAGTTTTCCTTCAGTCTTTTTCAGATATATTCATCTGCTCTAACCATGGCCTATGATTATCCTTGCCTTTCATTTTTGCTCCTTATTTCCATGGGGCCTCCCTCCTTGAATTTCTGTGTGTGCAATGATATCTGTCCTGTTGTACTTTCCAAAGAATCTGTAATGCTGCTGTTATATATATATATCAGCTTAGCACACAGACTGCTTACAGCTGAGTTCATGGACTCAAACATTATTTGTCCTTGTCCGGCAACCAGGCCGGACTTGGGAAACCTCCCAGAGCCACACCCAGAACCCAGACTGGCAGCCCCACCATCCAGCCTTGCCACCCTTGGCACTCACCCGACAAGGAGTTAACAAGCAGCAGCAAGGAGGAGAGAGGCAGCAAAGGCACGAACAGAGAACTGGGATGCCAAAGATGGCCCAGGTGCTGATGAGCACTTGTCAGCAGGAGGCAAGCTAGATGGCAGCTCCTGGGTCCTAGCCACTGCCCGCTTCCCATCCAGGCCCTTAGAGCAGCTCAGCCTAGCTGGAGAAAGAGGGCACGTGGGGCAGAGATGGTCAGCCCACGCCACCACAGGCAGCAGATCATGGGCAGCACCGGTGGCACAGGGCCGCACCCCAACCCAGTGGCAGGCATGGGAAGAACTACAGCCCAACAACCCAGCAAACAGGCTAGAGGGGATGGAAAGGGGCCAGGAGAGGCTGGGGGTAAAACAGGCACAGCTGTGGCTACCTAAGGCAGCCAGGGCAGCAGCTAAGCTGTTGGGGGTGGGGCTAGGAGGTGGTGCCTGGGAATGGTGAGGGGATAAAAGGGAGGTCCACCCACAAGGGGCGGATGTTTGTTTGTTTGTTTGTTTGTTTGTTTGTTTGTTTGTTTGTTTGTTTGTTTGTTTGTTTGTTTGTTTGTTTGTTTGTTTGTTTGTTTGTTTGTTTGTTTGAGTGGAGGTTAGTCTACTCAGGGTTGTAGAGAGGCCCCTGGGAAGTACCCAGGGCCCAATCACCCTGCTTCTGAAACCTTCAGGAGACAATATCCCTGCAGCTAAGAGGGGCTAGTGGGCCAACAGTGGTGGAGTAGACCCAAAGGCCAAGAAGTAGAAGTCAGGCAGGCAGCGAGTGAGCACCACCATGGCAGAAAGAGACGTGTGAGGGGCGGGGCACGCCTGAGCCTGACAGTCCTGTATCATCAAAAATGTTTCCATATTTGGTGCAGGGGGAAACTATGGAACCTCTCTTGTCCTCCTCATAATGCATTAGATGTCAAATTGGAAGCTACATTTCACACATTTTGCTCTATGTCTTGTAATGGTTTTCTTAGTATTGTATACTTTTTTAAACCATACAACTGTTTTAAACCTTTGCCTTTGAACCTTAGTATAGCTGCTCCTTACCTTGCCTTGCCTTGCATTACCTTAAATTTATACCTTAGAAGGGCCCTGGTCACAATCAACACTCTTTTTTATTTCCACTCACACAAAGCTTCAGGTGTTCTCTACTTTACCCAGATTTATACCTCAAGAAAACCTTCCCATTTCTGTCTATGTGACCTATATATTGCTGCCTCCTCAAAAGATTTTCATTGTGACCAAAGGCTTTCGCCGTAGAACTTTTCTGCTCAGCTAGTACTACAGGAAGGCTTTGTTATAGGTGGTAGTTTGACACAATGGTCAGCTCAGCACATGATAGTGGTTGGGAGGTAAAAAAAGGAACTTTTTAAAAAAGTAGAATTTGTTTGTAAGTACACCAGTGTGATGGTTGCAAGCGTATTCAGAATAGTTCTTAAGCTTGGTGGTTACAAAGACAGTTATATATTTATGTTCAGTCATACAGATTAATTTTCTACACAGATCTTCACTAATAGAACAAATTTTCATCTAATAATAAATAATAATAACATTCGATTTATAGTCCACAGATTTATAGTCCACAGAGATATAGATTCACTCAGGCCTTCCCACACAGCTTGCCTGAACTAGATAGATCAATCTCTCACTCAGATATACAGGCACACACATATAGAATAATTTCTCTCTCAGATATACAGACTACCCAAGATGCACACACAGTTTGGCTGACTTAGACAGAATTAGACTCCCAAGCAACCACTCTGCTTGCTTGATTTAGCCAGAATCCTTTCTCTGAGAAACAGACAGACTCTCTCAGGGGCACACAGACAGTTCAAGCTACACATAGGTTGCCTGACCTACCTCAAATAACCTCTCTCTAAAATATACAAGAGGACTGAAAAACTTTCTCTCAGCACACTTTCTAAAAACTACAGTTCACTCTGCCCCCTAGGGCACAGCAGATTCCATTCACCCATCCAGCCCCCTTCCTTCTCTTCTCAGAGCCAAGCTACAAGTGATGCCTGACACAGGTTGGACACTTGTCAGCTTCCCTTAAGTTTTGATGGGAAATGTAGGCGTCCTGGTTTTACAGCTTGGCTCTCCATTACAGCTGCAAGACCAGGACACCTACATTTCCCATCAAAACTTGAGGGAAGCTGACAAGTGTCCAACCTGTTTCAGGTGTCACTTGTAGCTTGGCTCTCAGAGGTCTGCATTTAAACTCACAACAACAATTGAACA
The DNA here is from genome assembly GCF_028583425.1 of Eublepharis macularius. Classification (NCBI taxonomy): domain Eukaryota; kingdom Metazoa; phylum Chordata; class Lepidosauria; order Squamata; family Eublepharidae; genus Eublepharis; species Eublepharis macularius. Next base: position 77,630,525 of record NC_072792.1, on the reverse strand, counting down.
AAACTCACATTAGCAAGCAGAAATAAAATCCAAACTAAATACATCACATGAATTATATTACACATCTTTTCCCCTTCTCTTTGACTTGAAAACATTCTTTTTATAATACAAATCAAAATCAAAGAAAACTGCAGTGTTTGAGAACTGCTCTTGCTTCCAAGTAGCTAGAGTCACTGAGCAAAAGAGAAGACAAGGAAAGCAAACAGACCATCCCAGTAGAGCAGTCACAGAAAAGCAAACCACACGTTTAAAGCACAGTCAAATCATCTTTATAATGAACAAGGAAGGGTGGGGGTGACAGCTTGCTGATTAATGGAAGTTGTTTTGTAATTTTAGATAATACTTTTAGTATTGTTACAAGCAAGGAACCCACAAGGACTTATCCGGGCATCTAATTTTCCTCTTTTGCACTACTTCTTCTTTCCATTTCCTGGAAGTCTACCTAGACTCTCTCTTTTCCCTTCTGTTTCCTTCTCTTCTTTGAGGGTCGCCAAGTCTCTATAGCATTGTGGTGGGAGATGTCCCACCAGAAAATCTTCCCACCACCACTTCTTCCCTCCTGGGGTCAGTGGGGGTCAAAATTAGCCCAAAACAGCATTTTCCCCACACAAACTTACAGAGCATAACCCTAAGCCTGCATATTCACAGGTGGGGGAGGGGGAGGCCCACCCCCACCCTTAAACTCCCACCCCACCCTTTAACCCCATCCCCCACCCCAACTCCACTTACCTGGTCAGGATCTAACTGCCAATGCCGTGCTGGCCAGCTGGCAAGCAGAGAAGGCCTCCCCTGCTGCTGCCATGCAGCCATGGCTGGTGCAGCTGCCTGGCAGAGAGGGCCTTCCTTGCCGCCATCGCCACACAGACGTGGCTGTCAGTTGGCCAGCAGAGAGGGCCTTCCCTGCTGTTGTCACAGCCGCACAGCCGTAGCCAGCATGGCTGGCTGGCAGAGAGGGCCGCCACCGCCACTAGAGGCCAACAGGGAGGCAGGAGGGCCTCCTTCTCCAGCTGGTGCCAGGTAAGTGGGGGTGGGAAGCTAAGAGTGGGGAATGGAAAAGTTTAAACGGCCCTGCCACTTGCCAAAGGGCCCTTTAAACTTAACCCCCGCTCCCCGAAGCTTCCCGAAGCATTACAAATGCTTCGGGGAGCTTTGATTTGGTATTTCCGAATCTGGCTCGATTCAGGTATTTTACCCGAATTGGATACCCAAAGCGCACACCCCTACTGCCTTCAGGAAAGGTGTTCATGTTTTGAACTTTTAATAATTCTCCCATATGGAGATTTAGCAGGGGTGGAACCTGTCTGGATCTTCTTGTGCTGATTAAGGAGAAAGTGAGAGTTGAAGGATATCAACATGCATTCCCATCCTACCTCTGTCATTTATCCAGCTCAGGCAGGCTCCATCTCTCACTCTGGCTGTTAACTTGAAAAGGAGGACAATTGCAAGAGGGAAAGAGATTGCACGGGAATTTGAGTAAGCGCACTGCTGCCTTGAGGTGGAGAATGTGATGCTGGCTGAGGAGACTAGCTGCTGGGTGGAAATTGGGGTGTGGGGGAGGCAAGGAAGCAGAACCTGAGCTTCACTCTGCTTAGGAACGGCCTGTGCTTTTGTGCTTTCCAGCAGCGGTTTGGCTGCTGGGTGGAAGCACAGGGGGGAGAAGTCCTAGTCTGACGTTCTACCACCATATCACACTGGCCTGCCGACCTGGCCTCAAAGTGCCCCTTCAAAGGCCAAAGGAACCTGGAAGGGGCCTACCTTTTACTGACAGAAACCAAAGCTTGAAGGCTAGCAATGTTGTTGTAATTGCAACATACACAATGGCCACTGCAGAGGACATTCATTTATTAATGATTTTTCTGCACACCTGTGGCGTGTTTCAGATTTGTCAGGTCTGTTCATGTCTCCAGTCTCTGGATTTAAGTATCCATGGATTTGGCCATGTTTACAATTAGATATATTTATTATTGGTATGCAAGAACACGTGTTCATTCTTGTTTCTTTTAAAATTTAGGATGCTACAGGCACAGAAACCACATGAGATCCTTAAAAGACTAACAGAATGCTCTTCTGACCTACAAAATGCAAGAAGGCATTGCACTAGGCCATAGATGCTGCCTGTGCCCACATCCCACTCATTCCACCACATTTTATTTAATCAAGGAACACAGCAGTTTCAAAGACTGACACAATGACTGTATGTGCCCCCATCTGTATGCCCTGACTAGGAAAGAGGGCTGTGTGCCCTGTCACCCCTCCAGATATGAGAGTTTCTCCTATAGTAGTGTTAATTAAAACAATGAGTTGGACTCAAGCCTTCCATGCAGCAAAATCACAGATATGAGTTTTAATGGCTTCCCTTCCATCCAGAATTGCCTGAGAATCTCAGAAAAGCCACCAGTGAGTATTGGGCGCTAGGGATGTGCGTTTCGGCATTCAGAATGCCGAAAGAATGCCGAAACAAAAGTGTTTCGGCATTCTTCAAGAATCCCGAAACGTTTCGGGGAATGCCGAAACGTTTCGGGATTGCCGAAAGAAAAACCCGAAACGTTTCGGGATTCTTTCGGCATTCTTTCGGCATTCGAGAATCGCCATTTTGATTTTGCTAGCCGTTTGCCTTAGCAAGCGGCTAGCAAAATCCTGCTGGAAGCAAAGGCTTCCTGCAGGCTCTTAGAAGAGGGGAGGGGGGGAGAAGGAGTGAATCACTCACTCCTTCTGTCACCCCCCACCCCTCTTGCAAAGGAGGATAGGGAATCCTGCTTTGCCTTGCAAATGCAAGGTGCAAGCATTGCATTGCACTTTGCATTTGCAAAGCAGCAGAGATTCCCGCCAAAACTAACAGGTAGGGGAAGGGGAGCAGGAGGAGGGTGGCTCTTGGAGTGTGGGTGGGGAAAGGCAGGGGACTGGGGACTTTAGGAGTCACCAATCCCACTGCTGCATTCTCATGCCAGCCAATAGATTTAAATCTTTGGCTGAGGCTGCAGCAGGGGATTTAAATTTGGAGCAAGACTGTCTGGAACACTTCTGTTGCTGCTGCTGCTGAGCTGTGACCGAGAGAGGAGAAGAAGAGAGACTGCACCTGGAGCCTGGAGGACATCTGCCTGGAGGATCAACTGTGCTGGACATCCTGAGAGGACACCTGGTAGGCCTTTTTAAAATTTTTGTAAATTTTTTTGATGCTGGGCAATGTGCTGCTGTGGCCTGCCTCTGCAAAAAGGTGTTGCAGTTTATTCTTGGCATGGCCTGGGGGACAGGTTGGGCAGACAATGTTTGATGGTGGGGTGGGGGTTTCAGCATTGGTTGTTGTGCTTGCCTTCTTTAAGCTTGATCCACTGTTTTAAGATTAAAACAAGAGTGTGCCAGCTTTGGGCCTACACAGGCCAGAAGCCTTTCTTCTGGCTGGCTCTCACAGTTGTGCTCCACAATCTGGAATGGTGTGGCTTGCTTTTCTGTGTCTGGTCCCCTGCTTGCAAGGATTCCCAACAGGCTCCGTCCTGATCAACTGTGCCAGCCTGTGGGCCACACACAGGTATGGCCTGGGGGACAGGTTGGGCAGACAATGTTTGATGGTGGGGGGGGGGGGTTCAGCATTGGTTGTTGTGCTTGCCTTCTTTAAGCTTGATCCACTGTTTTAAGATTAAAACCAGAGTGTGCCAGCTTTGGGCCTACACAGGCCAGAAGCCTTTCTTCTGGCTGGCTCTCACAGTTGTGCTTCACAATCTGGAATGGTGTGGCTTGCTTTTCTGTGTCTGGTCCCCTGCTTGCAAGGATTCCCAACAGGCTCCGTCCTGATCAACTGTGCCAGCCTGTGGGCCACACACAGGTATGGCCTGGGGGACAGGTTGGGCAGACAATGTTTGATGGTGGGGGGGGGGGGTTCAGCATTGGTTGTTGTGCTTGCCTTCTTTAAGCTTGATCCACTGTTTTAAGATTAAAACAAGAGTGTGCCAGCTTTGGGCCTACACAGGCCAGAAGCCTTTCTTCTGGCTGGCTCTCACAGTTGTGCTTCACAATCTGGAATGGTGTGGCTTGCCTTTCTGTGTCTGGTCCCCTGCTTGCAAGGATTCCCAACAGGCTCCGTCCTGATCAACTGTGCCAGCCTGTGGGCCACACACAGGTATGGCCTGGGGGACAGGTTGGGCAGACAATGTTTGATGGTGGGGGGGGGGGGTTCAGCATTGGTTGTTGTGCTTGCCTTCTTTAAGCTTGATCCACTGTTTTAAGATTAAAACAAGAGTGTGCCAGCTTTGGGCCTACACAGGCCAGAAGCCTTTCTTCTGGCTGGCTCTCACAGTTGTGCTTCACAATCTGGAATGGTGTGGCTTGCCTTTCTGTGTCTGGTCCCCTGCTTGCAAGGATTCCCAACAGGCTCCGTCCTGATCAACTGTGCCAGCCTGTGGGCCACACACAGGTATGGCCTGGGGGACAGGTTGGGCAGACAATGTTTGATGGTGGGGGGGGGGGTTTCAGCATTGGTTGTTGTGCTTGCCTTCTTTAAGCTTGATCCACTGTTTTAAGATTAAAACAAGAGTGTGCCAGCTTTGGGCCTACACAGGCCAGAAGCCTTTCTTCTGGCTGGCTCTCACAGTTGTGCTTCACAATCTGGAATGGTGTGGCTTGCCTTTCTGTGTCTGGTCCCCTGCTTGCAAGGATTCCCAACAGGCTCCGTCCTGATCAACTGTGCCAGCCTGTGGGCCACACACAGGTATGGCCTGGGGGACAGGTTGGGCAGACAATGTTTGATGGTGGGGGGGGGGGGGTTCAGCATTGGTTGTTGTGCTTGCCTTCTTTAAGCTTGATCCACTGTTTTAAGATTAAAACAAGAGTGTGCCAGCTTTGGGCCTACACAGGCCAGAAGCCTTTCTTCTGGCTGGCTCTCACAGTTGTGCTTCACAATCTGGAATGGTGTGGCTTGCCTTTCTGTGTCTGGTCCCCTGCTTGCAAGGATTCCCAACAGGCTCCGTCCTGATCAACTGTGCCAGCCTGTGGGCCACACACAGGTATGGCCTGGGGGACAGGTTGGGCAGACAATGTTTGATGGTGGGGGGGGGGGTTCAGCATTGGTTGTTGTGCTTGCCTTCTTTAAGCTTGATCCACTGTTTTAAGATTAAAACAAGAGTGTGCCAGCTTTGGGCCTACACAGGCCAGAAGCCTTTCTTCTGGCTGGCTCTCACAGTTGTGCTTCACAATCTGGAATGGTGTGGCTTGCTTTTCTGTGTCTGGTCCCCTGCTTGCAAGGATTCCCAACAGGCTCCGTCCTGATCAACTGTGCCAGCCTGTGGGCCACACACAGGTATGGCCTGGGGGACAGGTTGGGCAGACAATGTTTGATGGTGGGGTGGGGGGGTTCAGCATTGGTTGTTGTGCTTGCCTTCTTTAAGCTTGATCCACTGTTTTAAGATTAAAACCAGAGTGTGCCAGCTTCGGGCCTACACAGGCCAGAAGCCTTTCTTCTGGCTGGCTCTCACAGTTGTGCTTCACAATCTGGAATGGTGTGGCTTGCTTTTCTGTGTCTGGTCCCCTGCTTGCAAGGATTCCCAACAGGCTCCGTCCTGATCAACTGTGCCAGCCTGTGGGCCACACACAGGTATGGCCTGGGGGACAGGTTGGGCAGACAATGTTTGATGGTGGGGTGGGGGGGTTCAGCATTGGTTGTTGTGCTTGCCTTCTTTAAGCTTGATCCACTGTTTTAAGATTAAAACCAGAGTGTGCCAGCTTCGGGCCTACACAGGCCAGAAGCCTTTCTTCTGGCTGGCTCTCACAGTTGTGCTTCACAATCTGGAATGGTGTGGCTTGCTTTTCTGTGTCTGGTCCCCTGCTTGCAAGGATTCCCAACAGGCTCCGTCCTGATCAACTGTGCCAGCCTGTGGGCCACACACAGGTATGGCCTGGGGGACAGGTTGGGCAGACAATGTTTGATGGTGGGGGGGGGGGGGTTCAGCATTGGTTGTTGTGCTTGCCTTCTTTAAGCTTGATCCACTGTTTTAAGATTAAAACAAGAGTGTGCCAGCTTTGGGCCTACACAGGCCAGAAGCCTTTCTTCTGGCTGGCTCTCACAGTTGTGCTTCACAATCTGGAATGGTGTGGCTTGCTTTTCTGTGTCTGGTCCCCTGCTTGCAAGGATTCCCAACAGGCTCCGTCCTGATCAACTGTGCCAGCCTGTGGACCACACACAGGTATGGCCTGGGGGACAGGTTGGGCAGACAATGTTTGATGGTGGGGGGGGGGGGTTCAGCATTGGTTGTTGTGCTTGCCTTCTTTAAGCTTGATCCACTGTTTTAAGATTAAAACCAGAGTGTGCCAGCTTCGGGCCTACACAGGCCAGAAGCCTTTCTTCTGGCTGGCTCTCACAGTTGTGCTTCACAATCTGGAATGGTGTGGCTTGCTTTTCTGTGTCTGGTCCCCTGCTTGCAAGGATTCCCAACAGGCTCCGTCCTGATCAACTGTGCCAGCCTGTGGGCCACACACAGGTATGGCCTGGGGGACAGGTTGGGCAGACAATGTTTGATGGTGGGGGGGGGGGGGTCAGCATTGGTTGTTGTGCTTGCCTTCTTTAAGCTTGATCCACTGTTTTAAGATTAAAACCAGAGTGTGCCAGCTTCGGGCCTACACAGGCCAGAAGCCTTTCTTCTGGCTGGCTCTCACAGTTGTGCTTCACAATCTGGAATGGTGTGGCTTGCTTTTCTGTGTCTGGTCCCCTGCTTGCAAGGATTCCCAACAGGCTCCGTCCTGATCAACTGTGCCAGCCTGTGGGCCACACACAGGTATGCTGCTTTGGCCAAGGTAACCCTTTTTGGTTGCTGGCCTGGCACTCACAGTTGTGCTCCACAATCTGGAATGGTGTGGCTTGCGTTTCTGTGTCTGGTCCCCTGCTTGCAAGGATTCCCAACAGGCTCCGTCCTGATCAACTGTGCCAGCCTTCGGCCCACACACAGGCCTGCTGCTCCGGCTTTGGTAACCCTTCCCGTTTGCTGGCCTGGCACTCACTGTTTTGCTTCACATTCAGGTTGTTTATCGTTGGTGGACCTCTTCTGGACTGGACTGCACTTGGTGGACATCGGCCTGCAGATCTCTGCGTGGGGGATCAACATTGCTGGACATCTGCACTGGTGGACTGGTAGGGTTGTTGTTAAATTTGGTTTTTGAGCTTATGTCTGCTGCTGTGCCTACCTGCGAGCATATGCTTTGGCTCTGTCTTTATGGCTTGGGCCGGGGGGGGGGCATTTTCTGGTTGGGCAAGAGGATATTGTTTGGGGGTTAGGGGGGCCAGCATTGATCGCAGTGCCTGCTTTCTTTCATGTTTCATTTTTCAAGTTTGAGTGTGGGGTGGGCATGAACTGCTGTTTCACAGGACTAAAAAATGAGTGTGCCAGCTTCTGGCCTGCACAGGCCAGAAGCTCTGCTGGGTGGATGTGTTTTGTTTTGCTGCTGGTTGGCCCTAGCCTTTAAGGGGGGGGCTGACTTGGCTTGTGCAACGGGGCCTTGAATTTTGGGGTTGCGTGTGCGGCGTGTGGTGTTGACTCTGCTAACATTTCCAATTTTCTTGACAGCATCGTGGAGGAGAGGAGGACCAGCTGCAAGACCGCCAGAACATCGCTGGACTGCAGGACTGGTGTTACTGTGAGCGAGTCCGGGTTCACATTTGGGTGGCCTTGGGGGTGGGTTCTTGCTAGCTTGGGAGGGGGGAGGCTCATCTTCAAAACACCACATCCACACCCCACACCGACATACCACAGATACATCGGTCCCGCTAAATAGTGTCTCTTAGGTAGGTAGGCCAGTTGGTAGGTGATCAGTGGATAATTGCCCTCAACATAATTATTAGGGAAACCGAGCCTAGTTTTTTTTAAAAAACTAAATAGGGACTCAGCAGGGAAAGCATTAGTGAGTGAGTGTTAGGTTTGAATTCTATATATATATATATATATATATATAAAAATTTGTAATAGCTGTCAATAGGCTTCCCATTAGTGCCCCCATAACTAGGGTTCCACTGCCCATCTCTGGCACCCGTGGTGGTGCCAGGCCGGCCCGGGCATACTAGTGTGTGAGTGTTTAAGGCTTTGTCACCTGTTATTGGGGTTTAGGGCCAGCTCAATTCCAGAGGAATTCAGCTGATTGGCAGGCTCAGGTTCCCTGACATAAATAGGGTTGCTTAAAAAGGCACTTGATTGTTCATCTCCAAGTCTCAGAGCCACTAGAAGCACAGATTTATAGCAGGTTAGTTAGGTCTTGAAAACAAAGTTGACCTTTGTTTTCTAAATCTTTTCTGATTAGTTAGGGTTGAATTTGGGAGGGGAAAGTATGTCAGAGAGGAAAGCAGAGAGGGGCCCCGGGGGAAAGGCTAGGGAGAAATCTAGAGGGGAGGAGGGGAGGGGGAGGGGGACTGCTGCGGCAGCCCCTCCATCTGAGCGGAGGAGGCCCTCCCCTGCGCTGCTGCCGTTCACCAGCCTGGCTTCTGGTGACAGGAAGAGGGTTCGCAAGACTCTCTTTCCTGAGGCAGCTGCTGGAGGGCCACCCCCAACCCGGGTGCGTGAGGCAGGGGCTGGCACTGGGCAGGGGCCTGCTGCTGAGGCTCCTCCTCCTCCAGTGGTTGCGAGCCAGCTGCTGGAGGAGGGGCAGCATGTGGTGTCTCCTGGGATGGGCGCGGAGCACATGACTTTCCCTGCGCTCCCGCTCACCCCAGGAACCCGGAGGATGTTGGAGGAACTGCCCGTGAGACCCCCCCTGGGGCGGTCCACCCCAGTTTCCTCTGAGGCCAGCAGCAGGCCTCTCGCGGCTGTGCAGGAGGAGAGGACGCGGGAGGAAGAGGCAGAGACTGTGGTGGAAGAGCCCACATCTCTGCCCCTTCAGCCTCGTCCATCCCCACCTGCCCGGCCGAGAGTGGGACACGGTGTGTCCGGCCAGAGCACCTCACAGGAGGTGCCGCAGGGTGGTCCCGAACGCGCTTCTCCTGGGAAGCGTGGGATGCCCTTTTCCTCCGAAATCTGGAAGCACTTCCAGACAACGGAGGATCCCCGAGCAGCCCTGTGCCTGCATTGTAGGCAGCGCGTCAGCCGTGGCAAAGATGTGTGGCATCTCTCCACGTCTGGGATGAGGTACCATATGAAGAGGCACCACCAGGCGGTGCTTCTTCGGGAGGAGGGTTCGAGTGGCGCCGCACGGCCGCCAGCTAGCCAGAAGGAGGCAGGCTCCTCTGGTGCTCTCCCCCCAAGGGTACCTGCAGGAAAGGGACGCCAAGCCTCTCTCCCGGAGATGCTTGGTATGCAGGGCGCTAGTGTGCCCAGAGAGGGGATCCGGAGGGCGAGCAGGCGCATCACGCGCCACATCGTCAACATGATAGCAGTGGATGGGCAACCGTATTCCGTAGTTGAAGACTTCGGCTTCTCAGGGCTGCTCCAAGATTGCTTTCCCTGGTACGCCGTCCCTGCTCGCACGTCGTTGAGCAGATCGGTGGTGCCCTCGTTTTACAGGGCTGCCAGGGATCATGTGAAGGCACAGCTGTCCCGGGTTGCCGGGAGAACTGTGCACTTCACATCGGACATCTGGACCTGCCCAAGTGTGCAGCAAGCGTACCTCTCGCTTACTGCTCACTGGTGGGAACCCGAGTCGGTTCTGGGTGGGGGCCGGGGGGAGGTGCCTAGCACAGCTAGACAGGGAAGGATGCGAGACCGCCAGGCCGGCTACTGCAAGGCCTTGCTTCACGCCGAGGTGCTCGACGTGTCCCACACGGCGGAGAACATCGCTGCCACCTTAAGGAGACAGTTGGACGAGTGGATAGGCCAGGGACCCGCCACCGTGGGATGCATGGTGACGGACGGTGGCAAGAACATGAGGGCAGCGGCGCATCTAGTGAGCCGAGAGAGCGTCTACTGTGCCGCTCACAAGCTTCACCTAGTGGTGAGAGATGCGCTGGGGTTGGGCTCCTCGAAGGAACCCGTGGATACCCGGACCCGTGAACTCCAGTTACTTGTCCAGAAATGTCGGAGGCTCACGGGTCACTTCTCGCGCAGCGTGAAGGCCACGCACGAACTGCGCCAGACACAGGTCAGGACAGGTGTGCCAGAGCACGCTCTGATCACTGACGTCAGCACTCGCTGGAACTCCACCTGCGCCATGCTTGAGCGCTTGGTGGAGCAGCAGGCCGCACTCCACGCGTGGCTCTCCGAGCACCGCGGTGCGAGTCAGGTGGGTGAGTTCAACCGGGAGGATTGGCTCACCATCACCCAGACAGTGGAGGTCCTGAAGCCCTTCAAGGACTTCACTGTGGCGGTCTCGTCAGACACGGCGACCCTCGGTCTGGTCATTCCCCTGGTACACACGCTCCAGAGGAATCTGGCCACCCTTGCAGACCGGGTCGCGCCCCGTGCTGACCTTGTTCCAGCGGTGCGCGCATTAGTGAGAAGGCTGCAGCAGGGCATAGCTGCCAGGCTAACTCCTCTCACTAAGGAAGAGTCATACATGTTGGCGACCATGTGTGACCCGCGCATAAAGGGCACTTTCGCCGAGCGGGACGGGAACCTCACCCAAGCCAGAGACGGGCTCTGCTCTTGGGTGAGGCGCAGGCAGGCCAAGAGGGGACGCCTGTCGACAGGGGGGACGCAAGAGGGGCCCTGCCGTGCGGGTCCCTCTGACGCCCCCTCTGCGCAGGCCCCCCCCGAGGCCACCACCGGAGTGCCGATGGAGATGGAGATGCTCCGGTGGGCCCTCGTCCCCTCTGGGGTCGTGAGGACCGTGAGAGAGGATCCGGCGGAGGCGATGGTCAGGGACTACCTCGCGGAGCCCTGCGAGTCGCTCTCCACCGATCCGCTCAGCTACTGGGCCAGGAAGGAGTCGGTCTGGCCGGACCTCTCCCTCGAGGCGCAGCGGCTGCTCTCATGCCCTCCGACGAGCGTGGAGAGCGAGCGCGTCTTTTCACATGCGGGCGACATTGTCGGCCCACATCGCACTCGCCTTCTCCCATGGAGAGTCGAGCAGTTGACCTTCCTGAAGGTCAACTCTCGCCTCTTCGATTTCTCAGGACTGGACTTCCAGAGTGACTGAGGTGAGCCCAACTTGTGGCCTGCATCCTCTATGAGTCCAATCCTTTGGAATCGCGCTCTCCCCTGTATAAAACCCTGTATATACAGTTAAAACCGGCCAGTAGAGGGAGGGTGGTTAGGAACCAGTGGCAAAGGGAAAACACCCAGCAATTTGAAAGCCCCCCCCCAGGGTATTCAAAACATCTCCCATCACTGAGACATACCCTGTGGGACCAAATTTATTATGAGAAATAATGCCCCAGAAACATGGATTGCTACTGGAGGGAGAAACAGGTTAGATAGGGATTGCTTAGGTGTTTTTATCAGATGAACTCCTTGTAAAAAAAATTGTAGAAGAATTGTTGTACTGTTTTTTGAAAGTTGATGTTCCGTTCATGTAAAAAAAAGGAAAAAAAACCAAAAAAAAATGTTGTGATTATGTTTTTTAAAAGTTGATTGAATGTTCATGAAAAAAAAAAACCCAAAAAAATGTTGTGATTATGTTTTTTAAAAGTTGATGTTCTGTTCATGTAAAAAAAAGGAAAAAAAAACCAAAAAAAAATGTTGTGATTATGTTTTTTAAAAGTTGATTGAATGTTCATGTTTAAAAAAAAAAAATTTGATGTTAATGTTGGGTTTGCATGGTTGGGGGTTGCGGGTAGAGTGGTGGATGGGCACCGGCCAATGATGATCTCTCACAGATGTTCCCAGGTAAATTCTGAGGCTGGTGTGGGGGTGGGGGGAGACCTCTGCAGAACTGCTCCAGAAATACCATTGTCCAGTGCCTTGGAAGTGCCCAGTTCAGCTTTGTGTGTCTGAACTGAAAGCACAGCCACAGGAAATGACATAGGTTCTGCTGGACCCTGTTGCAGTGGTTCCCCCCCCATTTAGTCATGTTATGGAGGGAGAGTTGTATTAGGCTGGTAGTTATGATCATCTTCTGTTTCCATGCCCTGTTGTGCCCGCTCACTATGTAACCTGCTGTAATGTTCAAAACTTTACTGTTTGTCCATTTCAAAAGAAAAATTGTGTTTAAGATTCTCTGATGTGTAGTTAATTGTGTTGTGTTGTGCTATGAGGGACAATAAGTGTAATATGTTGTGATTTGTTGACCACTTGTAATTTGAAAATGAGAAAATAAAGGTTTTTTAAACTTAATGATTGTGTGTCTGTGTTCCCTTCTTTGATGGGAGGTTGGTTCCCAGCATAGGGAACAATGGGGCAGGCTGGCCAGCCTGTTCCTGGGGTACTGGGTGTGGGGCAGCTGAGGGTGGTTTTGGTTCTGAGACGGGCTGAGTGGAGGATTTGGGTCTGTGTGTGGCAGCTGGGGTGGGGGAACTGGGTTTGTGTGGGGCTGTAAGGAGTGGACTATGGGGGATGAGAGCACTGGTTGTCCCTTGTGCCCAAGTAGGCCCCTGCTACTGTCCTGGTGTGGGCTTCCATGCCTCTATCAGTTGCTGGCCCTCCTTTGCCATCTTTTTCTGAAATTTTGCATGCAAAATGCCACCCCTGGCAACACAAGCCTCCCCCAGCTGTCAGTGGTAGAGATTAGAGCACCTACTTGGGGAGGCCATGAAATGGCCCCCCCAAGTGGGAGCAGGCTGAGCCTTGGTGGGGGGTGGGAGGAGGGGTGGTAGAAGGGCCCCTGAGGGCTGGGGGGCATTTTGCATGCAAAATGCCACCCCTGGCAAAGGAAGCCTGCCTCTTCATTTTTTCCCCATAGGAAATAATGAAGAGAGATCAGCAGCAGCATGCTAACAATATGCTGCTCCTTTGCTTTCTTATGGGGAGGATGGGGGGACCTGCTTTGGGGGGCCATAACATGGCCCCCCAAAGTCCAATCTGTCTGAAACTTGGGTAGTTGTTAGAGAAGGGTTAGAGGAAGGTCCCCACCAATTTTGGGCTTATTTGGTGGGAAAATGCCTCCTCCAGGCGTCCTGAAAGACGGAGGCATTTTCCCAGCAAAAAAACCCGAAAGAATCCCGAAAGAATGCCGAAATAATGCCGAATCCCGAATCCCGAAAGAGATTCTTGTTTCGGCTTTCGGCTAATGACGGTAGAGAATCTTGTTTCGGGTAATCCCGAAACAAGAAAGCCGAAAGTTTTTTCCTTGCACACCCCTATTGGGCGCTATACCATTTGTCAGAGAAAGCTGTACTAAGAAGGGGAACTACCCAATTACCCCAACAATTCTCTTGCATGAATAGAACAAGCATTATGAGCTAAAGCTCAGTTCACATAACTAAGGTGATAATTTCACCCAAACCCTTTTCTTTCTGCAACTCCCTGTACTATAAGGCATATTGTTCAGGAGAAACTCCCCCAAAAGAATAGCATTTGTGGAAAATGCAGGGGAATGCGGGATAATAAAGAGGTGCTAAAATTGCTTTTACGAAACAGTCCATTTGAAGAAGTTTTTGATCAGTTAATGAACAGTTTTATTAAAATGGAACATTACAGAACTTTTATTGTATGAATAAAGTTTTTGTGTTCTTGAGTTCTGAACTATCTCACAACAAACATTTAAAACATCCATTTATTTTTTTGTTTAGATCATCTTTTGAGATACAATGCTACTTTATTTTTACATAAAAAGAAACAATATACCAAAATGATTCTATATTGTTCTCCTTGTGCAACAGCATGTGCATTTTCTTATATAAGCATAATAACTGCTATAGAATATATTTATTATTATACTGTATAAAGTATTCCATGAGTGTTTGTGCAATTGATTGTAGAAGCTTTGGGTTTTATTTAAACATTATATCCTACCCCTCACTAGAAGTCTCTCAGGCACATTTTACCATAATAAAATATTAGAACCTCTTCCAAACCACAGTAAAAACCAATCTAAAGTAACAACGAATGCAGCTTTCCCTTTAAGAGAACAAAAATACAAAACCATGTTCACTGGATATAGGGATTATGGAAAATAAAATGTCAAGGTGACCTGTTCTCTCAAAATATGTAATGATTTAGTTAAGAGTTTTAAAATTTATTAAAAGGAAGATTAGATTAAACTAGCCTTGGCAGAAATAACAATATAAAACAGTATCAGTTTAATGCAATTACAATAAAATATTATAGAGGGGCATCCAGGGTTCATTTTGTAGAACAAGAGCTGGTGGAATTCATTAGTATAACTCATTAGCATAACTCATTAGCATATGCCACGCCTCTTGCATCGCCAGAAGTGTGTCATTAGTATAACTGATTTGCATATGCCACAACCCTGACATCACCTATTCTGCCTGTTTTGGACCCAATCCTGACCATTCAGGGCTGAAATTGGACCCAAAATGGCAAAAAGGGGCTGAAAAGGGCTGAAAGGGGGCCCAAAATGGTCAGAATCAGGCCACTGATAAGCGGGAGAGTGATCCACCACCCATCACAGGCCCGATCCGGGCCATTTCAGCCCCAATCCATGGTGAAATGGGCCCAAAATGGCCAAGAGTCAGGTGGGCAGGGCCACCTGATATATGACCTCTTTGGGGAACTGCCGGAACTATGTTCTTGTGCATTCCCCCTTGAAATGAGCCCTGGGGGCAGCTACATTAGTCTGTTTTCACAGAAATAAAAGAAGTTGTGTATGACTAAGTTTTTGTTCTATCATAGAATCATAGAATCATAGAGTTGGAAGGGACCATACAGACCATCCAGTCCAACCCCCTGCCCAGTGCAGGATCAGCCTAAAGCATCTCTGACAAATATTCATCCAGCCTCTTCTTGAAAACTGCCAGTTAAGGAGAGCTCACCACGTCCCTAGGCAGCTGATTCCACTTTTGAACTACTCTGACCGTGAAAAAGTTTTTCTTAATATCCAGCCGGTACCTTTGTGCATGTAATTTGAGCCCATTGCTTCAGGTCCTACCCTCTGCTGCCAACTGGAACAGCTCCTTGCCCTCCTCCAAATGACAGCCTTTCAAATATTTAAAGAGAGCAATCATGTCCCCCTTCAATCTCCTCTTCTCCATACTGAACATTCCCAAGGCCCTCAGCCTTCATCGTAGGGCTCAGTCTCCAGATCCCTTGATTTTGTCCACATCCTTTTTGAAGTGAGGCCTCCAGAACTGCACACAATACTCCAGGTGCAGTCTGACCAAGGCAGTATAGAGAGGGACTATGACCTCCTGCGATTTCGATGCTATGGCCCCTTTGATACAACCCAAGATTGGATTAGGCTTTTTTGCCACTGCATCACACTGACTTCTCATATTTAGTTTACAGCCCACTCTTACCCCAAGATCCCTTTCACATATACTACTGCCCAGAATTGTATCCCCCATCCAGTATTTGTGCTTCCCATTTTTGTGGCCCAGATGTAATACTGTGCACTTGAATTGCATCCTATTCACAGCTGCCCACTTCTCCAGAGTATTCAGGTCTTATTGAATTTTAATTCTATCTTCTTAGGTGTTTGCTACTCCTCCCAATTTGGTATCATCAGCAAATTTAATGAGCAGCCCTTCCACTCCTTCATCCAGATGATTGATAAAAATATTGAAAAGTACCGGGTCCAAAACCGAGCCCTGCAGCACCCCACTGGACACCTCCCTCCAATCTGATGAAATGCCGTTGACCACCACTCTTTGAGTGCGGTCCTCTAACCAGTTCCCTATCCACCGAACTGTCCTATAGTCCAGTCCACAGTCTTCCAGTTTGCCCATCAGAATGTCATGGGGTACCTTATCAAAAGCTTTATTGAAATCCAGATAAATCACGTCAACAGAGTCCCCCCGATCCAGTAAGCTGGACACTCAATCAAAGAAGGAAACCAGGTTAGTCTGGCAAGATCTGTTAGGGACAAAACCATGCTGACTTCCCCGGATCACTGAGCGGTCCTTCAGATGCTTACAGATGGATCCCTTTAAAATCTTTTCTAATATCTTCCCAGCAACAGAAGTCAGACTGACCAGCCTGTAGTTTCCCAGGTCATTCTTCTTCCCTTTCTTAAAGTTTGGGATAACATTTGCTCTTCTCCAATCTTGTGGCACATCCCCCGTCCTCCAGGAGCCCAGCCTATCTATAAAAGCCTACCACAGACAACCAGGGAACGTGGAAGCAACATGTCAGCATTCTGCTCTGACTGTGACCACTTGCCTTGCCTTGCCTTGCCGTGCCGTGCCCCACTCTGTCTTGCCTTGCCTTGCCTTGCCTTGCCTTGCCATACTATATGACCTCTGGACCGTGCCTTCACTCAGCTTTTGGATTCTGGACATTGGCCTTGGAACTCCTACTGGGCTTTGAACTCATGCACTGACCTCGGACCGGACCTAGACTATCCTGCCTGTGCTGCCCAGCCCACTATCTCTATTGTTATTTATGCTATGAGAGCTGCTCACCACTGTTCTTAAGCTGCTGCTATGTTCAACTGCACTGTTGCACTTTTTGTAATCAACGGTATTGCCGCCATCAAGAAAAGAGTGCTGCTATTTTAATATATTTGTACAATGTTTTAAATGTTTTTTATGAAATGTTTTAAATGTTTTAATGTTGTTATCCGCCCTGAGCCTGCTTGTGGGGAGGGCGGAATATAAATACGATTAAATAAATAAATAAATAAACATTTATGTGGGAACCACGATCCACCACGCTGCTGACAACATCTTGCAGGTATCCCCAATTTTTAAACTGGTTAAACAATATATGATTGTCTCTCTTATAATCTATTCCAAAGGTGGAATGCCTCTTAATCTGTTGAAACTGACTATAAGGGAGACTACACCTCAATTTTTTAGGTTGGTATGAATGAAAATACAAGAGGGAATTCTTGTCAGTGCTCTTGGTAGAAGCTTTAACTAATAACGTTCCGAAAGTTGTTCTAAATACTAGGAAGTTAATCTGCATCCCATTCTGCTTGCATGTAAATTGTATTGAGTGGTATACATTGTTCATCCACTTTACTAACTCTCCAATCTGGAAGAGTCCAATAGCACTTGTAAGACTAAACAAAAATGTGATAGAGTAGAGCTTTTGTGAGCCACAGCTCACTTCTTCAGATACAGCAAGACTGTGAGCCCATCTGTCCTTATATCATGGAAAGTGGAGTGATTATAGAAGCCAAATGATAATAGCTGGTGAATGACAAAGACATGCATGATTGAACGGGGTGGGGTATGCAGAGGGGTGGTGGGTGTTGAGAAATCAGCATTGGTATGAGTCAGGAAGCCTTTGTATCAAGTGGATGATATTGTTAAAGTATGAGTTCACTGTTCCATTCAGAATTATTTCCATTTCCAATCGTAGCATAAATGTGCAGAATAGTTGATATGGCATAGACCATGAAGGCTACTTTCAGGCAGCCTGGAAGTTTACAGCTGGCTCTAGGGAAAAAGAGATGCTCAGGAGGCATTCTATCAGCATCAAACATTATCAGAAAACACAACAACCTTGATATATTTATTATTATTATTTTAACTATTTATTTTTCATTTTACAATTTACAATATTCATAAATACACATAACAATAACACAAGAAACAAACCTTGGAATGGCCAATAACTATAACAAAGCCAATGTAATAGACTACAAAAACAGTGCAAGGGGGAACAGTGAGGAGATATTCTCATAATATAGCTAAGAAGCTAAAAGTATTGATGTCAGCATTAGGCAGTTGATTAGTATTGTGTAAGTAATTCAAAAAGGGCAACCATTGCGTAAAGAATGATGACTGATACTGTGGTTTATCAATAGAATGAAGGTGGTCTGCTATTTTTTCCATAATAAAAATATCCCATACTTTCTGAACCCACTGTTGTAGCTTCGGAAGCTTGTCTGATTTCCAGTGTGCTGCTAGAAGCATTTTTTCAGCAGCAAGTAACATAAATATTAAATTTTTCCGCACCTTTGGTATGACAGGATCTTCCCAAAGACCCAGCAAAATTGATTCTGGAGTCATGAGCAGTTCATAATCTGTAATCTCCTTAATTTTCCTTGAAATTAAGTCCCAGAATGATTGGATCTTGGGGCAAGACCACCACAAATGGATATAGTCACCAATTTGACCGCACTTTTTCCAACAGAGCGGTGTTAAATTGGGATTAATTTGGTGTAGCAATTGAGGAGTCATGTACCATCTCGACAACAATTTAAAAGAAGACATTTTGATGTTGATTGCGTTTGAATTTAGGGGCTTGCCAGACCATATTGTGGACCATTGCTCCTCTGTTAAGGGGGTACTGCAGTCCCTATTCCATTTCAATTGGTACCTTAATGAGGATTGATCATTCTGTGAGTTTAAATTAGCATAGATGCTAGCTATGAGGCCTTTACGATGAGGTTGTATTTTTTTAAATAAACGTTCAAAATCTGTTAACTCCCGTTTCAAGGAGTCGACAAATAGTTTGCTGCCTATAAGGTGAGATAATTGTAAGTATTGATACCAAGGGACCACAACCTCTGTATCCTCTTCTATTTGCTCCTTAGTTAGGATGGCCCCATGTTTGGTGATGTCAATGATCCTAGATTTCTTAATTACCTTCCATTGCTGAAATGAAATTAAATCCTGACCTGGTAGAAACCATGATTGGTCCAGGAAGGATGATAGGGGTGAGGGTGTAGGAGCTAGATAGTTTCTTACCCTGTCCCATACAGATATAGTAGATTTCAAAAATGGATTGGCAAGAGTTTGGGTAGGCCTGTGTTTAGGGGCTGTCCAAATTATATCCTTTATATCATAGGGAAGAATATGTGCAGTTTCAGCATATGTGCAGTCTGAACTATCTGAGGAATGCAAAAGAAGCACTATGTTTGCTAGCTGCGCTGCCATATAATAACATTTTAGGTCTGGAATAGCCAAGCCACCCTTTTTGGTTGAACGTTTCATGGTTGAAAAATTAATTCTAGGACGTTTATTAGCCCAAATAAATTTATTTATAAGAGATTGCCACTTTCGGATATCTTGATCAGTGAGATTAATAGGCAGCATACAAAAATTAAATAAGAAAAGTGGTAAAATCATGGTTTTGACCAGTTGTATTCTTTCAGCCCAGGATAAAGTCAACTTGCTCCATTCTTTAAATTCACCTATAACTTTGAGTTCTAGGGTTTTAAAATTAGCTTCCTTTAAATTTGCTAGGTTGACAGGGATCGTGATTCCTAAATAAACCCAGTTCTTGCTGATCCATTGGTATTCATAATTGGAGGCTATCTGAGCTTGTTTGTCTGGGGCTAAATTAATAGGGTAAATTTCAGATTTAGATTTATTAATTTTAAGACCTGATAGTTGTCCAAAGGTATGTAACTTGTCTTCCAAGGGAGGTAATGAAGCAGAAGGGTGAGAGATATACAGAACCATATCATCAGCAAAGAGAGAAATTTTATATTCATGACTTTTTATTCTAATGCCTTTGATCTCAGCTGATTGTCTTATGGATTCCGCCAGAGGTTCTATGGCAAGGGCGAACAGTAGTGGTGACAAGGGGCAGCCCTGCCTGGTCCCTCTTGTAAGTTTAATATCCTTTGAATTTATACCATTTATTTTTAACTGGGCCGTAGGGTTGGCATAAAGTAAGCTGATTGATCATATAAAAGTTTGGCCAAAACCCATTTTTGACAGGAGTCTCAGAAGGTAATTAGTTTCCAAGCTGTCAAATGCTTTTTCTGCATCAAGTGACAACAAGAGAGCCTCCATTTGATAGGTAATGCAATGATTGATTATATTAAGAGATTTACGCACATTGTCTGCCATGTTTCTGTGTGGAATGAAGCCGGTTTGGTCAGGGTGAACGTAATGATTAATGATTTTGTTTAATCTGTTGGCCAATATAGCTGTAAAGATTTTAGCATCCTGATTCAGCAAAGAAATTGGATGATAGGATGATGGGAGGGTGACATCTTTACCTTTTTTGGGGATCACAATGACCGAGGCTTCATTCCATGACTGAGGGAAGATGCCCTGGGTAAGAATTGCATTGCAAGTCAGCCTGAGTGGTTCTGCTAGATATAATTATTAATGAAATGCTCCCACTTTGGTTCTAAAATCTCAACTGCTTTCCTTGGCATGACCATGTATGCCTCTCAATGGAAACAAAATATCTACAAGATAGCCAACTCTTCTATAAGTGAGCTGATAAAATTTTCACATTATACAGAAAATTCAACAGTACACATTTTTCAGGAACATTTTATTGATTTTCTGTCCTTTTGAACATCTACAATATATACATGTGGACTAGGTTTGCCGACCTCCAGTGCTGGCTGGAGAACTGGAATTGCAACTAATCTCCAGGCCACAGAGATTAATTCGCCTGGAGGAAATGGTTGTTTTGGAAGATGGGCTCTATGGCATTATATACTGCTGAGGTCCCTCCCCAAACTCCACCCTTCTCGTGTTCCACCCTCCAAATCTCCAGGAATTTCCGATCCCAGAGCTGGCAACCTGATGTGGACCTTTCACAAGATGGCAATAATGTTCATAGCCAGTCTAAATCCTAGCAGGGCAATGATAGAGGTAGGTAGGATTGCCAAGTTGCCTAGAGCAAACTGGGGGATGGGAAAGATCGCTGGGAGGTGGCATGCTGGGAATACCAGTAGCTGATTGGGTAAAAATTGACCCCCAATATAGTGTTGGGGGCTGATTTTTACCCAGTCAGGCCTAAGCACAACCCTACACTTCTGTGCCATGCTAGGAATGACATCTTTCTCAGCACAGTGTGGAAGCAATCCAGAACATGTGGGAGCACATTCAGGGGGGTGGGAAATGTTCAATCTATTCCTGTGCCTTCCCCCCCCACCACCAACCAAGTGAGAGGTGGAGGGTGGAGGCTAGGAGCAGGGGATCCCCCAGGCCCACCACAGGAATGGGATCCCAAGAGGTAGGAAAAGAGCAACGTGCATTATCCAAAATTTCAAGTTTCAGAGAATATTCTACCATTCTCAGAAGGTGGCTTGGGGCCAAGCTACAAGTGACAAATGACACTTGAACAGCAAGTGGATTGAGTGGAGGGCAAGTGAACAGGGAAAAATACACTTGCTGTTCAAGTGTCCTTCGTCACTTGTAGCTTGGCCCTAAGAGAGCCATTTGAGGTAGTGAGCTGGCTTTCAAAAAGGAAACAAAATACTAGAGCTGTACCATTTCCTGCTCATGTATTTCCCTTAATCATCTATCTAGATTAATTCCTGCCATAGCAACCCCAATGCAACAAAGTTTAAATGCTCGTTTATTGTAATTCTTGGGTTTTTAACAATTTGCCAAGAGTGGTTTTGATAATGTCTTTTATGGCTTAGTTTTAATCCCTTTCTTGTTTGTACAGTACAGTTTTATCATTTCTTGTATTAAATTTGGATTATTTTTTTTAAAAAAGGAAACTAATCTAAAAATAATCTAATCTAAAATAAACATTTTGCAATCAAAACCAGAAATGAATCAAGCTTAGGGTTGTGAGATACCCTGGAGCCCAAACTGGGGGACAGGGAGGTTGTGGAGGGGCCTGTTGCCAAGTAGGCCCCCTCTCCTGCTTTAAGGCCTGCCATGAACTGTGTTAAAGTTTCCTGCATTGCTGTTTTACTACTACACAAAGATTGCCCTGCACGTGTGTTCTGTTACACGTGTCAGTTTCCTGCCTGTGTGTTAATTACCTTGCTGCTGCAATAGACTGTGTAGTTCCCTGACTCCATGTTTGGTTAACTGCACAAAGGACTCTTTTCCTGGGCAACCCTGCCCAGACTCATATCTGGACTTCCCAGTGTGTGTTTGGACTTTATTACAAGTGTGCCCCGTGCCTGCATGACCATCTACCACGGACCGTGCCTGTTCCCTGCTTTGGACTGTGTTTTACGTGCTGTTCCCGCTGCCTCCATGGAAGCCTGCCTTGTATGGGCCCAAGCCGCTGCTAGCAGCTGGGCGCCTGCCGGGGAAACCTCCAGCGAGCCTGGCTAGGCGCTCCCTGGTCAGTTCCCGCCTGGAGCCTCCCGCGGGCCGGTCCCCGAGCTTGCCCTCACTACCGGGCAGCCTGCTATCCAGCCCCAGCTATGCCCAGCCGGCATCCATGTTCTTAGGCAGCCAGAAGACCCAGAGGAAAAGACTGCTTTGGGAAGCCATTTCGGTGAAGCGGGCACACCACGTCCGCAGCGAGAGTACCTCGCCCCGCTCTGCATATCTTAGGAGCCGCCCCGGAGAAGGAACTAAGTGCCGACCATCCCAAGCACTTAGAGAATGCATCTCAAAGAAACCTCCGCATTCCAGAGCTGATGACATCTGGACAAGCCCTGTCCGCTGGAACATCCATTCAGCCCACTCGGATTTCCCCCTCCCTCTTTTGTCCCCTCTTCCTGAGGTGTCACTTATCACAATCAGATTACCAAAGTGGCCCATCCAAGCCATTCAGTAACCCATTAGAGCCTTTGTTTTAATCTGTGAGAACCACCAAGTACAGCACCAGCCCCAGGGTACGTTTTGGGGTATTTGAGCCGGTCTCGCAGACCGCATGGTGCTCGTGCCATTCCCGTCCTGTCCCAGCCAGGCGCGTGCCATCCTATCCAGAATCCCTTGCTGTCCGTCTGTGGTCCCAGTGCTGGCATTGGGCCCCCCTCGCTGTTGTGTCTCTGCTTCGCTCGAGGATTGTGAGTATTCCCCACCATCGTTGGGAACCAGCTAATGCGAAAGTCTCTGTATTTCCCACTCTGTATTTCTTAGATCTTGTATGTTCTCTTGTATGCTTGTGCAAGTTTAGGCTTACGCCACATTGTTAGCGAATATACGTGTTTGAACCTATTTGTAGTCTGCCTCTTTGTCACTAGAGTGTCTGGAATCGGGACCTCGGTATATATAGGTCAGATCCGCGCTAATTTTAGTTACAGACTGCTAAAGCTAATTTCCCCTTATAACAAAAAGCAGTTCTGGTAACAGGCCCACAGGGGGAACTTACCTTTCCTCAAATAAACTTCACTTGGAGCCCTTCATTTCCTTGTCATGCTGGGAAAGACATCATTCTCAGTGCAACAAGGAAGTGTTCTGGCGCATGCAGGAGCATGCTCTGGAGTTCCTGTGCCCATTCCCTGTGTTTTTCTGCCTGCTGGCCAGGTGAGTGATGGTAGAAAGAAGAAGCTGGGAATGAGGGATCCCCTAGAAAGAAAGGGAGGGAGGGAGGGAAGGAAGGAGGGAGGAGGGAAGAAGGAAGGAAAGACATGGAAAGAAGGAAGGAAAGAAAGAAGGAAAGGAAGAAAGAAGGAAAGGAAGGGAAAGAAAGAAGGAAAGACATGGAAAGACGGAAAGAGAAATGAAGGAAAGGAGGGAGGAAGGAAGGCTTCAGCTGGGAGGAGGTAATCCCTCTCCTTTCAGCAGAAGTTCAAAGCCCATTTGGGGCTTCCCTGGCTTCAGCTGGAAGGATGGAAATTGTCCTCCTCGCAACTGAAGTTTAAAGCCCATTTGGGGCTTCCCCTGACCAGCTGAAGAGTGGGGATTAAAGAGCTCCTTTGCCACCGCTTGCCAAGCAGAAAGGAGCTCTTTGAACCCCTTGCTCTTTAGCTAGTGGGGGGAACTTCCCCCAACCACCTGAAAAGTGAGGTGAAAGAGCTCCTTTCCTTCACAAGCCGGTCAGGGCCACCTGAACATGTGGCTACTTTGCAGAGCTGCAAGAACTCTGTTCTGGCGCATTCCGGCAGGAAAAAAGGCCTGGTCTTCCCAAACCTTCTTGACCTCCTGCTAGAGTGCCATCCTGTAGTGAATAATATAAAACAACTGCCAAAGCTGAAAGTACAAGAAAGGTGCATTGATTTACCCATAAAGAGAAATCAAAGAGAAATAGCTTCTCATTTTTTAGCTGCTCTGAGTCCTGTAAAGGGAGTCTTCCCTTTGAAGACAAGCATTTGGGACATGCAAAGGGCTGCCAGGTCTCCCATTAGGATTGCCAACTCCAGGTTGAGAAATTTCAGAGATCTGGGAGCATAGTCTGAGGAGGGATCTCAGCAGGGTATATTGCTATACAACCCACCCTCCAAAGCAGCCATTCTTTCTAGGGAACTGATCTCTGTAGTCTGGATATCAAGTGTAATTCTGGTCAAACCCCAGGCCCCACCTGGAGGTTGGAAATCCTGTCTCCCACTACAAAGAGAAACCTCCCACACCTGGCAGCCCTGGTTGTCTAGTGCCATTCAGTAGATTGGTGGTGGGGAAAAGGGAAGGAACAGGTGTTGTTCTAGTGCTTCAACACTAGAATGAACCAGCATGAACCTAGAAGTTTTACCATGGTTTTACCATGGAGTTTCATGGGAATCCTAAAGTGTCACACTGATGTGATGACATCACTTCTGGGTTTGAAATAGAGGTGGCTTCACAGCATTGGAGCAACACCTATTTGCATCTTACAATCCGCTAAAAATCCTACAGGTTGCCAGCACTGGGCTAGCAATCCTAGGCATGCATGACACTGGCTCCTCACTTCAAACAGTTCTGTTTGCTTCAGAGTGTGTGGTCAGAGTCACAGAGCTGACACCGACTACTGCAGTATCTAGTTTACTTGCATTTTTTAAATCTCTTCATACAATAAATGAAAAGATATACACAAGCTGGCAGTGGCCTATGGGTTGTAGTTTGGCCAACTCTGCATTAAAGAATCTAGCATCTGGCCCCTCCTGCCTGTCATCCATGTACAAAATGTTGCTGGTAAAACCAGAACAGTCAAGGGCATCTGTCTGAATAAGGTGGGGCTGCTAGGTTCCCTAACGTGAAGCATAAGAGGACTTTGGCTGTAGAAATCAAACACAAAGCTACAGAAAAAACACTGTTTTCTTTTGCAAACACCCTTTGAAACCCCAGACGGAAGGAAGAGACAGAAACAGGCTTGGAATAAAGGGCCGTTTATTAAAATGACCATAAATGTAATGCACAGCAAGAGCTAACTAAGCAGTACAGGTCAAGCCCTGGGGTCATACCACTGACCACCACCTTGCCTGTCTGGGCGAGCCCCACTGCCCCAGGTATAGGCCATCTCATGAATGGCTAGAACCCGGCGGCCAGGCCTTGGATCCCCCCTCAAGCACCCTTTATGCCCCGGCCAACTAGCATGAGGTTAGGCCTTGCTCCTGGGGATCCCCTCAGGCACCTGCCCTCCTAGCAAAGAGCCGTCAAAAGCATCCCGCCGTCCGGGCAGACCCTGCACCCCACGCATGGGGAAATGCCACAGGATCTCACCGGCCCGCACCCTATTCCCAAAATCTCCTGCCACCGCAAGGGTAAAACCTCTGCTTAGACCCTTGCGCCCCACAGGGGGCCTAGAGCCACTCGAAGCCCTTGCCGCAGGTCATCTAGGAAAATATCATTGCCCTCAGGTGCCAGGTGGACACCGTCGCCTCTGTAGAGGTGGGCAAACTCAGCCCTAATCTTGGGATGTGGCAAATAAATCCCCAAGCCTTGCCCCAAAGACCTCTTAATGGCATGGTTAGCCTTACGTCGGGCCCTCTCTATTGCCCTGGTGTCAAAGGCCTCCCGCCAAACCCGTCATTGTAGCATCTCTGACCATACTATAAGCACACCCAGCCATCGGCTGCTTATGTATTCAAGGTCCTCAGCTATCTGCATCGACAGGGCCGTGCCCTGTACCAGCCCAAGGTCATTACCCCCCAGGTGAATGACCACAATGTGTGGGGGAGGCTTTATCCGTCCCCTAAACAGGAGAGGCAGCAGGCCGGGCCATCTGAGACCATGCCTGCCCTGCCACTCCACAGTGGCCACAGCGCTCAGGCCCAGCTGGGATCCAACCGGCATTCTCTTGGCTTGATTGGCTACCCAGAACACCATGCTGTGGCCACAAATCAGGATTCTCTTCCTCTCATGGCCCGACACGGCACCTGAGGAAAGAACAAGTAGTTTGCCATTTAAAACTGAGGCAGGGGCCGGACATAGGACCGAAACGCCCTTGACCACCACCTGCTCACTCTCTGGATCGCCTGCTGAGGGTATCCCATAGCAGCTGCTGTCAAGGCCGCCCCAATCCGGAAGAAGTGGGTGCCAAATTTGACCCCTGACAAACCAATTTTCTTAAGCACCCTCTCCGTCACAGCCCAGAATTGATATTTAGTCAAAGGGGCTTGATCTTCGTGGAGGAACAAGCCCCCTTGGGCATCCCCACGAAGCGTGACATATTCCTTGAGGGCCTTAACAGGGCACAGCTCCTGCTCAGAGCAGGGGCCCAAAACCAAGGTGGTCCCCTGCTGCCGCTGGTCTGATTTGGATCGTCTGATCCCAATAGAGACTTTGTCCCCCACAAATTTAATGTCCTAGGCCTTCAAGGCCCGTCCAGATGCATCTGTACGTGATGAGGCCACCAGCTCACTTACTCGTAGGGCCCCAAAAAATGCCGTTAAGGCAGCAGCGTGGAAAAGCTTCCATTCAAAAACGGATGTGCAGACTTCCGCCCACGCTGACCCCAGCCCCTTCAGCACTGATGGGGAGATGGGCTGCCTCGGGTCACTTGGCATTTTTATTTCCCTGGCCCAGCCTTCCAGCATCTTACAAATCCTGAAAACACCCGTGAATTCAGGTAAGCCACGTGCTTTGCTGGCAAAGGCCAAAGCGGCCAGCTGTCCCCTGATAGACTTGACAGCAAGACCCCGTCCCCGTTGCACTACACAAAAGTGCATCAGGTGCTCAGGCGGGATGGGCCACGACTGCTGGAGCCCCACCGACACCCTAAACTGATAACGCTGCCCTACTGCACGGTCATAGGCCCGGCGTGTACTGGGGGCAATGGACAGCTGGATTGCTCTATTTACTTTCGCCGTCCAAGCTCCCACAGCTCCAGGGGCATTCTTGCTGGCTGCCTGTCAGCCCAGGGGGCAAGCTGCCAGAATCGTTCCATCTGTTGGCGAGACAAAGCGTCTGCCACACCATTGTTAACACCTGGAACGTGTCTGGCCCTGAACAAAATGTTCATCTGCAAACATTTCAAAGTAAAGGCCCTTACCAGCCTCATCACCCTGGGGGATCTAGATGCCATGGTGTTAACCACGTGCACTACAGCCAAGTTGTCACACCAAAAGTGGACAGCTTGGTCCGCCAATTGTAATCCCCAAAGCCACACAGCCATTAACAAGGGAAAAAACTCCAAAAACGTAAGGTCTTTGGACAATCCCTGGGCTACCCAATCTGCGGGCCATTGGTCAGCACACCAACGCCCCCTAAAAACGACTCCAAAGCCTGTAGACCAGGAGGCATCAGAGGTGACTTGAAGTTCGGCTTCTAGCAAAAGCTCCTACCTCCAAAAAGTCACTCCATTAAAGGTGTCAAGGAATTCCTTCCCCACCAACAGGTCATCCCGCATGCCCTTATTAATTCTTAAACGCTGATGGGGCAACCATAAGGCCCTCATAGCATCGCACAGCCACCTGAGGAAAGCCCTCCCAGGCACAACTGCCTTACAGGCAAAGTTTAAATGGCCAACTAATTGCTGCAACTCAAGGAGAGATATCTTGGCTCCACTCAAGCAGCCCTCCAATCGATCCCAAGATCTACCACCGTCTCTAAGCGCAACCTTAAGGTCTGTTGAACTGTGTCTAGTTCTATTCCCAAGAACGTTATGACAACAGATGGTCTCTCGGTTGTCTCATGAGTTAAAGGAACCCCCAGTTCCTCAGAAAACCCCATGAACCCTGCCAAAAGCCTGGCACACTGCCCCAAGCCACCTGGCCCAGACATCATAAAGTCGTCTAAACAATGGACAAATAGTCAGCATCCCTGTGCCTTGGGGTGACCTGAAGAAACCATTCAAGTACCCTCAGCTTTACTGGGCTGGGCCCCTTTTCCAGGCCCTTGTTGGCCACCACTGCCCCCAAAGTGTTTCCTGCTCTGTCTTCCTTTGGGGCAGGCAGATTATGGGTGGGTTCCCATGCGTGCAGGGCAGTCATGCATATACTTGCCCACTTTCTTGTTGCAAAGCTCCTCGGACGTGAAGTCCCAACAAAGCAGCCGTAATTAAACCTGCTGCACCGCAGAAGTGCGGGAACTTGAACCCTGAGAGGGCAGAATAATCATATGACCACTCTCGCTCCTATTTCTGAGGTTGGACTTGGCAAGGGCCATGACCTGCACCCACAGCTGTATCAACCAAGCCGTCCCCTCAAAGTCCGTGTACCCCCTGTATATAATATTCATGTATTGGAAAAGGGGGAGAGCCCTACCTGGCTGTGCCCTAGCCAATACCCCTGCATAAAACAGGAACCCAGACAACCAATGAGTCCAGTTCCTGTCAATCTGCCTGCAGTGGATCTTCTCCTTATCCCTATCATACAGATCATCTATATCCTTCTTCTCCAGTTCCCTGAAGAGAAGGGTAAAGACATCCACGTACTACCCCTTTGTAGATTCTCCCCCCGCCCCTGCAGGCAATGCCATATCTCCCGGGGAAAGTGTCCTATAAGGAACCGTGCCATATCCCTGGGGTCCATAAGGGGCCAGGCCCATCTGCTTGCCATAACCAAAAGGCCACCCAGTCACAGACAGAGGGAAGGCCTATCCATCCCAACTGGTAGCACAGCCCGATACAGGCAGTACTTGCGCCTGCTGCAGGTGCAAGGAGCCACTGGCATAACTAGGCCAAATAGTTGGGCCTGCAGAAGGCCAACCAAGCATGGGACATGTCTCCAAAACAGAAGATGCAGGAGCGCCGGTAGCAGCTACCTGCTCCAAAGAACCCCAGGGCCAAGTGGCACTCCGCTTGGGCAAAGGATCTTTACCATCAGGCATGGGTTGTTCCACTGCTATGGCAACTTGCCCACTGTCAGCTGACCATTCCTGATCAATGTCAGCTACACTCTCAGTTGATGTTGGATGGTCCTGGCTGCTGCCTCCATCACTTGCCACCACTCTTGATACTCCATCCAGGGCAGAAAGACAAGAGGCAAAATCCTTATTAAAATCAGCCCTTGTAATTGTTTTAGCACCCTTGCGTGGCTGAACGGTGCAACAGCTGATGCTGTACCACTCCTAGCCCTCTCAAGAGCTCCATAAGTTCCTGCCTGCTTGGGCCATCATCCTCGTCTGAGGAAGACAGAGCCCGAGTAGGGTTCCGCGGCACTGGCCTTTTTACAGGCCACTTCCCCATTGATGGGCCACCCCCTTTTCTTGGCGGCATAAACATTCCCAAATGATGACACAGCAGCCGTTAATAACGTGTTGGACTGGCTCACAGCTTTACCCCTTAACCAACTGTTAATGCTAGCCCTGACAAGTAGCACTAAGCCCCTGCAAAAGTAGCAATTGCAAGGAGCAGTACCAAGCTGCCACACAAGATGGCACCGAGCACGGCCCCGAGAAAATCTGCCTGCCAACAGAATGGCTGTCAGGCAGAGACAGGCCACCAGTAATTCTCCACCACAAGATGGCACCGAGCACAGCCCTGAGCAAATCTGCCTGCCAACAGAATGGCTGCCAGGCAGAGACAGGCCACCAGTAATTCTCCACCACAAGATGGTGCTGAGCACAGCCCTGAGCAAATCTGACTGCTACCAGAATGGCTGTCAGGCAGAGACAGGCCACCAGGCCCTCTTTTATGGCCCACAAGAATATAGGCTTAGGTGCCGCTTTACCAGTAAGCCAAAGTGAAGAACACAGGCTCTGTTTTTAAGTTACTTTATTTTACTTCTTGCCGGGGGTCAGAGGGGAGGCTAAATGGAAACAAACAGGCTTATGGCAGGAAGAGTGGTTTATGTGTAAGTGGGGGCAGGGGGGAGAGGGCTCTCACCACCCACTCTCTCCAAGACAACTATTAAGGGGAGCGACCACACCCAAGTTGGGCCAAAGTCCCTCTGATACAGCCTAGCTGCCCGCCACCCCAGTGCCCAACCAGCCTATTCAATTAAACCGCTCAATTACTCTAGCCCCAAAAGGCCCTGAAGCCCTGGCCAGTATTGTGCACTGCAGCTGCAGGTGCCAGCTGCCTCCGACAGCCTCCAAGAGCTGACTGCTATCGCCACTTTCCAACTGCCTCCACTGCCGCCATCAATGCTTGTTCAGCACATTCCTCCCTTCAGCTTCACCACTCAAAGGAAGGCAGAGCAAAGAGCTCTTGTTTCACCAAGTGATCGAAGAGACTGGAGCTGGGGAAGGGCGGAGCAGCCAGCAAACGGCTCCTGGCTCCGCCCCCCAGCAAAGCCCCGGATGCCTGGGAAGGGAGACCGTCTCCATTCCACTGGGCGGGGCTTCAAACGGCGGCTCCCAGCTTCAACGGCATTCTGCCGCGCTGGGAGAGCCGCATTCTACAGTAACCAACATGTTTATCACTTAAAAGTTGTATTAATAAAAATTATTAATAGATCTATATCATAGTAAAATCTGACAATAGGTAAGCTTTCAGAATACCAATAATTTTAATGAAAAGCTGTTTAAAGAGAAATCACAATATGATGTGGTTATGTTCATATTTATTATATAGAGATTGGTGCATGCAGGGTGAAAATTGAATATTTACATTCTAACACTGATTCTGGACTGTAAAATGAATGTAAAACCGATAAAGTTCACTAAGAGTTTTGAATAACTCAGGTTGGATTGTATATGTACTTGTTCTTTCTTTAGTAAATCATACCACACAATGTCAAACTTTATCCTAATCCATTAAAACTACTAATACAGGAGCTATCAATTTTAAACAAGAACCAAAGGACTTGAAGTTATGCATGGACAGTTTAGATTTAGAGGATTATAATGGAATATTCTACTCACAAGGATGATGTTAGGTTTTTTTTTTAATTTGTTGCAAAGCCTAAACTTTTATTAGATGGAATATCCCAGGAAAGTCAGTGTTTTAGGTCAGTGGCTCTAGTTCAACGTAGCATACGACAAAATCCAATATTTAGACATTATAAATATGGTACATGATCCTGAATTCATCAAAATATAACAAAGAAGAATGATGCATATATAGAGACATATAAATAGAGAGGACTATCACATACATTAAATAAGAATCTGGGCTTTCTAGCTGTTTAAACATTTTATTCCAAAAGTACTTCAGATACTATTCAGAAGCTTTGGGTACTCTTTCCTGTCTAAAATTATGCCCATGTTCCATAGATGAGATGTTCTTAAGTAGAAGCACATTTTTAATGGAATTACAGTCAACACCACTACTAAATAATTCAGAAATTTACCTCAAAAATGTTAAATAGAAGTCCAATAGACACGATTAAAATATAGTATTAGGGAATGACAGACAACTTAAAAAATGAAAATGTGTTCCACGCACACACTCTACATATCAAAACTATTTTAAATATTCCTGAATAAAACACATTTTACATCAAAAGATATGATTGCCAAACACCAGGTGATGGCTAGAGAGCTCCTGGAATTATCATTGATCTCCAGGCCACAGAGAGGAGTTCCCCTGGAGAAAATGGCTGCTTTGAAGGGTGGACTCTATGGCATTATACACAGAATGGGTGAACTCTATGGTATTACATACTGTCCTCCCCAAACCCCATCCTTTCCAGACTCCACCCACCAAATCTCCAGGAATTTCCCAACCTGGAGCTGGCAACCCTACCAAAAGAATTTAAAATGAAATTCATATTCATATTCAGAGCCTACTTAACTGAACTATATTACATTATCTCTTTCACACTTTTATACCACCATTCATCCAGTGCGTTCAGAGGAGTTCACATGGCTCTACTTTCTTCCCTTAAATTTATCTTGACAGCAACCCCATGAAGCAAGTTAGATCGAGAGCTAAGGGACAATATCTAGGCCAAGGCTACAAAATGAGTTTGATGGCAGAGCAGGAACATGAATCCAGGTCTCTCCAGTTTAGTCTGATAGTTTAGCCACCATATTACAAACACAATGTTATAGTAAGAGAACCATATAACTGTAAGCAAGGTTTAAGAACATAAGAACATAAGAGAAGCCATGTTGGATCAGGCCAATGGCCCATGCAGTCCAATACTCTCTGTCACACAGTGGCCAAAAAACCAAGTGTCATCAGGAGGTCTGCTAGTGGTGAAGGGACACTAGAAACCCTCCCACTAATTGCCCCTCCAAGCACCAAGAATACAAAGCATCACTGCCCTAGACAGAGAGTTCCATCTATACCTTATGGCTAATAGCCACTGATGGACCTCTGCTCCATATGTTTATCCAATCTACGGAGACCAGGGCCTGGCAGGATTTACTATCTTTCCGCCGGGCCTGTAAGACAGAGTTGTTCCGCCAGGCTTATGGCTGAGGCTAGGCTTCCACTGGCTGGAGGATATAACATCTACTCCCCTCCCTATGAGAGCTGCCCACCACTGTTCTGAAGCTGCTGCCATGTTTCAATTGCACTGCTGCACTTTCTGTAATCGCCAAAAAAAAAATGCTGCTATTTTTAATATCTTTATATAATGCTTTTAATGTTTTTGATAATGTTTAATGAAATGTTTTAAATGTTTTTAATGCTGTTATCCGCCCTGAGCCTGCTTGCGGGGAGGGCGGAATATAAATATGATAAAATAAATAAATAAATAAATCCCGTCTCGAAGCTGTCCTGCTGACTCTAAAACCCCTCACGGCCCACTCCTTGTGTCAGCAGCCTAATGATCACACAAAAGAAAAACAGATCACTACAAATTTCCCTTAATCCACATGATCTTGATAAAACAGTGATGAAGCAACTTGTCTCAATTCCCACTGCTGAGGACGTCATGAAGAGTTTGGCGGGGAATAGGTGGCTTACCATTCTTGATGAAAAAGATGGCTACTAGCAGGTAAATGGAAAATTAGCAGAAGCATGCACTTTTAATGCCTCATGGAGCAGATATCACCTCCCCCATGCAAGGGCGGTGAGCTTATTTATGCTCGCCCGTGGAGACTTATGGATCCAATTGGTTTCCAGAATGTTCTGCGGGATACGATGCTCCCTGGCAGCTCATTGGATGAGCTGGTGGAAGACTGGCAAGTCCGTCTTTCCGAAGCCATCGATGAAATCACCCCCCGTCGCCTTCTCCGCCCCCGTACCAAACTAGCTCCCTGGTATACAGAAGAGCTACATCGGAAGAAGCAAGAGGTGAGACGTCTAGAGCGAGTGTGGCGGCGAACTCGTGACGAAGAGGCAAGAGCATCTTATAGGATGTTTATGAAGGCCTATGAGATGGCAGTGAAGGCTACAAAGAAAAAGTTCTATGCAGCCTCCATTGCATCAGCTAGCTCACGCCCAGCAAAACTGTTCAATGTGGTTCGGTCTTTGGTCTCCTTATCAGGAGGGGAACATCAAAATTCAAATTCGAATATTAACTGTGAGGCTTTTGGGAGCTTTTTTGCTGATAAAATCTTGTCTCTCTGCCGTGATCTCCCAGCCACAGTTGATACAGTGTGTGAACTGGAGGCCCCATGGCCGCCTTCTGTGATGATATTAGACCATTTCAGTCCACTCTCTGGGGATGAGATTGACAGGATCCTGCGAGCAGTTAGGCCTACCACATGCTCCTTGGACCCGTGCCCTTCGTGGCCGGTGAAGGCCAGCGTAGATGGGCTACGGGATGCCCTGGAGGCCATTGTCAACATGTCTCTGAGCTCCGGGATCTTCCCGGAAGCATTGAAGGAAGCTGTGGTTAGGCTTCTCCTGAAAAAACCATCTTTGGACCCTACCGACCCGGTCAGTTACCGCTCAGTTTCGAACCTCCCATTCTTGGGTAAGGTGATTGAACGGGTGGTGGTAGAGCAGCTGCAGGTCTTCCTGAATGATTCCTCATCCCTAGATCCTTTCCAGTCGGGCTTCCGTCTGGGACATGGGACAGAGACATTGCTGGTTGCCCTGATGGACGATCTCCGTAGACAGCTGGATCAAGGCAGGTCGGCGCTGCTGATATTGTTAGATCTATCAGCAGCATTCGACACTGTCGATCATGACCTGTTGGTCCACCGCCTTGCCGATGTGGGGATTCGAGGGACAGCTCTGCAGTGGTTTGTCTCTTTTCTCCATGGTCGGGGACAGAGGGTGGCACTAGGGGAGAAGTTGTCATCCCGCCACCCGTTGGTGTGCAGTGTCCCTCAAAGGGCAATACTCTCCCCCCTGCTATTTACCGTATATATGTGCCCCCTAGCCCAGCTGGTACGGAGTTTTGGACTTGGGTGCCATCAATACGCAGATGACACCCAACTGTATCTGATGATGGACGGCCGGCCTGGCTCTGCCCCAGATGTCCTGGAACGTGCCTTCGGAGCTGTGACTGGATGGTTGAAGCAGAGTCGGCTGAGATTGAATCCCTTGAAGACGGAGGTCCTGCATGTGGGTCTAAAGTCCATGGGTGCAGGACTCTGGCTCCCTGCTCTCGACGGAGCGCCACTTACACTGGTGTCGAGAGTGAGGAGCCTGGGGGTGGTCCTGGATGCTTCCCTGTCTATGGAGGCACAGGTCGCAGCGGTTGTTAGATTCTCTTTCTTCTATTTAAGACAGGCTCGACAACTTGTCCCTTACTTATCGACCCATGACATTACAACAATGATCCAGGCAACAGTCACCTCCAGATTAGACTACTGCAACTCACTCTATGCAGGGCTTCCCTTGGGCTTGATCCGGAAACTGCAGCTGGTTCAGAATGCAGCTGCACGGGTGGTTGCCAGAGCACCAATCATGGCTCATATAACCACCTATCCTCCGTCAGCTGCACTGGTTACCGGTTGAGTACCGGGTCCGGTTCAAGGTTTTGGTGTTGACCTATAAAGCCCTATGCGGACTGGGCCCAGCATACCTTCGGGACCGCCTCTCCCCATATGTTCCCCGGAGGCGGCTTCAATCAGCTACTAAGAACTTGCTGATGGTCCCTGGCCCCAGGGAGATCCGCCTGGCCTCTGCCAGAGCCTGGGCCTTCTCAGTTCTGGCTCCGACCTGGTGGAACTCTGTCTGAGGAAACTAGGGCCCGGCAGGATTTCTTATCTTTCCGCCGGGCCTGCAAGACGGAGATGTTCCACCAGGCATTTGGTGGGGGCTAGGCTGTCCTCTCGCCGGCCATACCACTGAAGACCTTCTACCACCCATGCAGGACAATGCTGTATTTTAATATTTTATACCCACCAATTTTAATTGTTTGATATGATGTTTTAATGTTTTTATAATGTTTTTATTGTTTTAAGCTGCTGTTAAACCGCCCTGAGCCCATCTGATGGGGAGGGCGGTCTAGATATGTGATAATAAATAAATAAATAAATAAATAAATAAATAAATAAATAAATAAATAAATAAATAAATAAATAAATAAATAAATAAATAAATAGACTTCCTTTTGGTATTTGGCCAGCAAATGAAACATTTTAACAAAAGAATCACAAATGCTTTGGTGACAATGTAGGTGTTACCATCATTGTTATTGTTGCTAGGAGGCTGTGGGTGAAGTTATGTGGGGGGGGGGCATAGGATTTCCAGTCCCTTTGGCAACTACAGAAAGACTTACCTTGCTGTGGGAGGGGGACTTGCCAGCAACATTCTGGTATTACTCCCCGTGTTCCCAGAAGGGACACCAGCCTTCCACTATCGAAAGAAGCCTGGCATTCCTAAACATTGCAGACGGCATGATCATTGCAGCAAAGCTATTTTGAAATGTGTTCTTGACATAATACAATAAAGAGATTAAAGTTTAACAAGGACAAGATCCAATTCTTAGTGAAAAGAAGCAGCACTAGTTCCTGCTTTTTGCAGGGATGGAGAGGAAGATTTAAAGCAGCTGCTTAAACCCTTTGCAGTGTAAAAACGGTTGCATCAAAAAGGGCCTTAACATACTGTCACTGAAAGTTTGGGGAAGTGAAAAGTGTAGAGGGGACTGCTCTTCACACCTTGTTCCTCCTTAGAGTAAACCCAACTGCTGCTATTTTAAGGAAACTTGAATAAAAAATCAAATATGTGATAGTGCTCCTTGAGAACCCAAATATATAATTGTTTAAATAAACTTTAATAAGAGGAGAGTACTTTTTTCCTATTTAATGCTTTTACTACACAAAAGCCAAAGGGATATTTTGAACTGGTGAAAATAAAGGAAAAACTAAAAGCTCAGAGCAGAGAAAATGATCATCAGGGGTTTTTTTTTCTTCATATACCATAGCCAATTCTCAGCAAGAGGCCTTGGTGAAATACAGCCTAGACAAATACAGTATTTCAGACTACAGATGTAGTTCATTCTTGGAAAACAAAAAGAAGTATTTGCTTTCCATGAGTGATTACTGTGTGCTTTTATTGCTCCTATCTAAGAAGCAAAACAACAGGTACAATTTGTGATAAGAAAAAATGAAGTGTGTTATCACTAGAGATGGGCATG
The DNA here is from genome assembly GCF_028583425.1 of Eublepharis macularius. Lineage (NCBI taxonomy): Eukaryota > Metazoa > Chordata > Lepidosauria > Squamata > Eublepharidae > Eublepharis > Eublepharis macularius. The sequence continues at coordinate 77,594,282 of NC_072792.1, read as the reverse complement.
AACAGAAAAAACAAACAAACATGATGTTCGTTGTTTGTTGCCATCCACGAACAGGGCCTTGCGAACAACCATGAACATGACCCTGTTCACGAACATGTTTGTGGTTGGCTGTTCATGGGGCCAGCAGGCTCTCCTCCAGCCATCATCCAAGTCAAGATCCCTACTGCACCACTTCGAGAAACCGGACCTGAGCAGGCACCAGGAAAGGTACCAATCATAAATAATAGCTTGGCAGCAGAGCCTGGCAGCAGCCCTGGAACTTGAAGGGGTAGATCCCTACCGCACCACTCCCAGAAACCTTACCTGAGCAAGCAGCAGGAAAAGTACCAATAATAAATAATAGCTTGGCCCAGAGCCTGGCAGCAGCCCTGGAAATTGAAGGGGTAAGTTCCTATCCCAACACACAAAAAGAAAATTCAAGCTCCAATGCACTCTATCAAAATACCAACAGCAACTCTCTCCCTCTCCACTGTCTGCAAACTAAGCCAGAGGTGAGAGCCCTCCTCCCCCTGCTCTTTGCTCCCTTGTAACAAATTTGGTGTTCCACACTTGAAAGGAAGATCTGCCTATCACGCAAAATTGGGCTTAGATTGGGGTTTCCAGGGCAACAGCAGAAGTTCAGACAGAGTTCAGACAATCCCTGCCTAAGTTGCCAAGGGAATTGATTACAGATACCAGACAGTCTGGTTTGACGAACAGCAACGAAGAGCAACAAACGAGGCTTGCAACAACCACCTGTTCATTTAGAATGGGGCCTCACGAAGAGACATGGGCACGAACAGGAAAAAAACCCTGAACAGGCTGTTCGTCGTTCGTTCCCGATGATGAACACGAACAGAAGAATGGGACCGAACATGTCCCGTTAACAAACTTGTTAACAAACGGCACCAGAGTGGCCCCCTTAGCACTTAGAGAGCCCATATTCACAGCGAATGTGCAGCAGGCTCTTCTCCAGCCATCACCCAAATTTGGTCAAGATTGCAATATGGCTGTCAGAGTTATACATTCCCAAATTTGACGCCCCCCAGGAAAGTCCCGTTCAACACAAATGGTGCCACCCTCCCCAGTTCACTGGCCCTGTGCAGTGGTCCTGAAGGTGCGCCACCTCCCATCTCATGCCCGCCAGACCTCTGAGTTGGAGGTGGACACTTACCACTTATGCAGCAAGGTGGTTGATGACTGCGGCTCCCGGGCCTGGCGGGCTCAGGGAGGCAGTGGAAGGCTGCCTCCTCTCTCAGGGGTGGGGGGTCTGGCCACTCACCAGCGGCACCCCCATGTGCCTGCCCACTAGACCTCCAGGTAGGAAGTGGACAGATTATCTGCTTATGCAGCAAGGTATTTAATGACTGCGACCGCTAGGCCTAGTGGGCTCAGGGAGGCGGTGGTGGGCTGCCTCCCCTCTCAGGGGCTGGGTGTCTGGCTGCTCGCCAGTGGGACCCCCCATGTGCCCGCCCGTCAGGCCTCAGGGCTGGAGACGGACAGATTATCTGCTTACACAGCAACCTGCGGCTACTGGGCCTGGTGGACTTGGGGAGGCAGTGGCAGGCTGCCTCCCCTCAGGGGGTGGGGGGTCTGGCCACTCTCCAGTGGCACCCCCCTTGTGCCCACCCACCAGGCTTCTGGGTTGGAGGTGGACAGATTATCCGCTTACGCAGCAAGGTGGGTGAGGACTGTGGCTGCCGGACCTGGCGGCCTCGCAGAAGTGGTGGTGGGCCACCTCCCCTCTCAGGGGCTGGGTGTCTGGCTGCTCGCCAGTGGGACCCCCCCATGTGCCCGCCCGTCAGGCCTCAGGGTTGGAGACGGACAGATTATCCGCTTACACAGCAACCTGTGGCTACTGGGCCAGGTGGACTTGGGGAGGACGTGGCGGGCTGCCTCCCCTCAGGGGGTGGGAGGTCTGGCCACTCTCCAGTGGCACCCCCTATGTGCCCACCCACCAGGCCTCCGGGTTGAAGGTGGACAGATTATCCATTACGCAGCAAGGTGGTTGATGCCTGCGGCCGCTGGGCCTGGCAGGCTCAGCTGTGCAATCACAGCTGAATGGTCCCTTGTGACCAAGGAGTAACATAATAGACCCTTGTGAAGCGGCAGCTGACATGACCCACCATCCTACCTTCGTGAAAAGAAAGGGATGGGCAGGACAGGAGAGGTCATTCATAAGGGTCAGAATGTTTCCACTGAGTGAGAGGAAGAAAGAGGGACCAGCAGCCCCAAGAAATGAGGCAGGCCAGAGCAGTTCCACACCGTTCCGAGACACCTCACCTGTGCAGGCAATATGGGCACTACTCATAACAGTTTGGGCGGCACCGCCAGACACCAACTGCCTTCCTGCCTTCGCAGAAAGGAGGGGATGGATGGGACAGGAGAGGTTGCTTAGACGGTTCAGAGTGGTTCCAGGGAGGGAGAGAAAGAAACGGGGCAGCAGCAGCAGCTGACATTGGCCACCTTCCTGCCTTTGAGGAAAGGACATGAGTCAAGGGACCCATTCCCCTCTGCTCAGAGGGCACAGTGTTTGCAATGGATAGGGCCACCATGCAGCTCAATTACATGTGCAACAGCTCCTGAGCTGTTGCACAAGTGCCCAAAGGAGGCTTCTACCAGCATCACCCACTTTCCTGCCTTGGCAGAAAGGAAGTTTCATGATGATCTGGCTGTGCCAGTAAGGCCTAGCAAGGCCTCAGAAGCCTGTTAGCAGTGGGAGAGGGCCTGGCTAAACCTGACCCAAATGTGCCAGCCCTCATTCAAGATACCCACAGGACTCAACGGGCAAGGGTGCATGGCGACAGCATGGAGAACCAAGGGGCAAGATGCTTTAGTAGCCTGGGGAAGCTGACGCACTCCACAATGGATATGAACAAGCCACATAGGGCAATCATCTCTGCCAAGATGCGAAGGCCCACAACCTGAGACCTCAACTTCACCGTTCTAAGCTACGCTGTCCCAGACCCCGAGGGGACAACGTCCGCAAGCGCAGCCTGCCTGAGCACTCCGCTCCCACCAGCGTCACCCTCAGGGCAAGGATTCTTGCGTGGGGTGGATTCCGGTGACCCTCCCACTGATGCCCGCTCAGAAGAGCTGGTCATCCCCTTTCTCCCCCCAATGGATGTTTTGCTGGGTGAGGACAGAGACCACAGGCTCGGGTCGTGCGTCTTCAGGTGCCTGCTGAGGGCTGTCAATGACAGGTGCTTCGGGTTTTTGCCCCTGCGCACCAGGACATCACAGGCACGGCACTGCACCACACAGGGGTCATTAGGAAGGGCCCAAAAGGGCCTCCATATGGAGGCATTGAAATGTGGACCACTAACTGTCCCAGGGGAAGGAGGACGAACGGTTACAGGCTGTGCTGCAGAGCTGGCCACGGACAACGGAGTGAGGGGTGCACTGCAGGTGGGGACACCACTGAGAGTTTGGGATGAGGATGGGAGGGATGTTGCATAAAACACAAACCAGGGATCCGTCACCCACCCCCTCCTCAAAATGTTGAGAGATCTTCTCCTCCCAGCAGAAAGACATCTTTGGCCTTCTCCACAGCCCCCACAGATGAATCTGGGGGAATGGGAGTACTCTCTGCTGCCCCCGAGTCACACCCAGTACTGCTTTCCACAAGTAAACCAGGAAGACTGCCTTTGCACTTCACCCCACGACCACGCGTGGTGGTCACCACAACCGGAAGACTCATTGTGCCACGAAACTAGAATTAAGGAGGACAGAAAAGGAGAGAACACTGTGAGTGCCCAGTGAGCTTGGCCCCAGGGCCTGGCAGCAGCCCTGTAACCAGAGGGAGGGGTAGAGCACTAGCCCAGCACTCCCAGAGACCTGACCAGATCAGGCAGTGATAATAATGTGAGCCCTCAGCCATGGTGCCCACTGAGCTTGGCCCTAGGGTCTGGCAGCAGCCCTGGAACCAGAGGGAGTGGGTAGAGCCCTAGCCCAGCAGCACTTCCAGATACCTGACAAGATCAGGCACTAATAATAATGATATAGTTGGGGCATATCTCCCCCTCCTCTGCTGGGAGGGGCTGCTTGGGAGATTTGTCTGTCTCAACCACCATAAGCCTGGCAGAGCATCTCCATCTTACAGGGCTGGTGAAATGATAACAGATCTTGCTGAGACTGGGCTTTCACAGGCAGAGAGTTCCGCAAGGTAGGGGCCAGGACTGAAAAAGCCCTAGCACAACATTATAGGAATCCAACCATGAAGCATGGCCAGGTTAGTTTCATTGTAAGAAAAATGTTTCTTTCTTTGGGGTTTTCCTCAATTTTTTAAAAAACTATTCCTATGTTTCCTCAGGGTCTCCTATCCCCCAGGAGCAGCATTGTATGGAGATCAGTGAGCTCCATTGGGAGTTGGAAGGCAGGAAATTCCATTTAGCTGATTGAAAATTTAGCCTGGATCCAATCCATAGGATCCAAGCTATTCTTAAAATATTACTTTATGCCTGTAATGAAAGATATAACAACAACCATTTTTTTTTTGTCCAGGGAAAACGGTTTAACTTTTAAATGCATGGCCTAATCCATTACTAGCATTCCAATGCTCACCATGCTTGCCAGAAGAACAATGGAGTAGCGCTTAAAGCATAACAGAATCCTGGATACTGGGAAAACCCTTTTTCGGAGTAAAGACCACTTCAGAGCATTCATATTGTACGTATGTTGGTTTAATTGTTAGTGATAACTAGAGATGGGCACGAACAGCAATACAGACAAAAAAAAGCCACGAACAGCCCAATCTGCTGTTCGCAAACAAGCTGTTCATGAGTAGACATGGGCATGAACAGTATTATGAACAGAAAAAAACCACGAACAGGCCGCTCAGCTGCTCGCGAATGGGCTGTTCGTGAGGCACCAGTTGTAAGCCTTGTTCGTTGTGCTCGGCCGCCGTTTGGGAAACTAGACATTCAGGCCCCTTCAATCAATTGCCTCGGCAACGGAGGGAAGGACTGCCTGAACGCTGTCTGCACTCCCTCTATCACCCCAGACACCCCAATCAAAGCCCAACTTAGCTTGATGGGCAGGTCTTCCTTCCAAGCATGCAGCTGCAAAATCGGTTACAATCAGTAACATGGGAGCAGACATCAGGGGGGAGGGAGGGGGGTGTTCTGAGGCCATGGGAACTCCAATCTCATCCCTGCAAACCCTGTTAGGCAGTTCTGACTGCCAACCACAGACCTCCTGTGTTTCTCAATCAGACCTCTGCTTTTTAAAAGGGCACTGCACTCCCAGTTCTGGCTTTCGCTTTCAGCAAGCAGTGGAGTGGAACAGAGCTCTTGATAGCCTTTTGGGAAAGAGAGAGGGAAAGTGCATTGGAGCGGGGCTTTTTTCTGTGTGTGGTGGGTGGGATAGGGAGCTATCCCCTCTGGTTCCAGGGCTGCTGCCAGGCCCTGGGGCCAACCTCAGTGGGCACCTCGGCTGAGGGCTCACCCTTACTATTACTATTATTGGTATCAGTGCCTGGTCTGGTCAGACTTCTGGGTGTGCTGGGCTAGGGCTCTAGCCTCAGTCTCCAGTTCCAGGGCTGCTGCCAGGCCCTGGGGCCAACCTCAGTGGGCACCTCGGCTGAGGGCTCACCCTTACTATTACTATTATTGGTATCAGTGCCTGGTCTGGTCAGACTTCTGGGTGTGCTGGGCTAGGGCTCTAGCCCCAGCCTCTGGTTCCAGGGCTGCTGCCAGGCTCTGAGGCCAAGCTCTGTGGGCACCTTGGCTGAGGGTTCACACTGATTATTATTAGTATCAATATCAATGCCTGATCTGGTGGTCAGGCTTCTGGGTGTGCTGGGCTAGGGCTCTAACCTCAGCATCCGATTCCAGGGCTGCTGCCAGGCTCTGGGGCCAAGCTCAGTGGGCACCTCGGCTGAGGGCTCACATCTAGTAATCCTAGCCACCCTGCCGTGTATACCTTGAGGATGTTTCGAGATGTGGAGTGCAATGTGGCCGCCGTAGATGATTTAGCACAGTATTTTAGTGCAGTTTTATATGATTACTACCAATGTTTTATCATATGTTTTTATTATATGTATTTACATGTTGTGAATCTGCTCTGAGCCTGCTTGCAGGGAGAGTGGACTATAAATAAAATAAAATAAAAGTAAAATAAAATAAAATAAATATGTCGGACTGCCCTTGAAAACAATCTGGAAGATAGTTTAATATATTGCCTCTTTTAAAACAGTTGAATAGGCTCCCAGTTTGGTTCCAAGTTCAACTCAATGTGCTGATTATAACTTTGAAAGCTTTATGGCTTGAAACCTATCAAAGGGACCATCTCTTCCCATTAGGGTTGCCAGGTCCTCTTATCCTTCAGACGGGAGAGGGGGTCTCCCCAGTAATCTTTGCACGTGTACATAGTGCATGTGCACTCCCAGTGCCAATGCAATTATATCACTTCCAGGAGTGATGTCATTGCATTGGCCACAGGAATGCTCTCAAGCCTCACTCCAGATCAATTCTTTAAGGATTGCCCCGAAGCAAAGTACAGGAGTATTCCCATGCCCAGCATAATGATATAACTTCTAGAAGTTATTTCATTGCACCCTGCTGGAAGCACATGCGTTGCAGGCTTGACAGGAGCTATTTTGCCTCCTGGGACCATTCCCCACACCTTCCCCTATGCCGGCCAGGTGAATGGTGGCAAGGGGGAAGTCTGGGAACAGGGGATCCCCTGCTCCCATTGGGAGACAGGCAGCCCAACTTTCCATGTGTCTTTGTGCACCAATTATGGTCTTCTGGCTATCACCTATTGGTTGTGCCCCTGTTGATGCCATTAATTAGAGTTCCCCTGCCTGGCATTAACTAGAGCTAGGGTTTCCAGCCTCAGTAAGAAGATCAGGATGGGGGCAGAGATCTGCAGAATTGGTGTGGCGCAATGCTGCTACATTATTTCTGGCTAAAAACCAGATGAGTGACAAAATGCTACACTATGTTATAGGAAATCCTCCCAATCTCTATGATTTTTGCAACAGAGTTTGGGAGCTTCCCAATTGTATTGTGAGGCAAGGTAACGTTATTTCCAGTTTTCCAGCCAGAAACGATATTGTGCCATTTCTTCTTCCTATTGTCTACTCAGACAGAGACAGTGGGCCTCCAGTATGGATAGAGGTCTTCTTTTTCACTGTGGAGGTGCTGGAACTGAACCTACAAGCAAAGTAGATACTCTGCAACTAAGTCATAGCCATGAATTGAGGAGTGGGGTATGAGAATCCTTGTCCTGGATCTCATTCAGCACGAGTGGAATGAAGCAAGTAGCTTTCTGCCATCACTTCTCTTGCTGTGCATCTTGAAATCATTCATGCCTATGGTAGTCACCAGCCCCTCCCTATCTATCCACAAGGCATAACCCTTTTAAAATGCTTTGCAAAAAAAAAACCGCATAAAAAGTATAACATTTCTCCCATCCTGACAGAATGAATGGTATACTTCCTCATGTTCAGTAACACCCAGGGGTCATTTCGTAGAAAAAGAGATGGAGGAACTCAGTAGCATAACTCATTAGCATATGCCATACCCCTTGAGATAACCAGAAGTGTGTCATTAGCATAACTGATTTGCATATGCCACACCCCCTGACATCACCTGTCCTGGCTGTTTTGGGCCCAATTTTGGCCATTCAGGGCCGAAATTGGGCCCAAAATGGCAAAAAGGAGCTGAAAATGGCCAAAAAGGGGCCCAAAATGGTCAGGATTGGGCCACTACTGAGAGAGAGAGTGATCCACCACCCATCAGAGGTGCAATCCGAGCCGTTTCAGCCCCAATCCAGGCTGAAACAGGCCCAAACTAACTGAGAGTCAGGTGGGCAGGGTCACCTGACATGTGACCCCTTTGGGGAACTGCTGGAACTGCATTCTTGCATGTTCCCCCTCGAAATGAGCCCTGGCAACACCAGTGAATAATCACACAGCAACAATAGAATTGATTCTGTAAACCACAGCCTAACCTAGGAATACAAATGCTAGGCTTGTTATTTATACAATTAATGTATTGCAGCAGTGGATCATTTTCTCTGAGATTTGAAGCCCCCCCCCCCCATCTTACCATAACATACTTCCAAGCAACCAGGAGGAGGGAAAGAAAAGAGAAGCCATGCTACTTCTTCACTTTTCAACCCCATCTTTGGTGGACTGGAGAGGACCAGCTCCAACCACCCTCTTCTTTCTCCAAAGACTGGTGGAGACTGGAAGCTCGCAGTGTGCACATGCTGTTGCTGGAGGAAATCCAGAACAGGCAAGGGCAGTGGAGGATTGAGACTGGGGACTCAGGGCAGGGGACTCAGTCCCCCCCACACACACCATTGTCCATGTCTTTGGGTTTTGTTGGTGTGGGATAACCCAGGCCTCTTTTAAGGCAGCTAAGACTCACTCCTCTTGATTGCCTCCCTGGGTGGTACGCACACACCAGAAGAGAACTGAGCCAAGGATGCACTCCCGCTTGAACTGGTGAAAAGAAGAACTTACCATCTCTTCTCCTCACTAGCAAAGAACTGAGTATGTATGGAAGTTGTACATTCAAAACCATACTGGAATAAAATCCATGATCCACTGTTGGCTCCCTCTGCAATAACTTGACTCTGCCTTGACTCCTGGACTCTTTGACTCCTGGACCTCAGCAGGACAGCAAGGCCATTTTGTTAGTGAGGACTTTTAATAGGATATAAGCTGCAGGCATTTTTTTAGGAGGGGAGGCACAGTTATTTAGGGTTTGACTGTGTTGCGTATGTTTTAAATTTGGATGTGTGTGCCAGGGAGAAAGGTGAGGTATACATGCTTTAATTCGTCTTATTCCATGAATGCTGATGTGCTCCTGCAAAACAGAAAAATACTACCCCAATCTATGCACAAAAAAGAATGTTTTTCCTCTTCCAGTTACAAATATTTGTCTTTAATTTTACAGATGTTGTTTCTCTAAAGAAATACTGTTGCCGATGCACACTGGCAGAAAGGGGGATCACCAGTTGCATGGACAAGACTAAATGTGCACTCTGGAAGCACGTAGGTTCTATTTCCACAGTCTATTTACCAAGCATAAGTTAGTGATGGGACCTGTAACTAGAATTCCTGCTCATTCAGGGAATGTGACACAGTCTTCTGTGAACATAGCAGAAATTCAGTCTATACGACTTCCGGTTTGGGATTCATGGAGGTCTAACGCAGCTCCATTTGCGGAGCTGACCGGACTGCCGTTTTAACCGGCCGGAGGGGTGAAAATAACCCGCGGCCGACTGCTCTCAGGCGGGGAGCAGGCAAAGAACGCTCAAGACCCTAGGGTGAGCTAGATCTCGGATGAGGGGGGGCTCTACTCAAGGAGTCTCCCCCCCAATCCTTGAGGTCCCACCTTGCGACGGGTCGGCTATAATCTCTGCGGCAGTTCTGGGGCCAATTCGGCTGGCATAAGACCTACATACCCAAGCTTCGATCGGGGAGGGAAGTCGAGAGGAGAATTTAAGATCGAAACAGCGATTACAACCCGAGAAAGTTGAAGAGAAGGTAAAGATCGCTATCTCTTGAAACGGGACGGATTGATAAAAACAGAGAGGAAAGAAAGTAGATTTTTAAACTGCAACAGATTAGTGAAAAGGAGGTGAAGACTCGGCAGGAGTTGTATTTTAAAAGAGACTAAATTTAAAGAAGTTATTGCAAAAATCGGACTATTGTTTTGAATACCTGTGGTTTTGGAGCTGTGGGAAAAAGACACCATCGCGAGACCTGCTGTGGGAAGACGGGAGACAGGAAGTGCGTAACAACAATAGAGTGGCTGGAGGGAAGCGGCCCTTGCCGACGGACAGGAAGTAGGGAATCGCCATTTTTGAAAAGGGAAGGGTCGCGGCTTCAGCGGAAGAGGAAGTAGGCCATCTTGGATTACAATAACATAGAGAAACCATAGAGAAAAGACGCCCGACATTTTGGATACAAAAAATTAATTTTGGCAAAGATTGGGACATTTGAAAAAAAAGGAAAACGTTTAAACATACGCCACGGAGCTAAGGAAGAGAGCAGATTCGTGGGAGCGAGCTAAAGCAAGCCCCACGATGTCGAAAAAAGAGTGGCAATCGGCAATAGAAAATTTGGACAAAAAGCTTATAGACATGATGAAAGAACTTAAGGACACGAAATTGGAGCTTATTAAAGAGGTCAAAGAAGTTACACAGACAGTAAAGTCGGAACTGTCAGAAGTGAAAAAAGGCGTGGAAACGATTAGTAGTGAATTACAAGGAACGCAGCAGAGAGTTAAAACAGTAGAAGACGCGATGGAGAATTTAATAGAAACGCAACAAACAGAGATGAGACTGGTGAAGGGGAGGATGTCAGTTGCAGAAACTAAACACATGGAGAAGCAGCTTCGTTTTCGTGGTCTGCCAGAAGTGGAAGGGAAGTCAGCGCAAGAACAGATGACTGAGGTGTTGGCTGATTACCTGGGGAAGGAGGAGGAGGAAATTGTGGCTATCCTAGATGTGGCGTACCGTGTGAACTCGAGAATTGCAACCCAGAGGAAACTACCAAGGGATGTGATTGTGCAGTTTACAACTAGGAACATGAAAGAGAGGATTGTGACAAAACAATTTCAAGATCCATTGGAGATTGATGGCAAGACGATTATCATAATGAAGGAACTGCCCAGATCAGTGTTACTGGACAGGAAAAAATATAGAGTGCTAATTCAAACTTTGAAGGACATGAATATCAGATACAGATGGGAGTTACCGGAAGGAGTGTCCTTTGAGTTTGGAGGGGCAAAAAAACGCATCAGATCTGAGCGGGAGATGGAGAGATTTATCAAGGACAATGAAAAAGACTTACCAACAAAACCATGAATATGGAGTGTAATGTATTATCTTGGAATGTAAATGGACTAAACTCACCGAATAAGAGGAAAAATATTTTTCATTGGCTACTAAAACAAAAATGTGATATTGTTTGTTTGCAGGAGACCCATATTAGAAAACAGGATGTAAAATATTTAAAATCTGGAAAATTGGGCAAAGAATTTGTAGCGGCCTCTAACAAGAAAAAAAGAGGAGTGGTGTTGTATATAAAAGAGGAGCTGCAGCCAAAATTTGTTATGAGAGATGTGGAAGCTAGATTTGTAGCGGTGGAATGTAATTGGAATTTAAAGAGAGTGTTGGTAGTCGGACTTTATGCACCTAACGGTGCAAAGGAAAGCTTCTTTGAGGATTTAAGGAAGCATTTAGACGATCTTGTATATGACCAGATAATTCTTGCTGGAGATTTTAATGGAGTGACAGATTTGGAACTAGATAAAAAGACTACAACAGCACAAAAGAAAAGAGGACTATTGCCAAAGCTTTTTTTTGAGTTGATTCAACAAGAGACTCTCGAAGATGTATGGAGGAGAGAATATCCTAAAACCAAACAGTTTACTTTTTATTCTGCAAGGCATCTTACATTATCAAGAATTGATATGATCTGGGCCTCAAAGGACTTAGCGTTATGGACTAAGGAGGTAGAAATAATGCCGATGGTAGGCTCAGATCACAATCCAATTATGTGGAAATTTGGAAAAAGGAGAAAAAGGAAAGCCTGGAGAATAAATGAGGACTTGCTACAGGAAAGTGAAAATATGGAAATATTGAGAAGAGAGACAAAGTTTTTTATACAATATAACGTGAATAAAGAAGTACCAACCAGTAAAGTTTGGGACGCGTACAAGGCGGTTGTAAGGGGCATACTAATGGACTTAAATGGCAGAGCAAGGAAAAAGAAAGAGGAGAAAAGACAAGAGATTGAGGAGAAAATAAAGGCCAAAGAAATACAGTTAAAAAAGAGACCAGGGAAAAAGAAAATACATCAGGAAATTAAAATTCTTCAAGAACAGTTAACAGCAATGAGTAATAAAGAATTGGAGTGGAACCTTAAAAGACTGAATCAAAAAGCTTTTGAGGGTGCTAATAAACCTGGGAAATATTTGGCATGGCAATTGAAGAAGAAAAGGGAAAAGAAAATAATAAATAAAATCTGTGAAGAAAATAAAACGTACCTGGAGCAGACTACCATTAGTAGAGCCTTTTATAAATTTTATGCTAAGCTGTATAATAAAAAAGAAGTAACCAAAGAATCAATAGCATCATATTTGGAGAAAACCAAACTTCCAGAGATCTCGGAAGCTTGGAGAAATAAGTTGAATAGTGAAGTAACTGATGAGGAAATAAGTAAGGCAATACAATCCGCAAATCTAGGAAAGGCGCCAGGGCCAGATGGACTTACGGCTAAATTTTATAAGACAATGGCCAACGAACTGGCACCATTCCTAAAAGAGGTGATGAACGGAGTTTTTAGGGATCAAAGAATTCCAGACACTTGGAGCGAAGCGAATATATCATTGATCCCAAAAGAGGGCCAAGATCTGACTAACGTGAAAAATTACAGACCTATATCACTACTTAACAATGATTATAAAATTTTTACGAAGATATTGGCGGAGAGACTGAAGGGGTGGCTCTCGGAAGTCATAGAGGAGGAACAAGCAGGCTTTTTGCCAGATAGACAAATAAGAGACAATTTAAGGACAGTGATTAATGCTATTGAATATTATGACAAGCGTTGTGACAAAGAGGTTGGTTTCTTCTTTGTAGACGCTGAAAAAGCGTTTGACAATTTAAACTGGGATTTTTTGTTTGCCACTATGGAAAAGCTACAATTGGGAGAAAGATTCATCAGAGCAATTAAAGAAATTTATAGAGACCAGACTGCAGCAATTGTAGTGAATGATGAACTGACCAAGAAATTGACGATTAGTAAAGGAACAAGACAAGGTTGCCCGTTATCTCCATTGTTGTTCATTTTAGTATTGGAGATTCTGATGATACAAATACGACAAGACGAGGAAATACGAGGAATAAAAATAAAGGACTATTCATACAAGGTTAGAGCATTTGCAGATGACATAATGTTAATTGTAGAAGATCCATTGGAGAACATGCCAAAAGTGATAGACAAGATCAAGGAGTTTGGTGATTTGGCAGGTTTCTTCATTAACAAAAAGAAGTCAAAGATATTATGTAAAAACATGACTAAGCAGAAACAACAATTGTTAATGGAAACAACGGACTGTGAAGTAACTAGTAAGGTGAAATATTTGGGAGTTGAGCTGACTGCAAAAAATATAGATTTGTTCAAGAATAATTATGAAAAATTATGGACTCAGATAGAGAGAGACTTGATCAAATGGAATAGACTGAATTTGTCATGGTTGGGCAGGATTGCAGCAGTTAAGATGAATGTGTTACCAAGAGTAATGTTTTTGCTACAGACAATACCAATCATCAGAGACTCTAAACAATTTGAAAAATGGCAGAGGAAAATATCAGATTTTGTTTGGGCAGGCAAGAAGCCTCGAGTGAAAGTAAAAGTTTTACAAGATGCAAAGGAAAGAGGCGGAATGCAACTGCCCAACCTGAGACTTTACCATGATGCAATCTGCCTAGTTTGGTTAAAAGAGTGGATGACATTAAAGAATAAGAAACTATTAGCCCTAGAGGGATATAAAAAAATTTTTGGATGGCACGCATACCTATGGCATGACAAAGTAAAGGTCAACTCGATGTTCCTGCATCATTTTGTAAGGAGAAGTTTATATACAATCTGGAAGAAGTACAGAATTTACCTACAAGAAGGAACCCCTTTGTGGGTGGTTCCATACGAGGTGATAGATCCGAGAGCTGTTGATAATGAACAACAATGTTTAACGTACAAAGAAATAACTAAAACTGAAGTGTCTAAACTTAGAATAAAGACGCAAGAGGAACTATCACCGAACTACGATTGGTTCCAGTATAGACAGATCAGAGATTTGTATAACTCGGACTCTGTAAAGGGAGGTATACGAACAGAGAATTCGGAACTAGAGCAGACCCTTTTTAAAGAGGACAAGAAAAGAATATCCAAGGTATACCAAGTACTGTTGAAATGGTATACCGAGGATGAGACAGTTAAAACACAAATGGTGAAATGGGCTATAAATTTTAATAAAGAAATAACAATGGAGGCATGGGAATACTTGTGGAAAACTACAATGAAGACAACGACATGTATTAATATTAAAGAGAACATTTTCAAAATGATTTATCGTTGGTACATGACACCAAAGAAGATCGCGCTAGGAAACTTGAACACTTCTAATAAATGCTGGAAATGTAGAAAGCATGAGGGCTCCCTCTATCATATGTGGTGGTCGTGTGAGGTAGCTAGGCAGTTCTGGGGGGAAATAATAAGAGAAATGAGTGAAATTTTACAGTTTCAAATAAATAAGAACCCAGAACTCCTGCTGCTAAACTTGGGAATGGAGGGAATCCCAGCCCACCATAGGACGTTGATATTTTATATGACTGCAGCAGCTAGACTTTTGTATGCGCAGAAATGGAAAGTACAAGAAGTGCCAACTATTGAAGATTGGATCTACAAATTGCTGTATATGGCTGAAATGGACAAGATGACAAGAAAACTGAGAGATCTGGACTCAGGGCAGTTTAACACAGATTGGGAGAAGCTGAAACAATATCTGGAGAAGAAGTGGGAGGTGGGAGGAAAACTGTGGCAGTTTGAGAACTACTGAAGTACAATAAAAGTATAAAAGAGAGGGGTGACTTTACCGGGGGAGGAAGAGAAATGTGAATTTATAAGCAGTTAGATTAATTAATTGATTGAGATATATATAGATATGTAAAGGTTAATTGATAGAATATTGATAGAGAATAATTAACGGTTTAAATATGAGGATTGAGTAATTAACAATATTTTTTTTTACTTGATAAGACTTATATGCACCAAACTGAATGTATAGAAGAGTTAAAATGACTGACTATGTGATGAGTTATATAGAAATATTATAAAAAGAAGAAATGATTAATATAGAGAGAACAAATCAAATTGTTTGATTTAAATGTGGGAAATTTTTATGGTTTATGATATACAGAAATATTCAAAACTGGAAAATGGGATAAATTGTTTATCTAAAGAAGTATAGTTTGGATGTATAGTAAGTAAAAGAGGTAAAGATGTACTGCTTAATATAATGGAGAATATATATTTGTTTTAGATAGAGGAAATTAATAGAAGTAAGGGAAAAGGGACAGAGGGTGGGAAAGCTGTTGGAAGTCAACAAAAGGGGGGGAAAGGGAGGGGGTTAGAAACGAAAAATTAGGGGATAATTGAATGCAATGTAATGTAAAAATATTAATGTTCTAACCCAATAAAAATTTTACAAAAAAAAAAAAGAAATTCAGTCTATACAAGTATGATTTGAATCACAAGTGATTTAAAAAAAAAAAACAAATTATTCTCTATGATATGGGTAACAATACCTTGATGGTGGTGGAAAGTGCAGTCAAGTCATAGCTGACTTATGGTGACCTCTGCTGGAATTTTCAAGGCAAGAGGTGGTTTGCCATTGCCTGTCTCTGCATAGTGACACTGGTCTTCTTTGGGGGTCTCCCATCCTATTATTAAATAAGGCTTACCCTACTTAGCTTTCATGATCTGACAAGGTCAAGTTTATATAATCTGTTTTTAATTTGAAGATGACCTTAGACAGAATGACTCTTTAAGTATAGTATAGTAAGAACCTAATGTGCAAACAACATGATCTTTAAAAGTAATCTATCAGTTCTTCCATTTTCCTTAGTAATGAATGATGCATGATCCTTGAGACAATGAAAAATTAATTCATTATTTTAAGGAAAAATGAGCAACGTTGACAACAATATTCCTCCTCACTCCTGAAATTCAAAAACAATTTATTTAATCTTCAGAGGGAAAAAACATATTGCTTTGACTTCATTTCCCCCCACCTCTTAAAAGAGTTATAAGCATTCAATGAACTCTAAAATAGGTACTTCTGATGCATGCTTCATTTGGGATCTGCATATATACAGAATCCTGAAATTTTTTTTGCTTGTTTTCCTTTTCATGTTTTTTTTATTTTTCACTACATTTCAAATGTCTTTGCACAAATTCTTTTTATATGCAGTGTTCTTATTGCATGATCTCATCTGTAATGTATCTCCATTCAATAACTCCCAACAACAACAACAAAGAACTAAAGAGAAAGAAAAGAGAAAAGTAGGGTTTTACAAATGAATAGACAGAGGGTGCAAAAATGAGTTCGCCTCTCTTTATATGCCAGACAGCACATACACAGCCACTGGATTTTTTTTTAAAAAAAGGCCTTTGGATACACTGCAGATAAATTAGGCCTGTCGACATCTACAAAAGGAGCAAAGGAAAGGAAGTTTCAGCTTACAAGCAAATGACACTCTGTCAATATGTCCCTTTCAAACTGAAAAGGATGACACAAATCCATGATGTAATTAAAAACAAATATATTTAAATACAATAGTGCATAGAGAACAGAGCTCTCAGACTTAACAAAGAAAAAAGCTACTCTTCATTGATAGAACTCTAATGAATGAATAACTAGATTGGCTTGTCATGATGTGCCTGTTTTCCCCTCCCCCACCCCACTATCCATGATCAATTGAAGCAGAATGATGCCCAGCTGGGCAGTCTTCTTTCTCTAGGCAAGCCAATCTCTGCCACCTGACAGAGCAACAGCTTCCTTTGTGCCAACCTTCAATTTAATTATAAAAAAGAAAAAGGATGCTGAGAAGACTGATGTGTCAGTAACTATCAAGATCATTAAACCTAATCCCTAAGAACAAAATGTTGAGTCATTCTCAGAAACCTGAAATTGAAAGGCTCCTGGCCTTTTATCAAACTCATTTTGAATCACTGCCCAGAGCCACTCTGCTTATCAATTACACCAATCTGCTCACATAAAAATTACAGCTGCAGAAAATGTTTCCACCTCTGGTGAAAGGGAAAAAAAAGAGTACTTCCAAAATTGTATTGTGCAGTCCAATAGCTATTTGTCAGAACAGGCCCTGCTTCTATCACAGGCTTGAATCAGTTCATTAGGTTGTTCAGCTGCCAAGGAACAATATTGTTGACCTTCTGATTGGCCCAAGTGGGCCTGCTGGAACTGAACAATTTTACACTGTCCTTGGCTTTCAGTGCATTCCCCAAATAACTAAAATTGATGTGCTTATTATTGGGAACTAGAACGCCTCCTGATTTGGATCTCCACTGCATCACACTGTCAACATCTGTTCACTAAAATTGTGGTTACATTTGGCTTATGTTGACATACATAGAAAAATGGAATGATGAGAGCCTGCTTTCAGTAGTGTGGAATGTCAAATACCTCCATTAACTTGAGTGGTTTAAAACTTACTACACAAATGGCTTCATTTTAAAGAATTATTTTAGCTAAGAACTACCAAAGTCTATTCATAGTTGTCCATCATTCAGCATTTTATATCCTGTTCTTAAAACTTTTATTTAAATGGAAACACGCTGGGCAGAAAATGGTCTGAGATACCAGTTTGGAGACAAAACTTTTTTAATGACATTCATACAAGGAAAATATACTGATTCAACGCTTGAGTGAGCACCTGCAACTAATGAAAATGAGCGTAATCATATTCCCTTCTCAAATATGCATTTCTGTAATATAACAAATTGCAACTAGTGAGACAGCATGTTTTAAAATGCACCTACTACATCACATATTCTTTTCCCAAAACATAATATCTCATTTAATCTTTGAAGATGTTACAGAAAGGAGCCTCAAGATCACCAAACAATTTGCAAAACAATACAGAACTTGTGACTTGTGGGTAGCATTTTGAATATCTTTTAAAATGTAGGGATGATGTGAAATTGGATCCTGAAATCTGCAAGTGCAAGGATGGCAGGATCTTTCCTGCCTTCCCCTCCCAACTGGAGCCATGCCAACTCCAGGGAACCTTATTGTTGGGGACAAGGGATCTTGCTTGTTCCAATAGCCATGCAGGTTGGGTGAATGAAGTGGGGAAGGGAGCAAACGACTCCTTTCTTCTTTTCCAAAAGGGAGGCTGCACTGATGCAAGAGGCAGAAAGGATGATCTCAGTCCCTTCCCAAACCTACATGGTTAACACATGTCCCTTGACCATGGGAATAAACTTCCCAAGGCTTGGAAAATGTTCCTTGGGTGAGGGGAGAGCAGGGAAGATCCTGACCATCAGCACCTTCCTCTGGCAATTTACAAACTCCAAGGCCAAGTTTTGCTGATAATGTGTGCATTATGTGCCATTAAGTCACAATTGATTTATGGCAACCATGGCAAGAGGCTGTCAAGACTCTGAAGAGTCTGCTTTGGTGGTCACCCATCCAAGTACCAACTCTGCTTAGCTTCTGAGATGTGATGACATCTGGTTCTACCATGCTGCCTTCCCTCTTCATATACTGATAACAGTAAGCACAAGCTACTGCAATGGCTATTTCTAGAATGTAAATATATCTGAGAAGAAATTTGTAGAGTGGCGGGGAGGAGCTGTGGTTCAATAGTAAAGCCACAGGGGTTGGTGGTATGAAATAATTTGTTTTATATTCTGTTATATATAACTGTCTCTTATTTACACAATTGTTATAAATTCCTCTTTTCTTTCTTTATCCCCTCTTACTATTGTTGTTTTTCAAAATAAAAATATATTACAAAAAAAGGTAGAGTGTCTGCTTGGCATGCAGAAGGTCCTGGTTTCAACCCCTGGCAGCTAAAGAGACTGTGTAGTAGGTGATATGAAAGGCCTTTGCCTGAGACCCTGGAGAACCACTGCCAATCTGAGTACATAGTACTGACCTTGATGGACCAATGATCTGATTCAGTATAAAGCAATTTCATATGTTTGTGTTCTTTCCATTTGTCAAGGAAATACATCTAAAAATGATGCTAATAGTTTAACAGAGACTTCTTTGCATATGTTTGTACAGTTCTAGAAGTTGCACAGTTCTAGTAGTTGCTAAGTGCAAGCTCACTTGAATGTAGTATTTTATGTAATGGGTTTTAATTGTAACAAAGCCTGTAGTTTAGTCATGTTTACTGCTGTGATTCTTGAATCTCTGTAGGAGTGTCTATGAAATAAAAAATAAATAAATTATGGAGCTGCAAGAGTGGTGAGTCTTTTTCTGTTGCCTTCCTTAACTGCTGGGGGAATTTGCTGAGGTTACTGTGTGGGAGGACAGTGTTTGGGGCTGTGTGAGTGTGTAGAGCGTGCTGTAAAGTGGTGCCTGTTGCAGGGCCGGATCTACGGTTGCTGGCGCCCAGAGCAACTGAAGACTGGCCATTCGCACTCATGTGCAGTGTGCATGCACTCCTAGCACTGCGTGATGATGTCACTTCCATGACGTCATCACTCAGGGCGGCGCATGCCACCCCGCAGCAAGCCGGCTATCCTGCCACGCCACAGAGCTGGCAGTGGCAGTGTGAGTGGCTGGGAAGCCACCTGCGCCATTTGCCTGCCCCGCAGGACAGGGGGTGGCTTGCTGCATGCCCCCTGTCCTGCGGGGCAGGCAAATGGCACGGGCGGCCTCCCAGCCACATGCGCTGCCTTTTGCCTGCCCCGCAGGATACAGGGCATGTGGCAAGTGCACCCCTTGTCCTGCTGCCCACATGCTCCTGGGGCTGGCAGCTGCGCCTGGCGCCACCTCTTTGGCAGTGCCAGGGGCAGACTACCCCCCCGCCCCCCCGTCGATCCAGCCCTGGCCTGTTGGAGTAAGTGTTTCTGTTTGTCTTTTTTGCCTGAGTTGGAGCTGATTGCAGAGTTACTAATTGGAGAGTGTCTGTTTTGCCTAGGGCTAACTGCTGTTCCCACCCTCTACTGACTGAGCCTTGAATTGAAGTAGGCTCCTCCTCACCAGAGGCACATTACAGCCATCTGGGCTCTGAGAAGGAGAAGGAAAGGGACCTGCAGCTAGAAGAGTACTCTTGGAATATACTTGGAAGGTGATGAAGTCGACATAAAGCCCCTTTCCAGTCACCTGCATGGAGTGTGCCATGTTTGTTTTCCTCCTGGAAGAGAAAACGGACTTCACTTGTCAGAAGTGTAAGCTGGTCAGGCTTTTGGAGGAGAAAATTCAGAGCCTGGAGGAGAGGATCACCACCCTTCAGGAAATCAAGGAAGGGGAGGATTTTATTGAGAAGAGTTTGGGGGTTCTGCACAAGCATGAAGAAATAAGTCCAAGAGAAGAAGGAAGAGTCAATCTCCCTTCTGAGCCTTCTCTCAGTTCTGCAGTACAAACTGGAAGATGTGGACTAAGGTGACACACTGGTCCACTGGAGCTCATGAATTGTTTTGAGGTGCTTGAGATGGTGACGGAGAGTGGCAGAAGAACCACAAAAACCTGGGGGAGGGAGTAAAAAAGGGTATGGGGCCACACGGAAGTGGAAGAAAAAGGAAGGTGGTGGTCATCAGGGACTCTCTGCTCAGGGGTATGGAACAACATGTGTCCTGGCCAGATCCCCTACTCCGAGAGATGTGTTGCTTGCCAGGAGCCAGAATTCAGGATATTACAGACTGACTGCTGAAACGGATCAGACCGACTGATCAGTACCCATTTGTGCTGGTTCATGTGGAAACGAGTGAAACGGCTGTGAATAACATCGTAAGAATTAAAGAAGACTACGAAGCTCTTGGAAGGTAGTTGAAGACAGTGGGGGCACAGGTGGTATTCTCTTCTATCTTTCCTGTCAAAAGAAGAGGAATGCAAAGGGAGAAGACCATACTTGAGGTGAATCATTGGCTGAGGTGGCGGTGTCAATAGGAGTACTTTGGGTTCTGGGACCACGGGATAAGTTTTCTTAGAGAAGGCCTTCTAGCACATGATGGACTTCACCTCTCAAGGTCAGGGAAGAAAATGTTTGGAAAGAACCTGGAGAGCTTCATCAGGAGAGCATTAAACTGATGACACAAGGGGAAGGGGACGATCAACATGGGGATTTCAATTAAGAAGTGATAACAGCAGGGGCTCACCTGGGTAGGACAGATCAAACAAAGGTACAAGGCTACAAGTGCCTATATACCAATGCCTGAAGTATTGGTAATAAGAAGGAAGAGCTTGAGCTTCTCTTGCAAACAGCAAAGCAACAAGAATCATGCAACTTCCTGACCTGCCTGGCAGATAACTTCCTTTTTCAAATGGTGGAGGAAGCTACAAGGGGCTCAGCCATACTAGACTTAATATTAACCAACAGGGAAGAATTGGTAGGTGGGGACCTTAGAGGGAAGTGACCATGTCCTCCTTGAATTCCAGTTGCTGTGGGGGGCCAAGGAAGTTCGTAGCCAGACTCGTAGGTTAGATTTTCATAGGGCTGACTTCAATGAACTCAGAGGTTTGATGAGAGTTATTCCATGGGAGAGTATGCTGGAAGGGAAAGGAGCGAGTGAAAGGTGGGCTCTTCTCAAACATGAGCATTTGCAAGCTCAAGCCCTCACTATTCCAGCAACACGGAAACATGATAAGGGCTCCAAGAAACCGATGTGGATGAACAGAGAGCTCTAGAATAAGCTAAGGGAGAAAAAGGAAATGTTCAGGAAACGGAGATGAGGACAGACCTCTAAAGAGGAATATTTGAAGGTTACTAGGTACTGCAGATCAGCCATCAGAGAAGCCAAAGCTCAGTATGAGCTGGGTCTGGCCAGGGGAGCTCAATACTACAAGAAAAAATTCTACAGATATGTGAGAAGCAAACGTAAGGTAAAAGAGGCAATTGGACCGCTGTTGGGAGTAGAAGGAGAAACTCTGATGAAGGACAGAGAAAAAGCAGACAGGCTTAATGACTTTTTGCCTCTGTTTTCTCCCTGAAGAACTCGAGCCCATCTAGAGATGGTACTAGACATGACAGGACACCTGGGTGGCTAGTTGACATTGACAGAGAAGTTGTGGAGAGGCACCTGGCTGCACTGGACAAATACAAATCCCCTGGGTCAGATGGTGTGCACCCAAGAGTGCTGAAAGAACTTTCTAGAGAACTTGAAGAGCATTGTCGAAGGCTTTCACGGCCGGAGAACGATGGTTGTTGTGGGTTTTCCGGGCTGTATTGCCGTGGTCTTGGCATTGTAGTTCCTGACTACAGGAACTACAATGCCAAGACCACGGCAATACAGCCCGGAAAACCCACAACAACCAACTTGAAGAGCCTTTGTCCATCATCTTCAAGACCTCCTGGAGGACTGGGGATGTGCCAAAGATTGGAGAAGAGCAAATGTTATCCCAATCTTTAAGAAAGAGAAGAAGGATGACTTGGGAAACTACAGGCCAGTCAGTCTGACTTCTGTTGCTGGGAAGATATTAGAACAGATTTTAAAGGGATCAATCTGTAAGCATCTGAAGGTGATCCAGGGAAGTCAACACGGTTTTGTCTCCAACAGATCTTGTCAGACCAACTCGGTTTCCTTCTTTGATTGAGTGAACTCTGTTGACATGATTTACCTGGATTTCAGTAAAGCTTTTGATAAGGTTCCCCATGACATTCCAATGGGTAAACTGAAAGACTGTGGTCTGGACTATAGGGCAGTTTGCTGGATAGGGAACTGGTTAGAAGACTGCACCCAAAGAGTGGTTGTCAATGGCATTGGATGGAGGTGTCTAGTGGGGTGCCACAGGGCTCGGTTTTGGGCCCGGTACTTTTCAATATTTTTATCAGTGATCTGGATGAAAGGGTAAATGGGCTACTGATTAAGTTTGCTGATGATACCAAACTGGGAGGAGTGGCAAACACCCAAGAAAATAGAGTTAAAATTCAACAAGACCTAAATACTCTGGAGAAGTGGGTGGTTGTGAACAGGATGCAATTCAACATAGATAAGTGCACAGTATTACATCTGGGCCACAAAAATGTGAAGCACAAATACAGGATGGGGGATACACTTCTGGGTAGTAGTGTATGCGAAAGAGATCTTGGGGTAAGAGTGGACTGTAAACTAAATATGAGCAGTCAGTGTGATGCGGTGGCAAAAAAGGCAAACTCAGTCTTGGGTTGTATCAAAAGGGCCATTGCATCAAAATTGCAGGAGGTCATAGTCCCTCTCTATACTGCCTTGGTCAGACAGCACCTGGAGTACTATGTGCAGTTCTGGAGGCCTCACTTCAGAAAGGATGTGGACAAAATCAAGAGGGTGCAGAAGAGAGTGATGAGGATGAGCAAGGATCTGGAGACTGAGCCCTACAAGGAAAGGCTGCGGGCCTTGGGAACGTTTAGTTTGGAGAAGAGGAGATGGAGGGGGGACATGATTGCTCTCTTTAAATATTTGAAAGGCTGTCATTTGGAGGAGGGCAAGGAGCTGTTCCAATTGGCAGCAGAGGATAGGACCCGAAGCAAAGGGCTTAAATTACATGCAGAAAGGTACCAGCTGGATATTAGGGGAAAAAAAAATCACGGTTAGAGTAGTTCAAAGGTGGGATCAGTTGCCTAGGGAGGTGGTGAGCTTCCTTTCACTAGCAGTTTTCAAGAAGACTGAATATTTGTCAGAGATGCTTTAGGCTCATCCTGCATTGGGCAGGGGGTTGGACTAGAAGGTCTGTATGGCCCCTTCCAACTCTGTGATTCTGTGATTCTGTGAAATAAAAATAAATAAAACTATAAAACTGTCTTTCAGTGCTACGCCTCTGAAGATGCCAGTCACAGCTTCTGGCGAAACATCAGGAACTACAATGCCAAGACCACAGCTATACAGCCCGGAAAATCCACAACAACCATCATTCTCCGGCCGTAAAAGCCTTCGACAATATATCGAAAACTATTTTACCTTGAGGTTCTTTGATCTAAATGGCCAGTTCTCCTATTTTGGATTTAAGGGTGTATACATTTCATGTAATCAATGACTTTTTCTAAAGTGATGCTAAACAAATTGAAGGAATGATGGAAGAAACTGAGAATGTGAGGAATATCACTGGGAGCTCACAATGGAGTTGCTTTTGCATACCATGAGATAATGGTAGAAATTACAGGCCTGCAAAGCATAATCTGCACTTGGCAGCAGCACACATGAGGGTGAGGGGCACAGTGGTGAGAATCTTGAGAAGCACAAGTGTAGTTTTGTTTCCCCCTCCCACTGCAGCCTTCTTTCCCCCCCCCCCCATATTGTGCTTTTGCAAGTCAATAAGATGCCCTAGGAACAATGTAGAGGTAACGTAGGGAGTCTGTGGGGGGAAATGAAAATTGCTCCATCTTCCTCTGCAAACAGGAATGCCATTACATTGGTAAAACAGGGGTAACACCAAGGGATCACCATCTAAAGCACTGGCTTAGTTAAATAAGTATTTAATTATTACTTTTAGCACAGAAGTTTATTTTGAGATTGTGAAATTCTGAATGTTTCTTTACTGTTTCCTAGTATAGAAGCTGCCCTCATATTCTGGCGTGCTCCACTCTTAACAGTTCACATTTTTATAGGTCTCCTTTTTTGTAAATCTGGACTTTATGCTCTAATGTCAAAATGTACTATTTATGCCCAGAAGCACTGCATAAAAGTGTCTTTATTTAATGGGCCAAAGATCAAAATGTTCATGATTTAATATGCAGGGGTCACCACTTTTTGAAATGGCTGCATATTTCAGAAGTGATACATCGCCCTGAAATGTGTGGCTTCAATTCAGCAACCAGCTACACTTCTGTTAAATTGGGATGTGAAAATATCTTATAAAATGATTTAGTTGCTGAGTTATGATGAATGTATTTGCTTTTCAATGCCTTATGTAAAACTTTGGTGCGAGATGGAATTTAGATTCCTGTTCAAGTCCCCCCCCCCCCCCCGCCCATTCAGTCGTTCATTTCCATAAGGATTCCTACTGAAATGCTTCTGGGTTGCAGTATCTTCTGTTTACATTGCTTCTCCTTGCAGTACTTTAATGATTTTATAATAGGTACCATAATGAGACAGAATGTTATGAAAAGAGTGGGGTTTTTTTGTTAGTTAGGATATTGTTACTGACGCTTTTGGTATTGTGGGATCTGGAAGTCTTGCAACAACTCTGGCCTGTGTTACACAACATATATGTTACTGGCAAACCCTATCATAAAGGATTTACAAGTTGCTCTCCTATTATGTTAATCTGAGAAGGAAAAAATTATCATACTGAATTGGGCTATCTGTGGTTTTAAAGGGAATGGCTTTCTTGATTGTAGAAAGGTTTACAAAATGTTCTTGGACTTAAGTCAATTTCTGTATGAACTATAGACTTTTCTTCTCCCTGAACTTCAACCCTGTATTCAATAAAAATACAGTAAGTCAGTGTGTTGATTCAAGAAAAAGAGATCTTTCCCTGGAGTCACTCTGATTTTACATTTTCGCATTTTCTAATTTGATTCTTAAAGATGTAAGATAGTAATGTTTCTTATTCTTGTGATTCTTTGTGCCTACAACAATTTGACTCCAGCACTAGCTTAAAATATTGAATGTTAAAAGCTGATAGCAAAATCTTTTTTGTTCTATTTTAACCTACCTATATTAAAATTGATTATATTTTGTTTTCTACAGCTATATTATTTCCATTTGTTTAACAGTATACAGACAACTATGGAAGCACTGTTTACAGAAAAGCAAATGTCGTACAGATATTATTCACTCTTGAAAACATTCAGACTACCTTATATTCTCATACCCGTGTTAAAGGTGGGAAGTGTACCATAATTAATTTCTAGGAAGCTGAATCTGAAAACTGATTGGCGAGAAGCCAAAGCAGCTTTACACTCTTTCAAATAAGATTCAATGATGGAAGGATTTAAGGTTATCTTCTATGGTATTCATAGGCTTAGATCAGATTTGGTTATTAAAAGCTCGTGTTGCAAATATTTGCTGCAGTCCCATACTCACTAACATATCCTTGAGCCTGTAAAGTTAAACTGGTTGATGTTGGTGTTGGGGGTGCAGAACCATCACATAAAAATATGTTGTCTTATATTTCAACCTAAAGATTTACAAAGCACAGTTCTATCTCAAAATGTATATATACAAATCACTAAATCAAATATAAATGATTTCTCCACCACTACCACCACCACCATCCATTTTCTTTTCTTGAGCCAGCATAGTGAATATAAATTATTTCTCTTGAATGTCCTAAAACAACCTTCAGAAGTGTTTTATTTATTTATTTAAAACATTTCTATCCTGCCTTATGTTCTTGGACACAAGTTGGTAAACAATGCAAGAACCACTTTGCAAGGACATATAGTCCATTTAACAAATAGTCCTGTTAACAAAAATAGAATAGTTTAAATACACAAGTTAACAATTTAAAAGCATTCAGATTTAAAACACACAAGAATCAAAACACACAGAACTAGCAAACTCATAGCCAAATCTGCTGGAAAAATTCAGCTTCCACCAAATGGTCTGCTGACTAAGACTGCCTTATATGCCTTCCTATTAATAATATTACAATAATAACATTCGATGTATATACCACTCTTCAGGACAACTTAACATCCACTTATCCCCACAACAATCACCCTGTGAGGTGGGTGGTGCTGAGACAGCTTTGGAAGAGCTGTGACCCAAGGTCACCCAGCTGGCTTCAAGTGGAAGAGTGGGAAATGTAACAAGTGAAATTTCCCTCCTCATGCACTCTGGCAGGGCATTCCAAAGGACTGGACCCACCATGGAAAAGTTCTGAGATCTTGCTGTAACCACAGGGTCATTCCAGCTAGTGTATGCTTTCCAATAGCAATGTGATAATTATGCAAGGCAATCTCAGATTTTTTTTTTAAATTACAGTTCCTGTATACAGTAGACATGGCCAACTGTGAAATCCAAGGGTCTGCTTCAGATTCCTCCACCTTCTGAGTTTTTGAAAGAAACTTGTCTGCGTTGGCCCACCATTGCTATGATACTGGCTGTATGTAATGATACATAATAGTGTTAATGGTTTCTGTTTTTAACTATTATTAATTCCTATTTTCTAACTGGCACAAACTAAGATGTGCTTAGGTATCTTAGGCCAAAGTAACTTGCTGATTGATATTGAACAGTAAGAATATCTGTAATGTTTGAATAAAACAAAAGCATTTATATTTTCCAGTGTCATAAATTCACCAAAGATTAAAGCACATATTTCAATGTTCTCAGCAATCTGAAGGTAGATTTTTTTTTAAAAAAAAACCCTCTTTGACCTCCCTTAAGTACAGAAGAAAAGAAGGCCAAAGTGAAAAAGTGTGTAATTGACCTTTAAACCGGCCTGCTCAGCTCCATTACAATCACTCAGAAAAGTGACTGAAGTCTTTGCAATTAATCTGATGAGAGAATGATAGTGAAGATCATAACATCAGTCATTCCTATGCCATTGCAAGGTGAAAGTCTTTTCTGTCTGTCAAACTGAAAGTTGTTTTGTTGTAAACTTGTCATGCTTCAACAGCACAAACTGGCAAGGTACAATATTACAGAGAGCCTCACATAAAGCATCTTGAATGATCAAAGAAGTTCAGCCAACCTCTATCTTCATATCATAGTGTTCAGCCACATGACGTCCCTTCTCCAAAGTGAGATACAGCCAGTTAGAGAACACTAAAGAAAGATTGCAATGGATAAAGCCTCTAACAATGTCAAATACGATTAATGAGACAGATAAGAGAACAACCTCCTTTTGACATTTTGGGGCAAGCAAAAGAGAAGGAAGAAAGTTGTATATGTCATTATAAAACTCAAGTTATAAGTTATAACATGATGACATATTTTTTTCACAGGTATATTAGAACTGCTGATTAATTTCTCATTACAATTTGAGTCTTTGATCTGACAAATGTTTGAATGCTGAAAACTATGGTTCTACTTATTTTAAAAAGAAAAGAAAGCTATGTGTCGATAGAACTCTGATATAAACTGTATTTTTAAATTTTTAAAGCTTTCTTTTTTGTAAAATTTTCCATGTTATAAGCCTACTTCTTGCCTAAAAAGGAGCTCCATCAGAATGAATCAGAGGGAATCCTATTTAAAGTAATTTTCGGCTGTGATTAATAGGCACTCTAATGTTTCAAAGACCACACAGACAGTCCAACCTAAAAGAATCTTGTCATGGATTAATTCACTGCAGATTGTCCCTGGCTCCTTTAAAATGGCAATTCATCACAGGCATACTGAGGCTAGAGTCTTTCTGTGCCATTGTAAATTACTAAAAAGAAATGACTAGTGGCTTTATGGTTGTTGCAGGCTACAGTCACAAACTGAAAAGGGCCAAACTGTGATCCATAAAATGCAAACTTAGGGCAAAAACATGGCTAGGCCAATAGCACTTGCACAAGAAAAAAGGAAGAAGTAAAATCTGATGGCATAAAGAGCTCCAAATTCTCATGCAAAACATGCGGCTAATTATAAAAACAGGTAATAAAATGCCAGAGAATAAAATTGCATATTTCTATTGCGGCAATACACCTATATAATGTCTGCAACAGAGCTGTATCCATATCCAACACCACCATGAACATTCTAAAGATTAATCAAAAAGAGTCCAGTAGCACCTTTAAGACTAACCAATTTTATTGTCGCATAAGCTTTCGAGAATCAAGTTCTCTTCGTCAGGTGCATGATACAGAGACTGGTCAAATATAGAAGAGGAGGGAGAGAAGGGGAGGAGAGAGAAGAGGCAATTAGGGGGGAGGAAAGGGGAGGGTGCAACCAAAACATTCCTTTGCTAGTATATGTAAACATCTCCTTTTGGTGTGTGGATCAGTTGGCTTCAAAGGAGTTTGCCCTGTTAGTTTGTAGCAGCCAAACAGCTAGACCATCCAATTCCAATGCAGTATGAGCCTTCGATAACCACAGCTCTCCTTGCCAGATGCATCTGACAAAGAGATCTGTGGTCCCCGAAAGCCCACGCCAGGTGCCACTGAGCTCCCCCAGACCCCGCCTCTGTAAAGGAAATCTGTTACCTGTGATAATGTGATAACCATTCATAGTCCCTATTCAGTCCCAGCTTGACAGAGTCAAATTTGCATATGAATTCCAGTTCAGCAGCCTCCCATTGGATTTTGTTTTTGAAAGGTTTCTGTTGAACTACAGCGACCTTTGAGTCTTTGATGGAATGTCCTGGTAGATTGAAGTGTTCTCCCACTGGTTTCTGGACATTTCCATTTCTAATGTCAGATTTGTGTCCATTTATTCTTTTGCGTAGAGGTTGGCTGGTTTGTCCAATGTACAGAGCAGAAGGACACAGTAAAATGGTTGTAATAATCATGGTGGTGAGCTGCTGCAAGAAGGTAAGGGTTTTTTGTCTTTCTGCCTTTTGCCTTTCCTAGCTACTAATTCCATTTCTAATGTCAGATTTGTGTCCATTTATTCTTTTGCGTAGAGGTTGGCTGGTTTGTCCAATGTACAGAGCAGAAGGACACAGTAAAATGGTTGTAATAATCATGGTGGTGAGCTGCTGCAAGAAGGTAAGGGTTTTTTGTCTTTCTGCCTTTTGCCTTTCCTAGCTACTGTGTGAGAAGCTGAGGGTGAGTGGGTTCTGTGTAGCTTGCTAGAGAGTGGTTCTGGTTAAGTTCTGTGTGGAGCTGTTGGGGGCTGAGTGAATTGTGGTTGTTTGCTGCTGGTTGCTGTTGCTTTTGGTTACAACCCCCGCCCCTACTGTCCTGGGGCTCTGCTTGGCTAGGCAGGAAGTGACCTTTTGAAACAAAAGGCTCCTCCTCGCCAGAGGGTGAGAGCTAAAGGGATCTTGGCCTATGGCTCTTAGCCTGGGGATCTGCCTGAGGGACCCGAAACTCTGCTGAGAGTACCCTGGGTATATATTTGGAAGGCAATCATGTCTACTGAAGCCCCCTTCGCAGTCACCTGCATGGAGTGTGCCATGTTTGTTTTCCTCCCAGAAGAGAAGACGGAGTTCACTTGCCAGAGGTGTAAACTGGTCAGACTTTTGGAAGAAAAGTTTCAGAGCCTGGAGGAGAGTTTTCAAAAAGATGCTGGATGAATATTTGTCAGAGATTCTTTACGCCGATCCTGCACTAGGCAGGGGGTTGGACTAGATGTTCTGTATGGCCCCTTCCAACTCTATGATTCTATGATATGTTTACCATTTACAATAGCATTGTTTATTACATGTTTACTCTTTTTTTCTTTTGATGTAATTATAATTGTGATGTCATTTTATTTTATTTTTAAGGTTCTGTTTATATTTATAGAAAATATTTTTTTATAAAAAGAAAGAATGTATAGACTATCTTAAAATACCCATGGCTATGGCCCACACAAAGTAGCTTAGTTCTTATCCCTGGCTTGCTCCACCCACTTTCAGTGTAGCAACAGTCAGACTGCAATGCCTCTGTTGGGTTCAACATACTTGCTTGGCTCCAATTTACATTTGGGGAACATTAGAAGAGGAGGACTTGATGCTGTCCCCCTCAAAGGAGGACAAACTAGAGAGTTAGAAAGCTAAACAGGTCAGGGCATCTGTTTACTGCTTACTTCTTTATTGCCCTGTTCTATCCTTCAATGTGTTGATTTCTAATATCAGGATTTCCTTCCTGTGACATCCTTCTCTTTCCCCCTTTGTCACACAACTATCTTTACTCTCCTTCTTGTGACATAGATGCAGAACTTGTTCTGCCATCCATATACATCTTTAGACTAGATAGGTAGATCGGAATTTATCTCTCCACTTTCCTATCAAAGTATGGAGTTCCTATAAGAACTCCTACTTCTTTTCTAAACCAAAGGCAAATTTAAGTTTGCTATTTTCTCTCACACACACCAGCCAGCACACTACAACCACCCATCATGTTTTCTCTGCAATCGATGCTACTCTGTTAAGGGCCAGTTTCGGTTCTTTTTAATGGGGGGAAAGTGAGTCTCTGTTTTATTTTACTTTGCAGTTAGGTTATCATTACATTGTATTTTAGGAATAGAACACTGGGGAATGGTAGGGGCTATGTTTCATTTTTGAAATAACTTTGTTTGCTTGCTTTCTGTTGCTCTTTTTTGCTGGGTGTGGGATGGGTCTATATATCCTTGATTGAGAACAGTAACTTTTTTAATGGTAGTGGGGGGCATGCTGCTTGGGCCACACCTAAGCTCTGCTTTCAATTTTCATTTCATTTTTAAATGGTGAAGTGGTATGTATTGAAGAAAAGAACAATTCATAAAATGGCAGCGTGGGTACTGTCTCTCTGAAGCAATGTGAAAACGTATCTGCATTAACAAGATTGGAAAGGGGGGGTACAGATCAGGGGCCTTTTTAAATTTTCCCTTTATCCTGTGTGCAGCCCAGAGAGAACATTGGCAAAGAATGTGCACTCTGTACATGTTCATGGTCTTCATTTCACTGTTACCTAAAATGGTGTGGTACAATTCCAAAGGGGTAACCAACTAGATAATGCTTAGAGAATAAATTTTTTAAAAAAACAGTTTGAGTGGCACTTTCAAAACTACAGCTATAGGACGTGGGGATTCTTTTGGTAGATATTTTGTGTTCTCTTCAAAGCTGTGATTTTCTACGTTTGCTGAAGTGGATGCTGAACCAGTTCATTTTTTAAGTTAATTAATGGCCCCAGGAAGCCTGTTAAGTATTCTTTTTAAAATGTGTACACTCTAAAGAGTTGGTCAAGTAGCCAGTAGGTGTGTATTGACAATTGTTCACCACCTGGGCAGCTACAGCTAACATGAACTAGTTTCAAGCATATAATAGTATTATTGCACTGTGGCTTACTTTGCATGGTGGTTGTTTGGATAAAAAGCTATAAAACACTTTGGCAAATTTGAAATGCTATTACCAAAAGTTAGAAACTACAGAAATTACACCCTGCCTGCACAATCCAGGTAAGCCTGTCCCAGCAGACATTCACACATATTTGCCAAGGACTTAACTATAACATCCAATGTGTACAGGCCAGAATATTCAGATTACATCCAAGATTCTTTTAAATTTTATTTCAAAATAAAATTATATATATATATATATATATGTGTGTGTGTGTGTGTGTATGTGTTCTTGTTCTTACTATTGTACATATGTACATATGTACTTGTTCTTACATATATGTTTGTGTGTGTGTGTGTGTGTGGGTTCTTGTTCTTACTTATTGTACATATGTACATATGTACTTGTTCTTACATATGTGTGTGTGTGTGTGTGTTCTTGAAGATTGGTACTACTCTGAATTCTGTATATTGCTCAGAAATTGAGTGCACAGCAACTGTTTTGTATTCTGCCCTGGCATAACCATGCATTTACCAAATGAAGGCATCTGCTATGCCATAATTCAGTAAATTTCAGTATTAAGTCACCCTTATGAATAGGCAGAAATAAGACTCCTGTAAATGAATGTCCAGGAAAAATTTGTAAAATGTTCCCCTACAGGCTTTTCTGTGTTGCCTTTCTTAGTGTCAAGTTTGTGACCA
Organism: Eublepharis macularius; assembly: GCF_028583425.1. NCBI lineage: Eukaryota > Metazoa > Chordata > Lepidosauria > Squamata > Eublepharidae > Eublepharis > Eublepharis macularius. The sequence continues at coordinate 77,562,073 of NC_072792.1, read as the reverse complement.
TTAGTTTGTCCTATACACATGTTATGTACATTTGCAGATCTTAAACTGACTATGCTAAAAGTAAATTTCAAAAACAGGACACAGCAGGATATTGCTGAGATACCACTATAACTACTGGCCAACTCCCACCTTTTCCTAGGTTTGGCCCAGCCCAGGAGCATAGTTAGGGGGTGTCCAGGGGTGCCCATGCCCCCCAAAATTTCTGGGGAGCCGGTACCTAAATCCCCCATGGCTCCACCTCCATAGGTAGTGGGAATAGTGGCCCCTCTCTGTGATATCACTGGCCCCTCCCTATGATGTCACTTACAGACCTAGCAAAGCAATGCCTCTGGCCCAGCCCCAACCCTCCCCCCAAAATTGGAAAGTCTACACACCTGCTTGGGACTGTAGTTTTTAGGCACCTCATTCATATAATAAACACTAAGTTATTTTATAGAAATATATTTCCCAGTCTTGGTCTGATTCATAATACTTGGAAACTTTTGTTTAACCTTTTGAGATGCAAGGGAGAAACAGTAACTTTGCAGTACTGCAGCTGGGAGAAAGAAGGAGTTAACAGCAGATCAGGGAATGATGGCACAAGTAAGGTTATTATGAAGCAGGGTTGCCAAGTCCCCTTACCATTCTGGTGAGAGGGGGGAGTGGAGACCCAATATTTACCTTTCTGGTGCTCAAGGACTCTCCTCACACACTTTGTGCATGCATGGCTCTGCACTGGCATGCTGACATCACTTCTAGGAAGTGACATTGTGCAAGGTTGGGGAGCATGCGCTCCACAGCAGGCTTTGTAGCGGACCCAGCACTTACCTTTCTGGTGCTCAGGGACTCTCCTCACTTGTTCTTTGTGCACATGTGACCCTGTACCAGCATGATGACATCACTGCCAGGAACTGACATCATCGTACAAGGCTGGGGAGCACATGCTTCACTGCAGGCTAATTTGGGCCCCAAACGGGCCCCATTTGGCCTGCTTGGGGCCTAAATTGGCCTGCTGCAAGGTGTGGAAGTGCTCTAGGGGTGGCATGATGACATCAGTAACATCATTATGTCTGCACTGAGATCATGCCCGGGAGGCCCGTTCCCCACCTTTCCTCCCACTGGCCAGGTAAGTGGTGGCAGATGGGGCAAAAGGTGGGAATAGGGGATCCCCCACCCTCACTGGGGGAATGAGATCCCTATTATGAAGTTCCATAAAATGTGTTGCTTATAATGAGATTGTGAATACCAACATTTGAATTTACTATAACAGGCCCTGTTCCTTTTAGTGCCTTTGCTAACATAAATGGTGTATTCAACATATTATTATTTAAGAATATACTTGTCCCCTCCACCATTTTTTTAAAAAAAAACTATTTGACAAGCAGACTGCAGGCTGGTGCCTGGAATTTTGAGGTTGAATTTTTATATTAATAGATGCCTATTTGCGTGGTGTCCATTTCCTTCCGTATAATAAGTGAGCTGTGTTGTTAATGGTACAGATGTTAAATATGCCTAATGCAAGAAAATCAATTAATAATAATTTAATAAAACTTTGCCTACATTAAAATACAGTAACTGTGTCTTCCTTCTGCACTTTTTCTAGCCTAGAGCAAAAATGTGTTTTTTATGAAGTGCAGAGTCCCAAAAGAATTTATTTTATAAATGGAACCCTTCTAGACCAAATACTGTGTGGTATATGTTTGGTATAATGAGACCAGTAAACAATTTTATACAATCACAGGTTTGGGGGGGTATCATTTTTTTACTGAGGGAAGTAATTACAACAATGCTGTTTATTACTTTTTTTATTTGAACAGGTATCCACTGAGAACCAGTCACTCTTCTCACGTTACAATATTAAATTATTAAATAATTATTCTAGGTTATTTTGCATGGGATATTGTACCACTTAGTTTAATATGCAAAACAGATCCCACAATTCTTAAAGACTGATCTAGTCACAGGCAACTATTTGTGCCAGAGGAAGATGCCCATCCTAACTTCATATTCTTTAAGATGCCACAAAATTTCTTTCTGAATTTGCTACAACCAGAGTAACACCTATCACCATTGTGTTTGTATAACAAGTGTAAGCGGTCGGCCCGGCCTCCACCATTTTAATAGCAGCTTCATATTTATGGCTGCTGGTAATAACAATGTTCAAGCTTCTGGAGTAAAATGGCTGTGGTTTGGCCAACAGAGGCCCCCTAGCAGTTGCTGAATCCCGCCCGGGAGACATGGCATGTATGGAATGCCACAAAGGAATGAGGGGTGATTAAGCGGCAATTGGACTTGCTATCTTCCTGGCCTTGCCCGTGACCAGCGCAACAAAGGATTCGCAGCATCAACGCCACTGAGCACATTCCTCTCCCTCATTCCACGATGAGATCTCCTATCCATGATTGAGGAGCTAATCAAATTACATTCATAAGTATAGACAGTTAACACTTAACCTAGCTCTGGTGTATTTCATCAGAAAAACTGTCCTTTTTGTGCAGCGCTAGAACTAGTCTTGCATCTGCATTCATACACCCCAGCAGCTATCAATCAAAGTACTCAAGCCTTTTGTCTAACCCAGGAACTGACCATTGAAGTCTTCGTCCTAACTGCTAGGAGGACTCATCTCCACCTCAGGGCACATATTACCTATAAAGGTAGAGCTCTGGCCCCATTCAAATCGAACACATTTCTGGATCCACATGCGCTGTTCCCTTGAGGTTTGCTTTAAGCCTCTTGCCTTGCCAGGACACTGGCCGTTTGAAGCTCTTCTCTCTCCCTCCTCAATGGTTGTGGGGGATGGAGCTTGCCAGGGGAACCACTTGCCTGGCCGCCGGGTCCGAGCCATCTGATGGATGGAACACCCCCGGGGCAGTGGAGGCTCACCCAGACAGGTCAAGGCGGAGGTCCAGGTGGACCCCAGGGCTTGACCTGTACTGCAGTTAGATCCCTTGCCGCAATGACAGGTTGTGTTATTGTTTAGTTAATAAAGTGGGCCTTGTTATACCCAAACTTGGTCTCTGTCTTTTATGTCGACTGGGGGGGGGGCAATACGGCACTCCCAGCAAGCAGGCTTGCCTGCTTAAGCTGGGGGCCAGGTTTGCCGCCGCGGAGAGGAAAGGCAGCCTTCCTCTTCTTCGGCATACAGGGACTAGCCGGGGGGGCGGAGACTCAGAGGGTTTGGCTTTCTCCACCCCCCGGCGTTTCAGTTCCTGCCTCGTGCTTGGCCCACCCACCTCTCCCTATTGCAGTGCAGGATTAGCCATTTGCCGTTTGCAGGGCCAGGTAGGAATTTTTTCTTCTCACCCTGATTGGCTCTGCGGGTGGGTTGTTTTTTCACCTACCTTGCACTGCAGGAAGTTTTTGTTAAGTTGGTGGTGGTGCTGTAATAGTTGGCCACTGGGAGGATAAGATCAAAAAGAGCGGGCCGGTGAACCCCTTGGCATATTCCCATTAGGTGGGAATTGGGGTCTGCCAGGAGTGGCAGGTTCACAAATCAATAACAGGGGTGACTGGACACCTGAAGTAAAGCGGCGAATCACACTTGGACACTCAGCAATGGTCAGCATGGATTCAATCTGGAAATGCAAAGATGTCACAATAAGCACCAAGCGCCGATTGGTCACAGCCATTGTGTTTCCTATAACAACCTACGGATGTGAGACATGGACCTTAACAAAAATGGACAGGAGAAAAATTGACTCATTCGAACTGTGGTGTTGGAGATGACTCCTGAGGATCCCTTGGACAGCAAAAGTAACAAACCAAGCTGTCTTGGAACGCATAAAACCTGACATGTCTCTGGAGGGGAAGATTACAAAGCAGAAGCTCAGCTATTTTGGGCACGTAATGCAGGCCAACTCACTAGAAACATAAATGATGCTAGGAATGGTGAGTGGAATGAGAAAGAGAGGAAGACCAAAAACCCGCTGGCTGGATACCATCATGAAAGACACTGGACTGAACATGAAGGAATTGAAAGAAGCAGTCAGAGACAGAAAGGCCTGGAGGGATGCGATCTACAGAGTAGCCAAGGATCAGGCACGATTAAATGGCTAGGATTGGGGGGGTGTACTATTCACTCCCACCAAACTGCTGAAGGTGAAGGGAGACATCTTTCCTCAGTATCTAATAAGGAAGTGCCCTAACATCATGCTTCTTCCTTAGCATGATGGTGGTCATCACATGGAAGACCGACCACATTCTGGCATTTCATTAGGTCACATTTCTGCAAAGTATGTCAGCAACTCAAGTTCCGTCAGTGTGGTTAGGGTTTCACACTAGGATCTGGGAGACCCAGGCAGGAATATCTGCTTTGCTCACTCAGATCAGTCACTCTCTTTTAGTCTGACCTACCTCACAGGTTTGTTGTTAGGAGGATAAAATGGAGGAATGAAGAATGAAATTGAAATCCACTTTGGACTCTCACTGAGGAGAAAAGCAGGGTATAACTCGAGTCTAGCCCAAAAGATGGCCCTCTACCTGATACTGAGTCAAAGTTCCTTGACTACTGTAATGATTGTACACCTGCCTCGCCTCTAAGTGAACTTGGAGACTCGAGTTGGTGCAGAATGCTGCAGCTTGGATATTATCGGGAGCGAGGAGAATAATGAATATCATGTCTATTCTGCAGTCACTCCACTGCCTACCTATCAGCTATTGGGGGCTCATTTCAAGGTATTGGCTATCACATACAAAACTCTTCATGGCCCTGGTCTGGCACATCTACAAGATTGGCTCTCCGTATATTACATCATGGCAGCTTTGCTTATCTGAACAGGTCCTTCTGCACATGGGCAAAATCAACAGCTCACTCACACACATGCATTTTCTATGTTGGCCTCTACCTTATAGAATGACCTAAAGCAACAGACCTGGCATTCCTTTGCATCCCTGACACCTCCCTGCCATAGGAACAGAGTGATGGGCTGTTCAAGAATGACCCTCCATCATGTCTGATGGCTATGGATGAATATTTCTTTGTTCTGTCAGAAACAACCCACTATATCACTGGTAAATTAGGTATGGCCTAGCCAGTCCACAGACCAGGCCTAATTCTCTCTTTCCATATTCCCTGGCAAAACGAAGCAAGCAAAAAAATGAGTCCTGAATAATCTTAGGGAACCCTTCAAAATTTCTGCTTGGCATTGAAACAACAGGCTAATCCCATGTCGTTTGGTTTGCCAGGTCCCCCAACGAAACTACCCAGTAGGATCAAACCAGTTAAATTACCCAGTAGGATCAAACTCAAAGCAACAGATACCACACAGTAGCACATATGAGTAAAGTCTATTTTCCTTATCTCTCTGTGGATGCATTCCTCTAAGACCACTTCTTTACAGTACAGCAGTCTTTGGGGGCAAAGGACAGGATTTGCCTGCTGCTGAGGTGCTCACTGGTGACATGTTGACATTGCCAATGATGCATTGAAGTCTCTTCTGGAAGGGACGTCATCATGTCACTGATCCACCAGAACCATTCTGGTATTTGGCAAAACTCTATAGCTTTTGCCTATATACCAGAGTTTCGCCTGGCTGTGTAATAACTAGAGATGGGCATGAAAAGAAAAAAAATTAACATGATGTTTGTTCTTCATTGCCATCCACGAACACTTACGAACATGACCTGTTCACGAACATGTTCATGGTTGGATGTTCCTGGAGGCCAGCAGGCTCTCCTCCAGCCATCATCCAAGTTTGGTCAAGATGCCTACTGCACCACTCCCAGAAACCTGACCTGAGCAGGCACCAGGAAAGGTACCAATAATAAATAATAGCTTGGCCCAGAGCCTGGCAGTAGCCCTGGAAATTGAAGGGGTAGATCCCTATCCCACCACACACCAAGAAAATTCAAGCTCCAATGCACTCTATCAAAAGGCCAACAGCAACTCTCTCCCTCTCCACTGTCTGCAAAGTCAGAGCTGGGAGCCCCCCTCCCCCCTGCTCTTTGCTCCCCACTTGAAAGGAAGACCTGCCTATCAAGCTAAATTGGGCTTAGATTGGGGTTTCCAGGGCAACAGCAGGATTTCAGACAGAGTTCAGACAATCCCTGCCTAAGTTGCCAAGAGAATTGATTGCAAGTCTGGCTTGACGAACAGAAAGACGAACAGGAACGAACGAGGTTTGCAACAACCACCTGCTCGTTTAGAATGGGGTCTCACGAACAACTGGTTTGTGAACAGCAGATTGGGCTGTTTCTGGCTTTTTTAAATTCGAATTGCTATGCTCATCTCTAGTAACAACATCACTTCCGCACATACAAAGAGTGATGTTAGCAAATCGCTGCCAACATCATTATGCTGCTCTGAGTGCCCCTGCAGTGAATACATCCACCATTTCCCACCAATTCTTCCCTCACTAGCCAGCTAAAGGGCAGCGGGGAGCACTGGCTGTGGGGGTGATCCCTCATTCCCAGCGGGTGGCTGGTAATTCATATGGAGGGTGGGCGGGCAGCATCATGTATCAAATGTCTATGTTTGAATGGCAGGAAGCTTCTTAAATAGTTTAGCCCTCAGACTTTCCCATAGGCTTGGTAATTCACTGCCTGACCAATAAAGTTCTATGCCTCATTTGAATTTAGAATGAGCTGGAACAACAGCACCCATGGCCCCCTTGACAGTTAATGAGTCAGTTTATCATAAAAAGCTTCATTTGAATGTTTTAGGACAATGCTTGCTGTTCCAAGATTCTAAATCAATAAAAAATCTATTGACTTATGGCCTGAAGAAGATATAACATTTCACCAGAATTCTGTGCTCTGCCAAACTTTGCCTCCTCAGAAGGAGGAGGCAGACTGGTTTCCCAGCCATCCGGGCTTCAGGCTGGGGGTGCAGACAAGTGCCCTAGGAGGCGTCTTTGCACCATAGCTTCAGTTGCTTCATGAGATCGGCTGGAGCGGAGGTGCTTTTAAGTCCTGCTCCACGATCCATGGAGGAGCACCCGGCAGGCGGGGTAGCAGCTGAGCGGAGCCTTGAGGCTTTGCCTGGCTTGCACACTGCTTTTTGGGCAGCAGCGGTGGCAGTGCACGAAGGTGGCAGGGAGCCGTCTGCAGCCCTCACTTTGAAGGGCTAGTGTCAGCATGGCTTGGAGGTGGCCAAATTCGGAAGCAGTGTGGCACATTTCAAGTGGCTGCCTGTAATGCCGTTTTCTCAGCTGCGGTTTAATTGCAGAATGCAGGGGTGGTTGTTAGCTGGGGCTGTTTTGGAGAGCACCCACCCCCCGATGCAGTGAGTGGGGAAGCGCATTTCCCCCCCCCCCGCGCCTGTTGCTTCATTGGGCTTCTAGGGTGCCTTGGCCATAGTTAGTGGTCATGGGCGCCATTCTGCAGGGCGGCTGTTGCTTGGCTAGGCAGCAGCTAAGGCTTGGAAGAGGTTCTGGCCTGGGCACCATTTTGTGGGGGCCACCATTTTGTGACTTGGGCACCATTTTCCAGGGGCCACCATTTTGCACAGCCTGGGGAAAGAGTGGGTGCATAGCAAGCATGAGCTCACTGGTAGCCGGTCAACTTTCTTAATAATCATATTGGGGCAAAGGCCCGTACTACTAGGTAAAGCCCTTGTGGATTCATATTGTCCTGGTTATCTTATACTGGGATAGTATCACAGAAAGGAAAGGTACCTCAATATAATTTATAGGGGGTACACTGACTTCGCCAGTGCTGCATGCCTGCAATACGACGAAGAATTCAGGATGCGGGCTGTGCTTAACCCACAGCTTCCATGGGACCAGATTCACCAGCAGCTTTGGTTGCAAGTGATGTCCCCAGCAAAACCTAATTCTGGGGATAGATCCGATAGTGGCCACCTGATACATTGCCCCCAGGAGGTGTCAATGACCCACTCTCAGGCAGGGCAGCAGGTTCAACCCCGGCTGCTCTGCTGGGACTTTACGTCTAATAGAGTTTGTAATCGTCGGTCATGTAAGTACAAGCATGAATGCCCTCATGCTCAGGACCCCACCTCATGCAGCCTGCCCCAGATCCAAATCTGGGGGGGAGGCAGAAAGTCTAGTGGGGGCAGGGGCCAGCAGGCTGCTGACAAAGGGATCCAGCCCAGTAAGGCTGAGAGTTCTTGAGAACCTGTTAAAAGTTTATCGTAGGGAGCAGGATGTGTTGTATTTGTTGAATGGTTTTAAATTTGTTTTCAGGATACCATTTTGGGGTGTTAGGGCCCCCTTTATGTCAGACAACTTATGTTCTGTTGTTGGCTTGGAGGGGGTAGTTAGGGATAAGATTAGGAAGGAATGCATGGAAGGCAGGGTGCTGGGACCATTTACTGAACCCCTCGTACCGCACCAGAGAGTTTCTCCCCTTGGGGTAGTCCCGAAGAAAACTGCAGGTGAATGTCACTTGATTCACCACCTGTCCTTCCCAAAAGGGGCCTCTGTGAATGATTCCATACTGAAGTACCTTTGTTCTGTGCACTATATGTCTTTTGACCAGGCAGCCACAGTTGTGCGCAGATGTGGGATTGGAGCAGAAGTGGCTAAATGCAACATTAAGTCTGCATTTTGCCTTCTTCCTGTTCACCTGGAGGACTTTGAACTCTTGGGTTTTGCCTTTGAGGGCAATTATTGTATGGGACAGGGCCCTCCCTATGGGATGTTCTATCTCTTGCGCTGCCTTTGAGCACTTTAATTCATTTTTGGAGTGGGAGCTGTGTTGGCAGTTTAAATGCCAGGACATGGTGCATTATTGTGATGATTTTTTGTTCGAGGGCCCAGTGTTCACTTCCCAGTGTACCAAGCTGTTGGCTGGTTTTGTAGCCCTTGCAGGGGAACTCAGTGTTCCTTTGGTACACGAGAAAACTGAAGGCCCTGCCCAAGTTCTGACATTTCTGGGCATTGAGCTTGACACTTAACACCAGACCTTTCATCTCCTGGCAGACAAGTTGACAGCCTTAGGGAGCATTTAGCTGTATTTAGGGGTAAAGGGAAAGCCTCCCTGGTTGAACTTCAGCAACTTGTTGGCCATTTGAACTTTGCATGCAAGGCGGTTGCTCCTGGCAGACCTTTCTTGCGCAGGCTGTGTGATGCCATGTCATCACTTCGGTCCCTGGGATCCTTCAATGGGGTGATCTTCTGGCGAGAAGACCTACAGGTGGGAGCTGAATTACAGGTGTCTTCTGATGCCTCAGGATCCACAGGCTTTGGTGTTTACTTCAGGGGGCACTGGTGTGCTGACCAGTGGCCCAAAGAGTGGGCAGCTAGTGGGTTAGTGAGGGACCTTACATTCTTGGAGTTTTTTCCCATCCTTGTAGCAGTTTAGATGTGGGGGCGGGAATTGGCAAACCATGTGGTGCACTTTTGGTGCAACAACATGGTGGTTGTGCAAGTAATTTACTCCCTCACTTCCAAATCGGCCAGGGTCATGCGGCTGGTTAGGGCATTCACATTGAAATGCCTTCAGCTGAACATCCTGTTTAGGACTAGACATGTTCCAGGTGTTGACAATGGATTGGTGTATACTTTGTCTCACCAACAGATGGAATGTTTCTGGCAGTTAGCCCCCGGGGCCGACAGTCTTCCTTCCAGAATGCCCCTAGAGCTGTGGCAGCTTGGGAAACTGAAGTGAACAGAGCAATCCTGCTGGTCATTGCCCCCAGCACTCGAAGGGCATATGAGCATGTGGTAGGACAGTTCCGGGGATTCTGGGTGGATGCTGGGTTTCGGCAGCTGTGGCCTATCCCTGCTGAGCACTTGTTGCACTTCTGTGTGGCTCAGCAAGCACGCGGTTTGGCAGTCAAGTCTATTAGGAGCCAGCTTGCAGCTTTAGCATGTGTCAACAATGCATGGGGCTTTTCAGAATCCACAGGGGATTTCTGGGTTTAAAAGATGCTTGAAGGCTGGTCTTGGGAGTCGGTAGTACCTAGGGATGAAAGATAGCCTATTTCCCCTGCCATTCTTAGGGGTTTGGGAACAGTCTGGGGATCAGTCTGCAGATTGAGTTTTGAGATAAAACTCTTCCATGCTGCCATGCTGACAGCATTTTTGGGGCCCTGCATGTCACTGAGCTAGTAATTCAGTCACGTGGAGATGTATTGGGCCGAGCCTTGTGGGTCCAGGATATCAAGCTTATCAACAAGAAGGTGTTGATCAGGAGCTTATATTGGGCCTCTGTGAAGAGAAAGGTTTGTGCCCGGTTAAGGCCCTCTGACGTTATGTTATGGTAAGGGTTAAAGATCAAGGGGTGTTCTTTTGTCATGGAGATTCATCTCCTCTGACACTTTATCAATTTGGGGCAGTGACAAACAGTGGTTGGGATTGTCGGGTGTCAAATTTGGCACCTATTCCTTTCAGATTGGGGCAGCCTTTACGGCTGCGGCTATGGGATATACAGGCAAAGCCATTCAGCGGGTAGGCAGATGGTGATCGTCTGCCTATTAGTCTTACATTCGGCCATAGCCTTCCTTGGAATCTTACACTGATTGAATTCTTTCCTAGTATGCTGTTCTGGGTAGCCATCCAAGCCAGGAAATCACTGGTTGGATCTCAGCTCAGGCTGGGTGGAAGCGCCACAGTTGAATGGTGTGGATGGTGGCACCTTCAGAGGTCAGGGTTACTGACTCTTCTGTTTGGGGGAAGGACAGGTCCTCCCCTGCATATTGTGGTCATCCACTTGGGTGGTAATGACTTGGGATTAATGAAAGGCAGGGCCTTGTCAGTGATCAAAGCCCAATGGCCCAGTGTTTACAATTTTGGTCCCAAATGCTCTCTCACTGCATTTGGAGGGAGACCCTGGACACTAGGGGAATGGCTCGGGCTAGATGTAGGGCCAATAGGGCCATTCAGAAGGCACTAGCAGGGGGGTTAGGAATATACTTGCCTCACCCTGGGATTAAGGCTGCATTTGCCACCCTTTACAGGGATGACGGGGTTCACCTGTCTGTTGCTGGCAATGACATCTTCCTAGATGACATGCGAAATTCTAAGCAGAGTTACTCCAGTCTAAAACCAATGCATTTAGACTGGAGCAGCCCTGCTTAGGATTCTACTGTAAATGTCTTTAAAATGGGTTTAGGGTAATTGACCAGTAGAATATGTATTTCTGTTATTAGAGGCAATCAGTTTAGGTGCATGATCCATCAGGATAAGGAAGATAGCAACAAAATTTCTGTTGCCATAGTAACATGGAAGCTACTATCATTCCCCAGCTTTTTCCCTTTGTGCTGCTGTGCAATGCACACAGTCTACATATATGCAAACTCAGTGGGCTACATTCATTGCCTTTTCCTCCAACTTTTCCAAGCACATCACAAAACCAACATATTGTAGTCACCATTGCTTTCTCTCTATGCCCATTATGCTGACACCCAAATATCATTTATCAGAGCAAACATCACAACGAAGAGCTTCTTAAACAATATTATGTTTTTTTTCTGATTCAGTAATAAATCTACAGTTGAAGTAAGCATCCAAGAATTATTATTCACTCATAGTCCTTCTATAACAAAGTAAATATGAAATATATAAAAATGAAATCTAAAATTTAACATTGCACATATATACAATGCTATGGATGTCATCCGGAGCCAACCCTGTCAGCCCTGGACTGGGCTGGGGCGTCCCCCCTCGGACCCGCAGGGGGATGGGCAGCAGGTCCCATCGCATTCACCTGCTGGCTCAAAGTGCAGCCAGAGAAGGAGCCACCCCGAGCAGCGCCGCCACCACCACAGCAGAAAACCTGCCAGTCAGTGGGGCAGTACAGGGATGCTGCGGTGAGGGACGAAATCCAGGAGGCAGCTGGCGAGCAGAGCTGCGACATGGATGCCTGGCCAGCCCCCTGGGGGCTCACCACCACAACAGACAAGCCCCATTGGCCCAGAGCCAGGCAGCAGGACGGGCCGGAAAGAGGCGTGGCAGACTCCGGGCAAGGGGAGGGATCGCTCCTGAATGGCCCAGAGTGACCAGGGAGGGAACCCCAGTGTGAGGAGCGAGTTCAGGGCCAATGGCAGGGGAAGGCCTCCGAGGAGGGGAGGAAAAGGGGCAGGCAAAGGAGGGGCAGAGGAGAAGGAGTCTGGCATGAGAGACAGGAGCAGGGCCAACCACCAGGAGGCTTCTCAGGTGGGAATGGGGGGAGGGAAGGACAGGTAATGAGGAGTGAGGACCGATTGGCTGATGCTCAAGGGGAAGTGTAGATGGGTGCTATAAAGAGCAGGGTTCCCAATGAAGCTGGGGAGGAGAAGTCAGGTGTGAACTGGCTAGAGAGAGTGCACAGATACACAACCCTATGGGCGGGCGGAGGAGCTCGGTGAAGTATCCACCCCCCTGACCCAGTCTGAGGCCGAGGGAACCCTCCCGCTAGGTCACCCAGGAGGATGGCAGAGGGCGGAGAGTGCGTGGCGGGCAGGGCGGCGGCTCACACACATATACAAATATATTTTAGACTAATAATAGCAATTTATTAGCTACAGATATTTTTGCCCTCAAACATACTGAATAGCTCCATTATCTGTTTTTTATTCATTTATTTAGTTTAGATTGAGACAGAACATGGTGACCTGAAAAAAACATTTATCTCAAAGCTGTTCGACAATCCAAATAATAATATTAAAAATCAATCATTAAATCTGTGCTGAGTTTTAAAGGTTGTTTAAAACTTTGTCATGCTGCAATTGTATCCAAAAGGAAACAAATTGGGAACTTAGTTAATATAACCACCAAACCAAAGATTACAGTATTTGTAATAATAATAATAATAATAAGATATAAGTGAATCTATGGGAACATCTCTACCAGTACTGACAAAGAGGACAGACTTTTAATGTCCTCACATATTTCTGAATAATAACATGAAGGAAATCACTGAAATGTTATTATGAACCATAACTAGGGTTACCAGGTCCAGGTTGGGAAATTTCTGCAGACTTTGTGGAGGGGGGTTAAACCTGGAGAAGATAAGGTTTGGGGAGGGGCTTCAGAATGGTATAATACCATAAAGTCCACTCTCCAAAGCAGCCATTTTCTCCAGGGGAACTGATATATGTCACCTGAAGATCAGTTGTAACTCCGGGAGATCTCCAGTCACCACCCGGAGGCTGGCAACCGTAATAACTCATTGGCTGAGGATTAACATCTTAAATCTCATTGGCCACATTTGCTCAATTTTGCCATAAAACAGCTGGCTAATTTTTCACAAGATCATCAGCTGAATGATGAATGACAACCTCAGAGCAGCAAAAGAGTCTCAGAAGCGAGCATGTCATACATGGTCTTAATTGTTTCCCCTTGCCATTGGTATAGATATTATGTAGTTCTTGATCACAGAGTCAATACATGTAACAGATACCTACATCAGCTAGACATAAGTCCCCATCTACCCGTTATGGTTTTCTGTGTCTGATATTCAAATTGTTCCCCAGCTAAGGGTTGTCTTTTTGGCATCAACTAGTGCCTGGTCCTTTTCAATGCTGGAACCTACTTTATGAAACTTGAGGAAGAGAGGTGACATTATTCTCAGAAGTCTCTAAGCCACTGTAAGTTCAATTTATTTGTAAGGACTTCAATGGAATTTAAATTGCATGCATTTTATTACTTCTTGTGTGTGTGACAATGCAATGTTATGAAGTAGCAGGGATTCAGTAAGTTCTTGCAATTAAAAGATAAATTGTGTACCTTGTATTGCAATCAGTAGTGGCAAGAACAACTTTTTTGGCATTTTTAACATGTATTTTCTGGACAGAATAGTGCTGAGAAGTGTTGAGTTCCACCAGTATCCTCCCGTACTGGAAAGCAGAATGTTGCCCAGCATTGAGAGAGTGCCCTTCCCGTGTCCCCCTGGCCATACACCCAATAAGCAGCTGATCCTTTCATTGATAGATACCTCAAGTTGCTCACTATATTTTCCCGCCTATTTATTTAATTAATTTATTTATAAAGACACATTTTTATTTATTTATTTTCAACTAAACAACTAACTCTGATGTGGGTTGCCACCAGCAAGTGGCCTACTAAAACTTGAAGTGAGTCAACCCTGGCTTGGAGCTTGAATTGTGGGCATTTTCCTTGGAAGATTGGTTACTAGGGTTTTATTGTATTGGTATGGTTTAAATTTGAATTGTAAGTTGAGTATACAAAGTTGAGTATACTTTATGCTCCTGTACTTTAAGACAGAATAGCTTTTATTCCTCTACTTGTTGTTGACATCTATTTAAAGAAGTAAAAGGTCTGCAAATATTTACAATTTATGCAAAGCCAAGCTTAATAGTAGTTGATCTTTAAACTAGGCCTTTGCAAAATCCCCAAAGATGATTCAGTCCAAAAGATTATGTACTATTTTGTACTGCTTTTAAAGTATCCGGTCAGATTGACACCTACTAGTGTCTTGCTTTGTTCAAACTCTTTCTCCTAAAACCTTTCATAGCCCTCCAAACAAATGGGAAGTGTCCAGGGAGGAGATAAAAGACAAAGACAGATGAGCAATAACCTCCTTCTCTTCTCCTTCATTTCAGCAGCTAGGAAAAGATGGGAGGAAGAAAGTACTCCATCTTACAGAAAGTCACAAGAGCACCACAGAATAATTTGAAGTCCTGCCGTTCATGACACTGAGCATCAAGATGGGTTGACAATGAGTTATGAAGCTGCAAAGTCAGGGCATAAACATGACAATTTAATAGGCTTTCTCAGATTATTTTCTAGCAATCTGTGACTCCATTCACAGACAAAATGGCTTGCTCGCACTTACAGCCTGAGCACCACTGCTCATAATCATGAACATCTATGAACCAGTGATAGAGAAATTCATCATTTTGATCTTCTTCCATCCAGTTGTTTTGACCAATGTCTAGTTAGAAACATATAAATACATATTTTTATGTACAAATATTCAACAAATACTCAAAAGATATATCATTTTTCTGCAATACCATGTCAACAAGAATGCCCCTTTGATCTTCCGACTGGGGAAAACAATCTATACATGGTAGAAAGTTACACTAGTGGTGTACACCAAGAAAATTTCCATTTCAGTTTCACTTTCAGGAGTTCCAGAATAATCATGTTCCATTATTAGTTTGTTCCAGGTGGGATGGTGCCAGATCAGAAATGATCCATTTGGTTCTTGTTTATTTGTTTCTTTTCATGAGTTTCGGCCTGTTGCGCATGCATTGGCCGTACATGCACAAACACACTGTCTTCATGCTTAAGCAAAAAAACACATCAACAATGAGTCCCCCTCCTAGTCTGAGCCATTGATCTACTGAGCATTTCCTTAGTCATGATAACATACTTACACAACAACAAATCCATAGAAGGTAAGTATCGGTCGGCAGGATAGTGGCAGCAGGGCATTCCCTATTCAGGAGATCTCCCCAACCAGCACAGTGCAGCAATATTAAAAACAATCCTCCTTCGTGTTCATTTTTTTCTTTTTCTACATGGCCAATAACTTACTATCTTTGCATTCTGCTATTGGCTGTTCTTGCTATTTCCTTGTGCTTTGAAATTTTTGTTCTCACAATGATGGGCAAATCAAAACCCTTCCTTCAGATGTTCAGGGTTCTGCTGCAAAACAAGGCATTTTCTCTGCCAATCTTCTCCATCACTCAAGTGCAGGCAAGCAGGCAGAATGATTGGCTGAATTCCTCCCCGCCCCTACACATTTGAAATTTGATTCAGAAAAAGAGAGAGCCTTGAAAGACTATGGAAACAACCCTAAACAGGTTTACTCAGATAGTAGTTCCATGTTATTCAATAGTGCTTACTCCCAGGGAAATATCTTTTGAATTACAGCCTATGATTGAAGTCTCCCTTCCAAACATTTCCAAAGCCGATAGGAGGGGAGAGGTCTCCTCTTGCGAGGATGTTATTGGCATCAAGGGAGACAATGACATTTCCTAGGTAGAGGAGTGTGCACATTCTTTGCAGTGGGCTGATTTAGGCCCCAAATGGGCCCAATTTGGCCCATTTCAGGCCCAAATCAACCTGCTGAGAAGCATGGGAGTGCTCTTGGGGTGGCATAATGATGTCAGTGATGTTGTTGCACTGGCCTCGGGAGTGTGCCCGGAAGTCCTTTTCCTCACCTCTTCTCCCCACTGGCCAGGCAAGCAGTGGCAGGAAGTAAAAGGTGAAAGTGGGGGGATCTCCTGCTGCCACTGGGAGAATGGGATCCATAATATGAACCAATAGCTTGCAATTCCACTTGCCAAAGTGCCTTATACTTCTCAAGGATTGTAACTATGGTTTTGTCCATCCTGAATGAATATTCATTTTCAGTTACAATAGAAACCAGCCTGTTCAAAATATCTAGACACATGCATACAGAGATTTGAGGAACTACATTGAAAAATGTAGGGTTGCCCAGGCCTGGCCTAGCAACCCGTGAAAGACAGGATGGGGAATGGACATGGCTGGGATGACTGCAGTGCAGCAGATTTCCCACCCATAGCAGGCACATGGCTATCCTCAAAGAGATGGAAAACTAAACAAATCAATCAGAGCAGGGAACCTATCCTATTGGTGCATTCTGGTCTCTTCCTTAATCCTTCCAATCAACTTTCTCCAACTGGATGACCCAATGGCTGGAGTCTTTGCATCTGTTTCCAGCCAGCTTGAAGTTAAAATGAAAATTTCATGGCCCTCCCTTATAAAAGAATAAAGTAGGAACAAATTGAATATTAGCAGACAAGAAACAGTAGTAAAACACAAAATGCTTGTGTGTTGTAGTGGTTATAGTGTCAGACTAAGATCTGGGAGCATGCATGCGTACGAGCCATCAAGTTGCAACCAACTTATGGTGACCCCAGGAAGGCGCATTCAACGCAAGTGAGAAGCAGAGGCTGAGTTAGAGTTCATTATTATGACTTTATGGCATCACATTCCTGATAAGCTCTCTCCGCCAAATTACACCATCTCCAGACTACACTCTCAAATCTCCAACAATTTCCAAGCCTGGAGTTGGCATCCTGAGGTCAGATACTGTCCTACAGATGAGGACATCACTATGCAGAAGTCTCTAGTAGACACTGAAGAACAGACGTTTCCTTATTTGAATTATCTGGAGGTGGCCTGAAAAATCCATCTACATAATCCATTCAAACACTTAAGGAGCAAAAAATTCAAAGAAGATAGAGATCTATGCCCTTAAATGGGTACTTCTCCAGGCCAGTGAAGGGCTAATGTCTGGATTGCTTTCCCTACTATCATTTCTGCCAACTGATGGTCTAAGCCTCTTCAGTGTTCTGCTAGGTCCCAACAGATACTGCTCCACTTGGTGATGCTACAAAAGAAGACTTTTGTTTCTCAGAAAATGGCTTTAATTAAGAACTGCAACAGATTTTAACCATTTGCAGCTTGAAGAGGCAATCTGGCTAAAAAGTGTGAGATATATCACATAAATAAATAAAGTTAGCATTAAAAAACAAAAAAGCAAATAAACTTATAAGCATGGAAAATAGGAGTAAGCAATAATTGGTTTGTATTACTTTGCTTCTCATTTGCCACAAATGTTTTATTACATTGATGTTGACCCACTAACATTAAGTTAAAACCTAGGTTTGCGAGCCAGTAGCTTGCAACTGGTGGGAGTCTGGGAGAGGGGGTGGCATGAGAAGCACCAACAGCAGTGTGTTATATCACTTCCAAGGTAGTCCCAAAAGTGACATCATGCCTCTCTAGGAATGACCAGAAACTGTATGGTAGAGTTTCTGGCAATTCCAAGAGAATCATGATGTTTCAGGCTTTCCCCAGAAATGATGTGACGACATTGTGTTGGCAGTGATTTTTTAAAAGTTTTTTTCCCCAATGACAGACAGAGCAGCAGCAGGATGCAGGGGTTCTCAATGTGCAGCCTCCCACCAGGCAACCCTATTTAAATCCAATTATTTTGAATAGAATTTAAGCTTAACTAACTGTTGTTGAATTGTACATTATACAATCAGGGGATATTTTACTAAACAAAGTTAAAAGATCATCCAGAAATTGATTACAATGATTTGGAAGTTTAATTCCATTATCAATTTACCTAAAGCCATAAACATTCTTCAAATTGTTTAACATTTTAAGTTCCTATGAAGTCCTAAGGCACAGCCTTTTCATGCTAATAGAATAACTGTTCTCAGTTATCCATATGCAAAATGGCAACAGCGGAAATAAACATATAAGGCATGCTACAAATAGTTGAATTTCTACAGAGCTCTGATTCCTACTCTGAAGTTTTGGCATAAGTTAATACTATCACCTTTCTCCCAAAGGTTTACTTAATTATAAAAAAATTGAAAGGAAAAACCTTCACTAAATTAAATAATACATCAACACCAGCTGCAAATACAGCCTGATATCACCCAGAAAACCCAAAGCATTCCCTTTCCTAATTTCCAATACAAGCCTATGTGTTTGCAAGGACACCACATGAAATGTAAAAGACAGTATAGGGAAATATAAAATAAACAACTGTGGACAGAAACACCCTGGATGAAATAAAAAAACCACCACCCATGTCAGTAGTCAATGGATAGGTATATATAATCCTGATATCCTCAGGTTTAGGACAACATGTGTAATTCTTTCCCAATAATTAAGCTAGCTATGTGTCTCAGGAGCATGATATATATGGTCACTATCTCATACAAACTGGTCAATGCATCAGTTTTCCATATGAGTTTATCTTCCATTCATATGAGCTAGATTTTCCAGAGTCCTCTTGGTTTGCATGAATGGAAGCTGGACAAGCATAGAAAATCCACACATTGCCCAATTCACACGAGATAGCAACTGTGAGTTAGGTTTGTTCAGAGAAATTCACTTAATCCCTCTTTACAAAGTTTCTCCCTGAAATCCAAAATCCTTTTCTTTTCCTCTTTTTGGACATTTGGAGTACATTTCTAATTAATTTGTTTTTGAACAAAGTGAAATTTGAAGCAAGGAGGCAGAGGAAGGGTTTTCCCAAATTCCAGAATTTCACTATAGATGCTCAGAGGCATCTTCTTAAATCTTCCTGTCTTCCTGCTAGAGCACCACCTGGAGTGTATAATATAAAACAAATGCAAGAGAAATGAAAGAAAAATGAAATCAATGGCTATTTTTAAAGAAATGAATTTCAGAAAAAGAAATTCACCACCCTGACTGAACCAGTTCTGGGTTTGGGGGGGCCTTGGGCTCAGGGCCCACCCAAACCCGTGTTCTGGGCCCACCCAAGCCCATGCTCAGGGCCCACCCAAGCCCACTTCTATGCTCCTCATCTTGCTCGCCCACCAACATATCCCCACCTACCTGTGCATCCTTCCTTTGTCCAGTCACAAGCTCTCCCACTACCTGCAGTCACAGCTGCCTACACTGCCTGCATGCCCTGTCTCCAATGGTGCTGGGTGGTGGGTGAAGTTAGAGTGCCACTGCCAGGGCCACCAGAAATGCTGACGCTTTGTGTACAACCCCCATACCCTTCTCCAGCAGCATTAGGCAGCACATGCAGCTGAGAACAGAGGTGATAAAGCACTCACAAACAGGCAGTATGTGAGTGCAGATAATCAGAGGAAAATCAGGAGTAGGAAGGCAACAGCAGTGAGCCCCATCAGAAGCCATAGGCCCTGGCAGCTGGCCCACCTCACCATGTGCTGACATGAGCCCTGTACCCTTAACAGCCCTACTGTATCATGCTTCCCATATGTGCTGTAGGTAAGCTCCCAGTTTATGTAAACAGAATGGAACAGAACATCTGCCGAGGTTTTTCATGGGCCTGTAAGCTGAAATTCAGCATTCCACTTTCTTATATGGCACACATATCTTTTGTTCCTTGATGTAACTCCCACAAGAAACACCATAACTTCCACAAAAAATATATTCTAGACGTTACAAAACTTAAGATTTCCACAACTCCTTCTTGCTTGTGTGTGTGAATCTTTTCCATGGGATCCAACCCAATCTCTTCTTCCATACCATGAGAATGGCAATGAAGGTGATAGAAGGGCAGGTATGTTCTACATTCTCTCAGAAAAAAGGTCCCCCAAGACACCCCTGTTTTTACTGCCACTATTTGTTACTAGATTTGCCATAAAGAGCAAGTGTTTCCTTGTTATTGCTCAGCAAAGAGGTATCAATTATTATGACCATTGTCCTGTGACTCTTCTTAATACCTAACTCAGGAACTTGACTCACACTGGATGTGATATAATGTGCTCCCAACATTTATAATTCCATATTGTAGACTATACTAGACTATAGACTATACTAAAAAAAAATCCTGCCCATTTGGAACAGTAGATTCATTATCTAGGTATTCATGAGCCAGCTGAAACTAAACAAATTTACATTCAGCTAAAACCCATGGCAACTTTTGTCCCAAATGCATCTTCTAATTTAAATTTATGCTTGATTGATATGAGAAAGTAGAACAGAAAGTAGAACAGATATGTTTAATCAACAAATGGCCTTCATGAATAATATGGATAGCTCACTTTCTCAATTCCAGAATGCTTTGCATAGTCTAAAATGAGAATTACATTCCTCATTGTATACTAAGCTCATTTTATTAACTCACTGACAAAAATTAAATCAGTTAATGGATTGGAGTTACAAATAGCCAGAAGAGAGTTGTTAGGGTTGCCAGGTCTCCTGCTATGGCAGGATACCTCCCACCAGCAATATGTGCTTCCCACTACGACTCCTTTGGGCAGCAGGGATAAAAAAATACTGTTGTTGTGTGTGACTTGATGTCACTTCTAGGGAAAACTCAGAACTGATTTCACACCTTTCTAGGAATTTGCAGAAATTCTATGGTCTTACCACAGAGTTTTCAGAAATTCATAGAGCAATGTGACATCACTTCTGGTTTCCCCAGAAGTGAAGTCATGTCACATGCGACTGCACACACCCCATGTCCATGTCATCCATCTCCTGCTGACTGCCAGCCATCAGCTAGCAACTCTAAGTCTCATGGTTAGAGTGTCAGACAAGGATCTGGACAGCCCAGTTTTGAAATCCCATTTGCCATGGAAGGTTGCTAAGTGACTTTGAGCCGCTCACACTCTCTCAGCCTACCTCACAAGGTTGTTGTGAGGATGGAGAAGGGGAGAATGTTGTAAGTCACTTTTGGTTTCTGTTGTGGAAAAAAGCAGACAATTAATGAAGCAAATACAAAGCAAAATCCCAAAACAAAAGCCATGCAGTATCATTTATTACAACCAATTAAACTAACACAAAATAATATGCAAGTTTTCAAGTTATTCAGAGCTTTTTAAACGTCCAGATTAATGTAGAGTCAATAAATAGTTATTCTTTCAAAAGATTAATTTGAATTGCTTCTACATGGTTCCCTTTGCTGGGTGGGCCTTGCTTTCCAAATAATGGCAATCCCCTTTTCTTCTTTAAATGTCCTGTTTTTCTGCCTTTCAGTTTCTCACTGTATATTACAAAGTGAAACATCATCAGCCATTATTTCACCATTATTTCAAACGCTGTGTATCACTGAATTTCTACAATTCATGTATTCACTGTTAATATATTATGTTGAGCAATCCTGGGGAGTTCTTGATTAGTTTTATAAAAGTGAAAGATGCATATAAAAAATAATTCAAACAGGTGTTGTTTTTCAGTTCACTGTTCCAAGAGCTGATACAATTTATTCACACTTCAAAGTAATAAACTTCTGAACAAGAATATTGTAGAATAGATATAAGTACAGTATAGAATCAGATACACTCATTAAGCAGCTTAACTAAATAAATGCTAAGTAAGTTTTATTTACAACTAAAAATGTATTTCTAAGGATGTCCTTGGAAAAAAGTTGCCCACTTATGGACTGAACATGTACTGATAAAAATCAACATCTGACAACACTACTTACCAAAACGACAGAAAAAATTATGTACGGTGTTGGAAATAGACCTCATTTTTGTTTAATCAGACACATGAGGAAGGCAATGGAAAAAAACCCCTAAGCCAATAACTGTTTTGTTGTTGATACCTTAGAATGCAAGCCTATGCCAAGTTACTCCAGTCAAAGCTGGAGCAGCTCTGTATGGGCCTGCACTGCTAGATATGTCAACAAATATATTTAATTTTCAGGTAATATTATGGAAACATCTACAGCCCTGAAGTTAATGACTGTAGATGAACATCTACATGCTGGTATGTTTTAACTGAATTCAGAGCATAGGTGTAAAACAGTCTTCTTAAATATCTGCAGTGTGTCTCAAGAAAATACACTGATGGTAGGGTGGCCAGGTGTCCCAGGGCCCAAACTGGGGAATTTGGTGGGTCACGGGGAAGTGCGTGTGGAGGGAACTGGTGTTGGGGGCTGATTTTTATCAAACTGGCCCTGCGCGGGAGCCTTCACTTCCCTGTTGCACCGGGAATGATGTCATTCCCAGTGGGACAAGGAAGTCCTCCAAAGCATGCAGAAGTGCACTCCAGAACTCCCAGGCCCATTCCCTGCACCTCTCTCCTTGCCCCGCCAGCCAGGTAAGCAGTGGCAGGGGGCAGAGGCTGGGAGCAAGGGATCCCCCGCTCCCCCCTGGGGGAATGGGATCCCTAGCTGAAGGTTATTGATAAACAACTGTTGTTGGTATTTAAATTGGGATGCTAAATTTCATATACCTAAGTTTAAAAGTATTGTAACCTATGCACATGCAACACAGAAAAATATGGCACATGCTGAAAGAGCTCTTATCTATCTAATCTTGTATAATTGGCCACATGATTAGTCTTCATCTCACTGGCAAAGATCAAATACTTTCTTTGTAGTATTATTATAAATTAGTTTTGCATCATCAATGAGGACAAATTTTTGGAGGCAAATTTTAAAGAGGAAGTATCTTGTGATCAACTATGATCACTATAATTTGAGATGCTCAATCTTATATTACATGACTAAGGTCTAGATATTATATACAGTGAAGAGCAGGCAGAATCTGAAACTAGGGCTTTCAGTTTGTGGTTCTTGACCCTCTATATTTTAGATCACACCTAGAGAAAACAGGAAATATGCAAGGATCTGTAGGTACCATCTCACAGAAGCTCCCAATGGCTCACAGAGGTCCAAGGGAAATGGAAAAAAACCTTTCAAGGTAAAAGAAAGTGTTATAGGCTCCAAACAATGTCTGGAGATGGTACACCTGAACCCCAAGCATGGAACTGATATAGGAATTACATTTCCCATGTTTCCTGATATTCTGGAACACTGTTCACATTAACCAGTGCCCTATGAGCATGACAGAGCCTGTAGGACTATCCGATTCAGAATGGCCCCTTTTAACAACATTTATTTTAGACATTTTGAATGGATCTTCCAAATTAAGCTGGTTTAATAGGACCCATTTTTAATCCAATGAGGGAAGGTTCTCCCTGTGAAGTATGGAATAGTATCAGTATTTCTTTGCTATGTTCATTAAATACTAAAGGTAGCAAAAGTGATATAGATATAGATATAGATATAGATATAGATATAGATATAGATATAGATATAGATATAGATATAGATATAGATAATCCTATATCATGGTGATCATGCAAAAAGTTCAGTTAATCATAGGATGTGTCCATATCTGTGCTGAAATGGGTCTCTTGGATGAGGAGATTCCCATAATAAACATGAAAAGGCTCCCTTATCTAAATATAGAGAAACTTCTCTGAGTTCAATATCATCATCTGACACATGCTATATAAAGAAAAACTATAATTCTAGTTAAGTGGCGGCCTCTTAGATAAGTTTTATTAATATGGGAATATAAAATATAGTTCTCATCCCTCCATGAGAATGTAAGCTAGACACTGATTCTTATGAACAATTTGTCTCTGCTTGTATTAATATGCCTGCTTCCAAATTCCAAAAGGTTTGGGTGGGAATTAGAATTCTCCTGAAAAATTTCCCACCACTCACAATTGTATTTTTATTACATTTTATCATTTATCATCATCACATTATGAGTTACCCCACTCCTCCTGGTGTACAACACTGACATGCATCATCAGTTGAAAAGTGACAATGTGATGGTCCTAAATTGTGACAGGAAATTAATCATGATGTTAACCCTTGTTATCTAAACAGAATATATAAATTAATGAATAGAGATGCTTATGATTATTTTTAGATTTAGGGAATTTGAATGGCATGATCTGTTTATGTAGCAGCACTAATCTATTAGCAATCCACCACCCATCTTTTTTAGATTTCTAGACATATCACTAAGCATGCTTAGTTTGTCAAGTTTTTAGCTTAGTTCTTTTATTTCTTTTTGGTTACTGATATGGAGAAGTATTCAAGTACACTAAATTAAAAATGCATGCACAAATGAATCATTTTTGTGCTATGATTCACTGAATAAACATGCACACTCATGTATATTCAAGGAAAAGCAAAAAGAACAGCTGCCTTGGGCCAAGACATAAGGTGGGGTATGTATGTATATATAAATAAATGGAATCTTGGTGTGATAGTACAAGCATATCAGTGTTTCAGTCACTCCACATATGCATTTTGGTAACCTTTAAGGAAAACAATGTATATTGAAACTGTGGCAAACTGTACATGCAGAAATTCCAAAATAAATGTTAGAGATCCCTCCACCCCTCCACACAAAACCTTAGATGTCAGGTAACCTGGAATTTGTGTCAGAGCCAAGCCTTGACGCACTGCCTGTGCAACCCTTGTGAGGCAAAAAGGTGGGATATACATTTTGTAAAATAAAATAAATAAAAAATAATGAAACAATGAGGGACATGTTTCAATAAAGTATACTGCAATATTTCATGTGTTCAGGGTAGGATTGCCAGGTCCCATTATCTTCCTGGCAGGAGTGGGAAGACTGAGTGCTTACCTTCCCAGTGCTTGTGGACACTCCCCTTTTCTTCCCGGTGGGAGGGGAGTCCCAGCACTTACCTTCTTGGTGCTTGTGGACTCTTCCATGCCAGTGTGATGACATCACTTCTGTGATGTCATTGTGCAAGGCCAGGGAGCGCACACGCTTTGCTGTGGGCCAATTTGGGCTCCAAACAGGTCCAAATCAGCCCTCAGGGAAGCATGGGAGCGCTCTCAGGGTGGCACAATGACATCAGTGACTTCATTGCACCAGCCCTGGGAGTGCACCCAGGAGGCCCGTTCCCCACCTTTCCCCCTATGGCCAGGTAAGGAGGGGGAGATGGGAGCAGAGAATCCTCTGCCCCCACCAGTTAAGAGATGCCAGGTACCTATACTTTAATTCCAAGGGATGGGGGTTGGGGTTGGGAGGGAGATTGCAAGTTCTTCTTCTGTGTGCATGTGTAAAGTGCACATATATTTCATGGGGCTTGAAATCATGTCACTTGCAGTTCAAACTGAATGCAACAGTGTCTCAGAGGGGCTGATTTCTAAAGACAGGGTTTGGGGGGACAACAGATCGGGCAGGGAAATCTCTGATCCCCATAGGGGCCTGAAACCCCTATAAGGGTTAGATCCAGACTACATTTTCTAATAGGGGAAGGAGAGGTGTAATTTCTGCCAATTCCACTTTCTTGATGCTGATCTATCAATTCCCCCCATACCATTCCTAAAGGTCCTCTGTCTCCCATGAACAGTATTTAAGAGAGAAGGGGTGGAAGTTGTTAACACAAATGCCTTCTGTTGGCAGAAACAGTCTGGAGCGAATGTGTTGTTTATGAGCATATAACAGGGCTCTTTTTTCTTTCATTAATATTTCACAGATGTTTCCCCAAATGGGAACCTTAAAATTTCTTCATATTTTTGCTTTAGGTGAAATTTAGTGCCACTTACTAATGTGTGGACTCTTCTCACAAAAGTCATTTTGGTAAGATTAATTTTAATAAAACTCATGGCAATCTCCAAACTTGTCCTCAAATTTTATTTCTTTTAAAAAAATCAGGAACAAACTTGCCAAACCTTATTCTGGAAAGGATTCCACCCTGTTATTACATAGATACCATGAAAAGAAGATGAACCAATCAGACAAAATGAGTACAAACAAACCATGTCAAGCAGTAACAGGCCTGGGTTTATCTCCCTGCATCCAATGTGTTTAGTCCATATGTTTTACAATGCTGCCAACTGATAAACTGAGTGTTTTCCCGTTTGTTTTGTTCCAAGAGCTGGCCCATTTAGCTGATCTAACAAGAAAGGGAGAAGCCTCTGGAGACTGAGAGGAGTTGTTCAAATGAATGAAAACAGCTACATGTTTTTTTCTGATCATGAACTTGTAGAGTGACAATAAACACAATGTAGTAGACTATTGCCCTACACTATCTACAGCAGCAATGACTAAAATATACAAATAAGCAATTTGTATTTGTTAGTAAGAACACAACTGATGGACCCTTGCTGTCAGCTTTAGAAATACAAAAATAATCAAAATATATCCTGCATGCTCAGATATATAATGCATAACACATCATTCAAATTGAGGTTGCATTTTAACCATTTTTGGATTGAATAGTGGCAGACTAGCCCTGACATGGATAGCTCAGGTGAGCCTGATCTTGTCACATCTCAGAAGCTAAGCAGAATCACCCTTGGTTAGTACTTGGATGGGAGACCTCTAACAAAGACCAGAGTTGATGAGGCAGGCAAAGGCAAACCACCTCTTATATTCTCTTGCCATGAAAACCTAACTAGGGGTCGTCATAAATCAGCCATGACTTGAGAGCTCTCTCCACTAGAGGTGGGCACTGACTGGGAAAATGCCACGGACAACTGGCCTATGGTCTGTCGATTTTTACAGACCACAGACCACGAACTTTTCATGGACCTGCCCCATTCAGATCGGTTGTTGGTCTGTGGTCCATCACTTCTGGGGGCCCTAGGACCACCCCTTTCACACTCAGAGATGCCAAATTCACAGTAAGGCTTCAGCAGGCTCTCCTCCAGCCACCCTCCAAGTTTGGTCAAGATTGCCTTTCAGAGGTCCGACTTACAGACTCCTAAAG
This sequence comes from Eublepharis macularius, assembly GCF_028583425.1. NCBI lineage: Eukaryota > Metazoa > Chordata > Lepidosauria > Squamata > Eublepharidae > Eublepharis > Eublepharis macularius. The sequence goes on along the minus strand of NC_072792.1, from coordinate 77,535,257 downwards.
CAGCCGTCCTCAGGAAACTTCCAGTAGATACTAGGAGTTGCAAATGCCAATTGACTTGCATTGGCTTGCAGCAAGAGATAGTCTCAATGAAGCAAAATCAAACAGAAAAGAATGGAGGAAAAGCCCCCTTACTTACCACACAGACACCTTCCCAGCCGTTGCTTAGAGAATTAATTCTTCCTCCTTGCTCACATAGAGCAGAATGGGAGCTCTCTGGTGGCAGGCAGAGCTGCCTATCAAGGTTTTGAGGGCTAAGATTGGTGTTCCCATGGCTGCAGGACGTCCAGCTCTCCATTGCCTATGAGAATTAATTCTTAATCCTTGGTCACATAGAGAAGAATAGGAGCTCTCTGGCAGAGCTGCCTATCAAGTTTTTAAGGGCTGCAGAAGTTCTGTGGATGTCCACTCCTTTGCCTAGGGAATTGATAGATTGGAGCCAGGATGTCTGGACTCATGGACCACGGACTGACAGGCCGGCCCAAATGGACCAATGTTCATGAAAAAGGTGAGTCCCACAAACCATGAACCAGGCCAGACTGTGTCAAATTTAAGTCCATTTTCTGGACCCTGCCCACCTCTACTCTCCACCACCATCAGTGGTGGACTAGAATGAGAAATCAGGGGTACCTTTTCAAGAAAATGTGCTTCTTTTTATTTTCAGAAGGGTTCCTTGTGAGAGCCATGCCACTAGGTTGCCAGGTACCCTGGGGTCCAAACAGAAGGATGGAGGGGTTCCCAGCATGACAATGAAGGAAAGCCCTCCTTCCTGTGGAGATGTTTTGCTTACAATCAGCCGACGCCATTCCTGCCATGACAGTAAAGGCTCCAGAGCATGCAAGTGTCGCAAAGTATCCAGCGGCTCACTTGGCTAGCAATACTAAGCAGATCTGAAGCCGTAGAGACCACACCAAGTAAGGTGAACTATATACAGATTTCTTTACAGAGATATATATTTACACAGTCCATTAGCTTTTACTGATCAGAGTAACAAAATGCTTCGCCAGACTCTGAAACCAATGCAGGCTCTCAGTTCACTGTACACAGTATACATTTATACAACATTCATCCAATCAACATTTATCTTTGCACTCAGCACATCTGGCTGATGCAACCTTACAACCTTGGATGATCATATGACTTAGCTGTCACCTAGATGAGAATGATCTGACAATGCCTGAATCTTGCCAGAGTTATTTTCACACTCTGACAGCAGGAGCATGCTCCAGAGCTCATGGGCTCATTCCCCATAGCTATTTCCCACCCACTGGCCTGGTAAGAGGTGGCAGGGGGGCAGAGGCTAGGAACAAGGTATTCCCTCACTGGGGGAACTTGGAATCCTACATGTCATTAACAGTTTGAACACAAACAAGAATCAATCTTACTTATCAATCAAGGCCTACTGAAAGGATTTTTACTTTTGGTCTAACTTTTGGCTAAGCTATTTAGCAGAGGAAGATAGTAGAAACACATCGCAGCATTATTGGTTTGCCTCCAGCTTCCATGCAAGTTTGACGTAATAACTTACAGGTCACTAGATCCAAGCTATAGATATGTAAGCTGCTTTGGTGCTAATATTTTCAAAAAGGTCAGTGTAAATACTCTAAATGAATGAATACATGAATGAATATTGTTGTAATAATGCAAGAGAAAAGTTTAAAACATTCTGTTCTGCCTCCTTCACCAGAGGACCATATTGGGTAGCAAAAATGTCACTAGTAGAAGAGGCATAAAATTTTTATTCATGTGAATCTTCTTTTCACTATATCCATCCATTTTGTGTGGCTTCTTTACTATGTACATCCCATAATCCCTGCTTGGAAAGGGAGGAAATTCTGCTTCTGCCAGATCCTGTACTGACAGTGCACAAGATCCAACCCTATGAAGTCCAAACTAAAGCAAAACACAGTTTTTTAAAATGTACTAAGAACTTCCATTGCACATTGTTTTACACGCTCCATATTAATCAGTAACATTCTAGTTTAAAAGATCTGGGGTCACAGAATTTGTGGCAATACTGGCCACAATCTGGCAAAGATGCAATGTCTGGCTATTAGACTCTCACTCTTCAATATTTTTAAATTTTACTTTTCTGTGGAAAATTTTACATTTCTGAGATTGTTATACAACATTAAGTTTATTGATTTGAAAATGGGGTGGAGATGGGTGGCTAAAATCATAAATAGTAATACAAATTTTAAAAATCAAGTTATGTATTCACCTGATAGGCTGTGCCAATCAAAATCAAAGCTAATGTTCTTATTTATGTCTCCTCTCAAATGGTGGAACAGATATTGAGCCAGTGCATTATAGTGGCTAGAGTGATGGACTGAGATCTAGATGACCCAGGATCACCTGCTCTGCCATAGAAGCTTACTGGGTGACCTTGGACCAGTCACATACTCTCAGGCTAACATACCACACAGGGTTGTTGTGAGGACAAAATGGAGGAGAGGAGAATGATGTAAGCAAAATAAAAATAAAATTAGAAAATTAAAAATTGTAAATGCCTAATAAGTCAGCTGCAACTTGATAGCACTTTACTCCCATATCTGATGTGAAACTAAAAGTAATTCAAGTGATGTTACAGAGGATAGTTTTAGGTGGGTAGATATGTTGGTTTGAAGTAGAACAGCAGGATTTGAGTCCAGTGGAACCTTAGAGACCAACTAGATTTACAGAATGTAAGCTTTCAAGAGTCAGGGCTCCCTTCTTCAGACATCTGTGATACTACACAGAGTAATGATGAAACTGAGGTGCCCCAGTTACCTCTGTAGATAAGAATTATGAATGGAATGGATGAGAATAGATGAATGGAAAACTACGACCATAGCATATCATGCACAGTTATGTGTTTTCTAATTAATATGTCCACAGTTTTGAGCGCCTTTTATCGACTTTATATAAGTATTATTCCAACAAAATACTTTCAACATAAAGCTTTTAAGATTCAGCACATTTCATCAACAAAATCAGTTCTCTGAAACTCAATACACTGGACATACTCGTCAGTTTTGATGTTGTATCCCTGTTTACCAAGGTTCCGGTAAAAGACACAATCGCACTTATTAATCAGATTTTTCCAGAGGATGTAACAGCCTTATTCCACCATTGTCTGACAACCAGTTACTTCCAATGTGATAACAAATTCTATGAACAGATGGATGGGGTGGCCATGGGAAGCCCTCTCAGCCCAGTTATAGCAAACTTCTACATGGAACATTTTGAAAAAACAGCTCTAGAATCAGCAGCCCACAAATCTACAGTCTGGTTCTGGTTCATGGATGATACCTTTATCATTTGGAGCCATGGCGAGGAAGAATTGATGGAGTTTTTAAACCACCTTAACAATATCCACTTGAACATGCAATTCACCATGGAGAAAGAAACCGAGGGTGAACTTCCATTTCTAGATACCTTGGTCATCCGCAAAGCAAACTTTCAGTTAGGTCACAAGGTCTACAGGAAACCAACTCACACGGATCGGTACTTAAACAAAAACTCCAATCACCACCCATGACAGAAAAGAGGCATAATAAAAACATTAGTAGACCGTGCTACTCCGTACTACTCTGCATCCCACAATAGCCCTGCAGAGAAGATTAGCATATCAAGCACCAATCCACATGCAAAAGAACCTCCTCAGGATACAGTGACGCCTCCCTCCATTAGCATTCCACTCCCTGGGAAACTCCTACAGGATGACTCAGCCCAAACCCACCTTCCTGAGTAAAAATAAATTACCAGCCAACATCTTCTCCACACTGTGACGCTGAGAGATCTCTGTCTTTTGGTGCTACACCTCTGAAGATGCTAGCCACAGCTGCTGGCAAAACGTCAGGAACTACAATGCGAAGACCACGGCTATACAGCCCAGAAAATCCACAACTAGCTTTTAATTTGTTTGGATGTAACATTTAAACCACATTGATTTATTAGTTTCCAAATTAAATATTTCAGCTGAAGCATTTCTTGCCATTGGACCATAAAATTAACATTGGAAACATAATACTTTTCAGTCTATATTATAGGTTAAACACAAAAAGTTATAAAAGATATCATCTTGAAATTATCTGATCTGGACACAGTGATCCATACTGTGATTACATCCAAGTTAGATTACTATAATGTGCTCTGTGTGAGTCTGCCTTTGAAAACTGATCAGAAATTTCAGCTTGTTCAAAATTTAGCAGCTAGGCTATTGTCAGGTGAGATACTGCCTATTTGTTTCTCAGCGCAGTTCAAAGTGATGGTTATACTATTAAAGCTCTAAGCAGGTTGGAACCGTTGGGGTATTTGCAAGACTGCATTCCCCCATATTGTCCAGCCACTTAAGATCTACCACACAAGCCCTTCAGAGGTGAGCTGGATGGCAAACTTTTAGAACAGTGGCACATGGCTTTTAGGGCTCCCAAGCTGTAGCTGGTAAACCTCTGGAGAAATTGGGGGTTGGGCTTGTCATGAGAGCTTTGCACCAGTGTCACTTAACATAGAGATTTAAAGTTCTAGTGTAGAGATGGGCACGAACAGCAATACAAACAAAAAAAAAGCCATGAACAGCCCAATCTGCTGTTCACGAACAAGCTGTTCGTGAGGCCCCATTCTAAACAAACTGGTGGTCATTGCAAGCCTCTTTCATTGCTGTTCGTCAAGCCAGACAGTCTGGCACCTGCAATCAATTCCCTTGGCAACTTAGGCAAGGATTGTCTGAACTCTGTCTGAACTCCTGCTCCTGTCCTGGAAACCCCAATCTAAGTCCAACTTAGTTTGATAGACAGGTCTTCTTTTAAAGTGTGGCGCTCCAAATTTGTTACAATGGAGCAAAGACCAGGGGAGAGGGGGCTCCCAGCTCTGGTTTTGCAGACAGTGGAGAGGGAGAGACAGCTGCTGTTGGCATTTTGTTAGAGTGCATTGGAGCTTGAATTTTCTTGGTGTGTGGTGGGATAGGGATCTACCCCTTCAGGTTCCAGGGCTGCTGCCAGGCTCTGGGCCAAGCTATTATTTATTATTGGTACCTTTCCTGGTGCCTGCTCAGGTCAGGTTTCTGGGAGTGGTGCAGTAGGGATCTTGACCAAACTTGGATGATGGCTGGAGGAGAGACTGCTGGCCTCCACAAACATCCAACCATGAACATGTTCGTAGACAGGTCATGTTCGTAAGTGTTCATGAGTCCCTGTTCGTGGATGGCAACAAAGAACAAACATCATGTTCAGGTTTTTTTCCTGTTTGTACCCATCTCTATTCTAGAGCATCCATGACATAACTTCTGGTAAAAATCAGTATGTGCTCCCCACACACATCTTCAGACAAGCACCTAAGGTACCAGCAGACAAAGAGGCAGGAAGCTTGCATTAGGTTTGCATTGGCCTGCACTGTTCTCTTTTGGGTGCCAGGTCAAAATATTTCTGTTCACCCAGGCTTTTAATGAAGGGTCTTTTAAAATTATTTTAGTGTGCTTTTAATTCGAACCTGTTGTTTTAAGATATGTAATGTTCTATTTTTTAAGCTATGGCTAAGCCTGTAATGATTTATTTTAATTAATAACTTTTAATGTTTTGTTTTTATTATATTTTATTTTGTAAGCTACCTTAGTCAGTTTCCTTGAATAGGTGGCATAAAAAATTGTTAAATAAATAAATAACATATCTGATAAAAGTGTGCCACCCTAAAATGGTGAACTTTTGAAAACATGAAGGTTATCTTACCGCTAAGTTTTCTAATATGATGAAGATGTGTCTTCTGGTTTTTTTAAAAAAAGATCCCCTATTCTCTTTTTAACAGTAAGCAGGAAAATAAAACCACAATTCATTCTTCTCTTTACTCAGTTCCTCAGACAAAAGGAAGAGCTGCATTGAATGGATAATATAAAAGCATCAGAAGTTTGACATTTATAGTGGGAAAAGGAGGAAGAGGGTAATTTAGCTAGTATTCTGTAAGAATAGAAGGGAACAAGGGTAATCTATTTTGGGACGCTGTTATAGGAGGATACGTTTTCCATGCTTAAGTGTAAAACCCATTACAAAGTGGTGCATGTGGAAAATATATATTTAGCTTAAATCTTATTTGAATTAGGTGACAAAAGAAAAATTGACAGCAATTCTAAGTAAGATCTTTTTTTCCTCACAAGTATGTAAACTTTAAAAGGTATTGGATTATGTACCATAGTAAGCTTCAGCACTGTCTCAATTTCTGACACTAGCAAATTTGTTTAAAGGTCAAAAGAATTCAGCAATACCACTATTAAATTGCATTGGACTGCTGTGATTCCAGCAAGCTAAGCAGCACAATCATATTGATTCTATATTAATACACATCCAAATTGGCTAATAGTTTTGCACACACACAAAAAGCTGTACAAAGATGTACTTCGACAATGCATAAACTTAAGCCAAGTCTTTATAGCATTTAAGCACAATGGTCTTGGAGGGTCTGCTGCATAACAAACAGCTTATCAATGTTTAACAGACCTGAATACAGAATACAGTGTTAAATATAGAATTCAGGCCAGAAGAAATGCACATCATAGGATCTTTTGGATTGCTATTCATCAGCAGCAAAATGTGCCTGGTTTCTGTCCAAAATCTTTTTTTCCCCTATTCAACTGGAGCTCTTCTTCAGTTTCTAAAAAGGAAAGAGCTAGTATTAAGAAAATAGTTTACTTTAAAAACAGGCCTCAGAAGAGTCTGCACAGACGTGAAACATTGTTTTGTGCTCCTTAAAAATTAAAATCAAGGGCTCATACATAAAATTTTATACATATTTTCTCAAAATCTATACTTACTATGTATTTGTCTTATGAATTATTGCATTATCAATTAAATGAAAAAGAACATTTAAGAGGAATGAGGTAGTAATAAGATTGACAGTCTTCCAGTGGGGGACCTCTCATTTCTCCACTCCAAGTAGCAGTAGGAAAAAAAATATAAAAGGTAAATGGCACAACATCACTCCTGGGGAAAACCTGGACATGATGTCATGCCTCTCTTGCAATTTCCAGAAACTCTATAGTAGATCCTAGATTCCTAGAGAGGAGTAACATCACTTCTATGATTTTTTCACAGAAGTGACATCACATCATTGCTGACAGCCACTACCCATGTCCCTGTCCTCCAGTCTCCTGCTGGGTATGGCAACCCTAGGCAAGATTGAAGTGACTAAGAGCTGAGGTGGTAGAATGGACTGTTCATTATAGTCTGCAAGTGAAAGATCAATGTGTTCTTATGCAGACACTGAAGCGGTGGTAACTGATAAACATTTTAATTAAAACAGTGCTTGTACATGGAAGAATATTAAAATATACATCTCCCCAACTTATTTCACATATTCAGAACTATTTCAACTTAGTAGATATTAAATACAAATGATTGAGCCATAATAACTTTTAAGACAGGGGAAAATCCCTCATTTGTCTTGATTCTCCCAATTTTGTAGTCAAAGCCTCTTTTAAAACAATAACAATGACAATGACAATGACAATGACAATGACAATGACAATGACAATAACAATAACAACAACAACAACAACAACAACAATAATGCAGCTGCATGAGTAATTGCAAGGGTCCCAATTAGGGAACATATAACATCTATACTACACCAGCTGCACTGGTTACCAGTTGAGTACCGGGTCCGGTTCAAGGTTTTGGTGTTCACCTATAAAGCCCTATGCGGACTTGGCCCAGCATATCTGCAGGACTGCCTCTCCCCATATGTACCCCAGAGGATGCTTTGTTCAACAAATAAACAACAGTTGGTGGTCTCTAGCCCAAGGAAGGCCCACCTGGCCTCAACCAGAGGCAGGGCCTTTTTGGTCCTGGCACCGACCCGGTGGTACTCTCTGTCTGAGGAAACCAGGGCCCGGCGGGATTTATTATCTTTCCGCCGGGCCTGTAAGACAGAGATATTCTGCCAAGCATATGGTGGAGGCTACGTTGGGCCCCCACTGGCCGCACTAAAGATCTGTCCACCACCCTCCATATGAGCCAGGGCTTGAAAAGCAGTATTTTATCATCGCCATCTGAAGAGAAGCTGTATTGTATAAAGTTGTTTTAATGTTATTTGTATACTGTTTTATCTGTTTTTAACTGTATTTATGTAATTTGAAATGTTGTACTCCACCCTGAGTCCGCCTAGTGGACTAAAAATCTAAGAAAATAAATAAGTAAATAAATAAATAAATAAATATAACAACAGCAGCAGCAGCATTATAGGGATTTGCCTCAGGCATGGCTAAAAATCTCTAGCTTTCTGCAGTCTTACTTATTAGCACTGGGCCAGCCAGGCTCATATTGGAAAAGGGAGGAATGTGATTCAAGAATGTGAGCCCCAGATAGTGAAGGACTTTAAAACGTAATAACCTTCATTCTGAATTGAATTTGGAAGCATGCATAAGTTACAAAGAACACACATACAATGACTTTACAGTTATATTTCATTATACATGGGATGAATGATTCTCATGTTGCCCATGTTGTTGTCTCTGTTGATCCTCTCAGGGCAGGGGGGGGACACTTCATTATTTGGTGTTGAGGAGAAAATCTTGCTTAGCTTTAAATAATGTATTGTGTATACTCCACCTATCTTTTAAAAAAGAAAATTCAAGTGATGAAAGGAATAAAATCCAAATGACCCAAAGCAGTTAAATGAACGGACGGTAAGGTTGCAGTTGGATAACACAACATTAATTCCATGTCTGAATCTTTCTTTTGAGAAGAGAAGAGAAGAGAAGAGAAGAGAAGAGAAGAGAAGAGAAGAGAAGAGAAGAGAAGAGAAGAGAAGAGAAGAGAAGAGAAGAGAAGAGAAGAGAAGAGAGGTTTCTCTATGAATGTAAGACATGGAAAGGGACAGGTTTAGTTTAGAAAAACAGCACGAAAGGAAGATGTTAAATACCATCTTCCTCATGGATACTTCCTCAGCGGAGTACTTTGACTTTGAGATAAAACATGGGAGATTTAATCGTAGGTCTCCTATAATGTTATTACAGGAAAGGGGATTTCTTTATCTGGAATTCACTTTCCTAAATACAGCCATGGATTCTTCTTATTCTTCTTTATCATTTAAAAGAGGGATTTCTCTTTTATTCCTCTTTGAAGAGAAATCAATGTACCCTTGTGTAACTTCAGCCGTTGCTGTTGCTTTATGTTACACACCAAAAGCCACTGATTAGGTCTGAGAATGAGGAAGGCAAGTAGCAGTTGGGACTAGGGGTTGACAGGCCAATCCTGTGAGCATTGGTGGGGAGAGTGAGTGAGAAAATACTTAGCATCATTCAATGCTGTAAAAACACTTCTGTGATTGAACTTGGAAGTGGCATCACCACTTAATATACCAGTCTCCCCTCCCCATTTTGCTCTTTCTGCTCCAGTTAGTAGCAGTAGGAGCCTGAAGGCTAGGGGTGGGAGTAGGGTTGCCAAGTCCTCTTACCCACCCAGTGGGAGGGGTAGGGAACCTAGAACTCACCTTTCCGAGATCCTCATGTACATGTGTTGTGCATTTGTGCTCTTGGCATGGCTCAGTAATGCACTTTCAGGAGTAACATCATCACACAGGCCAGTTCACATCAAGCCAGTTCTTAAAGAATCAGCCTGTTTGGAGCTGAAATCAGCCCGGCACAAAACACGGGAGCATTCCTTTGGCCTGTGCAATGACATCACTCTTGAACATTTACTAAACATTTATATAAAAGTATTTTAGTAAGTGTTCAAGGTTACATTCTATATTCCTGTAAATCACCAGGGGACCAGCAATCCTAGGTCAGAGGATTCCTGAAATAGAGGGCAACTTGATAACCTTAATTTCCTGGTAGAGTGGATCCAACCATGCAGTTAAGAAAACGTATATTGCCCTCAGCAGCAGCACCAGGGTTTTCAGTGTTTGCGGCCGGCTGGAAGGCCAGGCGCCCATACGCGCACACCCGCACTGGCCTGCGTGATGATGTCACGTATGACATCATCATGGGTGCACGCACCACCGGCGCGATCGCTGCAGCGGGCAGCTGGGACAGCACACGGGTGGCCTCCGAGCTCTCCCGCTCAGATGCCCTGTGCCGCCACAGATACCTGCCCACGGTTGCTGCGCCTGGCTGGGGCAGGTGCTGGTGGTGGCGGCAGCGCAGAGCGGGAGGGCTAGGAGGCTGCAGCTCCATGGCATGTGCTCCTGCTCCCTGCACCTCCTCCGGCGCCCCCACTGGCACCCCGCACCATGAGGCCACCGCCTACCTGGCCTCAATGGGTGCACCGGCCCTGATTGCCCTCCCACACCAGTCCCCTTAGCCTCCTGAAATTTTGTTCTATGGGGGTTATCAAACCTTCTGGAATATACTTGTATGATAAAATGGATGCAAAATTGGGGGGAACTATTCTGAAGGACTTATGGGAAAATTTATGCACTAAGGACATAAAATTTACAGGCTGCCAGTTACAGAGAAAAAAATGGTATAAAAAGTTCTTTAAATGGCACATTACTCCCAAAGATATTGCGAGGATTAATAAGGGTTACAGTGGACCTTGTTGGAAATGTCAGAATATGGATGCAACATTTTACCATATGTGGTGGACTTGTAAGGAATCACGAAAATACTGGATAAAATACATGAAGAGATGTAAAAGATCCTCAGACTCAGATTTGAATTAAATCTGAAAAGTATGCTCTCAAATATTTCACCAACTAATGTTAGGAAAGAACAAGGAGACTATTATATGGTGACGGCAGCAAAAGTACTATTTGCAGGAAAATGGGAAAATGATGCTTGTCCTGGTCTCCCAGAGTGGAGAGGTAAGGTTCATGCATACGCTTCAATGGCCAAATACTTACAAAATAGATTGATAACCCAGTTTTGGAAAAAATGGAAGGATTTCCTCGATTACTTAGGCAATACTAATTGACAAAGAAGCTTAGAGGCAGGAAGGGAAGGAGAAAGAAGGAGACGTGTTATGTATTTAGGCTTTAGGAAAACAAAAATGTAATGTTTTGTTTATCAGGTTAAAGAAACTTAAATGTATTGCTTGTTTTACTTCCAAAACTATTATAACTGTACTGTTTATATACTTATTGGTTGTATACAATGGTATAACTTTTTATTTAATGTCTAATTTAGAATCCGCATAAATTTTATACTATGTACTTACTTTACTTTATTTTCTTTAAATAAAATTCTTTTTTTAAAAAAAACATGAATATTATAGTGTGGGGGGGTGTCTGCAGTCTGCAGTAGCAAATATTGCCACTTTCTTCTTAAGAAAACTTAAGAGCACTTTTCTTAATATGCTGGATCCACCCTGGTGTAGATGATGACCACTGTGGACTGTAATTAGTAGAAATCTTCAGAAATATTAGCAACTGATAGACAAAGGTGGATTCAAAAAGTAATGAAGCGTTACATCAGACATGCAGCAAATAAATTCCAAAAATTTACTCATATAGTTGGTTGTATTCACAAGCATCATCTGTTTATTTTGTTAATGTTTCTAAAGGCAGAAAGATTTAATAGTATTTAGTCTTTTGCTTCCATCTTTCGCATTCACATGGACTATCTGTTCAGTAGCAGCAATGATTATTTTTCAGTTATTCATGCCACAATTTATTGATGGCTTTTAAAAGAATGACCAGCCACTCTAGGGCAGGAGCTTAAAAAGAGCTTCAGGCACTTACATTTTGAACCCTTTATATCCATTTCCATTTTCACAGAGTTACACTGTAGAAGTATTTAATGAAAGATTAATATAGCTAGTCCCAATAGTATAACATAAAGCATGGGGTTAGCTAAAAATCAATGCCTTTATTCCAAATGATTTTTCCTATTGTGAAACATGGTAGATTGACAGCACTTGAAAATCTTCTATATAGCCATAAAAACAGCTCCAACATTAGCCAAGCCAGACTAGAATAAACTTTAGATATAGGTGGCAGACATCAAGAATCAGACTATAGTGATCTTGTGAACAACCATAGGCATAGGTGGCTTCTCTAATTTGATATTCTATGGCTTTAACCGACACTCCTGACAAATCCTTATTAACCAAATACAATCAGAATACTGTGGTATATATGAATGTATATTTAACAACCAAAGAGCATGGCTTTTCCTGCAATTGGTGTCTTAAATTCACACAGTCAATATCTGAAAGGTTCATAGTCATAAACATGCATATGAAAACCATACTACTCAAAAGTGAGTTGTGTGTGCCTATGTATAGACCCTTAATCTGCAAATAAATAAGCAATGGTTCATCTTATTTGTGGAAATCTCTCTGTCCCTCAAGGAAGTTTCTTATGGGGATCAAGAGTCAAAACACTTAAAACAGGAAAGTGAAGCCTCACTTACAGAGTAGCAAAGCCATCATCAGCCTCTTTGACTAACCCCCAACCTGAGACCAAAAGGCAAATCTCAAGTCCTATTGGGTGTTAAACAAAAAGAAGTCAGCCCTGCAAAGTAGGACATTTTGCAAACTGTGTTCTACAAAAAAATTACTTGAGTAGCCATGGCAAATAGGCCAAGGTGTTGAATTAGGATTAAACTCAAATAACTCCACAAAATATGATTGATAAAGTTTATTAAAAGAAGTGCAAGCAAATACAATTACAGAAGTGTGCAAAACAGGAGAATAATACAATAACAAGCTAAGTAGCTATCATAATCGTTTCAGTGCTAAACCAGATGTTACCTTTTAGCCAAAGGATGACTCCAGACAAAACTTCAGAGTCCAAAGACCAGAGAACAAAAGCAGCGTATGGCTACAGGTTTCCACTCACAACTAGACATGGGCACGAACAGAAAAAAAACCCCGAACATGGTGTTTGATCTTCGTTGCCATCCACAAACAACAAACATGACCTGTTCACAAACATGTTCATTGTTCATGGGGGCCAGCAGGCTCTCCTCCAGCCATCAAGATCCCTACCACACCACTCCCAGAAACCCTACCTGAGCAGGCAGCAGTAATAAATAATAGCTTGGCTCAGAGCCTGGCAGCAGCCCTGGAACCTGAAGGGGTAGATCCCTACCACATCACTCCCAGAAACCTTACCTGAGCAGGCAGCAGGAAAGGTACCAGTAATAAATAATAGCTTGGCTCAGAGCCTGGCAGCAGCCCTGGAACTTGAAGAGGTAAATCCCTATCCCACCACACACAAAGAAAATTCAAGCTCCAATGCACTTTCCCTGTCTCTCTCTCAAAATGCCAACAACAACTGTCTCTCCCGCTCCACTGTCTGCAAAACCAGAGCTGTTAGCCCCCCTCCCACCTGCTCTTTGCTTCCTTGTAACAAAGTTGGAGCTCCACACTTGAAAGGAAGACCTGCCTATCAAGCTAAATTGGGCTTAGATTGGGGTGTCCAGGGCAACAGCAGGAGTTCAGACAGGCAGTCCCTGCCTTCGGTTGTCAAGGGAATTGATTGCAGGTGCCAGACGGTCTGGCTTAACAAACAGCAATGAACGAGGCTTGCAACGACCACCTGTTCATTTAGAATGGGGTCTCATGAACAGCTTGTTTGCAAACAGCTGATTGGGCTGTTCGTGGCTTTTTTTATTTCGTATTACTGTTCGTGCCCATCTCTGCTCACAACCATTACCAGCCAGAATAGCATCCAACAAAGGATGCTACCAGGAACAAAGCTAATACTAGAATGATATTTCAGGCTTTAATGTGATTTGCCTGCTGTGTAGATTGACCAATCAGTGAAGGCTCAACTTGTGATCATATGCTCCTGAAGTTGGCACACTTGCATAAGTGGGAACAAATCACTCCATCCCAGAGTGTTGTGTTAATGAGACGTAATGTGGGTGTGAAAACTCCCTTCTATGTTCTGTCCTTGAAGTTCTGTGATGTACACCTGTGGCTAAGTTCCATCTCCCTCTCTTATCTATCTATGAACTTGCAGTGTCATTTTGACTGCACTTTCCCAGAGAAAATGCTTTCTTTGCTTCTAACTAGACCAAAAAAACAGAACCACTTTTTGAACAGGCCAAGAAATCAACTAGGCATAGTCAGTTTCTTGAAATTACTGAACCAGGTTTTAGGGTCATTATACATGCTATAGTGAAGGTAATCCTACTTTTACAATCAAGCATGTGTTCTAAAAGGAGCTGCGAGTAGTCATTTGTCCCAGTCACCCACGATAACATGCATGTTCGAAAACACGTTTTTTCATACTTCATATTTTTAAGTGTTGTGAGGTGAGCCAACATCTTGCTCCCCCTTTAAGGGTTAATTGCAAAGTAACGGCCCAGTTTTTTTTGGAGGTGCCATTAATTAAGAGCTCTGGCCTAGCTAGCTTCTTATCAGCTCAAGGTCAAAGCCATTCGCTTCTCATGAGAACGTCTTGTTAGAGTTGGGAGGGGAGATACCTGGAGCAATGATGTAAGATTCTGGAATATTCCTTGGAAGGCCTGTCTGGAGTGGAGGTTGCCATCACCTGATCTGAGGGAGTTAGACCATGCTATACTGAGGCCTGCTTTTACATGTAAGTTGGCACCATCTGATGGTTTTTTGGAAAGTCTTACATAGTAAAAAGCTAGCTTTATTGTTTTGTCTTCTGTGTGACTTTTGATATCTGTTGGTTATCATCTTATTATCTATTTGATAAACCATATAACAATAATAATAACATTCGATTTATATACTACTCTTCAGGATGACTTAACATCCACTCAAAGCAGTTTACAAAGTATGTCATTATCCCCACAACAAAACACCTTGTGAGATGGGTGGGGCTGAGATATGTCAAATATATTTTAAAATGATTGGTCCGGTAACTTGTGTGCTCATACCCTGGGGGCACTCATGGGTTAGCCTGTTCAGATCCTTGACAAGTGTATACCTAAATGTGTACAATAGCCTATGTGGTAGCAGTAGGGTTGCGAACACTGGCTTAGGAAATTCCTGGAGAACTGGAGGTTCAGGAAGAGTAGGGAACTCAGCAGGGATGTGACGCCAAAGAGTCCACCTGCAAAATCTGCCATTTCCTCTAGAGGAATTGATTTCTGTAATCTGGAGAACAACTGAATTCCTGGAGAATTCCAGACCCCCATGTGGAAATTGGCAACCGTAGGTAACACGAATGGTTACAGAATTAGAATACATATACAGTCTGGATATAGAAAAGAAGCCAATGTAAACAATAGTATTACTGGTCTATTTTGGAAGACAAAGAACAAATTATCCCCCACCCCCTGCCCAGAAGATATAAAAGTTGACATCCCTTTCCTAAAACATGCTTATACAATTCGTAAAGGAAACAGGCTAATTTCACCTTCTAGTCAGGTCAATATACTATACAAGATTGTTGCCATAAAGCCTCCATATATGTTGGCCTCTCTCTTTTCTCCTCCATTTAGATGTCAAGAACAGTTAGCTCACTTTAAAAGAATGACAGAGAGATTTAGAAACCACTGGCATGGGATCCTTCAGACCATTAATCAAGAATTCTTCATAATTAATCAAGGTGTCTTTCGATACAATAGGCTGCTACTACATTAACATTTCTTCTAACAAAGATCCCAGCCACACATAAATTTCTTCGGTTAAAAGCTTTCTCTCCTCATGTGACTTAGTACTGCTATTTCCAAAATCAGGATTGAGAGGGACACCTTTGCTCCATTCTGAGGCATCACTTTGGACATGGAAATTGTTCCTTATCCCTTCTGCCAAATGCAGAACACCCCTCTGATCTCAACTGAATTTTCCTCCCCCTTCCAAAACTCAAGAACAATTAATCTTTTGTATTATATTCAAGGTTCTAGTACTGGAACTAAAGCATCTACGTGCGAAGTGTACCCTGTACCTTGTCCTGCTGTGTACTATGAATCTGCTTTCCCATGGTCAGCCCTTGTGGCAGATGTCAAGTGCCTTGTCACTTCACTTCTCCTCTAGATCTTTATCTGTATTATTGTTTCAGTCCCTGCTGCTGACATGAGCAAGCATCCCTCTGACAGTCTCCAAATCCATGTAGTTTGAGTAGCTGCAAAGGTTGCCTTTTGAATTATTGGTTGTCCATATGTTTGGGACCACTGTTTGTAATCAATGTGTGTGACAACTCATGACTGGACAGTACAGAATAAAGGTGATTACCTAACATGATGATGATGATAACAACATTTGATTTATATACCGCCCTTCAGGACAACTTAATGCCCTCTCAGAGCGGTTTACAAAGTATGTCATTATTATCCCCACAACAAAACACCCTATGAGGTGGGTAGGGCTGAGAGAGCTCCTAGAAGCTGTGACTGACCCAAGGTCACCCAGCTGGCTTCAAGTGGAGGAGTGGGGGATCAAACCTGGTTCTCCAAATTAGAGTCCTGCACTCTTAACCACTACACCAAGATGTACTGTAGCCATTTAGTGGAGTAGCCTGCATTCAGATAATTACTGTAACCATAGTTTAATTAATTAAACCATGGTTTTGTGATGTCCTGCTAGGCATCAGGGAGAATTTTTAAGATTAGAATCATAGAATCATAGAGTTGGAATGGGCCATACATACCATCTAGTCCAACCCCCTGCCCAGTGCAGGATCAGCCTAAAGCATCTCTGATAAATATTCATCCAGCCTCTTCCTGCAAACTGTCAGTGAAGGGGAGCTCACCACCTCCCTAGGCAGCGGATTTCACTTTTGAACTACTCTGACTGTGAAAAAGTTCTTCCTAATATCCAGCGGGTACCTTTGTGCATGTAATTTAAGCCCATTGTTTCGGGTCCTACCCTCTGCTGCCAACTGGAACAGCTCCTTGCCCTCATCCAAATGACAGCCTTTCAAATATTTAAAGAGAGCAATCATGTCCCCGCTCAGCCTCCTCTTCTCCAAACTAAACATTCCCAAGGCTCTCAGCCTTTCCTTGTAGGGCTCAGTCTCCAGACCCCTCATCATCCTCGTTGCTCTCCCCTGCACCCTCTCAATTTTGTCCACATCCTTTTTGAAGTGAGGCCTCCAGAACTGCACACAATACTTCAGGTGCAGCCTGACCAAGGCAGTATAGAGAGGGGCTATGACCTCCTGCGATTTTGACGCTATGGCCCCTTTGATACAACCCAGGATTGAATTGGCCTTTTTTGCTACTGCATCACACTGACTGATCAGGCATCTGACGAAGAGAACTTGATTCTCGAAAGCTTATGCTATAATAAAATTGGTTAGTCTTAAAGGTGCTACTGGAATCTTTTTGATTTTGCTACTACAGACTAACACGGCTAACTCCTCTGGATATATAACAGCACAACACCAATTCATTAACTGAGTGCCAAATAGCAGAAATAGTTTTTTTAATGTCAAACTAGTATCTAACGTTGACCATGATCCCACATCAAAAATCTCCAATTTGCAGAAAAACCTGAAAACTAAACAAAAAAAAGGCATGAGAATAATAATTAAAAAAACGCAAAGTGAAATAAAGCGAAGATCTTGTAATGCTACATTGTGAGATCTCAGCTGTTGTTTGGGGGGGCACTGCTAAGTAACTCAATAATCAATGCTGCAAAAAACAAAAAACAGTGGAGGTGGGTGATGGAGGGGGCAGAGAGGAGGAGGATGCAGTGACAGGAAGGTTGGAGAGGAAGAAAGAGGAGACTGGGAAAGGGCAGGAGTGGACGAGGGGTAAGAAGGGGGAAGGAAACAGAGGTCAGAGTCAGCCATGTCAGAGGAAAAAGAGGAAGTACAGCAGCAGTAAGGGAGGAGATCTCAGGACAAGGAGGAGGAGGGCAAATTAATCTATCGGGACTGGTTTATGGCTTTATTTCCCTTTTTATGCTAAAAAATACAACTTGTGAAATATTTTATTTTCTGGGTCTAATGTTCCATTTTAAAGCTGTAATAAAGTTCATTTGAATGTTCTTTGTCTGGACATGACTCATTTTCAGTTTCATGGAATAAGTATTTCATGTGTCATTCACATGCTGAATGGTGGCATTATATCATGTAAAAGGAACTTGAGGAGAACTAACAGGCTTCTTTATAAATTCTGTTCATTTATTATTTATTTCACCCCAATGTGAACCCAAAGCAGCTTTCACAGTCATTCTCTCCTTCATTTTATCCTCACAACAACCACCCCAGCCAGGAGTTCTCAGAATTCCAACTGATCCCAAGGCCACAGAGCTGAAAGATTCTGAGCGCAGACTCTGTGGCATCCCATCCCCACTAAACTACCTCTCCTCCCCATACCCTGTCCTCCCCAGATACCACCATCAGACTTCCAGAGTTAACAGCCTTGCTACTGAACTCAAATCATGCTCCTGAACCACCCTATAAAGTAGGTTAGGCTGAGGGCCAAGCTACAAGTGATGAATGACACTTGAACGGCAAGCAGATCAAGTGGAGGGCAAGTGAACAGGGAGGAATACACTTGCCGTTCAAGTGTCATCCATCACTTGTAGTTTGGCCCTGAGTTAACATCATTGATACCAAGTCACCCAGTGACTTTCTACAGCAGAATGAGGATTCAAACATGGTTCTCCCACATCCTTGTTGAATACTCCAATATTCTAACTACTACACACTATATCACATTCTCAGCACTAGCTACAGGAAAGAATAATACAAAAAAACCCTCACAATTATTTTCTAAGTGAAACTGATGAAACAGAACATTAACGCTAACAGCCTCTCATTCCAGAACACAGCTGACCAAACCAGAAATACACGCACAAAACCCCAAGAGGAAAGCAAAAAAAAAAAAAAACAAGGAAAAGTTTAAAGTATCTGGGAAAGAATAATAATAGTTTTCTAGATATTTTGGGAAGTTCTCCTTTTTCACTTCTTGTATTGCACCCTCCCCATCTTTCTTGATAGATCTTATCTATGCACCTTCCAGTTGAAAGTCTTTCATTCACTTTATTGGAATAGCTCTTATAAATTTCTAGGCAATGGTATCATTTATTCAAAAGGAAGATGTCTTATTTTTCCTTTTTTTTGGCTTTCTTAAAAACGGGGGGGGGGGGGTCTTCTTCCACTCTGGTATATAGATATTCTGAGTGGTGCTATGAAGAGGCAGTAAAGGGTTGATATTAAAAGTCATTCATTACGCATATGGAGAACATTTGAGAAAGCGTGCAAACTCATTTACCACTAGACAGGAGTGTCAATGTAAATGACAGAAACTTGGGGCTTTCAGGGGGCTTTGAGTTTTGAGGGGAGAAACTTTCTTGAGGGACACACACACACATATATGCTGCCCCCTTAAATACTTGATAAATGTGAATGAAGACATTTCATTTTCCAGTTGTCTTATTCAGGATTTTAAAGAAACCACTCAGAATATTATGTGTCTTAGATAAGAACTTCTACTTCTTTATATTTTGAATACATTGATCTTGAACTCTATCTCTCTACTGGATTATGTAAGAGAGTACATTCATACATCCAGCCTGAATCGGTGTAAGAAATATAACCTGACAGCCTCTGATTAACATTTTATACTAAACCGTGTTTTATATTCTCTTTCCCTTCTAACTTGTCCATCTTTCCATTTTCCAGATGTTCAGCTTTGGCTATGATTGGTCATTTTCAGTGTCATTCTTTGCAGTCCAATAGATGGTGCTCTAACCCTTAGTTTTATTTTCCTTCAGCTATTTTGTTTGCTGTTTTGTGTGCAGGTAGCCACTATGCATCTTTAGATGGGAACATTTGAAAGAGGTATCTGACAAATATTTTCTGAATTCTCTTACATAAAGAACATAATGTGCCACTTTGCAGTTGTATTTCATTATCTTGTAAAGTCCATTCCTTTTTTCCCATCCCTTCATAAAATTAAAGTCACATGATGCAGTCTACTAACTACTCTCTCTTTCACTGGCAGCTTGAAAATTCAAAGGCTTTTTACTGGGAAGGGGAGGCATTCTGAGCATTTATAACAATAAAACCAACAATGAGTACTTCTTTGAGCTATCAGCCCCAGAAACACAAGCATTTATTGCATCTTTTCTACAGTTAAGGCTGACTGTACAATCTACAACTGTACTTGGTAAGATTAACTTTATATTCAAGCACCTTGAGAGGAAATTGAAGTCAAATCTCTCTCTCTCTCTCTCTCTCTCTCTCTCTCTCTGCCTCTGCCTCAGCCTCTCTCCCTCTCTCTCACACACACGCACACCAATCCCAAGCCAAATGGGATCCAGAGTGAACAATTCCTCTTTAATGCTCCTATGAGCAAAGTGAATTGCCTTTCTGACCAGGTAGGGTCATTTGCTGATCACTAGTGCCCTCTAGAAATCCCGAAGGTGTATGATGCAAAGACAGATTAAAAAAATAAAAAACAGCTGTCATTGCAAGTCCTGACACAAAGCAGTCAGAGGATTTCAGCTAATGTTCTTTTCTTTTCTATTAAACTTAAACATTATTTTCCTGAAACCTTTTTAAAGTTAGCTGTTGATCACAGGTAGACACTTGCTCAGAATAAATCTAGGAATGACTTTACTATTTTTTTTGTACCTTTTCCTTTCACACAACTTAGATTTAGAAGGAAATGATAAAGATAGCTTCATCTTATGAGTTGTTTCATTCTGTTACAAGATCCTATGCTTAAAATATGATTACAATAGTATCAAAAACTGAAGCATTGTGTTAAAATGAATTAGAATTAATATACTGCACAAAAAATCTAGATAAAATAATGGATTCTCCTTGGCAAAGTAGGAGCCTTCCTTCTTTCTCCAGGACAAAGGGCCTTTCTCTGGAAGAATAGTCTCTTCCAACAGAGGACTTTGTTTGACTGGAGGAAGACTTAATAGCACAGTGACAGCATATAACATTCAGTCTTTACTTTCTACATCTTAAAACCCATGAGGTGATGAAAAATAAATGAAAAATTTTCTCATGGAAAGGAATTCCACAAGAGAAGGATGCCAACCATCTCTGTGTGCCCTTTGTATAGCCTGAGTGCCCTGTGTGCTCTTTGTATAGACACAGAGGTTAATGCCTAGACATGTGCACGAACCAAAAAAATTTAATGAACCAGCGTTTCATGGTTCAGTGCTGACGACAATCCCAAGGTCGTGAACCACAACGAATGTTTTCCGTTGCCGAACCAGTTCGTGGTTCGCAGTTCATGGGGCACAGAATGGCCCCCATGGTACTTAGAGAGCCCATATTCCCGGGGAGTGTTTTGCAGGCTCTCCTACAGCCATCACCCAAGTTTGGACAAGATTGCAAAAGGGATCTTGGAGTTATACCCTCTCCAATCCAAGGCCCCCAGGAAACTCCCACAAAAATCCAAGCTCAATTATACTCTGTCTCTCTCCCCAAAGGCTAACAAGTGGCAAGCAAGAGCTCTGTCGCACTCCACTGCTCACTGAAAATGAAACCCAGCCTAGGAGCCCATGGCTATTTATAAGCACAGGTCCCATTGAGCAACACAGGAGGTCTGTGTTTGGCCATCAGAGCTGCCTATCAGGGTTTGCAGGGATGAGATTGGAGTGCCCATGGCTACAGAACACCCCCTGCCCACTCCCTCCCCTGGGTGTCTTCTCCCAATTTGTAACCGCTTTGCAGCTCCGTGGTTGGAAGGAAGACCTGCTGATCAAGGTAAGCTGGGCTTCCATTCGGGTTTCCAGGGTGACAGAAGGAGGGGAAACACAGCTCAGGCATTCCCCCGGCTCCGTTGCCAGGAGAATTGATTGCTGGCGCCTGAATGTCTGGCTTCCTGAACTGCGGCCGAACGCACCAAACCAGGCCTCTCTTGAATGCCGGTTCATTGGCCGTGGACAATCACGAACCACCGGATCACGCGATTGCCAATTTCGTGGGTTTTTGAAGTTCATAATGCAGTTTGTGCCCATCTCTATTAATGACTAGTCTACATATTACTTTGTTCCAGTGCCAAACTGCTTCCTTGTTCCATTCATAACATCTAATTCATCAAGTGCAGGCTTTCTAAATCAGCAATGAATATGTGAAACATCTGTCTCAGTAATGCAATCCTCATCATGATCTGATGATGTTCATTGCAATCCTACTCTTTTCATTATATTGTATGAAAAGTGCTATGTGATAAATTATACCTATTTGTATTTAAAGATTTATATGCCCTTTTTTTCAACCAGCAGGCTCCATGGCAGAACAGCACATATAAAATCAATAATATAGTAAAAACAAAACAAATTCACCAATAGTAAAAAAAAAAAACCAACATCATAAACAGTAAAATCAGAGTTAAAATGTATGAATTCAGTGCCATGGAAGAATGACATCCCCTTTCTGGGGATAAAGGAAGGAAGGATACAATGACTGGCAGAGAGAGAGAGAGAGAATGATTTAACATAGTGCCTTTTCTGGTGCACAGAACCAGATACTAGCCCAGCTCTAAGTTAAGACCAATCTTATTGCTATAGTTGTAGAAAGCAGCAAAAGTCCAGTAGTACCTATAAGACTAACAAAATTTGTGGTAGGGTATGAACTTTCATGAGCTCATTCTTCTTTAGCATCTGAAGAAGTGAGCTTTCCTTCACTCTGTTGCCTAGAAGGGAACATCATAGAACAAAAGGTTAATCTAGGATGTCTACATTTAGACATACAAAACTACAGTTAAAACTAACTGTAGTTAACAAACCAACTTCAAACCATGGTTTTAGATCTCGGTTTGATAAAACCTAATTAACAATAGTTAATGGAATGGCCTGAATTCAAACAATCACACTGACTAGGGTTGCCAGTCCCCCACTGGGG
This sequence comes from Eublepharis macularius, assembly GCF_028583425.1. Lineage (NCBI taxonomy): Eukaryota > Metazoa > Chordata > Lepidosauria > Squamata > Eublepharidae > Eublepharis > Eublepharis macularius. Next base: position 77,512,607 of record NC_072792.1, on the reverse strand, counting down.
GTGGGGGATCTCCCACTCCCACCCTCCAACCCACATCCCTGTTTACCTGGCTGGCAGGGGAGGCATGGGACTCCTGGGGGCATGCTCTCGGCAGTGCAGTGTGCTCCCACAGGTCAGATCTGGCTCAGATCTGGCCCAAATCAGCCCAGATTGGCCTGGAAAGGGCCGCTGTGGAGAGTGGGAGCAATCCAGGCTGATTTGGATTCAATTTGGGCCAATTTGGCCCTGATCTAGGCTGATTCAGGCTGAATCAAGCCTGATTTGGCCTCCCGTTGAGCGCAGGAGTGTTCCCAGGGTGGCTACAGCCTGCGTGATTATGTCATTTCCCGGAAGTGATGCCATCACATGGGCCCAATAAACAAAAGAGAAGGTAAGTGTTGGGTCCTCCACCTCCTGCTGGGAGGACAGGGGGACCTGACAACCCTAACACTAACTATAATTAGTTTAACTATAGTCTTATGTAATGCTGAAATGTGCTCAGAGGTGCTCAAGTGCTCAGAGAAAAAGGCCCAGAATGGCTTCTACAGTGTGAGCTTTCCTAAGCCAAAGGGCACTCAAAACTTGAAGTGATTCTGAACTTCTCCTCAGCTGTTATTTCTATATATTTTGGAGTTCTGTATTTCCTGATTTTGTGACCAAGGTGGAGCAAATGCATTAGAAATCCTCTGTTCTGTATTTTTTTTAAATTTCCAAATTCTGTTCACAGCACTATCAATGCAACTTGCACATCTTTTAATTGTTCAGTTCATCTGCATTTTCAACAACATTACTGATGTACACATGCAACAGGAATGATATAATATACCTTTAGTTATATCAAGATATTATTTCTGGTAGTATTTATTAATATACATTAGTACATATGGGCATTATTGGATGTCCCAAACATTGATTGTATTGAATCACACTGTGTAATCTGCATTGAGTCTCAGTGAGAAAGGTGGACTATTTGTAGCATATACATAAAATAAAATAAAAATTAATGAGTAAAACACCACACAAAAGAGAATCTTAAGGTATTTATGCATGTACAACAATTGCACAGATGAGGAAAGTGTACAAGAACTGAAATCTGTGGCAAACTGCATGCTCTGATTCCAACATTAATTTTTAACATTCTGCTAGCTAAATTTAAATTAAGAAAGAATGAAATATAATACAGAGAAACATACAATATTAATAAAGAAACATACCGCGTTAGAAAAATCACATACAGAGATGTAGAATTCTAACTGGTTTTAACAAATCAGTTCCTGAAACACAAACATTATTGTAAATTTTGAATCTTCAGCAGCGTTTAGTACTGCTTCCTAGCTTGAATTTTGCATATAAGTGTCACATAGTATAGGATTTTTAAAAAATGTTGTGGGACTTCCTGTGAAACCAGACATATATCTAATCACCACAAGATGATTTCACAGTGAAAGGAGGGGAGCAAGCTTGCATATAACATAAATGTATAGATGAAATGTCAAATTGAGCCTTCAAGGTTTGAAATATCCTCACTTTTGCTATCATAGCACAGTAAAAAACTGGAGGTTTTGGTGCTTAATATTAATACAAAAAAAAAGGTACTGCAACTAGTCTGAACTGCTTTTGAAAAGCCACTGATAACTGCATTATTCAGGAGAAGATTAAACACCTCTTCTCGGATTCCTCTCTCCCAACATGACATCAACATTTAGATTACAATGGTTGCCTTTAAAGTTAAACCTACAGTTCTGAATGAGAACTGTGGTAAACACATTTGTATTTACTGTCTGTTTGAAAGAAATTGCTAGCCTGCCATGTTATAATGTACCCTTTCAAGCTTCAATACTTACTAAACTTTTTATTATTAATAATGTTAGCGGCAGGGATCTGTGCAGAAATGCAAACGGTTTAGGGCTAACAAGGAGGAAACTGCAGGTGATGTTTGAAACAGCTGGAATGCTTATTTATTCAAAAAATGCTCCAAAATGCAATAAATAAGAGATAATCACTTTAACTATGCACTTATGGAAAATGACTAGAGGGAAACCAGAACAAGCAAAGAATATCGGAGATTTATAACCCTAATTTAGATTCAAATGTAAATCAGGAAGTTTTAACATATAGCATGCATAATTTGAAGCAGATGCCCACCTTAGATTATAGAGCTTATTGATTTATTACACACTTGCACTTACATTTTTTAATACATGGAAATACTAACACAAAACCGTATTTGTAGCCAACATTGCAGTATTTGTAGCCAACATTGCATAGACCTGTACAACGTGAAGACCTCAGGCAGTTTAGCACACCAAATATTGATTGAGACCTGTTAAGTGTCAGATACTATTTTGTTGCCTCAGATAGGATATGAATATATGGTTATCTATTTTGTGCCTGTGGAACTGGAATACATAGCTAATGTGGTCCATGCAACTTGAGATCGCAAACTGTGCAAGGTTGTATGGGAAAAGCAAACCATCTGCCCTGAGCCTGCGAAAGCAGGGAGGGCGGAATATAAATATAATAAATTAAATTAAATTTACATCCCAGTAGTCCCAGCCATATTTACTCAGAAGTATGTTCCACTGAGTTCAATAGTTCCTATTCAGAAGAAACTACATATAACACTGTAACCCAAGTACAGCAATAATTCCTATGTGTTAGAGTGGAAAAACTTAGATTAATTATGTATTGTCCTAGTTTTTTTAAATATTGAATGTAGGTAATAATGGCTGGAGTGAGTCATAGGGATAGGTTGCCAGGTTCTCCAGTGCTGAAAGTGGGGGATGAGGGGGTCATTGAGGTGGTGCACTTGCAGGGTCTTACCTTGTGCATGCACATGCTCTGGAATGTTCCTGCATGGCACTGGGAATGACATCATTCCTGGCTTGACATGGAAGCAATGGGTCATGCCGTGGGTGGATTCATTAAAAATCAGCCCCAAATTTAGAGTTTGGGCCCAATTTTTGTTATGTGCCATCAGATCAGAGGAAACTTGATGGCACATAACACACACACACAATCCTCAGTGCAACCCGCTGCTTCCATGTAATTCCAGGAATGAAATCATTCCTAGAACAACTTGTAATGTTAGCATGCTTGGAGTTTCCAGCCCCATTCCTGTGCGCCCTCCCCCCACTGGCCAGGTGAGAGAAGGCTGAGAACTGGGGATTCTCTCACCCTCACCGGGAGGGGAGGGGCTTGTAACCCTACATACGTACCATATCACTTGATATGTTCCATCTATTTTGGCCTCCAAATTACTTACAGGCTCAATTGAAGGTGCTGTTATTCATCTTTAAAACCTATACTCCTTAGGACAGGCATACTGGATGCTTACTCCCATTTGAACCTACATGACCATTACATCGTTAGGAGCTGAGCTTCAAGTGTCCCTGTCATCTGAACCTATATGGCAACCCAAGAAATGAGTTGCGGCACCAAACCTCTACAATTTCCTCCCTAGGGAGATTTGCCTGTCCTTCTTTATTGTTATGTTCCACCAGCAGGTAAAGACTTTGTGTTTGTTTGTTTTGATGTTCCCTTATGGGCCCTTATTTCTGTTTCTATTTTCAGTTTTGTTATTGGTATATGAATTGGGTTTTTTTAAAGTTGGTTTTAACATTTTTAACTGTTTCATACATTGGGGACCCTAATTTGGTTGAAAGGTGGGATAGAAAGGTTTTAAGTAAAAATAAATATAAAATAACAGTACAATGAATGAGGCAATGTACTCACAGCTTGCCTTATTACTTTCCTATTCTTTCAAAGGTAACTTGGAAGATTAAGGTTTTGTTTTGTTACCCATATCTATATACATTTTTCCCCTGGACAGGCGTATCAGGCATAGGGTTGCCAGACTTATCAGGATAGGAGGGGGGCTGGTGGCCTCTTAATGTTGCCAGTGATATAACCCAGAAGTGACATCACTGCACTATCAGTGATGGTGATTTTTCTCCTCATTCCTCCCTCCTGCCAGCCTGCTGAGTGGCAGTGGGAAAAGAGGGCTGCCAGTGGGAAGTCTGCTAGTCTGGAAGACCTGTCAGCCCTACCCCCAGATATTTCTATTTCATTCTTCTTTATATTCCATAGGCCCTCCTATTTTTGTTTAAATTTTGTTGCTGTAGAGATTAGAGATGGGCACGAACCTAAATATGAACCAAAAAACCCCATGGACCAGGCCAGTTCGTGATTTGTGAACCTGTGGTCTACTAATGGTCTACTAGTCTACTGGTCTTCTAGTTCATTTGGTTCGTATTCCCCCCCCCCCCCGCCAGCTGATAGTTTAAAGGGACCTGCCCCTTGCAAGCGGCAGGAAAGGGCCCTTTAAACGATTAAATGTCCCTTTCCCTGCTGTGTTGCGGATTATGGGACCTGGATGTACAAAGATCATATGGGATGAGGGCTGTAGTGATGGAGGGGAATTGGGGAATTGAGTGCAAATGTTGATTGGATACAGCCAATGCAATGTGAAATAACAGGCAGAATGGCCAACATATTGGTACTCTTCAGGACTGGCTGTTGATAATAATTTTTTTGCATGCAATGTAGGGTGTGATTTTTTGCTGATTCTCCCTCCCATGACACACCTGTCCCCAGCAGCACCATTTCAGGACTGCAGCAGAAGCAGACAGCAGAAAAGCCATGCTATACTGAGGGAGATTTTCAGTAGGATCCAAGCCATAGGAGAACAGAAAATTTGCTTTTAATGCTAAGAGATAACATTTCCCTGGGGCAGTCCATATTTTAAGGGCTGTAGAATATGACCAAAACATATTTTTAAACAATTTCTGAAAAAAAAGTTATGACTTTTTTCTTGGCTTAAATAATGAGTTTCAGGAGTATTATTTATGCATCACTTACAGAATTATCATGCCACTGCACTGAATAGCATTAATGAAGCATTCAGAATTGAAATGGAAACTTATTGAGACTTCTGAGTTTCACTATCAAATGGCCAGCTTGTCTCTAATGAAGCTAAAAGCAATTCTAAAAGTTTCTTTTTTCTCATATGCATGTCTGTGTGAATACACACACACACACACACACTTTCTCTCTCAGACTGCTTTAACGCATGTTGGATAATGCCTTATCAGTGCCTTTAGTAGTCATCTGAACTGGATTTTCCTGTATGAAACATTGTGCACTGAAAGTGCTTCATTACTCTATGGCTGCTTTCAACCCATGTGAAAGCAGCCATAGAGTAAATAATAAAGTACTTTATTCTGTGTGGATTCATGTGACTACCTACTATTGTAGAATGATGTATAAAATTCAGAATTTCATTTCATTAATCTTCTATATTGGTCACTCTATCAGAAAGGGGGAAATAAGTTCAAGCCATAAGATGGATCTGTTCAAACAATTCTAAAAATTCCATTGCTGTGGTAATTGCTATTGTTTGAAAAAGGGTTATAAAAGAACCTGCACAGAACAAAACCTCTAAACCCAATAATGAATCAATTGAACATTCAGAATCCTTTCTAAAAAATCTAAAAGGAAACTTAAAGGTATCGAGTTAAGAAATTGTGTGTTTGGTGTTTATTCTCTTTGAAATCTGCATTATGTATTAATGCATAGGGTCACCATAGTCGGAAACTGCTTGACCACATATTACAAACAAACATATACTCCTTCCTTTGGCCTGAAGAAATACAAACTCACTGAAGTTTTGAAATGTTGCCAAGATTTATTTTTATTGCAGTGCCATAAAAAGGACTCTGTTTGCTACTTGATGATAAATAGACATGCATATTTCCTAACTGATGGGTTGCCAGGTCCCTATACTCTTCCACTGGGAGGTGGAGGGGGGGACCTGACACTTACTTAGAGCCGATCGTGTGGTCTCTGTTTGCTGCTCAAGGGAGTGCTTCTGCACTTTGTGCGGAGCCAATTTCTTAAGCAAATCAAAAAGAGTCCAGTAGCACCTTTAAGACTAACCAACTTTATTGTGGCATAAGCTTTCGAGAATCACAGTTCTCTTCGTCAGATGCGCATCTGACAAAGAGAACTGTGATTGCTACTACAGACTAACACGGCTAATTCCTCTGCATCTTTAAGCAAATAAGTTTGCTTAAGGATGATTTTTAAACTTAAATAAACCTATGGAAGACATTTTTGTTTTTCTTTTGAATTGCACAGCTTTATGTCAGAACTGTCATTCTAAATACATTAAATCAGCAAAAACATTTATGATAAAATAGTGACAATCACCACAACGTTTGTCAGTGTTCTTTGGTAGGGAATAGTTACAAGTTTGTACACATTCTGATATCCAATATTATATGGCATTCAGTTTATTCATGCTGTACATTTAACTTATGAATAACTTAGCTCTAGTCTTTAATAATTCTTTATTCATGACATAAGGCAAGTTATTGAGGATGAGACAAGAAAGGGGGGGGGGAACCCTGCCTTTTTTTCATAGTTATGAAAAACTTAGGAGCAGTTCCAGTGTCATTTTGAAAAGTTTATAGGATTAGAGACCTGTCAGCAATCTGTGGATTATGAATGCTATTATATACTATGGTTTAATGTGATGCTTGCTGAATGTGGAAAATTCAGGACAGGGGAAGGACATACATGGGAAAATACTTCATTTTCCTTGTTTCATTTTTGTTTCCTATTGTCCATCAGTGGTCTGTTTTCCATATTTCATCAGTCCCACTACTTAAAGCTACCAGCTTAACCAGGTAGCCATTTATGAGAAAGAGAGAAATCACACATTTAGAGAGATTATTTTAAGGGCCTAGAAACGATACTGTACTGCAGTGTGTAAGCATGCCCCAATTTCCATGTTCTATGCTGAAGTCAGCACATAATATCTCCAGCAGTGGAGAATGCTAAGGTGCCAACCTGTCAAAACTTAAATCATGGATTATCTCTGCAATGCTTCTTTCCCTTCAAACAAGATTCCCTTTGGTGGCTTGCCAAGTAGTTTGCTCTAAATGCATATTGTTATGTCTGTCAGTATCAGTAAAGACATCAGGAGCTGCCAATCTATAACATGTACGGATTGTGGTTTTTCTGTCTATGTTAGTCATGTTGAGAAAAACTGGTGTTTCCCACCATTTTTCTTCTATATTTTTATCTTAGCTGACACAAATGATCCTTAATAAAAAGCAATATTTACATTCCTTTCAATTTGCCACTTCAGGGATTATAGTTCTGCAATGCCTAATACTGCTAACAAATATGCTTCCAAGACAGGGTGACGAGGACCCTTTATATAATATAAGAATATAATTTTAAGTGCATAACAGAAGCTAACTTGTTCTTTTACTGAAAAATACTACCTTGTAAAATACAGCCAATTCCATCCCAAATAATTTGTTATTTTGTATCCAAACGTTTAATGCAGCTAAGACATTGGAGTTTTCTGGTCTGGCAACTGGTGCAAACAATGAAAATAGCTTAGCTTTGTTCTGTGACATATTTTGTTTTGTAATACATTTCATTCATGGATGAAGGAGAACTCATGTTGTAGTCCTAAGTAGACTTCTTAAATTTGTTTAGAATTGTACTGCTGGATATATAAAATGACACATTATAATGTCAAAATAAATGTGAAACTTTGCATTCTGGTGAATATTTTTCACATGCATTTATCCCATAATACCTACAAAGCAAGACCTTTGTCTCCTTTCAAATCTTTTACACATAATATATGGTTTAACTGGAATCCTTACCACTAGTGGAAAAAAATCATAAAGCATATGAGAGCCAGTTTAGTGCAGTGGTTAAGAGCACGAGACTCTAATCTGGAGAACCAGGTTTGATTCCCCATTCCTCCACTTGAAGCCAGCTGGGTGACCTTGGGCTAGTCACAGTTCTCTGGAGCTCTCTCAGCCCAACCCACCTCACAGGGTGTTTTGTTGTGGGGATAATGATAACATCCTTTGTGAACCACTCTGAGTGGGCATTAAGTTGTCCTGAAGGGCGGGATATAAATCAAATGTTGTTGTTGTTATTTGTGCATCTTCTCCTGTTGCCATTATGACTCACTTTTGCTCCTTCAGATTTTAGATTGTAGGCTTTCCTAAGATAGAATATATCTATTTGACTAACGTTACTCCCTAAAGTGCCAAATGCAGTGGAGGAATTGATAGGTAGGCAGGCTTTCCTTAGTGAAGAGAAATAATTACATCTCACCAACTGGCTTTTCTAGAAATGCAACATTTTATCAGTGATTCTTCTATTCTTTCTTGTGAAACAGGTAGATTTTTTCTAGTTTGCGCAATTCTAGCCAAGATTTTTCTATCAAAAATATCATGCCATATATTTTAAATGAACCACAATGAATTGTCAGTGAAGTCCATATTCTGAGTGCCTTTAACAGCCTAAGACTTCACCCAAGTGCATTCGGGACTGAGCAGTGTATAACTTATCCATTGGAAACATGCAGCAGATTGAAAATAACTCCAATTGGCCAACAGTCTGGGATGCCTGATGAAAAATGCCTATTATAACTCTTAACTTATCCTGAGTAGAGATGGGCACGGAACAAAAAAAAAATGAACCAGGAGGTTCGTGGGTTTCATGAACCACGTACCATGAAACTGGACCAGTTACAAAGCAGTTTGTAGTTCGTGGATCGCGGGGGTTTAAATGCCCCTTTCTGGCCTTAACAGCAACAGGGAAAGGGGCCTTTAACAGTTTAAAGGGCCCTTTCCTGCCTTGCAAGTGGCAGGATCCCCCCACTACCTGCCAGCTGATAGTTTAAAGGGACCTGCCAGTGGCAAGGCCCTTTAAACTGCCCAAACCCTCCTACCCCACCCCCACCCCCAGCCCCACACTTACCTTCCCCTGCAGTGCGGCATCATTCCTCTCCTTCAAGGGGGGGGGAGGCCATTTTCGACCTCTTCTGCCACCCTGGGGACCCAGAGGGTGGTGGAAGAGGCCGAAAACTGTTTCCCTGCCCCTCAAATGGCCGCCACGGGCGGGTTCCCAGGGCGGTGGAAGAGGCTGAAAATGGCCTTCCTGTCCCTCCTGGGAGGAGAGGAAGGACGCTGTGCCACAGGGGAAGGTAAGTGTTGGGCTGGGCTGGGGGGTAGGGGATTAGGGGGGCTGGGGTTTGGGCAGTTTAAAGGGACCTGCCCTTGCAAGTCTCTTAAAGGGGCAGTTTAAATGGCCATTTCCCTGGGGAAATGGCCATTTAAACTGCCCCGTAAATATGACCCAACGAACCAGTATATAGTTCATGGAAGTTCCATGAAAAAGAGCTTCCACGAACCCTGGTTCGCGAACCCCAAACTGGCCTGGTTCGTGGGTTTTTTTGGGTTGTATTTAGGTTCGTGTCCATTTCTAATCCTGAGTCCTTTCTCCCCCCCTTTTTACCATCAGACACTACTCTCTGTTTTTGTGTGAACCAGAAACTAGAAATGATTTTTTAAAAAGAATTGGTGATATGATAGCTGCTAACGGCATTGCTTTTGCTTTTGGAATAATCTGACGCTTCTGTATAGTTTTCATAGACAAGCACATATATTGTATGACAGCAGTCCAACCTGGGTATAACAGAACAACCTGGATATAAACAGAATATATCAAATAGCATCACTCAAGAAATGGCTGCAACTGACAAAACATCCAGAGCTGGTTTAAGACTACAGTTTCTCTCTTGGCAAAAGTGGCCAGCCAGTGTGACTAAGGGCCTAAAATACATTGTATTTTTGCTGGAAACCTTCCTGGATCTGGTCATATGCGTGTTCTGTGGGTTTCATTGTTCCCAAGCATTCTGTGAACCTGATTTAGATAGAGGCCACAGTATATACAGAAGAGGCAGTGTAACCTTCCTCCAAGCTGAAATGTCCCTAGGGAGTCACTCTTTGCCTTGTTGAAAGATGCATGTGTGCTAATATAACTAGGCCAGTTTCGCCAGTGGAACAAACTGTGGCTCCCCAAAGGCCTTTCTCATATATGAGACAGAGAGAGAATCTTGCACAATGTTAAAAGTCTCCTCACTTCTAGAACTGGATGACAGTGTGCAGATTCAATGGCAACACACAGGAAAGGCACCGAAACAGGCACAGACAGGTATGCAGCTGCTGATTAGGTGGAATGGTAGAATGCTGGAATGAGAGCTCCCACCAGTGACTCTATTTTCCTGACAATTGATCAATGTTGCTGCAACACCAAGACATCTCATAGACAATGCTGAGAGAGATCTGCCTCTCCAGCCTCATCCAGTCCATGTCAAGTCAGCTCCCTCATCTAGGTTCAGGTCCTGGATGGTAGCACACCTCCCTCTAGCTGGCCTAGCATTCGGCATTGACACTTGTAGACGGACAGCAAGCCTGCAAGATAATTCAGGCTTTATTGATTAAGAGAGGGACCAAGCTGAAGCATAGGCAACATCCATGCATAAAAGTTTATTGGAAAGAACTGGAAAGCGGTTCTTTGGCACTAAATACTCAAGCATCATATCGCATTTCCTGTGTGATTATTGGACTCTAGTAAATCCTAGCTTAAAATACATATATTGGTATATTTTATTAGAACGAAACACTTTTATGACTTAAGAGCAGTTCTGCAAAAGCCCTGCTCATGATAGAATCATTAGAGACTAGAATGAATAATGTATTTTTTAAATCCTCTAATTATAGACTGACACACACTACAATAGCTCCAAGGAGCTGTTATAGTTAATTGTGTCAATTCTTTTCCCAGTTTTCTTTTTTCAGTATCTCTCACTAATAAGCAGCCCCTATCAATAAATACTCTACCAATGGATCATAAATCAAGATTCATTATCTCCCACACAGAAATTATAGTGAATGGAACTGTGGATTTTTCACTGCCTTCACTTCTCTAACAATGAATGAAGAATAATGCAGCATTTTGTTCTGTGTGAATCTTGAGAGTAAAATTTTGAGTGCTTCTGTAAAATTTTAATGTGTGACGTGCTATAAAATTGGATTGTTCATCTCTTTCTCTCTTTCAAAAACATTACTGGTACTCTGTAGAAGAGGAGTGGATATATTCTGTAAGAATAACAAACTTCCTTTTCTTTATAAAATAATGGGATTAATACACTGAAACCCCTTCATGATGTTTTCATTTAATAAATAATAGGACCATCCAATCATACATCTCTAAATGTTTCATCTTCTTTGAGTCTCACTTGTTCTATTACTTACTTGCATATAAAGATAATGTAATGGGTGGCTGAAAAGTTTTCAGCCTAAATTTTTTAAAAAACCAACCCAACTGCATTCTTTTTAGGCAAAGAACTTTTCAATGACAGTTCATATGATTAACATTATTAATATAACCCATACACAAGCCTTCTAGCATGTCAAGTACTATTACCATTATAGCAGTAATACATAGGAACAGTATTTGAAATGACACACACAGATTTGCACTGTCAGAATTTTTGTATATGGGTTTGCAGTTTTTCAAACTAGTTCTATATGCCTGATAGTCACCACATCACATATTCTGCTAGCTGGTCCTAATCAGGGAGCTGCTTATTATCTGAACTGTTCAGATGGGACTCACATTAGTTCCAGTGAGCACATTTTGACTATGAGACTGCTAATAGGGGAGGATGGGGGGTACATCTTGCTAGCAACATTCTTGCTACCAGCAGAGGGATCCCCCACCCTGATGCCCCTGCACTGCTCATCTAGCTAGGAAACAGCTGACCATGAGCACTTTGGCCCAGGAGGCATATGGTTGAAATGGACACAAGCACTCCCAAGTCACCAAAAAATTGTCATTTCCTGCACAATTTAGAAGTGACAAGCACTAAGTTTGGGGCCAACTTTTAGAGAATCAGACCCTGGCATAACCCGCATCTTCATGCTGGAAATTGTCATTTTCCAGCAACATGGGAGCCTGTGTGCATGAGGTAGGTACTCGTTGCCCCTCCCACCCCCAGTTCTCCCCATCCCCTGGCAATATGTGGACATATCCTTATTGTAAAGCACCTATGTGGGGGCTTCATTTCCTTTGGTAGGTTATTGCTTTGCTTTTACCAAGAAGCAGTTCTCACAATTTCTTTCTTCTGCTTTAGACTTCGTATGGGTATAGCTGTATGCAGCCCATGCACAGAAAGCAGAGGCACGTACATTCACTGTAAGCTTGTTTGCTTTATTTTAGTAGAAATGTGTGGTTGAAATAGTTTTTTTCCCTTAGAAAGAATAAGGTATGACAAGATGAGGCCAGCAGACATATTCCATAAGATCACCATGCCAGACTCCTCCATCACATGGAATTGTATCAGAATCCCTTTTTGCACTGACACTGTTCTGTCTAATGCAAAGTTGGTGGCCAATAAAATAATAGTTATATATAATTTGATTTACAATGAGGCTGCTGACCTGAACTGAGTCATCAAAATATTTCTGAATGAAGCATCTGGGCTTGTAGCTAACATGCTTCGTCAATTTACTGCTAAGTGGGTAACAGCAGATGACTGAGTGAAGCACATATGTGCAAAGTGATAATAATGTATTAAAAGAAAATTTGACCAACCACACTGCTCAAGTTCTTATAGGCCTATTATTGAAGGTCTAAAAAAGTTTGACAATTCACGTATGTACAGAATATTCCATTGTGTAACAGGATTCCAGCATTAAGTTTTGAGCTGGGGTCTTTGGGTAATTTATGGAAGCTGGGACATCTTTTGAAAGTCATAAAATGTTTCTGTCATTCACATCTTATTATATACTTAGCTTCTGAAATTGCTTTAAAAATGTTATCTACCCTAAAGTCTAAAGGATGAAGTGGGCTGGTTGTTGAAATAAAACAAAATTAAATTGTAAAATAATATAGAATAAAATAGAAATGATGGCTTAAGCTATTCATCACTCTCCCCCATTACTTTACAGTTATTTTTGCATATATATTTTGGCAACACTGAGGGTTTATATTCTTTTTTGTGAGTGCCTATCGTAGCTAAGAAAAACATTAAAATTGCAGATTTTTCTTTTTTTTTTTGGAAAATTTTTTTATTGGGTTAGAATCCGTTATTTTTACATTACATTCAATTTTCCCCAAATTTTTCATTTCTAACCCCCTCCCTTTCCCCCCCTTTTGCTGACTTCCAACAGCTTTCCCACCCTTTGTCCCTTTTCCCTTACTTCTATTAAATTCCTCTATCTAAAACAAATATACATTCTCCATTATACTAAGCAGTACATCCTTAACTACTTTTCTTGTTATATACCCAAACTGTAAGTCTTTGTTTCCATCTTGGATAAACAATTTATCCCATTTTCCAGTTTTAAATATTTCTATATATCATAAACCTATATATCATAAACCATAAAAATCTTACATTTAAATCAAACAATTTGACTTATTCTCTATATATTACTCATTCTATCTTTTTATGGTAATTCTATATAACTCATCACATAGTCAATCAATTTGACTCTTCTGTACATTCAGTTTGGTGCATTATACCAATCTTATCAAAGAAAGAAAATATTGTTGGTTACTCAATCCTTATATTTAAACCTTATCATTAATTATTTTCTATCAATATTCTATCTATTAACCTATATATATCTATATATATATCAATCTGTTAATCTAACTGCTTATAAATTCACATTTATCTCTCCCCCCCCCCCCCCGGTAAAGTCACCCCCCTCTACATTTTATTATACTTCAGTAGTTCTCAAACTGCCACAGTTTTCCCAAAATTGCAGATTTTTCTGAATACAACTTGTACTTGCAAAGAAGTTAATCTGGTGTTCTGAAAGCATATCCCTCATGTATTGAACAGCATTGTGACTTTTCTCCAATATGTTTCCTATCATCTGTCAAGTTACAGTAAAACAAACAGATCACTTGGGGGCTTACATAAAACCTTTTATTTAAATGTTAAGTAAGATATCTATATCCGCTCACACACAAGCCAACCTATGGGGTTTGTGGCAACACTAATCATTTTCAGTATGACTAGAAATCAAACTATATCAGACTATAATGTATAATCAGCTGCACAGCCACAACTTTTAGTAAAGATGCTAACTGTCCAATGTATTTTCTCTTTATTACTTTAACAAAGTCCAAAGAGGTTTGTAAGTATTCTGCTTTGACAATCATCCAAGTTGGATGCTTCTCTTTTCAGCCATGTCAATCTGCTAGGGAAGTTGTACATCCCAACTGCAGATAAGAAGAGGTACAAATTCATGACTTTGATCTGACAAGTAGGGTTGCCAGGCTGAGCCTGGCAAGCGGCAGAAGGGATGGGGATGAGGGAAAGGAAACGTGCTTGTGACATTGCCATCACTGTGTCACATCTGGGCACAACCTGGTGGTGGCGGTGGGAAGTGCTGTCAAGTCATAGCTGACTTATGGTGACTCCTGCTGGCAAGATCTCCCATCCAATTACTATGAGATTGGGCTTGCCTGGACAATCTGATAGCTCTGCATAAAACCATGGAGTTTTCATGAGTTCCCAGGGCGACCCTCTCTGACTTCTGGGTTGTACCCAGAAGTGATGTAGCAACATCGGCAATGTGACTGTTTTTTATTTTATCAATAGAACTACTGCACACTCCTTAAAAACTCTAGAGGGCAAAATCCAGCTTGTTCTTCTTGGAAGGGGTATTGGCTGTTACATGAGAACTGTATTCTCTGCATAGTAAGTTGATGTCCTGTGCTGGGTAGCTGAACTCCTCGCAAGTTGGTCAGTCACTTGGCCTGCTAGCCTCTGAGACAAGAGCAGCTGGAGCTGGAGCCAGCTTGTACTTAGTGGACCCAGCCATGTAACTCTCTCAAGCTTCAGCCTCAAAACCCGAGGTGTGATCTGACTAAGCTGCATTTGCGGGCAGGTGTTAGAGCTTGGGAGGCTATGCTTTGATCCTGCAAGGAAGTACCCCACTCTGTTTTGAGTCTGCAGAGAAGTGGCACAATGCCAGCCTCTCATTTTGCCTTCTTTGAACTACCCTTGCCTCCAGAATAGCACATGCTTTGCATGCTTGTGGTGAAAGAGTCACTCCCTACCCAGTCAACACCCCTGCCCCCCCTGTTTTCAAGGGAAGGGGAGGGCACCTTAATTCTCTCTCCTATAGTTATCCCAATGACCAAACTCTAACAGGCCCTATCTGCTAATACAGCAAACAGCTTTACTCTGTGGTACTAGTGAGAAAAGCAAGACAAACTAAATAAATTCCATAGAACATTGAAGTTTTGATGCAGGTTACTGAACACTATATCTCACTAGATATAAGCAATCTGTTGGCCTTTTTCATTTATTTACTTTGAAGGATTATTATGCTAGTCAATGAGCATCAATGAGGTTTCTTCAAATCTGAAATTCAATAAAACCACCACTGAAATAAATCATACACCACCAATGAAACAATTAAAATATAATATAAAATATAAATATAATATAATATAATATAAAATATAAATAGCAACAATGATAAGATAGTAACAAGGCATAGATTAACTTTGGAAGCTTTACTACAAAGAGATGCTTGTAAAGACAAACAAAGCTGCTGGAGGTCCTTGTATTTCACTGTACTAAAATACTTTTGAAAATCAAACAGTGTTATTGCTACCGAATGAAGCTGCAGTAACACTAAGTTACATTCCTGGATGACATGACAGTTTTGAATTAATTATGGTTCCCAGAGATTATTCAGGTCCAATGTATTTTGTGAAGTTGTTCAAAAATTCCATGTTGGGAAATTGTTAATCAGATTTATAAAGCAGATGAGGTCAACATTAGCTTGAATCGCCTGACAGGTAAAGACTAACTTCTCGCATAAAAAACTTGCTGAAGGCTATTCTTCCTTTCGTAAATATAATGAATTAGCTTCTGGCTAATTTGAAACATTTTTCATCTTCCTCTCTGATAATATATTAGGGATTGCAAGAGTGCTATATCTAGTTTCTCAGATTTCAAAATCTGTAAAAGGAATCACTCTCTTCTTACATTGCATATCTGACTGCATTTCTTTTTTGCAATGTCATTTCTTAGCATGGGTTGCATATTTCATCTCTTTGAGTATCTATAAATTTGTCAGGCAGACTCAAGCCCACAAGTGAATTCTGAACCTGGGACTTGAAGGATGTCAGGTAGGATTTCAACCCATTAATCTCCAGTGTGATACAAAGAAGGGAGCCGCAAGATGATCAGATAGATTGGAAAAGCCAAAGGGAACGGGATAGAGCAAGCTATGTGACAAGTGTTCCATTGCCTAAAATTCCACCTAAATAATTTCTCTTCATTGTAGTAGGAAAAAACCCAAAGATATGCTATTCATATGAGTTGTCTTTCTAACATACAGGCATCAGGCATACAGGACCAAGTGTGCAAAACAGCAGTATTCATTTGCTTTTTCATTTTCAGCTTGGCTTGTTTGTTTGTTTTTAAAGTTGTTTTATGAGGGTCAGAACAGAAGCATCCATGCCTCAGCTCTTAGCAACTCCCTTATTCATAACACACTTTTCTGTCCTGTTTGGGCTTGCAGAGACTCAAAAGTGGAAAGGGGAGGGAGTTTGCAGGACCGGGTTGCTCCTCTTCTCCCCTGGGTCTGTCCTATGGAGAGAACCCATCCACTCCCCCACTTGCCTACTTCTAAGCCCCTTAGGAGGCTGGTGCAGCAGGCTATACATACTCAGTCAATTCCCCTGAGGTCTCATAAGAATTAGTAGCCTTGTGAGACCACATGGGAACCTTGGGCTGCATCTACAGCCTCTTTCCCCCCTCCCATTGCCCTTCCTGGGCTAAACTGCCCACAGCTTTTGGCAGTAATTGAAGTGGGGCCATAAAAGGCCCATATTGCAGTACCACTGATGCAACATTATTCCTCATTGCTGTTGTTGTTCTGGCTTAACAGCTATTGGCTTTGGTTAGTGTTGGCGATTTCAGGTTGAGAAATTCCTAGAGACTTGGGGGTGGAGCTTGGGGAAGGTGGGATTTGAGAATAGGAGGGACCTCGGCAGGGATGTGATGCCATAAAGTTCACTTTCTAAAGCAGTTGTTTTCACCTGAGGAACTGAACTCTGTAGTCTGGAGACCATCTGTAATTCCAAGAGATCTCAGGCCTCACCTGGAGTCTGGAAATCCTAGTTGTGATTGAGCCGGGGCCTTAAAGGGCCCATACTATGTTGCTGCTGTTCTAGCCTTTATGTTGCCACTGTCCTGGTGGGCCTTCTTGTTGATGGTACCACAGGTTCCCAAGTGGACATTCTGATTCTCAACTTACAAAAAGTATAACTCTGCCTTGCTGAACTAGCAGCAGTGGGCCAGACCTACCTCACACCACAATAAGTGGGAGATCAGAGCCTCCATGTCAATTACTGCTCTACTCCACTGAGCAAAGTTTGAAGTCTTCCTGAAGTGGAAGAGCCACAATCTGAGGAAGTCTTCTTAGTCTGGACAAACTTCTTCCATACTAAGGTTGAATGTGTACCATTATCTCCAACCTTCTTCCTTCTGACCTCACTGTACTCTAACCAGACTGCCAGAGACCAGAACAATAAGTTTTGATTCTACTAAATATTATTGTACAGTATATTTTAATTCAGTAAATATCACGATGGCAAAAATATTTCAGATAGTTAACTGAGTTGTTAGTATTTAAATGTAAATTCCAATTCTCCTCTATGGGGCATATTCAAGCTTCATTTATATTAAACCTGTACTACTGGCATTCAAGGAGGAGACACAGAGAGGTTTGGGGATCCAACAGCAGATATTCTAACTGAGCTAGTGACCAGACAATCCAAGTAAAAGAATGCTCACTAGACATGACACAATCAGCATGCAGGAGAAAATGGAAGGGTGCAGAAGCCAGGACTTTTGAAATCACAGCACTCCTGAATACTTTGATCCAGAGATCAGCCTTCGGTCTAGGGCTTAATTTGTTTCTTTTTGATTAGATAAGCTGTGTGGATATTTGTAGAGACTAGAGCAAATGTAGCATAATGACAAACAGAATGAAGCATGAACTAGGAAATCCTTGCTTCAAATACATCTTCTGCTATGAGAATTGTTCACTAAATGGCAAGTCACTGTTTATCAGATGCAGAGAAATATCAAGAGGTGAACCGTAAAGGTTTATTATAAGGATTACTGGGTTCAAATATATGAAATGCTATATGAATTATTATATTTGCTAAACTGAGATGTTGCCCCAGTCTCAATAGAAGTTATTGCTGACTTGCCCTCCCTGTCGGTGGATATTTTAAGGGGCGGTTTGGAGTATGGGATAAAGAACTAATGAAATAATATTTATACTACAATGTGAACCATTTATATGTAAAATATATGTATAGTGTTGATCTGCTGATTCACAAATATTGAAAAATAATTACATATATTTTAATGGAGAAAATTTGGAGTGCGGAAACAAAACAATAATAAACAATAACAGGTTCAATTTGCATAAGGTAAAAACAAAATCAAAATGAAGATTTTCCAGTCACAAAAACACAGATAAGACATCTGAAACCATTATACATTAGGGATGCAAAGTCCCTTGGGCTTCAGACTGGGGGATGAAGGGGGATGGAGGGGGATGGGAGATGCACACCAAGAAGATTTACCTTGCATGTGCAGACAGCACGTACACACTCAAAAACATTTCCTTGTTATGCTAGAAATGTCATCATTTCCAGCTAGCCATGGAAGCGATGGGTCCTGTGAGGGACCAATTTGATAAAAAAAGGTCTCTCGATTTAGCATTTGTGGCCAAATTTTATCAAACCAGCCTCACACGGGACCCACAACAAAGAAATGCTCCAGAGTGCACGGGAGCACACTGAGGTGCTCCCAGGCCTGTTCCCACACCTTTCCCCCATGCTGGCCAAGTAAGAGGAGGTGGGGGTGGAGGCTGGTAGTGCTTGATTTCCCCACCCCCACCAGGGAAATGGGATCCCTGTTCTACATTGTTTTGCAGCACAGTAGGATTGAATCCCAACAAATTAGAAGCATGTCCAAGCAAAGCCTTACTATCTTTATGTCAACACTGGCCAGAAACTAAACAGCAGTAAAAGGTTGAAGAATTGCTGTCACGAAAGAATGATTTCAAAATCCTGTACTTCTTTTCCTCTATATGTATTTTTTTAAAAATGGTTTTATTAGGCAATAAAAAATAATCAATACAGGGTTAATAACTAGACATGGGCATGAACAAAAAAAACCCGAACATGGTGTTCGTTGTTTGTTGCCATCCATGAACAACGAACAACAAACATTGACGAACATGACCTGTTCACGAACATGTTCGTTGTTCATTGTTCATGGGGGCCAGCAGACTCTCCTCCAACCATCAAGATCCCTACCACACCACTCCTACAAACCCTACCTGAGCAGACAGCAAAAAATGTACCAATAATAAATAATAGCTTGGCTCAGAGCCTGGCAGCAGCCCTGGAACCTGAAGGGGTAGATCCCTACCGCACCACTCCCAGAAACCTTACCTGAGCAGGCAGCAGGAAAGGTACCAGTAAAAAATAATAGCTTGGCCCAGACTCCGGCAGCAGCCCTGGAATTTGAAGAGGTAGATCCCTATCCCACCACACACAAAAAAAATTCAAGCTCCAATGCACTCTCCCTGTCTCTCTCTCAAAATGCCAACAGCAACTGTTTCTTCCTCACTGTCTGCAAAACCAGAGCTGGGATCCCCCCTCTTCCCTGCTCTTTGCTTCCTTGTAACAAATTTGGAGCTCCACACTTGAAAGGAAGACCTGCTTATCAAGCTAAATTGGGCTTAGATTGGGGTTTCCAGGGCAACAGCAGGAGTTCAGACAGAGTTCAGGCAGTCCCTGCCTCCAGTTGCCAAGGGAATTGATTGCAGGTGCCAGATTGTCTGGCTTGACGAACAGCAATGAATGAGGCTTGCAACTGATCACCTGTTTGTTTAGAATGGGGCCTCACAAACAGCTTGTTTGCGAACAGCTGGTTGGGCTGGTCGTGGCTTTTTTTAGTTCGTATTGTTGTTCGTGCCCATCTCTATTAATAACCATTCCAACCAAGCTAGAAAAACTATGATACAACTATATTTACAATCACATCCATATAATTTCTAATAATATATAAGTAATTGAAATAAAGAACTTTAAAAACTCTAAACATTCTAGAAGGAACTCTATACCTTGTGGTATCTGGCTCTGTTTCCAAGGCATATTGAAATGTATTGCAAAAGTTTGCTGCCCACCTTTCCACATAAGTATGATTATGAGAGTTGAATGGGAAGTCACAGTCTAAATCCTTTCAGAGGCCTTTCCTGCCAAAGTACAAATCTCTGTTGATCAGCTTGCTGACAGGAGAAGAAAAAGACTTTGAAATTAATGATGGTAGACTGGCCCTCCTACTCTTGTGGCCACTGGTGTTCAATGTTGCCAGGGAAGCTTCAACAGCACAAGGGATTTAAAGACTACAACGAATGCATACTATGAGTTTTAGCTAAAGTCACATTTAATTATTACTTTGGACTTAGTGTGCCCTTTTCATTCTACTATGTTGAACTTCTTGTTAATTAAGTATAAACTCTTCATAGTCCATAATTAAATTATGCAGTGACATGTGCTCAAAGCAATAACACTAGTGAAAACAAAGGGAAATAAACCCGGGTTTTTAATATATATATAAACCTGTTCTTCATGTTTTGATCAAATTAGAGTAATGATCAATGTAATCATTAGTTCTGTGGAACAGATGGTAGCAAGTAGAAATTAACATTTTATAAACATGTGTTTTCTATGTTGTAATAAAGATCTGATGAAAGAATTATCTACTTCATTATGTTAGAAGATACTGAAGCCTATCCCATAGTCCTCTCTGTCGTTATCCTCTGCCAGTTTTGTTTTGTGTTGGTTTTTTGATATTCACTTACTGACCTCCATCATGTTTATGATTTTAATTGTTTCACATCTTGGAAACTAAGCAGGGTTGGCCGTGGTTAGTACTTGGAAGAGATACCACTAAAGAAGTCCAGGGTCACTACATAGAGGCAGGCAATGGCAAACCACCTCTGAACATCTATTGCCTTGAAAACCCCTTGCTGGAGTTGCCATAAGTGGCCTACAACTTGACAGCACCTTCTTCTTCCATGGTTTTTAAAGTTGGCTTTTAATGTTTTTAAGTGTTTATCACCTTAAAGGCTCTGATTGGGGGGAACAACAAGGAAGAAAATGGCTGCTTTCATACAAAGATGATTTTCTGTGTGGTTCTCATTGGTGCCAAGAAGGCAGAAGCATGACAGTAGCAGTGAAGTATAACCTGTCAGTTTTTCTCTTTTTTCCTTGCTTCATCCCTTCAGGGCTGCAATTCTTCCCCTTGCCACTGGAGGCAAGGAGGGGAGAAGCCCACTGGAAGGCTTTTTCAGGCTTAAAAAAAATCAGTAAACGGTATAATATTATAGTATTATCTTATATACTAATAGTCAAGAGCCCTCCCTGCTGATACTTAAATTTGTGTATCGGAGCTGCTAGGCTATAAACCAAATGCTTCTACAACCTTGGGGAACTCCTGAGAGATGCAGAAAAATCTAGAACATTAGAAAAATGGAGGTCAAAACTACTTACCCCAACCCATATGAACTGCACACTACTGCCAGAGAAACAGAAACTGTCCTGCACACTGCCCCTCGCCTCTCCCAGTTCTGGATGCAGGAGCAGCAAGCTGCTCCAATCCTGGGCAAGGAGGCTGCTAGCCACCCCAGGCCAAGCAGAGGAAGCAAAGAACCGCTGTAGTTAGCACCATGCCACCCAGTGCTTGGCTGTAGGAAATGGCAGTGTACTGACCTAGCACTGCAGCATGTTGAGACCTGGCAGGTCCACAGACGGCCAGCTCTGAGCCAAGCAACCAGTAGAAAAAGGGGGAAGAGGGGGGGTTGGGGGAGTGAGGGGGGAAAAGACAAGGGTGTTTGATGGGGAGGTGGAAATGGTAAGGGTTTGGGGAGGGAGCTGAGGAGGTATGAGGGTAAGAGGAGGGTAAGGGGAATTTGCCTGGGAGGTGGGTAGAGGGTATTAGGGGAGGGGAAAGGGAATGTTCTTTGTGAACAGAGGAACAGGGAAGGATCATTGAGAAAAGGGGGAAGAAAAAGGGAAGGATCTTTAGAAGGAGAGGGAGAAAAAGAGAGCACAGTTGCCCATTTGCCTAGGCTGCCTGCAGAGAGACAAACCACCAGAAGTTTGCCCACCACTGGCAGGCAGGCACCTGGCAATCCTAGATACAGGGGAAAGTGATGTGCTGCTGCAAGTCTTTGTGGGTTCCCCACTGTGCCTGGCTCAGCAGCTGGAACTGTGCAGAGATTTCCCAAGAAGAGGCTGCCAGGAGGGTGGAAGAGAAACCAGAAGGCACAGAGAGACAGATAGAGGCATATTAACTGGTGGGTGGAAAGGATAGGAAAAAACAGGAAAAGGTGAGAGGCTATTGGGGTTTTCAGGGAAGAGAAAATGGTGGGGGAAGGAGAAAATGAGATGCCCCTTGCAAGTTCTTGTAAGTCCCCTAAGTATACTTTTATAATTACCATTCTTAAGGCATCCCAGCCCCTAAAGACTAAATAAACTATGATAACTATCAAGAGACTCCAAGGTTCTCCTTAGGAATTTCCATTGTACAACCCTTATGAAACTGCAAAAGAGATGGGGCCTTCCCAAGTTCTTCTGGGCTACAGCAGCTACGTCTGTTTTCTGAACACACAGAAAGACTCTCCCCTTCATCAAAATGCTGCTGTTTTGCTTTGAAAAGGACAAAGAGCCCTTGCTATAGTGAACATACAAATTTTACATAGGCTGGAATATTCAGGTTCAAACTTTTCTTTGTCTCTCTGAAACTCCCTGTCACTTCAGTGTGACAGAAATGGGGCAAAGAATCCACAAGGTGACATATAACTTCTGAAAATGAAACTGCCTGGTAAAGGAAGGCTTCACTGACAGCCTTCTTCCCTCACCCTGTGTGAACACTAGCAACATAATCACAAGTTCTTGGACTATCTGGGGTTACTCTCTAGCTTCCCTGCTGTATCACATTAGGGAAATCACACCTTGGAGAAATGTCTTCCTAGCTGTTTATCTCAAAGCCTCAATAGCCCCACAAAATCTGTAGCTCTTCACACAGATCTTTTTTCCCCTACTTTTGCTTCTGAAATTATTCCACTCCACAGATTTCTATGAACAATTAATAGTGGATATCCTGGGTTGGAACTTACAACTCTCTTTTGCAAATTGAGAGGTTTGGGTCCAGAGGAAGGGGTGTGGCTTTAACAGAGCACCTTGCTATGATAGTCAAACTACATAGAGATTTCTCTCAGGATCACTTACGCATGACATGGGTGATTGTAGTCTTGGCTGAGAAGAGCTCTGTAGGTCAATAGGCTAATGCATTTGCTTCATAACCTTAACCCTTACCTGTTGTCCTGATATCCAAGCTGGTTTGATAGTTGTTCAATAAATGAGGCTCTCTCATGCTTTAAGGAAAATCATGAAACAACGTTTGGGAGTGAATTATTAGGGGTGGGGGTAATGAAGAGAAAGTAAGGTCTGATATTGGTAATAGGAACACTCAAGCTGTATATACTTATTGCCACAGGTACTCAAAAGGTAGCTATAATTTTGTCTGTATAGACAAGATAGTGATAGCAAGCCAGCTCTGTTCAAGAGACAAATCAATCAATCAAAAATAATCTAACATCTATCCACAGCACTCTAGTAAGAGATCAAGTCTAAAACACTCACTTCAATTACGCTATTGCTACTTGCTTTAAGCAGATGTAGATTGTATTCCAAAAAGGGGAGGGGGTCTAAGTAAGGTGAGGGGAAAAAACCATACATTTGAATCAATCTAAAATTATAGTTGATGTGCTAAGTAAGGCATCATTTCCTGTTCACACTCTTAAATATCTTAAGGCTTTGGCCATAATGATTAGCTCATCTTTCTGGATAAGTGGAGAGATAAAATGCATTGTCATTAAATGAGGCATCAACCCAGATATGATTAATTTCCACTTCAACAGGAAGAAAGAATATGCAGTATAAAAATAACATAAGTATTAACTCACACATATTAAGGGGCAACATCTGAAAATCTATGCATTGCTATTTTGTAATATTTAAATAGCAGATTGAGTGATTTCTGATGCATGTATGCAACACAGAAAGATATAACACATACTACTTCTTGGTACCATTGTTAAACATATCCATGTACATGTTCAGCTTCAAATAGACTGATTAAACAAAAGGTACTCATAAATTAAAAATTAAAATAATGCAAAAAAGTAGTTCCTCAACAAATACTTGTACTGAAGATCAGTATATGAGTACAAAGGAAACCTATCACACACACTCTATCTCTAATATATGAAAGGCAAGCTGTGTTGCCAATGACTCTCTTTTTATCCCAGTGCAAGTGAGCTCTGTGGGGATAAAAAGTGAGTCATTGGCAACACAGTTTGCCTTCCTGCCTCCTTGGAGGCCTGGGAAGGCACAGCATGGCAGCACAGCCCTCCAGAGGCCTGGAAAGGCCCAGCACGGTGGCACAGTCCTCCTGAGGCCATTTTCTAGAGCCTGGGCTTGGTTTCTAGTATGTTTATAACGTTCTATAGGTTCTAATGTTGCTGTTGCTTAAAACCAAAGGATATTTTTCAGCTAAGTCCAAGGTATCATCCCCAGGCATGCCACATCAGTTTGTGCACAATATTTTCTCTCTTACATGTTGCTTCTTACTGCAAAATTCAATAAAATATTATATCTAATTTCAAACTGGGCTAGTGGATAAATAGATTAGCAAAATTCAGCTAAGGACAGACAAAGGAGATTTCTCTTCTGTCTCCTAGTTTGTAGAAAAATCTGAAATCTAAACAATGAAAAATAGAAAATGCCTGTAGCTTTAAGAAACAGGTGCCCACTGAGCACTCAAGCACCATTTTGGAGGTTTCTAGGCAGCCACAGCAACATTGCTGTACCTTACAAACCTTGGTATCTGTAAATCAAAGCTTTGGGGGAGCAGGAATGGACTTAGATAAAACAGACATTGAAAGGGCCCCATCCTCCTTCTCCAGGGACAGGCCAGGTGATGATAATTGAAAACACATTAGTCGTACCATCCAGACCAGCAATGCTGGACATGCAACTGTACTCAGTCTGGCACCTCCAGACACTATGCAACTGGAACTAGCCCAGCATCATTGGACATCACACAACTGAGCTTATCCTAGCACTGCTGGCCCCTGTGCAACTGGGGCAGACTTCTCCTGGAGTGAGGCTGCCAGAAAAGAGAGAAGTCAGGGGAGCAAATAAAGTATTTTGGCTGTTAACCAGGAAGAAGAGAAGGAAACAGGAAAAGGGGAGATGCTATGGGGGCAGCCAGGGAAAAGAAAGAGAAAAGGAAAAGAGGATACGTGATCTAAACTAGCTGGTATCTGAGCATCTCTAATGCTGATTTGTCAGTGTCTAGAACACTTCTGGAAATGTAGTGCCCAAGATACCTCAAATGGCAAACTGGAATTAAATTATTAATATGCATTGGATATTGTCAGACCAGCATTTAACCAAAATGGGCGGGCGGGGGGGGGGAGGGAAACTCTTTTCTTCATCAGACTTGTTGGCCAGCATGACTCCTACCTCTTGCTTCTGTTGATTTTGCAGTAGGTAAAATAAGGTGGATTTATACTCTAGATTAAGAGATAATGAACTTCAACAGCATCTCAATGTGAAAAAATACATAACACAAACAGTGACATTCATCCAGACCTAACTCCATCTATAGAGTTCCCTCTGTTCTTCACAACATTCTTTTTGAATCATACTGAACTTCCTGCTATTTATTTAAAAAGCCGAAACTGTTAGATCAACTTTCTAGAAAAAAAGGTGCATCTTTTTTTTTTGCTGACATGTCACAGCTGAAATTATGACGACCCCATAAGGTTTTCAAGGCACGACCCCTTCCTTACACTGAAAGGGTAGCTTATGAATATGAAATATCATAAACATCTTCCTCATGTGCCATAAGCACAAAACACTGTCTTGCAAGGCAAAACGGATGCCAACCCCAGCTGGAGTTGTAAAATTACCAGAAGACGTGTCACATTGACTACCCGCCCCTCCACGCTCAGGAGAAGCACTTAAGAGCCAAAACACACGTTAAGAAAAACCTAGGTTCAGCACGTGTTCTCTTACCTCAAGGTTTGCTGGGATCTGTAGGCGTCCTGGAAGCTTAAAGTTTAGCATTTACAGAGCAGCAAAAAGGGAAAGGGAAATACAGGCGCCTGTATTTTAAGCTTTAAGCTTCCAGGACGCCTTTAAGCTTCCAGGACGCTTACAGATCCTTTAAGCTTCCAGGACTTTAAGCTTCCAGGACCCCTACAGATCTTTAAGCTTCCAGGACGCCTACTTTAAGCTTCCAGGACTCCTACAGATCCCGGCAAACCTTGAGGTAAGAGAACACGTGCTGAACCTAGGTTTTTCTTAACGTGTGGTTTGGCTCTAAGTGAAACAAAGAGATCTTCCAAGAATTCCTGAGTTAATCTCATCCACACCCTTCCATCCTGCCCTCACTCACCTTCCTAATCAGGACTATTCAGGGACCTGATAGCACCTCCCATCTGGCAATCATAGGTCATCAAGCACTTTTCATGCCTATAGTCCACTTTAGGAAGCCTCTCTCAACTCCACTGTCCACCTCCAGAGAAAGCCATCAAGTCATTGTCTTTGGAAGCAAGACATCAGTTTTGTTCCAGGATATGATTTGCTCTGTAATTGGGCTGTCCTGTCATGTGCTCACTGCGTGTGTGCCCTTGGATCCACTAGCACATCTTCAGACACATGTTGCTCAAGCTGCTATCTCTTCAGATATCCTCCCTCTCTCCTAGACTGGTAAATATCACTCCATCCTAACTACTCTCTCCCACTTTCCTCCCCATTTTCTAGTTAGCTCTTGTGTGTATGCTGCGTGCGTTTTCCTGTATGTTTGCCTTTTACTTCTCTGTTAATAAAGAAACATTTCCTGTAGAACATCTGCTTCCTTATCTAAGAGTTCCCTAAGGGAACAATCCTGGTATATTTTGGTAGAGATCCCAGTTACCCCTCCCATTTCTTCTCTTTGTTTACTAATTCTCTCAACTCACAAGAAGAACCCCATTTAGGGTAATAATAACAACATAATAATAACATTTGATTTATATACCGCCTTTCAGGATAACTTAACACCCACTCAGAGTGGTTTACAAAGGATGTCATTATTATCTCCACAACAAAAAACCCGGTGAGGTGGGTGGGGCTGAGAGAGCTAGAAGCTGTGACTAGGCCATGGTCTCCCAGCTGGCTTCAAGTTGAGGACTGGGGAATCAAACCCAGTTCTCCAGATTAGAGTCCCATGCTCTTAACCACTATACCAAATTGACTTTCAGGTAACAGATTAATGGTGAAGAATGTGGGCATCACCCTGCACCTCTAAGTATCATGATGCATGAGCCTTAGAGCCATTATTTTATACTTGGTAGTGAGAGGGAGCCCTCCCCGCCTCCACAGCTTTAACTCCTGTGCTGCAGCTTTAAGTACCCAAGATTAGCACCCTTTGGAAAAACAACCTTGTACATCTGCCATGGTGACAGACTTGTTAGAGTTTAGCAATTTTCCTGGACTATGGAGCAAGGTACCCCTCCTTTCTGAAAAAAACTGGCATTTAATTTGACTAGTAAGCTCAGTTTGATTCCTGACCCTCCTTCCCCTGCCACTCAACAAAACCCCAGCAGAGCGCCAGCTGTAAATTCCAGAGAGTTTGTTTCCCCCACTCGTCATTCTACCAGATAGTGGAACTAAGGTCTCTTTTAGGATTAGGGCAAAAAGATCCTTCCCCATCCCTGAGCTAAGGTCCCTGAGCTAAGGTCTCTGTGGTGCACTGACTTGTTAAGGATTCTCCGGAGTTGAATGACCATGCAGTGAGCATGGGAACTCCTTGGCCAGGAGTAGAATTCCTACCCCTTTGATAATGGGGACAGTCAATATGTCTCATTTTGATTGGGTAGAAGATATACAGATTAGCTTAATGCTGGAGTAGTTCGAATTATCTTCATGATACACTACCACAATCTGTGTTTAAATTATTAATTAGTTAAAGCAGAAATGTAACTCAAGAGTCATAAGGACTGTGCTGTTCAATTGATTTAAAGTGATATTGCACCATATTTTAAAATATATGATCTGATTATACTTGGAATTCCAGGCCAGACCTATATTTCTTTAAATAACCATCCGGAAACTGTTGTATCTATCCTAAACCAATATCAAGAGGCTGTGATCAGGAGAACAGGGTAAAGAGGTTAAAGTTGAATGCAGAAAAGATTGAGCTGATGTCAGTAAGAAGCATTTGGGCCCTGGAAAAGGCTTGTATGCCTGCAATATAGAGTTGCCAGCCTCCAGATGAGACCTAGGGGTCTCCCAGAATTACAATTGATCTTCAAACATCAAAGATTAATTCCCCTTACAAAATGGCTGCTTTGGAGAGTGAAATCTACAGCATCTGCCTTCCCTAGTCCCTATCTCCAAATGTCCAGAAATGTCCCATCTTAACAGTTGGCAACCCCACTGTGACATATGGAGTGGAAAAACTCCATCTGAGGAGTTTTTGAGTCTAAAATTTAGCCTTGCTTATGGATGAAAAGATAATGTTGGCTAGGGTCCATTTTACTGTTGCCTTTGTTAGGGAACCTCCACCTCTTCTTATAGAGAAGGGATTTCAGCAATTATTTATGCTTCTGTGAACACCAGTTTTGGCCTCAGGAAGACATGGTTTTGCCATGGAAGACAACTTGGAAGATACAGAACAATATCAGCTGTTGTTAGTTTTAAATATTCTTTTTTTCTAAGTAACGCTTTAGCTGTGTTTCTGAGACACACAAAATCTTAATATGTATTATTGAGATCAATAGATAAGCACTTTACAGTTGAATGTAAAACTGAATCCAGTCAGATTATCAAAATGAAAGCAGTTAATAATGGCATTTTATAACACTTAGTTATTTCCAGGGAATGACAGGCTCAGTAATTAAAACTCTGACCTTTTCTAGTCTTCACACTTCAGATTATAAAATCTTTCACATTATTAAAGTTTTGTTTAGCTTATTACATTTGTGGTGTTGTGTTTAAAAGCTTTTACAAAGGCTGTCAAGCGGTTGGATGGAAGATGAGAATAGACTCAACTTACTGAGACTGTGCAAAACAACAACAACAAAAAGCCATAAATACACACAGAAATTGCTGTTTTGTTAAAATAGCTTCTGGAACAGTGAGCTAAATCCAAGAAACCAAGTTATAAAGAACACTCTCCCACTAAAAAGTCCATGTGTTTCTTCAATTTCTATTCTTACCACACTGTGCTCGTAACGGCACTTGGACTGCTGGCACTTGCCCTGGTTGAATTCCCAGCAAAGGCCGCGAGGCCTGTCCCGCCGGCTGAACCAGCGTCCCCACCGGGCAGGCTCGGCCCGACCTTTCATTTGGGGGCCCACCAGCCAGAGCCAGAGCTTCTGGCTGATGAGGTCCCACCTGGCCCTGGGGTTGTGGGAAGCCCTCTTCCGAAAGGCCTCATCATAGTCCATAGCTGCCACGTCCCCGGCCAGGGCCCAGGCCCGCAGGACGTTGCCCAAATGGTTGGACAAGTGCCACCCTCGTTGCGGATACGCTATCTGGACCACCCCCATGTAGACAGTGAACCCTTCCATCCAGTTATTAAAGGTGTGTTCAGCTGTCTCCTTTTTTGGCGTCTTTTTATCCCGTTTGCTGGACAGGGCACTCCTCCCATCCTCTGCCTCCGGCCTGAGGAGGGAGAAAACGTCTACGTAGAACCCGTTTAGGATTCTCTCCCAGGCCTTGCGTGATAAGTGAATCCCCAGGGGATCCTCGTCATCCGTGAAGGACCTGGAGGAGAGGGGGGGTATTTCATTGCCCTCTGCCCCCCAAACCTCCCGGGAGTCCCCAATGCCAGCCGCCCCCCTGCGCCGCGAAGCCCAGCCTGGGATCCCGGGGATGGCTGCCCCCGCCTCCCAGTAGCCCACCCCACCGTACTCGTCATCCGATGAGGACTCACCTGTGGATCCCTCGCTGTCTGAATCCTCCAGGTGCCGGCGAATTCGGCTTGCCTTTCTGGGGGCCTTCCTTCTCTTAGCGGAGGGGCGCAGCCTGCGGCTGGAGCTCCTGGAACTGGAGCTTGATGACCTCTCTCCTCGGCGCCCTCTGGCAGGGCTGCTTCTCCTTTTCTTGCCGCGGCTGCCCAAGGGGACCTCGACAGGCCCTGGGTGAGGCGAGGTTCCCCCAGGCCTGGAGTTCCCCAGGCTCTCCACCCTGGCCGTGAGCAGTTCCAGGGTACGGCTGATGCTCTGCAAGGAGCTGGCCATGTTGTTCTTGTCTGCACTCCCTCCCTGCTTCAGGCCTCCCTTACCCGGGGGGAACTTGGGGGGAGCTTTCCTTGCCCTTGTCTTGCTGCCTGAGGGGGTGGCCGTGCAGGGCGGCCCTGGGGGGGGCTGCTCTTAGAGGCAATCCGCCGCCGGCCCCCCCCAGCACGTGGTTCCCTCCCCCTGCCGCTGGCCTTTCACTTAGGCTCACCGGATTGGGAGCCCTCCCTACTCCGGCCTTTGGCAGCCCCCTTCTTGCTGGAGGCCCCAGGGGGAGTTGATACTGCCTTGCCACCCCCCCGAGCCCTATCCCCCCGCCTGCCGGCCCTCCTGGATGGTGCCATGGCCCTGGCTGGGGGGTCCCTCCGCTGATCCTGTCCTCGGCGCTGGGGGAAGGAGCCCACCGTTCCCACCTGCCCTGTGCTAACAAAGGGGCAGGGGGTGACACGAGGCAAGCGAGAGTTTGGCACTGCCGCGCCACTCAGCCTTCCTCCCCGGCTGTCTTCACCGTGACGGGGCCTGGGTTCAGCTCTGGCCCAGGCCCCAGCAATGGCACTCCCACCTGCCCTGTGCTAACGGAGGAGCAGGGAGCCGCGATCCGCGAGACGACCGTTGGGTGGAGAGGCTCAGCTAGACCTCTCCGCCTTCTCTCCGCTTCGAGCCGCAGCGAGTCTTCTCCGATGTGCCTCCGTCGATCCTCTCCATTCAGCAGCCGAAGCCGAGTGAACTGAGGCCGGGCGGGAGCCTGAATTTATACCCAGCCAGCGGACAAGAGGGAAGACTGGCTCCCTGAGGTCCGGTGGCCGGCCCCGCCCCCAGCCTGCCTCCCGGCCGCCGCGGATTGGCTGGCCGGGGTTTGAATTTGATTGGCTGCTGGCTGCCCGACTGAGATCGGGTCAGCCAGCACGCTGGCCGCCGCGCTCGTCCTGCTCCCGCGCCCCCATGGCAGCAAACCGGTCACCCAGTAAGTCGGGCGCCCGCGCTTCTTACCACACAGTGGCAGGCCGGCAAGTACAGCATCTTGTTTTACTCAGGGCTTTTTTTTCAGTGTGAATGCGGTGGAACGGAGTTCTGGCACCTCTTGAAAATGGTCACATGGCCAGTGGCCCCACCCCTTGTTCTCCAGGCAGAGGGGAGTTTAGATTGCCCTCCGCGCCGTTTCACTGGCCGTGTGACAATTTTCGCTAAGGGCGATTTAAACTTTAAAAAACTCCCCCCTTGTTCCAGCTGACCCAAAGTGAGATCATTGTGCGGTCCTGAGTTCCACCGCCTTTTTCCCCAGAAAAGAAGCCCTGGTTTTACTTAACAGCATTGTCTCCCACAGATAGGATCCCAGCCAGAGATAGTCCTTATGTTATTTTCTATACTAAAAACAAAGTGGCCCTGATCTGAGGATACTTAAGATCAGTGTTATGTATTGGTCAAGCTACTATCACAAACAAGGCTCCTGAAGTCTGCATTGTCATTGGTTGTTAGTGCCGGCAGCAGCCAATCATAACAGCACAATAAAGATCAATCACTATGTTGTTAATAAGTTACAATGTATATAGTTGATGCAAACAAGGGCTTCTAGTTAGGTGATTCTTATTGGGTGTTAACAAAGCTGAGGTGTGGTTTGGGGGTTGAAGTTGTGTATAAATATTTGCAGCTTGCTGCCTGTGTTTCAAAGATGTTCCTGCTGAATAAAGAGCTTGTTGAAATCACTTCAGAGTCTGAACCTACTACTTAACAATCAGAGCCTGGAACTATGAATGGACCAGACAGATCTTCCTACGCAATGCTCTAGGTTTGAAGAAAAATCTGAAACTAAAAAAAAAAGGGGGGGGGGTTAAAACAGACCAAAATGATAAAAGGAGAGCCTGTAGCTTTAACCAGATGCCCTCAATGGCCGTTGCTGAGCAGCCAGTGTGGCTAGTATTCCAGGCTTGCTTTCTGTCAGTAAAAGGCAGGGAAAGAGGGAAGGCCCTTCTCAGGGCCATTCTGCACTCATTGGAGCCAGGCCCAGAAGCAACCACCAAGCAACTTACTACCACATGATTTGCATGGCTCATCCATGCCTGGCTGCTTGCTACTATTCAACAGTTCCCCCCAAAAGCCAGTGTAGTATAATGGATAGAGTTTCAGAGTAGGATCTCTGAGACCCAGGCCTGAATCACTACTCTGCTGTGGAAGCTCACTGAGTGACTTTGAGCCAGTCACACACTCTCAGCCAAACTTACCTCTCGGAATTGTTATGAGAATATAGAGGCAAGAAGAATGATATAAACAGCTTTGGGTCCACATTGTATATACATAAAGTAAATTAGGTGAAAATGGGGGGGAAGATAAATGGTAAGTTGTTTAGTGACTTCAAAGGAGAGAAGGATGTAAGAAAAGGTGAGCTGCCAGGGAAAGGGAAAGAGGAAACAGTGTGGGGGAGGGGATATAGGAAATTGCAACTGGGCCATAGGGAAGTGGTTGATGTGGGGAGGGGGAAAGGTGAAGATGGAGGAGGCCAATAAAGATCAGTGGGAAGGAGAGAAGGAAGCAGGAAAAGGGGGAGAGGCTATGGGGAGCAGGGAAGGAAAAGAGGACATAGTGGAGGAGAGGTAAATGAGATGACTCCCACAACTGGGTTTCCACAGGAATCTGTGCATGAGCTCCTCTCTCTCTCTCTCTCTTTGCAGCACAACCTGGGCAATGATATCTTCTCCCTACCAATCAGGTCCTTGCAAGGGGAGAAACACTAACCTTCCCCCATCTATCACCTTCAGAAACGTTCATTAGTTAACACTGTTGAAGGGAAGGGGGGATGTGAATTCAGGCAACCATGCTACCTGCTTGCCTGCACCTGGGTGATGAGACTGGAAACGATTAATGAGAGAACACACTTGTTCATTATATTTTATAATGAAACTTTGTGGATTAATGGTTTAAAGGAAGAGGGACTAACTGCTGATGCGGGTTTTGGTTAAATGTGAAAATAATTGTCCTAGATTTCATTTTCCCAACCCCGACCCTTCTTGAAAAGAACAGTGCATAGCCAATATTCACCTTGATGCCTTCCCCAAGCATTCTTCGAGGTCCATAGAACTCTGAACCCTGTTATTGTGTGTGCTCAAATTCGGTTGGACAATGGTTTACAGGGAGGACTGTGTCATGGGCGATTTTGGTGCTGTTAACTGCAAAAACAGCTGCCCAAAAGAGCATCGATGGTCTCATTGCAAAGAATGGGGCTGAAACTTATGATAACGAAAAACCAGACAGATATGAGCCAAACTGACAATGCCAGAAAATACCAATAATGATAAAAAGCAGATCAAAAACGCCAGGCTCAAAACTAAAATGAACATTTTCCCAGTGTACACCTCTAGCTGTGACCACGTCTGATCCAATGTACTTAATTTTCCATCTGACTATTGAGTTTGAGGCTTTCAAAGTGCTCAGTGCAAGGTCTTCTTTCATGGCTGTACTGTATAGAAAACTGAATGCACAGGATTAATGGTCTCCAAGATATAATATACCTTCAAATGAGCTGTGATTTTGTGAGGATATATATTATTACAGTGCATGATAACAACAACAACAACATTTGATTTATATACCGCTCTTCAGGACAACTTAATGCCCACTCAGAGCGGTTTACAAAGTATGTCATTATTATCCCCACAACAGAACACCTGTGAGGTGGGTGGGGCTGAGAGAGCTCCAGAGAACTATGACTGGCCCAAGGTCACCCAGCTGGCTTCAAGTGGAGGAGTGGGGAATCAAACCTGGATCTCCAGATTAGAGTCTCACACAATACATTCCAAGAATGAAAAATGAATCTAAATCTTAAAAACGCCATCAGCAGCCTTAAAACAGGTAGAAACAGCAATTAAACAGCAGTATGTTGTCACTATCAACTTAAAAACCAATAAAAGCAGCAATCAATAATTCAACATTAAAATAAAATAGACCAAGAGTCCAAATGAAGGCAACATCGAATGAAAACAAATATAAAAAGCTTTCTAGAAGAGAGTATTATTTTTGATGTCTCTGGAAAGCAAGGAATGAGGGGTCATCAGTTGCTGATGCACAACAAGCTCATATAGGCCTGCCTAGTAATTGATCCATGTGATGTCACAAACTCATTTTGTTGATAAACATGTTTGAGACACATTTAAAAACTGGCCAATGATAAATGGCAATGCAAACAAGGTTCTCCTGACAATAACCACTGAAGATCCAAGGGAAAACCAATCAGGAGTACAGAGTATATGCCTCTGACCATACAATAAATAATATTTACTCTTAAAGTGACTGAGTGCTAATAAAAGTGCTCTATAGAAATATGAATACAATAATTATAACTTCATAGAAAAATATACATACGTAAATTCATAAATACATCCATTCATATACAAATACAAGTCTAGGATATGCAACATAACAAATATCAACCCAACCATGAATATCTCTCTCTTCAAGAAAGTAATCCAAAATATTTCTTATAACCAAGTCGAGGAGGAAAGCTCCACATAAGACATGAACAAACAAGTCAAGGAATGTATTCACATGTCAATTTCAAATGGATTTCTTCTTTCTAATTTCCACTAATGGGCCATCATTTTACTAATATGCATGCAAATAGGAAATATGAAAATTAAGAGAAGTTTCATGAAAAGAATTCATATACAGAGTATTTTTATCCATTGTTTGGTACATTTATATTGAAAAAGTGTAGGATTATAATACAAAATGTTACAGTTGAAACTGTTAGCAGTGAAGGGGTAGAATACTTCATATATTTATTTTCGAAGATTCACCTAAAGCAAACAAGTTCATACATCACATCAATAACTAATCCTGCCTTAACTTCCAGTAACAATGCAATTTGGAGAGAAAACAATTTAACTTGGAATGGTATCTTTTCAGAAAAGAAAAAAACAAACCAACTTTGTAAACTTTAACACAGAGAAGCGTGTTCACAACAGTTCATTTGTAATGATACTGAGACGGGTGTCAACTCTAAACTTCTCATTTGCAAAACACTGCAGATGAACGTTTTTGGAAAGCTGTGTCTCAACCAGATGTAAACTAATCCTTTTCAATAAAGACATGCATGTGACACAGCACTATAATTCTATTACTAGGAAACAGATCACCGTCTGATGCTCTAAATGAAAGGCACGCTGCATGTACGAGCCCTCCAGTCCAGACAAGTCTTTGTAGGTAAGTTTTGGCCACAAATCTTTTCATGAATTTCACACACTGCATGAACATACATAAGTAGTTTCTCTATATACTGCCTGCATGTCCTACACAGTTATTCAATGTTTTCTAAGATGGACAGGACTAAATACCTCTTCATTGCTTTAAACATTGTTTCATAAGAATCCTTACACCAATTATCAGCAGTCCAGACAATTTCTCCTCCCCGCCTCAAGCTGAAAACCAATAAAGAATCTGCAATATTATCTAAGATTTACTTGATGAAAATATTGATGCTACTAGAACAGGCAGAAGTTCCTGACAGATGATTACTCAAAAGTAAAGTATAGAACAGAAATAATTGACTCTAAAGCTTCATTCACACATTACATTGAATACATGAAAATTACTCATATAAAGAACCATCAAGTGTACATTGTACAATTGTATGTGCATTCATTGTAACTTGTGAACAGGAAACAAGTAAAATTCTCTTAATTCCTCTTTACCCAGTTTCTCCCTGACATCCAACAAAACCATTAGTTCCCAGTTTTTAGGAATTTGGAGTCAATTTCTAGTCAATCCTGTTTGATCAAATTAAAAATGAGAGAGAAAAGGGGCAGAGAGGGAGGTTCAGCAAACTTTCAGAATTTCATCCTGTAGATGCTTAGAGGCAGATAGGCTCTTCTTAAACCTACTTGTCCTCCTCCTGCCAAAAGAGCAACCTGTGGTTTGTAATGTAAACTACAAGGGCTGAAGTTACAAAAGGGTGCATTGATTTCTCTTTGAAGAGAAATTCCTCTTTTAAAAGAGAAAAAAGCAGAGTAAGAGGAATTGGTTATTTCTAAAAAAGTAAAAGTGAACAAAATTTCTCTCTACATAACAATGTTAATTCTAAGAGCAGATTAACAGTATGTCCAAACACTGGAAGTCTGATTGAGTAAAGCTTCTGTAGTCACACACAACATTAAGGTCTGAAGTGAAAGCTATTCTCCATTTCAGATGTTAATCATATATTTGCAGACATTACAAGTAAATCATAACTTCAGTACTCATATAATTAACAAAGTCTGTAGATTGCCCTAGGAAATTTTATTTGGGTTCAAGTGCATAGCATTTTGTTTGGGTTCATTTTATTGTTATATTACTCATCATTATTGCATTCAGGTGACATTTAATTAGGTTTCAGTAATAGACGTATTTCTACTTGCAACAAAATCAGGATGAAATTCTCAATGATTGTTTTAGGATAATTTTTTATTTCATCTTTTCTGCCACAAGAGGAAACAGGCAGAAACTTATTTTGAAATGAAAATACCAAGGCACACTAAACTCTTTGTGTGCATGCACTTTCACACAATGCACTAAATTAATTCATGTCAGTGTTTTTCTTCCAGCTTGGCGAACTTAATTCACAGAGTTTGTCTGTGTTGCATGGAGAACATTAAATGCTTTACATACTCAGACTGGGAAGCTAAAACAACCAAGCGGGAGGGGTAGGGGAAGGAATCACAGTTGTCTCAGACTAAGAGCCAAGCTACAAGTGATGCCTTACACAGGTTGGACACTTGTCAGCTTCCCTCAAGTTTTTTTTTTAAGAATTTTTATTGG
This sequence comes from Eublepharis macularius, assembly GCF_028583425.1. Classification (NCBI taxonomy): domain Eukaryota; kingdom Metazoa; phylum Chordata; class Lepidosauria; order Squamata; family Eublepharidae; genus Eublepharis; species Eublepharis macularius. The sequence goes on along the minus strand of NC_072792.1, from coordinate 77,475,537 downwards.
ATGAGGTAATATACAATCATTACTTAATACAATATATTTATCCAATTTAGCTCTTCTACATGTCTATATACCCCACCCCCTCCCTTCCCTCAAGTTTTGATGGGACATGTAGGCATCCTGGTTTTACAGCTTGGCTCTCCATTACAGCTGCAAGACCAGGATGCCTACATTTCCCATCAAAACTTGAGGGAAGCTGACAAGTGTCCAACTTGTGTCAGGCGTCACTTGTAGCTTGGCTCTAATAGATGGAAACCAGCAGGTGAAAAAGTAAGGTCTGGCCTAGAATGTTAAAGGCCCAAGGGCAGGAGCTTTTCCACTCAACAGATATAATGGACCCTATGCAAACATTGTTCTGAAAGCACTTAGGATTGGGAGAGAATGGCACTATACACATTGTTCCTGACCACCACACTTCAATTTAATATATTCACAGAACCTCACATGCACACAACTTTAATGTGCATAGAGGTCTCTGTGAAATTACACATTGCTTGGAAAGAGTTCTGTGGCTGTGTATGCATTAAAGATGCCCCAAATTTCTCAGCGAACCTGTTTAGTAGTCAAACCTACCCCATTCAACACTCACAATCAAGCTGTGAGCACTGAGCAGATCAGGGATATGTTCAGATTGCACCAAGTAACTTGAACAACTGCCAGACAAGTTTGCAGCTACGTGTTGGTCTGAAGTGAACCCACAGTCGATTGGGCAATCACTCAGCAAAATACTTGCAGGATAAGGCTACAAAAGGAAGAGGAGAAAGAACTCATTTCTCTTCCTTCATGTCCAAGCTTGGCAGGGACTGAAGTAATGCTTTTGATCTTAGCACTACTAAAGGTACAGATTCCCTCACTAACCCTGCCAAGCTGGGCAAGGAAAGAATATTTTCTTTTCATCACTACATAGTAAAAATGAAAGGAGAGAGAGCTGGTTCCTCTGATTTTCTGTACGGCCCAAGCTGGCACCTTTGGGTCACCCCCCCCCCCCATGCAGCAAGCCGTCTGTCCCGGTGCGCTGCGGAGCTGGCGGCAGCATGAGTGGCTCGGAGGCTGCCCGCGCCATTCACCTACCCCACAAGACAAGGGGCGGCCGGCTTGCCCGCACGCCCCTTGTCCTGGGGAAAGGCGAATGGCGCGGGCGGCCTCCCAGCCACCTGTGCTGCCTTTTGCCTTTCCCCAGGACAAGGGGCGGCCAGCTTGCCTGCACGCCCCTTGTCCTGGGGAAAGATGAACACACACACAGAACCGTGAATTTGGTTTCCCCACAAAATACAGTGTTTTAAAAGCAGGTTAAAAACAGAGAGTGACAGACAGAAAAACACCCATTCCTCCTACAAAGCCCCGTTTTTTAAAAAAGCAAAAAACCTTTGTGCCCATGGCTTCAGAACACCCCCTTCCCCCTCCCTCCCCTGGGTTGCTGCTCCGTGGTTGGAAGGAAGCCTGCTAATCAAGGAAAGCTGGGCTTCCATTCGGTTTTCTAGGGTGACAGGAGGGCAAACACAGCTCAGGCATTTCCCTGGCTCCATTGCTAGGGGAATAGATTATTGGCGCCTGAGTGTCTGACTCTCCGATTAGATCACGATGGCCCCCCCGATCAAGCCCCCCCCCCCCCCGAACACTGGATTGGTCACCGTGGATGGAACCGATTAGCTGAGTCACGATGGCGCAAACACCATTATTGGGGTTTTTTCACATCGTGATTCCGATCGTGCCCATGTCTAATCAAGACCCCACAGAAGCCCTAATCATTCAGCTTGGATAGAATGACCTGGGCTGACAGCAGGGATTGGTTTTAACATGCTCTATTTTGGCCAGCCTAGAATTTCTTCCTGGATGCTTTCCTGTTTCTACAGGGTGGTGCAAATAAGTCTTGAGTCTCTTGACTCATGTGCACAGTATCGTTCTCTGGACTGGTTTCTATGCAGCGTCATAGGGCTAGGGAAGATATATTGGCAAGCTTAGACCATCGTTGTCAAGTAGATCAGTGCCAAATAGAAGCTCTGGGAATTTTTGGTACCAACAGTGCTTCAGCATGCTAGCAGATCAAGGGCCTAGCCATCCAGCTTGGTGGGGAATGTCTTGGGCATCTGACAGGGCTAGACCTTGAGCTGAATAATCTTGGCTGACCTGGACACTGTTCTTTGGCATTTCCAGGAAGGCAGCTCTGCAGGCTGGACTTGTTGGAAAGGCTTTCCCTGGTTTTGGGGGGCAGTTCGTGCAGACAGGACTGACATGGCTAGGAAAATGTTGGCCAGGGGCATGGGGTTCCCTGTGGAAGCATTGGAAGCGATGCGATTCCTCAAGCTAAAGTTATTGTCTCATCCCAATGGGGTGCATCTGTCAGGCTGGAGACAGGTTGCTTGGTTGCATGGCATTTGGGCCAGACTCTGAGGTTGGTTGCAGCTTTGATGCATTGTAGGGATAAGCCCAGTCAGGGGCTGTCGGCACATGCATACTTCCTGGTGGCAAGAGAATCTACATAGAGGTTTGCACCCATGTAGAATCCCATGGACTGTCCTCCTGTAGTTTCCCCCTTCAGCAGGTGGGCTGAAGGGGTGAGGGTGCAGTCATCAGCTGGCAGGCGAGTCAGCTGATGCTGAGATCTGCACCCTATGCTGCACCAAGGCTCCATAAACTGTAATCTAATGAAGCTGTGGCCTATTAATTCCAACATGTTGTCTCTGTGTCTTTGTGGTGCCTGCCCTCATCCTCCTCACCCTCGATATTGGATCTGCAAGTGACTTGACGGCACATAACACATGCTAACACACACACACACAAAGCAGCATTTCACCATTAAACTTCAACACAGCATATATTTTTCTTAAAGTCACACAGTTCTGCACATTAAATGGTTTACCCCAATGCTTCATAATTATTTTGCAAATTCTTAATAGTGCTTTGTGTTAGCAGTTTAGATTTTTCTCTCTTAACAAAAAGGAAGAATCACTCACCTTTGGTTTCATTGCTTTACATCTGTCATGCTTTCCCTAATTAATTTTGCAAGTACCACCTGTTGGCCAAGTGTTCCAGACCTGTTAGATTTGCCCTCATTTTTTGGGTCACTGTCTGTTTAGATTCTGAAGGCTGAAAAGCTTGTTAACACATAGAGGGCCAGAGGCAATGTTCTCATATTGGTAGCACTGAATTAACATACGAACACGTTTTTTCCTAGACCATGTGTATGTGTATATACAAGTTAGAAAGTAAGGAAACTAATGTTCAGGACATGATTCCTCAGACGATTGGTTCTTTCAGATTGGAGATGCTCTCTCTATGCTGCAGTCAAAAGAATATTTTTTTCATTAACAGTTCATTACTATGCCTTATGAGCAGCAATGAAATAAAACAGTTTAATCCAGAATTAAAATAGATACAAGCACCCTCATGAAAATTTTTTTTTCAAGATAGGTAGCTATGTTAGTCTGTCTGTAGCAGTAGAAAAGAGCAAGACTCCAGTATCTAAAGTAGACATGGGTATGAATTGAAATACGAATCAAATTTCATGACAAATTGGGTTGATTCATGTTTCGTGAAATGCATTTTGTGGGACCACGGTTTTCATGAAGTTCATGACTTTGGGGGCCAATTTGTTCAATTCGTGAGTGATTCATGATGCCAGACAGGCTGGCACCAATCCATTGATTCCCTAGGCAACATAGGCCTGGAATGTCTGCAGACCTTTTGTTGCCATTGGAAACCCCAATCTTAGCCCACATAACCTTGATAGGCAGCTCTCCCTGCCAACTGGAGAGCCTCCATTCTGCCCTATACAGCAAGGATCAGGGGTGGGGGGTTAATTCCCTAAGCAACTAAGGATATGGGCCTTCTGTAGTCATGGGAACACCAATCTCATCCCTCCAAACCCTGTTAGGCAGGGCTGTTTGCCAACCAGAGACCTTCTGTTCTGCTCTATGTGAGCATTTCTTATATAAGGCACAGCTCTCTGCCTCGTGCTTTTCAGTTCCAGTAGACAGAGGGAGAGGGAGGACCTGTTGCTGGGATTTGGAGTGAGAGAGTGGAATTGGGAGCTTTTGGCTGGATTTGCTGCTGCTTTAAAAGAGACTGAAAAGCCTCTTTCTTATTTTCAGTTCTTGGCCTTGCTGGGAAGGTTGTTGGATGAGGGTGCCTTCTTTCCTCCACCCCACCCAATCCCAGTCTCAGGGCATTGCCTGGCTTTGAGGACTAGCTTGACTGAGGCATATCTTTTTTAAATTTAATTTTCTTTGCTCAAATTCTTATTTAGAGCATTTGTTCTTGCTGGCTTTTGGGGTGAGGGTGGGTGTAGGAGAGCCTGCTGAAGTCTCCCTGTGAGTTTGGCATCTCTGGGTATGAAGGGGGGCATTGAAGTGCCCTGGGTTCAGACAAATCACGAAACTAACAAATTGTTTCTTGAAACAGGACAATTTCATGAAAGTTCATGATTTGTGATTCATGGAATGCGACGAAACACAAAATACTCATTTTCTTTTTCCCATTTCGTACCCATCTCTAATCTAAAGTGTCTGAATAATCCAGTTTCTTGCATTGTAAAGGTGGTTGGACTAGATGACCCTTGGGTTACCTTCCAGCTCTATGTTTCTATATTTCATTGCTAGCCAACCAGAGATAGGAGAATAGAGCACAGAAGATGCTCCATGAAAACTGGCAGCACTCAGTATGCTGATTGTGCGCAGAGTTGTGAGGAAAAAGTAACTGAAAACTAGTTGTTCTGTACATGGAGAAATATGGGGTACTAGCCTAGAAGTAGACGGCATGAGGTAAGCATGTAGCTCCTGCCTGTTTTTAAATACTTCATTAAAATTAGATTTAAAATGTGATGTTCACATGATCAAATAGACTGGGGAAAGAGGCTGAGGAAGAACTAAGAGAACTTGATATGGTGGAACCTTCTAGTAGCTACTGTCATTAAACACACACACACACACATACAAACACAAATGTCTACCTAAGCCCCAGGATGGTTGAGTGGTTAGGGGTTGGAACAGGATCTGCCATAGATCACATTGGATTTCCTTGGACCATTTTCTCACAGTCTATCCTATGTCAGAACATTGTTGTGAGGAGAAATATGAGAAAAAGAGAACAACGTATGCTACTTTGAGCTTCTTGAAGGTAGGACAAAAAAAAGAGAGAATTCTACCTGAAGTTTTAAAAGTGCTGTATGTCAGTGTTTCCCTGATGTTGATAGCCCAGGCAAACCAATTTTGTCAGATCTCGAAAGCTAAGCAGGTTTGGCCTTGGTTAGGAGTTGGATGTGAGGCATCCAAAGAAGACCAGGGTTGCAGAGGCAGGCAATGGCAAACCACCTCTATTAGTCTCTTGCCTGGAAAACCCCAGCTGGGGTTGCCAATTCACCACCAAGTCAGTGGTCATGCAGCCTCTTTGAAACTTGGACAGCTTGTCCAAAGAGATCATTCATACTAAATATTGTTGTGATGAGGGCTTTTTTTCAGCTGGAACGCAGTGGAACAGAATTCCAGCACCTCTTGAAAATGGTCACATGGCTGGTAGCCCCGCCCCCGATCTCCAGACAGAAGGGCGTTTAGATTGCCCTCCACACCACGGAGAGCAATCTAAACTTCCCTCTAGTTTGACACTGAGAGATCCCTGTCTTTCGGTGCTACACCTCTGAAGATGCCAGTCACAGCTGCTGGCGAAACGTCAGGAACTACAATGCCAAGACCACGGCAATACAGCCCGGAAAATCCACAACAAACATAAAATTCCCTCTGTCAGGGAGCGGGGTCAGGGGGAAAATCCACAACAACCATAAAATTCCCTCTGATCAGGGGGCGGGGTCACTGGCCATGTGACCATTTTTGCCGAGGGTGATATAAACTTTAAAAAACTCCCCCCTTGTTTCAGCTGACCCACTGTGTGGTCCTAGGAGTGTGAGCGTACTTTGCGCGTGCACATGTGGTACCAGGGACAGCACCTCCCACCAGGAGTTGCCCCCTGTGCTGGCAACCCACTGAGTTCCACCACCTGAGTTCCCACTGAGTTCCACCACCACCTGAGTTCCACCACTGAGTTCCACCCTGGTTGTGATAATCTAAAATACACCAATTTTATAAGGAGCAGAATTCACTATGATTTTAGCTGATCATGTGACATGCATTAACTGTTAAGTTACTCCTGTGTCACTATAATTTTAATTTTAAGAGGCAGGAGCTCCCTGATTCCATTGACCTAAACTAGTTTACTTGAAATTGTACCAGGATTCTTCATTATCCCACAGTCGTATTGCTTTAAAAATTAGTAGACAAGAAATCTCTGGGTAAATATTCATTTAAAAGAGAACAGTAAAAAGGCCTCTACAAGTAGAAAGCTGTTATACTGACTGTGCTGCTGACAGGAAACGTTCAGTACCATGCCGGTACACAGGCAGTTTGTGGCTTCTGCAGCTTGCTTTAGGCAAACAATCAGCTCTGTATTGTGATATTCGGTACTCAGACTCTAAATGCATATTGTAAGCTGACCACAGAACAATGAACTCTAGAGTCACCTGTATCCTCGTTATGAGATTGTTTTCAGCCACAGTGAAATCTGGATGCCCATCTTAGAACAATGAGCAGGGCTATAGATGGAACATTCCTCCAAGCTTTTATCATCCTCTGGGATCAAAAATTATATAGCTCTTCACATTATGTCCAACAGATGGCTAAGCTGCAGTGAATAGAAAAAGGCACTGCCTAGGATTCAAGCCATTTGGAGCTTGAGGACCATAGCACATTAAATCAATACTCACTGCTCTGACTTTCTTTACTTTCTGAACTGTCTGATTTACTTTGTGCTCTGCTATGGCCTTAGCCAGCTCTAACCTCTCTATATAAACAGATATATACTGTATCTGAAAATGCAATGATAGGTTGCATACTGAGGCTAGAAAGGCAATTTGCAATTCTAACATTTATGAAGCTGCTACACACACTGATTATATCTATTTACAGATTTAAACAAAGTTTCCTCATCAGCATGCCATACTTCGACCATGAAGATTGAAAAACATAGTTTAACTGGATGACATTAACAACTAAGTGTCAAAAAGAAAAGTTAGCTGACATTTAATTTCCCACAAAGGAACAAAGAGTGCAATCCTAAACAGAGTTATGCCAGTCTAAGCCCCTTGATTTCAGTGGGTTTAGACTGGAGTAACTTTTTTTAGGATTGCACTGAAAATTACTTAACCTTCAATCCATCCTCTGAACAAACTTACACATTGCATTTGCAGTATATTTCTATTCCAAACCAAACTCTGCATATGTCAAGGGGTAAAAATATCCCACCATTTTTTTTGTGATTAAAATTCCCTGGATCACTGTGTCCTTAATAAACTCATGGGGTAGAAAAATACCCAATGGGCTAATTTAGTTTCCCATAGAGTAAAAAAATACCCCAGTGGCAAAATGCATAGATTATCTGAGGTTTATTTTCTACCTAGTTTTTTTCTTTTTCAGAAAGTAAGTGTAAGTGGTAAGCCACTGTACTTTGAAGCCATTGTTTAGTACTGTACAGGTTGAAAATATTCTGAGAGGAAAATGTTGTAGGGACACTTTGATAAGAATTCTACCAAAAAAGGGTACAAATACAGTAGCTAATTCACCCCAATAGTGTTTTCAGAGTTAATCTAATGTTGTGATTCCAGTATTGATTTCAATGGGCTTAGACTAGACTAACTCTGCACAGACTAGCCTGTCCAGTCTAGGAAATTAAAATATTTAATGCATATAAAAATTCAAAAGGCTTGATTCAGAATTAGCCTTGGCAAACCAAGTTATTTGGAAATAACTTATCCCACCCATCCCCCAGTCTAAGTTTCAAAAAGACTTTGAAGTCCATGTTGCTTTTGATGACATCAATGGGAGTACCATGGACTTTCTAAAATCCTTCTCCACAAAGATATTAGAACGTCAGGGAAACTGGAGACACGATTGAACACTGTCAGAATAGCAGGAGCTGTGGAGAAGGGGAGAAAGGGAGAGTGAGCAGCTTCAACTGGTTGCTGCTGCTGTAGCAGCAGCACTGGCATCCAGTTAGTGAGACTGAGGAGGATAGAAAAGAGCTGACAAAAAGCTCAAGGCCATAATCTTCACATTACAAATTGCAAAGTTTGTATCCTGATCCTTAGAAGTCATTAATAAGGACCTAAGAATTGCCTTGACAAAACCCTTTAGTCCAACATTCTGTTTCTATAGAAACAAGCAGATGTCCCACATGCTGCAAAGCAGGTAAAACAAAATTCAGAGCCTTTCTCTCTCAATGCTCTCTGCCTACTATTCAGGAGCATGCAACTTTTGTACACAATAACTGACCAACCATTAGACTGTGGAGTATCGGATCAGGTTCAAGGTCTTGGTAGTGACCTATAAGGCCCTGTGCTGACTGGGGCCAGCATACCTGAGGGACCGTCTCTCCCCGTATATTCCCCAGAGGACCCTCCGATCAGGAGAATAGAAATTGTTATCAGTCCCTGGCTCCAAGGAGGCCCGCCTGGCCTCAACTAGAGCAAGAGCTTTCTCAGTCCTAGCTCCTACCTGGTGGAACACTCTGTCTACCAAGACCAGGGCCCGGCAGGATCTACAATCTTTCCGCCGGGCCTGTAAGACAGAGTTGTTCCACCAGGCTTATGGCTGAGGCTGGGCCTCTGCTGGCCAGAGGATGCAACATCTACTCCCCTCCCTATGAGAGCTGCCCACCACTGTTCTTAAGCTGCTGCTATGTTCAACTGCACTGTTGCACTTTTTGTAATCAACGGTATTGCCGCCATCAAGAAAAGAGTGTTGCTATTTTAATATCTTTGTACAATGTTTTTAAATGTTTTATATGAAATGTTTTAAATGTTTTAATGTTGTTATCCGCCCTGAGCCTGCTTGCGGGGAGGGCGGAGTATAAATACGATAAAATAAATAAAATAAATAACTGCTCACTGAAAGAAAAAAAATGCAATTCTATGATGTCATGCCTGTTTTTAAAAGAAATTTGACATTAATGTGTATTATGACAACATCATGTGAGCTCAACTAACACTAAAAAGCTTTAAGGGTAAGGATGAGGAGATCTGTGATCAGATGCCATGTGATACAAAGTTAATAGCAGTCATAGGAAGAATGGATGTGAGCAGTGTGCTGAGGAAGGGGGCTTAATTGCTGTCCTTTCCAATTTCTCACACACCCAAAGAGAGAGAGAGAGAGAGAGAGAGAGATGTTGTAGTTTTTTAACCAAGGAAAATATAAACAAGTACTAAAGAGTTACTTGTATGTTTTCCTCCATGGGTTAAATTGCAGCTCCAAAAGATGATTTAAAGTGGAAAAACAGTATGGGATGAAAAGAGACTCCTTCATCGCAGAATTTTCTTTATGACTCCCTGCCCAAAGGCTGCTTAGCCTTTTAAAAAACCACATGGTAGATCCAATCGCAGATATATACCTAGTAAATCTAGTTGTGCCTTTAGTGACAGAGACAATGCTGGGATATTTTCCTAAAACTAAAACTTTCTAATGCACATTCCTCATGCAGTGTTTTCATACAATACAACTCTTCACTAGAAAACCATACATTTTATCAAGATAAAAATCTTCAACCTATGAAAAATCTATGTAATTTAACTAGCTTGTGATTAACAACCAAGCAACCAACTGACATAATTTCATGTTATAAACATTTCCCGGGAGTAACCCTTTTCATCACCTCTTTTATTGACCCTGTGATCTTCAAGACATCTTTTTTTTTCAGTGATAATGTTTACTTCCAAATCTCTTAGTTATCAAAAGTTACATAGATGCAATTTCACTTAGGCCACTGAGGCTAGTTCTATGTTGGATGGAAGCAATATTTCAAAGCATTCACTTTCTAGGCAAATCAAGGCATAAAGGACTAATCTGCTGGATTCTGACAGGGACACAAACTACCAGCAGAATGCAATCACATTCTGCCTAAAAATGGGAACAGCTGTACTAAACATATGGAGCTGCCATGGAAGAAAAGCGGCTGGGTTTGTCGAGTGAGACCCTAATCAAAGTGATTGATGCTGGATATGAGGCACAAATTCAGCAGAAATCCCTTCTGAACGAAGACACTCTGGAGATAAATACAAAATGCTCAAATAAATGGGACAGCTTGCAACACCTGCAATACCCCAAGGATAAATGTTAATATTCTTTTCAGTTATGTTTGCTATGAATCATTTTATTCCACTGCTAAATATTTAAACACAGGAAGAACAATGGTAGCCACTGGGGCTGCATTCATCCAATAAGACATAATACTGGAATAGCTTGCATTTAATCATTAAGCAAAAGTGAAAATAGATACAGCTGTCCAGTAGATATTCATTTATGCTTTTGTTGTTCTCTGGTAGAAAGGAAGCTTTTTTAATTCAGTACCTGCATGAAAGAAAAATTCAGCTAATCATTTTGAAGTTTGATATAGAACCTAAATCTTCAGCTCTCTTGAATGGGATCTAAGGCTGCCAACATACCATTCAGTAGAGAGGGGAGAGGGAATGTTGTGAAAATCACCATCACTGTTACAGTGTAATGTCACTTCTAATGTGACACCAGAAGTGATGTCCTTTCCTCAGAGTGCTGCTTTAGGATCTCACTGAAACTTAGGGCTGGATCTAGGGTTGCCGACTCCTGGGGCAACCCTAGCCTGACGTCGCGTATGCGCACAGCGCGCGCGCGCTCCCGGTGCAGCGTGATGTCATTTTGACACACAGGGTGTCATCACACAGGGCGATGGAGGCAGTGTGTGGGCCTGGGAAGCCGCCCGCATCATTTGCCTCCCTGCAGGCGAATGGCACGGGTGGCCTCGCAGCCCCCCGCGCTGCCTTTCGCCTGCCCCACGGGACAGGAGGCGGCCAGCTTGCTGCATGCCCCCTGTCCTGCAGGGCAGGCAAAAGGTAGCGTGGGGGGCTGAGAGGCTGCCCGCGCCATGCGCCTGCCATGCAGGACAGGGGGTGCACAGCAAGCTGGCCTCCCCCTGTCCTGCGGAGCTGGTGAAAGGCAGCACGGGGGGCTGAGAGGCTGCCCATGCTGCCGCCTGCATGCTCCGGCAGCTGGTAGCTGCTCCCAGGGCCCTCTCCCTGGCGGCACTGGGGGCAGACTACCCCCCCTACCCCCCTCGATCCGGCCCTGCTGAAACTCTATGGTAACCATACAGTTTCACTAGTCTAGAGCATCATCCCAACACAATTATGTCACTTCAGCGTCATGCCATTATGATGTCAAGCTATTGGCACAATGGAAATTTGAATTTTTCCACCTCTCAGTGGGCAGCCCTGAGCTGACCAAAATGGTTCATATGACTAATTCAGTGTATTGATTAAATCATATACATTTATGTATGAATAATATAGTTCTGACAGAGGAAAAAAGGCATACTTTCATTGGTTTTAGAGGCATCACTGTGCAGGAACCATCTTAGAAGTATTTCTTCTGTATGGAGGAACAAAGGGAATTGCTTCTTCTATAACCCTGTTTTATGCAAGTTGAGGCACTTCTTAAACTTGCCTTGCCCCAATCTCACCACACATACAGAAAAGGAAAGACAAAATGGTAGATGGTGAAAAAAATACCAATGAGAATGTGATTTTGCGAAGATTTTGCTGGTGCTCATTCCAACAGGTAAGAATACGGGCCCCCACCCCTCCGGCAGCCAAAGACTTGAGGCCGGGGGCAACATTTGCTGCCATGGACAATGAGCAGCTGCATTCCCTGAGCCTCATAGGGTCACGTGGTGAGGGTGGGACTAGGTGCCTTAAGAGGCTGCCCTGCCCCCCATAATGGCACTTGCTCCCTCGTGCTTGTAAAGGGTAAGGCTCTTACCTTGCAGGTGCAGGCTGACTTGCAGTGCATTAGCCAGCAGTGGTCTGCCATCTTAATTATATGGTCTGCTATCCTTCCATGCCGTGTGTGGCATGAGACTTTGGATCCCAAAGGGATTGAAGGGGCCAGGTGCAGGGCCAATAGGCCCCTTCAGATAGCTTTGGGGAACAGGTTAGGCATTTATCTTCCCTGTCCTAGGATTAAGGCCTGTTTGGCTGATCTCTACCAAGGTGATGGGGTCCACTTTTCAGTGGCGGGCAACAGCATATTTTAGATGACCTGAGGCAAGGGCTGTGGCTGACATTAAGCCACCTGTGGGGCACAAAGGCCTAAGCAGAGGGTTGGCCTTAGCACTGGCAGGATTTAGTTGGGGGATGTGAGCGAGATGGTGAGTACCCTTGGCACATCCCCATTGGTGGGGATATTAGGGGCATGTCAGGATCGGCTGCTATGCTTTACAGCAGCCAGTTGAGAGGGCCTGGTGGGATCCCCTGGACAAGTCTTTCCCTCATGCTCCATGGCGAGTGTCATGGCCCAGTCTGAGAGTGAGATCGCCTCTGGAAGAGAGGAGCCTCGTGTAGCCAGCCAGGACTCCTCAGGAGAAGAGGAGCCCTGTGTAGCCAGCCCTAGCCCTGATTCAGCAGAAGCCAGCAATCAGGAGCAACAGCTGCTGGCTGATCAGAGCTTGCAGCTAGCAGCTGAGACACCAGCACCCTCTAGCTCCAATATTACAGGGGAAGCTCAGCCAGGGACTTCTACAGGTGCAGCACAGCCAAGAGCCTCCACCCCCCCCCAGGTTCACCCACGCCCAAGGAATGCCGCAGGCAGCGCCAGAGACTGGAACTGCAGGAGAGACGGCGCAGTGCTCGCCTCTCAAGCCAACACCAGCTGCTGGAGAGTGACGATGAGTAACGTCAGGATGAAGCCCCAGCAGCTGGCTGAAAATCACGCTTGGCTATAAGAGCCAGTTTGGAGGAACTGCCGGGCGTGGAAGCAACGTGTCAATTACCTGCAACCACTTCCTAGTACCTTGCATCTCACTCTTACCTGCACCTTGCCTTGATACCCTTGTGCTCTGACCTACGGACTGGACTTGACTTGGCTTTTTGGATCTTGGACACACCCCTGGTGTTTACCTTGGGCTCTGACTACAGACTGGACTTGGCTTGTGACTCTTGAACACTCCTTGGCTTCGTGTTAGTACCTGGGCTACCAGCTTGGGCGGGCCCAGCCCATGACAGCGAGGGTGCTTGGAGCTTTAAGGGGGAAACCATCCGCCAGGCTAGCTGGATCCCAGCCATGCATTTGGATGGCTTGCATTTGGGGCAGCAGGTCTCACCCAGACAGGTCAAGGTGGGGTCCAGGAGTGACCACAGGGCTTGACCTGTACCTCTGGTTAGGCCCTTGCCAGGTTTTAGTTGTTACAATTAATGTTGTTGCCAAAAATAAACAGTGGCCCTTTATTACCCAAGCCTTGTGTCTGCCTCTTTATTCCGACTTGTGCGGGGGGGGGGGAGGGGGGAGCAATTACCTATTTCCTAATCTGAAGCTGATAAAGATGTTTTTTATTCTTCTTATTGAAATGTATTCTCAAATTTCGGAGTTCCAAATTACCTAGTTTTATTTCCAAAGTGATACCTAGGCATTATGAATCCTCTATTGTGCCATACTTTATTATCCAAATTTGGTAATGAACAACATTTCATGCATAATCTGCTGCAGCCTTCAGTTCCTTCGATATATTTGTGTCTCGTTTCGTATCTCACACATGCACGTTGTTAAAACACTAAAAACAAAAAAGAAGCTACATACTCAACTAGCAAGTTTATTTTTGTGTGGTAGAGCTTTTTTCTAGTGTTTTATCATTGTTAATGTGTACATCAAGATTAGGGCAAAATGAAAATTAACTTAAACGTTTTAAACTGTGGTAATTTCATAGCTTATATAGAATTATTCAACTTTCAGAGTCCTCCCCAAACCAACAAGATTGAACAATAAATGGGGGAAAGAGAAAACCTTTTATCAAAAAATGCCCACTGGGCTGACCCAGAACTCTTCCATTTAGAAAACATCATATAGAGATCTGCTGATGTTGAGTCTCTCTCTCCCTTTGCAGCCCTAACCCCAGCTGCCTTCCACTGTTCAGAACAATAAAGCTAGATAGCCAGTTGCTATCAAATCAAAAAGTTTCCATATATCAGAAATAACTATGTGTAGCTATTTCACCTCTACAGATGTGTTTACTATCCAGGGTCAGCAGCCCAGCCCCCAGACTTGCTGGGAGGCAGCAGCGGGGGGCAGCCAGGAGACAGCAGTTCAACCGCTCTGACTGGCAAACAGAGCCAGAACCTGCCTGTGCCAGGGGGAAGGGAAAAGGCCCCAAGGACTCAGAAGGCGAGAGGAAACAAAGGGAGCCCAGCTAGTCCCACCCCCCTGGGGGAGGAAAGGGGGCTAAGCAGAGCAGAGGAAGGGGGCAAGGACAGTGGGTTTGGGGACCCAGCAGTCGCCCACACAGAGCCCTTACCTGAAGAGAAGGAGCAGCAGCCCCAACAGCCCAGAGCCACACCCCAGCTAGAGAATAGTAGCCTGGCCCAGAAGATGCCAAGAGCCAAGCCCCTCCAGGTGGAGCTGCTGGAGGCACTCTGCTGGAGGAGCTGGGCAGCCAGCCAAGGGGCCACAGCTGGGCCTGCCTTCAGCAATCAGCTCAGCCAGGGAGGCCTGGCAGCCAGCCAGGGGGCTGCAGCTGGACCTGCCTTTGGCAATCAGCAGAGGCAGGGAGGCCTGGCAGACAGAGAGCAAGGCACAGCTGGTGCTGGTCAGTGGAGCCAGATCAGCTACCCCAGCTGCAACTACTTGGGGCAACCCAAGACCAGGCTGGAAGGAGGGCAGAGCAGAGAAAGAAAGCCCTATACAGGATGGCTGGGAAGAGCTCTGGGGTGGTGGGTTTGAGTAGGAGTGATAGAGTAGAGCTGGAGTGAGAGAGCAAGCAAAGACCAGGAAGAGAGTGGATGGAGGAGGAGAGGCCAGAGGCCAAAGGGGGTGAGTGGCACAGGTCAAGCAGACCAGCAACTGGATTGAGAGGGAGTCTGGGTGATGTATACCGCCCCTCCTTTCACAGAGCAGGGTCCTGCAGCATCCCTGGCACCCCTCTGATGTCAGGAGCAGACCGCCCGGCGCCCTGCCTGGCGGCGGCCGCAGCAAACCCTAACATTTACATCCAGGAGAATGCATGAAGAAACAAAACTAACTAAGAGTGTGCAATTGACATTATGTGTGCAAAGTGCTGTCAAGTCACAACTGACTTATGGTGACCCTCTGCTGGGGCTTCCAAGTCAAATGAGAAACAGAGGTGGTTTGTCATTGCCTTCCTCTGCAGAGTCTTCCCTGGTGGTTCTCCATCCAAGTACAGACTCTGCTTAACTTTCAAAATCTGACAAGACTGGGCTATCCCATGAAGCCTTCCCTCCAACAGTTGATACTGCTTACCTTTAAAAGTTGTCTGACTTAGCAGGCATCAGATCATGTAGTCTATATTTGAGGCAGTCAAAGGTTTCCGAGAATGACTTTCAGATCTCTTAACGTCCCTCCCCCCAATGTTTCTCCCTATTCCCCAGACAACAGGATTTCTCCCAGCCAATTTTAGCCCTGCTACTGATGAGGCATGTTGTTGTGGTCTTTCTTGGAGGGGAGGAAAATTTTAAACTCTAGCCAACTGATCATTTTGTAATGTGTGTGTGCTGTTGTTACTGCTCCTTGTGCCTAGGGAGAGACACCTTTACAGAATTACACTAGACCCCAGCTGAATGGATCCTGTTTGGACAGCATTTTTTAACAGATTTGTCTGATTAATTCATTATTGCAATTAGCTAGTTTTTCCCTGGGAGAGGGTTAGTCAGTGGGGGGCACATTTGGTCACTGGGGTGGAGTTCAGGAGAAGAATTATTTTCATTTTGGGTTCTCTCTAGGGTTTCCAGTTCCCCTTACCCTCCTGGAAGTAGGAGGGGATGACCTAGCATTTACCTTTATGGAGTCTCCATGGCCACATAAAGCGTGCATGTGCTGCCAGCACCTAAATGATGATATCACTTCCGGGAGTGACATCATTGCGCAGGCTGTGGGAGTGTTCTTACTTTTTGTGCAGGTCTAATCCTTAAAGAATCAGCCCATTTGGGGCCCAAATCAGCCTGGTGCAAAGTGCAGGAGGAGCACTCCCATGGCCTGTACAATGACATCACTCCAGGGAATGACATTGTCAAACCATGCCAGGAGCATGCCTCAGGAGGCCTGTTCCGGCCCTTGCCTCCCCACCAGCAACTCTAGTTCTGTGTAGTTTAATATTTGGTTTGTTTTGATCTTCTGCCTTTCCTTTTCTTGTACTTCTGGAGATTTTCTTGTTTTTTCAGCTCTTCTCATTGCCTTCAGTTAATGGGTTACCTGTTTTACAACTTTTTGCAAATTAAATAGTGATTTTGGTAATGTCACAGTTTTCATTGCTTAGGAAGGCAGTAGGAAAAGAAGACCCCAAATGAGATGCCTTGACTCAATAAAGGAAACCATATCCTCCAGTTTGCAAGATTTGAGCAAGGCTGTTAATGATGGGATCTTCATTCACAGTGTCACCATAAGTTGGAAGCGACTTGACAGCACATAAGACATACTGTTTTAGATAGGTAGGCTCCCTTCCATCTACAACACAATTGATGGGGTGGGTGGGCACCTCACTACATAAACAATTTGGAAGGACAACTTTTATTCACTGTTAATAATGCTGACAGCCATTTTGTTCCTTTTTCAGTATACAGAGAGGACAGCTGGAGGCAACTTATTCAAGGGGTTGTAAAATTGGACCTCATTGTCCAATTCACTTGAAGCTTGGGGGATCTGTAGAAGAGAGAGTGGGCAAGGGTTCCCTGATATTTTGAGACCATTTGGTGAGCAATCATTTCCCTGGAAGCACCTACCATTTTCCTCACATGGAAAACAATGTGCAGACTCCTGATGCAGTCTTAATGAAAATGGAAATGGAGTCTGACGAGTCTTCAGGATACGACAGCATTTCTGAGAATTCTTAAAGGCCCTCCCCTTTCTTAAATTCAAATATGGAATTAAATCAATAATTTTTCCAGTACATACACCAGAACTAATATGATCATAAGAGCTAATAAACATAGGAATGAGAAGAGGCTAATATTGAAACAGCCATAATGGACAAGGAATTGAATGCAACTCACAAGGAAATTAAGGAAGACAGAGGACCCAATATCGTTCTGCTTATGTTATGCTAGTGTATTTTACTTTCATCCTGACTTCTAAACTACTAGACTGAGAATAACTTCATAAGATAGGGTAGGATTAGGATATTGAATGGCAGATATGGACTGAGGATTGAGGACACCCCAAATCTCATGAATAAAATGAACACATTGGCTAATGTTCTATTATTTCTGCTTAACAGAGTAACTGCTGAATTAATCTTAGAGACTGTTAAGAAGTTTAATGATTCTATTGAAATTAGTAAAATAAATAGGGCATAATTGCTCCCCCTAAATATTTATTACTTACATTTCATTAGGGCCTGTCCTTACATTACCTGAAAAACATGGATGTGACTTATGTGAGGCTGTTTCTTGACCTGTTCACTTTAGTATTGTTTGAAGCACAGAGGGACATATGAGATAATTACTCCAAATAATGATCATATTACCCACCTTTATATTAAGTATGTTACTGGAACAACATGAGAAGCAGAGGTACACTAATATATGGAATATTCCTCATGTACATCTATACAAACAGAATAATGCTAAATTTTGAGACACAGTTTAAAACTTGGGTTTTTTATAGAGATGAGTGAATAAATATAGAGCTTGAGCAAAGTCAAATACTGCATCACATTTATAATTTCTTTCCTATAAAAGTTAGTGCATGAGATTTAATGGAATTTTGAGGATTTTTAAAATGCACCTGCAATTTTCATTGTATTGGCGCAAGTCTATGTGTCAATACAGAGAGAAAATAGTACAGACATTGGAACTGAATAGCATAAATCATGACTGACATTCTGCATGTTTCAATACATATAATAACATTAAGTAGCATACACAATTTGCAGCTTAATTGAGAAAATATCTTGAATTCTGATAAAAAATAACAAAACTAGTCCCTGCAATACAACATGGATTTAAATCCACTAAATACTCTGTTATCTTTCCCCCCACATTTCTGCTTTCTTACTTGAAGTGTAATGTAATTCTATCTCAAAAATATTTTAATTATATTCATTACTTCATGCAAATTAAGTGAGCTATAAAATGTAACAAGCATATAAATACAAATTCATAATGCTAATTAGAAAACTGTTAGTGATTTACTTTTTAATAAAAACACACAGCATCAATGGATTATACAAAATAGATGCTGTAAATCTAAATAATAAATAAAATCTAAAGTAGTCCTACCTAATCTATGACCAACAAAGCTGAATACAATGCATCAGCCATGTATTAAGACCTGTTTGAAACCCAGTTATCGAAGTCTCCTACCTAGAGGTTGGCAATCCTAGTTAACATCAATATAGATATTGATGATTAAATGAAGTCAAAGTAGCTGGATAAAAACTTTGTTTTCTAAATTAGTTCTTTCACAACCTTTGAAGTAAAATGCATCCCTGCTCTAAGCACAGCAAGAACAACAGCTGGCATAAGAGATAGGGTCAAGGTTCATTGTCTAGAGATCACAGTTATGGGTCACAAAAGACAAAGAAACTGGAAAAGCAATAAGGAACATTATCCCAACTCTTAGCATGACAAATGAGGTCTGTAAAAAAAATGCAGACTGCAGTTCACCAAAACTGGAAGATTTTGTTTGCCTACTTTCACAAAAGTGAGAAGGAATGGTGAAGAAGATGATGAAATTGAGAATAAGTTAGGTTCAGAAACAGAGTGCAGACAGAGTTCAGGCATTCCCCCAGCTCTGTTTCCAAGGGAATTGATTGATGGTGCCTGACTATCTGGCTTCACAAACCGCGGGCGAATGCAACAAACCGGGCTTCCAACGAATGCTGATTCGTTGGCCAGGGACCCTCACGAACCGCCGGTTCGCGAACAGACGATCAGGCGGTTCATGGGTTTTTTTGGTTCGTAATGCAGTTCGTGCCCATGTTTAGTGATCACCGGCCCGCTCCCTATTCCCCAGTTTTCTCCTACCATGGATGGCCTACTAGGTACCACACAACCAAGTCCCTCAACCCCTGCTGCAGTACAAGGTAGGCGAAAAACTCCTTCCTCACTTTGCCAATTTGGGAGAATGGGAAAAAATTCCTACCTGGCTCTGTAACAGCAACTGGCTAATCCTGCACTGAATCAGGGTGAGGAGGGTGGGTTGATTGCTCAGAGCAACTGCTGCCTTAGGGGCGGAGATGCTTTCTACTGTGCCTGTCTTTGCCCCAAACAGAAAGCCCAGATAACCGGGTGAGCTGTCTGCCTCCTCCTTCCGTGGAGGCAAACTTTGGCCTCCAGCATTAGCCGCTGCGCTGCTGCTGGGAGGTGCCAACTTCTTATTATGCATGAAGTCACAAGGCTTGCATAGTATTGAAGTTTTAAATTAATGCCCATTCAAATAAAAATATGTTCTTATGCGGCAAAGACCCTGTCTGTCCGTCTTATCCATCCATCTTTTGGAGGTGGAAGTGGGTCTTAGCAGGAGTGAAAGAAGATTCATTGCCCATCAAATGCAAAGAGCACAACTGGAAAACAGCCAGTTGTGGTACAGTGCTTAGACTGCTGAGCTATGATCTGTGAGACCCAGGTGTGAATCCCCACGCTGACATGTAAGGTTGCTAGGTGACCTCGGGCCAGTCATACACAGCCTAACATACTTCACAGGGCTATTGTGAGGATAAAAGTGGAAGAGAGGAGAATAATGTAAGATGCTTTGTCTCTATATTGGGTTGAAATTAAGCAAATAAATAAAAGAGCAGTAATTCATCACACTGTGAGGATATCCTGGTCCCAGTCAATTAATGTCTTGATGTCAGGTACCTGACTTTTCTTCTCATGTTTCAGTTGGGGTTAATCAAACATTTTAGAAATTCTTTTAAAATTAATACAAGAGATTTCTCCTCAGTATCACTCTTTCTTCATTCTGTACATTTCTCATATATTCTTTCAATGGTTGCCTCTTCAATAATTAAAACTAAGCTCTTCTGTCTCCAGACTTGTAAGCCCCTTTAGGGCACACTATCTCTTTCTCTCTCTCTCTCACCTACACACACTACTATAAGTCTGTGAGTAAGAATAGAGCATACATTTAATAAAATAAATAAATAAATAATGCTGGTTATCCAACAAATCCAGTGTTTTCATATCTTTCATCAGCATGTTCCAGTATAATGACATCTTTGTGCCTGGCTGTTGTGGGTTTTCCGAGCTCCGGCCGTGAAAGCCTTCGACAATACATCTTTGTGCCTGCATTCTCCACTTTTCTACATGGCAACCTTTGGAGTAAAATTATTTCCTAAGGCTTCAATTATTAGTGCTAACTGGCCATTTGTGAATAAAATATGAAATATGCAAACATAGTCTGTTTATTTTCAACAGAAACAATCTAGAAAGAATTCATGAGGAAAAAACCAAACAAACGAGCAAAGGGCATCTCATTGGACACTGTGACACTGAGAGATCTCTGTCTTTTGGTGCTACACCTCTGAAGATGCCAGCCACAGCTGCTGGCGAAACGTCAGGAACTACAATGCCAAGACCACGGCAATACAGCCCGGAAAACCCACAACCACCATCGTTCTCCGGCCGTGAAAGCCTTCGACAATACAAAGGGCATCTCAGCCTGGTCTTTGGGAATATTAAGTGCCCCTATATCTACCCAGGGAATACAATTACAGGACCCAATGGCATCAACTACACTGTGTCTGGCTCTTACAGCTGCTCATCCTCCAATCTGATATATGCCCTCATGTGCCAACAATGTCCTTCTGCTCTGTACATTGGACAAACCAGCAAACCTCTACGCAAAAGAATAAATGGACACAAATCTGACATTAGAAATGGAAACATCCAGAAACCAGTGGGAGAACACTTCAATCTACCAGGACATTCCATCAAAGACTTAAAGGTCGCTGTAATTCAACAGAATCCTTTCAAAAACAAAATCCAACGGGAGGCTGCTGAATTGGAATTCATATGCAAATTTGATCAAATCTGTCAAGCTGGGACTGAATAGGGACTATGAATGCTTATCACATTATCACAGGTAACAGATTTCCTTTACAGAGGCGGGGTCTGGGGGAGCCCAGTGGCACGTGGCGTGGGCTTCCGGGGACCACAGTTCTCTTTGTCAGATGCGTCTGACGGGGAGAGCTGTGGTTATCGAAGGCTTATACTACATTGGAATTGGATGGTCTGGTTGTTTTGCTGCTACAAACCAACACAGCAAACTCCTTTGAAGCCTCACACAAGCCAATTAGTCTCCATACCAAAAGGAGATGTTTACATTTACTAGCAAAGGAATGTTTTGGTTGCATCCTCCCTCTCCCCCCCTAATTGCATCTTCTCTCTCCTCCCCTCCTCCCCCTCCTCTTCTATATTTGACCAGTTTCTGTACCATGCATCTGACGAAGAGAACTTGATTCTCGAAAGCTTATGCTACAATAAAATTGGTTAGTCTTAAAGGTGCTACTGGACTCTTTGATTTTGCTACCACAGACTAACACGGCTAACTCCTCTGCAGAAATTAACAATGTAGGTGGGGTTGTTCAAGGATGGAATAAAGATGCCTTTCCACACAGATCTCCATCCTGCGGCATGCCCAGACATTTTTGAAATGAAAATAATACTACATTTCACACCTCTCAGAACAATATGTTCCTCTAACATTACCCTGATTTGTTTTCTCGCTAGTTATGCTACTCTGTGGGTCATGTACATCCCACGTGCATCCAGCAATTCCCATTTTGATCCATGAGTCAAATAACCTAATTAGTGGAAGGCAGGCTCTGCTGGAGTGTGGAGCCAGGTACAGTTGACCTGGAAAGAGCTTATTCACTCAGCAACATCTTGCTACAAGCCCTCAGGCGGTCATGTCATACCCTTTAGCTAGGTGGCAAGAGCCTATGCTTAGTACATTTCTCCTATTCTCTGTTTTCAAATGTCATTCTGTGCCATCCCATGGGCCCTCAAAATGGTAAATGTGAAATTGTTTTAAGTTCACTTTCTCATCTCCATCTTTTTCAAAAGTGTCCTCTGTGTTCCCTTTGCAAAAATAGGTCCATTAGTATTTCCATGGATTAATATAACTCGCTGATCTCTATTTAATGAGCTGCATCATAAGTGATCCTCCTTAACTGTAACAGTCTGATAGTGTCACTCACTGCCTTAATGCAACACATAAGCTTCCTGTCTAATTCCTTTTAGTCTTTAACAGGTTCTCTTGTCATTTCAAGTCATTTTTACAGTGCTGCTCCTATTTGACTCTCCAATAATGTATAGCTATTTCATATTAATTAGGCATTTTGAATTTTGTATACAACTAAACTTTTGTCGCATGCAAAGGGATCGTATCATATTCCCATAAGAATGCCCCCTTTCCCCAGTATGCTAACACCTCTCTTTTTCTATCATGTTATAGTTATGCAACATGGTATCTCTACAACCCAGGTTCTTAATACTATCCAAAACTTTCTGAATTCTCTCCTCTTCAGATAAATTAGTTTAGTGAAAAAAAAATGAGGAAAAGAAAACACCTGGCCTTAAAAGACTAGGGGTCAAACCACATGAGACAAAATACACTTGGATTACACTTGATTTACACTCAAATACACTTGAATTACAAAATACACTCAAATTACCAGTGTAATTCGAGTGTATTTTGTCTCAGGTGGTGAGACGCTAGCTAACTATTGCATTCCTGCTATACTCCTCTTTCCAGAACATCTCCATCTATGCTTACCTTTAGGGTCAGAATTGTATGTGGTTTTTCAAAAATCATTAACATATCTGTAAAAGGTATGAGTGATTGCTGAGGAAAATTAAAAATAAAACCTTTTTCTTGAAGCGTCTCTCTGGTGCCACACCTTATGAGCACATGAACGTGCCTTATAGTGAATCACAGCATTGATCTGTCAAGGTCCATACTGTTTACTATGACTGGCAGCAGCTCTCCAGGGTAAGGGGGAAGTCTTTCTTGTGTATTTGAATATAGTAAGAACTTGCCTTTGTTTACTAGCGTATGGATCAGCCAGTTCCTAACATTATGTGTTAGTTAACGCTGCTAAATTTGTTCATGAATGCATGTACACAGGAACATGACCACACCATGGAGAAAGGTTAGCTAGTGTAGCCCAGATTGTACATTGTAATGACCTTTGATAAAAGTGACCTGTCATGTCACTCTGTGTATTACCCAGTTACCATCCATGCCTATTCATTTCTCATTTCTCATTTGCTCTGTGCCATCCCAAAGGTATAGTTTGCCCATGTGTACGTGCCATCATAAATTACTCTGACTTAATATTTAATTACTTCCTAATATTAACATATTACTTCTAATTTGACCCATTGGTTGGGTCATCAAGCAACAAGATATAAAATACTAAAATGATATAAAATACTAAAACTAAAAGAAAAAAAAATTATATGTCTATCCTTCATCCTTAGTAAAATCCAGTAAATAATAAAACAATATATGACATCAATATGTTAAGAATTTTACCACCTTTGGAAGTGGCAGCCTATGAAGTCAAGTGAGAAAATTCTCAGCATAATTATACCATTCCACAGGAAGAGTGTGACCCTGTTGATTCTCCTGGATCTCTTGGTGACTTTTGATGGCACTGATTATGATATTTCTCTGGACCACTTCTTATGGTTGAGAATGGAGGACACTATTCTGTAGTGGTTTTCATTCCTATCTTGAAGGTAAGTTTCAGAGTATGTGGTGCTGTGGGACCACTACTTGGCCACTTTGACTCTGGCGTACAGGGTCATGCAAGGTTTTATTTCATCCCACATGCTTTTTAACATCTATATGAAGCTGCTGGGAGTGATCATCCAGAGATTTTGGTTGAGTTGCCAAGAATATGCAGTTGACACTCAGCTCTATCTTGCATTTCCAGCAGATCCCAGAGGGGCTATGGAAACTATGAACTAATACCTGATGGTAGTTTTGAAATAGATGAGGGCTAACAACATGAAACTTAACCCCTCAACAAACTGAAGTGCTACTAGTGTGGAGGGAAGGTTTGACCCAGAGATTGGGATGTTTCCTGTTCTACATGTGGTTGCATTCCCCTAAAGGAGCAGGTTCATAACTTGGGGGTGCTGCTTGATCTAGGCCTCCTGTTGGATAAAAAGATGTCAGCAGTAGGGGGTACCTTTCATCAGCTTCAACTGGTGAGCCAGCTGTGTCCTTCCAGGGGCAGGAATGATCTTTCCACTGTAGTGCATGCCCTGGTAACATCAGCAATACGAACAAAAAAAAGCCACGAACAGCCCAATCTGCTGTTCGTGAACAAGCTTTTTCGTGAGGCCCTATTCTAATTGAACAGGTGGTCGTTGCAAGCCTCGGTCATTGCTGTTCATTAAGCCAGACAGTCTGGCACCTGCAATCAATTCCCTTGGCAACTTAGGCAGGGATTGTCTGAACTCTGTCTGAACTCCTGCTGTTGCCCTGGAAACCCCAATCTAAGCCCAATTTAGCTTCATAGGCAGGTCTTCCTTTCAAGCGTGGAGCTCCAAATTTGTTACAAGGGAGAAAAGAGCAGGGGGGAGGGGGGTTTCCAGATCTGGCTTAGTTTGCAGACAGTGGAGAGAGAGAGGGTTGCTGTTGGTATTTTGATAGAGAGTCCATTGGAGCTTGAATTTTCTTTTTGTGTGGTAGGATAGGGATCTACCCCTTCAAGTTCCAGGGCTGCTGCCAGGGTCTGGGCCAAGCTATTATTTATTATTGGTACCTTTCCTGCTGCCTGCTCAGGTCAGGTTTCTGGAAGTGGTGCAGTAGGGATCTTGACTTGGATGATGGCTGGAGGAGAGCCTGCTGGCCTTTATGGCCCTATACAGCATGGGACCAGCATACCTTAAGGGCAGTTTACACTTATATGAACCTACACATCAACTCTAGTCATCTTCAGAGGCTTTCCTTTGGATGCTCCTGCCATCTGAGACTCTTTCTCGGTCATGGTGACCCTCCATAAGGTGATTTGTCTGTCTACTTCTATCATTGTCTTCCATAAATGGATGAAAACTTTTTAGTTTTTTTGGTGTTCCCTCACTAATTCTCATCGACCCTCTTCCTTCTTTGTTTATGTGTTCTATTTATTTTAAATATTTAGTCTGTATCTATTTGTATTTTAACATTGTATTGATTGTTCACTGCCTTGGGGGCCCTAAGTAGAGAAGAAATGCTTTCAATATAATATTAAATAAATATTGGAAATTAACTAGATGTTATGGGGAAGGGGAGATTCAAAATTGCTTCTTTCAGTGGCAGCCATAAAATCTCCATATCATCTAGTTCCACAGATGTAGCAGTGATCTGTAAAACATGCTTTTAGGATCAGAACTGACTTGGTGGATAATAGAACTCACATTATGTTTTTACTACAACCACTAAACTTTCTCAAGAAAAATAGATTTCCAAAAATCAGAGGGTATGTAATTGGATTATCCTTATTTATAGTTGCCTACATTGCAATTTGTTGTATTGAGTAGCTATGTCTTTTTATTTTGGGGCAGGGGGGGACAAATGCAAGAATTTATGATTCAATGCAATGTACATCCATTATTTCACATAAATGCATACAATGATAAATAAACAATGATTTTTAGATCCTTCTGATACTAAATTCAGTACAAACTGTGCAACCTCAATTCAGTATCAAGGCAGCATTGACTTAAAAAAAATTCATCCAGAGCTAAAGAGCTATGTCATTTTGAACCTTTAAGTCATTAACATAGACATACATGATAGGGCAATCCAACCATGCAAATTAGTGGGTCTCTAAAAAGGATATGCATGTTTAAAAAATTAACAGGTAATTTGTTCTCAAAGTGCTACATTCCTAAATAAAGCACTTCCCATTTTTGCATAATGTATTCTGGCTAAGAGCTCAAATCAGGCTAAGAGCTCACAGGCATTAAATGAAGCCTTTCACCACTAAAGTTTTTATTTGTGTAGGGGGAAAAAATTAAGAGCTAGATGTTGTTTCCTTCCATTTGCAGCTGCATAAAGCAGTCACTTTAGAAAATGAACACTTTGTTAAATTTATAGATCTTGTGTTCTCATTTAGTCTAATCTGTGCTGGCTCAGCATAACTGCACTGTGTACGCAGCACCTATTTCTCAGCATATCTAGCAAATTCTGCATTGAGTGATAAAGGGAAATAGCATAAAACTTCTTGTTGGTGTGTATTTTATTCTGAGGACCATTATATTACTATAATTGCATATTTCACAACTGAAATAATTATAAAGAGATAAATAGAACAAGAAGCCATTGTTTCAATTAAGTGCCAAACACTTGAATAAAAGTTTCTTTGATCAATTGCAGCTTTGGAATAAGGATTACCTCTTAATATTGGCAGGGTCATAATGCACGTTGACAAAATGATTGAAGAGGCAGATGCTGTTGTCAGTTCTTTCCTAGCATAAAGCATGCTCAGAGCTTACATCAGTCATCTACTTTGTAAATTCCCTTTCAAACACTTCTAGAATAAACACTATGAAATTGTCTTTAATAATTCATTAAGCTATTTAAGCCATAACATCCTTTTTGTTATTTGTTAAAAATAAACCCACTTCAGTCCCCCAATGTTTACTGCTCCAGTAGTTGTGTGTTTTCAAGCATTTCTCACTAACTTTAATGTGCATCATTCTAATCTAGTTTTGAATAAATGTATTGTTCTTACATTAAACTTCTGACTTCTTGGTTCAGATTAATCCATTTTCTTATGAAAGCTTATGTCAGAATGAAGCAGTGAATCTAAGATGGTTTTTAGAATACTAGCTATCAGGAAAATAAATAGTTTAACAATGCATAACCAAGGCCTTAGGTTAATTTGTCAAGTTGTTTCTATCACTTACCCAGAAGTGTGACAAGAATAAGTAAAAATTATTTCTGAAATCATGGGTTTTTGAGCTGAATTTGAGTCCCTGAAAACATTCAATACTTAAATCGTAATCATTGCATAATTTTACTTGTAGAACCATAGGTATTTTCTATAAACTGTATCTTCCTCATTAACATTAATCAGAAGATCAGGTGGATTTGTTCATTGCTTCTAGGGTTGCCAGGTCCCCCTACTCTTCCAGCTAGGAGGGGGACAGAGCTGGTACTTAAATGGGGTGCTCTTCTTGTGTGCATGCAAAGCATGGATGCGTGCTCCTGGTGGGCGCAATGACATCAGAGGCAGTGTAGTGGTATATTGGCTAAGAGTGGCAGGACTATAATCTGGAGAACTGGGTTTGATTCCCCACTCCTCCACTTGAAGCCAGCTGGATGACCTTCAGTTATTCACAGCTCTCTCAGAGCTCTCAGCCCCACCCACCTCACAGGGTGATTGTCACGAGGACAATAATAATACACTTTGTAAGCCACTCTGAGTGAGAATTAAGTTGTCGTGAAGGGTGGTATATAAATCGAATGTTGTCGTTGTTGTTATTACTACTTCTGGAAGGGACATCATTGCACCCGCTGGGAGAATGCTTGCTGCACACTGGCCCGGGAGTTTTTTTTTTATACCTCCCAGGCCCATTACCTGAGCCTTTTCCCCCTGCTGGTCAGGTGAGTTGCAGCGGCGGGCAGAGGCAGGGAGCAGAGATCTCCACTCTCTCCAGGGAACCTGGCAGCCCCTATTACTTCTCTTCTCTCTGCTCCATGCAAACTTTATTTTCAATCCCATGGCTTTGGAAATTTATAGTACAATGAAGGGGGGGAAAGGTTAGTGCAACAGAAGAAATGAATAATAGCTAAGGTTGCCATTCTCCAGATAATGACTGGAGATCTCCCAGAATTAAACTGATCTCCAGAATCCTGAAATCAGTTCATCTGGAGAAAAATGGCTATTTTGAAGGGTGGACTATATGGCATTATACCCCACTAAGGTCCCTCCCCTCCCCAACCACACCCTTTCTAGGCTCCACCCCCCAAATCTCCAGGAATTTCCTGACTTGGAGCTGGCAGCCCTAACAATAGTCCTATAAGGCACACCCAAGCCCCAGTCTTCCTAAAAGGAGTTGCTGAACTGGGATGCTTTATGTATATACATTTTTCTACATCATCATTACAATGAATGTTATTTCATTGCTGACATTTATAAGAATATTATAATGACTTTGATGTGATGACTTTTTAAAATGATGCTTTTTTTTAGTAAAAAGAAAAAAAATAGGGAAAGAAGCAACTGCTGTGTTCTTTTCTATTGAGAAACAAACCTGGAAAAGAGACAAGTAAATACTATTATTTCAAGTTTTTAATTTTTTTTTTATAAAAGTAGCTTTTATTTCTTTCCCCAACACTGCACTAAAATGAATCCTGTGGTTTTCTAACAGTCCAAAGAATTTCTTTTAGAGGTAAGCAGTAGTCATTGAATAATCTTGCTTATACTTTCTAAGGCTAAATATCTATTTGAAGATATATTTTCTGCTTGAATCTCTTTTCTATGCGTAAAACTTGATAGGTCTTACCAGTGAATGGACAAAAAAAATCCTATCTCTAAATCTCATTCAGCAAGAAAATATCTTGCACTGCTTACAAAGTATCAGCTGATGCCTCCAGTCATATTGTAATTTCTTTCTTTCCCAGTATACTCTCCATTTTTTCCTGATAGTTAAAGAGTTCAACTCCCAGTCTTTGTATTGCAACATTTTTTTAAATTATCCATTCCAACCACTGTTCCTACTGTGTCCTGTTGTAGCTTCTCAAATCTCTTTGTATCTTTCCCTTCTTTAAAGCTATCATTGCAATTCCACCTTTCTAACTCTTTTAACAGCAGCATCATTGTTCAATTTCAGAACTTTAACAGGAAAGACAATTCTTTCTGAGCATAATGTGTTCCACATTACAATC
Organism: Eublepharis macularius; assembly: GCF_028583425.1. Taxonomy (NCBI): domain Eukaryota; kingdom Metazoa; phylum Chordata; class Lepidosauria; order Squamata; family Eublepharidae; genus Eublepharis; species Eublepharis macularius. The sequence continues at coordinate 77,446,639 of NC_072792.1, read as the reverse complement.
AGGCATTATGTTTTTCACATGCATTATGTCCAAGTATGACATGGCAGAGGGCAAGGCAAAACTTTCCATTTCCTCTTCTCTTTAACATAACATGATATTTGTTTTCATAATAAACCTTAACTCTGTCTTTTGAATTATGGCAAGGGTGCACTTGACATATCCTGTAATAATACAGTCCCTTGGCAAACATCTGTCCTTTGTACTCTGTGCTTCTTTCACACAGAAATAGGTTTGCAACAGCACCCGGCTAGGAACCTGCTCCTTTGAGAACTGTGCTTTATAGAAATGTGGATGCTCAGCCCACTTCCACTTAACTTCCTGGCTTGACCCTCTGGCATGGAAGTCTACTTTTTGCTAGGGAGGCATCATTTGTACTTGGGAATAATATTTGTTTTATTCAGGGCTCATTTGGAGGGGGAACGCACCGGAATGGCGTTCCAGTAGAGCTGAAAAGTGGTCACGTGGGTTTTGGTCCCACCCAAGTGATTCCTTTTCTGCCCCTCTGCCTCCCCTCCAAAGGAGGCTAAGCTGCTTCAATTCATTCTGCTGCTTTGTTTTCATTCATGAGAGAGTGAGAGTGAGTGCAAGCTGGGTTGCTGGGCTTGGATCTCCAGAGGAGGGTAAGCTGCTTTGAGTTCATTCTGCTTTATTTTCAGGAAATACCTGGAGATTTCTTGGGAAAGGGGCCTGAGAGGTGGGTGTTGCCTTCTGACACACTTCCGGTGATGCCAGGGGGTGTGGCAATTGCTAATGAGATATGCTAATGAGTTATGCTAATGAGTCCCTGCAGTTCTTTTTCTACGAAATGACCCCTGGTTTTATTGCAGCTTTGATGTGAGGTAGGAGTCTTAAATTAGTGTATGGTTTAGCTAATGCTTCTTGTATTTTTGAGATCTGTCAATAAAAAATACAGTTTATGTGAAGCAGAATAAAATTTAGTTAGGTGTCTAAACCTGAGAGGTAAGATGGTAGAATAAGAATTGGTGAGATCAACACAGTTAAATACATGATAGGGTTCTACCCAGGTATAATGGCTGTCCCATACAAATGAGTATAAGCAGCGTAACTCACGTTACCAACACTTCCATCTTGATGTTGTTAAATGACAGGTATGTCAAAAATAAGATCTAACTAGAGGTCAGTGTACTGAGTTTGCATAGCTGAATGAAACTTAAATGAAACCTGTCCTCCTGTATTTTTATTCTTTAAAAATATTTATACCTACCTATCCTTTGTGACTCAAGGTGGCTTACAAATCCAAATTTAAAATACATAAAGTACAATACAACTCCAATAACCCCCTGCAGCCTACATCCCATTAAAACCTAAGGAAATAAGATGACTTTGCAGCACATCTAAAACACTACTAGAGATGGTGACCCTCTTACCTCCTCAGAGAGCCTGTTCCATTAGGCCAGGGCTATAATAGTAAAAGCATGGGATTTGGTCAATTACAGGTGGGCTACCCTAAATGGGAGATCAGCTAGCGAGCAGCAACCTTACAACTGCAGTTTAAACAAAGGATATGTGAGTCCTAAGCCATGAAGGACTTTAAAGGTCATAACCAGCAGCACCTGGACCTGAACCTGAAAACAAGCTGGCAGTCAATGTTGGTGTTTTAAAATAGGTGAGAAGTGTTCCCATCAGCTAATCCTCGACATATATAGTGCTGGCATATTCTGAACCAGCTGCAGTTTCTGGGTTGATGCAACATCACTTCTGATTGAATATCCAGAAGTTATGTCATAATGCTCTATGAATGCATCAATTCCTATAGTAAAACCATAGGGATTTGGGAAATTCCTAGAGTATCATGATGTCTGGGTGCAACCAGATGTGGCATTGCATTGTTGCATAACATGATTCCCACTGCATATTTTGTCTCATGCTTGAGCAAAGAGTCCCTTAGAGGCTTGGAGCCTAAGGGCAGAGTATTGCCCACTCCCCCAGCTCCAGAACTGGTAGCCCTATTGACACCACCAGCATGTTGTAGTAACTTAGAGGATGGGACTAGTATCTGGGAGGACCAGGTTCAAATCCCCATCTACCACAAAGCTCACTGACCTTTGGTCAGTCATTTTCTTTCAGTGTAACCTACATGACAGGGCTAGTGTGAGAATAAAAATGGAGGACAGGAAAATGAGGTGTGCTCCCCTGAGCTCCATAGAATAAGGGCAGCTTTAAAAGGTGCTAAATAATAATAAAAATATATTAACATGGTGTACAGGAAAGAAAATGTGACTGCAAAGTTCTCTCTATGCCAAACATTTTCATCTAAACTGTCTAATTCTTGTAGCTTTGAGCTCCTAATTTACATCCATTAAGAAAACATCCCCCAAACATTTATAGTGATTCAATAAATATTCGGAGTCATCAGCATAACAAAAGAACAATCCACTAGTTACTTAAAAATCTCCAAATCTAGAACAACAGGAGTCAATACTGAGGTCTATTTTAGACATGGGCATGATCCAAAAATAAATCCTGATTAAGCCGATCGTGGATCTGGGCTGCCGCCGAACTCAGGTTCCCAATTCTAACCGATCAAGTCTCATTTCCGGTCCGAAATCGGGAATCGGGGAGGCCAGTGCCCAGGGCAACCGTAGTCAGGCTGTTGCGTGCGCGCGCGCACGTGCGCACTCCTGAGTCGCCCCTGTCCATGCAGCAAGCCGGCTGTCCCAGTGCGCTGCGGAGCTGGCAGCAGGGCAAGTGGCTCGGAGGCTGCCCGCGCTGTTCACCTTCCCTGCAAGACAAGGGGCGGCCGGCTTGTCCGCGCGCCCTTGGCCTTGGGAAAGGTGAATGGCACAGGCGGCCTCCCAGCCTCCTGCTCTGCCTTTTGCCTTTCCCCAGGACAAGGGGCAGCTGGCTTGCCCACACGCCCCTAGGAAGATACACATATATTGTTATACACTGGTACTGAACAAATAAGATTACCATAGGGATGCCATTCCCTCAGTGAGGGCAGGGGATCCCCTCACCTGCACAATGACATCACTTCCTGGAAATGACAACATCATACAGGCACAAGAGCACCCAGGGAGCAGTGAAAGAAAAATGCTGGGGTCCCCCCCCCCGCCACTGGAAAGTTAAGGGAACCTAGAATTCCTAGGTTATCAGCCTCCAGGTGGAGCCTGGAGATCTCCCAGAATTATAACTGGTCTTGAGATTATAAAGATCAATTAACCTGGAGAAAATGGTTGCTTTGAAAGATGGACTTTATGGCATTCTTACCCTGCTGAGGAACCCCACCACCTTCTGTAGGCTCCACCTCCCCCCTAAATTTCCAGGAATTTCCTAACCTTGGCACCCTTAAAACAAAGGGATTTGTATTCAAAGAACTCCTCCTTTGGCTGGAGCTGCTTCCCAGTCCATGGCACCTTCCCTGTCTCATCACACTTGACCACAATCTCCAATAGAAAAAGCCACATAGCAGATATTGATTGATTAGATGTTTAGCCCGCCCTTCCCGCAAGCAGGCTCAGGGCGGATTACAATCATAAATAAATTACAATGGATAAAAAAAAATTAAATAACATCTCAGTACAAACATGAACTTCAGTATTCCAGATGGAGCACCCTTCCCCATTTCCCTGCCCACCATACACCAAGGAAGAAAAGGGTGGAGGTATGGGTTGGTGAAACACTAACTCCTCAAGCCTAGCGTTGGGGGGGGGGGTAGACGAACCATACACCCTCCCTTTGGAAGGAGACTGGCAGGGAGGCTAATTAGATAGATCCCGTGCTGGCTTCAACCATATGCCTTGGGGGAACATCTCTCCCTTACAGGCCCGCCAAAAGGACATAAGATCTTGGTGGGCCCGAATGTCTTCCGACAGAGAGTTCCACCAGGTTGGGCCCAGGACAGAGAATGCCCTGGCCCTGGTTGAAGCCAGCTGAACCTCCCTGGGGCCAGGGACCACCAGTAGGTGTTTACCTGCAGACCTAAGAGTTCTCTGGGGTACATATGGGGAGAGGTGGTCCCTCAGGTATGATGGTCCCAGTACATTTAGGACTTTATAGGTCAGAACCAAAACCTTAAACCTGATCCAGAACTCCATGGGGAGCCCATGCAGCTGCTGCAGATTTGGAGTCACATGTACTCTGAATGGCATTCCTGTCAGGACATGAGCAGCAGCATTTTGGACCCGCTGCAGTTTCTGGGCCAGACCCAAGGGAAGCTCTGCATAGAGCGAGTTACAGCAATCTAATCTGGAGGTGACCGTTGCATGGATCACCGTCACTAGGTCATGGGTTGAGAGATAGGGGGCAAGCTGCCTGGCCTGCCGAAGATGGAAAAAGGCAGTTTGGGTAGCTGCCTTGACTTGGACCTCCATTGACAAGGAGGAATCCAGTGTCACACCAAGGCTCCTGACTGATGGAACGGGCACAAGTGGTGCCCCCTCAAAGGGCAGGAGCTGGATCCCCATATCTATCCCCCCATGGCCAGCCATCCATCAACAGGTACAACTGGGTGTCATCCGCATATTGATGGCAACCCAGTCCGAAATTCCGTGCCAGCTGGGCGAGAGGGCGCATGTAAAGATTAAACAACAATGGGGAGAGAAATGCACCCTGTGGGCCGCTGCACACCAAGGATTGGCATGCTAATAACCTTTCCCTAGTGCCACTCTCTGTCCCCAACCATGGAGAAAACAGACAAGCCACTGCAAGGTAGTCCCTCGGATCCCCACACTGGCAAGGCGGGGGGGTCAACAATTCATGGTCGACTCTGTTGAATGCTGCTGAGAGGTCTAGTAACACCATGAGCACTGACCTGCCTCTATCCAGATGCCTACGGAGATCATCTGTGAGGGCAACCAACACTGTCTCAGTCCCATGGCCTGGGCGGAAACCGGACTGGAATGGGTCCAGGACCGATGCATTTTCCAGGAAACCCTGCAGCTGCTCCACCACTGCTTGCTCAATCACCTTATCCAGAAACAGGAGGTTCAAGAATGGGCAGTAACTGGACGGATTGGTGGGGTCCAAGGTTGGCTTTTTCAGGAGGGGCCTCACTATGGCTTCTTTTAATGCTCCAAGAAAATCCCTGGAGCTCAGTGACAGATTAATACTGGCTTCCAATGGGGCCCTCAGCCCATCGACACTGGCCTTAACCTGCCACAAGGGGCAGGGGTCCAAGGGGCACGTCTCCAGTTCCCTTCATGTATCAACCTTGGCTGGCAGGTCACAGTGGAGAGATAAGACTATCCACAACAAACCTCCCAAAAGCCTCACAGCTAATACCCAACTTTCTAATTTGGCGGTCTCCCTGAGAGAGGGAGACCAAGGACCGAACTATCTGAAATAATTTCGCTGGGCATGAGCAAGCAGACGCTATGGAGGCAGCATAATACTCCTTCTTTGCCACCTTCACAGCCACCTCATAGGCCTTCATAAACATTATAAGATGATCTTGCCTCTTCGCTCTGATTCCACCACCACACTCGCTCCAGCCATCTCAGCTCCTGCTTCAACCATCGTAGGCTTCCAGGGTTGCTCTAAGCTCCATGTTGATGCACCAGTTCTGTTTTGGGGCCGAGCTGAGAAATTCAGATTCCCTAGGACTACACCTGCATATTTTCTTCTTCATTAGGAAGTGAAATGTTTGCCGTTCATGGAGGTCCTGTGCTACCTGGGGGTGAAAGTCCTGTGCTACTGTGAAAGGAGAGCCTGCCACAGCTGTAAAGGCAGAGAGCAAGAAGACATCTCCCTAGGAATCCACAATCTCTCCCATTAAGCATTTGCTTGAATAGAAAGCACAGGAAATTCTCCAGAGCTTAAATTTCTCTTTTTAGAGATTTAGCCTGAATGTACAGAGTGGGTTCTAAGACTCCAGGTAGAGATCGAAGACCTGGACATACTACCTACCAATTTCTCATGCAAGTCAAGCATCATCATTAATTTACCAAGTAGACGTGATCAAAGAGTCTTGATCTTTATTACAATAAGGCTCTTAAAGACACAAAACCTTTTGAGCCTCCAAAAGTATAATTTAAAAATGGCAAAAAGTCATAAGTGATTTTCATCAAATGCTCACATGAAAAGAAGAAAGCATTGTTTTCTTTATTGTATCTGAAGGAGTAAACCCAGGTGAGCAAAAATGCATTGCAAAATATAATAATTTTCAACACTAGCTAATAACTATACAGACACTGTGAGAGCAAGAGAAAAATCTTCCTTCAAACGGAAGGCAGGTTCACCTTAAATTTAAGAACTCTGTAGAGAGTACTGTTCTTCAATTTCTTTAAAAAAAGTGTTTTTCTTGGAGAGTATTTTAACTAATATTATCATAGAAGTTCTCTTTGTTAGTTTCTGCATTTATACCCATCTGATTACAAGAACAGCGGTAATTAATCACACCAATAGGGGCTAAAAGTGGCCCACTATCATATCTTCTGAAATGATTGTCCTCTATACTTCAGAAGTTGCATACACCTCTTTGCTTTAAATCGGGAAAATACTATTGGAGAGGGAATGTCACAACCAGTATTCCATTTTGTCTATATAAATTCCTCTTTCTCAAGCTGCTATTAGGCCACAGTAGAAAAATATAAGCACCATCCCATGCCAATTCAGAGAACAAAAAGCTGAACATTCTCATATAAAAAGTTTTCAGGACATATTTCTGTCCTTTACCTTGAAAGACAATTTTATCTGTTGATGAGTCAATAGTAGAATTTTCAGAACAGCTCTAGAATTTCTTTAGAGGAAGAAGGTACTAAGGTTGGTAGTATCAGGGTAAATGTTCTGAAGAAGTTCCCCACTTTCCATAAAACTGCCATGATTTCTTTTTACAAATTTCAATTGTCAAGAACACTACAAAACACTGCAATGCAAAATAATCTTATGTTTGAGCTGGGGACTGCAAACATGATGCAGAGTCCAAACAAGCTCACAGGAATTAGATCCAATTCCTTGTTCTCCTTGAATAGTAGGTAACTATAGCAGTCTGTTTTTCAACATCCTAGTGAACAAGGCTCCTTCAGTTGGATGCAATTTCAAAACCTCACATTGCTTAGCTCCATTTATCATCAGCTTTAGAAAATCAAGGCAACCGAAACATTGCCAATATTTCTTTTTATTGCAAGGGATCCAGGGATGTGTTTGTGCTGCTTAGCGTTAACCTGAGAGTGAAATCAAAATAAAGGGCTTTGTTATTACCTCACAAAAGAGTGGCCTTTATAGTCCTTAATTTGTTTTCTCAGAGATTTTTCTATTGATTTTAATTACGTTTTCCCTTAGCTTGCAAAGCTACAGAACTTTAAAAGGGAGGAGGAGGACATCAGGATTGCCCTCAGAGAGCTCTGCTTAGAATTCACTAGAAGGATATTTAAATTTCCTTTCTAACGGTTAAATATGTGGTATGTACTTTTTCTACAAATTTACTAAGGTAATAAAAATGGTAATCCAATAGGAAATTAGCTTGCATTAGTCTAAACTTAAACATCTTGAGCCCTACAAAGTCACTGGCATGATAGGTTTTTATTCGATTGTACGGCTGCCAGTGGGATTGTAAGAATAGGATATGTTCCATTTTACATTTTAAAAACTAAGACCCACATTAAAACAAAATCTAAAATCATTTTCTTGCATTCATAATGTTTTCTATCTCAATTTTTTTATGATATAATTATTTTGTTCTAGAGCACATGCCAATCTAAATGCATGGGAAGGACTGCCTGTTAAATCATTATGGCATTCTTAGATATAGAAATGGCTGTAAACAACAGAGCCTGCTGGAAAATTAGGGATCCCGGGTCCTCCAATTGGGGCAGAGAATCTCCCACTTCCACCCTCCACCCCCTGCCACCACTCATCTGGCCGGTGGGGGGGGCAGGCCTCCCGGGGCAGGAGTCATGTCATCATGCTGCACCAGGACTGCGCACACAAGGAATTACGAAAAGGAGAGTGCTGCTGGGTCCCCCCCTGCCGCCAAGAGGGTACTGGCAACACTATGGGAGATGTACGGTACAATCCTAAACAGAGTTACTCCAGTTGAATCCCATTGGTTTTAGACTGCAGTAACTGATTCTCCTGCTTTGCTGTACTAACCAGGGTTAGCTGAACTGACTCTGCCATTGTCTGTGAAAGATCCTCCGCCAGTGTTACCTTCCCAGGGCTCATTTCAAGGGCAAACACACCAGAACACCATTCTGGTAATTCCCCAAGTCAGGAGGACCCGCACACCTGACTTTAAAACATTTTGGGCCCTTTAGGCCTCGATTGGAGCCAAAATGGCCCAGCTTGGAGCTGAAACAACCTGGATTGGGTCAGTGCCAGGTGGGGGAAGCCTCCCCTGCCAGTCACCAACCTGGTCGCGGCCGTTTTGGCCCCTATCCTGGCCAAAATTGGTCAAAATGGCCATTTTCAGCCATTTTGGGCCTGTTTCAATGCAGATTGGGGCTGAAATGGCCTGGATCGGGTTGGTGCCAGTCGGTGCCACCTGGCGCTGATGCAGTCGTGGCCGTTTTGGCACCGAAACAGGCCCAAAAAGGCCCCAAATGGCCATTTTGGACCCATTTCAGCTAGGATAGGGGCCGAAATGGTCCGGATCAGGGCTGAAATGGCCCAAATTGGGTCTGTGCCAGGTGGGGCATGGACCTGATCTGGGCCGTTTCAGCCCCAATCCTGGCCAAAACGGGCCCAAAATGGCCATTTGGGGCCCATTTCAGCCCATTTTGGCCCGGATTGGGGGCAAAGGGGCCTGGAACAGGTCAGTGCTGGGGGAGGGTTCCCCTGCTCAGCTCCGACCATATTCAGTCCTTTTCGGCCCCGATCCTGGCCCCAAAGGCCCAAAATGGCCACTTTTGGCCATTTTCGGAACCCTCCCCTGCCCAGCACTGATCTGGTCCAGGCTGTTTCGGCCATGATCTGGGAAAGCCTGTTAACATAACCATCATTTGAGTTTATACTCCAACTACAGTTGCTGAGGAGGAAGAAATCAAAAAAAACTTTTACACAAGTGTCCAAGAAGAAATACTTATAATCATAGGTGACTGGAATGCAAAAGTAGGAGATAAAGCAGAATGAAATATGGTTGGAAAATTTGGATTCAAATCACAAAATGAAGCAGGAGAGCAGCTCATAGAATTTTGTGAAGCCAACAACCTGTTCATTGTTAATACATGCTTCTGGTAATCAAAAAGACAATTGTATATGGGTGACCAAATAGATTACATAATTGGAAGCAGAAGATGGAAAAGCTCTATTCTCTCTGCTAAAATAAGACGAGGAGCTGATTGTGATTCAGATCATGAATTGCTAATATCAAAAATTGGAATAAAGCTAAAGAGAAACACTAAAAGAATCATAGTGCCAATATACAATCTAAATAATATACCTGAAGAATTTAAAGATCAGGTAAGGAACAGATTTGCAATACGAAGTTTAATTGATCATGAGCCAGAAGAACTATGGGCTGAAACCAGAGATATTATCAAGGAAGAATGTGCAAAGACTATTCCTGTAGCCAAAAGAAAGGAGAAGCCTAAATGGATGACTGAGGAAACTCTTAAAATTGCTAAAGATAGATGAGAAGCAAAAGCAAAAGGTGACAGAAATAGGGTCAAAATTCTAAATGCAGCTTTTCAGTGACTTGCACATAGAGAAAAAGAAATCTATTATAATAACCAGTGCAAAGAAATAAAAGACAACCAAAAAAAAGGAAGAACAAAAGATTTGTTCCTAAAGATTTGAGAAATCAAAGGGAAATTCAAGCCAGAGCTTGGAATGCTGAAAGATCAACATGGAAATACAGTACCTGATGAAGACAAAATAAAGGAAATATAGAAACAATAAACCAAAGAACTATACAAAAGAAATGGAAAGATGACAGATACTTTTAATGAAGAATCTTTTGATGAAGAACCAGAAATCCGATAAAGAGAAGTAAAAGCTGCACTCAAGCAATTGGGAGAGACAAAGCACCTGGAGTAGATAATAACAATAGAGCTATTTCAAGCTACAGAAATGGAGTCCAGTAGAGTCTTAACAAGAATCTGTCAACAAATATGTCAACAAATATGGAAAGCAAAACAACATCCCACAGACTGGAAACACTCAGTCTACATTCCAATCCCCAAAAAAGGGAATGCCAAGGAGTGCAGCAACTATCGGACAGTTACGTTAATTTCCCATGCAAGCAAAGTGATGCTCAATATTACACAGCAAAGATTATTACCATATATGGAATGAGAAATGCCAGATGTTCAAGCTGGATTCAGAAAAGGAAGAGGCACCAGAGATCACATTGCAAATTTAAGATGGCTAATGGAACATACCAGGAAATTTCAGAAGAAAATCACCCTGTGTTTTATAGATTACAACAAAGCTTTTGACTGTGTGGACCATGAAAAGCTATGAAGAGTGTTAAAAGAAATGGTGGTCCCACAACATCTGATTGTTTTGATGTGCAACCTGTACTCTGGACAAGAGGCTACTGTCAGGACAGAATATGGGGAAACAGAATGGTTTCCAATGGGCAAATGTGTCAGACAAGGAAGAATATTTAACCTCTATGCAGAGTATATCATAAGGAAAGCTGTATTCGATCTAGAAGAAGGTGGAGTGAAAATTGGTGGAAGAAACATTAACAATTTGAGATATGCAGATGACATCATGTTACTGGCAGAAAATAGTGAAGACTTGAAACGACTACTGATGAAGGTTAAAGGAGAAAGCACCAAAGCAGGATTACAGCTAAACATCAAGAAGACAAAATTAATGACCACAGAGGAATTACACAATTTTTAAGTTCACAATGTCGAAACTGAAATTGTTCAAGATTTTCTATTCCTTAGCTCAATCATCAGCCAAAAGGGAGACCACAATAAAGAAATCAGAAGAAGATTGAGACTTGGAAGAGCAGCTGTGAGGGAGCTAGAGAAGATCCTTAAAGATGAAGATGTCTCTCTGGGAACCAAGATCAAGATAAACCAAACTATCGTATTCACCATTACTATGTATGGATATGAAAGTTGGACAGTGAAGAAAACTGACAGGAAGAAAATTAATTCATTTGAAACGTGGTGCTGGAGGAGAGTTTTGAGAATACCATGGACAGCCAAAAAGACAAATAAGTGATACTAGATCAAATCAAGCCTGAATTCTCCCTAGAAGCTAAAATGACAAAACTGAGGCTATCGTAATTTGGTCACATCATAAGAAGACAAGAAGATAAGAAGACCCCTATGCTGGACCCTTACCTGGACTAATTATTGGTTTGATTTGTTCTGTTTAGTAGTAGTAGTAGTAGTAGTAGTAGTAGCACCAGCACCAGCACCAGCAATAGCAGCAGCAGCAGTAGTAGTAAATCCCCCCCCCCCACACACACACACAAACATGGAGGCATCAGTTAGTGGAGACATGTGTGTGTTCTTATTTTAAACATTGTTCATTTGTTGTGTTTTTGGTGGGAGTGACATTTAGTTAATAGTTAATCCAGAAATATATTTTGCCAGTGGCGCCTTCTTCAGGGGTCCATTTGTATAATTCTCTTAAAAGTTGGTGAAAGGGTGGGGGCTTGCAATTACCAAATTTGAGAATATATCATGAGGCAATATGCCTAACTTGGCTGAGAGAATGGGTAAAATTATCTAATCATAAATTATTGGCTCTGGAGGGACATAATAAGCTGTTTGGATGGCATGCATATTTGTGGTATGATAAATGCAAAATGGACTCTATGTTTCTTCATCATTATGTTAGAAAGAATCTCTTTGTAGTATGGCAAAAATATAAGATGTTTTTAGGTGAAGAAAGACCATTGTGGATAGTACCAGCGGAAGTTGTGAATCCAAATCTGGAATATAAAGGAGAAGAATAGATAACCTACAAAGATCTGTTGAAGTGGGATAAAAACGAACCGAGGATTAAAGACAATATAGAGTTACCATTTCAATATAGATGGTTACAATTTAGGCAAATTAAAGATCTATTTGAAACTGATAAAAGAAAGAAAGGTTTTAGACAGGAGCAGGGGGACTTAGAAGAACTTTTGTTAGGTGATGGCCTAAAAACTATCTCTAAGATATATAAACTTTTGCTGAAATGGTACACGGAGGATGAAACAGTTAAAGTTCAAATGGTAAAATGGGCAATGAATTTTAACAGAGAAATTACAATGGACACTTGGGAATATCTTTGGAGAAACACAATGAAAATATCGACAGTTACTAGTCTAAAAGAGAACAGCTGTAAGATGATGTACAGATGGTATTTAACACCAAAAAAATTAGCAAATGCCAACAATCAAATGTCAAACAAATGCTGGAAATGTAAAAAACATGAAGGTTCAATGTATCATATGTGGTGGACTTGTGAAAAAGCTAAGCTATTTTGGTCTAAGATTTTTGCTGAAATGTCATCAATTTTGAAAAGTAATATAGCAAAAAGCCCAGAACTGTTATTATTGGGGTTAAATATGGAAAATGTGAATGTTAAGGATAGAGTCCTGGTTTATTACATGATGGTGGCTGCAAGACTACTGTATGCTCAACACTGGAGACAGGAGGAGCTACCAGAAATTCAAGATTGGATTCAGAAATTGTTGCACATGGCGGAAATGGACAAATTAACAAGGAAATTGAAAGAACGAAATCCAAGGGAATTTGTGGAAGATTGGGGTAAATTTAAAAAATATTTAGAAAAGAAATGGGGCGTGAAAGATCAGTTGTGGTCTCTTGATAACTACTGAGAGATTTAGAAATATAAAACTTTGCCTTAAACTATAGGGGGAAAGCAACTTAGACTAGAGTTAGTTATTAGGGGATAAGGGGTCAGAGTGCTGTTGGGAGTCAACAAGGGAAAAGGGAAGGGGGTGGGATAACATATATTAAGAAAAGGGGTATATTTGTTGTAAAATATTTTTGAAATGTATGTGAACCCATCCAAAAAAAATTTCTAAAAAAAAATATATGTTGGTGACAGGGTCTTCAGTAGAGAGGGAGGACTAGGTTCACTGAACTTTGGCGCCATTTCATGGAGAAAAAACTGCTCTGGGAAACCTGGCCTTCGGCCAGTGGGAATAATGGAGAGAGGATGACAGGCAGCAGCTTCTTCAGGGGGCTGTAAAATCAGACCTGTTTGTCTAATTCACTTGAAACTTGGGTCTGTAGAGCAGGAGGACTGAAATTTCACTGAAATTTTAGTGTTATTTGGTGAAAAATTACTCCAGAAAACCTACCATCCCCCTCATAAGAAATAATGGGCAGGTATCCGCTCCAATATTAATGAAAATCGAAACTTTCCCTGACATAATTTCCCAATACAATAAACACAATCCCACCATTTAATGAAAATGGTAATCCTGCCATTTCTGAAATTACAATACAGAATCAAAATAATAATATACAAATGTATAACCCTAGTTATCAGTATGAAATATGTCTCCTAACTGCAGAACTTATGAAGTGCACACAAGATAAAGAAGTCTGCATTACTTTGACACTGAAAATGGCCTGCCAATGAAAACCGAGCTACCTCTCTACCAAACTATTTTGAAATATTTACTAACGGTGAACAAGGCAATAGCCACCCCACTTCTACTTGAAATGTGGACTGCTATGCATCAATGTCATATCTCATAAATGTAGTAGGACCTAGTTACATAGGTATGTTTGTGAAAGCAAAGGAATAAGGGAAGATTATTTTTGATAACATTCCTTTAGAAAAAAATATCAGTTATTCATGCTTTGGCTTTCCCCTTAAAGATATTTGCTGGCCTTATTGCCCACATGTCTAAAACAAACATGTCTTTCTTCAGGCATTATACAGAATAGCCTTACGATTTTGCCTGAAAGCATTGATTAATGGGATGGGTATGGTGAGATGAGAGTTTTTTTCCTATCTCATTACTGTAGCATATTTCTAGGAACTGACGCTCTTATGTTTATGGCCTACTGTTAAAGGAATGCATGGAATAACATTCCTTTGCCTCTCCCATTGTAAATCTTAACAGTGCAGAACACTCCATGTTTCACAGCAACATAAAAGATACATCATAGCCATTAACCTTCCCCCTTTGTTACTGATAAAGTAAAATAGGACCATTCTTTATAGTAATAGTAATGTAACTGTTCAGATAAATATTTCTCTTGCAATAAATCTGGGCATTTTACAACTGCACACCACTGTTATAAGGTGAGCAATTAAATAGAGAAGGATGAGATAGTACGTGATAAATTAATATTAAAAAATCTCTTGTATTTTTAAGTTTAGCAACTTTTGAAGTTTTTTTAAAGTATATCTTTGCTTATATGTATACAAATGACTGATTCAGTTTAGTAATCATAGATGAGCTCAAGAGTCACAGGACTTTAACGGTATATATAATAAACTGATTAAAAAGAAGACTGATATTATTGAAAAATAAAGATGAACAAGAGGAGATAGAAAAAATAACAGATTGTGTGATTACTAGAAAATGAATCAAATATCTGGAAATATGGGACACAATGATAATCTATACAAAGAAAATTATCCAAAAGTTTGGACAAACATCATTGAACATTTACAAAGAAGGGAAAATTGAATATTTCATGGCTTGGGAGAATCTTAATTGTTAAAATGAATATATTACCAAAAATGAATTTCTTTTTTCAGATGTTGCCAATTCAAATAGATGAAAAGATGTTTTAATAGTTGCGGAAAAGAATAAGTGACTTTGTATGGAATGGGAAGAAACCAAGGATAAGATTTAAAATATTATAAAATGATAAAATCCGAGGTGGGCTGGTGGTACCAAATCATAAATTGCACTGCCAAGCGGCAGCATTAGTTTGAATAACAGATTGGAATATAAATCTTAACATATAAAATTAGAGACAATTGATACCAAGGAAGAAATTTATAATTATTTATGGATTAAGAAATCATTAAAAACTATTCAAAGACAAGATAGTACTCATATTTTGAGAGATGGACTATTAAAAATATGGTTTTGATGTAGAAACAGACTGCAACAAAATGGAAGGCTGAACTTTATCCAGATGTAACTGAATAGATGAATAAACTGTATGTTTATGCATCAATGGCTAAATTAACCTATTATATACAAAATAGACCAACTTCCGAATTTTATCAAAAACGGGAATGGTTCTTTGACTATCAGTGCAATTCTAAGAAGAGTTATTTCAATCTAACCCCATTGAAATAAATGGAGTAAACTTGTTAGCCTTGCTAAGTACGTGGCTGAAAGATAAGAAAAGTTCTTTTAAAGCTGAATAAAAATATTGAGTATAATATATTTTAATATAAACAAGTAGGGGGATGGGGAGGAGAAATATGTCAATCTGATACAATACAGTTGAAGAGGGACATATTATAATCTAGAAAAATATAATAGTGTATATAATGAACAAATTTCTATGAGCTGTTCTCCTAATTGTTCTTACAGCCTAGATCACACTGTCTGCCAGGCCAAAAACTTAAGTTTTCAACAGCCATCACTCAAGTCTAGGTTACTAAATGGAAAAAGATACAATTGATCCTGGCTAAAATAAGTGGAGATACAAAACAGACATGATATGATCTGATTGGAGAAGATAATGGCCTAATGATATCCCAACTGTGCTCTTCTGGCTTTGGGTGCAGCATCAAGTAAGCTTGGAGTATGGGGAAGCTTTGGGAGTCATATAGCTTAATGGAATTCACTCTCCCTTCGCAGGTACCTCATCAGAAAGGGTGGTTACTCAGTGCCAAACTAAATGATATAGACATCCTTAGGGAAACACTGCAGATGCCTACCATTCTGAAGCAGTGAGTTCCCAGCCAAGAACTCCTTTAAGCGCACCATGGGAGCCCAATCTTGACTGGGGAAACCATGGCACAGGGGAAGGAAGGACGCCTGCATTTTCCTGCACCATTTTCTGACTCAAAATGACAGTGGTAGGTGTTATTTGATCTTACCCACGGGCATCTTTTCGGGTTAGAAAAATAGTGCACGAGGTGCCCTTTAAAACAGCATGTTTTCCATGAAAATTCTGTGTATCACTAGAAGCTAATTAGTAGAGCTTCAAAAATTCTTCCCATCCATAGGGCAGAATTAACACAGGGAGCCTGAGACCTAAACTACATGAGACACCGTTCCTGGGAAGTGTAGTCAGGCCTTCCCCCGAGCTCCTGGAGGAAAACCAGAATGGAGTGGATTTCTTAAAGAGTGTCTCTTGCAAAAATCCACTCTGCTTGGATTTTCCTCTGGGAGCTCAGGGGCTGGGGGGGGGGGCATGTCATAGCAGCAGCAAGGCCAGAGTCAGTGAGGGGAGCCTGAAGCTGACAGGCAGCTAGCAGTGGTAGAATGCTCTCTTCAGGCTCCCTTCACTGACTCTTTCCCTCCTGTCCTTCTAGCCCTGCTGCTCTGACATGCCCCCCCCACTCTAGCAAAAATCCCCTCCCCTCAAGTTTTCCTCCAGGAGCTTGTAGGTGAGCCCAACTACACTTCCCAGATAAACTTGTGGGAACCTGACATGTGTCGGTCATCTTGTCTAGTTTAGCCCTGAGACAAATGGTGGTAGTTCTGTTCTTCCATCCTATGGAGATCATAAAATGGAAGGAATTCCATAGTATGTAGAAATGGATGACAGTATTTCACAGTTGACAAAAATGAATTAATATAGATAGTTTTTAGATTAAGCCTGAAAATTAAAGCCCAGATCTTGAGATTGATTTTGGTCATCTAAGAATCTGGAAAGCATTCCCCAAAAGATGTTTTCTGTTTTTGTAAGTATTTTGCTCTAATATTTTATAACTTAAAGCAATAGTATAAACATCAAAAGAAAGGGAGGAAAGTCCTTGTGCACAATCCTACATTTTCACATAGCAAGCAAGTCTCATACACATGCTTGTACAATTGATTTTTAAATTGCTTATGTACATTTGTTGAGTGACATTTATTTTGATAAGTTGACTCCAATGTTAATGCAGCATGGGCTTGGATCGATATGACACTGAATGAAGACAACTTGTATTGTTGAATATAAGCAACATCTGAGGGAAAAATAAAAAGCCCAGTGAAATCTGTCAATGGAAAACTCATATGGTCTTCAATAGGCTTTGGGTAAAGCACCAAAAGAAGTAGTCCGATTTACTACAGCAGTATCATATGCAAACCTTGTTACTATTGTGTTCAATAGGGGGCAGGTTTATTTTATTCTGTTTAAAAAAATTAATTGTGGACAGGGTTTTTTTTTCAGCTGGAACCCGGTAGTATGGAGTTCTGGAACCTCTTGAAAATAGACACATGGCTGGTGGCCCTGCCTCCTGATCTCCAGACAGAGGGGATCTCCAGAGCTCCTCTGTCTGGAGATCAGGGAGCAGGACCAACAGCCATGTGACCATTTTCACAGAGGGTGATTTAAACTTTTAAAAACTCCCCCCTTGTTCCAGCTGACCCAAAGTGATGCCATTGGTCCTGGGAGCATGAACACATTTTGCGTGCGCACATGTGGTACCAAGGACACCACCTCCCACCAAGAGTTGTCCCCTGTGCTGGCAACCCACTGAGTTCCACCACCTCTTTTCTCAGAAAAAAAGCCCTGATTGTAGACAATATTTATTCAGACAATTTAGGTATTATTTGCTGTTCATTCTCACAGGAATGGCCTGAGTGCAAGATATATCTTAATCAATTTTTGCCAGGAAAAATTAATCATTATCAACTTGAAAAATCAATGTTGCCATTTACTGTGCTTATTGATGGTACTGAAGGCCAATGGACTAACTCCCTATATCAATTTATGCATTAGGATTTGGCTTCTTTGGAATACATTCTTCAGCACCTGAAAGTATACATTTTTTCCTTTCTAATCATTCTAGTCATAACACGTAAGAACTCATTTTATTTTGTACTCATCACAGGGGGAAGTCAAAACTAACTCCCTAAGAGAATTTCTCAGGTATACACATAAAATGTTCTTTTATGCCCATGTAAAAATGTAAAAAGATGTGAATGTCGCAGCTGAAGCTGGACAATCTCTTTTCAGCTTTCCTCAGATCCAGAATAGAGCTGAAATCTATGCTCTGGTAGAGTTTAAAACATCATGATACACCTGATGGTTATTTTAATCAGTTTTTTGATCTTCTAGGTTACCTTCCTAGGCTTGCCAATCCTTCCACTATGGTGGGAGACCTCCTACTGGCAAGTTTCATTGTCTGCCACTGCTCCAAATAGGGTTCCTGCCTTCTCCCAAGCCTTTTCCCATGAAGAAACAGTACTGAGGGGAAGTTATTTCCCTACTTTTGCTGATCCACATGCATAGAATACATGTGTATGTATGGTGCCCTCAAGACACAGATGACTTATGGTGACCCCTGGTGGGATTTTCATGGCAAGAGACTATCAGAGGTGGTTTGCCATTGCCTGCCTCTGCAACCCTGGTCTTCAATGGAGGTCTCCCATCCAATTACTAACCAAGGCTGACCCTGCTTAGCTTCTGAGATCTGAGGAGATCAAGCTTACCTGGGCTATCCAGGTCAGGGTGCATAGAATACATAGAACAGCAAAAACAGTGAAATAACCCCCCGTGTGCTGTTTCTGTGCAGGAAAATGCTTGGGGGGAGACAGGAGCATACCCCCACCCCCGCCACGGCAGTATCCTGAGCCCATTTGGGCACTTCTTTATTTTCAAAAACCCATTCCCTGCAGCTGCTGTGTTGATGTGAGGCACCCAGATCCAACTCATTAAAAATTTAAACATGTACCTTGGTCCTCAGTTGCAACTCCATCTCTCCATATCAATAAAGTAGGCAAGTTGGGTGGGAAGGGAGATAAAAGTGGAAAATCTTCTTTGGCTCAGATTTACAGAATCACAGAATCGAAAGGGGCTATACAGACCTTCTAGTCCATCCCCCTGTCCAATGCAGGATCAGCCTAAAGCATCCCTGACAAATATTCATCCAGCTTCTTCTTGAAAACTGCCAATGAAGGGGAGCTCACCACCTCCCTATGCAGCTGATTCCACCTTTGAACTACTCTGACCATGAAAAAGTTTTTCCTAATATCCAGCATGTAATTTAAGCCCGTTGCTTCAAGTCCTATCCTCTGATTTAAGGAGAGCAATCATGTCTCCCCTCAATCTCCTCTTCTCCAAACTAAACATTCCCAAGGCCCTCACCCTTTCCGCGTAGGGCTCAGTCTCCAGACCCCTGATCATTCTCGTCACTCTTTTCGTCACCCTCTCAATTTTGTCCACATCCTTTTTGAAATGAGGCTTCAAGAACTGCACACAGTACTCCATCCAAGCCAGACAGGAATTTTGCAGACTTTCCTCACTTGGGAGGTTTTCTGGAGGTTGTACTCTAAGCCAAAGAGACTGAACTTGGGATCCTGGGACCCCTGGCAACAGTACTTGGTGGAGGATAAATTGTTTCAATATATCTGACTGTGCTTGTTCTATTCTTTTGTTTGCTGATCTTGCGTGTTTTATATCTTGAGTGTACCTTGTGTATTTTATCTGCGTTTTAATTTTGTGAATTGGACTATTATAATTTATGTCCTTGAAACATGCTTGCAGCATTGTTTGCTGCCCTGAGTCCGAGGCAATAAGGCAGGATGTTTAAATTAATGAATTAATCGAGAGGTTCAGGAATAGCCTTTAATACAATTTCCTTGAGAGAAGGAACTAATATTGGCTTATTTCAAAATATAGATTGACATAAGAAAGCAGGCAAATATCCAGACAGTATTCATCTGTAAAGCAGTAGAAGTGTCTCCCAAAAGCTCACTTGGAGTCCCTTCTTTGGCTCTTGCTTTCCAGTCAGACTGTTGCTACATTCCAAAGGTTAAACAATTGATTTCCAGCCCTCTCCACCAATCAGGTGAGGTTCGTCAGTACAGCCATTTATCATAGGTCATAAGATACATCTGTGCCTATTGAGTCTACCCCCCAAAAAATCTTACTTGATGGGCATATGTAGGGAAATGGGACTTGCAAGCCCTCGCTTCTGCCCATATGATAGTGAGAAAACTTCTTAGCCAACCTGTGCTTCCTGCACAGCTGAGTTTCTTTACCTCTGGTTCCTGAGTTACCCTAGTTCTCTCTTGGTTCAGCCACCACCAGCTAGTAACTTGTATTAGAACACTCTCCACCTGAGAACTAGCACCCAGGAATCCTCTGCAACTGGCTGCTAAAGAAGCAGTTCACCCTTTTTGTCTATCTCACATTATGTATTTGCAGTTGAAGGGGCTATAGCACTTATTCTCACAGGGTGATTCTGCATGGTCTAAATACTCTGGATTAGAGTATAAACTGGTTCAAATTGTAGAATGAGTTCTGCATGGGGAAAGGCTGCATCCAGCAGAAGTGATCCTTCCCTGGGTTTTTTCCCCAGCTTTTTTCCATGCACACATACCCCGATATTTTCTTTACAGTGGAGTTGTGGTGAGGTCTAAGAAGAATGTGTATGTCAGTGGAAGCAGATGACGAGTCTTTTTTTCTTAATTTTTTTAATCCACAATGGTCCGACTGTTTCCCCACCTCTTTTGAGTATAGAAAAAATCTTAGAAATCAGGAGATTGGTGTAAGATGCACTGCCCCAGCATCTTAATGTCATCTGTCCGTGTGACCAGAACAGATCAAAGAGTGCTTTCCTTTTTTTCCATGCCCAAAATTATTATATGGTGGGTAAGGGGTGGGGAAAGGAGACAGGGAAAAGGGCCACTGCAATGTTAATATGTTGCAATGTTACAACGGATGCACAATTAAAAAAAAAAAAGACAGTCACTGACTCTACTTCTGACGCACACACAAATTACCCCAATTATTCGGAAACAGTATAGGGGTTTTAATTATAGTGCAGAAAGTAAAACCAACACACATTCAAATAAATTATGTGCAGAACATTGGAAAGCTAAATCAAACTGCATTATCTCAAACTGTATGTATATCACAGTAAGTTGACCATGCAGAATCAGCCTAAGTGAGTGGAGATCAACCACTGCCTCCTCCTCTTTTCACTCTTGGGATACATGACTGAAGAGGGCTTAGTGTACATTAATAAATGTAATATGAAAATATAAGGGGCTCGTATAATAAGTAAACATGGCAGGCAAAAGAAAAAGGAGATAAAACTGCAATCCTCTGGCAGTTACTTTTACATACCCTAAATGATGGAAAATTAGGCTAGGCTATTGATTCTTGAAATTGCAAGTATTTAGAAATCTTCCTTTACTTTGTTCCAGTGGTTTGTGCTAAACAACACGTGCTCAAGATAGAGTCCAAGTTAACAGAAAGACTACTTAGAGTGGCTTGCAGTAAAATGAAATTTGAGTCGGTTAGCGCCAAAGACCAACATTTTCCAGGGTATGTGCATTTGTGAGTCAAAGCTCACTTTGTTGACTCACTTTGACTCATAAAAAATTTGTAGGTCTTTAAGGTGCTACTGAACTTGAATTCTGTTCTACTACTACAGACTAACACAGCTAGCCAACTGAAACTTGTGCAGTAATATGGAGATTGAGCTTAAGAGTGCTTCTTCCTTGTGACCAGGAGGTTTAGTGTCTCCCCTTCTCCCACATTTTGCAGACCCTCTTTTTCCTTCTGCCCCAAAAGATCTGTTCATGCCTCGTGACCAAATATTTAGGCAAGTCTTGGCTATTGTCGTTCTCTTGCCTGAATCCATTTGCATTTTTTTGGTCCTGGATAGCTTCATCCCTGGGAGGTGAGTTATACCTACTTCTCTTTCCCCCCTGCTAGCTAGCAAAAGGCACTTTGTAACCTCTGAGCCTGTCAGAGTGCTGATGACCCAGTTATAATAGACTTTGATACACATTTTTGGGGTGTGCACATTTTGAGAGGTAAAACATTTAACCACACCATACAACTCATGTGCACAACCAGAAGACAACTAATGTGAGCAATTAACAGTATCACAAATTTTATTTTTTTTATAGCACTGCATAGTACAGGGATTAAAATGCTTTATGTCAATCTTTGCTTTAGCCCTCAAGCATCAATGGCAAATCTAAACTTGACTCAAGCTCAAGTCACTGGGATTGTATGCAAATGCCCCAGAACTTCTGGCATTAGTGAGCATCAAAAGCCTCAATTCAAAGCATCTTTTTCTTTGTAAACTAACCACTGGTTTAAACAAAGAGATACAATCAAGGCCTGGTAGTATAATATAGAGGTTAGAAATATTTCTCCATCCAAATGCACAATTTTTTTCTTTTAAAATTCTTATTACATAAAATCTGGCTACACGTATTGATCACAAGTGACAGCAAGTTCTGTTTTCTTTCAGTTTTCAGGTTGTTTTGTCCCTCTTTTGTCTCTTTTGACAAATGTGTTTGCTTGCTAACGTTTGGTCTCTCAGAAGTATGGTAAAGAGCTGTTGCTATGTTTGTCAAATTACTCTGTCTTCTCAAATAAGGAATGGCATGACTGTTGCAACTGTTTCCATTTCAAAGGGGAAAAAATCTTTAAGTTGGATTGATTGTCAGTGTAGAATTTGCTAAGGAAGAAAGAAAGCAAATAGGGTTGCCAGCAGAAGGCTGGCAACCAGTGGGAAATTGATCTGTGGGCAGCGGGGAAGGGGGGCTTGCAGGCAACATAATGACATTGCATCTGACACATCTGGAAGTTACATCACCAAGCTACCCATGATGTTCTAGCATCTGGCCAAAATGACGGTTAAATTATAGAGTTTTGTCTGAATGCTAGAGCATTGTTATCAATGCAATGACATTACTTCTGGCTGTGCCGCAAGTGTTGCTATTGTGTAAAGTGATGGCAATCACCTCTCCACAATTCCCCCACCCCCCATTTTTCTGGCACTGCCTAGCTGAGTGGTGGCAGGAAAGGTTGGCTGTGGTCAGCAAGCCTGGCAACCATACAAGCAAAATAGCAGAGACATATCTCAATACCAAGCTAATGAGAATAGAGTGAACAATGCAGCACTGGAGTGGGGAGAACACCTATTACAGAATTTGCTTTCAATAAAGATCTTCTAGTTGTTGAAGGCTGTGTTGCATAACATGGATACATTTTGTTGAGACTAAACATTTGATTGTTAGAAGAACTCTTTTCAAAGATATACTGAACAGTAAAAAGTGATCTGAACTAGAGAAATTAATTGTATTCCTTTAAACAAATAAAAACAGGTTGTTCTTCTAATAACTGCTGTCCTTCACAACTGGTTCTCTGTACAGTCACATATTATAGAATATCACTGCACAAAGAGCATGCAAGACCTTCTAGAAAGTTCTAGATGAAGGTACTCACCTCCCCTATTAAATACTATGTCATGAGAAGAAGAATGGGACCAGTTCCTTTTCACTCAATTCCTTTCCAAATGGGAAAAGGGACTATAAAAGGGGGGCTTTTCAAATTACCTTTCAAATTAACAATTGGTAGCTAAAAAGGAAGCATTACATGATTGGTCTAGGGGTGCATAAACTGAAATAGAATTTTATTTTAGTTATTTAATTCTCAAGGATCCCAAGTTCTTGCTTCCAATTAGTACTTGTCCTCACAATCTTGAGTTTAGCTCCACCAACTTTTACTCAATGGGGGGGGGGGTTAAAAATTGGTGTATGCACCTGCATACTGTCAAAAAAACTCACTTACCATTTTGTTTCTTGTTTTTTTCAAACACTTTGGTTCAAGCTTTTGGCCTAGCTAAGATGCAGTAAGAGTTAATTGAGAATAAAAGCAACTTTTTCTGAGGCTGAACCAAAGATGGAACCATCAGTTCCCACCCAAATTAGAGGACAATTTGTTGCCACAGGTGCTAAATCTTAACAACTCCCAAGGAGGCTAGCACCAGCATTACATCTAATTACAGTGTGTCTTTATGGGAATAGAGTGATTAGTTTTCTTCCCCACTTGTGAAGGCAGGCTACCACAAAATGTGTCATCACAGGTTAGGCCCTTTTTGATTTGTTAAGCTACTGAGGCCATACTGCTGGTGGTTGGCCTTAAAAAGTTGTATTTTAGTCTAACCTTTGTCCTTCTTGGGATCACTTCTGCCTGAAGGACAATGTGACATGCTTCATGCATGGACGAGCTTTGCACATGCGCCAAGACATCCTAAAAAAAAGTGTCCCCCACCAGGAGGGTACGGGGTCCTGGCAAAACTAGACAAGAGCACTTATTTTTTTAAAAATGTGAAATAGGAGTGAGCTAGAGGATAAAACCGACATTGTGGTAGTTTCCAAAACAATGTTAATTTAATCTGAACACCCTATCAAATCCCTCAAGGAGTCAATTAGAAGCCCTGTTTGGAAAGAGCCCCACCTGGTCCCAGTCACTGTCTTAAACAGGGCTTTTATTCTGGGAAAAGAGGTGGTGGAACTCTATTATCACATGTGTGTGCCTGAAGTGCATGACCGCTCCCAGAAATGCATGATGACATCCCTTCCAGAAGTGACGTCACTCCCAGAAGTGACATTGCTTCCCGGAAGTGACGCTGCTTCCTGGAACCCAGCACAATGCATTATAACAAGATAAAGGTTAGTAAGCTAGGGAAATTACACTATTATGAGAGTTTTTTTCCTTTCTGTATCCTCTACAAAAAGTGAAATCTTCCATTCCCTTTCCCAAACATTTCATTTCTTTAGAATCATATTTTAAAATATGCAAGAAGGAGGGGGCCTCTAAAAATCCAAAACCCATCTCACAAATCTAAATTCTAACAGATTCCCTCTGCCAGCGTAGAAAAAAAAATCCAAAATTCTTTCTCAAAATTCCAGAGAGACTGAAATTCCTAGTCTAATGAACATTGAATTTTCAAATTTCAGGGAGGGTTTTGCTTTACTGGAGCAAATCAAAATTAGATATTCAACTTCAGCTGTATTAGCTCCAGGGCTTTTTTTCCCAGCAGGAATGCGGTGGAACGGAGTTCCAGAACCTCTTGAAAATGGTCACATGGCTGGTGCCTCCCCCCGATCTCCAGACAGGGGAGTTTAGATTGCCCTCCGTGCCACCGAGCAGCGTAGAGGGCAATCTCAGCTCCCCTCTGTCTGGAGATCAGGGGGCGGGGCCACTGGCCATGTGACCATTTTCTCCGAGGGCAACCCACTGACTTCCACCACCTCTTTTCCCAGAAAAAAAGCCCTGATTAGATCTATACAGTTTAAAATGGCTTTTTTTTGTTGCCTGCCAACTCTAGCTTACCAATGGCTAAGCTGTTGTGACATTGTGAAATGCCCATAAATATTCCAGTGTCCCAGACAAACAATATTCATAAAAACTTCCTTAATACCCATATGTCCACTGCAATTTCAGTTATGTTAATCAGCTGAGAGTGGGGAGGACCATTTGAGTTACAGCTATTAAGACATAAGAACACCTATATGCTGAAGAATATATTGATGAAAGCCTTCTGTGACTTGGACACAGCAATCCTAGCATAAAACTGGAATAACCATAACTGATATTTTAATGAATAAAAATAACCATAACTGATATATTTAACTAACACAGAACCAATCTGCATTCAAAGCTGTGGGAACCATAATAATCTCAATTTCAGTCAACAAAAGAATGAAAGCAACACACACACACACACACACACACACACACACATGCACAGCCCCACCCACCCCCTGAACAGAAAGCAGAATGAACTCAAAGCAGCACATGCACACACACACACACAGCTCCCACCCCCCATGAAACGAAAGCAGAATGAACTCAAAGCAGCACACATACACACACAGCCCCATCCACTCCCGAATGAAAATAAAACAGAATGAACCCAAAGCAGCACACACATACACAGAAACCTCTGAATGAAATGAAAGCAGAATGAACTCAAAAACAGCTTAGTCTCCCCTAGAGAGCTGGCCCCAGCAGCTCTGCTTGCACTCTCTCTCTCGCGCTCTCATAGAGGAATGAAAGGAACAGGATGAACTCAAAGCAGCTGAACCTCCTATGAAGAGCCCATGGGGCCAAGGGAGGGAATCGTGAGGGCAGATTCTAGAGCTGCCAGAACACCTTTCCGAAGCATTCCCCCTCAAAAAAAGCCCTGGTCTTAAAACTCTTAATGGGTGCAAGGAAAGTTTCCAGTGGGTGCCATAGCACCCGTAGATACCATGGGGACTCCTGGCTAAAACTATCTCAGCATGTGCTCTTTAACTGCTAAGGATGGCTGCAACAGTGCAAACAGACCAACCTTTGCAGTTAGGCCTCTTGTTACACTTTTGCTTTGCCTCTCAATTCTCACATCCTGAAGGTTTGTCTGATACTAGAAGGCATAGAGTTAATTAATGCTTCTTGCAATCCTGTTTTTGCAATAAACTTTATAGAACATAACTATGCAGGTGTGGGACTTATTACCCCAGCTAGGGTTGCCAGGCCCCCTCGATCTCCCAGTGGGAGACTGGGGCCTGGCTCTTACCTTCGAGGAGCTCGTGTGTACGCATGCGAAGCATGCGTGTGCACTCCTGCAAGCATGATGACGTCACTTCTGGGAGTGACGTCATCACGCAGCCCCCGTTTGGGCGCTGATCGGGCCCATTGTGGGCCCCTGTGGAGCGCAGGAACGCTCCCACGCCCCACAGGGGCCCACAACGGACCCAATCCATGCCAAAACGGGCCCAATCCGTGCCTGTTTTGGCATGGATCGGGTCCAATTTGATGTGGATTGGGCCCATTTTTGATCCCTGTGGAGCGTGGGAGCGTTCCTGCGCTCCACAGGGGCCCACAATGGGCCCAATCCGCGCCAAAACGGACCCGATCCATGCCAAAATGGGCACGGATTGGGCCCGTTGTGGGCCCCTGCGGAGTGCAGGAACACTCCTGTGCTCCACAGGGGCCCCGATCCAGGCCAAAACAGGCCTGATCCTGGGGCTACTGTGCGCGGGGGCACGCAGCACCGCAAGGGGGTGCACATGGAAGGTGCGCACCCCCCGCTGGCCAGGTAAGTGGGGGCGGGGGTGGGAGAGTGGGGGCGGGGCATCCCCTGCCCCCACCGGGGGTCTGGCAGCCCTAACCCCAGCTAACATAATCATCATACACAGCAGTTTTAGGAGTGAAGGAATTTGTGTGGGATGCTTCCATGTTCCATATATCTAAACATACATTCAATTTTTTATCTTCAGATATACAAAAGAGGAGGTTAGGAGTGTGCATTTTGAAAATTACAGTTCTGTTTTAGTATCTGTGGCTGTTGAATGAAATGTTAATCATGAATGGGTAGTTTTCCAGTGGGGCCCTGCAGGCTTGGACTCAAAACTTGTTCCTTTCCTTTCATTCTTACAGTTCTTGTGGCGGTTCTTTTCAATGGGGAGGGGGACCAATTGGAGACTTTGGGGCAGCTATTTTGCACTTAGTGGCACCAAAATTGCGCATATTACAGTCCTCCCTCTGAACCATTGACTCAGTGAGTTTCCAACACACACAAACAAGGGAGTTGGTGTTAACGGACCCGAAAGTAGGTGAATGTTGGTGGTGCAGGCTGATTGTTTCACTGACTCCTGCAGTGGGAAAATGCAAGCAAACCTTTAGTGATGGGCTAGCAGCCAAGCAGGAGAGCAGCATCACTGGCTTGTGCTAGCAAGCAACATTTGGAAAAGAAATCCTGCTTTATGTTTACTTTTTTGTCATTGAGGTCTTTTTAAGGTTACCCTCATTTGTATAACATTATCCTTTGCTGTTTTGCAAAGAGAAGAGTCCCCATCCTCCCCACCTCCTCATGGTGCACAGAGACACTGCTAGAGACTTTCCTTTCTGTGCACAAATGTGCACAGAAACGGTACTTTTTTGTGTATAAAAGCATTTCTGGGAGGGGGACAGATCTGTGCTTCATTCTTATATTGGAAGGAATAAATGTGGTTGATTGCCTGGGGGAAAATAATTGGGGAAAAACCCACAAAAAATGAAAAGTACCTGCATGCTGCTGTGATGAGGCAGCATAGTCAAAAGCATTCGAAATCGAAAAATATCACGGAATGTGAGAAGGAGGGGTTTCTGTGACTACCAAACAGACCACAACAGCATCTCTGTTTCGGAGAGGCAGAAGGCTCAAAAAGTTTTCCCCCATGATTTTTACAGCTCTGGATTTTTGTTCCGAACACCTCTAGAAGTGCCATATCCTTTTTTTGTGAAGCAGGACAACCTTCTCTAATCAGTTTTAATATTATGTTGAATTGATGAAAGTTGATTAAAATTCAGCACTACATTTGAGCAAGCCTTGGAGGGTTGGCAGACTGTCAGAGAGCTATAATGTGGTACAAGAATAAGCATGATGCAGGAGCAATAGCAATCCATCCAACTCAAGTACACTCAGTATTCTGGAATCAAGCAGAAAGTTGTTCCTTGTAGCATCCACTTCTTTTCAGAGATGACTGGGTTCAAGTTCTGAATTCTTAACATGTCCTACCTGTATGTGTAATGATCTTATTGATAGTCTTATTGATAACAGCTTGTTTTGATGTTTTTATACTGATGATTTATAATTTTGTAAACCGCCTCAAGCAGTACTCTGGAGAGGTGGCATAAAAATCCTCTATACAAACAAACCAATAAATAATTATGTTGTCGTATTAATTGATTGGTACGAAGGACAACCTTATCAACATCCAGGAAATTATTCTTAGTTGATGTTTAATTTTCTTCTTTGGCTTAGGGCCAAACTAAATATGACATCTGATGTGTTGAGTTGGGATTCTCTGGACTTACAAAAAGATGTGACATCAGGGAATTTCCAAGTGCTCTGGGGCTCAATTCAGCTTGGAGTGTGGTGTGGGGGGCGGGGCTTCTCCCATGGCATTTTCCTGAGCCAAAATAGCCACGGGCTTTTTGTTTCCTTAACCTCAGGGCTCCATGTGCTGGAGTCAGTTTGGAGGCCCACATTGGGATTAATATGCCCTTTGTGGCCATTTCACCTCAGGAAAATATCACAAGAGAGAACAATAAAGCCTCTCCTCTCCCAATCTAAATTGGACCCCAGAGCACTCGGTAACGATAGTTCCTCAATGCCACATATGCCTGTAATCCCAGGAACTATGATGCAACTTGCGGCAGATATCATGCTTAGTTTGGTCCTTAGCAGGGCTTTTTTCTGGGAAAAGAGGTGGTGGAACTCAGTGGGTTGCCCTCAGAGAAAATGGTCACATGGCTGGTGGCCCCACCCCCTGATCTCCAGACAGAGGGGAGTTTAGATTGCCCTCCGCGCTGTCTGGAGATCAGGGGGCGGGGCCAACAGCCATGTGACTATGTTCAAGAGGTTCTGGAACTCTGTTCCTCCGCTTTCCCCCTGCAAAAAAGCCCTGGTCCTTAGACTTGGCTTTATGTGTGATTTATTTCAGTTAGAAAAGAGGGAAAGATGACCCATGAAAATTTACAAGATAGAGTTCTTTTAAACTTATGAGAAATTCTGAAGAATTCAGTGAATTCTAGCAGAATTGAAGGTTTGGTATTATTACATAAGATCACTGCCCAAGAAAAGCATTCAGTGAACTCTGAACAGTAGAAAGTCTAGCCTACAGTCCCTTCCTTGCAGACTGACTCACGGGAGCTGTGTAGTTCCTGAACTACTAGTTAGGGGAGATGCATGCTTTATCCTGGTTATGTCTACACCAATGTATCTCTCTTCCTTGCTGGGACCCAAATAAAAATGAAAAATGAATTTGTGCATGGGAGATTGGTTTCTTTCATTTTTATTATTAATTCAGAAAGAGATTGTTTCATTAGGTTTTTTTCATATGGTTTTGTTTCATTATTGTTTCTTTCATTGTTGTTTTATTATCATAATTTTATTTCATTATTAGTTCCTGTTGGTTTCAGATGAAGTACTCACCCCTCTTTCTTGGGTCTGTACCATCCTGGTTTTCCGTCAGAACTGGACAAAGCTTGGAGGGGGTGGGGGTTGCAGTACTCCACTAGGACGTCTACACTGCCAAATATAGGAAAGATAGAATAAAGGGGTCCCCCTTTTTATGGCAATGAAATGTGCCCATGTTTAACATTAACATGACAGCCAGTTTGGTGTAGTGGTTATGAGTGCAGGACTCTAATCTGGAGAACCGGGTTTGATTCCTCACTCCTCCACTTGAAGCTAGCTGGGTGACCTTGGGTCAGTCACAGCTTCTAGGAGCTCTCTCAGCCCCGCCCACCTCACAGGGTGTTTTGTTGAGGGGATAACGATGACATACTTTGTAAACTGCTCTGAGGGGGTGTGAAGTCATCCTGAAGGGCAGTATATAAATCGAATGTTGTTGTTGTTATTATTGCTGTTTTTGTTATTGTTATTAAAGTCTAGGATAGACTTTAATAACCTCTCTGAAGAAGAGTTTAAAAGAACTGCAGTCCTTTGTCTTGCGTTGTTCATCTGGGAATTGGAGGAGTAGGTAGGAGAGTGGTTTGTCTCTATCCCCTGATTCTCTAAAAGATGTTGTTGCCAAGTAGGCCCCCTCTCCTGCTTTAAGGCCTGCTATGGACTGTGCCAGAGTTTCCTGCGTTGCTGTTTTACTGCTACACCAAGATTGCCCTGCACGTGTGCGCTCTAATACACGTGTCAGTTTCCTGCCTGCTTGTTAATTACCTTGCTGCTGCAATAGACTGTGTTAGTTTCCTGACTCCATGTCTGGAGGACTCCACAAAGGACTTTCTTCCTGGGCAGCCCTGCCCAGACCTATATCTGGACCTCCCAGTGTGTGTTTGGACTTTATTGCACGTGTGCCCCATGCCTGCATCGCCATCCGCCACGGACCGCGCCTGTTCCCTGCTATGGACTGTGCTTTACTTGCTGTTTCCCTGCCTCCATGGGAGCCTGCCTCATCTGGGCCTAAGCCACTGTCAGCAGCCAGGCGCCTGCTGGGGAAACCTCCAGCGAGCCTGGCCAGGTGCTCCCTGGCCAGTTCCCACCTGGAGCCTCCCGCGGGCCGGTCACTGAGCTTGCCCTCACTACCGGGCAACCTGCTAACCAGCCCCTGCCATGCCCAGCCGGCGGCCATGTTCTTAGGCAGCCAGAAGACCTAGAGAAGAAGCCTGCTTTGGGAAGCCATTTCGGAGAAGCGGACACGCCACGTCTGCAGCGAGAGAACCTCACCCCGCTCTGCATATCTTAGGAGCCGCCCCGGAGAAGAAGCTAAGTGCCGACCATCCCAAGCACTTAGAGAATGCATCTCAAAGAAACCTCCGCATTCCAGAGCTGATGACATCAGGACAAGCCCTGTCTGCTGGAATATCCATTCAGCACGCTCGGATCTCCCCCTCCCTCCTTTGTCCCCTCTTCCTGAGGTGTCACTATAACACAAGCAGATTCCTGAAGTGGCCCATCCAAGACATTCAGTAACCCATTGAAGCCTTTGTTTTAATCTGTGAGAACCACCAAGTATGGCACCAGCCCCAGGGTACGTTTTGGGGTACTTAAGCTGGTCCCTCAGACCACGTGGTGCGTACGCCTTCCCTGTCCAGACCCCTTGCAGTCTGTCTGTGGATCCAGTGCTGGCATTGGACCATCTCGCTGTTGTGTCTCTGCTCCGCTTCAGGATTGTAAGTATTGCCCTTACCATCGTGGGTACCTGCTCATGCGACCGTCTCTGTATTTCTTATTCTGCATTTCCTAGTTCTTGTATGCTTTCTTGTATGTATGAGCTAATGTATGACTGCTGAGCTAATTTCCCCATTTAAAAGAGCAGTTCTGGTAACAATGTGCACCCATCTTGAAGGATGCTAAGGTTACTTTAGTAACTCTCAAGTGATGTTGCTAGATATTAGTAATTTTCTTTCCTTTTCATATTTAGCTGCTAGCCTTAGTGTATACCTTCTTGCATATTGTGTGCTCTCTGTATTTTGTATTGTATGATAAAATGAGATATCTTTGATATGTTTATCATTTTATCATTATATCTCTGTATTTTATATTCTAATATAAATAAAGATTTTTCATTGGTTAAGAACAAAGCTGTTTCAAAAGGTGCCCTCACCCACTTGCCTGCCACTCATCCAGATACATGCTCCACAGAAGCTGCTGTAGGAGTATGGAATGCAAAGCTCCTTGAAGCTATTGACACCACTGCTCCTTGTCGACCCTTCCAGCTGTTGGGATGGAAGCTGGCACCATGGTTTACCACAGAGCTGGCTGACCTGAAGAGGGCCGTAATCCATCTATAAAGACACTGGTGTAAAACTCGCATGGAAGCTACAGAACGTACTGGAGGATCTATGAAACAGAAATAAAAGCAGCAGCCATTACTTCTCGGCAACCATTGCGTCAGCTAGTTCACAACCATCCCTGTTCAGGGTATCCAGACACCTTCTAGCCTCTAAATCTGAACCTTTACAATCCCCAAAACACATAATTAGCTGTGAGGCCTTTGCTAAGTTTTTTCGCTGACAAAATAGCATGAATATACTCTGATCTGGATGCTGCAATGCAAATGAGATAGAAAAAATGCTTAATACACCATCTGGCCTATATTTGGATTGCTTTGAACCAATTACAATGACAGACCTTAACAGGATCTTGGCATCTAGGAAAACCACTATTTGTGTGCTTGATCCTTGCCCATCTTGGCTATTAAAATCAAGTAAAGATCACATAGGTGAACCACTGAGATATATTGTAAATCAATCACTAGGACTCATTCACATCTATGGAGTGGAATGTGATCCATATGCAGATGACACTCAACTCTATTCAGGTCCCTGCAGGATGCAAAAGAAATCTTAGATCGCTGCCTAACAGCTGTGGTGAAATGGCTGAAAAATAACAAATTGAAATTGAACTCAGACGAGACCGAAGTGATGCTTGTTGAGAAGTCAGAGATCTTGAAAGGCATTCTACTCCCCACTTTCGATGGAGTTCATCTGACCATTGCAGACTCAGTTAAGAGCCTAGAGGTTATACTGGATCCAGTGCTACTACTAGAAAAACAAGTTAAGACAGCTGGAAAAAATGCTTTCTACAATCTCACTCTAGCCTGGAAGGTGGCTTCTTATCTTAACCCAGCCGACCTTGCCACTTGGATCCATGCTATGGTAACATCAAAACTTGACTATTGTAATGCACTATACATTGATTCATTGATACATTGAACTAGGAGGCTCCAATTTGTGCAATATACTGCAGCTCGACTATTAGCAGGAGCAAGCAGGAGCATGACCATCACTCCCATCCTACAGTCACTCTATTGGCTATCTATCGGTTACCATGCTCAATTCAAGGTATTGGTTATTACATACAAAGCTCTTCACAGCCTTGGCCCGACATACCTACAGGACCACCTCCCTCCCTATGTCCCTCTATGGCAGGTTCGCTCTTCCAAACAGGGTGTCTTGTAGGTTGCAGCCTGCATCTGGGCAAAATCAACAGCAGCCTGTACATGGGCTTTCTCTGTGGCGGCCCCTACCCCATGGAACGGCCTATCTGAGGAGGTCAGGAGAGGTCCCATGCACTTGGCTTTCTGCAAACAATGGAAAACCTCATTATTCAAAAGGGCTTTTTACTCAGATAGGAGGGCAGTATTGTAGGAAGGGGGTCTCAGATGTTTCACTAATGAAGAACCATAGACTTCACCATTATGTTGCTTTACATATTATCTGTTGCTTTAAATGTGTACTCCTATATACTACTTGTGCTTCATGTTGTCTAATGTCAGTCCTAGAATTATGTTCTGTTTTGGCAATTCTTCAACCCCATAGTGGATCCTTGCTAACGCTGTGTCTTTGTAAACTTGTATTCATTTACCCTATGACACTGTTTATGGAAATGTCCTTGACACCTTATGGAAATGCCTGCCCTTGTCTTTGCTACTGATTGTACTAATCTCACACTATGTAATCTGTCTTGAGTCTCAGTGAGAAAGGCAGACTATAAATTACATAAATTTAAAAAAATTGCTAGCACTTTGTGCATGGTCAGAGGTTTACCAGTTTCCAGATGGCTGGTGAAGGTTGGAGCCAATATGTTTGGTGGTGGCTAGAAGGAAAGGAGGGAATGAAGGAAGTTTCCCCACAGCCATAATAATAGCAAAATGCACACATCAAATGAAAAACAACTTTTCTATTTGCAGTTCAACTTGAAAGTTGACAGTTCAAGTGGGTTCTCATAAGAAGAGGGATGAAATTGTATCTGTCAAATATATTTGACTTTCAGAGGAACTTTGACAGAAAAAATAGGTGTCAACAAGTGTGACATGCAACCAGATGCTGTGGAGCATTTCCAGTTGCCCAAGGATGGCTTCAAAGGTGTTCCAACTTTGCACCCATCATTTGCTCCCATCCTGAATGATTAAAGAAAGCCAATGGAAAAATGAGAGAAATGTTACTCTGAATAGTGGCAAGCGTAAATTACAGCTTTTCCTACAGTCAGAATAGATCAATCAATCCACTTGAAACTGTTCACCTACTTTTGCTTCTCCAACAGAATACATCTACAAAAGAATTTTGAGTAATTATTCTAGTATCCATTTCTAGCTCATTGTGGGTCCAAGAAACAGTAGTTATAGTAGAGTTCCATATGCTATATTTGTATATGTCTTACTTGCAGAAGGATCTTGGAAGCAAGAAGTCTACATGGACAAAAATGCATTGTGAAGTTAATAGCACCGAACATGAACTCGTTTCAGGCTAAGCAATCAGCACATAACAATTGTTTCAGGAAGGCCTGCATCAGTTTAATGGATATCACCCCCTTGAGAAAGCTCATGTTAATTCCTTTTTAATAGCTTTTTAAAAAGGAACCCAACACCTACCATGACCACTGAGGGACTGTTCATGAGCCCACTACCTTAGAGCAAATTATTCACCTGGTGTTTGATTTCTGCAAACAAGTAAAAAAATAATTTCATAGTTAGGAAACCCAAATATTAACCCATCAGTTAATATTAACAGCCAAAGCTTTGTTCAGAAACGGCTTCACTGGTGGTGCCACCTTGCTTTTCAGACAAGTCTATTTATGAACAGATCAGTTTGTGAAATAGGATTTGTAAATCATAAAGTTTACATAAGGAGCAGGTAGAATGACACAGGAAAGAGATATGCAAATATTTCCTGCCCATGCAGCTGCCCACAAGCATGTGAAAATTAGTGTTTTAACAGAAAAGGCAACAGAGTAATGGCGGAAATGGAGTAAGGGATGTATCAGGTTTGATTTATTGTATGCATTCTTGTTCTTCTTGTGTAAATAAATGTCAGCAGGCATATATACTGGACTGCTTCTGTAATACATATTTTGTGCAACTATTTTTTCCATGGGGAAAAAACAAGATCCTTGAGTGTGCAGAAGTTGTTTGGAAAAGCAGACGCATTTCTACAGACATCAAGAGGGTAGAACTCCGCAGTAATTATGGAATAAGGTTTGGGAAAATATTTCTAGTTAGCACCTAGATTGGACAAAGTACTACAGAGAATACAAAACAAAAATCTGTTGGTTCTTCTTAAATAACCTTTAATTTCCTGCAGTAAAAACACAATTCTAACCATGCCAACAGCCCGTGTGCCACAGTGGTTACAGTGCTAGACTAGGACTGGGAAAATGTGGGTTCAAAATCTATACTTAAGCAATGAAAGTAACTCAGTGATCTTGGACTAGTCACTCTCACTCTTTCTCAGCCTAAACTAGCTCACAGGGCTACTGTGAGGTTAAAATGGAGAGGGTGGAGAATAATCTACCTCATCCTAAACATATTGAAAGAAAAGTGAAATATATAACCAACGGAGTTTGGGCTGTAATCCTATTATTTGGCAGTGGAACTCAGTGGGGCTTACTTCAGATGAAACATGTATACAAGCAGGCAGTAGCATGACCATATTAACTTTATTTACAGTAAAGCAGGTTAAAGATAAATATCTATAGCAATTTTGTGCTGGTGCAATAATTATCGAAAGCAAAATAATTCCATATTATTCAATTCTAACTGTATTCTGTATTCTGATCCTGAACATAAAGGTTCTCATTTTGCTATCATGGGTAATAGCAGCATGCATCTGGCTAATCCTTTTAAAAAGTTGTCTATGGAAGCAACATCAACACATAATGCAGCAGTGAATTTCCTAAACCAATTACGTTTTGTTTGAATGTGTACAGCATAGTTTCATCAGATCGCCTATTTTCCCCCTTGTACCTACAAAAAGAAATGGAGAGTTGGGAGCAAGGCATGTAAGTAATTTAGAGCATGTCATATAATGGCAAAAGTGGGGATAGAGAAATGGCTTATTATCTGGAGCTGAGGTGCCACATCTAGCTTGAACTCATTTTCTGATTTGGGGAGTTACCTTATCTCCACCTCATCCATTATTTCCAATGGTAGTGTTACCCAAATGGGGTACACATGAGGGAGGGGCCCTTGTATGTCATGTTGAACACGTACACCTTTGGGCAATCCAGATTTAGGATCACTGTCTGGTGTATACTGGAGTCCAAACTTGGGCAGCATTTCTTAAATGGGCAGAGATGGAATTAGAAATGAACAGACAGGAAATAATTCAATATTATCTTTGTTGAAAAAGTACTGTATAGCAAGAAACCGAAGGAATACCGATGCAACATATAAACAACTGATATGCAATCAAAGTCTATTACATAAGATATCTGAGATCTAGAAAGGGGGGTTGCAAAAGGGACAAAAAGGGAGAAAGAACTCATGCAAGTCTGATTTTGGCAGCAGGAGAAGTCTGGGAGCACAGTGATAGGAAATAAAGGGAGACTCAAAGACACTGCATGGGGTGATCCTAGACAGTGATAGGTGTACACGGTCCAGTGGTTGAAGAAGAAAAAGTAATCGAAGATTTGGAGATGAATTTCTTAAAGTCTCTGTTGAAAGTTTTGTACAGTATCATGGGCAGTATGGGATGATACTGCTACAAAGTTAGACCTCTCCTTGCCTACAGACAGCCCCCCAACCTGAAAGGACTTCTCACTTACAATCATGAATCAGCTAGCAGAGTCACCAGCACAGGTACCAGGCCCTGCAACAGACCCAGATGCCAGCTCTGCCCTTATATCTACCCAGGAAATTCAATTAAAGGACCCAATGGCATCAACTACACTGTCTCCGGCTCTTACAACTGCTCATCCTCCAATGTGATATATGCCCTCATGTGCCAACAATGTCCATCTGCTCTGTACATTGGACAAACCAGCCAACCTCTGCGCAAAAGAATAAATGGAAACAAATCTGACATTAAAAATGGCAACATCCAGAAACCAGTGGGAGAACACTTCAATCTACCAGGATATTCCATCAAGGACTTAAAGGTCACTGTAGTTCAACAGAAACCTTTCAAAAACAAAATCCAACGGGAAGCTGCTGAATTGGAATTCATATGTAAATTTGACTCAGTCAAGCTGGGATTGAATAGAGACTATGAATGGTTATCTCATTATCAGAAGTAACTGGCTTCCTTAACAGAAGCAAACTGATCTCCGTATCAGAAGCGACTGTTTGCATCTACTCCGCCCTCCCCTCTCCTCCTCTATATCTGACCAGTTTCTTCTTGCCCTCCATGCATCTGATGAAGAGAACTGTGATTCTCGAAAGCTTATGCTACAATAAAGTTGGTTAGTCTTAAAGGTGCTACTGGACTTTTTTTTATTTTGCAGGTAAATTGAGGCTACTTTTATAGGATAGATAATTCTATCATCTGAGGGAGGGGGTGACTGGGTTTGGACTGCAGGAAAAAGTTTGAATTCTGCTGGACAGTTTAAAATTAACTGCTGTTAAATCAGACAGGATTCTAGGTGGCCTTGCTTATTCAGGAGAGATTTCACACTACATTCAGGGGGCAAAAGACCACGTGGGATTGATAACTTGGTCTGGGTTGGTTGATGAGATTTTTTTCTGGGTGAATGCCTTGTAGATTTCTCAGCTCAATAGGGCTATTATTATTGCCTGTCTAGGATATACCTGAACGGGGATACAGCTGATAGGACTGCCTCTGAGGGTACCTTTGCCATAGAGGGGGCTGCTTTGCCAATCACATGAGGGAGCACCCAACAGCTGCTGGAATTTTCCAGAGACCCCAGTTTAAATGTCTGCTCTTTAATTCACGTGTACTCTAGGCCTCAAAAGAGCCCGATGATAGGAGCCATGCAACTAGCCTATGAAGCAGGTGTCCAAATGAACAGCCAACACTTTAGACATCACAAGAAGCTCAAAGGCAGGGCACGAAGACAATAACCATCCTTTATTCTTTGTCCCAACATATGAATTTCACAGGTAAACTACTTCTGAACATGAAGGTTCTGTTAATCATTTTTTAAGGAGGGCTTCAAAGAAAAGAGCTTGGCTAGAGCAAGTGTGAAGAGCTTTTGATGGACCGAACTAAAGGAAAGTGTGATAATAGAGGTTAAGAATAGGAGTGATGGTCCATGTAGTATCCTCCACTTCCAAAAGACAGAATTCACTATTAGGGTTACCATTCCCCTGCCGGGGGTGGGGGATCCCCTGTTCCTAACCTTTCGTCCCATGTGCCCACTTACTTGGCTAGTGGGGGGTGCTCCCTGGGGCACACACACAGCCCGAGCAGTGGCATGCCCCCCAAGCCACGTCGCGTGCCCCCGAGCCGTGCCACAAGCCCAAGCTGCGTGCGCCTGCACTCACAGCGGGCCCATTTGGGGGAGAATTGTGCCCTGCAGGACCCAATCCAGCCCTTGGTGAATGTGGGAGCACTCCTGGCCAGCCTTTGCCCCCCACGTGATGACATCACATCCGGAAGTGATGTCATCACGCAAGCCGGAAGCACACACACTCTATGCGCATGTGCAAAATAGAAACTCCTCTGAGTGGCAAGGTGAGTGCCAGGCTCCCAATCTCCCATTAGGGGAGTAAAGGGACCTGGTGAACCCCCAGTTTGGGCTCCAGGGAACCTGGCAACCCTACTCACTATGGATGTCAGTGTTCAAGTTATGATTATCTGAAATGTGCAGATATTTCTTCATGAATGAAGCAATCTCTTCACAGAATAAACAAAAAGTCAGTTTGCATCTCAGTTCATCTATCATATCAAAGTTCCTTTTAGAGCTTGGGAAATGCTTATAAACCTACAACAACTTCACGTCAGAATGGGCAAATAAATGCCATTAATACAGACAAGAAGAAACAGAATGATTATACCTGACTATAAAAGGTAAAAGGAACCATGAGTATGTATTTGCAAGAAATTATAGACAGATATCATTCTTTAGCACTGAAGAGGGATACTAATACACTTGTTCTGTTTTAACAAAATGTCCTCCCTCTGCAACCTACAATGAATTTAAGTATCAGATGATGGAGGAGAAACGGAGGAGGGCAGTTGCCCATGGAGTTTGATTTGTGAATCAGTTTGTCATGAGAGCTCAGTTAGAATTTAATATTCCATGCTGAGTCTTATTTAAGTTAAGACACCCCCCATATTGTAGTGCTCATGAGAGCTTTACAAAATCCATTACATTCACTCTATCTTATACAAGATCAAAAGCCTGAATAATTGGAGAATGTGGTTTTAAACAAGATTGTTCATCAAGTGGGCTGATCCAAGTTCCTCTACAGCTATTATTAGCCAAGCTAAAAAAGCATGCATGTTGGCCTTAAGTCTTAGGAAGACATTCTCCAACAAATCCTTAAAATCTCTTGGAATATTTTTACAGGGAAATTGAAGGGAGAAGGAAATACCAAGGCAGGTACTGTTCAAGGACATTAAATAGGCTACAACTTTATTAAAAGAACAAGGCATAACATGCTAGTTATTAAGAGACTACAGTGGAAGGGGAGGTTATAATCCCCCAGGGGGAGGGGCATGGAAGCAGGACTACCCTTCCCCACCTCACCCAAGGTCTATACTTGATAAATTACCTATTCCACATTAGGAGGAAAAGAAAGTGTGAATGGGTTCCTTACTGGATTCCTCTACTACCGTTCTAGTATATGATCACTATCTACATCAGGCAATAGAAGTCTTTCGTTTGAAGCCCCACATCCCATAAGTAAGATTTCTATATTTGAACAAGACGTATTTTATGAGTGCCTGGTTTCATTCTCAGGATGAAGTTTCCAACTCTGTTTCTGAAGAAGTACTGCCTGTGCATTGTTGATATCAATGCTATTTGAAGAACAAGGATTGTTAAGGCTTTCAGTGCATGTGTAGGACAGTATCCACTAAATAGTGAACACAACACTTTATTTTCAAGACATATTTAAGAGTGCCTTTGATGCTCTCTTTGGGAGCTTTTAGATAAAGAAACTCATGTAAAGGTTTTCATCAGATGGATGCCTAGAAAGAAGCCTCAAACACTCTTGAGTTTTAGGAACTGATGTTGCCTACTCAACTGTACCGTGTCCAATACATCAGAAGGAACCCCAACTCTACCCCAAACCACACAAAGTATGCTATACAGAGGTACGTTTCTTTAAATCTCAGCCCCCAAATCCTCATTTGAAGTCCCTAGAATGCACTGCTGAAAAATTATGAAGCCTTCAAGACACAGAAGCACACCTGAAACTCTGTCAAACAAGACCATGCCATGACCTATAAGAAGAGCTCTAATTGGCATTCTTTTGGGATACTGGAAGATGTTATGGGAAAGGACTTTCTGTCCCCTAGACACCAAAGTAAACAATAAATGAAAAGAAAGTTACATGTCCACACTTTTTCCCTTCACCCCCAGGGGATGGGGACCATCTTGGTAACACCTCTAACCAAGAGATAAAAAGACCGTGGGCAAGGGCAGGGTTTTGTCATGTTTGTGTCCATTTTCTGATTCCTTCAGAGGCCTACATCTGGGACTATATTAGATTAGCAGGTTCCCACTGGAGGCAGAGGATCTGCCACCCTATGGAAGTGATGTCATTCTGCTCTAGGAATATCTGGAGAAAATGGCTGCTTTGGAGGCTGGACTCTATGGCATTATACCCCATTGAGGTCCCTCCCCAAACTCCACTCTTTCCAGGTTCCATTCCCCAAATCTCCAGGAATTTCCCAACCTGGATCTGGCAACCCTAAGCCAAAGCAACAAATGCTGCCCTATTTTCCGATGTTCAGCTAG
Source organism: Eublepharis macularius (assembly GCF_028583425.1). Lineage (NCBI taxonomy): Eukaryota > Metazoa > Chordata > Lepidosauria > Squamata > Eublepharidae > Eublepharis > Eublepharis macularius. Next base: position 77,405,731 of record NC_072792.1, on the reverse strand, counting down.
ATCACTAGGGCACTTGCCATAATAAAATGTAACAAAATATTGTCTACCAATCTAAGCACTAATGAGCTTTGTAACAACAACAAACCTGAAATACAAAGGAAAAATGAAATCTTGAACATAGCTTCCTTTACCTTTTTACCCCTACTGGAAAAAAAACTCCCTGCCTTTACCCCTGTATAACACCCAAAAATAAACCAGCACCAACTGTATGCTTCTCTTTTAGGCCATAGCTGCCTTTCATTGTCCCTCTTTGCAAGCCTCCTAATGACCTGACTCAATGCTATTATGGCAGCTACTTGAATCAGATGGTGAGGAGGTGAGGAGGACTGAGGCTTGCTTCACAGGTGATTGCAGCTATTGAACATGGTATGTAAGACTGCTAAGAATGTTCATTGAAAAGTTCACAACATTCCTAATTTCACAAGGTATATATCTAACAGTGCAATCCAATGCACTGTTACTCACCTCTAAGCCCACTGAAATGAACGGGCTTAGACTGGAGAAGAAACAATGTTTAGGATTACATTGTAAAACACTTGGCATTAGGGATGGAGGGCTTTTCCTTCTTTTGAATGAGTAGCCAGTAATCAGTTCTGATTTCTTCCACTAATCTCTTCAGAATGTCTTTGATGTTTCATAAGTATAAATTTTGATGTGCATGGCACATCATTCCTTCTGGTTGGCAGAATAGAGCTTTCAAGAGCAAAGCTCTGTTTCTCAGCATACACATACTCTCTAGCGATATATGATGCAGGCAGGCTACATCTGGTGTTTCTGTGGTGGAAACCCAAGGGATGGATGAAATATGGCAGTTCTCTCTGTGAACATATGAAGCTGACTTATAAGGAATCAAATTAATTAGTCCATATAACTCTCAGACTGGCAGTAGCTCATCAGAATCCCACACAAAAGAAGGTTTCCAAACACCTACTAGCTGAGAGCCTTTCTCTGGAGTTTGAATGTAAAGAATGGATTAATGTCATCCTTTCCCACTCTTTGTTGGCTAAATTCTCCTTCAATGATTTAATATGGAATAAACAAATAAATAGACCCAAAAGTATTAACAATAATATGTTTTTATTATCAATCTTGCAGGTATGGGATAAGTATAAAGATAAAATCGTCCCAGGAAAATCTAGATTTTCTTCTTTCGTTAATCAATCTTGGTTTCTCCCAGGCCAAGATCCATCATTTATTTTAATGCTACAATGAGCCAAGATAACGAGACTAACCGATATAGCCTCAAATTTAGGCCTTTTGGGGAAAGCAGAAATAGAAGATAAATTAAATCAAAAACTGCTTTGGTTTAGATATCTGCAGCTTAAAAATATGGCTGATCAAATAGATCTGAAAACAGTAATGAAAACTCCCCTGACAGAGTTTGAACAGGTCTTACATTCATACACATCACAGAAAAAAGGAATTACTTCTATACTCTATACCATCTTATTGAATACACTGAATAAAAAACAAATACCCTGTCAATCCAGCTGGGCCAAAGATTGCAATGTAGATCAGTCTATAATGACGTGGAAGAAGATATGGTCCTCAGATATATTTAAATCAAATGTTATTCAAACCAAGATACAAACATTTAAGATCATCCATAGATGGTACCTTACACCGAAGAGACTATCTCACATTTTTCCATCAGCATCCCCACAATGTTGGAAAAAATGTGGAGAGACGGGCACATTTGCCCATTGTTGGTGGGAATGCAAATTTATAAAAAAAATTGGGAGGAAGTCATTGAAGCAATTAGGGAAATTACAGGGTACGGGGTGCCTCTAGATCCAAAAATCATTTTTTTAAGTCAATGGGAAGACTTAGCTATTCCAAAGATCAGGAAAGAGCTGATTGCAACACTTTTTGTTGTGGCAAAGAATGTGATAGCACTAGAATGGAAAAAAGAAAAGGCACCCTCTGTAGATTCTTGATTTGAAAAAGTTTGGAATCATTTCATACTGGAAAAAACTCATAATGATCTTTATATAGCAGGACAGTTCCCTGTAAGTTCTAAATTTATGGAAAAATGGCTGCCGTTCTTTGAAGACGTTGATAGGTACAATATCCAACCCAAATCAAAAATACTTCAAGCAATAACCCATTCTGGAGGCTTTATTCTGTAGTTTTAAAGATCTGGTGAACTTATCTTTGTTTCTTTCTTCTCAATTCTCTTCCTGTATCAAAATAGTTTTCTTACTTGTTCAGCTGTAAGTTGTTTGTTTGTTAGTTTTTATGTTATACTTGTTTAATTTCAATAAAACCTTCTACCACCCATGCAGGACAATGCTGCATTTTTAATATTTAATATTCTACACCCGCCAATTTTAATGGTTTTTTATACGATGTTTTAATGTTTTTAAAATGTTTTTACTGTTTTTAATTTGTTGTCAAACCGCCCTGAGCCCGTCTGACGGGGAGGGCGGTCTAAAAATGTAATTAAATAAATAATAAATAAATAAATAAATAAATAATGTTTAAAAAATGGATTAATCATCATCCTGCACTCTCCAGTCCACCCGTTAACATCCTTTCCCCAAGACCTACTCTCTGTGCCCTTCATGTAGTAGTGAGTGAGTTGTCAACCACTTTTTCTGTGGTGACTTTTGGAATACTCGCTCCCTTCATGTTGCCTGGCTCTTACATTAGTGTTCATCAGCTGTCCCAGCAAAATATTTCTCTTTTAATTGAGGGTCTCCACCTTTTAAAGTTGTTTTTATGGTCTGCTTCTACATTGAGAAGTTTTTTAAGGATATCATTTCAAGTTGTTTAATGATGTTATCAAGCAAGTCTCTGGAGAAGTAGTACATATATTTTCTAAATAAATAAGAACTGGTCCCTCTCCTCCTTTGCTGATTTTCAGTTCAATAACAGATCGCTCACTGAAGATTTATTTTTTTCAAAATAATGTGAGTTTTATGTTTGAGATCTACCTCATAACTAAGTCTTCATTTATTCTAAAGTATTTTCTTAATAGGATTAGGCTGCAATTCTACTCACATTTACATGCAGCTGTTACTTTAAAACCATCTTTCTCATACCTATCCAAAATGAGAATTTTAAAATAGTTTAGATAGTAACATCATTATGAATGACTCACACTTGAGTCAGTGGGAGGGAGTGCAACTGTTAATTCTCCTGGACATCTCAGCAGTTTATAATATCATTAATAATGGTATCCTTCTGGAAAGCCTTTCTAGGCTGGGACTCAGAGGCACTGTTCTGTGGTGGTTCTGGACCTACTTGGAGGGTAGGTTTCAGCTGGTGGAGACTATTGCTCAGTCCCACTGTCAGGTTCAGAACTGAGGGGGAGGATGGGGCCTGCGGGGAACTGCTATTCTGTACCTCAGCTTTTGCCTGGCATTCGTAACAATTTTCAAGTTCAGCTAAGATCTGTGTATCTTGGAATGTGTACTCTAATGGTTGTTTATCTCCAGTAAAACCTTTTGAAACCAAAGGACTTTTGTCTTATTGCAAGAGGCAGGCTGAGTTGCAACTTTTAGCAAGCCACAGTCTGACACCCACAAGGCTCTGTCTCATCCCTTATGCTTTTCAACATCAACATGAAACCACTGAATTGGACTGGGATTTGGACTGGGATGTTACCAACTTATGGATGACACTCAGCTCCAGCTGTTCCCAGGGAGGCTGTAGAAACCATGAACCAGGGTCTGGAGGAAATTTTGGAGTGGATGTGGGATAATAAACTGAAGCTTAATCCTGACAAAACAGAAGTGCTACTGGTAAGTGTAAAGTCTGACCTGTTAGTAATGAGATTGTGTTCTCCTTGAAGCAACAGGTCTGTAGTTTGGGAGTGCTCTTGGACCCAGGCCTACTGCTGGATACACAGGTGGCATCTGTGGTCAGAAGGAGTACCTTTTACCAGCTTTGACCAGTTAGCCAGCTGTGGCCTTTCCTGGGCAGAAAAGATCTGGCCACTGTGGTGCATAGCCTGGTTACATCTAGATTAGGTTACTGCAATGGGCTCTATGTGAGGCTGATGTTGAAAAGTGTTCAGAAACTTCAGTTGGTGTAGAATGCAGAAGCCAGGAGGATATTAATTGGAGTAGGTCATAGGTACCATATCACTCCAATTTTGGCCTATCTACACTGACACCCAATCTATTTCTGGGCACAATTAGAGGTGCTAGTGTTGACTTTTAGGCCCTATGTGGTTTGGGACCAGCATAGGTGAAGGACCACCTACTTTACAAATCTTCCTGACCATTTTTGAGGCCCTGCTTTTGGTGCCCTGCCTTCTGAGACTTGGTGAGAGGCAACGTGGGAGAAGGACATCTTGGTTGCAGCACCAAGATTTTGGAACTCTCACTTAGATTTACTTTTCCTTTTTGTGGCTTTGTGATATCAATAGATAAAAGAGTCGCTCTAAATGTCACTTCCGTCATGAGTTCACCACAGAGCCAACTCAGACTCAGAGCAGACACACAGCAGTTCTGGGGAATGACTTGCACAAAAAAGGAGAGTCCAAATGAGCTTGGAAAGCAGCCAAGAGAGGGAGAGCTTTTGCTTTTCTTCCAAGCATTTTTCCCCATGCAAAAATAGCACAGAGTGGAGTTTTCCCATTTCTGCTGCTGCACATACACACAATACCTCCACGTGCAGGTATTAATTGTCAATTAATTGTAATTTTATTTGATCATATGTGTATTTAAATTTATTTTAATTCTTTGAATAATAGGGTAGTGGTATGGTTTTAATGTCTTGTTATTATGTATGGGTTTTTTAAAATAAAATTTTATTAAAACTGTAAAAAACAACTATAAACTGTTAAACAATAAGCACACAAAATTTAAAAACATGCATAAAGTCAAAGCAAGTAATAAGTAACAATTAAATATACAAAGATTTATAACTCACAAGTAGTCTATGTTAATAATGAGTAGTAATTATACTAAGCAATGCTATTACAGTATAAGGAATTATAGTTGATCTAGTAAAGAGAGGGAATTCTTACAAAGTACACCAGATACTCTATGAAACGAAGAGATATTTTATATATTTGCATATGTATGAAAAAATTTTAGGCCGGGTACGGAGCTGTTATATTCCAGATATTCAAAAAATGGAAACCATTTCTCCATAAAATTAGTTGTTCTTGGGAAGTGTTCTACTTGATAGATTTTATCATACAACTTTTCCGATATATAATGTTCCCAATTTTTTTTTTGCCAGTTGTCAATTGAGGGGATAGCCTTAGATTTCCAAAGTGTAGCTATTGCACTATTTGCAGCTACCAGTAAGGTGGTTATTAGGTTTCTCCTTAATGTGGGAATATGGGTCTGCCAATTATTACATTGATCTAACAGGATAATTTCTGGTGCCAGAGGAATTTCATATCCTGTTATTTTCTGGATTTCCTTTAGCACATCTTTCCAAAATGTTTCTATATGCTTGCAGCTCCACCAGCAGTGGGCAAAATCTCCTTCTTCTCCACAATCTTTCCAGCAATTAGGGGAGGATGAGGAAGAGATCAGGGATATTTTCTTTGGAGTTATATACCATCTGTTAACTATTTTGTAGGTTTGCATCTTAGTGACAATTGACTTTGAGGTATAGGCACTGGAAGACCAAATTTTTCCCCATTTTTCTGTAGACTGCTCTATTTGACAAGCCTTGTTCCATTGGGCTTGAAATTTCCATAATTTATGTTTTTGGATAGACAGCATTATATTGTAAATTTTGGATAACAAACCTTTTTTATGAAGAGAAGGAGAGTCTAATAGGCATTCAAACTCTGTTTTGGGGGAGGTAATTATTTTTGATAAATTGATGTGATCAGCCAAATTTTGTAATTGGAAGTACCTAAACCAGTGGATTTTATGAGTCATGATATTCTCTATTTCCGATTTTTCTACTAATCCTTTATGCGTGATTATATCCATTAATCTAGTTATTTTTCTCAGCTCCAAAATTCTGAAAAGGATTTATCATGACTCTGAGGTAACCAATGTTGGTGCGTGAATGTAGAATATCTTGATATTGCTGGAACTAGGTATTTTCTATTCTTGTCCCATATTCTCAGTAGGGAAGCTAAATAATTGTTTTTTGGAATTTTCTTAGGACAGTCTATTGAATGTTTCCAAATTATATCACTCATGGTATATTTTCCCAAGATAGGTTGAAATATTTTAGCCCAAATTGTGGGAATTGCTTGATTGAGAAGATGTAGTACATTAGCCAGTCTAGCTGCGGTATGATAGTTGTAAAGGTCTGGATATTTAAGACATCCCCTGTTAGGACATTTCTGGCCTTTTGTTTTTCCAGAGAAATTTGTTTAGCATACTTTGCCATTGGTGTAATTGTTTTCTTGGAATATCAATTGGAATGGTCCTCAACAGGTAGAGTATTTGGGAAAAGCAAATGACTTTACTAGATGTAACCTATCGTATCATGATAGATGCAGGTTGGTCCAGTAGTTAAAAAGTAGTTTAATTTGTTTCCTTATTTCTGTGTGATTCAGTTTAATGAGTGAGTTGATGTTGGATGAAATGTTTACTCCTAAATAGTGAATTTGCTTCAGGGCTATTTGATATTTGTAATTTTTTGAGATTTGTTTACACATTGTTTTATCCAAATTAATTGGGAGAATATGAGATTTTATGATATTGACTTTCAGGCCTGCAATGTTTCCAAATTCTGTTAGTAGTTGCTGTAGATGGTATAAGGATGAGTGTGGATCTGTAAGATACAGTAACATGTCGTCAGCGAACATGCTAATTTTAAAAGAGGAGGCCCCAATATCAATACCTCTTATAAGTTGGTGGTTCCTCATTGCAATAGCCAATGGTTCTATAGCTAGTGCAAACAGGGATTATGTATGTTTTTAACGTATTAGCTTCCCTGGTGAAGGGAAAAAGGCAGGGTATAAAACTTTAAATAAATAAATAAATAAATCTGTGTTTAGGAAGATGACATGCTAGAGATTAGCAGTGCGATCCTAAGGAGAGTTACTCCAGTCTAGGCCCATTGATTTCAATTGGCTTAGACTGGAGTAACTCTGTTTAGGATCACACTGTTACTGTCCTGTATTTTTTAAACATTAATTGTGGAATAAAGATGCTGCCACAGTTTGGGAGGCTGGGGAGGAAACTAGGGGCATTGTAACTCCCAGTGATTTTTAGAGTATAGGGCCTCTGCTCATTTTCTCTTGTCCTGCCTAACACTTCAGTTTCCTATCAAAAGGAACCCAGGCCATTTACCAGTCTATACACATAGGCTTCTCCATGAATCACTAACAGTGCAATTCCAAGCAGAGTTACTCCAGTCTAAACTGCCCCTCCCACACACAGGATAACACAAAACGTCTGAAATAAGTAATATTATAGACTTTCAAAGAAAGGCAAACCACCTGCATTGAACTCTGATCTATTCCAAGCTAGGTTGCTAACATTATTGTTTTGTCTCCAGGATCCAAAGAATTTTGGAAAAGTCTACTAATACAAAAAGAAGGACAAAAGTCCTTAAGATAAGGCGAGAGAGTGAGAGAAAGCACATTTAAACATGCATGTTGAAGGGCAGCTCAAACAGATAACTGGAAAAAACCCTTATAGAGACAAAATAGTATTAAGAGGGCTGTGGAGAAAAGCACTTTCACTTAATGTGCTGTAACTAGGTATTATTTAACATTAATTCAAAGGGGAGAAAATCCATTCTCTCTCTCCAAAATTCATAAAGCACTAACTAGCAGATTGCACTTGTCCTCACTGTACATCATTAAAAGCTGATACTGTCTCTGAAGGGCTTAAATCACAGCTGGGCATTAGGGACAAAAGAAGGAAAAGGTCACAACATGCATAAATATGCCATCAATATTTACATAAATAGTTTATCGTGCTAAGTAAAGCTGAAATGTTTGGAACCATAAATTAGTACGCTGTTTCTATAAAATAAAAGAAAAAATAAATGCAACAAATTTTTAAGAGAGTTCTTAAATATAATGTTTCTTAATAATTGAAACACTTTCTTCTATTCAATCTTTTCTCCATAGTGTTCTGTAGTACACAAGAACCATTCATAATGAATCTTCAAAATGTTGAAACTTAATCAGAATATATAAAAGCAAAAGGAAGTCAAAGGGACGAACAAGATAAGATATGGAGCCTCATGACCCTCCCCCAACAACAATAAGGCCTCAGAAACTGCAGCTTGCATTGGATGATGCATCTTAAACTTTGAGAGCAATTTTCAGTAGAAAACCCAAAAGAGGAGAAAAAGTCAAGAAACCCTCTACAGTTTCACTCCATAAAAGAAAAAAAAATACTCTAGGAAAAATTATACTAATAAGAGTGTGTTTATATACCATTCTTCTAGACAGATTAGTGCCCACTCAGAGTGGTGAACATATTCAGTATTATTATTTTCTGCACAACACAGCTGGGGAGTTAGGGTTGAAAGGGGTGGCTTACCCCAGGCCAATTACAGAGCTTGTGGCAGTAATGGGATTCAAACCAGCAAAGTGCTGAATCACAGCCTAGCCACTTAACCACTATGCTACAGCAGCAAATTGCACAAGATAACAAGACTTTGGGGAGATGAAGAGGGACATCTTTGAATGAGAAAGCGCTGAAGTAAATAGTGAAAGGGAAAGAAGGAAGTTAAACTTATGTGAAGTTACTGGGACTGTAGAAAGCATCTAGAGCAGGGGTGGGCAAATTGCGGCCCTCGGGCCACATGTGGCCCGCTACAGAGTTTTTTGTGGCCCGCCAAGACAGTAGAAAAGTGTGATAGGGTACATTTGTCTCATTAAACTGATTCTAAAATTAAATGTGCTTGCAGCTATAGATTATATGAAATTAGCACAATAAATACATTGAATAAAACTACCACTATTTTATTTAATTTATATTTATTGATTTTTATGATACAATTTATACCTTTTCTGAAATGCAAAGTTAACTAATGAATGCAATCATTTTAAAAGGTGCGGCCCTCCGCTAACCTCCGCTCCCGCAAAGTGGCCCCCGAGCCAAAACAATTGCCCACCCCTGATCTAGAGGAACAGATACTTGCTAAATAATCAGCTGCTGTATTTATACAATGATGGGCCACAGCCAAAACTGAGAGTACTACTAATCAATTATCCTGAGCAATTTTCTTGCTGAATAAAGAATTCTGGTTCAAGCATTGCATCCTCCAACATCCCCAAACCCATGTCTTTCATGCTTCTAGAAGTCTATTCTTGCTGCTTATTTAAAAATTATTATTATTTAAAATATCTGTAACTACCCTTTTCAAAATAAACAGTAATAGTGGCTCACAGCTATAATAAAACAATGTAAAATACAGAGATTGCAAACAGCAGATACATGTAAATAAATGGCAAGCTGTAGAAAATAAATCAAAAGAAAAAACTGCATAAAATAAATAAATCAAAGTCAACCATGATAAACAGTTGTAACAACTGTTGTTAGCTATTGTAACCAAAAGCTAACAAACAAAATTTTAAAAAAAGTTTTTGCTTGGTGTTAAGAGTCTGTTAACACAGTTCCAGGAGAATCTGGGGAAGCTGTTCCAAAGTTGTTGCAATACACAGAAAAGACACTTTGCTCAGTTGCCACCCACTTCAAGTAAGGTGCATCCAGGGAAAGGCCTTAGAACATGATCTCAAATAAGAGGATCAGCTTTAAACACTAGAATTTTTAATTGTTATTTGAAAACACACTGGAAGCAAAACAGGATCTTTTATAACAGCTTGAAATGCTCTCTGTCAATTCATGTCAATATCCTAAGAATTGTCATGTCAATATCCTAATTCATGTCAATATCCTAAGAATATCCTAAGCAACTGCAGTTTCCAGAATGTCTTCATAGGCAGCCTATGTAGACATACAGTACTCAAAGCATTAGGGTAGTGCAGCAATTAATGTTGGCATAAAGGTCTTTGAGTTAATGATGCCATATCAGCCTTTACAGACAAGGTTGCATCTAAACCCAACTGTAAGCTATGAACCTGATCCTTTTGGTACATGCAGTAAACCACTATGGAAATTGGAAACACTCTCAGCTAGCAGCACTATTTTTGATACTGTGAGTTTGTAATTGTCAGCCCTTGCTCAGCTTGTTACCATCTTCAAACATAAGTTCAGCACATCTGCTGTTTCTTCTGGCACACGTGGTAAGGAGAAATAGACATTAGTGTAATCAGACTGATGATAGATCACTTCAAATATCTGGGCGATCTCTGTCAGCAATTGCATGTAGATGTTAAAGAAGCATGGGGGACAAGATGGAACATTGTAGTACTCAGTAACACAGTTTCTATGAGAGAAAACAACAGTACCCCAGAGGAGGGGGGGGCGGAATCCTATTTAAATAAATGACTTTACCGTTTGCGTCATCAGCATCAAAGTGATCACTAATAATTGCCTATAGACTTGTTGTGGTCTCATTGATGTGCCCAAAGTACTGGATGTGCTTTAAAGCTGCTCTGAACTGACCATTGTCGCTTTTTATCACCAACAATCTATTTGTAATCATCAGGGGTAGAAGCTTCAGTCATTTAAAAATGATAATGAATAGTGGCTATACAGTTCTTCATTTTTATATTGTAAAGTATACTTGAAAACAGACATTATGCAGCATAACTCTACCTGCTGTGTACTTTCCATCTAAAATTCAAAGAAAGCATATCTACCAGCAGGTACCAGCTGCTACAGATAGAAATAATATTATCATTACCAAAAGGAAAGGAAGCATCCTTGACCCAGCATATATTTTTAACTGTTGTTTTTTTGGTTAAATAGCTTATGATTTCTTCTACTACGATGCATCAAAGGTTTAATTTTAGCCCTCACAAGTAGGCAATGATTTCTTCCTGCAAGCTATATTTCAGCAGTACTTCTAGATACCCACTGCATATGTTTTCATCTCTCAAAATGTTTTGGATTCTAAGTTGGGGTGTAAGATGGCTGGCTGAAGCAGAAAAGCTTGTCAATAGCAAAGTAGCTGTAATAGTAATGGGCAACTAAGGGTTCATTTATTGCTGAGAACCTGGGAGAGAGTGAAATTCACATGTGCTAGTTGAGACTATCTCAGAACTCTTACCATTTGTGTGCACTGTCATGAAGGTTTAGGATAGTCCTAAAAGTCAAGACATTCACAAATAATAGAGGAAAAGAGCAAGAGTCCAGTAGCATCTATAAGACTAACAAAACTAATGGTAGGATATGAGCTTTGGTGAGCTACAGCTCACATCTTCAGATGAGCTGTGGCTCATGAAAGCTCATACTCTACCACTAATTTTGTTAGTCTTATAGGTGCTACTGGACTCTTGCTCTTTCCCACTGCTACAGACAAACACAGCTACCATCTTGACTAATAATAGAGTGAGAGATGTGGGTAAATGAAGTGCAAAGCTTTTCACTTTCAAGTCCACCTTTTTATAAAAAAGACAAATGAAGTTGTATTGTAAATTGTGAAATTCTGTCTCCTCTGTGAAGTTCTTTCATTCTTTCACACTTAAATAGCAAATCCAGTCAAACAGGCTTTAAGATTAAAGGACAAAATCCTAGTCTTCAATGTTTCCTCCCATTTTCTAAATATATGCTCTCTTTATTCTTCTTGCTAAACTTCCCTATAATTTACTGTTTTTCATTTTACTTTTATGAAAACTGTTCCTTGAGAGCCACATAAAATGAATGTTCCTGCTGCTTTCATTTTTTTTCCCTGAAAAGTTTAATAAGAGGTGTTTATCTGAATGTAATTTTCTTTGCATTTGGTGAAGATATTTATCTTTTTCTTCACTTTTATGAAGAAACACATAGTCAGAATCAAAGGAATGATTTGCATCCTCTGGAGGGGAGAGGAACTGTTTCTGGGAAATGCACAGACCAAATTGATCTCATCTAAATTTAACACTCTGCTTCTAATCCCTTAGGAAGAATTCTTACTACCATTCAATAGTGTCACTCTAACTTAAATGCTATTTAAAACCATCTATTGTGCATGAAATGAAAAAAAAAATTGGGGAAACTTTTAATTAATCTTTATATTAGATTCAGAGCAGCTTGCTGTGACGGCCAGGTTCCAGTTCTGCCCTCCATGCATTACGGTCACTGTTCTGTACCCAAATCTTTAGTGTTTCCAAACAATTGGACTCTGTGGATTTATCAGAAAGAGAGAAGGGAGGGGGAAAGTGAGTGGGGAAATGGCCAATAATACAAAAAATCCTCAGATGGGGCTCACACATTGACAGAGCTAGATAGACAGGGTTCAGTCATCAAGAGGGCTAGGTGGTTAGTGCTCAAGCACCTATAGAGAGGCAGGATTAGATTGGGTATCCTGTGATAGGCAGGTCTGGTATCCTTAGAGAAATATTGACATGTGATGAGATTGAGGGGAAAATCCTGAGAGATACGTTAATGCTGTTTCAATGGTATGAGATTCCTGAGTTTCACGAGCCATTCCAAGTAAAATCCATCCATTTCTCTTTCCAACAGAAACAGCATGCCATTTCCATAGTTTTGAGTGTGTAATACTGTAACCCTTCTAAAGCTGAGCTTCAGCTCCCCTTAGGTGTAAATAAATTACTAAATTGGTACACCCCATTTCTTGCTCACCCAACCACTCTGTATAAGCTCTTTAAGACAATACACTTATTCTTGTATTGAGGAAAGTGTGAATCACTTCAGGAAAGGGAAAAGAGAAAAGAAAAAAAATGTTTCAGATACTTCTGCTAACCCCCACCTCCCAGCCGCACCTGTAAATGCAGCGCATTATCCAGAACGGCTGTTTTCATATTTAGCCTTCTTGACCACTTGTAGACATGCCAAAGCCCAAGCTGCTTGGTCACACTGCTACTGTGGATGTGATGGATGAGGAAAACTGAAGCACTACTCTGCCATCACACTTGCCTTTCCAATATTAAAATATCCTGTTAAGGTCCAGTTCATACACACTTATTAAATGGTGTAAGTATCCATGTAAAATGTAAATATCCATGTAAAAAGAGATTCTTTGGGGAAAAGATATGGAAAACTGTTCATTAGATATACTGAGTTTCCTTCCTACTCAGTTCTGAGTGGAAAAACAGATGTCATTCCCAAAATTGTCTTTTAAGAACTCTTGTATGATTTTTTTTGTTGCTAAAAGAACTACTCTAGCACTGGCAGTTGGATACCTTAGAGAATTCAGGGGGCAGGGACAATTTCTTTGACAAAATGTAATGCATGATGTCACTTCCAGCACAAAACCAAAATGATGCCATTGCATCTGAGCAACACTCTAGGATTCACTCAAAACTCTATGGTTAAACCATAGAGGTTTGAGTGAATCCTATTTGTGCTGGAAGTAACATCATGCTTTGGCATGATGCCAAGGAATGCCCCCATTCCCTCTGGCAGCTTGTTGAGTGGTGTTGGGGAATGGAGGCCCAGACTGGGAGCTCTCTCACTACAATAGAAGACCTTACACCTTAAGAATTTTCTTAATCTGTTGTGTTTTAAAGTTTTTACACATTTGAGATGACAATAATGGTGAATTAAATGGCCATTCTTTCCTATATGAAAAGAGAAAGCACAAAAAGTACTAAAAGTAACTGCTATTTGGGTTGATTTCTTAAAGAAGGGATGGGGTGACATGAAAACATTCATTATGAGTGAGGAGGGGAGATTGTTTGCATAATAACAATTTCAAAAGAGTAGCTGTGTTAGCCTGTTGTAGCAAAGAGATTAAATACCACATCACATCCTGGTTTAAACAGATACATAGGCTTCCTAACTCAGTTCAGGAGAAAATATTCTTTAGAGATGCAAGTTGGTAGTTCTTCTATTATAATCATATTATGTGGTTGTATCACACAGTATTCCTTTTCTTATACCAGATCAAATTTTTGTTTCTCTCTCTGTAATTTCCTTTATTTCTGTGTAACTGAACCCCATGAGAGTCTGAAACCTGTGACTAGACATGGCCACGATCGGAATTACGGTCTGAAAATTGCCCCGATATTGGCATTTGCGCCATCGGGACCGGGCTGATCGATTCCGTCCACGGCTCCTGGTTCAGCGCTCGGGTGGGACGCTCTATCGGGTCTCGATTGGATCGATCGGTTTACGTTCGGGATTGCAGTCTGCAGACAGTCTTGCACCAGCCATCTGTTCCCGAGGGAACGGAGCCTGGGGAATGCCGGAGCTGTTTGCCCTCCTTCTGTCGCCCTGGAAACACGAATGGAAGCCCAGCTTTCCTTGACCAGCAGGGCTTCCTTCCAACCATGGAGCAGCCAGAAAAGCGCACGCCCGTCTCGTCCATTTGGGAGAAAAGAGGGGAGGGCAGGGGAAGAGGGTGTTCTTCTGTAGCCATGGGCACTCGAATCTCATCCCTGCAAAGGCTGACAGGCAGCTCTTATGGCCAAACACAGCCCTCCTGCGTAGCAGACCCAGGCTTTATAAATAGCCATGTGCTGCGCAACAAAGTTTCACTTTCCGCTTGCAGGGGGAGTGGGATAGAGGCGAGCTCCCGCTTGCCGCTTTTGGAGAGAGAAAGCGCAAGAGAGAGAGAGAGAGAGAGAGAGAGAGCTTTAGCTTTGGGCTTCAGCGGATAGGGAATTAGGGAATAGGGAGCTATCTCCTCTGGTTCCAGGGCTGCCCCCTAGCTCTGGGGCCAAGCTCAGTGGGCACCTCCTTGGCTGAGGGCTCACACAGTATTACACATTCTAGTGCCTGGTCACTCTGGTCTGGGGGAGTGTTGGTGGTGGTGGGTGGGCCAAGGCTCTAGTCTCTTCCCTCCCTCTTTCTCTCTCTGCTTCCAGGGATGCCATCTAGCTCTGGAGCCAAGCTCAGTGGGCACCTCCTTGGCTGAGGGCTCATACAGTATTACACACTCTGGTGCCTGGTCACTCTGGTCTGGGGGAGTGGTGGTGGTGGTGGTGGGTGGGCCAAGGCTCTAGTCTAGTCTATTCCCTCTCTCTCCCTCAACCAACCGGGCCACCCTACTGTCGACCTGGACCTCCCCGGGCTCGCCTCTGGCTCTGAGCCACCCATGGCTTGTGGTGGTATGAGACACTGCTGCAGTTTTAGGACAGCAACAATGATACCTCGGTAGTCTTCAGGTTTCTCTTTCTTCTTCCTGTTTTGGGGTCATCATCAGTGAAGCAGCAATGTGACTGGAAAAAACAGCAATTTAAAATCTGATATAAGAATATCTCATGCAGTATTTCCTTTGCCAATTGTCAAAGTGACCTGTTTCCGGGTATTAGTTCCTAGACATACATTTGCAGAAGCCTTCTGCTCAGTATTCCTTCTGCATTCATCACTGGCTGATTTCTGGTCAATGAGTTCCAGTAGTGGCCGGCCCAGCTCATCCACAGCGGGCTCGAGCCTGCCTCGGTTCTCATGGCGGCTTCCATGGATGTTGTTTTGTCCTCCTCTCCCAGACTAGTTCCTGTTCCCTCCTCTCTCTCTCTGGATCAGCACAGATGGCTCCAACGTGGTCCCCCAAGCCGCAACCCGTCCTTTCTGCCAAGGATGGTTGATGCCGTGCTGCCCACTGATGCGGCTGCAGGCCGATACTTAACATTAAAGCCTATTGATATGCAAGATTTCAAATAGTCACAGATGAGGGAATTTGGCAATGCGGCCATTTAGTTTGAAGAACAACAGCACAAATTAGAGACAGGCTGACAAGGAATGGTATTTTGTGGCAGAAGGAGGGCAAAGCATCAGGGCCGGCAGCAGCATGAGGAATATGCCTAATTGTTATTACTGGACTGCATGGGATTTTTATCAATTTATTTATGTAAGTGTTGTGCTTGATTTATACTTTGTACAATCAGGTATACAACAAAGAGCAAATTGCACAAGCCAAACAAAAATCAAATTTTAGCAAGGAATAAAACTCAAATAAATCCTCAATTGCGGAGGCGGGGGGTCTGGCTGCTCGCCGGCGGCACCCCCCATGTGCCCGGCCGCGGGGCCAAAGTGGAGCGGGGCATATTCCCCGCCAAGGAAGGGAGGTGGGTGAGGACGGCGGCTGCCGGGCCCGGCAGGCCCGGGGAGGTGGCGGTGAGCCGCCTCCCCTGAGGGGGCGGGGGTTCTGGCCGCTCGCCGGCGGCACCCCCCATGTGCCCGGCCGCCGGGCCGAAAGGGAGCGGGGCATATTCCCCGCCAAGGAAGGGAGGTGGGTGATGACGAAGGCCGCCAGGCTCGGCAGTCCAGGGGAGGTGGCGCAAAGCTCCCTCCCCTCAGGGGAGAGTCTAAGCTTCAGTTAAATCTCACTTTAGATTGCTGGTCTGTAAAAGGAAACAAACTCCAGTTTGTTGTGTATTCAGCTATAAAAGCAAATTGGAGTTGGCTTAAACTGGGCAGAGCTGAATCAATCTCCACATGTTACAGGAGGGCAGGGAGCAATGGGAGTTTGTGAGTACAGTAAATAGCCTGTGTTAGTGTATGACCTCAACAAACTTCAATTTAATTAGAGATTCATGAGATATCTGTATAGAGCCTTAATGCTTGTTCAGTAATTGTGGCCCATGTATTAAAGGCTTGTTTACATTTTGTATGCTAATGCATTGTTGTTGGTTTTATTTTTTACAAAAAAATCCACATGAAACACTAAATAACTTTTTACAAAAGTTCTTTGTTGTTATCTTTTTCATGGTGTATAAATGGGTTTTCATCTACATCATATCTGTTGGTATGCCAGATACAATGGTAGTTGTAGAAAGTGCCAGGAAGTCATATCTGACTTACTGTGACCACTGCTGGGATTTTCAAGGCAAGAGACTAACAGAGATCTTTTGCCACTGCTTGTCTCTGCATAGGAACCCTGTCTTCTTTGGAGATCTCCCATCCAATTATTAACCAAGGCTGACACTGATCAGCTTCCAAGATCTAACAAGATCAGGTTTGCCTGGGCCAACCTGGTTAGGGTGCTTGATACAGTGGCCTGAATATATCTGTGAACATATCTTTTTTCCCCCTTCATACTCAGCTCTGGTATCTACATGAGCTTCCCAGGCACAAGACTTGCGATGGGTAGAGGGGTTTATCCAGCCTTAAACGTTTCTTTCTGATGAATTTAGAAAACCGTGTGGGTTGCAAATGACAGTAAGTTCATTTTATCAATGTCATATGCATGGCAGCTGGATTGAATGCAACAATGTAATTGCTTTAGTGAATTCCCCAATGGGAAAAAACCATTGCTTTAATTGTGCCAGAGAGCAAGAAATGTTATCTTAAGATGAAAATTGCATGCTGATTGCAAAACAATAAAGGTTCAGTTAAACAATGAGAAACTAAAATTTTCTCTCAGTTATTTTATTAGCAGAGTATTATCAGGGATTAAGCATAGACTCATCAAGAGAAGAATTCAATGCATAAGCAGGATGAAGAAAAGTTGATGTTGTGAAGGGACTATTTGGACTTCTTAGAAATTTGTTCATGGGTGACCAAACTAGTCAGTTTGGGGTTTTTTGTTATTTAATCTTTGGGAGCTGACCAAGATATTTCCCAGGAATACCAAATTGGGAGGGGTTGTTTTTTTTAACAGTAGAATGAAATGCATTTTGCTACCCTAGTCTGAAATAAGAGGCAGACACAGGCTTGGGTACTAAGGGCTACTTTATTAAAGCAACAATGTAACATTCAACAGTGGCAACAAGGTGGCTAACTAGTGGTACAGGTCAATCCAGCAGTTGCCATGGGACCTTGTCCTTGTACGTTTGGGCGAGACCTACTGCCCCAGGTGCAAGCAGTCCAATAGACATGGCTTGGGTCTGGCCGGCCAGGCGAATGGTTCCCCCCATAAAACTCCAAACACCCCAAGCTGCTCAGCCTGAGGGAAGGACTTGTCCAGAGGTCCCATCAGGCAGTCTGCCCTTGCAGCTGGGCCATGGAGCCACAGCCGCTCCTGACAGACCCCAATTCCCCACCCATGGGGATATGCCAAGGGTACTCACCGGCCCGCTCTGATTTTCCCAACTCTAACCTGCCACTTCTGAGGCCAAGCCTCTGCTTAGGCCTTGGAGCCCCACAGGTGGTGTAAAGCCTCCAGAAGCCCCAGCTGTAAATCATTTAGAAAAATGTTGTTGCCCTTAAAGGAGAGATGAACTCCATCACCTCAGTAGAGGTCTACAAATTCCACCCTTATACCTGGATGAGGCACATAAACCACCCATCCAGTACCCAAAGCCTTATGCAAACCCTTATTGGCCTTCTAGCGTGCAACCCTCTATCCCTTTAGGATCTAAGGCCACCCGCCAAACCCTCCTGGGAAGTATATTGGACCACATAATCAAGACACCAGGCCAGCGCTTGCCTATCAACTGCAAGTCTGCCTGTGCCTGCAGTGACAGGGCCTTGCCCTTCACCAAGCCCAAGTCATGACCTCCTAGGCAATGTTCCCTCTAAGATGTGCATTGCTGTGAGCCAAAAATGTATTTTGTGAGCTGAAACGTGCATAAAAATTTGTTTTGTGAGCTGACTTGCATAAAATTTTTGAGAGCGCCTTTTTAGAAAAAAAATTGCAATCTACAAACATACAAACATTTGGCTACACATAAATCAGTTTGTAGAAGCTTATAACCACAACCTTATAAATATCTGAGAATTAATTTTTAAACTGTGTTTTAAGCATGTTTTTAAAGAATGTTTTATACATTATACCTGTAAACATAAGTCACATTTCATTACAGAGACTTTCAATTTAACATGGTCATAGATGCAGAGGAGTTAGCCGTGTTAGTCTGTGGTAGCAAAATCAAAAAGAGTCCAGTAGCACCTTTAAGACTAACCAATTTTATTGTAGCAGCATCTGATGAAGAGAACTTGATTCTCGAAAGCTTATGCTACAATAAAATTGGTTAGGCTTAGAGGTGCTACTGGATTCTTTTTGATTTCAATTTAACTTCTCTCTTCTTCCTTTCTCTGTTTTCCAGAACTTGAAAACATTGGTATTTTATTGATATTGAGCCAAAGGAGGCTGGAGCAGAGGGTTCAGAGGAGTTAGCCGTGTTAATCTGTAGTAGAAAAATAGTACAGTCCAGTAGCACCTTTAAGACTAACCAACTTTATTGTAGCATAAGCTTTTGAGAGCCACAGCTCTCTTCATCAGATGCATCTGATGAAGAGAGCTGTGACTCTCGAAAGCTTATGCTACAATGAAGTTAGTTAGTCTTAAAGGTGCTACTGGACACTTTACTATGGAGCAGAGGGGAGTCTGGGAGGAAAGCTACTCACGTGAAAAATGTACCAAGCCAAACAGGACTGAAAAAGAAGGGGGTGAAAGGACCAGATTATAAAATACAGGACAAATGTCTTCCCTGGCAGCAGAGTCAAGGAAGAGGGGATATGGGCATGTCAAAGAGAAAGGAAAGGAGGGAGAATGAGAAAGAGACGGAGAGCTAGTTTTGTGCTTGCAACAAGCCACTGAAGGTGGATTTTACTTACATTTAGACAAAAGGTGTCAGCTTTATGCAGGCAAAAAAGGGGACAGAGATTGCTCAGAGAAATGCCCTGATGCTCAAACTCAAAGGTGGCAGAGGAAGAATTTCTTCTACGTGTGCAGAAGGGGAGTAGGCTTGTCATTCTCCTGGTGGTGGCTGGAGATCTCCCTGAATTACAACTGATCTACAGGCAACAGAGATCACTTCCCCTGGAGAAAATAGTTGCTTTGGGGGTGATCTCTATTGTACTATACCCTGCCAAGGTACCTCCCCTCCCCAAACTCTGCCTTCTCCAGGTTCCATGACCTAAATCTCTAGGAATTTCACATCCTTTACCAAGAAGCCCTCAGTGTCACAGGACAAGCCTACCCACTGCTATCTTGTGCCATCCTTCACCCTGGGCCCTCAGAGGTGTGGGTCAAGCCTGCTCCAGTGCCATCCTGCCGCATCCTTACCATTCAGAGGGCAGGAAGTCGAGACCATCAGAGAGGAATCATCTCTGCGCTCCTGAAGCAATCATGTGCGCCAAGAGGTAATGTTTTGTGCGCAATTGCGCACAGCGCACACTAGAGGGAACGCTGCTCCTAGGTGAATGACAAGGATATGAGGTGGAGGACCACTCTTCCCCTCGAACAGCAGTGGAAGCAGGCCCAGCCACCATAGGCCACAATGGCCCTGCCAATCCACCATATCCCAACGACTCAGGCCAAGCAAATTTGCATAGCAAACTTAATGTATAACCACCTTGGTGGCTCTAATTGGTCAGAAAGTAGGCATAAATAGATATGTCTTAGCTATATAGTCTTTTGAAGACTTACCAATTTGTGACTAACTAAAACATGATCTGAATGAATGCAAATAATTACTGAACTTATGAGGTTGCTTTGGGTTTTATCTGCATTGTACGACATACAAAACTGGAAATTTCAAGGTCTTTTGAGGACTTTGATTGTGTGACCCCCTTGCCCATTTCTCTTGGACTTTCAAATTCTGGCAGCAATCCAACATGCTACCAAGTCAAGCTAAGCATTGCCTGCACAAACAACAGTGTAGTGAGCTTTCTGCTATGGAGTACATTCTTCCTGTTACCTTACCATTCATTATTGTTATAATGGACAATGAAATAGAATTTGCAAAGTGACATCTTAATCACTCTTTAGACTTATAGATTAGATTTTTTATTATACAAATAATATAGTCATGTTGTGTTTGATATAAATTTATAGAGCATTAGACAACTAATTCTATTTAATGTGAAACATGGCAATTTAACTCTCATTAATGGCCGTTAATTTTGTGTTATTTAAAAGGTGATAATTCCATTCTACTTAATTTTAGAGCAAAGATGAAAAGCAATATAATCATGATAATGTAAACAACTTAAATAATCAGAAGAAATGTGTATGCAATTATGCATTTTTCCTATTGAATGACAGGAATACATCACCTTTAAAATTATTATTATCTGCAATATAAAACTATACAGCAAATGAATAAGGACTACATTTGCCTTTTAATATTATCAAGTGGATTATGAAATCTACCTAATGAGTTGCCTTAATAAAAGATCACTGGAGACACACCATGTGAAGAATTCTGGTAATAAACAAATATGAATACTATGGCTTTACTCCTCTTTACCAACAAGCAATATAGGAAAATGTGTGTACATTATGGCAACACGATTAAATTTTTAAATTTTTTTAGCATATATAAAAGGCAAAATTTGTAGCACAAATAAAAGGCAAAACAAAATAGTGTATTTGCAGATGACCTACTTGTATACAGAAAATTTTAAAAATATTTTACTAACTTTTAAAATTATTCTTTGTGATACTAATTATCATAACATATCTTTATTTGCTGTGTATAAATAAGGGGAAATTATATTTTAACTAATTTATCCCTCCTCTTAGAATTATTGGTAGTAACTTAATCTTATTGAGTTTAACAGCATGTTTTTGAGGATATTCCCTGGAAACCTTCCCAGTTGAATTTGGTCAGTTGTATTTCCAAGCATATGTGATTACGATCAGAGTCAAAATATGATTCAGCTTAAGACATAAACACAAAAACTTCCCCAGCAACTACAGTTTTGGGAAACTGATAATCCATTTAGCAGTTCGTCGGAATGATGGAAGTTTTATACAAAATTTAAATACAGCAACCCATAGATTTCCTGCTTTAGCTGTGCAGTTTGCTACAAAAGAGATAACACACCATGTGCCTCAAGGCATGGGAGGGAAGGTGGCATGGTATAGTCCAATCTCATCAGACCTTGGAACCTAAGAGCCAAGCTACAGGTGATGCCTGACACGAGTTGGACAAATGTCAGTTTCCCTCAAGTTTTGATGGGACATGTAGGCATCCTGGTCTTGCAGCTTGGCTTTCCATGTAAAAGCCCATTTAATTGAAATTTGCAGAGCACTCAGTCTAACACATTAGAGCTTTACTCTAATGAGGACCAAATGGAATGAGAGGGAGAACATGCGGTTGGGAGGTGAGTGCAGGGGTTGGGCTCTCGCCAGGGAGAGCCCTAACCCTTCCCCTCCTCTGGGTGTGTGGAGGGTTTCAGGGCCCCTCTCCTGCCCCCCCCCCAAACCGGGGCCACATTCCCGGTGCTGCTGATGGCAGGAGTGTGTTCGTGTGAGCACTTCCCCTTCCCCATCGCCTGGCTGAGCATGTGTGCCTGGCTGTTCCATGGCAGCGCGGCAGCTGGCCAGAGCTTTCGCTCCTTGGTCCCCCCTTTCCTTCCCGCACCACGGCTCTGGGCCCAGCTCGGCCTGACCGAGCAGTTGCACCTCACTGCTCCAGGCCATGCTGCGGCAGCCAGGGTGGGCTGGAACGTCGCCACCTTCCCCTCCCCATCCCAGCCCCCACAGGCTGCAGCCCGGCAGAGCTCCCAGCATCTTTCAGCCTGGCAGGGTAAAGTGGCCGCCAGGTCATAGCCTGAAGCCATGCCACGCTGTGGAGACCAGGCAGGGCCCATGCATGCAGTGGCCAGGCTGGGCCATGGCCCAGAGCCACATCACCCGGTGGGGACAAGGCAAGCGGGGGGAAGAGGCAGCGATGCTTTGGCCAGGCCGAGCTGGGCCCAGAGCTGTGGTGCAGGGAGGGAGGGGGGAGCAAGATGTAAACATTCTGGTCAGCTGCTGTGCTGACCTGGTTTTGGGGAGCAGGAGTGGGATGCTGAAACCCCCTCACACCCAGCAGAGGGGAAGAGGGGTGCCCAGTGAGAGCCCAATGCCTGCACTCTGCTCCCAACCACATGTTCTCCCTCCCATTCCAATTAGTCCACATTAGAGCAAAGCTGTAATGTGTTAGACTGACCACTCTGCAAATTTCAATTAAATGGGCTTTTGCACAGAGAGCAAAACCAGATTCAACGACTTAAACTCACCAGCATTAATGGACCACCTAATAAAGATGCAAACCCAGGGACAAGCCCATGCAACAAACACTGGTACCAGCTCTGCCACCATTTCAACTTAAATGGCAATGCAAGACCCAACTGTTAGAAATCAAAGGCCAACCCATTTTAAGAACCAGTTTATGAGCTAGTTTTAAAAGTCAGTATGGACCAAAGTATAGCCATTTTGCCTTATAAAGTCATTTCTCCTTTGTGTGCTTAAACAGATCCTATGAAGAAACTCTGAGGAGATGGATCTGAGAATGGAATGTGAGCCTGAAGGGGGGTGGGAGGAGGTTGCCATGGGTAACATATGCAAGGAACATTCTGAGCAAGTAGCCTTAGAAACAGGGGCAGAATTATGATGCAAATAAAACATCTAACCTATGTATGAGTACAGAGTATAAAAAGGGCAAGTTTGCCTCAGGGTTGCTACTTTATCTGGCCACCCTTTCCCTCAACAGCAGCAGTGCTTGTCATTTTCAATCTGTGGCAACCGCTGGATTAGGTATCTTATGCCTTTGTCTCTGTCTGGGTGTGAAGCTGCAGCACAACTGGAGTGCCACTGTAATGTTTTGCATACAATGTATTTAATTTGTATTTTATTTCTGCTTGCTAATGTGGGACTTTAAAATTTTTGCTCTTAGTTTACATGCAGGCCTCTGAGGAAAGAAGGAGTGGGGGGCTGGATGGGTGAGTGGAGTCTGCTCTGATTGCCCGGTAGTTGGGGGTAGAGTAACTGCAGTTTTTAGTCAGAGCTGATGGAAAATTTTTCAGTCACTCTTTATATATCTTAAAGAGAGGTTATTCTAGTGGAGTCAGGCAAACTGTGTGTGTACCTGAGCAGGGCATTTTTTTCTTGAGATAGAGGTGGGGGAACTCTCACCTGGGGCAATGCCTGGGAGGAGGTGGCGCCCTGTTACTACATGCATGTGCACGATCCTGGAACTTCACAATGATATCACTTCCAGGAAGTGACATCATGCAGGCTGTGGCCGCCCCAGGGGTGCTCCCATACTCCACAGGGGGCCCGATTCTACCCGGATCAGGCTGAATTTGGCCCAGATCAGGCCTGAATTGGCCCAGAATGGGGCACTGCAGCGCAGGGAAGCATTCCCTCATGCAACAGTGGCCCGATCCAGGTTGCTTCAGGCCCAAATTTTGCTGAATTGGGCCCATAACAGCCCCGAACAGGCCTGAATCAGTCTGGAATGGCCACTGCTGTGTGGGAGAGCACTCCTCCACCTAACAGTGACCCGATCCTAGCCATTTCAGGCCTGATTCTGGCTGTTTATGGCCCCAATTGGGCCAAAATGAGTCCAAAACAGCCTGTATCAGGCCTGAATCAGCCTAGAACAGGCTGCTACCACATAAGAGAGCACTCCTCCACCTGTCAGCAGCCTGATCCTGGCCATTACAGGCCCGATCCTGGCCATTTAGTGCTCAATTTTGGACATAACAGCCAGGATTGGGCCCAAAATGGCCCAGATCAGCCAGGAACAGGCTGTTGCCACATGGTAGAGCACTCCCCCATCTGGCAGCAGCCCGATCCTGGCCATTTTGGGCCCAATCCTGACCATTTAGTGCTCAATTTTGTACAAAATGGCCAGGATTGCCCAAAATGGCCTGGAATGGACTGCTGCCACACTGGAGAGCACTCCGCCACCCAGCAGAGGCCCGATCCTGGCCATTTCAGGCCCAATACTCACCATTTGGGGCCCAATCCTGGCTTAGTGCCCAAAGTGGGCCAAAATGACCAAAATTGGGCCAGAAACAGCCTTAACTGGGTGCTGCTGCATAAGAGAGCACTCCCCCACCTGGCAGAGGCTCGATCCTGGACATTTCAGGCCAGATCCTGGATGTTTTTGCCTAATCCTGGCCATTTGGGGCAAATTTTGGCCCTTTGGGGCCCAAAATGGCCAGGATCGGGCCACTGCCGGTTGGAGGAGTGTTCCCCTGCTTGGCAGAGGCCCGATCCTGGCTGTTTCAGGCCTGATCCTGGTTGTTTGGGCCATTTGGGGCCCATTTTGGCCCAATTTGAGCCTGAAAGTCAGGATCAGGCCACTGCCTGGTGTTTCCCCTGTCCGGCAGCAGCCTATTCCAGGCAATTTCAGGCCCAATCCTGGCCATTTTACACCTGTTTGGGGCCTGAAATGTCCAGGAGTTGGGGGGAGGCAGTTTTGAGAACTTCTGGAATGCCGTTCCAGAGTGTTCCAGCAGAAAAAAAACCCTGTGCCTGAGTCAATGTTTATTTGAGTCATAAATTATTCTATCTAGGTCAAGCAAACTGTGCAGAAAGGCCTGAATGAACCTATGTTTCTGTGGATGTGAAAAGAGTTTATTATGTTAGTAAAGACCTGTGTGGAAAATTACTTCATGTGACTGAGCTTCTGAAAATATCTTTAAGAAGATAGTCTTATTTGATACTGCCAAGTTTAAGAACCATTCTGAAACCAATACACTTATGAAAACTCTGCAACTATGTATCTATAAATAAATTCTACTTTTGTTTAAGAAAGAAAGAACCTTTTTAAACCTCACCACCACCCTCACATGTTGACCTTTCTGTCAAACTATAACAAAGCCTTCCTGTAGTACCAGTTAAACAGAAGAGATCTAAGGTAAAAGCCTTTGGTGGCAGTGAAAACCTTTTGGAGAGGCAGGTATATATAGGTCGCACAAATAAAACAGGAAAGATGTTTTTGAGGAATAAGCCTGGGTAAAGTATAGAACACCTAAGCCTTGTGTGAATGGAATTAAAAAGTGTGTTGGCTGTGACCAGAGCCTTCTTGATACATAAGTTTAAGGTAATGTAAGGAAGAGCTGAATTTAAGGTCAAAAGGTAAAGGTTTATCAAACAATAAAAACTTTTTAAAAAAAGGGTTGAAAACAAGCAAATCATTTCAGGGTGGTATCAAAACTAAGCAAATCATTACAGTCTCTTTCACTCTTTTTTAGTTGTCAAACTCTGATAGACCTAAGAGCTGGATTCTGTGAGTGTCTTCCTTCACAAGACATTTATATTCACAAGATGACACAAGACGTTTTATATGCTGTACACTAACAAAGTACACAGGAATGTACCATCATTAGTGGAAAAGTTTCATAGCTACAACCTAGTATATTCATGGACCCTTGAAAAAATGGGTATGGGGACTCAAACCGGTGTTTGAACTTGAAATATGCATCCTGAATGTGTGTATACTGATATCTCAGTCTTGAAGGTTTGTATTACAAAGCTAGTGCATGTTCTTCTCTTTTTAAAAAAAAAATGGGTGTGGGAAATGAGATTGTATTAAAACTTGAAATCTAGAATTCAGGTCTTAAGCGCTCGACATGGAAAAGAGCTCTCAAACTGGACATCCCTCTCTGTATACTTCAGGATTTTTTGCAATGATTGTGAAAAAAGAGCATTCCAGTTTTCCTGAGAATTTACACAGTATTACAAATATAGGTCAACATTCTCTTAACAACAATGGAGAAATATGAAACTCACATGGTTCTGAGCATAACCAAGCTTCTTTTTTCACTTTGGGGGGTCATGTGCCCACAAATTCAAAGGAAGGTTGAAATTATTTATTTCTTGAAATATAATCATTATATTGCTAAGATCAAGAAACACGTTTCTTTAAAATAGGAAAGATCGATTAATGTACATTGCAAAATCCATAGAAATGTTACTTTTGGGGGGGAAAAGAAGCAGTTTCAGCTTTGTACATTACAATGAATGATGAAGGAAATATACAAGTATGTTTTTCTACCTCTTCATGTTTATGGTATAATATATAAAAAGGCAGATGAGATGTGCATTTTATGGAGCTTGTAGGGAAGGTGAGATTCATAAACTGTTCTTTAAATCTTACACCTGCAACACAGATCACCTTTTTTTTCCTCTTGTACTTCATTGTAATGTGGAATTCTGATTTCAGGTTTGAAATGCCAGTTCAACTCTACACTCATGTGGTTGCTATGTACAAGTTATTGTGTTTACATCTGTATGACTGTAAAGTTAAGAATCTATTTCATAACAGTGAGTAACAGGAGAAGCAAGATATACTTTACCTACTAAATAGTAATATTTGAATGATGAATAACATTTTTAAATTTTGCTATATTTGTTGTTACATTTCATCAGCTTTGGTCATCAGTCTTGTGCCCTTGTGATTTTTACCACTGTAGAGACTTGCCTAACACAATAGAAACCTCAAGGGATCATCGTGCATTTGTCTAAATAGTATTTATAATTAGACATGGGCACGATCCCAAAAAAAATTCCAATCTAGCCGTTTGTGGATCTGGGCTGCCGCTGAACGCAGGTAGCTGATTCTAACCAATCAAGTCTCGTTTCCGGTCCAGAATCGGGAATCGGGGAGGACAAAGCGGGAGGGCGCCTCTCTGTTTCCAGCGATATAGGAATGGTGGTTGGTGGCAGCGGGCGCCAGGCCCGGCGGGCAGGGGGAGAGAGGGGACATTCACACACACACACTTAGACTAGAGGGGGGGAGTTTTTAACCAGGCAATGAGCCGCCTTCCCTCAGGGAGGGGATATTCCCAGGGCCGGATCTACGGTTGCCAGCGCCCAGGGCAACCGTAGTCAGGCTCTTGCGCGCGTGTGTGTGCTCCTGGGTTGCCCTCCCGCCCACACAGCAAGCCGGCTTGCCCACGCACCCCTTGTCCTGGGGAAAGACGAATGGTGTGGGTGGCCTCTCAGCCTCCCATGCTGCCTTTTGCCTTTCCCCAGGACAAGGGGCGGCCGGCTTGCCCACGCGCCCCTTGTCCTGGGGAAAGACGAATGGCGCAGGCAGCCTCCCAGCCACCCGCACTGCCTTTTGCCTTTCCCCAGGATAAGGGGTGGCTGGCTTGCCCCCGTGCCCCTTGTCCTGGGGAAAGACGAACGGCATGGACGGCCTCCCAGCCACCTGCGCTGCCTTTTGCTTTTTTGTGCAAGCCGGACGCCCCTTGTCCTGGGGAAAGCCGAACGGCACGGGCGGCCTCCCAGCCTCCCGCGCTGCCTTTTGCCTTTCCTTTGTGCCCATGGCTTCAGAACACCCCCTTCCCCCTCCCTCCCCTGGGTTGCTGCTCCGTGGTTGGAAGGAAGCCTGCTAATGAAGGAAAGCTGGGCTTCCATTCATGTTTCAAGGGCAACAGAAGGAGGGCAAACACAGCTCATTCCCCTGACTCCGTTGCCCCGGAAATAAATTACTGGTGCCAGAGTGTCTGCAATTCCGAACAAAAACTGACCCATCCAATCAAGTCCCGAACAAGCAAACTCCCGACCGCTAGATCGGATGCCGTGGACGGAACCGATTAGCTGAGTCATGATTTCGCAAACGCCAAAATCGGGGGGGGGGGGGTGTTGAAATCGTAATTCAGATCGAGCCCATCTCTATTTATAATTGACATATAATAATGAGGGGATAAAATGTCTACTAGAAGGCATGTCTTGGATGAGATTTTACTGTATTATTCAAGTCCCTAAAGATCCTTGTCTAAGTAATTGAAAGAAAAAGGGTCCAAAGAAATTATCAAGGTTTTTTCTAGATTATGCCAACCTCATGACTTAAAACCTAGCTTTTGAAGAAAATGTTGTATAACCACCAAAAAACACCTCAGTCCTTGAATGAGGGAATGCTTCTAGCATATGTATCCAGTGACTATGCCGTACAGTATTTCTCCAAAATTAGATTCTATTCAAATTGCACTTGAAAACTGTTTAACCTCTTCCCTTGTGACCTTTGTGTTTCTTTCCATTATGCCAAAGCTTATCTGAATGCAGATTTGAAGCTTTTATGTTGCTAAGCTTTAAAACCCTTTGTAACAAGTTGACTTATTATTAGCTGTTTCTTTGGTTTTTTAAAAAAATCATTTATAATGGGAAGAGCAAAAAAAAGTACGGTGACCCAAAAGCATAATTACTGTAATACAACCTTGAAGATTTCAAATAAATTCCTGCAATACTGAGCTTTCTCTTAAATATTTGCCTTAAATAATCTAGATAATGTAGTTTGCTAGTGAGTACCTAAGCAGCATGTCATTGCTTTATAAATCAAATTATAAAATACAGACTTGCCAAAAAAAGAAATTGAATTGTAATTTATGCTTAAAATAGGAATACTTCCAAACCCTCCTTGGAATTTCTCAAGGAAACTGCCACTCTAGTCTGAACCACACCCATGACAGAACAGTGATCCTCTGTGGCTTGGGAGCCAAATGTGGCTCTCTGATATGCCGCCTGTGGCTCTTCTCGGTACTGTTTCCCAATGTGGCACATGTCCCACTTTTCAGGAGAGTGGGCAAGGCCTTTGCCTGGTGAGGCTTGTGATTGGCAGGTGGTTCCCACCATGAAATAGCTGTTGCTGGAGGAATAGGCAATATGCAAAACTCCTTGTGGTACACGCCTCAAGACTGTACCTCACACATAGGGTTGCCAGGTCCCCTCACCCTCCTAGTGGGAGTGGGGACCCAGAACTTTGTGAGCACATCCCCTGCACAATAATGTCACTTCTAGGAAGTGACATTGTCGCACGGGCATGAGAGTTGTGCGTGCTTTGCAACAGGCCAATTCAGCCCGTTTGAAGTCTAAAGTGGCCCACTGTGAAGTGTGAGAGTGCTCTTGCGGCAGCACAATAATGTCACTCTTAGAAAGTGATGTCATCATGTCAGCCCGGGAGCATGCCTGGGAGGCCCATTCCTGTACTTTTCTCCCCCCCCCCCCAACAGCCAGGTGAATGATGACAGGAGGTGGAAGGTAGAAGCGGGGGAACCCTGCCCCCACTGGAGGACCTGTGATCCATGAGCTGTCCCTGCAGCATCTTTTCACAGGATCAGTGAAAGGCACACAAAGAATAAAAGACTCTATAGGCCAAAGTGGCTTCATTTTAGTTCATATTAATTCCACAATCTGGTTCTTAAACTGGTTAAACTGGGTTGAACTGGGTTGGCTCTTGGTTTCTAACACACACACACATATATATATATACTTGTCCATTTTTTATTGGTGTGTGGGGTTTTTTGGTAAGGAATAGGGGGGAACACATACTGAATATGAAAATGATCTAGGCTTTCAGTGACTTGAGGGAACTTGAATGGACAAAACAGGGGCAGTCTTAGCCAATGGGCAAAAAAGGCTGTTGCCCCATGCCCCATGCTTGGGGAGAGGAACTGCTCATGGACGCACCCCACAATAAAGGGAGAAAAAGAGAAAGCTGCCACCACTGACACTCACTATGTCTGGGGCTCAGGCTATATGAACACAGCAACAAACCCTTGAGTGGTCAAGGTTACTGATCAAATTATAACTTAGTCAGAGAGTTCTTGGGCATCCCTGAACACAATTCTCACAATTCTTCTGCCAGTGGTAACATTCAGCTGGATCCAAAACAGTAACTGCAAACTTAGGTCCTAGAGATGATTAATGCACAACTGCTGATTGTATCAACCAGGCCTATGTTTTCAAGTGAAAATAGTTCTGCTGTTTCAAGGATCATGATACTTAATATATCTGAATCACCAACTATTAACCAACATGTGGAGTACACCTCTACTCCATTTTGAATTGTTTCAAGAGCAGCCTCTTACTGTCTCTAAAAGTGGCTCTGCTGAACTCCAAATTTGTATCAACTTGGGTAGATACTGCTGTCTATGGCCCAAACCTCATGTTACCTATGACAGGAGTCGAGTTGACATTTCCCTGACTGGACTGTGTCCTTTTTGTTGAGAGTCATGGTTTGGAGGAACTAACATTCTTGGGATCTGATTTGGCTTGGGAGCACAACTCAGGAAGAGGAAAGGATTCAACCTAATCTCTCACACCATTTCCCCAAGCTAAAATGGTCACAGTGGCCATATTTGCCCTGCTGTCGGATTCTACATGCAATGACTACAAATGCCACATGTAATGTGTAGTTTAGTCTTACAAATGAATAAATGTTTGGAATTACAATGAATAAATGGCATTGAATTAAAGGAACATTTAGAAACAAAGGCCAATCCTTATATTTGCAGTTTGTTGGTGTTGACTTGATCTTGGCTATATGCAAATAATCATATAAATCATTTGTCTGGAACACCAAAAACCTTAAAACAATTGAACAAAGTACTTTTGTTTAATTTGGGTCCATAAGCTGGTAGATTTACTTTCTGAATGACAGGTTTTAATTTTTTTTTTAAAAAAAGCACTTGCAAGATAATGCTAATATATAGAGTTAGTCTGAACACAGTATCTATAAAAATGGAATATAGAAAGATTTATGTTCATGATTTACACAGTCATCCTTTTAGCCATCACTTATTTCAGGCTTTGTTGTATCTGAACAATTCTGTCAGAATGATTTACACAAAAATACTCACTTCCAATCTACTAGGTTTTCCAGACAATAGGACATCTTGAACTTAAAGATTAAACAATAATTCACAACATCTCTGACTCCAGTCCAGAACCATTTAACAGTTCTGCTTACTTTTCCTATCCTGTAGATTTCATTTAACAACAAAGTGAAAGCTAAAATAATTTTTACAGTCAAAATGTGTCCCTTTTAGTTTAATTAAATAAATTATGATTGTTCAGGCCTGCAGGAAGTAAGGCTGGATGACAAAGTTGGGCTCCATTGCATGGAGGCTCAGTGATTACAAATGCTGCAGTCACTGATTTCCAGGAAGTACCCTCCCCTAGATGTAAATAAACCGGACTGAAATGGGCCCAGGACAGAGGAGTCCTTCAGGATTCCATTTAGTACTGTTAAACTAAGAGTTAGATTTCTTTAGAATAGTTTGCAAAGATGTCAGAAGTGCAAACTGCAAACTTTTACGGATACTTTCTTCTCTACCAGGGTTAGATAGAGGTTGGTGAACCTAGTAGCTTTGAGGTGAATCTACTAACTTTGAGGTGCTCACAACTAGACGTGGGCATAAACGGGGGGAAAAAATCGAACACCTTGTTTGTCATTCGGTGCCATCCACGAACAATGAACAATGAACATGGACGAGCATGCACTGTTCCCAGACATGTTCGTTGTTTGTTGTTTGTGGGGGCCAGAACCCCCAACCCCCCACTTAGCCCCCCTCCCCTCAAACCCACTTACCTGGCCCTTCAATTTCCTCCTGCCGCCTGCCAGCTGATAGTTTAAAGGGCCCTTTCCTGCTACGTGCAAGGGGCAGGGCCCTTTAAAAATCCCACAAACTGACTTTCCCAATGTCCAATACCCACAAAATTTGCAGGGAACATAGTCCTCACTGTCCTCTGAGGACCCCCCCCCCCAAGTTTCAGAGAGATTGCACCCCAGGAAAGGCATGATCCATGGGTCTCCACGTTGGCTGTCATTTTCTCTTTACAGTGGCAAAAACAGGACTCTCTGCTGGAAGTACTTTGAAGGGTTAAAGCCAGAAGGAAAGCCAGAAGGAGTTCAGACAGAGGTCAGTACCTCCCTGCCTGTAGTTGCCAAGGGGATTGATTGCAATGAAAACCAAAAAAATCCAACAATGAAGTTTTATCTTCAGAAGTACAGAACTAAATTTCACACCGCACAATGAAGAAAAAATCAATATTGGCCAGTGAGTCATTTTTTTTTTACTGTAAACTCCCGGCTGGAGGTGGCAACGGGCTTTGATTGCAGCAGGTGCCAGACTGTCTGGCTTGCCAAAAGGCTGCCGAAGGCAACAAACGAGGTTTGCAACGACCACCTGTTTGTTTAGGATGGGGCCTCATGAACAGCTTGTTTGAGAACAGCAGATAAGGCTGTTCATTGTTTTTTTTCCCTCGTAATGCTGTTTGTGCCCATGTCTACTCACAACCCCTAAAGCATCAGAAGAGCACAATAGAGATGCACAAATATAAAAGCTTGCTACTTAAAACCTATAAGCATGTGTAGGAAAAGGGTCACAATCAACCTCATGAATTTCCCCAGTTACAGATACCTTGCCCATTTTATTACTGAATTCATGAAACTACCACAACAGCTTCTGCTGTGCTTTTCCATATGTCTTTGAAAAGGGAATGGATTATCTGCTTCATAAAATGGCATATTTTGTATCATAATGACTGGTGCAACTATTAAAAACAAGATGATGAATAACACCTTTCCTCCTGTTCTTGTAAGTCATAGAGAGATAATGTAAATTTAATTTGCAAATATTCTCTCATTTATTAAATCATTAATGTCCTGTCCTCTTGAACACAATCTGTTTAATCATACACAATACTTAATAAGAGGTAAATATACCAGTTAGTTGAGATATATTTCACCCAAAAAAACACTCCTACTATACTGCACTGCCAGGTAACTATTATTTATATGTTCTTAGTTTCTAGATTTATACAGTTTTATTATGTGGGACATGCTTTATAAAACTCTAAATAAAGTAATCTCCAAATCAAGGAATATTGCTCAAGCAATTACACTGATTTAGAGCATTATCTTCTGAAAATTGAACAAAGTGCGAGAAACAATCCCCAGCGGAAAAAAAGAAAAGGGAATAAGAATTAAATGATGCCTTTCCATTATACTATGTAGGCCAGAACTCTTTTTTAAAGAGTGCTGCTATTTTTATATGATGTTTTAATGTTTTAATATTGAATGTTTTAAAATGATTTTAAGGTTGTTATCCGTCCTTAGCCTGCTTGCAATCTTCAGTTTATACAGCTAGAACCTGTTCTAATTTAGTGCCCAATTTTGCCACCTTTCTTCCTATTGAACAGTGTGTAACTCCGTGTGTAGGTCCATTGGCTTCTCAATGATCTTATTCAGATTCAACAAATGTAACTATCTAATAATCTGGTTCAACCTGCAATTTAGCATGATAATAGCATTTCTGCATATAACACCAGGTTAAATCAGAGAACAATTAAAGACACACATATGCTGGCTTGAAACCTAATTTGAACACATGGGTATTTCATGAAACTTAGTGAGGAGTTAGTTAGCATCAGTATCATGCATTTTCAATACAATCCAGGAAAAAAATTGAAAAAGTTCTAAAATAAAGTAATCTATATTTGGATCAATTAGAAGATATGTCATCTTATTAAGGAAGATATGCAGTCAGAAGGCAATTGCACAATAATTTGCTACATATATCATATAGGGTGACTTGGACCCCCAGAATTCTATATCCCTCTCTGGGCAGATGGGGACAGTTCTAATGCACATGTCCCCACATGCATGCACAGACTTACAAGAGAGTTCCCTCAATTTTGAGTAGGAGGACAGTGCATACAAAAGTTTTGGATAATTAGTTGTGTTACTTTTTGCTTTCTTTGTGATAACAAATCACATTGATGTGAGGGATTCAACTCATTTAACAATAAAAAAACTTTAAGTTCACCATTAGGTTTCTTTCTAGTACAACTTTACAGGCAAAGTTCCAGAAAAATATATTTTGGCATCTTTTCTACTTCTATAATGCCATTTTGGTGGTGGAAAAGAGCAAGAGTCCAGTAGCACCCATAAGACTAACAAAATTACGGATACGGTATGAGCTCTGGTGAACCACAGCTCACTCTTCAGAAGTGAGTTTTGGCTCACAAAAGCTCATACCCTACCACTAATTTTTGTTAAGTCTTATAGGTGCTACTGGACTCTTGCTCTTTTCCACTGCTACAGACAGATTATGGCTATACATCTTGATCTATCTCCAGTTTTGGTTGTATTTAACATTATATTTAATATACATACATATACACTATTCAAAGTTCTGTGTATTCTAAAAGTGATTATGGAATCAGTTTAAATTCCATATCAAAACAGAAATTTTATTATGAAAAAAATGGGTTATTCAGATTAAATATCCATAAAGATTTTTTTTCATTCTAATTGCTTGTTTTAAGCTGTCTTATTTTTTTCTTGAACAGACTAATTCAATTAATAAGTGATATTTAACATATCACTAAAATGTTTATTTAGAAAGAAACTACACAAATTAAAGGTAAATATTTCCAAATATTATGCAAATTAAAAATTTAAAGCAAGGTAGTGATTTATTAAAATAATATGCTCTTACCTAAGTTTGTCCCATTAGCACAGGTCCACTAGAAAGGCACAGATTAGGAGTCTCCATGCATGGATAAGAAAGTGGTGCCAGGAAGAAATGTTTAGATTTGTTCGGCCTTGTGGAACTGAGACTAACTGAACCTGTACGAAAGGGACAGGCTTCACTTGAATCAAAAGGGAACCAGGCTGCTGGAGGTGGGGAGAAGGGGAATAAACTGGTGGGGGATGCTACCCCACACCAAATTTCAGAAAATTTTGGACACAGCAGGATGGGAGATTATACAAATTGGATATTTAGGTGTTTTTGCCACTTCATATTTTGCTGCTTGTGTCTTTATGTATTGTGCTTCTTTTTGTAATGGGTGCACTGCTTTGGACATTTTTATTTTTTAAAAAAATCCATTTGTTTCAGAAATTAAAAAAAAACTCGGGATGGACTCAATTTATCCAGAGATATCAACATTATTTTATTTCTCTTCTAGCAGTCCATTATCATATTAAATCTTTATTGCATACAATATTTCCATATGTAGAAATGTGGGATAGAACATCACTTGAACGCACAGTTTCTACATCTCTTTATAATGGTGTCATTGCAGTATAAAGCCAAATACATGGGAAAAACCAGTATAAAACCAAATATATGGGAAAAAACCTATATAACCTATAGTAAAATTAAAGATTAACCTAAGGAAAAAGAAGAGGAATATCTTTTAAGATATTGGTAGAAAGGTACTATAATTTTCATTAAGTTAGAGACAAATGGAAAAATGAATAAAGGGCCAGAATGAATAGAAAGAAAAAAAATACAGGTACTGCTGAGTCAAGCACATATGAAAAATAAGTGTATTGGAAAGATGACTCTAAGGGAATTTATTAATGTTCTGTAGCACTGAACAAAATATTTCTTGGCCAGTGAAGGAACACTTTCAAATTTCTTTGACCTTGCCAACTCATTTGCTTATTAATCTGATTATGCTTTTCAAGACAAGTAATTTGTATCACCTCTGAACACCTACACTCCCCTAAACCCCAGAAGTGGCAACTAATTATCATTTCAGCATGTTGAAAGCTAAAAGATAACACTTCGCTGTTTCATTTGCTGGAAAGGATCAAGAGAGACTCACATGAGCTTTTCATGAAACGTCCATCAGGGAAGGGAGATGCTGGAGCCTAAGAAGAATGAATATAAATCTCCAGCATCAAAGCTATCACTGTGATTTGTTTTAACAGTAAATGGCTAACAAAGATTGTTTGGAGACCCTGTATTTCTGTTGGGTTCTTCAAGACTGCACAACCCAGTGGCAAACACCAAGATGTCATATAAGTTAAAAAGCTGGGACAGAAATAAGGTTTGAACCTAATAACTGGAGAGCCAGTTTGGTGTAGTGGTTAAGAGCACAGGGCTCTAATCTGGAGAGCCGGGTTTGATTCCCCACTCCTCCACTTGAAGCCAGCTGGGTGACCTTGGGTCAGTCACAGCTTCTAGGAGCTCTCTCTGTCCCCCCCACCTCACAGGGTGTTTGTTATTGTGGGGATAATGGCATACTTCGTAAACTGCTCTGAGTGGGTACTAAGTCATCCTGAAGGGTGGTATGTAAATCAAATGTTGTTGTTCTTGTTGCTATTAATAATAATAATAAAAACCACATTCTTTTATATTATGGTTATGCTCATGGATTGTGATATGGAGGGCATAGCATTGCCAGCTCTAGGTTGGGGGATTCCTGGATATTTAAGGGGATGGTGGAGCCTAGGGAAGGTCGGGTTGGGGGACGGACCTCAGCTGAGTATAATGCCATAGCGTCCACCTTCCAAGGCAGTCATTTTCTCCAGGGAAACTGATAGGATTTCCAGGTCCCCTGGAGCCCAACCTGGGGACAGAGGGGTTATGGGGGGGGGGGTTATCTCATGCACATGTGCTCTGGAGCTCTTCCTTGTCATGGCAGGAATTACATCATTCCAAGCATGACAAGGAAGGGAAGGCCCCCACAGGGGGATGATTTGATGAAAGGAAGAGCTCCAGAGCTCCTGGGACCATTCCCCACACTTTCCCCCCTGCTGGCCAGGTGAGTGGTGGCAGGGATCAGGGGCTGTGAGAAAGGGATGCCCCACTCCCACCAGGGGACTGGTAACCCTAGGAACCGATCTTTATCACCTGAAGATCAGCTGAAATTCCAGATCTCCAGCCACCATTTGGAGGCTGGGGATCCTAGCATTTATAGATGGGGGAATCAACAACAACTATTCAACCTACCCATTCTTGAGCAGCTATGTAATAAAAAAGTAATAATAATATATTTATATACTGCCATTCAGGACAACTTAACGCCCATTCAGAGCGGTTTACAAAATGTGTTATTATTATTCTCACAACAACCACTCCGTGAGGTGGGTGGGGCTGAGAGGGCTCTGAGAGAGCTGTGATTGACCCAAGGTCACCCAGCTGGCTGAGGATTAGCACTCTAATGTTATGACCACAAATGTTCTGAGGAAATCTGATTCAGTAGATTTTTAATTGACTAATACTGTTTTTAAAACTCTGCATAATATAATCATTATGGAACCTGGATCCAGATTTTGAAGTAATTTAAACACTTACAGAAAAAAAAAACTATTCTAAGGTTTGCTGGTTAAAATTTAGTATACCAGGACCAAAAAAAATTGCTTCTCATTGTCATTTACTAGACACATTGCAATTTTAGCTTCCAATTAATCTGAAAAAAACATTTAGAACACACTAGTTTTGTCATTTACTCTTGGAAAAATAGGTATCAGGCTTTCAAAGTAATGAGCTTATGCCACTGTACCCCCCCCCCCAATTCAGTTTGCTATTTCAATCAAATAATGGTGTAATGAACTGAAACTTAATTAGCACTTTAGTTTTGAAGTCCTAAAAATAAAGGAAACTGAAACACAAATTTATCTCTGTGACTTTAGTTTTAGAGAAGTAAACCATTCTAGCACTCTTCAGACAGTTTTTTAATAAAAGAAAATAAAACACCACATCACAAAATAAAATATTATCTTAAAATTGCTTTTGAGTGAGATATTTTTTCTGAAATCAGAGTATTATACATGATAAATTATGGCTTGCAATAGAATATTTTGACGTTTTTAATTACTATGAATGAATCATAAGGTATGGATGAATTCAAGTAATGGATACTTAGCCAAGATCTCTATCACATATTGAACTTAGCCTAGATAATTCCTGATAGCTGGCAAGAAGGGCTCAATCCACAAAGTAGTATGCTGTTGATGTTATAAACACCTGTTAAAGGCTAGAATTTTTGCACACAACTCATGAAGATATCTTGTCCTCATTTTGCGGGGGGGGGGGGCGGTCCTCTGGTATATCAATTTAGTTTATATATGTTCAAAATTAAAATCATCTTTTGTTTTAATTTTGCTAGTATTTATTATCTATCCACAATTGTTTACAACAGGCTTCTGTATTTATAAGCGCAGATTGTTCATCATGACCGATGAAGATTGAAGCCATGATATTTATTCTTTGAAGTTATGTCGTATTGTATACTACCAATTACAGGGCTTTCTTTCTGGGAAAAGAGGTGGTGGAACTCAGTGGGTTGCCCTTGGAGAAAATGGTCACATGGCTGGTGGCGGCACGGAGGGCAATCTAAACTCCCCTCTGTCTGGAGATCAGGGGGCAGGGCCACCAGCCATGTGACCATTTTCAAGAGGTTCTGGGACTCCATTCCACTGCGTTCCAGCTGAAAAAAAACCCTGACCCATTAACTTCTGAATCCTTGTCCTCATAATTATGTGCACAAGGTCACTCATGACTGATGAAGGTTTATACATAGAAACAGGAATTTAGCCAGCTTCCTCTCTTTGTTGTTGTGGGCCATCTGTAGCTTGTCAATTCCCTATAGCATGTTTAATTTCACTGTGATGTTTCTATGATATTTTTTGCCATTTTGTAATTAAAATATATATATTTCCTGTTTGTGATTTCCTTATATATATATTTATTACAGCTCTCTGGTACCCTTTCCTTTTTCTGCTCATTTGGGGGGGGTGCCAAGTCAAGTGCCCATATTCACATCCAGGAGGTATGTACATACACATCGTATGGTTGCTTCCAAAGTCTATGTTGTTGAGCTTATTGTAACTGGAATGGAAGGCAGAAAAGTTTCTTCCCAGGAAAAAAGATCTATGACGCTACTATGGAAGCTAACAAAGCCAGAGCCTGTAAATTTCTTGGATGGCTTGGTGGAAACAGAAGAAAGCTGCTCTGAGATTTCTAAAGGTAGACATGGGAATACAATACATTTTTTGGAAGGGAATGATGTCATGAAGCTAGGTAGTTAGATTATCGGAAATCTGGAGCTTTCTGCAGTAAGCAGGGAGAGAACTAGGTAGGACGACAAGTTTAGATGAAGCATTTCTTTTGTACTTATTTTATGATGGAACCCTAAAGAAGATTCATAATCACTATAAGCTTATTTTTTTCATTCAATTTATATACTGCTCTCCCTGCAAGCAGGTTCAAAGTGGATCACAGACAGTAATAAATACAATAACATAAGTTAAAAGTTTAAGATTATGTTTTTAAAACTTTGGGTTCTCTTCTCTAATTTCACTCCCCAAAGACCCCCAGATTCATAAATTCATATATGTCCAGATTCATAAAGTCCAACAAGAAAATATTTATTTGAGCAATTTGCAGTTGTTATTTGATGCCTATATTGTACACTACCTATATAAGCAGAGGAGGAATTATGTCATGTTGTGTTCGGTAAATGGAACCTTGGTGATACTCAGTCCGTGGCTTGCAAAGAACCATATCTGCAGTCACCATAAATCAAATGCACCATATAATTACTGTATGTATGCAATGCCAAGAATAATATGATTATTAAATATATAATTATAACCATGGCTGCAGTTCATGCAGCCTCCAGTCCCTCAGGCAGTGGGTGTTTCAAGGTGGGACTATCTATTAGCAACAAAGCTTATCAGGCCTGGCCAGGGCTTTTTTTTCTGGGTAAAGAGGTGGTGGAACTCAGTGATAGAACTTAGGACCATGCAATGATGTCACTTTGGGTCAGCTGGAACAAGGGGAGGAGTTTTTAAAAATTTAAATCGCCCTCAGTGAAAATGGTCACATAACTGGTGGCCCCATCCCCTGATCTCCAGACAGAGGGGAGTTTAGATTGTCCTCTGCGCTGTAGTGCGGAAGGTAATCTAAACTCCCCTCTGTCTGGAGATCAGGGGGCGGGACCACCGGCCATGTGACCATTTTCAAGAGGTACCGGAACTCCGTTCCACCGCGTTCCTGCTGAAAAAAAGCCCTGGGCCTGGCTCATTTTTACAGAAACTGGGGTGGATGCCTAGTTGGGGAATGGTACTCAGAATGTAACTCACAGGAATTTTAAAAATATATAAATAGCATTAAGTACATGTATTGCATTGGAATGGGGGATTCTCTTGGTGATGATCTAGGCATTATATAGGGATGCCCCGCATCTAACTGCCCTTCATCTTATGGACCATTTAGTATGCCATAGTAAAGCTGGAGGGCTGTTCTTTTTTAAAAATCATCCATTTCATATTAATATATGAACCTACCCTTATAATAATAGGTGCAGCAGATTCTCTGAATTCCCAGTTTTCTTTTTTTAAAAGTTTGTATCAAGCCCTTTCCCTTGTGGAGATATAAGGGTAAGGAAAAAGGCACCTTCTGCTTTAAACCTCAGCAGTAATGTCAAATCTACACTATTTTCTGCAGATATTTATCCTTATCTGACACCAGATATTTATCCTTATCTGACACCTGTACCAACTGGAAACCATTCTGTTTCTCCATATTCTGTCCTAATAGTAGCTTATTGTCTAGAATACAGGTTGCACATCAACACAATCAGATATTGTGCGACACATATTTCTTTTAACATCATCCATAGCTTTTGATTGAAAACTTTGCTGTAAAATACATGGCATTTTTCTTCTGAAATTCTCTAATGTGCTCCATTGGTGGTAGAGAGTGATCTCAAGTCATAGCTGACTTATGGCGACCCCTGGTGGCATTTTCATGGCAAGAGACTAACAGAAGTAGTTTGCCATTGCCTGTCTCTGCAACCCTTGTCTTTGTTGGAGGCCTCCTGTCCAATTACTAACCAAGGCCTACCCCACTTAGCTTCTGAGATCTAACGAGATCCATTATCCACTATAAATTTGCAGTATGATCTCTACCACCTCTTCCTTTTCTAAATCCAGCTTGAACATTTGGTATTTCTTGTTCCATATATGATAAGAGTCTTCATTTTCGACATCACTTTGCTTGTGTGGGAAATTAATGCAGTGGTCCAATAATCTCTGGCATCTTTTTTCAGAATTGTAATGTAGATTGAGCATTTCCATTCTGTGCGCCATTGTTCTGTTTTCCATATTTGTTGGCATATTCTTGTTAAGATTTTGATGTATTCTGTTTCTGTAGCTTGAAATACTTCTATTGATATCCTATCTACTCCTGGTGATGTGTTTCTGCCAAGTGCTTTGGGTGCAGCTTTCACTTCCCTATCTAAAATTGCAAGCTCTTCATCAAAATATTATTCTTTGAAGGAATCTGTCATCTTTTAATCTCTTCTATATAGTTCTTCAATGTATTGTTTCCATCTCTTTCTTTTCTCCTAACCAGATAGGCATGGTTCCACAACTTTATAAACATCTTATACAAATGACCTGAAGTTTTTAACCTACTCATGGGTAATGGCCAGTTTCTTTAGCATTACCTTTTCCAATTCCAATGATATATCTAACCTCCTTAATATACACTTAACATACCCTCAAGAGTCTGGACACCACCCACTAAAAGTAGTGGTAATAGGTTTGGTCTCCAGAGTCCAGAAACCCAGATGGACTACACACTGAAGACAATTGACATTGGTGATGTGCATAATGAAACACTTGAACCTAAAATATACACATAAATCACTGTTTTGGGGGAAGAGGTGGACAGGATTCTGCAGGTGGTACGGCCTACCACATGCCCCTTGGACCCGTGCCCGTCATGGCTGGTGAAAGCCAGTGTTGACGGGCTTCGGAATTCCTTGGAGGCGATTATAAACCTGTCCTTGAGCTCTGGGGTTTTTCCCAAGGCGCTGAAGGAAGCTGTGGTACGGCCTCTTCTGAAGAAATCATCATTAGATCCTGCTGACCTGCTCAATTACCGACCAGTTTCCAACCTTCCGTTTTTGGGGAAGGTGATTGAGCGGGTGGCAGAGAAGCAACTGCAGAATTTCCTGAAGGAGACCTCAGCCCTAGACCCCTTCCAGTCTGGTTTCCGCCCGGGACATGGGGTCGAGACATTGTTGGTCGCCCTCACAGACGATCTCCGCAGACATCTGGATCAGGGCGGATCAGCACTGCTGATTTTGCTGGATCTGTCAGCAGCGTTTGATACGGTCGATCATGAGCTTTTGACCCACCGCCTTGCCGATGTGGGGATTCAGGGGACAGCACTGCAGTGGCTGGTCTCCTTTCTCCACGATCGGGGACAGAGGGTGGCGCTCGGGGAGAGGGTGTCATCTCGTAGGCCACTGGTTTGTGGTGTGCCACAGGGAGCGATACTCTCTCCATTATTATTTAATATCTATATGCGCCCCCTCGCCCAGCTGGTGCGGAGTTTCGGGCTTGGGTGTCACCAATACGCGGATGACACCCAGCTTTATCTGTTGTTGGACGGGCAGCCTGGATCGGCCCCTGATGCCCTGGAGCGTGCTTTTGAGGCTGTGGCTGGTTGGTTGAGACAAATTCGGCTGAAATTGAATCCCACGAAGACGGAGGTCCTGTATGTGGGTCGTGGGGAGATGGCTTTGGGACCCCAGCTTCCTACACTTGATGGGGCAGCACTTACACTGGCCCCGAGGGTTAGGAGCCTGGGGG
Source organism: Eublepharis macularius (assembly GCF_028583425.1). NCBI lineage: Eukaryota > Metazoa > Chordata > Lepidosauria > Squamata > Eublepharidae > Eublepharis > Eublepharis macularius. The sequence goes on along the minus strand of NC_072792.1, from coordinate 77,363,025 downwards.
TGATTCTGGATTCCTCCTTGAAGATGGAGGACCAGATCACTGCAGTTGCCAGGTCTTCCTTTTATTATCTTCGGCAGGCCAGGCAGCTTGCCCCTTATTTGTCTCCCCGTGACATGACTACAGTGGTCCAAGCAATGGTCACCTCTAGGTTGGATTACTGTAACGCGCTCTACGCTGGGCTTCCCATGGGCCTGATCCGGCGGTTACAGCTGGTACAGAATGCAGCAGCGCGGGTCATTGCTGGAGCACCGGTGTGGGAGCATATTACACCGGTGCTACGCCAGCTGCATTGGCTGCCAGTGGAGTACCGAATCAGGTTCAAGGTTTTGGTGTTAACCTACAAAGCCCTACGCGGACTGGGACCGACGTATCTGAGGGACCGTCTCTCACCATATGAGCCCCGGAGGACTCTCCGCTCTGGCGGAAAACATCTTTTAAGTGTCCCTGGCCCTAGGGAGGCCCGCCTGGCGTCGACCAGGGCCAGGGCCTTTTCAGTCCTGGCCCCGACCTGGTGGAATGTTCTGTCTTGCGAGACAAGGGCCCGGCAAGATTTGCTTGCATTTCGCCGGGCCTGTAAGACAGAGCTATTCCGCCAGGCATATGGCTAACGCCGGGCAGTGCCTGCCCCCCCCATGAAGGGAGGGTTAAACCATCACCCCTATGCAAACACAGAGGCATGTATGAACCACTGGGCAGCATGAATTGTTATATTTAATGTTTTTAAATGTTTTTAAATGTATTATTTAATGTTTTTAAATGTTTTTAAACATGTTTGTATTTGTTATCCGCCCTGAGCCTGCAAAAGCAGGGAGGGCGGAATATAAATATAATAAATTAAATTAAATTAATTAAATTATCTGGAATGGTAATACAAATTCAAGATGTTTGCAATAACGACACCTCTCGGAAAAAATCCATTATTTTTTCTTCATGTTCTGATGCTTACCAGTCATGCAATATGAGCACATTTTTTTCTCTATTGATTTTGTGGAAGTGGCATTTCTCCCTTCTAATCAAACGCTTGCAAGGAAGGAGCAAAGAACACTCCCAGCCATTCCAAATTGCAGAGAGCTGCCATTCTCCTTCTATACTTCTCCTCTCATTTCCTTTCCCCCTTTCCTTGTGGGTTGAAGATTTTTTTCCTTGTAAATTAGAAAAAGCTGGCTTGCTTAGATGCTGTAGAATCCAAACTTCCCTTCTGCACAGGCCTCTCTTGCAGCTTCCAGACCCTTGCTTTCATCAGTTGTAATTGAGTGTGCTAGATGAGCTAGGCTTTGCACTGGCTGAGATATGCTTTGCAGAAGCTGAGGTATGCTTGGCAGAAAGTTGATTCATTGCAGAGAGCTGGTAGCTTAACAACTGCTCTGCAGCTTGTAAACTACTTTCTTGCTCTTGATTAGGTCTGCAACTGATCATGGCTTTGCACACACTGCTTTTCTTCTATGGTCATGCTCCTCTTCAGTCCCCTCCCCTCTCTATGCTTTTCCCACTTCTAATCTATCTCACTTCCAATCAGATCACTGCAAGGGAAGAACAAAGCACACTCTCAGCCAATCCCACGTTACCATCCTCTTTCCTCCACTCCTTGTGGGCTGGAGATATATTTTTAATTGTAAAAGTAATGTGCAGCTGCACAGAAAGAGACCAACTTTTTTTGAAGGGGTTTGTAAAATTAGCCCTATTCAATCTACTTGAAATTCAGTAGGTATTTAGATTAGAGGGAAAACTGTTCTGTGCAAAATTTGGTGCTATTTCATGGAAGTAAAGTAGAATATGAATAAAATAAACTGTTGGGATGCAGTATCTATTGAATGTTTATCACATTATGTATGATTTATTATAAAGTGACTGCTTATTAATTGACAGGCATTTTAATTACTAACTGCAGGACATATAAACAGCCTGGAAAAACTTTAAAACTTGAAGCAGCTGAAAACAAAAGAGAACAATTGAATTAACATTTGAGAATATATTTCTGAACAAATTGTATTCAAATAGAAGTACTCAAAAATTCATGATTTGCAACTAAGAAACACTAAATTTTCTGAAGCAGCACTTCTAGGAGGAGCAAACAAGAGCAGAAAGAACCCAGAAAACAGTGTATTTCCCCCCCTTTAATACTAAGAACATGTCTTAAGAAGTATCCCGTGTAAATGATTTCAAATAAAAAATGTAAAATTATTTCATTTTGTAAAAAATAGAAATATGAAAAGAAACAATGGCAACTGATATTACACGTCCCCCTTTATTGCAAGAGGACTGCATTTTTTATAGACTATGAATAAGCTTAAGTGGGATACTCATTTGCATATAGATGCATCTTACAGAGTGAAGAATATTAGCAAATTGTAATAACTCTGATGCACGTGTAAACCTCTTTAAAGCTGCTGAAGGCAAATAACTAAAACAATTAAATTCTAATATAAAATTTGCTGCATCACATATTTTAAAGTATGCCTATGAAGGCATAGACTATTAGGACAGTAAATGTCATTTACATCAGTTATAATAACATTTATCAACATTAGTGTCTTTAGACAGCTGCTTCTACTTTACATACAATTTATATTTAAAACTAAAATATAAAAGGCCTGACTTTAAGAGAAGATATATAACTATGCAGGGTTAGAGGTTAAACACTAGTGTTTACAACAGTGTTTGAAACAGCAAGATGTACAAAATGGAGGGAACGGTTGAGGTGAAAGATACATTGACGTCAGCTGCCAGTACTTTCATTAATATAAAAGTCATTGAGAGCAACAGATTTTATCTCTTTTTCTTGTTATTTTACTATTTCCCCACTAGTAGAAAAAGGATTAAGATGCCACATAGCATTTCTGATTCCCTCACCCCCCCCCCCCCGAAAGCTTCAAACTCAACGTTTCATTACCGATGACAGGAACCTCACTCACACAATCAGAAATGCATTGTTAGAGTCTGAAAGCCTCTGTCTAAAAAAAAAAATCATTAATCAATAATGACGCCTTCAGTTCATTTGAGTGAGTATCCCATGAATAAACAGCAGCATAAGCAAATCAACCCTGACTGGATGATGTGTTAATCTTTGATGCAGCCAGGAAAATGACAGTATATGATTGGAATGAATAATTTACAAGCATCATTACAGTGTGATGAAATGAAAAATTGGGAATGATGGAAACCTGGAGGCATCCTTACTTCCTTCGCTCTTTGTCTTCTTGGACTTATTAATTGTTGGTGAATGTCAGCAGCTTTTTTTGTGATGTTGCTATTGTGGAACATTTCCCAACTAAAGAAACATCTATAGTGACATCAGAACTATTACCACGTATCTTGAGTACAAAAATGAACATGTTCCATATTTATTATTCATTATTTGTTTTAACATTTCGCTTAGCACCTGTATAAAGAGCCCCGTGGCGCAGAGTGGTAAGCTGCAGTACTGCAGCTCAAGCTCTGCTCACGACCTGAGTTATATCCCGGTGGAAGCTGGGTTCAGGTAGCTGGCTCAAGGTTGACTCAGCTTTCCATCCTTCTGAGGTCGGTAAAATGAGTATGCAGTTTCCTGGGGGTAAAGTGTAGATGACTGGGGAAGGCAATGGCAAACCACCCTGTAAAAAGTCTGCCAAGAAAACGTCATGGTGCGACGTCCCCCCATGGGTCAGTAATGACTTGGTGCTTGCACAGAGGACTACCTTTACCTTTACCTAGCACCTGTATGTTTTACCAGAGAAGGAGGTACCAATTTTACATTGTAAATACTCCTTGTAATCACTGTCTATGCAGAGCATGATACTGTGTTATCAGCAACCTAAAGTAACCGGTGCTGGATCTAGGGTTGCCCGCGCCCAGGGCAACCCTAGGCTGAGCACCTCTCTCGTGCTCCCCGCACGCGTGTGCTCCCCACGCTGCGTGATTATGTCACTTTGGTGATGTCATCATGCGGGGCGGGATGGCGGAGGCAGCGTGTGGGGCTGGGAAGCCACCCGCGCCATTCGCCTCCCCGCAGGCGAATGGTGCGGGCGGCCTCGCAGCTCCCTGCGCTGCTTTCGTCTGCCCCGCAGGACAGGGGGTGGCCGGCTTACCACACACCCCCTGCCCTGCAGGGCAGGCAAAGGGCAGTGTGGCCACCCACGCCATTTGCCCGCCCCGCAGGAGAGGGGGCAGCCAGCCGTCCCCTGTCCTGCGGGGCAGGCACATGACGCAGGCAGCCTTGCAGCACCCTGCGCTGCCTTTCACCTGCCCTGCGGGACAGGGGGTGGCCAACTTGCCGCACACCCCCTGTCCTGCAAGGCAGGCAAAAGGCAGCGTGGCCACCTGTGCCATTTGCCTGCCTCGCAGGACAGGGGGTGGGCAGCTGGCCGCCCCCTGTCCTGTGGGGCAGGTGAATGGCATGGGCAGCCCCGCAGCCCCCCACACTGCCTTTTGCCTGCCCTGCAGGACAGGGGGTGCACAGCAAACCAGCCGCCCCCTGTCCCGCGGGGCAGGCGAAAGGCAGTGGGGGGGGGCTGTGAGGCTGCCCACGTTGCTGCCTGTGCCCTCTGGCAGCTGGCAGCTGCTCCCAGTGCCCCCTCCCTGGTGGCGCCGGGGGCAGACTACCCCCCCGCCCCCCCTCAATCTGGCCCTGAAAGTAACATACACCTCTACATAAGCATTACCAGAAATCATATAACCTCCACACAAACAATAAATTATTTAGCAACAAATACTTTACCGATGGTTGTTGTGGGTTTTCCGGGCTGTATTGCCGTGGTCTTGGCATTGTAGTTCCTGACGTTTCGCCAGCAGCTGTGGCTGGCATCTTCAGAGGTGTAGCACCAAAAGACAGAGATCTCTCAGTGTCACAGTGTGGAAAAGATGTAGGTCATTTGCCCGCCCCGCAGGAGAGGGGGCTGGGAAGCCACCCGCACCATTTGCCTCCCCGCAGGCGAATGGTGCGGGCGGCCTGTTCCACACTGTGACACTGAGAGATCTCTGTCTTTTGGTGCTACACCTCTGAAGATGCCAGCCACAGCTGCTGGCGAAACGTCAGGAACTACAATGCCAAGACCACGGCAATACAGCCCGGAAAACCCACAACAACCATCGTTCTCCGGCCGTGAAAGCCTTCGACAATACATAAATACTTTACCGTTTGGTATTTTGTGACAGAAAAGGAGGGCTGAAGCCAGTGCTGATGGGTTACAGCTTGGCCTTTCCCCTCTTGAAAGCCTCAGTTGGAGTGGCAAATGCGGGATTCTATGGGGCCAGCTTCTGCCTTCCCTCCATGAAATTTTGAGAGAGGGAAGTTGTCCAAAAGTCCTGGCTATTTATTTAGGAGAGAATGATTTGGTACAGATGAAGGATTTAGAGATTATTAGAATTTTATGCCCTAGACTGCTGCTGGTTTGGATGGAACCCCTTCAGAGGAGGATCGGTGCAACCAACTGAGCTGGAATTAAGTCCAGAAGGAATCCCAATATGGCCATTAAAAAGGCTGATCTGGCAAATGAAGGGGCCAGCATATCCTTTGATCAGGCACAATAAGCCTCCCCTGTATAGAAATGATGGAGTTTACCTTTCTGAAGAGGTGACCTCTATTTGGCTGGTCTTCATCATGGCCAGCGCAAAGAAATTGTCAGCAGGTGGGGCAAGAGGTGTTCAGCGAGGCTAATCCTCTTGTGTGGCAGGAATACAGTGGATTGCTCAGGATAGGCAGAGTTAATTGGCAATCACCCTAATGCATCACAGTGGGGGGGGGGTCCAAGAACAGGAGGGGGGGCAGAACAGGCCATCACATGCCACGTGGCTGGGTGGCACTGTAAAGGAGCACCTTTGATAATGAAAGTCATCTCTTGAACCTGGTAGGTGTCTTGTAGCCTATTGAGGAGGCAGATGAAGCTGGGCATCTCTCTGCACAGGAGGGATGTGCAAGCTAGGATAAACAAGGCAGGCAAAACCACCAACCATGTTTGGAGTGACACCAGGTTTGGAGTGGACTTGCCAGGTGGGCACCCAAGCAGGATGTTTAGTGCATCCCATCCTTAAATAGTCAGCTTATATTATAAGTGATTACGGAGATCAGCCATTTAAAGCGAAATGTTTAAATAAAGAAACAAATTAGATGATCATTTGTGTCTGAGTCTTTATTATCTTATGTTTGGGGAGGGGGAGTACTGAGACAATACAGAACAGGGATCTACAATATAGTCATTATGTTATCTTTTCTTTCTACAGTCATGGAGGACGAGGAATCTCCATAAGCCAGGCTTCTTCCATCACTTCCCTTCCCATATCTCTCCTTTATAGCATCCTTTGGAAATTTCTTCACTAGAAACATCACAGTTCCTGATACCCCCTGAAACGGGAGCAGTGCTTATGAAATCCTAGAGATGGCATGATCACCAAATGCCTTAGGCTCATTCTCAGTTGAAGAATAAGCTATGGAACTCTTTGGATTTACACTCTCTTTGCAGCCCCCTCTTGTTTCATGCGCACATCAAATACTTCTTTTGTTAAAACAAATGTCAACTTGTGCTGAATGATGAATCAGGTATTTTAACAAATTGTGATTGATTCTTCCCTACACACCACTAAAAGAGAATTAAACAATATTTTAGAATTCTGTTTTTGGGGAAGGAGTGGAGACTGGACTAGGATTATGTGAACCTGAAAACTTCCAAGAACCATTTTTATAATAAGTCATGTTTCATGCCATCTTAATCCAGCCATAGATTTATAACTGCCATTTTTTAAAAAAAACCTGGAATAAGAAGACTAAAGCTTATTTTTTAAAAACTTTATTTATACCCCCCCTTCTCTCCCCCCCCCCGGTGAGGACCCAAAGCACTTTACTTCATTCTTCTCTTCTCCATTTTTTCCTCACAACAAACCCTGTGGGGTAGATTAGGCTGAGAGTTTGTGACGAGCCCAAGATCACCCAGTGAGCTTCAATAACAGAGTGAAGAATCAAACCTGGGTCACCCAGATTGTAGTCCATCTCCCTAGCCACTACACTACACTGGATCTTAAGGAGAAATCTAAGGTCAAGAATTCCTATTTTGTCACAAATGTAAGCAGAGCTAAAAGCAGTGATATCATTTTGCTCCTCTTTAACCATTTCTGGTGTGTTGTTAAACTGTAATTTGCAAGCAGACTAGAGAGTGATCCACGATACATATGAAACACAATTTAAATAGACTAAAAACACTATGAAAAAGGAATTAACTTTTCTATAGTTACAATATATATACTGTTACAAATGTCAGTACTATTTTAGGATCTGTTCACTCCCTTTAGCCACTGCTTATTGCTCCACCCCCTCGTCAGAAGAATGAGATAGACACAAAGGATTGGAACTAAGGGCCACTTTACTAAATACAACATCAACACTAAACTGTGGCAAGGCAATGCCGTACAGGTCAAGCCACAGGGTCACTCCTGGACCTCCACCTTGACCTGTCTGGGCAAGCCGCACAGCCCTGGGTGTGAGCTATTCTTGGAATGGTCTGTACCCGGCTGGCAAGGCAAAGGGTTCCCTCCCATAAAGCTCCTAGAGCCTCAGCCATACAGCATGAGGGAAGGACTTGCACCTGGGGTTCCCCATAGGCGGTCTGCACAGCTGGTGGTAGCCATGAAGCATACCATCCCTCCCGACAGACCCCATTTCCCCACCAATGGGGAACTGCCAAATGGGTGCTCACCATCCCGCTCCCTATTCCCCATCTTTCTCCTGCCAACGCAAAAGGCCAAGCCTCAGCTTAGGCCCTCGCACCCCACAGGTGGCCTAGAGCCAACCTGAGCCCCTGCCTCAGATCTATGAGGTTGTCGTAGCCAGCCACTGACAGGCAAACCCCATGATCCTCATAAGGGATGGGAAGTGCGGCCCTTATCCTAGGGTGCGGCAGACAAATTACCAGTCCCTCCCCCAGTACTTTGAATGAGACTGACTGAGTCAGGGTCCGAGACCCCGAGCCAATGCACCTGCATGGCCCTATGGGGAGAAACAACCATTTGTGGGGAAGAACCTCCTTCCCATAACCATATGCAGGGGAAAACCATTCCTCCCCCAAATATTGTACACGAGAGAGGACCTTTCCTTCCCCCAAACCAAGCCGCTGGGGAGGACACATCCTTCCCCATCAATGCATGCGAGGGAGGACCTTTCCTTCCCCCAAAACAAAGTGGCAAAACCATGGCCCATCCACTCAGCCTGAGCTGGGAGATGCTGTCAAGATGGCAAAGTGGGCCAACCAGCACTCGCTGCTGCATCCCCAGTGGATCCATCACTGCCACAGAGGTCCACCTTGGCACGCCGAACCTAAGGAAAACTCAATTAGTATAACATTCAATGGGAAGCAAGGGGAACGTATTTCCTTCCTTCTCCTTCCTCTTTCCATTTTATAGATAATATTATTAACGTTGACAAACTACAAACAACACTCAATAGCAACAAGGAAAATTTGACCAGAAACAGAATAGCAACAGCACTGGCCCTGCCACTCCAGTTCAAATTTAAAATGGTCTCTCAACTATCCACCCCTTCGCCAGGCAGGGTCCCTTTCCCAGCCATCTGCTGGCATCCTCCACCCCCTGACTGCCTGCCGCCCCCTCCCTGCTTCGATCCAGGGCAGGCTGCATAAGGGTGAGGGCCAGAGCAAGATGTGCACTCATGCCTGTACTTGCAAATCTTTCTGTTACAGGCCCCCTTTGCTGTAAAGTCCCAACAAAGAAGGTGGGGTTGCAACTGCTGCCTATCAGACACACGGGTGCCTGGACCTGTTAAAGTGTGGTGAATAAGGGGGCCACTATTGGATCTATCTCCCTGTCTAAAGCCTCCAGCTGCCTCAGAATACCTGAGCTGAAATTGGCATCCTCTTCATCCTCTGAAGAGGAGAGAATGGGAGGGGGCACCCGCCTAGAAGTCTGCTTCCTGGTGGGCTGTTTGCCCTTAGCTGTACCCTTGCCCTTTCTAGATGTCATCTCAACAAGCCAATTGCCAGTATCAAATACCTGTTAAATGCCCCCTAGGTATTTATTCACCTAATGCTGTGCTGTTACTGTTTTAATTTTAATTAATTTTTTAAAAATATTATTATTAATACAATTCTTGTCCTCCTATCTGCTGTAGCCCTGCAGCACTGATGATGACAAAACTGCAGGGCCTTAATGTGGGAACAAATGACCCAACTTACAAAATGGTGACTACTATATTCAAACGGGGCTGTAGTCTGACCAAACCACCAGGCCCACTGGGCCTCAAACTAAAATGGCTGCCAATCACAAAATGGTGGCCGCTAAATAAAAGTGCGCCAAAAGGCCTGATAGGCTAACTGCCCAGCAACACAGTCACCAAGCCTCAGAAGTCTTAACCCTGCAGACAGTATAGGCAAAAGTTACCGCACAACAGGCCAGGGAAGAGGGGGGGTGGTATACAAGCCCCAAAAGCCACACCTACACCCCTATCCTACCACCCAGTATTTGCTGCAACTCTCTCCGTGCTGCCGCGGCACACAAACCTCTCTTCAAGGGGAAAAACTCTCCCTCCCTTCAGGCTGAGCTCTAGGCAGAGCTACTGCCTCCAAGCACCACGCAGCCTAGCAAAACGCAGACTCCGTTGCCCCTCAGCTCCGCTGCTGAAGCTTCTGCGGAGCCGAGCAGCAGATAAAGCCTCTGCTCCCAATGTTGGTGCCCAGCTCATAGCCGGATTGTTCCTCCATGAATTGGACAGAACAGGAGCTTTGGAAAATGCCTCCTGTTCCGTCTGATCTCACGGAGCAACTGAAGACGTGGGGGTGGAGACGCCTTCTAATGGCATTTGTCTCCGCAACCCCGCCTTTAAGCCCGGATGTCTGCCTCCTGCTCCTTCCAAGGAGACAATTTTCGTCCCCCAGCTGATGCCGCAGCACAGCAGTCGGGTCAGGGCCACATTCTCACTGGAATGTTGGGTTCCTGATCCATTTTGGTCTGAGTTCCAAGCAAACTTCATACAGACTTCAAAAGCCTTGCTTTAACTTCCTGGAGAAGCGTAGCAGCACCTAATGAGCAGAGCCAATTTCAAAGCATTCCAAGGTGCATAAAATGACTTGGAAAAAGACTACAGACAACCTGAGTCCAGAGCTATCCAGCTCAGAGTCTCTCTATATGAGACCTCTTACACAAGGACACTCAAGTGTAGAGAGATGCAATATTAGCTGGGAAACGTAATTTAAAAAGACAGAGCTAAAGGCTCTGTCAATTTCACCTCTATACAGGAGAATAATTTAAAAGGATGGAGCCAGCAAAGATCTCATCAGAGAGTTTGTTAATTTCATCTTCATTTCCCCAAAGGGGAGGTGAAATTGACAGAGCCTTTGGGGAGGTGAAGATTAAATTAACAAACTCTCTGAGGAGCGATCTCTGGTAGCTTTGTCCTTTAAACTACCCTTATGTAGAGAGGTGAAATTTAAACTAAGCTTCCCAGCTAACATTGAATCTCCTGACACTTGAGCTTCCTTGTGTAAAAGGTATAGAAAGACTCTTAGTGAACCACCAAAAACAATACAATACAATGAAGTGGATCCAAAAGCACGTTTCTGTAGATGCAAGACTTCTGTCTGCAGACCATGACTTCTGTGTCTCCTCCCTCCAGGCAACCTGAAATGGCACCTGAAATTCTCTTTATGGGATCCCCAGAAACAGGATTTTGGGAGCCTTTTCAAGCTGCTGCAGGATGGGAAATTGCAAAAGTTGCACTCCAACAGCTGAAATCCTTGTGTCTATGGATAGTGTACTGGGCTTCCCCTTCTCAGGGTCAAAGTCTGGGGCCACTCACTCCTCATTGGCTTGGTCCAGTTCAGTTGGGTCACAGATAGCCTCAGACTGGCAAGTGGGTTTTTTTTGGCTGCACCCTGCTCCCTCTCCTCCAGACAACCAGCTCTCTTATGCAGCTCTTGAGGATGGGCGGGCCGATCCTCTCTGGCCCTGCTTCCCACACCTGTTTATAAGCTCCATAGGGGGAGGGTTAACCCTGGACTCCCCCAAATGCCTGTCCTTAAGAGCAGTGCCAGGCAGGCCTTGGGGCTTCTGGGTCTTAGTGCCTTGTATCTGCCCTCCTGGTCTGTAAAAATCTTTTATTTTTACAAGAAGCATATCAGTTTCACACTATTAAGCTTGATGGTTGCAAAGATAGCTATCAGTTCTTAAAATTTCATTACATTGGCACAGTCACACATATATATAACTTCCTCTCTCAGGTACACACACAGTTTGTCTGCTTCAGATAGACCAATCTCTCACTCAAGTATACACAGACTTTCTCTCTTAGGTGCACACACAATCTTTAGATAGAATGAGTGTTTTCTCTCAGACATACAGAGTGCAGGCTTCCACACAGGTTGAATTTCTCTCAGAAATACATGGACACTCTCAGGCTGCACACAGCTTGCCTGTCTAAACCAGAAAACCAAATGAGACTTTTCTCTCCACTCAGTAACTAAAAACTGCAGTTCACTCCGCCCCTAGAGCACCAATCAGATTTCCCTCCAGTCACACTTCTCAACTCCACGCACATGCTCAATCAATCATCTCACTCACTCACCCCTTTCTTTCACCCCCCTTCATCTGTATCACATCAATCATTTAAAGAAACATACACACACTTAAAATCATTTATAGATAGGTTAGGCTGAGATTGTGTGACTGGCCCAACAAACTTCCATGGCAGAGTAGGGATTCAGACCTGGGTCTCACAGATCCCAACACTCTAACTGCTACAACAGACTGGTTCGCAATATTTGTTGAACAAGAGATTCTTGTCTTTTCTTGCTCACTAGGGGCCAAGCTACACATGACGAATGACACTTGAACGGCGAGTGGAGGGCAAGTGAACAGGGAGAAATACACTTGCTGTTCAAGTGTCATTCGTCATGTGTAGCTTGGCCCTCGGAGATGTTCTATTTGCACCCTTCTACTAGAGGCAGGCAATGACAAACCACCTCTCTTGGTCTCTTGCCATAAAAACCCCACCAGGAGTCACCATAAGTCAACTCTGACTTGAGGGCACTCTTCACCACCACCACCACCACTATGTTATGCACTCAGTGCAAACAGGATGATGACTCAAAGTAGCCTGGGCCTTTCATTCAAAGTGGACTGCTGATAAAAACAGCTGCTGGTCTGACCTAGAATTGCCAACCTCCAGGTGGGGCCTGGAGATCTCCTGGAATTACAACTACAGACCCCAGAGATCAGTTCCCCTGGAGAAAATAGCTACTTTGAAGGGTGGACTCTATGGCATTATACAATGCTGAGGTCTCACCATTTCCCACATCCCACCTTCCCTAGGCTCTACCCCCTCAATTACCAGGAATTTCTCAACCCACAGTTAGCAACCCTACATTTGGTTTATGGTGATTTGGCTTATGGTCCTAGCATGGTAGGGGGTTAACATGATCATTTCTTCTACTTCACTGCTATGATTCTATGCAAATAAGACACACATTTCGTAAATGCATTGCCATTCATAAAGTTTTCTTTTGGACTCTGGCATTTTGCAAACTTTTTCCATTCTAGAAAATGACACATTCCAGAATTAGGATGAACACTGTTCTACTCATGCCCTGTTTCACAAATTCCCTTTTTTTCAAAGCTATAAGACTAGATTAGCAAAAGGCATTCATGGCACAAAATTGATATTTGTTTCCACTATAACAAATTATATTGTCTCAAGGATTTCTGAATACAGAAAATGTCTTATTTGCATAACAGCACTGAACAGTCTATGCAACATGTGCTGCAGAAAGATAAATGAGTCACTTATTCTCAGTTCGACTAAAAATGTCACTGTGGATGATCTTTCCTCTGATATCTAGAAGGCAAAACTAGCAGGATATTTTTATTAGTTATTTAATACTTATACTCATTTTCTTCTATGTGGCTTGCACTGCAGCTTAGTGGTGCTCCTGCCTCACTGAAAATGTAATTCAAATTCAAGTGACTGCAGTACCCTGGAAGGCATGGTAAGTCTATAGGGGGTGCCCAGAGGAAGCACAATTAAGAGATTAGCTTCTCTCTCCAGTCTCCCTGTGTCATCTTTTTTTAAAATTCACCTCTGCTCTCCATGGCCTTTACATACTAATAAAGATTGTGCAGTTGGTAAAACTAATAATAGCATTATTTCAGCATTGAAACTATTATGAATATTCCTTTACTCTGTCAACAAAAGCAATGAGACAATATGAAGGCCTCCAATGTGCAACCGATGGAAGTAATCTCAAAGTGATTTCAGGATTGTATCTTAGAGATAATGCTTTAGTTCTTGCAGGTTCAAAATATCAAGACAGAGTAGTTACTTTTATACACAGCCTTAATGTGATATAGGGTTCATTAGGTTTAATTGGAATATCTAGTAGTGAAGACAGTAGTCACAGGAGGCAGGCATGGACCAGGAAAAAAACACGGACTGTCGACTCATGGTCCTTTGCGTCTCATGGACCACAAACTTTTCATGGACTCGCCCCAGTTCACAGACCGGTTCATCGGTCTGTGGTCTGTCACTTCTGTGGCCCTAGAACCACCCCCTTCACACTCAGAGATGCCAAACTCACAGCAAGTCTTCAGCGGGCTCTCTTCCAGCCACCTCCAAGTTTGGCCAAGATTGCATTTCAGAGGTCCGAGTTACAGACTCCCAAAGCAGCTGCCCTCAGGAAACTTCCAGTAGATACAATAGGAGCTGCAAATACCAATTGACTTGCATTGGCTTGCAGGCCAACTCAACACTCAAATAAGAATTGAAAGGGAAAAAAATGAGACAAAAGAGTGAGTCCTCAAGGAGCCCAATAAGCTTGGTCCCAGAGCCTGACTGCAGCCCTGAGACTGGATTGGGGCAGAGCCCTAGGCTAGCCCACTAGCCCACAAACAAATAAGAATTGAAAGAAAAAAAATGAAACAGAAGAGTGAGCCCTCAGCCAAGGAAACCCAGTAAGCTTGCTCCTTGGGCCTTGCTGAAGCACATGCCCCCAAGCCTCCCTCTCACGCAATCCCCCCCCCAAAAAAAACCCTGCAACAAGCAGTTCCCCCTTTGGTAATCAGCTGTAAATTGAAACTGCGGCTCAGTACTGGGTGTTATATATACTGCTTGCTCTGGTAGAGAATAATGGGAGCTCTCTGGTTGGCAGCCAGAGCTGCCTGTCAAGATTTTCAGGGCTAATATTGTGTGTTCCAAAGGCAGCACAAGTTCTGCAGGTGACTTCTCATTCTGATTATGTCATCTGGATCTGGTTGTTTAAGCTACCAATCATTGTTCATACCAAGTGTCCTACCAAGCTGTATTCAAAACCAGTTCCTGAGTTGAAGAAATGTGTGTGAACAAATCACTACTATAGATGACGGGTTCTCACCTTGTTGGACTTGTAAGTGCTTTGGGAATTTTGAAAATGTAGTAGAAGCCACCAAAAGTAGGCTGCCAGGGCAAGGACAAAGGACAGTGGACAGAAGGTTCCTTCCTTCTACAGACTATTTTGGTGTTTATTTGAGCTTTAATTAGGGAAGGGAGCCATAGTTATATAGATACTTGTAAGAAAATAGTAGCCTTGGAGGGTGGACTCTATGGCATTATACTCTGCTAAGGCCCTCCCCTTCAAAATCCCACCCACTCTAAGCTCCACCCCTAAAATCTACAGGAATTTTCCAACCTGGAGCTGACAACCCTAGTAACAATAGCACACATTCTTGACAAATTTCTTCAGGTTCTATATATGGCTCGATAGGTTCTGCTTTAGTTCATGTGATCATATGAGTCTTGGTCTAATTTGTCTATTATTTCCCTATAAAACTGGTCTTTTGCACCATTAGGTGCATACAGACCTATTACTAAGGTTTTCTTACCATTTACATTGATTTCCACAGCCAGATATCTTCCATTTTGATCTCGAAAAATTAATTTAGAGTCCAGCTCCTCCTTAATATAAATCACTACTCCTTTTTTCTTTTGTTTTGTTGACGCTATATATTCTCTTCCTAATTGGTTATTTTTTAAGAATTTAACATCTTGTTCCTTGATATGTTTCTTGTAAGCAAATTATATTGCAGTTTTGTTTCTTTAGCCAATGAAAAATTGTCCTTCTTTTTTGAGGTGAGTTTAGTCCATTTACATTCCATGATATTAGTTTGTACTCCATTCTGTTATCTCCTTAATACTCTAGGAAAGTCATTTACATTTTCTTCAAAAAACAGATCCATTTCATGTCTTGTTTTAATTGTGATTCTCGAGCCCTTAAATTGAAAGCTGATAAGATCAGATGATCAGACTCATATGATCAGATGATAATGGTAGGAGATTTTAATGGAGTTGTAGACTTACAAATGGACAGGAAAACAAAAGGCGGCAAACAGAAAGCTGGGAAATTACCAAAATCCTTTTTTGAATTAACAGAACAAGAAAAATTGGAGGATATTTGGAGGAAAGAAAATCCTAAATGTAAAGATTATACGTACTACTCTGCGAGACATCTATCATTCTCAAGAATTGACATGATTTGGACAACAAAAGAACTAGCTTTATGGACAAAAAAAAATGGAAATAATGCCAAGAGTGGGTTCTGATCATAATCCAGTATTATGGAAAGCTACAATGGGACAGAAGAAATTACGATGGAAAATAAATGAAGATTTGTTGCAAGACCAGGAAAATATGGAATATATACAGGAAGAAACTAAACAGTTTTTTTCAAATTAACAATAACAATGACATTTCAACCCAGATGGTATGGGATACATATAAAGCAGTGACAAGAGGAATTTTAATTACATTAAATAATAAGGATAAAAGGAGAAAGAAAGAAAAATGGCAAGAAATACAAGAGAAATTACACACACAAAAAACAGGAATTAAAGAAAAAAACAGGGGGGGGAATCAATAATACAAGAAATCAAAATATTGCAGGAACAAATAAGAGCAATTGGAAATAAAGAATTAGAATGGAGCAAATAAACCGGGAAGGTACCTAGCCTGGCAATTGAAAAAGAAAAGAGAAAAGAGAATAATCAACAAGATAATTGAAGAAGGGAAAGAGTTAAAAGATCAACAAACAATTAAATGTGCTTTTTATAAATATTATGCAAAATTATTTCAAAAGAAAGCAATAGCTCAAGAGAATATTGATCAATATCTACAGAAAATAGACTTACCAATTATACCAACGAATATGAAGGAGAGGTTAAATGCTCCAATAACAGAAGAAGAAATCAAACAAGCTATAGACATGGCAAAGATTGGTAAAGCACCAGGACCGGATGGAATTACAGCTAAATTCTACAAAGTAATGAAGGAGGACCTTGTACCAGTATTAAAAATTGTAATGAATGATATATTGCAAGGAAAAGGACTTCCAGATACGTGGAATAAAGCCAGTATTGCCTTGATACCGAAGGAAGCACAGGAACTGACCGATGTCAAAAATTACAGACCAATTTCGTTGATAAATAATGACTACAAAATATTTGCAAGAATACTAGCAGACAGACTTAAAATATGGCTAATGGATTTTGTAGGAGAAGAACAGGCTGGATTTTTGCCTAATAGACAACTAAAAGACAACCTGAGAGTGGTCATAAACACCATTGAGTACTTTGATAAACATCCAGATAAATAAGTTCGGTTCTTCTTTGCGGATGCAGAGAAGGCCTTTGACAACTTGAATTGGGACTTTATGTTTGCATCGATGGAGAACATGGATTTCGGAAAAGAATTTATAGAAGCAGTAAAGTCAATTTATAAGAAACAAAGAGCGACAATCTGTGTCAATGACGACTCGACAGAGAAATTTGAAATAAGAAAAGGAACAAGACAAGGCTGTCCACTATCACCGTTACTGTTTGTTATGGTCTTAGAAATATTGTTAAGGCAGATTAGAGATGATGAAAATATAAAAGGAATTAAAATAAAGGGATCTTCATACAAGTTGAGAGCTTTTGCAGATGATGTGATGTTTATAGTAGAAGACCCAATACAAATGCTGCCAGGATTACTAGACAAGATTAAAGAATTTGGAGACTTGGCAGGTTTTTACATAAATAAAAAAGTCAAAAATAATAACCAAAAATATGACCAAGAAGCAGCAACAAGAATTGGGGGAAGTAACAGACTGCGAGGTGGTACACAAAACCAAATATCTGGGAATAGAGCTGACAGCTAAAATTATTGACTGGTTTAAGAATAATTATGAAAAGCTTTGGACACAAATCGAAAGGGATATGATAAAATGGAACAAATTAAATGTATCATGGTTAGGTCGGATTGCCACAGTTAAAATGAATGTGCTGCCTAGAATTATGTTTCTGATGCAAACGATACCAATTATTAAAGACAAAACAATTTGAAAAATGGCAGAGGAAGACATCGGAATTTGTGTGGGCAGGAAAGAAACCCAGAGTTAAAATGAAAGTGCTCTGTGATGCGAAGGAAAGAGGAGGAATTCAGTTACCTGATCTTCGATTATACCATGAAGCAATATGTCTAGTACGGCTAAAAGAATGAGTGTCTTTATCCAATCATAAATTGTTTGTTTTTTTTATAAATTTTTTTATTGGATTAGAAATCTCTATAATATCTATTACAATCAATTTCCTTTAAATATTCCAATTCTAACCCCCTCCCTTTCCCCCCCCTTTTGTTGACTTCCAACAGTTTTCCAACCCCTTATCCATTTTTTCCCCCTACTCATTTCAAACTTATTTTATTCTATTAAACATATACTTTCACTCTCTTCTAAGCTTCTATTATAATACAGTGCTATCTCTAATCCCTTTCCCACTTAATTTATCAACTAAATGTTACATTCCTGGCATATATTCTTTAATAATAACAGTCATTTGTCTACTTTTGTACATATTCTATCTTATTTCATTCTTATTTCATTCTTGTCTCGTCAATATGGGGCAAACAATTTGTCCCTTATTCTGCATAACTTTAAGTACTTCTATAAGCATTGTATACATTCACTGTAAGTCAATCAATTTAACTTGTACTCTATATGTTGCTCTTTACTTCCTTCTATCTTATATTCATTCTATTTTAGTTATATAATTTCTCCATTATACAATTATCTGCCAGAAATAAAATTTGTTAATTTCTATCCTTATAATTCTTATAGTAACACCTCTATTATTTAGTACTATATATAGCAGTCAAATAAAATATTTGCTTAGAATTTCTCATTTAACTCTCCTCCCCTCGGTAAAGTCACTTCCCTCTTCTTTTGTTGTATTTCAGTAATTTTCAAACTGCCACAGTTCTCCTCCCACCTCCCATTTTTTCACCAAATATTGCTTCAACTTTTCCCAATCCGTGTTGAACTGTCCTGGATCAAGATCTCTCAGTTTCCTTGTCATTTTGTCCATTTCCGCCATGTACAGCAATTTATATATCCAGTCCTCGATAGTTGGCACTTCTTGTACTTTCCACTTTTGCGCATACAAAAGTCTAGCCGCTGCTGTCATGTAAAATAACAATGTCCTATATTGTGCCGGAATATCCTCCATTCCCAAGTTCAGTAGCAGGAGTTCTGAGTTCTGGATAAATCATTTTGTAAACGTTCTCTTTAATGTTAGTACATGTCGTGATCTTCAATGTATTCTTCCACAAGTATTCCCACGCCTCCATTATTTCTTTATTAAGGTTTATAGCCCACTTCACCATTTGCACTTTAACTGTCTCATCTTCTGTGTACCATTTTAGCAACACTTTATAAGTCTTAGAGATTTCCTTTTTATCCTCTTGTAGAATTACCTCCTCTAATTCCGAATTCTCCATTCTTACCCCTCCTTTCACACAGTCCGAGTTATAGAGATCTCTAATCTGTCTATATTGAAACCAATCATAACTTGGAGACAACTCGTCTTGCGTCTTTATTCTTAGTTTGGAAAATTCTATTCGTGTTATCTCCTTATATGTTAAACACTGTTGTTCATTATCGACAGTTCTCGGATCTATTACTTCATAAGGAACCACCCAGGAGGGAATTCCTTCCTGTAGGTAATCTCTATACTTCTTCCAAATTGTGAAGAGGCTTCTCCGAATGTAATGGTGTAAAAACATAGAGTCTGCTTTTACTTTGTCATACCACAAATATGCATGCCATCCAAATATTTTTTATATCCTTCTAAAGCCAGTAGTTTGCGGTTTTTGAGCGTCATCCAGTCTTTCAGCCACACCAAACAGATTGCATCGTAGTAGAGTCTTAGATTGGGCAGTTGCATTCCCCCTCTCTCTTTTGCGTCTTGTAATACTTTCATTTTCACTCGAGGCTTCTTGCCTGCCCAAACAAAGTCCAATATTTTCCTCTGCCATTTTTCAAACTGCTTAGAGTCCCGAATAATTGGTATTGTTTGTAACAGAAACATCACTCTTGGCAGCACATTCATCTTAACTACTGCTATTCTTCCCAACCATGACAAATTCAATCTATTCCATTTAATCAAATCTTGCTCTATCTGAGTCCACAGTTTCTCATAATTATTCTTGAATAGATCTATATTCTTTGCAGTCAGTTCAATTCCCAAATATTTCACCTTACTTGTTACTTCACAATCTGTTATTTCCGTTAATAACTGTTGTTTTTGTTTGGTCATATTTTTGCATAATATCTTGGACTTCTTTTTATTTACATAGAATCCTGCCAAATCTCCAAATTCCTTGATTTTCTCTATTACCTTTGGCATATTCTCTTTTTTTTTTTTAATAAAATTTTTTATTGGATTAGATGTCATTAAATTGTACATTACAATCAATTTCCTTTAATTTTTCCAATTCTAACCCCCTCCCTTTCCCCCCCTTTTGTTGACTTCCAACAGTTTTCCAACCCCTTGTCCCTTTTCCCTTACTCATTTTAAATTTATTCTATCTGTCAAACGTAGACTTTCACTTTCTTCTAAGCTTATCTATATAACACAGTGCTCCTTCTGTCTTCCTACTTACTTTAACAACTAAATAATACATAACTAAATAATACATTCTTGGCATATTTTCTTTTGATAATAATCATTCAGCTAATTTTGGTACTCTATACTCTATCTTATAATCTCATCTTCAATATGGGACAAACAATTTATCCCTCATTTAGCATAATTTTAGATACTTCTATAAACAGTACATTCAATATAAGTCAACCAATTTAACTTATACTCTATATATTACTTTTTCTACATATCTTCATACTGTTTTAATTATATAATTATATTATTCTTTCATTATGCAACTATCCACCAAAAATAGTCAACCAATTTGACCCATATATACCTCCAAACCAATTCAATCAATTTAATACATTAATATATATTTTCCCATCTTACTTAAATTCCTTCATTACAATTATAAAGTTATCTCCATTATACAATTATTGCCAGAAATGAAATTAGTTTCTATCCTTATAATTAGTTAATTTCTATCATTATAATTCTTGTAATAACACCTATAATACTTAATACTATATATAATAGTCTAATAAAGTAGTTGCTTAGAAATTCTCATTTACCTCTCCACCCCCCGGTAAAGTCACCTCCCTCTACTTTTATTGTATTTCAGTAATTTTCAAACTGCCACAGTTCTCCTCCCACCTCCCATTTCTTCACTAAATATTGTTTCAGCTTCTCCCAATCCGTGTTGAACTGTCCTGGACCAAGATCTCTCAGTTTCCTTGTCATTTTGTCCATTTCCGCCATGTACAGCAATTTATATATCCAGTCCTCAATAGTTGGCACTTCTTGAACTTTCCACTTTTGCGCGTACAAAAGTCTAGCTGCTGCTGTCATATAAAATAGCGATGTCCTATATTGTGCTGGAATGTCCTCCATTCCCAAGTTCAGTAGCAGGAGTTCTGAGTTCTTATTAATTTGAAATTGTAAAATCTCACTTATTACTCTTATTATTTCCCCCCAGTACTGCCTAGCTACCTCACAAGTCCACCACATATGATACAAAGATCCCTCATGCTTTTTACATTTCCAGCATTTATTAGACGTGTTCAAATTCCCTAGCGCAATTTTCTTTAGTGTCATATACCAACGATAAATCATTTTGTAGACATTCTCTTTAATATTGGTGCATGTCGTGATCTTCACTGTATTCTTCCACAAGTATTCCCACGCCTCCATTGTTATTTCCTTATTAAAGTTTATAGCCC
Organism: Eublepharis macularius; assembly: GCF_028583425.1. Lineage (NCBI taxonomy): Eukaryota > Metazoa > Chordata > Lepidosauria > Squamata > Eublepharidae > Eublepharis > Eublepharis macularius. Next base: position 77,341,909 of record NC_072792.1, on the reverse strand, counting down.
ACTTCACCATTTGCACTTTAACTGTTTCATCTTCAGTATACCATTTCAGCAGCACTTTGTATACCTTAGAGATTTCCTTTTTATCCTCTTGTAAAAGTGCCTGTTCTAATTCCGAATTCTCCATTCTTATCCCTCCCTTCACACAGTCCGAATTATAAAGATCTCTGATCTGTCTGTACTGAAACCAATCGTAACTTGGAGACAACTCGTCCTGCGTCTTTATTTTGGGTTTAGAAAATTCCATTCGGGTTATCTCCTTGTATGTTAAACACTGTTGTTCATTATCAACAGTTCTCGGATCTATTACTTCATATGGAACCACCCATGAGGGGATTCCATCTTGTAGATAATTTCTGTACTTCTTCCAAGTTGTGAATAGGCTTCTCCGAATATAATGATGTAAGAACATAGAGTCCGCTTTTACTTTATCATACCATAAATATGCATGCCATCCGAATATTTTTTTATATCCTTCTAAGGCCAGTAATTTCCGGTTTTTCAGCATCATCCAGTCTTTCAACCACACTAAACAAATTGCGTCATAATAAAGTCTTAGGTTGGGCAGTTGCATTCCGCCTCTTTCTTTTGCATCTTGTAACACTTTCATTTTCACTCGAGGCTTTTTGCCTGCCCAAACAAAATCTGATATTTTCCTCTGCCAACCTTTGGCATATTCTCAATTGGATCTTCCACAATTAACATTATGTCGTCCGCAAATGCTCTGACCTTGTAGGAAAAGTCTTTTATTTTTATTCCACGGATTGCATTATCTTCTCGAATCTGTATCATCAATATTTCCAAAACCAAAATAAACAACAGTGGAGACAACGGGCAACCTTGTCTTGTACCTTTACCTATAGTCAGTTTCTTAGTCACCTCGTCATTCACCACAATTGCTGCACTCTGGTCTCTGTAGATTTCTTTCACTGCTCTTATGAATCTTTCCCCCATTTGTAGCTGTTCCATAGTGGCAAACATAAAATCCCAGTTCAAATTGTCAAATGCTTTTTCAGCGTCCACAAAGAAGAAACCAACCTCCTTATCACAACGCTTGTCATAGTATTCAATAGCATTTATAACTGTCCTTAAGTTGTCTTTAATTTGTCTGTTTGGTAAAAAACCAGCTTGTTCCTCCTCAATAACTTCGGAAAGCCATCCCTTTACTCTTTCTGCCAATATCTTCGCAAAGATTTTATAATCATTATTAAGTAGTGAAATAGGTCTGTAATTTTTAACATTAGTCAAATCTTGTCCTTCTTTGGGGATCAATGATATGTTAGCTTCACTCCAAGTATCAGGAATCCTTTGATCCCTCAAAACACCATTGATGACTTCTTTTAGGAATGGCACCAGTTCATTGACCATTACCTTGTAAAATTTGGCTGTAAGTCCATCAGGTCCTGGCACCTTTCCCAGATTTGTTGACTGTATTGCCTTCCTTATCTCTTCCTCCGTTACTTCACTGTTCAGTTTGTCTCTCCATCTTTCTGAAATTACTGGGAGCTTCATTTTCCCCAAGTACGTCGCTATTGAGTCTTTATTCACTTCTTTTTTGTTGTACAGTTTAGCATAAAATTTATAAAAGGCTCTGCTAATAGCCGTCTGTTCCAGATATACTTTATTGTCCTCACATATTTTATTTATTGTCTTCTTCTCCTTTCTCTTCTTCAATTGCCACGCCAAATATTTCCCAGGTTTGTTTGCACCTTCAAACGACTTTTGGTTCATTCTCTTAAGATTCCATTCCAGTTCTTTATTATTCATTGCCGTCAACTGCTCTTGAAGGATTTTAATATCCTGGTATATTTTCTTTTTCCCTGGCCTTTTCTTTAATTGTATTTCTTTGGCCTTTATTTTCTCTATAATCTCCTGTCTCTTCTCCTCTCTTTTTTTCCTAGCTCTTCCATTTAAGTCCATTAGTATACCTCTAATTACTGCGTTATAGGTATCCCATACCTTATTAGTTGGTACTTCTCTATTAATGTTGTGTTGTATGAAGAACTTAGTTTCCCTTCTCAACATCTCCATATTTTCTCCCTCTTGTAACAAGTCCTCATTTATTCTCCATCCTTTCCTTTTGGTTCTTTTTCCAAACTTCCACGTAATTGGATTATGATCTGAGCCTACCATGGACATTATTTCTACGTCCTTAGTCCAAAGCGCTAAGTCTTTTGAGGCCCAGATCATATCAATTCGTGATAACGTAGAGTGTCTCGCAGAGTAAAACGTATATTGTCTGCCTTTAGGATTCTGTCTTCTCCATACATCTTCCAAAGTTTCCTGTTGCATTAATACAAAAAAAGTCTTTGGTAGTAATCCTCTTTTCTTTTGTACAGTTGGTGATTTTTTGTCCTGTTCCAAGTTTGTAACTCCATTGAAGTCTCCTGCAAGAATTATCTGGTCATAAGAAAGTTCATCTAATTGCTTCCTTAAATCCTCAAAGAAGCTTTCTTTTGCTCCATTAGGTGCATAAATTCCAATCACCAACACTCTCTTTAAATTCCATGTACATTCCACTGCTAAAAATCTGGCTTCCACATCTCTCATCACTAATTTTGGCTGTAGCTCCTCTTTTATATACAATGCCACTCCCCTTTTTTTCTTTTTTGAGGCCACTACGAAGTCATTGCCCAATTTGTTCAGTTTAAGATATTTTACATCCTGCTTTCTGGTATGAGTCTCTTGCAAACACACAATATCACATTTTTGTCTTAATAGCCAGTGGAAAATACTTTTTCTCTTATTCGGTGAGTTAAGTCCATTTACATTCCAAGATAACACTTTACACTCCATATTCATAACCTTGTTGTTGGTAAGTCCTTTTCATTGTCCCTCAAAAACTTTTCCATTTCTTGTTCAGATCTGATGCGCTTTTTCACTCCTCCAAATTCAAAGGACACTCCTTCTGGTAATTCCCATCTGAACCTTATTTATCCAATCATAAATTGTTAACGTTGGAATGATATAACAAGCTTTTTGGATGGCATGCATATTTGTGGTACGATAAACATAAAATGGACGCAATGTTCCAGCACCACTATTTGAGAAGGAATTTATTTCTAACCTGGCTAAAATATAAAAAGTTCATTGATCAAGAGAAGCCACTATGGATTGTTCCAGCTGAAGTAATCAATCCAAACTTAGAGTATAAGGGAAAAGAATGGCTTACCTTTAAAGAGCTTATAGAAATAGAAAATAATGAGTTAAAACTTAGGTTAAATAAGGAACTACCATTTAAATATGGCCGGCTACAATACTGACAGATCAAAGATTTATTTGAGTCAGATCAAAAGAGGACAGGTTTTAGAACTAAAAACTCAGAGCTAGAAGAACTTTTGCTGGGGGATAATAACAGCAATTTCTAAAATGTATAAATCGTTATTAAAATGGTATACAGAAGATGAGACAGTGAAAGTTCAAATGGTAAAGTGGGCGATAAATTGTAATAATGAAATTATGATGGAAGCTTGGGAGCAATTGTGGAAAAATACATTAAAAATTTCAACTTGTACCAGTATTAAAGAAAATGGCTTTAAAATGATATATAGATGGTATTTAACACCAAATAAGTTAGCCATTGCGAACAAACAGCTATCTAACAAGTGTTGGAAATGTAAGGAGCATGAAGGTTCTCTGTTTCATATGTGGTGGACTTGTGGCAAGGCTAGAGACTTTTGGTCTAAAATATGTGCTGAAATGTCTTCAATACTCCAATATAATGTTGTTAAGAATCCAGAAATGTTATTATTATCCTTGCATTTAGAGGACTTTAATAGAAAAGATAGAGTACTATTGTATTACATGATAACAGCGGCAAGAACGTTATATGCACAATATTGGAAGAGAGAAGAAATACCAGAAATTGAAGAATGGACACAAAAATTGTTGTACATGGCGGAAATGGACAAATTAACAAGAAAACTGAGGGATCAAGATCCAAAGGGATACTTTGAGGACTGGGGGAAATGGAGAAAATATTTAGAGAAAAAATGGGATGTTAAAGGACAATTATGGTCTTTTGAAAGATATTAAATAAGATAAGATATAGTTTAGATCTTTACCAGTAATAAAAAAGTGACAACTAGGATTTAGAAATAAGACTAGAAAACGGGGGGTTGGAATGCTGTTGGAAGTCAACACAGAAAAGGGGGAGGGGAGGGGGTGGGAAGCATATAACCATGGGAAACGAAGGAAAATGTAACTGTTATAATCTTAATTGTATGTTAACCCATCCAATAAAAATTATATTTAAAAAAGAAGAAGAAGATAGGTTCTGCTTTAGTTTGTGCTCTTCCAGCCACTGGGATCTTCTAGGGAAAAAATGCACATTTCACCATAACACTTACCTTAGTTTACATATATCACTTGAGAGTCATGCTGTATTAACAAGTAACTAAATAACTTTGAATGCTCTTATTTCATCATTCTTTTACATTTTAAGGTGTGCTTTATACCCTCTTTATCTTTCACCTAAATCCTATTTTGAGTATCCAGAACCAAGTATTGGCAAACCAAAGAACTCTAGAATGTAAAGTATTTTGAATATTGGTATGTGTTATATTTAAATAATGATTGTATGACATTAGAGCTAATGTGTCTCTCTCAAAAATCCCATCTCATCTAATGCTGTGTCTTTTCACATTCTCACTACTCCCAGATGTTTCTGTGCTTAATTTACTATCTCTACTTCAGCAATTTAAGGCTGATGTGCAAATGTAATATTATAACATTCATTTATGCCAAATGATTCTGCCTGCACTTTAATCTGTTTTTCCCTTATAGATCACTCTCTACAAGCCTTGACAAAGATGATCTCTTTTCACTGCATGAGCCAATGGAGTGGAATGGAGCATGCCATAGAGCTTTAAAGTAAAGAAATCACATAAGTACACTTATGCAGTCTCTGTTCACAGCAATTGCTTGTTCAAGTATCCCAGCCTCAGGTCCAAAAAAATAACCTTTACACAAGAGTCTGTGATATCCTTTGAATGCTATTCAGAACTCTTCTGACCTTTGTTTAATTTTATCCAGCACAATTAGTAAATATATAGCTGATTTTCTTTATTTTAACTATGCTCAACAGCCTTCCAATTTACAAAACAAGATTTCCAAAGAAGAGTGAAAAAATCCTCAATACAAACACATTCTCTGTTTTATGAACCCTGTAATTCTTTACATGACCCATTTTCAAGAATGAGTTTTATAACTGGGATAACATTCCCCTAACAAAACCTGTGAAACAGCTTGGGGCCAATACAGGGGCAATGAAGATCACAGATGCCCATCAGTCTGATAAAAGGCAAACTGTGTGTCTGTGCTAGGATTACCAGCCCTCTAGTGGGGGTAGAGGATCCCCTGCTCCCAGCCTCTGCCACCTCTCACCTGACCATTGGTGGTGGGGAAGGCACATGAACAGGACTGGAAAGTCTAGAGTGTGTTCTTGCAGGATCCAGAACACTCCCATATCACACTGGGAATGATGCCATTCCTGGTGTGACATGAAAACTCCAGGGCACACCGGTGGCATATTCAATAAAAATTAGCCCCAAACACTACATTTGGGACAATTTGTCACTGAATCAGCCCCCACTCCTACACAACCCATTGCTTCAGCTCTGCACCAGGAATGATGACGGAGCACTCCAGAGTGTGCATATGTGTGCCAGCATCCCCAATGCCCCCACATACCTGCTTTCAGCCCCAGAGGAGCTGGCAACCCTAATTTGCATAGACACAAATCAGATTGGAGCTATGCAGGCTGGAAAAAGGATTTAACCTTTGCATTTAACCTTTGAAACTGGTCTCCCCTTCTATTATTTGCAATTTTAAAGGAAAAAGAAGTATCCTTTTTTAAAAATCCATTTAGAACTCCTAATTAGACATGGGCACGAACAGCATCACGAAAGGAAAAAACCCACAAACAGCCCGTTCGTGAGGCTCCATTCTAAATGAACAAGTGGTCATTGCAAGCCTCGTTCGTTGCCTTTGTCAGCTGTTTGTCATGCCAGACAGTCTGGGGCCTTTCAATCAATTCCTCTGGCAATGGCAGGGACTGAACTCTGTCTGAACTCCTTCTGGCTTTAACCCTTCGAAGTACTTCCAGCAGAGACTCCCGTTTTTGCCACAGTGAAGAAAAAATGACAGCAAAGGGGGGAACACATGTATCATGCCTTTCCCAGGGTGCAATCTCTCTGAAACTTGGGAGGTCTTTGGAGGACAGTGAGGACTATGTCCCCTGCAAATTTGGGGTGTATTGGACATTGGGAAGGTCAGTATGTAACCCCTCAAAGTAGCTGCCTTCCAACAGGCAGTCCCATTTTTGCCACTGTGAAGAGAAAATGACAGCAAAGGGGGGGCATGGGTCATGCCTTTCCTGGCATGCAATCTCTCTGAAACTTGGGGGGTCTTCAGAGGACAGTGTGCACTATGTCCCCTGCAAATTTGGTGGGTATTGGACATTGGGAAGGTCAGTTTGTAATCCCTCAAAGTAGCTTCCACCAGGGAGTCCCATTTTTGCCACTGTGAAGAGAAAATTACAACAAAGGGGAGACCCATGCATCATGCCTTTTCTGGAGTGCAATCTCTCTGAAACTTGGGGGGCTTTGGAGGACAGTGAGGACTATGTCCCCTGCAAATTTGTTGGGTATTGGGCATTGGAAAGGTCAGTTTGTGGGGTGTTTAATGGACCTTACCCCTTGCAAGTGGCAGGAAAGGGCCCTTTTAACTATCAGCTGGCAGGTGGCAGGGGGGAATCCCCCCTGCCACCTGCCAGCTGATAGTTTAAAGGGATCTTTAAAGGGCCATGAACAATGAACAATTAACATGTTTGTGAACAGGGTCATGTTCGTTACTGTTCGTTGTTTGTTGTTCATTGTTCATGGATGGCAATGAACAACGAACAGCTTGTTCAGGGGTTTTTTTCCCGTTTGTGCCCATGTCTACTCATAATAGGCCAATTTTGATTAGCGAAACTGAAATCTGGTTGAAGGGTTAAATCTTGCTCTTTCCTTCCCTTGTAACCCCAATGTGAATAGCAGTTGTGTACTCAATTTACCTATAATAACAACAGCAGCAGTAACAACAAAACAACATTTGATTTATATACCACCCTTCAGGACAAGTTAACACCCATTCACAATTATTTACAAAGTATTGATTGACTGATCGATTGATTTGATTTATACTCCACCCTCCCCACAGATGGGCTCAGGGTGGCTAACAACATTGAAAAAATACATTAAAAGTCAAAAAACCATAAAATCAATAATAATCTTTAAAAAGTCATTAAAATAGTCCAGGAGAAGGCTATTTAAACAAATATTGGGAGTCTGTATATTGGCATATGTTAGAATCATAGAATCCTTGGGTTGGAAGGGACCTCCAGGGTCATTTAGTCCAACCCTTGGTACAATGCAGGAAATTCACAAATACCTCCCCTCCCCACACACCCAGTGACCCCTGCTCTGTGCCCAGAAGATAGCAAAACATCATCAGGATCTCTAGCCAAGCTGGCCTGGGGGAAATTGCCTCCTGACCTCAAAGTGGCAATAAGCCTTACCCTGGGCATGTAGGAAGGAGCCAAGAGAACTAAGCACTGATGTATCCCTTCCTGCCCTCCGTCTCTTGATCTGCTAAGTTTCTCAGAATCAGCATTGCTGTCAGTGGGCCATCTAGCCTCTGCTTAAAAACCTGCAAAGAAGGAGAGCCCTTCACCTCCCGAGAAAGCCTGTTCTGCTGAGGGACTGCTCTAACTGTCCGGAAGTTCCTCCTAATGTTTAGCAGAAAACTCTTTTGATTTAATTTCAACCAGTTGATTCTGGTCCAACTTTCTGGGGCAATGGAAAATAACTCCATGCCATCCTCTATATGACATATAAACATATTGAGGGTTACATAAAACTTAGGTTTGTTTTTGGTGCTACAGACTAACACAGATACCAGTCCAGGACTGGAATGGCGATTATTCCTGAAGGCACAGATATTCTGAGTGACACTCTAGGAATTCTTCTTAATCGCTATGACAAAGACCATAAAGGCATGGGAAAATTCCTAGAGTGTCACTATGGAGGCCATTTTTCAGCCATTTTTTTTTCTCACTCCACAACTTCTAAATCGGTGTCAACAGCCAGCTATTTCTTTGCTGTTTCTCATCTGTGTCTTAATAATGGCTACTGTTATTCAGTCTGTTCTGGTTCTTACAACCCCCCAGGGCTTTTACTGCTTTCTTTGCAGAGTTTGGCCCCCTCTCCTTTTCCACAGCAGCAAAATGCATGCAGTCTGACCTAATGTGGCCTTGAACAAGAAACCAGTTTAATCATTCAGCGTTGTAACTTTTGCTATCACTTGTTGTTTCTTCTAGGTATGGATATATATTGACAACCCAAGAATGTCCAGCAATATGGACTCAGAACAAGAAGGTCCCACTGGTCCAAAAGCTACAGAACCGAGCCTTCAGGCTTTGCCAGCTTGTAGAATCCTGTTTCATCCAACACTTCTTCACAGAAGCTCATAATAATATAATAGACATCCAAATCCTCATACGGTCTATTCTTTCATGATTACCTAGCTGGTTTCTTGTTCTACTTACCTTTTTAACTTCTTCCTCACCATTTGGACTACGTTATAAATTATACCTATTGTGGATATTTTTGTAGACAGGAAGTAACTGTGGACTGATTATTCTTGTATTTATTACTGTAATTATTATTATATTTATTGGAATGGTTATTTATTCATAACACTTGGAGCACTTTGCACTTTAATAATATATAATTATAAAAATTTGATTTTTTTACCACATATGTTATTATTATCTCCACAACAATCATCCTGTGTGGTGGGTGGGGCTGAGAGAGCTCTAGAAGTGCTGTGACTGACCCAAGGTCACCCAGCTGGCTTCAAGTGGAGGAGTGGGGACTACACCAAACTGGTTCTCCAAACTGTCTCTCAGAGCCAGTTGTATAAGGAGTTATATAGGGAACATGGATTATTTGTGTGGCTAGTACATTCCCACATGAACAAGTAAAAAAGCTTTCTTAAACAGTTCCTTTGTTTTTCACCTTCACTTTACAGTTTGTACTAAAATGCTAAACAGAGACAATGAGAAATTTCCATAAGGGCAGTGTCCAAAGACATTAAAAATTATTACGAAGCCCATATTTGTAGTGATGGTTCTAAAGTTCTAAGAAGAGAAGCATGTAATAGCTGTCACCCTTTCTAAGATTTTATGATCAGGACTCAGACTCCCTGAGATATTGTCCCCAGCTTGTATAACACACACACACACACACACACACACAAACACCATTTCTTATTGCTCCTCCCTTTCCTTTCCTTTCCTTTCCTTTCCTTTCCTTTCCTTTCCTTTCCTTTCCTTTCCTTTCCTTTCCTGCTGGTAGCTGTGGTGACTAGGGCTGAGCAATCCGGGATTCGTGATCCAACTAAATAGCTGGATTTATGCCAATCCATGATCCTGCTTTGCTGGATCAAATTGAAGAATCCTGGATCAGATCTGAGGAGCTGAACTCTGCTGGTCTGAATTTATTCAGCCACAGGCAGCTGCAGCAGAGGAAAGCAGCAGTAAGCAAGAGGGCAGTGGCATAAAGTGGAGGCAAGCTCTGTGCCACAGCAGAAGAGCAGTGAGAAATTAGCAGAGAAAGAAGGCAGCAGGCAGAGTGGATTCCTATCCCAGCCCTCCACCCCTGCCTCAGCTCCAAACAGGGCTGGATCTACATATTTTTTGAGGGGGGGCAAAAATGAAAAATGGCACCCCCTTATATTTTTTCTTTATATATACATATATGATCAATGTTTTAATATAGATATATAATAAACAACTCTTAAACCACAGAATAAATTGTGTTGACTTCTATGAATTGTTAATAGTAGCAACTTTATATTATCTTATCCATCATTAGCTAAGCATTCCTCCTAGAATTCCTTTTGTTGTAGGGAGCCAAGGGAGTTCATAGGCAGACATGCATGTTAGATATTAACATGAGGTAATCTCTTTTGGCTGGAGATCAGATCTAATTCTGGGAGATTTCCAGCCTGGAAGCTGGCAACCACCATACCATAAGGCTGGATGCTAAGGACTGTTCTTACTAGTGGTGTAAAATTTCCACAAGTTTTGAAGCCATAGGAAAAAGGTCCCCCTCCTTTTTTTTCCCTACATAACCTGGGAAATTTGGGGGGAAATTGATATGTATGCAATTCATTAACTTACTTTCCTGACAAATCATGTCTTATTTTATTGATTTAACAACTTAGCATATAGAAGTGTGCTATGTGGAATAATTAAATTTAAAAGTATAAAGTATATTAGTATTAGTATCCCACGCCCCTACCTTCCTGCCTTGGTTTGATCATCTCCCTCTGTGCTGATCTCTAAGCAAATACAGCAAATAGAATGGTGCCTGCCAGCTGGTGGGGTGATGGAGGAGCCCCCCCTCCCCCTCCATGCGCACCTTTTGGCGCAGTGGCACTTCAAGCTCTTCTCACCCCAGGCAGCAGTGCGCACATGCAGAGACAGGAAAAAAGCGAGTGAGCCAGGCACAAGCGCCTATTTGCTGGGAAGAGAGGCGAATGCAGATCCCCCTCCTTGCCGGCGCACAGGCCGCTCTCTCTTGATGGAGCAAATGGAGGTGGCTGCTGGCTGCCGGGGCCTGGGGGGGGCGACAGTGGAGCCCTTGCCCTTGCCCTTCCCCTTCCCCTCCCCCTCCCCCTTCACACACACATGCCTTCTGCTGGCTGTCCCACCGTTTAGTGTGCTTTGCTCTTGAGAGTTGAGGCAGAAAAAAAAACAAGAGGGAGAGCTGGGCACGAGCGGCTGTTTGCTGGGGAGGAGAACTCGGATTCTTTTCTTTGCCCATTTGCCGCCCCCTCTTTTATGGCGCCCGGGGCAGGCAACCCCCCTGCCCCCCCCCAACATCCGGCCTTGGCTCCAAAAGAGCCCTTCAAGCCACTGCCAACTGCCTTTTAAACTCTGCAGCTTCAGAGCCAAGCTACAAGTGACGCCTTACACAGGTTGGACACTTGTCAGCTTCCCTCAAGTCTTGATGGGAAATGTAGGCATCCTGGTCTTGCAGCTGTAATGGAGAGCCAAGCTGTAAAACCAGAACGCCTACATTCCCATCAAAACTTGAGGGAAGCTGACAAGTGTCCAACCTGTGTCAGGCATCACTTGTAGCTTGGCTCTCAGTGAGACTTACCTCCCCCCTTTACTTCAGTTTGTGATTCTCTAGTTTGATTTGATTTGACATTGGGACTCTTTGGTTGGACAATAGGATTCTCTGACTTGACATTGGTTCCCTTCCTTCACTTTGGTTTTGTTGGGCTTTGTTGGTTCAGCTTGCGTGGCAGTGGGACTTGCATTGGGACTGGCTTTTGGCCAAGGGCTGCCTTTGATTAAGATTTCCCTTTGCCTGGAAAACCCTGGAAATGTTTTCTCCATAAGAAACAAGAGTGGCTGGGGGCAGTTTGTTCAGGGGCTCAAAGATCTGAACCCCTGGGTCCAATCTTCCTGAAACTTGGGGAGTCTTTAGCAGACACGAAAGAGCAGGCTTCTTGCAAATTTGGTGCAGTTTGCTTGAAAAATGATCTCCCCAGCATCCCCGTTCCATAGTCTTTTCTATAGGGAATAATGGCCGTATTAGAGAATCTGAGCAGGATTTCAGAGTCACCCATTTTTTTCTTTTTGATGCATACCCTTATTGGTGATTACGTGGTTGGTCCTGGAGGAAGCTTGTAAGGTTTTCCTCTCTTCTCTGCTGCCATAAACACTTCAATTAGCACAAAATACAGAGCAACACGGTAAGTATAGCAACAACAAAACACAATTTCCCGTGCAATAACAATGTCTCCCTATTTTATTTACAGTAGTTGCATAACTAGTTGCAAATGGTGAAAATTGGAAAATTGATGACTAGTATGGAGTGGTAGCTGCATGAACCTTTGACAACTGTGTTCTTTGAGAAAGAGCTTGGAAACGGATACAATGGTGATCTGGACCTTCCGTTAGAATACTGATGTCACAGAATTATCAATGTACACCTAAAGAATACACGCAAAGGTCTACTTGTAATCTGTGAACTACACAGTTTATTGGAACCAAATCTTGGACTATACCCAATTCCAGTTGGAACATAAGGCGAGCTTGAATGAAAGAATTAGTGTGTACATGGTGCTAGGAAGCATTTGCACTTTAATACCTGTTGCAATATTAATAGAGCACTTGAAGCACTGGACACTTTATGTATTGACTTTGGAGCATATATGATGCCTGCAAAATAATTTTTCCTAGGACTGGTTACATGTGGTATAGTTTTCTGTTAAATAATAGTATAAACACTTCAATGACAGCATCCTAGGTGTCCAAAATTCTCTAGGGTACCAGGTCATTAGTGTGGACATTAAGAGTCCTATAAAATATATACCCTAGAAAGCCTTTTGCTGGAACTCAGAGTTCAAAACATAAGGACCCCTGGGTCATAAAGACTGATTCTGCACCAGTACATTCCCTCTTTTTTAGCTCCATACTGTGTTGAGGTTTTTTATGAATTCCACAAAGAATCTGGAGCCTTGGGGGGGGGGGTCACTCCAGTTCTTTCTCAGGCTTTCTCTAACTTTTAAGAGAGCACTATTGCTCTGCTCTTCCTTAAGATTCAATGTAGAGTCACCTTTTTCACTGTGCATAAATTTTCTTTCTCCTTCCATTGCTCCTCCACTCTCTTTTCTGTCCATTACTCTCACTTTAGTGATGGACAGAAAAGATATGTGGGATACAGAGCTTCCAATGTCTCCCATAAAGGAAATGGAACATTTCCCTATTTGAATAGCAAAGAAACATAAATGCCTGCTACTTTCCCCTCATTTTGTCATGTGCAAAGCTATTGTGAACTTAAACGAGAAAAGTTGAATCTTTAAAGGAAAGAACAACAAAATGTTTCCATTTTCTTAAATGGCAGGGAATACATTTTAATACCTTCAGAACATCATGTGGCAGTGTATCACATTAGAATACGATCCAGAAGAGTTAGCCGTGTTAGTCTGTAGTAGCAAAATCAAAAAGAGTCCAGTAGCACCTTTAAGACTAACCAATTTTATTGTAGCATAAGCTTTCGAGAATCACAGATCTCTTCGTCAGATGCATGGAGGGCAAAAAGAAACTGGTCAGATATAGAGGAGGAGAGGGGAGGGTGAAGGAGCTGTTTGCATCTACTCCGCCCTCCCCTCTCCTCCTCTATATCTGACCAGTTTCTTTTTGCCCTCCATGCATCTGATGAAGAGAACTGTGATTCTCGAAAGCTTATGCTACAATAAAATTGGTTAGTCTTCAAGGTGCTACTGGACTCTTTTTGACATTAGAATACAATAGTTAGTTGAACTATTAGATCAAATGAAATTACCATAGTGTCCAAAACTGCATTAAGGACCTTTTATGCTAGATAAAGGGTTGAGTAGATTCAAAAATCGTGCATGCTTCCAACAATTGGAAGAGCCTATAAAATGTACTTCCTTAGGGATTTTCTATCTCATTGTCTGGGACCAAGATAACAATTCTCTGTATTAAGGTTATAATGACCACTGCTAGATTGCTCTGCTGCCAGAAGAGTACTCAGTTCAATCACCAAAGCAGCAGGCTGCCATGCTTCTTGTCAGAGCCCATGGTTCTTCTCCTTTGACTATGCTGAGAAAAAAATTCTGACCTGGTAATATATCACAGACAGACCACAACCACCTCCAAAACCTTAGCAAGATATAAAAAGGCTTAAAAGAAAGATTTAAAGCATGCAGAGGACTCTGTTCCTTAATGCCTAAAGGCATAGTTATGGGAGATGGAATATCTTAATGGAAGTTAACAGGATCAGTGTCTTCTAGGGTGATAGATATCTCAGTGATAAAAATGTTGCTGGTTTTTCATTCCATCACATCTTTCCAAAGAGACTGGGTTATTTTAGGAATAGGAATATAAACCAAGGCAAGTAAAAGATAGAGATAGGGCTCTGCATAGTGTGCATCTGCTTGCCTGCTCATTGTACCAGCCAGCCCTGGTGAGTGGCTGAGTGAGCAAGCACTGCACAGTGGCCCCACTCGTTCTGTATCCCAGTCCTGTCTCACTGCCCTTCATGCCATCCTTGCTCAGGGGCCATCCTAATATTCTCTGTATTGTTCAAATTTAATACATGTGCTGCTGAGGTATGTGAAGGTGGAAATAGAGTGGATGTAGGGGAGGGGGCACATCCTTGACTTTTTCCCAGGGACCCAGAATAAGGTTTCCAGCCTCCAGGTGGGGCCTGCAGAACTCCCAGAATTTTAACTGACCTCCAGGCTACAGAGATCAGTTTTCATGGAGAAAATAGCTGCTTTGGAGAGTTGGCTATATGGTACTATATCCCACTGAGGTCCTTCCCCTCCCCAAAGCCTGTCCTCTCTGGGTTGTACACCCAAATTTCCAGGAATTTCTCAACTTGGAGTTGGGCACCCTACCTGAGGGCCAAGCTACACATGACGAATGACACTTGAACGGCAAGTGTATTTCTCCCTGTTCACTTGCCCTCCACTCAATCCACTTGCTGTTCAAGTGTCATTCGTCATGTGTAGCTTGGCCCTCAGAATCACTAAGACCAATCACTAATATTTCTATTCACTTTAGATTCTATTATGCATTCCTTATAATACTATTGCTAAGAATCAGAGCTAATAATCAGTTAATAATGAAAAGGTCATGTAAATTCCTCTCTTTATATTATAATATTCCTGATTTGCTTTTACTTGTGGAAACTAACTTTGCACTGCTCTCTCTATGAGGTATCAACATCTGGCCTTTTAATTCAGAAGACATTTTAGAAATCTCTTGCAATGTGATGTGAAACCTCCGCAGTTCAATATAATTTGAATAAATAATCCAGCTGTATGCAGGGACCATCTGTCCTGTTTGTACCTAGGGACCTGAGGTGGTCCTTGGTACCACCTCAGGTTGCCACATCAAGTCATGTCATGTCATGTCACATCATATCAAGGCAGGCAGGCAGGCACTATCAGAGTTGTTGGTTCCACAACAGCTGAACTGAGGCTATTCATTGAGTGCTTGCAGCAATAGCAGTGGCCTGAAGTCTGCAGACACTCATAGCTGGACCCTGTGCAGCATCCTACAAGCCTTAGGGTAGATTTAGTTCTCCAGAAACCTCATGCTCAGTGGAGAGGCTTCAGGTGGTTAGTTGCATACTTTGCCATCTGAGCTGTGCATTTTGCATGGGTCTTCTGTCTTCTCTGCTCTTGGGGTTGTGGGGTCCTTGGAAATTGGACATTTTCCTTCATGGGTCTCTCAGCAATCCCAGGATCAGGTGGTGACTCATGATCCTGAGCCTCCTGGGCTTCTAATCCAATAGCCATAGCTGGTCAGAGGGCCCAGGAACCTCAGGGTCTATCATGGTTTTGTCTTCAGTGGACTCTACCACCATGGCGTGCTCATCTTCTGATGATGAATCATAAGGCCCAGTCCATTCATCATCCTTTGATCTTTTATGGTACATCTTAAGGCGTTCTTAATTTCTTTACTGCTCAGATTCTTTCGCATGGAAATAAAAATTTCTATTGATTTTAGCTGATCGATCGATTGATCGATCAATCAATCATCCTGGCCTTTCTCTAAGGAAGCATAGAACATTCTTCAGACATCTTTTTCACAGCAGTATCTGAGAATGATTTTTAATTATTTTGACAAGCCATGAATTCTATATTTAGGCATAAAAGATATCAAAAACATGTAGAGGATAAAAAAGAGACCCAGATGTTGTCTTATATTGACTTAAGATATCTTCTAGAAAAATAATGCTTTTGCTACCTTTTGTTTTTTAAACTTTTCAAAATGTGTTCACTAAAACTGTGCTTTAATATTGCTAAAAGCAGGTAAAATGTACAAAGGAACCAAACTAGGACACAAGCATAAAAGAATTCCATGAAAAATATGTAGATATCAAGGAGCAAGAAAGAATGGACACAATGTGAGCAAAGGCAACACCACAATGAATAACCATTTTCATTTCATAATGTTTCCTAAAAAATCTTCCCCTTACTAAGACTAATACCAGTGCAAGATGCTGGGTTTCAATTGGTAAAACCATGAGGAATTAATCCTTTTCCCCTATCCCTTGCCTTGCAGCCTTCAGTCAAATTGCTTCCACAAGTTGGGAAGATCCATCCAGAGGTCTCCCAGTGCCTTGCTTGTTTTGTACTGTTTTAAGTAACCCTCGTGGAAAGACACACTCTGTAGTTGCAGCCCAAAGGACACTTTCCTGGGAGTAAGCCACAATGAATAACATGGGACTTAATGCTGAGTAGACCGACTTAGGATTTCTCCCTTTAAGACTTTTGCCTCCACTTCACTGCTGCCACCACACACTTGGTAACCTCATTGCTCTAAGCCAGAGGAAGAGATTGTGGCAAGCAAGCAACTGTTAATTGTAAGAAAGAGAAGCAGCAACAGCTATAAGCCTACCACCAGCTCTCCCTTGAGAAATGGCAGCAAAGAGTAGGACAACTGCAAGCAGGGCCAGTCCACCCATTGAGGCCAGCTTGGCAGCCGCCTCAGGACGCTAAGGCGACAGAGGGGTGCTAGCCTGGGGGCAGGGGCGCACGCCATGGAGCTGTCGCCGCTGCCGCCGGCCAGGAACATGTGCTGGTGGCGGCAGTGTGGGGCAGCTGAGTGGGCAGCCTCCTTTTCGGTTGCTCTGTGGGCCAGTCGCAGCCAGGGTGGCCGACTGCGCCTGGCCTGCAAAGCAACCAAACGGGAGGGCTGGAAGGCCCCCTGCTCACGCACCAGCCCTGCGTGATTTCATCACATGTCGTGACATCATCATGCAGTCGTGTGCACATGCACGTGCACAGAGGCAGCCCTTAAGCTGGACCCAACACTGGAGCCGGCCCTGACTGCAAGTACACTTGACCACTGGCTGTGGTGCCCAGGGCCAGTGCCTCGTGCTGCTTGCATGGTATCAAGTCAACCAGGGGTTGCTTCTGGCAGAATTCTCAGAACAATCTATTCTTGAGTGTTTCAAGTCTGTCACCTTGGAATCTAAGAGTGAGAACATTAACAAAATTATTTCAAAAACAGAGGGAAAAATAATAACTATTAGAATGTATACTAAATCATAACACTGTAAATAAATGATATGAAATATTGAATACTCTAAATTAATGCCATTTATTGCCCTCCTGGCTTTTCATACTAGACTGTCTAGAGTATTCTTTATTTACATCATCTATACCCCACCTCACTCTCCAATGGGGATCTTAATTAATTAATTAATTTAATTCACATGACTTGAGTATTATTTATTTACTTCATTTGTGACCTGCATTTCTCCCCAATAGGGACCCAAAGCAGTTTACATAATTCTATTCTCTATTTTATCCTCTGATCAGCCATGGAAGCCTGAGAATGTTTGTCTGGCTCAAGCTTCCCTGGTAAAGTGGGGATTCAAGCATGAGTTTCTCAAATCCACACTGACTCTTGGTAATAAATTTTAAAAAGAATCTCAGGTGAAAAGTGCTAGGAATAACTACTGTCAGACAAGCAAGCCAGCCTGCCTGCCATACTTGCCTGCCATACCTGTGAATGTCTGTCTACTGGGGGGGATGGGTAGAAGTGTACTTGCTTTCTTGTTTCACTGTGTCTCTGTTAGGCTTTGTTGCTGTTTGAGCTGAGCGCTGTTATCAGTGCAGCTGGAACTGAGCATCTGGGAACCGACTGACCTTGGGAGACTCAGCTCTGCATCTCTGCTTTGCAGCTCCATGCCAACTTCAACTGACTATCATCTGAACTGGGGGGAGGAGACTGGGGTATAACTTTTCTGAGAGGACTTTGCTTTGGCATTCCAGGCAATGACTGTGTACAGTGTACTTCTAGGGAGCAAATCTCTAATAAAGACCTTTAACTCATACAGCTAGCAGCCAGTTTTTGCTCCTAATGTACATTTTCTTGTTATAAGCAAGTTAATTTTTGGTTCTGTATATTCTGTGGTCTCTTCTTCATGATACAGAACAGTGGGTTACCATCAATATGATCACAACAAAAAGGATGCTATTGTGATAATCTAAGAAACCCTATCTACAAAAATGACTTGATGAAAAGAACTGTTTAAAAACATGTTACAGGAGAAGCTGCCAGTAATTGGATATTATGCCCCCAAATAAATTCATTATCTTCAGAGATTTATTTTCCTTTCAAACATGGTAGTTCCAATAAGACTAGCCTTTGCTATAATGATTGGCAAACGTCAGGGACAGACGTTTCCACTAAATTTTCCCCCAAGCCACTCATAGAAATTGCTTTCCATTTTCTGTGTGCGCGTAAATTGCTATCAATTTGTAGTTATAGCAACCCCTGCTGGGGTTTCCGAGGTAAAAGACTAACAGAGGTGGCTTGCCATCGCCTACCTCTGCATAGCGACTCTGGTCTGTCTTGGTGATGACCCATTCAAGTACTAACCACTGTCAACTCTTCTTAGCTTCCAAGATCGGTTGATCTTAGTGGACTAAAATGCTGAATTTTATCACATTATGTACCCTAAGAGGAAGAATAGAACTTGATGAAAAAATATATTTGAATAATTTCATTTTATTTCATTTATTTATAGGTTTCAGTCATCCTATGCGGCCTATAAGAGAGAAGTGTTTTTTTAAAGGCAAATTCATTTAACATTCTGATTTTGAACAAGTCTCCTTCATGCTGTATTTATGGCCTGGGTTCAAGCTGTGAACTCAATGTCTTTACAGATTCCACTAAAACTGGCACTTACAATCTCTCTTCCCTTTCACACACATGAAATATCTTTGGATATTTTTAAAGCTCCAAGGCAATTGTAGCACAAGGTATCAGGAATACAGTGAAGCTAGCTCTAGTTACACATTATGAACATGAAGTGTTATGTCTGTTTCTCCAGGCTACTTCATTTTTTTTTTTGCAACCTCTTCACTCTAAAGGGGGGGGGGACCCTCACCTGCCAGAACATATGTACAAAAGAACCAGAGACACAAAGATTTCCTTATATGTACTATCTTTTCTGTATCTGAAAGGGCAATGTCCTTCAAACACCGTAAGATTTCCTTGGATGAGGACTGAAGTGCTTATGCTATCTTTTACTGCCAGATTTTCAAAAAACAAAAACAAAAAGAAGAATATACGCATAAGTGACCTTAAAAAATGAATGTATGTGTGCGTGCGCACGTGTGATAGCTCTAATAGTTTTAAACTGTCTCCTTGAATTATTTCAGACTTAGCATTTAACAAGCAAGGGACCCACAAGGACTTGAGGTTAGCATCTTATTTTTCCTTCAACCATTATTTCCTCTGTTCCCTCCCTGAAAGCCTCCATAGCCTCACCCCTTTTCCTGCTTCCTCCTCTCTTTCCCACCTACCAGACAACCTAACTTTATTTGCTTCTGTGTTTTCCTCTTTCTTTCTCACTGGAAGTGTCTCCTTGGGAAAACTCTGTTGAGTAGTACTGTGCACTAGTTTGGGCCAGGCCAAGTTGCACAGTGGTAGCCACTGGATTGGGCCCAGTTGCACAGTGGGGGACCTGAAAGGACTTGTGGAGGCACCCAGGGCCGGATCTACATATTTTTTGAGGGGGGGGCAAAAGTGAAAAATGGCACCCCCTTATATTTTTTCTTTATATATACATATATGATCAATGTTTTAATATAGATATATAATAAACAACTCTTAAACCACAGAATAAATTGTGTTGACTTCTATGAATTGTTAATAATAGCAACTTTACATTATCTTATCCATCATTAGCTAAGCATTCCTCCTAGAATTCCTTTTGTTGTAGGGAGCCAAGGGAGTTCATAGGCAGACATGCATGTTAGATATTAGGAAGACAGAGTTTAAGGAACTCAGAGGCCTGACGAGAGTCATTCCATGGCAAAAAATACTGGAAGGGAGAGGAGCAAGCGAAGGGTGGGCTCTCCTAAAACAAGAGCTATTGCGAGCTCAAGCTGTCAATGTTCCAGTAAGACAAATGTGGTAGGGAACTCACAATGACAGGGGAAATTTAAAATCCAACAAATGGAAGCCCACTACCCAAATAAAGAAAATAGATTCAAATTCTTAATTCTAGAAAAATAACATTTATTGGTTAGCCAAGGCAAGTTTCTGACACCCAAAAGAATCCACAGCAGATGCAAAGTAGAGATATATGAAAAGTAAACTCTCTTGCTAGGGCATCATGTCCTTAGGAGAAAATGCAGATAACTACTTAACTTCAAGTAAAAGTGAACTTTTTTTGGCTTTTTTCCTGCAAAACTTCTCACAGCATCATCATAATTTATGGTATTTGCCACACCACTTTCAATAGACAATATAGCCAGTCTTGACAAACACTCCTGATACATTGCTGACCTGAGGTAATCTCTTTTGGCTGGAGATCAGATCTAATTCTGGGAGATTTCCAGCCTGGAAGCTGGCAACCACCATACCATAAGGCTAGATGCTAAGGACTGTTCTTACTAGTGGTGTAAAATTTCCACAAGTTTTGAAGCCATAGGAAAAAGGTCCCCCTCCTTTTTTTTTTTTTTTGGCTACATAACCTGGGAAATTTGGGGGGAAATTGATATGTATGCAATTCATTAACTTACTTACCTGACAAATCATGTCTTATTTTATTGATTTAACAACTTAGCATATAGAAGTGTGCTATGTGGAATAATTAAATTTAAAAGTATAAAGTATATTAGTATTAGTATCCCACGCCCCTACCTTCCTGCCTTGGTTTGATCATCTCCCTCTGTGCTGATCTCTAAGCAAATACAGCAGATAGAATGGTGCCTGCCAGCTGGTGGGGTGATGGAGGAGCCCCCCTCCCCCTCCATGCGCACCTTTTGGCGCGGTGGCACTTCAAGCTCTTCTCACCCCAGGCAGCAGTGCGCACATGCAGAGACAGGAAAAAAGCGAGTGAGCCAGGCACAAGCGCCTATTTGCTGGGAAGAGAGGCGAATGCAGATCCCCCTCCTTGCCGGCGCACAGGCCGCTCTCTCTTTGATGGAGCAAATGGAGGCGGCGGCTGGCTGCCAGGGCCTGGGGGGGGGGCCGGCAGTGGAGCCCTTCCCCTTCCCCCCCTCCCCCTTCACACACACATGCCTTCTGCTGGCTATCCCACTGTTTAGTGTGCTTTGCTCTTGAGAGCTGAGGCAGAAAAAAAAACAAGAGGGAGAGCTGGGCACGAGTGGCTGTTTGCTGGGGAGGAGAACTCGGATTCTTCTCTCTGCCCATTTGCTGCCCCCTCTTTGATAGTGCCCGGGGCAGGCAACCCCCCTGCCCCCCCCAAGATCCGGCCTTGGAGGCACCTCGCTTTTCCCTGTATCTCCCCCCCTATACACGCACACTATTTCTTCTTTCTCTTCTCCTGGCAGCCCTCATATGTTCCTTCTTTACTTCCCTCCTACCAATCAACCTACCTTTTATCTGTCCCCCCATCTTCAATTATAGTTATTGTTTATTTACTTTGTTTGTGCTCCACTTTTCTCCCATTTGGGGACTAGAGGTAGGCACAGTCCAGGAAAAAACTACGGACTGTCATCCCATGGTCTGTCATGTTTCATGGACCATGGACCATGAACTTTTCATGGACCTGCACTGGTTCACAGAGCGGTTCATCAGTCCATGGTCAATCACTTCTGGGGCCCCTAGGACCACCGCCTTCACACTCAGAGATGCCAAACTCACAGCAAGTCTTCAGCAGGGTCTCTTCCAGCCATCCTCCAACTTTGGCCAAGATTGCATTTCAGAGTTCTGAGTTACAGACCTCCAAAGCGGCCACCCCAGAAACTTCCAGTAGATGGAATAGGAGCTGCAAATGCTAACTGACTTGCATTGGCTTGCAGCAATTGGAAGAGCCCCAGGCTAGCTCACCACCCCACAAGCAAATAAGAATTGAAAGAAAAAACATGAAACAGAAGAGTGAGCCCTCAAGAAGCCCAATAAGCTTGGACCTAGATCCTGACTGCAGCTCTGAGACTGGTTTGGGGCAGAGCCCTACGCTAGCCCGCTAGCCCACAAGCAAATAAGAATTGGAAAAAATAATATTAAACATAAGAGTGAGCCCTCAGCTGAGGAAACCCAATAAGCTTGCTCCTACCCAGAGCCTTGCAAGCCCCAAGCCTCCCTCTGGCGTAATCCAAAAAAACTCCCGCAACAAGCAACATGTGAAGGCACAGTTGTTCCATGCTTATGGGACATCTGTGTGCTTCACATCTGGACCTGTCCTTGGTTGCAGCATGTGTGCCTCTTACTATGGATGTGCACTCTGGAAATGCAGAAAATATATATATATATATAAAAATATTTTTTGAAATGGTTGCAGCTTTTCATGTTTGGGTGCTTTCCATCATCTGCAGGACATCTTATTTTTCTTTGATTCTCCAAATTTCCCAGACGTTTCTCCTTTATGATCAGGTCCAATTAGGTTGAATGTTGCCTGCCCTGGGGAAGGTGGTTCCTGCCTGCTACGTATCTCACCTGGCCTGGTGAGGGCAGCCCCCAGATGGCACAAGCCAGGTGCAGGGCTCAGCAGAGCTATGAGTCTGGCTGGCTCTTTCTTTCCATCCTCCTTTGTAGGGGGGTTGCCTTTTTCCCCTCCCAGTTCCCAGCTCTGCAAGTAGGATAGCTGGGAGTGCTTTATTCGGGGGGGGGGGGAGCGGGTCTGTAGAATGTGACATCTTGTTCCAATTTGCTTGAAATTTGGGGGAGGGGTCTTTAGTGGACAGGCAGTTCTAGTTCCCCGCAACTTTTGGTGTCATTTGGTTGAAAAACAGCCACTCCATCCTCCTGAGGAAAGTCCCCCCGTAGGGAATAATAGAACCTGGAGAATTCTGGAATCCTTGAAATAACTAAACTTGAATCCCAAATAGTACCTGGGGAAACAAATACCACTGTCTATAGCTATTTATTCCCTTCCTGAAATATGAATCCAAATTATTTTTCAGGTGTTCATCCCTGCCTCCCACTGACTGTGCACTGGTAGCAAGCTGCGGGTGTTCCAGTAGGGGGTACAGCAAGTATCCCTGAGCTGCCTATTGCCAGACTTTGCTCCATGCTGAGGTACTAGATGAGATGCATACAGTAGCTAACATCTCTACCACCATCAAGAAACAGTTAATGGCATAGGGCAGCAGGGCAGCATGGACTCCTTGATGACTGAGGACCCATTCTACAGTGGCCTGTAGAACTGGACCCCTTAATACAATCTGCTTTAGTGGACATGTTGGATGAGCTTGCCTGCAATTTTGGTGTCATTTGGTTGAAATACAGCTCCTCCAGTCCTTTCCTCTGAAAGAAGTCCCCCCCCCCTTAGGGAACAGTGGGCCCCCATTATTTCATCAGTCTGGAAGAAATGTGAATCAATTTTCCAAAACAATATGGGAGGTGCGAAATACTCTAGTATATCAATATAGAATTCATTCACATAATCCAAATCCAAATTCCTTTTTAAGTGCACACCCCTACCCAGAATTGTATGGTACTGTCACAGAAAATTATTTTGTAGCATTTATAGTTTACCGTTCTCAAAAAGACTTAAGGCTCATTTCAAAAGAAGTTTATAAGCAAATAGTAAGATGGCTGATAAAAAGGAAAATTGATCTATTAATTTTTTAAAAATATATTGCATACATATGAAAAGATTAAGCAACACTGCTGGGCAAAATCATAAGTTGTAAAACTTAATGGGGAAACCATTAGAAATGTTCCTGAATCAGAGATATTTCAAGGCTGCAAAGATCTATACTTTGCATTAATCACATTGGTTCCTGTGCCTATGCAGCTTATTTGTATGGGCAGAAAAGATAATTTGCCTGATCTTTGAATGTCAGTCATTTTAAAATTACTTCAGTCAGCAAATTTATGAAGGAATTTGTATACTAAATATGAGGCAGTTCACATTGAAGGGGAGTGTGTTTGTGTAAATAAGCCATCATGTATATTCAGTAAAGTGTTTTATTTCAACTGTTACTAACAGAGCTGGGGCCCATTAAAAATGCATGTACTTGAACACAGTGAAATTTTATTTTATATTTGAGTTTTAACTGGAAAAGCATTGGTATTTTGTGCTTAATTTAGATTTCTGTACTGTTCTACTTCTATTCTTGTACACATGTGAAACAATATAAGGATATAAGAGAAAATGAGACTGGGAGGTTAATTTTAATGAGGTTTTCTAGGGTCTTTATTCAGTTAATATTATGGATTGGACCCTAAAGGACCAAGAACAGAGCACATTTGATGAAGGGATTTTTGTCAGATCTTCTTTCACACTGTGGTCTCCTACACCATTCCCCCAAACATTCCTATACTGTGCACCACATTATTTCTGACCACAGTCTGACACCCAGGAGATAATGGGACTAAGGTAGAAAGAAGGAATTGGCAAAAATACCTTTCCGTGTATTCTGTTCTTTGAAATCTAACTGAATATTCTGGTTTGCTGAACTAAGTCTGTCTTGCAAAGCTTCCTACAATACAGAACATATTTTTCTCTTGAGATGACTTTTCAGTACAGTTCAGGGTACTATTCTGTCTTCACACAAATGTGTAGTAGGAATTGTCTTTGCAGTTGCAAATCTCATACAAATTGAGTTGCCGGGTCCCCCCTGCAACTGGTGGGATGCTGGGAATGCACAAGTACTTATGCATGAGTACCCATGCTCATCACTTCCAGTTATGCCAGAAGGTCATTGTGCCTGGGCCTATTCTTTAAGAATTAGTACTAAATATAGCATCATTGCACTGTGCATGGGAGCATACATGATCATTTGCTTGGGCTACCTGATGGTGGGCAATCTCCAGGTGGCCTACCTCTTCCCAGTGATCACCAGCAATTGGTGGGCAGAAAGACAAATCACTGGAAGTTTGCTTGACAGGCACCTGGCTAGCTTACATAGGGTTGCCAGGTCCCCTTACCCTCCTGGCAGGAGGGGTGGGAAATCAACACTCACCTTTAGAAGGTCTTCTCATATGTGCTTTGCATGCATGCACTCCCAGCAATGTCACTTCCAGGAGTGACATCATCACGCAGGCCACAGGAGTGCTTCATGCCAGGTCAATTCTTGAAGAATTAGCCTGTTTGGGGCCCAAATCGGCTTGGCTCAAAATACAGGAGCACTCCTGCAGCCTGTGCAATGACATCACTCCTGACATCACACCAACCCACACCTCCACCCTTTTCTTCCCTTGTGTATGGTGGGAAGGGAAGGGGGAAGGGTGTCCCATTTGGAATGTGGATATCCATGAGATGTTATTTTATTGGTTTTACTTATTGTATCTTATTTATGATTGTGACCCACCCTGAGCCTGCTTGCGGGGAGGGCGGGCTAAAAAAATCAATCAATCAAACAAACAAACAAATAAATAAAAGTTACGTCATTGCTTCACACTCTAGGAGGCATGTTCCCCTACCTCCTCTGCCTGCTGGCCAGATGAGTGGTGATGGGGGCAGAGAGTGAGAGCAGGGGATCCCCTACCCCCACCAGGGGACCAGCAACCCTAGTGATATAAGATCTGGTAAGTGGTATAATGTTGGAAGTCCTAGATATAGGGTTGAATTAACCATCAGCCTTAGACCCATATTTATATTAGCCTCTCAGTTTCCCAGCTGTTCACACAAGGTCACTGATTAACACTGGAACTGTCTCTCATCCTAACATACCTTGTAGTGTAGTGAGGAGGGAGGAGGAAAATTCCTGGGTTGAATTAAGTTTAAATTGGCAATTTTCACCAAGTCTCTGCTAAAGACACCCTTTGTGTAATTCTTCAGGGTCTCCTATCCCCTAGGAGCAGTATTTTATGGAGACCAGGAGTTGCAGGGGGGCAGGGGAGGAAGGAAATGTTTGTTCTTCTGATGGATCCAAATATCATTTGCCACCCTTAGCCCTTAAATGAATGTAATAAATAAAATGGAAGGCATACAATGTAATTCATTTTAAAATACAATGTATGAAAGCTTCCTTTTGCTGCATGGTTTTGAACAACCGATACACACTGCAGAGTGTTGTGGAGTACATACAGTTGCAGAAGGCTGTAAGAAATGATATGTTAGACTTTTAATAATTTATTTAGTACTCAGAATCAAGACAAAATAGCATCTTCCTCAAATGGCCTGTTTTCTAGGAACTGAAGGCCAAAAGCCAAAATACATGTTATGCTTGTTCACTACATGACTCTGGGTTTCTTGAATTAAAGTTGTTTTCCGAGCAGTTGCTCATCAGCTGGAGGGATGTCATTTTAAGGGGAGAGATTTTCTTTTTCTTTTTTCAGCTTGAACTATTGCTTGGTGGGGAGGGCTCCTGTCTCCCCCATAAGCTATTTTCAGACACTGAAACAGACCCCAGGGAGATTATTCACTTAACTTTGGAGTGGTACATGGATGGAATATTCCATATGCTGCTCCACAGTTATGTAATAATTTCCTTGGGGGTACATTTCAGTATGGTTGGTTTAAAATGACCAATGCATTTTAAACCAACTATACTGGTGTGTCCTTGATCACATGACATAATCCTCTTTAACATCAAGCATTTACTACTTTGTACTGTTGGTTGTGTATGTGTAAGAACTTGGAGTTCTTGTTTTATTTGTATCAGTCCATCCTGCACCCACAGCACATTGTCAGTCAGTAATACATGTGGTGGATTATTCTTTTAAAAATTTTCTCTTAGTTTGAATACATCTGTTCACTTTAGATAATTTGTTTTATGACTTTATAGTTTGTTTGTTTTTTGCAATATGTAGTACATAGGACTTTCGCTCCTATTAGCCTTAGGCCACTCACATTCTTAATATGGCTTGCTAGTATTAACGCTGGAAAAGCCCAGATTACATCTCTTTGCTTTGCCATTATCAGCTCTTTGGAAACTGGCTGATTGCTGGCACAGGGATGAACTGCAGCACTTACTTCCCTGGGGTGGTCTGGGTTTTTCATATCCAGTGGCATAGAAAGAAGCAGTGCAGAAGTGACTTCATGCCATTAGGATGTGGAAATAACCCAGTCTAAGGTTCCTGAATACAAACCAGCCACCTCTCATGTGGAACAGCCCTGTGCCAGAAATCCTATGTGTATTCAAGTTCTATGTGTGTATACTCAGAAGTAAACTAAACTGTGTTTTGATGGAATGTTACTGTCAGTGAGCTATGTTCAGGGTTACAGCCTCCATTGTTCTACTTAGATGAATTTGCTGTATATAAGACTGGTGTACCACTTAGTACTGCAATTGCTGACAAAGTCTGTCTTGAAGAAAATAAACTAATGTAAAATGAAGAAGGCAGCTGAAGGTCACATCATAAATAGAAAACAGTAGAATGTGGCTGTCCTTCCTATATATATATATATATATATATATATATATATAAAATAATATATATATATATATAAAATAAAACTCACACCAGGATGGCAAAGAAGCACTTCATAAAAAGTGTATTCATAGCGAGCACTTATCTGGAAAGAATGCTATTATTAAAAGGCATATTGATGAGTTAGAGTTGCATATGCACTGAGTGCATATGCAAACAGATGTGATTTCCTTTCCCTTTTATTTTGGATTATACATTATATTAATATGGTTTATATGGGATGCTGGTGTATTTCAAATCTGTTGCTTTGACACAGCCTATGCCACAATCTTATTTTAATTTATTTTCCTCTCTTCTGATAAGTTGCATGCTGTATATGGGATGCCAGAAAATTACCAGAGGTATTTAGAGGAGGAATATCTTCTAAATGTGATGGAATAGTGGAGATGCAGTTTCAGTCAGTGTGTCTATCTGAATATCTTTAATGCCTAAAGCTTCTGAGCAGATGCACTATAAATCTTTTTCAAAATGTCCTTCTCGATATCTGTTGTATCAGTTGACTGTGATATTTAATATTCTACTAGTCTACAGAGCAGACACATTTACAATTATTGTATTCGCCCTAGAGCATTTTATGAAGTTGGAGATCATGAAAGATTATATAACTACTTTATTATGCTATAGGACTTGAAAATAAGTATATTTTACCTTGAGAGTAAACTTGTACTACATATCCGGATGCTGTTGAATTGCTTTCTTTCTTTTTTAATACACTGCCTGGTTAATGGAGAACATTGCCTCTTGTAGTCCAAGAAAAATGACCTCATCTAATGACAAAGTGGGAGGATGTCTTTTTTTCCTTTATGTGCACATGAGATTTTATGGGAAACTGCATTTAAAATAGTTATTAGACTGTTGACTGTAGGTCTGTCACTTTTTTGCCCATTACCTCATTGAGTCCTTCTGCAAGTTATTTGTTGCTTACACTAGCCTGTGGCCTCACGAAACACTGAATTAAGAACTACAGTTATGTATGGCACAGTTCTGAGTAACATAACACAGTGACTATATTACCATGGCTTCTGTAGTATGATTGTCTTAAATAAAACTGTCTGGACATATACATGAGCCTGATCTCGTTAGATCTCAGAAGCTAAGCAGGGTTGGCCTTGGTTAGCAATTGGATGGCAACCTCCCATGACAATCAGAGTTGCGAAGGCAGACAATGGCAAACCACCTCTGTTAATCTCTTGTTGTGAAAACCCCAACAGAGGTCTCCATAAGTCAGCTATGACTTGAGGGCACTCTCCACCACATTTCGATACTTTGCCTGCCAACACTTCAGGTACTTGTAGGAGGAAATGGATGTGTGTATGAAAATGGAGTTCATGCCAGCGCACTGATGTCACTTCCAGTAAAAACCAGAAGTCACAAAGTGAATGTTCTGGGATTACCAAAAATTCTATGGTATAACCATAGAGTTTTTGTAAATTCTAGAGCATCAAATGATACCTCTTCTGATAAAAACTTAAGAGTGATATCATTAGCATGCCAGTGCAACACCAGGTCCCACCCCAATTTCTCCCAGGGGTTGTTATCTATGGCCTGATAACTTTAGCAGCTTTGGAGGAAGAAGTGATTTAGACTGGGGAAACAGCACTACTTTCCCATCAAATCAGCAGCACCACAAAACAAATCGCAGACCATGAGATCCTGGTCACCAATCACTCCTGTCAGATACAGTTTAGCTCTTGGTATTCTGGGGGAAAAAATTTACCTGATCCAATTGTTTTTAGTGCCCACTGAGTTTTAATTAGGTTTTGCTACAGCTATGAATGTTATGATTTATGCTCTTTTGCTGGGAGCTTTTTTGCATTACGTTTTTTATTGCTTTATGTTTTATTGTTTTATTCTTTGTAGTAAGATTATAGCAAAACTTTCTTGGGTATTGGAGAGACAAGATTTAAATATTTAACATAAATATCCCCCATAAGATAAAAGAGCCAAAATGAGTTAAACAATTAACAAATTCCAGGCTTATCTTGGTATGGTAAAGGTAGTTCCCTGTGCAAGCACCGAGTCATTACTGACCTATGGGTGGATGTCGCATTACGACGGCAGACTTTTGTTACGGGATGGTTTGCCATTGCCTTCCCCAGTCATCTACACTTTACCCTCAGGAAACTGGGTACTCATTTTACTGACCTTAGAAGGATGGAAGGCTGAGTCAACCTTGGTATGCACATTTAAAAAATGCACTGATATTTATGTCAATGAGGCATTCTTCGTTTCAATTACTTGCTTTATCCTGTTGCTGGAAGGACATAATAGTTTTACTTCTGACAGCCATAATGTTTGCTAGCTTTGGATACAGGCTGCAAGGAAAAAAACTTCTTTTGCACTCTGTGTTTGTCTAATTTGGCATATGGCAGAAGGATTTCCGATCTATGCAGCCCGTGTAAATCACAGGTTGTTCAAAATTCCTAAGCTGTTACAACAAATTTTACAATGTATGTACTTGTGCATTCCTTTTAAACCTGAGATATTTTTGTTAAATTGTGTACCAGAAGAAACTGGAAAAGACCAGAAATATTTTATAATTCACGGAGTAACAGCAGCAAGAACTCTATCAACATCCTTCTGAAAAAGAGCAATAATACCCCGAGAAGAAGAATTGATAGCGAAGATAATGGAAAATGCAGAAATGGACAAATTAACTTCACTAATGAAAGGACAATTAGAATAAGATTTTGCGGCCCCCATGGACACCATTTTATGATTGGATAAAAAACAAATATAGCGACTTGAATGTAGTAACTATATGAAGACACTACTGTAATGTATTATTAATAATCACAATTAAATGTTTGTTAAAATGTTTTGATGAAAAGATATAGATAAGTAGAATTTTAACTCAAGCAGAATATATGATATATATCGCATATTCCCTTCCTATTTCTGCCCCCTGTCCCCATACTCCTATATGAGAAAACCAATACAAATCTATTTAAAAAAAAAATTCCTAAGCTTTGTTATCACTCCAATGAATGATTAGGGAGAAAGGCATAAATATATAAATGAAAAGCTCTGAAGACCATACTTGTCCTACTTTGCTGCCACTTTTTACATTCTGTAAATTTGAATAACTGGAGACCACTTCAGTGAGAATGCCTTATATCTGTCATCTTGACATGAATGCATCTCCCCTTCATAGAATAACACTCCCATTCAGCTGCAGGTACATCCAAAAGAATCATACAAAATAGCAAAACAAAGAATAGCCATCTCCTGCTGAACTTAATGTACATAAAATAAATAAAATACTATATATATATTTGGCACAGTCCAGATAATATTAAGCA
Organism: Eublepharis macularius; assembly: GCF_028583425.1. Lineage (NCBI taxonomy): Eukaryota > Metazoa > Chordata > Lepidosauria > Squamata > Eublepharidae > Eublepharis > Eublepharis macularius. Next base: position 77,311,198 of record NC_072792.1, on the reverse strand, counting down.
TCTCAAGAAAATTAACTTTTTCTTAATTGTTCTCATTAAGTGACTATATTACATCTTCAAGGCACCCATCAAATTGCATAAGAAGTTTTCTCCTCCCTCTCCAATATTTCAGCACTTTCAAGGGTTCGTTTAGTTACCAAAGAGCATTCTTACCATTACTGTTTAGATCCCTTAACTGTTGACGTCCTATGTGACAGAGTTACAATTAGACATGGGCACGAACAGCATTACGAACAGAAAAAACCCACAAACAGCCCAATCTGCTGTTCGCAAACAAGCTGTTCGTGATACCCCATCCTAAACGAACAGGTGGTCGTTGCAAGCCTCGTTCGTTGCCTTCGGCAGCCGTTCAACAAGCCAGACAGTTTGGCACCTGCAATCACTCCCCTTGGCAACCTGAGGCAAGGACTGAACTCTGTCTGAACTCCTTCTGCCTTTCCTTCTGGCTTTAACCCTTCAAAGTACTTCCAGCAGAGAGTCCCGTTTGGGGGTGGTTCTGGCCCCCATGAACAATGAACAACGAACATGTCCGGGAACAGTTCATGTTCGTCCATGTTCGTTGTTTGTTGTTCGTAGATGGCAATGAACGATGAACAGGGTGTTCGGTTTTTCCCCCCGTTCATGCCCATGTCTAGTTACAATCACATAGGAATACAGAGAGGTTGGCAACCCTTCATAAGTATATGCTATCATTCGTAATATCAAGTAATCAGTCCTCTCACTACCACAAGGAAAAATAACTATGTCAGATAGTGGAGTAAGGTGCTGAGGCTCAGTGGAGCCCCTGCTTGGCATTCAGAAGGTCCAAGGTTCAATCCCTGGCGTCTCCAGTCAAAAGGATCAGGTAGTAGGTTATGTGAAAAACCTCCAACTGAGAACTGGATAGCCACTGCCAGTCTGCGTAGGTAACACTGATTTTGATGGACCAATGGTCTGATTTAGTATAGGGCAGCTTCATGTGTGTTTGGTATCCATACACTACTAAATTCATTGGTGCAATTCCTCCTATATTAGAAAGCTTTAGATACAGTGATAAAAGGACAGCAAAAAAAAAAAGTATGCTCTCATGACAGTATATCATGCATTTGTGCTGCATCTGCTTTAAGAAAAGGAACTTTTGCAGTTTTTCTTCTTCTAAACATATGCTTGCAGACATCTAGTTCTTATCACATTTGGCTCTCTGTGCAAGGCTTTGTATGGGAACATTTCAGTACATGAATCCGTATTTGTAAATTTAAATGGTACAGGCTAATTGGTACACTAACAATTATATGGGGCTTACTCCCAGGAAAGCTTTTTTCTATCCGCTGCTACTCCCATTTGTGTTGTTTAAATCCATGTAAAGGCCAGGGGGTGGGGGGGAACCCTAGAGCACATCTTTATGGCCAAAGTCAAACACAAGAATGGCAAATGATAGTCATTGCAATAGATTATCTCCAAATTTTGAAAGGACAATATTGTAGTCATATGCATAATGTTAAGTTCTATAGAAAAGAAACACTGACACTTTTCAGGTATCATCTTTCCAATAATGCTATTTTAAGGTTTCACTTTAAAAAAAAAAAAAGTAGCAAGCCTGTTCCTTTATGCTTTTAAGAAGACGTTCTATTCAGTCCAACTCCCCAGATGGTTCTGTCATGCATTATTAGTGACGTGTCTCAGCCAGACTATCCAATATATTAGAAAGAGACTTTTTGTACACTCTCTAGACTTCTGTGGCTTTTAGGTATTGTGTATGGGAGCATTGTACTGAGTTATGCATGGATGGGCTCCCTGCATGTTCCTAAAAGGGAGGGGTCCTTAAAGGATGCAGGGGGTAGTCATATCCAGGGAAAGATGGCCAATGGTGTTGCCAATCTCCAGATGGGACCTGGAGATTTCCCAGAATAACAATTCATCTCCAGACTACAGAGATCAGTTCCCTGGGAGAAAGTGGCTGATTTGAAGAGTGGGTTCTATGACATTATACCCTGCCGAGGTTCCCCCCTTCCCAAACTGCATCCTCCACAAGTTCCATCCAAATCACCCAGAATTATCCAACCCAGAACTGGCAACCTTACTGGCCAACCATACTCCCAAGAGGCTGGCAACAGGCATCAATACAGGCTTTCACCACTTTTTGCTTTATAGCTAGTTCTCTTTTCTTGTGTTGGAGGGTTTGCTGTCAATAGGTGATCAACGGTGCCCTGTTGTTCTCCATCCATGCCACATCAAGACCTGAGGAATCTGTAATCAATAAAGTAGTGACTTGATTTTCCCTACCGTTGTCTGTGTCCTCTTTCTATCCTTACCTACCTGACTAATCTCCACTCCAGATCCAAAAGACCTTTTCCTTTGCTGGTGATTTCTGATGCCTGACATTGAAACAGGAACTAGTTCAGGCAAAGATGTTCCTGTGCAATCCAGGATTATTTGAGACCACAAGAAAGAAAGAATAAAGAGGGCTTTCAAATATACTTCTGTTGCAAGCTATTGCTTTTTTCCAGCTCTTTTTAAAAAAAAAAAATGAAACACTCATTTTTCCTTTCTTACCCTCATTTTGCTAGTTTTGAGAATTTCAACTCAATGTGTTCCTGATCACCATTATGGATATATTGTTATAACCAGAAAATCTGCAGAGAGTTTTATAACTTTTCAGCCCTTTGGCACACTTCCTGGCAGTCTCAGTAATGACTATACTTACTCTTAATTGCCTTCAACACACTTACACAAGAGTTACATTTAGTTGAATTATTTCCTGGATTCTCTCTAATTAATCTGAAACCAGCTGCTTCAGGACCTGGGCTGATTAATAGTTGCAAGACAGCTAAATGCCTTGTGGAAGGGAAATCTCTCTGAAACATATGTACATACAGCCCTATCATTGTCATCCTAGCACTAGAGATTCTAAAGCAAGCTATTTTCAGTTAAGCATGGTACCATCTTCTCAGATAATCAGTTCTAGTTGAACTTCAGAAGTGTATGAGCCTAATTAATCTTTTGAATGAACACAGTCTTGCAACACATGTTTTGCAGGGCTTTGGTTTCAGTGCACATATTATACGAACACATGTTAAGCTCAAACTACAGGCTATGAAATGCAAGGAATGGAGATTCCATACACACAGTTCTGACAATGACATCTGTAGATCCTTTGGCACTAAAATTATTAGGGAATTGCTTTTTGCAAGCTATTTTATTAGGAATTTGAGGTCAGGGTTGTTGCATGTAAAGGAGATACTAACACTTAAGTATGTCAAAACCTGTCCTTGTATTTCAATTGATATTTTTGCCTTCCTGTGCATTGGTACACCATGTTCAATATATTTGTTCACGAAAGTCAACATGTAGCATTCACAAAATTGATGCATTTTTTTTAGAATTATGTATGTATGTATGTATCCTATACTTATAATGTGTGTGTGTATATATGTATAGTGTGTGTGTATGTGTGTATGGATCCAAAACATAGTTGTGCATTACATGTGTAAAATTGTATGCAACTCCACATAATGTTTGCCATTCAAAGTAAATCATTGCTAACCATAGAAAAGAGCAAGAGCCCAATAGCACCTATACGACCAACAACATTTGTGGAAGGGTATGAGATTTCGAGAGCTGTAGCTCACACCTCAAAAAGTATGTGAAGAAATGAGCTGTGGCTCACGAAAGCTCATACCCTACCACAAATTTTGTTAGTTTTATAGGTGCTACTGGACTCTTGCTCTTTTCTACTGCTATAGAGAGACTAATATGCTACCCATCTTGATCTATTGCTAACTATCACACTGCAGTTAACCTTTTTCTTTATTCAGAAGTACAGATATCAATATAAATTAACAGATCTGAGTAATTGTTGCATATGACATATGCAACAGTTGTTGCTATTAACTTGCCACCTTTTAAAAAAAGAAATACAGTGATAATATTCATAAATCTGCCTGCTTCTCTCTGTTCTTCAGAATAACTTAATACTGTTTTAAGTATGATATCAAGTTTTAAGTATGATATCCCCCCTTCTTCCTCTCTTGCGTGTGCACAGCATGCGTGTGCACACTCCCAGCTGGCGAGATGAAATCACTTCTGGAAAGTGACATCATCACGCGTGTCAGAGGGCAGCTTGGGAGTGCTCCCTTGCTTGCCAAAAGGCTGAATCTCCCCCCCCCCCGGTGGGGCCCGATTCAGCCAAAATGAGCCCGCTGCAGGGCATGGGCATGCACCACTGTGGGGCATGGGAGTGCACTGCACTGCCAGAGGCACCCCGGGGGGTATGCCCCCCCACTAGCCCAGTAAGTAGAGGCGGAGGGTGGGATGTGAGAGCAGGGATCCCCCCGCCCCGGGCAGGGGAATGGCAAGCCTCTGTCTTCTATAACATGTTATTAGGCCTAAGAATCAAATTATTTCCTTTACAGTATTCAATACAGAAATTTTGTTTATAAAAAAACCACTTCAAATGTGCTATTTTGTAGCATCTAAATGAAAGCAATATATGTGAAAGGCATATTTTTTAATACAACTGATCAAACTTATAGACAAAAATATCCTTTGTTATTCTACAGTTCTAAGCATTATGGAAAACAAAAACTAGATTTGGAGGGCTCCCAGTGGGTCCCTCCCACTCCCTCGCCTTTTCTCAGCTCTCAGTTCTGAATAGCCAATCATTCCATTGCATAGTCCTCATATCCCTTGTTACACCAATGGGATCCTGCTGATTGATATCAGCTTCAGAATTTTGATACAATAAACATCAATCCTCCTTTCCCATTTTCTTAAAAGAAACAATTAAATTACATTTAGCTAAAGAAGTGAATATATTTCTACTGATTAAATTCTATGTCTGAAGAAATTGATTGATTGTTCTAAATAGCTTGGTTTAAAAACCTGGCAAGTTGATCACTGGTTATAATTGATTTTACAATGAAGGATTTGAACAACAGACGGTGATGTGTCAGTGTACGTTCCATGAAGAGGTATATTGATACAATAATGGTGAGAAAATGGTCAATGTAAACAACAATTCTTAACTATTGACTAAACAGAAAAACAAACATTTAAAAAACAGATTAGCCTACTAATGTGAAGCCAAGCTATTACATACTATGCACTTAGAATAAAGTAATGGAGGAATCTACTGCCCATTTCTGAAATTTCACCAGACATCATTTTCATATTTTTGAAGGGTATATGACCAAAGATAGAAAGACAAACAACGGGAATTTGCACAGTGTGAATTCTTCACCACTTCTAGTTTCTGTCTTGGTAAACAACAACAATAATAACAACAGTTGATTTATGCACCCTTAAGGACAACTTAACACCCACTCAGAGCTGTTTGCCAAGTGTGTTATCATTATCCTCATGACAATCAAACTGCAAGGTGGGTGGGGATGAGACAGCACTGAAGAATAAAAGGATTCAGAAAAAAGAGTAATGTTCATCCACATGATGCAGTGCTATGATTTGGGCTTTTATCTAGAGATTGGAATAACAAAAAAATTGAAAATTTTGAAGATATTTTTTAAAAAAATTAAAATGGTGTTACTCCACTTTTCTTCCACAAAGCAGGACCTAAGGCTGCTTGCGATGAAGTTCAGTATAAACAGATATTAAAATACAATAAACAGTGCTAAAAACCTTACAAAACATGGATGTATGTTATTTACAGTCCACCTTTTAACACTGAGACTCTGAGACTCAAGGCAGTTTCTTGGTGTGAGTCAGTAGGATCAGTTTCATAGACATTTCAATAAACAATGTAACAGGGTATATAAATGCAAATTTGCAAAGATTTAAAACAAGCAGAAATCCAATACAAAGCTGAAACAGAGCATAAGCAATTCTAAGCTTGACATAATAAACAACACAGAAACTATCCAGTAGGATCATAGTAGTAAAGTTTGTAGTCGCTATCTCAGGATCAAGTGGGACAGATCCTACCTTTGTCCTTTTACCCAGACAAAAGTTCTACCAGTTAATCCTGGGTGTCTCTCTCTGTCTCTCTCCCCCCAATGCTCTAGCAGGAGCAGGAACCTCCTGAAGCAAGTATTCTGACTTGGGCACAGAGGAAGGCACGACTGAGCAGCTGGCCTCTCTCAGCCCTTATTGGAACTCTTTGCCCCCTCAGTTGAAATGAAAGGCAGACACAAAGCTTGGGATTAAAACTGGGCCACTTTATTGATTACAACATAACTTGTCACTATGGCAAAGGATCTAGTTAAATAGTGGTACAGGTCAAGTGCTGGGGTCACCTCGGACCTCCGCCTTGACCTGTCTGGGCGAGCCCCCACTGCCCCAGGGGTGAGCCATCCAATTAATGGCTGTACCTGGTGGCCAGACAAATGGTTTCCCCTCCAAGTCTGCAGCACCTCACCGTACAGCAGGAGGGCCTTACTTACACAGGGGAGCCATGCAGCAGTCTGCCCTCACTACTGGCTACCGTACAGCCCACCAGCTGCTCCGGACAGACCCCAATTATTCACCAATGAGGAGGTGCCAAGGGGGTCACAGGCCCGCTCATTTTGCCATCTGAACCTGCCAGTGGCCGAAATATGTACAGCTCCACCAACCAATTACACAAAACAAATCCCACAGTGCAAGATAGGTAAAAAACCCTTCTCCTCTTTCATGCCAATTGGGAAAAGAGAAAAAAATTCTACCTGGCCCTGACAAACAGCGACCAGATAAGCCTGCACTGTAATAGGGAGGGTGGGTGGACCGAGCAACCCAGCATCCTGCTGCCAAGGGGAGGAGGCAGATCAGGTTTATAAGCCCTTAGCTCCGCCCTCCCCCGAACACCCGTATGCTGGGGAGAAGGGAACTGCCTTCCCTTCATCTGTGGCGGCAAAAGCGGCCCCCACCCTAGCTGTTGCACTTTTGGGTGGGAAGGGGCCGACTTGCTCCCCCCCCAGTTGAAATGAAAGGCAGACACAAAGCTTGGGATTAAAATTGGGCCACTTTATTGATTACAACATAACTTGTCACTACGGCAAAGGATCTAGCTAACTAGCGGTACAGGTCAAGCGTTGGGGTCACCTCAGACCTCCGCCTTGACCTGTCTGGGCGAGCCCCCACTGCCCCAGGGGTGAGCCATCCAATTAATGGCTGTACCCGACGACCAGGCAAATGGCTCCCCTGTACAGTGCTTTCATCTTCTTGGGAGGTGCACGCAGGGTTTTCATTGTTTGTGATCTGCAGGACACATTCAGCTCATCTAATGTCCTGACCCCCTCTCACATGCTCAGTCCTTTCAGTTTTCCCCTCAAACTACAGTGACAAAGAACTAAACTACAAGAGACAAATTACATAAGTATGCGCACGTGAAGGGAGCCACAATATTAGCCAGGGTGGTGAGTTTTAAAAGATAGATTTCCTCTCTCTACAGAGCTGCACATATTGCTCCTCACAGGGTTTCTTTCCTCTTTGTCTTCTAGAAGGGGAGGTGAAACTGACAGAGCCTTCCTGAAGAGGAAATTAACAAACCCTGTGAGCAGAAATCTTTGCTGGCCTTCTGATCTGTCTTTTAAAACTCGCTTCCCATCTAACGTTGTGATTCCCTTCATGTGCACGTCCTCACGTAATTTGTCTCTTGTAGTTTAGCTCATAGATACCCAAAGACAGGGAGAAAAGCAATTTCTCACCCTAACTAGGTGAAAATTTAAAAAAAGATCAGAAGGAGGTGGTGGGAAAACTGTGGTTACCAAAGACTCAGAAAAATCTGAAATGATGACTGGAAGCTGAGCTCTCTCTAACCAAGATCCACAGAAGGAAGTAGACTGCATCTTACTAGAATTACATCTAATTGTGCAAATTTATTATTGAAAGGTAAGAGTCAGTTTATTTTGAATTTAGTATAAAACTGTACTCTCAGAGTTGCTAGCTGAGAGTCTCTCTACCTGAGATAGCTCCCTACACAAGACGTCTTCCACAAGGACACTCAAGTGAAGGGAGACACAATGTTATCCGGGAAGCCGAGTTTTAAAAGACAGATTGGAAGGCTTTGGCAATTTCCGCTCCCTACAGAGCCAGCAAAGATCACTTCTCAGAGGGTTTGTTTATTTCTTCTTCGCCTCCCTGAAGGCTCTATCAGTTTCACCTCTCCTTCTAGGAGGTGAAGAGGAAATAAACCCTCTGAGAAGCAATCTTTGCTGGCTCTGTAGGGAGGGGAAATTGTCAATGCCTTCCAATCTGTGGAAAGGAAATTTCCACAGATTGTGGAATTATGAGGAAGGGAAAAATTGCAATAAATCTGCACTTCAATCTATGTAGAAGTCTCATGTGTGGAAGAGGAACACCAACGGGACTAGCTCCGCCAAACAACCTGCTAGCCATGATTGTTTCGCACCAAAGGCTTTCTCAAGGACAAATATTTATTCAGTCGTTATTCTGATTCACAAAGCTGATGTGCTTCTTTCTCTCCTGATAGATGGAGAGATCCTCATATACCATACCGAGTGTGGTCATCGTGGGAGCCTCAGAATTTCTCCAGGCCTTGAATACACTGTTTCTGGATGTGGACTGAGTGTTTTTTCTACCTTCTACTGTTTACATTGATTAGAGAATTATCTGTAGATGTGTATATGTGTATTGCTGCTATGTTTATACAGATGTGATGAATGCTATTGTGGGGGGGGGGGAGATTCACTGTATCCTGAGGAGGTTCTTTTGCAAATGGATTGGTGGTTGAGGTGTCCAGTAAAAGACACAATCACACTTATTAATCAGATTTTTCCAGAGGATGTAACAGCCTTATTCCACCATTGCCTGACAACAAGTTACTTCCAATGGAATAATGAATTCTATGAACAGATGGATGGGGTGGCCATGGGAAGCCCTCTCAGCCCAGTTATAGCAAACTTCTACATTGAACATTTTGGAAAAGCAGCTTTAGAATCAGCACCCCACAAACCTACAGTCTGGTTCCGGTTCGTGGATAATACCTTTATCATTTGGAGCCACGGTGAGGAAGAATTGATGGAGTTTTTAAACCACCCCCACAATATCCACTTGAACATACAATTCACTGTGGGAAAGGAAATCAAGGGTAAACTCCCATTTCTAGATACCTTGGTCATCCACAAAGCAAACTTTCAATTAGGTCACAAGGTCTACAGGAAACCAACTCACATGGATTGGTGTGAGTTTACACAAAAACTCCAATCACCACCCATGACAGAAAAGAGGCATAATAAAAACATTAGTAGACTGTGAAAGATGGATATGTGAACCACACTTTCTCAATGAGAAAATTAATCATCTAAACCAGGGGTCCCCAACCCCCAGGCCATGGACCAGTACCAGTCCATGGCCTGTTAGCCACTGGGCCACACAGGAGGTGGGTGGCGGGTGAGCACAGAGCCGGCTCCAGGGAGCAGGCGAGGTAGGTAGTCGCCATCTTGGGATAGGTGGCCGCGCCTCACCTGTGCCTCACCTAGCCAGCCCTGCACTTTTCATTAGAAATATCATTTTGCCTGGCTGACTGACTCCCATCATGCCTCTGGGTCTCTCCTCCTGCTCCCAGGCAGCACATGTGCAGTTGTTGCCTCATGCTGTGGTTGGTGTGGCTGTGCTTGCTGGAGCTGCTGCTGCTGCCCTGCTCTCACACCTTTGTGTGCTGGGTCACTGCTGGGCCCGCCGGGCAGCCAGCTGCCCTGAACATCACCTGCTGCCTGCCCCAGTCTGCTCCTGCCTGCCTCTTCCACTCCTCCAGTGGCATGGCCTCTGCTGGAGAGTGGAGAAGCGCCACTGGCCTCCTGCCCACACAGTTTTATCATTATTTCATTATATAATGTAATAATAGAAAAAAAGTGCACAATTGTATCATCCTGAAACCATTCCCCCCCCCCCCCAGTCCGTGGAAAAATTGTCTTCCACGAAACTGGTCCTTGGTGCCAAAAAAGGTTGGGGACTGCTGATCTAAACCATGCACTTCAAGCAAATGGCTACCCCAGAAATGAAATCAGAAGAGCAATAAAACCAAGGATAAATCAAACAACTGAGGAAAAAACAGTCCCCCACGGGAAAAATTTTTGCCATATATATCATATATATCAAAGGAATCACTGATCAGATGGGAAAACTTATGAAAAAACACAACCTACAAACAGTATTCAGACACACCAGAAAAATACAACAGATGCTACGATCAGCAAAAGACAGTAGAGACCCCCTCACCTCTGCAGGAGTATACCGCATACCCTGCAGCTGTGGACCAGTTTACATTGGGACCACACAGTGTAGCATCCAGACAAGAATAAAAGACCATGAAAGACACTGCAGACTTGGACATCCTGAAAAATCAGCAGTGGCTGAACATAGCCTAACTCAAACAGGGCACAGTATCTTATTCTAGGACACTAAAATACTGGACAACACATCCAACTACTTTGTCAGATTTCATAGGGAAGCCATTGAAATTCATAAGCATAAGCACAGTTTCAACAGGAAAGAAGAGAGTTTAAGAATGAATAGGGCATGGTTTCCAGTCCTGAAAAACACCAGACTAACAAAATACTCTACATCTTACAACAGCCCTGAAGATAAGATTAGCATATCAACCACCAATACATATACAAAAGAACCTCCTCAGGATAAAGTGAAGCTTCCCCCCATTAGCATTCCACACCCTAGGGAACTCTTACATGATGACTCAGCCCAAACCCACCTTCCTGAGCAGATATAAATTACCTGCTAACATCTTCTCCACACATTGACACTGAGAGATCTGTGTCTTTCGATGCTACACCTCTGAAGATGCCAGTCACAGCTGCTGGTGAAACGTCAGGAACTACCTGCCAAGATCACGGCCATACAGCCCAGAAAATCTACAACTAACATTCTCTGGCCGTGAAAGCCTTCAACAATATATACTATTTATTAATTACTGACTGTTACTATTCATGAGCTATTGACTGTTTGTTATACTTTGTACTTTACACTTTGGCATTGTATTAACACATTGACTTCTGTTTCTCATTCTTAATTGCTGATTGGGAGACCTTTTTGCTTTTGTTTTTTTTTTGTTTTTTTATAAAATTTTTTATTGGAATTAGAAATATTTGGTCATTTATAACAATCAAAATACTCTAATATTCCAGTTCTAACCCCCTCCCTTTCCCCCCCCCGTTTGTTGACTTCCAACAGTTTTCCAACCCTTTGTCTATTCTTCCCCTACTCATTTCAACTTATTTTGTCAATTAAACATATACTTTCACACTCTTCTAAGCTAATCTATTATAACACAGTGCTAAATCAGTTTCCCTTCAGAGGGCAGAGGGGAGACCTTTTTGCTTTTGGTTACCTCATATCTCTTGTTGTTGTTACAAATTTCTAGTTGAGCCAGCCCTGAAACTGTTCCAGTGTAAGACCATCCCACAGCTTCTATAGAGATCTAAGGTTGGAATTAATGTACAATCTCAATCCGGGAACTAATCCAGAATTACTTTTTAAAGAGAATTTTAGCTTTGCCTTGCAGTACACCACCAGTAACGTTAATGCAAGCTGAACTTGGGTTACCTTCTATCAGAGCCCATTGGCACTTGGCCTTATTTAGATTCTGGAGAAAACCAAGGAATTTTTCTACTAGTCTGCACCTAAGGCAAAGCACTGCTGCATTCAGACACCATTGTACAGTTGGCTTTAACAACATCCTCCATCGTTATTCTCTGGCTGATGACTTTCGGGGTGTCCCCTTGCCTGGTCTCAATATATGAGACTGGTTGAAGATGGAGGCTGCCTTGGAGAGAAGTACAACTCCCTGGTCCAAATTTTCTCCCTGGTTCAAGAAGGACCACAGCAGAGCCTCTTATTAGATCAAAATCATCTTTCCCGGTCTTAAAATGGCTTTAACTTCTCTGAGGTTTCAAACCATGCCCTCAGCCATTCTAGATGGTTGTTATACACAAGTACCTACTGATGCCTGTTTTTGTATTTGTGGAGCTTCAGTTCCCAAAGACCGTCCACACTATATTTTGTTCTGCCGTTTGTATACAGAGCCCAGAAATTTCTTGGAGAAATCTTAAAAGACATTGATTTTTCCCCTGTGATGGAAAAGCTAACCCTTCTTCTTTCCAATTGGATCCATATGTAGCACAGTTTGCCCTTGCTGCTAAGCAAATCTGGGCTCGAGCTGTGCTTAATGGCCAAGAGACTTCTTCACCTGTGTATAATGAAGGTGCTACTGTGTTTTAATATACTTTTTCATGTTTAAACATTATGGTTGTATTGTTTACTGTTAATGTTTTACTTATATGTTTTGTTTGCTTGGTTGTGATGGCCTCTGGTTGCATGTAATAAACACTGTTCTGTTCAGTCTTGGTTATGTGAAGCCTGAACACCTTTCTATAATTCACTAGGAATGCTGCCTTTTCCTTGTCAGGGCAAAAAAACAACAACACCCAGATAAACCACTTTTTGTTATCATGTATATTTTTACCTAATGTTTTTTAAATTATTGAATCTAAATAACATTGCTTAAACAGGATCATTTTAATTACCAAAAATAGAGACGTATTCTAAAATGTTAATGTTCTTCATTATTTCTGATAGCAAAATATAAATGGCTGCAGTCTAATTACTTTTCAAATTTTTAGTCTTGCTATGCCTACCAGGACTGAAAATGCTTTATTTGTTAATGACAGAAAGATGTAATTAAATGTGCACAGAAGCTACAGCATAATATAAATCCTTTCAAAAATGTCAGGTTGCATTATATTTTTTTCATACATGGCAATTCATTGTTACAGCAAGGTTTGATGTTCTTTTAGCAAATGAAAATGAGTTTATTAAGAATCATGTACTCTACATCTTTACTTTTCATGCTGGGATAAAATATACAACTTCTTATTACCACATGACCTATAATGTTATCGGAGACTCCAGAGCAGAACCTGTGTCTTCCATTATTAGGACATGGATTTCATCTCAGTGGACTGAACATACTCTCAAGGTAGTTACAGAATCCTAACTACCCTTGCTGCCCTGAATCTTCTAGCTGTGGTCTCACCTAGTATTCTTAACATCCTCATTATTACTCACATGTAGATCATTCTATGTAAAATGGACCTTACTACCAGGCAAGTGTTTACAGAATTTTAACCAACATGGGCAACCACATTTATTTATGCTTAAGTAAGGTGCACACTTTAAGATGTTCTTTTTATTGTCATTTAATCTAAATGGAGTCCTACTGTACTGGAAGCAAATCAATGGGTCCAATATTTTCATACTATTTTTTGATAAAACCAATGACAATAATGGAAATCCAGGACACAGTTGAACTTGATCAAGTCTCCATGACTTCATGCCAAATTGTGAGCAAGGCTGACTTGGGATCAAAAACTGAAATAATCAGGATTTTTTTTAAAGTACAGATGTATTCAAGATATGTTGTTATACACATACAACTCTAAAGTCTGAACTTCATCGTTACTTATTTAAACTAACATTTCTGATGACCAAAGCATATTACAACACGTTTAAAAGATAAAAATGCATTGCAAGAAGCATAAAAAACGATTAAAAATTAAAACAAAACCAATTTTAAATATAACAGTTTGTTGATCTTAAAAACTAAGAATATGGTATTAACATAGCCCAAAACAGGCTGTAGAAGCCATGCCAAATTGAAAGATCTAAACCCCAAACATTTAGCATTAATATCTGGAAAGGGTTTCTGTATAAGATGTGAATACATAGACAGGTTTATAGAAGAGAAGGTACACTGCACTCCATAAGTGGATGGCACATGAGTTTTCTTCAAGAAGAACCACACATAGCCCTTTGATCTATATAACTTATACACTATTCTCAAAAATCCTATGAACTAATAGAAATTTTCCTGTTAAAAATTAACACAGCTAAAGACATTAACAATTGGAAATCTCGCAGAAGCACGTGAAATAAAAGCATTTGAATGCAAGCTGTAAATAAATGTGTGATCTCAAAGAGATATGGCATCAAGCAAATTAGGTTCATGTTTCCTAGGGAGCACATGATAATTCACTCCCTCATTCTATGTATTTCATTCAAATAATATTTTATTTTCCATTTGCTGTTCTAGAGAGCTGATAAAGAATTGTGCTAAATAAAGTGATCAATCTAGAGATGCAAACTCTGGACTGGGAAATTCTGAAGATTTGGGGGGTGGAGCCTGGAGAAGGTGGAGTTTGGGGAGGGGAGGAGCCTCAAGCAGGGTATAATACCATAGTCCACCCTCCAATGCAGCTATTTTCTCCAGGGAAACTGGTCTCTGTAACTGAACTGGCACCTCTAAATGAAGTGTGCCCTTATCCTATTACTTCTCTGAGAAAGGTTTATTTATTTATTTAAATATTTCACCTCCACTTTTCTTTTGGGCTCAAGTTTGAAACTGTCCTCTAACCTAAGAAGCCTTCCTCCTTAGGTTCCTTAAGCTGGGAGAAGGTTATTTGGAGGATGATTGTCTCCATCTCCTGTGGCAGTCAGTTTGTACTTGTGTCCACCTCCCTGTGTCAGAAATCCAAAGGTGTCTGCAGGTATAAAAAAGGTTGGGGCCACTGAATTAAACCATGGTAACATACAAAAAATGGACCTGCAGCTAGCAAACAATGAAAATAAAACTATTGGGGGAAAAACAGCAACAAACTTGCACTTCAAGAAATTGCTCCAGTAATTATTAAATTCCCTCCTGAAAAGAATGGTTGTATAGCTTATATGGAAAGTGAACAATGTTGCAGCCTTCCTCCATTTGGGCATTCCCATTCCACAGCACCAGAGATACTTCCCAAAATTAGCAGAACTATGCAGGAACTGACTGGATAGCTTGCAGGATGTAGGGTTGCCAGCTCCAGGCTGGGAACTTCCTGGAGATTTGGGGGAGGGGTGAAGCCTGGAAGCAAGACCTCAAATTCATTGGCAATGTAGTTACCCTTAGGGTCAGACAGTCTAAAACAGACCAGAGGGGTAAGAGGATGTTAGTTCAGCTAAGTGCCTGCTCTGAGCCAGGATTATGTCCTGTGAGTGCGCCTAAGCGCTATGTTGAGTTGAGAGGGGAAGGTGAGGGTTTACTTTTCCGTCATGGGGATGGCACCCCTCTCACCAGATATCAGTTATGGGCAGTTACAGACAAGGCTCTCGCCAGACTAGGTTTGGCGGGTGTTAGATTTGGCACCCATTCCTTTAGGATTGGGGCTGCTTCAACAGCAGCAGCCATGGGCTTTCCCAGGCCTGCCATCCAGAAGGTGGGGCATTGGCGGTCCTCTGCGTACAAGGGTTATGTGCGACCCCTGACATCCTTGTAATTTGTTGGTTCTTTTCTTCTTCAGGTGCTGTGTCTCGCTGCAAGAGGCTTCAGATCCTCATCTGCGGGCACAGTATGGTCTTTTGGGCAGCCCACCAAGCCAGAAGGACTCCAATCGGGTCTCAACTCGGCCTTAGTGAGTGGGCCACAGTCGAGTGGCAGGGCTGTAGAGGCCTATGTTGGCCGGGGTTGCTGCCACTCCTCTTTGAAGGGAGAACCGGTCCATCTCCTCACATCTAGGTCATTCATCTAGGTGGTAATGACCTTGGCTTGGTTAAGGGCAAAGCCCTGTCTTTGCAGGCCCGTGAGGACTTCCTGTTGATAGGCAAGTCCTGGCCTGAGGTGCTGATCATTTGGTTGGCGATGCTTCCACGCCGGGTTTGGCAGGAAGCGTTACATCCTGCATGGATGGAGTGAGCTAGGCATAAGGCCAACAGAGCCTGGGGATTTACTTGCCATACCCCTTGATTCAGACCAAGCGGGCCGAGCTTTACAGGGATGATGGGGTCCACCTCTCGGGGGTGGGAAACAGCATATTCTTGAATGATCTATGGCAAGGGCTCAGGTTGGCCATAAGCCATCTGTGCGGTGCAAGGGTCTAAGCAGAGGCTTGATCCTTGGTGTTGGCAGGTTAGGATGGCAAAATGAGCGGGCCAGTGACCCCCTTGGCACATCCTCATTGGTGGGGAATTGGGGTCTGTCTGAAGCAGCTGGTGGGCTGTACGGTAGCCAGTGGCAAGGGCAGACTGCTGCGTGGCTCCCCTGTACAAGTAAGGCCCTCCTGCTGTACGGTGAGGTGCTGCAGACTTGGAGGAGGAACCATTTGCCTGGCCACTGGGTACAACCATTCACCGGATGGCTCACCCCTGGGGCAGTGGGGGCTCACCCAGACAGGTCAAGGCAGAGGTCTGAGGTGACCCCAGCGCTTGACCTGTACCACTAGTTTGCTAGATCCTTTGCTGTAGTGACAAGTTATGTTGTAATTAATAAAGCGGCCCAATTTTAATCCCAAGCTTTGTGTCTGCCTTTCATTTCGACTGAGGGGGCAAAAGAATGGTTGTATAGCTTATATGGAAAGTGAACAATGTTGCAGCCTTCCTCCATTTGGGCATTCCCATTCCACAGCACCAGAGATACTTCCCAAAATTAGCAGAACTATGCAGGAACTGACTAGATAGCTTTCAGGATGTAGGGTTGCCAGCTCCAGGCTGGGAAATTCCTGGAGATTGCGGGGGGGGGGGTGAAGCCTGGAAAGGGAGACGTTTGGGGTGGGGAGGGAACTCAGTAGGGTATAATGACATAGAATCCACCCTCTAAAACAACTTATTTTCCCCAGAGAAACTGATCACTATGACCTGAAGATCAGTTGTAATTCCTCAAGATCTCCTCTCCTGGAGGTTGGCAGGCAATGTTTTTTTGGGGGTGGTGGGTGGGATTTCAATATATGGATGTCCAAATGATACATTTTTCATTGAGAAGGGAACATTCAACACTGTCTCATTAAATCATAAAAATTGGGATTTTATACTCAGAAATAGAAGCACCAACAATCATCTGAAGTCTTATCAATTATCTTTGATGAGTAACTAATTTTGTTGGGGTCCCTCAGAAGACCACCACTGACTGATCACAGGAAAAAAAAATCCCAAACAAATTGTTGACTCAAAGTCAGGAAAGGGAAAAGAAAAGGGAAAAGGCCAATGTTTGCAGTATGTGAAAGGATAATATAGTGGAACAGATAAATTATCATTGTGAGCTTTCTGAGAACACAATATAAATAACAAATGGGAAATACAATTAACAACATAAAAGGAGGGAAATGGAGAGCTGTTTTGCATGCAAGCAGAAGAAATTAAAGAGAAAGAGCAGGAGAAGGAAAATATGATATCAGTCCAACGGCCATATTAGAAGCAGGAAAATAATAATGGACAGCATTACTGCCCTACATTATTAGTAGTAACAGAGGAATATTTTTCTCATAAGAAACCTTGATGATACCACCAGGAAATTGATTATGGACAACAACAACATGAGCACATAATCTGGGGTGATTTGGAGTGTTGAATGCAAGAAAGAGTCTTTCCAAATGCCAGATGGAGATCCCGAGTGATAATGACTACTTAAATCAACAGCTAGTTATCTTGCCAGTTTTAGACTGGTCCACTGAGGTTTACAGCCTTCTTCACTGCCTTATTTTTCAGAGAAAGAAATGATAGGAAAAGACACAGACAAAACCTCTGAAACCATATTAAGAAAGTATTTTAAATTACTGTACACATCTGAGTCTCAAGCAAGGATTTTAATTTCCCTAAAATTATTGCTGCATTTTCAATTACTACAGATGTATATATAATTTAAAGCAGAAGCACTGAGGCAAGAACCAAACTTTACACTGGTAGCTTATTTCAAATGAAGTTGATAGTCTGAATAGATTCATAGTTGCTAGTTTAAGAACACCAAATCCGTTCACTAGATTACCCATCGCTCACAATAACAACATTTGATTTATATACTGCCCTTCAAGGCAATTTAACACCCACTCAGACCGGTTTACAAAGTATTTATTATAATCCCCACAACAATCACCCTGTGAGGTGGGGTGGGGCCGAGAGCTGTGACTGACCCAAGGTCACCCAACTGGCTTCAAGTGGAAGAGTGGGGAATCAAACCCGGTTCTCCAGATTAGAGTCCTGCTGCTCTTAACCACCACACCAACTGGCTCTCCACAAGGTTTCCAAACCTTGCAGCTTTAGAAACAAAGTAGAACTCAATCTATCATGAAATCAATTCAAGAAAAAAACAGGACAAATGACTGTTTAAAGCACTCTCAATAATTAACTCTCAATAATCTTCTGTCTATCAGGGCAGTGAAACAGTTGCCCTAATACAAGGTCAGGACTTCTGCATATCTGGGGAAATCACCAGATATGGAAGAAAATAGTTTGTATTTTAATGGAGGGTGGGGACACAAATAACCCAACAGGACTGAGCATGCTTATTCCCCTCCAGGAGTTATGGAAACTGGAGCAGAGAAATGAAAGAGAAACCTTTCATTATCAAGTAAAAGGGATGGCGATGGAGTGTTCAGCCGCCCCGAGTATTGCAAATTTGGTTGTTTTGGTTTTTCCGGGCTGTATTGCCGTGGTCTTGGCATTGTAGTTCCTGACGTTTCGCCAGCAGCTGTGGCTGGCATCTTCAGAGGTGTAGCACCAAAAGACAGAGATCTCTCAGTGTCACTGAGAGACACTGTCTTTTGGTGCTACACCTCTGAAGATGCCAGCCACAGCTGCTGGCGAAACGTCAGGAACTACAATGCCAAGACCACGGCAATACAGCCCAGAAAACCCACAACAACCATCGTTCTCCGGCCGTGAAAGCCTTCGACGATATATTGCAAATTTGTTTATGGCTCGCTTGGAGGATGAGCATATTCTGAATATGGATACCAACTCCTTCTTGGATTTGATTATTTTTTACAAGCATTTTATTGATGACATCATAATCATTTTGAAACAGAGAGAACAGGTTGAGCATCTAGTGGATTGGCTCAATGGCATCGACAACAACATAAAGTTTACGTGGCAGGGCAGCTTGGAGTGTGTCAGTTTTCTTGATGTCATAATTTACAAATGGTCTGAGCATGCATTGGGTGTCCGTCCCTTTAAGAAACCTACAGATCGCTGCTCATATCTCCACTATTCTACCTTTCACCCTGGTCACCTTAAAAGGAATATCCCTACGGGACAATATTTAAAAATTAAACGTAATTCCACCAACTGTATGGATTACAGGAAGGGGAGTAGGGATTTGGACTTTTCCTTTCTGCAGAGGGGATACCTGCATATGGTGTTAGAAGTGGCTAAGAGGAAGGCAGCATCCTATCAACGGAGCCAGTTATTAACACCTAGGAATCGGATGTCGGACCAGAAAATTAGCTGGGCATTAGATTACACCACACTGGCCTCAGCCATAGCACGGGTGGTCCGGAAACACTAGCATATTGTTTCTAGCATTCAGGGATGTGAGGTTGCTCCATCGATTGGCTATCGCAGAACTAAAAATCTAAAAGATTTTTAGTAAAATCGGAATATAGGACCATTGCCCCTTTAAGAGCCACCCCAATTGGGCATTTTCCATGTGGAGATTGCAATATGTGTCAGTACATGGTCGAATTGCCAGAGATATTCGATCTAACTACAGGGCGTCTATTGTACTCGAAGACCTTTTCAACTTGCAGGACCTCGCATGTAGTGTATGTTATACAATGTAGTTTCCCTTTGATTTATGTGGGAAGCACAACTCAGCTGTTAAAAGTAAGGGTTCAAGAACACTTCTCCCGCATTAAAAATAAAATCACAGAAGCTCCTTTGGTGGAACATTTTTTACATAAGCATAGCATCTTAAAGGAATTTAAGATATCAGTAGTGGGGGTACTAGACACATGAAAGCAAACTGACCACGAAAAACACCTTTTACAATTAGAGATGCACTGGATTCATCAGTTTAACAGCCTTCATCCTAAGGGTTTGAATAATGAAATAGATTTGTCCTGCTATTTGTGATGTTTGTTTCTCACTATTAGTTGCTGGTTATTGTATACTGTACAATGAAATGGATCTGTTCTGTGATTTGTGTTGTCAATTGGTGTATGTCATCATTGCTTGTCAGTAAAGGGAACAGAACTGTGAACTATATTACTAATATGTTCAATAAAGGGAACAGAACTGTGGACTATATTACTAATATGTATTGTCACCTATGTGCTACGAGTGTTCCTGCAAATAACACAGAGACACTGTTCTTGGAATGACCACAACTTTATTGATTACAGCTGGATGGAGCATTGACCAGGCATATGAGCACAAATCCCTGTTGGCATTGGAAGGCCCGCCTGCCATCTGATGCATATCACGCCAGCTCCATGCTGGTACACCACAGCAAGCGTTCTTCCGCTGCCAGCCATGCTGGATGGCCACTGCCTCCCGCTCTGTCAGGGTGAGCTGCCCGAATGCCCCATTCGCCCTATTGGGATCTGGCCCAATGCCTCAAATCTGCTTGGGCATCAGTGAGGATAACAAACTAAATAAATAAATACATAAAGTCTAAGCAAGTGTGAAAGCTACTGTATCTAAGCTTGTATGATATGCATGCATGACAATATATAAATGTAAACAGTAAATAATAACAATGAATACCATTTAATTTCACAGGTACTATTTCATATGCATAATAGATGGTTCTCTGATATCACAGTTGTTGTGATTATGCTGGTGTTAATATATCCTTCAAATGGGAGGTTCACGTTTCCCACAAACTTAAAATTATTCACATACATTATTAAAAGAGTAACAGCAAATTACCTTGTGTGTGATGCTGCATTGCACAATATATTAAAATATTCACCTCCAGACAAATGCATAGATGGAGTCCTAGTCAGATGAATTACAGAAACCAGTGAAAGGAACAGTGATCATCATAACTACACCTTAGCTGACTTCCTTCAAAGTGAAGGCCACCTTCTACTTTTAGAAACACAGCATGCCATGTAGCCTTTAGATTACAGTGAAGCTAACAACACTGAGGTCTCTGACTGTGAACACTGGATGCTTGAGAACCTCAGAGAAAGATGTATCACTGGTGAGTAGAAAATCACAGCATGCAAGAAGAGGATAAAAGTAAGTGCAAAAAGGAGAGACTGATAAAATGAAAACGGTCAGCATTTGGTTTATTTTTAAGATCTTATTTTGTTAAAAATCACACTGAGTGTTAAAAATTCACTGTGCTAGAATATGCATTTTATATTTCAGATAATAAAATAGCACACTCTTGCATTCATTTAATGTTTTTGTTTTTTAACAACTGCCTTTATAGGAGTGGATCCTATTTTCTCTGTAGGCAGTATCCTCTTCTGTCAGTGGAAACAGAAACAATTTACATTAAGAGGGTTTCTGCCCAGGTTTTTTCCTGAGTTCAGTGCTATCTGGAAGTGGTATAATTTTGTGCTTTCCTAACAACATCATGAATGATGCATTCATGCACCTCCTGGGGTTTCCCCAGTTTTTCTCTGATCTCCAATCTGTTTTGATCTGAAGTTTTTGGAAAGAAACGTTTGGGTGCCTTCTGTGCAGGTGGGAAAGTTTGGGTTTTCCTGGCCCTGCCCAAACAGCAGTCCTATTCCCCATGATAGCCATCTACTCTCCCTACTGTAGAGGGTTTTTCTTTTCTTTTCTTTTCTTTTCTTTTCTTTTCTTTTCTTTTCTTTTCTTTTCTTTTCTTTTAAAAACCCTGTAATTTAACAGTGTTTTATTGATAAACCATTATACCAAAACATGCATTAAGTTCCATGAATTCCTAACTTTTTTTAAAAGTAAATCTCTAGCCCTTTCCTTGCAGAGATATATGGGGGGAAAGCATATCTTTGCTGGTATGGGAAATTAATTAATGGTTCAATGGTTGCTACAATCTTTGGCATTTCCTTTTTTGGAACTGGAATGTAGATTCTGAGTTTCCAGTCTGTGGGCCATATGTTTTCCATATTCTTGTTAAGATTTTGATGGACTCAGTTTCTGTAGCTTGAAATAGCCCTATTGATATCCCATCAACTTTGGATGATTTGTTTCTCCCAATAGGAAAAGGTAGATTAAACTGAAAGTGTATGACTGGCCCAAGGTCACGCAGCAAGTTTCCATGGCAAAGGAGGGATTTGAAACTGGGTCTTCCAGATCTTAGTCAATCACTCTAATCACTACCACTATGGATCCATGCCATAATTAAGGAAAGGACTGTATATATGTGATGTGCTTTGAACAGTGAAATCACTATATAAATGACAAGTATGATTGTTACTATTGTCGAAGGCTTTTATGGCCGGAGAACGATGGTTGTTGAGGATTTTCCGGGCTGTAAAATCCTCAACAACCATGATTGTTATTCTTTATACCTCTCTACATCCCATGGGTCCAGAGTAGTTTACAACTGCTTTCCCAAATACAAATTTTGGATCTACCCTTCACAGTCTAAGAAATGCAACTGTTTGCTAGACAAAAGAGATGAACAGCGTGTTTACTCAGAATTAAGTCACACTAAGTTCAGTGGAAATTTCTCCCAAGCAAAGGTGCCTAGGATTGGAGCTGGAATATGCAAAAAAAAAAAAAAAAGACACTTCATGGACATAAGCTCTAGCTATAGTATGGTAGAAAAGTGGCTTATAAATACTATAAATAAATAATTATTATTTTAATGGACCAGCTTTCCCTTTCCATGCAAAAGCTTCTCATCTCCCAGCAAAGTATACTGTCTCCTCTTTGTCAATATGGTATACTCTACAAATGCCTCAAAACTGGATTTTTTGATGGCTGCCTTATACTTGTGAACAGCCTTAAAATACATGTAATATTAATAAAAATTCATAACAATATATCTAATTCTTAACAAAATTATATATGTGGATACTTAAATTATGAGACTGGAGCAATGAATGGACAAGACGGATCTTTCTATAATCCTAAGAAAAGCATCAAGTTTGCAGAAAAATCTGAAATCTATAAAAAAAAATCACTGAGAAGTTATGGTATAAGTGGTTTTGGGGCCACAGTGTGGAGAAAGATGAGTATAAATGTAGTAAATAAATAATAAATATAGCAGGAGATCGGAGGGGCAGATAAATCGTAGGTTGCTTGGTGAGTGGGAAGGAGAGAATGAAGAAGGGAAAGATGAGGATATTGATGCTTACCAGGAGGAGGGAAAGAGGAAATAGTGTGGGGAAGCATATCCAGGGGAAACTGGTGCCTCTCATAATTAGAGATGGGCACGAATCGAATTACGACCCAAAAAATGCACGAACCAGGCCAGTTTGTGGTTCGTGAACCAGTGGTTCGTGGAAGCTCATTTCCATGAACTTCCACAAACTGGTGTACTGGTTCATTGGGTTGTTTTTAAAGGGGCAGTTTAAATATAAACTTTTCCTGCCGCTTGCAAATGACAGGTCCTTTTAAACTATCAGCTTGCAGGTGGCAGAGGGGGATCCCCCCTCACCGCCTGCCAGCTGATAGTTTAAAGGGACCTGCCATGGCCCCACCCCCACCCCACCCCACCCCATGCCCCCAGCCCCAGCCCCACACTTACCTTGAGCTGCGGCCTGTGGCATCGTCTTCCTCCTCCCGCAAGGAGCAGGAAGGCCATTTTTGGCCTCTTCTGCTGCTGCGTGGGCCCACAGGGCAGCAGAGGAGGCCAAAAATGGCCTCCCTGCTCTACTCCACCACCCTGCGGGCCCACAAGGCAGTGGAGGAGGCCGAAAACAGCCTTCTCACCTCTCAAACGGCTGCTGCTGCAGCCATTTGAGGGGCAATGAGGCCATTTTCGGCCTCCACCACCACCCTGCAGGCCCACACAGTGGCAGAAGAGGCCAAAAACAGCCTTCCCACCCATTGTGGGGGGAGAGGGAGGATACTGCAGGCCACAGGGGAAGGTAAGTGTGGGGCTGGGGCTAGGGTTGGGGGTTGGGGGTAGAGGTGGGGGATGGGGATGGGGTTTGAGCAGTTTAAAGGGCCCTTCTGCTTGCAACAGCACATCCCTTTAAACTATCAGCTGGCAGGTGGTGAGTTGGGGATCCCCCCATCGCCTGCCCCCTGATAGTTTAAAGGGACCTGCCACTTGCAAGGCAGGAAAGGGCCCTTTAAACTATTAAATGCCCATTTCTCTGCCACTGCTAAACTGCTGGAAAGGGGCATTTAAAGCCCACGAACCATGAACTGGTTCATAACTGGCCCCAGTTCCGTGCTGGTTCATGGTTCTTGGTTCATGAAAAGCCACGAACCATGAATCTCATGGTTCTTTTTTTTCAGGTTCGTGCCCATGTCTACCCATAATTCCTCCTTCCTAGGTTTCCCACCATGCAATTGGCCTGTTGACCAGCACTGTGCAACTCAACCAAACTTTTCCCTGGGAGAGGCTTCTAGGGGTAAGGAAGAATGTAATGCTAAATATGGTGGGAGAGAGGGATGATAAAGGAAGGTTGGCTGCTGGTGGGAAGGAGAAATGGAAGCAGGAAAAGGGGAGACAGTATGGGGGTTTTCAGGTAAGAGAAAGATGAAATAGTGGGGGAGAGGGAAATTAGATGCTAGTTCTTGTGGACTAACCACTTGTTATCATGTATCTAGTAAATAGAAAGAGATTTTAATGTGTCATTAACACAATATGAATTGAAAAATAGGAAAATAAAAACTAGTCTGAATGTGAATATAACTGAAATTTTGTATGAAATTGTAATCTGATGGTATCATAGTTTATTGGGAGTAAGGTAGATGTTCAATTTACCTCAAAGCAAAAACTGGTTCCAAAGAGGTGATCTGAAACACTGACAGGTCCAGATATTTCATATTTTTTACAGATAATATTAAAATGGCTTATTATATTGGCTAATATTTTCCTTCCCTTGTATCTGTCAGTAATTCTTTTATTACTATTATATATCAGATTACAAAAGAATACTGGAAAATCATTTTCTAATTCTTACTAGCAGCAGGAAAAACTTTAGTAGCTAAATACTGGAATGATGTTGAGGCATCTCCAGCACATTTCTAGCTTGTTTATATATGGGGTAGCCAATTTAATGTAACTTATATTATTAGGTTTGGGAAGCTGTTGTGTTTAATACAGATATAATTAGGTAATGTAAGGCAATTTTTGGTTTCTGCGCAATGTAGAATTTCATCAGATTATAGAAATTGGTATGTTTTGCTTAAAGGGCTGTGATTACTAAATATATATGTAAGTAAGATTTTATAGGCACTGGCCTCTCAATATAAAAAAGGCTATTGATGTAAAAGACAAACAGAAAATAAAAGATAAGGGTAAAAGCAACACACACAAAAAGATCTCAGAATAGAAGCATAGTCACCTAATGTATAAGCAGCACTGGGTAATATGCATTTGCAGCCCCTACTAAGTGCTCCAGGTTGCTAGCCTCCAGTGGGGCCTGGAAATCTCCCATAGTTACAGTTGATCTCCAGACTACAGAGAGCAATCCCTGGAGAAAATGGCTGCTTTGGAGGGTGAACTCTATGGCATTATACCTCAGTGACTTCCTTCCTCGCTCCAAATCCCTCTTCATTCCCAGACTAGAATCTGCAATCCTATATATTGCACATGTTCCATGTGCTGTGACCTGCATCTGACTTCCCTTAGATTATTTGCAGTTTATGGCTGGGGTAACTAATGGGCTAAAATATGCTGATGTTCTGGGATTACAACAAAGGAAAAAGTTCACACTAGACAGATACAGAATATGTAACTCAAAGCAAAAAGCAGCAAACAAATGAAGTTTCATTTGTAGATCTGAATTGTATGTGGGTATGTCAACCTCCAGCTACTGACTGGAAATCTCTCAGAAATACAAATAATCTCCAGGCCACCAAGATCAGTTCCCCTGGAGAAAATGTCCAATAATCTAAAGAAAGCTCTAATCATCTGGAATTTTACAACTCTTTGGAACTAGTCCTCAGAGTCATTACTATGTGATCATTACATGTGCATGTTTCTGAAAGATATCAGAATTGCAGTCATTCACTTACAAAGCATTGTTTGATAACTGGCACAGCCTTAGGTATATTTTCAGACACACAGAGAACATATGAACCTTTCACAGACTTACACACTTTTGAATGTAATGGGGAACATCCTTTAAATGCCTCAAAAAGTCTCATTTTCCACTTACTGGGTTCTTCTAATAAACCATCCATCAAGTTTATCATTGTTGTTCTGCCTTTCTTACTGAGATTCAAACAATGCAAGAGAAAATACAATATAATCAACAGCTAGGACATTCACTGAGCAAGGTACAATAATGAACAGCAGTTAGGACATCCAGTAAAAGAGATACAATAGTGTATGGGAGCCCAAAAAAATTGAAAAACAAGCATAAAGCCAAGCATAGAGATGAAATATTTCTGAAAATGAAGCATAACTAAATTACATGGCATGTTTAGCATTGTGGAAACTCCCTTGTAGGTGCATGTGTACCAATACTCAATAGAGTAGTGTATAGCACCTGCCAATGCATCTTTTGGGGCTATTTCTTATGAGCATTGAAAGCCCTCCGGAATAATTCAATTTTGCATAGTTTGTGGAAAGCCAGGAAAGTGAGAGCTTTCTTGACCTCTTCAGGCAGGCCATTCCATAAGGTGGGGGCTGCCACAGAAAAAGCACCTGTGTGGACAGCTTTTTGTTTGGCCCAACTGCAGGGTAGTATCTGCAGAAGGCTCTGTTCAGATTAGCAAAGCTGTTGTGGGAGAACATGGGGGGAGAGGCAGTCACACAGATATGAGGGGCCAAGGCCATGAAGGGCTTTGAATGTGATAGTTATGACCTTGAATTGAGCTCAGTAACTGATGGGAAACCAATGGAGTAACTGCAGAATGGGAGTGATATGCATGCTGCATCTAGCTCCTGAAAGTAAATGAACTGCAGCATTCTGCACCAGCTGGAGTCTCTGAGCCACCTCTGAGGGGAGACCTACATGCAGTGCATTACAGCAGTCCAGTCTAGATGTTACTGTGCCTATGAATCCAGGTGGCTAAATCAGCCATGTCAAGGTAGAAGGTAATCTTCCAGGCTAGTCTGAGTTGTGCGAAGGCCTTTTTAGCAGCTGCATTTGCCACCTAGGGGCTATGTCGGACTGCGTTGCAGCTAAGTAAGCACACCGGACACTTGTGTGGGTTATCAATGGCCACAACTTTATTGATTACAGCTATATGGAGCATTGGCCTGGCATCTGGGCTGGATCCCCGTTGGCATCGTAGGCCTCACTGCCAAACCGATGCATCACCCACCAGACTCCCGCTGGCCACCACGGCACCTGCTGTTCCGTCGCCGGCCCCACCTGGCGACCCATGCCTCCAGATCCATTGAGGTGAGCAGCTCGCAGGCCTGCTCACCCTGTTGGGATCCAGCCCAATGCCTCGAAAACCGCCAACCCCTAAAGTTGTGACAGAGCCCCCTCAAAAGCTCTGAAATTGCAGAGGGTGGGAGGGTGCGTGTTGATCCTGCAGATGCTCGAACAGCAATGGCGCTGACCATGCGGTTGGGTCTTCGTGGGATGGATGCTCCGCCTCCACTCTTCATCCCGCCTCCACTCCGTCCGGCCCCAGGTGGCAACCCAGCTTGCTGGTGAGTCAGCCGCTTCCTTTTATTTGCTTCTCTAGCAACAGCACTGGATCTAGGCTGAGTCAGCTAGGGTCAACTTAACCGCATCAAAGTTTGAAACCACAAGGTCCTTCAAGATCTCTGCTTTTCCAACCAGCATTGCTTCTGTCTTGTCTGGGTTCAATTTTGATTTGTTTGCTTTCAGCCAATTGATAATAGTTGTCAAGCAGCAACTCAGTTCCTCTACTGCATCACCAGAGGATTTGGATAATGTGATATAGAAATTTAGAGCTGGGTGTCATCTGCATCAAATTCCATAGTTATGGAAGGCTTTACATAGAGGTTGAATAACATGGGGAATAAAATTCTGCCTTGTGGATCCCCACATGACTCTGCTCATAACCTGAGTTCAATCCTAGCGGAAGTCAGGTTAAAATAGCCAGCTCAAGGTTGACTCAGCCTTCCATCCTTCCAAGATTGGTAAAATGAGTACCCAGTTTCCTGGGGGTAAAGTGTAGATTACTGAGGAAGACAATGGCAAACCACCCTGTAACAAAAAGTCTACCAAAAATCATGATGTGCCATTCCCCCGTGGGTCAGTAATGATTTGGTGTTTGCGCAGGGGACTACCATTACCTTTTACCATAATTCCCACACTGAAGATAGCTGATCTCCAATAGCAACCTTTTGAGTTCATCCCATGAGGAACTATTTAAACTATTTAAACGTCCCATGAGGAACTATTTGAACCAGTCTAAGGCACAACTCCTGATACCTACTTCTGCCCCCAAATGTCTTAGCATGATGGCAAGGTATGCTCTGTTGAAGACTGCAGATAGATCCAAAAGGAGCATTAATGAAGCATGTCCTTTCTCTCCATTCAAGCAGAGGTCATCAGCTAGAGTCACCAGAGCCGTCTCTATCTCATAGCCTGGTTGAAAAAGGGGTTGAAGCACCAGTGTTGTCCAAGGAGGCCTGGAGATGGTCAGTTATTGCTCTTTCAACTACTATGCAAATCTACATAGATATGATTGATATTGGTCATTTCTATACTTTTCAAATTTTTCCTTTAAACAATGGGAGTTGTGGACTGTACTTTACTTTACTTTAATTTACTTAACTATGAAACATGGCCATGCTTGAGATAGTTCTGTGTGTTCAATTCCACCACAATGTTTCAAGCCAGCGCTATAGCTATATCCTCACATGCAGGGATTGCCATATTTCTAGGTAGACCTTAAAAGAAGTGAATGCAAAGTCAGTGAATTCCATATAATCAACAGAAATAACTCTGATGCCTAGCCTCATTCTGCTTTTGTATTTTAGCATATATGAATTGCTAGCACTGACATGTTGACTTGACATGTTATATGCATGTTGCCACTTTCTGCTCCTGTTTATGTTTATGTTTCTGTTTTTTTTTTTAATATTTTTATTTTTTATTAACTACATTAACTAACAATACAAAGGGAAGAAAGGGAACAAGGGGAGGAAGGAAAAAAAAACACAACAACTACAACATGTAACAACTATGCTACACAAAATGTTTTCCCTTCATACTGCCATTATTCAAAAGTTAAAGCTTTATGTTATATTGATGGAGTGGTTGACCTTACTAAATGCAAATTACAATTTAAATTCAAATTAAATTTTCCTTCCCCTCCTGGGTCCCGGACGCAATTTTCTCTGAGCAACTGCAGCCGCAGTGCTCGTTTCCTCCCCCCCCCTCAGACTTCTCCTTTTCGTCTTGCTTGGTGCACTGAAATTCCGGATTTTTATCCTCAAAATCCCTTAGTTGATCTTCTGATAATATCTTGAAAGCTTGATCTTTGTGACTGAACCAGATTCCTTCTGGAAATAACCATTTGTACTTTATTCCACGTTCTCTCAGAAGAGCTGCGAACTTTTTATACTTAAAACGTCTTTTCCGAACTAGAAATGGGACGTCTTTCAATATCTTAACTTTATTACCCAAAAAGTCCAAATCTGCATTGTATGAATTATATAGGATAGTGTCCCGGATCCTCTTAGATGAAAAATCAATGATGATCTCGCGAGGCAGCTGATGCTTCATTGCATATTTTGAAGTAGCCCGATGGACTTCCAAAATGGCGCTTTTTACTTCTTCTTTAGTTGCCCTCGCGGGTGTCGCCAGTAGTTCCGAGACCAGACCCCGTAAATCCTCATTTTCCTCCTCTTTCACATTCTGGAGGCGCAAAATTGTCTGTGTTCGTTCCACTTGTAGCCCGATCAGCTGGTTCTCCACCAGCTTAAGCTCTTTATTCGTAGCCTTCACGAGTGACGCACTTTCCCGAGCAGACTTCTCTGCCCCCCCCGCTGCTTCCTTAATGGTTTTCACTTCGCTCTCAATTAAGCCCACCCTTTGATCTGTTTCGTTCAGCTTGTCAACAAAGGGTTTTATGGCTTCACCAACCGCCCTCCGCACTACTTCCTCCAACGACTCTCCCTTCAGGGCAGCCGAAACTGACTTGCCCAGAGCGGGACTTTGTTTTTTTGTTGCCATTTTAGGGGGGGGGGGAAACCGCCAACCAGATTCTGAAACTCAGCAAAGGGGAAGAACGAGCCTTCTTAGCTTCAGATCCCACCACTCCTTCGCGTGCGCTTGTAATAACAGAAGGGATTCGCTTACTTGCAGGCTTTCGCCTAATTCTGCTCTTTGCCGTTTTCCATGGCCCGGCAGCACTCGAGGCGCCACGCACGTCTGCCGGCCTCCGTAGGGACAAACGGGCAATTAACCCCCCGCATTGATTCCGGGGGGCTCTTCCCGCAGCGTCCCGGACCCAGCCTCCCTCACTGGGAGTTTTGGGGGCTAATCTTCGCAGATCAGCCGCCCGGACAGGGTGCTCGGGCGCTTCCTCTCGGACCTGCGAAGAGGAGCGTCCGACATGGCTGAGAAAACGAAACCGAATCCCTTGTTTATGTTTCTGGATTACCTTCAAGGACTGCCACTTGGCCACAGAATCTGATCACTGTTCAGCCACATTCGATATTTTGTCAGAAATGTATAGCTGGGTACCACTGCCATATAGGCAGTGGTACCCAGCTCCAACATCTTGTTTAATGGTCTCATAAAAATATTGAAGGGCATATGTGACAAAACCACAGATTCATTCCCAGGCTGCAGTCTCCAGAAATGCACAAGATGAATAAGAACAAGTATTTTTAAAAACCAGAAGTTTTTATGTAATTATAACAAATACCTTTCTTAACCAATAACTTCCTTAAGCTAGTTTTTCAGGTACCCTGCCAGGTTCAAAACACAGAAAATAAAGGCACCCCTCCCCTCCCCCAGGTCATCACTGACACATAGTATTGGTGATAAGCTCTTTAAAGTTCTACCAGGAGCCTGGGGGAATTTTGAGTGGCAGATCTAGGTGGGTGGAGTGCAGAGCATTACATTTTGGGGCTGCTATCAGTCACTGTCATTTTTTTTTAAAACCCAGAACATTTCTTGTTCTAAATATAAACCCTTGTTATCACTCAATTTCAAGCAAGAATTGAAAACTACATTTATGCAGCAAAAAAGTGTTCGCTATGAACAAAAGGTGGGGAGAAATATGTGCTAATGAAATGGTGGCAAGATGACCTTTAAAAAAAAAAACAGAAGAATGAGTACACACTGGACTTGTCAACAGCACTGCATGCACATGTTTACTTGTCATCAGCTCCTTTTAAATTATGTAAGATACTCTGTTTCTTTTGGAGGATGCCAGCAAGTATACTTGTTTCACTCCCCAGCTAATGGGATCTCTTAAGATTAATGCTAGTTATATATACCAGACTAGGGTTCTTACTATACTGTGTTTACAGTTATGGAGATTAGATGAGTTCTGCTTTCCAAATTAAACAAAATTGCCTACAGCAGACAAAATGTAATACTACCAGCCTATACCACTGGGAGATCAGGCAGCATCATATCGATTATATGTTTGCTACTGAACTTGAAAAAAGAGGCATACACACAACAAATGTAGAAAACTGGTGTATATTATGCATATTTATGCTGTAAGTGAGCTGCTACAAAACAAGACACATATTAAAACCTTGCAATTATTTTAGGACAAGATTTTTGTTAAATGTTATCAGTCTGCTAAAGATCATTTCTAAATTGGCTTGTTTATGTATACAGAAACAGCACTACTGGCTGTGAAAAATGGTGTATTTACCAATAACTTTGGCAGTTTAGAAAGGCAATAGGAATGTTGGAAATTACTTGGGATTGGTAAACGATGATAATAACTACTAAGACTCTTTGACAATTAAACTCCCTCCTCACCTTTTGTTTTCATGATTTGCAAGTAAGCATTATGATTCACCAAGGCACATTAGAAAATGTCTGAAAGAAGCCTAGATGAGTGATCATTTCTTCTACACAGTCTCATTTGACCTTCAATAGTTTGCCCAATTTCTTCTTACTTTCCTTGATTTACATACCAGTTTTCCACAATACACTCTCTCACTTTATGACAAACGAGATCTGTTACAATGTGTGTTTGTTTCTTCATGAGAATGGGCTTGGTTTGTTCTTAGTCTCTTCTACCTTAGGGTCTTTCTGACTTTCATCTGTTGAACTGAAGATTTCTAGATTTAATCATGCTTTGTAAACCACAATTTGTCTTTATCTTTTTGTTAGCCACTCCAGGAACCAATGCCTGATGGTTCACTCAAAAATTCTTTAAATGAACAGTTCATTGGTTGGATCGAATATGTTTTCTGTGAAAAGAAAATTCCTTGATTAAAAGACACTGCTGTTTTCTTATCCATTCCATCATGATAGATGAAACATGATTTTATAATTGACAAGAATGTAACAATTTCCACTGTATTATCTGGACATTTTATTTTCAGGTGTTTCGAGATGCTTGTGTGCACAGGGAGAATGAAGAATGTTGCATGTTGTCTGAAGACAATTTCAAGCATTAGGGCCTTTCTAATCTATAAGGAAAAACTTAAAACAGAAAGTGAAATATACAGTAAAGCTCTTTAGAAATACACAGTGCAACTTATATAGGCACCAAATATAGCATCACCCTGCCTAGTAGAAATTTGTTAAGTTAGCTCTGAAACAACTTCTGCATTACTGATGCAAATAGAATAGTGAAATCCTACATCAAGAGCTCCTAATTTTTTTCTTGGCACTAAGCTTGCATGACAATTGTGTCTTCAGACTGCCATGAAAGACTATACTGGCAAAAACAAATGAAGGAAAGAAAATTAAATGATAAAATGCCCAGAGCAACATCTTACACCTTGTATGATGTATTCCTACTTGCGGAGTTGCAAATTTTAATTAGCCTAGGACTAAAATCAACAGTATGTAAAGACGTGTTTACATTTCCATGTTATAGGCATAGGGATTTAGATCACTCGCTTTTGAAAAGACTTACAAAATATTTCAAGCCAATACGAAGTCTTTTGTTGCATTTTCTGTTGTTAATTTTACTGAAATATACACAGGAGATCAGTTAAATTACATTTAAAGGGGTTACATGCTTTCAAGGTTCTTCATCTCTGTTAACAGCATATTTATCTCATTATATACTCCAAGATGATTATTATATACTTCACAACATAAATGTAATATCAAAACTAACCCTATAATGAAAATAATGAAAGTGGAAATACAGAAGCAAACTGATCAAAATAGCTACAAAGTGGCCCAACAAACCCCAGAAGTGATGCCATGTCTCTCTAAGAATTGCTGGATACTCTGTGGTAAAACCATACTTTCCAGCAATTCCTAATGAGGTCTGGTATCACTTCTGGGAAAAACCAGTGGCTACCCCCATGTCCCTGCCCCCCATTCTCTCACTGGTTGCCAATATCCAATTGTTCAATACAATTAAAACCTCTATATCCTACTAGAATATGGAATGGAGTTAAACAATCAATATCACTAATGTCATGAATTTTTCTCACAGATGTCCAAGTAGGCCAGGAAGTATCTTTGTATATTACTGAGTAGTGGGAGATAACCAATCAAGAAGGATAATTTTGTATGAGGCAAAAGAGCAAAGCTATTAAAAGCTACTTAGTGCAAGGCCTGATATATAAGACACAGAATATATAAAAACAATCTTACCCAAACAGGGTTCCCTGTGAACTGATTATGTTCAAACCAGGTCAACTCACCGCAGCAGGGATACATAGCTCAGAATTATGAGATTCAGGTGACCTTATTTAAACAGGACCAATATAGTATGATATGCATAGCTTCAGTGACAAAAAGACATGCCAGTGAGAAGCTCAAGAACACCTCTTTTGACATGTAGGCTCATTCAACTGTTCCTTTTGGATCCTTGGATCTTCTAGATCACGCAACATTTCTTTATTCTGTACACAATATTTGGGGATAGCGGGCAGAATGATTCATAGACTTAAACAGACTCTATTTTGCAGGTTTCTAATGAAATCTTTCCTTATTAGTATTGAAGCAACTTGCTACAAAAGGAGTCCACACAGACTGTTTGCCTAAGGCAAGATGATGTTTCATTTATGGTATATTTATAAGGCCTCTGAGACAGGATATAAACTAAGTGTGAAATGACCAAATGACTCAGCACTTGAGTAATTTATTCATTAAAATTTTTTTACCATATTCTTTCATCCTATACAAGATTTACTTTAAAACGTTTAGGACAAATTGAAACAATAAAAAAATCACATATAAACAAAGCAGCAACAGATCAGTAAAAAAATCAGCACCATACAACATGCAATAAAAATCAGCATCCAGTCATTAACAGAAACAGGAGACTGAGCATCAACATTCTTCTTTAAAGAGTCCTGTTTCCAGTAGCAGGCCAAACATTAAGGAAAAGAACATTCCAGAATGGCACCACTGCCAAAAAGATCTCTCCTAGAGCCATGCATTGTATCTCAAATAGTGGACAAACAACAAGAAGAATCACTGACAATGACATTAGTTTATGTGTAAGTCATATGGGACAAGGTGGCTCTTAAGGTATTCTGATTCATCTAAGGGCTTTAACTATGAAAACCAGTAAAGTGCCCCAAATAAGGCACTCTCCCTGTAAGAGCCCTGGAGGATGCTTTGATCCAGTGACAAACAGCTGCTGCTGGTCCCTGGCCCCAGGGAGGCCCACCTAGTGTCGACCAGAGCCAGGGCCCTCTTGGTCCTGGCTCCAACCTGGTGGAATGCTCTTTCTAAAGAGATCAGGGCCCAGCCAGATTTGCTATTCTTCTGCCGGGCCTGTAAGACAGTCTGAAAAAAATGGGGGGAGGGAGTTGAAAAACCCACCACAAGCTCTATGATAAATATACAGGTGTAAAAACCTAATAAATCAATACAGGATGAAACCTTTTCCAAAAGCAATTGTCTTCAATTATTCAATCATACAATGTTGCATACAGACAATA
Organism: Eublepharis macularius; assembly: GCF_028583425.1. Taxonomy (NCBI): domain Eukaryota; kingdom Metazoa; phylum Chordata; class Lepidosauria; order Squamata; family Eublepharidae; genus Eublepharis; species Eublepharis macularius. The sequence goes on along the minus strand of NC_072792.1, from coordinate 77,276,403 downwards.
ATTCATGAAACACTGTTCTATACATTATAAACTTTGCAGAGTGTAATGACGAGTTCCCCAGTGGGGACCGGGAGGGTTGAGTCCAGATGAGAGCGTCCTTAACAAACATTCATTCAAATGAGGATAATGCCTAAAGGTATTTCATTGGACAGTCTCTCACACGTTGTAAGCGAGCTTCCCAAGCGTGTGAGAGACTGTCCAATGAAATACCTTTAGGCAGTGTCCTCATTTGAATGAATGTTTGTTAAGGTTCTTACACCTGTATATTTATCATAGAGCTTGTGGTGGGTTTTTCACCCCCCCCCATTTTTTTCAGACCGCTATACCATGGCTGGACCCCCTTTTTTGGGCTTGTAAGACAGAGCTGTTCCACCAGGCATACGGTTGATGCCCTGGGCCTCCCTGCCGGCCACCTAGAGATAGCCGTGCCCCTACACAGGGTATCTACCACCCAGCCTTTGCCAAATATCTCTGGAGGTAGTTGGGTGGTGGTTGCTGGAGAAACTTGCAGCTATATGTTTTTAAAATCTGATGCTGTATTGCTTTGTTGTGCATTTTAAATATTTAAGGAGTTTTCTTGGTTTTTAAAGGTACATGTATTTTATATTATTGGACAAATTGTAATCTGCCCTGAGCCTGCTGATGCGGGGAGGGCAGAATATAAATTGAATTAAATAAATAAATAAATAATGTAGATGGTTCCTGCAAACACTGAACCTGAATTTTCAAGAAAAATGCAACTCTATCCAGTGTAAGTTTTTCCATGTTATGGTGAATACATAATATGGGAAAGTGTGTGTAATAAAACCCCAATGACTTAATCTTTTTTTTAAAAAAAGGCAGCTGTGATGAGCTGAACGTTTTAAAAGCTTAGAAGTGCTGTACAAACAGCTGAAAGACTGTGAAGGGATAACTTTTCACAGAAACTGAGAGTCTTGAGTGAGAGATCCAGAGGAGTTAGCCGTGTTAGTCTGAGTCCAGTAGCACCTGACAAATCTGACGAAGAGAACGGTGATTCTCGAAAGCTTATGCTACAGTAAAGTTAGTTAGTCTTATAGGTGCTACTGGACTCTTTTTGAGTGAGAGATTACTCCAAAGAATCTGATTGGGTAGTATGAGCTGAACAGAGAAAAACTTCTGAACTGGGTGCTGGAGAGAAGGGAGACTGATTTCAGCCTTTGCTGAGAAGAGTTGAGTACTGAGAGTTTGGAGGTTCAGCCCTGATTGAAAATAGTTGAACACAGACAGAAGAACTGTGGGAAAGTTGGCAAGGAAGTTTGGGACATAGACACAGACTCCCATTGGGGCCAAAGAAAGAACTTCTAGTGAGAGGAGAATTTCCCTACCCAGTCAAACATAGAGTTAGCTATGAAGAGTGAAGAAATCCCTGGTCTGGTATGGTTAGAAACTGCCTTTGGAGACCTTAAGGGTCAGTTAAATCCTCAAGACAAGCACTGGTGTTTCAAGAGAAGGTGTTTATGTACTGGAAAGAGGGTACTAGCCTTCTGGAAACCAAGAAGAGTAAAAGAATACTCAAAGAAAGTGACTAGAACATTTTGGAAAACACTGGACCAAAAGTCTCTCAACATAAAGATTTAAGTAACTGTGGTGAGCTTAAGAAACTCTCATTAGTCTGAAATCTAAGTTTGTGGATGTACTGATTTTACCTTAGAGTTACCTATACTGACTTACCTTAGAAATTTTCAGCCTCTGAATTCACCTGACCTTTCTCCTGTATGTTAAATAAAATATTATGTTATTTTTAAATTTAAAAATGCCTTGTGCCATTTAAGTTATTTTTCAAAAAAAAGGAAGGGCATCATAGCAGTTTACGGGAATGGGAAGGATTTTAAATACAGACGCAACAAGTGAAATGAATGCTTAACTCTTTCGTTGCCTATTCCTTTCTTAAAAATCCCCACACAATATTTGTCTACCCCTGAGATTAAAATGATTCTTCATTTCCTTTTAACTTGAGATAATAATCTCTAGCAGACAACTTGGAGCAATATATTCCAAATTTCTACCTTTAATCAAATGCCTCCTCACTTGCTTTATTTTGGGAAGCTTATCATTTACTTCCATAATACATTATTGCAGGTTGTACAAAAATTTACCAAAGCAGAATACAATCATGAACGCTTGCAAGTACATTTAAGCATTTAATAAACCGTTTCCAACAAAACTGTGTCTAATTCATGTGTAGAAAACCAGCATTTAACCACAAGGAGTAAACAAATGTAACAACTTACGAGCAATATTATTTGTTAACAATCTATTCCTATATTAAATTCCTCCAAGTAAATTTGCTCCATGCCATACTGTGACCATAAAGTGCTAGTACTTAATTCTATTTACATACAGATTACATTAATATTATAATATTATAAATAAAGGAATATTGCACTAGTCCCACCAATGTCACGAACCATAAATCACAAACTCTGGACAGAGAAAAGTTCAATTTTCATCCATTCTTGTACAATTCTTTGTCAAAATTCAATTTGCAGTCCAAAGTTGCTGAAAGGTGTTCCTCAGCTGATGAGTGGAGCCCAGGAAATGATTGTGACTGTATGGGTTGTTTGGTTTGCTTCTTTCACCCCCTTTCGTAACCTTTCTCTTAAGTAGTCACACACTGAAATTTATATTGAAACAAAGTAAGTTAAGAGTGACCTACCCCATCTCAGTGTCTAAAATCTCCATGTTCATAATAGCCACATACTCACAATATCCAGGTAAGTCTCATTTGTCAATTGGCATCATTGCCAAGCTCCTGCAAAAGGCTGTAACTGAGTTATATCTTAACAGTTATTGCCTGCACCTGGTTTCCACAGTCAGCTCAATACTTAAAGAGCTGCCATTGAAATGATGCACATGCTCTCCAGAAGCTTCCATGACATCACCTCCAATTAAAAACCAGAAGCAACGGAGTCTCAGAAGGGCCAAATTGGCCCCAAACATAGTGAAAACACAGTTTGGACCCTAGGGGACATGGCAACTTAGCTGACCCCTAGGTGACATCCCACAGCCTCTGGAATGTGCATGTGTTCTACATGTGAGACAGATGGCTGGATTGGAGCCTACTAGCAACCCCTGTACCCCAACATAAAGAGCGGGGTGTGTGTGGCAAGCCTATTTCAGCCAAAAATCTGTTTTAAAAGTTTCAAAAATTGCATTACTATATGGAATTGTGTGGTTGTACACTGGATTAGTCTACTACTGGTTAACTAGTTACAGGCATTCCAAAGGGCAGCTGCTCTCAAGCACTCTTTTACCAAGTCTGTACCTGAGATAGAAAGTAGTTTCTAAAATCAAATAATTACAACAATGCGAAGTGATTTGATTTTAAAATAATGTGTTTTAACTATCCTGGCTCATCTCCAAAACAAGCCAGAATACAATAATGCAAAAAGAACTCAACCACAGTTTCGTTCCATCCATCCTTTCTAAAAAAAATTTAAACTTAATTTTTCATATTCAGGCTTTGTCACAAACCTCTGTTTTGATCTTTCCTCATATCCTCCTGATACCACCAATTTTCCCTTTTCTTCCTGCTTTCTTTGTTCTTTTTTATTATTTATTATTCCTATCAGGACTAAAGCTATGCAGGATATCAGTTTCATTGTGATACTTCTGTCATGTGAGTCTTACTAATTAAATGGCTGGATCAGGCCTTGCAGAAAAATATGATGGCTCCATGAAAAACATCTTTTATATTTATTAGGGAGTATTTTTCTATTTACTATATAATATAATGGAAAATGTGTTCCAAAACACTGAAACAAGGTATAACCTACCTAGGGAAAAGCTATTTTCAGTTTTATTGAACTTACTGCTTTAAGTTACCGTTCAATTTTCTAGTACTATAGATGAGCAGCTAGATAAATTATAGATGAGAGAATGAATATGAGTTCTGTTTTACATCCATTCATACTAATAAAATTAAGTCTTGAAATGTAATAATGGCAAGAAAGAAAGAGGAATAATGGAAGCAAACCAGCGTCTTTCAAAATTTTATCAGTTCCCTTTTAAAGATCAGCATTCTTTATACAGAAGGAGAAATCTCATACAATATTTAAGTCTCACTAGACTTCATCCATTTATAGGAAAGCCATGGTAATCTGCCAGGTTTGATTTCTGACCTTGATATTGTAGCTTTGCTAGAGCAAACAATTATTTTTAAACCTTCTTTTGTCCAGTTCTATCCAAATTATTTTAAGAAAAAAAGTTACTAGGTTTGGATATACAAACTGCAGATGAAAAATGGTGCACTGATGAGAACACACTTATGCATCTACAAATTAACAGGGAGTTTAAGAACTATTGTGCAATGAAATACATCCCAATCAGCATGCAATAGCTGGATAAGACATGCATTTGGATATATGCATTCTGATACACTCTGCTATTTATGACTTGTCACCAGGGGACCAACGAAACTACATATTTGTGGAGTTTACTGATGCATTTCGAAGCCTTAGTATAAGGAGCCCTAGTCACACATGGGTGCAGTCCTAGAATATTATGTCACATGAAACTAAGGCAGAAGATGGAAGGAGAGAAATGTGAACTGAAATGGTTTCTATCATAACGGAACATATAAAATACATGGGGGAAAGCAAGCAAAAATAGGCAGATAAATGCAAAATCACTAAACATTTAAGAAATAAGCAAATCAAATGATTCCTAGTGGAAGACATTTTGTTTATGCTAGATGTGTTCTCCCATGGCTTAGTTCCAAAACTGAGAACTCTGCCATGTTTTGTATGCAGGAATAGTGTCTAGAGAAGGAGTGAGAGGGAGGGAAGGGATCGGAGAAGGCTGGGATATGGAATCAGAATCTTCTGTAAGCAGAATTCAAGAAGGCGAGACATTTTAAATGTGCAAAATTCAGCTTTTGAGTTATTCAGGTGTATATAATCACAATAAAGATGGGGGAGTGGCCTCACAACCTGGAACAGCTCAGCTGAATGTCAGCACAGTCACAATAGTGATAGAGGTATTTCCCTCCCCCCCCCATCATTACTACAGAGTATACATGAACATGTCCTCTAGCCTATGTTCAATCAAACTTATCAGAGGTTTGCCTCCATTTGTCTTCTATCTTTAAATCAAGGGATCAAATAGGCTTTAAAAATGCCAGAAGACACCTAGAAGCAATCATGACAATTGTTCAAATCATAGCAGAGACCAGGGCTGCCAATGGGGGCAGGGGATTCCTCGCTCCCAGCTTCTGCCTCCCCCGCTACCACTTACCTGGCAGAGGGGGGAAAGGCACAGGGAATGGACTCAAGAGCTCTGGCCATTACTTGTCGTGCTGGGAATGACAACAAATAAGTGAACAGCACAACAAATAAGTGAAGGCCCCCCACAAAAGGCTATTTTGCTTAAAATCAATAGCCCCATGTGGGGACTTCACTTCCTTTGTCTCAATGGGAATGCTATCATTCTCAGTGCAACAAAGAAGGCTATGGAGGTAAGGACTCAGGGAGCACCCACCAGAATCCCCCCATCCCCTAGTTTTAAGGCTGGGGGACCTGGCAACCCTAGCAGAGCCTGAACTGGCACCAGAGATTGAACTGGCATTCCAGAGGTTGAGCTGACATCAGCAAGAGAGCCAGTCCAACAAGTAGGAAACTCCTCAAGACACATTAGGAATCCATCATCCTTTAAAGTGTACCATCTTAAAGTATCATCTACCCTTGCAGATGTCTTGAGTGTCCACAAGTCTATCAAATATCAATATGTGGCCTATTAAGCCTGCTAGGCGCAGTCTAGCAACAAGCAAGAGACGGGGGAGGCAGGGACATGGGAGGCATTGGAGACAGCGTGATATCACTTTCAGGAAAACCCAGAAGTGGCATCATGCCATAGATGTTTCCAATGATTCCTAGAGAGGACTGATGTCACTTTTGGGTTTCCTCCAGAAGTGATGTAATGCTATCAGCTCAATAGCATTTTTTTGGTTTATTTTTTCTCACCACTACTCCAAGCTGCAGTGGGAAATGAGGGGCAGGGGTGTGGGGATGGCAACTCTAGGCCTATTGCTTCTCAATCAAGTCTAAAATCCAATATAAAATAAGAGATGTATTTTAGAAAAGAAACGAAAGGAGTAGTGTGCCAGAAACAAAAGTAATAGAAATATCAACAAATTGTCACTGATGTTAGTGATAGCACTATTGCAGTTGTTAAGGAGTGAACATTAATAAGATCTATAGAGATGTTTCTTCCTCCAAACAATGCCTGTATTAATATTTTGTCTGTAGTATATAAATAACTAAATGCTAATCATACAGGATCATTCAGATCATTAATATGAGTCCAGTTCAATCGTGACAATAACGACTTGATTTTTTTTTACTTTAGCGTTATTAAACATATTTTCTTGACACTGCACAAAAGTCTTTGAAGTCAATTTCTTGTCTGCATATTTCTTCTGGTTGTGCTACACCACAGTTCTTCTAATGACCTTTGTCATACTGATTTTATGCTACCTAAATATACACAAAACTCATCATATAATCAAGCACAAGAACAGAATAGTCTTATGACTTCTGTTATCAAAATAGTGAGGAGAAGAACACTGTGAAGCAGAATGCTCCCTTTCATCTGCAGCCTTGAAAAAGGTGATGGGTGAAGAGGGAAGCTTAGAGTGACCTAATTCATTTTTCTGAATGAATATCCAAGTTGCCGTTTTTAAAAAATGATAGGCTGCATCCACAATTAAACAGAGGACTATTAACTCTGATTTGATCAGATCCTAGCTAGTTGTGATGTCTGAATTCAGTCCATCACCATACTGGGATTTCCACCAACAGTATGTAGGTGGTTTTCAGTTCCAGTGCTGATGGATGAGGGGAGTGAGGGCAAGGTGACAGAACACACAGAACAACTTAGTTGGAGTTAAAGGAGGCCATAACTTTATTGGTTCACAGCTTGTAGAGCAGTGACATCACTTGGGATATGGATTCAAGCATCAGCTGACCTGCCTTCCAGCCGATGACCCCCATTCCCCCTTCAGCCCACCTGCCGAGGATTCAAACCACGGGATGACAGTTAGTGGGATACCATGTGGACGCACACCTATGTGTGGATCCCCTGCCCCCTGGGAGTGAGGATGCCTTGACAGCCCCTGAACTGGGCATGCACCTGCCAGACCTCACTCCCAAGATCCCTTAAGGGGATCCCCCTAATGGGGAAACAGAGGTCAATGTTTGCTACCATAGTTTGCACTAATTGTGATTTGTTGTGACATTTGAATACAGCCACACCCAAAACACTCCAAAATTGGGAAAACCCATTGTGTTTTCCTGGTCACAATGGCAATACTATAGGGAAGATGTTTTTATTTCAGGGAGCTGGAAAGGAAACAAGAAGCAGGCAAACAGGTTCTTGCACAAATTGGAGTTTACGGCTGGTAAATGTGTAATGAGCAAATCTTAAAAGCCTAGTGAGGCTTTGATGTTTTCTCTCTTCAACTGGTAATTCCCTAAACTGCAACAACAGAGAGAGAGAGAGAGAGAGAGAGAGAGAGAGAGAGAGAGAGAGAGAGAGAGAGAGAGAGCTTGGAGTTGCCCAAAAAGAATTAGCTTAGGATGAATAGTTTTGGAAATTAAACTAGTTACTTATTATTATTCACTCATTTTAATGTATATAAGACACAAATAGGCACAAAAACATTTTCCTTATGAGACTGAACAATTGTTAGAAAGGAAGAGTGTAGGGGTTGACTCATGCCTTATTACAGCAATGTTTCTACATAGGTAACGTTCAATGTAACAGCTCTCTCACCTATTTGATTCACTGTTTATGAACTTCTGCTAGGAAAGAACTGGGACATGCTGTAGACTACAAGGTTACAATGCAATCAATATGCAGATTACATCAGGCTCTTAATCATAAGGAACATACAAACACCCCTAGCTGTCCTTGTATCTGTGGAAAGCTGCATAACAGAAATAGTAATCTTAATTAAGATGAATCAGATATTAGAAAGGAAGATCACATCTTCTATTGAAGATTTCGATTTGGCATGAAGAAATAGGGATTTTACTGGCAACTCATTTCTTCCAGTCAATATATTAACACGTTCTTTTATTTTCTATTAGACTGAATTAATCACTTACTTTCACCCCTGATTACTTAAGCACAATAATCTGTCTAAATGCTATGGCACCTGAATGAAGGCTATTTTGGAGGTGGACCCCAGAAGCAGAGCAACCTGGGGTCGCATCCTTTCCCATTAGTAGAAACACTGAACGTATACAGGAAAAAATATATTACAAATTCTCCATTTTTTATTTAGGAGCTTAATTTACATATAATTTGCAACAGATTTTAGTGTCTTCAGAATAATTATAATATATATCTATAAATTATTTGTTATGTGCTGATAAATACGTCAAAGGTCTTGGTGATCTTGAGATATGGGCTGCTTCCACACACGTTGGATAATGCACTTTCAATGCTCTTTAGTGATCATTTGGAACTAGGTTTTCGTGTGTGGAACACAAAATCCACTTCTAAAGGATAACTGGTGAGGCGGGAGCCATGGCTGCCGCGCGGCCAGAGGGGTGCTGGGGGTGGAGGCGTGTGCTACGGAGCTGGTGTGCCTGGCCCGCAGCTGTTACACCAGCCAGCCCCACATTGCTGCTGCTGCCACCACTGCTACCAGATGCCCCCGCCGGGCGCAGCAGCTGCGGGCCAGGCATGGCAGGCAGCCGGGGCGGCGTGCGGAGCGTGGGCATGTGGAGAGTGCAGAGTGCGTGCGCTGCCCCAGCCACCCGCCGGCCAATGGGCCCAGCTTTTTCTGTGTGATGATGTCATCACGTGATGACATCATCATGCAGTCCGGGGCGCGCGCACGCACGCATAGGGATCACTGCGAGCACCAGAAACCCTAGCGCCAGCAGTGTTTGGATACATCCCAATATATTTAATGTTACAACTGTTCTTAGCCTTTTTAACTGTCATTCCAACCGCCATAAGCTACAGTGCAATGCTTATTTTAAAGCAAGTGATGGTTGATTTCCTTTGCCTCTCTGGTGGCCATGTAGATACATCCATTCTTACATAATTCTGTTTACATTTGGTAAATATGTGGAGGGAGGTTCTCATATGATTTTAAAAATAAAAATTGTTTTAATAGTCAGACAAAGCAGTGAAATTTCACGAGAGTCTTTTGGAATGTGCAACTAGTTAATAACAGTAAAGAGGAATTGCCTCTGAAGTGCCTCTAAAGAATTTTAGACAAGGCTGGCCTGTATTCTTGGTATAATCAGAGTAATGACAATAAAGTTGAGAAAAGTCTAGATCTGAGTTGAGAGCCAGCATGGCGTAGCAGATAGAGCAGATAGGATCCAGGGAGACCCAAGTTCAAACCCTCACTTCTACCATGCATGCTCACTGGGTGACCTTGGGCCTGTCACAAAGTTTCAACCCGGGCTACTTCACAGAGTGGTTGTTGTGAGAAAATGGAGGAGGGGAGAATGATTTTCTAAGCCATTTTGAGTTCTCAACTAAGGAGAGAAGTGGGATATAATTAATAAATGCTACAAAAATGCTTTGAAAAAAGTACTTGAAGAAATGGACCACTGCTGTTTAGAAGCAAAAGCCGTAACTCCCTGTAAGAGGCTTGTCTCTCACACTGAAAGCCATATTACAAAGTAATGGGAACAGGGATGGTCAGAACTTTATCCTGTTTTGACAGCTGTGATCACTAAGAAGCCTAGAACTGGCTTAGCCCAGCTAAGCTGTTGGCTGCCCAACCCAAGTGCTGTGCTGATGGCATTTAATTTCCTTCTGCCTTGCAGATACTTTTGCACTTGTGCACTAAGTTAAATCAATCTCCCATTCTCCAGGTTGGGGTCAAGTTATAAAGGACTCTAGGGGGGTAACTGTGACAGAATGATACACAGCTGTATATGTATCTGGAAATGTTCCATTGAAATCAATTAGACTTACTTCTCTGAGTAAATATGGATAGGTTTTTCACTTACGGTGAATGAACTATATTTTGGAAAAAAAATAAGGATGTGAAGATATTAAACCTATCAGGCTCCTGTCCCATCTCTTTTTTTGCTTTTAAAGCTAACATCCTGTTGCACCTTTGCACCAAAAATGCTGGAGATTATCCTTCAAGCATCTGTCAGTGACATCTTTGTTGGAAAATACCAATATCTCTCTGATTTAGCTTCATCTGAATAAATGATGTTACAATTGGCTGCTGCACAGAGGGGGTTTTTTGTTTAAAAAAAGTGCAAGTACTCTTATGAAAGGTTGCACCAAGTTCTAGAATTCCTCCCTCAGAACTCAGAAGACCCCCCCCCCCCAGGTGCTGGTACTTGGTACTAGTGAATTCCACCCAGGGCTTTTTTTGTGGGAAAAGAGGTGGTGGAACTCAGTGGGTTGCCCTCAGAGAAAATGGTCACATGGCTGGTGGCCCTGCCCCCTGATTAGAGATGGGCACGATCCCCAAAAAAATACCGATTAAGCCGTTCATGGATCCGGGCCGCTGCCGAACCCAGGCCACCGATTCTAACCAATCAAGTCCTGTTTCCGGTCCGGAATCGGGAAGGCCAAAGTGGGAGGGTGCCCCGCTGTTTCCAGCGATATAGGAATGGTGGTTGGTGGCAGCGACCACCAGGCCCGGCAGGCAGGGGGAGGCGGCGATGAGCCACCTCCCTTCAGGGAGGGAGGGGACATTCACACACACACACACACACTTAGAGTAGAGGGGGGGGAAGTTTTTAACCAGGCAATGAGCCGCCTCCCCTCAGGGAGGGGACATTCCCAGGGCCGGATCTACGGTTGCCAGTGCCCAGGGCAACCGTAGTCAGGCTCTTGCGTGCACTCCTGGGTCACCCACCCACCCCCGCTCATGCAGCAAGCCGGCTGTCCCGGTGCACTGTGGAGCTGGCGGCAGTGCAAGTGGCTCGGCGGCTGCCCTCACCATTCACCTGCCCCGAAGACAAGGGGCGGACGGCTTGCCCGCATGCCCCTTGTCCTGGGGAAAGGCGAACGGCGCAGGCGGCCTCCCAGCCTCCCGTGCTGCCTTTTGCCTTTCCCCAGGACAAGGGGCGGCCAGCTTGCCCACGCGCCCCTTGTCCTGGGGAAAGATGAATGGCACAGGCAGCCTCCCAGCCACCCGCACTGCCTTTTGCCTTTCCCCAGGACAAGGGGCGGCTGGCTTGCCCGCACGCTCCTTGTCCTGGGGAAAGATGAACGGCGCGGGCAGCCTCCCAGCCACCCGCACTGCCTTTTGCCTTTCCCCAGGACAAGGGGCGGCTGGCTTGCCCACGCGCCCCTTGTCCTGGGGAAAGACAAATGGCGCGGGCGGCCTCCCAGCCTCCCATGCTGCCTTTTGCCTTCAGAACACCCCCTTCCCCCTCCCTCCCCTGGGTTGCTGCTCCGTGGTTGGAAGGAAGCCTGCTAATCAAGGAAAGCTGGGCTTCCATTCGTGTTTTGAGGGCGACAGAAGGAGGGCAAACACAGCTCATTCCCCTAGCTCCGTTGCCCCGGGAATAAATTAGTGGTGCCAAAGTGTCTGCAATTCCGAACAGAAACCGATATATCCAATCAAGTCCCAAACAAGCAAACCCCTGACTGCTGGATCGGTTGCCAAGGACAGAACCGATTAGCTGAGTCACGATGGCGCAGATGCCAAAATTGGGGGTTTTTTGAAATCGTAATTCAGATTGTGCCCATGTCTACCCCTGAGCTCCAGACAGAGGGGAGTTTAGATTGTCCTCCGTGCCGCTCGGTGGTGCAGACGGCAATCTAAACTCCCCTCAGTCTGGAGATCAGGGGGTGGGGCCACCAGCCATGTGACCATTTTCAAGAGGTTCTGGAACTCCGTTCCCTCGTGTTCCTGCTGAATAAAAGCTCTGATTCCACCACAAAAAAGCCCTTTTGCTGCATCACTATACCTGGAAGCTTCTTTTTTAAAAAAAATCTGCTTTGCAATAAAACTATAGAACTGACCGCAGGAACATTTTTCTGTATAATGTATAACTTTGCCATAATTTGTTATCATATTCCTCTAATGATAGTATTAGTTGTTATTGGGAAAGCTAGCTTTGTAGAAATTAGATAAAAAGATAAATCTTTCGAAGTAGAGAGAGGAGATGTGCATTTTACATAAAGATAATAGCAGCAAAAATTACCTTGAGCAAAAGTGTCAGCAAATTTCTGCACTGCCATCTAAAGTATGACCTTTTCCTTAAATGCTAAGCTGTTTCTTATGTTCATTTTATGCACATAATGCTGATATTTCATCCCTCATTTTGCAAAAAAGGATACACTAATCAATGTTTCAAATTCAATCTGTAAAAGATGTAAAACAGTCAAAACCATGGCAGAGAACACCATGTGATTGGCTGTATCTGTTTTCTATTTATTTTCCAGTTGAGTAGCAATACTTATCAAACTACATTTGAAAGCAGAGAAGGAAGATATGTATCTTACTGCTCTGGGACTGCAAAGAAATGGAACAACTTGAAACTAAGAAATAACATTGGAGTACATGTTTTGTTTGTGAATATATGCATCTGCCTCTATTGCTTCTGTTTATGAATGGCATAAAAGTAGGAAAGAAAGATAGTTAAAAATAATGAACAGGATGAAAAGGAAGGAGGGAAGCAATAGCCAGAATAAAGGAGGAAAGTCGGACAGAACTAGGTACAGGGAAGGAAATGAATTTGGGCCAGGAAATAGAGATAAGGATGCAGATACCCCAGAAATAGCTGGGTAAGAGTCAATATATAAATGAGAACAGTAGGATCATGAATAACAAAGAACAGACAGGATTGGCAGGTCTGTAACTTTCTGCTCCTTTTAAACAGCACAGCAGCAAACTTACATAACTGAAGAGATTTCTCTGACCTCAACTGATGTATTAACTCTCTTAAAAACAGTTTCAGAGATCTTCCTATCACCACAGAATAAACACCAACTGACATATCTACACATAGTAAGAGACTGATATGCTGAAAACTTTTTGTCCAACCAATAATACAGCTGTGCTTAGAATTCCCAGGTGCCCACGAGTGGCAGTAAAACTCCTGGCTGTTTGCCTCTCTGCCAACCAATCACTGGCAATCAGTGGGAGGTGGCAAGCCACTCTGTGATTGCTCACCACCAGCAGGCAACTCCGGCACGTGTGTGATGCACATGCTCCCAAGAGGGTGTGGTGACATCAATTCTGGAAGTGATGTCATTGCACTGCCTGTGGGAGTTCTGTGCTTTGTGCAGGGCCAATATCGGCCCCAAACAGGTCGATTCTTAAAGAATCAGCCCTGCGCAAAGCATAGGAGCACTTCTGTGGCCAGCGCAATGACGTCACTTCCAGAAGGCAAAGGAGAAGACCATAAGTACAGCTCCCCTTGCTGGTTGCCAGGGTGACCTGGAAACCCTTTCTGTGCTTCACAATTGAAACGAAACCTTGAGATTTGGGACATTTTTGATTGGGAAGGGCTCAATATTTATTTATTTATTTAAGATATGTGTGTGCCACCCCTCTAGGGAACCAGTCCAAACCTATGGGGAAAGGTATTAGAAAGTACTTTCCAAAGCAACCATTTTGGCCTCCAGAAATTCTTGGTGAAGTTGCTACATATAGATGAAGTTATATACTAGTTGCCCCCCTAGTTGGAATGAGAGTCAGACACAAAGGTTTGGGTAAAATGGGCCGCTTTATTAAATGAAACAGCAACAAGAAAATACGGCAAGGAGCCTAACTAGCGGTACAGGTAGCCCTGGGGTCATTCACTGGGACCCCGCCCTGACCTGTCTGGGCGAGCACCCGCTGCCACCGGGTGCGATCCATCCATGAATGGCTGCAACCCATCCTGGCCAGGCGGAGTATATCGCCCATGGAGAGCTCCCCCACCCGGCCGAACGGCAGCGGGGGGAGACCGGCTTGTCCAGGGGTTCCGCACCCAAGGGCGTCTGATCTCGCAGCTGGGCCGAACGGCAGCCTGCTGCTCCTGAAAGACCCCAGTTCCCCACCAATGGGGAGGTGCCAAGGGTGCTCACCGGCCCGCCACAAATATATCCCTAGCTAAATCCTGCATCCATGGCAGCAAATATGGTCCACCCCTAAATTACCAAACTACACCTCTTATCCAGTGCAAGGTAGGCAAAAAAACTCACAACCCAAGGCCAATCAGGGCAGGGAGACAAAAAATTCCTACCTGGCCCCATCAAATAGCGACCGGCTAATCCCACACTGAATTAGGGTGAGGAGGGTGGGCCGAGCACGAGGCGAGACTGTGCTGTGGAGGGCGGAGTGGCAGGCTGCTGCCTAGAAGCTCCGCCCCCCTTAGCTAAGCCCAGGAAGCAGGGCTGATCCTCTCTGGCTTCATCCTGCCAGGGAGGCAAATGGCTGCCACCAGCCTAAGGGGCTTAAGCCCCTGGCTGGAATGGCAGTATAGTCTGATCAATTTAAGAACTACCACAAAAGGGCTGTTTTCACACTACTAACCTGTTTCCGTAATGTTGTGCAACGTTGCGCAAAAAATGCGGAAGATAGCGTCTTCTCGCGAGAGTTTTGCGCAACATCGCGCAAAACTCTCGCAAGAAGACGCTATCTTCCTCATTTTTTGCACAACATTGCAGAAGCAGGTTAGTAGTGTGAAAACGGCCAAGGTAAGAGTTTTGGCATTTAAACCGTATAAAATACTGGGGCTGAACAACAGCATAATATAGTTGCTACAAGATGAAAAACATCTTTAACTTAATTTTAAAACCTAGAACTCCCTATGTTTTGTAGAAAATATTCTAATTAGTCCATTTCAGGTTAAACCATACCTCAGAATAATTTTATTCACTTTTTCATATTGTTTGTTTTTCTCTTCCTGTACTACGTATCTTGTTTTCCATTCTGTTTGTTTAATAACTCTGTAAAGCCACCAGATGGCACTGCAGTGTTCAATTATTTTATTAAGCATTTCTTATGGTATGAAATGATAGAACCTTAGTAACCATTTGAATTCCTTCTCTGGTCGGCATCCCATTTGATTAGTATTTCAACTCTCCATTAGCAATGAATCCTAATTCTCTCTAATAGGTGCCTCATGGCTCAATTAGGAGGAAGAATATAATAAAGTTTAACAATCATCACTTCTTTCTGGAACATATGCAGACAAAATTATAGCAACCATGCTGGAGTTAAACAGAATTCCTGCAAATTACCAGGGATGTAAAACATGTGCCTACCAAGAAGCACATTTGTTTTTATTTTGGCTCAGAGTTTAATTTGAGCAGCACAATGAGATACCTTCAGAGAAACCATGGGAGCCAAGCTATTTAGAACACACTTCAATAAAGTTGGCTAAACATAAATAAGAGGCATAGCTAGTTGCTAATGGAACCACCACAGGTTTCCTTTCTGTTTTAGAAATAGGTTCTTTCACTACCAATGCTGCATTAAAAAAAAAGACTGGCAATGTTGTCTGTGGGGTAGAAGAACTTGAAAGACCTTATCCACATTCAAAACAGGAACACTGATCAACTTCATACTCTACATCTGTCTGGTCTCCAGTTCCAGAATCAACAAAGTAATTGTGTCATATTTGATACCGCTCATGTTTTTGTGTCATATATTGATTTATTTACTTCATTTATGGCCTGCCTTTCTTGCTAAGTCTTATGAAGGATTACAAAATATAAACACAACACAATCCAACAGTGTATGATATGCATTAAGCAATGCAAAAGGACTAGGATTACAAAGTTAGAAGACAATGCAAACAGACAGACAAACAAAAACTTCTGAAGACATGCTATACTATAAACAAAGCAACAAAGAGATAACAAAAGTAGAAGACAGCAAAAGCAAAATAGTAATACAACAAACAGTGCAACAGATTACCATCATATACCTTTATAAATGTACTCTGATCCATTCCACTACACTACAGTCCTATTTCATTTCTAAAAATTCTTTCCTGAATATTTCTGTTTTACACAATTTGTGGATTGATAGAAGTGTGGGAGCCTTCCTGAATTCCTCAGGCAAGCCATTCCACAAAGTAGGAGCCACAAGAGACAAAGCTTGAAAATAGGCTCACTGCCTTCCCACTCCAATTTGTAGGCAGAGACCTTCAGAAGGCTTTGCTCGTGTGTGAAGCTGTGATGGCAGAGAATAAGCAGAAAGGCAGTCCTGCAGGTGTCCATGTCCAAGGGCATCAAGACCTTTGTAAATGATAACCAGTCGCAGAAGGGAGATCTTAATAACTATTGACCAGTCTCAGATGTTCTGTTCTTGAGCAAGATGACTGAAAGGATCATTTTCCTAGACACCTCAGCAGCTTTCAGTACCATCAGCCATGGTATCTTCTGGACTGCCTGTCTGGGATAGGACTGGGAGACACCATCCCACAGTTTTAAGATTGTTGTTGTGGGTTTTCCGGGCTGTATTGCCGTGGTCTTGGCATTGTAGTTCCTGACGTTTCGCCAGCAGCTGAGGCTGGCATCTTCAGAGGTGTAGCACCAAAAGACAGAGATCTCTCAGTGTCACAGTGTGGAAAAGATGTAGGTCATTTGTATCTACTCAGGAGGGGTGGGGTTGAGCTGAGTCATCCTGTAAGAGTTTCCCAGGGTGTGGAATGCTAATGGCGGGAGGCTTCACTGTATCCTGAGGAGGTTCTTTTGCATGTGGATTGGTACTTGATGTGCTAATCTTCTCTGCAGGGCTATTGTCGGGGATAGAATGTTTTGTTAGCCTGGTGTTTTTCAGAACTGGAAACCATGCTCTGTTCATTCTTAAGGTTTCTTCTTTCCTGTTGAAGTTTTGCTTATGCTTGTTACTAATTTTAAAGTTTTATGATTAATTTATTGTATTTTATAGATGTTGTGAGCTGCTCTGAGCCCATTCGTGGGGAGGGCAAGGTATAAATTTAAATAAATAAATAGCTAAACCCACATTTTGATGTCTTTTTTCTTTATCTGAGGAAGTGGATGCCAGTTACAACATTTTGCTTTCCTCCAGAAAACTATATTTCTCTGAATCAAAGGTACTGGAGACTGCATACGAAGTTGTCATTCCATTAACATGGAGCCTCCTTCTGTGTTAGGATGCTTATACCAGCAGAAGGCTTTACTGTTAGCTAGAGATGGGCATGAACTGGAAAAAACGAACAATGTTGTTGTTGTTCATTGCCATCTACGACCAGGGACTCATGAACACTTACGAGCATGACCTGTTCATGAACATGTTTGTGGTTGGATGTTCATGGGGGCCAGCAGGCTCTCCTCCCGCCATCATCCAAGTTTGGTCAAGATCCCTACTGCACTACTCCCAGAAACCTGACCTGAGCAGGCACCAGGAAAGGTACCAATAATAAATAATAGCTTGCCCCCAGAGCCTGGCAGCAGCCCTGGAACTTGAAGGGGTAGATCTCTACTGCACCACTCCCAGAAACCTTACCTGAGCAGGCAGCAGGAAAGGTACCAATAATAAATAATAAATAATAAATAATAAATAATAAATAATAGCTTGGCCCAGAGCCTGGCAGCAGCCCTGGAACTTGAAGGGGTAGATCCCTATCCCACCACACACAAAGAAAATTCAAGCTCAAATGCACTCTCTCTATCAAAATGCCAACAGCAGCTGTCTCTCTCCCTCTCCACTGTCTGCAAAACCAGAGCTGGGAGCCCCCCTCCCCCATGGTCTTTGCTCCCTTGTAACAAATTTGGAGCTCCATACTTGAAAGGAAGACCTGCCTATCAAGCTAAATTGGCATTAGATTGGGGTTTCCAGGGCAACAGCAGGAGTTCAAACAGAGTTCAGACAATTCCTGCCTAAGTTGCCAAGGGAATTGATTACAGGTGCCAGACTGTCTGGCTTGACGAACAGCAATGAACAGCAATGAACGAGGTTTGCAATGGCCACCTGTTCGTTTAGAATGGGGCCTCACAAACAGCTTGTTCATGAACAGCAGATTGGGCTGTTCGTGGCTTCTTTTTGTTCGTATTGCTGTTCATGCCCATCTCTACTGTAAGCTCAACTGAAATTTTGGATTGAACCTCATGTCTTCTGAGCCAAAATGTACTATGTTTTAAAAGCAATTACTCTGATGTACAAGGCAGGGGGACTGCAGCACAGTCTCCGGAATACTCAACATTTTAAACAGTCATGAAGCAACACTCAGGGCTGAAGCTGCAGCTTTAAATATAGCTCTTCCATGAAGACATTTATGTCATCATGAAATTGTATCTACCTATTGCAGTTTAGAAACCAAGTGAATTATAGCAGAAATGGCAGCAGGGGGACTGTTCATCTGCAAAACCTAGAAACATTTTGATAAATCTTTGTAGGACTTTAGCGTTTACCTTTAAAAAACAGATAAAAAATAAAAATACAAAATTGTCTATGCTTTCTCAGACAATCCTGAGCGCTATTCTACATAAAGCCAACTAACTCAGCTGTAGAACTTCATTTTGAAATTAAATGTTATATTTCTCATTCAACAGATGCAAGTTGGTGTCTTTAAATGAAAAGCAATGGGGAAAAGGAGAGTTTTTTTAAAAAAGGTAAATATTCCCTATTGTATTAATCTGGGAAACTGTCTTAGGCTGAGTTGTCTTACACACAAGGGCAGTCATGTTTATTCAAATTGTCACATCATTTTGCATATTCCCTTCAAATTCTATCCTTACATGAACTGAATTGGGCTATCTGTATGTACAGAAGTTGCTGTGTCTAAAAGTACACATATATGTTAATTCAGGAAATACAGTATAGAGACTTATTTTTTTGTTAAAAATGAGATTCAATATACTACTTGTAATGCTGCAAACAATTAAACCATTTATTTTGAACCTGTGGATTTGCTGCACTGATTCTACCATCTTCCCTCATTGCTTCTCAAATATGTTAGCATTTTAGCCAACAGAATAAAGTGGGGGGAGAGAAGCAAGCCTGGAAGGTTCTTATAAACATACAATATGGATGAATATTGAACAATCTACAGACATGCGTCTAATTTTTTTTAGTTTCATCTTGTTTTCAAAGGAAGCCCATTATACCAACAGAGAAGCAGAAAGCAGAGCTTTGTGCCTTTGTATAAACAAAGTGTGTGCTTTGAATTGCTGAAAGGAATTTCACTTTTATTACAGAGTGAAAAAAGACACATTGAAACATCACATTGCCCTACATTTTTCGTTACATTCTTGACTGATCTTTCGTAGAAATCTCCAGTAATCGCCAGGTGCAGAAATCAAGAACTGAATAAACAACTTTAGTTTTAATTTGTCAGCTGTGTAAATAGCACCGACACCAAACTTAGGCTCCAAACTGGAAGCTACTGTTGAACTGCTATCAGATTAACAGAACAAAACCATTGGAAACCGCCACCACCCCCAGCACACAATGTTTTGAGAGTTTATTAGCCCTTCATGATTCTGAGGAGAATTTAATACAGAGTTTTAAGACAGCACTCATTTGTCCATGTCTATTTATTTATTTTATTTATTAATCACCTCTCCATTAAATGCCCAAATTAAATTTGTGCATGTAACAAGACAAAATAATAAATATCAAATAAAAGCAACAAAATAAGAAGCATTTTTAAAAACCCTATAGAACTAGAGTAGTGAAGAGAAATTATTTTAATTTCTCTTTACCCCATTTCTCCCTGAAATCCAACAATCCATTTCTTTTCCTCTCTCTAATCAATTCCTTTTTCATCAAACAGAAATTCATAAAGGGGAAGGATAAGAAAGGAGATTCTGCAGAGTTTTACTCCATAGATGCTCAGATGCAGGCACTGTCTTCCCAAATGTTTCTATCCTCCTGCTGAAGCACCACCAAGTAAGTAACTTCTTGTTTCACTCTAATGGCTATGGCAGTTACAAGTGTGAATAATTTTGCAAACTCCAAACTGCTAGTTCCATTGAGCTAGATGAAATCATTACAATGAGACACACACTCTCAAGAA
Source organism: Eublepharis macularius (assembly GCF_028583425.1). Taxonomy (NCBI): domain Eukaryota; kingdom Metazoa; phylum Chordata; class Lepidosauria; order Squamata; family Eublepharidae; genus Eublepharis; species Eublepharis macularius. Next base: position 77,256,463 of record NC_072792.1, on the reverse strand, counting down.
AGAAATGTGATCTAAGGACCATGGTTTAGATTCTTCATAGACAGAACAGATAAAATATTGTGGCTTGGGGATAAACCTGATCAAGGAATTTATGTTAAACTTCCAAGAAATGATGTAATACTCCCCCTGCAGGACCAAGATCACAATTTAAACATGTTCTGGGATGCCTCGTTGACCCTGGAGACCCAGGTGACCAAGGTAGGAAGGAGTACACTACTCTGTCTTGGGCTGGTTTGTCCTCTGCAGGCTTACTTGGGGCCCCCGCTTTGCTGGCTGTGGGTTGTGAGGTTTGGGCACAAGGAAGCCACCATTTCCTTGCCGGAGCAGCTTTCTGTGGCATCTTCATGGTATGCAAGTCAGTCACCATTCTTCCACCTTGAGTTGCTCCTAGTGGCCTCCTCATGGCAATGCAGGAGCCAGTAAAATTCTTGTGGGGTAGGCCCTGCCAGTGGACCTGGGAAGCTCAGTCTCCAGTCAGGTCTGACCATTAGGTATAAATTCAGGATCCAGCCAGAACCCACAGCATTTGTTTGCAAACTGCTTTCCACCTGTCCCTCCTTCAGCTTAGGTTCTGAATTTATGCCACTTAGGGCCAAACTACAAGTGACGAATGACACAGGTTGGACCCTTGTCAGCTTCCCTCAAGTTTTGATGGGAAATGTAGGCAGCTTGGTGGAATGTTGGACAAGTGACAGTTGAAAAGTCCATTGGATAGCAGTCGGAGAGCCAAGCTGCAAGACCAGGATGCCTCATTTCCCATCAAAACTTGAGGGAAGCTGACAAGTGTCCAACCTGTGTCATTCGTCACTTGTAGCTTGGCCCTGAGTTGGATTATTCCTAATTAGGTAGACCTCTGGGGCTCCTTTTGGTTCCGTAACTCCTTGGTTGCTTGCTCTAATCCTCTCACAACTTTAGGTGGTAATGGTTTTGGCACTGGGCATGGATTCTATTTGGGAAAAACATGACCGGCATGCATTGTTTCCCCATAAATGGGGATCTCCTTAAGGGATCTTAGGGGTGACACATGGCTGGGACAAGCCCAGCTCAGAAGCTGTCGGGGCTTACTCATTCCCTGGGGTGCAATCTCTCTGAAACTTGGGGCATCTTTGGAGGACAGTGAGGACTATGTCCCCTGCAAATTTGGTGGGTATTGGACATTGGGAAGGTCAGTTTGTAACCCCTCAGTAGCTTCCACCAGAGAGTCCCATTTTTGCCACTGTGAAGAGAAAATGACAACAAAGGGAAGGACCCATGGATCATGCCTTTCCCAGGGTGCAATCTCTCTGAAATTTCGGGGGGGGGGGTCTTCAGAGAACAGTGAGGACTATCTCCCCTGCAAATTTGGTGGGTATTGGACATTAGGAAGGTCAGCTTGTGGGGTGTTTAAAGGGCCCTGCCCCTTGCACATGGCAGGAAGGGGCCCTTGCCACCTGCCAGCTGATAGTTTAAAGGGATCTTTAAGGGGCCACAAACAACAAACATGTTTGTAAACAGGGTCATGTTCGTTACTGTTTGTTGTTCGTGGGTGGCAACAAACAACGAACAGCTTGTTTGGGTTTTTTTTCCTGTTCTTGCCCATGTCTACTTTTAAACACCATTTGGTGTCTCTATCACCTTGACATTCAGCCCTCACACCTTGATCGAGTCCCACAAAAGGTAGATCTGGCATAGTTACGCATACTTTGAAAAATTACCGATTTTCTACCTGTCAGGAGACCTGGCAGCCCTAGATGAACACAATGGTCAAAACACTGGAAATATGGCACATTAATCTCTCTATTTATGAATCTGAAATCAGAGGAATTTAGCAAAAAAGAAATCTTTTATCTAAATAAACTTGCTGACACAACTCTTGTGCAAATAAGTTTTGTTGGTCTTAAATCTATTTCACATAAAGTGTAGCTTTGAAGTCTTTATATTAGATAAAATGACTGAAAACTATACAAAGCAGTCCACAGTCATTAACATGAAAATAGTGTGAAAGTAGCACATTATTATAGTTAGTTTTCAGTCCCTTTGAAAGAATATAAATAAGAGTTATAGTCAGAAGCCAGGAAGATAATCCAAACACAATAGCTGAAGCCAGGTGGGAGCAGAAGTCAGAATCAAGAAGAGCTGAGGTCACAGCTGTAGATACAGCAGGAAAAAGAAAGACAGCTAGTAGGATAGGTCTATAGTCAGACAAACTGAGAACAATCCAGAAAGCTTAAAGACTATATCTAAAGCTTCACAGACTATATATACAGATGGATTAGGCCTGGCCTGACAGCTTAAATTTTGAGCCAGACTTACTGGAATGGTTATAAATGTGGCCAAAGAGAACAAAACGACAAGTAACAAAATATCTTATCCCAGTGAACACCCAAAACACTTGATGATGATCTTTTAATTATCATTATTATGAGCAATGTTTTGCTCATAATTCCTGTCATTTAAGCAACTTTTAATTCCTCAAAGGGACCTAACCCCTTATCTCATAACTGCCACCATATTAGATGCTTTTTGGAAGTCTAGGTATATGATGTGGCCACATTTCTCACAGTAAAAACAGCTGCAAAGTATTCATTTCGTTTCTTTGCCATCTTCCATCACCCGTAATCGTTTTATTTCTTTATCATCCAATGGCTCTACTGCTTCCCTGACTGGTTTCTTGTTGCAGACCAGTGCTGAATGGGCAAGGAGAGTGGGGGGGGGCAAGGCAACAAAAAACACAACAGACAATAGTGCTAGAGTTGAAAGAAGCCATAACTTTATTGATATTACAGCTCACGGAGGACTGGTACTGCACAGGGCACTGATATGAGCACTAGCTGACCCACCTGCCAGGCAATGACCCCCATGACTATAACTGAGGGGGGAGGGAACTATGAGATGACCATCAGTAGGATGGTGTGTGGGTGTACACCCCTGTATGGATCATTCCCTGCCAATCAATGTGAGGGTAGTTGAAGTAAACTAGTATTACATTCCCCCACCTTCAAGTAATCTCCAACCATAGTGATACCGTGGGGGAGTTTTTTCTCTTAAAGTTTTCTAGCTTATTTGACTCTGGGTTCTCTTTAATATACAGAGCAACACATATCCTCAACCCATCCCTCCCTGTCTTGTCAATAGAGCTTATATCCAGGGATAACATTGTATCCTGTTTACATAATGTATGGAAATATGGAAAAAGAGTGACCAAGTAACGATGAATTTATTATCATTTGCTACATTTTTTACTGTTCTTAACTTTGTATTGTGATGGCCTTTGGCCATATACAATTAAACCTACTACTACTACATGTAACTCATGTCTAACAACAAACCAAAATTTGTCATTTTTAGCAAATTTAAGACAAAAGTAGTTTTTGTTGTAAACTATAAATCATGGTACAATATTAAACATTTAACTGAATTGAGGTTTGCAATGTCTTTAAAAACAACAGATGTGAGTAACAGTTTCATGTGTCCATTAAAAGATTTATAGAAATTTTGTTTTATCTCACTGTCAATCAACTTCTAAAAGTATAACTCTGTTCAGGATTATAATATAAATGATTTTTTTAAAGTAAGAATTAAATAAGTGTTATACATGAAAATGAGAACCAACTTTGCACATTTATATACTTATGTATGGCATAACATCATTATGTTCCATATTAATCAATCATGGGCTGCTTCCACACACATTGGATAATCCACTTTCAATACTCTTTAGTGAACATTTGGAAATGCTTTTCCATGTGTGGAACAAAAAATCCACTTCTGAAGGATTGCTAAAGTGCATTGAAAGTTCATTATTCAATGTGTGTGGAAATGGCCATGAATAACATGGATCCTGGTTCTCTATCCTACTTATCTTGCCAGAGGGACAGAAGGCAGGGAGTCAGGCTGGGATCCACTAGAGCATGCAGTGATGACACATTTCCAGTAGAAAACCAAAAGTTACAGTGTGTCAGCGGGGCCAAATAGGCCCCCAAAACAGAGAAAATGCTACATTTGGGGCTGATTTTGCCCCCACAGAGACTCCTTCACTTCCTTTTTTCAACAGAAGCAGGTTCAGGATCCATGCATGCAATGCAGCTGCCTCATCCTCCACTTCGGAGGTAAGGGGAGGCTGGCAACCCTAACCAGTATACAAGAATGAAAAATGATCAAATTAAAAACATGTATCTCAGTGCACCAAAGTGAAACAACTTACATAAATACCAACTTACATAAACAACCATCCTTAAGAGTATGGTGGAAGAACTTTACCAACAGAGGCAGATTGATGATTATAGCCACATGAACTACACCTGGTGAACCAATGCCTCTCCCTGGGGCTAGGTCAACCAGTAAAAATAGCCCTGTATAGTGAGGCAGCACCAGGCTTGCCCACATGAGGAGGTGCTCCAGCCTGCCAGAGGAAGCAGTACATGGCCTATGGTAAATAGCACCCACCCTGACTGAGGCCCATGCAGCCCAGGGAAGATGGCACCCACCAAAGTTCACACAGGGGAGCCTCCCAGACCACCCAAGCCCTGTATGGGGCTTTTGAGAAGCTGGCTGGCTCAACAGGAAGGCTACTTCTTCCTCCCTTCTTTCAGGGGCAGGGCTGAGTGCAACAGACAGGCTCCCTCTCTCTTCCTTTTTGGGGGGGAGGAGTAGGACCCTTTTCCAGAGCTATTTTACAAATCCAAGTCTACCCCGTTTACCTCTCTCCAAATTCCAGAATTTTTATATCAAGTTGGGCCTTCAACAGGAGGAGTTCATCCTTGTGGACGTCATTCTCGTGTCTGCTTTTGATGGTATTTGAAGCAGAGCTTCATTGGAAGACTTTAACAAATTGAGTGATATGTATGGGAGCAGATGGTCCCCACATGTTACAAAAAGCTGCAAATCCTTTTTTATACTACCATGATAAGAGGAAATTTACAGTTATGAAGCCATCCAGTTCAAAAATCATAAGGACATAAATTCATATTAACAAAGTTTTCTTACATTTCCCACCAAAGCTAATCCAAAAAACTTTCTTATGATAAACTTGGTTTCAAAAACTCATGAACTGAGAAGGTACTACAGTAAAGTCCTAAATCCTAAATCCAAGTAGGTTTGGGCTTCTTCTTCTTCGTTTTTTCTGACTCCACTATGAATGGTCATTAATTTCTTCTTCCACACAAGTTAAATACTGTACAGGAGTGATAATAGGTGGATTTTATGAGACGAAAAGAGCTCAAAATGGCTTTAATTGCTGTTTTTGCCAAATTTAAATATTTTTCTTTAGCAAGAAGCAGGAATTGAGAAGCAGAAACTGATGAAAATAAAATCCAACAGCTAAAAAAATACTAAGAGAAAAATAAGGCACTGTAATATAAGCAACAAAATGGTGAAATCTTTTCTTTTTAGACAATTGAATGGAGTCATTACAGTATTAGATAACGAGATATATACTCTTTCAGCAAAACTGTTAACATCATTTACACAGTGATGCTGGGGGTTTTGATCAAACAAACTGAGATCTGTCACAGATATTTAGCATGATACAACATGAAATAACATTCAGTACTGAACACTATTTTGCGGTTAAAAGTATTACGCAACATCTACTGGTTATTCAACAGATGGAAATATACTTAAACGTTATCCCAATCTAATGATGCATTATCAACTCAGAGAAAAGTGGAAATTCATTCCAAGCCAACACTTGTCTGTCGAAGATGTTGCTACCAGTTGCTACAGCCTATAGTAAATTAAGTTGCTACCAGCATCATTCATAATCACTTTGTTAAGAAAGAGAATTAACAGCTCTAATTACTATCAAAAAGACCACTGCAACTATCCTTTGGGAGCTCAAAGACAATTCAAGCACATAGTCTTCAAATCTTAGTCAAACAGCTTGTCTAATTGACCGTAGAGGGAACTGACCCTCCCGCTCTGTGGCATTCAACTTAAATACATTTATGATACAGTACACATGCTATAACTAGATAGAGCTCAACTAAAATGGGAACCATCTTTCAGAAATTTTTGATTGGCTACATGACATGATATTATCATGTTTGGAATGTGATCCAGGATTTACTGGAATAATCCACAGAAGAAAGAAGTCCCCCAAAATGCACTGAAGCAATTATACATTAAGCTTGTGAACAGATGCATAACAAGAAACACAAGCGGTAGATGGTTTGTAAAAGTATTTTTGTATCTCTCAAAGCTTACCTTTCACTTCAAAAACACAAGAATACTACAATATAGCACTAATGCTATTTTTGCAACATAATCATAACTCCTAACTAATTTTCTCCAACTGTCAACAGTAAAAACACTAGTGAGCCCAGTAACACTGTTAGAATATAAGTCACTCTTCTCTTAATTTATGTGGAGGCTATACATCTCTGTAGAATCATAGCTGTAAGTGCCTGTATAAGCAACAAAGTCAGTCCAGTCATGATGGAAGACTTTTTAAAACACCTTTGTCCAGAAAGAAATACTACAATTCTTACAATATGTTTCTGGATCAAAATTATGCTTTATGTAGAAACCAGAAACTGTATTATCATGCCTAACAGAAAAAAAGAGAGTAAACTTACCTGAGCCCCTTTTGGTCACAACCTTCAGAGTTTGAACAAGAGTAGCGTACAAGAGGATTAAGTGAGGAATCGGAACTTTCATCTTCCAGTTCTCCCAGGCTGTTCCCTAAAGTGCAAAGAGATACAGATCTTGAAACATTAGCATGCATTTAACTGAAACAATTTTAGAATTTAAATTGTGGCACTTTTTTAGTTCTCCTGTCATGGTAATGTCTTGCCCAATTTTCAGTAAATTCCAGAAGAATGGAATTCACTGTTATCCAGCAATCACCAATTACATTATTTAATTGCTGTAAATTTAAAAGTCAGTGATAACTGTTCCTCTTAAAAGGTTTTTTTAAATCACAGTTATGTGTACATGCATGCAATGAAACCCTGACCTGGATCATCTAGGGGCCAAGCTACAAGTGACAAATGACTCTTGCCTGGCAAGTGAACAGACTCATGTGTATTCCTCCCTGTTCACTTGCCATTCACTTGCACCCCACACTTTTTATAGCCACAAGTGGAGCGCAAGTGAATGGCAAGTGAACAGGGAGGAATACACATGAGTCTGTTCACTTGCCAGGCAAGTGTCATTCATCACTAGTAGCTTGGCCCTTAGTAAGCCTGATCCAGAGATATACAAAGATCTTAAGACAATAGTATTCCAGGAGTTCCTGAATTAATCACCTCCACACCTTCGAACCTTCCCCTTATCTACTCTCCTACTCCAGACTGTTCAGGGATCTGATAGCTATTCCCATCCAGCCATTGCAGATCATCAATCATCATTGATAATTTTAGTTTTGCCCAGAAAAGTTTAATCAAAGCTTTCCCAGTTCTGTGCCTCTCCCTGGAGACAGACATAAAGTTATTGTTTTGAGGCAAAAGACACCAACAGGCCTAGGGTACATTCCACAGTATAATTGGCCTACCCTTCCACCATAATTGTGTGTGTGTGTGCCTTTGGATCCTACACCCACCCTCAGACCCCCATCTGAGCCTCTCATTTCCTTGTTGTGAAGCACTGGTTGCTCAATGCTGCTCTCTCACGGATGTGCCTTCTCTTCTGAAGTGGTAACTCTCACCCAACCCTACAACTCTCTCCACTTTTCCTGTTTTTCTAATTAGCTCTGTGTGTGTGCAGTATGTTTTTATGTGCAATTCTTTATTATTTTATAAATAAAAATGTTTTCTGATTGAACATTTGGTCATTTATTAAAGAATTCTCTAGAGGAACAATCCCCATATACACAGGTGGAGATCTCGTTTGTTTCCCCTTCTTGCTCCCTCTCCTTGCGTGCTAATTCTCCCAAACATGCAAGGAGATCCCCATTTGGGTACACATGCATTCTCTGTGGTAGTATCCACCTTATGGAATGGTTTGCTTGAAGAGGTCAAGAAAGTGCCCACTCTCCTGGCTTTCTGCAAGCAAGGCAAAACTGAATTATTCAACATTGAATAACAGGAGAGCTGTTCTGTAAGGTGGTGGTCTCAAAGAGATGCATCAGCAGCAAGATAGGGACCATAGACTTTACTACTATGTGCATAGGTCCAGAGGAGTTAGCCGTGTTAGTCTGTAGTAGCAAAATAAAAAAGAGTCCAGTAGCACCTTTAAGACTAACCAATTTTATTGTAGCATAAGCCTGCCCTCCATGCATCTGACGAAGAGAACGTGATTCTCGAAAGCTTATGCTACAATAAAATTGGTTAGTCTTAAAGGTGCTACTGGACTCTTTTTTATTTTGCTACTACTATGTACTATCTGATGTTTTAAGAATTATCCTACTGAGAACTTCTAATGTTCTGTTCAGTATTTCTTCAGCTCTGTATATTGTTTTTTCTGCTACTTTAAATCTTTGCAAATATGTATTTATGTATCAATTACATTGTTGATTGAAATATCCTCGAAACTGACTGTACTAACTCATACTGTGTAATCCACTTTAGTCTCAGTGAGAAAGATAAAACTATAAATGACATATATAAATAAATAGAAACAAGTCTGAGTGTATGATAAATATAAAAAACATGGAAAATTAGGAAAATGTGGCTTGACAGTTATATTTTTAATCAATGTGGAGATTTCACAAGATTATTAGATCTTCTTGTAGTGATAAAGAGGAAGAAATCCAGTATGAGGAAGTGAACATTTTTTGTTATCAGCAGAAACATTTTAAAAAGAAAGTTACAAGGACAACTTTAAAAGTTACTAGAATAAAAATGTGGCTATTATAAGAATAGAATTCAGTTCCATGTCAATTCTCATCCCTAGATATTAGAGTCTAGAAACTGTATGCATTTTTAAGGGTATAAATAAGTCCCAGTTATATAGAGGTAAAGCAGAACAAATGCAACTAAGGTTATGTTATACTATGTTGCTATGCTACACTGCAGGCCTGAGATGTACTCTTCTGTAACCAAAATTACATTTTACAGTCACTGCACTAAATGCTGCTGCAAGAAATCCTGATGCTGATATCTTCAGTCTCTAGGATACTAGGCAGTCAACTTCTTGCTCTGCATGAGCTTAATAAATACTTCCCAAAGAACTGTAGCTTTCACATAGCACTTTAAGATCAACAGATAAAGTCTGGCTGAAAAAACAAGGCCAAGCATACCCATTAGAACTGAAGAGAATACGGCCTATCGCAGAAAGAAATGAAAAAGGATAGAACACTGCCACAGTAGAAGCTGGACAACAGCTTGTGAAGTCCAGCGTGAGAGAAAGCATTAAAAAGCACATAAACAAAAGGTTCATAGATAGAAAACTCTATTTCTCCACACTGAAGCTTCTAACATGTTTAATGTTTTAAATATTATATACAGCAAGAGGAAGACTTTTGGCCAAAGATGAATCATAAGCACTCTGAAGATATTAACAAAGTAAACAGCTGCTGGTATCTGCACTAGAGATGGGCACAAACTGGGAAAAAACGAACCATGTGGTTCATGGTTTGTCAAATTTCACGAACCACGAACCATGAACTTGCATGAACCTGCCCCTGGTTTACGAACCGGTTCATTTGGTTCATGAAAACGTCACATCCAGGGCAGAAAAATAATCACTTCCGGGTCAGCAGTAGTTCACTTCCAGGTCAGCAGAAGTTCACTTCCAGGTCAGCAGAAGGTCTGCAGGAAGTCCATCCCCTGTTGCCTAAGAAACTGATTGATTGGCACCCATCATTGCAGGCTGTCTGCAGTGATGAACCAAAAAACGAACCAAACGAACCAGCCTAAAGTTCGTGGCAGTTCATCAGAAATAGGCTCTGATGAATCATGGTTCACGAACCACGAACCAGCCTGGTCCATGCTTAATTTTGGTTTGTATTTCAGATCATGCCCATCTCTAATCTACACCAAGACCAGCTTATAACCACCATGTAGAACTCATTTTGCATTTGTCTACATGGTTCCTCTGCTACCATGCAAGGAGCAGTTATGGGGATATCTGATTGCAAGGAACCACTTACTTGAATCCTTTTGGGAACTGAGACCCCTAAGCCATGTTATCCTATGCAGAGCATCAAGCTCAATGGAATTATAGCAATACTTTAAATTTACAACTTAATGAACAGAGCAACCAAAACAAACAAACAAAAATAACAAGTCACAACAAGAGGGATGCACTCATCTTAGGGGTGCCAACTTCCAGGTGGTGGCTGGAGATCTCCTTGAATTATAAGTGATCTCCAGACCACAGAGATCAGTTCCCTTGAAGAAAATGTCTGCTTTGGAGGGTGGGATTTATGGCTTTATACACTGCTGATGTCCCTCCCCTCTCCAGGTTCCATCCCCCAAATCTCCAGGAATTTTCGAATCTGGAACTGGAAACCCTAACTCATACCAAAGCTGGTTCATGGAGGTGTACTAGCACTAGAGGCAGGAAGCAAGCATTTAAAGGGCCATTAGGCTTGCCCTCGCCCTGTTTGTCATCAAGCCATCCCTTTATGGCTATGCTCTTGCTCCACGTGGGACAATGTTCAAAAAGAAATGGAAAATGAAGATTCTGTTTTACTCTTTCCTTTTCTATCTCATTGCAAGACATGTGTCCACACACCAGACACTTAGTATCTCTTTGCTCCACCCTCCCGTTTCTTATTTCTACCTATATCTGTGGGTTGTTGTTGGACCTATTCCCCCTACCCAAATGTCAGTCCTATTTTATTTATCCACACCTCCTACCTTCTGCCTCAATATTATTATTTTATTAAAACTACTCAGATTTGATACCCCCCCCTCCTTTTACTGTACACCAAATTTATACACAACTTGTCTTGATTTGTTAGGAGGTTTACATATTCTGGAGAATTTGCTTACAAGAAGACAGACTCCCCCTGCTGACAGCTATACTTATGAAATATACAATTTTCATTGTGCCACATCTCTTTTTTGAATATATGCAGTACATGATGAAAATTGCCTGATCTTTTGTGTGACAGCCTGTTGTGCATAAGTGCCTTGTCATATGGCAAGGAGCAGCCAAGCAGAGCATTATAAAATGGACTGTGCTTAGTGCCTATAACAGGTAAACTGACACTTACTCCTATTTACATAAATATAAACTGATCAGTTAAAGAGTAACAGTCAGAATGCAAGAAACTTCAACTCTTGGACCAGGTGTGCTAATTTTGGATTTCCTTGGAACTGGAACTCCTGCTCATTTGTATAGCAGGATAGCAGGCTCAGCAGGGGCAGTAATGGAATAAATGTTAACACTTACTACTATGCAATGCTTTCAAGCATTCCCAGAGAAGACAACAGTAGCCCCCCCCAATTTACTCTCCAGAAACTAGTATTCAGAAACATACTACCTCTGAACATAGAAGTTCCATTCAGCCTATTAGCTGTTGAGAGATGAAATACTCCATGAGTTTCTCCATGATAGATGACTTACTCCATGATACTCTAATTCAAATTAATTTAAGAAGTGAGGATCACCATATCATGGTTCACTAACTCTCTCTCTTGGTGTCTCTTATGCCTGTGTGCATTCCCAAGACACCTACATGACACTATCTTTTACTTTCTTCAAATCCCTCCTTCTTGGAGATAGGGACTTTGTTTCTGTTTGTTCCTCAAAGAATCACTGATAAATAATAAATAATCATAATTATAAGGGTCTTCACTAACACTTCACTAGAATAAGTCCCTGCATTATTGTTCCCTTAAGATTTAGCAGCATGAACATAAAATGAAAACGCAAGCTAGTTTTCAAGCAGAAAGAGTAATTTTTGTACATTTGGGATTGCTAGGCAATTAAAAATTTATTTTAAAAATTCCACGTACTCAGAATTATCATCACTTGCAAATGCCACCCTCTTTAAAAATGAAAAAGAACACTGGCAAAAATTTCACAGTCACTTCTACTAGTTCTCTGTATACTGCATTTTGTGCACACCTTTCAGCAGGTTAAGTCCTCTGAAAAAGAAATGCAAGATATGCTGAAAGTTAAGGATGAAATTGTTGTGACTAATTAAATTCTGGTTTAGGCTTGACCTTATGACCAGGCCACATAAATTGCCTAAGTGAAACACAATTATTAAGTAGAAAAGAGCAAGAGTCCAGTAGCACCTATAAGACTAACAAAAAATTGTGGTAGGGGATGAGCTTTCTTGAGCCGCAGCTCACTTCTTCTGATACAGCTAGAATGTGAGTCCATCTGACCTTGTATCTTGGAGAGTGGAGTGATTGCAGAAGCCGAATGATAATAGCCGGTGAATGACAATGGCAGGCGTGAATGAATGCAGAGGGGAAGTGGGTGTGGAGAAATTAACATTGGTAATGATAAAGGAAGACTATGTCTCGATTCAGTCCAGGTGGAAGCATTGTCTTGAACTTTGTTATCAGTTGCAGTTCAGCAGTCTCTCTTTCTAATCTCCCTTTGAAATTCCTCTGCAGGATAACTGTTCTTTTAGGCCAGCAACTGAATGTCCTGGAAGGTTAAAATGTTCCCCCACAGGATTTTGAATGTTTTGGTTTTGGATATCAGATTTATGTCCATTAATTCTTTGCTGAAAGGACTGGTCAGTTTGTCCAATGTAGGGAGTGGAGGGGCGTTGCTGACACAAGATGGTGTAAATCACATTAGGTGATGAGCAGGAGTATGAACCCGAGATGGTATGGCTGATGCTGTGGGGTCCACTGATGATGCTGCTCGGTTCAATATGAGAACAACAATTATTAAGGTTTGCCAATTTTTGATTGACAATGGAAGATAAAAACAAGGCTACACATTCCAGGCCTTGAAAGATTTAAACCCTTAGAATGCCTTTTTAAAGTGGGTTGAGCTAACAATGATAATTATGCAGACACTTGGACTGCAAATAATAATACAATAATATTTGATTTATATACCACCCTTCAGGATGACTTAAAATCCACTCAGAGCAGTTTACAAAGTACGTTATTATTATCCCTACAACATAACACTCCCTTTAGGAAAAGGCCATATTATGCCCTGTGTGTAGGCTAAAGCGCTGAGGTGAAGTGAGAATTATTAAAGACTAACAAAATGTTATTTTAGCATAAATTTTTCATGGACTAGAACCCACTTCTTTGGATAGAATGTGGATCTTCACTATGCAGTTATGTAGGTATTTTAGGGGAAAGTACAGAAGGATAGAGATGGGCACGCACCTGAATATGACCCCCCCAAAAACCCATGAACAAGCCCGGTTCATGGTTCATGAACCAGTGGTTTGTGGAAGCTCATTTCCATGAACTGGTCTATTGGTTCATTTGGTTCGTATTAAAAGCACTTTAAATGGCCATTTCACCGAGGAAACGGCCATTTAAACTTTTCCTGCCTCTTGAAAGCAGCAGGTCCCTTTCAACTATCAGCTGGCAGGTGGCAGGGGGGATCCGCCCTTCGCCGCCTGCTAGCTGATAGTTTAAAGGGACTTGCCACTTGCAAGTGGGAGGGCCCCTAAAATGCCCAAACCCCACAAACCCCAGCCCTAGCCCCCAGCCCACACTTCAGCCCCAGCCCCACACTTACCTTGTCTAGTGGCTCTGCAGCTGCAGCCTTCTCCCCCTCCTCCCGCGAGGGGCGGAAAGGCCATTTTTGGCTTCCTCCACCACTGTGTGGGCCCACATAACAGCAGAGGAGACCAAAAATGGCCTTCTTGCCCCTCAAATGGCCGCTGCAGCAAAGGAGGCCAAAAATGGCTTTCCCGCCCCTCAAATGGCTGCCATGGCAGCCATTTGAGGGGCAGAAAGGCCACTTTTGGCCTCCTCCATCACTCTGCAGGCATGTGCAGTGGCGGAGGAAGCCAAAAATGACCTTCCCACCCTCACACGAAGAGGGGGAGGAGGCCGCTGGCCAGCAGGGCAGCCAGAGCTGTGAATCAAGGTAAGTGTGGGACTGGGGCTGTGGGGGTAGGGGCTGTGGTTGTGGGGGTGGAGTCTGGGGGTGGGGGACTGGGGCTGAAGTTTGTGGGCTGTTTAAAGGGCCCTTTCCTGCTGCTTGCAAGCAGCAGGGCCCTTTAAACAGCCATCAAATGCCCCTTTCTCTGCTGCTAAGCAGCCGGAAAGGGGCATTTAAACCCCACAAACCATGAACCACGAACTGGTTCACGAACTTGCCCCAGTTTGTGGGAGTTCATGGGTTCGTGGAAACCCATGAACCATGAACTGCATGGTTCAGTTTTTTTGTGGTTCGTGCCCATCTCTACAGAAGGAGCCATGAAATGCAAAACATACAGAAACCATTCACTAATTATATTTACTTACCTAAGATCTGTAATTGGTGGGAGTCATACATTTTGTCAAAATATTCATAGTTATACTGAGATAAAAATCCTAAATCCAGGTTCAATTTATGGCCAGAGACAGCGTGAAACCTCTTAATAAAACTCCAGTTTATGCTGGAATAAAATTTTGTTAATCTTTAAAAAGCCACAGATTCCTATTTATTTAAATTTTTAAAAATCTAGTTTGTACAATGGTAAATTCTCCCTAGGAGCTAAAATGAGAAAACTGAGGCTATTGTAGTTTGGTCACGAGAAGACAAATCTCACTAGAAAAGACAATAATTCTAAGAAAATATGAAGCCAACAGGAAAGGAAGAAGACCCAAAATGTGATGGGTATACTCAAGTAAAGGAAACCATGGCCTTCAAGACCAGAGCAAGGAGGTTAATGATAGGGCATTTTGGAATTATTTCCCCCTTTCGCAGCTACATGCACAGTATTCTGTGCATGGGACGTACTGGGCCAAACTCCTGATTAATAAAGTGACATCTCCTGATTACTAAAGTTACATTTCCTGCAGCTGCTATGGGGATGCAGGGAAAGCATGATGTCTGGCTTGGTCCTTAGCCTTTTAAATGGAATTCACCTCCAAGCCCATTAGGGAACACCTATGAGCCTGTAATCCTAGTAACACTTACATTGAAATACTAAAAAGATTTACTCCAGTCTAAGCTTATTGAAATCAATGGGCTTAGACTATTTATTTATTTGTATTGTCGAAGGCTTTCACGGCCGGAGAACGATGGTTGTTGGGGGTTTTCCGGGCTGTATTGCCGTGGTCTTGGCATTGTAGTTCCTGACGTTTCGCCAGCAGCTGTGGCTGGCATCTTCAGAGGTGTAGCACCAAAAGACAGAGATCTCTCAGTGTCACAGTGTGGAAAAGATGTAGGTCATTTGTATCTACTCAGGAGGGGTGGGGTTGAGCTGAGTCATTCTGTAAGAGTTTCCCAGGGTGTGGAATGCTAATGGCGGGAGGCTTCACTGTAACCTGAGGAGGTTCTTTTGCATATGGATTGGTGCTTGATGTGCTAATCTTCTCTGCAGGGCTATTGTCGGGTGTGGAGTGTTTTGTTGGCCTGGTGTTTTTCAGAACTGGAGCCCATGCTCTGTTCATTCTTAAGGTTTCTTCTTTCCTGTTGAAGTTTTGCTTATGCTTGTGAATTTCAATGGCTTCCCTGTGCAGTCTGACAAAGTAGTTGGAAGTGTTGTCCAGTATTTTGGTGTCCTGGAATAAGATACTGTGCCCTGTTTGAGTTAGGCTATGTTCAGCCACTGCTGATTTTTCAGGCTGTCCAAGTCTGCAGTGTCTTTCATGTTCTTTTATTCTTGTCTGGATGCTACGCTTTGTGGTCCCGATGTAAACTTGTCCACAGCTGCAGGGTATACGGTATACTCCTGCAGAGGTGAGGGGGTCTCTGCTGTCTTTTGCTGATCGTAGCATCTGTTGTATTTTTCGGGTGGGTCTGAATACTGCTTGAAGGTTATGCTTTTCCATAAGCTTTCCCATCTGATCAGTAATTCCTTTGATATATGGCAAAAACACTTTTCCTGTAGGTGACTGTTTTTCCTTGGTTGTTTGATTCATCCTGGGTTTGATTGCTCTTCGGATTTCATTTCTGGAGTAGCCATTTGCCTGAAATGCGTGGTTTAGATGATTAATTTCCTCATTGAGAAAGCGCGGCTCACATATCCGTCTTGCACGATCCACTAATGTTTTCATTATGCCTCTTTTCTGTCGGGGGTGGTGATTGGAGTTTTTGTGTAAGTACCGATCAGTGTGAGTTGGTTTCCTGTAGACCTTGTGACCTAACTGAAAGTTTGCTTTGCGGATGACCAAGGTATCCAGGAATGAGAGTTTTCCCTCACTTTCTTTCTCCATTGTGAATTGTATGTTCAGGTGGATGTTGTTGAGATGATTCAAAAACTCCCTCAATTCTTCCTCCCCATGGCTCCAAATGATGAATGTATCATCCACAAACCGGAACCATACACTGGGTTTGTGGGGTGCTGATTCTAGAGCTGTTTTTTCAAAATGTTCCATGTAGAAGTTTGCTATAACTGGGCTGAGTGGGCTCCCCATGGCCACCCCATCCATCTGTTCATAGAATTCGTTGTCCCATTGGAAGTAACTGGTTGTCAGACAATGATGGAATAAGGCTGTTACATCCTCTGGGAAAATCTGATTAATCAGTGCAATAGTGTCTTTTACTGGAACCTTGGTAAACAGGGATACAACATCAAAACTGACAAGTATGTCTTGTGGATTGAGTTTCAGAGAACTGATTTTGTTGATGAAATCTGCTGAATCTTTGATGTAAGACGAGGTTTTCCCGATGTGGTCCTGCAGGAGATCTGCCAGATGTCTAGCTAATTCATATGTCGGTGAACCAATGGCACTCACAATGGGTCGGAGTGGGACTGAATCTTTATGTATTTTGGGGAGTCCATATAGTCTAGGTGGCTGTGCTTCAGTCTTGCATAGTTTTCTGTGCGTGTCGGGATGTAGTGAGGAATTCTTGATCAGCGCATTTGTTAGCCTGGTGATTTTGCAAGTGGGATCTCGTTTTAGTTTTTTGTAGGTGGAGGGGTCCAGGAGTTCCTTAATCTTCTTTTTGTATTCCTCCGTTTTCATGATCACTGTAGCATTGCCTTTATCAGCTGGTAGAATGATGATGTCTGGATCTGCATTGAGGGTCTTGATGGCATTTCTCTCCTTGCGTGTTATATTGCTGGTGGGAAGCTTTGCCTTTCGTAGAATCCTGGCTGTCTCTCCTCTTATTTCCTCAGCTTCCTCTTCAGGTAGATGACGGATGGCAGCTTCTACATTTGCAATGATGTCTTCCACAGGAATTCTGGTGGGGGTGACTGCAAAGTTTCCTCCCTTTGCCAAGATGGAGGTTTCTTCTGGTGAGAGTTGACGGTCTGTCAGATTGATGACAATGCGTGCATTGTCGAGCATTGGGCTTGTCTGTCTTTTTTCCTGTAGTTTGTTAAACTTCTGCTTCTGTCTGGATGTGTGGTTGGTAAACACTTGTTCCATCTTCCTGTAGGTGAGATTATCGACCTTGTCCCAATCCTGACTTCTCATTTTATGGCTGGTGTTGATATGTAAGCAAAATAGCTCCTTGTCTGTGGCAGCAAGTTCTCTGCGGGTAGTGTGGATTCTCTCACGTAAGAGGGCCTGTTCTAGACGGTCATAAATGCGGTTCGCCTGTGTGGTTTTGAAGATTCTTTTAGTTGTGAGAAAAGATGGAATGGTTCTTGTGTCCCTGCAGCGTAGAAGAAAGGTCAAAGAACAGAGTAGATGTGCTTTCTTGTTCCGAAGTGTTTCCAATCTTCGGGTCTGTTGGAATGTTTCCTCCCCGTAGAGGTGTTCGATGTATTGTCGAAGGCTTTCACGGCCGGAGAACGATGGTTGTTGGGGGTTTTCCGGGCTGTATTGCCGTGGTCTTGGCATTGTAGTTCCTGACGTTTCGCCAGCAGCTGTGGCTGGCATCTTCAGAGGTGTAGCACCAAAAGACAGAGATCTCTCAGTGTCACAGTGTGGAAAAGATGTAGGTCATTTGTATCTACTCAGGAGGGGTGGGGTTGAGCTGAGTCATTCTGTAAGGGTTTCCCAGGGTGTGGAATGCTAATGGCGGGAGGCTTCACTGTAACCTGAGGAGGTTCTTTTGCATATGGATTGGTGCTTGATGTGCTAATCTTCTCTGCAGGGCTATTGTCGGGTGTGGAGTGTTTTGTTGGCCTGGTGTTTTTCAGAACTGGAGCCCATGCTCTGTTCATGTTCAAACCCAGTGTATGGTTCCGGTTTGTGGATGATACATTCATCATTTGGAGCCATGGGGAGGAAGAATTGAGGGAGTTTTTGAATCATCTCAACAACATCCACCTGAACATACAATTCACAATGGAGAAAGAAAGTGAGGGAAAACTCTCATTCCTGGATACCTTGGTCATCCGCAAAGCAAACTTTCAGTTAGGTCACAAGGTCTACAGGAAACCAACTCACACTGATCGGTACTTACACAAAAACTCCAATCACCACCCCCGACAGAAAAGAGGCATAATGAAAACATTAGTGGATCGTGCAAGACGGATATGTGAGCCGCGCTTTCTCAATGAGGAAATTAATCATCTAAACCACGCACTTCAGGCAAATGGCTACTCCAGAAATGAAATCCGAAGAGCAATCAAACCCAGGATGAATCAAACAACCAAGGAAAAACAGTCACCTACAGGAAAAGTGTTTTTGCCATATATCAAAGGAATTACTGATCAGATGGGAAAGCTTATGGAAAAGCATAACCTTCAAGCAGTATTCAGACCCACCCGAAAAATACAACAGATGCTACGATCAGCAAAAGACAGCAGAGACCCCCTCACCTCTGCAGGAGTATACCGTATACCCTGCAGCTGTGGACAAGTTTACATCGGGACCACAAAGCGTAGCATCCAGACAAGAATAAAAGAACATGAAAGACACTGCAGACTTGGACAGCCTGAAAAATCAGCAGTGGCTGAACATAGCCTAACTCAAACAGGGCACAGTATCTTATTCCAGGACACCAAAATACTGGACAACACTTCCAACTACTTTGTCAGACTGCACAGGGAAGCCATTGAAATTCACAAGCATAAGCAAAACTTCAACAGGAAAGAAGAAACCTTAAGAATGAACAGAGCATGGGCTCCAGTTCTGAAAAACACCAGGCCAACAAAACACTCCACACCCGACAATAGCCCTGCAGAGAAGATTAGCACATCAAGCACCAATCCATATGCAAAAGAACCTCCTCAGGTTACAGTGAAGCCTCCCGCCATTAGCATTCCACACCCTGGGAAACTCTTACAGAATGACTCAGCTCAACCCCACCCCTCCTGAGTAGATACAAATGACCTACATCTTTTCCACACTGTGACACTGAGAGATCTCTGTCTTTTGGTGCTACACCTCTGAAGATGCCAGCCACAGCTGCTGGCGAAACGTCAGGAACTACAATGCCAAGACCACGGCAATACAGCCCGGAAAACCCCCAACAACCATCACTATTTATTTATTTATTTATTTATTTATTTATTTATTTATTTATTTATTTATTTATTTATTTATTTATTTATTTGATTTTTAGTCTGCCCTCCCTGCTGAGCAGGCTCAGGGCAGAGCACATTTTAATTTACATAAAAACACATAAAAGCAGATAAAATATTACAATAAAACACTACATACAATAAAAACTTCTCTGATGGCAATTGAAGAGTTACTTCATTTCAGACATGGCCCATATATCCATATCTATAGATATATATAGGGTGGTGGACAGATCTTTTCAAGTCAAGTCAAGTATGGCCAGTCGGGGTCCAGCCTAGCCTCCACCATATGCCTGGCAGAACATCGCTGTTTTACAGGCCTGGTAGAAGGATAATAAATCATGCCGGGCCCTGGTTTCATCAGACAGAGAGTTCCACCAGGCAGGTACCAGGACCAAAAAGGCTCTGGCTCTGGTTGAGGCCAGGTGAACCTCCGTAGGACCGGGGACCACCAAACATTTTGTGTGTGTAGAATGAAGTGTCCTCTGGGGCATATATAGGGAGAGGTGGTCCCGCAGATATGCTGGACCTAGTCCGCATAGGGCTTTATAGGTCAACACCAAAACCTTGAACCAGACCCGGTACTCAACTGGTGGCCAATGCAGCTGGCCTAATGTAAGTGCTATATGTTCCCCTATCAGGACTCTTGCAATCACCCACGCAGCTGCATTTTGAACCAGCTGTAATCTCCAGATCAAGCCCAAGGGAAGACCTGCATAGAGCGAGTTGCAGTAGTCTAATCTAGAGGTAACCGTTGCTTGGATCACTGCTGTTACGTCATGGGTCGACAGGTAGGGGACAAGCTGCTGGGCTTGTCTCAGATGGAAAAATGAAGACTGGACAACTGCTGCAAACTGTGCCTCCATAGTCAAGGAGGCATCCAAGATCACCCCCAGGCTCCTCACTCTCACAAGCAGCGCAAGTGGCGCTCCATCAAAAGCGGGGCGCCGGAGTCCCATACCCATAGACCCCAGACCCACACGCAGAACATCTGTCTTTGTGGGATTTAGTTTCAACCAACTCTGTTTCAACCACCCAGTCACAGCTTTGAAGGCACACTCCAAGAAATCCAGGGCAGAGTCAGGCTGGCCGTCCATCATCAGATATAATTGAGTGTCATTGGCATATTGATGACACCCAAGTCTGAAACACCGCACCAACTGGGTGAGGGGGCGTATATAAACATTAAACAATAGTGGGGAGAGTATCGCCCCCTGAGGGACACCGCACACCAGTGGGTGGCGGGATGACAATTTCTCCCCAAGCGCCACCCTCTGTCCCCCAACCCCTTGACTGTGGAGAAAAGAGACGAGCCACTGTAAGGCAGTCCCTCGTATCCCCACATCGGCAAGGCAGTGGGTCATGATCAACCGTGTTGAACGCTGCTGACAAATTCAACAATATCAGCAGCGCCGATCCGCCACGATCCAGTTGCCTGCAGAGATCCTCAGTGAGGGCCAGCAGCAAAGTCTCCGTCCTGTAACCCGGGCGGAAGCCGGACTGGAAGGGATCTAGGGATGAGGAATCATTCAGGAAACCCTGTAGCTGCTCCACCACTGCCCGCTCAATCACCTTACCCAGAAACAGAAGATTTGAAACTGGGCAGTAGTTGACCGGGTCAGTGGGGTCCAAAGAGCATGTGGTAGGTCTCACTGCTTGCAGGGTCCTGTCAATCTCATCTCCAGAGAGTGGGTTGAATTGATCTAATATCAGCCCAGTAGATGGCCAAGGGGCCTCTAGTTCACATACTGTATCAATTGTGGCTGGCAAGTCATGGCAGAGAGACAAGATTTTGTCAGCAAAAAAGCTGGCAAAAGCCTCACATCTAATATTCGAATTTAAAATTTGAGAGTCTCTCCCCGACAGGGAGACCAAAGACTGAACTACATTAAATAATTTTGCTGGGCGTGAGCTAGCTGACACAATGGAAGCTGCATAGATATCCTTCTTCGTAGCTTTCACCACCATCTCATAGGCTTTCATAAACGTCCTATAAGATGTTCTTGCTTCTTCATTGCAAAATCGTCTCCACACTTGCTCAAGCCGTCTTAGTTACTGCTTCATCCGTTATAGCTCCTCAGTGTACCAGGGAGCCAGTCTGGTGCGGGGGCGAGGAGGGCGATGGGGGGGGGGCTGATTTTGTTGATAGGTTCGGAGAGATGAACTTGCCAGTCTTCCACCAGAGTTACTAGCGTAACTCTAAGTAGGATTTCACTGTTAAGGAAGCAGAAATACCCGCTGCTTGCGCTTTTGCCATTTGTGAACAGAAACTTGATTTTTCAACCACCATTTTAATTGTTGATCGGTAAGGCAAGTTGTGTCACTGTTTTCCTTACTGACCATGGGATACAATGAAATTGGCTGTTCACACACATCCATTCTCACACAGTTCAGTTGAGTTCTACTGCTTGCTACATAACTGCTGCATAATTGCTATGCTCAGCAAGTGATTATTTAAGTAGACAATTTGACCATTCACAAATTATATAAATCAGTCATCAATAAATGCTATGTTTCAATAAAATCCTACCTTTTGGTGTTTCTTAGTCTTTCATTTTCCACCCCCATAAATATTTTGTATTTCAAAGTGTTAATATACATTACAGTAAACAAATTAAAAAATTAAACATTTAAACATTTATAATAAGTGTTTGATTATTTAACAAACCATTTATCTTATATTTTAATATACATGCTATAGTTTGGTAATTAGGTCATTATTTGGCATTGCGAATAGGAGGGCAAACCAAAGGTTCTATTTTTAGTGGATTAACCTAGTTTTCAAGCTAAAGAGTTGACAGAAAAGATTGTTTCAATAGGACTGTATCACTATTTGAAAGAAAATCGAAGAATGGGAGACCATTTTTAGTAAAGTTAGTTGTTTGGGGGTAAATTTCTGCTGTCAGGAGTCTTTCCATTATTTTCCCCATTATAAATTGATCCCATATTTTGGTGCACCAAGTAGTCAAATTTGGGGATTTCCATTTAGTTACTATTGCTGTTTTTGCCACCACAAAAGGTGTTTCAATTAATTTTTGCATGATTGAAGGGAGAGCATAAGGTTGCCATTGATTTAGAAAAAGGATTTGGGGTATCATTGGGATACTGTAGCCAGTTACTTGCGTAGTGTGGTCTAAATTTGATAAATTTACAGGTCCACCAGGTGTGTGCATAGGTACCAATATCTCTGCATTTTTTCCAGCATAATGGGGATGTTGTGGTTGATATTCTTGCTAACTTTTGCCATCTGTTACCATCTGTTGATTATTTTATAAGTTTGTAGTTTTGTGGAGATTACTGGTGAAGTAACTAGGTTTGACGACCATATTTTTTCCCATTGCTCATTCGATATTGAGACTTCACAGTCCTTTTGATGAGTTTTATTTATTTGCTATATATTTTGGAGAGTGTTGAGTAAATTTTGGAGGTAAGGCCTTTGCGAGTAAATTGCTTGGAGCTCAGTATTTGCTTGAATTCTGATATTGGTTCATTCAACATATCCATTAGGTTTATGTCTTTTACAAAGTTATGTAGTTGGAGATAGGCATACCACAGTATTCTTTGTTGAGATAATTTTTTAAATTCTATTTTGTTGATGATACTTTTTTGTGGCTGTCTCTTAATTGGACTTTTTTTTTTACAACTCCAGTTTTTCAGAGATTTTGATAGACAGAAGATAGGAAAGCTCTCATAGAATTGTAGTGTCGAAAAATGTGAGATTTTGGATAGTAGTTTATTTCTGCTGAAATCTCATATTTTAAGTATGGCTAATAGAAATATATTATATTCTGCTGATTAGGGACGGGAGCTTTGTTTTGACCATATCAAATCTTGTATTGATTTAGGGTATTGGGATTGTTGCATGATGTAAATCCAGTCTGATTAGCCATCATCTAGTAGAATTTGGATAATGTTTGATAATCTTGTTGCTTTATAATCAAGTTCTATATCAGGGTAGTTGAAGCCTCCCTGTTTTGTTTTCTTTTTAATTGTGGTGAATACTATTCTTGGGCGTTTGTATTGCCATAAAAATTTGTTTAACATATTTTGCTATTGATTTAACATCTTTGAGGATATTGTCAGGGTCATGACCCCCACTATACTCTGGGGATTTATGGTTCACTGGTGTGCTGCAGGCCTGATCTTCTTTGGGAGTGTTATTAAGATCTTTGACATACTTTGGGAGTGCTGGAGATGCAGCTTGAGAAGCTGTGAGATGCTAAGAAGGAATGCAGTTATCAGCATTGCCAAGGATTTTTAATCATAATAATTCTACTTTCTCTCATGGTACTTCTTTCTCTGCATAGATGGGAACCTAGCAAAAAAAGGGGGGTTAGAGTAGAGTGGGTGGTGCTTGAAGAGTTTAGTATGCATAGTAGGGAGAGGGACAAGTTATTCCTATCAAGAAAGTCTTTCTGTACTGAACTCTTATTAAAAGCTTTAATTCATGCATCTTTGGACTCATACAGTGAAGTTATTTGAGATCTAAGTTGGCAGTCTCTGACAGATATAGGAAAAGGCAGAGTTCTGAAAAGAAAGATTAATTTGGGGAATATGAAAGATTTAATTAAACTGTACCTTTTGTACCATGAGCAGTTGAGTTTGTTCCATCTTTGAATGTCTGATCTGATTTCTTTATAAGATTATTTATTTTTATTAATTGATTGAGCTTTGAGATGATGTGAATTCCAAGATGGTTTTTAGACCATTTGAATTTGTATTTTGATCTTACTTGATTCTCTGTGTGAGTTGTAGTGTTGATTGGCCTGGTTGATTTTTAAACCTGATATTTGATCAAATTCCATTATTTTTTTTGTAGATATTGGAGTGATTTTTCCAGATTTGTTATACAGACAAGCATATCATCTGCAAAGAAGCTTAATTTAAAATTTCTCTCCTTTATTGAGATACCCTGAATGTGGTTGTTTTCTCTGATTGCCTCAGCCCAAGGTTCTAGGGATATTGCAAATAGTATCAGGGACAGGGGACATTCTTGTCTAGTACCTCTTTGGAGATTAATTATGTCTGAACTAGCATCATTATCTTTAATTCTTGTGGATGGATATTAGTATTTTTCTTGAATTGTATGGTGAAATTTGATACCAAATCCCATATGCTGCAGAAGATTATGAAGATATGGAATTTCCAGTGAATCAAATGCTTTTTCTATGTTGAGTGAGAGCATAATTGCTTCTGTTTGCCACTGATTGCAGGAGGGTATAATATTGAGGGTTTTTAAATATGTTGTCTGTTGGGGATGAACACTGACTAATCTTTGTGGAAGTATTTTGTTATGAAATAATTAAGTCATTTTGCCATTATGGAAATGAAGATTTTGTAATCTTGATTCAGTAGTAATATTGGATGTTAAGGTTCCACTTTCAGAGGATTCTCGCCGTGTTTTGGAATTACTGTGGACTGAGATGGAGGTTGATGTCCTGATTCTAAGATTTTGTTGCAAGTTTCTGACAGAGGAAATGCAAGTATTGAAGCATACTTTTAATAAAACTCCAGATGGAATTCATCTGGCAGTACTGCTTTATTCTTTTTCAGTCCTTTTATAGTTTCCACAACTCCCTGTGTTGTTATTGGGTTTTTCATTACTTGTCAATGGATATCTTCAATCTTTTTAATGTTGTGATGATTTTGTAGGTAAAGCATTATTTTTGGGGTTTATAGGCTAGTTGAGGAATAAAATTGAGTACAGAATTCTTTAAAGATATGTGCAGTATCTTTGGGTTTGGAGTATACATTGCCTCTTCAGCATGGCTTTGATGGTTTTAGAAGCCTTTTTGTCTTTGATCTACCATGAAATGTGGCAGAGGATTCTGGAAATGTTAAACCAGTATTTTTGCTTTAGAAATATTGTTATTATGAATTTGTTTTGTTTCCATGGATTTCAGTAGCTTACATTCATTTAACAGTTTGTAGTAATTTTTCTTATTGCCTCTTTCTTTGTGGATTTGATCAAGATGGGTTATTCTATTCATTATTGCTTCTTTTTGGCTCTTTTTAATTTTGTTTAGGTAGGAGGTTAAAGAAATTAATTGTCCAGGTTTTAAAGCATCCCATAACATGAGGGGATATCTCTTTAGTTATATTTTCTTTAAAATATTGTATATGTTCTTCAATCTTTTTAACATTGGTGTCTTGATAGAGAATTGATTTGTTGAGAGTCTAGTGTTTTTCTATATTGACTTCAGCTCCTGTTTATCTATACAGTTTACAGTTTATCCACGCGTAGTCAGAATATGTTATATTTCCAATTTGGGACTTCAGTACATTTTTAGGTAGGGGGTCTGATATTAATATGAAATCAATTCTAGTATAAATTTTGTGCCTGGGTGAAAAGTATGTGAAATCTTTTTCTGAGTAATGTTGCAATCTCCAGATATCAATCAAGTGGTAATTCTTCAGTATAGTGGCTAATCAAGTATTTTGGGTTTTTTAAGGTTGTTTTTTGTTATAGTAGGTTCTATCTACGTTGTGGTTGAGTATAAAGTTTAGGTCTCCTACTACTGTCTCACCATCTTGAAAGAGGGATAGGGTTTTCAAAGTTGTGTCTATGAAATTTATTTGATTTGAGTTTGGTGCATAGATTGAAGCGAGAGTCATTAGTTATCCTCCAACTTCACCTTTGATAAAGATATATCTTCCCATTGGATCTTTAAGAGTAGCTTTGAGAGGAAATTGTATTTTTAAGAGATTAAAATGGCCACTACCCTTGCCTTGGACAAGCCTTCAGTGTGAAATTGCTATTGTATCCGGTTTGTTTTTAATAGTATTTGGTTATTACGTCAAAGATGAGTTTCTTTGAGTAGAATGATATTGGCTCTAAGTTTTGTTAGATTGGTTAAAGTACTTTCCTTTTAATTGGGTCATTAAGACCACAGATGTTATGAGATGTAATATTTATTTTGGGTTGCATGGATGTAAGTTTGAAGATATTCTGAAGAAACAATTTGATGCACTAGAGGTATAGGTAGAATAACAGAGATTATTACTGTTATCAACTTTACTTTTTTTGTGTGGTTTTCTCTTTTTTTGAATTCTTATTATTCACAATGCCACAAAGATAATTAATAATATACTATGATTTAACTTTTATTCTAAGCAGTTGCCTAGACTTGCTTCAAGTTATAACAAACCTATTTTCAACAACAGTATACTATGACTAACACCAATGTATATAACTTTTAACTATTATAGTCAACTATATTCTCTTTAAGAAGTTTATAATTTTTTTCTATATATGATAATAATTATACAACTAGAAAAATAACAATCAATTCATTTTTTTTACTTTGATTGAATATGTTTAAATTGTTAACTTTAAAAGAATAACTATCAAATTGTTAGCTTTAAATGTGCAGCCCTCAATAACCCTTTCTGCAGGCTATTGTCCAAATAGACACTATTAAAAGGCTGAGAATAAAGGGGGCTAAACAAGAAATTGTCACCCCCCCGCCCCCCAAATCTCCAAGTAGTAAAGTAACATAATATGTTTGCTAGTTTCTTGGTTCATAGTTTTCCCTTCCTTTTCTCCATTTTCTTGTTTATTTATAGGTACTTCCCTCCCCCCTTCCCCTTCCCTCCCCCACCAAGTAAAACATTACAATTTGTGTTTGTATTACCACATCTGCAGATGATTCTTTGCTGACATTCAATTATTTCAAACCGAGATTTTGCTTCCCTTGGGGGGGGGGGGTAGGTTTTGTTTCCGCTTCTGCAATGTTTTTTCTGATTTCATAGGGGTGGGAGTGTCCAGATTTTGCTGAAGAGGTAGTCCTGATTCTTGATCTGTTGCAAAGAGTTGTTTATCTTTGAGTTTGATGAGTAGTTCAGAGTGATTGATCCACCTGTATTCTATTTTCACTTCATGAAGGGCTTGGTGGTCAGTTTAAAATTTCCTTGGGTAAATCCATGTAAATTAGGATCGAGCGTTGTTGTGTTGATGAGGGTTTTTTTTGTGTGTGTTGTTTTCTAGCAGCATCCAGGATTCTTTTCCTTATTCCCTAATCTGGAAAGGTGGCTATGAAGTCTTATGGGACTTTTCTGGCTGAATTTAGGGGTCCGAATCTGTACGATTTCCAATTTACTGGAACTATTTCTTTTTCTAAATGTAGTGATTTAGATACTCAGTTAGCTAAGAATATGGAAAGATCTTGTTTTCCTGTTGCCTGCTCATCACACTCTTCCCCATTCTCTTTTTGTAGAGTTCGACTCTTGTTTTGCAGAGTGATTGAGACTTCTAGTGCACAGTGCATACTTGCAAGTAGAGAGGCAAGTGCTGGATCAGGTGAAATATTCAAAGGAGCTCCTACTACATCTCCCCCTTCTCCCTTCGTCTCCATTTTTCTTGCATCATTTGCTGCCTCTGTCTCTGGCATCGAGGCTTGAGTTGCTGTGAAAAAGTCTTGCAGCCACTTTGCTACCTTGTTGATTTGATTTTTTGTGTGTGTAATGTTTTCCCATAATGGGTTGATTTTTTGCTCAGATAGGGGTTTTGGAGGGTTTGAGGGCAGAACGAGATGGAGGTCAGTTCTCAGGCATCCAGCTTTTTGGATGATGATGCTATGTCCCCCTCTTAGTCCTTCATGTCTGACTTGGCAGCACCTTCATGCAGGCACAGTTTTGGAAAATCTGGTGCAGACCTGATCAGCAGACCTTCACGGCTGCTCAGCACAAACCAAATAGACCGGATGGTCAGCAAATATCTGATGACCACTTTCAAACACAGTGTTTGACCATTGACTGTGTTAGCAGCAACATTCATAGCATCTCTAGTGACACTTTACTGACAGTAAGTTTCATCAACCTCAATGAAATCAATTGGATACAGGTATGCATAGAGCAGCAGCCTAAACCTTCAGCTGACTGTGAGGACATAGCATATCTACTGACTAAGGTTAAATACTATAGGTTAGTAGGAAAGCCCATTTGGTGTAGTGGTTAAGAGCATGAGATTCTAATCTGGAAAACCAGGTTTGATTTCCCACTCCTCCACTTGAAGCCAGCTGGGTGACCTTGGGTCAGTCACAGCTCCCCAGAGCTATCTCAGCCCCACCCACCTCACAGATTTTGTTGTTGGGATAATAAAGACATACTTTGTAAATCACTGTGAGTGGGTGCTAAGTTGTCCCGAAGGGCAGTACATAAATTGAACGTTGTTGTTGTTGTTGTTGTTGTTGTTGTTAAGGAGGGGTTAAAAGTGTTTATCTGTCAGGGGTTCACAATTTGCAAGTGAGCATATTCTTACCCTCCCCTGTCACACTACTATCTATAAAAAGCCTACCTATATTACAAGTGAAACCAAGGACATCTAAGGTAAAAGCCTTTGATGGCAGTGAAAACTTTTTAAGGGAGTCAGGAAGCCAGCAATATACAGGTCACAGAAACACAAAAGGGAAGGAATTCTCGAGGTAAAAGCCTGAGTAAAGTAGAGAACACATGAAGCTCTGTGTGAGTGAAATTAAAAAGTGTGTTGGCTGTGACCAGAGCCCTCCTGAGGTATAAGTTTAGGTAATGTAAGGAGGAGCTGAATTTAAGGTTCAAAGCAAAAGTTTTAAGGTTAAAACAAACAGGAAATCATTACCGCTTGGAAATTCTGTTTTCCATAATTGTACCCCCCCCCCCTTTTTGGCAATTAACAGCAGTAGATACAAAACAACTGGTAAACAACTCAAAACTGAGAATGATTGAATGGCATAATGATCAATATTCATGAAATGAAAATTAAGTAATTCAGGTTCAGGGGAATTGATTTTGACAGCCCTACTTATCTCCCATCCTAATAATAGCATGCAGTCTCCATACATCCTGTGGATTTTTCCTCAGCTGACCCTCTGTCACTGACACTCTGTTATGTATACCTCGCCTTATCACAATCACATTTTCCAATTTTTCCCCCATTGCATTTTTTACTGGCCCATTCTGGAACCTGATATACAGAAATTTAGCTTAGCTAAACTTAGTATCTTTTTGACATGGCCATAAGTAGAGAAACCCTTCAGTAGCTACATTTCTGAATGTCTGGCTGCTGCTGGTGGTGTTTTCACAGTACTGTAGCAGCCCTTGCCTGTTCTCTTGGGCCCAGTAGCTTCCATTTCAAATTAACTTGTTTTTCTGAACACCAATTAAAATAACTCTGTCTAGGTGACTGGTGAATTGCTGACTGAATTAATCCAGCTCTTCTTATTCAAACCAACCCATAGCTCTCTTAGGATTTCTGGATCTAATCCTAGAGAAGGGTTTTGGATTTTTAATATTTACACAGAAGAGGAGAAATTTTCCCTACCTCCTGGGACCACTTTTCTTTCCACAATCTTCCTAACATTCCACTACAAGTCCTTAAGGGTGAATGAAGAATCTTTTACTTCAGCTAAAATAAACTGGCTATGAATATGCCATGGCTGATATTCCCTCAGTGGATGGAATATCTATGAATCAACTCAGCCAATAACAGCCACAGGATTTACCATCACTAACATATCACAGAATCTCTCAGTCAGGCATTACAGTATATAAATTATCAGTGGCTAGAAGTCTTTAGCAAGGCAGATGATTTATAGTTGCATTGCAGGCTGTTTTGATCTGTAACTCTTTAAGAGAACTAGTATCTCTTAAAATACAGAAGGAAGGAAGGAAGGAAGGAAGGAAGGAGCTGTGTTTTTCATTTATGGTGCTTCCCAAAGAACCAATGAAATTGGCCAATCAAATATTGGTATGAAGGAGCAGTCATACTTTCATAGCAGAACAGCACTAAGATAGGGTTCCATGGAACATGGGAGACAGAATATATTCAATGCAGTGCAAGTTCGACTGGACTGGAGAATTTACTATAGCATAATGCAATCATAAAGGGGACCCGACATTCAGTAGTTCTAAAAGTGTCTACTGACAATACGGTTTCAGCAAGAAATGGTTTGGACAGGACACCTCTTCACTGGTCCCTTTGCAACCTACCATCACTCCCTGTGGAAGTACAGCAAGAATTCCTTTGCAATGCATTAATGAAGCAGTAAATCTGTCTTTGTAACTTTAACTTCCACATTTTAACTCTTAAAGAACTAAATATATTTTCTCATGCTATGGTGCTTCTCAAAAGAATGTGTTAAAAACACAGTTCTATATGTTATATAATCGACTGCATTGATATTATAATGGTTTCAAAACAGCAGCTAGGAAAAAGTGTCACAGATTACAATGAAGAAAATTTAGTAAATTGTCTGAAATAAAATCCAGTCTCATTACCAGAAGTAACTGCCTTCAGGCATTCCATGCAGATTCAGCAATGGAGGGAAGGAGTTTCACCCAGCCTGAATTGCGTACTCCATCTCTTTCATGACTTTTGCAACTGATTTACGTTTACATGGCCCTCACTCCTTGCACCATCTCCCCACTCCCCTCACCACCTATATGTCTCTGGCCAGTTTCTTCATACCCTCAATGCATTTGACAAAGAGAATTGCGGTTCTCAAAAGCTTATGCTACAATAAAGTTGGTTGGTCTTAAAGGTACTACTGGACTCTTTACTAGTTTATTTATGTATCTTTGGTTCCACTGATGAGTATCATGTATGGTCATGCCACAAAATAATTATTTTAAGTCATCAACAGCAAAAAGATTAGATGTTTAGGGGTTAGATAATGATACTCTGAGACTAACCATAAACTAGGAGATGCCATAACATTTGCTACAACTTATTTCTCTCATAATATAGCTTCATAATTCCAATAGAAGATCAGCTGGCAACAAAAGAATCAGTTGGGAATCGGGCTTGTTTGTGGCTCAAAGGCACACTGCGAAGTGAAGGAGTCTTCCCAGGCTGTGTGTGATGACATCATTTCCTGGAAGTGATGTCATCACTCCACCCCAGAAGCATGTGCATGATCTGGCAACCCTACATCCCCTCTTTTTATGGGAAAAAAATTATCTGCTTACAGCAGTAACTCTGCATTTCGAAATTTTGGTTTTAAGAAATAGTCTGCATTTTATAAACTTATTAGACATTTCTACATTTTCTAACAGTCCATTTATTCAGAATATTGTGATGATTTGTCATCATTTATTGCTGGAGTTTCACATTCAATACCAGACAATCATGTCACCATTATTTGTGCATTTAAAGAATCATAAGTAGCATGTGTAGATATTTAGATCATTGATCGTTCAAAGAATGCTCATTCACTTACAGCTGCTAAAATGAATGAAATGACAATGGTAGCTCATTCACTTGGAGAAGAAAACCAGCCATACAGGTATACACTGAAAAAGCCCTTTGCTTCATGAATGCTCCCCTCATTCTTAAAGATGTAGGGAAATAAAAAATGGCCTGTTTTGTAACAAAAAGAATCAAATTCAATTCCCTTATTTTTTTCTGAATTTCTAATTATAATAGGTAGAGATTCAATTATAATATTGAAAAGTAAAAAAGAAAGTGGAGAACCTTGCTTAACTCCTCCTTCTGTTGGCAGCTCAGCAGAGAACATGTTGTTCAAGTTTAACCTTATATATGAACTAGCTTGATACCTGTGCTTTGCGACAGTATTTAACTACTTTAAATTCAGTTATAATACTTACGGGTATGTAACATTTTTTGGTTTGTGGGGGGGGGGGGCGGGTTTTAGTTGGTAACCTAGTGAACTTTTATGGGAAGACTGGAATGTGCATTTTTTTCTCAGGACACATCCAATGACTCCCAATAGCAACTGCATACTGTTTAGAATGTGGTGAGGACCAATCAGGCTGCATATGCAAATGACTTCTGTGTTCCAACTATCTCGGGGAGGGGGAGAGATAAGGTTTGGAATATTGTGAGCTCCAATCAGTCCGCATATACAAATAACCTTGAAAGGCTGGCCCAATCAGGGAAGAGTGGCTGAGCTGGCAGTGGGTGGGAGCGCAAGCAGGCAGTTTGGGAAAACACATTTTACCCCTTTTTACCCCCTTAGGGGGCAAATTTCTTAAAATCCCTTCTTAGTGGATGTTTACATCGTGAAAGGAAAATTCTCCCCAAATCTCATTTTTCTAGGTCCAGGGGTTTAGGCTGGGCATTGATAGGTCAGTCAGGACACTTGTCTTTATACATACAGATAAAAGTAATGAATCTTTGCTCAATCTGAAAATTTTTCACCCAAACCAAAAGCTTCCAAACTCTATTAAAAACTTACGTTCTACCTGGTCAAAAGCCTTTTCAGCATCAGCATAGATTTTATTTTCCATTTCTTAGTTACTTCAATTACATTTATCACTTTTCTTACATTGTGTGTGTGTTATGTGCCATCCATTTGATTTTATAATCAAAAGTCAATATGCAAATAGGACAATAGGATGATATGAGTCTCCCTTAGCTGCATCTTTACCAGGCTTTGGAATTACAATCTTTTTAGCTTCCAAACAAGAAGAAGGGTGCACCTTATTTTTACAAACTGCATTAATCACAGCCAATAAAGGTAATGCCAGGATATATTTATAAAAAACTCTGGAATTAAACAATGTAAAATGGGAGCCTTATTCCTTTTCAAATTATTTATTGCGTCATTAACTTCTTGAAGTTTAAATGGAAGAGCCAATAAGTGTCTATATGAATCAGTTAACTTAGGGATGTTAATCTGTTTCAAAAATGTAATAATTTTACCTTGATCTGGAGATTGAGAAGCAAATAAAGATTTATAAAATCTAAAACATTCTGAAATCATATTCTCCGTAGAAGTAACAACTTTATCATTTTTAGTTTTAAAAAATTCAATATTACTCTTCATCCTTCTTTAAATTTATAAACTAACATTCTTCCAGCTTTATTGCCCATTTCAAAATATATTTGTTTTGTATATAGAAGTTTTTTTAGTAAAATTTTCTACATCAACTTCTAGTTTTCTTGCTTACACTCGTTCCTTATAAATTAATTTATTGCTGTCCACTTTATGTTTTGCTTCCAAAATCTTTTGTTCCCTCACATCAAATACACTTCTATTTCCTCCTCATTTTTTGACCTTATATAGGAGGGATAGCACTTATGGCTGTCCTATATAATCCTTACATACTTCCCATCTGGTAACTGGTAATATATTTACATATTGTTAAGCTGCAAAAATTCTAACGAGTTTTTTTGAAGGGTTAATCAAGTACCTAGGTTATTTAATGAATCTATCAGAAGTTTGCAAGTTTTTGTTGAAACTCAACAGTTATTGGAGCAATAGTAACAAAGCCTATTGTGGGGGGGGGGAATACAATGGGCTCTAGAAAAGGAAGGGCGGGCAAGCAGGCATTGCCTCCTCCTCTGTGACTGTTCCAAACCGGGTGAAGGTGGAGGGCAGACATTGGCACCTCCTCCACTACTGATCCTGGCTGAGTGAAAGGGGGCGGCAATTGCCACCTGCTCTGCTTCTAATCCTGGCTGGGTGAAGGGTGGCAGGAATTGCCATCTGCTCCACTACTTACCCTAGCCGGGTGAAGGGGGGGCAAACATTGTCTCCTGCTCTGCACCTGATTCAGGCCAGGTGAGGGGGGACAGGCATTGCCATCTGCTCTGCACCTGATCCCAGCTAGGTGAAGGGAGTGGTCATTGCCTCCTTCTCTGTGCCTCATCCCATCCAGGTGAAGGTGGGGGGTGGGCATTGACGCCTTCACTGCTCCTGATCCTAGCTGAGTGAAAATGGGTTGGACATTGCTTCTTGCTTCGTGCCTGATCCCAGAGAAGTGAAGGCGGGGGGCAAGCATTGCCACCTGCTCCACGCCTGATCCTGGCTGAGTGGGGGGGTGAGCATTGATCCCTACTCTGCACCTGATCCTGGCTGGATTAAGGGGGCAGGCATTGCCACCTGCTTCACTCCTGATCCTGGCCAGATGAAGGGGGCAGGCATTGTCTCCTGCTCTGTGCTGATTCCATCCAGGTGAAGGAGGCGGGCATTGCTGCCTGCTCTGCATCCGATCCCATCGTGGTGAAGGGGAGATGGGCATTTCCTCCTGCTCCTCTTCTTATCCTGGCTGAGTGAAGAGGGGTTGGACATTGCCTCCTGCTTTGTGCCTGATCTCAGCGCAGTGAAGGAGGCAAGTATTGCCTGGCTTGGTGAAGGCAGAGGCAGGCATTGCCACCTCCTCCACACCTGATCATAGATTGGTGAAGGCAGGGTTGGCACTGCCACCTGTTCCACTCCTGATCACAGCTAGTGAAGGAGGTGGGCATTGCCACTCACTGCTCCTGATCTCAGCTTGGTGAAGGGGCAGGCATCACCATCTACTCTGCTCCTGATCCCAGCTGAGTCAAAGCAGAGGGCAGGCTTCACCCTGTTCTCTTCTCCTTATCCCAGCTGAGTGAAGGCAGAATGCAGGCATTGCCACCTGCTGCGCTCCTGATCCTATGTGGGTGAAGGCAGGGGGTGGGCATTGCCACCTGGTGTGCTTATGATCCCAGCTGGGTGAAGGTGGGGTGTGGGCTTTGCTACCTGCTGATCCCGGCTGTGTGAAGATGGGGAGCAGGCATTGCTGCCTGCTCCACTCCTGATCCCAGCCTAGGCTTCCCTCTGCAGTGTGCTTCCTGAGGGACAGGTTGCCTTTTCTGGGCTTCCTTCCATGGCATCACCCTCCTGAGGTGCACCAGGGTAGGAAGTGAATCATCTGGAACATGGTTAGCCTTTTATATAGTAGGATATTTATACCCCACCTTTCTGTTGTCACTCAAGCTAATTTATCATTCCAGGATTAAGTTAAAGGATTCCAGGATTAAAACATATAAAACATGATAAAGGCCCAGTAGCCTCCCTCCCCAAATAAAATAACCTTCCAGCTTCTTCTAGATGCTTTAGGCTGATCCTGCACTGGGCAGGGGGTTGGACTAGATGGTCTGTATGGCCCCTTCCAACTCTATGATTCTATGATTCTATGATGATTCTAAAACTTTATTAATATGGTGCACCCTTCACCGTCAAGGAGCCTCTTCCATAAAATGGCAGCCACAACAGAGAAGGAACGTGCTTTTGTAAATTCAAAGCATCTGCTATACTGTGGTTGTTGTGGATTTTCCAGGCTGTATAGCCGTGGTCTTGGCATTGTAGTTCCTGATATTCCATCTGCTATACTATTTATTAATTAAAATATACTCTTTGTGGCCATTTGTGTATGAGATAGGGGTACCATATGGTAAATGATAAGACCGACAGTTTGGGGGGGGGGGTGGAAGTGATGCATAACATGGGAAAGTTGTAATGTACCTGGTTAATAACAACACAATAGGCTTATCTTGCATTGCTTGCTAGCTCCATGATGAAAATGTTACATGTATAATAAATGGCTGCTTAATTCTTTAAACATAAACTGCCATGTTTGGGTGGTTGTCACAGTTTTGTGACAAATAAGACTGCCTAATGACAATAATTTGCTTATGAATATGAAGAGCAAGGTTGCATTTTTTTTCAGATTAAGATGAATCTCTCCCCCTCTCCCATTCTTTCTCTCTCTCCCTTTCTCTTTAGAAAAACAAATCAAAATGTTCTGCAAGTCATGTTTTTGGGCCAAGGCTGAAGTGGTTTTGCTTGATCATCTGAATTTCTGCATTGGGATAAATGTCATAGGGTAGAGCCAATCTCTCTGATGTCCTTGAAGAGGGCGCAGTGGATTGTACAGTGTTGGGGGGGGGGTCATTGTTGCTTTATTTATATAGTGAGGACTTTATTATAATTAAACTCAAGAGAGACAGCTCTTTATTTCTGCAGGTTGAATTTTGTGAGAGCTGGTATTGCCATAAATTCAGAGTGCTGCTTATACGCTGAGACATTGGCTGATGATGCAGAGAACAGGAAAGAAAATAGGCTTATTAAAAGAATCAACAAATCCAATGAGTTCACCCAGTGTTTCATTACAACACATCTGAGGTAAAAAGAAAACTAACCCAGTAATTAAATTCTTCCTGTGTTCATAATCATAACATCAAGTAAAAATTTCTTTCATATTCCCTGATTGAACTAACATTCCACTTTTCTTGCTTGTTGAAGTAGTTTTGAAAAACAAGGATCACTAAGCCTTTTAAGAAACCTTTGATAGTTTTTTTTTTAAACTTGATGAACTTATGGACATTGATTTTATTCAAACATGTTAGTATGATGAAATGATGCTTTTGTTACAATGATGGTGAGGCATGTATTAAGGATGTCAAAATATTAAAAGTGAGACAATAATCCCTGCTTTTCAACTCTGCCACCATTCATGCTCTAATTGAAAATCCCTACAGAATTCTATATTCATTATGTAGGCCAAAAAAAAAATCTAGCAACATATTCCTAAGATTTTTCTGAGTGGAACTGGGTGTACTAATTACTGTTACCACATTTTATCTACATTTCAGGTAATATATTCACATGCTAGCACTTGGATGTGAACGGAGATGGGATATTTTTCTAAGCTCCTCTTTGCCATATATTCACAAGTTTTGTTTTCTCCAATCAGCTGCTTCCATAACATTGATTTTTATCTTTCATCTTCCTGTTCACCCTCCCAAGGAAAAAAACAATTAAACAAACTTGCAATTGGGGGGGGGGTCAAAATGACCCAAAATTCAAAGAAAAAGGAATCGAAATCTGATAGCTCTCTCAATCATGGCATTAGCTACTAAGAAGAAAAATCAGGCCTCAATCATGTAGGCAACTCACACCTGGTGGCAGGGGTAGGCAAGTCACACATGGTGGCTACTGTGGGCAAGTCGCACATGGTGGCAATTGCAGGCAAGTCACACACAGTGGCAGTTTCAGTATTAAAACAGTTAAAAATGATTTCTTTCTTTAAAATAAACTGTCTTGCGCTTTAAAAGTGGTGGGGTTAATTTTACCCCATTACATTTCTGTGAAGATTTGATGTTTTCAATGAGGGGTATTTTGGACCCCCAATTCCGAATTTTGCTCTTCTTTGTTCTGCATTGCTGAAGGAAGTTATTCTTGAGGACAAGGGAAAAAAAGGCACATAACAGACCCTTGCAATGGAAAGGGGAATTCCCTTCCTGCCAGTTAGACGGTTAACAAAAAATAGAGAAAATATCTGCATTTTTTCTGCTAATCTCCTTATAACCTGCCCTTAGGCTGCACCTGTTGAAGCCTTACAATTAAGAGCTCTTCTTGATACACAAAGGGAAACAATCAGCTCAGTGGAGAGATGGCTAGGTGTTATCTAAAGTTCCAGGCTAAATGGCTCCTTCAAGTCTGGAAATTGTGAAGAAGCTCATGCCTGCAAATATGACCAGGCTTGTCTTGTAGGGGGCTAGAATGACCCCATTTTCCAAAACTGAAATACAGCTCAATTTAAGCCCATCCCCTGCCTTCACCCTGCTGAAATCAGGCATAGAGCAGGAGGCAATGCCTGCCCTCCATTCACCCTGCTGGATTCAGGCACAGAGCTGGAGGCAAAGCTTGTCCCACCTTTTCTGACCAGGATTAGGAGCAGAGCTTTAGGGTCCCACTGTAGAGCCCACTGTATTTTTCCCACAACAGGCTTTGTTACTAGCATCATAATAATAACAGTGTGCTTACAGAATGAAATACACGTTACTAAGTACTTGGGGATGCTCAAGTGAACCTCATTTCATGGGTCTCCCCTCCAACTTTCCTTGCACTCGCTCGCACAGACACACTTCAATTTGCTCCA
Source organism: Eublepharis macularius (assembly GCF_028583425.1). Classification (NCBI taxonomy): domain Eukaryota; kingdom Metazoa; phylum Chordata; class Lepidosauria; order Squamata; family Eublepharidae; genus Eublepharis; species Eublepharis macularius. The sequence continues at coordinate 77,218,455 of NC_072792.1, read as the reverse complement.
CATGAATACATTCACACGTTTGATTTCCGTTCCTCCTCAACTGCTAAAAATATCCCAGTTTTCACCTCCCACCTCAGTTCATTGAAATGGACATTTTCTTGCACCTAAAAGAAATCTAAATTGGCAAGTCAAAGGAGCCTACTTACTCTTGCAGCAAAAACAGAGCTGAATTGGCACTTTGCCCTCCTGACACACTTGCAGATGAAAGAGGCATGCATACATGCTGAGCAAGAACAGCCTGCACATGAATTGAGGACCACACATTGCACTTGCACTTGAGTGTCCCCAGGTACTTCACAACGTGTATCTCCACTGTATATCCCTCTCTTTCAGAAAGGTTAGTGCCCACTCAGAATGGTGAACATAGTGTTGTTATTATTCCTGAGGAGCTGGGACTGAGAAGTCGTTTTCCCAAGACCACCTGTTGAGCTGATGGCAGTAGAGGGATTCAAACCAGCAGAGCACTGACTTGCATCCCCAACCTCTTAACCTGTATGTTACAGTTGCTTAGGAAAGAGCCACACAATCCACACTGTTCACACATTTGGGTAACTTCACATATGGTCTCTAGTTTCATTGTACTGCATCACAGAAAAGCAGCTTCACTATTGTATGTGGAAGGGTTCCATAGTTGTGTTTATTGTCCTACACATCAAAAGCTTAAATCAAAACCAAGGGTTACATCACCAAAAAGCCATCTAGTTCCAACTGGAAAAATAATTCTTTCTGTTCCTCTGATGAAATCTAACCAGGATATAATGATGAAAGTAGCAGTTTGCTTTGTGACCACCAGGCAGTTGATGTCTTATGATAAAGTTATGTATAACTTACACTGTAATTACCACACAGAGTGCATGCTTAGATATAGGAGTACATTGAGTCAAAGGCAGATTCATGTAGAAATAGAAATATAGAAATCATCAAAGAGTAAGTTTCTTTTTTTTTTCTTTTTGCAAAGTCCTGCTTGCTAAGGATTATTTCTCACAGTGTATTCTCTAGTGCTTTGTCTTCTCAGTAATACAAGCCTACTTTGCTTTCACATGTCTAGAGACGATGTAAGCAGAGTGTAAATGTTTAATGAATTTTCTCTGTAAAGTTCAGGTGCTAAGCAAATATTTTTTTAAAAAAGTAGAAGAACTGAAGAAGAGGATTAAAAGGAATAAATAATGCTGTAAAGATTTGAAGATATTGAATAGGAAACTGAGTCTTCTAGTCTGAGTGCGGGACTCATAAACAGTCTTATCTTCACTTTGGTCATGATTTTCTATTCCTGTACACTATGTATGATATTTCTTTTCCTTGCCTTGGAGAAAAACATTAGATATGTGGCAATTTGAATTTCTAAAACTGCAATACATGAAGGATTTAGAGTACCCTAGCTATTGCTTCTCATTGGTGCCAATTTGTGCAGCTATGTCCCTCCCCCGTACCTGCCCTCGAGGTTGCCCTCAAAAGATACAGGGGCAATAAGCTCACAGGCTGGCCTTGAGACTCATTGAATAAACTGGTTCCTCCCTATGAGGGCATATGAGCTTTCCTAAGCTCCTTGAATAGCAGCAAAATAAAAATATGATAGGTAAATAATGTAGCATATTGGCTAAAAGACATGGGCACTAACCGCATAACGAACCAAAAAACCCCCACGAACCGCCCAATCTTCCATTCGCGATCTGGCGGTTCGTGAGTGTCCATGGCCAACGAACCAGCGTTCGTTAGAGGCGCAGTTTGGTGCGTTCTTCCGCCGTTTGTGAAGCCAGACAGTCAGGCACCATCAATCAATTCCCTTGGAAACAGAGCCGGGGGAATGCCTGAACTCTGTCTGCACTCCTTCTGTCACCCTGGAAACCCAAATGGAAGCCCAGTTTACCTTGATCAGCAGGTCTTCCTTCCAACTATGGAGCTGCAAAGTGTTTACAACCTGGGAGAAGACACCCGGGGGAGGGAGGGGGGAGGGGTGTTCTGTAGCCACGGGCACTCCAATCTCATCCCTGCAAACCCTGATAGGCAGCTCTGATGGCCAACCACAGACCTCCTGTGTTGCTCAATGGGACCTCAGCTTACAAAAAGCAGTGGGCTCCCAGGCTGGGTTTCACTTTCAGCAAGCAGTGGAGTGTGACAGAGCTGTTGCTTGCTACTTGCTAGCCTTTGGGGAGAGAGACAGAGAGAGTTTAATTAGAGCTTGGATCCCTATTGCAATCTTGACCAAACTTGGGTAATGGCTGGAGGAGAGCTTGTTAAACACTCCCTGGGAATATGGGCTCTCTAATTCCAACGGGGGCCATTCTGATGCCCATGAACCACAAACCACAAACCTCTAACCAGTTCGGCAACAGGAAAAATTAATTGCGGTTCACTGGTTCGGGCTCGTTGTCAGCACCGAACCACGAACCACTGGTTCATTAAATTTTTTCGGTTCGTACCCATGTCTATTGGCTAATACATTGATCATTTGAACAAGAAGTATCTTACATGAGTTGTCCATTAGCCATGAACTCACTGAACATTTCTTTCATTCAATAATTACTCTGCTAGGATATATTTTTGTTCTGTTTGCTGTATTCAGTGCTTTATAGTGTAATGCTTGCATCCCAAACACAACATTCCTAGAGACTTTTCTTATTTATCATGATGGATTTGTGATCTTGGGAGCTCTGTGTATGTACAGTAAATACTTGTATGGTAATTTTGATGAAGGTATATCATAACTGTTTTAGAGCTGCAAGCTAATGTTTTGTAGATAACTGTTGTCCTTATTTAATAGAGTTTATTCTCTAGCTAGACACTTTTGTGTCTCTAGCTTTATAGAATGGGTGGCTTCTCTGTACCTTCAGGTATAATCCTACCATTAGATTCAGGGGCGGCGCTAGGGTTTGCCGTACTTGCGGCTGGCCGGCCAAGCGCCCCCCGCGCGTGCGCACGAGCACACGCGCACCTGCCTGCATGATGACGTCATGCGTGATGTCATCACGGGAGCACATGTGCCGCCGCTGGCCCGATCGCTGCAGCGGGCGGCCTCCGAGCTCTCCCACTCGGTTGCGTCCGCCGCAGCAGATGCCTGCCCGCGGTGGCTGCACCCGGCCGGGGGCTTGTGCTGGCGGCGGCGGCGGCGCAGGGTGGGAGGAATAGGAGGCATCTGCTTTGGGGGGTGTGTTCTCGCCCTCCACGCCTCTTCCAGCGCTCCCTCCGGCACCCCGCGCCTGCGGCCACCACCTACCTGGCCTCAATAGGCGCGCCGCCCCGGATTAGATTCTAGGATTTCTGACATTTGATGTAGGCAGGGATTTCTGCTGTGACTGACTGAACTTCTCAAATGTAGAAGAAAATTGTGCAGTTGATCCTATGAATTCCTCATGTAGTATTTGATTATAATCAGAGTGGTATTTCAGGATTCTGTCACCTGTGGGAGGATACAATATTCAAAATTATTTTTTTTAAAAATAGATCCTTGTGAGGAATATCATATGTGATTATACAGGAGGAAGGTGGAACTGTAACTTTGACTTTCCTAAATGTAATACTTGCAGATTTTAATGCAGTTATACAACCTGAGAGGTGCAACACAGTGGTCCATTTTGGGGGGGGGCAGGGGGAGTATATTGAGTCTTAATAAGAACAGGCAGAAGAAGAGGAGGTACTGTTGTTATGGAAGTTTATTTGTTTAAAAAACTTTTTTCTATATCTTTTCTGTATAGTGTAAGTATTTAACATCTGGCTATAACTGAAGATTGCATACAAGCAAGCAAGATTATTATTACCTTGGCAGGTGGTTATTATTAATATGTCTTCTGAAATGGGTGGAAAAATTTTGATTAAAAGGTCAGAGAAGTATGATTCAACCTATGTAAGCTCTTGGAATTGTAACCTTTTGGTCTTGTCAACTGATTTCTACTCTCAGGATTCAGGCTGAGGCTGTTATAATGCATGAAAAACATTTTGCTGTTGTGAGGATCTTAGCTCACCAGAACACCATTTTACAAAATGGTGCAAAATAGATACTAATTATCATACTGAATCTTAAAAAACAAACATCTTATTTGTAACACGCTTGGTTAACTTATTTTAAGTATATTTATACTGAATACTGTGCAATATTATATTTTCTGAGAACTTCTTTCAGGGTTTCCAGCTCCACCTCACCCCCAGGCAATCAGCAGGGGACAGGGGAATCATAGGACTTACATGATGCCAGGTACGCTCATTAGTGAAGTGATGCCATTGCTGGTAAAATGTTGATGTCTCTTCTGGAAGCGATATCATGTCACGGCCATCCAGAACTGCTCTGGTATTTCGATAAAAATTCTGGGTTTTGCCCAAATATCAGGACTTTATCCACTGACAAGATACAGGCAAACAGGAAGTGATATCAGCATGTCACCAGCAAGGCCTTGCATTTCCCGCTAAGTCCCCCCACTCACCCCAGTTCTTCCCTGTTGGCCAGCTGAGTGGTAGGGGGAGTACTGGCTGGGGGACAGGGGATAGCAACCCTAATTCTCTTCTGTTTGAAGACCTTTATAATGTAACAAATGCAGGCCACATAAGGATCTTCCTCTATTTCTGCATTTTTCTCCTTCAAAATCTGTAAATTATGTACAAAATAGCAATGACATAATTGGCCATTGACAATCAGTTTGCCACCTAACTATATAAAGGAGTCTCATACTGTGTGTGTGTGTTAGTGTTTGTTATAGCTGTATGGAGTAACAGGCCTGCTTAGTATTCTGTTTTCATCATTAATATACTGTGATTCTCTAAACTGCTTACAAAATATGCACATTAAACATAAAACAAACTTACAAAGCAAGTAAAAAAGGGGCACCCTGCAGCTCCGTAACTGAATTCTATTGTATTTAATGACTGTAACCAATAGAAGAGAAAGCAGAAAATCCAAGATTAAGAGCAAAATACAAGATTGTGTCCATTGCTACATAAAAGATATAATCTACTAGTCTTATAGTAGATCATATTTTTTATGCAGCTGTGGACAAAACACTCTGAATTAAGTCTGCTGAGACCTGTGTTTTTGAAATTCTCTGGGTTTAAAGAAAATCTATTCATGGATGCTGCTAATCTACAAATTGAATGAACATCAAGATTCTTTTAACCTAATTTTAACATTTTCCAGGTCTATAGGAGCCATCCTCCAGGTGTGGCACAGAATTCTCAAGATCAATTCAAGGTCATTTTGAAAGGCAAACTTCATGGCATCACATGCCAGCCGAGCTCCCTCTTTCCCCCAAAGTCCCTCCCCTTCCTTGGCACCACCTCAAATACTCAGGAATTTCCAAGTCAGAGTTGGCAATCCTATACAGGGCTGAAAAGTATTTGGACATTGAATTTCATGGTAATAATAGAATTCAGTAGGGCTAAGTCAACATTTCATTGCATGAGGATTTCAGAATGAAATACAAAGTTCTTCACAGCTTTGGTCCAGCATACCTATGGGACTGCCTCCCTCCCTATGTTCCTCCATAGCAGCTTGACTCATCTGAACAGGGTCTCCTGCAGGTGCCAGGCTGCACATGGGTGAATTCAGCAGCAGTCTGTACACGGGCTTTCTCTGTGGTGGCCCCTATCCTGTGGAATGACTGCCTGAGGAAGTCAGAAGAGCCCCCACTCTCCTGGCTTTTTGTAAACGATGCAAAACTGAACTATTCAAAAAGGATTTTTACTCAAATGGGAGGACTGTATTGTAGGGATGGGATCTCAGATGCTTCGATAGTTTGGTGGAGTGGTTAAGAGTGTAGGACTCTGATCTGGAGAGCTGGGTTTGATTCCTCACTCCTCCACTTGTAGCCAGCGAGGTGACCTTGGGTCAGTCACAGCTTCTAGGAGCTCTCTTAGCCCCACCCACCTCACAGAGCGTTTTGTTGTAGGGATAATAATAGCATACTTTGTAAACCACTCTGAGTGGGTGTTAAGTCATCCTGAAGGGCGGTATATAAATCGAATGTTGTTGTTGTTGTGAGTTAGCGACCATAGACTTCATTACTATATTGCCTTACATATTATCTGCTGCTTTAAATATGTACTCCTATGTACCACCAGTACTCCATGTTGTCTAATGTTAGCCCTAGAGTTGATTATGTTCTGCTTCAGTATTTTTTCTACTCTGTATTGGATTTTTGCTGATACTATGTCTTTTGAACTCTATTTACCCTATGGCATTGTTTATGGAAATGTCTTTGATACTGTATTGAAATGTACTTGATACTGATTGTACTAATCTCATACTGTGTAATCTGCCTTGAATCTCAGTGAGAAAGGCGGACTATAAATGACATAAATAAAATAATGCTATGTCCTTGTAAAATCCTGACATTTTTAATGGAAATGTCCTTGACACTGTATGGAAATGTCCTTGACACTGATTGTACTAATCTCACATTATGTAATCTGTTTTGAATCTCAGTGAGGAAGGCAGACTATAAATGAAATAAATAAATAAGAAAAGTGGCAGATCTCATTAGAATAACTGGCAGTCCAAAAATAGTTTTCTATCATTATTCTGTATTTATACAAGTGCAAGTGGAATCCAATTTTTAAATTTTGAAGGAAACTGCAGCGAGTAGCCTAGCAATGTTCGGTTCAGGGGCCTTAATTTTGTGCCATTCTCTGGCATCATTTCAGTTCAAATAATCAAAGCTATTTTTTTAAAACTTGAATTACTCTTGACTTCTCTAAAAATTATCATTGACTAAGACATTTCTCTGTCAGTTAGAGGTGTACATTGTGAAAATTTTGGTTATAATTTTTGACTTTGGGGAGGGAAATTTTTACCATTATTGCTTATTTTCAGGAAGTATATTACCAGTTTGGGTGTCAAATCCATGCCCCCCCCCCACTTCTGGACCATTATTTTCAATGGGAAATCTGGGACAACTGTTTATAAAGATAATGGCACCAAATTTGCACAGAAAATAGTCCTTCCTCTAATCTAAAGACCTACTAAATTTCAAGCAGATTGAACAAGGGGGGGGGGGCAACTATTTTACAGAACCTCTCCTCCCCAAAAGTAAGTCCCTCTCTGCACAGCAGCACTTAATTTCTCCTGATTTCTAAACTTGTGGCAGCTTGTCAGGAGATCTCTAGACCGGTAATAGGTATAACCCCATCCCCACCTCATCTGTATCCATTTCATTTTCCTACTTTTTGAGTGAGTGACTGACAATAATAACTTTTACCTTTTTACCTTTCTGCTGAAAACTATCTGCTTACCATGCTTCCTTGTTTGGTCTATTTAACCAAGTAAGGAAGGAGATAAAAAGTTTTTCCATTACTCTCTAAAGGGGACTTATTCAGAGGAGGCTGCAGTCATTGTTTTTCAACCAACTATTACCAAAATTGCAGTGTTGTGTCTTTTACCTGTGTTCTTCAAAGTAATCTCAAGTTTCAAACACTTTGAACAATGGTCTTAAATTCTATGGTTCCCTGAACAATCCTTCCCAGCCATCATAATTGAACATCCATTATTCCTTATGGCGCACTTTTGGTGGGGCAAGGACTGGAGTCATCGTTTTCCAACCAAACGTCACCAAAATTGTGGTAGAGTATCTTCTGCCTGCCCTTCAAAAAAAACCCCAAACTGCATAAATGGTTTGAATTCTATGAGCCCCTGGACAAACTCAGTCTTTCTACCTTCAGAGGTAAAGAAAACTCTCTCTTCAACCCACAAAGGAGAAGAGAAGGAGAATGCTAGCTCTCTGCAGTGTGGGATTAGCTGAGGCTGCTCTATGTTTCTCCCTTGCAAAAGTCTGATTGGAAGGGTAAAATGTCATTGTCCAGAAAATCAGTAGATTGACTGGGAGTTCTCTTGTCACTCCTTGCAAGGCTCTGATTGGAATGGAGAGAAGCCATTTCCAGGAAAACAATAAAAGGAAAACACATGCTCATGTTGCATGGCTGGTAAGCATCAGAAGTTGAAAAAAAGAGCAGATGGTGCTCTTGGGTCAGCGGGGCATTATTCAACATAACCTATAAAATTTGAATTTTCTAAAAAATATAAAATGAAGTTCTTCCATTTTCATTAGAAGGGTGGATTTTTTGCTGTAATAGAATTGTTTGTGTATTCAAAATTATGAATAACAGGATCTAAGTCTAATTAAGTAAAAAAGAATGAAAATTAACAACAAGAACAACATTTATATACCACCCTTCAGGACAACTTAGTGCCACACTCAGAGCAGTTTACAAAGTGTGTTATTATTATCCTCATGACAATCACCCTGTGAGGTAGGTGGGACTGAGAGCGCTCTGATAGATCTGTGACCAACTGAAGGTCACTCAGCTGTCTTCAGGCGGAGGAGTGAAGAATCAAACCTGGTTCTCCAGATTAGAATCTAGCTGCTCTTAACCACTACACCAAACTGACTGTCTATTAAGCTTTATTTTTTGTGTATGTCAACTGAATGATTGGGCAAGATAATGGGTTAGAATAAGTCTAAATTCGTTTTGGAAATAGTAATATTAATTGTCTTCATGTATTAGGAAACTTAGTATGAATCTTCTACTAACAGAAAGCATGACTGGAGTTGAAAGGGTGCCTTGCTGCAAAGTTCAAAATAAATATGTAATAAATGTAATAATAAAAGGGATCTATTCCTCAGAATCATTTATAACCTCTCAGTAGTAGACAATGTTGATTTTCAAATTTGTGTCTAGTTCTACAGTTATTTCTTTACACAATTTCAATAAACTTCAGAGGATAATTATTAGAAATTGTAAATCATTAGTGCTTGGATAATTTACAAATTAATTAAATGATGGCAAACCTTGTAGAAATTGTGCTTTGGATTCTTACACAGGAGGCCACTGTCTCTAAATGGTAAGGTTGACTTGTCCTTCAGTTCTTTGGGGGTCCATAAATGTTCTGCAACTGCTCCTGTGTGATGTGTTTTAGAATGTGAACATAGCTATATTCACTCACCAGAAGGAATTTCTGACAGATTGTGAAGCCTGTAAAAAATGAATAAAATGTAAAGCCTTCAAATTTGGGATGATCAGTAATAATTGTTGAAAATTGGTGAGGGAATAGACTAGAGTATTAACAGTGATTCTTACAATCCAGACACTAAAACTAGAGGAAAGATGGATGAGTTTCTGTACCACAGTGGCTAATGTCCACTCTGCTAATAGCACTGGAGTTTCCATTAAGTTCTAGTGTAAACTGTTATTATTAAAATATAAATTAACCAGAGCATGTCTAAATTACTTCATCCTGCCACAGAAGAACGGAATGTTTTGAAGAGGATGTTGACACTAATTAGTTTGACTATAGTGAGTGACAACTGACTAATACAGAGCGGGGGGGGGGGGAGGGAATGGAACTATCACCAATCACTCCATGGCATTCTAAAAATATTAAAAGTTGATCAGCAGGAACTTGTGAGGGTAAGATCAGAATAGATTAGAAGTGAAGAGAGCTGGGTTCACATCACCATCTGCTTTTAGGATTCTAGGATCAGAATTTTATAGACTGCAGAGGCATCACTGATACAGAAAAAGTCAATTAGACAGCATCTTGTAGAAGTTTTCAAGAACCACTGCTTATGTTTTGAACATTAATGGAGCAACTAGAGACTTATACAGCCTCTTTAGTGAGAAGGCTATACAATCCCCAAGCAATGTGAAACTTCCTAGCACAGCTTCATATTCAGTGTAAGTTCTCTTTCTACAAGTTCTTCTAATATTGGATGAAGATTAAGAAAGAAAAATAGGAATTCTTGCTGTGTTTTAGATTGCCTATCCTCTTTCCTCCCCTCCCCTACTGACACCAAGCACACACTGTCCCCACCAACCACACACTTGCCCAGTTTTTGATCATCCCTGACCCTTCACATATATAAGTTCCCAACAGAATATTTTTCCTCTCTCTTACTGGTTGGATCTCCTTTCTCCCACCTAGAGCCCCAACATCTTCACTTTCACTGTCCTGCTCTCTCCTGCTTTACCTCCTGTCTTCAAAACTCATCCTTTTTTCCTCTGCAATTGTGGGGAGCCATTTGAACTTGATCTGGCAACCCCAAACACTGGCAAGGTATTTTTGATAACATCTGGGCACATGCAGACATCCATGTCACTGGTGGATAGTTAACCACCTTTTATATATCGTTACTTTTCTCTGCAAATTGGGAAGTGCCCTAGATTTACAGAGGGGGCCACCCTCACTATTAGCTATATGACGATCTCTTCTGTATCAACCTCCTTGTTAGTTAAAATCGGCATTTAAAGGCCTTCTGTTCATACTTGTATCCCGAGTATGGATGGTGGGAGGCAGATAACAGATTTACTGAGTTCTTGCCCTTTGGTAGTGGAATGCCTTTTAAATTTTAGGCCCAAGTGAAAACATTTTTATTTCTCTGTGCTTTTTGTTAACAGCACTGTTTCTCAGTGGTCTTTACTGAGATTGTTTTATTACAGAAATTGTTCAAATGTATTGTAACTTCCTGCTGACTTTTCCTTCTGTATTTTTATTTTGCTATTTCATCCTGCTGTTTTATTCATATTAATGTATATTTTCCCCCAATGTTTTAATATATCTTAAGGTCTTTATTGATTTTATTGTAAGCTACTTAAGGCATATTTTATGGTAAAGTGGCAAACAAGAGATAAAGCCTGCAAATTTGAACAAGGATTCAAAGGTACAACTATTCAGAATCTGCTGTTGTGATAAGAAAAAGCAAACTTCCCATTCAATTCATTTTAAGTGAAGTAGCTTGCCATCAGTTATTTATCATGTTTTGATCCAATGTAGCATAGTGTTTAGGATGCCAGGCAAGGTCTGGGGAGTCTCGTAGTAAAAAAAACCCTACTCAGAGTCAGGAGGTTCACTGGGTGACCTTGGGCCAGTACTTCTCAGTCTAGCCTATCTCGCAGGGATATTATAAGAATAAAATAGAGGATGGAGAGCTCATAGATTCTTGGAGGAAGGGCAGTATAAAAAAGAATAGGTAGGGGGTGGAGTCACTAGGAATTACATTACATAATATGATATGTTTTTATGTATCAGTCTTCTATCTCTTTTATTCATACAGTTCAATAATAGTTTCCCAATTTAATCCTGAATATAAACATTATGAATCTTTCAGAGGTTTGGATCCCACCTAGATTTTCATAGGTACAAGGAATGAGATGATAGCCCACAATATCCCTGAATATTCCTGGAAAATAGGAGGAACCTGAGGAAATTGCTTTAGAGGAAATCGGAGGTCTCCCATCAGAGAGAATAATTAGTGAAAATGGCCCCTCAATGCATCGATGAAAATTTAGGTGGGATCCATGCCATTGCTTTTAATGTTTGTGTGTATGTGTGAAGTACCATTAGAAAATGAAATTCTTTGTGAAATATCGATAGGATAACACAGAGGTTGAAAAGAAGACAATTTTTCAGTAATGAATATCAGGTTACAATAACTTTTTCTAGCTATCGAAGAATTAAATCAAATATTTATCATAAAGAAATTTAGAAAACTGCATATCCTGCTAGAGAGAGAGAGAAAGAGAGAGAGAGAGAGAGAGAGAGAGAGAGAGAATGAGAAACCCTAAATATTTTTCTCAGTTTTTATTTTTAATATTTTAATTTCAACACATTTCTACAAGAATAAAACATTGGTAAAATAAACATGATTATAGATATTTTTCTCACGTCCATGATTCATACTCTGGATTGCTTTGTTTCTAATTTCAAGTTCACTGGTTAATACGATTAAGTTAACTACAGAACTAATGGCTTATGCTGACCATCCTACTATAAAAGGCTAACCGTGTTCCAGGCAACTCACTTCCTACCCTGGCACACCTCCAGAGGGCGATGCCATGGAGGGAAGCCCAGAAGAGGCAACTCATCCCTCCAAGAGTGCACCACAGAGGGAAGCCCATGCTGGGATCAGGAGGAGTGGAGCAGGTGGCAATGCCCGCTCCCCACCTTCACACAGCCAGGATCAGCAGGTGGCAATGCCCACCCTCCACATTCACCCAGCTGGGATCAGGAGCAGAGCAGATGGCAATGCCCGCACCCCACCTTCACCCAACTGAGATAAGGAGCACAGCAGGTGGCAATGCCCGCCCTCCTGTCTTCACCTATCTAGGATCAGGAGTGCAGCAGGGGGCAATGCCCACCCCAGTCTTCATCCAGCTGGGATCAGGAGCACAGCAAGTGGCAATGCCTGCCCTCTGCCTTCACCCAGCTGAGACCCAGTTTGGTGTACTGGTTAAGAGCATGAGACTCTAATCTGGAGAGCCGGGTTTGATTCCCCACTCCTCCACTTGAAGCCAGCTGGGTGACCTTGGGCTAGTCACAGTTCTCTGGAGCTCTCTCTGCCCCACCCACCTCACAGGATGTTTTGTTGTGGGGATAAAAATGACATACTTTATAAACCACTCTGAGTGGGCATTAAGTTGTCCTCAAGGGTGGTATATAAATAGATTATTATTATTATTATTATTATTATTATTATTATTATTATTATTATTATTATTATTATTATTATAAGAGGCAGAGAAGGGGGTGATGCCTGCCCTCTGCTTTGACCCAGCTGGGATCAGGAGCAGAGCAGATGATGATGCCTGCCCCTTCACCAAGCTGAGATCAGGAGTGGAGTGAGTGACAATGTCCACCCTCTTCACCAAGCTGAGATCAGGAGTGGAGTGAGTGGCAATGCCCACCCTCTTCACTAGCTGGGATCCGGAGCGGAGCAGGTGGCAATGCCTGCCCCTGCCTTCCCCAAGGCAATGCACACCTGCTGCCATCACCCGGTGGGGATCAACAGCAGAGCAGGAGGCAATATCCATCCCCCGTCTTCACAAAGCTAGGATCAGGAGTGAAACAGGTGGCAATGCCTGTCCCCTGCCTTCATCCAGCTGGGATCAGGAGCAGAGCAGGTGGCAATGCACGACCCTGCCTTCACCCAGCTGGGATAATATGTGGAGCAGGTGGCAATGCCAGCCTCCTGTCACCCAGTCAATATCAGGAGTAGAGCAGGGGGCAATGCTCACTCCCCCTTCAACCCACCGGAATAAGGCACGGAGCAGGTGGCAGTGCCCTCTCCCATCCAGCTGGAATCAGATGTAGAGCAGATAGCAAAGCGTGCCCCCTTCACCCAGACAGAATCAGATGCATAGCAGGAGGCAATGCCTGCCCCCATTCACTTGGCAGGGATCAGGTGTGGAGTAGGTGGAAATGCCTGCCCCCATGTTCACCTGACTGTGATCAGGCACAAAGCAGGAGGCAATGTTCAACTCCTCTTCCCTTGGCCAGGATCAAGAGAGGAGCAGGAGGAAATGCCCGCCCCCTTCACCCCAATAGGATCAGATGCCAAGCAGGCAGCTATGTCTGCCTTCCTTCACCCGGATGTAATCATGTGCAGATCAAGAGACAATGCCCACCTCCTTCATCTGGCTGGGATCAGGAGTAGAGCAGGTGGCAATGCCCGCCCCCTTCACCTGGCCAGGATCAGGCATGGAGCAGTTGGCAATGCCCACCCCCTTCATCAGGCTGGGATCAGGAGCAGAGCAGGTGGCAATGCCCGCCCCCTCCACGCAGCCAAGATCAGAAGTGCAGCAGGTGGCAATGCTTGCCCCCCACCTTCACTCCTCTGGGATCAAGCATGGAGCAGGAGGCAATACCTGCCTCCCCTTCACTTGGCCATGTTCAGGCATGGAGCAGGTGGCAATGCCCACCCTCCTTTCACCCAACCAGAATCAGGAGTGGAGCAGGTGGCAATGCCCCCCCTTTCTCCCTGCTGGAATCAGGTGTGGAGCAGGTTGCAATGCCTGTCCCCCTTCACCCGGCCAGGATCAGGCACAAAGCAGGTGGCGATGCCTGTCCCCCTTCATCCAGCTGGAATCAGGCACAGAGCAGGAGAGAATGTTTGAACCCCCCCCCTTCGCCCGGCTAGGATCAGTAGTGGAGCAGGTGGCACTTCCCAGCCCCCTTCACCCAGCCGAGATCAGGAGCAGAGAACATGGCAAAGTCTGCCCGTTGCCTTCAGCCAGCTGAGATCAGTCACGGAGGAGGAGGCAATGCCCGCCTGCCCGCCCTCCCCTTTCTAGAGTCCCTTGTATTTTTTCCTACAACGGGCTTTGTTACTAATTTACGAATAAAATGCCTCATTTATACTACACATTCCGAAACACAAAGCCTTCTTTGCAGCAAAATACAGGGTAATAATCAGAGTAACATGTAGTATCAGAACATGATAGGTAACATCAATGAGATAAACAAATATGGCGAATGAACAACTGTCCTGTTATGAACTGAATGTGCAGAGGAATACTTTAAATTCCACAAGAACTAGCATATCAAAGCCCTGTAACTATGCCTTCCAGAGGAAGAGCAGTAGTGGAAAGTAAGCCACCTTCTTTCAGGTAAAAAGACTTTTGGTGAAGGAATATTACCTGTTAACTTTGGAGCACATCATTAAAAAGTGGTTCATCAAGCATAGCTGGTTGCAGGATAGGAAGCATCAGGGCTTTTTTTCAGGGGGAACGCGGGGGAACGGAGTTCCAGAACCTCTTGAAAATGGTCACATGGCTGGTGGCCCCGCCCCCTGATCTCCAGACAGAGGGAAATTTAGATTGCCTTCCGCACCGCTCAGTGGCATGGAGGGCAATCTAAACTCACCTCTGTCTGGAGATCAAGGGGCGGGGCCACCAGCCATGTGACCATTTTCTCTGAGGGCAACCCACTGAGTTCCACTACCTCTTTTTCCAGAAAAAAAGTCCTGGGAAGCATCATATCTTTAAAAATGCCTTATAACTCTTGTTTTCAGCATACTGATCGCTGAGGTAGTATGTGTATTTAGAACAATTCTGAACAGTAATAAATGTAAAAGCCCCTTAAAACAGATTCCTTTAAAAACAAGTTTTCACCCAACTGCCAATCTTTGTGTGTCTGCTATGACATGCACTTGGCAAAATGCAGGATTTGGTGTTATTTGAAAAAAATAAACATCATTTTACTCATATAAAGGGAGCTCAGCAAAACCAAGGATTTATAACCTTATGCGAGCAGTCTTCATGTGAATGCTCTAGCAGTGAGATCTGTGAATTGAAAAATCCAAAGCCATAAACTGAACAAGGGAGGCTGGACTGAATAGCAAAAATCCATGGACATTCACAATCTTTTGGCTTGCATAGGTTTAACACAAAATACAATACTCCATGGAAAATGTGAGCTTTCACTTTAGAATTTCCATGGCAGCACTAACAATAGCTACTCATTCCAAACAATAC
Source organism: Eublepharis macularius (assembly GCF_028583425.1). Taxonomy (NCBI): domain Eukaryota; kingdom Metazoa; phylum Chordata; class Lepidosauria; order Squamata; family Eublepharidae; genus Eublepharis; species Eublepharis macularius. The sequence goes on along the minus strand of NC_072792.1, from coordinate 77,203,227 downwards.
AGTTTCTAAAGCAACCTTATTATGTTTATTCCCTTCAGTCCAAAAAGGCAGCTTAGATGTCCTTAACTATTGTTTTACACACACACAGACATAGTGTTGGCCTAAGGGAAATGGAACAAGATTACTTGGTTATGGAATTAGCTCCACGGTGAGCAGAAAAGTATCTTCCAGCAACAGCCAGCAGTAGTTAAGACATTCAAGTTGATAAATAGTTGCTAAGAGTTGTTGAAAGTTTCTTGATATCATTCAATGCTATGTCCACTATTCCCTGTCCACTACACTTGTCTGAACAATTAAAACATGAGGGACCATATATTCTCCAAATTTGTACTGACAAAAGCAGCAGGCTTAGTTGATCTCATGAGGTTTAGCCAAATGAAGATGAAGCTCAAGCGACATCTAATTTGTAGCGACAGGAGACCAGTTTAATGGGACTTTGCTCATGTTCGATTATTCTTAATGAATTCATTCATGTCAGAACATATCAGAAACAGTTAGGTCCAGAAAAAAAAATTAGCAAGGAGAAACATCAAGATCCTACTAAGCGATACCTGGACATGCATTAAATGTGTATCTCAACTAGGGGTGTGCAATTCAGGTTTCTGATTTGGGTAAAGTACCCAAATTGGACCCTATTTGCAATGATTCGTGATTTCTGAATCAAAGCTTCTCGGAACGATTTGTATCATTTTTGGAATCTTCGGGTCAAGGGGTTTAAATGCTCCTTTCCATGCCGCTTTGCAGCGGCATAGAAAGGGGCCTTTAAACCTCAGGATCAGCTGCTTGGCTGGGGAGATCCTTGCCAAGCAGCTGATCCAGCTGGCGGGGGTTTAAAGGCCCCTTTCCATGCCGCTGTGAAGTAGCACGGAAAGGGGCATTTAAACCTGCAGATAAGCTGTTTGGCGGGGAAATCCCCACCAAGCAGCTGATTCGGGCCTTCCCCTCTGCCCTGCTGGCTGCTGCAGCGGTGGAGGCAGTGGTGCAAGTAATGGAGGAGCTGGCTCTGGCCTTCCCCACTGCCCAGCTGGCCACTGCAGCAGTGAAGAAGGCAGTGCAGGTGGCAGAGGAGCTGGCTCCAGGCCATCCCAGCCTCGTAAGGGCTGCAGTGGCAGCAGAGGAAACAGCTCCAGGCCGTCCCAGCCTCACAAGGGCTGCTGGTGCCATGGCACCCTCCCGCCGCCCAGCTGATTGGCCTCCCCTCTCCCTGCTGGCCAGGTAAATGGGGTGGGCGGGGGTGGGTGGTTTGCCCCAGGGGGGTGGGGAGTGGGGATGGGGGGGGGTTGCTCCCCTTCCCTTCAGTATGCTCAAAATCTTTACGGAGCATACCAAAGTGAGCTAAATACGAGTATCCCAAAGTGGCAAGCCACTTTGGTATTCTGGTAATTCCAGATTTTGGGGAGTGTACACCCCTAATCTCAACAACAATATTCCCCTTCATTTATCCAGAGCTCACTAACTTATGAACAGAGCTAATCTCTGTTCCATATACTTTGTGCAATGTTATGTGAACAGGCTTCCTGGATGTTTGAGGCCCACCACCTGCTTGATGATGATGGTGAGAACAACAACAACAACATTCGATTTATATGCCACCCTTCAGGAGAACTTAATGCCCACTCAGCGGTTTACAAAGTATGTTATCATTATCCCCACAACAAAACACCCTGTGAGGTGGGTGGGGCAGAGAGAGCTCCAGAGAACTGTGACTAGCCCAAGGTCACCCAGCTGGCTTCAAGTGGAGGAGTGGGGAATCAAACACAGCTCTCCAGATTAGAGTCCCGCGCTCTTAACCAGTACACCAAACTGGCTCTCAATCCTTCCTGGCTCCTTAAATCTGATGGGAAAGGCTACCTGGATCCAAGAGGCAGATCATACCTCCTTGATAGAAGCTGTTGTGTGTCTATCTACTACTATAGCCTCAGGAGACACTAGTAATTATCAACCAGTCTTAAATGTACCATTCCTGAGTAAAGTGATTGAACTGGTGGTGACTGGACATCTCCTAAGCTTCTTGAATGACCTATTTGGATCTTTCCCAGTCTGGCTTTAGGCTGGGTTATGGTAATGAAACAGGATGATAGCAATGGTGGATAACCTGTGCTGAGAGAAGGTTATCTACTTAAAGTTTCTAAACTTATATGAGGTTAGACAAGTAAAGCCCAATAGAGGGCTTTCTCAGTCATGGCACCAAAATCAATGAATCAATCAAAATGAATGAATGTTAATAAAATTTATAATATATTTTTGAATAAATCAGTTCCTGAAAGCTTATTCTGATTCATGTTGATAATTACAGAGGTCACAATTACGAAGAGGATTGAGTTGAAAGAGTTTAACAATATTTGTGAAAGATGATGGGTATCATGTGAAAAACGGAACATGCTCCTGTTGCCTTAACAACTAATCCAATATGTCTTCACCTGCTTCAATCACACACGTTTTGCTGCTAAACATGGATGAGCACATGTATGAACAACTGTATTCAAATGTGCATCCTCATCTACATTCTATAGTAACTAACTAACTAATTATGTACTACTAGTAGGGTTGCCAGGTCCATATGCCCTCCCAGTGGTAGGAGTAAGGGGAGGATGGCACTTCCGGTAGTCTTCTTTTTGCGTGTGCATGCTCTTGGTGCTTTGCGAGATGATGTCACTTTGAGGAAGTGACATCATCGCACCAGCCACAGGAGTGCTCCCGAGCTTTAAGCTGAGCGAATTCAGCCCATTTGGGACCAAAATTGTCTCCAGCAAAGCATGGGAGCATGCCCTTGGCCAGCATGATGATGACATTGTGCCCCTCTGGCACTGCACCTGGTGCATGATTCTCTGGGTTGCCTGTTGGTGGCAGGCGATTGCAGGGGGTTTTGCCACTTCCTGTCGATCACCAGAGATCAGCAGGCAACAGGTCAAACCCCCAGGAGATTTCCCATCACTGACTGCCTTCTAGGAAGCCTAACTACTAGAATACTTTTGGTGAAAATTTTACAGGTACAGCTCTAGCAAGCAAAGAAATTACTATGGCAGTGGAGTAAAACAAGGATCAATCCAACTGTCTCACAGTGAGGAAGACATACCTTTCCTTACCCCCAACATCTTACAGTCCAATCCATGACATCATCACATAGCCAATTCTGTGTAGTGCCATGAAATCATTATATTCATCCCACAATCTTTTTTTGTTAAAAAATGGTACCAAAGGGTATATTGAGGGGATCAATAGCAGTGAAAATGAATGAAATATTGTGGAGCAGTTATAGGCAAGGGAGATTTCTTCTAACATAGCAGCTTTCACTTCAAAAATCAAGCCACAAAAAAAACCTATTTGTCAATTAGTAATATAGAAAACATTAGTCATTAAAAGCTATTATAAAAGTATGCTTTCCATCCCTTTGAAGACATCAGTTCATCTGCAGTTCCTCACTTCAAGTTCCTCACTTGCACCTCAAATATAGTAGGACCAAGGGGCTGGTGTTTTTACACCATGAGTGCAGAACACAAATTAGTTAGACCTCTGTTTTATCCACAGTCATAATCACCATATTTGCAAATAACTATTAATGTTAAACATCTATGCAAGAGAAAAAAAGCATAGTGGTGGTGATTTAATAGGACAAAACACTACAGCATATTGCCTTAAACAAAACACGCTAGAAAAGAATGAATAAATGGGGAGTGAGAAAAATGAACCAATACAATATAAAAAGGTTTTCTGGTTTCCTGGGTAACACAAGTCAAAGATTACAATGATCACAGCTGAGGTATGGCTTTCAGATGAAAAACAAGCAAAATGCCACAATGACAGGCCAGAAATACTACATTCACTTTGACAGCCCTAGTGTTAAAAAGATATTAATGAAAATGAAAAGTAGCTTCTGTCAGGTACTTGGAACAGAACAGTCTTAGCTAAAGCCTACTTGCAATTGTTTAATCAGTGCTTCTAAAAGTGGGGAAAAGTGGCTTTGCATCACTAGCTTCATTGGAGCTATATTGATTAAGGTCAAATTAAATATGGTCTTTCTTACTGAACATCACTACATGCACTGACAAGACAGAGATTCCTTAACATACTCAGTCGTTCTAAATCTAACGCAAAGCAAAGTGGATGTCTGTATATTGTTTATAGTGGAATCACACAATATCATTGCCTCCCTTCATAAGTACAACATTTAGTTTTCTATAGAATATTCTTAAAATGTAATTGGTCTTTATAAGTGTTTTCTTTATAAGAGTTTTTGCCTAGACAGTTGTCCGTCTTATATATTTGATCATTGAGTTATATTGTTACCCAAATAATTGGTTAGGGGAATTAGCATTAAGGAGGCAAGTGAGAGGGGATAACTAGGGGTAACAATGTTTAAGGGGATTATTCCCTTAGAGAACTCTCAGATAAATCAGGCAGTCATTAAACCAGAAAGGGTTTTTTTTAATTAAAGACAAAATAAAAAGAGAAAATGTACAGAAAACCACTCTCATACCGCACATATAAGGTTAACTAAGAAAATCCAGTACAACATAGTGATGAAGTCTATGGTTCCTAACTCATTAGTGGATCATCTGAGATCCCCTCCCTACAATACAGCCCTCCTATCTGAGGGTGAGGGAGGGGGAAGTATTGATGAGCTTAGCGGTTTTCTCAGGAAGTCTTGTTATCTCTCATCTCTCCAGGGCATGGAGGGGCAGTCAGTCAGTCAACCAACTCCAACTCATGTTATGGTAGTTTTCCAGGCTCCTGCTCAGTTAGCATGCACTCTACCTTGGGCCAGGTAATACTTTAGATTTATGAAGTAGGAGGAAGGGGTTTATGATTAGAGGTGGGCACGATCCAAAAAAAATTAACGATCAAGCTGATCATGGATCGGCGCCGGCGACGATCCTGAATTAACGATCCACACCAATCATCTCCCGCTTCCGATCCGTGGATTGTAGATCATGGAGGCCAAAGCGGGGCGTGCTGCTATTCCCAGCTATGTGGGAAGGTGGATGGTGGAGGCAGCGGCTGGGCCTGGCGGGCACAGGGAGATGGCGATGAGCCGCCTCCCCTCAGGGGGCGGGGGGTCTGGCCACTCACCAGCGGCACCCCTCATGTGCCTGCCCGCCAGGCCAAAAAGGAGCACACTGGTATTCCCAGTGCAGGCTGGAAGGTGTGTGCTGGCGGCGGCAGAACACCCCCTTCCCCCTCCCTCCCTTGGGTGTCTTCTCCCAGCTGGTGACTGCTTTGCTGCTCCGTGGTTGGAAGGAAGCCCTGCTGATCAAGGAAAGCTGGGCTTCCATTCGGGTTTCCAGGGCGACAGAAGGAGGGCAAACACAGCTCAGGCATTCCCCTGGCTCCGTTGCCAGGGGAATAGATTGCTGGCGCCTGAGTGTCTGGATCCCCGATCCAAGCCTGATCGCCCCGATCCGGGCCCCTCCCAGTCACTGGATCGTTGGCCATGGATGATCACGATCCGCTGGGTCACGATCGCACGATCGCCATTATCGTGGGTTTTTTCCTATCATAATGCAGATCATGCCCATCTCTGTTTATGATATTCCATCAATAAACTGCCCTATCAGCATGAAGAGGGGGTCTGACTGCTAACAATATGGTCTGCTGACATGTTTTCAATTCAATGGCATTGTGTAATGTATCTTTTTTGATACAGTGTACCCATTTACTTGAACTTCTAACATGTATGTTGAAGTCTTTTCAACCTCTCCCTCCCTACTTTTATCAACCCTTTTCAGTGTGTTGTATCATATCATATCATATCATATCGTATCATATCATATCCCAATTTGATACTTCCCACATAATCCTATATCAAAGGATTAATCTTATATATGGAACATGATTTCCATTACAGAAGTATTATCTTATGGCTGGATTCCCTAGGAGCCCAATATTACATGAGCTGGCTATCTCACATGGATACTACTTGTTTACAATCTTGACTCCCAGTGGAAGGAAAGATGGTACTATGGATGTAACCATAGGACATGTTATTCGTGTTAAGGGATGCTAAGCTTCACAGAGGCAAGAACGTCACAAAGATAACATAGGAAGCAGGTACGAATCATGAAGGGAACAGGTAACCCAAGACAGACTTTACAAAATGAAGCTGGATTCCTCTTCAAGGAGTAGTTTTTATTGATTAATTAAAATAAAAAGTAATGTTTGTTAGCAAGCTCCATTGTTATTACAAGGATGACATGTGGGCCTTACTGAAAACCAGATACAGTTATTTGCACTCATCTTGTCTACCTAGCTGATAAATTTATCAAAATCAAAAAGCTGGTATATCTGACAAGAGTCCTTAATCCTGTGTTAACTAATGGTAATAATTTAGTTTTCCTCTAACTGCTTAAAATGTTAAGCACAAGATATCATTATAATAATTTTTTGTAAAGATAGGAAAATATGACCCTAGATTAGGATTGTTAGTCTCCAGATAGGGACTGGAGATCTCCTAAAATAGTAACTAATCTCCAGACGGGGGTTGCTAGGCCATGCCTGGGGTTGCCATGCCTGGCAACCAGTGGGAGCTTTGGGGGAGGGGACATGGAGAGTATCAGCATCATGGGGAAAACTAGAAGTTATTTAAACATTTTTAAAAATTCTTCCACCACCACTTGGAGCAGCAGTGGACAACAAAGGTTGTTGGCAGAAAGTCTCCTGCCATAGTGCAATGCCTGGTAACTCTACTCTGGAGTCCAGCCTTGGAAAAAATTGTTGCTTTTGGAGGGTGGACTCTATGAAATTATACCCTGTTGATGTCCCTTCACTTCCCCAAATTTCCCCACGTTCCTCCCCCAAATCTCCAAGTATTTTCCAACCTGGAGTTGGCAACCCTACCCTAGATCTGATGCAGCAAAAAGGGTTTGGAAAGGAAATCATTAGCATGCATGTCTAGGATAACATACATTTACTTGTAGTAGGGACTTGGTTGGCTGCCAAATATGACATCAATTCCATCCTAAACAAAGGTAGACATTCTACTGCTAATGATACTCCGATTTTCTCACTTGGTTTTGCTCATACCAACAAAATATTGAATAATTTCAGTTCATTAGCCAGCTCTTCCATGACTACTGATACTATAAACAAAAGTTCACAAATAAGTTCCACATGCCAACACAAAAAGAAAATTATTTAAAGAAAAACTAAAGAATTGCTGGCTGACAACCCTATACAAGTCGTTTATCAATTTAAAATTGGTCTGTGCTTCATACATTGAAATTTGTAAGCTTGTAGTGCAAAGTTTAATCAAAAAGTCCTTTCAGTGATGCTCCTGGACTGAATCCTGAAATTTGAGAGTGCTAATCTTACTATTTTCTAGAAGCTTCTATTAAAATACACGGATTCATTATTCTATACATATTTGAAATAGTAATTATGCCTTTAATCTTATAAGAGGTTTGTTTTAGTAAGGTGCTTTTGCATCCAAATTACAAATCGTGCTTTACTGTGGAATACTGTAGAATTCAACTACATAACTGTCATGTTAGTTCTATAAGCACAATAAGGTACATAGTACATAATTGCTTTATATCACAATTTCTATATTAACTTAATTTGTTAAACAACACTTTCTGAATTAGATTGAAATGATTTAAACAATCCAAGACACTTACCAAAAAGGTAACTTGTTTTATTGTCCCCGAAGAAAGTATAACATTTCTTTAAAATGATCAAATATTTCTAACCCCTAGTATGAAGAAAATGGGAGCTAAACTAACAAGCACGGAATCCCCTCAGACAAATATGACAAGGCAATTCATACATATCAGCTTATCGATAATAATTTTATTTTATTTATTGACCATCTTATTTATTGACCACAAATAGCCCCCATTTACTAAATTCTTCTGAAATTAAAGGGGTTGACTAGTAAATGCATTTAATTCAAGGTTTAAGATGACCGATCACATTTATTTTAAGGAAGGTGAACATAAATTAAAAGAAATGTGTTGAAGATCAAAACATAAAGTTGGATTTTTAAAAAAAATAGAGCTAATAAATAATGGGCTGTTCAGAAAATCATGGATTCTCAGATAAATGGCAGGAAAGCTTTACGGTTCCCAATGGGCTGAACAGAAACTCCAGAGAGACATTTGTGAATGGAAAAAAGGTCTGGGAGGAAAACTGAAACCTTTCCTCTACTCATACGATGAACCTTATCATCATTAAAGGAACATTGTGGCTGTTATTTGTCAATGAAATGCTTGTGGAGATGAATTCACAGATCTTGCAGCATCACATTTGCTTTAGATACTGGCAAAAATAAGCAATACAAATACTTTAACAATTACTTTTCCTCCTTTGGCCATAGTCAAAAATATATTAAAAAATGGAACTGAGCATGTACATAGCATCTACTCATTTTTCTATATTACAATTCAATTTCTACATACACAATTCCAAACTATCCCAGCACATGGCACAAGAAATCTGGCATGTAGCATACACAGTTATAGAGGTCCCTTAGTATTTGCCATCACTTACTATCTCATGGCACAATTTTTGCAGAAGCAGCAATGATTAATTATACCGATCTCGCCAATTAATTATAATTGGGTAATTATATGCTGCCTATCTAAACTCTCTGTGCAATTTAAGCTGAAAGGGGAACTTTATGCAGGAATGGTCCCTATAGAAAAATAGCAGATGCCAAATGAGAAGATAGATGAGTTTCAGAGACTGCTGGCTCTCAGCTGTAAAACTGCCCCTAAATTGCCCTAAAGCAAAATTTTGGAGGTTCCTGCTCTGACAAGGCCTCAAAGAAAATGCAAAGACCCTTCTTCCTCATTGATCCTTTGAATAACAACATTATCTTCCATATTTTACACATCACATACACCTAATCTTTCATTTTCTTAGACTGTTTCTTATTATGCCAGAGGGATGAAAAACATGCATCTTCTCATGGCTTGAAAGAGACTCGGATGTGCCACAAAAAGATAATCCAAGAAAAACGTTTCTAGTCCTAAATTCTACAGTATTTGGGGTCAGGTAGCTGAGCTGCCATTCCCATTACCAGAAAACAATGAAATTTGTTCCTTAAAAATAATTGCTTGGATACAGCAAGGGGTTAGTGGAAACATGAACAGGCTTAGCACGTAATGCTTTCCTCCTCAGAAACCGGTTGCACTAGAAATGCAACTGGGGATACAAAAGTTTGACTTAGGATAAGCTGCTACGGCAGTCTTTTCCCTGCATTTCTGCTTGAGCAAGAACTCTGGTGCAAGTGGACATTTAGCAATGGATACACCCTAACAACATTTATACAGTGGAAATTTTGCCAGAGTCTCAGGAATTTCAATGTATTCCTCTGGATTTTATGCAGATATTCTGAGCATAAATTATTTCAGTTCACTTAATCCCCATATAAAGCAACCAAACAGCTTTGGAAGCATGACTATATACTTGTAAACTGAGATTCAAGTGGCTTTATGCTGAAGATGGTTTGTTAGATGCTCTAAATTGGGATATCCACAAATCAATTTGGATGAATGCCCTGGATGAGAAACTGATGATAGCTGGAATGTCAATTGATGATATTTTTGAAACAGGCAAATCCAAAGTATTTTCGCTGATTAAAAACCGTGTCCTAGAAATTGATTATAGCAGCTTGATTTCGAGAGCCTGCAGGGTTTATTCACCCCTCTTTTGGTCTTTCTTTCCCAAATCAATACCCCCTATATGTACTATCTTACCATCCCACGATACTGCAGAGCTTTCTTGTTTGAAAGATTGAATATTATACCCGCAATGGTTTAACAGGGAAGATTTTTTTAATAGGCCCTATTCTGACAGAATTTGCTCTTGTAGCCTTAATAGAATCGATACATCCTTTCATAATTAACCAACCATTCCCTTATACTCCAGAAATCCTGACTATTTTGCTTAGAGATAAGGATCCAAAATTTACCTTAGCAATTACAAAATGTCCCTTTATCCAAAAAAACTAGTAAGTATTTTCTGCTGCTCAAGATTTATGAATCAGTGAGCTTCTAAGGGAATAGAAGGAAAGGAAAGAACATTCTAAAATGGAAATGCAGTGATATTCTGTAGTAATATTGGCTGATTTCCCACCTTGCTGATTTCTTGTATACTGAATGGTTATACAAGCCATCCAAGGTCACAGCAAAAGATGACTAATTCAGTCATACTCTTTGATTTGTCTTGTCAAGTGCTCTGCCAACTATCACAAGTTACCTTTCCCCCCTAGGTATGCTGCACAAATCAACAGCTCTACACAATTTCACTACTCTCAGCCAGTAGGTAGTAAGGGCATATATTCAATTTATTCGGGTAAAACAACCACACAGAATAATAACTATTCCAGGAAGACATGGCTTGAAAATATTTGCTTGTGGATAGAAACACAATTCTTAAAAGTGTACTGAAAGCCAAGAAATGTGACAACTTAAAAATATTCAAAAATGATCTTAACCTAAATTTTGATTCAGATCTAAACTATAATTAAAATAAGTTACATTCAATCAAGATACTAATAAACCAATGCAGGATTGGTAAGTCCATATAAAGCGTGAGTCCCACGCTTTATGGGCGTTTAAAGCGTTCAATAATTTGCAACAGTTTTAAATGCTTTTTTTTTTCTTTTTACTAGGTTGAGATGAGTAGAACGCCACAGAAAATTCTGTCAGGCGCCTCAACAGTGGAACAGCAAAGCTCCAGACGGTTAGAAACAAGCCAGCCAACTTATAATTTAGCTTGTTTCGAAATTTGGTTCTAAAATTCATCTTTTCTGTTTGTGCAAGTTTTATGCACCCTTGATTGTCCTCAAAGAGTTTTATCAGTTTGCGTTCTGTCCCAAATTCATTTATCAGTTGCAGCATCCCCTTCATGCTGCAACTGATAAATGAATCTGCATGCCTCTGCTGTTGATACATATTCAGCTTCAGTTGAGGCCAGAGACAGAGCTTCTTGTTTTCTGCTACTCCATCTCACTACTCTGTTGCCATAAAAGAACCAATGTCCACTGGTAGACTTTCTGTCTTTGGTATCTCCTGCCCAATCTGCATCCATATATCCCACCAAACTGGGATTATCACTTGTTGGCAACTTCAGCTTCCAGTGCATAGTCCCATTCAGGTATTTGGCCAATCTCTTGACAGCATTCCAATCTCTTTTGCTTGGTGACTCAACCTTCCTGCACAACATGCCAACTGCTGCTGCTATATCTGGGCATGTCAGGGCACTTATGTACCACAAGTTTCCAATTTCTTCCCTATACTGTTTATTGTCGGGCCGGAGTTCATCTTCCTTGTTGCTTTAGGTAATTTACTTCCATAAGAGTATTTGCTGGTTTACAATTTTTCATTTGCGTATATTCCAGAAACTCTAGGACTTTCTGTTTTTGGCTGAGAAGATAGCTCCCATCTTCTTTTCTTTCTACTTTGACTTCCAGGTAGTAGGTGATACTCCTAACTCTTTCACTTCAACCTCTTGACTCAGATATTGGACTATTAAATCATAGTCCTTCTCTTCATAGCACAAAATCAGATAGTCAACATAAACCAGAATGTAAGTACATCTATTGTCTTGGTTGCTTGATTAAAGGCATTGTTTGGCTTTGCCTTGCTTAAAACATTCTTTGGTCAACGTTTGGTGTGGGTTTTCATTCCAACACCTAGCAGCTTGTTTGAGCCCATATAAGCTCTTTTGTAGTTTACACATGAGACATCTGACTGGAATTGTTCAAATTCTGGTAGCTCTCCCATGAAAACATCCTCTTTTATTTCACCATGCAGAAAAGCTGTTTTTATGTCTAGATGCTTCATGGGCATCTTTTGCGCTGCAGCTATACTCAGGAGCACCCTTATTGAAGTGTGCCTCACCACTGGTGTGAAGGTCTCATTGTAGTCTTTACTGTATTTCTGAGTGTAGCCTTTGGCAACCAATCTTGCCTTGCATCTTTTGTAGTTTGCCTTCTGCATCACGTTTGGTCTTGAAAATCCACTTGCACCCAACTGTTCTCTTTCCTGGAGGGAGTTCTTCAAGTGTCCATGTCTGATTTTTTATGAGAGATTCAATCTCTTCCTCTGCAGCCCTTCTCTACTTCTCTGGCAGGCATTTTTGTTATATCTTCCCATGTGGAGGGTTCGGGAATAACTTCTGTCCTTGCCAGATAGGAAAGTCTTTTTGGTGGTATGTCTTTGTTTACTGTCTCTGATCGCTTGATTCTTCAGCCTATTCTGGCTCTGCAGCCCCTTCTGGCTCTGCAGGTTCCACAACTGTGTCATGTGTGCAGTCCATGATGGGTAGTTGTACTGCTCTTTGTTGCGGTTCTTCATTTTCTCCTGTTGGTGCACTTTCACCAATGTCTGCTATCTTCCTTTCATTAACAGACAATATGGAAGATTTTTATTGTTTCAGTCTTTGAGTTGAGGATTCAGTATCCTCTACATCCTTGTACTTACCCCACAACAATTCCTTCTTCTGCTCAGAGATCCATCCTAGATCTTTTTTCTTTGGGAACATAACTGTAGGCTTTTGATCCAAAGACTGTCAGGTCACTCACAATGGGTTTGTGCCCATACCATGTTTCATATAGGGTACTGCTTACACCTTTGGTGGGCAGTCTATTTTGCAGGTAGGTAGCAGTGTTAATTGCTTCTCCCTAGAATTTCCCAGGTAGCCTTGCTTCAAGAAGCATTCACCTACACATTTCAGTGAGAGATGGATTCTTTCTCTCTGCTACTCTGTTTTCCTCTGGCGTGTATGGAACTGTGACTTGATGCTGAATCCCCTGCTCGGTCATGTAATTTTTCATTTCATGTCCTACATATTCACCTCTATTGTCAATGCAGAGTGCCCATAGTCCTCTCTGGAATCTGTTACTGACCATTGTTACATAAGCTTTAAATTTTCCCAGCACTTGATTTTCCTCCATGATCATGTATGTTACAGTATACTTGGAGAATGCATCAATGAAGATGAGAATATATTTTTTGCCACTTGGTGTCACTATTCTCATTGGACTGCATAGGTCACTGTGTATTAAATCTAATGGCTGCCTTGCCTCATTTCTCTCAGCTCCTTTCCTTCTAAAGATGAGTCTGACTGCTTTGCTTTTAATGCAGCATATACATTCTTCAAAACCACACTTTGTAAATTGCATGCCTTTCGTCAGATTATTGCTTTGAAGTTGGCTGATTGCATTTACATCTTGATGCCCAAACTGCCTGAGTTAGATTAATGAGCAATTCTTATGTTTACAGATCTCCTTTGCATTTGCAAAGTCAGGTACTTATTGGCACATTTCCAGGATATACAGACCATTCCACTTCTTAGCTACAGCTATTATTTCTCTGTCCTTCTTAATGAGACATTGTTTCCCAAAAGATACTTTCATGTTTTTCTCTGCAAGCACACTTACAGAAAACAGGCTAGTTTCCAAAGTTGGCACCTAGAAGCACTTTGTTAGCAAGATTTCCCGGGTCTATTCGTTTGGAAGTTTGCATCTTACCAGACCCTATGCCTGCTATTTCTACAGAACTACCACCTGCTACACACACAACACTTCCCTTTTTTCTTCCCTTAGTGTTTCAAAGAGAGCTTTATTCTCTGTTATGTGAGCTGTACATGCAGATTCAATATACCAAAATTGCTCTCTAGGTTCTCTTTCTGCTAGCATAAAGCATTTCCTTGTAGGTTTTGGTTTATCGCATTGGAAATTCCTCCCTGCTCCTCCCTTTCCTCTTCAGGAGGAATCTCTTTGTTTGCAGAGATGGCAGTTTCTTTTGAAATGCCTGCTTTTCCCACATTCATAGCAAAATGCATGAGCTTTCTTGCTTAAATTTACAGCACCCATAGCACTTTCACAGTCCCTCAGTCCAGACCCTTTGTCTGAGTTCTGGAATTCCTTATGTCTATTATGCTTCTCCAGCATGCTCATGGTTTGACTCAGAGACCAATCTTTCTCAGCTTCTACTTGATTTATGAAACTTTCATACTCTGGTCACAGGCTGAGGACAGTACTATCAGATCTTCATCAAGGACTAAACCCAGAAAATCAGCCAGGTGCTCATGCAAGCTCTGATGTTCTCCCATTCTAATACTGAACAACTTCCATTGTAAATACTCTTAAGTGAAGTATCTGCATAAAGTCTTTGAACTTCTTCCCAGATATTTTTAGCATTATCAATATGAATCACCTGAAAAATATCTCCAAACCTTTAAACAAGATCCCTTTGGCTTTGTCACTGTGTTCATCTTATTTTCTTTGCTTTTCAGGTTCCTCATTTGCAGGTCTTGGATCCTTAATTGCGTCCCAAACTCCTTGTTCCATGAGATGGGTCTGCATGCAGGCTTTCCAGATTACATAGTTTCTTTCATTCAGCCTTTCTATTACTGCACCTTGCTGAATGCGACAGGTGGTCATTTTGTCCCTTTGTTCTCTCTCTCACACATCTCATGAAGGGAGCTTCTGGTGAGTTTTATTCCTTTAATCAGAGATCAGTCCACATACCATCCTTTGCTACCATATAGGCTCTGGTATATCATAGGAATGATCTTGAGTCTGATTAAGGAGTGAATAAAGAGAGTTTAGTCAAGAACTACAACTTTGATAGAAAGCAGAGAAACAGGATACTAACTACCTTACTAAACTGGGAGAGAGGGACTTCCAGGAAGAAGCAGGAAGTAGCCTAAGAATACCAATGTGGAGACATGCAAGAACGACAGAAGAGAGGCAGAAAGAAGGATCTTATTTTGCTATCTAACTGTCAGATTTGTTCCCCCTTGCAGGTATTCTGTGATTTCTGCCTTCTCGGTACACAAGACATTGTATTTCCAACATGATAGAGGCTTTTTCAAGGTAGGAACCAGCTGTCAACCACAAGCCCAGTAGGCAAAAGCCTTGCCCACATTCCTGAAACCTGGGTCAGGTGTCACATTGAAGAACAATGCTCAGAAGAGCCGCATGTGGTTCCCAAATCACTGAGTATTACTGCTCTAAGTATGATATTAAGACATCATTTCCCAGCATAAACATGCAGTGGTGGATAAATTCCTATCTGTTGAATTCTTCTTACTTGTCAAAAAATGAGAGACTTTTAGACAAGAGATTAAGAATGGGAAGCATGAGTTTTTCTAATCACTAACAAAATCAGCCTCTGCTCTATTGGTAAATACTAAAAATGCTCTGAATCAGAAAAAAAAATCCTAGTATTTGAAAGTGACTTCACTCTATGACCTGGTTATGGTTTTCCAAAGAGTAGAAGCAGTAAGGCAGAGGATGACTTGACAGGAACACTGGGGTCACCCAAACTGGCATTTTTGCTCACGTGATCAATTATTGCTCCATGACACTGGTTTTAACATGAGTTCAACTCATTTATTCTGTGCTAAAATACTTTCTAAAATGCTAATCTTCAGTTGCCTGTGACCTCTTAGGTCAAGAATTGTCTTCTGTTCATTTATTACATAAGGGGTTTTTCCTATGCCTATATAGTTTTTTTAGCTTAGGCAACTTTAGTTCTTTCAAACAGAATCATGGGATGAGCCTTGGCTACTTCTCTGCCTTCACCCTCTTTCCCAACTTTCATTTTTTTCCCCTAGCCTTGCAGAAATTGAAATCTAGATAAAAATAGTGAGAAAAGAGTGTTTTGGAAGTGCCAAGATTTATTACAGGACATGGCCTCAACTCTCGAGATATTATGACTTGATTTTCTAATGCTCCCTTTATTGTCTCATGGATATACCCCTCTTAGTATGCAAGCAAGATAACAAGAGGAGCAAGAAGGGTGTTAAATGTCACTCCTTATAGACTATATGACCTGCCATCTTTTTTTGCTGAATAGAAATTGTTTACTCTTTGTAAAAGTGTTTTGCTATTCTAAAGAACCTGTTAATGATTTGTTTGTAAGAAGGTATATAAAAAGTTGCCATGCCTTGTGTGACATGCACTCTGCCAGTTTTATCAGAGGTGCATCAATTTATTGGAGTTTTGCTCCAGTAAATTTGTATTTCTCTTTCTGCCTATATTTCTTGCCTTGGTTTATTGGGGTACAGAGTCTTATTGAGGTCTCTCTCAGTTTGGATAACAGGTGAGTTTCCCTCACGGGAAGTAAACTAGAAACCTATCTTTGTCTAGTGGCTAAGTATCCAACACTGCAATCCTATGCAAAATTAGTATGAATCAATTGAAATCAATGGGCTTAGACTAGAGAAATTGTGCATAGGAGTGCACTGTGAACAGGACAGCCCCAAATTCAAATATTTCTTGTATGATACTGATTCATGATACTGATTCGTGATACTGGTCTGCATCCTACCACTCTGCTCAGCAAAGTCTGAGGCATTCCTCCAGTGTAAGGAGCCTTCCTTCAACTTAAGTGCCTCTTCCATTGGTGAAAGAACCACTGAGGAAGGAAGAATACTTCAAACTTTGCTGAGTGGAGTAGTATGATTCAGGCTCAAGCCTTTCTCTACCTCATCTCCAATAATACTTACCTATAAAATATGTACATGGGTGTTTTAAGCACTCAGGCAGCACTACATAAATTTTAAAATTTATTATTATTGAATGGGAAACTTTGATGTAGCATTCTTTTGTAGTCTGCCAACTTTATAACTTATTTATGCTGAAATGAAATGCTTTACACCCCAAGATTAGTGCCAAAGTTCACAACCAAGAAGTGTGATAATTAGGTCTGTACTATGTACAGACTCAGAGTTTATAAAATACTTTTTTTCTGGCTAGCAAGATTAATGAGGATGACTCACCTTCCAAGCACACTGCCATTCAGTGCTAGAAATACAGATGGTTCTAGGAAAAAAACAATAGGCAGCCTGTGTGCCACCTAAAGTCACAGTTACACTAAAGGATAGAGCTTCAGGTGGACAAGGGAAGACTGAATTCAAAAGCAAACAGGAAAAGATAGGCAGTCTGCCGGGGGGTGGGGGGGATGACAAAACCATAGAGCACATTGAGGAGGCTCTCTTAGTTTCTCTGGTTCTTAGCCATTCTTATACCTGGACTCCAATCCATATTAAATTCTCTGCTCAGTCCAAGCAGACCAAAAGCAAAAGGGAGAGGGGACCGCAATTAACCATAGTCTCCTATAGTGTCCCACTAAGAGTGGAAACACACGTTGCAGATGACATGGGGATGCTCAAGTGCTGGATTTTATATGAGGTCCTCAATTCAGGTGCAGGTTGTTCTTGCTCGGAGTCGGCACACATGAATGCCAAATTCATGGACACTCCTTTTGTGTGACTGCATCTGCAAGTGTTTTAGTTCAGCTCTGTTTTCACTGCAAAGTACTGTAGGCTCCTTTGACTTGCCTATTTGCATTTCTTTAAGGTGTGAGAAAGTGTCAATACCGGCATTCCAATGAATGGATGTGGGGGAAACTAGGATACTTTTAGCAGTTGAGAAGGAACTGATATCTAATGCATGAATGTATTCACACAGAACAAATTGAAATGTGACTGTGCAAGCGAGTACATGGAAAGTTAGAGATGGGACTTGTGAAATGAGGTTCACCTGAGCGTCCCTAGATACTTAGGGTCTCATTACACGAGACAAAATACACTCAAATTACATAGGTAATTCGAGTGTATTTTGTAATTCTAGCGTATTTTAGTGTAATTCAAGTGTATTTTGTCTCATGTGGTTTGATCCTTATAATGTGTATTTTCACTCTAAGTCTGTTAGTACCACTGGTAGATAGTGCCGAGAGAGAGACTGATGGATGGACGGACAAAACACAAAGGGAAACTTTTAACACTAGAGGGTGTCTGAGCTCAAGTTGGAGTGGCCTATTTATTTATTATCTTTATGAATGACTGATACTATTATTGCACATAATTAGCACTTTGCACTTTAATTGATAAAATTAAAAAATTTTAAATTTATTATATTAGATTTAGAGACTTCTACCTCTGGAGACTCTCTTGGGTTAAATTAATAGTTTGTCATTTCTGGTGGAGCCTGTCTTGGTTAGCATCATTAAATTCCCACATAGGCAGAAAAGTGTGCTTGTGAGACCGTTTCCCCACATATACATATTTAACAGCAAATCTGTAATATTTAATATTTAAAAATCATAAAAGTAACAAATTCGTCAATGGATGACCAAAAAGACAACATCTAATATATTGCAGGCTTTTAGATCTGAAAACAGATCAAAATTGATGAGTTTACTGCATCTTTAAATAAGGAAATCTTTCCTAGTCGTTTATTGTATCCTCCAATTGCTTTATCAGTACCAGCTCTTTTGCTTTGAGAATGGACGTTAGTTGAAACAGTTTTTAATAGAAATGTAAGAATTAGTTTCTTCCCACAGTTCCAATGCACTTTCATCTCTCACCCACGCACAAACAAATTAAAGAAGTATGAAACCTCTGTATAATGGTGGAACACAATTTGTGAGTCTGGAAAAGAAAACTGGAAAGTAGATTTAATTGAAACAATGCAGATTCCCCAGTGAGCACACCGGAGGAAAAATTGTTATGGTAATGGAAGAATTCCAGCATGATTATTACACATTAGGGGGTGATCGGCTAGACATCTCTTCAAAATACATCTCATTCTTCACTCAAGAAATGCCTCCACCACTTTTAAAAATTAACAAAAACATTTTAAAGAATTAGTGGAATAAGATTAATTTCTTTTTAAAAAGTTTCTCTACTCATTTGTGTTCCTTTAAAATAGGTTTGGCTGCAATAAAAAGTAATACTCCCATTCCAAACAATGATTTATTTGCCTTTTTCTGACACACTGGCCACATTATGGTGAAAACAAAACAGCTGATGACAGGCAGGATCTCTCCAATTCCCTCTCTGCATGTGTTCTTGAGTACACACGTGTCATGTGTACAAGATTCTTTCAAGCGACTAGTTGAAGTGTGTGTATGCACTGTACAGAACAAACATCAGATACTCTCTGGTATCTTGGAGGGCTGTCATGACCACCTCCTCAGCCAGATAGATGCAGGAAGAGGCTCCTCACAGGATGAACAGGAGGAGTGAAAAATTACCTGGGAGGAGTTCAGAGGGCGCCTGACACCACCAGACCCATGCGAGACCTAGAGCCCTTGGTTCCCAAGGCCTCCAACAAAGGACCTGCCCTTGAAGATTCAGCACCATGTGATGCTGCCAATGTGCCAGGCGCAAGGGCAGCCAGTCCCCTGCCATGGAAGGCCAGATCCCAGACCAGCAGGTCCCTAGAACCTCCCTCCAGTCAGTAGGAGTGACAGAGATCATGGGAAGCTGCTCAGCAACTACAGAATGCCTGGCTTGCAGCCTTCTCAGGATCAGGTCTCAGTCAACTTCTTCCTTTTCAGAATACTTGGGCTAAGTAAGGGGTCTTGCTGATTCTACCAGTTCACATTGCTAGCATGCTTCTGTAGCCTACAACCCTGACTTTGGTACTCTTCAGAAGATCGGACTTGGCCTTCAGCTGTAGTTCTGTCTTTGCTCCTGAAGAATCCACAGTCTTGCTATCAGAGCTTGAACAAGTGGCCACTGAACTATTTACTTATTTATGTCTCTACTGGCAACTTCAATCTCTCTCCACACATCGATTATGTAGCATTGCTTATATGGTTTAAGAAAAGCCATGTCCTGACTATACTTAGATTAAGCTACACAACAGCAGTTTTTTTTAACAACGAAGCATTTTCAGTTCAGATTTTTCATTACTTTATATCTCAGTTCACATCCCTACAATTTACAAAATGGTTAATTCTGCAAGTTGTAGACCAGATATCATTTAGTGCACCTTGGTTGTATGGAACTGGAATGTTTGAAAGATAAACAGGGATAAATTGAGAAACACAGAATTACAAAGGGGGTGGGGAGTAACAGTATAATCCTAAACAGAGGAATGCCTTTCTAATCCCATTGAAGTCATAGGCTTAGATGTTGTAACTGTTTAGGATTGCACTGTAAGATTTGGATTTATCAATACTGAAGACATAGTTCTACTTCTAATAACGTCTTTGGCTTTATTTTCAAACAGAGACATTTTGTGTTGGGTATATAAAATATTTTGTTATTAATGTTTAAAAGTTAGAGCAAGTATCTTAAAATGATATGATTCACCCAGCTTTTTACAGTGATAGGCAAACATGAATTTTAATGGAGCTACTATTACACACATGGTGAAATACGGGGCGGCGGGGGGGAATGTTGCTTTTATTGAGAACGCTGGATCAGCTCACAATGTAAACTGAGATTCTGTAAATGCACATGCTGCTAGCTTAACTCTATTTTTAATCTAGTCATAGAAACTAGTTGCTGAACTCACACAGAGCTAAACAAATGCCTCTAAATGTTGGTTTTTCAGAAGCTCCAGATCCTCAGGGTTTTTGTAAAAAATAAAAGCCCTAGTGAATCCATGAGCTAGCCAGACCAAATTCTGCAAGTGTCTGTCTCAAAAGCCAGCAGTTCATGCAAAAGTATTTTGTAATTCCTTGTTACATTTTTCACTGTAGCACATGAGATGTGTGTGTGTCTCTGTGTGTGTGTAATGTAATTCTCTCTGTTCAGTCTGAACATAAGTTCTCTTAAATCATGGGATTGATCCTGAATTTAATTGTTTATTTAAACAATTGCCTGCTCAGCAGAGCACTTACTCAGCAAGAACGGGGGCTAGTAGAACTCAATAGGGCTTGCTGTGACAACATGCATGCATGAAGAGTCAATTGCACTGGATTCAAGGTTATTAAGGAATACAGTGAAACAACCTGCCAAACTTTGATGACTAGATTGATGCTCTATTAAACTGATTGTTAGAAAATCATGTCTCTGCAACCTGTGAAGTGGATGTGAGCCCAGCCGGTGGGTGTTCAAGCATCCCTAGTCTGGGTTCCTCAGCCTTGGTGATCCTGTAATGACTTTTGGAATTCTGAGAAAAGGTAGAGGAGCTAGGCCTCATAAGCTTTACTTGGTACTGGCCAGCATGGAAAAACATGAATTCAGGCCTCTCTTTGCATGTTTATTGTGTGAAGGCTATGAAAATTAAGGCATTGTTGCAAACCAGTCATTAATAAATCTCACTTTCAACCACTATTTATAAAATGTGCTGATTACAATATTGGAAATTTGTACAGCAAGACAAATGACTGCACATTTTATCAGTGTTACTAGTTTTAGCATTGATAGTTCACACTTAAAACACCTACAATAAAAGATAGAGAACAGGGTAGTATTGCCACTCAAAAGTTTGTACAAATCACACCTTGTTTGGTTCCATTACAAGCAGCAGCCTTCACATGTGAGAAGGTGGGCACGAACAGGAAAAAAAATGAATACAATGTTCATTGTTCGTTGCCATCCATGATCAGGGAATCACAAACAACCACAAACATGTGACACTGTGACACTGAGAGATCTCTGTCTTTTGGTGCTACACCTCTGAAGATGCCAGCCACAGCTGCTGGCAAAACGTCAAACTACAACACGAAACTACAATGCCAAGACCACGGCTATACAGCCCAGAAAATCCACAACAACCAACCACAAACATGACCCAGTTCACGAACATGTTCGTGGTTGGCTGTTCGTGAGAGGGAGGGGGGAGACTTGGAAGGGAAGGAAGTTCCCTGGGCCATTTGCAAACGGCATGAAGAACCTCCTTCCCTTCAAAGTCGCCCTCCTTCCAGCTGGCTGGAGAGCGGGGGGGGGGGAGACTTTGTCAGGAAACCCCTAATAAGTGCCTGAGTTGGAGGTGAAGCGCCCCTCTCCCTGCTGCTGCAGGGCATTTCACCCTGGCAGGCTGCACTCAGCCGCCTGTCAGGGGTTTCCCTGACAAGCAGCTGAGTGGGGGATTTAAATGTACCTCTTCCGGCACTGCACAGCAGCAGGGAGAGGGAAATTTAAAACCCTGGCAGGCTGCAATCAGCCCTTGTCAGGGTTTTCCCTGACAAGCGGCTGAGTCAGGGATGAAGTGCCCCAGGGCTTAGATTGGGGTTTCCAGGGCAACAGGAGTTCAGACAGAATTCAGAAAGTCTGTGCCTACTGTTGCCAAGGGAATTGGTTGAAAGGCGTCAGATTGTCTGACTTGACGAACGGCTGATGAACACCATGAACAGGGCTTGGAACGAACACACGTTCATCGGGAACAGGGACTCATGAACAGCTTGCTCGCAAACAGCTGATCGAGCTGTTAATGCCTTTTTTGTGTGTTTGTATTGCTGTTCATGCCTACCTCTAGTGAGAAGCATAAACTGAAGAAGATTCATGGGGGGGGGGGTCTGAAAAAATTCTCAGGTGAGTTCATCTGTGTGTGTACCTGTGAGGCTGTACATCCCGTGTCCAGGTTGAGACATCTGTCTTGGAACTAAGTAATCTGGCATGTTGTCTATTTCTGTGACACCAAAACTGCAGCACAGTGGGGGCTGCCTGTCCATTGAAGACCTTCCCCCACCCAAGTTTCCAGGAGGTCCAATTCTACAAGCCTTTTGCCTGAGATCTGCATCTCTTCCCCTTCTGTTGCCTGGGAAACCTGCAAAGGTTAAAAAATACTGTTGTGACATATAGAGGGTGCCACCAATTTCCGAATATTCCTGAGTAATTTAGGGTATATCTGGGAATAGATTTATTGGCATACCTGAGAATCCTGGATATGGGATCCCCAAATATACCCCCAAATACAGTTAAAGTATGTTTTGGATATATTTTCAGACCAGATACACCAAATCACCCACCCTTACTGTAATGCAAGAAAGCTGACATTTTAAGTTGTTCCTTCATACATTACAGAATTCCTTCATGGAAAGGATCATAATTGTTAGTATATTTCTAGCTGAATTCTTTTAGTGACTTATAGCCGAGGTCTTCCCTTAAATCTTCATGAAAAGTCCATCCCGCATCTAGTCAAGATTTTTAAGCACCCAGAGGTCTTGCTGTTAAGCCAAGGCCTTTCCAAATCACTGGGATAAAATGAGAGTATGAAGCCAGCTGTTTTTAGGACATTCTGATGATTACATAAAAGATGTTTTACACTAGTTTTCTTTACTATCTATCAAAACTGGCACCAGTTTTTCCATCAATGAAGTAAGTTTTCAGGCAATCTGCCTGCTCAGTTGTCCACTGTTATGACTATTGCTATATTTAAAGCTGTAACAGAGGGATTCAGGTATTTGCCAGCTGTCTCTTTCCTTTGCAGCCCTACCTACTCAGGGACGGCTGTGGCTCAGAGGAGAAAGGGACTATGGCATCTAGTTGGCATGCAGAAGGTCCCAGGTTCAGTTCCTGGCAGCTTTGGGTAAAAACATCAGGTAATAGGTGATGTGAAAGACCTCTACCTCTACCTAAGACCTTAGAGAGATGAGTAGATAATACTGACTTTGTTGGACCAAGGGACCTGGAGGCAAAGTTTGTCACCCGATACATGGCATCAACAACATTGACATTGGTTTCCTGTATGCAAACAGAAAAGGGTCCTCCTATTTCCTCCTGCTGCTATCACGCCATTCACTGTTTCTTTATGTTTGCCATTCTAGACTCTGCTACACCTTTTGAGATGCTTCATGATGCAGAAAACTGGCATATATGTAAGTGGAAATGCCATATCTCACACTAGTGCTTAAACACTACAGAAGGAACATTGCATAAAGATCACAAAGTGAATGAGAAAGAAATTAAAGCATGTAGGAAGCATGCTGAACAAATTCTGGATTATCACAGACACAAGATGGGATTGCTAGCATTGTTGCAATAAACATTCCTTGCAAGCATGCACAGAATTGTTTTGTCAAATGAACAAACGTGACAGAGTAACAACTAACTCATTTCAAAGATTTGCCTACAGATGGATGAAATAACTGGGGAACTCCAAGTTCAGACCTGTGATTTCAATCTACCTTTAAGCTAATTGTACTCTTTCCTTTAGTCTCAATTTTCTAAAGGCACATCTCCTTTGTTCAGCTAATACTGAAAAAAATGTGCTAAATTACTTCATAATTAATTCATAAATGATCAGGTACTTAATATTCTGGAAAATGTTTCTAAGTAAGAGTAATACTGGGCAGAACATGCGGGCAGGGAAGCATACAGTTCTTCTTATACATTTGTATTTTGAACTGTTATGTGATTTAATTCTCAGGTTCATTAATCATTTTTGCAGTTGTTGTGCTAAACTGTTCCTGTTATACCCAGAAAGTGAAAATGAAGTAATTAGGGGACTAATAGTCACAGTCTTCTGAAGAGAAAAAATAATGTAGCTGTTATTAGGTTGCCTAAATTGCATCATTTGCTAATTGGTTGAGGTATTGCAGCTACAAAGTAAGCTTCAAATTTTCTCACCAAAAATGAAGCTGATATTTACAAGTTTAATAGCTTTAAATCAGAGCTGGCTAATGATTAGAGATGGGCATGAACCTGAATACAAACTTAAAAAACCCACGAACCAGCCTGGTTCATGGGTCAGGAACCAGTGGTTGGTGGAAGCTCGTTTCCACGAACTTCCATGAACTGGTCTACTGGTTCGTTTGGTTCATTTTAAAGGGCGATGCCCCTTTCCGCTTGGAGTGGTGGGGAAATGGCCAGTTAAACTTTTCCTGCCACTTGCAAGTGGCAGGTCCCTTTAAACTATCAGCTGGCAGGCAGCAGGGGAGATTCCTGCCAGCTGATAGTTTAAAAGGACCTGCCGTTTGCAAGGGGCAGGGCCCTTTAAATGGCCCAAAGCCCACAAACCCCAGCGGCAGCCATTTGATGGGCAGGAAGGCGTTTTCTGCCTCCTCCACTGCCCTGCGGGCTGGCGCAGCAACGAAGGAGGCCAAAATTGCCCTTCCCACCCCTTGCTGGAGGAGGGGGAGGAGGCCACAGGGTGGTGGAGAAGGCCGGAGCCACTGCTGCTAGGCCGCGGCCTCCACCACCCCAGCAGCAGAGCCAAGGTAAGTGGGGGGCTAGGGCTGGGGGGGTAGGGGGCTGGGGCTAGGGTTTGTGGGCTTTGGGCTGTTTAAAGGGCCCCTGCCCCTTGCAAGCAGCGTCCCTTTAAACTATCAGCTGGCAGGCGGTGGGGGGATAGTTTAAAGGAAAGGGCCCTTTAAACTATCAAGTGCCCCTTTCCCTGCTGCTTGTAAGTTGCCAGAAAGGGGCATTTAAACCTCAGGAACCACGAACCACAAACTGGTTCATGAACTTTCCCCAGTTCGTAGGGTTTTTGTTTCCTGGTTCGTGAAAACTCCACGAACCACGAACCCCATGGTTCAGTTTTTTGGTGGTTCGTGCCCATGTCTACTAATGATTCAACCAAATCTTGCCTTTAGAGCATTTTTTGTTCCCAATACATTTTAATGAACATACATGAATACATGAAGCTGTCTTACAGTGACTCAGACCACTGATCTATCAAGGTCAGTACTGGCTATTCTTTCAGCCAGTATCTCTTCAGAGTCTCAGAGCCTTTCACATCATCTATGATCAGGTCATTTTAAATGGAGATGCTGGGGATGCATTTATTTTATTTATTTATAGAATTTATATCCTACCTTTCTGTCCACATCAGAACCACCAAAACAGCTAACAATTTAAAAACAGTTTAAAAATATACATAATAAAAACACCAGGGGTAGGCAGTATCCAGTTTTGGAGAGTTATAAGAATAAATTATCTAGTCACTGATGCATTAGCAAAAGAATCTATAATGCAGAAACTTAGTACTGTACAATGAAGGATATTCCCCCCTCTCTCACACACACAGACACACACAAATGAACAAACCACATACAATCTGATATGTAGTTGTCCCACTATCATTAAGGATCATTTGCCTGAAATGAAGGGCATACAAATTAAAATAAATAGTTACATTACAGAAGAAAACAGTTATAGACTTAGCTAGCTGTGAGGAACAAGTTTTTCAAATTACCAAAAAAGTTGCGTGCAAAAATAGAAAAGCTGATGCCCTGAAATACCACTTCAGCTAGTCCAGTCATATTCCACCCATGGGTCAGGGTCATGGGGGACCTCCTGCTGAGTTGCTTCCTTTGAAAAGACTTGCTGCATTGAGAGCAACAGTGTCTGCTTTCTGCTTCTCTTTGCATGCATGCTGAAAAGACAGAAGGACAGCAAGGTGAGCAGTGATGGAGAGGAGTTCTCCATAGCTCTGACCTTTGGCTTGTTCCTCACAACAGTACACCTCCTAATATTTGGCTTGCATTTGAACTGCTGTCCATTACCATGGCCTTTACAATAGTGATGTCATAATTATGGCTTCTCCTCTTTGTGTCATATGACTCAGATGTCACATGAATTCTTGTAATTAGGGATACTCAAACACCCACCACTTTTGGCTCATGCCTCGTTTGGCAAATTGTGAACAGGGAAGTTGATATTTCAATTATTGTTTTAACTGTTTGTCAATCCATTTGTGTTTGATGGGCTGTTTTACTGTATTCCTTCTAACCACTACACAATATAGTGTAAGCGGCTTTTCATGCACACATGTTCTAACACAGCCTAATTGAGTACTACTACTCCCTTCCTTTACCTGGATAGCCCAAGCAAGCCCAATCTCATCAGATCTTAGAAGCTAAGCAGGGTCAGCCTTGGTTAGTAATTGGATTGGAAACCTTCAACAAAGACCAGGGTTGCAGAGGCAGGCAATGGCAAACCACTTCTGTTAGTCTCTTGCCATGAAAACCCCAGTAGGGGTTGCCATAAATCAACTATGACTTGGTGGCACTCTTTACCACCTTTACTCCTCTACCCTGTCCTTGCTGGGAATTTGCTCTGCTCAGCAAGGAACTGCTGAAATAGACAATTTGAAGTGTTCATCTAACTAGTCCCTGGCAATGATAATGACTTCTGATAGATTGGAATTGGCAGCATCTTTGCACATGCCAAGTTTTGTGAAAACCTGATGCAAATCTGTTCAGGAAGCATTTGCACCTGTTGCACAAATTCAACTGTTGAATACATTCATAGTGAAATTCGCAGCATCCTTAATATGCTTGCAACTCAATGGGTCCCATGTCCATGGGAAGAACAGTATAGAAAGGTTACTCCAAGGTATCCTCTGAGCCATTTCTCTTGAGAAAAACAAAGAAATCCCTTTTGTAAATAAATTATACCCTGTATTTTTGCAAGCATGAAAGATGCCACCTAAGATGAATGACGATGAATACATATCACATTTAATTAAAATGCCTCCTTTTTAAGAAAGTGGGACCATATGTATAATATGATTTATCTTGGCACAATGCAATTGTGGTAATACATAGAATAGAATCAAAGCAATTTTTTCTTGTTTTTAGCAGTCCTCATCAAGCTAGCTAATATTTGTCATTGACATACTCCTCTAATGCTGAACAGAAAGTATCTGTAATTTCTCTTGGTTAACCACTAATTCAAGCTTATTGAAATTCTCTCTTTTTTTTCACAGCTTAAGAGGAGTTCAGGTTTTTTTATTGTTGGTAGACAAAGTTGAAGCCCTAGCAGTGCATATTGTATATATTTTCCCTATTCAGAACAAAAAAGGAGCAGTGATAATAGCATTATAAACTCTCTTCTATATGTATCCTATTTGAAGCAAATTCATGTTCTACCCAATTTTTAAGTATGTTCTGTTCTTTAGAATTGCTCAATGTTTTCAATAAGAACCAGACTTGACTTCTGACATAGATTTTTTAGTCCCAGTATAGCAGATTCTTCCAAATCCTTCTTATGCCTAATTTGGTCTAATTTTCTTTCCATGAAGAAAAAACAATATAGACAGCTAGATGTATAAATCCTTGTATTAGCTAGAAAAAGAGAAAAACCTGTAGTTACATAGAAAACTGCATACCAATTGGGGGATTTAGTAATAATGACAGAATTAGCATTTGAATGTGCATCCAAATGCATAGAGAATTGCATGTAACTAGACATCCACAGCTGGATGAACATTCCAATTTATTCTTGTGATTCTAAAAATTAAGCATATTGAAGACACCTTATGAGTTTCCATCAATATCCAAATACACATGGTATAGAAACAAGAAAGACAAGATCAACACATCCCTAGTTCTGAATAACCATTGTTGATCTCCTCTTCCAAATAATTTGTGGAGAACAGAACAAATCCCTGATTCTCAAAATATTAGACAGCCTTGCATAATATGAGAAATAATATTAATTATTATTAATGTCACCACTTCATCATTATCTAAGTAGATTAGGCATTGTCTCACTCCTCTTCACTGTGCTATAAATTATTCTACTGGTTTATATTTAGCAGCTGCTTATGCTGCTCTATGTCATCAAGCTAAACGCGCACACTTAAAAAGCTTTAATTCTATTCTAGTCCTCTGTAGGCACAAAAATCATTTTGGGGAAGTGACTGCTTAGTCACAATTAACTTTGACTGGAGCAGAGTTTTAAGTCTCATTGAATGCAAGGACAGACAATTTAGTACCAAAGTACATATTTATGGGAATCTTTTATGAGATCTTTTGATATGTAATTTTGCTTCTAAAAGCATGCGATTAAGTCCTATATGGATTGGAAGGGAGGGAGGTTTCCCCAGTACCATCTCTTCAAATAAAACTACCCCCCACCAGCTGCTTTTAGCCTAGGTATGCGGGGGGGGGGGAATAGAAGGCCTGTGCTGCCAGCTGTCTTCTTTGATTGGGAAACTTACAAGGGAAGGAAGAGTTTTTATTTTTTAAAAATCTTCCCAGTTCCACAGTCTTGATAGTTACTTTTTGAAATTATACACCAATGATTTATTCATGGATTCACAACATCATGTGTAGTTTGATCCTTAATCTAAACCAAACTGCTCAACTGCTTTAGTCCTTTTCTGCACTGACATTTACAGCCTCTCCTTTTTATTTTGTCTATGACAAAGCTATGTCACACTTTCCTTCCCCACTCAACACTGATCAATAAAATTGGAAATTGTATTTGATACCCATGGCCATACTTCTACTCCTGTTCCTAATTGTTCAGAAATGTATTACCCCCATTCTTCTTTACCTTTGGGCCAGCCTCTTGCTCTTATTAACAGTCTACCATATTTCTTTTCAACTTGGGCCTAAAAAAGAAGAAAAGTAGTACTTGATGAAGGTGTGAAATCTTTGAGATCAATTTCACCCTGTAGGAGCCTATAAACTACAAGGAAAAACATTTTTTCTATATTTTAAAAGAACATGGAAAGGGGATTATTGGCCTCAAAGGAGACACATCCTTAGGTGCATGTCCTTCAACCCCAACTTCACTCTTTGAAAGGAGTCTTTAAACTGCAAGGGGGGAAGTTAGTGATTTAAAGCTTTTAGGAAGAAGGTATCCAAAAATGTACATTCTCATGCATGTATTCTCTGAACCCAGCTTTCCTTAAACAAAATCTACTGAACTGTGAACAAGAATACTTCCTTCTAGTTTAAAGGACAGCAGGTCAATTCAAAGGTGCATCCAAATATTCAGCTGAGTGTAGACATATGTTTTCATGCTTTCAATGGAGCATGCCCTCATAAACACATCCATAATGCACATGATGATTGCGATTGGCCAACCCATCTTCTCCCATGCTGTTCAGCATGCAAGTTAAGATCTGCCTCTCAAGCCTGGCTCTCTATGCCCTTACACAATTGAGGTGGCTGGAGACTAGATACAGCCCACTCTCTTAAAGCTCACTGTCACTTATCTTGTTGCATCTTAGGAGTCAAACCGTTTTTTTTTCTTTTGTCCAGGCCTTTAATTAGCTACTTTATGGTCTGCTTCTGGTCAGAGGTTTGTTTTATAGACAGTTCTGTTCTATTTTAATGTCTCTGGGCTGTTTTAATGGCTTGTTTGCTTTTAGACTGTAATTCATTTCATTAGTAAGCCACTTCAAAGTCTCCAAAATAAATAATTGTTCATCATTCATTTAAAGCTATACCATTTACATTCCAGTGAATATGATGTATTCTAGAAATATATAAAAAAATTGAAACCTTTCTACAATAACAGCTAATCTCAAGGAGACCCTAATACAAATTTAATTTGTAATTCTTTAGACAATAAAACAAAAACAGCAGATCAAAACAATGCTAGTAATAGTAGCAACATTAGTGTTACAAGTTAAGAAACCTATGAGCATCCCAAATACTTTTCAATACAGAACCATCTTAGCTCAGTCACAAAATGCTGACAGAAAGAAGCAACAAGAATTTCCCAAGAGAGTTTAGATTTTTGTTCTTTAAGGGGGGAAATGTAACATACAAACCCATCTAAGCAGTCTCCTAGCAGTAATGATCAAGTTATATGCCTAGGTTTAAGACTTAAAGGGGTGCACAATTCCTTTCAACTGATGTGATAACCAGGAGAACCCAAGAAAGGTGCATTCTCTGAGTATTCCTATTCTAAGATGATTAAGGCAGCCTCTGCTCAAAAACCAGGATGGAAATCAAACTGAAAAAAAGAACAAGATTTGAATCATCAAAAAATCTCTAGAGTTGAATTGCCATGACACACTATCACCTTAATTGACTATTGGAAATTGGAGTCCAGCCAGAAGTTAAGGAGTGGCATCATCAACCAATTCAAAACCATGGACAAGGAGATTATTATCTTATCTGTCTATCCCTAGCAAATCTAACCATCCATAATTAGCAAGAATTTAAAGCATTTATGGTAGGTCACAGATTTTCAAAGATCTTTTGTACATACCATACACTGAAATGCATCCAATAAAACAGGACTACAGAAATCCTGGACACAAAACAGGTACTACATGTAATAACAATGGAGTATAAATAAATAATTTTATCCACAAGTGCTTAGAAACGTAGTCCTAGCAGGTATTCCTCCTGATCTATGGCAGATTCAGATGTGAAAGCAGCACTAAGAAAAACTTCTCTGGATGCTTCTTGTTCGGCAGTTAATTCTGTCAGAATAATCACAGGTTTTTATCAGCCCTGAAGTATTGTATCTGCTATTTTACCACTCTAGCTCCTCAATAAACCAAGAGCTGATCCTACAGTGGAGAAGGAAGTCTTGCCATCTAGGAGCAATTGTATCAACCAATCAGCCATTTCTCCATTTCAGAAGTCAACCAGAGCATCATTAGGATCCACCAGCATTTTGATGCACATCTGATTTAGACATGATCAGCAAAGGTTATATAATCAAAAGTCTATCCCCACCCCCTACAGATTTTCTTGGTTGGATCAGGTGAGGAAACATATGGACGGAAGCCAAAAAGGAGAAAACATTTTTTTTTCAGTAGCATATAATTTTACAAATGTAGAAGCCAACCACACTAATTAGAAATTTTATATAGGTTTAGGTTTGCACATATTAAATGAACAGAGTAATATATATTTACACATTTCAGTACTGCAACTCCAGTATGGATTCGGGGCTCTGAAATGGTTCTTATCGAGACTGCAATGTTTTAGCCATATGGGCTGCCCTTTAGTTAATCATGTGCAAGGTAAGTATCAAGGATCTCAGACGCAGTTCCGTGGCTCTTCCCTAGCTCAGAGGGCAGAGGCACATAGACACCTATGCCGGGTTCCTTTTAGTCAAAATGTTAACAAACTTGCCAATAAGAGACTGTTCTCACATTAGCCTAATAAGCTGCCACCACTCCCTTACACTATCCCCAGGCTATGAAGTAAGGGAGAAAACTTCAAGCCTGTAGAAGTATACTTATTTTACCTTGGTAGGTGGTCAAGGGTCAGAGCATAGGGTGTTGCTGGTCTTTTGAGGTTTGAGAGTCAAGGACAGACATTGGCACGGACCAAAAAAATTAATGAACCAGCAGTTCATGGTTCGGTGCCAATGACGATCCCAAGGTCACGAACTGCAATGAACATTTTATGTTACCGAACCGGTTTGCGGTTCGCGGGGCACGGAATGGCCCCCGTTGCCCTTAGAGAGCCCATATTCCCGGGGAGTCCTTTCCAGGCTCTCCTACAGCCATCACCCAAGTTTGGACAAGATTGCAAAAAGGATCTTGGAGTTATACCCTCTACAATCCAAGGCCCCCAGGAAACTCCCACTTGATACAATTAGAGCCACCGGTTGACATTGGCCCAGTGTACAGAAGGTGGGTGCTGATGACGGCCGCCAAGCCTGGCAAGCACGGGGAGATGGCAGTGAGCCGCCTCCCCTCAGGGGGCAGGGGGTCTGGCTGCTCGCCGGTGGCACCCCCAATGTGCCCTCCCGCCAGGCCAAAGAGGAGCGAGCTGGTATTCCCAGCAAGGGGAGGAATGTGGTTGATGCCAGTGGCCGCCGGACCTGGTGTCAGCCACCTGACACGGTGGGCATGGGAAGGCGGTGACGAGCCACCTCCCCTCAGAAGGTGGGGGTCTGGCCTCTCGCTGGTGGCACACCCCATGTGTCTGCCAGCCAGTCCAAAAAGGAGCGCGCTGGTATTCCCAATGATGTAGGAAGGTGGGTACTGGCGGCAGCTGCCAGACCTGGCAGGCACGGGGAGGCAGTGATGAGCTGCCTCCCCTCAGAGGTTGGGGGGTCTGGCCACTCGTGAGCAGCACCCCCCATGTACTCGACCAACAAGCCAAAAAGGAGTGCGCTGGTATTCCCAGCTATGTAGGAAGGTGGGTACTGGTGGAGGCAGTGATGAGCTGCCTCCTCCCAGGGGTCGGGGGGTCTGGCGACTTGCCGGTGCCACCCTCCATGTGCCCGCCAGCCAGGCCAAGGAGGAGCATGCTGGTATTCCCTGCATGGGTGGGAGAGTACATGACATTCAGACAGGGCCTGATCCCCCAGGAACTGCAGGTCCTTACCTCGGGGTCCCACTAAGGAAGATTTCGACAGCAGCTGACAGTACCCACCTTCCTGCCTTGCCAGAAAGGATGGGAGGGAGAGGACATATCATCATGAGGAGGGGGAGGGGGAAGATCCCTCAGCAACTGAGGGTCCTCACCCAGGGGTCCCACTGAGGAAAAGTGTGGTGGCGGCAGCCAACAGTACCCACCTTCCTGCCTTGCCGGAAAGGATGGGAGGGAGCCTGACAGGATGGGACCTGTCATGTGGGGGGTAAGTGGGAAGATGCCCCCGCAACCACCAGGCTAAAGAGGAGCGCGCTGGTATTCCCGGAGTGGGTGGGAGAGGACATGACATTCAGATAGGGGCCTGATACCCCAGCATCCGCAGATCCTCACCCGAGGGTCCCACTGAGGAACAGTGCGGCAGAGGCAGCCAACAGTACCCACCTTCCTGCCTTGCCGGAAAAGATGGGAGGGAGAGGACCTGTCATGTGGGGGGTAAGTGGGAAGATCTCCCCGCAACCGCCAGGCCAAAGTGGAGCACGCTGGTAATCCCGGTGTGGGAGGGAGAGGATGTGACATTTGGACCGGGGGCCTGATCCCCCAGCCACCACGGGTCCTCACCCGAGGGTCCCACTGAGGAACAGTGCAGCAGCAGCCACCTCCTGAGCGATCAGCCTCGAGGTTCTAAGCAGCACTGTCCCAGACCCAGAGGGGACAACCTCCGTGAGCACGGCCTGCTGGAGTGCTCTGCTCCCACCAGCATCACCCTCAGGGAAAAGTGACCCTCCCACTGACCCCCGCTCAGAAGGGCTGGTCGCACCCTTTCTCCCCCCAATGGATGTTTCACTGGGCGAGGAGGGAGACAGGCTCAGGTGGTGCCTCTTCAGTTGCCGAGTCAGGGCGTTCGAAGACAGGCACTTTGGGTTTTTGCCCCTGTGCACCAGGACATCACAGGCATGGCACCGCACCACACGGGGGTCATCAGGAAGGGCCCGAAAGTGCCTCCATACGGAGGTCTTGAAATGTCAACTGCTAACTGTCCCAGGGGAAGGAGGAAGAATGGTTACAGGCTGCGCTGCGGGGCTGGACATGGACAATGGGGTGAGGGGGTGGACTGCAGGAAGGGGTACCACTGAGAGTTTGGTATGGGGATGGGAGAGATCTTTCATAACACATGTACCATTCCTCCAGGGATTCATCACCCACCCACCCCTCCTCAAAATGTTGAGAGAGATTCTCTCCCCCCTGCGCAAAGACCTCTTTGGCCTCCTCCACAGCCAACACAGGTGAATGGGGGGAGCAGGAGGACTCTCTGTGGCCCCTGAGCCATACCCAATACTGCTTTCCACAAATGAACCAGGAGGACTGCCATCGCACTTCACCCCACAACCACCCTTGGCGGCCAACACAAGAGGAAGACTCATTGTGACACCAAACTAGAATTAATGAGAACAGGAAAGAAGATGACTCTGTGTGCCCTCCGCTGTGGTGCCCACTGAGCTTGCCCCCAGGGCCTGGCAGCAGCCCTAGCACCAGAGGGAGGGAAGGAGGGAATACAGTCCCACCACTCCCACAGACCTGACCCAATCAGGCACTGATTAATAATAATCAATGTGAGCCCTCAGCCGAGGTGCCCACTGAGCTTGGCCCCAGGGCCTGGCAGCAGCCCTGGCACCAGAGGGAGGGAGGGACTTCAGCTGTAGCCCACCTCTCCCACAGACCTGACCCGATCAGGCACTGATTAATAATAATCAATGTGAGCCCTCAGCCAAGGTGCCCACTGAGCTTGGCCCCAGGGCCTGGTAGCAGCCCTGGCACCAGAGGGAGGGAGGGACTAGAGCCGTAGCCCACCACTCCGACAGACCTGAACAGATCAGGCACTAAATACAGTGTGAACCCTCAGCTGAGGTGTCCACTGAGCTTGGACCCAGGGCCTGGCAGCAGCACTGGAACCCGAGGCTGGGGCTACAGCTGTAGCCCAGCACACCAAGATGCCTGGACAGAACAGGCACAGACACTAAGAATAATAATAGTAATAAAAAGAATCAGAATTAAAATGATAATGATTGTGATAATAATAAGAATCATTTGGTGAGCCCTCAGCCCAGGTGCCCACCGAGCCTGGCCCCAGGGCCTGGCAGCAGCCCTGGCACCAGAGGGAGGGAGGGACTAGAGCCCTAGCCCACCACTCCCACAGATCTGAACCGATCAGGCACTAATAACACTTTGTGGGTCCTCAGCTGAGGTGCCCACTGAGCTTGGACCCAGGGCCTGGCAGCAGCACTGGAACCAGAGGCTGGAGCTACAGCCATAGCCCAGCACACCAAGATGCCTGGACAGAACAGGCACAGAGAGTAAGAATAATAATAGTAATAATGAGAATCATAATTAAAATGATAAGGATTGTGATAATAATAAGAATCATTTGGTGAGCCCTCAGCCCAGGTGCCCACTGAGCTTGGCCCCAGGTACTGGCAGCAGCCCTGGCACCAGAGGGAGGGAGGGACTAGAGCCCTAGCCCACCACTCCCACAGACCTGACCCGATCAGGCACTGATCAATAATCAATGTGAGCCCTCAGCCGAGGTGCCCACAGACCTGACCCAAGCAGGCACTGATCAATAATCAATGTGAGCCCTCAGCTGAGGTGCCCACTGGAACCAGAGGAGATAGATCCCTATCCCCCAAATCCAAGCTGAATTATACTCTCAGTCTCTCTCCCCAAAGGCTAGGAAGTGGCAAGCAAGAGCTCTGTCCCACTCCACTGCTCGCTGAAAGTGAAACCCAGCCTGGGAGCCCACAGCTATTTATAAGCACAGGTCCCATTGAGCAACGCAGGAGGTCTGCGTTTGGCCATCACAGCTGCCTATCAGGGTTTGCAGGGATGAGATTGGAGTGCCCGTGGCTACAGGACACCCCTTCCCCCTCCGTCCTCTGGGTGTCTTCTCCCAACTTGTAACCGCTTTGCAGCTCTGTGGTTGGAAGGAAGTCCTGCCGATCAAGGTAAGCTGAGCTTCCATTCAGGTTTCCAGGGTGACAGAAGAAGCACAGACAGAGTTCAGGCATTTCCCCGGCTCTGATGCCAGGGTAATTGATTGCTGGCACCTGACTGTCTGCCTTCCTGAACTGTGGCCAAACACACTGAACCAGGCCTCTTCCGAATGCTGGTTCGCACGATCGCCATTTTCATGGGTTTTTGAAGTTCATAATGTGGTTCGTGCCCATCTCTAGTCAAGGACCACACCAAAAATATAATTAATTTATTTAAGGTGCAAACGATATACAAAATTAGACAAGACAGGTGGTGAGGATTAAAATAACAAAACCTACAGCATGTAAGCTCTAACTATACATACCACGGTAATCCAACAGAAGTTAGGCAGAAACAAAGTCTCTTTTCAGAGGCACACAGGATTTCACTTGTTCAGCATAACAAGACACAAAGATGATTGCAGCTGAGCTTCCATCCTAAAGGATCAGAAACTGAACTGAAGCAATAGTTGGGTCACAAAATAACTGGCTATGATCTGACTAGAGCCTAACGTCTCATGTTAGGTAGTTAATTTATGGTTCTTGGAGTTTCAAATGATCCAGGCCTGTTGACCAATCATGAGTCCAAGAACTGATGTCACCATTATTAGGTGCATACATGCAAAAGGAGGGTCAAGACCAGTCTGCAACTTTGGTGCCACCCCTTCTCTCTCACAGGTGCAAAATGATGTGATTAGTCAAGAATGTTAATTGGCAAAACTGTACCATGGATCATCATCCGTACTGTAATTGGCAAAACTGTACCATCTCGCTAACAAGGCTAGCTCACTATCTTCTCTCACAAGGTCATTGTGTACCAAAAGCTCTCTCTCTCTCGTTCTGCAAGTTTCTCAAGAAGATTTCTCAGGAAGGCCCAAAAGACTGAACCAAGGTTTTAAGAACATGGCTACAGTTCTGATGCAAAATACAGGCATGTTCTTAACGGTAAGATGCACAAGCCTTCTGCCTAATGAACTTGACCAAGCAGTTCACTACTATGTGCATACTCTTGATTAGCAGTAGCTGTCCAAAGTATCAGTCCCATAAAATTTTGTGAAGACACCACTGATTGAACCTACATCATCAATACATGGAAAATATGCCTCTTCACTCACATCTGTCTTCGTTCTTTCGCCATAAGAGAAAAATGAAAAAAAATATATTTTGCTTATTTTGGAGGGATTTTATTTTTTTATTTCACTATGGCACATAAAGATTTTGAGGTGTCTGATTCTTTTTCCATACTAATCAAAGCTTGGTCTACCTCTACCTATATATTTCCCCTTGGCTTCTTTTCTTTCAGCACTTCTTTTCTCTTAGAAACAAATACCTGTATATGTGCAAGTAAATTAATAAATAATTTTAGTTAATTACTATTCTAGTACTTGTTTATTTGCTGCTGATTTTGTCTTATTCTTAAGTTACTTGTCAAATCCATGAAAATATTCTTTGGAAATCTAGACACTGAAAATTTGAAACACAAATTAATTTTTCTTAGATTAACATGGCTTCTCAATAAGATCCCATCAGTCTGTCAGTCATGGGACATGTTCCCGATTCCCCTAATTATTTCTTCAGGCTCTCTTTGAGTCATAGGTTTCACTTTTTAGCACCTGTCACTTGCCATCTAACTTTCTGAATTCTGTGGCAAATAATTTAGTAAGAATTTATCCACAGGTAAAAAAGCCTTCATTTGAAAGCCTGTTCATTTCACAGTAGAACCAGGTCTATGTAACTGCTTTGTGAACCATTGCCTATAACAGCATATCACCTCCACAAAATATTTCACACCTGTTAATCAAGAAAAGAGAGAGTTGGGACACACAGAAAAGGCAAGGGATGAGAATAGGCTGAAAATAAAACACTGTTTAAAAGTAAGAAGAAATGTTTTACTGTGATTAGCATAGCTATGTGAGTAGTAAAAATATAAGAACAGTTTCCAAAGCCATTCAAATTACTACCATGTGTAAGTTACCAGAATATTCAATCACACTATTATTGTTATCTTTATGTTAGTCTTGTTTTAAGAAATTCCGCACACTGAATTCCAGCTACAATTTACATGTGCATGCAGGCTAATTCTGCAACAAAGGAAGGGCTCATGTATAGCCTTTCCTCGATATAGATCATATGGCAAAGACCTTTGCCATTATCACCATCTTCATGGCTTCATCTTTCATATTCAGCCAGAAGCAACACAGGATCATTATGATTCAAACATTGAAACTAAGTGGAAGAATTAAACCTCTTCTTCCCTTTCTCACCAAGCTACGATACAAATTGAGGCTGCTAGAGCAGAGCATTTTGTGGATAGAATGAGATATGTAATGCTCACCTTCTGTTGGACCCCTTAAAAATGAAAGCTGTTGGAATACTCTTCTCCATTTCTGCTCATAGCTCAAGAGCATGGAGAAGCTGAGTTTATTGGGCAATGAGACTAGAAAGTTATAATTGAACTCTTTGGCCCTTGTTCAGAGACCAGAGTGTTTTTTCTCATTAGAGTAGTTGTACACCAACTCAAAGAGAGCAACATTTGCAACAAACATAAACCAAATCAAAGCAAGAGACACACTGATGCCCTGTTCACCAACCCACCAAACACGAACAAATAATATAAAATACAACTATTAATATTAAATATATAAATACAACCAGGGGTCATTTAGTAGAAAAAGAGCAACAGGAACTCATTAGCATAACTTATTCGCATAACTCATTAGCATATGCCATGCCCCTTGCCATCACTGGAAGTGTGCCATTGGCATAACTGATTTGCATATGCCACACACCCCTGACTTCACCTATCCTGGCTGTTTTGGACCCAATCCTGGCCATTCAGGGACGAAATTGGGCCCAAAATAGAAAAAAGGGGCTGAAAATGGCTGAAAAGTGGCCCAAAACGGTCAGAATTGGGCCGCTGTTGAGCGGGAGAGTGATCCACCACCTGTAAGAGGCCCAATCCTGGCCATTTTGGGACCAATCCTGGCTATTTTAGGCCCGATCCTGGCCATTTGGGGACCAATCCAGGCCAAAACGGGCCAAAAATCAGGTGGGCAGGGTCACCTGACATGTGACCTCTTTGGAGAACTACCAGAACTGTGTTCATGCACGTTCCCCCTCAAAATGAGCCCTGAATACAACCTTTTTAATTATGAGAGTACATCTAGGAATGTAGGGTTGTCTTTCCTCCCTATAGGCAAGATTCATCCAGCTTTGTGCTTCTGCAGTGAGGCAAAATGTTTCCAACCTCTGACACAAAATAGAGATCATCAGGGAATTTAGGTAAGTTTCCATCAATATGCCGATGTTATAACAGTTCAGTCAAGGAGATGTACAGAATGCTGAATATGTATCTGAAGAAGGTAATGGGATGGATGAGGGCCAATAAAGTTGATGCAGGCAAGCCTTGTTCATGGTGTTCATCAGCCTTTTGTCAAGCCAGACAGTCTGGCACCTTTCAATCAATTCCCTTGGCAACAGTAGGTACGGACTTTCTGAACTCTTTCTGAACTCCTGTTGCCCTGGAAACCCCAATCTAAGCCCAGGGGCACTTCACCCCGACTCAGCTGCTTGTCGGGGAAAACCCTGACAAGGGCTGGTTGCAGCCTGCCAGGGTTTAACTTCCCTCTCCCTGTTGCTGCACAGGGTAGGAAGAGAGACATTTAAATACCCCACTCAGCTGCTTGTCAGGGAAACCCCTGACAAGCGGCTGAGTGCAGCCTGCCGGGGTGAAATGCCCTTCTCCCTGCTGCTGCAATGTTGTTTTCCTTCCAGATCTTCCTGACCTCTCCCTCGCCGCTCTGTCTCTGTCTCCTCTCCATCTATTATCCTCCACTTCCTGTCTCGCAGCACGTCTTCCGATTCCCACTATCCGCCCTCCGTGTCGCTATCTCCCCAACCACAGGTATGCAAAACAATATTCTTTCTTGGCTCTTTTTAGCTTTTTCTCACTCTCAAATCTCAAATTAAACTGCTCAGTTCTTTAGTACGCTTTTTCAGCTTAATATCTCAGTCTTTCATTCCTTTAAGAAATCGGTCTTTGCTCAGTACAACAGTCCGTTGGTGGAGATAGTAATCTTAGCTTAGCACAAACTTCTTGGGTTGTACTCACTGCTTCAAACGTCCAATTCTATCCAATTCCGTTCCCGAGGCTTGGGGAACAACGAGCCTATGCCAATTTAATGACTCCAAAAGCTGCTGCAGAGATTTTAGCTTCCCTTCTCCAAGGAGGATCTCAAGGCTTGGGAGGAAAGCCCTTTATTCAGAGCCTCCCACCCGCCGAGACCCTTCACTCTCAGGGCTTCAAGCATTCCAGCCTGATTTCTGACTGAAATCAGGAGGCTGTGGGTGATCAGTATGCCCCACCAGCCAGAAAAACAGCACCTCGGATGATCCGGAGCTCCGGATCACGTAAGTCTCGCCATTACCCCAAACCGGAAGTCAATATTGGTATTTCCAATATTCAAGTCCTCTCATATCAATTTTGGATACCTTCCCCCCCTCATGATTCCAAAATTTTAACCAGGTCCATTACCTCATATGGGGGAATTTTTCTGGGGAGCTAGAGGGGCTATTTTTCATGCACATTACAACAACAGTGAGTGGAATGAATGCTGCTTGTCCACTAAAGACCCCTAAATTTTAAGAAGATTGGAACAACGGGTCCAATTTTACAGGCCCCTGAACAAGGTGCTCCTAGTTATTGTTTCCTATGTGTGTGTGTGTGGAGGGGGATCTCGTGCTTTCTCCAAGACACAGGAGACATTAGCCAAACACACAAGAGCAACCACTGACCAAGAAGAACCAACAAAGCCCAACAGAACCAATGCCAAACTAGCAGGGCCGGATCTACATATTTTTTGAGGGGGGGCAAAAGTGAAAAATGGCACCCCCTTATATTTTTTCTTTATATATACATATATGATCAATGTTTTAATATAGATATATAATAAACAACTCTTAAACCACAGAATAAATTGTGTTGACTTCTATGAATTGTTAATAATAGCAACTTTACATTATCTTATCCATCATTAGCTAAGCATTCCTCCTAGAATTCCTTTTGTTGTAGGGAGCCAAGGGAGTTCATAGGCAGACATGCATGTTAGATATTAGGAAGACAGAGTTTAAGGAACTCAGAGGCCTGATGAGAGTCATTCCATGGCAAAAAATACTGGAAGGGAGAGGAGCAAGCGAAGGGTGGGCTCTCCTAAAACAAGAGCTATTGCGAGCTCAAGCTGTCAATGTTCCAGTAAGACAAATGTGGTAGGGAACTCACAATGACAGGGGAAATTTAAAATCCAACAATGGAAGCCCACTACTCAAATAAAGAAAATAGATTCAAATTCTTAATTCTAGAAAAATAACATTTATTGGTTAGCCAAGGCAAGTTTCTGACACCCAAAAGAATCCACAGCAGATGCAAAGTAGAGATATATGAAAAGTAAACTCTCTTGCTAGGGCATCATGTCCTTAGGAGAAAATGCAGATAACTATTTAACTTCAACTAAAAGTGAACTTTTTTGGCTTTTTTTCCTGCAAAACTTCTCACAGCATCATCATAATTTATGGTATTTGCCACACCACTTTCAATAGACAATATAGCCAGTCTTGACAAACACTCCTGATACATTGCTGACCTGAGGTAATCTCTTTTGGCTGGAGATCAGATCTAATTCTGGGAGATTTCCAGCCTGGAAGCTGGCAACCACCATACCATAAGGCTGGATGCTAAGGACTGTTCTTACTAGCGGTGTAAAATTTCCACAAGTTTTGAAGCCATAGGAAAAAGGTCCCCCCTCCTTTTTTTTTTTTTTTTTTTGCTACATAACCTGGGAAATTTGGGGGGAAATTGATATGTATGCAATTCATTAACTTACTTTCCTGACAAATCATGTCTTATTTTATTGATTTAACAACTTAGCATATAGAAGTGTGCTATGTGGAATAATTAAATTTAAAAGTATAAAGTATATTAGTATTAGTATCCCATGCCCCTACCTTCCTGCCTTGGTTTGATCATCTCCCTCTGTGCTGATCTCTAAGCAAATACAGCAAATAGAATGGTGCCTGCCAGCTGGTGGGGTGATGGAGGAGCCCCCCCCCTCCATGCGCACCTTTTGGCGCGGTGGCACTTCAAGCTCTTCTCACCCCAGGCAGCAGTGCGCACATGCAGAGACAGGAAAAAAGTGAGTGAGCCAGGCACAAGCGCCTATTTGCTGGGAAGAGAGGCGAATGCAGATCCCCCTCCTTGCCGGCGCACAGGCCGCTCTCTCTTTGATGGAGCAAATGGAGGCGGCGGCTGGCTGCCAGGGCCTGGGGGGGGCGGCAGTGGAGCCCTTCCACTTCCCCTTCCCCTCCCCCTTCACACACACATGCCTTCTGCTGGCTGTCCCACCGTTTAGTGTGCTTTGCTCTTGAGAGTTGAGGCAGAAAAAAAACAAGAGGGAGAGCTGGGCACGAGCGGCTGTTTGCTGGGGAGGAGAACTCGGATTCTTCTCTCTGCCCTTTTGCCGCCCCATCTTTGATGGCGCCCGGGGCAGGCAACCCCCCCTGCCCCCCCCCAAGATCCGGCCTTGCAAACTAGATAATCTCAACAGAAGCAACCTGTATTCCAGCACACATTCCTCAACTCCCAAATCTCAACCTGAAGCTGCAGTAGGTTTCAGTATTCCTGTGCAAAAAAAGGAGGGGCGGGAAGGGGGAAAACATGCAAAAATAAGGGAAACAAGCTACTGTGACCTTTAAAATGGCAGGCCAGATTATTCCTAAATTGTTTCCAGGATTAATTGGGATTCAAATATTAGTATATCCAAGAATCCCACGTATTAATCGGGATTCCTGAATAACCCCCAAATTCCAATAAAGTATTTTTTCAGATATATTTTCAGACCAGATATTCCAAATCACACACCCCTAGTGGGAACTAAGTACCAACTAGGGGCATGAAATACAAAATTCCCAAGCAGAAAATATACACACAAAAATTGCTGCTTTGATTATTGCAGTGATTTCAAGGAAGTGTTACAGAAATCCAGGATTCTTGAGTATTATGATGACCCCCCCCCCCATCCATGTTGTTTACCAGCAGCAGACATCTGGTTTTTCTTTGATTCTACTGATTTCCCAGGCAACAGTGTTTCTCCTTTCCAATTGGATCTTTTTAAGGGAACAGCACAGAGCACTTCCAGCCTATCATCTTTGGAAATAAGGTCAGAGGACCCCAGTTCTCCTTCCCTCCCTCCTTTGTGGGGGCAGAGCACTTTTTCATTGCAAGTATGATGTCTGGGGAGTCAGGACACATTGTTTATGGGCCATAGAATTAGACCCTTTAGTCCAAATTGCTTGAAGTTTGGGGAGGAGCTCTTCAGTAGACAGGCATTACTAGCGACTCTAGTATTTTGGGTAAATTTGGTTGGAAAACAGCAACATCAGCTTCTCCCCAAAAGTTCGCAAAGCGAATAATGGCAGGTCTGCAGGATGGAAAGGGGAGGAGGGATTTTCTGCAAAAGCTTCCTTCCTCATCTTGTGAAAGGAAACAAAAAACAGACCTCAACAAGAAAAGATGACAAACATTGAGCCAAAACACACGTTAAGAAAAACCTAGGTTCAGCACGTGTTCTCTTACCTCAAGGTTTGCTGGGATCTGTAGGCGTCCTGGAAGCTTAAAGTTTAGCATTTACAGAGCAGCAAAAAGGGAAAGGGAAATACAGGCGCCTGTATTTTAAGCTTTAAGCTTCCAGGACGCCTTTAAGCTTCCAGGACGCTTACAGATCCTTTAAGCTTCCAGGACTTTAAGCTTCCAGGACCCCTACAGATCTTTAAGCTTCCAGGACGCCTACTTTAAGCTTCCAGGACTCCTACAGATCCCGGCAAACCTTGAGGTAAGAGAACACGTGCTGAACCTAGGTTTTTCTTAACGTGTGTTTTGGCTCATTGTTTTCTGCAGAAAGGTACTTTTAAAAAAATTGTCAGTCAGTCACTGTAAGACTAGAGTAGGAAAATGAAATGAATGCGGAAAGGTGTTTGTTTATTTTTAATGTTGGTGGCCAGCCAAC
The DNA here is from genome assembly GCF_028583425.1 of Eublepharis macularius. Classification (NCBI taxonomy): domain Eukaryota; kingdom Metazoa; phylum Chordata; class Lepidosauria; order Squamata; family Eublepharidae; genus Eublepharis; species Eublepharis macularius. Next base: position 77,159,481 of record NC_072792.1, on the reverse strand, counting down.
ACTGTGGGCTGCTACATGACCATCATTTTATCAATCAGAAGTGTACCTGAGTAGAGAGGCACTTGCTTTGAGTATCTGTTAATCTAGCCCTTTGGATAAAGCTGGGTGAAACTTAGGGGATTTTTAGACTACAAGGAGAACTGTATTTTGTGCATATTTGGGGTCATTATTCTTATGAACAGCTGTCCCAGAAACTCATATACATTCCTCATTGAAAAGAATAGTCCTGAACTCCAAACCCCCCCCTCAAAAAAAACCCCACACTAATTTGAATCCTGAACTGGTAATGTCCTACGCAGAAACAGACAATTATGGCCAACTCATCCCCTCTGCTGCCCCAACACTGAATCCCAAATTATAATGAAAATTTTCTTGGGTACACCCCTACCACCAACCACAAGCCCCATAGAGCAGTGGCCTTGTCTGTATTCCTGTAACATGGGGCAAATGCCACACTGGGGAATTTTGCTCAAAAGAGCTATAGGGGCCACATAAAAGAGCCACATATGACTCCCAAGCAACATATCACTGCATTAAAGTATAAGTCCAGTAAAAACATCACACAAGTGTATTTATTTCTGAACCACAGGTCCAGCTTTCAAATTAAAAACATTAAATGAAGGACCTGCTTGCATTACAGCCATGCAGCAGTTGGAGGGCTGAGTGGCAAATCATGAAAGATACAACATGCCACTAATGAACAGTTGCTTAATATTACCAGAGCCAACTTCATAAAATAGGAAATGAAGTCTATGACAGACGGCACTTTCTAAAAGCTTAGCAGTGCTGTACCAACAGCTGAAGGACTGTGAAACGTTAATTCTTCACAGAAATAGAGAGCCTTGAGTGACAGGCTACTCCAAGGAACTTGATTGGGTAGCATGAGCTGAACAAAGAAAGATTTCTGAAAAGAGAGTCTGATTTCATCCCTAGCTGAGAGGAGTACTGAGTGTTTGAAGATTCAGCCCTGACTGAGAACAGTTGAACACAAACAGGAGAACTGGGGGAAAGTTGGAAATCAAGGTTAGGAAGTAGGCACAGACTCCAATTTGGGCCAAAGAAAGGGGATAGATCTTCTGGTGAGAGGAGAATTTCCCTACCCAGTCAAATGGGGAGTTAGCTCTGAAGAGTGAGGAGATCCCTAGTCTGGGGTGGTTAAAAACTGCCTTTGGAGACCTTAAGAGTCAGTTAAAAACTGAAGACAAGTACTGGTGTTTCAAGAGAAGAGGTCTCGGTACTGCAAAGAGGGTACCAGGCTTCTAGAAATTGAAAAGAGTAAGAGAATACTCAAAGAAAGTGTACTGGAGTGTTTGGAAAAACACTTGAGAAAAATCTTCTCAACACAAAGATTTAAGTAACTGTGAAGAGTTTAAGAAACTCTTGTAATCTGAAACACATGGTTTTTTTCTGGGGAAAGAGATGGTGGAACTCTCAAGAGAGAAATGAGGGAGAAACACACAGGAGTCTTTGAAATGAATGAAAATGAAATTAAATCCTGCCCTCAAGTCATAGTTGATTTATGGTGACCCCAGTGGGGTTTCAATGGAAATGGTTTGCCATTGTCTGCCTCTGCAACCTTAGTCTTCATTGAAGGTCTCCCATCCAATTACTAACCAAGGCTGACCCTGCTTAGCCTCTGAGATCTGGCTCTCCTGGGCTATGCAGGTCAAGGCATTCTTTGGAATAATATTATGCATTTTTGGCATATGAATTTGAAACTCTTCTCAATCTCCACCCAGTTCTTTCTCCAAAGCTCTTGCCCTTTCTTCTTCACATTTCTGTTCAGCCACAGAAGCCTGCTTGCAACAGTAGCTGCATGCAATCTTTTTTTGTTAAAATTAGGCATCTAGAAATCACTACATGATCACAGAGAAGTCAGTTACAGCATGTGATTCATATGTACTAATCCACAAAACATTTGCTTTACCCACCCAATAGCAAAAAGGCATATTAATCAGAATAAACGTCACAGACTCTGGAGCCCTGAACAAATACAGTCCAGAGTACTGATAAAATGGTTTTTTCAAGAAATTCTTTCCCTCCTATTAAAAGTTAACTGAATACTTCAAAATAACTGATTTAGCAGCAACACTTCACTGATATACTTGTGCCAGTGGTTGATGGAGGAGCAGGCTGTCAACATTAATAAACACTTTCCAAATTTATTAGATGAATATTTCAACAATTAGATTAATTTTTTAACCACCGTGCATGAGATACTGCATGCTACATGAAGATAGTTTCAAGTAGGTAGGTAGTCGTGTTGGTCTGCAGACCCTCAAAAATGTATACCCTGAAAATTTTGTTCGTCTCTAAGGCACCACTGAACTCAAAACCTGCCGCATGCTACATCTGAATATTGATCTCCACATGCTTTTCCCTTGAAAATCCAGTGTGCCAACCCTATCACTGGTCATGTTTCACAGTAACCATTACTGAGCAAGTTGTGTTTCCAACCACTGTGCTATACATATCTCTCTAGTAGGGAGTCCCTACAGAGATCAAATTCTAACCACAGGCAACTTTTTAATTCTTTCCAGGCTGAAGGATCAAACTTTCCTTAAACGTCGTCAGTTCAGGAACCTATTACAAACTGTGACTGGGGCGTGCATTGCATTTCTGTGTCTTCACCACAGTCCAACTTAGATACACTGCTGACTTTAGATCAGATTTAAAAATCTGATCTAGATTACATCCATTGCTACAGAAAACCTAAAAACACCTTCCCCCTCTCCTCATGTTCTGGCCCATTTTATCATTATGGAATAAATTATGTACAGGTGACAGGTAGAAAAAAGAAAGCGGGAGATAAGCCCAGTGGGAAAGACAGCCTGTGGGGTATTGTAGGGTTGCCAGCTACAGGTTGGAAAATTCCAGGAGATTTGGGAGGTAGAGCATGGAGAGGGCTGGGTTTCGGGAGGGGAGGGATCTCAGCAGGATATAATGCCATAAAGTTCACCCTTTAAAGCCACCATTTTCTCCAGATGAACTGATCTTTGCCACCTGGAGACTGGCAAGCCTAGGGGTATGGGAGCTTCCCTCGACTCACTCATGGGTCCCTGCAGCTATAGAACACCAGGGAGTCCCTTTTCTCAGCACTATCTCCTCAGATGCATTCTTTGTCCCTGGAGGAAACATCAATATTCCCTCCACAGCCTGGAAAGGAAGGAGCAGAGAGGCTGTCTGAGAGATGTAAGGCGGGGTCTTCACAAGGCAAGCCCAGCAAGAGACCAGAACAGCTGTGAGGAAGAAGGAGGCAGACAAGGGAAGCGGCAGTGGTGACGAGAGGTACTCACTTTCCCCACTCCTCGCAGCACCTCAGCCTCAAGGCCCATGTTTCCTCAGGAGGAAGAGCTCAGCAGGCAGCCCTATAGTGAAAGCCACCTCCTCCTAGCACCGTTTAAATGCTGCCTGTCCTCCTTCAACAGCAGGGAGGGTTTGGCTGGGAGGAAAGGAGCTGCAGCTTCTGGAAAGCGGGACGCCAAGTGGGAAGGGAGAAGGAGCTGGCACCGAAAGCTCCACAGGTGATGCAGGAGACACTGCAGTCAAAGCAGGAAGTGCAGGTGAGCAGTGGAGGAAGTCCCAGCAGGAGCTGCCAAAGGCTGCCAAGCAAAGCAGACAGCGGAGGAGCTCACCCTCTCGCCACAAATGCAGGTGGCAGAATGCCTTGGGGAGGGTCTGGGGCCGTCTGACTCAGTCAGCAGAGATGGCTCCAAGTCATAGAGAAAGACTGTGCTGGGCATCAAGATTGTCTTGATCATGGACGTGATTATTTTCAAGAGCTGCCGGAATAGCATTCCACCACGTTCTGGCTCAAAAAAAGCCCTGGTCTGAAACATAAGTCTGTATATGTACTGATTTTACCTCAGAGTTATCTATACTGAGTTACCTCAGAAATGTTCAACTCCTGATTTCACCTGACCTTTTCCCTCAATGTTAAATAAAATATTTTATTTTTGCATTTTAAAATACCTCTCATGCTAATCAAGTTGTTTAAGTAAAAAACAGTGTGTGTTATAAAGGTCTTGTGCTTATTCAATAGCATTGATCATTAGCCCAAAGATCTGAAAACAATGGTTTTGACATTCTTTGCTGTATTTTTCAACCATGAGGACTTAAAGCCATGAAGCATCTTCTGCCAAAACAAGCCACGGTTCTTTAATATACCCTTTGTAACCACATTAGCACCTGACACACATTACTGATGTCCGAAATTGTGATTTCATTGCTTTTTAATTGCATCATTTATTAACCTTTTGTTCTCTCTCTAACACAGGAAGAACATATTTAGGACCTGTAGCTGATCCAGTTGAGGATTTTCTGATTGTACCCTTTTCCTCATATAGTAGTTAGGAAATCATGTTACTAAGATCTGGGGATCCTCAGAAATTTATCATGGTTTTATTTGGGGCAATCAATAATGGATAAGCTGCCCAAAAGATAGCTCGTCTGCAACTATTCAACATCCCTTTCAACATTCAAAACAGCTGCTGTAATAAGGATTTTTCTACATGATTCCCACAACCTATTTGTAATAATGTTTTAATGGAATGTGTTCCCTTGAAATGGACTGGCTTTAAATTGTGGAGTCAAAGGGATGTGAATAGGGGTGGGGGAGAAATGTGCATAAAACAGCTGCATTAAAATGGTGTTCACAACATGCAACCATAGTAGCTATAACACTTCCTTGTATAAAACAAGTTCATTTCTGGTTCCCTAAGACACTGGCTTGTTCACTAATAATGTTTTAAATTGTCTTATAACTAGCAAATACTAGTATTGTTTACCTAGTTGAACACATCTGATATTTAGGATATTTCCATGCAGTCAGGCAATATTCATGGAACTGACTTTAGAAATGCTTACATTAAAACAAGAAAATTGTATGATTGCAGACATTTGTATCCAGTGTAAGCCTAATGCTGAGTACTACTTATAAATGTGTTTAATAAGCAGCTATCTTCTGTACTCCCTCGGTCTTAATTCTAAGTTACCTGCTTGAGGAGGTGAATTTTGGTACATTATAATGGCCAGAGAAGGTTGCTGCCCTCCATTCAGGCTATTTTATAATGATTTGACTAGAATTGAAGAATGGAGTATATTCACATGTGTATGTCTAGTGTAATGCATTCCTTAAGCACACAGGATAAGAGTAACACTGAAGATTCGAGTCCAATAGCACCTTACAGACAAACAAGATGTTCACACAACAACAACAACAACAACAACAACAACAACAACAGATTTATATACCACCCTTCAGGATGTCTTAACACCCTCTCAGAGCAGTTTACAAACTATATCATTATCATCCCTGCAACAAAACACCCTATGAGGTAGGTGGGGCTGAGAGAGCTCCTAGAAGCTGTGACTGACCTAAGGTCACCCAGCTGGCTTCAAGTGGAGGAGTGGGGAATCAAACCTGGTTCTCCAGATTAGAGCCCTGCGCTCTTAACTAGACATGGGCATGAACCAAAAAAATTTAACGACTCTGCGGTTCGTGGTTCGCTGCCAATGACAATCCCGAGGTCGCGAACCGCAACGAACATTTTATGTTGCCAAACCGGTTTGCGGTTTGCGGAACAGCGCCGGTTGCACTTAAAGAGCCAATATTCCCGGGGAGTCCTTTGCAGGCTCTCCTACAGCCATCACCCAAGTTTGGACAAGATTGCAAAAGGGATCTTGGAGTTACCCTCTCCAATCCAAGGCCCCCAGGAAACTCCCACTCGATACAATTAGAGCCACCAGTTGACGTTGGCCCAGTGTACAGAAGGTGGGTGCTGACGGTGGGTGCTGGGCCTGGTGGGCAAGGAGAGGTGGCACTGAGCCACCTCCCCTCAGGGGGCGGGGGTCTGGCTGCTCGCTGGTGGCATCCCCCATGTGCCTGCCCGCCAGGCCAAAGAGGAGCGAGCTGGCATTCCCAGTGAGGGGAGGAACGTGGTTGATGCCGGCGGCTGCTGAGCCTGGCAGGCATGGGGAGGTGGTGGCAAGCCACCTCCCCTCATGGGGCGGGGGTCTGGCCACTCACCGGCAGCACCCCTCATGTGCCCGCCCACCAGGCCAAAGAGGAGGGTGCTGGTATTCCCCGCCAATGAAGGAAAGGTGGGTACTGCCAGTGGCCGCCGGGCCTGGCGGGCATGGGGAGGCGGCGGGTCCAGCCACTCACCAGTGGCATCTCCCATGTGCCTGCCTGCCAGGCCAAAGAGGAGCGAGCTGGTATTCCCGGCATGGGTGGGAAAGGACATGACATTCAGATGGGGGCCTGATCCCCCAGCCACCGCGGGTCCTCAACTCAGGGTCGCACTAAGGAAAATTTCGACAGCAGCCAACAGTACCCACCTTCCTGCCTTGCCAGAAAGGATGGGAGGGAGAGGACCTGTCATGTGGAGGGTGAGTGGGAAGATCCCCCTGCAACCGCCAGGCCAAAGTGGAGCGCGCTAGTATTCCTGGCATGGGAGGGAGAAAACATGTTCTTCAGATGGGGGCCTGATCCCCCAGCCACCGCGGGTCCTCACCCGAGGGTCCCACGGAGGAAAATTTTGACAGCAGCCAACAGTACCCACCTTCCTACCTTGCCGGAAAGGATGGGAGGGAGAGGACCTGTCATGTGGGGTTAAGTGGGAAGATCCCCCTGCAACCGACAGGCCAAAGTGTAGTGCACTGTTATTCCCAATGAGGGTGGGAAAGGACATGACATTTGGATGGGGGCCTGATCCGCCAGCAACCGCGGGTCCTCACCTCAGGGTCCCACGGAGGAAAATTTTGACAGCAGCTGACAGTACCCACCTTCCTGCCTTGCCGGAAAGGATGGGAGAGGGAGGACATGTCATCATTAGGAGGGGAAGATCCCTCAGCAACCACGAGTCCGCACCTGAGGGTCCCACTGAGGAACAGTGCAGCAGCAGCTGAGAGTACCCACCTTCCTGCCTTGCCAGAAAGGATGGGAGGGAGAGGACCTGTCATGTGGGGGGTGAGTGGGAAGATCCCCCTGCAACTGCCAGGCCAAAGTGGAGTGCGCTGGTATTCCTGGCAAGGGCCAGAGGGCGGGTGATATCCCTTCTCTTTCTATTTCAATCTCTATCTGTTTCTACATACAGTTCTCCAACCATATACCATTCTAACTGTTAACATACTTTCTCTAATGTTTGTGCATACATTCTAGTGTATTGTTCATTCTACTTATACATTCTGAAACGTTAGTCTCTTTCTCTGTTTTTGATTTTTAGTCCTTTTCTCCATGCATGTGGCATGTTCTGTTCGATTCGGTGTCTCCTTGATGCATTTGCATTCTATTTCTACTTCTAGAATGGTTGATATCTGTGTGCCCCTTTCTATCTGTTTCTCTGTATCTCCCTCTCACTGTCTATTTGCAACTGTCTCTCTCTGTTTCTTCCTATGATTCCACCACTATTTATCTGAATCTATCTCTTTCTACGTATATATCTGCCCTTTATTATTTATTTCCATCTCTAGCTTTTACTTGTTTTTCTCTTTCTATAACCATATTGTTTTCTACATTCCTTTCTCTATCTTCATCTATATATATGCTCGTGTGTCCATCTTTTTCCAATGGTTTTTTTTTTTCCATCAACACATCTTTCTATCTGTCTCTCTGTCTTGTTCTGTCCGATGTGTGGTGGGGGAGTGGCAAGATCCCCCAGCAACCACGGGTCCTCACCTGAGGGTCCCACTGAGGAACAGTGCACCAACAGCCGCCTCCTAAGCCATCAGCCTCGAGGTGCTAAGCAGCACTGTCCCAGACCCAGAGGGGACAACCTCCACTAGGGTGGCCTGCCGGAGCACTCTACTCCCACCAGCGTCACCCTCAGGGCGAAGTGGCCCTCCCACTAACTGCTGCTCAGAAGAGCTGGTCACCCCCTTTCTCCCCCCAACGGATGTTTCACTGGATGAGGAGGGAGACAGGCTTGGGTGGTGCTTCTTCAGGTGCCGAGTCAGGGCCGTAGAAGATAGGTGCTTCAGGATTTTGCCCCGTTCCACCAGGACATCACAGGCACGGCACTGCACCAAACGGGGGTCATCAGATCACCACCAGATCAGGCACTGGTGATAATCAATATGAGGGATGAGAGCTGCCTATCAGGTTTTGCAGGGATGAGATTGGAGTGCCCATGGCTACAGAACACCCCCTCCCCCCTCCCTCCCCTGGGTGTCTTCTCCCAACTTGTAACTGCTTTGCAGCTCCGTGGTTGGAAGGAAGCCCTGCCGATCAAGGTAAGCTGGGCTTCCATTCGGCTTTCCAGGGCGACAGAAGGAGCGCAGACAGAGTTCAGGCATTCCCCCGGCTCCATTGCCAGGGGAATTGATTGATCGCGCCTGACTGTCTGGCTTCCCGAACCGTGTCCAAATGCACCGAACCAGCCTTCTTCCGAATGCTGATTCATTGGCCCAGGATAATCACGAACTGCTGTGTCGCAATTGACAATTTCGTGGGTTTTTGAAGTTCGTACTGCGGTTCATGCCCATGTCTGTCAGGATCTCTTTTAAGGCTCATGTTCTTAACCAGAGTTACGCCATGTTTAAATTGTAGTTGTTAAGCTTTTTCTCCCTCCAGGTCCAGATGTTGTTTTGACCGCATTTTCCATGGGAGAGAATACTTCTTATCTGTCTTGTCTGCCGAAGACCTTGGCAACCCGAGCCTTCCCACATCCACGTTCTCATCATACAGAACTATGGGGGGAGGATGGGAATGAAGGGTTTGATGTATTGCTGGTTTTGTTTTGTATCTCATTCTCAACAATGCCTTAGTTCAGTCAAGTCTTCTTTAGGCCTTGAAATATGGACATTTGTATCAGAGCCTAGTCTTTCAATAAACCTTTTGAAATCAAGGAACTTGTGCTTCTTGCAGAAGGGAGAGACGAACTCTAGATAACAGGGATTCCATAGTCTGACATTTTGTTGAGAATCATACTTCAACTCCCCCGAACCCTCACCTAGGAAGGATGGATACCAGTGAAGACCTGATTGATCTGTCCATTCCTGGAGAGGAGGGTGCCGGGTTGAAAGAATTGCCTGCCGGTGGTACTGAGCAGGACAGAGTGATCATTGAAGGAGCCCGGCCAAAGACGAGTGGGACTCGCGGACGTGACCAGCTGATTTTGTTGCCAAATCCCCAGCAGTGGGGCTCTAGACCCTGGGAAACCAGGGAGCGGCGTGCAGGCACCATGTTTTCCCGCTTGATGATCGATCTAAGCAGAACTGTCGGGTCGGCGGACCAGGGAGCAACGGAAGGGCCTGTTTGGGAAATGGGTTGCCTATCTACACTCTCTGCAGGCGCTACACGGGTCAGTTCCCAACCGTGGTACCGTTGGGATGCGGAGGCCGGGCACCTGGTGGAGAGTGGTCCACGGGAGGAGGCCAGTGGGCCTCAGGACTGGGAGGCCCCACGCAATGAACTTTTGAGTTGGGATTACACCAATGTGGGCTCAGCGGGAACTTGGGACAGTGGCGTGGGAGCCCAAGGTAAAAACCCATGTTGGAGTCACTTGCAAAATCAAGCCCATGTGGTGCAGTATGGAATACTGGCAGTGACAGGAATAGCCAAGGGCTGGATGGCCAGTGCAGCGGAGGAAGAAGGGTACTCTGAGGAAACAGTGGTGGTGACTCCGGCAGGTGGGGAGTCTTTGGAGTGGGTGCCGGGGATTTCGGAGGATGCGGTGGAAGAAGCGGACAGACGCCAGCAAGGCTGGGAAGAGAGCTTGCTCCAGCCAGACCAGACGGTGCTGGTCGAGCAGGAGGAGGAGGAGGAACTCGGCACTCCTGCCAATTACCGACGGCTGGAGGACAGGATGGGTGCGATGGAAGATTTGGCTCAAACCGTCTATCTCATCGGCCTGTTGGTGCAGGGTGAGGGGTCCTCACAGCCGGCTCTGCGAGGACAAGCAGCAGGGGTCATGCACTTTCAGGGCCAAGCCCAATCTCAGCAGCCCCCTGCTCTACCCACCCCAGGACCCCGGCCACAGGGTCAGGCCCACCCTGGGCCCCAGCAGCCACTGCCACCGCCGGCACCCCAACCTACTCAGGTTCCACAGCCACAACAACTGCCGCCGTCACCTCAGCTGACTCCTGCCCTGCAACCATTGCAGCTGCCACTGCCACCGCTGCCTCAACCTACTCCCACCCTGCGACCTCTACAGCCACCACTGTTACCTGCCCCGGGCCCGCCACCGCAACCGCAACTGCCGCCGCCGCTCCCAGCGCCACCGCCTCCGGGGCCTGTCAGTCCAAGAGCGCCGGGAGGAGCCGGATTTCCACCAGCAGGCCAGCTGGTGCAGGCAAAGGGACCCATCCCAAGGTGACAGGGACTCGCCAGGCAGGCTGGAGCTGCACCGCAGGGACCAGCACGGCCAGCACCTAGACCTCAACAGGTCCCAGGTCAGGTGCCAGCTCCCCTCCAACCACAGCCTCAGCCACCGGCACAATTTGGCACTCCGCCTCTAGCGGGGCAGGTAGCTCAGGGCTGGCAGGGAGAAGAGGAATTGCCTATGGGGTGGATTAAGCTGGAGGCAACCTTTGATGGAGATACCCACAAGTTGTTTTTTTTTTTGTGGTGCAAGCCCTTCAATTTTTTAATCGATGGGGCTATCTGTTCCTGGATGAGGAGAGCCAAGTTACTCATTTAGCATCCTGGCTGGAAGGCAAGGCAGTGGAATAGTACGTGACTCTGTATTTCTCGGGGGCTCCTGAACTGGACACTTTACAGGATTTTATTGCAGCACTAAGAGCCCAATATGAAGACCCCCTGGAGGAGGAGAGAGCCCGTACCGAGCTGCAAACTCTCAGGCAAGGGACTCAACCCGTGAGGGAGTATGTGGCCAAATTCCGTCAGTTAGCAGCTAAGTGCCCTCATTGCGAGGAAGGGATGAAAATAGTGATGTTCCGGAGTGGAATGAATCCCAGATTGCTGGACAGAGCTTTAATGCAAGATGATCCCCCAACTCTTTTGGGTTGGATACAGTTGGCGTGCGAAGTGGAAAACCACACCCAAGTAGTCTGACTTGTGGAGCAGCAACAGGCGATGGGAAGCAGAAAACCCCCGCCTGCAGTGAGAGGGGCCCGTGGAACTCCATTGGCCAGAGGAGCTTGGAAAACCTGATGGAGACAAGGCCTTTGCTTGCAATGTGGCAACAGCGGGCATTTTGCGGCTCAGTGCCCTCTTCGCGCACAAGTCCAACCAACTCCCCCACCAACTCCCCCAGTTCCAGCTCTGAGAACTAGCTGAGGTAGGGGAATACAGAGACGGGGGCACTCGGAGAAAGGGTTGAAAGCCGAAGAGGTACAAATGAATCTAGATGTCCAGTTTGCAGAGGCCGACACGCCCAGCCCACAGTTGGGAAATGAGATGGATCTGTCATGAAGAGGCCCCAACGACAGATCGCAGAAGAGCCCACCCCAGAGGAGGTGAGAGAGCGAGGGGCCATTTTGTTCATACCAGTGATGTTAACCAACCCAAAGAGGGGAACTTATATTCGTGTGCAAGCTTTAATTGATTCAGGCTGTTCAAGGGACATTATTGCACCCACTCTGGTAAATGGCTTAGGGTTAGAAACCTGAGAACTTAAGAACCCAATTATTTTTGAGCAAATGGACGGCTCAAATATGAATCCAGCTGTCCGGGAAACGGAGTGGGTGCCCACCGGGATGGGTAAGCATTGGGAAAGCCGATCTTATATTAAAAGCCAAGCGGCTAAATATCCCCTCATCCTGGGCAGCCGATGGCTTTGGGACCATAACCCCTACATTAACTGGGCCAAAGGAATGATTGTATTTGACTGGGAGTACTGCCACAACCATCACTGGCAGACGGAGTGGGGGGAAGAAGCCTCGTGGAATTTGGAAGTATCATTGCTAACCGTGGAAGAGCTCAACCTCATTCCGGTGGAGTACCAAGACTTGGCGAAAGCCTTTAGTGAGGAGGAGGCAGACAGCTTGCCACCCCACCGAAAGACTGACTGTGCAATTGAACTGATTCCGGGGGAAAGTCTCCCCAAAGGGAAGCTGTATTCCATGAGCCCAGCTGAGAGGGAGGAGTTGCGACAGTTTATAGACAAAAACCTGGAGAGGGGTTTCATTCAGCTGGCCAGCTCCCCTCATGCTGCACCTGTGTTATTTGTGAAAAAGAAAGATGGGGGGCTGAGGCAGTGCACCAACTTGCGAGGCATCAATGCAGTATCAATGACTAATGCCTACCCAATCCCGTTAATCCGAGACCTGCTGAGCATGGTGGCACAGGGTAAGATCTTTTCAAAGTTGGACCTTAAAGATGCTTATTTTCATGTCAGGATTAGAGAAGGGGATGAGTGGAAGACTGCGTTCAATATGCCCTTAGGCCAGTATGAATATCTGGTCATGCCTTTCGGCTTATCTGGAGCTCCATCTGTCTACATGGCCATGATCAATGAAGTCTTGCATAAATTTTTATATAAAGGGGTGGTGGTTTACCTGGATGACGTGCTTATTAATCCAGAAAACTTTGGATAAAGCAAAGGCTGACTACAAAAAGTATGCCGATCGCCATCGTGTGGAGCAATGGGAATTGCAGCCTGGAGATAAGGTTTATGTTTCCACCAAAAAACTTCAGAGTTGAACAGTCTAGTAAGAAACTGGGACTAAAATACCTGGGTCCTTTCCCAGTCAAAAGAGTAATAAATAAAGTCACTGTAGAACTAGCACTCCCAAAGAATCTATGCCAAGTGCACCCCACGTTTCACGTCAGCTTACTCAAAAAAGCACCTCCACCTGATATTTGGCACCCAAACACCCCAGTACCTTATCCAACGCTAATTGATGATCAGGTGCACTATGAAATCGAAGAAGTCCTAGACTCTAAACACAGATACAACAAACTGTATTACTTAATTAGGTGGAAGGACTTTGAGGGGGGCTTTAGGGAGTGGGTGGAGGCTTCCCATGTCAGGGCCCCAAGGCTCCTTTCTAATTTCATGCTAAGTATCCCACCAAGGCAGGGCTGGAGGGATGAGAGGAGGGGGGTCTTAAAGGGGGCAGAATGTCAGTATCTCTTTTAAGGCTTATGTTCTTAACCAGAGTTACGCCATGTTTAAATTGTAGTTGTTAAGCTTTTTCTCCCTCCAGGTCCAGATGTTGTTTTGACCGCATTTTCCGTGGGAGAGAATACTTCTTATCTGTCTCATCTGCCGAAGACCTTGGCAACCCGGGCCTTCCCACGTCCACGTTCTCATCATACAGAACTATGGGGGGAGGATGGGAATGAAGGGTTTGATGTATTGCTGGTTTCATTTTGTATCTCATTCTCAACAATGCCTTAGTTCAGTCAAGTCTTCTTTAGGCCTTGAAATATGGACACTTGTATCAGAGCCTAGTCTTTCAATAAACCTTTTGAAATCAAGAAACTTGTGCTTCTTGCAGAAGGGGGAGACGAACTCTAGATAACAGGGATTCCATAGTCTGACAATGTCTACTCTTAACCACTACACCAAACTGGCACCATAGTCAAAGCTCCCTGTCAGATACATGATACCTTGTTCTTTAAGATGCTACTGGGCTCAAATGTTGTTGTTCTACTGCAGACCAACATGGCTACTCACCTGAAACACTTTATAAAGCAATAACCATTAAGAAAGTTGTGTGTACTACCCAACATGAAGGTAACAATTAATGCAAAATAGACATCCTGGAAATAAAACAAGCCAGTATGAAATAAGGCATATTTAGTTACAGTATAATACAATGGATTACCAAAATATGAGAGACATGAACAACTCACATACCTGTTCTAAGTCACATCTGTTCTAGACATACCTAGTCTAGGTCTTGTACCGTTCTCCCAGATATTAGTCTAGGTCTCCTGACACTATCAGTGCATTCATAAGAAGAGTTACTCCAGTCCAAGCCCATTAGAATGGAGTCATTCTGCTTACAATTGCATTGTTTATTAATGTTTTTCCTAATGGTTATGGACTTCGTTCAAGAATTCTGTCATCAACTACAATATTTATAGAAAATGTATACTAGCTATTAAACACATTTATAAATAGAATTCAGTTAACCATGTTAGTAATGGAAACTATTATGCAGTTCAAAATATAAGCTTCAAGGCCTACAAAAAAGACTTGAAATAAAAATTATAGATATGTTATGAGATAAGGCAAAAAAACAATTTTGTGCAGCTAAAAGCATAATTGTTTTGCAAAAGAAATGACATTCCAGTATTTCTCTAGTTAAAACATTTGTGTAAGGTCTGCAAAGTAAAACTAACAATCTTACCATAAGACAACTCTGGTAATGTCAACTGTACTGAACAAGAACATGGTGGGGGGGATGTAAATGAGCCTTGTATCTTTGAGGTGGCTTTGTGTTTGGAAGCCAAGTAAATTGGACAGAATTTGGTTTAACTAAAAATTAAAATTAAGTGACTGGTTTGTAGCCTTGAAAAAACTTGAACTAAGAGAAGCTGAGACCCATCAGAATTTCTCCATACCAATTATTAAAAGTGTCCGGGGTCTGAGCCCCAGCCCCCAGACTTGACAAGAGGGAACAGCAGGGGACAAAAGGGTGGCAGCAACCCCACCCCCCAAGCCGGCAACCAGGGCCAGAACCTACCTACTCCAGGGGGAAGGGGTAAAAGGCCAGGACCTCAGAGGGGTGGAGGGGGCAAGGAGAGACCAGCCAGTCCCACCTTCCAGGGGGAAGAAAGGGGGCTAAGCAGGCCAGAGGGAAAGGGCCACAGCAGGGGGAATGTGGGACCAGCAGCAGCAGCAGCAGCAGCAACCCAAGCAGAGCCCTTACCTGGCAGGGAGAGGAAGCAGCCTCTACAGCCCAGAGCCACACCATGGCTAGAAGACAGCAGCCTGGCTCAGGAGTTGCTAGAAGCCAAGCCTCTCCAGGGGGGGCTGCCACAGGCATTCTGGGGGAGGAGATGGGTAGCCCCGCCCAGCATTGCTGAGCTGGCAGCGCAGAAGCTGGCTAAGGCAGCACCTCATGAGCAAGGCCAGGCAAGCCCAATAGCACGGAGGCTGGCTGGGGCAGCTCCTCGTGAGCAAGGCCAGGCAAGCTCAATAGCACAGAGGCTGGCTGGGGCAGCTCCTCGTGAGCAAGGCCAAGGAGCCCTCAGCTGGGGATGGCTCGCACTCAACCCCACCCTACCAGCAAAGCAAAGGAGCCCAGGAGGGATTAGTGGTTGGAGGGAAACACCTGGAGGGACGCACAGCTGGGCCCGGTCAGGAGAAGGAACAAGCCTGGAAGGAGGGCAGGGCAGAGAGAGGAAACCCTATAAAGGGTGGCTGGGAAGAGCTCTGGGGTGGTGGGTGTGAGTGAGGAGTGATGATGTGGAGTGAGAGCAGTAGGATGCAAGGGTGGAGGCTTGGAGGAGAGTTCTGGAAGGAGGAGATGAAGGAGGACGCAGAGGGTAAGCAGGCCAGGTTGAGCAGGCCAGCGAGTGGACTGAGAGGGAGTCTGGGTGAGGTATACCGCCCCTCCTTCCACAGAGCAGGGTCCTGCAGAGTCCCTGGCCCCCCTGTGACGTCAGGAGCAGACCGCCCAGTGCCACGCCCAGCGGCAGCCGTGGCAAGCCCTGGCAAGTTGGTGGCCCGTACGGGGAAAGTCGTTCCGACGCAGGCGCCAGTTGAAGGGATGTATCCCGACGCAGCAGCCCCAGCAGACCTCAGACTGTGGCTGGAGGAACGCTTGGACAGGATATGGAGGAAGCTGGAGGCGGCCTTCCAAACAGCTCAGGCAGAGCTAATGCAAGCCGTGGAGCAGCGGATGCAAGCCTGCGCCCCCACAGCCTCCCCGCCCGTGGTATGTGCGTTGGCTTGGGAAATTAATCCGCCAGCTGGCAAGAGGGTACAGAGTCTGTGCGCCACCATGAGGATAGGCCGGCAGAGCCTGCAGGCCCTGTTGGACTCCGGGAGCGCAGTCTCGGCGATCTACACCCAACTCGTCCCAGCTGCCACCCCAGTGCACCGCTGGATCCCAGTGACGGATGTGATGGGCCGCACCCTGCCGTATCCTGCGGTCTGGGTCATGGAATACCTGGGGGCGATCCGCCGCATAGAGGTCATCAAGGTAGCCCACTTACCCCACCCAATGCTGCTGGGAAGAGATGCCCCGGAGTTCTACAGGCTGCTCAGAGAGGCAACAGGGGGGTTGGCAGGCCCACAAGTCGCCCCAGTTCTGCAAGTGGAGGAGGCCGCCGACCCAGACGAGGGTCCCTCTGTCAGATCAGGGGCAGAACCACGGGCTGAAGACCCAGCTGGACCCCCGGCAGACCGCCCATTCCACGATGCCCAAGGGGCAGATGAGTCCTTGCAGCACTTACGAGAGACAGCAGCTCGGGAGGAGGAGCAGGTGCGGGATGAACAGAGGGCCCAACGGCTCCCTCGCATCGAGAAGCAAGGAGGGGTTTGGGTTCGCATAGCTCGCGCCCCAAATGGCCAGGGGGAGGTCCGCCAGCTATTGGTGCCAGCAGCCTACCGGGCCGAAGTCCTCCACACGGCCCATGAGCATGCATGGGCCGGGCATCTGGGGCACCACAAGACCCTGAGGAAAATCCTCGAGCGTTTCTTCTGGCCCTCAGTGAACGCAGACGTGAAGGCACACTGCCGCTCCTGCCCCACCTACCAGAGGGTGGCAGCGAGACGCCTGCCAAAGGCCCCTCTTTCCCCGCTGCCAGTGATGGGGGTGCCCTTCCAGCGGATAGCGATGGACTTCATCGGCCCACTGCCACGCACACCCCGGGGTTACCGTTTTGCCATGGTGATCGTGGACTACGCCACACGTTTCCCAGAGCTCATTCCTTTAAAAACTATGCAGACCCCGGGGGTGGTCCGGGCGCTGTCCAAGCTGTTCGCGATGGTGGGGCTGCCCAGCGAAATCTTGACGGACCGGGGAGGGCCCTTCCGGGCAAAGGCCATGCATCAGCTCTGTCAGAACTTGGGGATCCGGCAGGTGTTCACCTCTGCCTACCACCCCCAAACAGATGGATTGGCAGAGCGCCTGAATCAGACGGTTAAGGAGGCCCTGAAAAAAATGACGCATGACAAACCTCACCAGTGGGACCTGTATATCGATCCCCTGATGTTTGCCCTCCGAGAGACCCCCCAGGCCTCCACTGGCTTTAGCCCATTTGAACTGCTGTACGGGCGGAAGCCACGGGGAATGCTCTCCCGCCTGGTGGAGCAATGGGGTCCCCAAGCCAGCCCCCCACTCCCCCAGTCCAGGAGTATGTGAGCCAACTCCGCGAGCGGGTGCAGCAGTTTCAAGCGGAAGCAGGCCGACAGCTGGCCCACGCCCAGACACAACAGAAGGCTGCGTATGACCGGGGTACGCGACAGAGAACCTTCCAGCTAGGGGAGAAGGTCCTTGTCCACCGCACAGTTTTCCCCAGGGAGGAGGGGGACCCCTGGCGAGGCCCCTATGTGGTGACAAAAGTATTAGGGCCCACCACCTATGAGGTCCAGTGTGGGCCTCGTCGATGCCAGAGGAAAACGCTCCACATGAACCTGCTGAAGAGGTGGTATGAGTGGGACAGCCAGGAGTGCCGGCTGGCTGAGGACCCCCTGGAGCTTCCTGACAGTGAGCTGCCATGGACTGCCGAGGCCCCAGAGTTCGAGGAACCACAGGTGGACCCTCAGCTCGACCCTGCCCAAAAGGCCCAGCTGCAGGACCTATGGAAGCGAGTGCCCGGGGTCTTTTCAAGACGCCCAGGGGTTACAAAATTAGTGCACCATGCCATCCCAACCCAGCCGGGGCAGTCTGCCCGGTCGACCTGGCGCCCCATTCCCCGGAAGCAGTGGGAGGCAGTGAACCAGGAGACGGAGGAGATGCTGCGCATGGGGGTCATTGAACCCTCCCAGAGTGAGTGGCGCAGCCCTATAGTGTTGGTGCCGAAGCCGGATGGGACGACCCGCTTCTGCATCGACTACCGGGAACTGAACAAAGTGGCCAAGTTCGATGCCTACCCCATGCCCAGGGCGGATGTCCTGGTCGGGCAGCTGGGGCCAGCCCGGTACCTGTCTGCCCTCGACCTGACGAAGGGGTATTGGCAGGTACCAGTGCGCCCTGAGGATAGGGAGAAAACCGCCTTTGCCACCCCCCGGGGCCTCTTCCAGTTCCGCCGCATGCCCTTCGGCCTCCACGGGGCGGCAGCTACCTTCCAGCGGTTGGTGGACCAAGTCCTGGGGGACTGTCGGGAGTTCGCGATGGCCTATATCGATGACATTGTCATCTTCAGCCCTGACTGGCCCACCCACCTACGGCACCTGGAAAGGGTCCTCAAGGCACTACAGAAAGCGGGTCTGAAGGCCAATCCCAAGAAAAGCCACTTGGGGTTCCAGGAACTCAGGTACCTGGGCTTTGTGATAGGGGGAGGGCAGGTCCGGCCACCACCTGAAAAGGTGGCCTCCATCGCAGACGTGCCCCAACCACAAAACAAGCGGCAGCTCAGGCGGTTTCTGGGGCTCATGGGGTATTATGGGCGCTTCATCCCACATTTTGCGGCCCGCTCAGCCCCCCTGACTGACTGTCTGAAGAAGGGCAGCCCCAATCGTCTCAGCTGGACCCCGGAACAGGTGGCTGCCTTCACTGACCTGCGCACCGCCCTGTCCGACACAACAAAGCTGTGGAACCCGGACTTTGAGCGGCCTTTCATATTGGCAACCGATGCGTCAGCCTCAGGCCTTGGGGCAGTCCTAATGCAGGAGCAAGAAGGAATAAAGGTACCCATCCTGTTCATAAGCCGCAAGCTCCAGCCCGCGGAGCAGAAGTATGCCACCGTAGAACGGGAAGCCCTCGCCATCAAATGGGCCATAGGAGCACTACGGTATTACCTAGCCAACAACCCGTTCACGCTAATGACGGATCACGCGCCACTCCAGTGGATGCACAGGATGAAGGAGCACAACCCCCGCATCCTGCGGTGGTACCTTTCCCTTCTGCCATTCCAATTCTCCATAGTGTACCGCCGGGGGGCCAACCACCTGGATGCGGATTTCATGTCCCGCCTCTTCGAGCCGGGCCCCTCCGAGCCAACGTCCAGGCTAAGAGGGGGTGTGTGTCCGGGGTCTGAGCCCCAGCCCCCAGACTTGACAAGAGGGAACAGCAGGGGACAAAAGGGTGGCAGCAACCCCACCCCCCAAGCCGGCAACCAGGGCCAGAACCTACCTACTCCAGGGGGAAGGGGTAAAAGGCCAGGACCTCAGAGGGGTGGAGGGGGCAAGGAGAGACCAGCCAGTCCCACCTTCCAGGGGGAAGAAAGGGGGCTAAGCAGGCCAGAGGGAAAGGGCCACAGCAGGGGGAATGTGGGACCAGCAGCAGCAGCAGCAGCAGCAACCCAAGCAGAGCCCTTACCTGGCAGGGAGAGGAAGCAGCCTCTACAGCCCAGAGCCACACCATGGCTAGAAGACAGCAGCCTGGCTCAGGAGTTGCTAGAAGCCAAGCCTCTCCAGGGGGGGCTGCCACAGGCATTCTGGGGGAGGAGATGGGTAGCCCCGCCCAGCATTGCTGAGCTGGCAGCGCAGAAGCTGGCTAAGGCAGCACCTCATGAGCAAGGCCAGGCAAGCCCAATAGCACGGAGGCTGGCTGGGGCAGCTCCTCGTGAGCAAGGCCAGGCAAGCTCAATAGCACAGAGGCTGGCTGGGGCAGCTCCTCGTGAGCAAGGCCAAGGAGCCCTCAGCTGGGGATGGCTCGCACTCAACCCCACCCTACCAGCAAAGCAAAGGAGCCCAGGAGGGATTAGTGGTTGGAGGGAAACACCTGGAGGGACGCACAGCTGGGCCCGGTCAGGAGAAGGAACAAGCCTGGAAGGAGGGCAGGGCAGAGAGAGGAAACCCTATAAAGGGTGGCTGGGAAGAGCTCTGGGGTGGTGGGTGTGAGTGAGGAGTGATGATGTGGAGTGAGAGCAGTAGGATGCAAGGGTGGAGGCTTGGAGGAGAGTTCTGGAAGGAGGAGATGAAGGAGGACGCAGAGGGTAAGCAGGCCAGGTTGAGCAGGCCAGCGAGTGGACTGAGAGGGAGTCTGGGTGAGGTATACCGCCCCTCCTTCCACAGAGCAGGGTCCTGCAGAGTCCCTGGCCCCCCTGTGACGTCAGGAGCAGACCGCCCAGTGCCACGCCCAGCGGCAGCCGCGGCAAGCCCTGACAAAAAGAATTCCAATGTCGAGCCCTTCCTCAACACCCATGTGTCCAGTCAACCATGAGAGGCTGATTTGAGGAACCTCTTCATCCATTAGGGTTGCCAGCTCCAAGATGGGAGATTCCTGGAGATCGGGGGGGGGGGGGTGAAACTTGAAGAAACCTGGAAAAAGTGGGGTTTGGGGAGGGAAAGGACCTGGCATGGCGTAATTCCATAAAGTCTACCCCCCCACACATGTAGCCATTTTCTCCAGGTGAACTGATCTCTGTGGCCTGGGGACCAGTTGTAATTCTGGGAGATCTCCAGCCACTACCTGGAGGCTGGCAACCCTATCATCCATGGACGCCAAAGTGTGCTCACCAGTTTTCCTTATACTTACTGCCCATAATCTTCACTAGTCATGCCATGTGTCCTAATTAGAACATTAACTGTCACTATAGGATGAAGCCTATTTAAAACAACTCAACCCCCACCCCTATCTTTGGATAGCGGGGGAAATACAGCCTACTCCACATCAATCTAAGAAATACCCCGAGTCTTCCTACAGGGCCCCGAAGCTACCAGCTGGTCTTTCATTGCCCGTGTAAGGAACTGATAGGGCAAGGCAGCTTCATGAAGCAAATGTCATCTTCAGAGGGACAGGATATACCTAACTGCAGGTTCCTGCCTCCATGCTCAGGCTCCTAACTGAGCTCTTGGCGTTAAAGCCCTGCATCTCACTTTGCACAGGGAATGAAAGGGTGGGTAAAAACAACAACAAAAGTTAGGACTGAGCTTCTTAAGCAGTAAAATATTTTGAGTTTGATAAAAAAGCAGTAAAATATTACGGGTTTGATAACAAAAGTTATATATATATCTCACATATATTTCAGTTGTTCCCCAAATAGTTACTCCCTTGTCTTCAAAATGTATGGTAAATATAAACTTCTAATTGAAGACTAAGATTGTATCACAAAATCTGCCCCAATATGATCCTATTTTAAAATTATCTCAATTGGTATTTCAGAAAAATAGTTCTTATTCAGAATATTGTCTCACAATCTTCTATCTATTTCTCAGATGGAAGTGCTATCATTTGGTATTCAGCATTTAAGGCACTCAGATTTCACAATTTAACTGTAATCTGTAGGGGGAAATTGACAAAATGTTAGCATTGCTTCTGGCTGTATTTAAACTGCACATTAGACATGTGCTAGGCATGTGTGGCCAGATAGACAAGGAGGACTTTTAAAAGCTTATTTATCAACATTCTAAAATGTAACAGTTTTCTAGAGCTTAACTTCATATTAGAAGATTTTGCAGTCCTCTGGAACCATAACAATCTTTTGAAATATGCAGCTTTAATGCAATACGAAATGCACTTTAGTTTTTATTGTCTGGACAAATGCCTATCCAATGGTACTAGTGAGCTATGAAGATATTAGTATGGAAATAAGCACCAATGACAGCTCCAAGGTTTGGTGACCTCCTGGTAAGAATGCTCCAGTGGATTAGACACCTTCCCAAGGGCTCCCCTGTTAACCTCATAGTATAGAAGAGGTGTACTCATCCCTATTTATTCAAAAGTATGTATGAATAAGATAAATATGGTTTTGTTCATACAACAGCCCTAGTCTACCTTACAGGGCTGTTGTAAGAATTACAACAAGATAATGGATGGCTGGATGCAAAGTATCATCAGTGGAATTCCACTAATGGAACTGAAATTTGTCGCCTTGCCTTGCAGCCCACTGAGTTCATGAAAACGTTGCTCCTAGGTGATGGCCTTCAGTGTGTATGTGTGCTTCAGTGTAAATTTGTGAAACTTAAGCATTTGCAATGGAAGGAGAAGAAAACTACATTGCCTTCTGCAAGAGGAAAATAAAGTTTTGATTCAACCTTCTATGTAGGTGCTTTAAATACTGAAAACATTGTTAAAATTCTAAGTGTTATTGTTACACATAATAAACTAATTTGGGTCCCAATTGGCTAAACTATACAGACAAAAAGAAAGATGACTGCACTCTCCTGTATCATTCCCTTCCCTACTCATTGCAAAACCTGAGTATCAGTTGACTTGGAGTTTCTATTCTACAGGGTTTTCACTTCATAGAAGTGCATGCACAGAATACCTTGTGAAACGATAAAGTAACAACATATTTGCTTTATGACTTCACAAGCTTCCATTCTCTCAGTAATATAATGGATCCCTCATATCGAAACGTCATGCTTCCTATTTTCTATGCTGTCTTCTGTTCTGATTATATATTTTGCATTTCAGTAACAGTTTATTTTCATTCAACTTAATTGCTGTACATGATCTCTGTGCTTTTATACTGCAATTATTCAGCTGTTCTTTACAGGCACAAGCTACACTGACGTAGCTTGCATTTGGCTGTTTCTTTTGTTGAAACATATTTTTCCATTAATTGAAAACACTAAATATATTAGAATTTTCTCACTGGGGTGCTGTGGTGGCAAAAGAAGGACATTGTATTCCAGTCTCTAATTCTATCCATGTCCATAATTAATACACCATCTTAAACTCACTGTGAGACAAGCTTGTAATTGTGTCAGACCAATACACACATACACAAATATACCCCAAGTTAGAAAGTAACTTAGGAAGAAATTACGTTTAAAAAGCCAAATGGCAAGTAAAGACCACATATGATAAAGATAACTCTTCTTACATGCTAGTAACAATGAAGCCTTATGCTTTTCCTGTCCTCATTCCCCTGATCAAAAATAGCACATTAATAAGATGGCATGGCAAGGGGAACCCTTGAACCTCATTTGCAAATCTTTATGACTACTTTTAGAGGCAATTATAATATGCTGTTTTTGTAGCCCCTTCGGTCAGTGTTTTTGCAGTGCACTGTAATACAATCTCAATTTACTGCAGCAGTTGCAGTATTTTTTGAAAGGCTGACAAAACCACATCAGAAAGGTGGAATGAGAAATACTGTAATGTACATTATATTCTTATATCCAATTTAGAAGCAAAAAAACAGGAGCCCCATATATCGTTTCAGAACACGTGGGAGTCCAGTGTGAGAGCACTCCCTAACTTTTATACAAAACGAGTATGTCAGGCCCAGTCTTATTCCCAACAGGTAGTTTTGGGTACATAGTACAGAGAAATATATGAGAGAGCGCATCCAAATATTCTATGCCTGAAATGGTACAGCCAAACAACAGCTCTCACATGGGAATTCCTCCAGTCTGTTTCTCTTATGCTCAAAATGTCAACAATATGAAACAAGGGTTGCTGAAGAAATGAAGAGCTCTGTTAGATCACTAGACCCTTGCCTGTGTAATTTATGGTGCAGACATTCTGAATTCTTTTCTGACTGCAGGTCTGTTGCCTCCACTTAAACTAATGTGGTAGCCTGTTTGCAAGTCAGAATGTATATGGATCCCAATGTGCTCTGCTTGTCATTACCACAAGATGACATCAATTTTTTAAATAAGATATTTCAAATTTCCAGCTATTTTTGCCTAGAATATTGCCAATACTTTGTAGTTCCAATTTATTTTAATCTATATCATTTACATATACAAGTTAAAAATCACAGCTACAAAACAAATGAAAAGAATGATGGCATAAACTAAGGAAATGGTTGTTGTGGATTTTCCAGGCTGTATAGCCGTGGTCTTGGCATTGTAGTTCCTGATGTTTCGCCAGCAGCTGTGGCTGGCATCTTCAGAGGTGTAGCACCAAAAGACAGGGATCTCTCAGTGTCACAGTCACTGTGACACTGTGACAGTCACTGTGACACTGTGACACTTAGGGCCATTTAGGGCATGATCCTGGCCATTTAGGGTCCATTTGGGCCTGAAATGGCCAGGATTGGGCCACTGCTGGGTGGGGGAGGGTGCCCCTGCCTGGGCCCAATCTTAGCTGTTTCAGGCCTGTTTCTGCCATTTTGGCCCAATCCTAGCTGTTTTGGGCCCCTTTTGTCCATTTTGGGCCCAATTTAGGCCCCAAATGGCCAGGATCGTGCTGCTGCCAGGCGGGGGAGTGTTCCTTCCCCCAGTAGAGGCCTGATCCTGGCTGTTTCGGGCCCAATCTAGGCCCATTTGGGTGATTTTGGGCCCCTTTCCACCCAATTCAGGCCGAAAATGGCCAGTATCAGGCCACTGACATATGGGGGAGTATTCCCCCACCTGGCAGCGGCCTGATCCTTGATGTTACAGGCCCAATCCAGGCCTGTTTTGGCTGTTTTGGGCTCAAAAGGGCCAGTATTGGGCCTGAAACATCAAGGATCGGGCCATTGCCAAGTGGTGGAGTGTCCCCATGCCCAGAAGTGGCCCGATCCTGGCTGTTTTGAGCCCAATCCTGGCCATTTAGGGCCAATCTTGGTCCATTTTGGCCATTTTGAGCCCATTTCAGCCCAATTCAGGCCTAGAAAGGCCAGAACCAGGCCTCTGAGGGAGGGTGAGGGAGTGTTCCCCTACCCAACAGAGACCTGATCCTGGGTATTTTGGGCTTGATCTTGGCAGTTTCGGACACATTTTAGGCCCACTTCAGCCCAATTCAGGCCTGAAATGGCCAGGATCAGGTTGCTGCAGGGTGAGGGAGTGTTCCCCTGCCCAACTGAGACCTGATCCTGGCAGTTTCTGGCTTGATCTTGGCAGTTTGGGGCCCATTTTGGCCCCAAAACAGCCAGGATTGGGCTTGAAACAGCTGGGATCGGGCCACTCCCAGGTGGGGTAGTGTTCTCCCTCCTGGCAGCAGCCCATTCTCATCCAAATTGGGCCCAATCCTGGCCATTACAGTCCTGTTTGGGGCCCAAAGTGGCCAGGAGTGAGGGGTAGTTTTAAGAACTCCTGGAACATCATTTTGAAGCATTCCGTCAGAAAAAAAGCCCTGGCTGTTCCTCCCCTCTTAGGGTCATCAATAAATCTTCTTTGAAAAACTCTCTTAAAATTGCTTTTAAAGCATATAACCAATTGTATAACCAATACAAAATTGCTCCTTTGTTATGACCCCCTCTTCCCCACACAACATGTTCTATATTGTTGCTGTATTGGAGACTTTGTTGCTGTACTGGAGACCTCTTAATTTCCCTACTCATTCAATCAATGATGTGCAAGTTAAATCTTCTCTCTGATAATGCAATCATTAATAAAATTCTACACTTCAACCCCTGAAGGGGGTTAAATGTGGTATAATGCTCAGTGTTATGTATTTTTGAGCAAAGGGCTGTTGAATAACATTTGACTTCAAACACATGATGGTTCTTACCCAATGATAAAAGGAACCCACACCCTGGTGATCTTACAGTAGGGCTGGCCAAATGCCTAAGGGTTCAGATTGTGTCACAATTGCCAGTCATGAACATCCTCTTGATTGATCAGTGACTGGATTGAGTATTCACTGAACCATTCATCAGAGTTTGCAGGGCATTGCACATCTAACACAACGACATGAATGTTATGATTGGCCTTTGTGCATGTGTCATGTGTAACACATATGCAGTTTTGTGATAGTTCATAGGAGTTGTATTCTTCTCCCTCCATTAGTAGTTAGCAATAGCCAAGAAGCCTGCTGTTCATATGCCAAAGAAAGGAAACTGTACAAGGAACTACAGTTATGTGTAACAAATACACATGAATCTTTAATGGTTTACTTAACTTCAATTGCTTATTAAAGATTGCCTACTCCTTTTGGGCTGTACTCCATACACACTGTCTCCCAAATTCAGAATGACTTGGTTCATCAGGATCTAGGATCCATCCATGGCTGGTAGCAAAAGAAAAAAAAAACCTACTGCACAGCTACCAACCCATTTGTAAGGAGTTTGGGATGTTTGCTGCCCCATAAAACTCATCTCACGATCTGCTCAACATAATCGCTCCCATCAGAGTTTGTCTGATGAACTCATTTGCAGCATGCTATCTTCCAGTTTCAAAAAATTCCCACACGTAGCTGTCAGAAATAATGTTGAATGCACCTTGGAAACTGTGAGACCAGGGTATGTTAACATACTTAACAAGCTTATTTTAGGAGTTTACAGCCAGCTGTGATCATGTACTCAAGCTTCTTTCTATATCCATGACAACTACAGAAAAATGGAAAATATTAACCAACCATTTGAATACTGAAAAAGTTGTTTAATAGTATGGTGTGCACAGCTTTCTATCTCTCATGCATGTTTTTGCACATATTGTAAAGAAAGTCAGTGAATATTCAATCCAGTCATTGATATAGTCAATCTTACTCTCACATTCTCCAATGTCAATTTATCCATTATGTATATTTCTTGTTTTTTCCTCTTATTATCCCTGTCACCAACAACTGATTTTATGAACATGATCCACAGGCATATAAGATACCTAATAACTATTACTGTACAATGGAGAGATATGGCATCCATTTAGAGTACTACCTGATGTGTATACAAGAACAGCATATTTATAGTTGAAAAATGATTGTGACATAAAAGACAAAGATTAAAGGGCTCAGGAAATCTATGGTTGGACTTGGTATTACAGAAAATGGCTGAGACAACAAGGTGACCAGAGATATTTGAAATTCCATATTGCAGTTCTCTTATCAGCAGACTGGTTTTAATGGTTAATTCATATAATTTGTTTAAACTTTAATAGGTAACAAATAATACATTAATCCACAAAACATTGACTGTTTCCACACTGCCTTAAAATAGTGGCAGGCTGCTGGAATGCTGGTGGCTTCTTTGCACGATATAAGCTGAAAAAACGCCCCACATCCGTTTTAAAGAAAACATTGTACAAAGAAACCGCCAGCGTTCCAGGTGCTTTTTTCAGGTGGTTTGGAAATGGCCATTTTATTAGAGATGGCTACAAACCAGAAAAAAAATTAACTGTGTGGTTCGTGGTTCATCGCATTTCATTTCATGAACCACAAACAACGAACTTTCACGAACCTGCCCCGGTTTGCAAACCGGTTCATTTGGTTCATGAAATCGTCACATCCAGGTCAGCAAATTGTCACTTCCTGGTCAGCAGAAGGCCACTTCCAGGTCAGCAGAAGGTCTGCAGGAAGTCCATCTCCTGTTGCCTAGGAAACTGATTGATTGGCACCAGGCTGTCTGCAGTGACAAACCAAAAAATGAACCAAATGAACCAGCCTAAAGTTCATGGCGGTTCATCAGAAATGGGCTCTGACAAACCACCGGTTCGCGAACCACGAACCAGCCTGGTTCATCACGAACTTTGGTTCATATTTCGGTTTGTGCCCATCTCCACCTCCTATACATATTGCATTTCGGGTATAATTTCTACCTCAAAC
Source organism: Eublepharis macularius (assembly GCF_028583425.1). Taxonomy (NCBI): domain Eukaryota; kingdom Metazoa; phylum Chordata; class Lepidosauria; order Squamata; family Eublepharidae; genus Eublepharis; species Eublepharis macularius. The sequence continues at coordinate 77,132,097 of NC_072792.1, read as the reverse complement.
TAGATTTCAATGTATCTTAGGGAAGAAGATATCTCACGGGGTTGTTATGAGAGTAAACAAAGAGAGGAGAATGATTTAAGGTACTTTGGGTCTCCACCAATGTTCCCTCTAAGTGGTGTAGTGTTGTGAGCCAGAAATCTACTTTGTAAGCAGCAACTTGCAAGTTTTGAGCACGCTTTTTCTAAAACCAGAATCCATTTGATTAAAATAATTTTGAATTGTCTAAGGCATTGGTATTGGGTGCCATCGGTGGACACTCTTTCTTTCTTTCTTTAATGAGGAAAGAGACCCCGGGAAAAAATATATGAAAAAAACACCCCCCAACCTCCACTTTCTCCAGCCCCCAAATCTTCAGAAATTTCCCTACCTGGAGCTAGCAACCATAGTGGCCATGCCTTTTCTAAAACCAGAATCCATTTGATTAAAAGACTTTTGAATGGTCCAAGGCATTGTTATTGGGTGCCATCAGTGGGCACTCCCTCTTTATTTATTTCTTTAATGAGAAAAGAGACACAGGGAAAGAAAATATGAAGAAGACACCCTCAACCTCCACCCTCTCCAGCCCCTAAATCTTCAGAAATTTATCTACCTGGAGTTGGCAACCAAGGTGTCCATGCAAGCCAGCGGAGGCAGGAAAGGCAGGCAAGCTGAGAGGCCCTGTGAGCGCTCATGGGCCGAGGCTACCAGCCTCACGCCGCCACCGGCGGCGGCTTCCGGAGCTTTGGGCACACGGCGTAGAGGCCCCAAAGCTGCCCCCCCCCCACCGCCGCCTCTTCTAGCTCCCTGTGAGGGGAAGAAGAGGCAGCTCAGTGGGCAAACTGAGAGGCCGTGCGGGTGCTCGCGGGCCGAGACCGCCAGCCCCTGCCGCCGCCAGCTGCGGACGTGTGGCGTAGAGGCCCCGAGGCTTCCTCCCTGCCGCTGCCTCCTCTAGCTCTCCATGAGGGGAAGGAGAGGTGGCTTGGTGGGCAAACTGATAGGCCGTGTGGGTGCTCGCGGGCCGAGACCGCCAGCCCCCGCCACCGCCAGCTGCGGTCGTGTGGCGTAGAGGCCCCGAGGCTTCCCGCCCACCCCCGCCACCTCCTCTAGCTCCCCGTGAGGGGAAGGAGAGGCAGCTCAGTGGGCAAGCCAAGAGGCCATGCGGGCACTCACACGCCAAGGCCATGAGCCCCACACCGCCGCCGCCGCTTGGTGCTGCGTGCGTGCGGCGCAGAGGCCCCGAGGCTTGCTGCTGTCTCCTGTAGCTCCCCGTGAGGGGAAGGAGAGGCAGCTTGGCAGACAAGGCGAGAGGCTGTGCGGGCGCTCACATGCTGAGACCACCAGCCCCACGACACCGCTGGCTACTGGAGCTGCGGGTGCGCAGCAGGGAGGCCCCGAGGCTGCCTGTCCCATGCTGCTGCCTCCAGCTCCCCCTTCCTCTGCACCATGGCTGGGGCCAGACCAGGCCCTTCCAGCAGGAAAAAGGGAAGCTGGGACGGGGCGGGGCTGGGGCTGCGCCAGGCGCACCAGGCTGGGATCTCACCAAGGTGAGGCTTGGGCCGAGGTGTCACCAGGCAAGCCATTGGGGCAGGAAAAAAAGAAAGCGAAGCCCAGGGCACCCCTCTGTGCGCGGGCTTCTCAGCTGTGCGCTGAGGGGTTAAAATTCATGCACAGTTGCACACGAGCGCACGTTAGCGGGAACCCTGGTCTCCACAGGGGTGGGTAGGTATAAATGAAGCAAATAAATAAATATATGTGCCCCTCCCTTTTTACATATTGCATTTTGCAAAACTCACACCTGTTGTGTTCCTCTATAAAGCTGTATTTTTTATTTTCAGTTTAAACCAACAAAAAAATGTTTTGAACCTAAGATATTAGAAAACAAACCATCTGCCTTACATTTTTAACAAAAAAACATCTAGTATTAGTAAACCTTTACTCTTTTTGCAACCGGGATGTTGTTTCTATCTCAATAACATATCTTTCTGTGGTGAGAGATATGTAAGTTCTTTGGCTGTGCCAAATCAAAGAATCCTGGCACTTCATTTTGTTGCTACTGTGACCCTTGAAAGAAAATTTCCCACAGCTGGCACACTTTCTCATTTTTAAAAAAATCTACTGCTTCGGGACAAGTGAAACATTGCCCACTTGTTGATGTTCTATTTGTTGACACAGAAGCTTCTTTAGGCACTTGCATAACAGTTATCCAAAACAAGTTGGAGATGACTTGATGCTCTGGCTGGGCCTGGGCATTTCTTCAATCCTTCAGTTTATCTGGGGATATTTCCGCTCTTTCCCCAGATTTACAAGGAATAGGCACCTTTTCTTTTCCTGAACCCTTTTTCTAGTCAGAAGGGGGTCTTCACCCCACAAAATACAGTTGGCAATGGAAGCAACATCTAACATGAAGAAGAGCAACACCACTGGCCACCTGTTGGTTTCCACTTGCATGAATAAATTACAACAGTGATGAAGATTATCTTTTAAAATTGTAATGTGCAATTATGTCTGGTTTCCTTTTTCCTTTTCTCCTTCTCTAAAACTTGGTCATGATGCACAGTAGAAAGGAGAAGTACAGTTTTCCTTTCTTGGGGACATATGAATCCAGGGCTTCCCACACTTTGACATTGTTAGGGTTGTTTTCATCCCATTGTCTGAATACATGCTCTCCCTCTCCATTTTTTTTCACAAATGATGAAATAAAGAATGCTTTCTGGAAGCAGAAACTCAAAAACTTGCAACGTTGTATTATTCTGAGCATGCCTTTTTGCTGTGAACACGCACAGACAATGTCTCTGGCTGTCCTATGGTGAAGTGCCTATGGATGGCCAGCTTCTTCCATTCCTGCCTTCCATGGCATTAATATTGCTCCCTTCTGCAGGTTCACTTTGGAAAGTGATCAGCTGGCTGTACAGTAGCTATCTTCCCACCTCTAGCTGTTCTTTCTATTGCACAAACACAGGCATGAGACTTGCCTCTTCCATCGATCCTTGACTGCCTTTTCAGAGGCTGCTCCTCATCTGTGGATGTACTTGAACTTGAAGAATGCTCTGCAGGAGCATATTCTTCTGGTTCTGAACAGCCTTCTGTAGTGCTGCATATTCTTCATTTTCAAATCCAGTGATCACTTCCAGAGTAGTCAAGACTATTCTAAGAGCCTCTTTGGGACTCAAGCATGCATTCTTGGGGGTACCTTCACTTTGCAATGTACATATAATACAGTTATGGACCAGAACATTTAATGTGACTCAGTCCCCACTTGTGGTAACACTACCCATCCTAAGATACAAAAGGCAAAAGGTGTTGATGACTCACCATTTATCCCCACAAAGGCACACTCTCGGAGATAAAAAGTGAGCCATTGGCAATGGACTTACCTGGCCGCTCTACACCATTGCCCCCCAAGCCGCAGACACTGGCCCGAGCAACGACATGGGCAATGGGAGCCTCAGAGTGGAGGGTCAAGTGTGTGGCCAGGGCACATGGTTTTCTAGAGCCCATTGCTAGTTTCAAGATAATTGTTCATTTTAAAAGAATACCACCCAGCATGAAAGCATGCGCGCACACACGCACATGCACGCACACACATAGGGTGTGTTTCTAAGGGGGATTGTTATAAAGCAACTGGCTGGGAAAGTCCCAAAAAGTATCCTGCAGATTTTGAAAAGAAGCCAAATAGCAGAGATTATTATGGGAAATAATTTAGTAATCCAAAATATTTTTCCAAAGATCAGAAATAGAATCAGAAATAACAACTTACCCTTGATTTGATTGATTTGACTTGTATTCCGCTCTCCCCATGAATGGGCTCAGAGCAGATAACTACAATATTAGATTTACATTAAAATCTTGCATTAAAATTATAAATAACTTACAATCAGTCATAAAACAACTCCAGACAGTGGCCCATATTACCCAACCCTAATAAAACATTTCCATGGTGCAGGAAGTGAAGAACAGCAGTGGTCCAGCTGGTGGAAAAAACGGAGTAGGGTGTAACATTTTCCCCCCAACTGGAAATCAGCCAGGAAAGCTCACCAATAGCTGTCTTGATAAAAACCATCACTGTCTTCTTTTGCAAGAACGTTTGTGTTTCTAGGAACATTCTACCAACTACGTGAGAGACTGCAGACTAAAAACCAGTATGTAGTTGGCTTTTCACTAACAAAACTTGCATTCAAATGGACTTTATTTTTGGTCATCTGTAGGAACCTTAGCTCCCAAAGCACCATAAAAAGCTTTCCCAGACTTGAACATTGACATGTTATCAGGTCATCAGGTCAGGCAATCAAGATAATAGTTGGTTGTTGTGGATTTTCCGGGCTGTATAGCCGTGGTCTTGGCATTGTAGTTCCTGACGTTTCGCCAGCAGCTGTGGCTGGCATCTTCAGAGGTGTAGCACCAAAAGACAGAGACCTCTCAGTGTCACAGTGCGGAAAAGATGTTGGCAGGTCATTTATATCTACTCAGGAGGGTTGGGGTTGGGCTGAGTCATGCCCAACCCCACCCCTCAGCCCAACCCCAACCCTCCTGAGTAGATATAAATGACCTGCCAACATCTTTTCCGCACTGTGACACTGAGAGGTCTCTGTCTTTTGGTGCTACACCTCTGAAGATGCCAGCCACAGCTGCTGGTGAAACGTCAGGAACTACAATGCCAAGACCACGGCTATACAGCCCGGAAAATCCACAACAAACATAGTTCTCCCGCTGTGAAAGCCTTTGACAATAAATCAAGATAATAGCTCCCCAAGGCCACCTTAAAATGACTTTCCTGGAGTACTTATGAAAAACTCAGCATTTTTTTACTCCAACAATTTATACAGGGTGAAAAAAAAATACCAGTAACAAAATGCATTGATTCCTGGGGTTGTTTTTTCTTAGAGTTCTTTTATTTAAAGAAAGCAAACTGTAAGTGGTAATTGGCTTTAGTGACACTGTTTACTACTATAGAGGAGACAAAGTCCAAAAAAGGGAAAAGGTCTAGAGTCATTTTTCTCTGCATTATGCCACCAACAACGGCAAAAAATTGGACAACTGGGGTAGGAAAATGCTCTGAAAAACAAGGAAGCCAAAACATGATTGTCTCTACAAGGGGTCAATTCATAGAAAAAGAGCTACAGGAACTCGTCAGCATAACACATTGGCATAACTCATTAGCATATGACACACCCCTTGCCATCGCTGAAAGTGTGTCATTAGCACAATTGATTTGATCAGGCCCAAAATGGCCAGGATTCGGCTGCTGCCAGACAGAGGAGTGTTCCCCCATCTGGCAGTGGCCCGATCAGGGCTGTTTTGGCCCCAATCTAGGCCAAAACAGGCCCAACATGGACATTCTGGGCACGCTTTGGCTGGGATCGGGCCCAAAATGGCCCCGATCAGGTCAGTGCCAGGCAGGGGAGGGATCCTCCACCAGGCACCAACCCAATCCTGGCAGTTTTGGCCCTGATCACGGCCAAAACGGGCCCCAAATGACCATTTTGGGCCCTTCTGGGCACAGATCAGAGCTGAAACAGCCAAGACTGGGTCAGTGCCGGGAAAGGCCATTTCAGCCCCAATCTGAGCCGTTTTGGCCCCAATCCAGGCTGAAATGGGCCCAAAATGGCCAGATCAGGTCAGTGCCAGGCAGGGGGACCCTCCCCTCCCTGACACCAACCCGATCCGAGCCATTTTAACCCCGAACCTGGTGGAAATGGGCCCCAAATGGCTGAAAGTGGCCATTTTGGGCCCTTTTGGGCCCGGATCGGGGCTGAAACATCCAGGATCAGGTTGTTGCTGGGCAGGGGAGGGTTCCCCCAGCTGGCACCGACTCGATGCAGGCTGTTTCGGCCCCAATCCGGACTGTTTCGGCCCCAATCGAAGCCAAACAGGCCCAAAATGGCCAAAAGTCAGGTGGGTGGGGCAACTTGACAGTGACCTTTTGGGGGAACTGCCAGAAAGGCATTCTGGTGCATTCCCACTCCAAATGGGCCCTGCTGTCTACCTCATAGTTGTTGGAAATACAATGTCTTTGTACAGAGAAAGCAGAAGACAGAAAATGTGCAGGGGGCAGCAATCTGACAGATAGATAGCAAAATAACATCCTTCTTTCAGCCTCTCTTCTGTCCTTCTTGCATATCTCCAGATTGGTATTCATAGGCTACTTCCTTATTCTTCCCAGAAGTCCCTCTCTCTCCGTTGCCAGTCCCCCACTGGGGGCGGAGGATCCCCCGCTCCCACACTCCACGCCTGCTAACCTGGCTGGGGGGAAAGGCAGGGGAACATACTTCCTGGGATGTGCTCCCGGGTGGTGTGGTGCACTTCAACGCACTGCAGTTGTCCAATTTTAGCCTGAAACGGCCCCAAATAGGCTTAAATCAGCCCACTGCGGAGCACAGGAGCACTCCAGGTCCTGTCACGCTGCTCCGGGATCACTCTCAGGGGTGGCATGTGGCCTGTGCAGTGACATCTGTAAGGTAAGTGCTAGGTCTCCCACCTCCTGCCTGGAGGGTAAGGGTATCTGGAAACCCTAGCACCAACATAAAGGCATGCCTGTATCGAAAAACAGTCAAATATGAGCAATAGTCAGGAAGATGGCTGGATAGAAGATACCAAGAAACTGAGTAGAGCAAATGCATCGTGCTCTACAAATTGTGCTGTTGTAATCATACTTAAATTTCTTAATCTTGCTCATAGCTTCATGTCTGATCACTTAATAGAAACCAAGGGAAGGTTAAGTTTATCCCAATGGCAAACATAAAAGTCCTCTGATCAAACTGAGGTATCCCTCTTGGATGTCAGAGTGTAAAATTTTGACTTTAAGGGGAAAAGCCTTCAGACAAGCTTGAGCTTCAAGTGATGATTGTCCCAATTTGGCTCAGAGAGCCACCCTCACTACACAATTTGAAATTCCAGAGATGGAATGAATTTAAAGAGAATTGAATCAAAGGATTCTCCTATTTTGTCAAACCAGATACCAGCCCATATAGACATGTTGTTTATTGATATTTTATTTATTTTAAGTATTTATTAGCTGCCTTTCCTACAAAAGTGCACAGAGTTAAAACAGAATTAAAATACAGCTGAAATTTAAAAGCTGTTCTAAATGTAACAGTCCTCAGCTGCCTCCTGAAACTAGACAGTGAGGGTGCCAGGTACACCTCCCTGGGAAGATGGTTCCACAAAAGTGGGACTGCCACTGAAAAGGCCCTCACTCATGTACCCACTAACTAACCTTCTTTGGTTGATGGGACAGTCAGTAGGGCCTCTCCCCGTGATATTAACTCCTGGAGAAGAATGTATGGTAGAAGATGGTCCTTCAGATACCTTGGTCCCAAGCCATGTAGGGCTTTAAACGGTAGAACTAACACCTTGAATTGGCCTTGGGAAGGGATTGGTGGCAAGTGTTGTTGCTGTCGGAATCACACGTTCCTGACACCTAGCCCCAATCAGCAGCCAACTGCAGCATTCTGTGTTATCTGCAGCTTCTGAACCATTTTCAAGGGGATCCCTAAGTAAAGTCCACTGCAGTAGTTCAGTCAAGATGTGACTATGGCACAGGTCACTGTGGTTAGATCTTACTGAACCATAGGGTTTCCTGCTCCCCCCAGGTCTCCTGGGGGTGAGAGTGTGGGATGGAGGTTGTTGGGGGCACTAGTGGGGTCTTACTATGTATGCTGCAGCATTTGCTCACTCTGGAACACTCCCGCACTGCATTGGGAATGACCTCATTCTTGGCATGACATAGAAGCAATGGGTAGTGGTAAGGGCCGATTCACTAAAAACCGGTCCCAAATTTAGTGTTTGAGGTGTATTTTTGCTAAATTGGCTGCCAGTGTGACTTGGACCTTCCATGGCATTTCCAATACAATTTGAGAACATTTCCAGCCCTGCTCCCATGGCTTCCTTTGGTGTCGGTGAGGTGAGAGGTAGAGGCTGAGAGCAGGGGATCCCCCCACCCCCATGGGGGGGGGGGCTGGTAACCCTTTTGAACCAGAAATAGACCCAGCTGGCACATGAGCCAAAGCTGGGCAAATGCACTATGAGCCACTGCAACCATCCATATTGCTACATCAAAACAGATCATTACAAATTATTTTTAAAAAGACTGAATTTGGATATATTTCTATAATCTATCCCAGTGTTATACAAGTTTCGTTCAGGCTTGAGGAAATGTAAAAAAGCCATTCTTCTCCTGCAGTTTGAAGACATCTGACATGATTTTTTTTTCTCTTTTGTGAAATCTATAGTATCTTCCTTATAATCTTTGATCTCTCATATATCATTTTGGCTATTGTTAATAAATTTATAATAAACAGTCAGTTCAAACAACAGAAAAATTCAACTATAACATCCAGAGGAATATATAGTAATCCAAGTAGTAATTTCATACATGGAATCTATTGCCACAGCCCATAAAACTCCATACCTCCATAAAACTCATCACACCACCTGCAAAGAAAGCAGCATACCTTAAGGACATTTTAATTAAGAACTCTCTTTATACAAGTTTCTATGACAACTGGATACTTACCTGAAGGGCATTAATTTTCCATCCAATATTGGATCTACACTGCACCTGTTGAATGACTGGCAGATAAGTTGCACAGGAGACTTTTGTTTTGATCCTTGAGCGCTGCAAATTGACTATTTATTGAATGTTCAATGTACATAAATTGTATTGGTTTATCGTTGGCAGCTATTTCTTAAAAAATAAGTTAATAGGCTTACTATATATAGAATAATTGATTTAAAGATACAATTTCACTTGATTAAATATTTTCCTTTGTGTAACTTTTCACATACTTCCTCCTGTGCTTTCTGCTCTATTGTTTTGGCCAATATTTAAAAGGCACATTGTGCAAGCAATTCCATTAAAACGAAAACAATTCTTTTTTGAGATTTTTTAGTTGAAGCTTACTGCTTAGATGCCTATGTGCCTTAAGTGTATGTCCGTTATTTCAGCTTTTCTTGTGAGCAACTTTTTGCAATCACACCATGACTATGCATGTGTCACTGACTTTGCAGCACAAAAAATAATGCAGGAAACATAGTGTATCTGGTGTTGGTCTTTGGAAAGATACATTGTATTGTGAAGGGACAAACTTCAAGCAATTCTGTGCTTTACAATTTAATGACTCAACCATGACTTTAGGAGATAAAAGCCTTTTCCTCAGTAAAAGAAATTATTTCTAGGGGTGTGAACAACAACAACCACAAAACCCAACTCTGGATTATCTGGATCCAGGTTTCATTTTTTTTAAAAAAAATCTGAGTCTTTTTTAAAAAATCCAGGTCAGATTCTCTGATCTGGGATTGGAGGATCCCAGATTTAGCTGGCTAGCATTCCCTACAGGGAGAAATGTCTGGGGGAGGGGATTTTTAAAGTAAATGCCACCAAATTTGCAAGGAACCTACTCTGATTTGACATGAACTCTCTTGCTAGTTTATTGTCAGACCAGAGAATCCCAATGTTAAACCAGAGAATCCCTTTACTGAAGCAGGGAGGGGGGAGCCAAGTCATGCTGTAGAGTTTAAAAGATAACCAGCGGTGACTTGGAGGGGCTCTTTTGGTTGCCAGCAACAGCTGCCTGCTGAGTCCAAATAATCCAGCCCAGCAAAGTCCACATGCCTGGATCGGATTCAGAATTCTTCAATGGGAACTGGGAATGCATGATTTAGCCAGATGGGCATAAGTCTGGCTTTTTTTCCCAGTTCCCAGACCTCGATTGCACACTTTTAATTATTTCATTTGTGGATTAGGGAACAACAGCTACAAAGGCACAACCTGGCCCTGTAGCACAAGTTGCTACTTATCAGGTAAAAAGTAGCTCTTTGTGGTGAGATGCTCAAGACGAACTTCTAAAAGAAACACCAAGGCAATCTGATCAGGAATTTGCCTCGTGTAAGTGAAGGTGTTTAAGCTGAGGGCCAAGCTACAAGTGACGAATGACACTTTAACAGCAAGTGTATTGCTTCCTGTTCACTTGCCCTCCATTCAATCCACTTGCCATTCAAGTGTCATTCATCACTTGTAGCTTAGCCCTAAGTTTTAACTTGTGATCATGTCCATGTTGAAGTGCTCAGGATACCAAATTATAAAGTAAGAGAAAAAAGGATTTATTTGAACCTAAGACTTCAGCTGCCACAAACCCACATCCAACTCAGGCTTAGGCTGACCTTCCCCTACCCTGAGGTAAAACTTCTCCTCTTTAAGCTGTATACTGTGCTGGGAAGCCTCTGGTAGCGTGGTTGATGTTATGCTTCAACTTTCGTTCTTGTCCCACCCTTAGGAAATATTAAAAATGGTTACCCACCGAAGTCTTAGTAGGGGACAGATCAGGGGTTTGCGCTTCCCTTTAGCAGAAACTGGCACACAAGGCTTGGGAGGTTCAAAACATAACTGAAGGTTTATTTACAGTAGGTAAAGTCAGAAGGCAGGTAGGCAGGTGTTTGAACTGAAGAAACAGAAAGGTTTTTGTACAAGAACTTCACTGGTGTGAGGCACAAAACACTTGGTATAACACTAGGTTGCTGGCTTCTTTCAGAGGTTGACACTGCTTCACAGATGTTTCCCTTTTAAAGCACAGACACAGCATGACATTTCCTCCTCTCCAGACTTAAGGGTGCTCCACTGAGACAAATCCTTCCTAGATACTGGCCAGGCGTTATAGGGCTAAGCTACAAGTGACGAATGACACTTGAACGGCAAGTGTATTTCTCACTGTTCACTTGCCCTCCACTCAATCCACTTGTCGTTCAAGTGTCATTCGTCACGTGTAGCTTGGCCCATAGTTATGAGCTATAACCATGTTCCTGGCACTGAAGGGGAGACTCCTCTCTACCCACTTCCTTGACCCTCTATAATTCCTAGATCTCTTGAGTCTAAGTAGGAGTTAGTGCTGGTTCTCCCCACTTTAGTCCTAGGACTAAAAGTGTTTCACAAACATTTCCTCTCACAGGGGCTTCTCTGGCTGACCCTCTGGTCTAAAGCCAGGCTCCACCTCTCTTTCACACTCTTGTTTACTCTTCAACTCCCACTGACTGCTTCCCCAACATTCCATCCCCAATTGCCATTTCAGGCTAGCCACATGGAGGGGAGGGGGGGAAGGAAACATGTCAATCATAGCTCACTGACTGGAAATCTCAGCATCTGAAACTGAGGGCCAAGCTACACATGACGAATGACACTTGAACGGCAAGTGGATTGAGTGGAGGGCAAGTGAACAGGGAGAAATACACTTGCTGTTCAAGTGTCATTCGTCATGTGTAGCTTGGCCCTGAGGGCGAAGCTACAAGTGATGAATGACACTTGAACGGCAAGTGTATTTCTCCCTGTTCACTTGCACTCCACTCAATCCACTTGCCGTTCAACTGTCATTCGTCACTTGTAGCTTGGCCCTCAGTCGGTCACATCAGCCTTTTATCTGAACTCAGAATCTTTCCCCAAAACATATTTTTGCTTAAGTGTGCTTTCTGGAATGTGCACATTGACCTATTTAAGATTATCTTGAAAGTGGCAAGGGACTTGACTCTGTGGGAGGCTTACAGTGCAATCCTAAGCAGTGTTATCCTAGGGCCAAGCTACAAGTGACGAATGACACTTGAACGGCAAGTGTATTTCTCCCTGTTCACTTGCCCTCCGCTCAATCCACTTGCCGTTCAAGTGTCATTTGTCACTTGTAGCTTGGCCCCTAGTTTAAGCCCACTGATTTCAATTGGCTTAGATTGGAGGAACTCTCCATAGGATTGCGCTGTTAGTCTCTGTGGGTCTTCCCCATTGTGTTTTTCTTTGGGTTGTTTTGCTGCTTTTGATTCCTACTTTGGAAACAGCCCCTTTCTGGACCTTAATTGATAGGTAGATATCTCCCCATCCTACTTTTTTCCTTTATCTCTTAAGGTTCTTGCCTACCCTTTTTGAATGATACAAATTGCACATTGTGTATGGAATATTTGAATCTCAACATGGGCATTCTAATGTTGAGTATGTTTAGCTATTTACTTCACATTATCACAACATATTATTCCTTCCAACAAACTCTTTCTGATTTCACCATACTTAAGGCCTCTGTACTTGTTCCAAATTTGCAGGAAGAGTAAAGTTGCCATCCTCAGGTGGAGGCTGGAGATCTCCCAGAATTACAACTGATCTCCAGGCAATAGAGATCAGTTCCCCTTGAAAAAATGGCTGCCTTGGAAGGGGGACTCTATGGCATTATACTCAGCTGAGGTTTCCAATTCCCCCAGTCCCCAGTCCCCAAATCTCCAAGAATTTCCCTGTCCAGAGCTGGCAACCCTAATGAAGAGCCTTCTCACTTTATCAAACTATTCCTCATTTATCACTTTGGTGAGCCTTGCACAGATTGAATACATTATTGTATACAGCTGTAAAGCTCAAGCCAGTAGCTCACAAAGTGAGAGGAGATGGACAGGTTTGCTTACTTATGCTCAGGCTACTTTCTTATTCATGTAGACACATATCTGCAGTATAGATGTCCCTCCAACAACATGCGCTAACGCACCAAATGTTAGAATGCCGTGACTTTTCTCTCAGAGTGACATGAGACCAACAAGTCTATTATTCCAGTAATTTGGCAGCAGTGTGTGAAGTACCAAAGCAGCAGCAGCAAACGAAGTTGATTCTTTTGCCAATCTCAGGGTTTCTTGTGCAGGAAAAAAGGAATTGTTTTAAGTTTTTAAAAGTGTAAAATTGTCCTGAAAAAGTTTCCTGCAGTAGAATGGCGGACTGTCCTGGAGTGAAAATGAATGAATGAAGTCTTAGTAATATGCTCATATTGCAGGATATGGAATTTTGAAGATGATATGTGGTCACTTAACACAGATCAATAATACAGCATTGTGCTATTTCCACAATATAAGGAAAATTACTGATGCGTGACAGCTCTGTAAATTTAATTTAACCCTGTAATTAGCATAATCCACATTCAGAATCAGAATGCTAATGATGAAAGGTGTCTTGGAGATCATCAAGCCCACATGCTGCTCAATGCGATCAAAGCATCCCGAGCAAATGGTCATCCAGACTCTCCAATGAAGGAGATTTCATCACTGACCAAGGAAGATGATTTAATTATTGAACTGATCTTACCATTCAGAAACCAATATATCTAATTCTCAACAAAACCCATCTGTGGATACTTAAATCTACAGATTGGAGCCATGAACTGACAAGTCAGATTTTTCTACAAACCTGAGAAAAGTCCCAGGTTCGAAGAAAAATCTGAAATCTAAAAAGAAACACATTCTGGGGGTAAACCTCTCCCCAAATAATAAAAGCAATGCCTGTACTTTTAAGAAATGAGATCTTAGTAGCAATTGTGAAAACTGCAAAACAACCACAACAATATTGCTAGACTTCAAAACCTGGTTCTCTCAATAACAGGAAGAGAGCTTTCCAGGACTATTTTGGCCTCTCAATCCACCCCTCATTGTTGCCAAGTAGGCCCCCTCTCCTGCTCTAAGGCCTGCCATGGACTGTGTTAAAGTTTCCTGCATTGCTGTTTTACTGCTACACAAAGATTGCCCTGCACGTGTGTGTTCTGATACACGTGTCAGTTTCCTGTCTGCTTGTTGATTACCTTGCTGCTGCAATAGACTGTGTTAGTTTCCTGATACCATGCCTGGATAACTGCACAAAGGACTCTCTTCCTGGGCAGTCTTGCCCAGACCTATATCTGGACTTCCCAGTGTGTGTTTGGACTTTATTACAAGTGTGCCCCGTGCCTGCATTGCCATCTGCCACAGACCGTGCCTGTTCCCTGCTTTGGACTGTGTTTTACGTGCTGTTCCCCCTGCCTCCATGGAAGCCTGCCTCGTCTGGGCCCAAGCCACTGCTAGCAGCCGGGCGCCTGCCAGGGAAATCTCCAGCGAGCCTGGCTAGGCGCTCCCTGGTCAGTTCCCGCCTGGAGCCTCCCGCGGGCCGGTCCCCGAGCTTGCCCTCGCTACCGGGCAACCTGCAAACCAGCCTCCACCATGCCCTGCCGGCAACCATGTTCTTAGGCAGCCAGAAGACCAAGAGGAAAAGACTGCTTTGAGAAGCCATTTCGGCGAAGCGGGCACACCACGTCCGCAGCAAAAGTACCTCGCCCCGCTCTGCATATCTTAGGAGCCGCCCCGGAGAAGAAGCTAAGTGCCGACCATCCCAAGCACTTAGAGAATGCATCTCAAAGAAACCTCCGCATTCCAGAGCTGATGACATCTGGACAAGCCCTGTCCGCTGGAACATCCATTCAGCCCACTCGGATTTCTCCCTCCCTCTTTTGTCCCCTCTTCCTGAGGTGTCACTTATCACAATCAGATTACCAAAGTGGCCCATCCAAGCCATTCAGTAACCCATTAGAGCCTTTGTTTTAGTCTGTGAGAATCACCAAGTACAGCACCAGCCCCAGGGTACGTTTTGGGGTATTTAAGTCAGTCTCTCAGACCGCATGGTGCTCAGGCCATTCCTATCCAGAACCCCTTGCTGTCTGTCTGTGGATCCATTGCTGGCATTGGACCACCTCGCTGTTGTGTCTCTGCTCCGCTTCAGTATTGTGAGTATTTCCCCTATCATAGTTGGGAACCTGCTAATGCAAACGTCTCTATATTTCTTACTCTATATTTCTTAGTCCTTGTATGCTTTCTTGTGTGTATGTGCAAGTTCAGGCTTACGCCACACTATTAGTAAAGACACGTGTTTGTTTGAACCTATTTGTAGTCTGCCTCTTTGTCACTAGAGTGTCTGGAATCGGGACCTCCGTAAACATTGGTTAGATCCGCGCTAATTTTAGTTACAGACTGCTAAGCTAATTTCCCCATTATAAAAAGCAGTTCTGGTAACATCATCCCCTCCCTCCTGTTCTGGAGGACTCATTGGGCCCAAGCAAAATGGCAATCACTAAGCAACTTTCTACCATACAATTTGTGCAACTCACCGATGTAGTGTAGTGGCTGCTTGACAACTGGATGCCATACAGCAAGAGCCAGTCTCCATGTGACTTGTAAAGCTTGGCTGGGCCCAGCAGTAGCCACTACACAACTCACTTTATTTTTTATTTTATTTTACAAAATGTATATCCTACCTTTCAGCCCTCACAAGGGACATCAAGGCTGCTAACAATGTAAAACATATGCAATAAAATCACATTTCAAAATAATTAAAACCAACCAACCGCAACAACCACAACACATCAAAAAGCAATTGAAATTATAGCTAAAAACATAGACAAAAACAATTAAAACGTTTAAAACATTGGGAATGAAGGAGGGATAACTGAGGGAATGCAAAACAAACAAAAAAAGTCTTCACCTGCTGGCAGAAGATTGCACATAGGATTGCTAGGTCTACTTAACCTCCATGTGTGTGTGTGTGTGTGTGTGTGTGTGTGTGTGTGTGTGTGTGTGTGTGTGTGTGTGTGTGTGTGTGTGTGTGTGTGGGTGTGGATGTGGGTGTGGATGTGGATGTGGATGTGGGTGTGTGTGTGGAACCTAGCACTTACCTTAATGATCCCCGTGCGTGCAAGCTGCTGGGCAGATTGGCCTGGGAGATTTTTTTGCCTCCTGGGCCTTTCCCTCCCACTGGCCAGGTAAGTGGCAGCAGGGGGCAGAGGGGTACCTGACAGCTCTAATTGCAAAAAAAGGGGACAGGAGACAGACAAATCTCCCCGAAGAGAGAGTTTAAAAGTTTTGGTGCCACAACTGAGAAGGCACTCCCCAGGCTGCTACCTGCCTAATTTCAGAAAGTTGGAGAACCTGAAGCAGGGTCGCCAAAGATGAGTGTAATGATCGAATAGGTTTGTAAGGAAGTAGAGGGTCCTTCAAATATGCTGGTCCCAAACCATTTAGGGATTTAAAGGTGATTACTAGTACTTTGAATTCTACCAGGAACCAAACTAGGAGCCAAGACTGGAGTGATATGGTCCCTACAACCCATTCCAGTCAATCCTGGTGATAGCATTCTGCACCAACTGAAGTTTCCAAACACTTCTCAAGGGCCGCCTTATGCAGTAATCTAATCTAGATATAACCAGAGCCTGCCCCGCAGTTCTTCTCTACCTAAGAAAAGTCAAAGTTGGCCAACTAGTTGAAGCTGGAAAAGTCAATCCTGGACACAACTTCCACCACCTTATCCAGTAGTAGGCCTGCTTGTTTCTCTTAATAGCTAGCTGAAATCTCCTTCCTTGTAACTTCCACCCGTTAATTGTACTTCTGGGTTCTGGATCAAGAGATAACAGGTTTACATCATGACAGTGCTTCAGATATTTGAAAAGAGTGATTATACTTCCATTTAGCCATCCAGTCTCCAAGCTAAACATCCCCAGCTCTTTCAACCATATGGCTTTTTCCCAGACCCTTCACTATTCTGGTCACACTCATCTGGACACACTCCAGTTTGCTGATGTCCTTCTTCAAATGTGGCACCCAGAATAGGTTACAGTAATGTAGTTGAGAGCTGACTAGCACATAATAGAACAGAACCATTATTTTCCATGTTCTAGACATTATGCGTCTGTGAACACAACCCAAGATCTCAGTAGTTTTTTTAAGCAGCCAGATCTCAATGCTTACCCATTGTCATGTCTGCATATCATTCATCCATGCCATTCGTGTATTCTCTGCTGTCTGTATTGATCTGATCACTGTATTGATATCCTGTGTGCCTGTGTACTTTCATGTCATGCTCATATAATGTATAACCATTATAATCATGCCATCCTTGGCCTGCCTAAAAATGAAAGTACTAATGCTGAGAGAAAGTAGCCAGCCTGTTATCTCTAAAAGCATGCTTGTTGACCTTACAGCTGTACCGTAGCTCTTCACAGGGGAAAGAGGAAGTTTGATTCCTTGTAATCCTCTACCTTTCTCTGTCCAGACAAAGCTATTGTGTTCTCATGAGATTTTTAGGATTTTTGCGCCTAGTTGCTAACTGCTAAAGGAGAGGGGGGAATCATGCTCTTTATATCAAAGTGCATATGCTTATATCCCCATTCCTGCCAACTTACCCATCTATGGATATACCCATGAACTTAATTGATCTCTGAATAATTTTGTTTTCATCCAATGCACTGGAGTGCTTGTTGTGAGGGGTGTGGGGATCTATCTGCCATGGACTGCCATCCCTAGAACTAATACCCATTTTAAGCTTGTGCATAAACAAAGGCAACTAGATCCTTCTCACATGTACTGCTTCCAGGCCAGGTCTCCTCCATTCTGTATTTGTGCTTTTGATTCTCATACTGAAAAGCATGATCTTACATCTATCTACATTAAAATTCATTGTTGTTCTCAGCCCAGAGTTTCAGCTTGTTACAATCGGTTTGAATTCTGACACTTCCTTCTCTAGAATTAGTTATCCTTCCCAGATCACTGGTTAATCTGACATGCATCCTCTCTATGTCCTCAGTTATAAAAATGTTTAAAGTGCAGGACTTAAAAGAGTTTTGCAGCACTCCCCTTGAGACCTCTTTCCAGGCCAAGATGAGCATTGAACCACTTTATTAAGAATGCCCACAGCATTCTCAAGATCTACCAATCTAGTTACTTTATTTTTAAAAGGGAGATATGATTATCCTGGCAGAATCTGACCCTGGAAACTTGCCTCCAGCAGTTCTTTAGGGGGCTTCTGCAAGATATCATTTTCACTTCACCTCATGCTGAGTGCCCCCTCCAAGGATTGCCAGGCCCCAACCCAGCCACTGCTCCCTGCCACAACTCACCTGTAGCAGTAGAGAAAGAGGAAGTGAGAAGGGGGAAACTTACCCACTACCAGAGGCCCTTGCCAGCAATACCATCACATCACAGGCAATGTAATGACAGCATTTCCTTTGCACACAGAAGTTGATGGTGAAGCTATATTTTGGGGCAAAAACCATAGAGGTTTTGTCCCCAGACCAGAGTAGTTCTGGTGTGCTGCTGACATGACATCACTTCTGGAAGTGATGCCATTACATTGCTGATGATGTTACAATGTCACCAGGAAGAGCTTGTGGCAGTGAGTAAATCCCTTAATCTGTGGTCCTGCCTCCCACGGGTTGCCAGGATCAATTTTGCAACTCTCCCCTGCCTCATATGAGGTTTCAGCTGGCTGGTTGCTGCCTCCCCTTCCTTGTGTTGGGCTTGAGCAGACCAGACTCAGTCCTCCTGTCACAGGTAGGGTTGCCAGGCCCCCTCAATCTCCCAGCGGGAGATTGGGGCCTAGCTCTTACCTGGGGGGGGGGGTGCGCACGTGCAAAGCATGCGCACTCCTCCAAGCGTGATGACATCACTTTGAAGTGACATCATCACGCAGCCCCCCTGGCTTGTGCCATTGGGGGCTGCTGCGGAGTGCAGGAACGCTCCTGCACTTCGCAGCAGCCCAAAACGGGCCCAATCCGTGCAAAAATGGGTGCGGATTGGGCCTGTTTTGGCATGGATCAGGCCCGCTGTGGCCCCCTGCAGAGCGCAGGAACGCTCCCGCGCTCCGCAGTGGCCCCAATCCAGGCCAAAACAGGCATCCTGGCAGCAGCTGTGAGCGGGGGTATGCAGCACCACAGGGGGGGCACTCATGGAAGGTGCGCCCCCGCTGGCCACGTAAGAAGGGGCGGGGGTGGGAGGGTGCGGGCGGGGGATCCCCCGCCCCCACCGGGGGTCTGGCAGCCCTAGTCACAGGACTACCCTGGCCCAGGTGGGAAGAGGGCCACTGGCCCACGGCGAGATATCCCAATACTCTTAATGGCCAACCAACCCCTCCCTGTCAAATAGATTTGGTTGAGAATGTGTAACATGCCCTACGTCAACCAGTGAGTTTCCACAGCAGCAATAGGATTTGAGCTCCTAGTCTGAAACTCTAGGTTTTGTGTGGTGGCTGCTGTTGAACAGTAGGAAGCAGCCAGTCCTGGGTGAGTCATGGAAGTTGTGTGGTATTAAGTCACTCTGTGCTTTCTGCTGGGCCTGGTCCAATGAGTCCTCCTTCAAAAGCCAAAACAACTAAACAACTCCAGAAAAGGCCCTGTATCCTCTCTGCCTTTTTACACATAGAAACCAAGCCAGGAACACTAGCAAAATTGTGGTTGCCTACCAATGGCCACTCACGGCATTTGTCTCTTAAAGCTACAGGCACTCCATTTATCATGGGGGGGGGTCTTTAACCTCATTTTTAAAAAAATCAGATTTTTCTGCCATCTTGGAACATTTTTCAAGTTTGTAGAAAGATTTGTCTTGTAAATTTACACCTCCCGTCTCCAGATTTAAGTATCCTCAGATCCGGCTGTGTTGAGAATTAGATATATTGATTTATATTTTGAATGTAAGAGACTCATTTTTAAATTACTTTCCTGTCCTTAAGACTTAAAGGGAGAATTTTGATGAGATCAATTGAAAGAAAAATCTCTGAAAACTGTTTGATTGGATTTAGGCTGCTTATAATGCTAGTGAAGTGAATGCATTATAGAACGTCTGAGACTGAAAATGTGTCACCAGAACTCCTTGCACATTCTTCCATAGCCTGAGGGAGCACCTTAAAAAGTTCCAATTCATTATGCTTTTTCTATGAAGACAGTTTCTCTACAAAAGTTTGACTTGAGTGCAAAAATAGATATATCAGTTGTAGTTTTCCTTAAATCAGATTGATACTCTTGAAATTATGTAACACACTTTCAAAATGCCAGGAATAATTAAAGTTTATCTCCCAGAATTTCAGAAGTGTTTGGGGAGATGCAGCAGATGAGGCTGAAAGGGAAGAAAGATGTTGACTACCAGCTGAAAGTCAGATAGGGCTGATCTCCATCTATGATCCTGTAAATTTTAAAAGAAAAAGGTCCAAATTGGTCCTAGATTTATCATACTGACATGAATCCTGCTGATGGAGTCTCCCTGCTGCTGACATCAGAGGCAGCAGAGCCCATCCCCCTCAGCTGGAATCCTGGACTCCCACAAGGCTTGGCTGTAAGGGTGGCCATATCCTCCTCTGCCAGGGGATCTTATATTGATATAAACATGTATAACCATGTATGTACCAGTTTCTTTGAATTTCCAGCTTTATTTTTAAAAAGAGAGTTACTAATTGCCTTTTCCCTTTATTTATTTATTTATTTATTCAATTTATATACCGCCCATCCCCAGGGGCTCTGGGCAGTGAACAGTTAAAATCGATAAAAACAAAAACTAAAATCAATATACAAATAATAAAACAAATTAACAAGGTGCAGTGGTGGGGAGAACCTTCCCCACCCCAAAGGTGGGAGGCCGACATGGCACCGCCCCCTTCAATCACCAAACGCCTGGCGGAACAGCTCTGTCTTACAGGCCCGGCGGAACGATAATATGTCCCGCTGGGCCCGAGTTTCCATTGACAGAGCGTTCCACCAGGCTGGGGCCAGGACTGAAAAGGCCCTGGCCCTGGTTGAAGCGAGGCGGGCTTCCTTAGGGCCGGGGACCACAAGTAAATATTTATTCGCTGATCGGAGCGATCTCCGGGGAATGTACAGGGAGAGGCGGTCCTGAAGATATGCCGGTCCCAACCCACTCAGGGCTTTAAAGGTAAGAACCAACACTTTGAACCTGATTCGGAATTCAACCGGAAGCCAGTGCAGCTGGCGCAGGACAGGTGTGATGTGTGACTGGTAAGGTATACCCATCAGGACCCGTGCCGCCGCATTCTGGACCAGTTGTAGTTTCCGGATCAGGCCCAGGGGTAGCCCAGCGTAGAGTGAGTTACAGTAATCTAACCTGGAGGTGACCGTTGCATGGATCACTGTAGCCAGGTCCTGGGGCGTCAGGTAGGGGGCAAGTTGCCTGATCTGACGAAGATGGAAAAATGCAGACTTGGCAACCGCCGTGACCTGGGCGTCCATCGATAGGGAGGCATCCAGGAGCACACCCAGACTCTGTACCACTGGCAAAGTTGCCAGTGGTGTCCCATCCAGGGCAGGGAGCTGGATCCCAACATCTGGCAGCCCCCGTCCCAGCTGCAGGACCTCCGTCTTCACTGGGTTCAATTTCAGCCTGCTCTGTTTCAACCATGCCGTCACAGCCTCCAAAGGTCTGGCCAGATTGTCTGGGACCGTGTCTGGCCGGCCGTCCATCAACAGAAAAAGTTGGGTGTCATCCGCGTATTGATGACAACCCAGCCCAAACCTCCGCACCAACTGGGCGAGGGGGCGCATATAGATGTTAAATAACATCGGGGAGAGTATCGCCCCTTGGGGAACCCCACACACCAAAGGGTGACGGGGCGATAGATCTCCCCCGAGCGCCACCCTCTGTCCCCGACCCTGGAGAAAGGAGACCAGCCACTGTAAGACTGCCCCCCTAACCCCCACGTCGGCAAGGTGGCTGGCCAACAAATCATAGTCAACCGTGTCAAACGCTGCTGTGAGATCAAGTAACACAAGCAGCGCTGACCCGCCTCGATCCAGATGCCTGCGAAGGTCATCTGTGAGGGCAACCAAAGCTGTCTCCGTCCCATGGCCAGGACGGAAGCCAGACTGGAATGGGTCCAGGACTAGAGCATCATTCAGGAATTCCTGCAGTTGTACCGCCACCGGTACAACTCCACAACAGAAGGGACTAGGGACTTACTTTTTTAAAAAAATGAAAGCCAAGAATTCAGAGAAGCTAGTACACATATTGCTGTACTATCAATATAATTCTATTCATTTGCCATTCTTTTTTAAAAAATAAAAACCTCCCCCTACAGTGAGGAAATGTCCACTATGACAGCCAAGCTTACCAGGTGTCCAGGACCCTGTTAGCCCACCTGGCATTTTCTGGCTGTGAGACTGCCTCTGGTGCCAGTGGCAGTGAGAAGCCTCTAGCAGGGGCAATGCCAGCATGGTAAGTCCAGGGCTAGTATTCTCTCCTTCCTGTCCTCTATCCCTACTCCTGTTGTTTTTAGGCAGGGGGATGACAAAAATAATGGTCCCGAATTTTTAAGACCTGAAGAAATATCTGAAAAATATCTGGGAAAAAACCCACTTCCAAAAAACATAATAATGAAAACAGTGACCTACTGAAAATCAGGATCTAAAATTATTAGATTTTTTAAAAAGTGTACACTCATAGAACATACTCCAGAATCTTTTGCAATGCACTGGGTTTTTATGGCAGATATTCTGGCAGATGCAATCAATATGAGAAGATTTCCCTAAAAATAGAACTTTGCTGCTCTAAACCATTAAGCTGATTTCTATGCTTAAGATTTGACTAAGAAAACTTACTACAAGATGGAAAGAAGGTTAAGAGAAACAAGTGTTAGGGCAGGGTGGGGATGCTAGTAGAGATGGGCTTGAACTGGAAAAAAGCCCAACCATGTAGTTCATCAAATTTCACGAACCACCAACTTTCACAAATTTGCCCCTGGTTTGTGAACTGGTTCATTTGGTTTGTGAAAACGTCACATCCAGGTCAGAAAATCATCACTTCTAGGCCAGCAGAAGGTCACTTCTGGGCCAGCAGAAGGTCTGCAGGAAGTCCATCCCCTGTTGCCTAGGAAACTGATTGATTGGCACCAGGCTGTCTGCAGTCACAAACCAAAAAGCGAACCAAACAACCAGCCTAAAAGTTCGTGGTGGTTCATCAGAAATGGGATCTGATGAAGTGCAGTTTACGAACCATGAACCGGCCTGGTTCATGCTTAATTTTGGTTCGTGCCCTTCTCTAGTTGCTAGTAGCATTCATTTAATGAAAATGAATATATTTTGTATTCATCATATACAGACAGGGTTGCCAGGTCATCCCTGGCGACCGGTGGGGGTTAGATGGCAGGTTGTGGGTAAACTTACCTTTACACATGTGCCCCAGTGATAATAATATCACTTCTGGTAGTGACATCATCAGGTTAAAGCCATGCCAGAACCACGCTGGTATTTGGGTAAAACCTTTAATGTTTTTTGCCTAAATACCAGGGCATTGCCCATAACAGGAAGATGTCACTTCTAGGAATCTAGGAAGAGACATGTTGTAGGCAACATTGCCTGGAAGGGCTACAGTGACTGGTCAAGTCCCCTCTTTCTGCCCCTTCCAGCAGTGTGAATGAAGGCAGTTTAGCAGGGGGCTAGCAACTAAGGGTGTGCAGTTCCTTGCTTCAGTTTGGTTCTGTTGGGCTTTCTCTGGGATGAGCTCATCTTGTATTTGGGAGTGTGCCTTACCCATGGCAGCCTTGCCTCAGTGTATTTCTTCAGTGGGAGTCTGCTTTGACTTTTTTCCCATAGGAAGCAATGAAGTGACTGGGGGCAACTTCTTTGGGGCCCCACAGAATTAGCCCACAGGGTCCAGTAGTTCTGAAACATGGAGGGGAGTATTTAGAGGACAGTCAGGAGTATGTTCCCTGAAAATCTGGTGGAGTCTGGTGAAAAATATAACTCCCTTAGTCCCCTGGATAACTCCTAGTTCTCCCCATATGGAACAATGCAGAGTGGCTGCAAACACCTTCTTTGGGGGCCCATTGAATTGGCCTCTGTGGTCCATTCTTCATGAATTGGGGGGGGGGTCTTTAGAGGATAGTCAGGAGCAAGAAATTTATTCACCTTGAAATATGGTGAAGTTTGCTTGAAAAATCCCCCCAGCCCACCAGATAGCCCCTGGATTGATTTCCCATAGGAAACAATTGATAATTTTCTGAATTTCTTATGTAACAAAAATGAATTACAGAATCAATCTGGTATTCAGGGAATTCCATCTTTTTTGTTTATTTTGATATTCCTAATCTGTATTTATCTATTTTTGTTCTGTTTTGTTTTGTTCACACTTCTACTAAGAACTCTATATACAGGATATTGCTAACTCGTCTCAGGACCTTTCATTTTCAGTATTTAACTGTATTGGCTCATTTTATATTCCCAATTACATTCTACAGCATTATTACACAAAATTATACCATCAAGGAACATTCCATGTTATCAGAAAGTAGGCGTTTCAAAGATTTGTAATAAGCAAAGGTGGTGCAGTAGCACAGTTCAGACACTGAGCAGGCAGTTTACAAGAGTCCCTCAAACCCCTTTAGGGCATTCTTCCATAGAACTAAAATTATGAACATTTATGAAAACAATTGGTACTTAGTATGCTTGTTACTTAGTTACTTGTTCCACTGGTTGGACAATGACACAATTAAGAATAGTATACAATATTCAGGCTAGATTAACATGCTATATGCAGAACGGGAAAAACCCAGCAAACTGAACATTGTATTTTCTTTTAGAATACACACTTAAATCGGCTTAAGTCCCTACACAGAAAGTAAGGCACTATTCCCTGCATATATGACCTTCCTCATTAACAGGAAACTGATACAAATCAAAGAAAAAATCCTGAGTGATATTGTAGGCCAGCCTAAATTACTACAACCACCTTAGTTGCCGTGTGTTCCTATAGAAGGCATGAGGATTTTCTAAGGCTATACTGGGCGGGGGGAGAGGATAAGGAGCAACACAAGGGATCATCACTACATTTTTCTGATTAAAATGGTTGCCCTTCAATGTTGTTGAATGACAGTGCATCAAGAAAGAATTGGATAGCTGTAGTATGAGCAAATAAAAAGAGGTGAAATTTAATATATCATCATATGGCCTGGGGCAAATCATTACCTTTGAGCCTACCTCTCTTAGAATTATAAGGCAAAACTATAGTGAGAACAAAATAAAGAAGAATATAAAGCACCCGCAAAGTTAAAAAGAATAGGAAACATGCCATAGTAATAGCAGTAGTAGAAATTAAACCTTTCAAATGAAGCATAGTAAACATAATGTTCATTATGCACAAGAAACTGGCTCACATTCATTTCATTGTGTTGACTCTGCAGGACTTGAGGGAGTAAAATGCAGAAATAACGCTGACTACAGAGTGCAATATAGGAAAGAAAACAAACACATGGAGTAGATTTGGACAAACCATTACATTTGATGAAGGCATTTTAATAGACTAATTCTGGGGGGCTATCCCTATAATGTGAAGGGGAGTCACAATAATTAGGCCCTTCTGCCTCTGGCAGTGGTTGCAGTCATAACATAGCTGCTAGCAAGTAACTGAGCAGCCTAGGTAATTGGCATTGGAGCTTTTCTTGCACTCATCATTCTCAATAGAGACATCGAGGTGTGGCAAAGACATGCCAGCAGCTGACAGGGTGACACTGGGAAGCCACGCAATAGCTACTGCTCAGCATCCAATTCCTCCAGCAGCCCTGCAGGCATGATTATATTCTTTCCCGGGGTAATACTTCCCTTTGCTTTCTGAATGTTGTAGATGCAGCAGCCTGTAGCTCCCTATAGCTTCACAGGGCATTAATTTATCTCAATATGTATTTGTCCAGAGAGCTGATTTAATGCACTCTGTGTTACTTTTGTTTCTCTGTGTGTATTTTATTACACACATGCATACACACACAGAGACACACACACACTGCACACATACCCTTGCAGAAATGCTCTTGTGGAAATGCAGAACTACAGAAACCACATCATCCACAAAAGCATATAAATAATGCACAAGAGAGAGTGCTTTGAAATGGACGCAAGCTAAGCCTTTCAATCTAACAGCTAGAAGCAGAATTTGACTTTTAAAAGAAGAACTTAAAATCACAAAAAGGCAGGAATGAACATAATGTTGGCTTTGTATAGATAAATGTGACAGACAGATGCTTAAGTATCCAACTGCTGCTGATTAAAAATATAAAAATGAGTTTCTGCTGAATATTGCATAAATTTCCTTGGCATATGTTGAAATACATGTGGGGAGTAAAGTAATAGAGGCTGCATCTCTTTCTTCCCATGATAGCAAGGGTACCTGCAGAGAAAAAAAAAACATTTTTTTGTATTTCCTGGAAGGCAGTTGTAGGACAGGGAGTGTGAAGAAATAAGGTACAGGCTGGCAGCGTAACATCCCATCTGAAATAGGCAGCATGGTTGCAAGGGAAAGAGGAAAACATTGTGTGCATCTTTCTCCTCACAAGAAACACAGACAGATGACAGAGAATAAATAAAATGAAACGAAAATAATTTTTTTCTTTAATTTCATATAAAAACAACTTCCCCCTACCCCAAACACACCCAAATAACTGTCCTTCAAAGTGTTCAAACATCTGCAAGTTTGGCTTAGTTTCCTTTTACCAGTGGTGATCAGACAGCCAAATTAATTCATGGGCTGTCCACAACCTCATCAGCTGGGAGGCAGCTTCTGATCTCTTGATTTTGAAATTTTGCTCAGTTTCTAGCCATTTCCCCCCCAAAGGGGAGCACAACGAGGAGCCCACTCCCAGCTGATCTGGTGGAAGTTATATTCTTTTGATTTCTCTTTTAGGAAATGCAGCACATTGTGTGCTGGGGAAGGGAGGGATCAGAAGTAGCCATGGGCACGAACCAAAAAAATTTAACGATTCCACGGTTCGTGGTTCTGTGCTGACAACGATCCTGAGGTCGCGAACCAAAATGAACATTTTCTGTTGTGAACCAGTTTGCAGTTCATGGGGCGCAGAACGGCCCCTGTTGCACTTAGAGAGCCCATATTCGCGGGGAGTGTTTTGCAGGCTCTCCTACAGCCATCACCCAAGTTTGGACAAGATTGCAAAAGGGATCTTGGAATTATACCCTCTCCAATCCAAGGCCCCCAGGAAACTCCCACTCGATACACCAGTTGACATTGGCCCAGTGTACACAAGGTGGGTGCTGACGGCAGCTGCCGGGCCTGACGGGGATGGGGAGGTGGCAATGAGCCACCTCCCCTCAGCGGGCAGGGGGTCTTGCCGCTTGCCGGCGGCACTCCCCATGTGCAAGCTGGTATTCCCAGCGAGGGGAGGAACGTGGTTGATGCTGGCGGCCACCGGGCCTGGTGGGCATGGGGAGGCAGGGCAAGCTGTCTCCCCTCAGGGAGTGGGGGGTCTGGCTGCTCGCCAGCAGCACCCATGTACCCGCCCACCAGGCCAAAGAGGAGGGTGCTGGTATTCCTCGCCAATATAGGAAAGGTGGGTATTTCCGGTGGCCGCCGGGCCTGGAGGGCATGGGCAGGCGGCGGCGAGCCACCTCCCCTCGGGCGGTGGGGGGTCTGGCTGCTTGCCGGCGGCACCCCTATGTGCCCGCCCACCAGACCAAAGAGGAGGGCGCTGGTATTCCCTGCCAATGTAGGAAAGGTGGGTATTGCTGGTGGCCGCCGGGCCTGGAGGGCATGGGGAGGTGGCAGTGAGCCACCTCCCCTAAGGGGGTGGGGGGTCTGGCCACTCGCCGGCGGCACACCCCATGTGCCCGCCCGCCAGGCCAAAGAGGAGTGCGCTGGTATTCCTGGCATGGGTGGGAGAGGACATGACATTCGGACAGGGGTCTGATGCCCCAGCAACTGCGGGTCCTCACCTGAGGGTCCCACTAAGGAAAACTTTGACAGCAGGTGACAGTACCCACCTTCCTGCCCTGCCGGAAAGGATGGGAGGGAGAGGACTTGTCATCATGAGGAGGGGGAGGGGGGAGATCTCTCAGCAACCACGGGTCCTCATCCGAGGGTCCCACTGAGGAACAGTGCGGCAGCAGCCGACAGTATCCACCTTCCTGCCTTGCTAGAAAGGATGGGAGTGAGAGGACATGTCATGTGGGGGGTAAGTGAGAAGATCCCCCTGCAACCGCCAGGCCAAGGTGGAGCATGCTGGTATTCCCAGCGAGGACTGGAGGGCGGGTGACATCCCCTCTCTTTCTATTTCAATCTCTATCTGTTTCTACATACAGTTCTGCAACCATATACCATTCTGTTAACATACATTCTCTAATGTTTGTGCATATATTCTAGCGTATTGTTCATTCTACTTATACATTCTGTAATGTTTGTCTATTTCTCTGTTTTTGATTTTCAGTCCTTTTCTCCATGGAAAGTACTGGCGTGTTCTGTTTGATTCTATATCTCCTTGACGGATTCGCATTCTATTTCTACTTCCAGAACGGTTTATATCTGTGTGGCCCTTTCTATCTTTTTCTCTGTATCTCCCTCTCACTGTCTATTTGCAACTGTCTCTCTCTCTCTGTTTCTTCCTATGATTCCACCACTATTTATCTGAATCTATCTCTTTCTACGTATATATCTGCCCTTTATTATTTCTTTCCATCTCTAGCTGTTATTTTTTTCCTTTCTATAACCATATTGTTTTCTACATTCCTTTCTCTATCTTCATCTATATGTATGCTCATGTGTCCATCTTTTCCCAGTGGTTTTGTTTTTGTTTTTCAACACATCTTTCTATCTGTCTCTCTGTCTTGTTCTGTCCAACATGTGGAGGGGGAGTGGCAAGATCCCTCAGCAACCACGGACAGGTCCTCACCCGAGGGTCCCACTGAGGATTTCTCTGGCAGCAGCCAGCACCACTGTTCACAGCTGGAGGGACGGTTGTGGGGGGCAGCGGCAGCGGCAGGGGGGGCTCCTCTTCCTGAGGTGGCAGCAGGTGGAGTTTGGGGTGGGTGAGCACAGAGGGCCCAACCAGCTGGGTCATCATGAGTCCCATTAGGTGTGCCGCCTGCGCCAACTCTCCCCTCATAGCCTCCACTTGGGCCTGCAATGCGGTGTATCATGCCTCTTTGGCCTGGGCGGCCCAGTGCTCCTCCCACCCGTGGCCGGGACCTCCTGGGGTTTGGAGGGCTTCACAGTGGAGTTCTACTTTCCAGGTGCGCTGCATCTGCCACGCACATTCCCACTCCTCCCAGGAGAAATCGGGCTCAGTGGGGGGCCCTGAGTCCTGCATTGTACCTGCTCTGATGGGCATCCCAGAGGCATCTTGATATTCACTCGAGCTGGAGGAGCGAGACTCCTGGGACCCCTCACTCACGTAATCCACGATTCTGGGTATTTGTACATCCGGCAGCACCGGTTGTGCTGCCTCCAGGGAGGCCTGAGGGGGGTGCACTGGCATGCTGGGGCCCCCTTCCCCCTCCTTGGGTGCTACAGGGTATAATCCAGGGTCCCCAATCTTGACAAACTCGAGGGGTGCTAGTGTTTGCTGGACATCACAAGCGCTATCCACCCAGCCCTTCGTTAGGCCTGTCACTGCTAGCAGGTCGTAGCACATCATCTGGATTTGTTCCATGAGGGCATCCAAATGGTCCCAACTCACTGCTCTGCACCCTCAATTGGCTCAGGCACCCCTTGCTCCGGGTACACCCATTCCCACCATTGGAGCCCCTGCGGTCGTACTCGGCTCAGGCCGGTCAGGGGTTGGAAAGGGGGCTCCAGGCCTCTGGCGGCTGAGCTCTAGCACGGACCAGGTGTCTCCACATAATGGCCCACAGCCTCATCCCACCAGAACTCCTGCCCGCCACTGGTAATCACTGGGCCCTCCGCCTCCACAGAGAGTTGGAACGTCTCCCAAGTGTAATCCACCCCAGTCTCTCGCCCTGGCTGGGTCTCCAGTATGGCCAATAATTGGGGGTCTAGACTGCTGCTGAGCCCCGTGCCTGTGGAGTAGTGTGCAAATAAAATCCCGTGGCGCTGCTCCTTCTCCTCCCTCAGCTGAGGGGCCCATTGTCACGGGGTGGGCAAGGTGGACCATGAAAGATGGGTGGCCCCACTCTGGGGAATCGCCCCTGGGCCCACAGAAGTCCGCCTGGTCATTGGCCCTGGGTCCAGGGGCCAGACTGGTTGGAGGGAAAGGTCCTCCTCATCCATCGCTCCCAGGTCAAGCGGCTCTGTCGATGAGAAGTCGGTAGCCATCTCTCCGGGGTACGGGTTCGGAGGTAAAGATGATTCTTAACAATATGTCAGTCTATGGAAGAAAATAAGTAGAAGGTGACTCCCAACCCTTGCAGCAAGAAATCCAAGCTCTCTTGAGTAAATGGGTCTTTATTGAGATATCATAGGCTTCTCCATACATATGTCCATAGGTTACATAGAAGCAATTAAAGGCGTCTGGCTGTACACAGGTCTCTTGTTAAGAATTATGCATTGAGCTCTTCTCCGAGGGGACCTCAAGGTGGTTGTGGGAGTCTTTGATTCAAAACTCCCTCCCTCACTGAGATCACACACTCTCGGGGGTGCGTAGCATTCGAGCTCAACTTCTCCCTGAAGTTGGGGTGGAAACGGGCGTTGGAGTGCCTCGCTTTCCAAGAAAAACAGTGTCTCAGACAGCCCAAGTCTTAGGCTGCTTCAGACCGCCATGAGTCCAAACCGGAAGTCCCAAGGCTGCTGTGGTGAGCCGTCTTAGATAAGGGCTCGGCTGTCCAGGGATCTGGAAAGCAACAAGGGAACAGGTGCACAACGATATCTCAACATATCTTAAGCTGAGTAACAATATGGAGGGACAATGGGCAACAGACCTGACACAAACGTGCCAGCCCTCATTCGAGATACCCACAGGACTCGACGGGCAAGGGTGCATGGCAACAGCATGGAGAACCAAGGGGAGAAATGTTTTAGTAGCCTGCAGAAGCCCACGCACTCCATGCTGGATAGGGGCAAGCCATGTAGAGCAATCGTCTCTGCCAAGACACGAAGGCCCGCCTCCTGAGCCATCAGCCTTGAGGTTCTAAGCGGCGCTGTCCCAGACCGCGAGGGAACAACCTCTGCCAGTGCAGCCTGCCGGTGTGCTCTGCTCTCACCAGCATCACCCTCAGGGCAAAGTGGCCCTCCCACTGACCCCCCGCTCAGAAGAGCTGGTCACCCCCTTTCTCCCCCCAACGGATCTTTCACTGGATGAGGAGGAAGACAGGCTCGGGTGGTGCTTCTTCAGGTGTCGAGTCAGAGCCGTCAAAGACAGGTGCTTTGGGTTTTTGCCACTGCACACCAGGACATCACGGGCACGGCACTGCACCACACAGGGGCATCAGGAAGGGCCTGAAAGTGCCACCATATAGAGGCATTGAAACGTCGACCACTAACTGTCCCAGGGGAAGCAGGATGAATGGTTACAGGCTGCACTGCGGGGCTGGCCACGGATGACAGGGTGAGGGGTGGACTACAGGCAGGGACACCACTGAAAGTTTGGGATGAGGACGGCAGGGATCTTTCATAACACACATACCATTCCTCCAGGGATCCATCGCCCACCCACACCTCCTCAAAATGTTGAGAAAGATTCTCTTCCCCCTGCAGAAAGACCTCTTTGGCCTCCTCCACAGCCCCCACGAGTGAATTGGGGGGAGCGGGAGGACTCTCTGCTGCCCCCAAGCCACACCCAGTACTGCTTTCCACAAGTGAACCAGGAGGACTGCCATTGCACTTCACCCCACAGCCACCCTTGGTGGCCAATGCAACAGGAAGACTCATTGTGCCACCAAACTAGAATTAAGGAGGACAGGAAAGGAGATGACTCTGTGTGCCCTCCGTCGCAGTGCCCACTGAGTTTGGCTCCAGGGCCTGGCAGCAGCCCTGGAACCAGAGGCTGAGGCTAGAGCCCTAGTCCAGCACACCAAGATGCCTGAACACCAGATCAGGCACTGGAAATAATACTGTGAGCCCTCAGCCCAGGTGCCCGCTGAGCTTGGCCCCAGAGCCAAGCAACAGCCCTGGCACCAGAGGCTGGGGCTACAGCCGTAGCCCAGCACACCAAGATGCCTGGACAGAACAGGCACAAAGACTAAAAATAATAATAGTAATAATAATAATAATGAAAATGATAATGATTGTGATGATGATGATGATGATCATCATCATCATCACCATCATTTGGTGAGCCCTCAGTGGAGGTGCCCACTGAGCTTGGCCCCAGGGCCTGGCAGCAGCCCTGGCACCAGAGGGAGGGAGGGACTAGAGCCCTAGCCCACCACTCGCACAGACCTGAGCAGATCAGGCAATAATAATACTATGTGAGCCGTCAGCCGAGGTGCCCACTGATCTTGACCCCAGGGCCTGGCAGCAGCCCTGGCACCAGAGGGAGGGTGAGACTAGAGCCCTAGCCCACCACTCTCACAGACCTGACCAGATCAGGCACTAATAATACTGTGTGAGCCCTCAGCTGAGGTGCCCACTGAGCTTGGCCCAGGGCCAAGGCTTTTTCTGCCTCATCTGATTAATTACAAAAAAAGACAGGCAACACTATCTCCTGGGCCATATGAAACTGTGAAGCAACTTTTGGTAAAAAAATCCAATTTTGTTCTTAACACTACCTTTTCTGGATGGGTCAACACTTAGTGCTGTTAGCTCACTCACCCTCCTTGCTGATGTGATAGCCACTAGCAACACGACCTTCATAGACAATAATCTTAGATGTTATGTTGCTAATGGCTCTAAGGGTTTCCCTAATAGTTTTGTTAAAACCAATTGCAGAGATCGGTAGGTGGAAACGTGGTCCCAGTAGGTGGAAACATGTTTAGGCCTTTCATAAACAGCTGTATAATGGGAGAACTTATAGCAACTGGGGCATGGAACACCAAAATTACTGCTAAATACACTTTGATGACTTTGATAAACCTTTCTGTTTAAGTTCTAATAAGAACTCCTGTATGTTAACTAATACGCAATTGGTAGCCCTTAAGTTTCTCCCTTCTGTCCATGTTCTGAATCTTTCCCGTTTCCGTCTATAGGATTGCCTGGTTGATAACCTTCTAGCATTCAAGATGACCTGTGCTACACTCTCAGTGAGTGTTCCGTCGGCACCACTAACCATGCCATCAGTTTGAGTTTCAATATGTTATGATGGAGGATTCCCCTCCAGGATAAGGTTTCCATTTTCTCAAGTAAGCGGCAACGTTGGTTTGTTAGTCACATTAGTCTGTAGAGCCAGAGTTGCCTGGGCCAGTACAGGGCTATCACAATTGCTCTTGTGCCCTCTGTTTGGAGTTTTCTTACTACCCTTGCTAGTAATAGAATCAGCTGGAATGCACAGTAAAAATGGTCTGACCAATGTAACTGGAATACATCTCCTTTCAGTTTTCTTGTGTCACGAA
Organism: Eublepharis macularius; assembly: GCF_028583425.1. NCBI lineage: Eukaryota > Metazoa > Chordata > Lepidosauria > Squamata > Eublepharidae > Eublepharis > Eublepharis macularius. Next base: position 77,099,326 of record NC_072792.1, on the reverse strand, counting down.
TAGATCTATGTCCAGAAAAACCCACTTTTGAAAGACCAGGTTTATATAAGTGTCCTTTATAGACCATTCATGAAGGTTATCCCCTAACCTGCTGAGGCAGTCTGCGATGGTGTTGTCTGCCCCTGGTAAATGCACTGCTTGTAACTGCACTCTGTGATCCACTGCTCAATTCCAAATTGATATGGCTTCCCTGCATAGACCCCTGGATGTGGTACTCCCCTGCTTGTTGATAAAAAACACGGCAGTAGAATTGTCTGTGAGGATTAGGGTGGATTTTCCTCTCACCACATTTGAGAATGAGATTAAGGCATAATGGATCACTTTTAGCTCAAGCAGATTAATGTGAGATTCCCTCTCAGCCTCATCCCATGTACCCTGGATGTAAAGGTCTCCACAATGTGCCCCCTATCCTAAGTTTGAAGCATCCATAGTGATGGACACTTCAGAGGCATTGTGTCTAAATGGGACCCCTTCTATCAGGTGTGCATCTATCATCCACCACTCTAAGGATCTTATCATCCTCCTAGGGATGTTAAATTTCTTGTCTTGTGGGTCTCTTTCATTATGGAGCGCAGAAATGACCCACAGCTGTAATTCTCTCATTCTTAACCTAACAAGGGGAACCACTGCCTGGTCAATGCCATGAATCCCAACAGAGTTTGGATTCTCCTTGCTGTTTGAGAGCGGCACCTCTGGAACATCCTAATCAGACCTTTTATTTTTTTTGTATCCTTCCTACAGTTAAAAAGAATTTCTTTGTTATGCCATCTAAGAGCGTCCCTATAAATTGGACCTTCCTTGCCAGAGTCAATTTGGATTTTTTCTGATTAATGAGCAGAACCAGCTGCAAGCTAGTATGTATAGTTAGTTGAACCTGCTTGCATATGCCCTCCTCTGACTGGCTCATGATCAGCCAGTCATCGAGATAGGGGGTAGATACAGCAATTCTGTGTCCTTAAATAGGCAATGACCGCCGCTACATCCTTAGTGAATACACAGGGCACTGTGGATAACCCAAATGGTAAGACACAATGTTGATACACCTTCCTATCATAAGTGAACCGAAGCTGCTTCCACACACGTTGGATAATCCACGTTCAATACTCTTTAGTGAACATTTGAAACTGATTTTCCATGTGTAGAACAAAAAGTCCACTTCAAAAGTATTGCAAAAGTGCATTGAAAGTGCATTATTCAAAGTGTGTGGAAATGACCCTTAAGAACTTCCTATGTGTCTCAAAAATGGAGACATGGAAGTACGCGTCCTTAAGATCAAGTACGGCAAACCAAGAATTTGGTGTAATCAGTGTCACGACTGTATGCAATGTGGTCATGCGAAATTTATGGGTAATAAAAAACTGATTAAGTTCCTGTAGATCCAATATCAGCCTATGTCCCCCATCCGTCTTGTCTACCATAAAAAATCTGGAGTAGAAACCTAGCTCAGATTCTCTTTCAAGCAGTTGTTGCAGTGCACCCTTGTCCAGCAGAGCTCTAAGTTCTGTTTCCAATTCAGAACCTTTTTGTGAATCTGAGAAAGTAGGACGACCTAGACATGGGGAACTTTTAAACTCAATTTTATAACTATTGTTAACAATTTTGAGAACCCAGATATCTGTGGTAATGCCACTCCAAACTTAATAATAAGCATGAAACCATTCCCCAGCAATGGAGTCTGGCCCCTGTCCTAGTCAGAACTGCTTCTGACTCTGGGGCTGCTCCTTTGAGTGATGGGGTTGTGGGACCCCTGTCTCGACCTATGGGTTTGTTTTTTTCTCGCAAAACTGCCCTGGTTACTCTGATATGGGCATTGAGTAGGATACAAATATCCCCTGATAGGGTTGAAAATGATAAGATCTTCCCTTGTACTGCGATTAATACTTAAACTGGTTTCTCCCTTGCCCTCATTGAGTAGGGAGTATAATCCCATAGGAGCATGCTGTTAACCTGTTCTTCCATTTTTGGAACAAATACTCATCTGTCTTTTCTGAAAACAGTGCCTTTCCCTCGAAGGGCAGATCCTCCACCTTCTTTCTCATCTCTGTAGGCAGAGCTGTAGCCCTCAGCCACACATGCCTTCTCAGCACGACTGCAGAGGCTATGGTTCTTGCAGAAGAATCCACAATGTTCCCGTGTGCATTTATTTGATGCCTCACCAATCTGATGGCTTCCTCCTGGATGATCTTTATTAATGACTTCTGGTCATCTGGCAATTTTTTGTGAAAGGCTGCATCCTTGTTCCACAAGAAGAGCTGGTATGCCCCCATTATTGCGGCATAATTCACTATTTTTATACTCAGTGCAGCAGAAGAATACATTTTTCTTCCCAGAGCATCTAGTTTCTTTCCTTCTTTATCAGACGGCATTGAGTATGTCTCTGCCTTGATTGCATTTCCTCCATGACCAACAAGAACAGGGGAGGATGCATTGACAGGTACGGGCATGAGTCATCCTTGGTCTTATAGAGGCTCTGCACCTTCTTGGTGGTAGCTGATGCAGATGAGGTCTTTTGTTACAGTGTGCTCTCAATTACTGGGAATGCAATGCTGGAGATGGAACCCAAATATAGATGCAATATTTTATCTTTTGGTTTGGGCTTTGCCGAAGAGATATCTATCTCTAATGCCTTGGACATCCTTATTAATTGTTCCATATATGAATGGAAGTTGTCGGTGGGTGTTATCTCCCCAACTTTCCCACCCTCTCATCTGGTCCAATGGTAGGATGGGACTGCACCTTTCTTGGTAAATGTCTGTATCAATGTCTGGCTCAGAGAGCTGGAAGGCCATCCTCAAGCTTGAGAAAGAGTGTTGTCTCCTCATAGGTGCATGGGATGGTTCCCTGGACATCACGTCTGTGAAGAAAGATCTTACCGTATCTTCCTCATAGCAAGGTCTTTCTTGCTGGTACCATGCATTGCCTCCATGGGGGTAATAGTATTCTTCCCTTGGGGAGCATCGGGATGTTTGTCTCCTATGGAGAATTTCGCCCTCCTCCCTGATGAGCGGGCTGACCATGACCTGGCTCATAATGAAGGAGACTTCGAGTGAGATGAACGGGTAGGAGAGAGGTCAATCACCAACACCTCCTGATCCACCCAGTCCCCACTCAGTGATGTTCTAGGGAGTTCTGAGTGCTTGGTCTTCTTTGTTCTCTTCCTTGGTGGTTTTCCCTCCTTGGTGCTTTGATCCATTTGTAGGGTCGCTGACACAGGTGTCACAATCTAGTCCTTTGACTTTGATTATCGAATCCTAGTCATTGGATCCAGTTGTGCAGGAGGTCTCGATTCCAAATCAGCTGTTTGGGTTCGGGTTGGAACCAGAAGGCTGGATACCTAGAGAGAGACTGATGGAGCTTGACTATGAGGTGTCTTCGACCCCAATGGGCTGGGTTGTGAAGTCAAGGATGGTCTCAGAACTGATAGGGACCTCGGATCCAATGATTCAGCACCACCCACTTGGGTTGGGTTTTTTGCCTTCGGCAAGGGGCCCACTGCTGCTAGAGCTTTCTCCCATAATGAAGCCTTCAGTTGACTGGCTCTCTCTTCTTGGGCTTTAGGAATAAAGCTCAGGCAGTGTTTGCATGATTGAATACTATGCCCTTCTCCCAAGCACATCAAGCAAAGGGAGTGCCCATCAGTTTTTGTCATTTTAGCGTTACATTTAGTGCAGTGCTTAAAAAGAGCCTTCTCTGACATTCTAAGTTGATCCGCTTCAAGTTACGAAGAAAATTGCTACTTATCAAGAACTTGAACAGCTATAAACCTCTTCCAACGGCGGCAAAAGAGGTACTGAGGATAGCAAGGGGCACCCCACCTCCCAAGGGGCTATTTTAGATGGGAAGCCGCCATACATGCACAGTGGGAGGTGAAGGTGGAGATTTAAGCTAAAAAACCCTCCAAATTGGCAGGCCTGCACATGCACAGAGTGAAAACTGAGCACAAAAATATCAGTTTGAATGATCCTTACCTTTTTCACTGTCATGAATATATTGCCAATGTAATGTTACTCTCCCCCTTGCTGACCCAGCCTTTCCTGCATCCTGCTCCCTGGGAGATCAAAAATAGGCAGTGACACATGCCAATAATCATCAGAGTGAAAGGATTCTTTTCCTACTTCCAAATGTCTGGAACAGTTTTGTTCAGATTTAGAGCATTTCCAGTATTTTAAAATCAGTTCTGTTCAATGGAGATCTCAATTCGTAAATTCCTGAAGGCAGATAACCACCAGCGAGGTTGCCTGATGGGATCCAGAATAACACTGGACTGGGGGGGGGCACTCACCTTTAACATTCATACACACACTACTGTCCTGACATGTCATCGTGCCAACTTGAGTACCAAGAGCCCAAGCTGGCTGACCACTCCCAGGTGGCTCACTCTCACCAGGTTGGGCACCTGGTGCAGGAAGCCAGGTGCCCAACCTGAGCTGGCTACTTTCTTGGGCCAGCAAAGGCACTACATAGCTGCAGGAGACCAGCAGGTTGCCCAGGCCAGGTTGGGTGACGGGGCTGCTACTGGGGGGAGGGGCCAGGTGTCCAGTATTTGGGGGATGTTTTCCTCAGACAATCCCTCCAAATACTGAAGTATCCAGGTGAAAACTGGACACCTGGCAACCCTACCCACCACTAAGGTTGCCAATATCTGGTGGAAAATTCCTAGAAATTTTGAGGGTAGAATCATGGGGAGGGTGGGATTTGGGAAGCGGAGGACCTTGGTGGTGAATAATGCCACAAAGTCCACCTTCCAAAGCTGACATTTTCTCCAGGGGAACTGACCTCTAGTCTGGAGATCAGTTGTAATTCAAAGAGCTCTCCAGGCCACACTTAGAGGTAGGCAACTACATCCATCACTGAGCTGAATATGTGGAAAATGTTTTATACAATAAAAAAAGACAAAAAAGTGGGATTCTGTCTAATGACAAATGGTTCCCAGTCTTTCCCAGCATAAAGTAGCAAGACAGTATAAACACATTACATAATGGGGCAAAATTAAATACTTTTGAATCTTTACATTCCTTGATTCTTTGCCAATAAGTCTCCCAAATTACAACCATAAGCTGTCACAATCAGATTTGTGAAAAAATCAAGATGATAAATGCAATACTTTTCTCATGTAAGATGGCACAAAATATGTTCCTTTAAGCTTTCTCCCCCCAGGATATAGAACCGAAAGAAGTTATGTCCTATCGGATGTATCTATCCAGTCTGAAATTCTTTCCAAGACTACATGAAGCAGAGACACACAGCAATTGATCTTAAACCTACTGAGGGTCAATTGAAGGATGCTCTCCGACTTCAATGGCCCTTAAAAAGGGACCAGAACGAATGATTCATAGCAATTTGCTGCAAATGGGATTTGTTGCCTGCTCAGTCTTCTTCTCTGTCAGCCTTGCATACTGAAGGTGTTCTCTGTGTGTACACAAGCAGGTACCATTACTGCATTATTGCCTAGTGGCAGGCATATACAAAAAATTGTAAAGCAGCCATTGCAGCGTGAATAAATCCTGCTTTGTGTGCTGGTATGTTCCTCTGCAATTCTGTACAAATGTAGTCTGGCACTATTATATAAATGCATCATCATCTGACCACTTCCTTAAACCCTTTTTATCTAGACAGCCCTTTAAAACTAGATAGCCATCTTGTTTGTTTTGCCCTTTACTTTAGACAAGGACATTTTTAATAAAGGACAATAGTGTGTGTCTCTGTGACACCAGCGAGGTTGTCTTCTGCCTGGATTCTGTAAGGTTAAGAACAGTGCAATTTTCTACTTTGTATAGCTAAGAGAGCCATTACACTGAGACATACTGAGGATTAAAATGGCTAGGATCTAGAGCCCTACTCATGCACAGGGCTACCATTGCCAGCTACAGCACACAGAGCTTTGCAGTCACATCGAGTATTTTTTTTTCTTGCTGTTACTGACAATGGGAGAACTGTGCTTGCTTATGAAGGGCTGCATCACTGGATCATGTCCAATGTGCCCATGAATGAACTGAACATATTCCTGTCTATCTTGGAATCATTCTTCCTGTTTTATCATTGGCAGAAGTCCCAACCAAACTCATTCTTCTTGAGGAATAATCCCAGATCAACTACAAGCTTTGCTGGTCAAAGAAGTTTGAAAAAAGAATGTAGCATTGGCATTACAAACCCCTTTCCTTAATTGCAAACGTCTCCAGCTAGGTGAGATTTTGTCTGTTCTCCAGGGTTGCAATTTCCTTGTGAACTATCTTGAGAGAGAACTTGTGTTCTGAATTGATCTCTCTTCCACTTCAATTCATTCTCAGGTTCTAAAATTAGCTCCTTTTTTTATAAAGTCTTTTTCATCAGAGATACTTCTTTCAGTTTTAAAGCATGGGAGGGGGGATCAATATTTAGAAGTCTAGAAAGTCAAACTTATCACCTTCCATGCAGGAAACAAAAGTTTAAAATAGGCTGTCATAGCGTTGCACAATGTAAGCCTCCACTAATCCGCCAACAGATTTTCAAGGGCAATAAATTTCATTGTCTATTACCTACACAAAAGAACAAAACTTCTGAGATAATATGCATTGCAATGTTTGTGCCAAGAGACTCGTTTTCTCTTCTAGCACCAATATCCATCTACAGCAGATAGATTAAAACAAAAGGCAACAGCTAATTAAGTAAAATGCTTTTCTCATCAGGTGAATATTGGTGATTTGGACGACAACATGTTCCCTGTCACTCAACTCATTTTACAGTATGAAATATGAATCAGGAATTTTTCCAGAACAACAAGAAAACAGCACCTGTGTATCCATGCTTGCAAAGAACAAATAAGATACCCTGCTGACTAGTTCAAGTTAAAATAGTTATATTTAATTTGGGTTCAAACAGAAAAAAATATTCACTGTTCTTTATGGGCACAGTGAGGCTTAATATATGTATTAAATGATGTATGTGTGTATCCTTAAGTCCTTGGTAGATGCATAGTAATCTATCCAGAATATTTATTTAGAAGACCTGTATCTTACCTATCCAGATAACTGATCAAGGCAGTAAACAAAAAGAATACATATTAAAACAGTAAAAGATGCAATAAAACTAACTGGGCAGCAGTATTCTGTCTACATATAAAAAAGAGAAGCCAATAAAACTATCTTAGGATAGGGATATCAACTTTGGGTTAAGAAATTCCTGTAGATGTGGGTATGGAGCCTGGGAAGGGCAGAGTGGAGCCTCACCAGGATATAATGCAATAACCACTTGCATCTCCCACAAATAACAACAACATTCGATTTGCATACCACCCTTCAGGGCAACTTAACACCCACTCAGAGCAGTTTACAAATTATGACATTCTTATCCCCACAACAAATACCCTGTGAGGTGGGTGGGGATGAGAGAGCTCCAGGAAGCTGTGATTGGCCCAAGGTGATCCAGCTGGCTTGAAGTGGAGTGTAATGTTTTCAAGTAAATGTGTGCATGAATCTTTAAATGCTTGGTTTGAGCTAGGTGAAGAGTGGGGTGAAGGAGAGGGATGAGTGAGTGATATGATTGGTTGATGGCTGAGAGTGTGGGTGGAGTGAATGCAGTTTAGACTGAGGGCCAAGCTACAAGTGACGAATGACACTTGAACAGCAAGTGGATTGAGTGGAGGGCAAGTGAACAGGGAGAAATACACTTGCTGTTCAAGTGTCATTCGTCACTTGTAGCTTGGCCCTGAGAGTGAAGGGAGAAAAGTTTCAGTCAGAAGAAAGCAGGCTAGCTGTGTGCTGCCTGAGTATATTGAAGTATTTAGGAGAGAAATATAACCTGTACGGAACCTGAACTGAGCATGTTTGTGAAAGAACACTCAGTCAGGGAAAGAGAGGCCAGCTGTGTGCTGCCTGAGCAGGTTTAATATTTCTGTGAATGAGAGTCAAAGAAAGAGAGGCTAGCTGTGTGCTGCCTGAGGAGTTTTAAGCATTTCTGTGAGAGAAATATTGAGTTAGAGAAAGAGGCTAACTGTGTGTGAAGCCTTAGAAGAGATCTGTGTGAATGAGCATATAGGAAGTAACTTTAAGAACCGAGAACTACGTTTATGAAACCAATACGCTTCTTGACTAAATAAAAGTTTATTTTGTTTTGTTATATCCCAGAGTAGCTGTCATTGCTATATCCCATTCCTATCCTCAGGGCCACATAGAACCATGAAGGAGCCTGACGCTTAGGAATGTCACCAAAGGGAAAACTTAAATAAAATATCTTGGAATATAATATTCCTGGTGGCAGCAAACTACCCAGAGGGTGTTAAGGGAAAGATTAAAAGAAAAATCTACCCAAGAGAAAGGGTCATAACATGGAGGAGTGGGGAATCAAACCCGGCTCTTCAGATTAGAGTCCACTGTTAACCACTACACCAAACTGGCTCTCAAAGGAGCCATTTCTCAAGGGGAACTGATTACCATTGCCCAGAAATGAGTTGTACTTCCAAGAGATCTCCAGGCTCCACCTGTATGTTGGCAACCCTATCTTAGGAGCATCTCACCAAGGCCAAGATAATAAAAATAAGATATCCTATTTTATAAAAATATGGGATAAAATATATTCCATATTTTAGTTAAAACTTCAGTTAAAAGCTGGGATAAATAGAAATATTTTGGCTTGGTGCTTAAAAGACAGTAAGGCCCACATGCCTCAAGGGTGATGTAGAAGGGCTGAAGACATCTACTTCACTATAAAGGCATGTATTTGAATGAAGATATTGATATTTTGCCAGTGACATATCTTTGCTGTGAAAAACAAACATTCATGACTTTCTAAAATTTATGACTTAATTTTCTGTAAACATATTGTACCATAGAGATAAAGCATCCAATAAAACAGAATTTATAAAAAACACAAGCAACCATTGAAGAATTTAAAAACACACATTTGTTGTCAGATTCATTCAAGCATTATTTAATAGCTTTGCCCAAGGGATTATAGTTCAAGAGTTGCTATTAGCCTCTTTGAATTTTATTGTGTAGATTAACTTCATTGTATTTCTCAAAAGAGACACACACACACAAACAACTAGGTAACTGTCTTGGTCCACAGAAAAAAATCAAAAGCCACATAGAATACCTTTTTATTAAAACCAACCAAAACAATAATACAACACACAAGTCTTCAAGTTCTATAGAACTTTTAATCAGGCTGGATATCAACCAAACAAAAACCCTGAGATACCTTATTTGAGAGACCTTGCTGAGGTCTCTCAAATGACAGGGTATGGCTGCAGGGTATGGCTGGCTGGCTGTAGGGTTGCCAGCTCATGCTTGGGAAATTCCTAGAGATTTGGGGGTAGAGGCTGAGGAATGCAGGATTTGGGGAGGGACCACAGTGGAGCTTAATCCCATAGAGTCCACCCTCTGAAGCAGCCATTTTCTCTAGGAGAACTGGTATCTTCTAGTGGCTGGATATCAGTTGTAATTCCAAGAATCTTCAGCCCTTTTCTGGAGGCTGGCAAGTCTAGCTGGCTGACCGATACCAGGTAGCATCCTTGCATTGCTGGTGGAAACATGAAGCACAAAGGGAAACCATCCCGTTGAAAATACAACCAAAAATTGATGCCAAATAGTTGTGCAAGTCCCAAAAAAGAATGAGAGCAAATGGGAAATGTTGTAGACTTTCTATTAATCATACTGGAGTTGCCTAGTGAAATGTCCCAGGTTCTTCCTCCAGTTCAAGAGGCCCTTTCTTTAGTGACTGAGGGCCAAGCTACACATGACGAATGACACTTGAACGGCAAGTGGATTGAGTGGAGGGCAAGTGAACAGGGAGAAATACACTTGCCGTTCAAGTGTCATTCGTCATGTGTAGCTTGGCCCTAACTTCTAGTACTCCCAAAGTATACAAAAAATTAGTTAGGCATGTTAGTTCAAATCAAAATCCAAAACCAAAATCCACTTAATACTTTCTAATTTCCCACATCTTCATTAGCTGCTGATGGCAGGAGGAGGCCTTTTTAAATGACCTATTCCTACTCTTTTGTATTACAACATTCAGGAAATCTTACTTATATGTAGAGGTGGCCACGATCAGCAATACAAACAAAAAAAAGCCATGAACAACCCAATCCATTGTTCGCGAGCAAGTTGTTCATGAGGCTCCATTTCCCGGTGAACATGTGTTCTGTCCAAGCCCTCTTCGTGGCGTTCACCAGCTGTTCGTAAAGCCAGACAGCCTGGCGCCATTCAGTCAATTCCCCTGGCAACATAGGCATGGACTGTCTGAACTCTGAACTCCTTCTGGCTTTCCTTCTGGCTAGTAACACCTCGAAGTAGCTTCCAGCAGACAGTCCAGTTTTTGCCACTATGAAAAGAAAATTACAAGAAAGGGAGGGGCCCATGGATCATGGCTTTCCCAGGTTCCAAACTCTCTGAAACTTGGGGGATCTTCAGGGGACGGTGAGCACTATGTCCCCTGCAAATTTGGTGGGTATTAGACATTGGGAAGGTCAATTTGTAACCCCTCAAAGTAGCTTCCAGCAGACAGTCCAGTTTTTGCCACTGTGAAGAGAAAATGACATAAAGGGGGAGACTCATGGACTCTCCTTTCCCCAGCTCAAGTTCAGCTAAGTCCCAAGGGGGCCATTCTGGCTCCCACAAACCTCCAACTATGAACATGTTCGTGAACATTTCATGTCCATCGATGTTCTTGATTCCCTGTTCGTGGATGGCAGCAAACAACGAACATCGTCTTCATTTTTTTCCTATCCGTGCCCACCTCTACTTATATGTCAGTTGCCTATAAGGATATGAGTTTGGTTCCTGGCATCCAAGATTTTTTCACAAATGGAAAAACCTAAAGGCACATGCTTAAAAGAAATATACACTATCAAGTTAAAATATTAGTAGCTAGATGGCACAAGGGAAAAAAGCAAGACAGCTGGCTAAAGATATTAACACAGATTATCTCCCAACTCCCTTACTTTTAGTTGGTAATCATTGACTACTACCATGCCATGTAACAGAGGAGCACCAATCATCTTTACACATAAGTTTACACAGTTACAAGCTGTGACTGACCCAAATGGCTTCAAGTGGAGGAGTGGGGAATCAAATCTGGAGAATCAGGTATGATTCCCCACTACTCCACTTGAAGCCAGCTGGGTGACCTTGGGTCAGTCACAGTTTCCCAGAGCTCTCTCAGCCCCACCCACCTTATAGGGTGATTGTTGTGGGGATAATAATTCTTTGTAAACCACTCTGAGTGGGTGTTAAGTTGTTCTGAGGGGTCGTATATAAATTGAATGTTGTGGTGGTGATGATGATGATGATGGACCTTAAAATGCTGCTGGACAGCATAAAGTGCATCAAAATAAAATTATTTCAACAACTGGAATAAGATTTCCAGATATGGGCACTAGTGGTTGCTGCCTTCATATTTTTCATTTTCACCCACATAACAAGAATCAATGTTCACTGGTGCCTTCCAGAAGTTTGACCTGTACCTGTTTAATGTGTCAATGTTATTTAGTTACTTAATGTAATTAGTAATTTGCTGACTATCCAATGACTTGGAGCAAACAACAACAAACATAAGAAACAAGAAAAATGGACCAGTGATTTGGCATGTGTAGTTAAACAGACCTCTCAAAGAAGAAATCGGATGTTCCATGTACACAGTCTGAGGCTCTAGGCAAATACTATGTACTCAGGACTCAATAGTCTTTATTAAGGCAATAATAAAGTAAGCCTTGTTTTGACACTGCAGCTGGTGAACTCTCTTCAAGTTGCCATCCTCCAAAATCCTCTCTCCCCACCACTTCCCTTTAGTATTTGAGATGACCTGGAAATAACCCTGCTATGAGCAACAGGACTGCACATAAAAGGTCAAATAGAATATGAGATTGGTTGTAGGTGGTTGGAAAAAATATTATAAGGCTAAAAATATTTCATTTCCCATTAGATTATTGCTCTTCTTATTTGAGAATAAACAAAATCGCGCATTGCAGCTCATTCTCCAATCCTTGTGATACAGAGAAGAAAATTCAGCATATGTCCAAGTTTTGCAATAGAGAGATTGCACAATTAGAGTTTATAGGGAGCACCAGCTGGTACGAATGTTATCCTTACACATTGTCTACAATGTGTCTTGAACCTACACAGAGTTATAGCTGAAATATCATATGTGAATACCATACCTAGGTATGTTTGGAGGCACATGATGCAGAAACTTAGCTGAACCCTATAGGCCCCTTTAAGTTTCAGAGCAAGATATAATTAACTAAAGGCAGCAATTTCTGAATCCTCATAGCCACCCAATTTACCAGATAGTGGCCTATAAGTCAAAAGTACTCTTTGCCACACAATGTTACCTCTCGGCAAGTGGTTAGGATCCACTTTTTTATCTCTATCTATCTATATTAGTATTTTAATCCTATTTTCATTTTAATTTCTGAGCTTGAAGACTGCAAGTAGAAAAGAGCACACAAAAGGCTGCAATCTCAGATATCAATAACATACATAATTAAAATATTTCTATCCAACTTTTCCAAATAGTCCAGGTTGCTTATAAAAACAACTACCAGTGAAATCCTAAACAGCATTACTCCAGTCTAAGCCCTTTGGTTTGCTGAGCTTAGACTGGTGTTAGAATTTCACTGTAGAAACACTAAATTAATCAAAACTAGAAACACTAAATTAATCAAAACTAATTAAACTGTAATAAACAAGAAACAGCAAGCAGCAGGTAAATAAATTTAGCAACAAGGCAACACTAAATTTAGCAGCAAGGCAACACTAATATAAGCAATACAATGAAATCAACTAGAGCAGTAATAAAATATTATTGACCGGTCAGTCAAAATTATTTATTTAAACTTATATAAAATAGTAATCACTCAAAACAGTTTTGATACATCTTCTTAGTAAAAAGACCCCTGATATTAAAACCATAGTATACACAGTACAATGGAAGCCACTACTATTTGGGTGAACAAGCAACAATAAAAATAGTGAATTCCCAAAGACCTTCTAAACAGTTCAACATTGCAATCTTTTTTTGAACATTGACAAAGACAGAGCTGCTCACACTTTTTACTGACACCCCATTCCAAAGAACTAGGGCTGCCACTTTGAAAAGGTAGAGTTTAGACATCAGTTATCAATCTATCATTATTGTATTAGCAGATAAGCCACAGTAACAGGTGGAATTTAGAGAGTAACTGTCTTCACCCCCCCTGACAGCCGCTATAACAAATGTAGTGCTCCAGGACTCAAACAACAGATGACTCGATAGGAATGCCAGCCCCCTGCTGTGGGCAGGGGATGCCCCGCCCCCATCTTCTGCCCCCCAACACTGTTCACTTGGCCAGCAGTTATGTGTGTGTTGGGGGGGGGCAGCTGGAGCAAGCAATGGAATGGCATGCATGTGCTTCATGGGCCTCTGATGATGTAACTTCCATTTAAACCAGAAGCAACAGGGTTTCTCAATGGGGCTGATTATTTAGGAATCAGCCCCAAATCATAGCAAAAACACTATGAGACCCTGTTTCTTCTGGTTTAAACTAGAAATAATATCATCTGGGGCCTGTGGGGCATGCACACGTGCAAAAGAAGAAAAGCAGCACCCCACCACAAGAAGCCCCGTCTCTTGGTTTCAAGATAGGGTATGTGGCAACTCTGCTGAATGTATAGGTAGCTCCCAGGCCACATGGAACAAATTCTTCAGTTAGAAATAACAGACCCCAATATTTCAGAATTCTGAAAAAAAAAATACAAATTCCCAAAACAGTGCTGTGTAGAGACGGGCACGAAATGGGGAAAAAATGAAAAGAGCGTTTTGAGTATCATCACATTCCACGAATCATGAACTTTCATGAAATTGTCCTGTTTCATGAAACAATTCATTAGTTTTGTAATTCGTCAGAACCCAGGGCACTTCAGTGGCCCCCTTCATATCCAGAGATGCCAAACTCGCAGGGAGACTTCAGCAGGCTCTCCTCCACCCACCCTCACCCAACAAGCCAGCAAGAACAAATGCTCTAAATAAGAATATAAGCAAAGAAAATTAAAGAAAAAAAAGGTAGGCCTCAGTCAAGTTAGGCCCCAGAGCCAGGCAATGCCCTGAGACTGGGGTTGGGTGGGGTGGAGGAAAGAAGGCACCCTCATCCAACAACCTTCCCAACAAGGCCAAGAGCTGAAAATAAGAAAGAGGCTTTTCAGTCTCTTTTAAAGCAGCAGCAAATCCAGCCAAAAGTTCCCAATTCCACTCTCTCACTCCCAATCCCAGCAGCAGGTCCTCCCTCTCCCTCTGTCTACTGGAACTGAAAAGCATGCGGCATAGAGCTGTGCCTTATATAAGAAATGCTCACGTACAGCAGAACAGGAGGTCTCTGGCTCTGCCTAACAGGGTTTGAAGGGATGAGATTCGTGTTCCCATGGCTACAGAAGGCCCATCTCCTCAGTTGCCTGGAGGATTAACCTCCCTGCTCCTTGCTATATAGGGCAGAAAGGAAGCTCTCCAGTTGGCAGGGAGAGCTGCCTATCAAGGTTATGTGGGCTAAGATTGGGGTTTCCAATGGCAACAAAAGGTCTGCAGACATTCCAGGCCTATGTTGCCTAGGGAATTAATGGATCGGCACCAGCCTGTCTGGCATCATGAATCATTCATGAATCGATGAACTGGCCCCAAAAGTTGTGAATTTTGTGAAAACCGCAGCCCTACGAAACATGTTTCACAAAACACGAATTGGCCCAATTTGTCATGAAATTTGATTCGTATTTTGATTCATGCCTATGCGTAGTGCTGTGGTCCAGAACACTGGTACGGATATCTTTCCTGAAATCCAAATCTGAATTAAAAAAAATATCAAGGGCACAACCCTACACACGTTCTCAACTTTTGTTGCCCTAATTTAGGGTGTCCAAATAGTGATCTTGCATGCTTCTTCCTGGCATAGACAAATGGTCATCTCCATCTTGCAATTTTTTTCTTCATAAAGTGAAACCATCTTCTCTCAGCCTGAAATCTGAACAAATTTCTTGCTTCATTCCCAGAAAAGAGGGTGTGACCTATTGGTGGGGGACCTATTGTTACCCAAATAGGACTCATTCTGTAGGATGAGACAAGCCAACACAACTTTTTGAAAGTTAATTTTATTAATATGCTTTACCCATTTCCCATATTTCTTGAAGCTTTCACAGATTAAAATAAGCTGCATTGGTAAAAAGATAACAGGAAATGAAAACAAGCAGATGCAATTTTGCTACCTACATAATGAATTGCAAATATCATAGTTCATCTGTACACAGTTTAAAACTGCCAGAATTCCAAGGCTTTGTGCTGCTGTTATTCTAATGTTGCAGGTCAAAAACAGCAAACAGCTGTTCAATATCGGAGAATTTTACTAAATAATGCAATACTGAGCAAACAACAGGGCATACTGAAGCAGTATTAGGGGGGAAAGGCCACTAGATGGGAAAATAATTCTTTTTAAAATCCTATTATTATGGCGATATGAAATTATGATGTGCTTGAGACAAATACCTACTTAAAAATATATGAATTATAACACACTTTCCCAAGCATTCCGTCTTCCCTACTTTCCAACAGATCTTTCTCACTTAAGGGAGAGAGACAATGGAAACCATTCATTTCAAAGTTACTGAAAAGCAAATTACTTCTTTTACGTCATTCATATTTCATAACACAACATATCTTCCAGAACAGCACCTTGCATAGTACAAAATCTTAGTACTACAGTCCAAATGTCTTTAACAATAACAATCTCTATTGTTTTGTGACTGTGTTAAGTAAGGTTTGTAGCATCTCCTATATCTCTGATAGACACACTCTTGAATATGTAAGGCTGAGGCAAAGAGTAGTGGAACTCCAAACTCACAAAGTTGGAACCAAACTCACTGTGGCAGAATTCTCTGTTTCAGTACTAGAATTCTAAGAGCATGTCAAACTCAATTGCAAACTCTTAAAGCACTGGCAGTCCTTTGACACAATTATTAACTTAAAAAAATAAAACTCTAGGGTAATGCTTAGATAATTATTTAGACACCATCACTAAGAAAATTCCTATTTAAAATAGGAGAACATTTAACCTCCAAACAAATAAACTTTGTTCACTGTCTCACTATCAGCAAGAGACATGCTTATTTGTGAATTTCTACACTGCACATCCATCAATCAACCAGGGGATATGTAGTTCTATTGTTGATGGAATTTCGGCTTTCCCAGCCACAGCAAAGCTTCTTAGGCTGGAAGCCAGCTTTGCAGCCCCGCCCGGAGGAAGCTGACAGGCTCCCTTCCTGGGCATCCAGGGCTTTGGCTGGGGGCGAAGCCAAGAGCCATTTGCAGGCAGCTCCGCTTCCCCAGCATCAGTTTCCTCGTGCACTCGGAGGGAACAGGACTGCCTTTTTGCTCTCCTTCTCCGAGCGACAAGGAGTGGGCTGGGCTGGGCTTACTGAGAGCATCTCAGCTCTCAGAGCTCTCACTGGCTTTTTCAGCCGCGGCAACGTTTGTGACAGCATCGGCGTTGGCGTCAGCAGCATTTCGGCGGCGGCAGCTTCCCTGAGGGCATTTACTCAAGTGCCGCTTTTGTTTCCAGGCGTGGTGGCCTGCTTTTAAAAGGGGCTGTTGCTCTCGGGGATCTTTTCTGCAGGCATTTACCCACGGCTCAGGCGCAGCTTTTGTGTGCAGCATGGTAGCCTGCTTGTAGAAGGGGGGATTTGGCTCTCTCAGCAGGTGGGGTCCTTCCCTCTCTTGGGGAAGCAGATGTTTAAGTGCCAGCGTCTTTCACACATAAGCACGCCCCCCCCCATTTTTACTTTTTCCTGGGTTTAAGAGACAGGGGCCCTCCATTTGAGTCAGCAATTACAACCCCCGTCGTCGACTGACCCAGTAGACATTTGACCAGGCTTTCCTGGGTCCTAGCTTATTTCTACCTGGCAACCTAGTCTAGCCTATTTCTGCCTGGCAACCTAGCCTATTCTGCCTGGCAGCCATTTCTGTGTACTTTTACAAGGTTGTGGTGCCACTTAGGGGTGGCTACATTTTGCTTTATACTGGTTAAGTGGTCTGACTGTGAATCTGCTCCTTTTGGGATAGTTTGCGTACTTTACAGACATGCCTGCTACAAAAGGGAGTGGAAAAGGGAGTGGACCATCCAAGGGTAAGTGGCCGGCTAACCGGCCTGCACCGAGTGTACCCCTTCCCCCACCAGCTCTTTCCTCTGATGAGGATGAGGGGGGTCCAACCAGACAGGAGCTCTTGGATTGCATTATGGCACTTGAGGGTGCTCAGAGGGCTGCATCAGTGGCAGCACCTGCGCCAGTGGTAGCACTTGTTGAGGCAACCCTGCCTCCTACAAACCTGCCTCCTGCTAACTTTTATAAGGGCTGACTTTTATAAGGACCTTGTTTCTCGTCTCTCTGCTCTTGAGGGCACTTCAAGAGAGGTGGGGGGAGATGGCGGTGCTTGCCTGGAGCCCCTGGCATCGACTGAGTGTGTGGCAGAGGGCGAGCAGGAGTGGCCTGCGGAGGGCAGTCAAGTTGCCATAGCGGTTGAACCTCCAGTATTGGAAGATAAATCATCTGTGCTGCAAATGGCCAGCAACTGGCCTTGGGGGACTTTGGGACAAACAGCAGCCATGGGTGTGCCAGCTGCTTCTGCATATTTGTCACCTATGCAGGGATGGCCCTCAGCGGGCTTGTCAGCTTGGCTGGCTTATGCCAGTGGGTCTTTTGGCCAGCAATATGCACAAGCCTTACCTGCAGCAGGGGGCTTTGTGAGTGAGGATAGTCAAGCCTATCCTCTTTCTTCAATGGCATGGCCTTATGGCTACGGCACACAACTGGGCCTTGTCCCCTATGGATCCCCTGGGTATGGCATGGTTCCATATAGAGCTTTGCCCCCAGGTGACATGGTGTTGCCTTTGGGGGATCACCTAACTCAGGCCACCAGGGATAAAATTATAAAGGGTGAATATGTCGACGTCTTTACCCTTCTCTTCAGGGAGCTAGAGAAGAAGGATAAGGACGATCTAGATGACAGGGATAAGGAGAGAATCCGCCATAGGCAGACTGATAGGACTTGGTCACATTGGCTGCCTGGGTTCCCTGTCTATGCGGGTGTGCTGCTAGGGCACAACCCTGGAGGGCTCTTCCATTGTTCCAATATATGAATATTATATTTAGGGGCTACACGGATTTTGAGGGGGTGGCTTGGCTGCAGTACGATGAAGAGTTCTGCATGCGTGCAGCTTTAAATCCCAGCCTTCCTTGGGATAAGATATTAATGCAGCTGTGGGTGCAGGTGATGGGCCCTTCCAAATCGACCTTTGGAGATAGGACTGATAGTGGTCATCTTATATTTCGGCCCACTCAAGGGCCAGGTCCCCGCTCTTCTGCGGGGCAGCAGGTTCAATTCCGGCTGCTCTGTTGGGACTTCACGTCCAAAGGGGTGTGCAATAGGAAATTGTGCAAGTATAGTCACGAGTGTCCTGCCTGTGCTGGCGCCTACCAATATGGAGCATGCCATAAAGCAACGCAGGGTGGAAAATGCCTTGGGGGTGGGGGTGGCCAGCAAGGGGCTGGCAAAGGGCCCCAGTCCAATGAATCTGAGGATACTTGAACAATTGCTTTAAGTTTACCCTCGGCGCCTGGATGTGGAGTATTTATTTAGGGGTTTTAAGTTTGGGTTTCGGATCCCGTTTCAGGGTCCACGGACACCTTTCATGGCAGCCAACCTTAAATCAGTGGCTGGCATGGAAGAGGTGGTCCGGCAAAAGATTGCTAAGGAATGTACAGAGGGCAGGGTCTTGGGGCCATTTGATGCCCCTCCGGTCCCTTCTTCACGGGTTTCTCCTTTGGGGGTGGTGCCAAAGAAGGCGCCGGGGGAGTTTCGCCTTATCCACCACTTGTTTTTTCCCAAAGGAGGATCCGTGAATGACAGTATTCCCAATGAGCTCTGCTCGGTGCATTACACTTCCTTTGACCAAGCGGTCAAGGTTGTGCACCGGTGTGGAGTGGGAGTTGAGATGGCTAAGTGTGACATTAAGTCTGCCTTTTGCCTGCTCCCTGTTCACCCAGAAGACTTTGATCTCCTGGGGTTCTCATTTGAAGGAAAGTTTTATATGGACAGGGCCCTTCCCATTGGGTGTTCCATTTCTTGTTCAGCATTTGAGCGCTTCAGTTCCTTTTTAGAATGGGAGTTGCGTCGACGCTGTGCTTGCCCTGACACCATTCATTATTTAGATGACTTTATGGTGCCTGGGCCAGCTGGCACTGGGCAGTGTGCCAGGCTATTGGCCAGGTTCATGGTAATGGATGAAGAACTGGGTGTTCCTATAGCCCATGACAAAAACTGAGGGACCAATTGTTGTCCTCACATTTTTGGGTATAGAGTTGGACTCTGTGCAACAGACATTTAGGTTGCCCTTGGGAAAAGTGGTAGATCTGAGGGCTCGGGTGGGTGATTGTCTTAGTAAAGACAAGGTTTCCCTCCTCAGGCTGCAGCAATTGGTGGGCCATTTAAATTTTGCCTGTAAGGCGGTGGCGCCGGGGAGAGCTTTTCTCAGGCAGCTGTGTGATGCTACGGGGACCTTGCAGTTGCCCCATCATTGCTTGCGAATTAGCAAAGGTATGCGGGAGGACTTGCTGGTTTGGCAGGAATTCTTGGATTCCTTTAATGGGGTGACTTTTTGGAGGGAGGATCTTTTGTTAGAAGCTGAACTTCAAGTCACCTCTGATGCCTCCAGGTCCACGGGCTTTGGAGTGTTTTATCAGGGCCACTGGTGTGCTGACCAATGGCCAGCAGATGGGGTAGCACAGGGATTGTCCAAAAACCTTACGTTTATGGAGTGCTTTCCCTTGTTGGTGGCCGTTTGGCTTTGGAGTCCGCAGCTAGCTAACCAGGCAATCCACTTTTGGTGTGACAACTTGGCTGTGGTGCATATGATGAATGCTCTGACGTCTAAATCCCCCAGGGTGATGAGGCTGGTCAGGGCATTTACGTTGAAATGTTTGCAATTAAACATTTTGTTCAGGGCCAGACACGTTCCAGGTGTTAATAATGGTGTTGCAGATGCTTTGTCTCGCCAACAGATGGAACGATTCTGGCAGCTGGCCCTGCAGACTGACAGGCAACCAGCAAGGATACTCCAAGAGCTGTGGCAGCTTTGAAGGCAGAAGCATGCAGAGTGATCCAACTGTCCATTGCCCCAAGCACCTGCAGATCATACGACCATGTGGTAGGGCAGCTCTATGAGTTCAGGTCACCGGCCAGACTTCAGCAGTTATGGCCCATCACACTGGAACACTTGATGCATTTTTGTGTCATGCAGCAGAGACGGGGTCTTTCGGAAAAGTCCATTAGGGGGTAGCTTGCGGCCTTAGCCTTTGCCAGTAAGGCACATGGCTTTCCTGAAATCACAGGGGCTTTTAGGCTACGCAAAATGTTGGAGGGATGGTCTAGGGGAGTGAAAACACTTGGGGGAC
Source organism: Eublepharis macularius (assembly GCF_028583425.1). Classification (NCBI taxonomy): domain Eukaryota; kingdom Metazoa; phylum Chordata; class Lepidosauria; order Squamata; family Eublepharidae; genus Eublepharis; species Eublepharis macularius. Next base: position 77,078,885 of record NC_072792.1, on the reverse strand, counting down.
TCCAGGAAGCCCATCTCCCCATTAGTTTTGAAGAGGCTGGGGGCTGTATGGGGGGAGGTATGCTCCTCTATGTATGAAGGGAAGCTCTTTCATGCTGCTTCCTTGGTTGCCTTCTTTGGGGCCCTGCGGGTCAGTGAGTTGGTCCCTCTGTCTTGTAGGGATAACTCTGGCCGGGCCTTGTCAGTCCAAGATATTAAATTTGTCAGGATATGGTCTCCCTTTGTATTTGGCGGTCCAAGACGGAGGGAGTACGTTGCTTCTGGGCTCCTGTGGGGATTGGGAACTTTGCCCTGTTAAGGCCCTCAAAGAATATGTGGAACTTCGTGGGGAAGGCAAGGGTGTCTTATTTTGCCATGAAGATCAGACCCTCTTGACCAAGTACCAGTTCTGGGCTGTGACGGAGAGGGCTCTAAAGAGGATTGGGATGTCTGGGGTCAAATTTGGCACCCATTCCTTTAGGATTGGGGGTATGGCAGCAGCTATGGGGTACACTCACCAGGCAATCCTGCGTGTGGGCAGGTGGCGGTCACAAGCCTTTTGGACCTATATCCACCCCCTGCCTCAGTTTTAAAGGTTATTGTTACTCGCTCTTTCCTTAGGTGCTGTGTCGGGCCACGGGAGGAAGAGGATCCTGATTTGTGGCCACAGCGTGGTGTTCTGGGTGGTCTATCAAGCCTGGAGAACACCGATTGGATCACAGTTGGGTTTGAGTGCTGTGGCCACAGTTGAGTGGCAGGGACAGCATGGCCTTAGATGGCTGGGCCTACTGCCTCTCTTGTTTCGGGGAAGGATGGGTCCTCCCCCACACATTTTGGTCATTCACCTGGGAGGTAATGACCTGGGGCTGATGCAGGGCAAGGCCCTGTCAATGCAGGTAGCTGAAGACCTTGGGATTATAAGCAGCCGATGGCCGGGCGTGCTTATATTTTGGTTAGAGATGCTACAGCGGAGGGTCTGGGCAATTGCCCTAGTTCCTAGGGCAATTGAGTGGGCCCAGTGCAAGGCTAATCACGCCATTAAAAAATCCTTGTGGAATGGCTTGGGTATTTACTTATCACATCCCAGAATTAGGGCCGAATTTGCCCACCTCTACCGAGGCGACGGTGTACACCTGTCAACAGAGGGCAATGACATCTTTTTGGATGACCTGCGGCAAGGGCTTTATTTGGCTTTAAGCCATATGTGGGGCGCGAGGGTCTAAGCAGAGGCTTGACCCTTGTGGTGGCAGGAGAGTTTTGGGTATAGGGTGCGGGCCGGTGAGCACCCAGTGGCGCTTCCCTATGGGTGGGGAACAGGGTCTGCCATCAATGTGGTATGCTTGTGGCGGCTACCATTGCACAGGCAGACGCCTGCTGGGGATCCCCAAGTACAAGGCCTTCCTTCATGCTAGACAGGTGGGGCGTTAGGTGCTTGATGGGGGGATCCCTTGCCTGGCTGGCCGGGTTGTAGCCATTCTAGGGATGGCCTACACCCGGGGCTTTGGGGCTCGCCCAGGCAGGTCAAGATGGAGGTCCGGAGTTGATCCCGTGGCTTGACCTGTACCACTTAGTTGGCCCTTGCTTTGTTTATGTTAATGGTCATTTTAATAAACGGCCCTTTAATACCAAGCCTGTGCCTGTCTCTTCATTCCGACTGGGGTTGCAATAAGCAACCCAGTATTGTAATGAGAAAAATATCATTAACAGCAGTACAAAAAGAGAATCTTCTTACACTTCAGAGAAGCAATACCGATTGTCTGTACTTTCTCCAAACTCTGCTTTAGCACTTAAGGATTAAATTAATATTTATCTTTTTGAATATGTACAAAAGAATACATATGTAACCTACTAAATCTAGATCACACAGGCTCTCGTGGTGGGGTTCCTTTTTCTGTGAGTGGCTTCACAGGTACCACATGAGCCCACAAAGAGACAGCTTAGCCCCAAAAACACTCACCCTGATTTGCTCTTGATTAGCAAAAAAGGGCATTCAATTGATTTAATTGTAAATGAAAAACATATGTAGACAGAATGAGTTGAGGAAATTGGTGGATTTCTCATAAACTTACACACATACACACACACCAACTGCACCAACTCTGATATGTCCTGCAGGAACAGGACATATCAGAAAAAGAAAAATACATTTACTTCATAACAGTGCTTAAAACATTTGGTTTTTTAAATGTTTCTTTCCCTTGCAAACCAATGATATAAACAAGTCCAGCCTGAAATGATTTGCTCCTGTAGTCTGAGGCAACATCAATTATCTAAGCTCCTACTCGTCAGCAGAGGGAGTTCTTTTAAGTTTTATAATGCAGTCCTTGCAGAAAGAACACTTTTTAGCTGTCACCAATCACTGCTTAACTCCCACAGCTGCACAGGAAACCAGGCAGGTTGTTACACTGAGGCACAAGTAGGACTACAAGGGGAGAGTATGGAAATTCCCTTCAGTTTGTAGAAATTCCATAATCTCTTAAGTGTGTTAAGGAGAACTGCTTTTTAGAGCCCTAATGGAGAGCATTATCTACCCTGCTTATTGCCCAATTCTATGCATATTTAGTCACTATTAATTCAATAGGATGTCCAAGAAAGTCAAATTGATTGGGTCTTACTTCTGAATAAACATGCATAGAATCAACCTGAAGACATCTAAAGGCCCAAGACAACTTTATAAGATGGACTTCCAAGAAAATGTGGTGAAGCCTAGCATGTTAGTTGCCTTTTTCTCATGCTTTCCAAATGCCATTCCTGCAAGAACTAAATACATTCAAGTGCTGCAACTGATAGTTACTTGTCGGGAATTTGTTTATATAATTAAGCATGGATTGCAGAGAATCATAATTTACAATATTTCTATTTTTTTTTAGTTCTACCTTCCAATTATTTCTAACTCTGTGTCATAGTGACTAATACCAGCATTGGCCGCTAGCAGTCTGATATATTTATGAAGCTTCCAGAGGGTAAAGTGTTATTGCATTCTCTTTCAATGCAATGTCTTCTTAAATTTAAAACAGAGATTTCTTCATAAATAATTAGACTTCCAGAGTTTTGTCATCATTGGGTGTCTTTTCTGTAGTTATTTTTTCATATATATCCTACCTACCTCCTGTTAGGAACCCAAAACAGCTTACATCATTCTTCTCCCTTCCATTCTATACTCACAACTTAGTTAAGCACAAGTTTCCGAGATCCTAGTCCAGCTCTCTAACCACTACACTGAAAACCATTTTTTCTCTAGCAAATTTCTACCATTTTAATCGACATTTTTTCATAAGGTAAGTCCATGTTATTAATAGACTTTTAATAAGAAAATATGCTTAAGATTCTTTTTAAAGCCTTTAGAGTGCAGTGTAATGTATCTAAGGTCTGCCAAACACCAGCTCATCTTGGCTGGTTTTCAGAAGTACTGAACTTAAGAGTCTATTTTGCCTCAGGCAGCACTGACATTAAAGCAGTGTACCACAAAAACTGCAGTTTCAATTAACAACTTAGGCAAAATTGTCATTGCAGATCAAGTACCACAGACAGATATTTCCCACTTTGATATTGCCAGTTGATAATATTAGTAACTGTTCGATTGAAGTGGCTTTCTTAGAATGTGTTTACCAGCCTACTTCTGGAGAGCCAGTTTGGTGTACTGGTTAAGAACGACGGGACTCTAACCTGGAGAACCGGGTTTGATTCCCCACTCCTCCACTTGAAGCCAGCTGGGTGACCTTGGGTCAGTCACAGCTTCTAAGAGCTCTCTTAGCCCCACCCACCTCACAGGGTGATTGTTGTGGGGATAATAATAACATACTTTGTAAACCACTCTGAGTGGGTGTTATCCTGAAGGGTGGTATATAAATCAAATATTATTATTATTATTCATTAAAGTGGCCATATTGGAATGTGTTTTCATGTGGTCAGCAATGCTTCCATGTCGGCTGTGGCAGGAAGCCTTGCATCCTGTGAGGATGGTGCGAGCTAGGTGTAAGGCCAACAGATCCCTGGAAAAAGCTCTTGGTGGGTGTCTGGGGTTCTATTTGCAACACCCCAGAATTCAGGCCGAACATGCTGACCTCTATCGAGGTGATAGGGTCCACCTTTCGGTGGCTGGCAACAACATTTTCTTGGATGATCTACAGCAAGAGCTCAAGTTGGCCATAAGCCACCTGCGGGGTGCAAGGGCTAAGCAGAGGCTTGGCTCTAGCGGTGGCAGGTTAGGATGGAAAATGAGAGGGCCGGTGACCCCCTTGGCACATCCTTATTGGTGAGGAATTGGGGTCTGTCAGGAGCGGCTGATGGGTTGTACGATAGCCAGCTGTGAGGGCAGACTGCCACGTGGCTCCCCTATACAAGTAAGGCCCGCCTACTATATGACAAGGTGCTGGAGGCTTGGAGAGGGAACCATTTGCCTGGCCATCAGGTACAGCCATGCTTTTGGTTTGGCTCACCACTGAGGCAGTGGGGTTCACCCAGACAGGTCAAGGCGGAGGTCTGGGGCGACCCCAGTTGCTCCAGACCCTGCTAGTACCGCTAGTTAGCTAGATCCCTTGCCGTAGTGACAAGCTATGTTGTATTCAATAAAGTAGCCCAATTTTGTTCTCAAGCTTTGTGTCCGCCTTTTATTTCAACTGGGAATTACAAGTGATTATTTCAACTGGCGGAATTACAAGTGATCACCAAACAACACAGATCAGTTTCCTCCCTGGAGAAAATGGCTGTTTTGAAGGACATGCTCTATGGTATTAAATCCTGCTGAGGTTTCCCCTCTTTCCAAACACTGCCCCCCAGGCTCCATCCACTCACCCAAAATCTCCACAACTCAGAGTTGGCAATCCTACTCACAAAGTTTAAAAAATAATTTTGCCACACATACACAGAGAGAGATGACCATTACAGACACACAAGATAGGACTTATAAGGAATTGTTGGAGGTGAACATTGTTTATTTCAATTCTGCCATAAGCTTTTCCACCCCACCTCTAGTCTATAAACTCTCAGGTGATTTCTCTCACTTTTTAAGATACTCCGCTACTTGCAAAAACCCATGCCTCCTAGATTATAATTCAGATCTCATCAGAAGCTTTTTTTCCGTTATGGCTAATATACAATATTATTGCTATGGCTAGTATTTTTCTGCATATCTTGCAAGTTTCCAACATCAAAAGAAAGTGGCCTGGTTTTGCTATCACGATCAGAATGGGGACCAGACACTTTAGACTAGAAGTCATCATGATTGATAGGTCAATAGACTTTCTTACAACTGCTCAACAATAAAAGCAGAAAAAGATGAACAACCTAGATGCCCTCTCCCCCAAACTAGGAACACTGTAGGTGTCTATTTCAGGTGTCTAGTGAAAAATATTTAAAAAATCCTAGATATAATTTCTTTTTAAGCACTAAAGCACGTGGAATTTTTCCAAGCCTAGAAACAACATACAACAAAATGATGCAGCAGAGACTTTAAGCATCTGTAAAAGAAAACCTGGACTTGTTAAAATCCCTATCTTTTAATGTGCTCATACAGAAGCAAAGACTACAGTGTTAAGTACAGTATCAAGCCTAGAGTGGAGCCAAATTTTCATGCATTTCAGTTTGTGCAGGTCAAAATCTGTGTTTGTTAATAAGCAAAAAAAATGTTAACATATAAGCAAAATGCTTGACATTTGAAAAAGGTTTGTTTGCCTTTTACTCAACTAGACCCATTTCAAAGTCCAGAAATGAGAGTCATCTGATGCTGTATTTGAGCGTACTTTAATGATACTATATCATAATACATGTTCAGATGGCAAAGTATTTTAAAGTGATCTAATAATTGTTTTGCTTTATACATGCTACAATGAAAATACACATTGCTACAAAGCATGGCAATTCAAACATCAAAAGTTCTGTCATTTAATTAGAATACAAACAATGGTTGGCAAGCATCGGGGGGGAAAGTTTCCGGATATAATGAAAACATATAAAAATATTTTACAGTTGAAATATCTGGAATGCTTTTCTCATTCAGCATTATGAGGCTCCATGTTAAGTACATGCATCTGTATATGCAACGGTTAATAAAAATCTGAAAAAGCTAAGGTTGTTTCCTGGCCTGTATAGCTTCTGTAGGCAGTGCAGAAGCTAGAAATCCTCTTGCTGCTTGCAACAACTCCCATCTGCCTTTCATGTGCTGTGAAAGTGGTGGCAACTGTCAAAGATGCAATGAACTTTTGGAAAAAGTGGCCCAACTAATCCCCACCTTCTTCTGAACAGGTAAGAGTAATTGCTTCTAAAGTAGTGTGATGCTTCCACAGCATGGACTAGGAGGGGATCCTTGGACCCTTCCTCTTACCAATGGTACTGCACCACCAGCACTCCTCGATTCTTTTGTTATAGTATTGATGTCCTTGGGGTAGAATAAGAAGGCAAAATAAAAAAATCTACTTGGGTGTATTTTTAAAAAAAATGGTAGCAACTTAACTAAATCCATTCCTTTAAAACAGGGGTGGGCAATTGTTTTGGCTCGGGGGCCACTTTGTGGGAGCGGAGGTTAGCGGAGGGCCACACCTTTTAAAATGATTGCATTCATTAGTTAACTTTGCATTTCAGAAAAGGTATAAATTGTATCATAAAAATCAATAAATATAAAGGCGGATTTTTCTGACTGTCTTGGCGGGCCACAAAAAACTCTGTAGCGGGCCGCATGTGGCCTGCGGGCCGCAATTTGCCCACCCCTGCTTTAAAAGATTTATATCAGAGCACTCAGCAAGCCACATGACTTCTGTAGCTGATCAACAAGGAATATTGAGCATCATTTTTAACACACCTCCTACTCTTCTGCTTAATGGTTATCATTATAAGAAATTCTCAGTTGATAGATCCTGAGTTTATAAAGAAGTTTTGTTGCAATCCTTACAGAGCCCAGATTTCCTTCAGATGCCTTTGTTTATGTGCTTGGCACCAAATCTGTGCATGGGTACATTCAAATGAAATTTGTGTACCTGGACAAAGTTTAATTTACAGCAAAACAAAATCAAAATGTTACATTCCAGCAAGCTATAGTCTATAAATTCATAGCCCACAGAAAAAAAATTGTCTAAAATTATAAAAATTCTGCAAAGGTTATTCAACTAACAACCTCTCAAAATTTGATTTTAACAACATATTTAATTTGGAAGCAACAGAATTGCTACCAAAAGTCATTTATGTGTGCATTATGCACACCATCAGGAACTATGACTGGCTTGCAAAAGTCTGCAACAGAAAAAGTGAAAGATCAGAAGGGAACAAGGAATAGGATAGTTCATAAAAAGGGACACCAACTGATGAAAAGCCTCTGCCAGGACCTACAGAATATCAGATCATTTGGCAGATATTGCTTTCACTTAAAAAAATTTTTTTTTGCAGAAATCCCACCACAGGAAAAAAAAACCCCTCTGTTAGATTTGAAAGTCACTTGTTGGGGTTGCCATTAGTTGGTAGCAACTTGACCACACATAATGCACACATAGAATGGGCTCCTATGAGAGCCCTTGTAAGTTCTTCTGTGGAGAAAGTAGCAAAGTTTGCTTCTGGAGCTTCTAGACTAAATATCCATCACTTGTACCACATACCATTATAATTACAGTTTCTTCCATATACATAAAATGCTTTCACTTATTGCTCACTTGTGTAGAGCAATGCTATGCTAAAAATCTTTCTATTGTACTATGTCATATGTGTGTCCCTGCCCTTTTCATGTGCTCTTCTACAGTGGTTGCTGCATTAATGCAATAAGGTATGTCTATTATCTTTATTCATTAAAACTTAAAGTACCAACATCTTACTAGATGAAACACTGAGCACGTTGTCTTTGCTAGGCAACAAAAATGAATCCAGTTTAGTGCAACTTGGTCTAGGCTCAGGAGGACGGCAGAAACGTAGAATTTTCTTGGGAGGTTTTATATTAAAATTGCTTTGGTGCTGGTTCAGATGATACAATCCTCTGCAAGGTCAGGAGGAGCAAACATTGAGTAAGAAAGACAGGCACAGAGAGCTGTTCGCTGTTACTGCACATATTATTATGGAAACACACATGTGATGGATGGACAAGTGCCAGTTTGCCTCCCCGGGCTCCAGCCAATTGCTGTTGAAAGGGGATGGGGGGAAACTGGAATGTTGGGGTGGGGGGAAGAGAAAAAAATGTTTGAGGGCTCACCAAAAATGGTATTTGGAGGTAGAGGGATTAGGAGGTAACCTAGTTAGGCAGCGAATCTAGGGACGTTAGGTGATTGACAGATAGGCAGGGCTTGTGAACAGTTCTTCTCAAAAACCAATTTTAAAAGCTAAGAGACCCTCTATTTTGTGTTTATAAGTCCAAACCGCTCAAAAATATTGAACTTTAGATGTGTACACCTTCAGACCCAGCTCTCTGTTATATTATCACATCAAACCCTGAAGAAGGTTGGAGAACTAGTCACTTTGTCCAGTTAGAGTATTTTTTTCCTGACTCCGATGTGTATTAGATTTAATAATATAATTTGCCCTGTTTAACTTAGACAGTAAGCTGTCTTGGTGAATATAAGTTCTGTCCTGGTCCAAGGAATATATCTTTACTGCACATCTGATGGTCCTAGCTAGAAATTATAAAGGGAAAATGTGATTGGTGAAGCAGTCAACTTGACAAGAACTGTCACAGATTGTGGGTTTTACTGTGAAAATTTGTAGGGGGGGGGGAGGACAAAGATGCAGTAACCGCCATATGATTTTTAGCCTCAAGAATACTTTGCTGAATGAATGTGTTCATCCCTGTAGTGCTGATAATGTACAGATGTCAGAATGCTTAAGGTCATCTAATTCTTATACCAAAGCAAATTTGGCAGAAGCTACAGCTTAATCTTACATATTATGGTTCATTAAACAATCATATACTTTGTCATGCACCATGAGTTTTTCTTTTTTTCTTTTTTTTTATAAAAATTTTTATTGGATTAGAAATCTCTATAATATCTATTACAATCAATTTCCTTTAAATATTACAGTTCTAACCCCCTCCCTTCCCCCCCTTTTGTTGACTTCCAACAGTTTTCCAACCCCTTATCCGTTTTTCCCCCTACTCATTTCAAACTTATTTTATTCTATTAAACATATACTTTCACTCTCTTCTAAGCTTCTATTATAACACAGTGCTATCTCTATTCCCTTTCCCACTTAACTTATCAACTAAATGTTACATTCCTGGCATATATTCCTTAATAATAACAGTCATTTGTCTACTTTTGTACTCCATATTCTATCTTATTTCATTCTTGTCTCGTCAATATGGGGCAAACAATTTGTCCCTTATTCTGCATAACTTTAAGTACTTCTATAAGCATTGTATACATTCACTGTAAGTCAATCAATTTAACTCATACTCTATATGTTGCTCTTTACTCCCTTCTATCTTATATTCATTCTATCTTAGTTATATAATTTCTCCATTATACAATTATCTGCCAGAAATAAAATTAGTTAATTTCTATCCTTATAATTCTTATAGTAACACCTCTATTACTTAGTACTATGTATAGTAGTCAAATAAAATATTTGCTTAGAATTTCTCATTTAACTCTCCTCCCCTCGGTAAAGTCACTTCCCTCTTCTTTTGTTGTGTTTCAGTAATTTTCAAACTGCCACAGTTCTCCTCCCACCTCCCATTTTTTCACCAAATATTGCTTCAACTTTTCCCAATCCATGTTGAACTGTCCTGGATCAAGGTATCTCAGTTTCCTTGTCATTTTGTCCATTTCCGCCATGTACAGCAATTTGTAAATCCAGTCCTCGATAGTTGGCACTTCTTGTACTTTCCACTTTTGCGCATACAACAGTCTAGCCGCTGCTGTCATGTAAAATAACAATGTCCTGTATTGTGCTGGAATATCCTCCATTCCCAAGTTCGGTAGCAGGAGTTCTGGGTTCTTATTAACTTGAAATTGTAAAATCTCACTTATCACTCTTATTATTTCCCCCCAGTACTGCCTAGCTACCTCACAAGTCCACCACATGTGGTACAACGATCCTTCATGCTTTTTACATTTCCAGCATTTATTAGACATGTTCAAATTCCCTAACGCAATTTTCTTTGGTGTCAAATACCAACGATAAATCATTTTATAAACGTTCTCTTTAATGTTAGTGCATGTCGTGATCTTCAATGTATTCTTCCACAAATATTCTCATGCCTCCATTGTTATTTCTTTATTAAAGTTTATAGCCCACTTCACCATTTGCACTTTAACTGTCTCATCTTCTGTGTACCATTTGAGCAACACTTTATAAGTCTTAGAGACTTTTCCTTTTTATCCTCTTGTAAAATTACCTCCTCTAATTCCGAATTCTCCATTCTTACCCCTCCTTTCTCACAGTCCGAGTTATAAAGATCTCTAATCTGTCTATATTGAAACCAATCGTTGCTTGGAGACAACTCATCTTGCATCTTTATTCTTAGTTTAGAAAATTCTATTCGTGTTATCTCCTTATACGTTAAGCACTGTTGTTCATTATCGACAGTTCTCGGATCTATTACTTCGTAAGGAACCACCCAGGAGGGAATTCCTTCTTGTAGGTAATCTCTATACTTCTTCCAAATTGTGAAGAGGCTTCTCCGAATGTAATGGTGTAAAAACATAGAGTCTGCTTTTACTTTGTCATACCACAGATATGCATGCCATCCAAATATTTTTTTATATCCTTCTAAGGCCAGTAGTTTGCGGTTTTTAAGCGTCATCCAGTCTTTCAGCCACACCAAACAGATTGCATCGTAGTAGAGTCTTAGATTGGGCAGTTGCATTCCCCCTCTCTCTTTTGCGTCTTGTAATACTTTCATTTTCACTCGAGGCTTCTTGCCTGCCCAAACAAAGTCCGATATTTTCCTCTGCCATTTTTCAAACTGCTTAGAGTCCCGAATAATTGGTATTGTTTGTAACAGAAACATCACTCTTGGCAGCACATTCATCTTAACTACTGCAATTCTTCCCAACCATGACAAATTCAATCTATTCCATTTAATCAAATCTTGCTCTATCTGAGTCCATCCCTTTACTCTTTCCGCCAATATCTTCGCAAAGATTTTATAGTCATTATTAAGTAGTGAAATAGGTCTGTAATTTTTAACATTAGTCAAATCTTGTCGTTCTTTGGGGATCAATGATATATTAGCTTCACTCCAAGTGTCAGGAATCCTTTGATCCCTCAAGACACCATTGATGACTTCTTTTAGGAATGGCACCAGTTCATTGACCATTACCTTGTAAAATTTGGCTGTAAGTCCATCAGGTCCTGGCGCCTTTCCCAGATTTGTTGACTGTATTGCCTTCCTTATCTCTTCCTCCATTACTTCACTGTTCAGTTTGTCTCTCCATCTTTCTGAAATTACTGGGAGCTTCATTTTCCCCAAGTACGTCGCTATTGAGTCTTTATTCACTTCTTTTTTGTTGTACAGTTTAGCATAAAATTTATAAAAGGCTCTGCTAATAGCCGTCTGTTCCAGATATACTTTATTGTCCTCACATATTTTATTTATTGTCTTCTTCTCCTTTCTCTTCTTCAATTGCCACGCCAAATATTTCCCAGGTTTATTTGCACCTTCAAACGACTTTTGGTTCATTCTCTTAAGATTCCATTCCAGTTCTTTATTATTCATTGCCGTCAACTGCTCTTGAAGGATTTTAATATCCTGGTATATTTTCTTTTTCCCTGGCCTTTTCTTTAATTGTATTTTTTTGGCTTTTATTTTCTCCATAATCTCCTGTCTCTTCTCCTCTTTTTTTTCCTAGCTCTTCCATTTAAGTCCATTAGTATACCTCTAATTACTGCCTTATAGGTATCCCATACCTTATTAGTTGGTACTTCTCTATCAATGTTATGTTGTATGAAGAACTTAGTTTCCCTTCTCAACATCTCCATATTTTCTCCCTCTTGTAACAAGTCCTCATTTATTCTCCATCCTTTCCTTTTGGTTCTTTTTCCAAACTTCCACATAATTGGATTATGATCTGAGCCTACCATGGGCATTATTTCTACGTCCTTAGTCCAAAGCGCTAAGTCTTTTGAGGCCCAGATCATATCAATTCGTGATAACGTAGAGTGTCTTGCAGAATAAAACGTATATTGTCTGCCTTTAGGATTCTGTCTTCTCCATACATCTTCCAAAATTTCCTGTTGCATTAATACAAAAAAAGTCTTTGGTAGTAATCCTCTTTTCTTTTGTACAGTTGATGATTTTTTGTCCTGTTCCAAGTTTGTAACTCCATTGAAGTCTCCTGCAAGAATTATCTGGTCATAAGAAAGTTCATCTAATTGCTTCCTTAAATCCTCAAAGAAGCTTTCTTTTGCTCCATTAGGTGCATAAATTCCAATCACCAACACTCTCTTTAAATTCCATGTACATTCCACTGCTAAAAATCTGGCTTCCACATCTCTCATCACTAATTTTGGCTGTAGCTCCTCTTTTATATACAATGCCACTCCCCTTTTTTTCTTTTTTGAGGCCGCTACAAAGTCATTGCCCAATTTGTTCAATTTAAGATATTTTACATCCTGCTTTCTGATATGAGTCTCTTGCAAACACACAATATCACATTTTTGTTTTAATAGCCAGTGGAAAATACTTTTTCTCTTATTCAGTGAGTTAAGTCCATTTACATTCCAAGATAACACTTTACACTCCATATTCATAACCTTGTTGTTGGTAAGTCCTTTTCATTGTCCCTCATAAACTTTTCCATTTCTAGTTCAGATCTGATGCGCTTTTTCACTCCTCCAAATTCAAAGGACACTCCTTCTGGTAATTCCCATCTGTACCTTATTTTCATGTCCTTCAGAGTCTGGACTAAGGCTTTGTATTTTTTCCGGTCTAGCAACACCGATCTGGGTAACTCCTTCATAATAATAACCGTCTTGCCATCAACCTCCAATGGTTCTTGAAATTGTTTACTCACAATCATTTCTCTTATATTTCTAGTTGTAAATTGCACAATCACGTCTCTTGGTAATTTCCTTTGGGTCGCAATTCTTGAATTTATTCGATACACCACATCTAGAATAGCCACAGTTTCCTCCTCCTCCTTTCCCAGGTATTCAGCTAACACCTCAGTAATCTGTTCTTGGGCCATCTTTCCTTCTACCTCCAGCAAGCCGCGAAACCTCAGCTGCTTCTCCATATGCTTGCTCTCCGCAACCGCCATTCTTCCCCTCATCACCCTCATCTCTGTTCGTTGCGTGTCTGCAAGGTTCTCCACCGCATTTTCCACTACATTTGCTGTGTCGCCTGCAGGTCATTTTGTATTGTTTCCACTCCCTTCTTCACTTCTGCCAGTTCATTCTTTACTGTCTCTTTAACCTCTTTCACCAGCTCAGGTTTCATATCCTTGAGTTATTTAATCGCTTCTGAAAGTTTTTTATGCACCATGAGTTTTTCGATATATTGTTGAAGGCTTTCATGGCCAGAGAACGTTAGTTGTTGTAGAAATTCCGGGCTGGATGGCCGTGGTCTTGGCATTGTAGTTCCTGACATTTCACCAGCGGCTGTGACTGGCATCTTCAGAGGTCTAGCACCGAAAGACAGAGATCTCTCAGTGTCAATAAGTGGAGACGATGTTAGCAGGTAATTTATATCTACTCAGGAAGGTGGGTTTGGGCCGAGTCATCCTGTAAGAGTTTCCCAGGGTGCGGAATGCTAATGGGGGGAAGTTTCACTGTGTCCTGAGGAGTCTCTTTTGCATATGGTTTCCAGTCCTTAAAAACACCAGACTAACAAAATACTCTACATCTTACAATAACCCTGCAGATAAGATTAGCCTATCAACCATCAATCTATATGCAATCTATAGGGCCGTCTATAAATCGAATGTTGTTGTTGTTGTTATTATTATTAGGAAAGAATACTACTTATAATCAGAGTATTCCTACAAATCCTCCCAAATCAAACCTACCCCATGTCTACTAATGGTCCCATTCATCAATTTACATTGACCACAGAAGATACTTTCCTATGTAGGGGAATAAATGGAATAAAGAAATGGAAGAATTTTGAAACCTTTCATCTGACCTCAAAGTCAGAAAAGAAAGAATACTGCCATTCCAGCAGGGGCTTAAGCCCCTTAAGCTGGTGGCAGCCATTTGCCTCCCTGGCAGGATGGAGGCAGAAAAGACCAGCCCTGCTTAGGGGCATAGCTTCAGGGGGTGGAGCTATGTGGCTGTATGCTGCCGCTCCGCCCTCCAAGCTCAGTCTCGCCTCGTGCTCGGAGGAAGCAGGAGCTCAGCGTTTGCTTCTCCAGCACGAGGCCTGGGAGCAAGAGGCGTTGCGGCGGCAGCAGTCTCGCCTCATTTGGAGCGACGCCTCTGAGTCGGGCAAAGTCCGCTTTCTCTTATTTGGGAGGAGTGGGGGCTCTGTTTCCCTGGGAGGGGGCAGGGAGTTCTGGCCCCATTCCCTGCCGTGGCTTATTTGGGAGGAGCGGGGGCTCTGTTTACTCGGGGGGAGCGGGGAGTTTCGGCCCCTTTCCCTGCTGCGGCTGGTGCGCTAGCAGCATCTGTTTAAAAAAAAAAACAGGAAAACCTTGAGCCTTTACAGGCGCTTGCCTTTACAGCACCCCCCCTTGCACGATTGATGGCTGGCCACATAACCCGCCGGAGGCTAGCTTGGCTGGTTGACTGCTTTGTTGGGCGCAATAAAGGCCTGGTTAGTGGGCAGCGTTGTCAATTTGGTGCTGCTTGCCCTTACTAGAGGGCCCCCATTAAGCGGCTTCGGTGGTGTGGGCAGAGGCGGCCATTTTGGTGTGCTTATCTTCTTAGTTAGGCAGCCATTTTAGTTCCTGGCCAAGCGGCTTCGGCAGTGTGGGCAGAGGCGGCCATTTTGGTGTGCCTATCTCCTTAGTTAGGCAGCCATTTTAGTACCTGGCCAAGCGGCTTCGGCAGTGTGGGCAGAGGCGGCCATTTTGGTGTGCCTATCTCCTTTAGTTGGGCAGCCATTTTAGTACCTGGCCTCCTAACAGCATTGCTACCCTCGTGGCTTAGCCGTGCCACTTGGTTGTTATAGTGGGGAAAATCGTCCTGGTCTGGGTCTTCCTAACTATTTAAGAGGGGTAGCAGACACTGTGTGTCGTATTTGGGGTGACCTGGTTCAAGATGGGCCCCAAGAAAGGTGGTGGCAAGTCCAAGGGTAAGCAGCCTGCTCCACGCTTTCTCAAGCGGCCAGCAGTTGCCTTGTCTTTGGATGAGGAAGAGGATGGGTCATTGCGGAGGGACATTATGGCTCGAATCGCAGCTTTGGAACAGGCTAGGACACCTCCCGCTTTGGGAGCCGGGCAAGCAAGTAAAAGACCTGTACGGGCCGCTTCACGTTCTGTGTCTATGGCTGACATTCTTTCTCGTCTGTCTGCCTTGGAGGGTACTTCTGCAGGTAGTATGGTGGTGCCGGCGAATACAGCCAGTGGGATTGGTGGAGAGGAGGACACAGAGGTGGCAGCAGCAGAGATCGAGGGGAGCTGGCCAGCGGAGGCGGGGCAGTTGGCCCTGGTGGTGCAGCCTCCTGAAGCTGAGGGTAAGTGCGTTTGGCCTCAGCAGGTTGCTACTTGGCCTTGGCCCCAAGGGTCTCAGACACCACTCCATAACAATTACACTCAGGTCATGCACAGGCCTTCTGCTTGGGCTCAAGGGGGCCAGTCTCCAGGGCCTTGCCAGATGCCAGGGGCCTCTGGCTGGCTTACCTCTCCTGTCCAGACCACTGGAGGTATGGGGATGGTCCCCCCATGGGGTAGTTACCTAGAACCACCCTGGACCAATTATGGGACAGTGCCATACCGGGTCTTACCTGTGGGTGACACGGCCATGCCTCTGGGAGATCATCTTACTCCTGCTACACGAGAGAAGAATTTGCGGGGGGAGTATATAGATCTCTTTACCCTTCTCTTCAGGGAACTGGAGAAGAAGGATAAAGAGGATCTTGAGGATAGAGATAAGGAGCGCATTAAGCGTCATAGGATCGACAGGACCTGGGCCAATTGGCTCCCAGGTTTCCTAATATATGCTGGTGTGATAGCAAGGGTTCAGCCCTGGAGGGCTGCCCCGCTCTTTCAGTATATGGATATCATATACAAAGCCCATACTGACTTCGGCGGTGCAGCATGGCTGCAATATGACGAAGAATTTAGAATGCGGGCGGCCCGTAACCCTTCGTTGCCATGGGACCAGGTGCACCAGCATTTATGGCTCCAGCTTATGACCCCAACAAAATTTGGGTCGGGTGATAGGTCCGATAGTGGACATATCATCCAGCGATCCGGTTCCGGACCAGCTGGCCCAGTTGCTGCTAGTTCTAGCCCCCGCGTATTCGCGGGGCAGTCAGTTCAGCCCCGGCTGCTCTGTTTTGAGTTTACCTCACAGGGGGCCTGCAGCAGGAAGTTCTGCCGTTACGGCCACGAATGCCCCATCTGCAGGGGGCCGCACGCTATTAGTTCATGCAAGAAGCAGAAGCCCTTTGGGAAAAAGGGTGGCGGCCCCGGGAGGCAACAAGGCATTGGAAAGGGGCCCCAGCCCAATAAAGGTGAGGGTACTTAACGCCATGTTGGCGGACTACCCTAAGCGGGCTGATGCCCAGTTCCTGTTAGAAGGTTTTTCCATTGGTTTTCGCATTCCTTTTCAAGGACCGCATTCCTCCTTCATGTCCGCCAACTTGCGTTCTGTGGTTGGCATGGAGGATGTCGTTTGGTACAAAATAGCTAAAGAATGCGCCGAGGGTTGCGTTTTGGGCCCTTTTCCCACCCCTCCTGTGCCCAAGTTGCAGGTTTCCCCCCTGGGGGTGGTTCCTAAAAAGGCTCTTGGTGAATTCCGGTTAATCCATCACTTGTCTTACCCCAGGGGTGGGTCAGGAAATGACACGATACCTGAGCACTTGTGTTCAGTGCGTTACACATCGTTTGACCAGGCCGTTAAGGTGGTCAGGCGTTGTGGCCGGGGAGCTGAGATGGCGAAATGTGACATTAAGTCGGCATTTCGTCTTCTCCCTGTGCACCCGGAGGACTTTGAGCTCCTCGGGTGTACCTTTGAGGGTCAATACTATATGGACAGGGCCCTCCCCATGGGGTGTTCAATCTCGTGCGCAGTTTTTGAGCGTTTTAGTACCTTTTTGGAGTGGGCATTGCGTAATAGGCAGCGTTGCTGTGACACCGCCCACTATTTGGATGACTTTATCCTGGTTGGGCCCCCAGGGATTGGTCAGTGTGCGTGCCTTTTGGCTGACTTTGTCAGCCTAACGGAGGAGCTAGGCGTTCCCCTGGCGCATGAGAAAACAGAGGGCCCAGCAACTGTCCTGACCTTCTTGGGCATCGAGTTAGATACGGTGCAGCAGACTTCTAGGCTTCCAGTTGAGAAGCTCCTAGATCTGAAGGCACGATTGCGCACCCTGCTGGGTAAGCGCAAAGTGTCATTATTAGAGCTCCAACAGGTAGTAGGCCACCTTAACTTTGCCTGTAAAGCAGTGGCCCCCGGCAGGGCCTTCTTGTGGCATCTCTGTGATGCCATGGGGAAACTCCGCGTTCCTCATCACAAGATACGCCTGTCTGAGGGCATGCGGGAGGACATGGGGGTCTGGCTGCAATTCTTACAGGGATTTAACAGTGTGTCCTTTTGGCGACAGGAGCTCCTTTTAGAAGGGGAGCTACAAGTGTCTTCTGACGCTTCAGGGTCCATAGGTCTGGGGATTTATTTTAGGCGGCACTGGTGTGTGGCCAGGTGGCCTGAGGATTGGGTGGAAGAGGGGCGGTGTAGGGATCTAACCTTACTGGAGTTCTTCCCAATCTTGGTAGTGGTTTATCTTTGGGGGGGGGAGGTTGCCAACCACTCCGTGCACTTTTGGTGCGATAATATGGCAGTGGTTCAAGTGGTGAACTCCCTCTCATCCAAATCGCCCCATGTCACGAACTTGGTCCGCGCCGTTACATTGAGGTGCTTGCACCTGAATATATTGTTTTCAGCCAGGCACATACCTGGTGTAAACAATGAGGTGGCAGACGCCTTGTCTCGTCTGCAGATGGACCGGTTTCGACGGCTTGCCCCTGAGGCCGATTTGGTGCCAGCTCTGGTGCCTCAGGAGCTGTGGATGATTGGCAAGTCGAAGCCTCCAGGGCCATCCAATTAGCCATTGCCCCTAGCACCGAGAGGGCATACAACAGGGCAGTAAGGCATTTCGATGCTTTTAGGCAAGAGGTAGGCCTCTGTCGGGCGTGGCCTCTTCCAGTTGAGCATGTGGTGCAATTTTGCGTGGCTCAAAGAGGTAAGGGGCACAGTGTAAAATACATTCGCAGCCAGCTCGCAGCACTAGCTTTTGCTGCTAAGGCCCGCGGGTTTTCAGATAACATGGGTGATTTCCGCATTCGGAAAATGCTGGAAGGTTGGGCATGGGAGTCCGCCACTCCCAGGGACAGTAGGCAACCCATCTCTCCAGGCATCCTCCAAGGTTTGCAGGCTGCGTGGTCGCGGGTCTGCAGCTCCCCTTTTGAGGAGCTGCTGTTTCACGCCGCGTCTTTAGTTGTGTTTTTTGGCGCTCTCAGAGTAAGTGAGCTGGTCCAGCAGTCCCCTAAGGACGACTCTGGCCGTGCCCTCACTGCAGCGGATGTTAAGTTTGAGCAGTTGATCCTTAAGATTAGAAGGTCCAAGACGGACCAACATCAAAAGGGGGTGGACCTGGCCCTCGGCCGGTGTTCCATCACCGAGTTGTGTCCGGTGGCAGCCTTGAGGTGCTATTTGGAGGCCCGTGGGGATCAACCCGGGGTTCTCTTTCACCACAGTGATGGCGCCCCGTTGACTAGGTACCAATTTTGGGCAGTCACAGGTAGGGCTCTTCATACATTAGGTCTGGATGGGGTCAAATTTGGGACCCATTCATTTCGTATTGGGTTTCTCTGGGCCTGATATCCAGAGGGTAGGACGATGGCGTTCAGGGGCTTATGCGTCATACATTAGGCCGCTAGGACGTGGTAAATCGTGTTGAATTGTTTTTTGCAGGCACTGTGGTTCGTCAGGAGAGGGTACGGATCCTCATCTGTGGCCACAGTATGATCTTCTGGGCTGCACACCAAGTGAGAAGGTCCTGGATCGGGTCCCAGCTTGGACTCAGCTGGTGGGCTACCATCGAGTGGCAGGGCAGAAGAGGCCTACGTTGGGCGGGGCTGCTGCCACTCTTGTTTGAGGGGAGGTCCGCCCCTCCTCCTCATATTTTGGTAGTACACTTAGGGGGCAATGACCTTTGGCTAATGAAAGGAGTAGCCCTTTCTTGGCAGGCGTGGGACGACTTCCTGGAGATCAGGAAGAGATGGCCCGGCGTTCTGATTTTTTGGTCAGCTATGCTTCCGCGCTGTGTGGCGGGAGGCATTGGACCGCAGGGCTATTGAAAGGGCCAGGCGGATGGCCAACAGAGCCCTATTTAAGATAATGACAGGTGCGTTAGGTATTTATTTGCCCCATCCACAGATTCGGGCCAAGTCTGTTGCCCTCTACAGAGGGGATGGTGTGCACCTCTCTTACAGGGGCAACAGCATTTTTCTTGATGACCTATGGCAGGGGCTTAGGTTGGCTCTAAGCCATCTGTGGGGCACTGAGGCCTAAGCAGAGGCTTGGCCTCTGCAGTGGCAGGATTTAGCTAGGGATATATCTCTGGCGGGCTGGTGAGCACCCTTGGCACCTCCCCATTGGTGGGGAACTGGGGTCTTTCAGGAGCAGCAGGCTGCCGCACAGCCCAGCTGTGAGCTCAGACGCCCTGGGTGGGGAACCCCTGGACAAGCCGGTCTCCCCCCGCTGCCGTTCGGCCGGGTGGGGGAGCTTTTCAGGGGGGAACCACTCCGCCTGGCCAGGCCGGGTCCCAGCCATTTGTGGGATGGCTCGCACCCGGGGCAGCAGGTGCTCGCCCAGACAGGTCAGGGCGGGGTCCAAGGAATGACCCCAGGGCCTGAACTGTACCGGTAGTTAGGCCCCTTGCCATAATTGTTGTTCTGCTGTTTCATTTAATAAAGCGGCCCATTTCACCCAAGCCTTTGTGTCTGTCTCTCATTCCAACTGGGGGGGCAATACTGCCATTCCAGCACGGGCTTAAGCCCCTTAAGCTGGTGGCAGCCATTTGCCTCCCTGGCAGGATGGAGGCAGAAAAGACCAGCCCTGCTTAGGGGCATAGCTTAAGGGGGCAGAGCTACGTGGCTGTATGCTACCGCTCCGCCCACCAACGTCAGTCTCGCCTCGTGCTCGGCCCACCCTCCTCACCCTACTTCAGTGTGGGATTAGCCGGTTGCCATTGACAGGGCCAGGTAGGAATTTTTTGTCTCCCTGCCCCGATCGGCCTGGGGTTGTGAGTTTTTTCGCCTACCTCGCACTGGGTAAGGGGTGTTGGTTTAATTCAAAGGGTGGACCTTATTTTCTGCCATGGGTGCAGGATTTAGCTAGGGATATATCTCTGGCGGGCCGGTGAGCACCCTTGGCACCTCCCCATTGGTGGGGAACTGGGGTCTTTCAGGAGCAGCAGGCTGCTGCACGGCCCAGCTGCGAGCTCAGACGCCCTGGGTGGGGAACCCCTGGACAAGCTGGTCTCCCCCCGCTGCCATTCGGCCGGGTGGGGGAGCTTTCAGGGGGGAACCACTCCGCCTGGCCAGGCCAGGTCCCAGCCATTTGTGGGATGGCTCGCACCCGGGGCAGCGAGTGCTCACCCAGACAGGTCAGGGCGGGGTCCAATGACTGACCCCAGGGCCTGACCTGTACCGGTAGTTAGGCCCCTTGCCGTAATTGTTGTTCTGCTGTTTCATTTAATAAAGCGGCCCATTTTACCCAAGCCTTTGTGTCTGTCTCTCATTCCAACTGGGGGGGGGGGGCAAAACCATTAAGTCCTTCAAATTTTTGGATGTTTACATGACTATTATACTGTTTTGAGAAAAGACATTATAGCCATAATTCAGTGCAGTAAAATGAAATCAAAGCACTTTAAACTTGTCTAACTGTGTTGGACTATAGATTTATGACGATTATTCAGCTCAACTGCAGGAGGTTGTGTGACTCAATAACATCTAGCTTTGGAGGATTCTATTAGAATCAAATATAATTTAGAAAAAGTCAATGGACAGTGGAATGATTATTATTCAAATCACGATTACATTTGATTTACTGTCCTCAAATTATTGTTCCCAATTTGATTTCACATGTACAACATGCCTCATGTTTGGATTATCAAGGAATTATGATTGTTTTCTGAGCCATAGTGCCATATGCCACAGAGCCATAGTGAATTTCTATTATCTTTAGTGATCACCTTGTTATTTGGATTCTTTTTTAAAAAAAATATTTTTTACTGGATGAGGCAATATACAATAATTGATTAATACATTAAACTTATCCAAATTAACCCTTCTACATAGATATATAATCCACCCCTCCCCCCCTTTTCTTTGTCGACTTCCAGCAACACTCAAACCCCCCGTTTATTCATAGCTATTATTATTACACTATATTGCTATCATTTTTACCATGGTAAAGATCTTAACATGTTTTTCTTTCGTTTAAGTCTTTTTATATAAAATTAAAATCCCTCCAAAGACCACAATTGTCCTTTAACATCACATTTCTTTTCCAAATATTTCTTAAGTTTCTTCCAATCCTCCAAAAAAAGTTTCTGGATTGTGCTCATTCAAATTTCTAGTTATTTTATCAATTTCAGCCATGTACAACAGTTTTCTTGTCCATTCTTCAACATTCGGTATTTCTTCTTTTTTACAATATTGAGCATATAGAATTCTTGCTGCTACTAACATATAATATAACAATGTCTTATCCTTTCTATTAACCTCTTCCAAGTGTAAAGATAATAATAACATTTCAGGATTTTTAGCAACATTATATTGTAACATCAAAGACATTTCAGCACATATTTTAGACCAGAAGTCTCTAGCCTTTTGGCAAGTCCACCACATATGAAACAAAGAACCTTCATGCTCCTTACGTTTCCAACATTTGTTTGATAACTGTTTGTTAGCTATGGCTAGTTTTTTCGGTGTTAAATACCATCTATACAACATTTTATATCCATTCTCTTTAATACTAATACAAGTTGATATTTTTAGGGTATTTTTCCATAATTGTTCCCATGCTTCCCTGGTTATTTCTTAATTACAATTTATAGCCCACTTTACCATTTGAACCTTTACTGTTTCATCTTCTGTAAACCACTTCAATAACAACTTATACATTTTAGATATTGCTTTATTATTATCTCCCAATAATAACTCTTCCAAGTCCGAATTTTTAATTCTAAAGCCTATCTTCCTTTTATCTGAGTCAAATAAGTCTTTAATTGTAATGTTTTATGATGGTTTAATGTTTTATGATAATGCTTTTAATGTTTTATGATAATGTTTAATGAAATGTTTTAAATGTTTTTAATGCTGTTATCCGCCCTGAGCCTGCTTGCGGGGAGGGCATATAAATATGATAAAATAAATTAACAACAACAACAACAACAACAACAACAATAATAATAATAATAATTTGCCTGTATTGTTTTTTTTTTTTGAAAAATTTTTATTGGGTTAGAATCCATTATTTCCACATTTACATTCAATTTTCCCCAATTTTTTCATCTCTAACCCCCTCCCTTTCCCCCCCCTTTTTGTTGACTTCCAACAGCTTTCCAACCCTTTGTCCCCTTTCCCTTACTTTTATTAGCTTCCTCTATCTAAAACAAATATATATTCTCCATTATTCTAAGCAGTACATCCTTAACTATTTTTAACATTATATGCCCAAACTGTAAGCCTTTGTTTCTATCTTAGATAAACAATTTATCCCAATTTTTCAATTTCAGGTATTTCTATATATCATAAACCATATAGATCATACATTCGTTTATATCAAACAATTTGACTTATTCTCTATATATATTACTCATTCTATCTTTTTATAATAGTTCTATATATCTCTCCTCACGTAGTCAATCAATTTGACCCATCTATATCTTCAGACATTCAGTTTGGTACAAAACTTGTCAGAAAAAAAAGAAAATATTGTTAGTTAATCGCTCCTTATATTTAGTCCTTATAATTAATTATTTTCTCTATGTTCTGTTTGTTAACCTACATATATCTATATATATGTCAATCTATTAATCTGACTGCTTATTAATTCACATTTATCTCTTCTCCCCCCGGTAAAGTCTCCCCCCTCTACTTCAATACTTCAGTAGTTCTCAAACTGCCACAGTTTTCCTCCCACCTCCCATTTCTTCTCCAGGTATTGTTTCAGCTTCTCCCAGTCTGTGTTGAACTGCCCTGAGTCCAGATCTCTCAATTTTCTTGTCATCTTGTCCATTTCAGCCATATACAGCAATTTGTAAGTCCAATCTTCCATAGTTGGCACTTCTTGTACTTTCCATTTTTGCGCATACAAAAGTCTAGCTGCTGCTGTCATATAAAATATCAACGTCCTGTGTTGGGCTGGAATTCCCTCCATTCCCAAGTTCAGTAGCAGGAGTTCTGGGTTCTTATTAATTTGAAATTGTAAAATTTCACTCATTTCTCTTATTATTTCCCCCCAGTACTGCCTGGCTACCTCACACGACCACCACATATGATAGAGGGAGCCCTCATGCTTCTTACATTTCCAGCATTTATTAGAAGTATTCAAATTCCCTAGCGCAATCTTCTTTGGTGTCATGTACCAACGATAGATCATTTTATGAATGTTCTCTTTGATATTAATACATGTCGTTGTCTTCATTGTAGTTTTCCACAAGTATTCCCATGCCTCCATTGTTATTTCTTTATTAAAGTTTATAGCCCATTTCACCATTTGTGTTTTAACTATCTCATCCTCGGTATACCACTTCAACAGTACTTGGTATACCTTGGATATTCTTTTCTTATCTTCTTTAAGAAGGGTCTGCTCTAGTTCCGAATTCTCTATTCGTATACCTCCCTTTACAGAGTCCGAATTATATAAGTCTCTGATCTGTCTATACTGGAACCAATCGTAGTTAGGTGATAGTTCCTCTTGTGTCTTTATTCTAAGTTTGGATGCTTCAGTTTTAGTTATTTCTTTATACGTTAAACATTGTTGTTCATTATCAACAGCTCTCGGGTCTATCACCTCATATGGAACCACCCACAAAGGGGTTCGTTCTTGTAGATAAATTCTGTACTTCTTCCAGATTATGTATAGACTTCTCCGAACAAAGTGATGCAGGAACATCGAGTTGACCTTTACTTTGTCATGCCATAAATATGCGTGCCATCCAAATATTTTTTTATATCCCTCTAGGGCTAATAGTTTCTTGTTCTTTAATGTCATCCATTCTTTCAACCAAACTAGGCAGATTGCATCATGATAAAGTCTCAGATTGGGCAGAATAAGAGAATATTGGGCAGAATATGGAGAATAAATGAGGACTTGTTACAGGAAAGAGAGAATATGGAAATACTGAGAAGAGAGACAAAGTTTTTTATACAATACAACGTGAATAAAGAAGTACCAACCAATAAAGTTTGGGATGCTTACAAGGCGGTTGTAAGGGGCATACTAATGGACTTAAATGGTAGAGCAAGAAAGAAGAAAGAGGAGAAAAGACAAGAGATTGAGGAGAAAATAAAAGCCAAAGAAACACAGCTAAAAAAGAGACCAGGGAAAAAGAAGGTATACCAGGAAATTAAAATACTTCAAGAACAGCTAACAGCAATGAGCAATAAAGAATTGGAGTGGAATCTCAAAAGACTGAATCAAAAAGCGTTTGAGGGTGCTAATAAACCTGGGAAGTACCTGGCATGGCAATTGAAGAAGAAAAGGGAAAAGAAGATAATAAATAAAATTTGCGAAGATAACAAAACGTATTTGGAGCAGGCTACCATTAGTAGAGCCTTTTATAAATTTTACGCTAAGCTGTATAATAAAAAAGAAGTAAACAAAGAATCAATAGCGTCATATTTGGAGAAAACCAAACTTCCAGAAATCTCGGAAGCTTGGAGAAATAAGTTGAATAGTGAAGTAACTGACGAGGAAATAAGTAAGGCAATACAATCTGCAAATCTAGGAAAGGCGCCAGGGCCAGATGGACTTACGGCTAAATTCTATAAGACAATGGCTAATGAACTGGCACCATTCCTAAAAGAGGTGATGAATGGGGTTTTAAGGGATCAAAGGATTCCAGAAACTTGGAGTGAAGCGAATATATCATTGATCCCAAAAGAGGGCCAAGACCTGACTAATGTGAAAAATTATAGACCTATATCGCTACTCAACAATGACTACAAAATTTTTGCGAAGATATTGGCGGAGAGATTGAAGGGGTGGCTCTCGGAAGTCATAGAGGAGGAACAAGCAGGCTTTTTGCCAGACAGACAAATAAGAGACAACTTAAGGACAGTGATCAATGCTATTGAATATTATGACAAGCGTTGTGACAAAGAGGTTGGTTTCTTCTTTGTTGACGCTGAAAAAGCGTTTGACAATTTAAACTGGGACTTTATGTTTGCCACTATGGAAAAGCTACAATTGGGAGAAAGATTCATCAGAGCAATTAAGGAAATTTATAGAGACCAGACTGCAGCAATTGTGGTGAATGATGAATTGACCAAGAAATTGACGATAAGTAAAGGAACAAGACAAGGTTGCCCGTTATCTCCATTGTTGTTCATTTTAGTATTGGAGATTCTGATGATACAAATACGTCAAGATGATGAAATTCGTGGAATAAAAATAAAGGACTATTCATACAAGGTCAGAGCATTTGCGGATGACATAATGTTAATTGTAGAGGACCCATTGGAGAACATGCCAAGAGTGATAGATAAGATCAAGGAGTTTGGAGACTTGGCAGGTTTCTTCATTAACCAAAAGAAGTCAAAGATATTATGCAAAAATATGACTAAGCAGAAACAACAATTGTTAATGGAAACAACGGATTGTGAAGTAACAAGTAAAGTGAAATATTTGGGAGTCGAATTAACTGCAAAGAACATAGATCTATTCAAAAACAATTATGAAAAACTATGGACTCAGATAGAGAGAGACTTGATTAAATGGAATAGATTGAATTTGTCGTGGTTGGGTAGGATTGCAGCAGTTAAGATGAATGTGTTACCAAGAGTAATGTTTTTGCTACAGACAATACCAATCATCAGAGACTCCAAACAATTTGAAAAATGGCAGAGGAAAATATCAGATTTTGTTTGGGCAGGCAAGAAGCCTCGAGTGAAAGTGAAAGTTTTACAAGATGCAAAGGAAAGAGGCGGAATAATTTGCCTGTATTGTAACCAGCCATATTTGAATGGCAAATCCTCATTTCGTCTAAGCTTCAACTCATCCTTTTCTAGTATTGTTAATTCTTTGAGGGTAAGCCATTCCTTTCCCTGGTATTCCAAATTTGGGTTGATTACTTCAGCTGGTATAATCCAAAGTGGTTTCTTTTCTTCTATGAGTTTCTTGTATTTAAGCCAAGTTAGCAATAAATTTCTTCTTAGGTAGTGGTGCTGAAACATTGCATCCATTTTATATTTTTCATACCACATATATGTATGCCATCCAAATAATTTATTATATCCTTCCAACGTTAATAACTTATGATTGGTCAAGGACACCCATTCTTTTATCCACACCGAACATATCACTTTGTGATAAAGTCTTAGGTCAGGTAACTGCATTCCTCCTCTTTCCTTTGCATCACATAAGACTTTCATTTTTACTCTTGGCTTCTTCCCTGCCCAAACAAACTCAGATATTTTCCTCTGCCATTTTTCAAACTGTTTTTTATCTTTCACAATTGGTATCGTTTGCATTAAAAACATCATTCTGGGCAATACATTCATTTTAATTTTAGCAAAACGACCTAACCACGACAGATTTAGTTTATTCCATTTTATCATATCTCTTTCAATTTGAGTCCAGAGCTTTTCATAATTATTCTTAAATAAATCTATATTCTTAGAAGTGAGCTCTATCCCCAAATATTTAATTTTGTGTACCACTTTGCAGTTTGTTAATTCACTTAATTCTTGCTGCTGCTTCTTGGTCATATTTTCTGTTATTATTTTTGACTTATTTTTGTTTATATAAAAGCCCGCCAAATCTCCAAATTCTTTTATTTTAACCAACAATCTTGGCAGGGTTTGTACAGGATCTTCCACTATAAACATATCATCTGCAAAAGCTCTCAATTTGTAGGAAGATCCTTTTATTTTTATTCCCTTTATACTGCCATCTTCTCTAATCCTTCTCAATAATACCTCTAAGACCATCACAAACAAAAGGGGTGATAGTGGACATCCTTGTCTGGTTCCTTTCATTATTTCGAAGTTTTCTATCAGGTCATCATTAACACTAATTTTTGCTCTTTGTAGTTTATAAATTGTTTTCACAGCTTCTATAAATTCATTTCCTAAATCCATCTTCTCCATAGTCGCAAACATAAAATTCCAGTTCAAATTGTCAAAGGCCTTCTCTGCATCCGCAAAGAAAAGGCCAACTTCCTTGTCTAGGGGTTTGTCGTAATATTCAATGGCATTTATCATGATTCTCAGATTGTCTTTTAATTGTCTATTTGGTAGGAATCCAGCATGATCTTCTATGAACTCCATTAGCCATATTTTAAGTCTATCTGCTAATATTCTTCCTATTATTTTGTAATCGTTGTTTATGAGCGATATAGGTCCATAATTTTTAACATCTGTCAGGTCTTGATTTTCTTTTGGGATCAGAGCAATACTTGCTTCATTCCACATATCTGGGAGGCCTTTTCCTTGAAACATATCATTCATTATATTTTTTAAAATCGGTACTAGGTCCTCCTTCATTACTTTATAAAATTTAGCTGTGATCCCATCTGGTCCTGGTGCTTTCCCAATCTTAGCCGCTTCAATTGCTTGTTTGACTTTTTCTTCTGTTATTGGAGCGTTCAGTCCTTGTTTCATCTCTTCTGGTATCCTTGGTAGATGGGCATTCATCAAATACCCATCTATATCTTGTTGATTCACTGTTTTCTTTTGAAATAGCTTTGCATAATATTTAAAAAATGCACGCTTGATTGAATGATGCTCTTTCAATTCCTTACCATCCTCTATTATTCTATTAATAATTTTCTTTTCCTTCTTTTTTTTCAATTGCCAGGCTAGATACTTTCCTGGTTTGTTTGCTCCTTCAAAAGTCTTCTGCTTTGATTTGGTTTCGTTTTCCTGGCCATGTCGGACGCTCCTCTCTGCAGGTCCGGGAGGAAACGTCCGAGCAGCCTGATCGGGCGGTTGACCTGCGAGGGTTAACCCCCAGGACGCCCAGTGAGGGGGTCAGGGTCCGGAGCGCAGCGGGAAGAACCCCCTGAAAGCAATGCAGGGGGTAAATTGCCTGTTTGCTCCAATGGAGGCCGGCAGACTTGCGCAGCACATCACGTGCTGCCGGGCCATGGAGAACGGCAGTAAGCAGATTTAAAGTGAAAACCTGTAAGTAAGTGAATCCCTTCTGATTTCTAAGCGTATGCGAAGGATTGGTGGGAGTTGAAGCTAAGAAGGCGCAGATTTCTTCCCCTCCACGGAGTTTTGGAACGTAGCTAGCACCCCCCCCCCTAAGATGGCGATGAAAAAGCAGAGCCCTGCAACGAGTAAATCGGTGATGGCGATGTTACAGGGGAAGGGGGAAACCCTGGAAGAGATGGTCAGACGAGCGGTCTTTGAAGCTATGCAGCCCTTTGTAGTGAAGTTAAATGAAATGGGGCAAAAGGTTGATTCAGTGGAAAGCGAAGTGAAAACCATTAAAGAAACAGCATCTGGAGCAGAGCAGTCTGCATGCGAAAACATAGTACTCATGAAAGCAACAAGTAAAGAAGTGAAGCTCTTGGAGAATCAAATAATAGGATTACAAGTGGACTGTGCCCAAATGGTACTGCGTCTTCAGAATGTAAAAGAGGAGCAAAGTGAAAATTTAAAAGATTTGGTGTCGGAACTTTTGGCGTCATTCGCTAAGGCAACTAAAGAAGAGTTAAAAAGCGATATTCTGGAAGTCCGTCGGACATCTTCAAAATATGCAATGAAGCATCAGCTGCCTCGCGAGATTATTATTGACTTTTCATCTAAGAAGACTCGGGACACCATCTTATATAATTCGTATAATGTGGACTTGGACTATGTAGGCAATAAGGTTAAGATATTGAAGGATGTTCCGTTTTTGGCTCGTAAAAGAAGATTTAAATATAAAAGACTTGCGGCTTTCCTGAGGAAATGTGAAGTAAAATACAAATGGTTGTTTCCGGAAGGCATCTGGTTTAGATACAAGGATCAAACCTACAAGTTAACCTGCGGAAGTACAGCTGAGGGACTTTTTGTTTAACCATCAGGAGTTCCAGCAAGAAGAAAGTTCAAAGCCTGAAGGGGAGAGTGTGTGGGGGGGGAGGGAACGAGCGCAGCTATTGTAGCTGCGCAGAGAGAACTAAGACCGAGACGCGGGGGCGGGGGGGGGGGAAGAAGACCTGATCCTGAATGTAGTCTATATTTTATAAGATCTACCAATCTGATAGCATAT
Source organism: Eublepharis macularius (assembly GCF_028583425.1). NCBI lineage: Eukaryota > Metazoa > Chordata > Lepidosauria > Squamata > Eublepharidae > Eublepharis > Eublepharis macularius. The sequence goes on along the minus strand of NC_072792.1, from coordinate 77,049,396 downwards.
TAGAAAGTTAACTTTAAAGAAAAATTGCAGTATGAAGGGAATACAAGACATGTAGATGTGTGTGTTTTCTGTTTATATGTTGCTCTTCCCTCTTCCCCAGTCCCCTTTTTTTCCTTTATATTTCTGTAGTTTTTTGTAGTTTTTTATGTTAGAAATTAAAAATAAAAATAAAAAAGTCTTCTGCTTTAATGTCTTTAGTTTCCATTCTAGCTCTTTATTAATAATAGCTGTTATTTGATCTTGTAGTATTTTAATTTCCTGTATAATCGAATTTTTCCCTGGTCTTTTCTTTAATTGTTGTTCTTTTTTGTGAATTCTCTTTGTCACTAGTTGGACGATTATATCTCTAGGTAACTTCCTCTGCTGTGCAAAAGCCGAGTTGATTCTGTATGCCAAGTCCATATTTGCTGTTATTTCTTCCTTTTCTTTCCCTAGAAATTCTGACAATATCTCTGTCATCTGTTCTTGTGTAGTTTGGGTCTCAGATTCCTGGATGCCATGAAATCTTAACTGCCTCTCCGTCACCTTGCATTCCATCATTGCCACTCTTGTCTGAATCACTTGGTTTTCATGTTTCATTTCTGCTTTTATATCATTTGTCTTTTGTTCTACCTGTTCCACTTTCTTAATTGTTGCTTGCAAGTCCTCCTTTACTCCCTCTATATTGTTTGCCAGTGCAGCTACATCAGCTTGAATAACATCTCTCATCTTTTTAAAATCCTTTGCCAGCATTTCTTGCATCTTCTGTAACAACTCTTTATGGTTCTCTGCCACTTTCCCCCCCAATCCTTCAATCGTTGCTTCTACTGAGGCTTGCCGTTCCTTGTCTGCTCCTTTTTTTCCTGCCATCGTGGGACTCGGTTTTGAGCCTCCCCACGTATCTGCCCTTCTTCTTAGATCCGTGGTGGATCATTTAAAAGCTTAGGTTATGTTAATATTTGTTGCAGAAAAAAAATAAAATGAAAAAAGTCCTTTTAAAATCCAAAATGTCGGGTGTTTTTTCTCTATGGTTTGTTTATAGCGCCTCTATGGTTTCTGGCTTAACTTCGTACCTTAGTTAAGATGGCACACTTCCTGTTGTCTTCGTAGCCCCTCCAATAAGTGTTTGTTTTGCTTCTGAGTGACACCTTTCTCACTGATCCTCTTCCCTTTCCCTTTGCTGTCCTTGCTAGGAATCCAGTTATCTGCTCTGCTGTTAACTTCCCGTCTCATGATGTTTCTCTAGTCCCCCTCCGCTTTCTCATGCCAGTTATCTCAATTCTAACCGCAGTAAGTGTAAACAATATTTCTTTTCCAAGTTTTTTGTCCTTATTTAGTTCCCAATGTCTCCAATTTAACACTGCCTCTATTACTAATTCTTAGCTCTTTTAAAATCTGTCAATTAATTTATTTTCTCTTGGTCTTTTTGCTGCCAATCCGTCTTAAATAATCCGATAACAATCTTTACCTTTGCCGATTCTGCGGGTTGTCTGTGTTGTTTCCTTTGCTTATTCTTTGGTAAAAGTTGTTACTGAAGCTTGGTTATGATGATCTTATGCCAATTTAATGACTCCTGAGGCACTGCAGAGATAGTAGCTCTCCCGTCTTCGAGGGGACCTCAAGGTGATGGTGGGAGTCCTTTATTCAGAACCCCCCCTTCACCAAGATCTACACTTTCTTGGGGATGTGTAGCATTCAAGCCCAACTTCTCCCTGAAGTTGGGATGGAAACAGGCATTTGGGTGCCCCGCTTTCCAACAAAAACAGTGTCTCAGACAGCCCCAGTTGGAGGCTGCTTCAGATCTCCATTAGTCCAAGCCGGAATCAAATATTTGGGGATGGAGCTCACTGCTAAGAATATAGATTTATTTAAGAATAATTATGAAAAGCTCTGGACTCAAATTGAAAGAGATATGATAAAATGGAATAAACTAAATCTGTCGTGGTTAGGTTGTATTGCTACAATTAAAATGAATGTATTGCCCAGAATGATGACTTCCGGCTTGGATTAATGGAGATCTGAAGCAGCCTCCAACCTTGTTATCTGGATTCTTAATTGTTCCTCCGCCCCTATATCCATGGACTCATTATCACTTTTACCCTTTTCATGCATCTGTCCAATTCAGATACAAAAATTCATCATCAGGCAAACTGGTGTGTGTGTGTGTGTTATGTGTGTGTGTTATGTCCTGTCAAGTCACTTGTAATTTATGGTGACTCTATGAATTTATAACCTATAAAATGTCCTAAACGGCCATTCTCAAATCTTGCAAAACGGAGGCAGCAGCATCCTTTATTGAGCTGCCTTTCCTAGCATTATTGTCTTTGTCTTCTCATGATGTGACAAAAATGTTTAGGAACTTTAAAAAATATTTACTGCATTATTTCCGTCCACATTGTACTTTAACTCTCAAACACAACAAGTTCGGACATTGTGTCATCATGGAATGGTCAGAAAGGGTTATGTCATTTTAAATTGGCTGCTTTATTGTTTTAGTCTTATTTGGCAAAATATAAATTCTTACAAAAGTGTACTGAACAGTGCAGAGGTTTACCTCCTGGAAGAAGAAAGAACTGAAACAGATAATAGAATCCCCCAACATTTCTGTTTTCCTATCTTCTCTCCTTTCTTTGCATTTTTTTTAAGACGAACCCCAAATCCAATTTTGTTTACAATAACAAAAACGTATACAAACAATTGAAATACTTCAAAGAAGGAGATTTCCTTAAACAATAGGCAAATGACGTGATATTAAATAGTTCTACCACAGGGAGAGTACAGATTTTTTTGGCAGTGAGCTCCCCGACATTCACCAACTCTGCAAGTACTGTTTTGCCACATGCTGACCTCCACAATCTTTTCATGGAGGCCAGATGAGAATGCAATTGGGTTAGTTCCTTGAAAACATCCTTTGAATGATAGTAGCATGTATCTACAATTCACTTAATCTTGCCACATTCCATCTTCATCTAATATTTGCATTTAAAAAAAACACAGTTTGAAGGCTATAATGATACTATATTAGATATCTAAAATTTAAATCTTACATCCTTGAATACTAGGTACTTGAACACCATTATGAACATACACAGCAGTAAGCATTCAATTAAAGGATTTCTATTGTTAGTGGGCAGTAAGAAAATAGACGTACAGTGTACAGCCACTGAGCCGTAGGATTATCCTTTAATAGAATATACATTATTAAACACTAAAGTAGAGAAAGATAGCAAAAGGTGCACTCATCTACCCAGAGATTAAAAAGCATAATTATAAAGTGATTAACTGGTTGATTTTGCAAAATAAATCAGTTTTTTGTCATGTTATTGCCAAGTATATTTTTTGGCAAGATTTCTTTCCTCACTGATCACTATGGTAGCAGAACACTAGGTGAAATTTTCCACCTGATAAAAATTCCTTTCTGAATAAAAGTATTTTTCCTATTCAGAAAGAAAAGAAATTGTGAATCTATTATTGGTTGCCATTGGTGGAATCAAACAAGCATTAATGCACTTAATAATTTATTAACATTTACAAGATGTCCTGTTTTAAATAATGGTAAGCATAAAGGTAAAGGCAGTCCCCTGTCAAGCACTGAGTCATGATTGACCCATGGGGGGATGTTGCATCACGTTTTCTTGGCAGACTTTTTGTTACAGGGTAGTTTGCCATTGCCAGTGGTAAGCATATTACAGATCTATTCCCACCTGTCGGCTCTGTTTGAAGATTTTCCCTTAGCAACTTAGTTGCTCTTGGCTTCAGCTATACACTTCTACACATCATGGCCATCCTGTAAATTTGTTAGGATTGCCAGGTTCCCTTACCCTTCCAGCAGGAGGGAGGGGAACCCAGCACTCACCATTTCATTGCTTTTTTTTTGCTCCTCACGCATGCACACATTTCACATGTGTACATGCCAACGCAGCACAATGATATCACCTGAGAGCACACACACGCTTTGTAGAGGGATGATTTGGGCCCCAAATCAGCCCACTATGAAATGCGGGAACACTCCCAGGGTTTTGTGATGATGTCACTCCTGGGAGTGACATCATCCCGAGAGTGCCACCCTGGGAGCATGTTCGGGACGCCGTTGTGCCACCCTGGGAGCATGTTCAGGAGTTGTGTTTCCCCACCTTTTCCCCCACTGGCCAGGTGAGTGGTGGCTAGGGGGATGGTGGGAGCAGAGGATACCCATCCCCACCAGGGGACCTGGGATCCCTACTATTTTCTTTGTACCTCTCTCAGACCCCCGTCTCTCAGCCTTTTTTCCATCCAGCTTTCCAAACTATAAAACACTGGTAACTCTTCCCTCATTCACCTCAGTATTTAACTTGTCTGGTTGCTAGGATTTGTCCCATTATTTTTCAATATAATAATCCCAGAGGTGAGGGGACTCCTCTTTATTACTAGCATCTCGTTACCTATCTCTTCCACCCTTCTTTATCTTGCACCTCTTTGCCTATTCAGTCAAAAGGCCAAATAGACATTTCTTGCCAAGTCTGGAATATTTGAATACTCTACTGTTGACAGTTTCTTTTCTCCAAAGATGTGAATGTTCATGAACATTCCATGAAATTGCAAGAGTCCAGTTAACATCTATGGTTAACTCAATTAAATCAGATGTCACAATTAACCATGTTAAAGCACAGTTAATTAAACTATCCACAGTTTACAGAAAAGATAATCTAAGCTAACCAGAGTCTGTCAGAAATACCATTTTGTCATTTTCCATTGAGAACCAATTGTGGCAGGAGCAGAAAGGTTTTGTTTTTTACCCCTCTGCATAGGGTTCCCAGCCTTCAGGAAGTGGCTGGAGATCTCCTGGATTTACAACTGGTCTCCAGGCCACAGAGATCAGTTCACCTGGAGAAAATGGCTACTTTGGGGGGTGGACTCTATGGAATTATGACATGCCAAGGTCCTTTCCCTCCCCAGAACGCACTTTCTCCAGGTTTCTCCCCCCAGATCTCCAGGAATTTCCCAACTTGGAGCTGGCAATCCTACCTCTGCAGCTGCAATTTTATCCTGGAGTGGTACTATCACATATGCCAGAATTAAACCAGGGTTCCTGCATTGCTAGATGAAACAAGTAACCCAAGTTACTACAAATCAAGATTAATAAACCAAGATGCAATGCTCATTGACAATCCCAGTTTATTATGACCCTCCTACTAACCAGTTACAGTGCAATCCTAATCAGGTCTAATCAGAATCCTACTGAAGTCTACTCAATGAGACTTACAGCAAAGTGTTCCTAAGATTGCATTGTTAGTGGGGTATCTGGATATCATACTAAACTGGGGGCTAACCAAGCTGGGTTTGTAAACTCAGGTAAGTATAGATTTGAATATTGTCTATGTTCTTGTCTAGTGGTATCAACTGAAAAATCACAAAAACATCTTTTGCTTTGTTAGTATATGATACAATCATGTTTCATGCAAGTTTCCAAGACTAGTTTGGCATCAGCTACCTCATTTGTTTCCACAGTCCTCATATTTTTGGCCTTTTCCAAAATAACATCATTAACTCTTAAGCACTATCAACTTTGAACCAGCAAAGGAAAATGCTTCACCAGCTCAAAGTATAGGCGTAAGGGCCTAGATACAGCCTGTAAGATTTTTATCGTATACTCTTATCCTAGTTCATTTACAACACTTATATAAGAGGATGTTTTTGTGTTACTCACCAATTCAAGAAAAGGATTGGATTTAAAAAGAAAAAGATCCCATTAAAATCAATCACACTGGGCCCTTTCATACTGCATATGTAAAACCTTTTGGTTGCTGGTTGCTAACAGATTTTTTAGCATTTTGTACAGTTTTGGCTACCAGTTGTTAAACTGTCAGAGTTTAACAGAAACAAGTGTTTGTCCCCCAATTGAAATGTAACACTATATGGGCACATCACTATAGTGATGTGCAACCATTTTTTTTTAAAAAAAGTGCAGCATCAGAAAAAAAAATGGCAACACAAACATAAATTCCCATACAATTGCTAAATGGATGTACATGCTGTTTAAAACTTTCATTCTCACCTCATTTTAGACAGAGTTGGGGCAGCAATGTGGGGGAGGGTAAAAATGAAACTGCCCACTGTAATCATAAACCAGACTATTTTTTATTAGGGTTTGTTAGTCAAGAGTGAGACTTGAAAAGTACATGCATCAAATCTGTAAAAGACATCAAGTGAGTGGCACTGCAAATACACAAGTGGAATTAAAATTCTGTAGGTTCTGTTCAAGCTAATTGTTTTAAAACTAGAAGAGATTAAAGTTAAGCTAGACAAGAAGAAGTCAGGAAAGCATTGCAAGGTCAAAAAACAAATACATTTTTTAAAGTATGAAACCTGATGAGTATGTTTATTATGAGCTACAACAATATAATACTGTTGAAAAAAAGGAAATTCCATTTTTGGTTTAACTAGCAGAAACTACGCAGCCAAGAAATGTGAAATAGTAATGATTTGGCATCATCCAGAATTCCACATTCACAATTTTGGCTGTTCAAGCTGGAGAAGGTTCAGCGAAGAGCAATGAAAAGGCAATGTGTTTGAAATCCCAAAGAGTAGAGGAAAAACCAAAAGGAACTGAACTGGGCTTTTAACTCTAAATGGGAAATAAGACAATGCAAGGAAACTACACATGGAAAAGAATCAACAAGTATATGAATAAATGCTATATGTTTTACAGTCAGTGATTGAGCCTGCACACGATCAAGAAGAATACAATTGAAAGTCACGGGAGATAAGTGAAAAATAGCAGTTCATCTGGAAATCCCCACAGTGTGTAACTTGACACATATCACCAGAGAAAGTTCAAGTGGTCCTTCTACGTAAGAAAATATAATGTATAAAGGTCTCTTTGCTTTACCCTCAGGATCTGTATCAGCATTGAAATGGATGCAAAGATTCTCTTCACCCAGTAGAGCATGGTTCATCACCTAGCGGAAAAGAATCCTTAGATCCAACCTAATCCTGATCATTAATCCCTTTCTTAAGCAGCCAGTTCAGAGGTTGCCTGAACATGTTACTGCACCATCAGTGTGCATGTGTGGAAAAGAAAGGTGTATTCACTGATGAGTTTACAGTGTTCATTGGTAATGGTAAAATAACATCTTCAAGTAGTGCCATGCATACCACTGAGCATTTTTGGTCCTGTACACGTTAGCATGACCACAGATAACTGGTCTAGGGGCCAGATATACTGTGATGTCATGATCCAAGTATTTTTTGCTTTTCACTTTTCATAGACTGCCTTCACTTCAAATCAGTAACCACACCCCTGTCTACATCCTTGTTTATTTACATGTGAACAGCTGTAATAAAGTTCACAGTCACAGAATTATCTATTGCTATTTTTTCTTCCAGTCTAGGACAGGAATCTTTATTAAAGTTATTTTCAACCCTTCTTCCATGTTGCTGAGACCTACCGCTTCAGAAACCTATTATACTCCATACTGTCAGAGTGGCTGATCCACTCCTATACCTGTTTGCTGAAAACACTGAATATCTCAATGGCAAATTAGACTGAACTATACCCACTTGAATTCTATGATAGAAAACAATTCGTGATGTGAACCAAAAATTTTGGTTCTCTCAATATAAATAGAAATTGTTCTCATAGTTCCTATGTAAAAACTTGTAGTAGGGTTGCTCTCCTCCAGGCAGAGTCTGGAGATCTCACAGAATTACAGCTTATTTCCAGACTACAGTGATCAGTTCCTCTGAAGAAAATTGCTACTTTGAAGTATGAACTCTATGGCATTATACCCCACGACGTCCTGCTCCTCCCAAATCTCCAGGAATTTCCCACTCAGCATTGGCAACCCTACATTGGAGACAGCTTTTTCCATATTAGCATATCTCTGATGATCTGTTGCTTCATAGCACTCATTGAGCACACATCCAGATGGTGACAGCAAAGAAAGGGGGGGGGTGTGTGTACACTTCACATTGAGCACCTGCCAGCATATCCTTCCTGAATTGGTGTCCCACCAGTCTATGCACACTCATCACGAGAAAAACTTCAGCAGGCACAGGATTCAGCAAGCCAGAAAATAAGAAGTCTGCATTCTGCATGTATTTTAATATGTCCAGTTTAACACAACTGAGATTGTGTGAATGTCCCATATGGATCAGCCCAAAGCACAAGCTTCAAAGAAGAAGAACTGCTACAACAGATCTTCTAATAGGAAAAAAGTTCCTCTACTAGCACGGTACTAAGTTCCTTTACTAATCAAACCTTTGAAGGTGCTGGACTATGAAAAAATATATCAGAAACTTGGTTTAGCTCATAATAAACAGTGTCTTTCACAAACCAACCTTCACACCATAGTTGGATATCATTCCCATTGCTATAAATGTTGAAAACACAAGAGATAATGTAGTCCCTACAAAGAAATCTATATGCAAGTAAGGTCACCTCTTCATTTCATTGAAGGTGCTAATTTGTGCAGATAAAGGAATGATTTCACAGATCATCCTTCTCCACCAAAATGAATGGTAATGGTTATACATGAAGAACTCTGCTCATGTGCTAGACATTTCCCACCTGCAATAGAAAACTGGATAGAAATGTGTGCATTTAATGCCTACACAAATGCAAAAATTGGCAAACCACAGCATAGTACTGATCAACCAGACGGTATGTATACTTGTATGTACTACAGACCAGTCCTCCAACCATCCAACAGGCCAATGAGACGAGGCAGAACAAAAATGTCAGATGCATAAAGCTATATTCAGAATGACATTTCATGAAACAGAGATAGCTGAATCATCACACTATGCACAGTTGCAAAGGCTTTACTTCTTAGCTGCCATTACTCAAATGTCCTATGTGGGTGCAATATTTATCTTCCTCTTTTCCCTAAACTCTTTATAATCAATAAATGCATTAATTATCTCTTCATCCCTCTTGTGGCCTATTCCTGATTTATATTTGCTTACACTGCAAAGTATAATGGACCCATAATTGAATTGGTGAACTACAATGACTCCTCTTTCTTTTCCTGCAGCATAGTTGCCTTAAGGGTTTTTAAAATACACAGAAATAGCTGAGCTAACTAACCAGAATTGTGCTTCATGGATGCTATTTGTGGGTCTGCTCTGAATTCTATTGGGTCTTTCATGTAAATACTTCTTTCCTTGCTCTCTAACATGATAGATGGGAACACGATAAGGTCTTATAATGAAAATGCTGACACATCCTTATCTATAGCTATGCGAATGGCACTATTATAATTACAGTTTATAACGTGAGCACCACTAGATAAGTTGCTAGTTTTTAATCATATTAATCAGGGCTTGGTTATTTCAACTGCCATAAATTATAAAGGAGTCTGCTTTGTAAAAATGGGAGGTTGGCCAAGCACTAAAAATTGTATTAGTTATAAAGCATAAAAGTAGATGCAAACAGTTTGGTGCAAAGCAGCTGAGAATATAGAGGTGTCTTCAGCAATTAACTAGGTTTTGTCTCAGTGAAAAAACTAAAATAATGTCACCTTACTTCTACCCGCAATGTACATGCTATAATGTACATTACAGAAATATCAACCAAGGAATTATTCTACGCAAGTTTAATCAGAAATTTGCCTGAAGAATTTTATATAAATCATTTAACTGTGATTTACCATCTCCCATAGATCAAGCCTGCTGTACAACAGGGAAACAAAATCTCTCAAGCATCCTTCTCAAAAGAAAGCACTGCATGCCCTGTTCTTTAAACCAATCCAGGCTTTTTATCTGCCATTCCTGAAACTTGAAGGCCTAATTTGTTTTAAGCGGATACTGATGACAAAATTACTATTGATATCATTGGGCTTTAAATTGCACTTGGGGCATGGAAAACCAAGAAGATTCCCATTTGTAAATTTATTTTAGTTTACAGGAGGATGTTCCCCTCAAGTAATCTTGATATCATGCAAGACAAAATGTAGATTAAAAATGGGAAAAAACCCTTAAAATTTATTATATTCTAATCATAGGAAAACAATGGGCTTACCAGTGCCTAACCCTGCACAAGCTACAAGTCTCAACAGCCTAATCAATATTCTCACAAGTATTCCTATAGGTTATAAGTATATTCTTAAATTATATAGGCCTCTGGCATCTTCCATTTTTCGCTGTTGTCTTCCCAAATTGTTACTTTCACAGAACACTTGCATGACTGTTTCTCCAGAGAATTGCTGTTCTAACAACGTAAATAACACAGGAAAACCTACAAGTAATTAAGGGATGAAGGAATGTGCAATGAATAGGAAGGTGGGAGATGCTAGTAGGAAATTTCTGAAAATTGCAAAAGGGATAATAGTGCATGGGAGTTGCTGTAGTGTTATTCTGACCCCTGAAGGATGAAAACAGGAGTTAATTTCCTATCCACATTTTCCAATTTACTTAATATATTCCATGAATGCCAAGCTCTAACTTGCATTAGTACAATTTATTACTGTCTATCTCAGTTTGTCCTCCAAAAAAGAGAAAGTAGATACCAACAGGAGAGCCAAATTTAAAATAGAAATGTCTGAAGTGAATTGCATAAGAGAGTAAGATTCCAAACCAAGCTCTGTCCATCTTTGTAAAGTTATTGAAAAATAGCTACTACCTTCCATCACCACCCCCCAAAAGTGAATGAGACTTCCCAAGCATTGCAGAACTCCTATTTTCTCAATATATTATTCAGTGGATCTTTATTTCTTGCTTCATTGAGCCTACAAGGAAATGGCCAAGGGCATAGCCAAGGTGTGATAAAGCTTCTCAATAGCAGAACAGTTCTCCACACTTCTTTTACAAGAGCTTCTCATAGGGAGAAGTTCTGTACAGTGGTTAACACAATTATAACCCATATACCGTTAACTTTTCCTTGAATTAAGATAGCAGCATAAAGGATAAATCAAAAACTGTTGTCTGTTACATTGTTGTTGTTTCCATTTAGCTACATGAAGTTCTCATCCTCCATGGTTCTCCCCCCCACCCCCTGAACATTCCACAACATTACATCTCTCCAGACTCACATTTGCTTTGTTAGCATACTACTTTTTAGGGAGACACAACCCTATACCTTGCCCTTGCTTATGTTTTGCAGCTTAATAGATAAACTGGGGTGCTACATGAGAGTCACTTTCCTTAATTCTCTGATCTGAACAAAGTTTCAGGCCCAAAGCACATTTCCCACTGCCTTGAGCTGGAAAGACCTAGTAGCTACAACAATTAGATGAAGGCTAATATCAGGTGTATCTGAAAGCAAAGGATGATTTCTATTGATTTGTTTTAGTTCTTTACAGATGCTTTCATTTGGGTGGGGCTGCAGTCCCATTCAACTATCCTGGATTCCTTCACACATGGATTACTTCTGTGTCACCTTTTTGAACAAGAGTCAACCAAATCAGTTCACCTGTACAGTGATGATGGGATCTAAGGGTTTTTTTAAGTGCCTTCTAAACAGGTGTACCTAACAACTGTGATACCTTGTAACTGAGAGAACTGTTGTGCTATGGAAGGAAAGAAGGGGAAACCCACCCCCTTTCTATAGGAGGAGCCTTCCAAAGTTAACTCAAGTGATAGATACACTGTATGGTTATGTTATTAGAAGCAATCAAGTTACATCATCATTGATCAGGCACAGTTACACCTATCTTCTTCAGTACTGAGCAGTATCTCTTCTTCCATCCATTATGTATGAACCACCAGCTGTACATGGAAGGCTATATTTTAGTATACACTATAGAACTTTAGCATTGCAGTGCGTTGCATTGCACCACGTCATCACTATTGGTTCTTCAGTCACTCCCCCTCCCCTTCCCTCTTATCAAAATGCATTTTGCAGAGAAAGGTTTAACAATGGAGAACTGCTTTGCACCCAGGGAATTCTATTTTCTTTCTTTCTTTCTGCTCCATGCCACTGTTAAGGACCTTACACCCATTTCCCCACTGAACCGCAGGGAAAGATGGAAAGATCTGAACTCTGCTTATAGATTTCCAGCTTCTTTGCACGTGGCTGGGTCTCTCCAGCTTTAAGAGACAAGTTACCGGTTAAGTGGGGGGGACTATTTTCCAAGACAGGTGGAATACAGAGATACCAAGGACAAACTGAAATATTTAATGCATTCTTAGCACACCTGCTACCTTTCTGGATCTCTTCTGATAGTCCAACCATGTTCGAGCTATCATACATCCTCAGTAGCTTTATCCTTAGAGAAGTAAAACCAATTAATCTGGATTTGTGCCTTAAAGTTCACCAACTTGACCAGAAATTAGAGTTCTCTCTCTCTCTCTCTCTCTCTCTCAATTGCAGCTCCAACAGAATGCTGCACAGAGGGGGGGAGGGGGAACCTTATCTCCGAACCAAGAGATGGGAGCCCGTTTCATATTAAATAGGTTCTGTTGATGAGTGCTCCCCTGACTGCTGTAGATCCTTTCTCACCCAAAATACATCTGATGCAAGGGAGGGGGAGTGTGCTTGCCCAGACTGAAATCAGGCTGATCTCCACAATCAAAGAAGCAGGGGCAGGGAGGGAAAAACCCCTCACTCATGCTTTGATTTATCACAAAACGCACTCTCAAAAATACCTACTGCAGTTGTTCCAGTGAACTGCCAATGGCTAAATCCACCCCCCCCCCCCCAGTGTAATGCAGCAATTAGGAAAGTAGTCATTTCAATTACAAGCTACCAAGTTTAGCAATGCCTCTGATAGGCTTATTATATACGTTAAAAAAAAAGATAACCTTACCCACCACAGTCTTGCAAAATATTCGTCTCCCGGTATCAGTCAGTAAGATAATTGCTGGTCATCACAATGCGTAGTCAGGAAATCCACGTTTGGTTGTTTTTTTAAAAAAAACTCCGGGATTTTATTTTTTTTGCTAGCAATTAATAAGGCAAAGGAGATGCCCATTCACAATTGCCAAGTTCACCATCCAAGCAGATAATTCCATATAGAGCTAAAGAACCTTTTCAAGATTTGCCCCCTGCTAGTTCTCAAAGTGACCAGGTTGCTCACGGATGGTACAATCCAAGTACGGAGCAGAAATTAAAATTAAGAGGGGAAGGAGGGGGGAAAGCTTGCTAAAAAGGGGGAGAGCAAGAGAAAAAAACCTGATAACCCCAGAAGTCTGTAAGCTCTAGGACAAGGAGTCCTGGATTATAAGCCTATAGAGCCATTTCAAAATCACTCGGTGCTCAAGTAAAAATTCCAAACCCACCGCGCAGCCATAAGAAAGCAAGAATCCTATGTATATTTCACAAGTATCCTACATTAACCGATCCAACGGGGTTTTCCTTGTACTGTACTGCTATGTAGAAAGCACACAGTCCCTGCTGTTTGAGAGGATGTCTCCTGGGTCCTAAAACTCCCGATCGCAACGGGGAGAAAAAATTGAACCAAAGATGAGGGGGAGGAAAATCCCACAGTTGTCCGTTTGCCCTGAACGATGCTAATCTTCTGGGAAAATAAGGAAATAAAACCAAAATAGCTGGTCCTGTGATGAATAATAGCAATCCAGCCCAAATATCCTAAGGAAGAGGAAGGGAAGAAGAAAGGCAAGCAGGCAGAGAGGGAGAGAAACTGCAATACATAAACGATTCCAGTGTCTCTACAAGATCGGCTCATTTGATTGAATGCATTCTCTGCTTTGCTGCAAGTCATAAAGAAGATACTGTTACTGCCACCCAATGGATACTTTAGTACTCGCCAATCCTCACTCAACTACCTCTCTGCAAAGCATTAGTGGACAGGAGACAAGTCTTTTGGGGAGAGGGACAGCAAAGGAAAGAAGTCGTGCGGGTCCACCAACAGCAAAAACAAACCATCGTATGACCCTTTTTCAATGGAGCCGGGTGTGTATGTATGAAGTCGCAATACGAGCTAGGAAATGCTGGCTATAGAAGTTCTGCACTGATCAGCTGAATCTCCCCCCACCCCGCCAATTTCCCAAACGCAGCGTTGTTTCAAAACCGACAACGCATTATCTATTCTTGGATTATTATTTTTTGTCTGTATAAAGCAAACTGTGGGCCTCGCTGTTGCCATGGGATCTTCTTTGTGCGAACTCTCTGAACTGTGTGGGAACATTTTTTAAAATATTCTTCCTTCTTTACACTTTTTTAAAAAAACTCTCTCTACCTTCCTTTAACAATTCTGAAAACAGGTAACAAAACCTTGCTGCATTATTGCCAATTAAAACTAACAGAAGTTGCAAGGTGTTTCTAATTAGGAATTTTAATTACTTCACCAAAGAAATGCTCATTTGCAGATGTTTGGAATGTTAAACAACTGCTCTGCTAAATTTTACAGTTGAAAATTTCTCACCCGCCTCTTTCCCCCACCCTCAAAATCTAGATATAGATAGAGAAGGTAGTGATGCCTTCAACATGAGTAAGTCTGTGTGGGAGGTGGCAGAGGGGGAGAAATCAGAGGGAAGTCTGAAATCCTAAAGCTACTTACATGAAGTAAACTCCATAGAAATTAATGGGAATTCTGGATACATGTGGTTAAGGATCAAGCTGGATGAAATAAGACTGCCTGGGTGATTCATACTACTCTACCTGAGCAATCTTCAGTCAAGGTATGGGGGGAGTAAAGTAAGCTTGCGTTCTCTTTCCTAAGAAGACGCCTGTGCTTCAGATACATCATAATAAGGAAATCACCTGTTACTTTCAACTCAGTGCTCTATCAAAAAAGGCAAAGCTTTCTTTACCTCTGTGCTCTGCAAGAACTTTACCCGTTGAACAGTTTTCATTTTACATCATCAATATCTAGGAGCTCTACCTGCAAAAAGGTTGACTCCCATGGTGTAAGTATACATGATTGATGGCTGTGCTAGGGCCATGCTATGAAAAATAAATAGAAGTATGTCATGAGAGCCAGTTTGGTGTAGTGGTTAAGAGCGTGGGACTCTAATCTGGAGAGCCAGGTTTGATTCCCCACTCCTCCACATGAAGCCAGTTGGGTGACCTTGGGCTAGTCACAGCTCTCTCAGCTCCACCCACCTCACAGGGTGTTTTGTTGTGGGGATAATAATGACATACTTTGTAAACCACTTTGAGCAAGCATTAAGTTGTCCTGAAGGGCGGTATATAAATCAAATGTTGTTGTTGTTGTTGTTGTTATATGCATAGAAATATAAGATGCTGATCCCCCAAGAGCAGAACAAAATGATAGTGTGTTCTACTAGCAACGGGGAGACACAGGTTCAAACCCCTGCTCTGCCATGGAAGCTTGCTGGGTGAAAGTCCAGTAAGTCTAGTGTGGTGCTTTAGATCTTGTTATTCACTGAAGACTTTGTCAAGAAAAACAATAAGTAATTTTTCTCTTGCACCATTGTGGTTTTGGTCTTAAGAGACTCTCAAAACATGTGAATGCTACAACATTCTGCTACAGCATTCTTACCTGCATATCAGCAACAGCTTTGCCCACAATTCTTCTTCATAATATTTAATGTTTTGAGAAGACATACAGATGATCAAATTACTGCATCTTTTTAGCTGTTTGTTTTTATACTCTGCATGGTGGAACAGCCCAGCTGGCCTATGAGCAACTCTCTGTTTGCTCCTCTGGAGCATGTAGGCAGTGCTCCAGCAGACAGCTGACTTTCTGCCTGGCAACACACCACTGTCTCAGCCTGCTGAACCTCTGAGGGATTTTCTCTTTATCTTTTGGTAGTATTGCCACCAACTATTTTAGGAGTTACCCACCAAGAGGACTAGTATTCCCAACCTTCCTTCCCACATTATTGTTCTAAGGCTACACCTAGTGCCAGTATCTCCCACAACCCAGAGCAGGGCACAACTTACCACAATTGTACATTCCCAAGGAAATAGTGATTTTTTTTTTTTACTAATCATCTCCCTTCCACTGGCACTCAGTTTGAATAGTGTGCTTGAATGGTGGAGGTCTATGTGGTATAGAGAACTACCACCAACTTTCAAAAATAGTAAATAATTTCTTAAATATAAAAAGTCCACAAACATACTTTCTGCACAGCAATGGATTGAGCAAGGAATACAAAAGAAAAGTGTAATCTTCTAATCTCCTGTCCCACACGGCAGCTAGAGAACGTCCTGGTTGTTAAGAGATGGGCTAGGGATGTTTTTCTAATCTGCCTGGCGATTAAACCCAAAATGCAGATGAGGCTTTGAGAGCACATAATAATATGTGCTTTCAGACAGTCGCCTCTTGGACTCATACTACATGCAAAAAAGTGAAGAAGTACTGGATACATGAAATACATGAAGAAATTCAAAAGATATTAAAGTTTCACTTCAAGCTGAACCATAAACATATGTTATTAAATGTCCGGGGCGGGCCTCTCCCGCCCCGGACTGGGCCCACCCAGCCCCGCCGCCAGGGCCCCCGGGACCCCACCCTCCGCACCCCCATCAGCAACCCCCGCTTACCAAGGGGCCAGGGGCGACGGGCCCGAGGCCGGCCACAGCCAGAAGAGTCCCGGGCATGCCGCCGCCGGGACGGACGGGCCCACCACCACCACCGCCGCCAGAGCAGTAGGGCCCGCCGCGGCCGCCAGAGCAGCAGGGCCCGCCGTCGTCGCCGGAGCAGCAAGGCCCGCCGCCAGGGCCGACCCAGGCGCCCGGCGCGCCGGCGGCAGCAAGGTGGCGAGCTGGGACCGGCACGGCAGAGGGGGTGGCGTTGCCTCCGCTGTGGCCGCCCTGGGCAGTGTCCCGAGGACGGGCACGGCTGAACGCCGGCAGGGGGAGGGCCGGGGCAGTGAGGCCGAGAGAGATGCCCCGCGAGCCGTCCCAGCCCTGGGTTGGCTGGATGGCTCCTGGGAGGGCTCCCCGGTCTGAGGCGCCGCCTGGGATTGGCTGGGGATGGGGGAGGGAGGAAGCAAGCCACAGGGGGAGGGTGTGGGCCAAGGGGGAGACGGAGGGATGCTGGGCCCAATCAGGAGGGAGCGGCCAGGTGCCTGAACGGGAGGCAGCTGCACCGGGAGAGGGGATTGGTGTAGGATCAAGGGTGGGACCAGGAGGGATTATAAAAGGAGAGCTCCTGATGATGCCAAGGAGGAGAAGGCTGGCTGGAAGGTGTGCCAGAGAGAGAGAGAGAGACTTCCAGGCCAGCGGATAGGAGGCAGACCTTGGTGCCTGAACCACTGCCCCTACCCAGTCTGAGGCAGAGGGAGCCCCTTTCATCTTCCCCTGGTGGCAACACAGAGGACAGCAGGACGAGGGGAGGGCGCGGTCAGCGGGGCGGGGCCTCACATTAAATATCTTACCAAGTAATATCATAAAAATACACAGTGAACTATTTAAATATATGGTGACAGAGGCAACAGTAGCATATGCAGCAAAATGAAAAGCAGAATTCTGTTCAGATTTGACAGAATGTATAAGTTATATCAATATGTGTCAATGGCAAAATTAACATCTTATATAAATAATAGGCCAATCCTAGAATTTCTGGAGAAATGGAAATCTTTTTTTATTATGTAACTGAAAATTAATATAAATGTATCTTAATATAAGCAAGTATATTTCACAGTAAGTGCTTTCGGAAAAAAATTGATGAAGGAGATGGTGGGAGAAATACATTGTGGTTTACATATTCTGTTATATATTATTTTTTCTGATTTATACAACTATGTTATATAATTCCTTCTTTCTTTCTGTATACCTTTTGTTATTATTTTGTTTTTCAAAATAAAAATATCATAAAGAAGTGTAAGCAGCGCACACATTCACCCTATCCCTCTCTACATATGCTGGTTCTTACCTTTCAGTCCTACATGACTTGGGACCAGGGTATCTGAAAGAACATCTTTTCCTATACTTTCCAGTATGCCAGTTAAGATCTATAACTCATGCCCTGTTGTCTGTATGCTCGCTTTCAGAGGTCTGACGGTGGGGATAGTTTTATGATGTTTACGTTCTTGGGCTTGTTTTAAAGGCTTGTTGTTTTTATATCATTAACTTAATTCTACGATGTCTTAAACAGGATTGTGAAGAGGTACCCTAGTAATCTCCCAAACAAACAAACAAACAAACAAACAAACAAACAAACAAACAAACAAACAAACAAACAAACAAACAAACAAACAAACAAACAAACAAACAAACAAACAAACAAACAAACAAACAAACAAACAGCTAGATCTAACCATATAAACACTGTTTTAAATTTGCTATTTTTTAAAAAAATGAGATCCATACTTTGGTATCCCAATTTTTAAGTAATTTCCTGAATGTAACTACAGCTCATAGCCTGACTAGGGGAGAAAAAAACCTTTTATTCGTTTTCTAGATGACAGATTCTGTCAAGTACTTCATAGGAAGTTTTACTCGTATTGTGATAGAACCAGCCACTCATGCTCCAAAATAAAATTTGGATTTAACAAGCAAGCTGCCATTTTGGAAGACCAAGTTTAGCAGATAGATCTCTTATAGATTTATATTTTGGGGGTCCTTCTTCTCCATTACATAGTAGAAGGCCCTGACCTGGATAGCCCACATGAGCTTGATCTCATCAGATCTCAGAAGCTAAGCAGGGTTGGTCTTGGTTAGTAATTGGATGGGAGATCTCCAACAAAGACCAGGGTTGCAGAGGCAGGCAATGGCAAACCACCCTATTTAGTCTCGTGCCATGAAAATCCCACCAGGGGTTGTCATAAATCAACTCCGACTTGAAGCACTCTCCACCACCACATATAGCAGAAAAACAGCATGGAGTGCGCATAACTGTGTGAACAGGCAGATTGAATTCATAGCTGAGTACATGGAGAGGTTGAAATCCCATTTAGATTAAAGCAGTTTGAATTAATTCTGGGAACTTCTGTTTGCTGTCAAATATCTGACTATATGAGCCCTCTGTCTGAAATGTATTAATATTAAGTGTTAAGGGGGCGGCGGCAAAATATTATCCCCAATATTTGTGTTTTGTTTGGCACATAGACCCTGGGCTTTTCAAATAATTTATAGAATTCCTTAGTGAAATAACTACAGCATCTAAATCTAAATTCTAGTAATATACACCAGATAATTCTCTTAGGGTTTTTTTTAAACAAGTGTGATGAATTTGGCATAATAATTTCAAGGTTACACATTTGGTTTCCTTAAGATTTTGAATATCCTCTTACTACAAGTTGGATATTTTGTTGACAAATGTTGGCCTATGGTATTTGGACATGGATCTCAAGATAGGTGAAGACTTCACCACCTCAACTATTATAGAATGCAGTAGGCACAGCTTCCTTAAGCTCAATCAGAACGTCTGGGTCCCATGTCATGAACAGAACTTTCTAAAAGTATTCCTTGTGTCAGACTATGGAATCCGTGTTATCTAGAGTTCATCTCCCCCTTCTGAAAGAAGCACAATTTCTTGATTTCAAAAGGTTTATTGAAAGACTAGGCTCTGACACATGTATCCATATTCCAAGGCCTAGAAAGGATCTTGGCTGAACACAGTCATTGTCGAGAATGGAAAAAGAAAGCACAACATGTGGTACATCTAATCCTTCACTCCCAGCCTCCCCCCCCCCGCCCCCCGCATCTTCCACAGTGATGAGAACTTTGCTGTGGGAAGGCTCGGCCTGTCAAGGTCTTTGGCTGTAGAAACAGATAAGAGTATTCTCTCCCATGGAAAGCGCAGTCAAAATAACACCTGGACCTGGAGGGAGAGAAAGGCTAACGACCACAGTATTAAACATGGCGTAACTCTGACCAAGGAACCACAGAACATATTAGATCCTGACACCTTGAACAGATCCTCTAGCAAGTGTTAGAGGACATGTTTGATTTAGAAGTGGAAAAACCAAAACATAATGATTGCTCCTTATGAAATGACATTTCTGGTGGTGTTACTGGCAATGTGGATTATTCTTAACACTCAAAACAAAATCTTGAAAGAAGGGAAACCTGTATAATATATCTATATTACAAATGGTGTTGTTATAGAGAAGGGATTTTTTCCTAAATCCACTTTTACAGATATTGATTCTTCTTATCCTTTTTTTAGGAGAGGGATTTCTCTTTGAAGTGAAATCAATGCACTCTTTTGTATTTTAGCCGGCTTTGTTTTACTTATTTATTTATTTACCAACCAACCACAGGGTGGTGTTCTAGCAGTGGGACAGGAATGTTTGAGACAATGCTTGTCTTTGAGCAGCTACAGAGAGAAATGCTGATTTTTGCGGAACCTCCTTTTCTGCTTTTCCTCTTTTTGATCACAATGAAATTGATTAGAAAGAGACTCCAATTTCTTTAAAAAGAGGAGGGGGAAGAGATAGTTGAATTTTAAGGAAAAATTGGCAAAAGAGGTATTAAAAGAATTCCTCTTTACAACTCTAGTTACAAATCAGGTGTTTATAGAACTGCCAGTTGCATTGATGGATGTAAAACATTCATTTTCATACATATTACTATTACATTTACCTAGAAATACAATCAGCCTCCACATTGCCTTGAGAAAATGTCATGATCCTAGACCTGAGGCTGAGGCCTGGAGCAACCTAGAGACAGCTGTTCCCTCACACACAGGCCTCAGGATTTGCTGTAAAATTTCCTGCAGGCATACATTTCCCAGACACCCTCCAAACCTCAGGAGTGATAAGACAGTCACATTAAGGGATTTTATTGTCTTTTATTGCTTCAAGTGGAAGTTTTTGCCCTATGTCTTTATATCATACCCTGCGTTAATTCTCCATTTCCACAATTATTATTTTACTTAATCAGCTGCTTCAATATTTGATTAATAAATTAGTCTTTTCCATTTACTGTGCCTGGGTCCTTCATGCCTCAAACTTGGTTCTTATGGTAGGGCATATACTGACTGAAGGAGGGGCTGCTCGGGGTGGGGTGGGGGCAGGAACGTGCGGTAAGCTCTCCATAGTGAAGCCCTTGAAACTTTGGAAGCAAGCCAAAACCCTTGCCTGCTCAGGGCTAAATGAGAAAGGAGGGTGTGGGCAGGCTGAATGGCTCCTCAGAAGGAACCCCTTGCCAACAACAAACCCCACATGGCCTTGCCCCTTTCTGAAACAAAGCAGCTTTAAAAAATTATAGTCCAGGAATGGCAGTGTCCATGCACTCTCTTACACCCACAGTCTCTTTCTGCATGTCTGTCTGATGAAGCAACAAATTGTCAAGAATCCAGCTAAACTGAGGTTTCTTAGGAACATCATAGTCCTGACAGCATGTCATCTTCAGTTTCAAAGCTAATTTCCCCATTGGCTGGATCTAAATCTGACAAAGATAAGATCCAAAAAGATATCCAATTAAGGCTTTGTCTGAGGGCTGAGTCATATAAAATCTACACAATGAACACATGGACTATTGAGAAGTGTAATCTGGGGTTCACAAGCTGGGAACTGAATTTCCAGGCATACATAGGCTCAGTTTGAATTGTGACCATGACATATTGGGAGAGGAGGCTTAAGCTTTCACCTGTGACATCTTCATGACCTCAGATGGCCCTGGAAAGCTGCTATTTTCTCTGTTGAAGAAACTTAAAAGAATTCCTTCATTTACCACAGGGGCAAATAGCAAACTTGCCATTAAGGAAAAGAAGATACTGCCGCCAGCCCAGTGTCTGCTTGTCTGCACTGCTGCTGTGAGGTCAGAACTGAAATGAATCACACACACTTCTGGGTGGGTGGGGGGACAAATTACTGCTTCATTTCCCAAATTGGGTTCACTGTTCCGGAACTTTAACTAAACAAAACAGCAAATTCTGGGTTTATTTTTGACTCGTTTGTTTCATTGTGTACACCCTTAACAGAAATCACAACTTTATTTAGTAGCAAGCGGGGGGTGGGGGAATCTTTTATTTGGGCAAAAACAGTCTCTTCGGTCACGAACTAGCAGCAAGTTAAACATTAACACTGAAAACAAGCTTTTCAATAGCATTTATCATTATACACCTTATAGAATATTAATTGTAGACAAGCTTACATTTAAACAAATACTTCATGTGCAGGAATTATCATTACCTAATACTGTAAACCTTTCTGGTATACATTTTGAGTATACATGAAGTCTATGCAGTTTCCTTCCCCATTCTCTTGCCTGTGTTTCTCTTCTCAGTTCTTCTTCCTAATTGGTCTGTACTGTCCTTGCTGCTGCTTCTTGCTGCTCCTAATACTGAAAGGGACTTCTTTATAAAAAAAAATCTGTTATTGAACCGTATTGACTGTGGTCCCATTGACACAGCATTCGAATGGGGCTTATTCAAGTAGAAATAGTGGATAGCTACTATAGTTTTCTCAGCACAGCCTTCTTCTGTAAACCCTCCCCACCCCTCCACACACAACTTCTGCAAGAGCAAGACTGTTTGTATTTATGGAAGAGCACCTTTGGATACACAATAGGTGATAGTGGCATCGTGTTTCCACCCTCTTTTGAGGACCTTTAATGGAAACAGTTTGTGGTTATCCTTTCAAAATGGTGCTGTGTTTGCTTAATATTAAAATAGCATGTAATAATTTATGCTTTTCTTTGCAAGTTTTAATGTAGCAAGATTCTTGGTATCAGAGCTTCTATTCAAGAAAAAGAGTATCTTTTTCATTACACTTTCAATAATTCTGAAAATTCCTTATATAAAGCATAGGAAAGGAAATTTAACTGAGAGTGGAACTAATGCACTCTACAATCTCTTATCTTTAAAGTTGGAACTCTTAATATAATACCAGCAAACATTATAAAAGCGTAGTTCTTCAACTATTTCACCTTGTAAATCCCAATTTCCTTCATTTTTTCTGTAACAGACTCATTTTCTTTTAGTTTTCGATTCCCATTTCAGAATCCATCTGTGGCACTTGACTGCAACAAGAAAATAATGCTAATCCTGTAAGAATAATTCCCTCTTGGTCAATATCAGCAATTAAAACCTAATTCTACATCAGTTTTCACAGTCTGAACTAAATGTGTCCAGTTCAGTATTTTAACAACCCCATATTGTCTTCAGAACAAGCTTGTCTTTAATTTCACATTGGCTTTTAACTATTTTTTTTTAAGAATTGTAGCCCAGTGTTAAAGGGACGGCAAAAGGGAGGGGTGGCATGGCGACAAGAACCACTGATAAATTAATGTATTTATTGTATGGCTATGAGATTCAAGGTGGATTATACAGTGTAAATCAATGAAATCAATAGGATGTGACATTTAATAAGCAATGCAATTGGAGTCGAATTAAAGAAACTAGAAACCAAGTATACTATGTAAAATAATTCTGAAAATGCTTAACATAATTAAAAGACAATGCAGTGGGAGCAGGAAAATATATACAGAAAACAGTGGTCTAGTAGTCTACAATCTGATTCTTTTATAAAAGCACTGTCCAAAACCCATTCCAATATAATATACCATATTACCTTTATAGAAATGCCCTCTTGAACAACTGTTTTACATACGTTTTGGAAAGACAGAAGCATGCGAACCTTCCTGACCTCCTTAGATGGGTATTACACAAAGTAGTGGCTATAGCAAAGTATGCATATGTACAGGCATATGTTGGTATTTCCCATTTTTAGGGTAGCACCCTCAGAAGATCTTGCTTGGGTGAACAAAGCTGTCATGGTGGAGCATAGGACGAGAGGTGGTTTTGCAGATATGAGGGACCTAGGCCTTTTATGGCCTTGTATGGGACAGTCGATATCTTTTTTATTCATTTAGTTATTCAGTTTTCAATTAAGACTCGAAGTGGAAACCAATACAAAAATATAATATTCAATAAAATCACAAGAAAACAACAGAGTAATACAGATAATTAAAAACAGTTTAGTCCCATCTCCAGTCTATAAAACACTGTGAATAACATAAAAATTGCAGGTAGATAAAATGCTCAGCAATTTGCTCTGCCAAACTGAAGAAGATTAGATAGCAAAAGCACACTGGAATAGTTCTGCCTTACAGCATTTCCAACAGGTCCTGCTGAGCCATGAGTGCATTCCAACAGTGTATTCCAAAGGGAGAACACCACAATTGTAAAGGCCCTCTTCCTGGTGGAAGAAAGTCATGCCACCCTGGGTCCAGGAACTACCAGCAAGCTCTGTGAAGATGAACGAAGCAGGCAGGGGGTGGGGGTTCATAATAAGAGAGGCAGACCCGAAGGTATGAGGGTCCCAGACCATGAAGGACCTTAAAGGTGAGGACCAACATCTTGAATTGGATCCAGAGGCTAACTGATAACCAGTGCAGTTGGTAACCAGTGAGCTGACCATGATGATTTGGTCAGCAACCTAGCAGCTGCATTCTGTACAACCTGAAGTCTGTAGAGCATCTTCAAGTGTAGGCCTATGTACAGTGAGTTGCAGTAGTCTAAACGAGAGGTGACAATTGCATTGACAAACATGGCAAGGTTGGATTGAGACAGATATAGAGAAAGTTCTTGGACCCGGCGAAGATGGAAAAATGCTTTTCTAGCCACCATGGAACCTGTTTGTCCATGGAAAGCTTAGAATCAAGCTAGACTCCCAAACTTGAACTGAACCCAGTAACTGATCTAGTTGACCTCACTGTGACTGCTGCTGAGTAAATATTTATTTATGTAGAATGTGTATATCTCGCCTTTCCAAAATAAAATGTTCTCTAAGACTAACAAAAATGAAACAATACAAATAATTTAAAACAAGAACAAAATGCAGAACAATTAAATTTTCTAAAGTAAAAACATTTTTCTAAAGTAAAAACAATTTTTGATCCAGACATTGATGGAAAATTGTTACCATTATTGCTTATTTCAAGGTATGATATTACCAGTTTGGGAGTAAAATGGGAGGGTCCCCCCTCAGGTAAATTATTTTCAATGGGAATCTATTCAAGAGTCTGAGGCAGATAAAGCTAATAGCGCCAAATTTGCATAGAACACATCCCTCCCCCTAATCAAAAGACCTCCTAAGTTTCAAGCAGATTGAACAAAAGGGGTCATTTTTATGGACTTCCAAAGTACGCCCCTCTCTGCGTAGCCAGCCACACTTCTACTGATTTCTAAAATTTCTACTGATTTTTAAAATTGCAGCAGCCTAGCAGGAGCACTTCAGAGTGGGCACAGGCATAACTCCTTCCATCTGCATTCATTTCATTTTCTGACTCTTACAATGATGGACTGACAATTTAAAAATGTTTATCTTTCTGCTGAAAACTACTCATTTGCCATGTTTCCTTGTCATGGGCTTGTTTAACAAAGTAAGGAATGAGATCAGCAGTTTCCCATTATTCCCTATGGGGGCTTTTTCAGTCATTGTTTTTCAGCCATTGTTTTCCCACCAAATTTCACCAAAATTGCTTCAGAATATCTTCTGCTTGTCCTTCAAAGAACTCAAGATTCGAGCAAATTGGACAAAGAGTTTGAATTCTACAGTCCACTGAATAAGCCCAGTCTTTCTCCTTTCAGAGGGAAAGAAAACTCTCTCTCCAACCCACAAAGGAGGGGGTTGCTGTGAATCATGGAGGGGGGTTACTTCCTCTCCATGATCCTTAGTACTTTAATAGGGTGCCACCCTCCACCCAACTAGGAACCAGGCTTTTCACTTCAAGTTGCTGGTGAGAGCTGATTAGCTTCTAAGAATACACAAAGTTCTGGTAGGTGACCAGATGGCCAGCCATGGGTGAGAACTGGTAAAACTTTCTCTTAACCAAGAAAGGTCTTTATTTTACTACAGCAAACGACCAAAAGAGAAAGAGGATGCAAGTAAGGGAAAATAAGATTGTCACCAAGGGTTTTGCAGCTATTTAAAGAAAAAACTGTTGTTCATGGTCTAACACAGAGTTACCACAGTATTCCTTATTCATCTCCTGCTTGAGATGGGCAGTCCAATAAAGAGGCAGAAGGCCTACCACTCACAACCCTCTAGCCTCTAACCTAGGATTCACCAGAGCAGTACTAGCTAAACAGCTGCTTGCTCCTTTTGTACTTTTCCCTATATCCAGCCTCTTCCCTAGGCAGCCATGACTAGGAGGCCCTATGGCCATGTATCTTACACAGAACTCCTCTCACAAGGCCCCGGACTTTATGACAGAGGCAAAAGGCTGGAACAACACATAATAAACTTATCCCAAGCTTGTCAGTCTTCCAGCATTTGATGAGAGATGTTGATGGATATAGATTTGGAGGTTTTTTATATACTTATTTTTATATACTAAACCTATGCTTTTTCAGTATTACATGCTTTGCACTTTTTCTATGCTCAGGAGCCAAAGTAGTACTTGTAATGTAACCTGTAAGAATTTGACACTTGAAACAAGAAGACTTGACACTCTGTAAGAACTGGTATACTGCTTTTAGGGTTGCACTTATATTATATGTTATATTATTCTATAGATTCCAATAGAAATCAGTACCAGAGAGCCTTTTGTAGAAAACTGATTTGACGCAGCAAGCTGGTTTTGGCCACCTGTGGTATTATCTTCCTTAAAGCTGATAAGAAACTGGGGAAAAGGGTACGAATAGGAAAACATCCCTTCCTATCCACCAGATTGAGACTCATTGGCGCCCTTGAAAGTATTATGCCAAGAAGAAAGTAGGTAAAAGGTTAGACAGTGTCCTTCCAAAATGAGGGCAGAGAAAAAAAAACTGTGAAGACTGGAATTCCCCCAAATAGAGGGGCCAGCCCAGAATTGCATCTTCAAATCAGAACTGACCCTAGATATGTTACAAGCCAGTAAGATATCAAATATTAGAATATTGTAATATTGATATGATTATCTGAAAGTATTAATTGCCTGTGTTTCTATTGTTTTTTTGATGAGCTCAGGACACAAGGAGACCACCTACTCCTGTGAAAAAGGGGCTTCTCCATTGTTTAAATTAAACAATCATATATTGCTTCATTCTACAGGACTCCGTGGTGTGTGTGTCTCTTATTGTGATTGGTGAGAGGGACACCTAAGGCACAAGTTTGTGCATAACAATGTGAAGGGAAACAAATGTGCTCCTCCCTTGTAAGGGTCTGACTGGAAGGAAGAGATGTCATTGTCCCGGAAGTCAGTAGATTGGCTGAGAGGGCTCTTGTTCCTCCCTTGTAAGGGTCTAGTTGGAAAGGAGAGTAGAGATGGGCACGACCTAAATACGACCCTAAAAAACCTGCGAGCCAGGCCGGTTCAGGGTTTGCGAACCAGTGTTTGTGGAAGCTCTTTTTCATGGAACTTCCATGAACTGTATACTGGTTCATTGGATTGTATTTACAGGGGCAGTTTAAATGGTCATTTCCACAGGGAAATGGCCATTGAAACTGCCCCTTTAAGGGACTTGCAAGGGCAGGTCCCTTTAAACTGCCCAAACTCCAGCCCCCCTACTCCCCAACCCCAGCCCCACATGTACGCTCCCCTGCAGCGCAGCATCCTTTCTCTCCTCCTGGGAGGGGCGGGAAGGCCATTTTTGGCCTCTTCTGCTGCCCTGGGGGCTCGCAGGGCTGCAGAAGAGGCTGAAAACGGCCTCTTCCACTGCCCTGGGGGCCCCCAGGATGGTGGAGGAGGCTGAAAATGGCCTTCCTGCCCCTCCTGGGAGGAGAGGAAGGACGCCTTACAGGGGAAGGTAAGTGTGGGGCTTGGGGGTAGGGGGGCTGGGGTTTGGGCAGTTTAAAGGGCAGGTCCCTTTAAACTATTAGCTGGCAAGCGGTGAGGGGGGATCCCCCCTGCTGCCTGCCAGCTGATAGCTTAAAGGGACCTGCCACTTGCAAGGCAGGAAAGGGCCCTTTAAACTATTAAATGCCCCTTTCCCTGCCGCTGTTAAGGCCAGAAAGAGGCATTCAGACCCCCCGAATCATGAACTGGTTCGTAACTGGTCCAGTTCCATGGTTCGTGGTTCATGAAACCCATGAACCACAAACCTCTGGGTTCGTTTTTTTTTTTGTTCCATGCCCATCTCTAAAGGAGAGATGCAGTTTCCAGAAAAAACAATAATAATAATTTTTAAAAACACGTGCTCATGCTGTATATCTGGTAACCATTGGAACTTGGGAAAAATGGATTTTTTCAGAAAGGTGGTTTTGTTATTGCAAGTATCTTGGATTTGTGTTACCCTTCTAAAGAATCAAGGTGTATATTTTTGGTTTGGAGGTTTAATTTTGCATACCCCTAGGTAAAATACTTAAATGGGATTAAAATTTACAGTATGTAGGGTTGAGAAACAAATCATTACTGAACAGTTCCTGAACAGTTCCTGTTGCCCGGTCTGTGGGATAAGTAGATTTTTTCTATTATATGAAGAAAGATACTTTTAAAAAACAACTAAAAGGATCCTAATGAGCAATATAATTTGTTTTGAAGATCTGTAGATGGTTTTTCTACTGTGATCAATGTACTTTTGTGAAATATGAAGTTAGGATGAAATGTTAGAGCATTGGCCTTGAACTGTGCCACTCACAAGTCGGCTACACCCTAAAGAGATGGCTCATCAATGGCAGCAGCACTGTTTTAGTTTAGTAAGAGATCACATGCAACAGAGGACAATACTCCCTTGCTTTTAATGGTAGTGTAGAAATAGTAGCTGGGGGAAAAGCTGAACATGCCAAAATTACCTCTTCTGCACAACTGTTAGGTTGCAATCCTTAGAACACTTTTCTGTGAGTAATCCCCACTGAATAAAATTAGGACTTCCTTCTAAGTAGAACAGCTTGGGATTGCTTCCTAGGTCTCTTTTTGAGATGATCATCTTAGAGAGAAGAAAGATGGTCAAAATAGATTCCAAAATTAAAAGTGGACCCTGTATTGTACAGTGGGGTTAAAAGTAGGCCCTGGGTCTTACAAGGCTGAAGACTATTCTTTTAGAAGACTCCCCACAGATGCACCACTGATTTTCTGGGGAGCCAAAAGCACAACATGATTTTCACTACTTAATTGCTATTATTTAAAACCATGCAGTGAGGACACCCCAGCCTTGTGAGAGATTAATTACAGGAGGCATGACTGCTTCATGTTGCACACAGTGTTTTATTAGTAACTTACATAGAGAGGCCTTTCTTCCTGATTGTGTCTTTTCCAGCAGCCAAATTGCAATGCTAGGGTTATGACTGAATGCAGTACTTGATCTAAGTAGTACCTTAGA
Organism: Eublepharis macularius; assembly: GCF_028583425.1. Lineage (NCBI taxonomy): Eukaryota > Metazoa > Chordata > Lepidosauria > Squamata > Eublepharidae > Eublepharis > Eublepharis macularius. The sequence continues at coordinate 77,020,435 of NC_072792.1, read as the reverse complement.
AACTTTATCGCATGAAAAAAGTTAAAGATTGTTTGCCTGGCCTTTTTTGCTGCAGCGTGGGACCACCTTTCCAGTCCTCACATACTGGTAACCCACCTGGCATCTTTCTGCTGAAACCTCCCCCCACCCCCAACAAACCAGGCAAAATAAACAAGGCTGATTTGACCAACAAGCTATGCAGCTTGCCTCAATCCCACTGAGATCAAAACAAGGAAAACATTTATTTTGTCATTTAAAAAAAAATCATATGCATTGGACAGACAGATGTGGAAAGAAGAGGGATAGCTGTAGTACAGGAGTTCAAGAATGTGCATTTAAGAGTAATGCTGGATATAAATACTCCCGTGAATGGACAGTGAGCCAGCTAGGCAAATGGGCAAGGAGAAGCCACTAGTAGGATGGCTAATATTTTTAAAACATACAGCAAAGATGACAAAATATGGAAGAATGGAAATGGTGTGAGAATATGCATGCACAAAGCATATGTAAATCAATGTTAAATGTATGGGGAAAAAATCCAAAAGTTTAGAGGTGCTGATCATAATTTGGGATCAAAGCGCCATGTGAAGATGAGGTGATTGAGCATGGCTCTAACAAGTAGCTGTCAGCTGGGGTTGAGAAACAGCTTCACAGGATTACAGGGCATGACAAAGCACTGAAAGCATCTTCAGCTATTGCTGCATGTAGGAACAACTTCTAGAAGAGCCTCCGCATGCTATATACAAACAGTCAAGATCTACACAATCAGTACCCAATCTGTTCCACCTGGGTAACAGAACGCAGAATTTGAGAACAGTCACATGGTAGTTGCATATATGATGGTAAACTAGATTGTGACTTTGTCCGGATGTCCAGTGACAAATGTTGCATTTCTCTTATTTGTGCATGCTCTTTCTGTAGCACCACTACTGCCAAATGAATTAAATACATTACACACTCTGTGGCACTTGAGGGTAGACTTATTATTCATTTATCTATAATAAAGTGTTCCCAGATCCCCGAGAAACAAAAGACCTGATCTGACATAGGTGTCAATAGGGTTGCATAAAACCTGTTCCGAAATACTCTTGCGTGGGGTTCAGAACGTTTCCTCAGGCCTTCAAAGAAACATGAGAGATTTAGTAGGAGGGTATTGTCCTGCAGCCATATAGGTTTGGAACAACATATAATTTAACATAGTAAACTGATGATCAGGCCTCATGCAGTTTAATAAGGATTGCAGCCATTTCCTGGTAGGAGTCTCTAAACATTTTGAAACCAACTTTTGTCAGCCCCATGCAGAACTTCAAAATACCCCAAATGCATTTGCTGCCTCACCACACTTTGTTGTACACTTCAAGTAGGGCTGCCAGACCCCCGGTGGGGGCGGGGGATCCCCCGCCCCCACTCTTCCACCCCCGCCCCCACCTACCTGGCCAGCGGGGGGAGGTCGCGCACCTTCAATGGGCGCCCCCCCCTGTGGTGCTGCGTGCCCCCGCGCACAGCAGCCGCCAGGATCAGGCCTGTTTTGGCCTGGATCGGGGCCCCTGTGGAGCACGGGAGCGTTCCTGCGCACCGCAAGGGCCCACAACGGACCCAATCCACACCAAAACAGGCCCGATCCACGCCAAAACAGGTGCGGATCGGGCCCGTTGTGGGCCCCTGTGGAGCGCAGGAACACTCCCATGCTCCACATGGGCCTTAAACGGGCCCGATCCGAACCAAAACGGACCCAATCCGTGCCAAAATGGGCGCGGATTGGGCCCATTTGGGCACAGATCGGGCCCGTTGTGGGCCCCTGCAGAGCGCAGGAATGCTCCTGTGCTCCGCAGGGGCCCACAATGGGCCCGATCCGCGCCCAAACGGGCTGCGCGGTGATGTCACTAAATGATGTCATAGCACTTGCAGGAGCGCGCCCCCCCCTCAGGTAAGAGCCAGGCCCCAATCTCCCGCTGGGAGATTGAGGGGGCCTGGCAACCCTAACTTCAAGTAAATTATTCTGTCAGAAGAAATGTCTCTATGCAGAAATGCTAGAGTTTTAGCAAACATAATCTACAGCACATAGAGACAACAAACTTCAGATAATGAATGAAGTTCAACAGCACTGGTGTTTTGATAGAATATATTTGTAATTTCTGTCTACAGACCTCGGGGAAAAATCTGCTTTGGAGTGTGGAGTTTTTGCCTCACTTAATCTTAAATGTTGATTTGTTCCTAATGTCAGATATCTTTCTTTTAGCAAGGGGCAACAAGCTGTTCCTTAGGAGAATAAAGGTGAAAGCATAACAGCAGACGGGCAATGCAGAGGAGGTTTTGTTTTGGGAACAGTAGAGATAGATAGGACATGGGGAGGAAGGGAAGGGGATAATAAAAACAGAGAAGAATGGAGGAGACTGAAATGAGGGCAATGTGATTAGAATTTTGATGAAGACGCGCAGACAAGATGAAAGATCTCTCTCTCCCTCTCTCATTTTCAGTGGGTAAATCTGCCCTGTTGAGACACACTTGTTCTTCTTTTACAACACAGCACTGGACAAATGGGATTCATGATCAGGCTTGACAGCACAGCTCCAATGACAGATCCAAGTCTGAAACAGAAGCTAAGTAGCTGCTCCTGCTTCTACCACTATGTCTCTCCTCTTAGGCTTAGAATTTGAGGGGTTGTTTGAACATTACATTGCGTATTTCCTTGCTATGATAGTTAGAAAAATGCACATCAAGAGCTAGTTAACAGCAAGGTCTAGATGAAGCCACATTGCAATAATTAGACATTACAAGTGGGGGACCCTCAAGGAATTGCAGGGAACATCTAATTTCCCCCTCCTTTATTATTTCCTCTTTCCCTTTGGTTTCCTCTATTTCCTCATTGGGTGAGACATACAAATTATGTGGTAGTGTAACCTATTTAGTTTAAGGAGCAATATATATATATATAGAGAGAGAGAGAGAGCCAGTCCCTTGAAGGTGCACCAACTTGTAGCTGTGCTCTGCATTGGGATGTCTTCTGTTCTTTAAAGGAGTTTCTAAAATATTAATAGAGAATGTTCATACAAAAGATTGCTTCTGAGGTGAGAGTGCTTCTCCCTGCAGTTTCAGGCCCTCCAGTCTCTCAGGGAAAATTATACATATCCATTTCATATAGTCCTAACAATAATCAAAATACAAACTAACAGTCAATGAATATAAACACAATCCTCCCTTCCAGTAATTAGTATAAGAAATTCTCACACCTAAAACATTAATAGCGTCCATACAAAGGAGTGCTTCTCCCTGCAGTTTCATGCCCTCCAGTCTCTCAGGGAAAATTGTGGGGTTTTTTTTCCTTATAAGGAATACACCAAGTCTTTAACTCCGTGTAGTGGACCAAGGGTTACAGTAGCAAGGAGCCCTATCATTGCTGGTGGGTCTGGTCAAGATGAGTTCTTCCTCAAAGGCCAAAACAGTCCTGAAAGGGGTCTTGCCTTTTATTGACAGAAATCAAGTCTTGAAGGCAGGCAACTCTGTAATGGTTGCCTAGCAACAGCCACAAGGACCTCTGAGCAGCTACCCAGAAGGAAGTTATTTCTAAAAGGTACAGACTCTGCTTCTGTTATTTTGGGAAGTTTTTACCCCCAAAGGTTTTTTTTTTTTTAAGGTTTCAGATTTTTCTGAAACTCACAAAGACTTGTGGGGGGAGGGAACCAATTTCCCCTCTCTCACTATTAACTCTTTCCCTTTCCTCAAAGTCCCTAGTCTATTGTTTTTCCTGATCTCTTCTCTTCTTTCCACCCACTGATCTTCGTTTGTGTGCCCACCTGTCTTCAGTTTTCCCACCTTCCCTCCTTCCACTGGCAGCCTCTACAAGGGAAATCTGCAGCTCAGTTACACAGTGGGGAACCTGCAAGTACTTGCAGAGAACCTTATTTTCCCATGTATCCTCTTCCCCACACTATATACTCTTTACCTCCTCTTAGCAATCCCATATACCCACCTGTCCCTGCTTCCTTTTCTCCTTCCCACCCACATACTTACCTTTTATCTCCTCCCCATCTTCAGCTATATTTATTTTTTAATCTATACTCTACCTTCTTCCAAAATGGGGACCCAAAACCTCTTACTTCTCTTGTCCTTTTTATTATTACAACTCTATGAGATGTTGAGCTGAAGATGTGTAACTGGCTCAAGGCCTCACAGAGTTTCTACAACATGGTGTTTCAAAACTGGGTCTCCCAGATCATATTCTGAAACTCTAACCACTACACTACAGTGGCTACCATGGGGTGGTTGCTGTTGAACAGTAGCAAGCAGATAGGCATGAGTGAGTCTTGCAAGTAGTCTTGCTGGTGAGTCTTGCTGGTGGTTGCTTCCAGGCCTGGCCCCAATGAGTCCTCCCTCAAAGGCTGAAACAGCCCAGAAAAAAGCATTGCCCTGCCCCCACCTGTTGTTTGTTTATTTACAATCTGCCTTTCTTACTGGGATTCAAGGCCGATTAAATAGTGTAAGCTAGGTACAATCAACAGGATGGAGCATCCAATAAACAGTTCAATAGGATTTGGATTGCAGAAATCTGAAACAGAGCTGAAACAAACTCGATAACAAAGAATAAGCATTTAAGCATGACACATTAAACAACGTAGAAATTACAGAGTATGAGCATACGTTTAGTAACAGATAAATCACAGTAGTATAGTCTACAGTCCCTAACGCTAACTTTCTGAAACATTTTACTACAGAACAACCCTATTGCCTGTGCAAAAAAGCCCTCCTCATCAACTGAGCTTTACCAGTCCAAGGCACAGCCTCTGATACCTACTTCTACCTCCAATGGACTCAAAAGGATAGCATGATCTACTGCATCAAAGGCCACAGATAGATCTACTGCATCAAAGGCCACAGATAGATCAAGGAGGAGAAACAAAGAAGCATGGCCTGGGTTAGGAGGAATGGCCCAAGGTCACCCAATGAGCTACCATAGCAGAGTGGTGATTCAAACTTGTTCTCCCAGATTCTATTCTGAAACTCTAACCACTACACCACATTGGCCTTCATTGAATGGCTGCTGTTGAACTATCATAAATAGTTAATCCAATCAGTAACATGAGTCAGGTAAGAATACAAAAATAGGTGCACCAGAGTCATATGCAGCTGACTAACATATATGATACAAGAAATCCAACAGGAAGATATCCAACAGGTAAGTCCTGAGATTCCAAGTATTTGAATAAAGTCACTTAGAGGAGGGAGCTGTTCATCTTGGCCACAGAGGGTAGGGCCGATTCCAGACGGCCCCCCACCTCGCGAAACGTCGCTCGTCGTCGTGCAGAAAACGCGAAATATCGCGTTTTCTCGCGCGAGTTTTGCACGACATCGCGCAAAACTCACGTGAGAAAACGCGATATTTCGCGTTTTCTGCGCGACGACGCGCGACGACACGCGACGTTTCGCAAAGCGGGGGGCCGTCTGGAATCGGCCTAGGACTCAAAATAATGGGTTTAAACTACAGGAGGGATGGTTCTGGCTGGGGGAGTGCACCCGAAAAAGATTCGGGTTTCCCACTTCGAATCTACCCGAAGTGGGAAAACAATTCAGAATGACCCAAATCCTGAAGCGGTGACTTGGGTGCTTAAACCACTCCAGTATGCTCCATAAAGATTTGGGAACCAAGAAAAGTGTTGCTTTCAAACTTCCTGCCCCACTGCTTTTTTCCCTTGATGAGAGAGGGAGGAGGGAAGTTTTCCTTACATGGCAGGTGGGAATGGAGGGGCAGGAAGTTTGAAAGCAAGCAGCACTTTTCAAAATTCCAAAATTAGCAACGCTGAAGCTGATTTGAGAATCTCAAATCTTTCCAAATTGGGCCTGATTCAGGTTAAAAATCCAAATCGGAAACCCGAAGCACACATCCCTAATACCAGCTGGACATTAGGAAAAACTTCTTCACATTAGGAGTAATTCAGCAGTGGAATCAGCTGCCTAGGGATGTAGTGGGTTCCCCCTTATTGGTAGTCTTCAAGGAGCGTCTGGATGAATACCTGTCAGGAATACTTTAGGCTATTCCTGCTTTGGGCAGAAGGTTGGACTAGACCACTTACAATTCTATGGTTCTATGATTCTATGAGGGAGTCATGTAAGCAGTGTGATATCAAGTCACTCAGTTGTTGCTCCAAGGCCTGGCCCGATGGCTCCTCCCTCAAAAGCCATAGCAGACCTGGAAAGGGCCAGGCTCCCTCCCCTTGCCTTTTGCTGTCAGAAACTAAGGGTTGAATGTTGACGTTGGTGTTGTGGTTGCCTAACAGCCTCCAAAGGCATTGCTTCTATTATTTTTTAAAGTTTTCCAACAAACCTGAGGTGTTTCTCTGGTTTGTAGAAAGATCTGTCTAGTCTGTCTATGGCCCCAGATGTAAGTGTCCACAAACCGGGCCATGTTAAGAATTAAATATATCAATAATAGAATCAGAACTGGCAAGGTTTATCTGAATCAACTTTAATGGAACACAACTTTAATTTGAACTTCCTTTTCAAGCTTAATCCATACAGCCACCTTCTTACCACTTTGCTGGGCTCTGGCAGCAGCTAGATTTCAGATCAAATATTATTACAACTTATAAGACCAAGAATAGATTGTATGAAATTACTGGTGACCTGTAACATGTTTCATTCCATTTTTTCCTTAAACGTTGCTTGTGGACCAGCACCCTGAAAGCACAATGTCTAATTTTACCTTCACAATGATAACAATGGAATCTTAAACATTTTAATATGTATTTTCCATGATGCTGAATATCTAGAGTTCCATGCATCTAAGCAAACCCTAAAATTATATATGAAATGTGTTGAGATACCAGTCTGAAATATTTTTTTCATTTTTTTTCCTGTTCTTATCAGGTGCCTGATTATGTCATGGGAGTGGTTCAGCAATGGAATGTAGTGGAAGGTCTGGTGATGTCACAGTGAATAGCTGCATTAATAGTTACACTAATACAAAACTTTAGGCAGATGCTACGTGGTCTCTATATGTAGTCACAATCATGATTTTGAAAATACTGGTTATTTACCAAACTAAAAAAATACAAATAACATAGAAATTAACTGTGTGCTTAATATAAAATGTTGTTGAGCTTTTAGTGCCAATTATTGCTTCCCAGCTCCAATTTATGTGCAGTAGTTTTCGCAAGTAAGCATGTGTAACAGTCTTAGAAGAAGCAACATATATGCAATATGACATATCATCAGCTATCCAGGGAAAAGTGATTTGTTTATGATAATACTATGTATCCTTTATTTAATTAGTGTAATACAGACTTTTTCCAAGAAATGTTGTACAGACTATTGATTAGGATTCAAAACTGGAGATGGGTAGGTACAGGAGATTAGAGACTTGAGGTGCTGATACTTTTATTTTTAAATGCAACTAATTTTGTACATAATTAAAATGCTATAATTTTATACCAATAATACACTACTGAATGGCACAGTGCTTTAATGATATAAAGCTTAATTATATATCAAAATTCGCTACTAGTTTTATTGTGAATGTGTGACCCTTTCTCTGACCAAACAATATATTTTATTTACTACAAAGCTTGTGATTTCTATTGAAGTCCTATTTGTTCTACTTTTCAGATATCAAAAATTAAGATGTGTGTGTTAAGATAGCATTGTGTGCATCGGCTTGTAGTTCTCTCTCATGTATTTGGTATATCATCAGTCTTGCTTGTCCATAACTAAGGCATTTATAACTTTCATAGTTCATAAATAGATATAAGTAAATATAAGTAAGTTATAAAAGTGTGACCCTGGGGTCACACTACTCCTGGACCCTGCCTTGACCTGTCCGGGTGAGACCCACTGCCCCAGATGTGAGCCATCCAAATGTAAAGCTGGAATCCAGCAAGCCTGGTGGATGGTTTTCCCCCTTAAAGCTCCAAGCACCCCCGCTGTGTAGCATGAGGGAAGGACTTGTCCAGGGGATCCCACCAGGCAGCCTGCCCTCTCAACTGGCCACCGTAAAGCATGCCAACTGATCCTGACAGACCCCTAATATCCCCACCAATGGGGATGTGCCAAGGGTACTCACTATCCCGTTCACATCCCCCCAACTAAATCCTGCCAGGGATGGCCTATTTCAGCACCACCATAGCCAATAGCCACAGCTCCAGCAAGCAGTACAAGATAGGCAAACAACTTCCTTCCCAGGGCCAATCAGAGAAAAAAATAAAAAATTCCTACCTGGCCCCCCAAAAGCAACCAGTCTAAACCCGCACTACTACAGGACACGTGGGTAGGCCGAGCATGAGGCAGCAAGTGCCATTGCAGGGGGCAGGGCAGCCTTTTAAGGCACTGAGCCCCACCCCCACCCACGTGACCTTACAAGGCCAGGGGAATGTTGTCACTCATCCTCCACAGCAGCAAATGCAGCCCCCAGCCTCAAGCCTTTGGCTGCCGGCTGGGTGGGGGCTGAATAAATAACGAACACAGATTACAATCTTGTCAGAAATTATTTGTCCTTGATCATATAATTACAAAACCTGTTACCTTTGTTTTATGATAACAGTTGACTTTAATAAACCCAATGCAAGCTAGTACACATGACAATCCTACATGTTCACCAAATGCATGGGGGAGGAGAAACTAAGCAAGCTGACATCACCCCTCCACCTCCATGTGATTGCCTCATTGTCTGCAGATGTGGCCACATGGAAGAAGAATTGCTGCAGGAACTGTCACTCCCTGTGACCAGTGAAGCTGCTTTCCAAATGTCATTGATCACAGAGGGGGAGAGTTTGTGCAGGTGATTCTTCCATGGGTTTGCCTCTGCAGATGACCAGATAATTTCATGAAGGTAGGAGGCAGGGCCAGTGAGTTCATTCTCACTCTTTCTCTCACTGCCCACTCTCCCTCCTCATGCATTCAGTAAATACATAGGGTTGCTGCTGCCATGTGTACTAGTGTATAACCTTGCCTATCTTTTGTAAGAACTTATTAATGGTTCGGAGTAAAGTAAATCCAGGAAGTACTTAAATAAAGATACTGCAGGTGGCAAAAATTATCTTCTCTCACATTCTTAAAAATGGACCCCATCATCTTATGGCTTCATTTATTTATTGTTTTAAAACATTTCTATGCCACTGTTAGCAGTCAAACCATCCCTCACACTAAAATGGTAGTTTATGAATATGGCTCTATCATGAATCCCTTCTTCTCATATGCCCTGACCACAAGACATGCTGCCTGGCTAGGCAGGCTGGATTGCAATCCAGCTGGAGTCAGAAAATTACTGGAACATGAGTCATCATGAGGCAAGAGTAGCCAACTGCCCGACACCCTGGAGACTTAAGACAAAAGAGGTCTTCCAGGAGTTCCTGAGTTAATCTTATCCTCACCACTCCTATCTTCCCATTTCCCACCTTCCTAATCAGAGATATTCAGGGACCTGATAACTCTTCCCTTCTGCTAAATCACAAATTATCAATCACCCTTTTACCTATAGTTTCACCCAGATATGCTCAATCAAGCCTTTCTCTGGAGATGGCCATTAAGCTATTGCTTTGGGGCAGAAGCCACCATGCAGCCCACAGTATGTTTCACAATATAATTGGACTGCCCTGTCATGTGCTTAGTGTGTGTGTCCTGGGATCCTATGCATACACTCAAATGCGTGTCTGAGCCTTCTCCTTCTTCCCACAAAATGCCGGTCACTCAGCCGCTACTCTCTACAGACATCCTCTAGCTCCTAGACTGGTAAATATCACTCAGCACCTGAATCTCTCTCCCTCTTCCTCTCTATTTTCCTAGCTGGCTCTGTGTGTATGCTGTGCATTTTTCCTGTGTTTGCTTTTTACTGTCCCTTTAATAAAAAATCATTCCTGTTTAACACCCAACTGTTATTTAGAGAGTCCTCTAAGGGAATGATCCTGGTATACATTGGTGGAGATCCTGCTAGTTACCTTCTCTTGCTACATCTCCTTGTATTCTAGTTCCCCCAACTTGCAAGGAGACCACTTTTCCACCCAATTCAGGTTCCCTAAGTCAGTGAACATTAAATAAAACATTAAAATATTAAAATACTTGAGACATTAAAAGCATTTAAGTTACAAATTTATATATAAAAAAATTGAATAAAATATAATATAAACACATAGAAACTCACAGACAGGGAGGAAGGCTAATAAGAATTAGTTAGAGAATGCTGAACAAAACAAGTCTTCACTCACTGGTGGAAGACAAAGATACAGGGAGGCAGACAAATCTTTCTGGGAAGGGAGTTCCGAAGTTTTGGCACCATTATCAAGAAAGCCTTTTCTTGGGTTGCTACTAATCTAGCCTCAGATGGTGAAATGAATTTTTTTTTAATAAATTTTTTTATTGGATTAGAAATCAATATTATACTCATTACAATCAATTTCCTTTAAATATTCCAGTTCTAACCCCCTCCCTTCCCCCCCTTTTGTTGACTTCCAACAGTTTTCCAACCCCTTCTCTATTTTTTCCCCTACTCATTTCAACCTTATTTTATTCTATTAAACATATACTTTCATTCTCTTCTAAGCTTGTCTATTATAACACAGTGTTATCTCTGTTCCTTATCCACTAAATATTACATTTCTGGCATATATTCTTTAATAATAATAATCATTTATCTAATACTCTGTCTATACTCTGTGTTACATCCTAATCTCATCAATATGGGACAAACAATTTGTCCCTCATTCTACATAACTTTGAGTACTTCTATAAACATTGTATACGTACAATATAAGTCAATCAATTGACTTCCGGTTTGGGATCCATGGAGAAGACTTCCGGTTTGGGATCCATGGAGGTCTAACGCAGCTGTAAGTGCTGAGCTGACCGGGCTGCCATTTTGATGGCCGGCGGGGCCAAAAAAGCCCGCGGCCAACTGTTCTCAGGCGGAGAACAGGCATAGAACGCTTAAGTACCTCAGGGTGCGTTGATCTCGGGCGAGGGGGGGTCCTGCGCAATGGACTCTCTCCCGTCCCTTGAGGTCCCACCCGAAGACAGGTCGGCTAAAATCTCTGCGGCATTCCTGGAGCCAATGCGGTTGGCATAAGACCCACATGCCCAAGCTTCAACAGGGATAAGAAGATCTGAAGGGAATCTGAGATCGAAACAGCGATTACAACCCATGAAAAGTGCTTGAGAAGGTAAAGATCACTATCTCTGGAAACGGGACAGACTACTTAAAGTAACGAAGCATTAAAGTAGACTTTTAAACTGCAACAGATTGACTATAAGGAGGGGAGGTTCCGGCAAGAATTATATTAGAAAAAGGACTAAGTTAAACGGAGTTATTGAAGAAATTGGACTATTGTTTTACATACCTGCGGTTACAAGGAGATATCAGGCTGTGAGAAAGTTTAACCATCGCGAGAACTGCTGTGGGAAGTTGGGAAACAGGAAGTACGTAACAGCGATAGAGTTGCTGGAGAGAAGCGGCCCTTGCCGGATGACAGGAAGAAGGGAATCGCCATCTTTGAAAGGGGAAGAGCTGTGGCTTCAGCGGAAGAGGAAGTAAGCCATATTGGATTACAAAAACCATAGAGAAACCATTGAGAAAAGACGCCCGACATTTTGGACTCTTTAAATGACCCTTTTGCAAAAAGTCCGGGACATTTAAATTAAAAAGGATACTAAGCCAAGCGCCACGGAGTTAAGGAAGCGAGCGGACTCGTGGGAGCGAGGCAAAGCAAGCCCCACGATGTCAAAAAAAGTGTGGCAAACGGCGATAGAGAACTTGGATAAAAAACTTTCAGAAGCGATTAAGGAACTTAAGGATATGAAACCTGAGCTGGTGAAAGAGGTTAAAGAGACAGTAAAGAATGAACTGGCAGAAGTGAAGAAGGGAATGGAAACAATACAAAACGACCTGCAGGCGACACAGCAAAGAGTCAATGTAGTGGAAAATGCGGTGGAGAACCTAGCAGACACGCAACGAACAGAGATGAGGGCAATGAGGGGGAAAATGGCAGTTGCAGAGAGCAAGCATATGGAGAAGCAGCTGAGGTTTCGCGGCTTGCCGGAAGTGGAAGGAAAGACGGCCCAAGAGCAGATTACTGAGGTGTTAGCTGAATACCTGGGAAAGGAGGAGGAGGAAACTGTGGCTATCCTAGATGTGGTGTACCGAATAAACTCAAAATTTGCAGCCCAGAGGAAACTACCAAGAGACATGATTGTGCAATTCACGACTAGAAACATAAAAGAAACGATTGTGAGTAAACAATTTCAAGACCCATTGGAGGTTGATGGCAAGACGGTTATTATTATGAAGGAGCTACCCAGATCGGTGTTGCTAGATCGGAAAAAATACAAAGCCTTAGTCCAGATTCTGAAGGACATGAAAATAAGGTACAGATTGGAATTACAGGAAGGAGTGTCCTTTGAATTTGGAGGAGTGAAAAAGCGCATCAGATCTGAACAAGAAATGGAAAAGTTCTTGAGGGACAATGAAAAGGACTTACCAACAACAAGGCTATGAATATGGAGTGTAAAGTTTTATCTTGGAATGTAAATGGACTTAATTCACCAAATAAGAGAAAAAGTATTTTCCACTGGCTATTAAAACAAAAATGTGATATTGTGTGTTTGCAAGAAACTCATATTAGGAAGCAGGATGTAAAATATCTTAACGTGAATAAATTAGGCAATGACTTTGTAGCGGCCTCAAAAAAGAAAAAAAGGGGAGTGGTAATGTATGTAAAAGAGGAGCTGCAGCCAAAATTAGTGATGAGAGATGTGGAAGCCAGATTTTTAGCAGTGGAATGTACATGGAATTTAAAGAGAGTGTTGGTGATTGGAATTTATGCACCTAATGGAGCAAAAGAAAGCTTCTTTGAGGATCTGAGGAAGCAATTAGACGAACTTTCCTATGACCAGATAATTCTTGCAGGAGACTTCAATGGAGTTACAAATTTGGAACAGGATAAAAAATCAGCAACTGTACAAAAGAAAAGAGGATTATTACCAAAGACTTTTTTTGCATTAACACAACAGGAAACTTTGGAAGATGTATGGAGAAGACAGAATCCCAAAGGTAGACAATATACGTTTTTCTCCGCGAGACACTCTACGCTATCACGAATTGATATGATCTGGGCCTCAAAAGACTTAGCGCTTTGGACTAAGGATGTGGAAATAATGCCTATGGTAGGCTCAGATCATAATCCAATTATGTGGAAGTTTGGAAAAAGAATCAAAAGGAAAGGATGGAGAATAAATGAGGACTTGTTACAAGAGGGAGAAAATATGGAGATGCTGAAAAGGGAAACTATGTTCTTCATACAATACAACATGAATAGAGAAGTACCAACCAATAAGGTATGGGATACCTACAAAGCAGTAATTAGAGGCATACTAATGGACTTAAACGGAAGAGCCAGGAAAAAAAGAGAGGAGAAGAGACAGGAGATTATGGAGAAAATAAAAGCCAAAGAAATACAACTAAAGAAAAGACCAGGAAAAAAGAAAATATACCAGGATATTAAAATCCTTCAAGAGCAGTTGACGGCAATGAATAATAAAGAATTGGAATGGAATCTTAAGAGAATGAATCAAAAGTCATTCGAAGGTGCAAATAAACCTGGGAAATATCTGGCGTGGCAATTGAAGAAGAGAAAGGAGAAGAAGACAATAAATAAAATATGTGAAGACAATAAAATACACCTGGAACAGACGGCTATTAGTAGAGCCTTTTACAAATTTTACGCTAAACTGTACAACAAAAAAGTAGTGAATAAAGACTTAATAGCGACATATTTGGGGAAAATGAAGCTCCCAGTAATTTCGTAAGGATGGAGAGATAAATTGAATAGTGAACTAACGGAGGAAGAAATAAGGAAGGCAATACAGTCAACAAATCTGGGAAAGGCGCCGGGACCTGATGGACTTACAGCTAAATTTTATAAGGTAATGGCCAACGAACTGGTGCCATTCTTAAAAGAAGTGATCAATGGGGTTTTGAGGGATCAAAGGATCCCAGATACTTGGAGTGAAGCCAACATATCATTGATCCCTAAAGAAGGACAAGATTTGACTAACGTTAAAAATTACAGACCTATTTCGTTATTCAATAATGATTATAAAATTTTTGCGAAGATTTTGGCGGAAAGAGTAAAGGGATGGCTATCCGAAGTTATTGAGGAACAAGCTGGTTTTCTACCAAATAGGCAAATCAGAGACAACTTAAGGACAGTTATAAATGCTATTGAATACTATGATAAGCGATGTGATAAGGAGGTTGGTTTCTTCTTTGTGGACGCTGAAAAAGCATTTGATAATTTGAACTGGGACTTTATGTTTGCCACCATGGAGCAACTACAAATGGGGGAAAGATTCATAAGAGCAGTGAGAGAAATCTATAGAGACCAGAGTGCAGCAATTGTGGTGAATGACGAGGTGACTAAGAAACTGATTATAGGTAAAGGTACCAGACAAGGTTGCCCGTTGTCTCCATTGTTGTTTATTTTTGGTTTTGGAAATATCGATGATACAGATACGAGAAGATAATGCAATCTGTGGAATAAAAATAAAAGACTTTTCCTATAAGGTTAGAGCATTTGCGGATGACATAATGCTAATTGTGGAAGATCCAATTGAGAACATGCCAAAGGTAATGGAGAAAATTAAGGAATTTGGAGATTTGGCAGGATTTTATGTAAACAAAAAGAAGTCAAAGATATTATGTAAAAATATGACTAAACAAAAACAACAGCTATTAACGGAAATAACAGATTGTGAAGTAACAAGTAAGGTGAAATATCTGGGAATTGAACTGACTGCAAAGAATATAGATCTATTCAAGAATAATTATGAGAAATTGTGGACTCAGATAGAGCAAGATTTGATTAAATGGAACAGACTGAATTTGTCATGGTTGGGAAGAATTGCAGTAGTTAAGATGAATGTGTTGCCAAGAGTGATGTTTTTGTTACAAACAATACCAATTATTCGGGATTCTAAGCAGTTTGAAAAATGGCAGAGGAAAATATCGGACTTTGTGTGGGCAGGCAAGAAGCCTCGAGTGAAAATGAAAGGATTACAGGACGTAAAAGAGAGAGGTGGAATGCAACTGCCCAATCTAAGACTCTACTACGATGCAATCTGTTTGGTGTGGTTGAAAGACTGGATGACGCTGAAAAATCGCAAGTTACTAGCCTTAGAAGGATATAAAAAAATATTTGGATGGCATGCATATTTGTGGTATGATAAAGTAAAAGCAGACTCTATGTTTTTACACCATTATATTTGGAGAAGCCTCTTCACAATTTGGAAGAAGTACAGAGATTACCTGCAGGAAGGAATTCCCTCCTGGGTGGTTCCATACGAAGTAATAGACCCGAGAACTGTTGATAAAGAACAACAACGTTTAACATACAAGGAGATAACACGAATAGAATGTTCTAAACTAAGAATAAAGACGCAAGATGAGTTGTCTCCAAGTTACGATTGGTTTCAATATAGACAGATTAGAGATCTTTATAATTCGGACTGTGCAAAGGGAGGGGTAAGAATGGAGAATTCGGAATTAGAAGAGGTAATTCTACAAGAGGACAAAAAGGAAATCTCTAAGACTTACAAAGTGCTGTTAAAATGGTACACAGAAGATGAGACAGTTAAAGTGCAAATGGTGAAGTGGGCTATAAACTTTAATAAAGAAATAACAATGGAAGCGTGGGAATATTTGTGGAAAAATATGATGAAGACCACGACATGCACTAATATTAAAGAGAATGTCTATAAAATGATTTACCGTTGGTATCTGACACCAAAGAAAATTGCGCTAGGGAATTTGAATGTGTCTAATAAATGCTGGAAATGTAAAAAGCATGAAGGATCTCTGTACCATATGTGGTGGACTTGCGAGGTAGCTAGGCAGTACTGGGGGGAAATAATAAGAGTGATAAGTGAGATTTTACAATTTCAAGTTAATAAGAACCCAGAACTCCTGCTACTGAACTTGGGAATGGAGGACATTCCAGCACAATACAGGACATTGCTATTTTATATGACAGCAGCGGCTAGACTTTTGTATGCGCAAAAATGGAAAGTACAAGAAGTGCCAACTATCGAGGACTGGATTTACAAATTGCTGTACATGGCGGAAATGGACAAAATGACAAGGAAACTGAGAGACCTTGATCCAGGACAGTTTAACATGGATTGGGAGAAGGTGAAACAATATTTGGTGAAAAAATGGGAGGTGGGAGGAGAACTGTGGCAGTTTGAAAATTACTAAAATATAATAAAAGAAGAGGGAAGTGACTTTACCGGGGGGAGGAAAGTTAAAGGAGAATTCTAAGCAACTATTTTATTTGACTAGTGTATATTGTATTAAGTAATAGAGGTGTTATTATAAGAATTATAAGGATAGAAATTAACTAATTTTATTTCTGGCAGATAACTGTATAATGGAGAAATTATATAATCAAAATAGAATGAATATAAGATATGTAGAAGGAAGTAAAGAATAACATATAGAGTATAAGATGGTGAAATGAATGGATGGATTCATAGCTGCCTCAAGAAGAAACATACATACTGGGCTGAGTGACATGTGTGAAAGCTGCCTCCTGTTCTCACCAGATCCCTGCATGCTGCATACAGAAATGATTTAACATGCCATATAAACATTGTGCCTGGTGACATGTATTTTATATTTTATTTATTTATGTCATTTATAGTCCACCTTTCTCACTGAGATTCAAGGCAGATTATCCAGTGTGAGATTAGTACAGTCAATTTCAAGGACATTTCCAGAAACAATGCCATAGGGTAAATAAACACAATTTTACAAAAATAAGAATCCAATGCAGAGTGGAAGAAATGTTGAAACAGAACATAAGCAATTTTAGGGCTGACATTAGATCACATGAGCACATATTGGAGCACATATTTAAGACAATAGGTAGTACACAAGACAACATAGTGGTGAAGTCTATGGTCCTTAATTCATTAGCGAAGCATATGAGAGTCCCTCCCTACAACACAAAAGCCTTTTTGAATAATTCGGTTTTGCATCATTTGCGGAAAGCTAGGAGAGTAGGGGCCATTCTTTGGGGCCACTGCCTGCTTTCTTGGGTGGCCATTTGTCTTTCCATACTTGTTGTGCAAGTCAGAATTTTAATTTATAAAACAGCCACTCTCTTTTTTAAGTGTGGTTCAGATTGAATTGTACAACATATAAATCCATAATCTAAATTTAATGCAAGGGGGGGGACCCTTTAAACATTTGACAATTCTCATTGACTAACAATGATAAGCAATGACAAGTAGGTTTAACAATATCAGGCTTTTCATTAACATAGAACAAGAATTCTGTTACCATGAGTAAATTTCATGCATCATAAATGAAAAGTAACTTTCCCACCGATGCCTCATCCCACACTGTCTTGTTGTTAGAAGTTTTGAGAAAGATTTTGTAGTTGTTGTTAGGAATTTCTAATCTTGAGGCAGAGATAAGAGAGTGCATAAGATTTCTCTGCAACTTAAAAAAAATGTCTTTGCAAAAATGCTGGTAATGATAAACATGAATCCAGGATGACATATTGCCTAGTTATCCTACTGGTCTCCCCACAGATCTGAATCCCCCAAAGCTGTTCATAGCTACATATTGATCAAGTCTGACCCTTGCAACTGACAGCCATTTCAACAATAAGGCCAAGGATTAGCTAAAGCTCAATATAGCTTTATTGCCATCATATACTACCTACTCTTGGAAGCCATAGCGTAAATTCTAAGATGTTCATGTAAAATAATATGAATCATTGTATTTGTTTGTACTTAGACAGCATGTTAATTTCAGGAATATATTTACCAGCACAATCCTAAATAGGTAAGTGTTTCTAGGATTGCACGTTAAATTCCCTATTAATATATCCACAAAGAGGCCCTTCCATTGGGTGCCATATAGAAAAGAGAATAAGTAAACAGGACTCTTTAACCAAGAAGTTCCTCTCACTCTGACTTCTGTTTGACCTCAGCTTCATGAAATTTTTAAGGACAGGCTCACCTCTGAAGTGCCTGGAGGTAAGAGACATTTCAGCTTTTGCAGGGGTGAAGGAAACTGTTGCAGACCACACAGTGTGATCCACAATATTAGAAATTAGAAACCAGATACTTATTAAAAAGAACTGTGCTTTCAAGATGAAACGCTTTAAAAACTCACATGTAGCACCTGTTCGTTCACTTTTCACAAAAACAACTCTCTTTTTGAAGACAATGGAAATCTCACCTTGAGGAGGTATAGAAAGCTCAAACTCATACGCGTTAACACCCTACCTGAAATATATTCAAGGTCAGTGCTTAAATCCATTTTAAGATGAATTTGATGGGATGAATGATCTTGCAAGATACTGCCCCTATCATTTTGAAAGCTCAGTGACTAAAACTGTATATAATGAACTGATATATATTAAGGACTCATATCCTCAAAAGAAAGGTAAGATTAAAAGGCAGACATTGTTTTATTTCCTTGCTGTATTTTTATGGAAACTATCAGTCAGTTGTGATGTTAAATAGGAAAGGGAGAATTTGAAAGGAAGGCAGTTTGCTACCATTGTTGGCATCCTGATTTCTAAAGGAATATAGTACCATAATAAAGTACCGGGGTCGCCCTGAGGACACTGCACATAGTTCTGGACAGCTGTTCATTCAGAGCTGTTATTATATAGATGGTGTTTTCATACTATTTATATTATTGACTCAAGTCCTGACCCATTCTGGGTCAGATGAAATGCCAACAATTGATGAGCTGAAGCTTAAAAATAGTTCAACTATGACTAGACAGACAGAACCTGTCTAGCATGAGCTGTGTCCCTTAAAAAAGGTATTTATCTATATGTAGTTTTGTTTTCATTCTTCTAAGGGCTCTCCTATGCTGACCCAGCATTTCTATGATTCTAGGTTATAGACCACAAGGGATTAGAGTGAGGATTGGAGCAGTTGTGCAGGGAATCCTGGGGGCACTAAGTGGTAAAAGACAGAATTATTGCATCTGAAGCCTCTGCAGATAGGGTGGCCAACTGCTCTGGAGAACAATGCCCTGTACCTTTAACAGAGGTGTAACAGGGTTTTTTTAATTAAGCGATGCCATTCAGCTCAATAACATGAAAAGCTTCAACTGCCCATTCAAACACTAAGCCTCTAGGAAATAGACAGTACATTTTCCTCCAGTCCAACTGACAACCTTATCTGTAGACCATGCACCCAGGCCTTGTGCTCACATAAAATACTCATGGGAAAGGTGCCCCTAACTGCACATGCTGCTCCAGTCACCTTGGGATCTCCTGTGGGAGGCCCTATGCCTACACCACAACAGCAGGATGTAGTAAGAGTTATAGTGGATGGTAAATCAGGAATCCTCTGAGTAGACCTGTCTATCTATAGAACCCCCCCCCAGTTTTCCTTGGAACCTTGGGAGCAAAGTAAGTGGCAGGCCTGAGAAGGTGAGGTGCCACTTACTTGGCCAGGTGAGGAGCACATGCCTGGAAGTTTGTAGAATTTGCTTCAGGAGGACAGCATTGCATTCTAAGTCTTGGTGGGATAAGATTCTAGTGGTGGTGTTAAGAAAAGTTCTCTTAATTTCTCTTTTCTCAATACCTCCCTGAAAGCCAACAATTCATTTCTTTTCCTCTTTTTAGGAATTCAGACTCTGTATCAATTCTTTTTGGAGCAAAGAGAAATTCTAAGAGAGGAGGGGCAGGAAATTTACTCTGTAGAAGTTCAGAGGCAAGCATTGTCTTCCCAAAATTTCCTACTCTTCTGTTAGAGAAACATGAGGAGTATAACACAGAACAACTGTAAGACTGAAGTTACAAAACAGAAATGAAAAAGAAATGCCCTTTTTAAAAGATAAAAAAAGAGTAAGAGGACTCAATGGCTATACATTAAAAAAGTGAATTTTGGACAAGGTAATTCCCCTCCCTATATCAACGCTAGTTCCTAGTCTAGCAACAAGAATTGTGGAATTATCAATTCTCTAAATTACTTCTTAGATATCTAACCTCTGCTATTTCAGCACACTGTAAAACAAGCTTGTTCACTATCCTCGACAACTCTCTTGCTGAGATGGTTTTGAGCTTTCCTGTTCTGCTCTTCCTCAGCTGCCTACCTGTCTGTCAGCCTGTGATCTTTGTGTCTCTGTACCCAGCTGGCCATCTTAACAACAGGACACTACCATCAGTTTGAGGAAATAAATAGCAAATTCTGTTTTCAAAATAAAAGGTGTGCTTCTCAAATTGTACACTTCATACTCATTTCCTGCTTACTGTACATTGCTTTCCTTGTTCTCCATTTGATCTTTAGTCCTTCTGTGTACAGACACATTTCATCTCCTCACATTTTAGAGACCATCCATTGGGGACAGTTTGCAAATACAGTTTTGTGCATATGATTAACAACTCCTGTTAATTAAATTTCTCTCTAGATCTTGAGCATAGGGACTTGGAACATCTGAGCAGCAGACAGATAAATATGATTGATGGTAATCAGATCCACTGTAGTCTTCTGAATAAATAATATAATTCACTGAACAAGTAAGAAGTACAAACCTGCAGTGCGACCTTGTCTAAGCCATTTCAGATTCTTTTTTTGAAAAGTGTTTGTGCTATCACAAAGGCACCTGCAGGCCTCAATGGGCCATGATAAAGCTGCTTGGGAAGTGCTGGTCTATGCAGCTGAACACCACAAGGTTATAAAACCTGGTGGGAGGAGGCAACTAGGGGGCAGAGCAGCAGAAAAAAATGAAGAGAGCCAGAGCAAGAGGAAAGAAAGAGGTGGGAATAAAAGTGGAAGCAGTGGAGAAAGGAGGGAGGAGAACTAGAGAGAAACAATAAAGGAACCTGAGATCAACAGGAGTAGGAAGCAAAAGAATGGAGCAAAGCAGGCCAGGCAGAAGTACAACACTGAGCAAGGGAGACATGGAGGGTTGAAATAGTGCCTGAATGAATCTGTGATACCATGGAAGTCACTTCCAACATGTCCTATCCCTCATGAGGGGTGACACCAATGATGAGACTGCAAATTGCAAATTGGTTACAGATTATCAACTATCCCTTCAACCACTCTGGGGGAAAAGTTTGCTTTTTTAAAAGAATGCTTGAAATTTTTCCAAATAGTCAATGTGTTCTTGTACTTCTTGGGAAGTGTAGTTTGATCTAGTAATTTCTGTAGGGCAACAATATGATAAATACCACTATGTGATGAATGCCATGAAATGGCTTTAAATCAGTACATGCATTTCAAGTGTAGCTGATCTTAAATAAGGCATGAACTACTCATAATGATTCATAAGCCTGACAAACCAGTAAATTGTGAAAATGTGACAAAAGCAGTTACTGGACTGGACATGATGCTGGATGCCTCTTTTGTGTACAAGTATTTAAAGTACTGTTCAATTTAAATTACAAATCAGTCATCAGTGTGATTATATGAGATACATGATTTGAAAGAAAATGAGGATTGCAAATAAGAAAAATTCAATTTTAGATACTTTATTTGTAAAAGGTGAGTCATACTGTAATCAGTATGGACTTCTATGTAATTTCCTACCCATTATTTACATGGATGCCTTTTGTCAGAAGGTACACTATAATTCTGAAAATAGGATACAAGTCCAAGTCACTCTTATTATAGCGCCAGGGAAGGTGTGTGCATGCATGCTTGCATATGAGAGGGCAAGACTCATACTTCCACTACCATTGGCTATATATTCTCTGGAACTGCCACCACCAAGCTGATTTTCAGGCTTCCCATTCATCAGCAGTTTGACCCTGACAAACCTCTGAGCATGTACAGATTGCCAAGCATGAACTAGGCACAAGGGGGAGAATCATGACACAGCCTTCTTCTTAGACAGAGAAAGATCTTTATTGTACTATACTCAATATTTTGCAGAGCACAGAAATGCTAGGAAGGTCATATCAATGCATAAAAAGCTAAACAGACTAAAAGAAAGAAAATAAAAGATTCTAAGTAGTCAACAAATTTTTCTCTGATGTTACCTTGGCATCCCAATTTCCAAGCTGATGAGATGGATGTCCTGTCCCCCAAAGCGCAGGAGATAGCAGCAAACACCTTCCCCACCTCCTTGTTCTTGGTCCAGAACAGACATGCAGACAAAGTAGTGACAGGTCTTTTTCACTTTCGGTGATGGGTGGATTTGCCCCTTCTCATCAATCCCGGCTCTTGGAAGAGTGAATCCTCATGGGTCCCCTAATATTTCTCTCCAATCATTTGGACAGGGCCAGTGCCACCATCGAGGAGGTGAGGTGGCCGCCGTGGGCGCCAGGGCGCTGGAGGGGGTGCTGGAGAGGCTGCCAGGGGCGGAGGTGTGCACCACAGAGCTGGTGTGCCTGCCCCATAGCTGCTTCAAGCTGGCCAGCCCTGTGCCACCACCACTGCCGCACGCCCCCGGCCAAGCGCAGCAGCCGCGGGCCAGTCATGGCAGGCAGCTGGGGTGGTGTGCGGAGTGCGGGCAGCCTCCACGCGCTGCCCCAGCCACCTGCCAGCCAATGGGCCCAGCTTTGCTGCATGATGACATCATAACGTGATGATGTCATCATGCAGTCCGGGGCGCACGTGCACACTGCGTGCACGCATGCATGGAACTGGCCACAGGCACCAGAAACCCTGGTGCCAGCGGTGCATTTGGAGATACATGCACAGTATAACCAGAGACTTTATGAACCATCAAAGGTCACACAAACAATCATCCTTCTAGTCCAGTTTGAAAGTTCATCTAAATGGTGAGATCTCATTTCTGCTCTTGTGACAATATGCCTTGTCTTCCTGGGAAGGAGAGACTTCCCAGGGTTTGATGCCCTGGGAGGTTCAATTAAAGGGAGTTTCTATATCTCTTTTATATAACACCTACATGCACAGATGATTGCCAGACAAAGGAAGGGGGAGTTTTCAAATCTATGTCAGAGATGTTGATTATCAGGCCAATATGTCACATAGGGACAGCATGTGCAGGTGTCACCCAAATCCGTCCTCACATATATAGCATCCTCTACACAGTTATAACTCAACACATGTTCCTGGATAAAAACAGGGACCATTCAGTCTAGCATACATCCAAGTTTCCTACATTCAAAAGGGAAAGATTAGAAGAGAGACAGGTAAAGTAAACAAGACAAGTAAATTATATTGTTCTATTCAAGAAAAAGATGTGAAATATCAGAAAAGCAAATGACCACTACAACTTTTGGAATATGGTCTCAGTAAACTAGGTCTGTTTGGGTGAGCTTGCACCTACTAGGATCTGGCTATGGGGAGACTGATGGCAATTGAGCAGGCTGGCCTGGAGCCAGAATATGGGAAATGGAGGCTGAAGGAAAAGGGTCAAAATATGTTGCCTGTCTTGAAGAGAAGGATTCGGGACTGTCAAGTTGGTAGCATGGGAAGGTGGTCTAAAAACAGAACTAACACCTTGGAAGACAGTGTGGTGGCTCAGTGCTGAAGAGCTGTGTTGGATATCAAACTTGATCTATTATCCAGGTGTTTGGTGCCTTAAAGCCACAGAGTTGTGGAGCGTGCAAAGACAGTTCCCTGTGTGATGCAGTTGTGTAGGTAACTGTGGGTATTCATTACACTTTTATGATCCCAACTGTTGCCTGTGAAGTTCAGGGTGGCATGCATGGTACTCCCTTCCTTCCTTTTAGTCTCAAACAAACCAACAAACTTGGGCTGTGATTAGATGGAGAAACAGTCACTGAACCAAGGTCGCCCAGTGAACTTTATGGCAGAGGGGACAGTTGAACCCAGGTCTACCAGTTCTTGGTACTCTATACCACAGAGTATCCCATGCCGGTCACAGTATCATTACCAAAATAAAGTAGAGGGCCTTAATTATGCAACTTACATTGCACTTCCTATGTAGAGTTGCTTCAGACTGAGTCCATTTAGTTCAATAGTGTTAGACTGGAGTAACATCGTGGAGGACAAATCAAGATGGGTAACTGTGTTAGTCTGTCTGTAGCAGTAGAAAAGAGCAAGAGTTCAGTAGCGCCTATAAGACTAACAAAATTTGTGGTAGGGTATGAGCTTTCATTAGCCACAGCTCACTTCTTCTGATCTCACAAAAGCTCATTCCCTACCACAAAATTTGTTAGTGTTAGGTGCTACTGGACTCTTGCTCTTTGTGGAGGACAGTTCTGTAAATTTTTCTTGTAGATGTTTATTCTAAAAAAAAACCCAGAGAGTCTAATTATGACAAGTTCAGAATGAGAGGAGTTCTCAATATTGTACCTCCACAAAGCAGTGGAACCAATAGAAACATTAATAGCATTGGACATTTTCATATATGGAGCAAAAAATTAAATCAAAATGGCACTTTTCCTGCAATGGATTAGAGGTTATTTTTAAATGACATATTGATACAAAGATTAGAAAGTAAGAAGTAGAACTTCCTTTGATATTTTCTCCCTGAAATTACTCTTTCATATTATTTCATGGTAAGGCAAACCCCGGATGGGAAGAATGTACTTACATGATAGGAATATCACCACACAGATGGGTGAGTGCTTCTGAAAATATTCATAATATTCTTATTATTACTGGGTGATATTTTTCTACTTAACTTTGCTGAGAATTCCTAGAAATAGTAGTCCTTGTCTTCTTTTCTGATATTTGATGTGTTGTAGCCAGATACCCCTGAGGTCATTCATTTTATTACAAAAAACCATACTGAATCAGAAATTAATTATTTTATCCACTTGATCAAGACATTCTTGATCTGAAGAAGGAAGAAGAGTGTTATTTCCTCCAGAGACTATTTCCCATCAAAATATAAGCCAACTGAGTATATTTTTCTTCGCAGATCTTCACTTGGTTCCAAGACTGGGATTGCTTCAGTGCCAGGATTAATTTGCAGATTCCATTAATGAGGAAGTGCTATGTTCTACAAGTCCAGTAACTGATTCATTGGTCAGTCAAGGAGACAAGAATCAAATATACTTTCAATGACCTGAAGCAGATCCAGACACTCAATACCATTAGAATAAGATACATGCCAACATATCTCAAAGCATGGAACCACTGTTCAAACCTATTGTCAGAGCTCATATTTTAGGCAGAACATATATCCATTAAATAATCTTTCTGCTTTTCCAGAAAACTCCCTGTTCTGTGATCATGGGAAAATACAATACCTCTTTCCTTTATTTTCCTATGTGCTTTTTCTAAATAGTTTTTAAAATGAAATCTTTGCAACTCCCACCACTACTTTACTTAGTTCTTTGCCTATACCTCTCTTGCTGTCCAGAAATTTAGAAAAGCAAACAAAGTTCTTTTAGAATTGCTGTTTTCCTCTTGGTACCTGTCTGGCTGCTGCTCTCAACAGCCCTTCAAAGGCAGCTAGAGCTTCTTTGTAAACTAAATGGGAAGCTGATCACTATTATCCATTCAGCTTTTAAAAAACAGACATTTACATGCATGTGCTATTGTAAATATAAACAACTGTGAAATCGACCACCCACTTCAGAACCCTTATTAAGCCACCAAGCAGTGGGAAGAAGGAAGACTTAAAGGGAAACATGATAAGCATGCTGTAATATTTACCTGGCGTTGAATCAGTAGGTGGCACTCTTCACTCTGAATTAGTAGTGAACTGCTCCCTCCCCATCATGCAAAGTGCACTGAGCAGCAGAATGGGTATCTGTGGAACAATATATAGGACTGAACTTTTCAGGACCTATAGTTACAGACTAGCTTATTTTCTCAAAGTGTGTGCTGATAGATAAAAAGGCTTCCTAATTTCCAATAGTTATAGCATTCAACTGTATCCAGTCTCATTGGTAACAGGGAATTATGAACTGTGTTTTACAAAGATCACTCAATATTGCTTTGGTTCAGCTGTGTTAACTCTGCCCCATCTTGCTCCCTGAGAATTAAATGAATTATGTATTTACATGGAAACAAATTCCATTGAGCTCCATAGAACAGTGTGACTCATTGTTTTAAATGTTTTTTATATATTGGAGAATGTCCCTAGACCTACATAAATCCTCTTTGAAACCAAAGATACTGGTATCTGCCCATATTGTGTTCTAGGTTTAATTTATGTTCATTATAGAATCTATATTGCAGTGATATCCTGTGGTTTATACTGGGTATAGCTTGTACAGACTTTTAGGCTACAATCCAATGAACATTGTTAATAATAACATTCTATTTATATACCACCCTTCAGAATGACTTAACACACACTCAGAGCAGTTTACAAAGTATGTTATTATTATCCCCACAACAAAACACCCTGTGAAGTGGGTGGGGCTGAGAGAGCTAGAAGCTGTGACTGACCCAAGGTCACCCAGCTGGCTTCAAGTGGAGAAGTGGGGAATCAAACCTGGCTCTCCAGATTAGAGTCCCCCGCTCTTAACCACTACACCAAACTGGCTCTACACGAAACTGTTGTCAGTCCCATTGAATTCCGACTGATTGATTTCAGAGTAAACATGCATATAATAGAGCAGCTTGTGTAAACAGTGATTTAGGGAAATTATATTTTGTAACTCCTAGATCATTATGCTGTTAAATGTTTTTTAATATTGTCAAAATTATTATTAACTTTTTCATCAGCATTTTAATGTGCTAAGTGATTTATACTTTGTATTTTATTTTTCTCCAGGTCAAAGGAGAACCAAAGTAGGAGGTGTGATCTCAGATGAGGAACAAAGGCTAATTCCTAAAGCTTAGCTAGTGACCACACTGTCTCCATTATGCCCCTGTCCACTTCTTGTGGTCTGTGCACCTCCCTGTTTTGCATCACAAGCATGTATATAAGCCTCTGGTGAGCACAGAACAAACTGCAGAAACTAAGGGACAGAAGCAGGATGCTAGCCTCTGCACCAGTCTTTCCCAACCAGGGTTCCACAGGACATCGTCAGAGGTTCCCTGAGAAGAC
The DNA here is from genome assembly GCF_028583425.1 of Eublepharis macularius. Classification (NCBI taxonomy): domain Eukaryota; kingdom Metazoa; phylum Chordata; class Lepidosauria; order Squamata; family Eublepharidae; genus Eublepharis; species Eublepharis macularius. The sequence continues at coordinate 76,993,560 of NC_072792.1, read as the reverse complement.
ATGAAATAATAAATAAAAATTCTGACATACCACAAACAATTCCAAATATCCCTCAGAATTCCACGGCTACTTATTTATTTGTATTGTGTCTGTGTTGGTTTCATATTGTTACACAGCATTACAAATGAAAATAATTTAGCAATAACTGAGCTGCCCTCTCTGCCATCAACTTTTTCTTTCCTGTAAGCATTTTCATAGTTAGGGGGTCCTCGGGATTTGAAAGATTAATTTAGGTGTTCCTCCTTGGAAAAAAAAGAGGGAACTCTGCTCTGCACAGTCCTGGGGAGGAAAAAGCCAGAATGTCACGCAGGTAGTTAATCAAATCTCAGCAGTAGGGACAACAGACCTTATTGCTGTTATAATCTCCAATTACCTGACATCAGATGTATGCCTGTATTTGAGTAAGTTTCCTGCCTTTGCCCAGGCTTGAATCCCCAAGCTTTACAATTCCTGCCCTTGTACTTCTACATCACTGTTGAACTCCTGTTGGATCCCCAGCTTGTATTGCTTCACTATGCTTTGTCTCTGCTTCCAACTTTTCTCTCACTTCTTCCATCCTCTGCCATTTGAATGGTTTACCTGAGTTCATTTGGTGCTTGGAATCAGTCTTACATCCAGATATTTGATACTGCTTTCCTTTGATGCACTGTATGATTCCACTTTATATTTCTGATTTCCAGCCTACTTGGGGTCTCAAATTTCCTTTCAAGTGTGAAGTAATATTTCACCACCTAGCCACTGATCCTTTTAATGATGTCTTGCCCTGAGTATTACTAGTTTTAAAATTCAAGACTGCAACCTCCAGAAAAGAATGAGGCAAGAAAGGAATGTCAGTTTTGGTGTAGAAATAGTCACCAACTAGGAATATCCATACAAAACAGTCTATGATACACAGGTTTCTGACCACACATACCAGATGAGTTATGTGAGGACTTCTATTTATTTTATTTATTTATGTTATTTATAGTCCGCCTTTCTCACTGAGACACAAGGTGGACGTTCAGTCAGTATCAAAGACATTTCAATAGAACATGTAATGGGTATATACATGCACATTTGCAAAGGTGTAAAAAACCTGCAGAAATCAAAATATATAACTGAAGAAGTGCTGAAACAGAGCATAAGCAATTCTATGGCTAACATATTAAACAACGTAGGCACTACCCAGTAGGATTATACTTATAGCAATAGTAGTGGAGTCTATGGTCCATTAATATTTACAAAGAAGATGGAGGTGATATTGGTTGGAAAAGCAGAGCTCTTGAAGGACATTGTGCTTCCAACCTTTGATGGGGTTCAGTTGATCCTGGGTGACTCAGCTAAGAGCCTATGGGTTATTTCTAGAGAACACTTATTTCTAGAGAAACAAGTAAATGCAGCTGCAAGCGAGATCTTCTCACAACTCAGACTAGCCTAGAAGATGGCTAGAAGATTGACACAGCCAATCTGACCACCTGGATGTTTGGCCCAGACTAGACTATTGTAATGCATTTTACAATGATCTCCCCTCAAAGTTAACTTGAGGATTTCAGTTGGTTCAGAATGCTGTATCTTGTTTATTCTCAGGAGCTAGGTGGAGCATGCATATCACTCCCATTCTTCACTCACTCCCATCAGGTAATGGGTGCAATTCAAGGTCATGACTATCACATTCAAAGCCCTTCATGGCCTTGGCCCCTCATATCTGTGCAACCACCTTTCCTCCTATGTTCCACCAGGGGTGCTTTGCTCATCTGCACTGGGTCTTCTGAAGATACCACCCTACAGTTGGGCAGAATCAACAGCTGCCCACACACGTGCTTTCTCTGTGGTAGCCCCCACCTTATGGAATGGCCTGCCCAAGGTGGTCAGGAAAGCCCCTACTGTCTTGGCTTTCTGAAAACTATGCAAAAGTGCATTATTCAGGAGGGATGTCTACCCAGATTATAGGACTATGTCATAGGAAATTGTTCACTATTGGGTACTGTCTGCTGATGTAGATATGCACCTACTAGTGAGTTTCACACCGCTAAACATCCATGGAAATTAGTTATGCTTTGTTTCAGATAGATTTCATCTTAGTACTTGACTTTATGCTTGTTTTTTAAAATTTTCTGCTACCATTTTCTATTGTATCTGTTTCCCTGAATGTCCTAATTGTTCTTCACTATTATACTTTGCTCAGTGAATGTCCTAGCTATCAATTATATTGTCATTTACACCATTGTAATCCACCATGGATCTCAGTGAGAAAGGCAGACTATCTATCTATCTATCTATCTATCTATCTATCTATCTATCTATCTATCTATCTATCTATCTATCTATCTATCTATCTATCTATCTATCTATCTATCTATCTATCTATCTATCTATCTATCTATCTATCTATCTATCTATCTATCTATCTATCTATCTATCTATCTATCTATCTATCTATCTATCTATCTATCACTACCAGAGCTGTCTCCATCCCATAGCTCAGCCTGAATTCCAACTGAAATGGATCCAAAACACCAAAGTTATCTAAGAAGACCTGGAGTTGGTCAGCTACAGCTCTTTCAATCACTTTGCCCAGAGAAGGCAGCAGTTAAACTGGGCAGTAATTGGCCACATCATCTTTGTCTAGGATTTTTTTTTTTAAAGTAGTGGGTAGATAAGTGACTGTTTCAGTAGTCGGGGAAAGGTGCCTTTATTTAGTGACTAATTTACAATTGACCTCAACGGCTTATTTATGTGATCTTTACATGATTTTAACAGTCAAGATGGGCAATAGCCATTGCACATGTAGTGGTCTTCACAGATGCCAAGAACCCTGTCAATATACATCATTATAACTGATTTAATGTGGTTCATACATGAACCAGACAGTGTATTAACCATTTCTTCCACCCCACCTGTATTACAGCTGGCATCCTCTGAACCATTTAGGCACACTCGGTGTTCTTAAGTCAGTAGTTTCTAGATAGCATTTTAAAACTGTTATTGGATGTGATTATCCATGCCATGAAATATTATCTCATATGTGTTCTTGTCTGGCTTTATGTACCATCCTTACTTGGCAGATGTGTTGGTTTTCTCATCATTTACACTAGTGACAAGATGATGTAGTAACAATCTAGCTTCCTCTTAATTGATTTGGGCCCATGAATGTCTCTGTTTAAATGTGGAAATGGCATTTCAGTTTTTATCTCACAGTGATTCTTGAACCTGTGTAGCCCAGAAAGGCCAGACAGGATGGCATGGCACTATTACTAAAACTGCTTTTCTGTAGGGAAATCCCTGAGCACATATAGAGCCCCCAAGATAGCTCTATAAAGTGATCAGCTACATGGAATCTGGGTTTACATTTGAAGTATTGGAGACAGTAATTCCTGTTTGGGAAAAGATGCTCATTATGTCATGCCATATGTTAGAAATAAATAGTTATTATATGTTATAAAACATGATGTGGTACTATAAACAATTGTAACTTAAAGTTAACTTATTGAGGAAAATCATCTTTCTTCTTTATTTGTAACTAATGTTTTAACATTTTTTTAAAAAAATTAACAGTTTAGGCAATTAAATATACCACTCTGCATATTCTCAAAACAAAGCTGGTTTTACAAAGAAACCCTTATCTAGGGCAGATTTAGAATCTAAACATCTATCTCTCTATATAAAGACAAGTGTCCTGACTGACTCATAAATGCCCAGCCCAAAAATTTGGGGAGAATATTCCTTTCATGATGTAAACACCCACTAAGAAGGGATTTTAAGAAATTCGCCCACTAAGGGGGTCAAAAGGGGTAAAATGTGTCTTCCCAAAAGGATATATCTTCCCTGTGTGGCTGGCAGGTTGCTGCTTGCTTGCGCCCCCACCCACTGCCAGCTCGGTCACTCTTTCCTGATTGGGCCAGCCTTTCAAGGTCATTTGCATATGCAGCCTGATTGGTTCTTGCCCCCCACATTTTAAACAGTATGCAGTTGCTATTGGGAGCCATTGAATGTAAAATGCACCTCCCAGTCTTCCCCTAAAAGTTCACTAGGGTTGCCAATCTCCCTGTGGAGCCTGGCTTTCCTGTGTTGCTGGCAGGCTCCTGCCTACTTGCACACTCCTCTCTCTGACTGGTCAGCTGTGGAACTCTGGGTTCAGAGGTAAAAATCAGGTAAAGAAATTGCTGACAGTTGAAAAAAGACAGCACAAGACTCTTGAATAGAGATTTTATATAAAAGTCAGTATGGCAACTGAGTTTTTAAATGTTCATGGGGAGATGGTGCACAACTTTTCTAGGGGCCATCTTGATGTGAATCTCTAACATGAACCTCCCAAAGTGCGCACTGCACCACCTCTCCCTCAGTCCAACTCCACCTCTTACCTCTCACAGGCATCACCTCTTACTGCCCCCAAGAAGCCGCCTGGCAGAGGTTGTGCAAGATACACCAATGCTAAAAAGAGGAAACAGTTTAGAGATGCAGCAAAGAAATATGCACATAGTATGCCTGCAGTGCACCGAGCAGCAGTGGCCAGGTACCAGCAAGATCACCCTGAGATGCACAGAGCAGCAGAGTCTCTCTATGAGCAAAGCAATCCTGGAAAACAAGTAGAGAGGTGCTCACTTTCATGGATGGTCAAGGCTCACTCAGGCATGGCATATGAACCTGATGTGGCTTATGAGGTAGACAGCACTGTATCTCTGAGTACCATGACCCGCAAATACAAGTACTGCAATGCTCTCAAGTGGAAGGAGGGCATTTCAGTATGGCATATGTTGCAGCAATAGCAAGGTGCAGCTCCCACCCTTCAAACCTCTGCCCCAGCCTCTCTACAGCCTGGTAATGGGCAGCCATTCCAACCATGTCCATTTGATGGATCATGTACAGAAGTACAATGGCTGCTTCAGCAGGACATCATTTGGGGCCAAGCAGGTACTATGAGACGGCTTCATGCTGACCTTCAAAGTTTAGGGACAGGTGTATCATTTGGTCGGAAGTCTGCTGCCCAATCCTCCACAGGAAGTCCAATTCCTGCAAATCTATTTCGTAGGGGAGGAAGAAAAGGAACTGCGCTTGAGGTGCAGCAACTTTCCTGACATCAAACAGGAATTGGTCAAACAACTGCTGCTGATGCTACACAACATCACAGCTACATAAAGGACCTGAAGACCACCCTAGACATGGTACCTCCAACATGCAAGACATTTGCTGACTCACTGATGCTCATGTAGGTTGTTCCACACACCAGCAGCTCATGAGGTGACTCTGGTGATTCTTGATCAGCAATTTGAGCAGTGAAACATCGTGCTGCACAGCTGCAGCAACACACTGTGGTGCATCAGTGAGAGCCACTGGTCATACGGCACCCTGCAGTACCCACTCCTGTTTTTTTAAAAAAAATATTATTGGAAAAATTGTATTGTGAAAAACTTACTACAGAAAGTGACAGAATTCCAAAATCAAGTTGCATAAAAATGCAGTACCCACTCCTGTTCAGCTGTGGCGAGGACGGGTACTCCACTGCCCTGCCTCAGCAGAACTCCAACACCATATTGCCCCTCAAGAAGACAGTCTCCACAGCGGAATTCTACTCCTACTGCATCATGGCCAGGCAAGGAGAGATCAACCACATGGTGTACTTCTGCTCTGTCTTCAGTCAATTTTTGGTTGACGTGTACATCAAAATAGAGATTGAGAGGTTGAAGTACATTAGGAACAACCAAGTGCAGCAGAGAGCAGACAGCTACATTCACCTGAGAGATGCTGTGGGGAGGCAGGATGCTTATGCTGCTCAGTTGGGTCAAATGGTGGTGCTCCAATCATCCTTCACTGGAGGACCTCACTACATGCATGAGCAAAACTTAAGATGCCATGACATACATTCACCACCACAGCCATCCAGACTATTCATCACTTTCACCTGTAATCAGGTCCATTGTGAAAATAAACATTCCATTAAATAAATTATCAGTTAGGGATAGATAACTGGATAGATATTTGACTGGTTATTTTCAATACCATGTGCAATCATTCAGTTTCTCTATACTGTTTCCCTAACAACACCATAAGGACAACTATTTGGGATTAATTTGACTCAAAGTACTTCTGACAACTGGAATCTTGATCATTTTTCACCAAATAAACATTCAGACAGGGCTCTGTTCGGGGCGGAACGCACTGGAACCCCGTTCCAGTAGCTCTAAAAAGAAATCACGTGGGTGGTGGCCACCACATGGGTGGTGGCCCCGCCCACATGATTCCTTTTCCTCGCTGCAGCAGCAGCAGCCACTACTGTGGGAGCAGCAGTGGGAGCAGGAGTAGAGAGACTCGCACTCACCTGGTGAGTGGTTAGGAAGCAGCGGGAAGGGGGGGCGACGGGAAAGTGGTGACCTCCGAAGCTGGCCCCACGGCCAGCCAGGGCACTCAGGCCTGTGCTGGCCAGCCTCCCGGCTTGCAAGCCAGTCAAGGTGGTCAGCGGTGCCCTCCGAAGCCAGCCCCACAGGCAGCCGGGGCACTCAGGCCTGCGCTGGCACGCCTCCCAGCTTGCAAGCTGGTCGAGGCGGCCAGCAGCACCCTCCAAAGCCAGCCACATGGCCAGCCATGGTGCTTGGGCCTGCGCTGGCCAGCCTCCTCGCTTGCAAACCAGTCAAGGTGGTCAGCGGTGCCCTCCGAAGCCAGCCCCGCAGGCAGCCAGGGCGCTCGGGCCTGTGCTGGCTGGCCTCCCAGCTTGCAAGCCGGTTAAGGCGGCCAGCAGTGCCCTCCAAAGCCATCCCCATGGCCAGCTGGGGCACTCGGGCCTGCTTTGGCTGGCCTCCCAGCTTACAAGCCAGGAGGCCGGACAGCACAGGCCTACGGCGCCCTCTAAAGCTGGCAGCGCCCAGCCCGGGCATTCTGGCCTGTGCTGGCTGGCCTCCCGGCTCACAAGCCAGTTGAGGCCACCCGCAGTGCCCTCCAAAGCCTCTGAAACCGGAGGATCCCCAGCAGCAGCCTCCAGAGCTGGCCCTGCAGCCAGCCGGTAAGTAATTTATCTCCGGGCGAGGGGGCTGGGGGTGTATTCTGCTGGCTTTCTTGGTGATGTTCTTGTATGCCCCCTCCAGGCAGATGCACAGTGTGGACTGGAATTAAAAACCTGTGCTTTGCTGTCTTCCTGATGCTCTGCCTGGAAAACTTTTTGACTGTTACTGTATGCCCCCCTCCCTCCATGTGGTCTGGAATTTTTTATTTATAAATTTTAAAATCTCTGCTTTGCTGGCTTTCTGATGTGATGCTCTAATCTGGCTAGAAAAGCATCAGTCTGTGTTTTGTTCTTGACTGTTACTGTATGCCCCCCTCCAGTAACATTCAAGAACAAAACACAGTCAGGTGCTTTTCTAGCCAGATTAGAGCATCACATCAGAAAGCCATACAAATTGTAGAGTTGTTGATTTTATAATAAAACCATTTAAAATCTTGACCACTTTCTTTGTGCTTTTGAAGCAATTTTTCTCCTTGTAGGCTTGCCAGCTCTGAGTTGGGAAATACATGGAGATTTTTGGGGTGGAACCTGAGGGTGTGGGTGTTGCCTTCTGACACACTTCCAGTGATGTCGGGGTGTGTGGCATATGCAAATCAGTCATGCCAATGGCACAGTTCTGGTGATGTCAAGGGGAGTGGCAAATGCTAATGAGTTATGCTAATGAGTTCCTGCAGCTCTTTTTCTACGAAATGACCCCTGCATTCAGATATCTGTTAAGTTCTATTCTTAGGAGCAGAGGCGGGTGACATAATTCATTAAGCATAGTATGGGCCAGCAACAGTAACACAATTCCTAAATGTTCTTCAGTACTTAATGAGGGTTCCGTTGATACATTCATATTCATACTTCCTGCATTTTCCATAGGAAATATGTATCACAGAGTTTTGATGAACAAAATACATTTAGCCAGTAACAGATGGTAGATTTCTTTCAAACTGTAGTTAAATTTTCTGTTGATTAGAGCATGTTGTGCTGAATAAATTTGAGGGGCATCCTCTGACTTGCAGCGTGTGGCTGGAGAGGTTGTGCTTGGATGCTGGGGTGCCTTGGCTGCTGAAGTTGAACAAACTGGTGAACCTTGAGGAAAATCAGTATTTGGGAAATGGAAGTCAAAACTGTAGAACTGTTCCAATTCAAACATTCCTCAATATATAGTAGCCAGATTTTTGAAGATGTGTCTAATTATTTCATAGTAGAAGTAGTATGGTCCTTCAAGTGTCAGTGTATACACAATTAAAGGAGAAAGCATTATTCTTGGTTGAAGTAACATTGTTACACCCACCTTGAGATAACAGTTGATTGTGACAAGTGAGGGATCCTCCAGGGTCCTCTGGCTCTCTTTTTTGGCTTCACCTAAAATAGAGACTACAAAGCAAGAAGTGGTTACTTTGGATTCCAGTTACATCATAAGGACCCACATACTTATTGATTTGGCAGCTACATGGGAGTATTTCATGCCAGGACAGTCACTTAAAAATTGAAGAATTAACGATTATTTATTAATAAGACTCTTGAACCGGCACTGAAGGATCTTTTTTGAAGTCCTCCTTTGAATGTTTTGAAAATTTATGCTCCTTATAATCTTTCCTTCTCAGAAAGGAATTATGGATTATTGAATGTATATGTAAATTGTATTTATTGTATTGATGACTCTCATGTATATTGTATTTATTGTACATGAGACTTATTAATTTATATTCATTGCACTTAGCACTTTGCACATATAGAGATAAATTTAGTAGAAAAAGTAGAGTTGAAGAACTTTTCATTTATCCCTGAGTATGGGTTTCATTTAGGTTTGCAGATTTTTCTCGGGGACTCCTCTGTTTGGTTTGTGCTTGATCTCAAAGTGTCAACTAGCAATGAGCAGAGTGAAATACCTAGGGCACGTGCTTCGAGGTGGAACAATACAATCTGATTGGAGTAAGATGCAAGTGCTACAGGAGAGGCCTAGACTCTGAAATAAAAAGTAAATCAGTGTTTATAGGTGTCGTAGGTTACCATAGGAGGTTTATTCAATTCCATCACTGCTCCTTTGTTTGAATGCACTAAGAAATCCCTTCCTGATAAAGTAACTTGAACACCAGAGTGCCAAATTGCATTTGAAGACTTTAAGTCTATGTTAACTACTGAGCCAGTTAAAGAGCATCTGACTTCATTCAATTCTTTACCCTACTCACTGATGCTTCAAACATAGGTACTGGTGCAGTGTTAAGTCAATGTGGGGAGGATGGACAACAAAATCCCATCCTGTATCTCTGTAGAAAACTGGTGGAAAGGGAACAATATCTCAGTGTTATAGAGAAGGAGTGCTTAGCCATTGTACAAACTATAGATGAACTAAAACTTTATCTATGGGAAGAAAATTTATTTTGTGCATGGATCACTCGCCTTTATGATGGTTAAACCAAGTAAAGAGCACTAAGAGTAAATTAATTCGATGGAGCTTACAACTCCAAGATTACAGTTTTGATATAATACACATCTGAGGAAAAGAGAATTTCATCGCTGATGCACTTTCTAGGAACACCTGAAAGATTGAAGTTTTGCTGATTCAAACTATGTATATATTTTGTAAAAGTTAAATTTTATTATTGAAAATGTAAATTTTGGGTTGTCTAATTGTTAATGTTCTTGGTATTGTTATGTACATGCTTCACTCCATTGTTTTAGAGAGGCTTTAAGAGCCTCACCTAGTGCAATGTTCTTGAAGAATGCAACATGTGAAGGAACACAATTTAAAAAAAGGTTTCCACAGTGCAACACTCAGTGATGGAAGGGAAGGAGTTAATAACTGCCTGAAGGAGAGTTTGATTGACAGGCTGCTCCTCCTGCTCTCTGATTGGCTAGTCAGAAACGGCTTCAGGATGACAGTTGCCACTGACAGGATTTTGAGTTCATTTGGGAGTTTGGAATTGAGTATGTGAGAGATTCTGACAAGGAGAGTCAGACAGGCACCCCTCTGAAGGGAGGAAAAAAGAAAAAAAATTCCCTAACTGTTACAACATTACCTTAAGGATGACTTTTAGTTAACATTTCCAAGTATAAAAGCCAGTACAAGTTGAAACCCGTTTACACAGCCAAGATAGAACTGGGAGTGTGTTTTTAGCAGAGTGAGTGGGTAGTGAGTGGAGAATCCCATTTAGTCAAGTGAATAAGGTTATGGCTTCTTAGGTGAAAAAGAATAATTCCTGCTCAATTTCTAGAAGTAAGGTTTGGCTCTAAGGAGGACCCCTTGTAAAGGGAAAACAGTATTGAACTAATGTCTGGAAACCTGAATAGTACAGGGAAATCTGTGGAGAGACATTGTTGCTTTAACCAAGGTATTATACAAAATACCTCTCACTCTTAAGGACTGTAAACATTGAAACTATTTTGCCTATTACTTTTGAAATATTCTTGTCTATCAATAAATTTTACCTCAGCAATTTCATTCCTTGACTGCCTACACTCAATCCCTGCTTGTTCAATAAAATAGCTGTTTCATTTGAGAGCTAGTCAGCCTCCAGTGCCATTATAAAGAAGAAGATGGCTCCTACATTTCCCCTATCAAGTTTCTAGGCTGTATTGTCGAAGGCTTTCACGGCCAGAGAACGATGGTTGTTGTGGGTTTTCCTGGCTGTATTGCCGTGGTCTTGGCATTGTAGTTCCTGACGTTTCGCCAGCAGCTGTGGCTGGCATCTTCAGAGGTGTAGCACCAAAAGACTGGCTGTGCTAAAAAGCAAAAAAATATAACTGCTTATGAGGGTGGGACAATAAGAACTTTACAACTATAAACAGAGAAACACTACTTGAGGCTACACAACCCCAGTGAGCAAACTTGGATTTTGGTGGGAAAATCTGCCTTGGAATGGGGGAGAAAAGGGGGCGGTTTGTCATAACTCCAGTCCAACCCATTAGTTCGTTACCAGACCAGAAATGGTATCATTCCTGGCCCAACACAGGCATGTGTGGGGTGCTGTGGAGTATGTGGGAGTGCCCTTTGCCCCCCCCCCCCGCCAAATTCCGACACCTTTTTTCCTCCTGCTAGTCAGGTGAGAAGTGGCAGGGGTGGAGGCTAGAGGCGGGGGATCCCGTGCCCAGGGGCCTGGCAAGTCTACTGTTATGGATCCTCTCTCATTTTGGATCCCCTGCCAGAGTAAAAGCCCTAAAAACTGTATTGTTACCTAAAATTTTGTTCTGTTAACAAGCAGCCCAGCTCATTCTCTCCTTCTCTCTCACTTTTTGTATGTGTGTATGTAAAAGGATGTCACGGGCCTAGGGACCTTGTAGGGGCCTGTCCAATAAAAGCATCCTTTCCCAAGAGCCCTCTAGCCCCACAAACACAACTCTTTCCCTTCTGTCCCCTGGAATAGGCAAGAGCCTTACTGTCTGCCACCACTATGGTATGGGAGTTCAAGTAAGGAATGACTGGCTGAGCTAAAAACATGAGAAACCAGGCAGAGTTTTATTTAACAGCATAGACAATCACCAAACTGGGGTGTGTGTGTGCGTGTGTGCATGCGCGCACCTTTTAGCAACAGTTTTAACGGGGGACTCTTTTCAATAAGCAGGGCAAGATTAATACATGAAGGAGCTGGCAAGAAAAAAATAAAACATCGTTATGTGGCTACCTGACTGTTCCCTACTGTACCTGTCCCTTCCTGCCTCTAAACCACCCTCCCTGGGTGATGGATCTTCTTCTGGTAGCTACTTCTCTGCCTCACAACTCATAAGAGAAGAACACCTTCCCACCTTCAGGGGGACCTTGAATTATTTTTCCCATGTCGCAGCCTCCTTGGTGCTGATTGCCCTTCCTTTTCCTTCCAATTTTCCTTACCTCTATCCTAAACCTGGGAAGTATCTTGGAAAATGTAGGCCTGCAGAGAAATTGGCAGCCAGGTCTATTGGAAATTTACTCTTAAGGCCTCTTTGAGGCCTACAGGCCCAGGATTATGACAGAGGAGATCAAAATGATTAACTCCAATGTAAGCCCCTTATACAGTGTTGAATATTCTGTAGTCATGGTCAAATATTTGTTCACAACAGAAATCTAATGAAGACTCATCCTTCGTGATCAGTTTTATTTGTTATTGTTTCTTGGTGCTGCCTGTTCCCTCATTGGGGGCAGGGGGTCCCCTGCTCCCAATATCTGCCCCAAACCGCCACACACCTGGCCAGCAGATGGAAAAAGCCTGGAAAATGGGCCTGGGAGGCAAAAAACGTCCTGTCAGGTTCTGGGAGTAAGATCCCCATAGTACTCCACTGCACGCACTCCAGGGTATGAGTTAAAGTTACTTTATTAGAGATTCATCAGTATCAGCATACACAGACAAGGGTATTGGCAGAAGTGATGTGGAGAAGTTTGGAGGGGTTAGTTATAGGTCGAGTTCCCACCTGTAGGACATGGACGGTTAGGATTCTGGCGCAAAAGAGCCAGGGGGAGGGGAAGGGATTTTGAGAGAGGAGGAAAGAAGAACTGGAGGAGAGAAGCAAAAATGAAGTCATTTTTAGTTCCCAGTCTCAAGTCAGCACTCAAGGACACATTCTCAAGCGGCTGCAAAAACAAAAGTAGACACCACAGTAGGCACTTGTAAGACAAGCAACTCCCAGCCAAACAAGCCACTGATATTCAACTTCATATACTCTCAGAGGATCAGTAGTAAGCACAGAATACAGAAACATACTCATGGCATATATGTGGACAGACATATATGACACCACCTAGGCCAGCATGCAGTGGGTATGCTCCTGCCCTACGTGACAATGTCACTTTCTTAAGTGATGTCATCATACCTGGTGGAGGACATGCTGTTGCTTTTCCCGGTGGGAACATGCCCGCTACTGGATGCAATGACGTCACTTCCAGAAGTGATGTCATTGCACCTGACAACAGTGAGAGTGTGTTTTGACTGCAAAAGAACATCTTTCTGGTAAGTGCCAGTTCCCCTCCCCCTCGGGAGGGAAGGCGACTTGGAAACAATAGTGTTTCTGGTTCTGCTTTTAATAACAGAGCTGCAGTATGACATAGTCTAAATGTCAAATAAATTATGAAATCAACTCAAGTGCTTTTATCTATGTTGTCAATATAATATAAAGTAGAAAGACAGCTTTCATTTGAGTAATTTGTAGGTGCTAGATTTTTTTTTAAAGTATTCGAACTCCCCCTTCCTTAAAAATCACAACTCAACTGCAAATCCCATACACTGCTCTGGTTTGATCTCCATTTCTTTTAATGCTATCATACATTAGTGCCTCCTGGAAGTGCCACTCCGCTGACAGGTTCTAGGATCCACCTCCTGACACTTGATGGGGCACCACTGGCACCTGTACCTGCGGTGAGAAGTTTGGGGGTAGTCTTGGATGCCTCCTTAACAAAGGAGGTCCAGGTCATGGTAGTTGCCAGATCTGCATTCTTTTATCTTCGCAGAAGCCAGCCAACTTGTTCCCTACCTTTCAATCAATGACTTAGCTGTGGTGATCCATGCAACGGTCACCTCCATGTTGGACTACTATAATTTGCTCCATGTTGGGCTGTCCTTGAGACTGCTCCAGAAACAGCAACTGGTCCAGAATGCAGCAGTATGCATCATGGGTTTGGTTCTAACCTTTAAGCCCCTTAACAGACAGGGAACAGTATACCTGCAGGACCGCCTCTCACCATATGTTCCCTAGAGGCTGCTTCGTTCTGCAGATAAACTCCCTTTGGTGATCCCTGGCCCCAAGAAGGTTCGCCTTGCCTCATCCTGATGGAATTCTGTGTCTGCATCAAGTTGGGCCCATTTGGATTTGTTATCCTTCTGTCGGGCCTGCAAGACAGAGATGTTCTGCCAGGCATATGGTAACTGAGGCAGGTGAGCCACTTAATTTATCAGTATCAGCCTTTTACCATGGAGGGAACACATATCCCCCTGGTCCTGTAACCATCTATAACTGGCCACCCTGCCCCATAGGTTATTTAGACTGAGTGGGTGGTGCAATATATGCATGGCTGTTTTTAAAAATGTTATGTTGTTATTGATGTTTATATTGCTGCCAATTTATTTTATTCTATTTTATAGTACATTTTATAATGCTGTGATCCGCTGTGAGCCTGCTTACAGGGAAAGCGGAATAAAAATGAAATTAAGTAAATAAATAATAAATATGTAATGCAAGTGCAAGGCAGATTTGGAGGGTCTTATCAGGCAAATAATTGGTCTGAATTTTAATGGAAGCCAAAACAGTTCATATAAGAATACAAAATTTCCCAGGGGAGATTTTCACATCCCTAGAGTTGCTGGTAGATTCTGCCTCAAGTAATATTTGAGGTGAAAGTGGAAAGTCCCACTCAGGAAAAATACCTGTGGGGATTTCAAAACAAGTCAAAAGAATTTCAATAATATTAGTAAAATTTCCTCAGGGAGTTTCACATACTTCCAGTACCTCATAAAATATGAAGCTTATGGCAAATACCCTTTAATGTTAGGAAAAGTTGTTGGGACAAACATTTGCAAGGCTTTTGTCTTGCCCCTTCTCCATCACTGCTGTCAGCTTTCTCCCTTCATTTTATTTTGTTTTATTTTTTGTAATATGAGTTCATATGTTAACCAATGGATCTTTGGAGCTTTGCTGTTTGTTTGGAGATGCACACAACCAATTTAGTTTAAAATAGAATAGTTAAGGTTCAAATTCAACCCCTTCTTAAATATACATTACAAAATGAGCAGTGTTTAAAGTATGCTTTTATGTTACTGTTGGAGCATGAGAGACACTTCTCTGAGTCTAGATGCATATTTGAATAATGGAATCATGTGGCATGGATGGATCATTGACATGTTCCCACAAGAACTTCTCCAGTCAGATAAGGTACAAATGAGGCCATTTCTAATATAGTTGTTGTGGGTTTTCCGGGCTGTATTGCCGTGGTCTTGGCACTGTAGTTCCTGACGTTTCGCCAGCAGCTGTGGCTGGCATCTTCAGAGGTGTAGCACCAAAAGACAGAGATCTCTCAGTGTCACAGTGTGGAAAAGATGTTGGCAGGTCATTTATATCTACTCAGGAGGGGTGGGGTTGAGCTGAGTCATCCTGTAAGAGTTTCCCAGGGTGTGGAATGCTAATGGCGGGAGGCTTCACTGTATCCTGAGGAGGTTCTTTTGCATATGGATTGGTGCTTGATGTGCTAATCTTCTCTGCAGGGCTATTGTCGGGTGTAGAGTGTTTTGTTAGCCTGGTGTGTTACAGAACTGGAAACCATGCTCTGTTCATTCTTAAGGTTTCTTCTTTCCTGTTGAAGTTTTGCTTATGCTTGTGAATTTCAATGGCTTCCCTGTGCAGTCTGACAAAGTAGTTGGAAGTGTTGTCCAGTATTTTGGTGTCCTGGAATAAGATACTGTGCCCTGTTTGAGTTAGGCTATGTTCAGCCACTGCTGATTTTTCCGGTTGTCCAAGTCTGCAGTGTCTTTCATGTTCTTTTATTCTTGTCTGGATGCTACGCTTTGTGGTCCCGATGTAATCTTGTCCACAGCTGCAGGGTATACAGTATACTCCTGCAGAGGTGAGGGGGTCTCTACTGTCTTTTGCTGATCGTAGCATCTGTTGTATTTTTGGGGTGGGTCTGAATACTGCTTGAAGGTTATGCTTTTTCATAAGCTTACCCATCTGATCAGTAATTCCTTTGATATATGGCAAAAACACTTTTCGTGTAGGAGACTGTTTTTCCTTGGTTGTTTGATTCATCCTGGGTTTGATTGCTCTTCGGATTTCATTTCTGGAGTAGCCATTTGCCTGAAATACATGGTTTAAAACTCCCATTCCTGGATACCTTGGTCATCCGCAAAGCAAACTTTCAGTTAGGTCACAAGGTCTACAGGAAACCAACTCACACTGATTGGTACTTACACAAAAACTCCAATCACCACCCTGACAGAAAAGAGGCATAATGAAAACATTAGTGGATCGTGCAAGATGGATATGTGAGCCGCACTTTCTCAATGAGGAAATTAATCATCTAAACCACGTACTTCAGGCAAATGGCTACTCCAGAAATGAAATCCGAAAGTGTGGCATCCAAGGTCACACCCAGGCTCCTCACTGTCAGCGAAGGTTTCAATTGTTCCCCGTCTTTGAGCTCTTTCTTAACACACAGCCGTACAATCTGGGTAGAAAGCTCTCTTGAATAATTCAGTTTTGCATTTAACTGATGGGTAGCCAATGGAGTGACTGTAGAATGGGAATGATGTGCATGTTCTGTTCCTAAAAGTAAATGAGCTGCAGCTTTTTGCACTAGCTGGAGTCTCTGAGTTATCTTTGATGGGAGATCTATATTGAGTACATTACAGTAGTCTAGTCTTGATGTTACAATGGCATGAATCCAGGTGGCTAGGCCAGCCTTGTCAAGATATGAGACCATCTTCCAGGCTAGTCAAAATTAGGAGAAGGCCTTCTTTGCAGCTTCATTTACTTTTTCTATAGCAGCAGTGCTGGATCCAATATAACCCCATGACTCTTCTCTGAGAGCAAAGCTACAAGTGACTTTCTTCACGTGGAGAACACTTGATTTTTCTCGCAAGTTTACCTGGGAAGTGAAGTCCGAGTGGTCTTTCCCCTCTCTGTTAGAATCGCTGCCTGAAGAGCCACAAGAAGGCTTCGTTTGAGAGCAGGCAGCTGCTACTTTCTCCCAGGGCGTCCTGCAGGCTGCCTGCTCCTGGGGAGCTGCTCTGGAAGCAGCAGCATCGGTGAAGCTTCAGCTGCAGTGACAGCGGAAGAATCTGCAGCAGATCCTTCCACTGTCATTGCGGCTGAAGCTTCACCGACACGGCAGCTTTCTCCAGAGCAGCTCCCCGGGAGCAGGCAGCCCACAGAACGCCCTGGGAGAAAGTAGCAGCTGCCCACCCCCAAACGAAGCTCTCTTGTGGCTCTTCAGGCAGCGATTCTAACAGAGAGGGGAAGGACCACTCGGACTTCACTTCCCAGGTAAACTTGCGAGAAAAATCAAGTGTTCTCCACGTGAAGAAAGTCACTTGTAGTCACACTCTGAATTAGCCAGGGTCAATTGAACCCCATTAAAAGCCAGAAGCACAATCTCCTTCACAATCTCTGCTTTTCCAACCAGCATCACTTCTGTCCTTTCTGTTTTTTCAATTTCTTTGCTTTCAGCCATATGATAACATCTGTCAAAGAGCGATTCAGTACATCTATAGCATCACCAGGGGATTTGCATAGCAAGATGTACAGGTTAATTTCATCTGCATATTGATTGGCATCCAGTTCCATACTTACAAATGATTTCTCCTAAAATTTTTCTTAGTGGTATACCTCAGGCACAGAAAAGGCTACATCTCCCCAAAGAAAAACAATGCTTGTATTTAATCAGATGTAATGTTATTTCAGACAGCCCTGCCTTTAGGAATACTCTTCTACCCAAGGCCAAATTCTAGTCCATAAGCAGAGCTGTAAAAAATGGGTTATAGGTCTAAGTTTGTCAAACCAAGGAAGAATATTTGAACTATTACTGCTATAGGATTGGGCCTGTTTCTTTCCCCTTCATCAATTCAGGATTTCTGAAGACAAGCTTGCTTTTATATCCATTTAGTATCCAGATTCACAACATACAAGGACAAGCTAATAGGCGTTAAAAGGGAAAAGGAACGAATTAGCTGTCATCTGTCCCTTGCAACTGATCACACTGACCTTGGCCCTTGTGTCCCATGCTCCACCAAAGGTGAAGTTCCAGTCCATAGGTTTATGCACATTTCCATGCAAAATGTATGCATTTAGTATTTGCCCTCTAACCAGAAATGTTAGATACAAAACCAACACCTAGGCTAAGAACGCAGCTTCTTTCAAATTGGGAGTGCTCTATCTGTATGACAGACTCTTCAGTTCTCCAAAAGAAAATGGGTTTTGTGGGTAAAGTGAAGTCAGGGATGTTATTTGTGGGCATCACCGACTTCTTAAAAATACATGTCAGCCAGTAGTTTCTTTGAAGGAAAATACAGGGAAAGTAGTTGCTTAAGGCCTAGAACATGTTGCATATGAATTAACTGACATGTACTTTTCTTTTAAATAATTTATTAATGCTGTATATGGTGATATAGTGTGGACATATGTAGTGTGCAAAGAAATGGATCACAAAATGATGAATGCTGAAGGAACAAGAAACAACTCTACACACCATGCTACTTTTTTTTTTTTTTAAGAATAATGTATGATTTTACCCCATGGACAAACATATTTTTCCATGCTTGTCTTTACTGTTGGGTTGATAACTTCATATATTGTTCATTCCTTTTATGCATGATATAGTTTTAACTTTACATATAACAAGTACTCAAGATACGGGATTCACAAAGGAGCATTATTTCAAGTACTTTACAAATACCTCTCCAAAAGTCACAGACGAAAGCACTAATGATATCTATCTTTGGTGGCTCTTATTGAACACCACTCTTTTATTCAGATGATCCTCCCTAATGTAACAAAAAGTCATTAAACAAATTAGAACTGTGGAAACTTTGGCAGCTTTTGTATTCCATAAGGAAGGGATGGTAGATATAGGTCAGGAGGAATAGTGTTACTGAATCACAAAGGCAAAGAATACGTCACCTACTTCACTGATTCTGAATTGCTTTATTACAGTAGGATGTACTGGCATAAGTCCATACACCTTAAATATTAATCCTGCTTCGTATTTAAATCTCAGATTTTACTGTACTTATCTATCATCTAAAATCAAGGAAATGAAGTAGGTCCGTGCAATGGTTTTAATAACCTGAACATTGGGAAGCCTGCAATAAATTAAGCAGAAGAGCCATGGCTGGGCACATGATTTCCACTCAAAAAGTCCGAGGCTCAATCCCTGAGGTCTTCATTTAAAGCCACAGTCTATCTGAGTAGACAGCGCTACAGAGACCAGTTATTCTGAGTTAGTATAAGTTTCTGCAAGGCTATTGTGAGTTAGAGGGAATGACTGTCTGACGACATAAAGTAGCAAATTTTTCATTGTGCCCATCGGGAGAGGACATGGTAGGAGTACTGCCAGTATCCTGACTCACAAGTGTGTTGATCTCACTTCAGACTCCTTGCAAACGCAGAGATTCCATCTATTTACTCTCATTTAGGTATGAAAGCTAGGAATTCACAAAGACTGTGATGTGTTCACATCTACCAGGGAAAATGATCTGTGATGGCTTCCAGGATTTTTAAAATGGCAACAATTAAAATGACATTCTTCAGATATTCTTCACTATTTGGATATAGATGGCACTAGAATTCTGCACACAAATGACATATAAAACCACTAGATTCTTTTGGGAAGTAATACTTTTTGAAGAGGTATTGATATGGATCAGGGGGAGTCTTCCTCCCTCTGATCCTTAGTTCTCTGGTAGCATGTAGCCAACCCACCTGGAACCAGGCTTTTCCCTTACCAGCAGCTGGGGAGAGTTGGTTAGCCTCTGAGCATACACTAAGTTCTGGTAGGTGACCAAGCAGCAGGCACATGAGAACTGACACAACTTTATCTTAACCAAGAAAGGTCTTTATTTAACTGCAGCAAACTATCAAAAGAGAAAGAGCCCACAAGATAGAGAATGTAGACTTTGCACCAAGGTTTTGCAGCTACCAAAAGAAAAGAAGTTGCTATTGTCTACCTTTCATAGTAAGATTTACCACAGCAACGTTTATTCGTCTCCTGCTTGAGATGGGCACCTGATGTCTGAGAGGGAAAGCAAGCCTGACATCTGTGACCCTCTGTTCCACCATCTTAGGATTCATTGGAACAGCACAGCTGAATAGCTGCAGAGGCTTTTTGTACCCTCTCTTCCCAAGGGGGGGGGCAGTCCTTTTCTCAGCAACCAGCTTATTCCCTAGTCAGCCATGGCTAGGTAGCCCTCATGTCAAGTATCTCTCATCCCACAGGTCTCTGGTTTTTATGACTGAACCAAAAGGCTAGAACAACACACAATACATTTAGTTCGGTTTCTTCAAACATCTGAAGAGAGATGTCAAGGGAAGCAAATGGTAATTCAATTGCCCCTTCTCTTTCTGCTTCTTCAGCTTGATTATGAAAAGGGAAATCAGAGGCCATTTTTGATATTCAGAAGGCCCTAGGCCAGGACATCACAGGTATTATTCATAAATGTTACCAGATCATCAGCTTCATGCTGAGTTTAAGAAAGATGTTGACCAGCTGGAAAGATCAGATCATCAGCTTCATGCTGATGACCAGTACCATTATCAGGAGGACAAAAGGAAAGACTAGGGGTCTTAGTGGATCATACACTGAATGTGGTCAGCACTGTGATGTGGAAGCTAAAAAGGTGAATGTGATGTCATGCTGTATCAACAGAAGTATAGAGTCCAGATCTTGCAAAGTGATAGTATCACTTTTCTCTGCTCTGGTTAGACCTCACTTAAGAGTACTGTGTTCAGTTTTGGACACCACAGTTTAAGAAAGATGTTGACCAGCTGGAAAGATCAGACAATCCAGACAAGTGAGAACCCACATAAATGCATGAAGTGTGGAAAAAACATCAATTATACTAAAAGTCTTGCTGTCCATCAAAGAATTCACAGAGGAGAGAAACAGTACAAATGCATGGAGTGTGGGATAAGCTTTAGTGGGAATTAATGAATGAATGAATTTATTTGCGGTCAGAGACCATAACGACAATACATCCTTATCAATCAATAAATAATTAAATCCAGTGTAAAAATGTAAAGGACATAAAAATACATTTAGCATTTAAAATCTTATCTTAAAATGTATATAGTTCTCTGGGAACCGCAGGAATTCTAATATTTAAAACATTGACATTAAAATAGTTAAAATCATAAAAAGAGCAGGAGACTACGTATGGCTATTCTTTTTATTATGGAATTTAACCAAATAGAGACAGAATTTGGCGATTTGCCTGGAGATAGATTTTCATCAATCAGGTCCCGATTGATGAAAATCTACCCGATTTCTCCAGGTAGGCCTTATTTACCTCTGCAATTGGTGTGTCTAAGAGTGGGGAAATAAACTTGTCCCTATAGACTTGATGGAAAGGACAATGAAAGAATATATGAATAAGTGACTCCACTTCACCAATGGAGCAATGGCAGCGTCTATCCTCATATGGGATCTTTCTATATTTCTATATATATGGTCATTGAAGGGATAACTTCATATCGGGCCAGGGTGAAAGCTCTTCTATAAGATGGGACATCCAAATGAGTGAGATATCTGGCCATACCCATAACGTATCTAGATTCCCCAGGGGCTATAAAATGAGGAGATTGAACTAAATCTCGTTGGCGCTCTGTCTCTCATCCTTTGTTTAACAATACTTTTTGCCTGGTCACCGCCCTGAGTCAGTAGGTCGGCAGGTGAGAGTCCCAATCTTTCTAGGTTGCTCTTAACCATCTGCATCCACCTAGGCTGGTAAGGATCTTGGTTTATTAGAGGGAGAAGGGCTTTTTGATTTTTATATATCTTGAGCCACTGATAAACAGAAGATAGCAATATTCTGGCTTCAATTCTCATTTGGCCTGTTTCTAGCCGTAGGAGGGCATTTGGCACTCCTGGGGGTACCTGTAAGACAGCACGGATAAATTTGGACTGAATCTTCTTGAGAATTCACAGATTATCAGTGGATATGCCCAAATTAATACCATATAGGAGTTGTGCAAGGGCTTTAGCTTGATACAGATTCAGTGCTGCTGGGACATATAAGCTCCTCTTAGGTCAAAAAAATCTCAAGATAGCATGCACCACCCTTTCACCTCTCTCTGCCATCAGATTACAGTGTGCTGGATTAGCCCCAAATCCTGTATAACCACCCCCAGGTAGATAAATTTATTTACTTGTTGAATTTTATTCCCTTTCATCCTCCAGGATCGTTTCTTGGGGCGTCTGCCAAATGCCATCACCTTTGTTTTATCAAAGTTGATTGTTAGGTGTTCTTTGTCGCAGTATGCTGTGAATCTATCTAGTGCCCTTTGGAGTCCTAATGGGGTCCTGGCTAGTAGTACTGCATCATCTGCATAGAGCAGAACTGGTAAATGGCGTGAAGCAAGCTTTGGCGGATGGAAATTGAGGCCAATCATATATTTCACCATGTCACTGATGTAATAATTAAATAACACGGGGGGCAATAGCAGCCTTGCCTAACTCCTTTAAATGTTTTTATTGCTCCAGTGAGTAGTCCCTGCCGGTTACATCTCATTCTAAAATATGATTCCTCATGCAGGGAGTGGATGAGAAATAACAATCTTTTATCTATGCTAGAGCTCTCTAGTTTTTGCCACAATCTCTGTCTAGAGATAGAATCAAAAGCTACCTTCAACCCTCAAGAGGCATGAGCCTTATGGTGCGAACTGAAGTACAAGAGCAGAAGGGTTCTCGGCCCATGGCTCTTAGCCTGAGGCAGGCAGCTGAGGGACAGACATCACTTGCATTAGGTGGAGGACATGAGAGGAGAGGAAGAGTTCCACTAATTTGTACTGCTACTGGGATGGATGAAACACCTACTGGACACTGCTTGCTTATATATGCCATGGTTGTAGCCCTAGACTGCTGTCTGAGTTGATGCCACCAATATGTTTGATATCTGAATATGTGGTTTTGGAGTGCATTCCTGAGCTTTCTTACCTGGTACAAAATGTCTGGTGAATTTACTATTTATATGCAGATAGGAGCTGGTAGATATGGGGTGGGACTTACCAAAGGCAATCACTATCAAGCAATAATGCTCACTGTCTATCTAACCTCTTTAACATTCCAAGTGCTGACAATGGGTCCACTTCTGCCTCCACTGCTACACTAATACTATGTAATACCAAATCTGTTAGGAACAAAGTTGCATGCATTTCTGGGATATTGTAGGAATAAGAAATTGATGTGGCCTGCATAACAGAGATGTGACTGCAGTAAATGGTGTATCTGTTTCAACTAACACCCCCTGACTATGCTACACTACACCAAACTTGCTATGGTGGCCAGGGTGGAGAGGTTGCTATTATTCTTTGTGAATCGTTCAATGTCCACAGACTTCCAGTACAAGCTATAGCTGGTATTGACTGTATGCTCCTGTCTTTGGGAATTAAAGATTGACTGAGTATCCTGCTTGTTTACAGACTGCCCAGCCCACCAATAAGAACCCTTTCTGACTTGGCAGATGCCTAGGAGATGCCTAGGAGATGTCTAGACTTATTGTTCTGGGGGAATTTAACATCCATGCTGAGTGTTCCAAGTCAGGTCCAGTCCAGTAATTTATAGCTTCCATGGCAACTCTGGGTCACTCTCAAATAGTGACAGGACCTATGCATGAAAGACGCCACACTTTGGACTTAATATTTTGCACTGAGTCTTTGAGGGAAAGCTTTGCTTCACTGTTGGAGATTTAGCCTGAACCATAGACAGGCAAAAGTGAATATGGCCCCAACACTCCGCAAAATGGGGGGTACAGTTAAAATGATTCATCCACAAAGGTTCATGGATCCTTCTAGATTCCAAAACGCCTTAAAGGATCTTAGACTTCCAGACACATGCTTTATAGAAGCTGCTGTAGGAACATGGAATGCGAAGCTCCTTGAAGCTATTGACACCATTGCTTCTTGCTGACTCCTATGGAAGCCAGCCCTGTGGTTTACCATGGAGCTGGGTGACCTAAAGATGGCTGGAAGATGCCTTAAGAAACACTGGTGGAAAACTCATGTGGAAACTACAGAACCCACTGGAGGACCTATAAAGAGGCAATAAAAGTGGCAAAGAAACATTATTTCTCAGCAACCACTGTGTTAGCTAGTTCATGACCATCCCAATTGTTTCAGGGATCTAGACACCTTCTAACCTCTCAATCTGAACCTTTACAGTCTCTAGAACAGACAATTAGCTGTGATGCCTTTGCTAAAATTGTCACTGATAAAGTAGCACAAATACATTCTGATTTGAATGCTAGCTGTAATACAAACAAAACGGAAGAAATGCTTAATGCACCATCTGGTTTACAGATAGAGTGCCTTGAACCAGTTACAATAACAGATCTTAACAGGATCCTATCATCTATGAAAGCCACTACTTGTGTGCTCGATCCTTGCTCATCTTGGCTGTTAAAATCAAGTAAGGACCACATGAGTGAACCACTGAGGTCTATTGTAAATCAATCACTAACTCAGGGCACCTTCCCCTGGCCAGTCAAAGAGGAGGTTATCCACCTGCTAATTAAAAAACCATATCTAGACAAAAATGACATGCCCAATTATTGCCCAGTCTATAATCTGCCCTTTCTGGGCAAAATAATTGAGAGAGTAGTAGCTGACCAGGCCTTCTTGGATAACTTTAGAGCTCTGGATCCTTATCAGTCTGGATTTAGACCAGGTCATAGGGCAGAGACAATACTCATTGCATTAGTGGATGATCTCCGTCTGAATATAGACAAAGGCCATACCACCTTATTGCTCCTCGTGGATCTATCTACAGCCTTTGACACAGCTAACCATGCAATCTTGTTGAGGCATTTCGAGACAGAAGTGGGCATCAAAGGATGTGCCTTGGACTGGTTTAAAAGGTTTCTCATGGAACAGACACAAAGGGTTGCTGTTGGAGATCAGCTATCTCCAGAATGGGAATTATCTTGTGGGGTTTCACAGGCTGCAATCCATTTGGATCCATGCTATGGTAACTTCAAGACTCGTCTATTGTAATACACTATACATTGGTCTCCTGTCTAAGTTAACTAGGAGATGACAGTTGGTACAAAACGCTGCGGCTCACCTGTTGTCAGGAGTGAGCAGGAGCATGAATATCACTCCCATGCTGCAGTCATTTCATTGGCTACCTGTCAGTTACCATGCTCAGTTCAAGATATTGAATATTACAAACAAAGCTCTTCACGGCTTTGGTCTGGCATACTTACGGGACCTCCTCTCTCCCTATGTCCCTTCACAGCAGCTTCACTCATCTGAACAGGGTCTCCTACAGGTGCCACCCTGCACATGGGTGAAATCAACAGCTGCCCATACACATGCATGCTCTGTGGTGGCCCCTACACTATGGAACAGCCTGCCTGAGGAAGTCAGAAGAGCCCCAACTCACCATGTTCAGTTCAAGATATTGAATATTACAAAGCTCTTCACGGCCTTGGTCCGGCATACTTATGGGACCTCCTCTCTCCCTATGTCCCTCCACAGCAGCTTCACTCATCTGAGCAGGGTCTCCTGCAGGTGCCACCCTGCACATGGGTGAAATCAACTGCTGTCCATACACGTGCATTCTCTGTGGTGGCCCCTACACTATGGAACAGCCTGCCTGAGGAAGTCAGGAGAGCCCCCACTCACCTGGCTTTCTGTAAATGATGCAAAACTCAATAGTTTAAAAGGATTTTTTGCTCAGGAGGGCTATATTGCAGGAAGATAATCTCAAAGAGATGTTTCACTAGTGAGTTGGGGACCCTAGACTTCACCACTGTATTGCCTTACAGACTATCTGCTTTAACTATGTGCTCCTATGTGCTACCTGTTGCCTTATGTATGATCCTGCTGGGTAATTCTATGTTGTCTAATGTCAGTCCTAGAATTGCTTATGCTCTGTTTCAGCTTTTCTTCAGCTCTGTATTGGATTTTTGCCAATGTTAGGTCTTTGTAAATTTGCATTTATTTACCCTATAGCATTGTTTATTGAAATGTCTTTGATATTGACTGCTAATCTCACACTATGTAATCTACCTTGAGTGACAGTGAGAAAGGCAGACTATAAAGGGCATAATAAACAAACAAACAAACAAACACGTAAGTAAGTAAGTAAGTAAGTAAGTAAGTAAGTAAGTAAGTAAGTAAGTAAGTAAGTAAGTAAGTAAGTAAACATGTCCAAAGGAAGATAACAAAGATGATGAGTATGATATCCTATGAGGAAAGATTAAAGGAGGTGGGTATGTTTAGCATCAAGAGGAGGTGACTGAGAGCTTATATGCTAGCATTCTTCCAGTATTTTAATGGCTGTCACACAGAGAATGGAGCAGAGTTGTTTTCTGTTGCCCCAGAAGGTTGGACACGAACCAATGAGTTAAAATTAAATCAAAAGAGTTTTGGATGAAACATTACTAAGAACTTGCTGACAGAGCAGGTCTTTAGTGGAACAGGCTTCCTCAGGAGATGGTGGACTCTGCTTCTTTGGAGGCTTTTAAGAAGAGGCTAGATGGCCATCTAACAGCAGTGTTGATTCTATGACTCAATATGAATGTAGGCATACTGAGAAAGAGAAGCCATGATGGGAAAAGCCTGTTGTAGGCTCTTTCTTACATGCCCAAGGTAATGCTGATTGCTGCTTTGGGGTCAGGAAGGAATTTTCCTCCTAGCCAAATTGGCCAGGGATCCTGGAGCTTTGTTTCCTTCCTCTGGGGTTAGAACAGGGATCACTTGGAGAGTTGGGGGAGGGCAGCTGTGAATTTCCTGTATTGTGAAGGGGGTAGACTTGATGACCCATGGGAATCCTTCCAGCTCTATGTTTCTAACAAGGGACTTCTTCAAATCCTAAATATAATTATGAGATTCATTGGATACCAGATGAGTACCTGGTTCCAAATCCTGATAATAATCAGTTAAACTACTCTTTGTTGTTGCTAAAACTAATTATTTACAGTGCAGGTAAACAGGATATTGGCATTTTAATGAGATGTCTTGATTGCTCATTTGAACCTAATTTTGACTAAGCACTCTTTTTTTAAAAAAAAAATCTGATTTCACTATTGGTAATATTTATATAATTACATAATCAGTTTCTTCAGTGTGCTTGGATGTGGGACCTTGTCTCCTTTCTTCCCATATTAGGGTTGCCAGGCTGAGTGTGACAACTGGCAGGAGGGTTGGGGATGGGGCAAGCAATGTTGTATATACCACTATGTCATTTCTGAGGAAAACCCAGAAGTGATGTAAAGTAGCTTTAGGAATCTCTGGAAGTGATGTCATGACGTATCTGACTGCATTGTTGTTGTTTTTAGTTTCTTTTCCACTGCCACTCTGAGCAGTGTGGGGCAAACAAGGCTGCTAGCAAGAGACCTCCCACTGTAGCAGAAAGCCTGGCTGCCCAACCCTGTATCCACCAGCTATCCTACTGCTGTATTCTCTCAACACTAGAAGCAAAGGTCAGAAAAGTCTACCCTACAATTACCAGATTTCTCTAGAACTACTTTTCATGCTTGGAAATGTCCCCCATCCAACGTGAATTAAAAAGCTTCAAAACCTTCAGCAGCTCTCAGTATAATAGTTAAATTTAATCATTTAACGTTAGACTCAGTTGCCAAGTTCACTCTTAAGAGTTAATGTATTTCCAAAATAAAAGCTGCTGAAAGGTTTTACTGTCTGCCTCTGCACTGTACTGAGAATCTTAAATGAAGCAGCAGAAATCAGAGGAGATTATCTCAGTCAAACTTAGCACATGGGCCCTGGTGCCCTTGAAAGGCAGTAGATTAATTCCTATTATTATCAGCCCAGTCAAGAGTCATAACCAGCTTCAGTGATCTTTTGAGTTTGAATGTGTGAGGCAAGAAGGTGCTCTCCCCAGCAATTGCCTGGAGTATGAAGGAGTTTCAAGCCTCCTCAGACATGACTGAGCTGATGAGAGCAACAGGAATAACAGTTGACAAGAGCAGGGCTCTGTTACAGGAAACATGGAAGGGGGTTGTGGTGCTGCCACTATGTGTAAACGTTACTATGGGTACCAGGCAATGCAGTGAATGATGTAAGCAGAATGGAAGGAGTGATTTAAAGGTGGGTGGTGGTGGTGGCTGTGGCTCAAAAAAAAATGAAATCGTGTTAGCCTGATTGAAATCTCCTGAGAGAACATATTTTCCTTACTCAAATAGGTCTGCATGCCTTGAACATATACAGAGTTGGACAATGTTTCCCAGGATAATTATCAAGGGGTGCAAATGGTGAATCTAAGGGTGGAGGGAGGAAAAAGAAAATAACATGTGCCTATCCTGAAGAGAAGAGTCTGATGCAATGTAGTCCAGGGCAGAAACACAGAAACTGATCCAGGATTGGGATTCCCATGATCCTTCAAAATCAGCTTGGAAGTTGAGGATCTTCCAATAGTCAACAGTCTAGGAGCAGAAGGAGGAGGTTCAATGATTTCAGGAAGGGGCAAAGGTTGGGAGGGGGAAGTCCATGATTTCAGGTATGGAAGAAGACATGGGAGCAAAACTGACTGCATAGATGGAGGAGCTTGAGAAACTCTTTTTATTGTATTTGAAGTACTTAGATTTTACTGGGGGAATTCTATAACTGGGCCAATTCAATGCAGAATTTAGGATCTGCAGTAATATTGGATCAAAGATGCAGGGTCTGGTTTCCCACTGGATAATTTAAATTTTGGAGAATTTAAATTTAAATTTGGGGTCAGTGCAGATCCATGATAATCTAAGAGGAAGTAGAAATGGGAAGTCTCCCATGACCATTATGTCCCATCTCTTTGAAAATGTCATAATCTGGTCTAGGAGTGTATCATCCAACACCTCTGACTGGTTTGGTGGTCTATAGCAGACCCCCAGCATAATATCACTATTATTTATTTCTCCTTTTATTTCTACACAGAGGCTCTAACTGACCTTCCATGCTCTGATTCATGTATTTCCTCACAAGTATACACATCATTGGCATATAATGCTACTCCCCCCCTTACTTATTGATATATTCATTTTAAACATTTTGTATCCCTTAGCCTTAATATTCCAGTTGTGAGTATCATCCCACCAAGTTTCATAGTCTCCTTCCTGTATTAATACTTCCAGTTCCTCTTGTTTGCTTCCTATGTACTATGCATCATTAGTGAAGAGACATCGGAATCCATGATTTATGTGCCCCAAATGCTTCATTTTTGTCCACATCTACAAATTAATGGATCCCTGTGTATGTGCCTCTCCCTGCTCATAATGTTGATGCTCCATTCCCCCCTCCCTTCCTTCCTTAGCAGGGAGTCAGTCACTTCAGGAGGCGGCAGAGACCTCTCCCCTCCTCCTTCTAGGGAGACACCAAGAAGAGCTGGACTATTTCCCATGCTGAAGAAATAATGAACTCATGAGGGTGATATGGAAATTGTGTAGGAAAAGAATGTACTGGAAACCCAAAAAAGGAAGCACAGACAGATGTACCACAGGCGTTTCAAATGGTACGCTGAAGCAAATCAGAAATACTCAGAATACTTAAGAACAGGACAAAAAGGTTTTCCCCCAAAAATGGCTCAACCTTGCATTGCAAATGGGATTGAAATAGTACTGGCAGCCAAAATGTTTGTGTCTGAAATGGTTTTTTTAAAAAAACAATTGGCAGATAAAACAATTTACACAGGCAGTGTGAAAGTGCCCCATGTTCCAAGTCTCTCTGTTCTAATTGTGAAACTTGGTAGTGCTCAGGGGCCACCTCTGAGCAATTGCTCTGTGATAATATAAAGCAAGGTAGCTCTGTCATGTACTGTAGAGCACATAAATTTATCACAGCTGTTGTGAAAAATATTCTAGCTTTTGTTAAAGGTGACCTGCCTTTCCTTATTAGCTTGACAAGTTTCTGCTCACTCATTTTCTCCAACTCCTTCTGTCTCTTAACACTTGAGGTAATTAACACCTCTGGCAAATTAGACTTACTCATAGTTTCTGGACTCCACACAGCATCCCTGAGCATATTGTTTTTATACTGCTTGAGACAGTGATGCACATCTCTCCTGTCTTATAGAGAAATTCTGTCAGGCACATCCTCACTGAAAGTAGTATAGCAACATGGCTGGGGCATTTCATACAGAGCAGCAAAGATTAACATATTGGTTAAGACCTTGTTCCTGGAAGACCTGTGCTTACTAGCCTGACTCCATAAAACTGGCTTAGGGCAAGAATGGGTAAGCAGTAGCACCTACATGCTACTTTGATTGTTTGTTCTCTCACTCCCCATGATGTTTTGGGCATCTTTTTAGTACTGAAATGTCCAGATGTGCTCTGTAGTGCAGCTGGAGGCATTGAATGCCAAATAAAATAACAGTTCCATGTTCTCAGTTCATGATGGGATTTTGCAAGATTACAGTGCATGAGTTTTTTAGCAGTCCTATTGCACAGGAATTTATATTTCTGTGTTGCTTTGACACTTCATAATTTTAAAACAATTTTATCCTATCACATCAGTCTCTTGTATTTGATTTAGGCATTCCTAATTGTTTTGTATACTGCCTTGGGTATTAAATTGTGGAATTTTTTAAAAAAACAAGCTATTTCTGAAAATCTTCGCCATTGTTTACTTGATTTTTAAAAAATTAAGTTACCTGATGCAGACTTGTTACGTTTCTGTACTGTCGGAAAGGCCGCCTCCCCTCCTAATTCTGAGCGCTGATCACAGCCACTTCAGCAATCAGGCAGGTCGGATGTGTTCCCTTTTGTGAGACTGAAAGCTCTTCCTTTCTCAAAGGCATTGACTTTCCAATCTCTGGGTTCATTCTGGGGTGTACCTATGGCCAAGTCATGAATTCCAGACTCAGCTTAAATAAAAATTAAGTTTATTAGCTTAAGGAGTGTTTGCAAAAAGTATAAAGCACTCTGTCAGGTTCCAGCACTTAGATCCTCATAGTACTCCACTGCACACACTCCAGGGTATGAGTTAAAGTAACTTTATTAGAGATCTATCAGTATCAGCATACTCAGACAAAGTCATTGGCAGAAGTGTTGTATGGGAGTTTCGAGGGATCAGTTATAGGGGAAGTTCCTGCCTTTGGGATAAGGATGGTTGAGATTCTGGTGCGAAGGGGTCAGGAGGGGAAGGAAGGGCTTTCAAGACAGGAGGGGAGAGGGACTGGAGGAGAGAAGCAAAAATGGTCGTTTTCAGTTCCCAGGCTTGCCCGGCCTTCAAGGACACTCTCTCAGGCAGCTGTGAAAATGAAAGTAGATGCCACCATAGGCACCTGCAAGATAAGGAACTTTCAGCCAAGCAGACTATCAATAGACAACTTCGTGTACTCTCAGAGGACCATTACCCAGTACAGAACACAGAAAATACTCATGGCAGATATGTAGACAGACATATATGACACATTCTTACACAGACAGCAGACATTAAAATAAGAAAACCGTACTGTTACATAATAAAATCTGCTTATCTGAAATCTTGACAGCTACCTACCTAGGCATCTCTGTTTGGCATCTATTTGTTGCTTATCTCAGCCATCCATTAGAATGTGAGCCTCTCCCATACATAACTGGTTCAGCATAGGGATGTGCTGAGGTGATGAATAGCATACATACAGCTTTCAGTATCTCCCTCGCATACTTGCATCTTGGTCTAAGGTTGGATGAGAGCAGAGTCACCTGGGCTCAGGAGCACATGGTCTGCAGCTGCTAGAGGAGGTAAGGGCTTTTTGCCTTTCTTGGCTGTGGTGGGTTAAGCTGAGAAGCTAAGGGTGGTCCTCTCTAGCTTTGGGGCTTTTTGTGTGTAGTTTTGTGTTGATTTGAGTGTAGTTTTGAGGCTGAGTGTGTTTGGGCTTGATTGTGTTTGAGGGTGAGTGTGTTTGTAAGGCTGCTGGGGGTTGCTGGAGTACAAGCCACACACCCCCTTTGTGCTCACCTCCTGTGCTTAGCAGGAAGTGACCTTTTGCATTGAAAAGGCAACTGCTGGGCAGGGGCAGGGCAGAGCAGAGTCACCTGGGCTCAGGAGCACATGGTCTGCAGCTGCTAGAGGAGGTAAGGGCTTTTTGCCTTTCTTGGCTGTGGTGGGTTAAGCTGAGAAGCTAAGGGTGGTCCTCTCTAGCTTTGGGGCTTTTTGTGTGTAGTTTTGTGTTGATTTGAGTGTAGTTTTGAGGCTGAGTGTGTTTGGGCTTGATTGTGTTTGAGGGTGAGTGTGTTTGTAAGGCTGCTGGGGGTTGCTGGAGTACAAGCCACACACCCCCTTTGTGCTCACCTCCTGTGCTTAGCAGGAAGTGACCTTTTGCATTGAAAAGGCAACTGCTGGGCAGGGGCGCGAGCCGAAGGGCGAGAGCTAAAGGGCTCTTGGCCTGTGGCTCTTAGCCGGGGGATCATAGCCGTTTTCTTTCCTCTTAGTGTGTTATTCCTAAAACAGAATAATGAAGTCAGAATGCCAGCAGGGGGTTGGGGGCTTTCCAGTGTATTGCACTGAGTGTCACATGTATGACTATCTGCCTTCTGGTCAGAAGTCCTGGATGTGTGCTCGCTGCAAGGAGCTCCTGGTTCTCAGGGAATGAGTACGTACCCTTGAGGCCAAGGTGGCTGACCTGGAGAAGCGGAGACAGTTAGATAGGCACGAGGACAAGATTCTCAGGGACAGGACAGATGTGTCCCACTCTAAAAATGGCAGCGTTCTTGTTGTCAAGGAGAATGAGGATCTTGTGGAATCAGGGCACCGTATTGAGGATAAGGGGAACATGCCCTCAGAAGGGACCTCTTCTTCAGTTGGTGAGCAGGTTTCCTTTCGCATCAAGGAACCATCCCTGGGTGGGGCGGGAGGGAGGCTCTTGGTAGTTGGTGATTCGATCCTTAGACAAGTAGATAGCTGGGTGGCACAACCGCGTTCTGACCGTATGGTGACTTGCCTGCCTGGTGCGAAGGTAGCGGACATTACGCGTGTTATAGATAGGCTGGTAGATAGTGCTGGGGAAGAGTCAGCGGTCGTGGTCCATGTTGGAACCAACGATGTTGGGAAATGCAGTCGTGAGGTCTTGGAACAAAAATTTAGGCTGTTAGGCAGGAGACTCAAGGCCAGGACCTCCAAGGTAGCCTTCTCAGAAGTGCTACCTGTTCCACGCGCAGGGCCAGAGAGACAAACGCAGATCAGGAGTCTCAATGCGTGGATGAGACGATGGTGTAGGGAGGAAGGGTTCAAGTTTGTTAGGCACTGGGATTCTTTTTGGGACAAGCGGGAGCTGTACAAGAGAGACGGTCTCCACTTGTCCCGAGAAGGAACCCGGCTGCTGGCACTTAAAATCAAAAAGGTGGCAGAGCAGTTTTTAAACTAAATGCTAGGGGAAAGCCGACAAGAGATAAAGTGTCTCTGGTTCAGGATGGTTCATCTCAGAGAGATGAAGGGCTAGGTATAACACTTCTACAGGGAGATAGATTAGAGTTGTCAACTGAGATGGAGACAAACAGTGCAGATGACCTAACTACGTCTCGAGGCAAAGTGTGCCGGGGAAGTTACAGGTGTTTATATACAAATGCTAGAAGTGTCCGAGGTAAAATTGGGGAGCTGGAATGTTTAGTGTTGGGCGAATCCATAGACATTGTGGGCATATCAGAAACTTGGTGGGATGAGGAAAATCAGTGGGACACGGTGATTCCTGGATATAAATTATATCGGAAGGATAGGGAGGGAAGGGTTGGTGGTGGGGTGGCTCTATATGTCAGAGAAGGTATACATTCCAGTAAGATTGAGAAGGTAACTGAATTAGATTCGCTTCTGGAAATGCTATGGGTTGAAATTACGGGCCCAAATGGAAACTTAACTGTGGGAGTTTGTTATCGCCCTCCAGATCAGAAAATAGAGGAGGATTATAAAATGATGACAGGATTAAAGATGGCTGCTAAACAAAAAAACTGTGTTGTAATGGGTGATTTTAACTACCCACACATTGACTGGGCCAATGGGTGTTCGAATCGGGGGAGAGAAAGTGAGTTTCTAGACTGTCTCAATGACTGTGCTATGGAACAGATGGTTACAGAACCTACTAGGGGAGAGGTGATCCTGGATTTGGTCCTCAGTAATGCTGAAGACCTGGTGAGAGATGTAAATGTGATTGCACCACTTGGGAACAGTGACCATAATGTTATTGAGTACAACATATGTATAAATAGGAAATTGCCAAATAAGACCAACACAGCCATGTTTAACTTCAAAAGGGGTAACTTTTCTGAGATGAGGGGGTACGTGAAGAAGAAACTGAAAGGGAAAGTAAAAAAGGTCAAAACACTTGGGGATTCTTGGAGACTATTTAAAACTACAATCCTGGAAGCTCAAATTAAATATATACCGCTGGTTAGGAAAGGCACAAATAGGTTTAGGAAAAGGCCAGCATGGTTAACAAGCAATGTAATAGAAGCTGTAAAAGGTAAAAAGGATTCTTTTAGGCAGTGGAAAACTAGTCGGAGTGAGGTTGATAAAAAGGAGCATAAGCTGTGGCAAAAAAAGTGCAAGTCTGTGATCAGACAGGCAAAAAGGGAATATGAGGAGCATATTGCAAAGAACATAAAGAAAAACAATAAACAATTCTTTAAATATATTAGAAGTAGGAAACCAGCTAGGGAGGCCGTGGGGCCCTTGGATGACCAAGGCGTAAAAGGATTACTAAAGGGTGATAGGGAAATGGCCGAGAAGCTGAATGCGTTCTTTGCTTCTGTCTTCACTGTGGAAGATAAGAAGTGCATGCCCACTCCGGAAGCACTGACTTTGGGAGGGGTTTTGAAAGACCTGAGTCACATTGAGGTGACGAGAGAGGAGGTTATGCGACTGCTAGATAATTTAAAAACTGATAAATCACCGGGCCCAGATGGCATACATCCAAGAGTTCTGAAAGAACTCAAGTGTGAACTTGTAGATCTCCTCACAAAAATATGTAATCTGTCATTAAACTCTGCATCTGTTCCTGAGGACTGGAAGGTAGCTAATGTTGTCCCCATCTTTAAAAAAGGTTCCAGGGGAGATCCGGGAAATTACAGGCCAGTCAGCCTGACGTCAATACCGGGTAAGTTGGTGGAAACTATTATCAAAAATAAAATTAGTGGGCACATTGATGACCAAAAGCTGATGAGGAAAACTCAGCATGGGTTCTGTAAGGGAAGATCTTGTCTCACCAATCTGTTAGAGTTCTTTGAGGGAGTGAACAAACAAGTGGACAAGGGAGACCCGATAGATATTGTTTATCTTGACTTCCAGAAAGCTTTTGACAAAGTTCCTCATCAAAGGCTCCTAAGTAAGCTCAGTAGCTATGGGATAAAGGGCCAAGTCCTCTTGTGGATCGAAAACTGGCTAATTAATAGGAAACAGAGAGTGAGCATAAACGGGCACTTCTCACAGTGGAGGGTGGTGAGCAGTGGGGTGCCACAGGGGTCGGTATTGGGTCCAATGCTTTTTAACTTGTTTATTAATGATTTGGAATTGGGATTAAGCAGTGAAGTGGCTAAATTTGCAGATGACACGAAATTGTTCAGGGTGGTGAAAGCCAGAGAGGATTGTGAGGCACTCCAAAGGGATCTGTCGAGGCTAGAAGAGTGGGCATCCATGTGGCAAATGAGGTTCAATGTAGCCAAGTGCAAAGTAATGCACATTGGAACCAAAAATCCAAAATATAAATACAAGTTGATGGGGTCTGAACTGGCGGAGACTGACCAAGAGAGAGATCTTGGAGTCATGATAGATAACTCACTAAAAACGTCAGCACAGTGTGCGACTGCCATAAAAAAAGCTAATGCTATGCTAGGGGTTATTAGGAAAGGGATTGAAAACAAATCAGCCGGTATCATAATGCCTCTGTATAAATCGATGGTGAGGCCTCATTTGGAGTACTGTGTACAGTTCTGGTCGCCACACCTTAAAAAAGATATCATAGCACTGGAAAAAGTACAGAGAAGGGCAACTAAAATGATTAAAGGGTTGGAACACTTTCCCTATGAGGAAAGATTGAGGCGCTTGGGGCTCTTTAGCCTGGAGAAAAGACGACTGAGGGGAGACATGATAGAGGTTTACAAGATAATGCACGGGTTAGAGAAGGTCGAGAAAGATGTGTTTTTCTCCCTTTCTCACAATACAAGAACTCGTGGGCACTCTATGAAATTATTGAGCAGTCGGGTTAGAACAGATAGAAGAAAATACTACTTTACACAAAGGGTGATAAACACATGGAATTCGTTGCCACAGGAGGTGGTGGCAGCTACAAGCATTGCCAGCTTCAAGAGGGGACTGGACAAATATATGGAGCAGAGGTCCATCAGTGGCTATTATCCACAGGAGATAGATGGTATTCTCTTTGTGGGGAGGTGGTGCTCTGTTGTCTTGGTGCTGGAAGGAAGGCAGTGGGAGGGCTTCTGGTGTCCTGGCCTCACTGACAGTCCTTTAGATGGCACTGGATTTCTAGCCACTGTGTGTGACAGAATGTTGCACTGGATGGGCCACTGGCCTGATCCAACATGGCTTTGCTTATGTTCTTATGTTCTTATGTTCTTAAAGCTAACTTGGGAAACCAGGTGAGCTGAGAAGCCATCTTTTCAGGATTCAGTGAATCACCTAGCAACACAAGATTCCATCAGGGATGAACTGTTAATTAGCATTCCAGCTGTGTGAAAGTTTAGGGAGTGAACAAAAAGCTTCCCTGAGAACAGTCTCCCAAGCTTAAATCTCTGGGGAACTTAGAGACTGCTCCACAGGTGTTATTAATCAGCCCAGCAATCATATACCTGAGCTAGGCCACAACTTGACAACACTTACAATTCTGAATCTAAGTCCAGCCATTTTTTACCAAATTCCTACTTTTGGGCTGACGAGTTCCTTACACGTACCTATTAAAACACCACCCCCAACTGTTCTTGTCGTATGCTAACTTTCTGTATGAAAGAGTAAAAAAAGGAGTCAGATTCAACCATACCATCTGAAAGGTCTGCAATTTGGTATATGAGTGACTTGTTCAAACAAGATACTGTAAAATGAAATGTATGTTGTTTGCAATAACCCTTTCCCTCTTTAGTCAAATAACATATCTTACTGCATTGATTTTTTGTTTGCTGTTGAAATGTGTGTTTGCATGTGTGGACGGCAGCTGGCCAGATAGTTGCTGCTGGTTCATGCTCAAAATTTAATGGTGTGTTTGGATTATCTATATCTCAGGGTCATCATGGGCAGGTCATGCATCATTTAGAATCTGCATGCTGCTTTATTCATCAGTTGGCCGTATTCATCATGTTGGCCCATGCTCAGAACTTATACTTCTGAAAGAGCAGTGCAATAATGCAGCAAGTATTCAAGATGAATTTAGAACTGTTGATTAACATGAATGTACTCAGTTTTGGGAATCATTTAGACAAAATGCAGAAGACTGGAAGACTGGGACAAGGTAGAGAGCTCTTTCCCCACCCCAGGCAGAATTAAGACGTCCAAGGAAAACAGTTGTAAGAATTGTTTTCTGTTGATTGAATTGAATGGACCAGGGATAAAGTCAATCCCAGGAAACTGTAAGTGAATATGTGTGTGACAATATATGTAATACAATTCAAAGTAATTATAAAAATTACAGGTTAACATTTTCTCCAGTTGTATGGATTGCAATTCAATCAGAGGAATGTTCAGTCATCACTAGAAGCACAAATCTGAAGCTGTAACTTTCAATAATACCATTCAAATAATATTTCAACAAAATTAAGTATGAAATATGATTTTCAGTGTTTCCAGAACCAAGAATTTCAAAAAAATATTTGTTTTCACTATTTTTCATCAAAAATAGTGTATATCAAATTTTGCCCAATTTTGCCAAAGCAGTCTTCCCTGATTTAGTCTTCAAGAATCTCCCAGGTTGCCAAGATTTATTTTCCAAGGAGAGAGATATTTTATTGGAAAGTTTAGAAGGGATCTGGATCTCCCATCCTTACCACCTCAAATTCACATGAAAGCAATTTGCATGAAGAATCAACATGCCTAAACAAATACCAACAGAAGCTCTGATTTATTCACAAATATGGATTTAGCATGAGAAGGGGAAGGAGGTGGGTGGAGCAGAATCCTCCAAATGTGGTAAAGCTTTTCTATTACAGATCTTTTATAATCTAATGCATTAGCCCACATGATATAGTCAACAATACACATAATTAATATTTGACTTGATTCATTAACTAATTACTACCATTGGTGCCTGTTGGGAATCTGTTTCTCTGTTTTATAATCAAATTAGTAGTGTTCGTTCTGTTCTAACACTGTTCAGTACCAAAAAAATCTGCTTATAAAATATCGTCTTGCTAGCAGTTTGTTCCAAGAGGAACAATGATAATCTGTTGCTGACTACATACTCACTTTTTTTTAAATAACATGCTTTATTAGATTTAATTCCAAATCAACCTACAAACAGATCAAACCAAATCTTACAGGATTAATACATATTTATACTATATATTACACTCCATCTCTACAGTTCAATTGCATTTGTGTAGTCTTGTCATTACTGTTAGCCTATTATTTCTATGAGTCTACTTTGTTTAATTTTGATAATCATTTTCTTTTCTCGCTATTTTGGGTCCTATCTTCCCAGACTATAATTAAATTCTTATTTTGTATTTTAATTCAATCCACCTATAAAAGGGGATCCATCTTTGTTTCCAATCATGTCTATTTTTTTCTTTTATTAATTCTGTTAGTGTATTTAATTCTGCACTCTCCAAATTTTTTTCTATCAGTTCTTTTGTTGGTATATCTGTGTTCTTCCAGTGCCTGGCATATACTATTCTTGCTGCCGTAATTATATGAAGTATCAAATATCTAGTTTCCCTATGCATCCCTTCTGGTATAATATTTAGTAGAAGCATTTCAGGTTTAAAGGGTATAGTCTTGGCTAGTGCCTCTTGCAATAGTTTATGTATCATTTTTCAATATTTCTTTTTCTTTTTCTTTTAAATAATTTTTATTGGATGAGGCAATATACAATAATTGATTAATAAATTAAACTTATCCAAATTAACCCTTCTACATAGATATATAACCCACCCCTCCCCTCCCCCTTTACTTTGTTGACTTCCAACAACACTCAAACCCCCCATTTATTCATAGCTATTATTATTACACTATATTGCTATCATTTTTACCATGGTAAAGATCTTAATATGTTTTTCTTTCGTTAAAGTCTTTTTATATAAAATTAAAATCCCTCCAAAGACCACAATTGTCCTTTAACATCGCATTTCTTTTCCAAATATTTCTTAAGTTTCTTCCAATCCTCCAAAAAAGTTTCTGGATCTTGGTCATTCAAATTTCTAGTTATTTTATCCATTTCACCCATGTACAACAGTTTTCTTGTCCATTCTTCAGCATTCGGTATTTCTTCTTTTTTCCAATATTGAGCATATAGAATTCTTGCTGCTACTAACATATAATAAAACAATGTCTTATCCTTTCTATTAACCTCTTCTAAGTGTAAAGATAATAACATTTCAGGATTTTTAGCAACATTATATTGTAATATCAAAAACATTTCAGCACATGGTTGTGGGTTTTCTGGGCTGTATTGCCGTGGTCTTGGCATTGTAGTTCCTGATGTTTTGCCAGCAGCTGTGGCTGGCATCTTCAGAGGTGTAGCACCAAAAGACAGAGATCTCTCAGTGTCACAGTGTATAGCACAGGTGTAGCACCAAAAGACAGAGATCTCTCAGTGTCACAGTGACACAGTGTGACACTGTGACACTGAGAGATCTCTGTCTTTTGGTGCTACACCTCTGAAGATGCCAGCCACAGCTGCTGGCGAAACATCAGGACCTACAATGCCAAGACCACGGCAATACAGCCCGGAAAACCCACAACAACCATCATTCTCCGGCCGTGAAAGCCTTCGACAATTTCAGCACATATTTTAGACCAGAAGTCTCTAGCCTTTTGGCAAGTCCACCACATATGAAACAAAGAACCTTCATGCTCCTTACATTTCCAACATTTGTTTGATAACTGTTTGTTAGCTATGGCTAGTTTTTTCGGTGTTAAATACCATCTATACAACATTTTATATCCATTCTCTTTAATACTAATACAAGTTGATATTTTTAGGGTATTTTTCCATAATTGTTCCCATGCTTCCCTGGTTATTTCTTTATTACAATTTATAACCCACTTTACCATTTGAACCTTTACTGTTTCATTTTCTGTAAACTACTTCAATAACAACTTATACATTTTAGATATTACTTTATTATTATCTCCCAATAATAACTCCTCCAAGTCCGAATTTTTAATTCTAAAGCCTATCTTCCTTTTATCTGAGTCAAATAAGTCTTTAAATTGCCTGTATTGTAACCAGCCATATTTGAATGGCAAATCCTCATTTCGTCTAAGCTTCAACTCATCCTTTTCTAGTATTGTTAATTCTTTGAGGGTAAGCCATTCCTTTCCCTGGTATTCCAAATTTGGGTTGATTACTTCAGCTGGTATAATCCAAAGTGGTTTCTTTTCTTCTATGAGTTTCTTGTATTTAAGCCAAGTTAGCAATAAATTTCTTCTTAGGTAGTGGTGCTGAAACATTGCATCCATTTTATATTTTTCATACCACATATATGCATGCCATCCAAATAATTTATTATATCCTTCCAACGTTAATAACTTATGATTGGTCAAGGACACCCATTCTTTTATCCACACCGAACATATCGCTTCGTGATAAAGTCTTAGGTCAGGTAACTGCATTCCTCCTCTTTCCTTTGCATCACATAAGACTTTCATTTTTACTCTTGGCTTCTTCCCTGCCCAAACAAACTCAGATATTTTCCTCTGCCATTTTTCAAACTGTTTTTTATCTTTCGCAATTGGTATTGTTTGCATTAAAAACATCATTCTGGGCAATACATTCATTTTAATTGTAGCAATACAACCTAACCATGACAGATTTAGTTTATTCTATTTTATCATATCTCTTTCAATTTGAGTCCAGAGCTTTTCATAATTATTCTTAAATAAATCTATATTCTTAGCAGTGAGCTCTATCCCCAAATATTTGATTCCGGCTTGGACTAATGGAGATCTGAAGCAGCCTCCAGCTGGGGCTGTCTGAGACACTGTTTTTGTTGGAAAGCGGGGCTCCCAAATGCCCATTTCCATCCCAACTTCAGGGAGAAGTTGGGCTTGAATGCTATGCATCCCCGAGAGAGTGTAGATCTCAGTGAAGGGGGGGTTCTGAATAAAGGACTCCCACCATCACCTTGAGGTCCCCTCGAAGACGGGAGAGCTACTATCTCTGCAGTGCCTCAGGAGTCATTAAATTGGCATAAGATCATCATAACCAAGCTTCAGTAACAACTTTTACCAAAGAATAAGCAAAGGAAACAACACAGACAACCCGCAGAATCAGCAAACGTAAAGATCGTTATCGGATTATTTAAAACGGATTGGTAGCAAAAAGACCAAGAGAAAATAAATTAATGGACAGATTTTAAAAGAGCTAACGATTAGTAATAGAGGCAGTGTTAAATTGGAGACATTGGGAACTAAATAAGGACTAAAAACTTGGAAAAGAAATATTGTTTACACTTACTGCGGTTAGAATTGAGATAACCGGCGTGAGAAAACAGAGGGGGACTAGAGAAACATAGTGAGATGGGAAGTTAACAGCAGAGCAGATAACTGGATTCCTAGCAAGGACAGCAAAGGGAAAGGGAAGAGGATCAGCGAGAAAGGTGTCACTCAGAAGCAAAACAAACACTTATTGGAGGGGCTACGAAGACAACAGGAACAGGAAGTGCACCATCTTAACTAAGGTACAAAGTTAAGCCAGAAACCATAGAGGCGTTATAAACAAACCATAGAGAAAAAACACCCAACATTTTGGATTTTAAAAGGACTTTTTTCATTTTATTTTTTTTCTGCAACAAATATTAACATAACCTAAGCTTTTAAATGATCCACCACAGATCTAAGAAGAAGGGCAGATATGTGGGGAGGCTCAAAACCGAGTCCCACGATGGCAGGAAAAAAAGGAGCAGACAAGGAACGGCAAGCCTCAGTAGAAGCAACGATTGAAGGATTGGGGGGAAAAGTGGCAGAGAACCATAAAGAGTTGTTACAGAAGATGCAAGAAATGCTGGCAAAGGATTTTAAAAAGATGGGAGATGTTATTCAAGCTGATGTAGCTGCACTGGCAAACAATATAGAGGGAGTAAAGGAGGACTTGCAAGCAACAATTAAGAAAGTGGAACAGGTAGAACAAAAGACAAATGATATAAAAGCAGAAATGAAACATGAAAACCAAGTGATTCAGACAAGAGTGGCAATGATGGAATGCAAGGTGACGGAGAGGCAGTTAAGATTTCATGGCATCCAGGAATCTGAGACCCAAACTACACAAGAACAGATGACAGAGATATTGTCAGAATTTCTAGGGAAAGAAAAGGAAGAAATAACAGCAAATATGGACTTGGCATACAGAATCAACTCGGCTTTTGCACAGCAGAGGAAGTTACCTAGAGATATAATCGTCCAACTAGTGACAAAGAGAATGAAGGAGATTCTTAAAAAGCATTTTGAAAATCCTTTAATAAAAGAGGGCAGTAGAATCAAGATCATGAAAGAAGTGCCAAAACGGATTCTCCAAGAGAGAAAAAAATATAGGGAATTAACCCAGAAACTAAGAGATAAAGATATTAGATATAGATGGGAAATCCCAGAAGGACTAAGCTTTTACTATAAAGCCCTGAGAATTGTTATTAAATCAAAGGAGCAGATGGAAAAGTTTGTACAGGAACATGCAGAGGACTTTCCTGAATTATCAAAAATCTAACAATATGGAGTACAAATTAATATCGTGGAATGTAAATGGATTAAACTCACCCCAAAAGAGAAAAACAGTTTTTCATTGGCTAAAAAAGCAGAACTGCAATATAATATGCCTACAAAAGACACATATCAAAGATGAAGATATAAAATATTTAAAAAATAAACAATTAGGGAAAGAATATGTATCATCGTCCAAACAAAATTAGAAAGGAGTAGTGATTTACATAAATGAGACTGTAGAATCAAAATTAATTTTTCAGGATCAAGAGGGAAGATATGTGGCTGTAGAAGTAAATGTAAATGCAAAAAATAATAGCCTTCTATGCGCCCTCTATGGTAATAGCCCTCTATGAGCCAAATGGAGCAAAAGACCAATTCTTTAAAGACTTATTGAACAAATTAGATCAGGATGTATTTGACCAGATGATATTGGTTGGAGATTTCAATGGTGTAGTGGATTTGCAACTAGATAAAAAATCCAAAACAACTGTCAAAAAATCAGGGAAGTTACCAAAGACTTTTTTTGACTTAGTTCAGCAAGAAGAATTGGAAAACGTATGGAGAAAAGAAAATCCAAAAAGTTCAGAATTTACATACTACTCCACAAGGCATTTATCATTTTCACGTATTGATATGATTTGGGCGACTAAGGACTTGACTTTATTGACTAAAAATCTGGAAATTTTACCGAGGGTGAGTGCAGACCATAATCCAATGTCATGGAAATGGACAATGGGTTGGAGAAAATTTAAATGGAGATTAAATGAGGATTTATTACAAAATCAGGAAAATCTGAAGTATTTGAAAGAAGAAACTAAGCAATTTTTTTTGACAAATAACAATAATGAAGTGTCGACACATGGTATGGGATGTATATAAAGCTGTAATAAGAGGAAATCTAACACTACTCTTTTTTTTTTGAAAATTTTTATTTTTTAATATCTAACAGAAAACTGCAAAAAACTACAAAAATACAAGGGAAAGAAAAAGGGGGGGAAAGGGGAGGGGGGCTGGGAAAAGGGGAAGAGCAACATACAAACAATAAACACTACACTACATCTCTTGTATTCCCTTCATGCTGCAATTTTTCTTAAAAGTTAACTTTCTAACATGCGATCAGATTAGTAGATCTTATACAGTACAAGCCATATTCAGAATCAGATCTTCTTCCCCCCCCCTTGCGTCTCGGTCTCAATTCTCTCTGC
Source organism: Eublepharis macularius (assembly GCF_028583425.1). Classification (NCBI taxonomy): domain Eukaryota; kingdom Metazoa; phylum Chordata; class Lepidosauria; order Squamata; family Eublepharidae; genus Eublepharis; species Eublepharis macularius. The sequence goes on along the minus strand of NC_072792.1, from coordinate 76,949,955 downwards.
GCACCTGGAGCAGCTGTGCCCGCTCTCTCCTCCCCCCCACCTTCCCCTTCAGACTTTGGACATTCATCTTGATGGAACTCCTGATGATTGAACAAAAAGTCTGTCAGCTGGGCTTCCGATGTAATCTTATAAGTTTGATCCTTATAACTAAACAAAACGCCTTCTGGAAACAACCATTTATATTTCACATCACCTTTCCTCAAGAAAGCCGCAAGTCCTTTATACTTGAATCTTCTTTTACGAGCCAAAAATGGAACATCCTTCAAAATTTTAACCTTGTTGCCCAAATAATCCAAGTCCACATTGTACGAATTATATAAGATGGTGTCCCGAGTCTTCCTAGATGAAAAGTCCATAATAATCTCACGAGGCAGCTGCCGCTTCATTACATACTTTGAAGACGTCTGCCAGACCTCCAAGATGTCTCTTTTTAACTCTTCTTTAGTTGCCTCTGCGAATGTCGCCAAAAGTCCAGACACCACATCTTTTAAATTTTCATTTTCCTCCTCTTTTACATTCTGAAGACGCAGTACCGTTTGGGCACAGTCCACTTGCAATCCTATTAATTGATTCTCCAAAAGCTTCACTTCCTTACTTGTTGCTTTCATGAGTACTGCGTTCTCGTGCGCAGACTGCTCTGCTCCGGTCGCTGTTTCTTTAATGGCTTTCACCTCACTCGCCACTGAATCAACCTTTTGCCCCATTTCATTCAGTTTCGCTACAAAGGGCTGCACAGCATCGAAAACTGCTCGTCTCACCAACTCTTCCAAAGTTTCGCCCTTCCCCTGTAGCGTCGCCATCACCAATTTACTCATTGCTGGGCTCTGCTTTTTCATTGCCATCTTGGGGGGGGGACGCCAACTGAGTTCCGAAACTCAGTAAAGGGGGAAGAAATCCGCGCCTTCTTAGCTTCAGCTCCCAACAATCCTTCGCATACGCTTAAGAATCAGAAGGGATTCGCTTACTTACAGGCTTTCACCTTAAATCTGCTTATTGCCATTCTCCATGGCCCGGCAGCACACGCGGTGCTGCGCAAGTCTGCCAGCCTCCGTTGGAGCAAGCGGGCAATTTACCCCCTGCATTACTTCCAGAGGGTTCTTCCCGCGGCGCCCCGGATCCAGGCTCCCTCACTGGGAGTCCTGGAGGTTAACCCTCGCGGGTCAACCGCCCAGTCAGGCTGCTCAGACAGTTCCCCCCAGACCTGTGGAGAGGAACATCCGACATGGCCAGGAAAACGAAACCGAATCGAAATCTAACACTACTCAATAGTAAAGACAAGAAAAGAAAACAGGAGAAATGGCAAGAAATACAAGAAAAAATTCACAAAAAAGAACAACAATTAAAGAAAAGACCAGGGAAAAAGTCGATTATACAGGAAATTAAAATACTACAATATCAAATAACAGCTATTAGTAATAAAGAGCTAGAATGGAAACGAAAGACATTAAAGCAGAAGACTTTTGAAGGAGCAAATAAACCAGGAAAGTATCTAGCCTGGCAATTGAAAAAAAAAGAAGGAAAAGAAAATTATTAATAGAATAATAGAGGATGGTAAGGAATTGAAAGAGCATCATTCAATCAAGCGTGCATTTTTTAAATATTATGCAAAGCTATTTCAAAAGAAAACAGTGAATCAACAAGATAAAGATGGGTATTTGATGAATGCCCATCTACCAAGGATACCAGAAGAGATGAAACAAGGACTGAACGCTCCAATAACAGAAGAAGAAGTCAAACAAGCAATTGAAGCGGCTAAGATTGGGAAAGCACCAGGACCAGATGGGATCACAGCTAAATTTTATAAAGTAATGAAGGAGGACCTAGTACCGATTTTAAAAAATATAATGAATGATATGTTTCAAGGAAAAGGCCTCCCAGATGCGTGGAATGAAGCAAGTATCGCTCTGATCCCAAAAGAAAATCAAGACCTGACAGACGTTAAAAATTATAGACCTATATCGTTCATAAACAACGATTATAAAATAATGGCAAGAATATTAGCAGATAGACTTAAAATATGGCTAATGGAGTTCATAGAAGAAGATCAGGCTGGATTCCTACCAAATAGACAATTAAAAGACAATCTGAGAATCGTGATAATGCGGCTCTCCCAGCCCCGGCATAACGCCGCTTGGGCTGGGAGCCGTCCTTTGCCGCCATGCCTGGAGAGGGAGACAGGCTCCCTTCACGCCAAATATCACACCGTGACCAACTAACTAAACCTAGATAAAAAGTAACTCAATTTCAATGTACAAAAAATGAAAAACAAACTTTATTACACCTCTTCACATTACTCTACTAGAAGCAGTTGGCTAATCAAGCTCCAAGTACTGGTGAGTGAAAAGCGCCCTCACAGTCGAAGAATGGAAGAACACTTAACCCTCCCAGTACAATACTTGCTTCCAGAGTAAACAAAATTCTTTATATTGCACACAAGCAAAAACAATTAAATACAATATCAACAACAGGCATGAATAATTCAAAATGTGCCCGCCAAGGGTCTAAAAGTAATATAAATACTTCTAGACTTGCAACGTACATAGAGGTACAAAGTTACCCCACAGAGCATCAATTTATAACAATGATATTTCAAGAATGAATTGTGTAACCGCTGACGGGTTCGCCAGCAAGAGGTTCCCGTTTCTGGATGCCCCTTCCTCAAAGCAGTTACAACTGACAAAAATACAAAGAGTCTTTAATACAGCAATTCATCAATATGAGTAATATATAAGTTATTTAAAATTCTATTCCATACTCACAGACCACATTTCATATGGATGTGCAATCTCAATAAATACTATAAAAAAAGAATTAAATAGCATTTCATCAATTTCACAGCTATACATCTCATTATAAATACAAGCATGCATAACCGTTGACCAAACTAATACTTACAAGCAGCAAGTCAAAGAATATCACAGCCTACAAAGTGCATAGTAGCAGCTCGCTCACCGGCGTAAGCTCACAATATATGAACAATTCCACATAAATACTCATTCAATTAATTAACTACAACTTCTTCTATTTGATTTAAAGTGCCAGTGCTCCCTCAGACATCCTCAAAGAAAAACAGAAAGATCAAAGGAGTTTTTAAGACCATGTGGTTCCATAGAATGTAATTTGAAAATCCACCACGCCTCCTTTCGCAAGAGTTCCCTTTGTGCCTGTAAAGGGTCCTTTACAGGCACAAAGGGTCCTTTACAGGCTCCCTTCCCGGGCATCTGGGGATTTGCTGGGGAGGGCGGAGCCAAGCACCGTTTTGTGTCGGCTCCGCTCTCTCTGGAGGCAGTTGCTTCAGATTGCTCGGAGGGAAAGGAGCGTTAGTCTCCTGTTCCCCCTCCGAGCGTCTCAGAGCTGCGTGCCTCATTGGCCCTGCGTTGGCCTTGTCAGCCCAGGCTTTTGCTGCAGCGTCGGTGTCGTGAGGCCGCTCTTAGAGGCGCACAGCCACGGCCGTGCGCAAGTGGTGGCAGCGTGTGCGGATTGGGGGCTGTCATTTAAAACGGCTGTCATTTAAAACGTCTGTTATTTCCCCCTATGCTGTTCTGAGGGTGGGTGGGCTTTGATAAGGGCCCTGGGCGGCCCTGGGAGTAGGGGAGTCCAGTCGGCTGCTCCTCCCCACCCATTTTGGGGGGCTCGGATGCCCCCCCCGAGTTCATCCCCCTTCCCTGTTTAAGCCTTCATATTGCCTCTGACACCTTTGTGAGTGTTGTGTCAGGGCCAGTTGGCCATTGGTTTTGACTCTGTCCATTGGGGGCTGAGTGGGGGTGGGCAAGAGCCTGCCTTGTGCAGGCTTTGGGGGCCAATTCTGTTGCTGGGCGTTGGCCAATTCTGCCTGGTGGCCATTTTGAGTGTGAGGTGCCACTGGGGGATGTGCCTTGCGCCATCTAGTGGGCACCTTGCAGTGCTATCCCTCCTTGGCTTTGGCCTAGGGGAGTTGGGCTGCACCTGGTGGTGGGTTGTACTACTGTACCTTCTCTCATTGATACAAGTTTAGCCTGCCTTACAGGGTGGGTGTTTGTATTGGTTAAGTGGTAGGGCTGTGAACAGCTTGTTATAACACTTTGTTCTCAGCTGTTAGGTTGGCCGGGGGGGTATTAATTATGGCACCCAAGAAGGGAGGGGTCCGTCTAAGGGAAAGCGGCCTGCTAAAAGACCAGCACCACATAACCCACCCCCAGCGTTGTCTTCCTCTGACGAGGACGAAGGCCCAAGTAGACAAGAACTGATGGAGCACATTGTCGCTCTCGAGAGGGAGAAGGGGGGCATGGCATCAGCCTATGCAACCTGTCAGCCATGCAGGGGGGCCAAAAGAGTCGCTAAGGTGGGGTTTAATAAAGATTTTGCCTCTTACCTTTCTGCCCTCGAGAAACTATCAGGTATGGCACCGAGTGACGGTGGTGGAGGCCAGGATCATCCGACCTTGCTCAAGAGAGCGGCGGACGGTGAACTAGAGGGGCCTGATGACGGTGGAAAAGTCGCCATAGTGGTGGAACCACCTGTGTGTAAAGGGGCCCAGTTCAGTAAGGCTGAGGGTACTTGAGCGGTTGCTTCAAGCATACCCAAGGCGCATGGACGCTGACTATTTGCTTTTAGGTTTTAAGTTCGGGTTTAGGATCCCTTTCCAGGGTCCGAGGACACCTTTCATGGCAGCCAACCTTAGGTCAGTGGCTGGCATGGAAGATGTGGTCTGTCACAAGATTTTAAAGGAGTGTGCCAAGGGCAGGGTATTAGGGCCTTCTGATGCCCCTCCTGTCCCGTCCCTGAGAGTCTCTTCTTTGGGGGGGGTGCCAAAGAAGGCGCCGGGAGAGTTTCGCCTCATTCACCACCTGTCTTTCCCTGGGGGGGGGAGTCGGTGAATGATGGCATACCGGATGAACTCTGCACGGTGCATTACACTTCCTTTGACCAAGCGGTCAAGGTTGTGCGCCGGTGTGGGGTGGAGCTGAAATGGCAAAGTGCAATATTAAATCTGCCTTTTGCCTGCTCCTGGTTCACCCAGAAGACTTTGATCTTTTGGGTTTTGCATTCAAGGGCAAGTTTTATATGGACAGGGCCCTTCCTATGGGGTGTTCCATATCTTGCTCTGCTTTTGAGCGCTTCAGTTCCTTTTTGGAATGGGAGTTGCATCGCTGCTGTGCCTGCCCAGACACCATCCATTATTTAGATGACTTCATGGTGTCTGGGCCTGCTGGCACGGGGCAGTATGCCAGACTACTGGCAGGGTTCATGGAGCTCACTGAGGATCTAGGGGTTCCTCTGGCTCATGAGAAAACAGGGGGACCAGTGGTGGTTCTGACATTTTTAGGCATTGAACTGGACACAGTTTACCAGACCTTGAGGTTGACATTGGAGAAGGTGGTAGAACTTAGAGCCAGGTTGGAGGACTGCTTGAGCAGGGACAAGGTATCTCTCTTTGAGTTGCAGCAATTAGTTGGCCATTTAAACTTTGTTTGTAAAGCAGTTGCGCCTGGGAGGGCTTTCCTCAGGTGGCTGTGTGAGGCTATGGGGAACTTGCGGTTGCCCCATCATTGCTTGCGAATTACAAAAGGTATGCGGGATGATTTATTGGTGTGGAAGGAATTCCTTGCCACCTTTAATGGGGTGACCTTCTGGAGGGAGGATCTGTTGTTAGAAGCAGAACTCCACGTTACCTTGGATGCCTCCAGGTCTACTGGCTTTGGAGTCTTTTTCAGGGGGCATTGGTGTGCTGACCAATGGCCCGCAGATTGGGTAGCCCAGGAATTGTCCAAAGACCTTACGTTTTTGGAATTTTTTCCCTTGTTAGTGGCCGTGTAGCTTTGGGGATCACAATTGGCAAACCAAGCTGTCCACTTTTGGTGCGACCACTTGGCTGTAGTGCATGTGGTCAACACTATGGCATCTAGATCCCCCATGGTGATGAGGCCTTTACATTGAAATGTTTGCAGATGAACATTTTGTTTAGGGCCAGACACATTCCAGGTGTTAACAATGGTGTGGCAGACGCTTTGTCTCGCCAACAGATGGAACGATTCTGGCAGCTTGCCCCCTGAGCCGACAGGCAACCAGCGAGGATGCCCCTGGAGCTGTGGGAGCTTGGACGGCGGAAGTAAATAGAGCAATCCAGCTGTCCATTGCCCCCAGTACACGCCGGGCCTACGACCGTGTGGTACGGCAGCTTTATCAGTTCAGGGCATCGGCGGGGCTCCAGCAGTCGTGGCCCATCCCACCTGAGCACCTGATGCACTTTTGTGTAGTGCAGCGGGGGCGGGGCCTTGCTGTGAAGTCTATCAGGGGACAGCTGGCCACTTTAGCCTTTGCCAGCAAAGCACGTGGCTTACCTGAATTCACGGGTGTCTTCAGGATTAGAAAGATGCTGGAAGGCTGGGCCAGGGAAGTAAAAACACCGAGTGACCCGAGGCAGCCCATCTCCCCATCAGTGCTGAAGGGGTTGGGGACTGCGTGGGCGGAAGTCTGCTCATCAGTGTTTGAACGGAAGCTTTTTCACACTGCTTCCTTAACGGCTTTCTTTGGGGCCCTGCGAGTCAGTGAGCTGGTGGCCTCGTTGAGTATGGACGTGTCTGGCCAGGCCTTGAATGCCCAGGACATTAAATTTGTTGGGGACAAAGTCTCTATTGGGATTAGAAGGTCCAAGACAGACCAGCGTCAGCGGGGGAGCACCTTGCTTTTGGGCCCCTGTGCTGATCAGGAGCTGTGCCCTGTTAAGGCCCTCAGGGAGTATGTCACGCTTCGTGGCGATGACCGAGGGGTCTTATTCCACCACGAAGATCAAGCCCTTTTGACTAAATATCAATTTTGGGCTGTGACAGAGAGGGCACTTAAGAAAATTGGCTTGTCGGGGGTCAAATTCGGAACCCACTCCTTCCGGATTGATGCGGCCTCCACAGCAGCTGCTATGGGGTTCCCTTCAGCAGGCGATTCAGAGAGTGGGCAGGTGGCGGTCAAGGGTGTTTCGGTCCTATATCTGGCCCCTGCATCAGTTTTAAATGGCGAACTACTAGCTCTTTCCTCAGGTGCCATGCCGGGCCAAGCGAGGAAGAGAATCCTGATTTGTGGCCACAGCATGGTGTTCCGGGCGGCCAATCAAGCCAAGAGAACACTGATTGAATCCCAGCTGGGTTTGAGCGCTGTGGCCACTGTGGAGTGGCACGGCCGGCGTGGCCTCAGATGGCCCGGGTTGCTGCCCCTCTTGTTTAGGGGACGGAAGGGTCCTCCCCCACACATTGTGGTCATTCACCTTGGTGGTAATGACCTTGGGCTGGGAATAGGGTGCGGGCCGGTGAGCCCCTGTGGCATTCCCCTAGGGTGGGGAACAGGGTCTGCCATTAGGGCGGTATGCTTGTGACGGCTACCATCGGGCAGGCAGATGCCTGAGGGGATCCCCTGGCACAAGGCCTAACCTCATGCTAGTCGGCTGGGGTGTAACAGGTGCTTGAGTGGGGATCCTATGGCCTAGCTGGCCGGGTTGCAGCCATTCGTGAGATGGCCTACACCTGGGGCATTGGGGCTCGCCCAGACAGGCAAGGCGGTGGTCAGTGGGCTGTTCCCAGGGCTTGACCTGTACCGCTTAGTTAGCTCTTGCCACGCTTATCTTTATGGTCATTTTAATAAAAGGCCCATTTAATCCAAACCTGTGTCTGTCTCTTACTTCCGGCTGGGGCTGCAATGTGGCTCTCCCAGCCGCGGCATAATGCCGCTTGGGCTGGGAGCCATCCTTTGCCGCCCCACCCAGAGAGGGAGACAGGCTCCCTTCCCGGGCATCCGGGGATTTGCTGGGGAGGGCGGAGCCATGCGCTGTTTTGCATCGGCTCCGCTCTCTCTGGAGGCAGTTGCTTCAGATTGCTCGGCCCGCCCACCTCACCCTGTTTTAGTGCAGGAATAGCCGGCTGCTGTGTCCAGAGCCAGGTAGGAATTTTTTCCTCTTTTCCCTGTTTGGTGTTGGGAGAAGGGGTTTTTCGCCTACCTTGCACTAATGGCAGTGTTCTGAGTTATTGTTGGGTTGTGCTGTTTAGTTACTAGTTGGCAGGAGATTTTGGGAATAGAGTGCGGGCCGGTGAGCCCCTGTAACATTCCCCAAGGGTGGGGAACAGGGTCTGCCATTAGGGCGGTATGCTTGTGGCAGCTACCGTAAGGCAGGCAGATGCCTGAGGGGATCCCCTGGCACAAGGCCTAACCTCATGCTAGTTGGCTAGGGTGTAACAGGTGCTTGAGTGGGGATCCTATGGCCTAGCTGGCCGGGTTGCAGCCATTCGTGAGATGGCCTACACCCGGGGCATTGGGGCTCGCCCAGACAGGCAAGGCGGTGGTCAGTGGGCTGATCCCAGGGCTTGACCTGTACTGCTTAGTTAGCTCTTGCTGCACTTATCTTTATGGTCATTTTAATAAAAGGCCCATTTAATGCAAGCCTGTGTCTGTCTCTTACTTCCGGCTGGGGCTGCAAATGCCATTGAGTATTATGACAAACGCCCAGACAAGGAAGTTGGCCTTTTCTTTGCGGATGCAGAGAAGGCCTTTGACAATTTGAACTGGAATTTTATGTTTGCGACTATGGAGAAGATGGATTTAGGAAATGAATTTATAGAAACTGTGAAAACAATTTATAAACTACAAAGAGCAACAATTAGTGTTAATGATGACCTGACAGAAAACTTCGAAATAAGGAAAGGAACCAGACAAGGATGTCCAGTATCGCCCCTTTTGTTTGTGATGGTCTTAGAGGTATTATTGAGAAGGATTAGAGAAGATGACAGTATAAAAGGAATAAAAATAAAAGGATGTTCCTACAAATTGAGAGCTTTTGGAGATGATGTGATGTTTATAGTGGAAGATCCTGTACAAACCCTGCCAAGATTGTTGGATAAAATAAAAGAATTTGGAGATTTGGCGGGCTTTTATATAAACAAAAAGAAGTCAAAAATAATAACAAAAAATATGACCAAGAAGAAGCAGCAAGAATTAAGTGAATTAGCAAACTGCGAAGTGGTCATTTCCCAATATTTCATCACCTTTTTACACAATCACCAAGTATGAAAGAATGTACTAGTTTTATCTTTGCATTTCCAAACCTTGTTGGACATTTCCGGATACATTTTTGCTAATTTTTCTGGTGTCACATACCACATTTTGTATAGCTTTTCTTTAAATGTGGCTGATTTTGTTATTTTGATATTTGTCTTCCATATCTGTAGCCATTGTTCTAGAACTATACTATACCCCAGGTTTGGCTCCCACTTTACCATGCAGTCTTTTACTATTTCATCTTCTATTTTCAATTGTTTTATATAAGAGTACAGTTTTTAAATTAATTTTTCATTTGTTTCCAATAACGATTTGTCAAAGGGACACCATTCCATATAGAATCCTTGTGATTTGTCTTTGGCAAAACTGGATTCAATTTGCGCTCTTATTCATATCCTGTTCTTTTAATTCTTCTATTGATTTTAGCTTTCCATCATCTCCTAAAAGTTGTTCATAGGTATATGCTTTCTAAATAAAGCCGCAAGGGACTTTTTCATATTCCTACATTCTGAATCGAACCATTGAGTATGGGTATGATTAACTTTACAAAATGATTTGGCTATTGAATTACAAGAGGCTATTATCTGTGCATAAGTTACATTAGCCTCTTTCGCAGAACGTGTTTTGGCAATTGTTGTTCTGAGTTCTAACATCCTGTCAGATTAAAGTAGACAGAATAGCTCCCTATCTGTTTGGGCAGTCCATTTAATTCTTTTCATAGAACTTTGAGATACAATGTCAAAGGAGTTGACATTGGGGTTGAAATAGAACTGCCATGAAGAGTTAACTGAAGAGGGGAGTGATCACTTTTGGTACGAATCCCGATAGAGAAGGAGCTAACTAGCAGCTGAAGATCTAAAGAGCATAAGCAATAATTGATCACACTACTACCTCTTACTGAGGAGTAGATGAATTTATTTGCATTCAGAAAATCAAGCGAACCCTTCAAAATATTAAGATCGTAAGCAATACAGAGCTCCATGAGTTGTAGACCAGCTTCATTAAACAATATATCCTTAGAGGTATGTATATTAGCGAACGGTGTTCGATCCCTTCAAAACCCAAAAGGGAAACGAGAATTTGATTGTTTAGTCCTATTCGCGCATTCATATCGCCCATTATAAGTAGTGAGGTAGATGGAGAACGTTTCAATAAGGAGAGAATAAAGTTAGATAATTTATTCCAGTGGTTCCTAAGTGTTGAGTCATCTTCAAATGGAGGAAGATAAACGTTAACTAAAGTCAGTGTTAGATTAGTTGAATGGATTAGCAAAACTTGGGCTAGAGGAGGAAGAGGGTCCATTGGAGTTATTTCAAGGCATTTATTGAAAGCATTTATACACTTCTCGGCCTTTTGGCTAAGATCAAGTATGGTATATGCTTTCTCCCATTTTAATAGGTTTGGCTGAGTAAATGCTTCCACTGGCGATACCCATTTTGGAGTTTTTGTATATATTTGAGATTTTATTTTTTCCCAGACTGCCATCAAGGATTTTCTTATTACATGGCCCTTAAAGTATTTGTGTATATCCGTTTTTTGGTACCAAAGGAAAGTGTGCCATCCCAACTTAAGAGCATGCCCTTCTAACTTTACAAGTCTTGTGTTTTGTATAAGAATCCATTCTTTTATCCATACCAGCACACAAGCATTGTAATACATTTCCCAGTCTGACCAGGCACAACCTGCTTTCTACTTAAGGTTCTGTAGTGCTTTAAATCTTATTCTAGGTCTTTTGCCTTGCCATATGAATTTTGAAATTATTTTATTTAGTTCTTGAAAATATGCTTAGTTTCATATAATTGGAATGGTCTGGAATAAGAACATATATCTTGGCAATATGTTCATTTTGATTGTAGCTATTCGAACCAAAAGAGATACATGCATGTCTTTCCATTTATTTAAATCCTCCATGACTTCTTTCAATAATTTTTGATAGTTATCTTCCATCAATGAGGTGACTCTGTTAGTTATATAAATTCCTAAATATTTCACTCTTTTTTCCCACTGAAAACTGGATTTCTCCATTAATTCTTTAATTTGTATTTTGTCATATTCTTGGTAATAATCTTTGTTTTTTTGGTAATTAACCTTCATTCCTGCCATTTCACCAAACCTTCTTAGTTTTGCCATCAAACAGATTCTGTTGGTTCTTTCAGAATACATACCAAGTCGTCGGCAAATGCTTGTAATTTGTATTCTTCTCCTTTTATTTTTGTTCCTTTTATTTCTTTATCATTTCTAATTTCGTTATTTAACACTTCAAGTGACAAAATAAATAAAAGTGGTGATAGGGGACATCCCTGCCTTGTTCCTTTTCCAATTTTAATAGATTCTGTTATATCCCCATTCATACTTATTTTCGCCCTTTGTTCAGTATATATCGTTTGAATCATGTTTGTAAATTTTACTCCACATTTCATCTCCTTTAGTTGTTCTACCATAAACTGCCAATTGTCGAAGGCTTTCTCCGCATCCAAAAATATTAAAGCCATTGGTTTTTCTGAATGTGCTTCGTAGTACTCTAAAATGTTTAATACTATTCTGACATTGTTTCTCAACTGTCTTCTTTGTAGAAAACTCGTCTGATCTTGATGAATTATTTGATTCAGTATCTTTTTTAACCTAGCTGCTAATATTGTAGCAAATATTTTATAGTCCACGTTTAATAATGAAATAAGTCTGTAGACTTCTTTAGATTCTGTATTTTCTTTGTGTATTAGAAATATAGTTGCTTCTTTCCATGTGTCTGGTATCTTATCTCCCTCATAAACCTTTTCCAATAACTGTTTAAAAGGTTTTGACAGGCATTCTTCAAAGGTTTTATAATATTCAGCCAGGAGTCGGTCTGGACCTGGTGATTTACCTCTCTTTTGATTTGTAATTGTTTCAGTTATTTCCCTTATGGTAAATGGATCATTTAATATTTTATTCTGTTATTCTGTTAGCTTTGTAATTACAGATTATTTCATTGCCCGCAACCTGGTCCCCAGATGAGTCTAGGAGCCATTGTTTGCAGGTGAGTGCTGAGTGGGGGAGGTGAGTGGGGAGGGTGCATGGTGACAAAAACACACAGACACAGTGCTGGAAGTAAAGAAGGCCACAACTTTATTGAGATTATAGCTCAAGGAGCAAAGGCACACATAGGGCACAGATCTGAGCATCAGCTGACCCACTTGCCAAGCCGATGGCCCACATGCCCCCTCAGACACCTGCTGAGGGGGGAAACCATGGGATGACAGTCAGTGGGATGCCAGGTGGGTGTACACCCCTGTGTGGATCATCTCCTGTCACCTGAGAGTGAGGTGGACTGACAGCCCCCAACTGGGCATGCACCAGCCATTCCTCACTCCCCAGACCCCTTATGGGGATCCTCATAATAGGGAAACTGAGCCTGAGACCCCTGTTTCCCCTCAAACGGATCGGTGCCCAATGCCCAATATGCCACAATAGCCACAAAATGGCTCACCGCCAATGCTCCCAAGAGCTGCAAAACCAAGCCCAGCAGGCCCCACCATGTCCTACGACCACATGTCCAGACCCCAGCTGGACGAACATCACCAAGCGAGAACCATCGCTGTTCCATGATAGCTGACTGGGGGAAAAATCCCCCCATGGGATTCCACAGCCGTCCCACAGCCTCTGATCCACTGCCCAAAGGAGGTTCATCCTGAGCCAGGGCCCTGAAGGAGTGTCTCACATCCTTAAGAACTGCCAGATGCCCACACAGCCACTGCTAGGATCCACCAAGCCAGTGTACCCCTCCAGATCCTGCCCATGTCCTGGCCAACTTGCCACCACCGGATCTGCCAGCCTCTAACTCCTTCCGGTGAGGCCACACCGGAACCAGCACCACACCTAAAGCTTAAAAAGAGAGAATCAGAGGGGAGCTTGGGCTCCATCAATGCCACTCAATACCACCAGCTGTATGAATCCACCCATCCGCAGCTGTGAAAACCTCAGATAATCCAGCCAGCAACCACCTCCCCCAAGAAATGTGGAGAGGGCAGACTAGATCGATAGTAAGGACATGCATTCCAGAGAGGGGAATCCTGGATGAAACTCCCCCCCCCAACCCCAGTGACCCCTGCTCTATGCCCAGAGGAAGGTGAGAAACCTCCAGGACCAAGGGCCAATCAGGTCTGGAGGAAAATTCCTTCCTGACCCCCAAAGGGCGATCAGTGTTACCCAGAGCACATGAGAAGAGGCCACATGATCTAGATCTAATGTATACATTCCCTCATCAGCCGACTGACATTCTGCATTGGCCACCCCATGAGAATGAATCAAACAAGGCTAGAAGTTGGGAGGGATCCAATCGTCCCCCCCCCACATTGTCTGGCCCCAGGCCATGGCAGCCCCTAGCAGATCGGGAACCCAGGGGCCAGACCTGTACCACCCACAAGGTCCCCTTCCTGGGGCGAGCCATGAGCCCTGCACCAGGAGGGGCCAGTACCAAGTGACCCATTTGCCATTGCAGAAAATTTCATTCTCTCCCAGCAGACTGGATTAGGCCAGGCTGCGGCAGTGGACATTGGCTGAGAAAGCCTGAAACTGGAAGCCATGGCCAAGAGGGCCGACTGGATGGAAGAAACAACCAAACCAGGATCTTGAACTCATGAGGGGATCACAATTTCCCACCATTTACTGGATACTGGTCCAGGCCTTTACTCTGTCCAGAGGATACTTGAAGAACCATTCCTTTTGGGTCCGTGGTGCATACTCCAGATCCTGCTACAAAGTGGGCTAGAAAAAACAACTTGTTAACCACTCCCAATGAACCAGTGCATGGGGGCCAGTTGAGGACCCAACATCTCCTTGGATACACCCCCCTGTCCCCAGCTAACTTGGGATCACAAGCAACCGTTCTTCAATCAAGACTGATTCGGAATACATTGGCAACCAGGCAGCTAACCGAGGGACAGGCTGAGCAAATGCTGCCTATTTAGAATGATCTGACACTGTTGTACACTACTGGTAGGGATAAAGCTTTCCCAAACTCCACAAATGTGTTTTAATTGCAGACACCTCACAATTCAAGAGAAATTTCAGTGTGGACTGCCGCTGAATACCTTCTGGAGAAAGCTTGGGGTATGGATAAGAAAAAACTGGGCATTATGGAATTGTTTGCACTGTGCTGAAACTGATGGATTCAGACAAGTGCCTTACAGTACACTTGCTGGAACTGCAACCTAGTGTTTGTGTTCCAACTATCAGATTGCAATTTGTGCCTGCTCTGCTGGGAACATGTCCACGGAACAGAATTAAGGCTAAGGTACTAGCTCGCTACTGGTGTCATGTGCTCCTATGGAATGCAGAGCACAGAAGCACCTATCACTGAACCCCTGAAGAGAGTGTGGGACCTGCTGTTCCATTATTTCCATCTTACACAGGGGCCAGAAACGGTGTGTCTGATTGCGAGGAAGAATTGGCCCTTCCAGCCATGGTCTTGAGGATTTCAAACCCATCTACAGCAGAAAATGCTGTGCCCTTCCTGCATAGGAGCTTACCATAAGGCACCCCTCCAGTTTGAAGAACTTGCAATGCGCCCTTATTGGGGAGCCTCCATGCACCCAGAAATCCAGAACTGCATGCTGAGGCTAACTGAGTTAATCAACGGGCATTAACTACACAGCACTAAATGTGTTCTACCTATTCAGGTATTATACTGTGAAGTAAGGAAAAGTGAGAGACTGTATCACTATGAAATCTGCAGAGAATTGATGGAAATATGTGTTGGAGAAACTAAAAGCCATTCTCCTGTGTGGGAATGGGCAGTGGGTGCAATAGAAAGAGATAGGACCACCTTGCACAGTGCCACGGGCATGGGCAGATGCCTAGCCTAAGGCGCTAAAATGGTGACTGCAATGGGTTGCATGTTTGACAGTACATGTTAGTCATTTGTGAACATGCCAGCTGCATTCTTCCTGGCTGGCAGCTAGTGTAGCCAGGGAACAAAAATGTTGCTCAAGATGCCTTCCCAGTTGGTGAGCCTGAGAATTACCCACTTTCTGAATGCTGGTTACAGGTTAAACTCACATTATAGCTGTACCTGAAAAGTGAACTGAGGCAGCTGTCCGTCTTGGACTCTCTTTTCTAGCCACTGACCTACCCTGGTATAGGAATCATGCCAAAATTTTAAGTGAACATGCCCCAAGAGAGGGATGCTAATCTGATACTGCAAATTGAAAGCCGAAGCTCAGCAGCACCTTGGACTCCAACAAAATCAGCCCAGTATAACCTCTCTTTTTTTTCTTCGCTTGCCAGTTTGTTTTCTGATTTATTTATTCATTCATTTATTTTAATCTCTAAACTCCCTTCACAAAACTGCCCTCTCCAACTTGCCTGCTGGAAGTTAAAAGGTTTGAGTGCTACTGGCCATCTAATTCATTTTATCCATACCGTATGTCTGCATTTTATCTTTGCCATTTAAAAAACAGAACTCCTTGGCATGCATCATACTTTAACAAAAATATATCATACTTATTTAAAATTCCCAGTCAGCATGAATGCAGATTAACTATTTTAACAAGTGCTGTTCTGCCCGCCTTCTCAGTTGGTGAGCCTGAGAATTACCCACCTTCTGAATGCTGGTTACAGGATAAACTCACATTATAGCTGTACCTGAAAAGCGAACTGAGGCTCCCAAAAGCTCATACCCTACCACAATTCTGCTAGCCTTGTAGGTGTCACTGGACTCCTGCTCCTTCCTCTGCTACAAGGACTAACACTCCCACTCATCTTGACAAAGCAGACTGAGTGCACCTCTTGTCCCCTGGGAACCACAGTTTGCATACATCATTAGTCTGGGACGCGTCAGCTCTTTTTCAGCCTGTGCATGAGTGCCAGATCTCTCCACTGTGTCTAGTGTCTTAAATACTGCCACAATGTATATGAGATATGAGGGAATACTGAGCTCTATGAGGGTTGAGCCTGAGCCAGGTATCATGCCATACAGCTAAGAAGCAGTGATTTTCCCAGGAAAATGTCCCTCCCCTCTGGAGACCAGTTGTAATACCAGGAGATCTCCAGTCACTACCTGGGAGCTGGCTGCCCCCATCATTACAATAAAGCCAGACTGCACTAAATCCAATGGCCGCTTTAGTAATGAATGAGATGTTTTTATTGCCTTTCCCTTTTTTGATGCTACCCCTTTAGCTACCCTCCCGGGGCTGGGAAGAATTGGACGTGGGGTGGCCAGCTCTGATGTGAAGCCCAGGAAGCATAATCTGGGGAGGAGAGGAACCTGAGCAGAGTATAATGCCCTACAGTCCACCACCCAGACACCTCCCTTTTCCCAACGGAGAACTGAGATGTTGCCTGGACGTATCTGTGCTGCTGGAGCTTACTGGCTGGAGGTTAGTAACTCACTGGTACTGGGCTGTAGCCCCCACTCCCAGCCATCGGCCCCAAGCCATGGCAGCAGCAGCCTCCCCCGCCATGGCCCCCATGCGCAGCGCTTGCACAAGGCCTCTGCCAAGGGGCAAGGGGAGCTGGCCCTCAGCCCCCACTCCTATACTTATTTTGGCACCTGAGCCTGACCCCACCTGCGCCGTTTGTTGCTGCTGGGCTCTCTAGCGCTTTGTCAGCATGTGCCATGCGCAAGATGCCCTGTGGGCACTCCTAGCCTCCGCTCCCCCCTTACCACCAGGGGCCCAAGTATGGATGAGGCACCTGACCCCACTTGCTCCCTGTGTAGCCAAGGCCCTTGTGCACATTCACCTACGCGGAAGCCACTGTAGCCCGGCTTGGTTCTCCCTTTGATCCTGACACAGGCCTCTCATTGCTGCTGCTGCCTCCCTTACCTGGACGTGGCTCATGTGCTACTGCTGCTGTCTGCAATGGCCTTGCATGGCTCTCCTCCTCGCTCCTACCGCTGTGGCCTCATGGCGGCCTCGTGACAGCCTCTGAAGCCCGCTCCTTGGTGCTGCGCACTGCCCACTCACCGCCACCATCGCCGCCTCGTGCAGGCCCACTCCCTGGGACAATTGATTGCCAAAGTTGCAGAAAGTCAGAAATGTGTGCTGAAAAAAGAGAAGGGAGCGATATCACCTTCCCCTTTCCAGAATCGAAAAGAATTGCCAGGTACAGGGGAACAAAAGAAATGTTCATGCTTCCTACTCTGGATCTAACCCAATGAGTGACAATTAACTGGATCTAACCCAATGAGTGACAATAGTTTAAATGCTTCACATAAAAAACTAATGTTTAAAAAAGCTGGAACAGCTTGAAGCACATCTTAGTATCTAGATACATGCTGAATGATTAGCAAAATGTCATTGGAAGGTGAGAAGTATGAACAAAAATTGATTTATTAAAGTTTCACAATGTGAAACATTTTCAGGGCCTAATTTTCAATTAATTTAGTCAAATAACAGGAAGTTAGCAGGTTATTATTTGTCCATGTGGAAAGTTCAATATCTTTAAACTTAGTCATAATTAGATTTAGCAGATTGCTTCTAGAACCCACGACTGAAAGATCACAAGATATGGAAATTTTTAAACAACTTTTTTCTCTGTCCTTTATGGTGAGACTGACATAACATTGGATGATGTTAGGCACCAATAAACATTTATTGGTGCATATAGGCATCAAGAAATGTTCAACTTCCATGATACTGAGTCTTACTAAATGAATGTAGGTTGGGGTGCTGAGCATCCATTGAATTCTTAACATATCCTAGATCCTTGTGGATTTGTAGATGTGCATTTATATTTGTTTTCTGCAGAAGCATTTCTTCTAATTCATTCATTTTAGTTAGTGTGCTGAAAGTATTTAGTTAGTGTACTGAAAGTATTTATTCTGGTCAAAGCAGGCAAACTGTGGGGAACCTGAGACAGTCTATGTTTACATGTTCCTCAAACAAAGTTAATCAGCTAGGGAATTCTGGTTAAGTCAACTTTTGTATATTTCACAGAAAGGATTCTGGCTAGAGGTGAGCATGAACCAGGAAAAATCCAAACCGTGAGGTTCGTGGTTCATTGTGGTTCACAAACCATGAACCACAAACTTTCATGAACTTGCCCCGGTTTGCGAACCAGTTCATTTGGTTCGTGATTTTTCAATTCCCGAGGCCCTAGAATGGTCCCCTTCATAGTCAGAAATGCCAAACTCACAAGGACTCTTCAGCAGGCTCTCTGGCCACTTTCCGAGTTTGACAAAGATTACATTTCAGAGGTCCAAGTTATAAACCCCCCCAAGCGGGTACCCCCAAGAAAATTCCATTAGATATAATGAGAGCCAGTCACAAATGCCAATTGACTTGTGTCAGGCTCCTGGTGGGGTTCGTCAGAGCCTGGGGGTGGCACAGTCTCTAGCTTGGCCTAGGCAGTGGCTAGGGCTCAAGGAAAGCCTCAGATATGGAGGGAGGAGGGGAGTTGGAGACACCCTAGATCTCTCTTGCCCTCTGTTGGGACTCTTGTCACACTGTCTCCTCTCTCCAACTCATTTGCTCACTCCCAACTACCCATCACTTCCAACTACTCACTTGCTCACTCCCAACTACTGCTCCTTGCCCCTGCCCACCTTTTAGGCCCTCCTTGGCACCCTCCCCCAGTCAAGGAGATGTATTCTTTTCAAGGAGTGGAGGACAGAGACAATATATGAGAAGAGGTTAATCTTGTGGGGAAGGAGAAGATGTTCTTTGAGGAGACAGGATATTCTTGGACAGGAAAGGACAGAGGTGATCCATGAGGGGAGGTTAATCCTGGAGGAAGGGGACCTTGGAGGAACAGCATTGCATTCCATAATGAGGAGCCCCTGAGCCTGGCAGTGGCCCAGAGACTGGGATGAGGTCGGAGCCATGATACCCCCAGACAGCTGTTGGTGGGGGGGCAAGATTAACTTCCAGTGTGGGGGAATCTGAATCTTCAGTCCCCAAGGCCCAGTGAGGGGTAACCATGCAGGGGAAGGTTGACCTTTATGAAGAGCAGGGCAATAAAATATTCAAGTATCAGACTGTTTTCTCAACAATCAACTCAGGATAGAAGGGTTTGTCCTCCCATTGGCAGCAAGCACACACAATCTCCCCTGGACCATAACAGCTCCCTCATGTTGTTTGGGAGAAAAAGGAGAGAGGAGGGGTTGTTGGTGGAGAGAGAGAGAATTAGAACAGGACTCTGGGAAGGGAAAGAGTGAGAGTGGTGGGTGGGGAAGGGAACGGGAGGAGTGAAGAAGGGGGGGACTGAGCTGAGAGTGAGAATGGCAGGATGAAGAAATGGGTGAGGGAAGGAGGGGAATGGAAAGAAAGGGAGACTGGGAGAGAGGGAGAGAGAGAGAGAGAGAGAGAGAGAAGTATATACATTGCCTAATCTAAAGTAGAGATGGGCACGATCCGCATTACGATCGAAAAAAACCCACAGTAATGGCAATCGCTCGATTGGGACCCGGCTGATCGTGCTCGGGCACGGCCAATGATCCAGCGGTCAGGAGGGGGGCTGGATTGGGGCAATTGTGCTCAGATCAGGAAGCCAGACACTCAGGCGCCAGCAATCTATTCCCCTGGCAATGGAGCCAGCAGAATGCCTGAGCTGTGTTTGCCCTCCTTCTGTCACCCTGGAAACCTGAATGGAAGCCCAGCTTGCCTTGATCAGCAGGGCTTCCTTCCAACCATGGAGCAGCAAAGCAGTCACCAACTGGGAGAAGACACCCAAGGGAGGGAGGGGAAAGGGGGTGTTCTGTAGCCATGGGCACTCCAATCTCATCCCTGCAAACCCTGATAGGCAGCTCTGACGGCCAAACACAGACAGCCAAACACAAACACAGATGCCGCCGGCATCAGCCACCATTCCTGTATCGCTGGGAACAGTGGGGCGCCCCTTCACTTTTGCCTCCACGATCCACAATCCACGATCCACGGATCAGAAACAGGAGATGATCGGTGTGATTCATTAATTCGGGATCGTCACCGGTGCCGATCCATGATCAGCTTGATCGGTATTTTTTTTTGGATCATGCCCACCTTGAAAGTGTTACCAAGAGTCACAGAGGTGGAGGAAAAATCCTAGGTTGAAGCTGAACTGAGCTGAACTGAACCTTGTCAAGAGTCATGGTAGTGGATGAACAGTCCTGGTGAGCTTAATTGGGGCCTTACAAACTTAGACATTTCTGCTAGTAGCAGGAACAAGATTTTTTCGGTACTTACTTGCTTTAAGGGAGATGTTAGTGGATTAGGAGATTGTTATCTTGCTAATTAGGGATTTAATTAGCTTACAGCATAGGTCAGTATTGTGAGCAATACTCTTATTGATCCCACAAGTACTAGTCCTATAATTTGGCCTTGCTGTTGGGAGATCTGATGGAGTCACAATACAAGCTCAAGATTAAGGGGTATGATGGTTGTCATGGACACCTGGCTATCTCATCATGAAATAGAATTTTAATTCACTTGATAGGAATTATGATTATCTGATTTGATCCAAAATGGAGTTTCCTTGTACCTCTGGTTGCATAAACTTTAAGAGTGTAGGGGGCTTATAGGATAACATTAACAAAATCAAAAGCAGAGAATCAAAACCATTGACAAATCATAAAAAGAAATAAAAAAGGGAGTTCAGTGCTTGAAGTGGTTTGCTGAACAACAAGATAATTTATGTGGTGCATTTCCAGAACCCAATGCAATCCACCATACACACTATGTTTTCTCAATAATGGAACATCACATAACATAGTTAAAATAAGAGAACTTTGACCTGGCAGTTTACTATAGCACGAAAAACTGTTTTCTGTCTATAGCTGTTTATTATCTTAATTTGATCTGTAGACCTAATAAGCCTGCCTAGACATTGAGTCTTCAGATATGAATAGCTCTTTCTCCTGTTCCAGAGTCCTATTTCCTTTTATTTGTTTCTTTTTTATTTTACAAATAGGCAGAAGAATGGCTAGATGATGGATTTTGCTACATAGCTTACCAGAATCTGCTTGTTACCCTGGGTCTTAAAATAGTAATCATGCATAAACGTTTGGAACAACCTTCTCAGATAATCTGACCTTTTTGATTGTTTTAGCAAAGTAGGCATTTCAATAACATGGAACACCTGTGCTACACTAAACCTTTGATTTTTTAATAATTAGCTTTCTGTTCTGCATGCATGAAAGGTTAAGATACTTTATTTTGCAGGGATTACTGAATTTCTAAAAAGTTTTGAAGACACCAAAAGTTATTAATCATTGGTCATAGTTTCAGCTGATCAAAGTTTGTCTTTTGGAATTTCTATTCATATGACATGATACAAATATTTTGGGGATGAAGTAAACAGCAGTGTAAGAAGAGAAATAATCAAAATAATTAGGGTTATCATAATGTGCAATTTCCAAATGTAGTTTAAAAAATCTTCATGTAGTTGTGGTGAAGTGCACTTTTTAAAAAGCCTGAAAGGGTGGCACAGAAACAGCTTCAGAACTATTAAGGGTTAATCCCTCACAGACATAGAGAGCTTTGAGTGACAGGCTACACAAAGAGATCTGACTGGGCAGCATGAGTTGGAAAGAGGAGGATCTTTTTTCAGTCCTAGCAGAGAGGAATCAAATGTGAAGAGTTGGGAGTTGGAATCCTAATAGAGAGTAGTTTTAACACCAACAGGAGAACTGGGGAAAAGTTGGTAAGGACGTTTGGGAAATATGTGCAGACTCCCAATTGGACCAAAGAAAGAAGATAGATCTTCTAAGAAGAGGTAGCTCTGGAGAGTAACAAGATCCTTGATTGAGTGTGGTTGGAAACTGCCTGTAGAGACGATCAGATTCAGTATCTACTGAAGGAAAGCACTGGTGTGTGAAGAGAAGGTGATTGGGGTACTAGAAGTGGGTACCAGCCTTCCTAACTCCAGAAGAGAAAGAGAATACTAAAAGAAAGTATACTAGAGTGCTTGAGGGAAAACAAGGGAGCCAAAGCCTCAAAACAGAAGCCTTTAAGTATCTGTGAAGAGCAAAATGCTTCTGATGCAATTACTATTGTTTAAGGATGAGGGAATGTCATAACTGATGGCAGTACCATGATGCGAATGTAAAACCTACAACTAGTTTGTCCCACCGCAGATACAAACTGGAAAAAAAAATTCTATAAATTTATGAGGAATTACCATAAAATTCCTGACAGAAATGGCACTGCCACTTAGACCAAGAATGATGCATGGAGGTGAGGGAAAAGAAACATCTGCTGAGGACAATCCTAGTCAGGAGGTAGAAATTATGAGGATTATAACTAAATATGGGCACGAACAGAAAAAAAAATGAACATGGTGTTCGTTGTTTATTGCCATCCACAAACAACGAACAATGAAGATTGACAAATATGACCTGTTCACTAATATGTTCGTTGTTCATGGGGGCCAGCAGGCTCTCCTCCAGCCATCAAGATCCCTACCGACCACTCCCAGAAACCTTACCTGAGCAGGCAGCAGGAAAGGTACCAGTAATAAATAATAGCTTGGCCCAGAGCCTGGCAGCAGCCCTGGAACCTGAAGGGGTAGATCCCTATCCCACCACACACAAAGAAAATTCAAGCTTCAATGCACTCTCCCTGTCTCTCTCTCAAAATGCCAACAACAACTGTCTCTCCCTCTCCACTGTCTGCAAAACCAAAGCTGGGAGCCCTCCACCCCCTGCTCTTTGCTTCCTTGTAACAAATTTGGAGCTCCACACTTGAAAGGAAGACCTGCCTATCAAGCTAAATTGGGCTTAGATTGGGGTTTTCAGAGCAACAGCAGGAGTTCAGACAGAGTTCAGGCAGTCCCTGCCTCCGGTTGCCAAGGGAATTGATTGCAGGTGCCAGACTGTCTGGCTTGACGAATAGCAATGAACAGCAATGAACAAGGCTTGCAATGACCTCCTGTTCGTTTAGAATGGGGCCTCATGAACAGTTTGTTCTTGAACAGCTGATTGGGCTGTTCGTGGCTTTTTTTAGTTCATATTGTTGTTCCTGCCCATCTCTAATTATAACTGAATTGGTAGAAATTGAAGCAGATAACAAAAAAGCCAGAATTGAAGCAGAAAAAGAACAACAGTTACTCAAAATTCAGGCAGATGCAGTATTAGCTAAAATGGCACAGAAGGAGTGAGAGAGTGGGAAGCTGAGAGGGAACATGAAAAAGTAGTGTATATTTATACATCTGCTCCCTGTAGAAGCAGAATTGCTGCTTCTACAGGGAAGTGGGAAAAGTACCTCAGTGGAACAAAAGAAATTCCCATGTTGTCAAAAAAGGGATTATGTGGAGGCATTTCTCTTCAGTTTTGAATGAACTTGTCTAGATTTTGGGGTTCCAGGTGAGGACAGAACGATTTATTTGTGTCCTCAGATTTATGGAGGACTGATTGTGGTATATTCAGAAATGAGGGATGAGGAAACCTTAAATTATTTGCTTTTTACAGAGAGAGTCAGACTTAGACTTGGACTGACCACTGTATAAAGTAGTAAAGCTTTCAGGGGAATTAAAAGAAAGCAGGGCAAAACATATGCTCAGCTAGATTGATGTTTAGACAAAGCCTTAAACAGATGGGTTGAGGGAAGTAAAGTACAGACATTTAAGGAACTGAAGCAATTAATAGACTTAAAACAGCATTACAGACAAGTTCCCACACAACTTATATAGTTTCTGAGGGATAAAAATTAAAGACCATCAATGAAGCTGTCACATTATTGGATGAGATAAAAGGGTACTTGGGAGGATCTCTTTTCCCATTCACCCCCATCAAGAAAAATAAAGTTTCGGGCACCTCACAGAAAATCGAGCCATTTGAAACCAACCTTATGAGGTTGAACACCCCTAGGCAAAATAGGAAAGGAGGGATAGCGTGCTATAACTGCCAGGAAGAGGGACACATAAAAGCCCATTGTTTAAAATTAGACAAAGAAAAACTGCAAACTTCAGTCAATATTGTCAAATTAGTTAGAAAGAAAGAAGCAGTCACAGAACTCATCCCAGACCCTGCTCCAATTAAAAGCTCAAACAAGAGACTAGTCTTACAGGTCTGGAAAGGGCAGGATTTAAACAGGGAATACTTGGAGTCTGTAGACATAAACAATGAAAAAGTAATAGGCTGGAGGAATACAGGAGCAGAAGTTACCTTAATAATGCCTAACTTAGTGAAGAAAGAACATTTACCCAGAAAAAAAAAACAGAATTAAGAGAATTAGTGGCCCAGAGTTAGAGGTGAACTTCACCAAACTCCCTTTAGGTATAAAGGATTCCAGGGAAAATGGATTATGGGAGTGTGCAGGAGAATTAGACGTTCCAATTTTGTTAGGAAATCACCTGGCCTCACAGGGTGGTTAAAGTAATGACAAGAGTAGGTCGCAAAGTCAGGCTTCAGGGCAGCAGATTAGGCCTGAGATTCAAGGGGTTGCTACAGATAGCAGTTATAGCCACCTAGCAGATTATTTGCCAACTGAGCCTAGAGGGACAAATACAGGCAGCTTGTGTTATAGAATCCATGCTGTGGAATTCCTCCAGGAGCAGAAGGCAAGATGAAACATTGCAAAATTTGCCGCAGAAGGTGAAACCTCTCAGGAAGTGACTATTGAAAGTCCTTATCTATTCAAGATCTAAGAACAGAGATTGTATAGAATGGGGCATGAATGTGCTGCTATCTGGAGAAGCTCAAACAGCTAGTGAGATCCAGGAAATACAGGATACAATTTCTACAGCGGGCCCATGAGACACCTATGGCAGGACGCTGAGGGATCAACAAGAACAGAGATAGGTTGCAAACCAGATTCTACTGTCCCAATATGGGAAAAGTCATGGCATTTTGCAAATTTTGTCAGGCATATCAGCTAGTGAGCAAGGCTTAAGACAAAATAAAGAGACTCTTACAACTTGTATAACTTTTTTTGGAAGCGTTTTCTAAAACCAGAGTGGATACTTTCAGGCCAATCACCAGAGCAATCCAGAGGGGAATAAATATATTTTAACCATAGTGACCTATGCTACAAAATTCCTAGAAACAATATCTTTAAGGGACATCAAAGCGAAAACTGCAGCAGAAGACTTACTAATAGTGTTTACCAGGCTAGGTTTTCCACAGGAGATAGTCATGGATTTGGGAACCATGTTCATTTCTCAAGTGATTCAGGACCTGTGGCAGGCTTGTCGAATTAAATACCACCACAGGTATCTGAAGAAGTGAGCTGTGACTCACAAAAGCTCATACCCTACCACAAATTTTGTTAGTCTTATAGGTGCTACTGGACTCTTGCTCTTTTCTATTACCACCACAGCATACCACCCACAAACAAATGGACTAAAGAATAGGTTCAATGGCACTTTGAACCACATGCTGAAGACCTACGCTGTGAAGCATCCTAATGATTGGGTTCAATGACTCCAACATCTGTTGCTTTGCTATTGTGAAGTGCCACAAGAAAGTTGCAGTTTTAGTCACTTTGAGCTGCTGTTCAGACATCAGGCAAGAACAACTATGGATATCCTTCAAGAAACATGCATGGGATAAGAGAAGAACAAAAGTAGAGATGTAGTCACCTATCTTCAGGAGCTACAAGAGAACCTGCAGGAACTGTGAGCAGTTGCAGTGGACAATATGCAAAGGGCCCAGCAGAAACAGAAGACCTGATATGATGCCAAAGCCAGAGTCTTCAAGCCAGGAGACCATGTCCTTGTGTTGAAGCCTTGGAGAAAGCACAAGCTGGAAGCAGTTTGGGAAGGACTTTTTATAACAACAACAACAACAACAACATTAGATTTATATACTGCCCTTTAGGAAAACTTAACACCCACTCAGAGCAGTTTACAAAGTGTGTTATTATTATCCTCATGACCATCACCCTGTGAGGTGTGTGGGGGGCTGAGAAAGCTCTGTGAAGCTGTGACTGGCTCAAGGTCACCCATCTGGCTTCAAGCAGAGGAGTGGGGAATCAAACCCAGTTCTCCAGATTAGAGTCCTGCTGCTCTTAACCACTACAACAAACTGATTGTACATAAGGTTTCAAATGTAAACTATCTGGTAAATATAAATATTGAAGGGGGATGGTGTAAAAAGTTTCATGTAAACATGCTTTAACCTTACCCTGATAGAGGTAACCTGGTCCTTACATCTAGAGGAGAGCAGAAAGAGGAAATTGCATTGACGGATTCGGGGAAGGTAACCCAAAGTAGCACAATTAGTGAGGTGAATTTGGCACCTACCCTTACTAAAGACCAGCAATGGCACATTAAGGCTGTCTTGATGGGATATCAGACCATCTCTTCCAGTTTCCCAGGGAGAACACATTTAGCTCAACACAAGATCAACACTGGGAATGTCAGGCCTAATGCTCTCCCACCTTATAGAGTAACTGGCCCAAATGCCATCAGTATTGAGATGGAGGTTAAAGAAATGTTGAACCGTAGACTCGTTGTTCATCCCAACAGTCCTTGGGCCTCACTCGTTATTTTAATCCCCAAACTGGATCAGACAGAGTGATTTTGTGTTGATTATCGAAGGATAAACAAGGTTACCGTCCCAGATGTTTACCCAATGCAAAGGATGGATGAACAGGTGGAAACCATTGGGGCTGCACATTTCATTTCCACCATTGATTTAACAAAAGGATATTGGCAGGTGGCGATGGGTGACCAGTAGAGCTGGGCACGGACCGCCTAACCGACCTAATTTCATCACGAACTTACCCAGTTTGTCGTTTGCGAACACGTGGCCCGTGGGCGTGTGTTTTTCTTACGAAACCGCCGAACATTGGGGGTTTCTGTCCGTGTGTCCGTTGGCCCGTCATGCCAGGATTCCCACTCAAACAATTTCCTCGGCAGCGGTGTGGAGCCACCTTCCCCGTTTGGAACACACCAATCTTAGCCCAGGAAACCTTGATTGGCAGCTCTGTCAGCCAATCAAGAGCTTGTCAGAGATCACAGCCTTTCTGCATAAAAGACAAAGCGCACGAAACTCTGCTCCATTTTGCTGGTGCGGGGACGCAAGTTAGCTTAGCAACTGCTTGCTGTGGGGAAGGGTTTTTTTTTTGTGAGAGCGCGGCTTGTGTCTGGGGCTTTGGGGCTTCTGGTGCAAGACAGCTTTCTCTTTTCTCCATTCCTGTTTAATTTTTTTCTCCTCGTTTCTATTCTAGAGCACTTAAAAAAAAATCCTTTTACTGCACTATTGGGTTACTCTGATTTCTTTCTGCGTTTTGAGTCCTTGGGTTCTTCTCGGACTTAATCCCCCCTCCCCCCCCCAAATATCTTCCTTTTTTATGGGTTGCCGGTGGGTTCTATTGTGCTGTGACGCCACCCCACTCACAGACCCACAGTGGGTGCAAGGCAGCTTTGGGCATTGTCTGCTTGAGTTCTTGCCTTCATTCCCCCACGGTTTTTTTTTTGGCTGCTGATGAGATGCAAGGGGAGGAAGACTGCTATTAGGCTCTGTGAAACACCTACTCTCTGATGACCAGCAGCATGTTTTGGGGGGCTCTCTCTGCTTCACTCCTTTCAAAGCCTTTTTAGTGGGTGACTTGGGGGGACATTTCCAGCCTTGCTTTTGAGGTGCAGGGGGAGACTGCTACTGGCCTCTGTGAAACACCTACTCTCTGGTGACCGGCAGCTCGCTTTGGGGGGGCTCTCTGCTTCACTCCCTTCAAAGCCTTTCACTCCCTAAATAGTGGGTGACTTGGGGGGATATTTCCAGCCTGGCTTTTGAGATGCAGGGGGAGACTGCTACTGGCCTCTGTGAAACACCCACCCTAGGACCACTGGCAGCACATTTTGGGGGGGGGCTCTCTCTGCTTCACTTCTTTCAAAGCCTTTTTCACTCCCTAAATAGTGGGTGACTTGGGGGGATATTTCCAGCCTGGCTTTTGAGGTGCAGGGGGAGACTGCTACTGGCCTCTGTGAAACACCCACCCTAGAACCACTGGCAGCAGGTTTTGGGGGGCTCTCTCTGCTTCACTTCTTTCTAAGCCTTTTTCACTCCCTAAATAGTGGGTGACTTGGGGGGTATTTCCAGCCTGGCTTTTGAGGTGCAGGGGAAGACTGCTACTGGCCTCTGTGAAACACCCACCCTAGGAACACTGGCACCAAGTTCTGGGGGGCTCTCTCTGCTTCACTTCTTTCTAAGCCTCTCTAGAGTGTCTTTTGTGATGCATTCTTCCCTCAACTGGGGTTCAGCTGGGTGCCACTTGGCTCTGCCCTACCCTTCTCCAAGCTTTTGGGGCTCTGTGCTTCATTTAAAATTCTCACTTGTTTGTAGAGATCTTTTCTCATAGCACCATGAGGGCTGGAAAGAGGAACAAGAGTGGTCGTGGTGGGAAGAATTGCAAAGGTTGTCCTGGGTGCCCATCGGTGCCCAGTACAAGTGGCACCAGGGACAGGGAGTCCTCAGAGGCAGCACCTCGTTCTACAGATTTGCTTTTGGGGATCAAGGAGCAGGCAGAAGAGCTCTCAGCATTGCCCACTGAGGATCAGCTGCCAACACTCTCCATGGATCAATCTCAGGGGTCACTGGAGGGTCCGGCAGAAACATTCAGCTCCTTCCCATCCCACTCTCCCGTGGCTTCCCCTGCCTGCATTCCACCCCCCGGCCTAGCCGCACACTTCAACCATTAAGGCTTTGTCCTCCTCCTGAGCCACAGATTTCTGGTGTCCGTTTTAACCCCATGCTTTGGCGGCACTTCCGGACCATCCCAAACAACCCATGTTCAGTGCGTGGCCAAGTCTGCCATGGTGCGTAGGGGTGTGGACCCCAAACACCTGTCGTCCAGTGTCCTCCACAGGCATCTGCAGAGACATCACCCAAGCCTGCTGGCTCAAGAAAAAACATCAAGCAGTGGGGTGAAGAGGGCTGCTGAGCAGGGAGAAGGGCAAGTGGAACGGGAGTCCACCCCTAGTCAGAAGGCTCACACCCCTGAGAGAGCTGTGGGTGGGAGTGGAACTTCTAGGCAGGCTACCCTTCAGGAACTTGTTCCCTCTGGCTTGTCCCTGCCAAGCAAAAGATTCAAAGGGAAAGCTCAGGAGGCAGGAACTCATGTACTGGCTGAGATGATAGCCCTGGATGGACTCCCTTTTTCTGTGTTGGAGGGTGTGGGCTTTCACAGGGCAATGCATCATTTTGTACCCTGGTTCACGACGCCCTCGTGGCAGACTGTTGGCCGGCGAGTCTTGCCCGCCATCTACAACTGCGTGGCAGAGATGGTCAGGAACCAGCTGGCAAGAGCAAGAGGGTGGACTGTGCACTTCACAGCAGATCTGTGGAGCAGCCGTCATCACGGCTACCTCGCCATCACTGCCCACTGGTGGCAACTGGAGGACCTCTGGAACACCACCCTGCTGGCGGGCTACAGAGTGGTTCTGCTCCAGGCACGGGGGATGGATGCAGATCAGAATGTGAAGAACATTGCCGCTGTGCTGAAGGGTTCACTGAGGGACTAGTTGTCCCCAGGCGATGCTGTCCGTGGCTACATGGTCACGGACAATGGTAGAAACATGCTGGTGGCCCTGAATGAGGCATCCCTGGAGGGCATTGTCTGTCTGGCCCATAAACTGCACCTGGTCGTGGGGGATACTCTCAGGTTGGGTAGCATGGTCAAGCCCAGCTGGGACCAGGGAACATTGGAGATGCGCAACCTCTTGGATGGCTTTCGTCGTCTCGGCACCCACTTTTCTCACAGCATTAAGTCTGCCCGACAGCTGCTCAAGAAGCAGGGGGGGGGATCCAGAGCACGATCTCTTCCAGGACATGGCAACCCATTGGAACTCCACCTACGTGATGATAGCTTGTCTGGTGGAGCAAAGACATGTGTTGCAAGACATCATGTCCTCAACGCCCATCATGCATGCAGGAAATGTGTTCAGCATCAGCTCTGTGGACTGGCTAGTCCTCTCTCAAATGGTGCGTATCCTCAAGCCATTTCAGGACACCACTGATCTCCTCTCTTCCTACCAGTCCAGCCTGGGGCAAGCCATCCCCCTGATTTGTGGGCTGGACCGGGCACTGGCCAAAGAACTGGAGCGGGGGGAAACCCTTCCAAGTGTCAGGGACTTGGTGAAGAGGTTGCAGGCAGGAGTGGCCGCCCACTTGCATCCTCTCTGCAAACAGTGGCCGTACAGAATGGCCTGCATGTGCGATCCATGTGTGAAGGGCGCCATTGCCATGCACCAGTGTGAGCTAGAACAATGGAAGAAGGAGCTTCGCAAAGAGGTTCGCAGGTTTCAGGCTAAAAGACACAGCCAGAGGGAAGAGGGCATGGAAGAGGGGCTGGTGGCTGAGGAGCTGGAGGAGGAGGAGGAGGAGGAGGGGGAAGTGGCAGAGGATCAGCCTGGTGCTTCAGCCCACGAGAGCCCACCATACTCCAACTACTGGTCCTCAGTGCTGAACTGGGAGGTTGCTGGCATGAGGAAGGACAGGATGGCACCTGCAGAGGACTCAGCAGAGGTGATGGTGCGGGAGTACCTTGCTGAGATGCCAGAGTCCCCTGAATCCAATCCCCTGGAGTACTGGGCACATAAATCTGCCATCTGGCCAGACCTCTCATCTGTGGCCATGAATTTCCTCTCCTGCCCAGGTGTTCTCCCACCTGGGAGACATCCTCCGTCTCCGCTGCTCACGCCTGGATCCCACCCTAGTGGATCAATTGGCGTTTATCAAGATCAACCTCCCCCTGCTGGGGTATCCTTCCCTGGACCTTGGGAACCCGGAATCTTGGCTCTGAGAAACCCCAGTCTCTCTCTGCACCGATGGCAGGTTGCTTCACCTTAAGTCAGGCTCCAGAGCACCCCCAGTCCATGATAGGAAGCCCTCCTGAACTCATCCATTCTTCCCAACCACAGCTGCCTTCCCTCTCTGCTCCAGACTTTCTCACCTCTAAGCCTCTCCCTTCATAATCTCTTATGTCCTGCTGCAACCTAACAGCAAATCCAAGATCCATCATTTCAATACCCACTCTCTCAGTAGATCCTCTGTCCTGAAGGAGAGGCTATGAGTCTGGTTTTCTGGACCATCAGTCTGGCCCAGCATCTCCTCTCTCTGTCCTTTCTTGTTGTGGCCTTCTTCAATTTCATTATTTTGTGCAAGTTCAATTTTGCTTTCACATCAATGATTCAGGATACAAACACAAATTAAAAGGAAATCACATAATTTCTTTTTTAGAAAATATTTTTATTAATTTTTCACATAACAATTTCATTAACACATTCTGTACTGTCCTCCTGTCCTTTGACTCAACTTAAACTGGGACAAATTTGTAAAAGAACACTGTGCTGAACTTGCTTGTGGCATGGGGCTTCACACAGGCCCGTTTCAGACAATTAAGTTGAAACTATGGGTTTCCTCTCCCATTTCACTCGTATCAAATCCTTACTTGCTTGTGGTGCAGTGCTCTGATCAGGTCATGCTCAGATCTGTGGTGGTCCCCACATAACAGGGGCAGGGCCTCCCCGAGTGTGGAGGCCAGTTTCAGCAGAATGCAGGGCATGTGCAAGGAGGGGTGAGGCCAGGCCACCATCAAAAGACACCTCTCCGATGTGGCGGCCGCCCTCTCCCCACTCACCCTCAACCGGGGCCAGTGAGGGGGGCCCCCGCAGGGAGGGTGTGGCCACCGCCGATACCCACCTCTCCCATGTGGTGGCTGCCCTCTCGCCAGCCACTCAAACCCCAACCAGCATATCCTTCCTTTGCCAACACCGCCACGTTTAGTGAAGTGGGTTTGGTCGGCAACCGTCCTGCTCCCGCAAGCACAAGGGCCCCTCTGAGGGTCAATCCCCAAAGTCCGGTGACAAGGAGGACAGTGGCCCAGGTCAGCTTGCTTGACAGCAAGCAAGCTGACGCACCACGTCACTGAGGTGGGACTCATTGTCCACTTCCCAAAGAGGCCCCTTCTGAACAGGGTAGCATGAGTTTCCTTCCCTCAAGGTGTGGAAGACATCCTTTCCCTCCCTCGCGTGTCTTCCATTCCAGCAAGGGGCCTTTGAATTGCTGCATGATCTCCTGTTGTGGAGTTGGCTTTCACTCAAGTCCATCCATTCATTGGCCATCATGGAGAGTTGGTCTCCCCGCCACCGGGGAGGGCGTCTCTTGTTGATGCAGCCCCATGTAGGTGGGTTTTGTGGGCAGCCACCTCTCCTGGACAGGAGCACAAGTCTCTCTCCTTCCCCCAAGGGCGGGTAAGGATCAGTCAGAATAGGGGAGGAGAAGTTGTTGTTTGTCTCTTTGGAAAAGTGATAATCGAGGAGCGTTACATGAGAACCTTTGGTGGGGAAAGTCGACTGAAGTGAAAATCAGTGGGAAAACCAAGGCCTTTTCTGACTCGAACCAGTTCTCAAACCGGTTCTCGAACCGGGCCTGGTCCATTAAAAGGTCGTGGTCCGTGGTCCGTGGAAGCCCACGAACCCCGAACCGGTGGTCCGTAGGCAAATGCTGGTCCGTGCCCATCTCTAGTGACCAGAGAAGGACTCTTTGAGTTCACGGTCTCAGTGCTTGGACTTAGGAAAACCCCAGCCATGTTACAGAGGCAGATTGATAAGTTCTCAACAGGGCTAAATGACATTACTCTTGCCTATATAAATGACATAACTATCTTCAGGCAAACCTGGAATGAACACCTTGAACATCTGGATTTTAGGCTTCAAAGAATAAGAGACTGGTTTGACTATAAATACCTCAATATTTTTCTGCAACCTCTAAAACTAGATGCTTGCTTTTGAATTACTGAATCAACTGTGCATCTTGTTAGCATTTTTTAAAAAGCTTATTAAAATGAATAATGCAATAAATTAACAATCAAAATGGAAGGCTTATTAGTAATTTTCATACTATTTTGTGTGGAAAATAAATCTCTCTTGACAAACTGTCCACATATCTATATACTGTTATTTCAGGACCTCATCCAAATCCGTTTTAGATCAATGGGAAGATTCTCTGTGATTTCAGCCAATTTTAATGTAATGGCTTCAGGATACCTTGCATTGGCTTTAGCATATTTCAGAATTGCCTTCCTGTTACAAAGAGAAGTCCCTTTGTTTTCACAGAATTTTGGCATTCTAGTAGCTTCTTTTCTCTCTTTTTCTTGTTTTCTCTTTCTCTCTCTCTTTCACACATCTTGCTGTTAGTTTTACAAAACAATGGACATGTCAATAATACATTACTTACATTTCATATCTATTTACATAGTAATGAGCCTTGCATAATGCATGAAATTCAATTCACTGGCTCCAAAGCTAGTTTGCAATGTTGCTTTTGTCATATATTTCAATATTACAATTTAAAAATTTCTATGATGTGCTTTATCCTATAGCTTCATAGGACAAATCTCATTTGTATGATAGGATAGATGGCAGCTTCATAGCATGTTCTTTTATTCACCTAAATTGAATAAATGGAGGATTATCAGAGTAATTGGGTTGCATATATTTGGGTTAGGGTGTGTGTGTGTGTGTGTGTTCAGATATGTTCAGATATGCACACATTTACACACATACATCGAAGCCTCAAGCAACTCAATCTAGTTCAGTTTTACTCAGATATACAGAAATTTCACTGCATTGTATAGGCTTAGTCCCAGAAGTATGTATAGCAGTAGAGTGCTTTCACATAACTTTGTCATTATATGGTATTTCCTTTTATCATACTCCAGGCTGCACCTGGAGTACTGTGTGCAGTTCTGGAGGCCTCACTTCAAAAAGGATGTGGACAAAATTGAGAGGGTGCAGAGGAGAGCGACGAGGATGATCAGGGGTCTGGAGACTGAGCCCTACGAGGAACGGCTGAGGGTCTTGGGAATGTTTAGTTTGGAGAAGAGGAGATTGAGGGGGGACATGATTACTCTCTTGAAATATTTGAAAGGCTGTCATTTGGAGGAGGGCAAGGAGCTGTTCCAGTTGGCAGCAGAGGGTAAGACACGAAGCAATGGGCTTAAATTACATGCACAAAGGTAACGGCTGGATATTAGGAAAAACTTTTTCATGGTCAGAGTAGTTCAAAAGTGGAATCAGCTGCCTAGGGAGGTGATGAGCTCCCCCTCACTGGCAGTTTTCAAGAAGAGGCTGGATGAATATTTGTCAGAGATGCTTTACACTGATCCTGCACTGGGCAGGGGGTTGGACTAGATAGTCTGTATGTCCCCTTCCAACTCTATGATTCTATATAGCAGAATGTTTGGGTGAAATGATTGTCACAGATGTGGAAGGAAACTAAAAGTACAATCCTGAATAGAGTTATACCCTTTTAGCATTTGAATATGGTACATGTCAATAAAGGCAAATCTCACTTAAAAACCAGACACTAACATTTACAAAAGAAATATATCGTTTATCTAAAAATATTATTTACTTTTAGGGCTAACTGCTTCACTTTTTTTCGACGTGAACACAACTGTAGGAAGAATCAGACTTTCTTTAGATTCTATGGACCTCATTCTTTTCTAGGCTTTAGTGAGGATATTCATTTGGTGTAGTGATTAGAGCACTGGACTAGGGTCAAGGAAACCCTGGTCTGAATCCCACTCTGCCATGGATACTTTTGTGGTATCCTTGGCCAGTTACATGCTGTCAGCCTAACCTCCTCAATTTTATGCTCACATAGTTGTTATGAGGATAACATTGAGAAGAGGAAAATGATGTAAGCTACTTTGGATTCCCATTGGGGAGAAAGCAAGGGTGTAAACAAAATAAATAAAACTGAACTGCAGAACTGAACTTCAAATGAAAAATGGAGAACGTGCTGATGTATAAGGAGGAGCCGGCACCTATGGGGAAAGAACATAGCAAGTGTTATCCTTGTCTACCTAGTTTCTACATTGGACTACTATGGTGGCAAACAATCAGAGACAAGCATTTTGCTTTCACACTCTGGTATGAAAGCAGTGAAATCCACTGGAAGCAATGGAGATTCCCTTTGTTTATTCCCTCTCTCAGATACCATCCAACCCATGCCAATTTCACTGTAGTTGCTTTCTTTCTGCTAAAATAATAAAAAAAAATACTGCCCTTCCATCTCCACAGTGGAGATGTCCCACCAGAAGAAATTGGATTTAACTTTGTTTATTAGTTACAGATGATCCGCACCTTATCAAGCTCCCCAGAGGCAAGTACACCCTGGTTGCAAGCAAACAGTAGTGTTTTATCTGCCCCTAGCTTCTGCTAGCCTGCGTATGAAAGCAAAACCAAGAGGAACAGTTCCACCACTATCATTCCCCCCCATACTAGTTAGCACCAGACTTTTAAAAGGTGAAGTCCCTCTCCTTTGGGCTTCCTGCCCCCAAGCCTCCTGACAAAGTTGGTTCAAGACGCCTGTCCCCATCATATGTTGTCTGAAGGTATTTGCCAACATCTTTATCTTTAAACAGTATTTCAGCCTACCAAGTTAGGTTCTAACTAGTAGAGATGCTGTAAATTTCTTAGTGAACTTGTTCGGTGGTTGAAATAACCTTGTTCTACAATCATGAACAGACTGAGACAGTCGGTGATACGTCAGGATTACGTCAACTCAAATAGCTGCAAAACATTACTTCTTGCTCTGAAGCCAACTTGGTTCTAATTCCCCAGTTAGCTGCAAGTTGGGTTCTGGTCCTTCTCATTGCCCCAGAAAAACAGGAAACCTGGTTGGGGACTAGGGTTGCCAGGCTGTCTCAACCTCCTGGCGGGGGACTGGCTCCTGGCACTTACTACTTGTGGTGGGGGATGTGCATGCACGAAGCATCTGGGAAGTGACATCATCATGCGGCCCCTGGGAGCATGCCCATGCTCTGCAGGGGCTCAGATTGGGGCTGCTGCAGAGTGTGGGAGCGCTCCTGTGTTCTGCAGCGGCCCCAAATGGGCCCATTTCAGCTAAAACTGGGCTCATTTTGGGCCCATTTTGGCATGGATCAGGCCCATTTTGGGCCACTGCAGAGCTCAGGAGTGCTCTTGCGCTCCACAGCAGCTCAAAACTGGCCAGATCCATGCCAAAATGGACCCGAAACAAACCCGATTTGGGCCAAAACATACTCGTTTTGCACCGCTGCAGAGCGCAGGAGCGCTCCTGTGCTCTGCAGCAGCCCCGATCCAGGCAAAAATGGGCCTGATCCACGTGGCAGCTGTGCACGGAAGCATGCAATGCTTCAGGGGAGCGTGCACAGAAGGTGCACCCCCCCCCCCCGCTGGCCAGGTAAGTGGGGACAGGGTGTGGGGGCAGGGAATCCCCCACTCCTACTGGGGGTCTGGCATCCCTATTGGGGACAGAAACAATGTATTAGATCTCTGCATTGCAAAAGGAAGAGGAGGAAGTTATTTCTCACTTGCCCTCCAAACTGAGCTTCTTCACAAGCCTTGTTCTCTGTGACCTCACCTTCAGAGGTGAAGCAGGATGGAGCCAGAGACAAGGCATTTGTAGCAATGGTGGCATCTTGTCAGCAGAATGCACTTTCCTTTGAGGCTTACCTGCTTGCCACCTTACTCTCTTTTATGTACTAGGCAAAACCTTACTTTCCATCAGGCTTTTATTTAATCTGTTAACAACACATAGCATCATTTTTATACTTTGTTTTTTTAGCCAGATAACTGTTTGGGGACTAGACTTACCATTCCACCACTGGTATACCCCACCTCCAGCGAGTGCTTTCCATAGCCATTCAGCTGGTTGGTGAGGTAGAAAATGGTGGAAGATATGGGGAACATGGGCAACATTACAGCACACTGACATCACTCCCTGTGCACCCGGATGTGATGTGAGCATATAGCCTGGGACTCTTTATTATGTTTTATTTTGTAAACATCCTAAAGCAGGTTCTTTGGAGAGGCAACAGCAGAAATAAATATCCAACTGAATATTTCAATATTTGTAAACTCCATGACTGCACACACACACTGGTGCCCTTCTCCTCCCTGCTAGTTCTTGTCCCTGTACAAATAACAATAACATATATTTTCAATGGTAAGTTGGCAGTGCCACATTCATAGGTGATGGCTCTTTAAAGACAGACCCCATCTGGGTCTGACTTTCTTGTAAATTATTCTTCCTAACATGACTGACTTCCTACTAGGGTTGATGGGAATTGTATTTTTTGCAGCTTCCAAACTGAATCAGAAGGCTAAGAAAAATACTGTTTTACTTAATACCAGCAATTCTTAAGTTGTGAGCATGTGCCAAAAACAGTTATTGGCTGGCTGCCTATGAATGCTGCCAATTGTGCAGGTGTAAATATATTCAAAATACATTCATTTTAAATTGCAATCAGATTAGTATGGGGCACTTAACCCTAGAGAAACAAGCACTTGTGGACAGGGTAAATGCAGTTTTTCAGCATGTTGTTTGCAATGACTGAAGCACTGTTAGTCCTGTATTTCATGCTGATTTTTCCACATATTTTTAAATTTCTACATGAACTCTGCTGACAGTTTCTTCCTATTATTGTATGCCACACAGTTTATCTTCTTTTTTTTCAATCCAGATTGTATGGGATACATATAAGGCAGTAATAAGAGGAAATCTAATTTCACTAAATTAACAAGGACAAGAAAAGAAAACAAGAGAAATGGCATGAAATACAGGAGAAATTGTATAAAAAAGAAGAGGAACTAAAGAAAAAAACTGGGAAAAAATCAATAAGACAAGAGATCAAAATACTGCAGGAACAAATAAGAGCCATCAGTAACAAGGAACTAGAATGGAAATTAAAGGTATTAAAACAGAAGTCATTTGAAGGAACAAACAAACCAGGAAAGTACCTAGCCTGGCAACTGAAGAAGAAAAAGGAGAAGAAAATTATTAACAAGATAATAGAAGAAGGAAAAGAATTGAAAGATCAACAAACAATCAAACGTGCCATTTACAAATATTATGCTAAACTATTTCAAAAGAAGGCAGTAGACTTACAAGAAATAGATCAATATATGCAAAAAACAGATTTACCAAAGATATCAGAAAATATGAAGCAGAGACTAAATGCTCCAATAACAGAGGAAGAAATTATATAAGCAATAGAAGCAACAAAGATTGGAAAAGCACCAGGACCGGACGGGATCACAGCTAAATTTTATAAAGTAATGAAGGAGGAACTTGTACCGATACTAAAAAATATAATGGATGATATACTTCAAGGAAAAGGACTTCCAAACACAAGGAATGAAGCGAGCATTGTTCTGATCCCGAAAGAATCACAAGACTTGTCAGATGTGA
Organism: Eublepharis macularius; assembly: GCF_028583425.1. NCBI lineage: Eukaryota > Metazoa > Chordata > Lepidosauria > Squamata > Eublepharidae > Eublepharis > Eublepharis macularius. Next base: position 76,911,860 of record NC_072792.1, on the reverse strand, counting down.
AAAACTACAGACCAATCTCACTGATAAACATTGACTATAAAATAATGGCAAGAATATTAGCAGACAGGCTAAAGATATGGCTAATGGATTTTATAGGAGAGGATCAGGCTGGATTCCTACCAAACAGACAATTAAAAGACAACTTGAGAGTGGTTATAAATGCTATTGAATATTTTGTTAAATGACCAGACAAAGAAGTTGGCTTTTTCTTTGCAGATGCAGAGACAATTTGAACTGGGATTTTGCATTAATGGAAAAGATGGATTTAGGTAAAGAATTTATAGAAGCAGTGAGAACAATATATAAAGAACAAAGAGCGACAATCTGTGTCAATGATGACCTGACAGAGAAGTTTGAAATGAGGAAAGGTACAAGACAAGGATGTCCACTATCACCTTTGCTTTTTGTTATCGTCTTAGAAATATTACTAAGGCAGATTAGAGAAGATAACAACATAAAAGGGATAAAAATAAAGGGATCTTCTTATAAGTTAAGAGCCTTTGCAGATGACGTGATGTTTATAGTAGAAGACCCAATACAAACCTTGCCAAGATTACTGGATAAAATTAAAGAATTTGGAGACTTAGCAGGATTTTTTATAAATAAAAAGAAATCAAAAATAATAACTAAGAACATGACCAAGAAGAAGCAACAGGAATTGTGTGAACTTACAAACTGTGAAGTGGTACACAAGACAAAATATTTGGGAATAGAGCTGACAGCTAAAAACATTGATTTATTTAAGAATAATTATGAAAAGCTCTGGTCACAAATTGAAAGAGACATGATAAAATTGAATAAATTAAACTTATCGTGGTTTGGTCAGATTGCCACAGTTAAAATGAATGTGCTGCCCAGAATTATGTTCTTAATGCAAACAATACCAATCATTAAAGACAAAAAGCAATTGGAAAAATGGCAGAAGAAAATTTTGGAGTTTGTGTGGGCAGGAAAGAAACCAGAGTAAAGATGAAAGTACTTTGTGATGCGAAGGAAAGAGGTGGAATGCAGTTACCTGATCTTCAACTTTACCATGAAGCGATATGCCTAGTCTGGTTAAAAGAATGGGTGTCTTTAACCAATCATAATTTGTTAACCTTGGAAGGCTATAATAAGCTTTTTTGGATGGCATGCATATATGTGGTACGATAAGTATAAAATGGATGCAATGTTCCAGCACCACTATCTGAGAAGGAATTTATTGTTGACTTGGCTAAAGTACAAAAAATATATAGATCAGAAGAAACCACTGTGGATTATACCAGCTGAGGTGATCAACCCAAATCTAAAGTATAAGGGAAAAGAATGGCTCACCCTCAAGGACTTAACAGAAGTAGCAGATAAAGAGCTGAAGCTTAAACCAAATGAGGAGTTGCCTTTTAAGTATGGTTGGTTACAATATAGACAGATAAAAGATTTATTTGATTCAGACCAAAGGAAAACAGGTTTTAGAATTAAAAACTCAGAATTTGAAGAACTTTTGTTAGGAGATAATACTAAAGCAATTTCAAAAATGTATAAATTGTTATTGAAGTGGTTCACAGAAGATGAAACAGTCAAGGTACAGATGGTAAAGTGGGCAATAAATTGTAATAATGAAATAACGATGGAAGCGTGGGAACAACTGTGGAAAAACACGTTAAAATGTCAACATGTACCAGTATAAGAGAGAATGGCTATAAAATGATATATAGATGGTATTTAACACCGAAAAAATTAGCCATAGCCAATAAACAACTATCCAATAAGTGTTGGAAATGTAAGGAACATGAGGGCTCTCTATTTCATATGTGGTGGACTTGCCGTAAGGCTAGAGACTTTTGGGCTAAAATATGTGTTGAGATGTCTTTGATACTCCAGTATAATGTTGTTAAAAACCCAGAAATGTTGTTATTATCTTTGCATTTAGAAGATGTTAATAGAAATGATACGACATTGTTATATTATATGATAACAGCAGCAAGAATGTTATATGCTCAATACTGGAAGAAAGAAGAAATACCTGAAATTGAAGAATGGACAAGGAAATTGTTGTACATGGCTGAAATGGACAAGTTAACAAGAAATTTGGAAGATCAAGATCCGAAAAGGTTTTTGGAAGATTGGAAAAAACAAAAAAAAAATGGAAAAGAGATGGGATGTTAAGGGACAATTATGGTCTTTTGAAGGGTTTTAAAGATATTAAGTAAGATAAGATATAGTTAAGATCTTTACCAATAACGAGAACAACTATAGTATAGAAATAATGTGATGATAATAATGGGGGGTTGGAGTGCTGTTGGAAGTCAACATGGAAAAGGGGGAGGGGAGAGGTGGGGAAATATAGCTGTGGGAAATTAAATGAATTGTACATATATTTTAATTTGATTGTATTAACCCATCCAATTAAAAAAAAAATTATTAACAATAACAGTTTATCTTCTTTTTAAAAGATTCCAATTTCCCTTCTTCTAACACAGAAAACCAAATCAAGATTTTATCTTTATAGAAGGGGAAAATGTGTCCTTTGAATTTTGAATTATAACTATTTGGAGTGGCCAAGAATATTGTCCTGCCCCTGGATGGTATCACTATCAGCTGTTAGATTCTGATAGTAGACTGACCTTTCAAAGATCAGACATAGGGCCTAACTATAAATTAAATCCGAGTATACTCCTTAAAGCACAGTCTGCTGTGACCAATAACAGATCATTTATCTTGTCAATCAATTTCTTTTTAATGAGTGTGCATGTTTGTTTACACAAATATTTTCTTTTTTGAAGATACTGATCCTGTGCAGGAATACTATCAGGGTATTCATTATCAGGACAATGATAATTTAATTCTATACTCTAGTTCTATTTAACATGCAATCATTTCCTGATGTTGTGGCATGAAATTTCTATGTTATTTTGACCAATTTCCATTCTACACAGTAAGACTAGTAGTTCTTCTTTTGAATGCTAAATTTCTCCCTGAGGCAAGTCATTCATCACCTCACTAATATTTCATCTTGTTCTCATTCGTGACTTTCAAATTATGCTCTGCCATACAGTAATTTCAACATAATTGATCATTTTCTCTGTTGCCCTCCAGTGGTCCTGATACTTAGTGCCTGGCCTTCCATCTACTAGGAGATAGGTTCTTTGAAGAAATATTCTGCGAGGAATTAGACAAAGCATTGCCTTATCTTATTTTAGATCATATTTGACTTACAGATGAAGTTCAACAGCAAAAATAGGAATCAAAATTAACACTTGTTTGGGGATTAAATAGCTTTTTTCTAGATTGTATATCTGCTGGCTGATCAAGAGTTTGGAAATGTTTGGTTGCCTCACTCTTTCAATGGATTCCAGACTATTTCTGGGAAAAAAATTATCCAGTACTGTTTCTTGTTAAAAACAAACAAACCTAGCTTGAGGCTTCCCTCTACTGTGAAAAGTATCCATTTCCCCCTTCTTTCATTTTCTTAATGTTAGATTTTTTGAATTCTTTGAATAGTTAGCGAGCATGAACATTTTTTCTATGTGTTGCCCTCCAGTGATCCCAAAACTGAGTGTCCAGCTCTCCATCCTCTAGGAGATACATTATTTGAAGAAATACTCAGCAAGTGACAAGAAAAATCATTAACTCATCTTATTATGGTGTAGTGGTTAGAATGTCAGACTAGGGATGTGGGATACCCAGGTTTGAAACCCCGTTCTGTCATAGAAGCTTGCTGTGTGACCTTGGGCCATCACACGTTCTCAGCCCAATCCTTATTGGGACCATGGGGGTGGGGGCTCCTACTCCCCACTGCTGTTTTCAAGGGACCTACCTCCAGCATTTGGGTTCTTGGAAAAGCTGCATGAGTGGGGAGAACAGGCACCCCTCCATCACTGTATGCCATTGTTCAGATCAGGAATAGGCCCCTGCAGCATTTTTAAACACAGAAAATTTTGTTCCTGTGGTGGACTCAGGGATGCCATTAAATCTAGTGTGGCTCTTAGGATGAGGCTTCCATGCAGTCTTAGAACATTATTTCGGTAATCACTTGAACTTCAGGAACCACCAGAACTGTAGTCTTCTGTTGGACTTAATAGATAATGCCAGGAATCCTTGGAGTTTCAGTTCCAATAATTTCTGTTGTTCCATATACTATAAGGGTTCTGCACTGGAACAAATGAGGCCTTGTTGCCAGATACTGTTGTTGAGGCTGCCATCAGGTAATTCTGTATGTAAGGGATGGGGAAAGAAAGAAATAAGGAGGGCTGAAAATGGAACAAGTCCATTCTGAACAGGATCCCAATTCCTCTGTGCCATGAGGGTTCTTAACTAGGCAACATAGTTTTTGATTGTCCCAAGTCCAAAGTTTGGCAGCATCAAATTGCATAGTTAGGACTCAGGAGTCAGGACTGTCGTGCCCCCCACCCACCCCGTTCCACAGGGAGGCTGTTTTTTGGGGGGGCAAGAACAAAACACTCAAAGCTAGAGAATGAATTCTCACATCCCAGGGTAAGGGGATCAATCACCATCTCTCTGATGAACCCTCAGCTGCAAGACTGAGGCACAAGTCTCCAGTCCTATTGGGTATTAAACAAGAAGTCAGCCCTGCAAGGTAGGACACTTGCAGTTGAGTTCCACCAAACAATTACTTGTGGCTGTAGCCAAAATGGGTCTAGATTGAAGCCCCCAAACCCAAATAACAAACACAGAAGTATAATTAATAGAAGTTATTAGAAGACAGCAAGAAATTACAAATATAGATGTTGGGCAAAACAGGAAAGAAAATAACAAAGCTATAGAAAAACTCTAAAATACTATACAGGCTTTGGTCCTCTGACATAGATGTTACCTACTAGGACCTATCCTAGTAGTCAGGTCCAGAGCACAGAAAGGTGTGTAGCAGCAGTATCCATCAGCACCCACACAAAACAGGGGCCAAACTGGAATAAAGAGCCTCGCTTTATTTCAGGCTGGCTGTAGCTGCCTTGATCCTGATTGACCAATATAATGATTTTCTTTTTTAAAACCTTTGTCTTTGAACCTTTAATTCAGCTCCTCCTTATATGACCTTAAACTTTTACCTTAGGAGGGCTCTGGTCACAACCCACACTCCTTTTTTTCTTCACATAAACAGAGTTTATACCTCAAGAACACCTTCTCTCTATTTGTGACTGTGATCAACGTATTGCTGCCTCCCCAAAATGTTTTCGCCTCTACCAAATGTTTTCATCATAGACCTCCTCTGTTTAACTGGTAATATAAGAAGACTTATTAGAGACAGAACAGTCTGCACGAGGATGGTTGTGAGGAGAAAAGGAGGAGATCTTTCTTGATGTAAAGCAATCGAGCCATATTCCATCAAAAGGGTTAACTTAAAAACTAAGAGCTCTGTCCTGCTAACAAGGCACATCTGGGCTGAGACATTCTTGTTCCCAGTTATCTCATCAAGACCATTCAGCCAGGAGAAGAGCACTAATTAATTTTAGAGTTGGAGAGGGAAGAAAGGAACAAGTGATGTCGTAAATCTGGAAGATTCCCTGAAGCTCGATATTCCATTGGGTAACACTAATCGGGTGGCAGAGCAACCAGAAATCTATAATTTGCCTAGAGTTCCATCATAAAGAAGTTCTGACTGGTTTGATCTTTTGTTATGGCCTATGGATCTTTGTACACTATGAAGTTCAACTCAACCCTAACACTCATTTTCAGTGATATAGGTGACCCAAATTTCAAAAGCTTCCTTGAAGCCTGAAATATTGGAATGTTCAAGACACAATTATAAGTTCATCTTCAAACCAAAGATGCACCTGCAAATCTGTTCTCAAGAGTTTAGAAATTAGAGAAGCATCTCAAACACACCTTTACTAGTTTAATGTTTGTTTATATGAACTTATGTCCCATCATGACTCTGTTAGAGTGAGTAAATATTGCCCCCCCACCCCCAGTTGCAAGAAGGAGATAGACACAAGGCTTGGAACTAAGGGCTGCTTTATTAAATACGACATCAACTCTAAACTGCAGCAAAGGCAACTGGCAGTACAGGTCAAGCCACGGGGTCAACCCAGGACCTCCACCTTGACCTGTCTGGGCAAGCCCTACTGCTCTAGGTGTGAGCCATTCTTAGAATGGTCTTGACCCAGCCAAGCAGGCAAGGGTTCCCCCTCCAAGCTCCTAAAGCCTCAGCCATTCAGCATGAGGGAAGGACTTGCATCTGGGGTTCCCTGTAGGCGGTCTAGCCAGGTGGTGATAGCCGTGAAGCATACCATCTGGTCCTGTCAGACCCCTTTTCCCCACCTATGGGGAATTGCCAAAGGGGTGCTTACTGGCCTGCTTCCTACTCCTTTAACCTTCTCCTCCTGCCAATGCAAAGGGCCAAGCCCCTGCTTAGGCCCTTGTGCCCCACAGGTGGCCTAGTGCCAACCTGAGCCCTTGCTGCAGGTCATCTAAAAAATGTCATCGCCAGTTACCAACAGGTGAACCTCATCACCTCTATAGAGGCTGGCAAGTTTGGCCCGCATCCTGGGGTGTGGGAGATAAATCCCCAGACGCCACCCCAACACCTTCTGTACAGCCCTATTAGCCCAGCGTCTAGCACATTCCATGCCCCAGAGCTCCACTGCCTCCCGCCAGGTGCTCCTTGGGAGGATAGCTGACCAAAAGATGTGCCCACCCTGCCACCTGGCCTTTATTACCCTCAGGTCTATCACCTGCAATGATAACACCCGGCCTTTCATAAGTCCCAAATCATTGCAGCCCAGATGTATCACAACAATATGCAGGGGAGGACCTATCCTTCCCCCAAACAATAGTGGCAACAATCCTGGCCACCTAAGGCCACGTTGGCCCTGCCACTCAATCATGGTGTATTCACCTAGCCCCAGCTGGGAACAGACCAATGACCTCCTGGCTTGGTGGGCCGCCCAGAACACCATACTGTGTCCACAATCAGGATCCAACGTCTCCCTTGGTGACCTGCCGCACCTAGGAAATCAGGATCCGACGTCTCCCTTGGCAACCCGCCACACTTAGGAAAAAATTCAATCAGTGGAACCACTTACCGGAAAGGCAAAGGGTGGATGTAAGACTGATAGGCAGCCGACCACCATCTGCCCATTCTTTTGATAGCTCTCCTGGTGTATACCCCATGGCAGCAGCCATGGAGGCTTCTCCAATCCAGAAAGAGTGCGTTCTGAATCTGACTCCTGACAACCCAAGTTTGTTCAGGGCCCTGTCTGTCACCGCCCAGAACTGATACCTAGTGAGAGGGGAATGGTCGCTATGGCAGAAAAGGAAAACGTGATCCTTCCCTCTGACCTCCAGGTATTCCCGGAGTGCCGTATCAGGGCATAGCTCTTGTTCCACACAGGAGCCCAACATAAGAACCATCACAGCCTGCCTCTGATCTGTCTTGGATCGTCGGATCCGCAATGTAACCGACTCACTCTGAAACTTCCCCTACTAATAAGGCATGGCCTGAAGCATCCCTCCTGGAGTGTGCCACTAGCTGACTCACCCGCAGGGCCCCGAAAAATGACATCAGAGCAGCTGAATGAAAAAGCTTGGACTCAAAGCCCAACTTGCAAACATCCACCCATACGGATCCCAAACCTCTAAGGATCGCCAGGGAAATGGGCTGCCTTTTGTCCGCAGCGGCACCACCTCCCTGGACTAACCCTCCAGTGCCTTCCGTACCCTGAAGTCACCAATCACTTCAGGCAAACCACGGGCCTTACTAATGAATGCCAAAGCTACCAGTTGGCTCCTAATCGACTTAACTGCCAGGCCACGTGCTCTTTGAGCTACACAAAATTGCAGCAAATGCTCCGAGGGGATAGGCCACAACTGCTGGAGTCCCGCCTCCCCCCTGAAATCCCCAAACTGCTTTATTGCTTGCACATATGCCCTTCGAGTGGTAGGGGCAATGGCAAGCTGGATTGCCCTGTTAACTTCCTCTCTCCAAGCTGCTACAGCTCTCAGGGCATTCAGGTAGGCTGTCTGTTGGCCTCTGGGGCAAGCTGCCAGAAACGTTCCATCTGTTGGTGAGACAAAGCGTCTGCCACAGCATTGTCAACAGCTGGAACATGCTTGGCTCTAAACAGGACATTCAACTGGAGGCATTTCAATGTAAATGTCCTCACCAACCTCATTACCCTGGGTGATCTTGATGTCAGGGAGTTGGTCACCTGGACCACTGCCATGTTATCACACCAGAAATGCACTACATGGTTGGCCAGTTCACCACCCCAAATATATACAGTCACCAAAATGGAGAAGAACTCAAAGAAAGTGAGATCCCTGGATACCGCAGAAGTGGTCCTGTTCCCCTGGCCACTGCTCAGCACACCAATGGCCCCGGAAGTACACTCTGAAACCAATGGTGCCGGAGGCATCAGAAGTCACCTGAAGATCAGTGCCGACCATCAAGTCCTCTCGCCAGAAAGTCACCCCATTAAATGAGGCTAAAAATTCTTGCCGCACCTCAGTGTTGGCCCACATGCCCCTGCTTATGCGGAGTCTATGATGCGGGACCCAGAACAATGCCAAAGCATCGCATAACCATCTCAAAAAGGGCCTGCCCGGGGCCATGGCTTTGCATGTGAAATTCAAATACCCAACTAGTTGTTGGAGCTCAAGCAGGGACACTTTCCGCTTATCCTTAAAGGAAGCCAGACATACCCTAAGAGCCTCAACCTTGTACGCTGGGAGGCGCAAGGTTGGCTGCACCATATCCAGCTCTATTCCCAGGAATGTCAGAATTTGCGAGGGACCCTCCATTTTCTTGTGGGCCAAAGGAACTCCCAGCTCGTCAGCAAGATCCACAAATTCTGCCAAAACTGCTGCGCACCAGCCACTGCCCGCCGGGCCCACAAACAAAACCTCATCTAAATAATGCACCGTATCACGGCTTTTAAGCTGCTGGCACAATTCCCACTCTAGGAATGAGCTAAAGCGCTCAAACGCTGCACAAGAAATCAAACACCCAATAGGGAGGGTCCTGTCCATATAGTGTTTGCCCTCAAAAGAAAAACCCAGGAGTTCAAAGTCCTCCAGGTGGACAGGGAGAAAGTGAAATGCAGACTTAATGTCACACTGCGACATTTCCGCTCCCACTCCAGCGTACCTCCTGGTCAAAGGAGGCATAATGCATTGAGCATAGCTCCTCAGGAATGGCATAATTCACCGACCCCCCTTTGGTATAGGACAAATGGTGGAGAAACCTATATTCACCAGCCGCCTTTTTAAGCACCACCCCGAGGGGGGAGACCCTAAGGTGGGGTATGGAGGGGGGAGGAAAACAGCCCCAACACCCTCCTCTCAGCGCATTTCTTTCAGATCTTTTCCCTCACCACTTCCTTCATGCCTACGATAGAACGTAAATTGCTCGCCATGAAGGAGGATCTAGGGCCCTGAAATGGAATATGGAAACCAAACTTAAAACCATTTAACAAAAACAATGCATCCTGCTGATCAGGGTACTGCCGGAGCAAGTGCTCAAGCACTTTCAGTCTTACCAGACTGGGCCCCTTTTCCAGCCGTCCGTTGGCCTCCACCTCCTCCTGATTTACGATTGCCCCCTCCTGATTTAGCTCTGGGGCAGGCTACATATGGGTGCGGGCCAGAGCACGAGGGACAATCGTGCTTGTACTTACAGTTCCTCCTATTGCAGGCCCCTTTGGATGTAAAGTCAAAACAGAGCAGCTGGGGTTCAACCTGCTACCCCACTGAAGAGCGGGTTCCTGCCGCTGCTGCTGGGCGGTGAATAAGGTGGCCACTGTCTGAACTGTCGCCTGTATCAGGCTTTGCAGGGGACATTACCTGCAGCCAGAGCTGCTAGTGAATTTGGTCCTAAGGGAGCTGCAGATTGAGGGCCGCACATATTCTAAACTCTTTGTCATATTGCAGCCACGCTGCACTGATGAAGTCCGTATAACTTCTATAAATAACGTTGAGGTATTGGAAGAGAGACATAGCTCGTAAAGGCTGTGCCCTCCCCAACACCCCCGCATAAATGAGGAATCCCGGAAGCCAATTAGCCCAAGTGTGGTCAACCCTTCTCCTCTTAATTTTTTCTTTATCCCTGTCATCCAAGTCCTCTTTGGCTTCTTTTGCAATTCGCAGAAAAGGAGGGTCAAAATGTCTACGTACTCACCCTTCACAATTTTGTCTCTGGTGGCTTGGGTGAGGTGATCCCCCACTGGCAAGGCTGTATCACCAAGGGGGAGAGCCCTATATGGAACCTGCCCATAGATTGGCATACCCAACTGCTGATAGCCCCATGGGGGATATGCACTATAAGGCCACTTGGTGTTGTGATAAGGATATGTCTGGTTGTCACCTCCACCCACACCGTGGGGGCAGGGGAACTGGAGGCAGGCTGCACAGCAGACGCACCTGTTGATTGCCCTAGCCAGGGGAACTGCCCCACTGCTGGCCAAGGGGGCATGCCTTGCGAGTGATATGTATATGGAGCAGGCGGAGGACCGGAGGACCCAGAGGCAGCGGCCTGACCTCAGGGTCCCCACAGCCAAGCACCTGCATTCTGTGGCACTGCCAACTTACCATCTGGTTCGCTGGGCTCCACTGCCACTGCCACTTGCCAACCTTCATTCTGCCCTTCCTGTTCATTGTCATTCGTGACTTCTTCCACCGATCCAGAATGCCCTTCCTGATTAACACTGGTCTCAGCCACTGCACCTGTCAAAGACTCCAAAGCAGATCTCCGTTTTAAGACACCAGCCTGAAAGGCAGCTTTAGACGCCACTCTCACAGGTCTGGCTCTCTTGGTCCCACTCACTGATGCAAACCCCACACCTTTGGCCCTTTCCATTGCCTCCAACCACCTCAAAATTTCTTGGCCCCCGGTGACACCCTCATCCTCCTTCAAGGATGAAAGAGTAGGTGAGGGGTCTCCTGTGTGGCTTTTTTTTGGCAGGCTGTTTGCCCTTGATTGGGCCCTTGCCTGTCCTAGATTCCATAATGCCACAGTGCCCTATAAAGACCACTTTGTCCTAGGGATCCCTTGAAACCCTGCTGGTATCCCTTAAGTACAGGTTCAAGCCCCAATATATGTAATACAAAAAGGCTGGGCTCCACACAGAATTGACTCTTCCTGCTCTATAGGGCCCCTCCCCCAAAGGGTGCTGGCTGCAGAGAAAATGGCTGGTGGCCGCAAAATGGCACCAAGCCAGGGGACTACTGCTGCGTAGGCCCTGCACAGAATTGCAGCCTTCCTGGCCAAGCAAAATGCAAATGGAGGGGGAGAAACTCCGGAACCCTCTACCAACGCCAAGGCAAGAGGGCCCCCACCGTGCTGGCCACAGCAGCAGCACCGGGCTGTACCTCCAACCCCCTTTCCTTTCTCCCCAAGCCCTAGTGTACAGAGGAACCGAAGGGGTAATTAAAGAGGGGTGGTGGTCACCAACTACCCCAAAAAGAAGACATGCCTAGAGGCGCCTCAAACATATGAAACCAGCCCCGCTGCCCACCACTGCCGCTGGAAACCAGCTGCTGTGAAGTGCACTGAACGGGTGAGGCAAGCTCTGCTGCTTGCCGCCGCTGGACACTGGCGCCACTCACCTCCACTGTCAACGGAGCCAAGAAGCAGGCTCCACTGGACGCCGCCCCCATTCATGCCACAGTCCTCTTGCCACGTGATGAAGAAAGCACCAACGCTGCCCCAGTCGCGCCCGCATTCCTCCGCCAATCAGCCTGGAGCAGGAGCACGAAAGCGCATGTCCCACTTCCACCGATCACCTGGAGCAGCTGCTGCACGCAGGTGTGGAGCCGCCTTATAAGGGCTCTGTCTCCGCCCCCGTGGCAAATCCCTGGATGCCTGGGAAGGCTCTCTGTTTCCTCCTACATCCGGGGCGGTAAATTACAGCCCCCGGCTTAAGCTGCTGCACAGACACTGGGAGTGCTGCATTATGTAATGGTAAAAAACCCTGTTGCTCTCAGGACATTCCAATGTTTGATTTTATAAGCAAAACATATTGTTCTCAATCCACCTTGAAGTATCAAATCAACACAGGGAATCTTCTCTCTTGGTTTTCTTACTTCTTTGTGAGAGATAATATGCCCTTCCTTGAAGTATTTTCTTGGCACAATCATTTTCTCTCCAGCAAGGGCCACTGTCAGCTTGCTGTATGCTACATAGTACATAATCTAAGGGAGGAAAGAACAGCTGGCAACAGCTATTAAATCACCTTATTCTTCTTCAAAAATGTGAGAAATGGCTTGGACATATCTAATGTTAACCACCTCCATGGAATAAAAATACACGAAGCCTATATTCATGGGGGGAAATGTCATCCACAGTAAAACAACTTCCACTGAGCAGCAAGATAGAAAGTAGAGATAGAAGCTAAGAAGATAGGAAGTAGAGATAGAAGCTAAGTGACTCAGGTAGGGAGGCAACTGCAGAATTTGTAAAATGTGAATGGTTGGAAGGCTATGCAGACTCAGGTATTCTCTGATAAAGATTGCCACAAAGTTTTTGGGTCTGCAAAACAGAGATCAGGCTTTGTGGTATCGCTCAAATATAGTTATTTCAAAATCAGTCAATCAGAAAATAATTTACTAAAATCAGTCAATCAGAAAATAATTTACTAAAATTTTGATACATTAAAATCTCTATACATCATTCGACTGTATGCTCAGCAGTCCCTCTTAGCATGAATTCCATCCTCATACCCTTACACCCTAGGCTTGAAAGTCCCTATATTATTGTAATTGATAACACCATTCTTAGAGTCTCTCTGCGTGAGACATTTTACATGAGAATGCTCAAGTGTAGAGAGATGCAATGTTAGCTGGGAAGCATAGTTTAAATTTCACCTCTCTACAGAGCCAGCAAAGATCGCTCCTCAAAGGATTTGTTAATCTCCTCTTCTCCTCCCTGAAGCGAAGGTGAAATTAACAAAGTCTTGAACTATGCTTTCTGGCTAGCATTGCATCTCCCTACACTTGAGTGTTCTCATGCAAGATGTCTCCTGTAGAGAGACTGTTAGATAAGTACAAGTTAAAAGATTTTGATACTACTCCAGTCTTTTCTCTGCTTACTGTGTGCTCTGCATAGACATTAGTTGTGGACTGGCTCTGTGCACCAACAGATCCAAGCTGTGGGAATGGAATGAATGAAGCAGGTGTCTTGAAGCTATAGACAGTTTGGCAAGTTGTCATTGTCATGCCCTAATTGTGCTATGACACTTATTCCTGATCCTGCCACACCAGAGGCAGGATAGACACTTCTGACTCCTGTCATAAAACCATTTCCGGAATTTAAATCTACTAGTTTCATGTAGCAGTTTTACAGTAATGACAGAATGAGTCTCTGGTGCTGATTGAATGGTTTTAATAGTGTTAAATAATCAATAAGGGATACACATGATTTTCTACAGGAATAAGAGACAAATCTATAATTAGAGGAATGTAAGTCTTCTTTAATTATTTATTTCTGTTTGGAATTTGGAAACGGTTTGTCTAAAATATTGTTATGTAAAAATATTTTCTACCAGCTAGTTTTACTTTGGTTTTCAGCTACTTACACTGAAGCACCCACGTTGACCATAAGCTCTTAAGTTTCATTTGGAGTTTTCCTTATATCACTTGAACTGCCACCTGTAAGGCTCCGACCTGATTTTAACTCCCTGTAAAAGATAGCTCAGAGAATTTGGGCAGTTGATGTTCTTCCTGTCAGGGCCCAACTTCGATTGGGAACAATTATGTACAAGAGAGGACTTTTGGGAACACCGATATTGGGAATTGTGTCCCAATGAATGAAGAATTGGCTGCTAATGCATTTGTAATATTTCATAACTCTATGTCATTTTAAAGAATGCAGTTCTGGTCTGCTGCCCTGTTGATATATATAAATGCAAAAAGAGAATTTTTAAAATACATTATGATGTAGCTTTGATATGAATGCAATTTGATAGGTGTTTTTATACAGCAGACGTGACCTATACAAAGGCCATTTTTTAATGTTTGTTACTAACATCCATCTGGATCTATAACATCCCTTAAGTATCCAAGGGATGTCATCAATGTCATTTAAGTAGGGATGCTGTTGCATTTTGTGACAACTCTAGTTTTATTTTAAAATTCACATTTCTTTAATGGCTTATCCATGCTTACAGTTGTCCTTTATGCTGACCATACTAATGAAATTGGATAGAAATGTAGCCATTAAAATTAATGTCTGTTTCGTGTCAGTTATTTATGAATTATGTAAAATGCGACTCACCCTGCCGCTGCATTGCAGCCTTGGTGGGGAGTCGTTCCTTGCAGTCCCGCCCAGAGGAAAGGAGGCAGGCTCCCTTCCCGGGCATCCGGGGCTTTGGCCAGGGGGCTGAGCCAAGTGCCATCTTTAAGCGGCTCCGCTTTTCCCTGGCCGCAGTTTGTAAAGCGCTCGGCCCACCCACCTCTCCCTGTTTTAGTGCAAGACTAGCTGGCTGCTGTTCCAGAGCCGGGTAGGAATTTTTTACCTTTTTCCCCAGATTGGCTGTGGGAAAAGGGTTTTTTTTGCCTACCTTGCACTAATGGCAGTGTGTGATGCGTTTTGAGGTGGTGCCGTGGGGTTTTGTCATTGGCAGGAGATTTTGGGGATAGGGTGCGGGTCGGTGAGCACCCTGTGGCGCTCCCCCATGGGTGGGGAACAGGGTCTGCCATTAAGGGCGGTATGCTTGTTTATGGCTACCGTACGCTGGCAGAAGCCTGCAGGGATCCCCAAGCACAAGGCCTTCCCTCATGCCGTATGGCTGGGGCGTTAGGTGCTTGATGGGGGGATCCATTGCCTGGCTGGCTGGGTTGCAGCCATTCATAGGATGGCCTACACTCGGGGCATGGGGCTTGCCCAGACAGGTCAAGGCGGTAGGTCCAGAGTTGACCCCATGGCTTGACCTGTACCGCTTAGTTGGCCCTTGTTTTGTTTATGTTATGGTCATTTAATAAACAGCCCTTTAATTCCAGGCCTGTGTCTGTCTCTTCATTCCGGCTGGGGTTGCAAAGAGCATTCAATGGTGTAAAATTGCCATAACAAGCAAAACAGGATATTTTGCAAAGACAATATGCAGGACCAAAATGGTCTTCCTAAGCATGTCCCAAAATTAAAAGGAAGGAAAAATACATGAGTCTTCCTGCTTGAGACTCATTCACACCATTAAATTCCTCCATCCAATCATATATGAAGGATATTACTACCTTGGAAATTTTTTGTGTGAAGCAGGGTGTGGTGAGGTAGTAGGTATATTTTTGACCCTCGTTACTCTTTTCCTGGCAGCTGCAATCTTAGCTATTCCTGATGATCTACATGTGCACAATTTGGTTTACATAATTGCATGGAGGAATTTAACTTTTCTAATTTGTGCTTATCTTCACAAATTTCCAAAATGAGGTCCAAAATAATCTGTTGATGTCAGCAAAGCTCCAGCAAAATCAATAGTGATAAACATATTTAAACTAGCCACCAGAAATGGCTTTTACAGGGTGTAGATTTTAGAGTAAATTATGTATCTGATTTAAGAAAAATACTTATTTCAAAAATCAAATGTAAGTACATTTTTCTATCACCCAATAGTATTCAAATACTGATTTTTCCTGTAATGAAGACATTATATTAAAAGTCACTAGATGGGTTTAATTATTAGTGGAATTGCCTGCTACAGGACTGCAAGATAATATAATATTACTTATTTCAAAATCAGTTTCTTATTTAGTTGCATTAACACATACCAAGCTTCAATGGTATATCTCCACATACATTTATAAGTGTTGATTTATTCTTTGCTCTAGCAGTGAATAAGATATCATGTGATTTACACTTTTACAAATGCAATATATAGAAACATTTTTTTCTGATATCTCATTTTATTCATTTTCCTGATTTTCTTTTATTTATTTTGCTCAACATATGATAGTTTGCTAGATTGAAGATGAATTTTACTAAACAATGGATGTGAGAATTGCACTCATGTTTGCATCACAGAAACAATCTTTGATATGCCTTTGTGGCAACTTTGCTTAAGCAAATTGAGCATTGACCTTTTCTGCCTACACGATAGCAAAGTGTTCCATTTTACTGAAATCAGACTAGTAAATCCTCAAGGTCAAAACCTTTAGTTTGCCCTCCATGTCCAAAGAATATAATGTCTTTGTTCATTTAGGTATTCTGGATAATAAAATAATTAAAGTGTTTCTTTTTCAATTATTTTGTTCTGTTTCTCCATACTTGTCTTTTCAGATTTTGCATTTGCTTTTTATCCATCTCTCTAAAACATATTTGAAGATTTAAAAGTCTTAACATTATTAAACTGCACAATCACTAGAATGCCTATATATTTTTTAAAATAGGTTTTTTTTAAAAAAAATTCTGTCATCTGACTACAAGAATTGGTGATGTTTATAAGAAAATATAATAAAAAAATACATAGTTACATTTTTAAAACAACTCCAGTTTATTCTTATTAAAGTAGACAGCCAATGAACACTTTAAAAGCCAGATTGGAATTAGGGCTTGTATACTATTTTTTTTATAAACGTGCATACCATTAGACTGCACACCTAGTTGTGCAGTGGCAGGGGGAGCAAAATGAATTCCTTTGAACTGGGACCTTCAATTCAGAGGAATCTGCATTCAGGGCAATGAAAATGCAGAAATTCACATTTTGAATCCATCTCAATTCAAGCTTTATCTTCGTCACTATTTTTTTTTTGGTAGCAATTAACTGACACATTACTATTCATTTTAAAAAGAATCAGTAATGGGAACTGATGCAGTGAAAAAGCTATGTATCCAGCAATGCATGTGAGGCTTCCTTGTATATACTAAATCCCTCCTCTGTATATGTTGTATCATTTACCCTTTTTTTTGCATCCTTGTCATTCAAAATTATTATGTGAAACATAGGAAGGTGTATCCTACCCTACTCCATTTCAGATACATCAGAAAATGTTTAGTAGGTATCATTAATCTTTGTTTGTTTGTATGTATGTGGTTGTGCGTGCATGCGCATGTGTGGTCTGTGCACGGAAACCTTAAGGGAATTTTAAAAATAGTGCAATTGTTGATGGTGATAATTTGAGTTCAGATGCTCCTTTTTGAGGAGCCTCTAATGATAAATTATTGGTCCTTCTTCTCTGATAAATTGCCTGTGTTGTACTTTAAGTAAGGGATTATGAATAGGACAATTTCGTGCCCTCCAGGTAGGTACCGCAACACAAAAATAAGAACGCAGGAAAAGTCCCTGAAGAAGATAAATGCTTTTGCCCTGGGATAAACCCATGCTCAGCATCAGAAGTAAGCCATTTGGGTGATACAGCCTGTGTTTATCTTTTAACCATCCTGTCTAATGCCAGTGTGTCCAGGTGATAACTGGGAAACACAGAGGCAGTTGATAGAAAGAATCAGCAGGGGTTCAGCAAAAATTCCTGCTGGATTTGAGACAACTCCAGAGATACAGAGTAGGGTGTCTCACCTGCAGATTGATGGCATCCCACTCCATAGCTGTGAATTAATTCTCCTAAAGGCTTTACATACAGGTTGAATAACATGGGAGATAAGATTGTACCCTACAGAACCCCGCAAGATAACTCCCATTCTGGAAAGAGATGATCTCCAACAGCAACCCTTTGAATCCGTTACATGAGAAACCATTTAAACCAGACCAAGGTATATCCTTTGAAGTCCACTTGTTTCTTTTAACTGATAGTAGAAAAGGGGGTTATGAATATTTTATATAAATTATTGATATATATCATTTCAGTCACATTGTATGTCTGAAGACTGGGTCATGAATCACGATAGGCACCTGGCTATGGTGTTTACAGACACATATTGAAATAAATGGAAGCAGCTCATTTGTTCCTTGAACTGTGGTATACACAAACATGAAAAACTATCTGAGTTCTGAAGATTTTTCACCATTAAGCTCTAAAAAGTCTTGGGTATCTGAAGCTGACAGTGTCTAACATTAGTTTACTGTCCAAATGATGAATCAACACTATCAAAATATATGCAGATGTAGATGACACTACAGGTCATCTCTAATTACTGAGCTACGTTGTATTGCTTTGTTCTCTAGAGCTTGCTATGCTTGTGTGTTTACCAAACATCATCATAAAATTGCTTCTATGGAGGAAGCATTCTGATTATCCAGTGAGCACTCTAAAGGGCTGCAGGAACCAATTTACATTACAAAGCAGAGATGTTATTATGTTCAGTGTTCATAAATATGCTGTTAATAATACACGTTTTCTGCAGAGTGTATGCTTCTTAATGTACAGGAGAAAAACCTTAGATTTAAATAATGACATGAAAATATCATAAAAGCTTTGCTGTGTCTGCCACTCACACCCCACAGCAAGTGGGAGGAGAGGGAGCAAGCCAACTGTTCTTATTTAAATAATAATAATGTGTGCATAACAATATCATGCTGATATAGTTCCTAATAGTGCTGACATTATGCTTGACCTCAAAAAGCCTTCCTGGAAATGCTGACACATGCTGTGTGAGTACATGACACTCTGCAGCACTTAGTTGAGGGAGAATAAATGCACTTTTGAACACACTAGGAACAACCAGATGGCTTAAAAGGTAGCATAGATACGGCCTGATTTTGACACTGTGGCAACACCTCTCTGTTCAAATGGCAATTTGATTACAAATTGTGAGCAGCACAGTTCAGCACTCAAAATTGTTCTAAATCATATTGCAAATATTTTCCTTTCTCATGCATATTCTGTCATTGCTTCCTCACAGGTGTCCCTGTCCCCTTTGCCACCTGACAAAATGATGCACTTATACTCTAAACATAGGCTGATTTTCAATGATACACAGTTTACGCATGTTGCCCTAGGGCATAAGTAACATAAACAAGCACATTATGCGCATGCACCAACTGCGAGCATGTATCAGCCAGCTCCCATGCTGAATGCTATGCAGATGCAAAAACACTGACAATACTTCTTCTTTTAAATTGCAAGCAAATCAATGATGCATGCATGATTCAAAATGCAATGGTCATTGCAAGAAAGGTAAATTGGGACTACAAATATCATTTGCAAAAATTACACCATATACTTAGAGACTGAACTTACCTGCATGGTTGTATTGATGTGGAAATAAAGCCACTGTACATAAGTGAACATTGGATTGAAGAACAAAGTTCAAATGATTTTCTGACGGATTGGAGAAAACTGAAAGATTATTTGTAAAAGAATTGGGATGTAAAAGACCAATTGTGGTCTATGGATAATTTTTGATGAGTACTATGCAATCTGTTGAATTTAGTATTGATTGTAACATTACCTTTGAAGGTTATGGAAAATAATAGCGTTAGAGGGAACAATGTATGAATTATAGGGCATAAGTGCTGTTGGAGGTCTGACGGGGGGGAGGGAAAGGGTGGGTTGGGGATAAATTTGTACTCAATAGGAGAAGGAATAGTAAAATGTATATCTTTATTTTATGTTTGTTCCCAACCTATCCAATAAAAAGTTTCTTTAAAAGAAAAAGTGAACATTGGATTGCAATGACTATGTCCTCATCAATTTGCATACGACAAGTAAAGGTGCTAAGAAGGGGATTTGTTTGAAGTGAATTTCTTATCATTTCTTAAAAATGATTAAAGGAAATCATTTAAAATATTTTGGACATATAAAACATATACTTTTGAAGCCAACAGGTAAACTTCCACTGAATTTAAATAGATGTGGATTCGATCCATATATATACTCACTTATGGTGAAGTCATGTTATCAAAACAATTGCATGCTCTAAATATTGTTATTATTTGGAGAAAAAAAGGGATGAGCAGTGAATATATGGACACACCATTAATTTGGAGTGATCATACATTTCATATACTAGCTTGCACTAGTATTTGATGTAAACATATTTAGAATATATATTTACAGTAATATATATCTCATATTTAAAAGTGGCTGCTATTTTAACATGGCAATATAACCATTTTGTCACTGTGGAGACTATTTCAGGTGAATAGCCATGTTAGTCTGTAGGAGTAGAACAAAATTCAAATCCACTAGCATCTTAAAGACCAACACAATTTTTGCAGGGGATATGCTTTCATGAGTTAAAGTTTACATCATTAGATACTCATGAAACCTCATACCATGGAAAAATTTGTTGGTGAAGTTAAATTTTGGAGACTATTGTATAGGTGTGCCATGGTAGTATCTGTTCTTCCTATTCTAGACTATCCTTCTTGCTGAAATGTACAAAATACCCTAGATCTGATGGTATCCCCGGTTCTGACCCATTGATGCCTCCACAATTTTAAAACCTAATGAGGTGATTTCTGTGCGCTTTTTCAAGTGCCAAAACAACCACAGAGGTAGAGATGTAGCCATTTTGGAACTTGAAGATACTCAGGGGAGGGAGGAGCAAGACAAGCGCATCATGCTGCAGGCTGGATCCGGATAGGGCTTTCACAGCATTCTTTAAATCACCTCATTAGGCTTTAAAACAGAACTGCTTGCACCTCCTTGTATGCATATTACCGGTGCAATCCTAAGCAGAGGTACATCCTTCTAATCCTATTAATTTCAGTGTATTTAGAGGGCTTTAACTCTGCTTAGGATTTCACTGTATATCTCTTAAGCACTGAAAACTATGTACTCTTGTACTTAGTGAATTTTTTCTTCCCTTGTCTGCAAATGTACGACTGAGAATATGAACATTGTTGAAAAGGTCACATTTTACACTTGAGTCACTATTCACATTAATAGGTGGCAGTAGCAGCACATGCTTACAGTACAGAAGTTATAAGCATATATGTTTATTGCTTTTGTGTTACCTTAATTAAAGCTTTAGGTGGCAGGTAAATTACTGGCCTAGGAATCATCTCTGACAATTCCTGAAAAGACTGTTTAAAGAGTGTGTTGTGTACTATTCTGAACCAAGTTACTGGATAAAGCACTATTATCATGCAGCACATGACAGCAGGTTTCGTGTTTCGTTAATTACACAGAGTTCTAAATTCAATGTGGAATGCATATACAAAAAAGAACTCCTTTTAAACCAAATAAAAGTATAAGGGCATGTATAATTTGTGCCATTCAGATGACTGGCTATGGCTCATCTGATTTTACCTTAGCAGTGCAAAATTTTGAATAAGATTTTTTAAATTTTAGCGCAGAAGCAAATTTTCATGAGGTCTGATATTATTTATAATTGCCAGTTTGAATGGAGGAAGCAAGAGAAGGACAAAGACCTACCTGTTATTCCTGTCCATGTTTTTTTCTTCAGTATTTGCAACCATGTTTCTTCAATCTGCTACTGGTTCAGCACCATTTATTTTACTTGAAATGATATCTTCACTGCAGGAAACAAGCCAGAAATGATGCAGTGAACATTATGGTGTCATGGCTACTAAGCTGATACTCTGGTTTACTGTAATGAGCTGACACTTCATTGCCAATCAGTGATACATGGCAAGACTCTTTTCAATCCAGCTCTGCTTGTTTGTCATCCCACAACTAGCTGGGGGTGGGTGGGAAATAAACAGGTATGTGCATTTGGAGCATGTTGTCAAGGTAGCTGTCAGAATCATGTTACTCCTATTTCAAAGTTGCTCCATTTGCTTCTGTGTTGCAATTCACAGTGCTGGTGCTTACCTTTAAAGTCCTTCAGGATCTGGGATTCTAATACTTGAAGGAACTGTAACCTTGAAATCTGGAAGTACCAATGGATGTTCCATTAAAAATTCACCTCCAGATCCATTTGGTCTGTGCTTCAATGGCCACAAAAATAGGCAATACCTCAGAACCTCAGGGGGGAAAATGTAGCAGACAACAGAGGATGCAGTATTTGAGCTTTAATCTTTCTTGAACTTATAAAAGCTGTCTGGGATCTGAGGCTCAGCCCCTGGACTTACCAGAAGGAGGGGATGGGAGGCAGTTGAGGGACAGCCACCCAGCCACCTCAACGGACACCCAGGACCAGAACAGACCAACAACTGAAAGGGGGAAGGAGGTATTCCAGCCACAGGAAAGCATAGAAGCACCCAAGCCTCAGAGAGCCAGGCGAGGCAGGTGGAAGCCAGCTAGCCCCACCCTCCAGTGGGTGGCCAGAGGACCAGGCAGGGAGAGTGAGGACCCCCAGGAGGGGAGTAGACCCAAGGGAGGAGGTGCAGGAAGCAAGGGCAGTAAGCCAGCAGCCTTACCAGCCAGGAAGGAGAGGCAGCCAAAGCAGAACAGAGCCACGCCCCAGCCTGCGGGCCAGCTAGAAGGCAGTACCCTGGTCCAGGAGAAGCTGGGAGCAAAACAACCCCAAGTGGGGCTGCCTGAGGCACTCTACAGGAAAAGCTTGGCAGCCAGCCAAGGAGGCACAGGTGTGGCTGCCCAGGGCAGCCAGCAGAGCAAACCCAGGTGAATCAGCCAGGGCTATGGCTAGAGTGCAGGAGGGCGTGTGGCTCACAGGTGGAGCAGGGAATGGGTGAAGGGATAAAAGGGAAGTAGACCTACAGGGCAGGGTTGGTTGTGGAGGAGTGTGGAGGAGTTTCAGGAGGGAGAGAAACTGAGTGGAAGGAAGATGGAAGGGAGAAGGAAGAGTAAGTCCAGAGGAGGGAAGGGGCCAGCTGTCATGGAAGGCAGCTGGGACTCTGTCAGGTTGAGCGGATTGAGAGGGTGCGAGGGTGAGGTATACCCACCTCCTTCCCCAGAGCGGGAGCCCGCATAATCCCTGATGGAACCCCTGGTCCAAAATCAGGCATGCCAGCACCTCACAGGGTGACACCCAAGGCAGAACCTGACAAAAGCAATATAAAGAAAGACAGGAAAACATAAGCAGATCAAAAGAACAGTGTAAAATAATAAATCTGTGGAATTAATGAGCTACAAATAACATATAAAACCACACCAGTATTTAGGGAGTAAGCAACAACAAACCAATTAGATGATTCATGGTGGAAGCCATCCCAGTTATGCTAAATGTCCTCTGACAGACTAATACAAAGTAAGAATCCATACTCAATTTTGTTATGCTTCTGCAAATACATGAAGGTGTGTTAGGTAAAAAGGTATGTATGGGTTTCCTCTCTGAGCAGCACTCAGAGGAACGGATACGTTCAGTGAGTATGGAGGCCAGGATTGGGAGGGAAAAGAGAGCAGATTAAAGAAGCAGAGCAGAAAGTTTCATTGTTATCTGATACATCAGTCTCAACAAAATTGGAGAAGTTTCAAGTAGTGAAGAGGTGGTTTTAAGTGGAAAATGAAGGTCTCTGTCTTGTGATTTCAGCCATGGAGGAGGAATATTTGGAATGAAATCAAATCATATCACTAAAACTTGCCTTGTAATGACACAGAAACCGTATGGGATAGAGAACTGGATCAAGATTATTCATCCCAGGATGCCACCTTTATACAATTTTTAACTGGGCATTTACTATGATGTCCAAATTATATTGGTTGCATTTTTGGACCTTCTCTAGCATAGAGCCAAATTTTAGGATGCTGTCTATGATTAAGAAAAGTCAACATGCACTATGATTGGGGTAATTCTAGGAACCTTTCTGTTATTGGGTGAAGATCAGAATCCTGGCTTCTACTGGCGGATTTGAATTTTTCTTTGTGCAGGATGCTGGTACAAAGAAGGTGCCAGGTGTGGAGATGGCAAGGCAAGAGAGATCTGGATGGGATGATTGAATTATTGGAGTGACAAAGACCAAGAGGTGGGTTGATTGCTTGGGCCATAAACTTTATTATATTGCATTACAAGGTAGATCCTTGAATGGTCCTAGAAGGATGCTTATTGTCCCGCAATCTTGATAATTAACCATGGCCTGAATTTTGATGAGCTGTAAGGAAGACACATAATAGAGGCATTATCTAAGGTTAGCCAGGCTCCCTTGGGAACTAGGTTACTCCTTTATGTGCTGACATCTGGATAGCCCATAGCCTAGTCTCAATTTGTCAGCTTTAACAGCAAACATAGGCTCAGTGCTCCTCCACTTTTTTTTTAAAGTTCTGGAACTTATGATATTCACGGCCTTGGGAACCCTATTTGAGTGGTAGGTAGCATAGAAATGTTTTAAATAAATAAATAACACATGAGAAAATGGTAATGTTAAATCTGATGATGGAAGGCTGCTGAAGGATGTAGACCACGCCAATCCAATGCATAAGCCACTATCTTATTACTAGGGGTGTGCAAAGGCACCCTGATTCGTTTTTTCTGAATCAGCTAAACCCAAATTGAGAGGCCGATTCGGGTTTAGCAGAAATCCGAATTGCCCAGCCGATTCGGGTTTACAGATTCGGATTGATTCGGATTGATTCGGATTGATTCGGATTTTTTTTCAATGGGAAAAAGCCTCCCCAGGCTTCTCTGAAGCCTGGGGGAGGCATTTTCCCACCAAATCACCCCAAATTTGGTGGGGGCCTTCCTCTAACTCCCTTCTAACAACCCCCAAGTTTCAGAACGATTGGACTTTGGGGGGCCATGTTATGGCCCCCCAAAGCAGGTCCCCCTATCATCCCATAAGAAAGCGAAGGAGCAGCATATTGTTAGCATGCTGCTGCTCATCTTCTTCATTATTTCCTATGGGGAAAAAATGAAGAAGCAGGCTTCCTTTGCCAGGGGTGGCATTTTGCATGCAAAATGCCCCCCTACCCTCAGGGCCCTTCTCCCACCTTTCCTCCCACCCCCCACCAAGGCTCAGCCTGCTCCCACTTGGGGGGGCCATTTCATGGCCACCCCAAGTAGGTGCTCTTTTCTCTACCACTTACAGCTGGGGGAGGCTTGTCTTGCCAGGGGTGGCATTTTGCATGCAAAATGCCCCCCTACCCTCAGGGGCCCTTCTCCCACCTTTCCTCCCACCCCCACCAAGGCTCAGCCTGCTCCCACTTGGGGGGGGGCATTTCATGGCCTCCCCAAGTAGGTGCTCTCAGCCCCCAAAGTCCACCCCCTACTGCCCCATACAAACCCAATTCCCCCCCAGCTGCCACACACAGGCCCAAATCCCAACATTAGCCCCTCACTGACCCAAATCTACCCCCAGCAGCCCCACACCCACCATAACCCCAGGAACAGGCTGGCCAGCCCTCCCCCTTTGGGAACTTCCTAACTCTCTTTCCCAGGGCAAATCTGCATAGCCCAGGGGTGCCACAATGGGAACACTCCTGAGTGCCAACTTGTCCCTGGGAAAGAGCACCTGACCTGGCACACAGACAACCACCCCCTGACCCCCCCACCACCTACAGAGAAGGCTGGCCAGCCTGCCCCATTGTTCCCAATGAAGCTTAATTGGGAGAGCCAGGCCAGCCAGCACAAAGCACAAAAGGCAGAGCAGCAGGCTTCTGGTCTGTGTAGGCCCAAAGCTGGCACACTTGTTTGAGAGCCTGGTGGGAACCATTGGAATTGGAGAAAGGGGGCCATAACCAGCAAAGCCAGACACACCAATCCAGTTTGTGAAGCTTAATTGGGAGAGCCAGGCCAGCCAGCACAAAGCACCAGAGGCAGAGCAGCAGGCTTCTGGTCTGTGTAGGCCCAAAGCTGGCACACTTGTTTGAGAGCCTGGTGGGAAGCATTGGAATTGGAGAAAGGGGGCCATAACCAGCAAAGCCAGACACACCAATCCAGTTTGTGAAGCTTAATTGGGAGAGCCAGGCCAGCCAGCACAAAGCACCAAAGCCACCCAGCAGAGCTTCTAGCCTGTGGGCCCAGAGCTGGAACAATCATTTTTTAGGCCTGGGAAACAGTGTATCAAGACCACCCCACACTCAAGCATGACAAAGGAAACATTAAAGGAAGAAAGCACACAGCAACCAATGTTGAACCCCCCCCCCCCAACCATTCTCCTCTTCTGCCCAACATGAAAATGTCCCCACAGGCCAAGCCAAGACAGACTAAAAGAATCATTTTGCATAGGCATGCCACAGCAGTACATTTCCCAGCCAGCATCCAAAAATTTATAAAAATTAAAAAGGCCTACCAGGTCTCCTCTCAGTCCAGACAAGCACAGTTGATCCTCCAGGCAGATGTCCTCCAGGTGCAGCCTCTGTCCTCTCTCTCAGCACGCAGCAACAGAACTGTTCAGACCACTCAGTCTTGCCCCAAATTTAAATCCCCTTCCCCTGCTGCAGACTCAGCCAAAGATTTGAATCTATTGGCTGGCAGAAGGATGCAGCAGTGGGATTGGTGACTCCAAAAGTCACCCCTCCCTTGCCTTACCTCCCCCACACTCCAACAGCCACCCTCCTCCTGCTCCCCCTCCCCGTACCTGATAATTTCGGAGGGAATTTCTGGCATTGCTTTGCAAATGCAAAGTGCAATGCTATTGGCAAAGCACCTTGCATTGGCAAGGCAAAACAAAGGATTCCCTTCCATCCTTTGCAAGAGGGGTGGAGGGTGACAGAAGGAGTGAGTGACTCACTCCTTCCCCCCCCTCTTCTAAAAGGCTGCAGGAAGCTTAGCTTCCTGCAAGAGGGGTGGAGGGTGACAGAAGGAGTGAGTGACTCACTCCTTCCCCCCCTCTCTTCTAAGAGCCTGCAGGAAGCTTTGCTTCCTTCAGGCTTTTGCTAGACGCTTGCCAAAGCAAGCGCCTAGCAAAATGGCGCCTGTAGGAAACCCAAATCGGGTTTTGGCGATTCGGAAAACCCAAATCGATTCGGGTTTCTCCTAATCGATTCGGGTTTCTCCGAATCAATCCGAATCGGGGTGATTCGGGTTTTTTCGGGTTTTCCAAAACCCGAACTGCACACCTCTACTTATTACTCCAGAGGAGTTGGTGCTACGGGACTCATTACTATTGTATTACTGTTCATTTATGTCATTATTGTACATCTTCATTTTTGATGCTCTTTTTTTGTCTGCATGATAATCAATGGGAAGATTCTCCTTGTTTTCCCCATCGCCTTCTCTGTTAACAGGGGCAGCTTCTGGCTGGTGACAGTGGAGGCTGGACCGCCCTGCAGCTGATAGATCTCCTCCTCCTTCCTCCTCCAGCACCTTGGGTACTATTTCTGACACATCCAAGGAATATGCCTGCTGCATTTTGAGAAATGTAGTCCCCAGTATGGCAGCCTGATTTTGGTTGAGGACAGGTATCTCAGATGTATCTGTCAAAGTCATTATAACCAAGTGTTTTTTTAAATTAGTTGTGTGGTCCTCATGTATTCTGAGTTCTTTATGTTCACTCAGG
This sequence comes from Eublepharis macularius, assembly GCF_028583425.1. Lineage (NCBI taxonomy): Eukaryota > Metazoa > Chordata > Lepidosauria > Squamata > Eublepharidae > Eublepharis > Eublepharis macularius. The sequence goes on along the minus strand of NC_072792.1, from coordinate 76,884,738 downwards.
CCCTGAAACTGCATACAGCCAAAAGAGGTGCTGGTACACTGTACTGGTACATACAGGTAGGGGGAAAGCCCTGGGTAGGGGAAGGGGCTCTCAAAGTGTGTCTCCCAACCCAGGGAGTTTTATGAGATAACAGACTGCCTCTCCGTTCATGTTGCCATGCTCCCTCAGCAAGTTCAGCTATGTCTAGGGCACATTATGTATCAACCTGGGGTACGTTTTTGCAATTACAGCCAGCAGAAAAATCTCCAGAAGATGTCAGGGAGGCTTCTTCCCTCCTGGCTTTCTGGCAAGGCTGTAAACCACAACTATTCTGCATAGCTGGGGCCGTGTCTCTGTCAAAAGAAATATGTGCACAGTGTACTTTTAAAGTGGCAGTTTTTAATGTTTTTGAGTATACTTTAGTTATTGCTTTTTTAATTACATTCTGTTCTGTAGTTTTTATTGTATTTTATTTTATCCTACTCTATAAAAGGCAACCTGTATTTGTGATAACTCACCTTTTATCCTGGTGCAAGCACACTCTGAGTGGCCTATGAGTGTGCCTGTGCCAGGCCTATGAATGACCGCTGCCACTGCAAGAAAGCTTGGTGCGACAGCCTGGAGGAGGCCACCACCACTGTGGGAAGGCCCGGCATGCTGGCCCAGCCTGGAGGAGGCTGCTGCCATGGGAAAGTCCGGTGTGGGCAGCCTGGCACTCCAGAGGCTGTTTTCAAGAGTGGGAGCGCTGCTGGGGTGGTGCAATGGCCCCTGGAGTGCTCCTGTGCTCTACAGTGGGCAGATTTTGGCCCCAAATGGGCCCAAATCATCCTGTTGTGCAGCCCAGTGGTAAACTTCTCCAGAGGGCCGTGGGGAGGACCATGCCGCCTGGTGGTGAGGCCCTCTCAAGCACATACCACAGGATGGTGTGGCCCTCACAAGGCCCTGCTAGAGCCCATTGTATTGTTAAACACAATGGGCTTTGTTGCTAGTTTTAAATAAGTAAACTCTGTTTAGGATTACACTCTCAATGACCCAATGATATACTGTGTCTTCTTCAGTAAATGAGATAGTCTTATTTTTAGACTGGGTGAAAGCAGCTGCAAGTCCAAAGCTGCTTTGAATAGAGTTACACTTGAAAGCAACTTCATCAAGAGACACAAAGGTGATCCAATCAGTGGCTCACCTTACATGCTACTGAGAAAGTTCAAACAAGATACATTCACTGGTGAGCATATCTTAGCATGTGTACTGCATTTTTTTTCTTTTTTGTTAGGTTCTACGAGCTGGGCTGCAGGGCTAAGAATGTACTACAAATCATGATCTTCCAGCCCTTTCAACTGTTTATTGATACATTGTTCCTTACGAGGGCTGTTCATATACATTTAATGGAGGGATATAATTTTAGATTCATTATTTTGACATATTGTATGTGACTCAATAGAGCCCTGATGCACAGAGTGTTAAGCTGCAGTACTGCAGCCCAAGCTCTGCTCATGACCTGAGTTCAATCCTGACAGAAGCCGGGTTCAGGTAGCTGGCTCAAGGTTGATTCAGCCTTCCTTCCTTTCTTCCGAGGTTGGTAAAATGAGTACCCAGTTTCCTGGAGTAAAGTGTAGATGACTGGGGAAGGCAATGCCAAACCACCCCATAACAAAAAGTCTGCCAAGAAAACGTCGTGATGCGACGTCCCCCCATGGGTCAGTAATGACTCAGTGCTTGCACAGGTAACTACCTCTACCTTTACTTATGTGACTCAATGCTTTCTGGTATTTTAAACATGCGTTTGCAGATAAATAGGATCAGGAAAGAGAACAGGGTGAAGGAATATAACAGCACAAATCACAGTGTTGGCGAGAAGAGAGAAGCAAGAGAACAACAGAGCAGATAACAAATGTAATTTTTGGTTTATATCTGTGAAACTGATCACAGGGATTGACTTATCTCGAGAAGAGTATTATTATGTTATTCCAGGTTTTCTCACTCTTGAAATACTTGCATTGTGATTTCCCCACTGTTTTGAGAAATTGAAGGAGGAAGAGCTTGATCAGCTGGTTTTGAATAAAGGAACATTGTAGTTGAAAGGCATGGTAAATGGCAGCCACATTTCAGAAGCGGTTAGAAAGGAAAGTAGAACTGGGCTTCAATATTGTCAATTGTGCAATGTTTTTCTTTTCTAGTTTGTTCCTTAAGGGATACTTGAGTGACCTATATATATATATAATGTCCTTTTTTACAAAAGGTCCTGGATTGCAAGAGCTAGCTGATAATGAACAATTGAGCAGACAATCCTTTATTTTGCCAACATCACCATTTTTTGTGTGTGTGATGATCTGTGAGCTAGGCAGGCAAGCTTGGATACAGCACACAATGACAAACCTAGCATGTCTTTATGCTCTGAGCCATAATACTTCTTTCTCATCATTTCAGTACAAGTGAAGTTCATCACAGTCAGTGATGGACTAGTTTTTCCCCAGCCTATATAATTTGAATATGGCACAGGGTGTGGTGGGTAGGGACTGAGGTAGGTGGCTCAGCCAATCCAGATCCAGCAGCAAGAGAGGTAGTCAGTTTCCCTCTCCCTCGGCCTCCATTTGCCATGGAGATCGACTCACCCTCCATCCCTGAATATATCATGGAAATAGCTGGTTGCCAATTGGGGCCAAGCAGGAATTTTTGGGGTTTCCTTCAGATTGGCCTGTTTTTCACCTGCTTCATGATGTATGTGGTAGTAGGAGTTTAAATAGGCCTGGTAAAAAAACCTGGTTAGGCCGCAACTAGTTTTCAGGAATAAGTAGGGCAGGGTTAATTGAGGCATTGTCCAGACCATGCCATCACATGCCGGTTGAGTGGTGCTGTGAAGGAATGCCCCAGTGCTGAGCAGCATCTCCTGAACTTGGTAGGTGCCCTGTGGCCCATCAGAGAAGGTAGATGAAGCTGGATACCTCTTGGCACAGGAGGTTGTGCAGGCTATGATAAATAAGGCAGGCGAGAACCGATGGCCATGTTTGGAGCCAGGATGGACTTGCCAGGTGAGCACCCAAGGAAGATGCCTAGTGCAGTCAACCCTCAAAAGAGTCAGCTTATGGTATGAGCATTGACAGAGATCAGCAGTTGAAGGTTAAAAAAGAAACTAGTTGAACCTAAATAATTGGTGTCTGTCTTTATTACCTTGAGTCATATTTGAGGTGCTGGGGCAAACCCAAAAATGTCATATGGAGTGGTCTTGCCTATGGATCTTTTTGGTAACATAAAGAAAAGCCTGCTGGGATTCCATTCATCTAAATGAAAAGCAAAGGTAAACACTAGGGATGTGCGTTTCGGCTTTCTGAATGCCGAAAGAAAGCCGAAACAAAAGTGTTTCGGCTTCTTTTGGGTTAGCCGAAACGTTTCAGAGAAAGCCGAAACGTTTCAGCTTAGCCGAAAGAAAAAAAGCCGAAACGTTTCGGCTTCTTTCGGCTTTCTTTCGGCTTTTCAATGGGAAAATGCCTCCGACTTCCCGGACGTCTGGGGGAGGCATTTTCCCACCGAATCAGCCCAAAATTGGTGGGGTCCTTCCTCTAACCCCTCTCTAAAAACCCCCCCAAGTTTCAGAACGATTGGACTTTGGGGGACCATGTTATGGCCCCCCAAAGCAGGTCCCCCTATCCTCCCATAAGAAAGCGAAGGAGCAGCATATGGTTAGCATGCTGCTGCTCATCTTCTTCATTATTTCCTATGGGGAAAAAATGAAGAAGCAGGCTTCCTTTGCCAGGGGTGGCATTTTGCATGCAAAATGCCCCCCAGCCCTCAGGGGCCCTTCTCCCACCCTTCCTCCCACCCCCCACCAAGGCTCAGACTGCTCCCACTTGGGGGGGGCATTTCATGGCCTCCCCAAGTAGGTGCTCTGCTCTCATCTCTACCACTGACAGCTGGGGGAGGCTTGTCTTGCCAGGGGTGGCATTTTACATGCAAAATGCCCCCCAGCCCTCAGGGACCCTTCTCCCACCCCTCCTCCCACCCCCCACCAAGGCTCAGCCTGCTCCCACTTGGGGGGGCCATTTCATGGCCTCCCCAAGTAGGTCCTCTCAGCCCCTTACAGCCCCACACAAACCCAATTCCCCCCCAGCTGCCACACACAGACCCAAATCCCTACATTAGCCCCTCACAGACCCAAATCCACCCCCACCTGCCCCACACCCATAACCCCAGGAACAGGCTGGCAAAGGCCAGCCCTCTCCCTTTGTTCCCTATGCTGGGAACTTCTAAACTCTCTTTCCCTGGGCAATTCTGCACAGCCCAGGGGTGCCACAATGGTGGGCACACTTCTGAGTGCCAGCTGGTCCCTGTGAAAGAGCACCTGAACCACAGACACCCTCCTTTTGACATATCCTCCAACATATCCTCCAACCTTTTGACCACTTGCCCCTTATTTGTCTCCCCATGACTTGACTACAGTGGTCCAAGCAATGGTCACCTCTAGGTTGGATTACTGTAACACGCTCTATGCTGGGCTTCCCATGGGCCTGATCCGGCGGTTACAGTTGGTACAGAATGCAGCAGCGCGGGTCATTGCTGGAGCACCGGTGTGGGAGCATATTACACCGGTGCTACACCAGCTGCATTGGCTGCCAGTGGAGTACCAAATCAGGTTCAAGGTTTTGGTGTTAACCTACAAAGCCCTACGTGGACTGGGACCGACGTATCTGAGGGACCGTCTCTCACCATATGAGCCCTGGAGGACTCTCCGCTCTGGCGGAAAACATCTTTTAAGTGTCCCTGGCCCTAGGGAGGCCCGCCTCGCATTGACCAGGGCCAGGGCCTTTTCGGTCCTGGCCCCGACCTGGTGGAATGCTCTGTCTTGCGAGACAAGGGCCTGGCAAGATTTGCTTGCATTTCGCCGGGCATATGGCTGATGCCGGGCAGTGCCCGCCCCCCCGTGAAGGGGGGGTTAAACCATCGCCCCTATGCGAACATAGAGGCATGTATGAACCACTATGCAGCATGAATTGTAATATTTAATGTTTTTAAATGTTTTTAAATGTATTATTTAATGTTTTTAAATGTTTTTAATGATGTTTGTATTTGTTATCCGCCCTGAGCCTGTGAAAGCAGGGAGGGCGGAATATAAATATAATAAATTAAATTAAAATTAAATTAAATAAAAACTATGTATGCCTTCTTGATCAAGCATAATTGTAAACCGGAATTCATTTACCAGTTCCCTTCCCCAGACTCCAAAGTATGAAGAAACTTTGTGTGTCCATGTGTGTATTTCTAGATACTCTACCCAGGCCTTTTTTTCAGCTGGAACATGGTGGAAAGGAGCTCCGGCACCTTTTGAAAATGGTCACATGGACGGTGGCCCCGCCCCCTGATTTCCAGACACAGGGGAGTTTAGATCGCCCTCCGCACCGCTCCAGAGGCATGGAGGGCGATCTAAAGTCCCCTCTGTCTGGAGATCAGGGGGCTGGGTCGCCGGCCATGTGACCATTTTCGCCGAGGGCAATTTAAACTTTAAATAACTCCCCCCTTGTTCCAGCTGACCCAAAGTGTCATTATTGTGCGGTCCTGAGTTCCACCACTGAATTCCACCACCTCTTTTCCCAGAAAAAACTCCTAACTCTACCTAAATCTACAACACTATGCCTTCATTATTGTAATAGCCGTGTGGTATTGTGAGTGTTGGACTGGGATCTGGGAGATCCAGGTTGAAATTACCACACTGCCATGGGAAGCTTGCTGGGTGATCTTGGGTCAACTGCATATTCTCACCCAGACCTGCCTCACAGCATTGTTGTGAGGATAAAAAGGGAGGATAGGAGAATGATGAAGCCTGTTTGGGGTAGAGCTAAATTGAGGACATACACACTATAGATATCTGAGAAATTAATCCTGGAATTCAGCTTTATTGTAGTAAAACCTTTTGACATATCCTCCTTTTGACATATCCTCCAACATATCCTCCAACCTTTTGACATATCCTCCAACTACTACACCAGGCCCCATGATGCAGAGTGGTGAGCTGCAGTACTGCAGCCCAAGCTCTGCTCATGATCTGAGTTCGATCCTGGCGGAAGCCGAGTTCAAGTAACCGGCTCAAGGTTGACTCAGCCTTCCATCCTTCCAAGGTCAGTAAAATTAGTACCCAGTTTCCTGGGGGTAAAGTGTAGATGATTGGGGAAGGCAATGGCAAACCACCCCAAAAAAAGTCTGCCAAGAAAATTTCGTAATGCAATGTCCCCCCATGGGTCAGTAATGACTCAGTGCTTGCACAGGGGACTACCTTTACCTTTAACTACACCTGGCATCCCCAACATGGTGTCTTTGGCCACTGTGGTGCCCTCCAATGCCTTTCCTGGTGCCTACCTAATAAGTATTTTTAGTAATTGCGTGGGGCCTGGTAGGGATTTGACCAGAAAGGTTTCTAATTAACCGTTGGCGATTTGATTGGCTGTGTGGATTTTTAAAAACTTTGCTTTGGCAGCACCTGCCATCACAGCACAAGGATTTCACTGTGTGGTTGAAGGAAGCTTCAGCATCTATTTTGTTTCAGGTTCTGCCTCCTGAGGCAGCCATTTTGTGGCTGTGCCCACCATGGTGTGCCAGCATTCCAAAGGCAGGCTCAAAAAGCTTGGGGCCCCTGCACTAGATTCTGCTTCTTCCACAACTAGGAAGGGAGAATAAATGTCCTGATTCCAGGGCCATGCTCACAGTAAAATAAAATAAAAAATAAGAACATGGTTAACTATTAAACAAACACATGGACACATCCCTGAATTTGTCTGGACATGTCCTTGCTAGATCAGACTGGTTTTGCCCTTTATATCATATTACAGTGGAACAACAGGCAGAAAACCACAGGCGAGATTTTCCTCAGAGTGATGGGGGAGGAAAACAGGAAAACCTGCATCCACTGAATTCCTATTTGTTGGTGCAGAGAAAGGTACACGATTTGTTGATGCAGTGCCAGAAAAAAAAAAAGCTTGAAAAGAGAACGATCCAAGCATCTGTGGAATATTCACACTTAAAGCTCAGCCTGGAACTTTAGCTTACCATACTGGAAATTTAGATGTATCTTTCCATTGGCCCAAAGCTTCCTTTCCACCTTGTGCTACAGCCACACCTTGTGGTGTGGCACATCAAAAAAATCTGAAAGGTCTGAAGTTACAAAAGGATACATACAGCACTATTGGATGTTATAAACAGAAACTACAATGCCACATGGCAACCAAAACACCCCTCAAAGATAAATTAAGAGAAATAAAAGAATTCCTCTTTTGAAAGACAAAAAGAGAGTAAGAAGAACCAATTGCTAAATCTAATTTTTTTTGGGGGGGTGGGAGATTTTGCCCCCTCCCCCCCTGTGACAACCCTAGTTGTTTCATTAAAATAACTTCACTCTCTTTCCTCATTCTCTGTAGCTTTGGTCTCTAAAGAGAGTCGCCAAAGTGGCAAACAAACACACAATACCAGGAACAGGGAGGAGGATCAATAACAGTTATTGGGGTATCCCCAATGAAACAAAAAAAGTCTTCATCCACTAGCGGACAGACAAATGGCCCTGGGGAGGGATTTACAAAGACTTGTAAATCTATCTACATCCTGTGTGAAGATCTCTTTAGGCCTTCTTCATTCTTCACCTTTTATTTCTTCAACTCCCTGCTTCTTCAACCCTTTGGCTCCTCCATCCAACATCTTGACGCATTCCTTTAGCTTATGGACCACCCTGAAACTATCATGCTTCTGTACCCTCTTCCAAAAACACTTCTTCTCTTGTCACTATGTTAATAATAACAAAATTTATATTCATTTGTCTTAGAGATCCCTTAATGACAGCTTTCCTCTCTGCTGTTAAATGGAGATGAACACTCCATGACATCACAGCAACTCTCTGCTGACACATTCTGTTTTAAGCTTATTATACGGATATGAGCTACAGCATTTCCATAGATGTCAAGTTAGGATCTGGTCTAAAGTGTCCATTAAGTATGCAAAAATCATTGATCAGTGTTATGTCAGTCTCTTAGGTATTGCATATTTTATTGTGCTAATGCATCTTACAGTAACAGTAGTGTTAAATCAGAGATTTAATATTGTAATTCATAAATAGCATTAAACTTGGATTCATTAATCAGAGAACCAAATTGAAAGTTTAACAAAGATTTATAAACTAACATGCTACACCTGAACTTTAAAATCTAAGGTTCATTAATAAGAACTTTTCTATGCAGTATATATAAATCAGGGCAAGGTACCTGAGTGTGAAAGTTAATGTGTATAAATCAGGACTCTGAAAGCTACTGTGAATAAATCATGTCAAATACATTGCAGTCAAAGGTTTGAAAATGGAACAATTATCTTATTTATCATATCATTGATATAAACTACACAGACTGATTTTTAAAAATCTATTCGTTTATTTTAAAGAGAAGGAACACTATTGTGAACAACTGAATGTTCACTTTTGGCATTGTAATCAGATCGACATGCTGCTTTGCTCAACAATAAACTTAACAGTGCATCTGAGTGTGAGAAGAGTACAACACTGAACAATGATACAGAATACAGAGGATTGCAGAATGTATGTTGCAACATACATGCAAATAATTTCTGTACATATGGGCTTCCTCATTCACTTGTACAAACAAGACAATTCTGCTATAAGAGGCTTGAAAGCCCATCACTTGCTATCGTTTGTGTGCTATGACGGTGGGATGTAGGGCAAGGGCTGGCACCATAACTGGTCCAGTTGATTCCCAGTGGCTCCTGGGGGCCATGCAAGAGCCAAATATTTGAATTGCCCCATTTGGCCAATCAGTGGCAGTCTGGTTAGGTGCAGGGAGGGGTGAGCCCTGCAACTAGACCAGTGAACTGCAAGCTTCACTCAGGTCCACCAAAGGGCAAGGCAGCAGTATCTTACACAAAAATAACACAACTCACTTAACATCAGAGAATCACCCCAAATTATTGCTGTCAAAAGCACTTTATTTCCTTAACTGCTTTAGGTTACACAGTAGGAAGGCACAACAGGGCATGAAAGCAGTGTACTACATAAAAATAACACAACTCACTTCACATCAGAGAATCACACAAACACAACTGCTGTCAAAAACGGTGAAGTGGGTTGTATTATTTTGTGTAGTACACTTCTATCATGCCCTTTGGTGTGCTCCCCTGCTGTGTATCCTAAAGCTGTTCAAGAAATAAAGTGTTTTTGACAGGAATTGTGCTTTTGTGATTCTCTGATGTTAAGTGAGTTGTGTTATTTTTGTGTAAGATACTGCTGCCATGCCCTTTGGTGTGCCCCCCTGCTGTGAAACCTAAAGCTGTTCAAGAAATAAAGTGTTTTTGACAGGAATCGTGTTTTGTGATTCTCTGATGTTAAGTGAGTTGTGTTAATTTTTCTGTGTGGGGGACTGCTGGTGTAATGTGTCATAATGCTTTGCCTACTTGTACTTTAAAAGGGAGAAAATAATTTTTTAAAAACTGAATTTTGTGTTGTTCGTGTTTTATTCTTTGTTGTGCAGTTGGTTTCCATCATAGGGAACAATGGGGCTGGCTGGCCAGCCATCTCTGTAGGTGGTGGGGGAATTTGAGGGAGGGTGTCTGTGGTTCAGGTGCTCTTTCACAGGGACCAGCTGGCACTCAGAAGTGTGCCCACCATTGTGGCACCCCTGGGCTGTGCAGAATTGCCCAGGGAAAGAGAGTTTAGAAGTTCCCAGCATAGGGAACAAAGGGAGAGGGCTGGCCTTTGCCAGCCTGTTCCTGGGGTTATGGGTGTGGGGCAGGTGGGGGTGGATTTGGGTCTGTGAGGGGCTAATGTGGGGATTTGGGTCTGTGTGTGGCAGCTGGGGGGGAATTGGGTTTGTGTGGGGCTGTAAGGGGTGGACTTTAGGGGCTGAGAGGACCTACTTGGGGAGGCCATGAAATGGCCCCCCCAAGTGGGAGCAGGCTGAGCCTTGGTGGGGGGTGGGAGGAGGGGTGGGAGAAGGGCCCCTGAGGGCTGGGGGCATTTTGCATGCAAAAGGCCACCCCTGGCAAGACAAGCCTCCCCCAGCTGTCAGTGGTAGAGAAAAGAGCACCTACTTGGGGAGGCCATGAAATGGCCCCCCCAAGTGGGAGCAGTCTGAGCCTTGGTGGGGGGTGGGAAGAGGGGTGGGAGAAGGGCCCCTGAGGGTTGGGGGGCATTTTGCATGCAAAATGCCACCCCTGGCAAGACAAGCCTCCCCCAGCTGTCAGTGGTAGAGATTAGAGCACCTACTTGGGGAGGCCATGAAATGCCCCCCCCCAAGTGGGAGCAGGCTGAGCCTTGGTGGGGGGTGGGAGGAAGGGTGGGAGAAGGGCCCCTGAGGGCTGGGGGGCATTTTGCATGCAAAATGCCACCCCTGGCAAAGGAAGCCTGCCTCTTCATTTTTTCCCCATAGGAAATAATGAAGAAGATGAGCAGCAGCATGCTAACCATATGCTGCTCCTTCGCTTTCTTATGGGAGGATAGCGGGACCTGCTTTGGGGGGCCATAACATGGCCCCCCAAAGTCCAATCGGTCTGAAACTTGGGGGGGGGGGTTTAGAGAGGGATTAGAGAAAGGTCCCCACCAATTTTGGGCTGATTCGGTGGGAAAATGCCTCCCCCAGACGTCCGGGAAGACGGAGGCATTTTCCCATTGAAAAAGCCGAAGCCGAAAGCCGAAAGAAAGCCGAAACAAAGCCGAAAGCCAAAAGCCGAAACGGCTGGCCGTTTCGGCTTTCGGCTTATTCGAAAAAGATTCTTCTTTCGGCTTTCGGCTTTAGCCGAAATTTTTTGGCTTGCACACCCCTACCAACCACCTGGTGGGCTTCCAGGCTCTGGCAGGTGACCTAGGTGTCCTGCTAGACCATGAAAAGACCAAGGGCCCTACCACCTTATTGACATATTTGGGTATTGAGTTGGACTCTATGGTAGGTTGCTCCAATCTCTCCCCAGACAAGCTGCAGGCCCTCCAGGGGTTCATAGGGTCCATCCTTTCCCATCCAAAATTCACACACAAGGAGCTGCAGGCCTTGGTGGGGCACCTGAACTTTGCCTGCTGAGTAGACTTCCTGGGGAGGGCTTTCAGCACCTACCTGGTCAGGGCTACGTCTGGGGCCATCTCCCCATATCATCACATCTGGGTCACCAAGGGCATGAGGGAGGATCTTAGGGATTAGTTGTCGTTGCTTAGTAGGTACAATAGTGTGTCCTTCTGGCAGGACAACTGGGACAACAGTATTGACTTGCAGGTACACTCCAATACCACTGGTAGTGGAGGCTTCAGAGTGTACCTGTAGGGACATTGGTGCACTCAGAGGTGGCTGAAGAACTGGGCAGGATCTGACTTCTTGCATAACATCACTTTCCTCGAGCTCATCCCAATTCTCATGCCCATAATCATTTGGCAGTGCACCGAGGGTAGTCTATCTGATTATTTGCCATTGCAATAAACTTTATGTGGTCAGCACAAAATATAGAGCAACACGGTAAGTATAGCAGCAACAAAACACAATTTCCCGTGCAATAACAATGTCTCCCTATTTTATTTACATTAGTTGCATAAATTTTATGTGGGCAGTACCACCTGCCCCTTAAGGGTCCATATCATGGAACATATGTTACGCATAAGAACCAAAAATCTGAAAGCCCCAATGGTTGAACATTTCATTAACAACCACAATAGAGAAGACGAGTTTCAGTTCTGTCACACTCCAGGTTAGGGGTGCCTGTTCTGGTGCTGGGTCACTGGGAGGGGAGGAAGACCAGTGGGTCAGGCAGTCCCTTGGGGAAGGTACAGGCAAGCGTTAGTCCTAAACGAGCTGGGGTTGAGAGTCAGAAGATCAGTCCACTGAAGAGGAAAGCAAACAAGAGTCTGAGAGTCAAACCAGGGTCGAGAGCCAAGAAATCAGTCAAACACAAGGGCAGGCAAGTGGGAGTACAAGATGAAGCTGAGGTCAGGAATCAGGAGGTCAATCCATTTAAGGGCAGAGTGCTAGGCAAGGTCAGAGCCTCCAGGTGCAGAGCTGCTGAATGCAGGGAGTGGTGAATGAAGTTGCTCCCACAGGGAATTCCACTCAGCATCCTCCTTTTATGCTCAGGTTGACATAAAAGGGTGAGGGCCAGGTGTTTCCCCTGGCACCATGGGCAAATCTCCTGCCAGCTCTGCCAGCTCTTCCAGCCCCTCATCCTCTGAGAAGAACTTGCCAGAGGGCAGGGAGCCCTGCCAAGGCTAGCCCACAACAAGTTCACTGTCCTTTATGTAGCCAATAAGGCTTCAGCTTGGGTGATACAAAGGGATTTGCTGTGCAAAGAAGCCCATTGGATTCACAGTTTGGGCAGCTTAAAACCCTAGGGACTCAACAATGATCTGAACCAATCATGTTTTCTATAAAGAGTTGAGTGGTGCTTTGATTGTACATTAATTGTTTCGGTCCCTTTAACTTTCCTTCTTGGATGTAATTGCTGTGTAGTTATATTGCTAATTGAACTGTGTAGGGTTGCACATGGTCATTGACTGAGGTGCTCCACTTCACAGGATGTATGAGAGATTGGTTTTGATGGTGGTGAGTCTTGTCTTATAATTTCCAATGAAACGAACATATGGAGATTAGAATGTATATTTATTAGAGCAGATATGATCTGGGTGGACTACAGTATTGCCCCTGAAGAAGTCTACTGATGAAACATGTGGTTTCAATAGCCAGCCCCTTGTTGAGCTGGTGCTGCCCCCTACTTTCTTGACTCCACCTAACAAAAAGAAGAGAATGAAGTTAGAAACTGCTGTTGACATTTTTGTATATTTAACTTGATCACCAACATCTTCCCTGGAGCTTTTCTCACCAGCACTTCTAAGAGAAAAGAGACTGATTTACCTTTAAGCTTTATTTGTGCTGGCCTGTGGTTCAATAAGTTGTGGCTGTTATTTATTGTATATTATTTATGTATTCAATCATTCAAGATATGTATTTATTGACTGTTCCACCTCAACATTGAATTGTGGAATGTTCCTTGGATAGTTTGTATATACGTTATGATATTTATTAATATTTATAAATGCACTAAGACACTTAATATCTTTCGATAAACTTTGGATATAGTATACTTAACCTTATTCCTCCAGCTGTTGTTCACCACTACATGATTTTGTACTTTATTACTAGGGGAGCCTTATTTGAATTTTGGGAGCATTTTAGGGATAAGCATGTCTGCTTCTGTTGAGAAAACCAGGTGGTGGTCAAGGTCTTGAATAGGCAGTCCTCATGCTCTGAATAGGTCATGTGCCTCATGTGCCAGTTCATCCTGACCTGCTTGCATGCTATCATCTTGTTTTCAGCAAAACACATAGCATGTGCAAATAGCATCAAAGACGTGTTGTCTCACTTTCAGATGGAGATGTTCTTTGCCTGGCCTCCAGAAGCCCATCAAGACCCAGACCCATTCCCGGAAGAGCTGTGTGAGCTTGGTAATGCACAATAATTCAAGAAGTATTTGCATTGTTGGCACCCTCTACCCTGCAGGACTACCAGCAAGCCCTAGCAAACTTCCTGCTCTTTTCTGTGCATACCGAGGGACCTGCCACCTTAGTTGTGGCAGGGGTTATGGTCCTTCTTTACCTAGACTCGCTGCGGGAGTAGGGCTTTGCCCCCAGGACCATGAGTTCCCATTTGATGGTCATCTCATTTTTTACCAAAGCTCAGGGTTTCCCATGTAACTCATTTGCAGCTTGGTGATTATTGAGGGCTGGAAGAGGAGCACCCTGCCCCCACTGATCCCCATCTGCCTATCAACCATCCTGTCCTTTTCAGCGTCATAGGGCAGCTCCGCAGCACTTGCCAGTAGGCCTTTGAGACCCAGCTGTTCAAGGCTGCTTTCACTGTGGCCTTCTTTGGGGCATTCTGGGTCAGGGAGCTGGTGGCCAAGTCCATCCATGATATGTTCGGGTGTTACCTGGAACTCAGAGACATGTCTATGCAGGGTTCCAGGGCTTGCATTAACCTCAGGTGCTCCAAGACTGACCAAAAGCAGCAGGAGGGGGGGTGAGCATCACCTTGCGGGTAGCTGCATCTTTCCCTTCCCCAGTTCATGCATTGGAAGACTAGCTTCTGGCCTATCACTAGGTAAGGACCCTCTCCTGGTTCATTTAGACAGCTCTCATCTGACCCACTTTCCGTTCATTAGTGTCCTAAGGTTTGCACAGGTGGCTGTGGGTCTGCCAGCCCATTCCTTCCAAATTGGAGCAGCCACATTAGCCCTGGAGAATGGCCTCCCCCTTACATGCTTACAGGCAATGGGCTGATGGTGGTTCAGCATGTAAAAGTCCTACATTCAGCCCGACTGACTATTAATCCTCTTTCTTTTTAGTTACTCCAGAGTGGCACAAATGGGTATGGATCTTCAGGCACAGCATCATGTATTGGATGGTGTGCTATACAGGGGATTCTGGTTGAGGCCTGGACCTAGGACTTTTGGATGCTCTTTTCTTGTGATAATTTGGACTGAGGGGGATATTTTGGGACTTGTTTCTTCTTTCCTTTTTCTGGCTTGTAGATCAATGGGAGCCTCTGGATGCAGTCATGATTCAGTTTGGGGAGAATGAGTTGGTGAGATGCGTAGACTGGACCTGTTGTGTGCAATTCTGGTGGACCTGGGGTCATTGTTTGGACATTTTTCTGGACTGAGCATTCTGTAGTTTGACTTGCTTGTGTGACACTCTTGGCGCAAAGCCTCTTCACCTTGAAGGGTTGATCTGGCAAGGAAGATGGTCTCCAAGGTAGTGGGTTGATTTGTTGAGGTGGTTGGTAGCCTGGTTATTCATCACCCAGACATCTCCTGTTGGCTGGAGGCTGTGTTCCATCCCAATAGGCACCACCAGTGCCAGGGTTTCTGGTGCCTGCGGCCACCTTTTCATGTACCCCCAGACTGTGTGATGATGTCATCACATGATGATGTCATCATGCAGTAAAGCCAGGGCCATTGGCCGGCAGGTGGCTGCCCGTGCTCCGCACACTGGCCCGGCTGCCTGCCATCCCTGGCCCACGGCTGCTGCGCCTGCCTGGGGGCGTGTGGCAACAGCAGCGGCACGGGGCTGGGTGGCGGCAGCAGTGCAGGCCAGGCACACCAGCTCCATGGCACATGCCTCTGCCCCCAGCACCCCCTCTGGCACCCCCTCCAGCCCCGCAGCACCCGCAGCGCCCACCTCACAGCCTCAATGGTGGCACTGGGCCTGCCAACAGGTTACACCTGTCCAGCTGAGGACATGACTTTTCACTCCTCACAAAGAGGTACTCCCTATTATAAACAAAACCAACTGAAGGAGACAACCCCACTGAAAGGAATACAATTTTTGAATTTATAAATATATATCACCCAATAACTTTAAAGTGCAAGTGCCTATGCTATACCAAAGTCAAACCAATACCTCATATGAATAAAGTACATGAATAAATATCTAGCCACAGTAAATACAGTTATGAAATTAGAACAACATTCAACTTCATGTTGATATACAACAAGGGTAAGTCCAAAGTAAGGTCTAAAATGCAATGATGTAAACACTCTTCCATATGGTGATATATATTATGATGTAATAACTTGTTTTCTTTTTCCTTTTTCCAGGGATGGAATCACGTTGGACTTCTCTTTGCCAAAAACCTTGAATTTTTAAAGTGCCTATGGGATTGCCAGGAATCTCCTGTTTTGATACGCATCTTCATTGGCATTTAGACATTTTTACAAGGCAATGCTTTCAATTGTCACTGATGCACAACTGCTTGGGACGGATGCAGACAGGCAAAGATGCTGGGCAAGAAGGTTATCGGGTGACAGATGAGCCACACAATGCTTGGATCCCTGCCCTATGCTACATCAATTTTCCTATCTGCTGTGACCAGTAAAGCTGTGGCCTTGTTTCTCCAGCTTTTGCCTTTGTGTCTTTGCTTTGCCTCTACCCCTCACCCAGGTTTTCTTCATTTTAATGAAAGCTTTTATAGGAGAGCATTTTTAAAGGCTGACCCTGCAAAGAATATGGAGATCTTGCAGGGAAGAAAATTCTATTTGTGTGAATTCTGAAGCTCCTATGCATATAAGGGATCATGGTATTGGGTTAAATGTCTCTTTTTTACTTTCACTAAAGAAAGAAGATGTCAGAATAAAGGTAAAATGAATATTAATGGAAAGATATTTTCTGATCAGGACTGTGTTCTTATTTATCTGGACACACACAAATCCCATCTGCCACTTGCACACTTTCCAGACTACTTGGTATAGTTTACTAGGCAATTAGTATGAACTCATTTTCCAGACTAAAATCATTGGCTTTCCTGGTAGTCTGAAGAACATCAGAAGTATTAATAGCTGAATAAAGACTAAAATGCTTTGCCCTTAGCATGAGGCAGCTGTCATGTGGCATGCTTGGCAAATGTATCTATAGCAGCATACCTAGTCTGCAGCTGTGCTTATGTGCCACAAAGGTATTGTAGTTCTTTGCCAGCCAGTAGATAGATTTTTGAAGAAATCACCCACAGATGTTTCTAAGAGAAGGCAAGAGGGAAAAAAATAGATCAGTCTTTCAATAAATATATGTGGTCAGCTGAATCCTCAGGTGTATCAGTTAAAGAGGCTGGCAGATGCAAAAATGGGGTATCAGTTAAAGAGGCTGGCAGATGCAAAAAAAACCCCACATTTTTACAGAATGTGATGAGTTCTTTTTTTATTCTGAATCCCATGTCAATTAAGCCCATGCAATGTTGATTGTGTGTGACATCAAGTTGTAGCTGACTTACAGTGACCTCAGAGGGTTTTTAATCCAAGAGATAAAGAGAGATAGTTTGACCTCAGTGTAGCAACCCTGGACTTCCTTGGTGGTCTCTCATCCAAGTACTAACTTAATTTCTGAGATCTGATGAGACTAGGCCAGCTTGGGCCATCTAGGTCAAGGTGCAATGTTGATTGTTGGGGCAAATAGACACTGAAATCCTATCATGCATATAGGATAATTCAAACAAATCAAACCACATCTGGCATCTGATCTTCAAAGAATCAAAGCATGATAAAGCTGTAGTGAAAAATAAGTCTGTGCTCTATCTAAGAATGGAAAATATAAATCTAATCTAGTAGTTTATGGTTTTGACCTTTATAAACTAGAATAAAATGATTGAATAAATGAAATCAATAGAAGTAATAACTCTATTAGTAGGTGTGCATATTAAATATATCTGCAATCTTCATGAAAATGAACTAATGAACATATGAAGAAATCTGCAGGCTGACTTCCACTGTGCCCAAGCAGATGTCCTTGAAAGTCTCACAAGGAAGGGACCATAGGTCAAAAACTTTCCTTACACATACAACTGGTATTCAGAAATACATTGCCTCTGAACATTAGCTATCCCGGTTATAGTTTTTGTTTAAATATTTGTTCATTTCCCACCTTTCTGTTCAGAGGACACCCAAAGATGTCTATCAAATAATATGTACAGATCTCAACATGGCACTATCTGTGGATACTTAAATCAGGAGTTTACAGGCATGGATAGACAAGACAGATTTTTCTCAAACTTGAGAAAACTTCTAGGTTTGCGGAAAAATCTAAACAACCCAACAAAAATGAACCAAAAACATTAGGGTTAAAACCCTAAGTGGAGCAAACCACAAAATGTCAGGGTGTAAAGGTTATGCATAACTTTGATAGTAATTCTTCAACATCTTAGGCAGAAGGTCTGCTTAACAGACCTTTTAAACTGAATATATTGTTTTTTTAAAATTTTTTTTATTGGATTAGATTATAATATTATTCAAAACATACATTGCCCCCTTATAAATCTATTTCTAACCCCCTCCCTTTCCTCCCCCCTTTTTTGTTGACTTCCAACAGTTTTCCAACCCTAAGTCTATCTTATTATTTAATTACTTAATATCTCATATATCCTATTATACACACATTTAATACTCTTTTCTCTAAGCTTGTTTGTTCTCTACTAAAAATACTCTATAATATAAATCTCCCTTTGGATGCCTCCATTAAACCACATATTCTACATAAAATAATACTAACATAATAATATATATTAGCAATCAAGATATTAAAAAAAATATAGCATTGTATTCATTTTACTTTCCAATCACCTATGTTCTTTACTTTCCACAATCATCCTAGCTCTAATATTAGCTTAGACTCTAATATTCTATTACTCATCCATCTTTTATTATTTCTTATACTAAGCTTCTTTTAAATCTGTAAGGTAATTGTTATATTCAGATATCCCATATATACTTTTTACTTAAGCTATATATTGTAAATAATATCTAACTATCTTATTCTTATATATCCATAATGAAACATCCAATATTTAGCACTCTATAATTTTTTATTTTATCATAACTCCATTAATAGCTTAGATTTTTATAATTAAATTCCCCCCTTCCCGGTAAAGTCACTTCTCTCTTCCTCTGTTACATTTCAGTAATTCTCGAACTGCCACAGTTCTCCTTTCACGTCCCATTTTTTTTCTAAATATTGTTTTCTCCCAGTCTGTGTTATACTGTCCTGGATCAAGGTCTTTAAGTTTTCTAGTCATTTTATCCATCTCAGCCATGTACAACAATTTGTACATCCAATCTTCTATAGTTGGTATTTCTTGCACTTTCCACTTCTGCGCATACAAGAGTCTCGCTGCTGTAGTCATGTAAAATAACAATGTTCTATACCTTGTTGGAACATCTTCCATTCCCAAGTTCAGAAGCAACAATTCTGGGTTCTTATTTATTTGGGTTTGCAAAACCTCATTAATTACTTCAATTATATCTCCCCAGTATTGCTTCGCTACCTCACAAGTCCACCACATGTGATATAGTGATCCTTCATGTTTTTTACATTTCCAGCATTTATTTGACATATTAATATTTCCTAATGCAATTTTCTTTGGTGTCAAATACCAACGATAGATCATTTTATAGACATTCTCTTTAATACTTGTACAAGTCGTAGTCTTCAGCGTCGTTTTCCACAAATATTCCCACGTCTCCATTGTTATTTCTTTATTAAAATTTATAGCCCACTTCACCATCTGTGTTTTTACTGTCTCATCTTCTGTAAACCATTTTAAAAGTACTTTATAAATCCTTGAAATTTCCTTTTTACCGTCTTGAAAAATTACCTCTTCTAGTTCTGAGTTCTCCGTTCTTATTCCTCCTTTCAAACAATCCGAAGTGTAAAGATCTCTGATCTGTCTATATTGAAACCATCTGTAACATGAAGACAACTCCTCCTCTGTTTTAATTCTCAATTTTGAAGATTCTACTTGAGTTATCTCCTTATAAGTTAAACATTGCTGCTCATTATCGACAGTCCTCGGATCTATTACTTCATATGGAACCACCCAGGAAGGAATTCCTTCTTGTAGGTAATTTTTATACTTCTTCCAAATTGTGAAGAGGCTTCTTCGAATATAGTGATGTAGAAACAGAGAATCTGCTTTTACTTTGTCGTACCACAAGTACACATGCCATCCAAATATTTTTTTATATCCCTCCAAAGCCAGCAATTTGCGATTCTTCAGTGTCATCCATTCTTTTATCCATGCCAGACATATTGCTTCATAATATAGTCTTAGATTGGGCAGTTGCAATCCACCTCTCTCTTTGGCATCCTGTAATACTTTCATTTTCACACGAGGTTTCTTGCCTGCCCACACAAAATTCGATATTTTCCTTTGCCATTTTTCAAATTGTTTGGAGTCTGGGATAATTGGAATTGTTTGTAGCAAGAACATCACTCTTGGCAATACATTCATTTTCACTGCTGCAATTCTTCCCAACCATGACAAATTTAACCTATTCCATTTTATCAAATCTCTCTCTATTTGTATCCACAGTTTCTCATAATTATTCTTGAATAGGTCTATATTTTCCGCAGTCAGTTCAATACCCAGATATTTTACCTTATTTGTTACTTCACAGTCCATTATTTCCATTAGTTCTTGTTGTTTCTGTTTGGACATATTCTTACATAATATCTTTGATTTCCTCTTATTTACAAAAAATCCAGCCAAGTCTCCAAATTCCTTTATTTTCTCCATCACCTAATTTTGTTAACTGAATTGCCTCTTTTATTTCCTCTTCCGTCACTTCCCTATTCATTTTTTCTCTCCAACTTCCAGAAATTGCAGGGAGCTTCATCTTTTCCAAATAGCTCATTATAGAGTCTTTGTTCACTTCCTTTTTTTGATACAGCTTCGCGTAAAATTTGAAAAATGCTCTACTAATGGCTGCCTGTTCCAAAAATATCTTATTTTCCTCACAAATTTTATTTATGGTTCTCTTCTCTTTTCTTTTCTTTAATTGCCACGCCAAATATTTCCCAGGTTTATTTGCACCCTCAAACGACTTCTGATTCATTCTCTTGAGGTTCCATTCCAGTTCTTTATTATTCATTGCCGTCAATTGTTCTTGTAGGATTTTAATATCCTGATATATCTTCTTTTTTCCTGGTCTCTTCTTAAGTTGTATCTCTTTGGCTTTTATTTTCTCCATAATCTCTAACCTCTTCTTCTCTTTTTCCTTTCTAGCTCTTGCATTGAAGTCCATTAGTATGCCTCTAGTCACTGCTTTATAAGTGTCCCATACCTTATTAGTCGAAACTTCCCTGTTCATATTATGTTGTATAAAGAATTTGGTCTCCCTTCGCAACAACTCAATGTTGTCTTCTTCTTGCAAAAGGTCTTCATTTATTCTCCATCCTTTTCTTTTATTTTTTTTCCCAAATCTCCACATAATTGGGTTGTGATCTGAGCCTACCATAGGCATTATTTCCACCTCTTTAGTCCATAACGCTAAGTCTTTGGAGGCCCAGATCATGTCAATTCTTGATAAAGTAGAAAGTCTTGCAGAATAGAATGTATATTGTCTAGCTTTGGGATTCTGTCTCCTCCACACGTCTTCTAAAGTCTCTTGTTCCTTTATTGCAAAAAAGGATTTTGGTAGTAATCCTCTTTTCTTTTGTGCAGTTCCAGATTTCTTATCTTCCTCCAAATTAGTAACTCCATTGAAGTCTCCAGCTAAAATGATCTGGTCATAAGATAGTCCATCAAATTGTTTATTCAAGTCCTCAAAAAAATTTTCTTTTGCTCCGTTGGGTGCATATATTCCAATCACCAACAGCTTTTTTTAAGTTCCACATAATTTCCACTGCTATATATCTAGCTTCCACATCACTCACTACTATTTTTGGCTGTAATTCTTCTTTTATGTACAACACCACACCTTTTTTCTTTTTTTTTGAAGCAGCCACAAATTCACTTCCCAATTTTGCGCACTTTAAATATTTTGTATCTTGCTTTTTAATATGGGTTTCTTGCAAACATACAATGTCACATTTTTGTTTTAATAGCCAGTGGAAAATATTTTTTCTCTTGTTAGGAGAATTAAGTCCACTTACATTCCAAGATATTATTTTGCACTCCATACTCATAATCTTGTTGTTGGTAAGTCCTTTACATTGTCCCTAATAAACTTTTCCATCTCCAATTTAGATCTGATGTGCTTTTTAACTCCTCCAAATTCGAAGGACAGCCCTTCTGGTATTTCCCATCTGTATCTTATCTTCATGTCCTTCAAGATCTGGACCAAGTCTTTATATTTTTTCCGATCCAACAGCACCGATCTGGGCAATTCCTTCATAATAATCACTGCCTTGCCGTCAACCTCCAATGGATCCTGAAATTGTTTACTCACAATCATTTCTCTTATATTTCTAGTCGTGAATTGCACAATCATGTCTCTTGGTAATTTCCTCTGGGTTGCGAATCTTGAGTTTATTCTGTATACCACATCTAGGAAAGCCGCAATTTCATCTTCCTCTTTCCCCAGGTATCCAGCCAAAACTTCTATAATCTGTTCTTGGGCAGATTGTGAGGCCCTGCCCCGCCGGCCGCACCTTCCCCGCGTCCTGCCGTCCCGGGGGTGACCACCAGGGGGAGGTTGAAGATGCTCCCTCGGCCTCAGACTGGATAGGGGCAGTGGTTCAAGCACCAAGCTCTGCCTCCTATCTGGCGTTCTGGAATATACTCGCTCTCTCTCTGTGTCCAACCTTCCAACTAGCCGTCTCCTCCCCGGCGTCACTGGGAGCTCCCTTCTTATAGTCCCTCCTGGCTCTGCCCCCTGGCTTTCCACCAACCCTCTCCCCTGGCTCATCTGCCCTAGTCGCTAACACCTGGCTACTCCCGCCTGGTTGGTTCCCCTGCCCTTCTGTCACCCTTCCTCCCCCTGCCCTCTCTCTAGTGCCTGTTTCTTCCCTCCACCACCCTTCACCAATCCCCGGTGCCGCTTCAGACCGGGGAGCCCTCCCAGGAGCCATCCAGCCAACCCAGAGCGGGGATGTCTCGCTGGGCGTCCCTCCTTCCGCCCGCCCCATCCGGGCTTTCCCCCTCCCCGCGCTGGGCCGCGCTCGCCCCGGAGCCGCCTCCCTGGGCAGCTGCGGCGGCGTCGGAGCTACCCTCCTCTGTCCGCCGCTCCCGCTTCTCTGCCGCGCGGCCGTCGCCCCGCCGGGCAGCCAGCCCGGCTCCGGCCGCTCCGCGGTCGCGAGAGGCGGCCGCGGCCGCAGCCGGCCCCGCCGCGGCAACGGCGGCGCCGGGCTCAACTCTCCCGGCGGCGGCGGCGGCGGCGGCAGACCCGGCGGTTCTCGCAGCGGCGGCGGCGGGCCCCGCTGCCCCTGTGAAGGCCGCGTCGGTGGCGGCAGGTCTCGCGGCTCCCGCGGCGGCGGGGGCGCAAGCGGGAGCGCGGCCGGGAAGCCGAGGGTCGACGTCCCCTCCGAACCCTGTGCCGTGGGCTCCCAGGTAGGTTGGGGGGCTGGGCGGGGCTCGGGTGGCTGGTGGTGGGCTCCCGAGGGGGTGGGGGGTCGGGTCCAGTCCGGGGGGGGAGGGCCCACCCCGGACACAGATTTTCCCTCAATTTCCGGCAAAGCACGAAATCTCAGTTGTTTCTCCATGTTTACTTTCTGCTACAGTCATTCTGCCTCTCATCGCCCTCATCTCAGTTCGTTGCGTGTCCACTAGAGTGTCCATTGCATTTTCTACTACATTAACCCTTTGCTGTGTGGCTTGCAGTTCATTTTGTATTTTTTCCATACCTTTCGTCAGTTCCGCCAGTTCCTTCTTAAGCGTCTCTTTAAACTCCTTCGCCATCACCTGTATCATGTCTTTAACTTCTTTATTTCCTTCTGAAACTTTTTTATCTAGACTTTCAATTGCTGCTTGCCACTCCTTTTTCGACATCGTGGGGCTGGCTTTACCTCGCTCCCATGAGTCCGCTCTTTTTCTTAACTCCGTGGCATTTAACTTTGTGTCCTTTTGCTTTTAAAAGTCCCGCATTTAATTTATTTCTTAAAAAAATACCTTTACACAGTCCAAAATGCCGGACGTCTTTTCTCTATGGTTATTTCAACTCTACTTTCAATCCAAGATGGCCTACTTCCTCTTCCGCTGAAGCCACGACCTTTCCCTTCTTCAAAATGGCTTTTTTCTGCTTCCTGACTCATAGAAAAGGCCGCTTCTCTCCAGCTTCTCTATCGTTCTGACGTACTTCCTGTTCCTCTACCACACACAGCAGTTCTCGCGATGTTGAGACTTTCTTACAGTCCACTATCTCTTCCTCTCCGCAGGTATGTAAACAATTATCAACTTTCTCTGCTAACTTCGTTATACATAGTCTTTTTTTAAAAAAAATTCTTGCCGGAGTTTCCCCTCGTTACAGTCAATCTGCGGCAGTTTTTAAATTCACTTTAATCCTTTGTTTCTTAAAATACTCAGTCCCGTTTCAAGAGATAGCAATCTTTACCTTCTTAGTCGTTTTCTCGGGTTTTAATCACTGTTTCTGTATTCAATTCACTTCAAATCCCCTTGTCTCTTTATGAAGCTTGGGCATGCAGGTCTTATGCCAACTGAATTGGCTCCAAAACTGCTGCAGAGATCTTGGCAAAACCTCTCTTCAGGTGGGACCTCAAGGGACAAGAGGGAGTCCGTTGCGTAGGACCCCCCCTCGCCTGAGATCAACGCGCCCTCAGGTTCTTGAGCGTTCTACGCCTGTTCTCCGCCTGAGAACAGTTGGCTACGGGCAAATCCTCACCCCTCTAGCTTCCAAAACAGCAGCCTGGACAGCTCAGCTCTTAGAGCTGCGTTAGACCTTCATGGATCCCAAGCCGGAAGTCCCAAACTGAATATATTGTTTAAAAGCATTAAAAGCATTTTCTTACTTATGTGCAGCTTACCTTTAGTTATACAGTGACGATCATTGTTATGTTATGTTATAACATAGCATATGTTATATGTAGTGGAAGTTGCTGCCAAAGCAATATTGTTTTGAATCTGTGTACCCAATCAGATCTCCAATGGCCATTCAAAAGCCCTGTTGGACCCCCATGGCAGTATCGCTCACATCCACTTGGACTACAAACTTTTGGTTCTCATCTTGGTGCTGTACAACCGGTTCTGAAATAAACAACTTTTTCAACTTGTCGAAAGCCTCCGGGTATTCTATAGTCCAATTCATCTTAGCACTAGGCTTTTTTCCCTTGCAGTCCCCTCCCCTTTGTTTTTAGTAAGTCTGTTAAGGGGAGAGCAATTTGAGCAAAGTTCTTTATGAAGGGTCGGTAAAAGTTAGCAAACCCCAGAAACGACTGCAACTGCCTTCTTGTTTTGGGGGGGTCCCAAACCACTACAGCTTTGACTTTTGCCAGGTCCATTTTTAGTCCTTGATGTGAGACCCGGTACCCCAAAAAATCCAATTGCTCTTTATGGAACTCACATTTAGACAATTTCACTGGTAGCTTGTGATTATTTAAAGTGGTCAGCACCTTTCTGACCAATTTCACATGAGATTCTTTATCAGGAGAATAAATCAACACATCATCTAGATAAAAAACCACATCTTTGTACAGGTACCCATGTAAGACTTCATTAATGAAGTTCATAAACACATCTGGTGCCCCCTGCAGGCTGAAAGGCATCACGAGCTATTCGAACTGCCCCAGGGGGGTATTGAAGGCAGTTTTCCATTCATCCCCCTCCCTTATTCTTACTTGGAAGTTAGCATCGTTCAGGTCCAATTTTGAAAAGATTTTCCCTTGCGCCACCACATTGAGCAAGTCTCTGATCAAAGGGAGGGGGTACGCATTTGACATGGACACAGCATTTATTCCATGATAATCAGTACAAAGTCTCAGGCCCCCATCTTCCTTTTGGTGAAATAATACACGCGCAGCATGGGGTGAGCTGGCAGGGCGGATGAATCTTCGCTCCAGGTTTTTATCAATGAACTCTTAATTCCTTTCTCTCTGCTGGGCTCATAGAGTACAATTTTCCTTTAGGCAACTTCTCCCCTGAAATTAATTCAATAGCACAGTTCATGTCTCTATGAGGGGGAAGTTAATCAGCTTCTTTTTCACCAAACACTTGGTTTAAATCTCGATATTCGAGGGGAATGGCTTTTTCCTCCTTGGTGATTAATAACACAGTTTCTAAAGGGGAGGGTGCTTCCTGGCCCCATCTCTGAGTCCACACATGTCTTGCACAACAATCCCCTTTGAAAACCACCTCTCCAGTGGACCATTTCATGTATGGGTCATGGTTCCAAAGCCAACAACTCCCCAGTACCAAGGAGTATTTGGCCACATCACTGACTACATGCGTTCTATTTTCCCAATGATTCCCCATGCCTGTCGGGGTAGGTTCCCAAGTGCATCCGGAATCTATTAGAGCTTGCACTCGTACATGTGTTCCCTTTTTCAGGTTAAGTAAAGTCACTGGCATAAACAGTCGGGCCCCTTTTTCTCTCACCTCTGGCAGCTTGGGTTCTTTTGGGACCTGCCATTGAGACTTTTTTATGGCAGGTCTGTCTCATTTCCTGATGGCAGGGTGAAGCTCTCCTCACCTCCTCACTGTGCATGTTCCTCGGCATCTACAGGATCCTCTTCGGCATCCAAGCTGGTTTTATGCCTCCCACATTTTGGAGGCATTTTTTGGCCAGGCGGTTTAGGAGGGGCGCGGGTTTTGGTATGCCTTGGCCCTTTCCCCCTGGGCTGCACAATGTCCAATGCCCCCACATTTCAAACATAGTCCTTGTCTCCATCGTAATTCTCTCCCAGTTCCTGGGTTGGGGGGCCTTGACCCTAGCTGGGTACATCCCCTTCCTTTGGTGGTTGGCCTCCTTGGCCCCGCATGTTGCTGCATGTTGCTACTGAGTTTCACAACTTGGTTTCTATTTTTGACCTCGCATGCTAATTGGATCCATCCTAACAGAGTCTGTGGGTTGTCCTCCATTAGTGCTCTATCTAGCAGGTCAGCATTTAGTCCATTTCAGAAAAGTTCAATTTTAACTCTTTCATGATAGTCATGAACTTTGGTAGCTAATTGTCTAAATTTGGCAGCATACTCTTATACGGATTGGGACCCCTGCCTTATGGTCCTGAGCTTTGTTTGGACCCTTTCCCCTTTCAGTAGGTCTTTGAATTGGGCTCTTAAAGCATACCCAAAAGCATTAAAATCATATAATTTGGGTGCTCCCATTTCATATAAGGTCCCATACCATGCGGCTGCTGGGCCCCCTAATTGAGATCCTAAATGGCTCACTCTACTGTGTTCAGTTGGAAACAAATGTCCCCAATCTTGGAAAAATTCCATGGCTTGTAGTATAAAAAATCCCAAGTCCTTGGCTTTTCCATCAAATCTGGCTTCTAATTTAAACCATCCTTGCGGCAGCTCTGACTCCCTGATGCCCTGCTGGCTGCTGGATTGGGACCGCTCGGGGGGGTGGCTGGGTGGGTCCCTGTGCCAGATAGGGTATGTGCTGTGCTACATGTGCTCCATACACAATAGGGGCTGCTTGAGTCACCACTCTGTGAGGTGGTTGGAGTGGCTGTGCTTCGCACCCTGACAATCTCTGAGGGGGGTATACTGTGGGCCTCCTGGCCACAGATGGCCCATTTGTAATCCTGTCCCCGTTGGGACTACGATTGGGAGTCCCTGTGGTTGGGCACTTCGGGGCACTCTCATCCCTGTTGCGGCAACCAATACCCCTACACTCATTACATCAGGCGGAGCACTCACTGGCAGTGTTCTTCCCTTTGGGTCACCCCCTCTCCCTTGGGGTGGGAGACCTGGAACTGTCATTACTGAGGGGGGTGGGAAAATGACCCAGTAAGTTCATCAATACTCTCATCCCTGAAGTGGCAATTGGCGTCCCTGTACTAGTCATTGTCGTTGGAATGATTAAAGGCTTTGCTCCCCCTCCTTGCATGACCCCGGCTCCTCAGGGTGTTGTATTAGAGGCAATTATTGTTATGGGGGGTTGAGCTGGCCCCCTTCTCTCCTTGCTCCAGATACTATTGGCAAGTGTGTGGTGGGGAGAATCACTTGTGCTCCTATAGAAGATGCACGGGTAACTGGAATCAATCTCCCCCCCCAGCAGGCATTAGTCCTGCAACGTGTATCAATTCCTGACCAATCTGTGGAGCTCTCTCTCACTCCCTTGACAGCAGCCGCTGCAGGAAAGTCTTTGGCATTGACTCCTGGTGCTCCTCACGCAGTTTCACAGCTGGTCCCACTGGCAGGATCATCCTCTCTTGTACTATTCAGACATCTAATTCCCATTCTTGTTCTATCCTCATTGCCATGGGCCTGGTTCTCCAGGGATTGATATTTCTCCGATTCATATGCGGCCTGCAGGGCTTATGTGTGACCCAGCAGAGGATACCATGTAAAGAAACATGATGTAGGTCTCTTCTTTGACCCTGTCAGCTGCGGCTTCTGGACCCCAATTGGATTTACTAGCCCGGTCACAGCTCCTGAATTACTTATATCCGTGGTGTCGGTTTCGTCCTCGACTGTAAAATCCAAAAAGTCTTGCCCATTGCCAGGGGGTAATCCAGGGTCCCCTTGTATTTATACTTCCATGAACACTGATTGTGTTGCCTTTTCCTTTGGCGCAGGTAACTGTGGCATCTGGCCCCAATCCTGGTTACTTGGCCCAGCTGCGGCTCCCATTTCATATGTGTCCAAGGGATTTGTCCCTGTTTCAACTGTACAGCCCCGATACTCCTGGGTGTTGCCCGGGGGTAATCAAGGGTCCTCTGGTCTCTGTAACTCCTCCAACAGATTCTACATCATCCCCCACTCAAGGGTCTCAGTTCATTGATATCCTCTTGGTGTGGGTGCAATCACTCCCGTCGTGAATGGCCCCATGTCACTGGGGGCCTGCACCCATCGGTCGCTGGATGTTTTTGCCTCCCTTGGGTCAGTGATGTACTCCATCTTGAGAGAGCGCTGAAAATATCTTGTCCTTCCCCATTGTTGAAGCATCTCCTCTGCAGTTATGCAGTGGTAAGTTCCACTGATAGTAGGTAGACCCGGCATTGGGGATCACTCCCAGTTCTGCATACATTGGAAGGGTTCCTGTGGCTCCAAGTCCCATCATCTCCTCTATATTAGAGTCCATTAGGAAGTCCAGGCTCATTTCAGTCACAGGCACCAGCTCTCTAGAATGTCCTCCAGGAGTTGCACCTGGTCCCAGTCGCAAGTCTGGGTTGCTGGTTAAGTCCTCTGGCTCCATAGTCCCTGGCTCTGGCTCTGATGACATGAAGCCAGTAGCCATTCTCCAAAGGTTACAGGTACAGAAGGGATAAAGAAGGGATTCCTGTCAAAATGTCAGGCTATGGATGACAGGCTATGGCAGATAGACCCCTGTACCATTACAGCAAGATGGTACAGGGGTCTATTGGTTAAACGGTTTTATTCAGGAATCAGATCATTTCCACAGATATGTCCATAGGATTACTTAGAAGCAAGGTAAGCAACTAAGCAGTAATAGCAGGTTGACAGGAATACTCAAGGCGAGTGATATTCATTCTATTATAGAGTGTGTTTACTCCTCTCCCCTCCCAATGGTAAAACAACTTTTGGTGTGAACCAGTCCTGAGAACTTCTCATATATTTTACCTACCTAAAAAGGCATGAGATTAAAATTGAAACACAGTAATTCATGGGAGCGAGCTGTGTACAAGGTCATAAGCACTGAGAGCTTCAAAGTGTTAGAAAAGACACCTGCAGCTTCAGAGGGCCTGTGAAAGCAAGCTATGGTATCAGCAATATGACATTGAGGTACAGCAACAGCAATGGTTTAAATTATCAGGCCAACATTAGACAATGGCATGGATGTATGGGTACAGACATGACAGTATGCAGCTTTTTCCCGACTTTATTTTAGCTGCCTAAAACAAAACAAGCGGCTGAGAGGCAGATCTTGTTTTCTATCCCCCAAGTGGTATAATTGACAGATTTTGTATTATGGTAAACACCTCTCTATATCTCTAAAACTTGTGGAGTATCCTCTCTGAAATCTGAAATGTGTTATGAAATAATCTCAATATTTCAAAGCAGACTTGCAAAACATTATTTAAATATGAATTGGTCCTCATTGATCATTTCACCTGTGGTCTACCACCATGACACAACATGATAGCACTGCTTGCTTACTCTTTTACCGTTCTTCAGAACAGGAAAATAATTTAATATATAGTGAATTTAAAGAAAGATATCTGTATTGTATAGATGCTGTAGACACTTGCCTGTATGAAACCATCTTGTACGTAAAGGTAATCGTTTTGGCATCCCACCAGTTATTTGTTTATATTATTTATAGTCTGCCAGTCTGGGAATTTAGCTCCCAACCCTTGATGTAGTGCAACTCCAGCCTTCATCAATGGTGAAGAGCTTGGGCATATACCTGGATGCCACACTTTCAGTGGAGGCCCAGGTTGTAGCAGTTGCTTGATCTGCATTTTCCCACTTTTGGCAGGTCAAGTAACTAGCACCCTACTTCTCTTCCCAGGATCTGGCTTTGGTGATCTATGCAACGGTCACCTCCAGACTAAACTAATGCAACTCATTCTACACAGGGCTGCCCTTAGGCCTGACCCAGAAATTACAGCTGGTCCAGAATGCAGTATACTGGGTCCTTACTGGGACTCCATTTAGAGTATATATTCATCAAGTGCTGTGCCAGCTGCACTGACTCCTGGTTGAGTTCTGAATCCAGTTCAAGATGTTGGTTTTGGTATTCAAAGTCCTTAATGAACTGGGGCTGACATACTTATGAGCCCACCTTTCCCATTATGTCACCTGCAGGGCCTTGCACTCTGTAGACAAGCAGCACTGGTGGTCCTTGGCCCAAGGGACGTTCGCCTGGTCTTGACTAGGGCCAGGACATTTTTGGATCTGGCCCAGGTCTGGTGGAATGCATTCTCATTGGAGATCTGGGCCCTGCAGGATTTGTTGCAGTTCCACATAGTCTGCAAGGCAGAAATGTTCTGCCATGTCTTTGGTTGAGTGCTGGCGCCCTATCCCTTCTTCTGACTGCCTTGTCCCGCTCTGTCCTCCCTAAGCACTATACCACAGCTGAATTTTTAACTTTTTATACTTTTTATAGCGGCCTATGGAATTTGTTGATGATGCCTGAAATTGAGATTGAACTGTTGTGATTTGTGATTTGCTTTGATAGTTTTCTGCTTTTAAATTTGTTATTGTTAGCTGCCCTGAGCCAGTTCATAGGAAGGATGGGATAAAATAGAATATAACAAACGAACAAACGAACGAACAAACAAAAACAAACATATTGTCGAATAAATACATCTTTATTCTCAATAAAATAGTCAATAAAGCACAACAGCTTGTTGGACTTACTCAGGATGGGCCCAATACAAACATGCACACTTAAACATAATTCATAATCAAAAGGTTCACACAAAAGTTAAAACTATTAAATATTTAGATTAATTATCAAGATGTCTACTATAAGAGTCTAAAGAACCCAGTCACTCAAGATCGTTTCAGGACCTGGTCATAAAGTTTTAATGCCCATGAGATATATTTTGCTACAGTTTCTGTAGTGAAAACTAGTAAAGCAAGGGCATAACGCCCACCTGTGGATTACCCTCTGTTAAATTTCTTTTCAGGTTCTGACAAATGTTCTAGAAAATCAATAATTCAAAATACATTTTTAGTGAAGTTTCTGTACTGCTCTTGTCAGAACCTGAAAAGAAGTTTAACAGAAGGTAATCCACAGAATGGGCTGGAAAGGTAGCTGAAGTGTGCAAAATGGAAGAAATGAGTCAAAAATACACCTCAGAAATAGTTGGTTTGGCTTGATAAAGTGGCTTCCAGAACAGTGGAACAAAATGGGGAAACAGAGCTATAATGACTCCCCCCCCCCCCAGAAAAGGTTCTGTGTTTTGGGTTTGGGTCTTACCACACAGCAATGGCACAGACAGGCACTGGCCCTGGGCCAGCAGTGGCACTCAGCAGCATTTTACTTAACAGCAACCAACCAATCGGGTCTCAAAGGAAGAGACTAAGCTCATGTCTAGCATAACTCCATTGGTGGGAATGGGAATGTGCACGTTGAGTGCATTGTGTCTTCAGTGTCTCCCAGGCAAGGGAATTGGCGTTGAGTGGCTCATCCTCATAGAGATCAATTAGCAAAACACTTGCTTTGTGCAAGGGATGGGAGCAACAGACAACATGGAGCCATCAGTGTCACCTCATCAATCCTTTTCTGTGCACTTTTATGCACAATGTATGGAACTGCTGGCACAACATGCAGTGCCCATGCAGGCGTGTACATTTGGGTTTGAGGAGGAAGGGGTCTTCTATAACCTTTAAGTCCTTGACTGCCGCAAAAGCTCATGTTATGCAGATTAGGGAGAAATTGGAAATAATAAAGAATTATTAAGGGAGAGATACATTTAGGAGGACCCAGGCATGTGGACCAGGTGGCCTGCTGCTGTTGGGCTTTGCTGAGGTGCCACTGCAAGCCAGCTGTGACTGTAGAAGTCAACCTAAGATAATGGTTCCAGGAACACCAGGGGACACTTCATCTTGCCCAGAAGAGGCTTCTTCACCTTTTCTGGGCTCTTACTAAAACTGTTAACCCAGTATTAAGGGATGAGGAGGTTGCAGGGCTGTGTGCTGTGCACTGGTTCACTGAAGCATTTAATTGGAATATCAAATACTGGTGACATATTCCATGTGGAAGTACTGATCTGCTAAGACTAGACTATCTTCATTTTCTTTATTGATATTTCTTTATTGACATTGTGGCTTTGGCTTCAGTTTAACTTCTTGTCCTTCAGCTCTGGGTTAATGGTTTTAGTAGGAAAGCAGCAATTTTTTTCAAGAGGATGGGCATCAAGCAACTATGTCAGGGAATGCAGAAATCTGGCCTTAGAAGAAACCATTATCTTTGATTTTTGTTAGCTAATATATAAGAACTCAGATATACAATGGAAAAGAAACTAAGGGTCTGATCAGACAATATGTTAAATGTGATATATAAAATTGCATTTAATGAGTGATCCAGGAGTCACCTTAAAAATAGTAGCGAGTGGAGGAAATTGTCTCCTGAACATGGTGTGGCAGCAGGAAGGGCTTCATCATTCCTTCCTATCTACCCTACACTCTTTCACAGAAAAGGCCCATGAGGGGTGGAATGCTTGTCTCATTGCTGCTTCCATTTATCAGCTCAGAAGACACATGGAACCAGCAGTGAGACCGCCACTTGGACCTTTTCTGCTAGTAAAAGAGTGTAGGGTAGAAGGGAGGGAAAGATTAAGCACCTCCTGCCATGATGCAACACTTGAGAGATGATCCCATCCCCTATTTTTAAGGTGAGTCCTGGGCCACACATTAAATGTGAGTTGAGTTAGGGTTTCCTCCAGCTAACCCATGTTTAAGATACCTAATCAGACCATAAATCTTCTTGCACCATTGTTCAAATACATGTCCATTATTCTTAAA
This sequence comes from Eublepharis macularius, assembly GCF_028583425.1. NCBI lineage: Eukaryota > Metazoa > Chordata > Lepidosauria > Squamata > Eublepharidae > Eublepharis > Eublepharis macularius. The sequence goes on along the minus strand of NC_072792.1, from coordinate 76,851,934 downwards.
AGTGATCTCCAAACATGCAGAAATTAAGGTTATAGTTCTTTTGGAGTGTGTGGCCTGCTAATTACTTGAAAAGACTTTTGCCTCTTATTGCTGAAAATCCTACTATATAAAAGGCAAGTATTATTGGTGACAACTCACTTTTTATCCCTGTGCAGTTGCACTTGCAGGCCCTTTTGTTGGGATAAAAAGTGAGTTGTTGGCAACACAGCTTGCCTTGGAGGCCCCAAGGAGGCTGCTGTGGTGGAGGGAAGGTCCGGCACAGCAGCATGGCCACTGCAGGGCCTTGGGAAGGCTGTGCCAGGCTTCCCTGATGCCTGTGCCAGGCTTCTAAGGGTCTGCAGAGTTGGCAGGGAGGCCTAGCATGGTGGTGTGGCCCTCCGAAGGCCCTGCAGTGGCTGTGGAGGTGGTGGGGAGGACCAGTGCAGTGCACAGTCCTCTCAAGTCCCAGCAGTGGCTGTGGAGGTGGCAGGGATGCATGGCATGGCAGCAAAGCCCTCCCAAGGCCCCACAGCAGGGCCCCACTGAATCAGTTTTCTAGAACCTCTTGTATTTTTCCACACAACGGGCTCTGTTGCTAGTAATATAATACGCCAGCAACTTGGGTGATGGATAAAAAATGTAAAGCTTTTCATCTGATTCTTGTGAAAGCGCGTTAAAGTATAAGAATAAGCCCAATTATTATACTTGTCAAAGCTATTCCTTGAACAATTTTTGATGCCTGACGATTTCATTTCTCATAAATAATTAGCTTTAGGTTAAAAAATTGATGATATACATTAATTAATTTAATAGACTGCTGCTGTTTAAATATATGAGTGAATCGATGAATGGATTGACATAAATGGGGGATGACAGCTTACTGTTATAGCACTTGGGCTGCCTGCTGACCTCCTACTTTCTTTAAATGCTATCATTTGGCTTGGTGAAGATAACACATAGGTTTGAATGATGCAGTGTAGAGAGATGGAGACAAGTCCGTAGTTGGAAAAAGAGACTAGTGCCTGTTACATCTGAGCATTTTCTACGCATCCTTTGACGGTGATGGGTAAGTGGTTTGTCTCTTTGCTAAGGATTCAAAGACAGCTAGAGGAGGCCAAATGAGAAGGCTACAGTTACAGATCACCCAGGGAATCTGCTTACTGATATCTGCCATGGGGAGGGGAGTACACAAGTTACTGATGAAAAGGGCATGTCCAATTGGTTTGTGGATATTAAAACATCAGGAAAAATAAGGCAGAATCAGAAGGATGGGTTGTGAATTTAGAAGAATGCAGAAGATACAGTTTTAAGGTATAGAATCATTTAGCTGGAAGGTCCTACCAGAGAGAGAAAAGGTAAGGAAACTGTTTGCTCCAGTACAGTACAGCAAAATGATTGCATGCTGTGCCTTGTCCTTTGTGATGCTGAACACAATGATGTGGTCATTTTAGTATCATCTGAACATGTGAAATTGTAAATAGTGAGTAAATATGATCAGTCGTTAAATTCTATTTATGTTTTAACAAGAAACCAAGTGTTTATTGCATGCATATTTCTGTGAAGGTGGAACTGTACTTTCTCCAACTAGAAAATGAATCTTAGTTCTGTATGGGAAACTGTACCTTGTAGTACATCATAAGATAGCCGTGGGGGAGGCTGTAGAGGAAACAAAAGGTGGATATAGGAGTAATTCTGTAATTCTGTAGTTGTGTGGTATATGTGAGTGAAGAAGGGTGAGAGTGGATGGAATGTATCCATGAATATCACTTCAAATACAGCTAATGTCTGACTGTGACTGATGGAAAAATGCCACCTGTGATACAGATAATTATTAGGTTTATAAGATTTATCTGGAGAAAATGTCAGTGTTGTAATGAGAAAACAGAGTCAAGAGAATAGGTGGAATAACAAGGTGGGAAAAAACACTGAATGGCATAACAAGGAGATAGCTAGTGGGACCTAGATGGAAAGATAGTTACTTCCTAGAGTCTCCTGCATCTCTTTTTAAGTTGTCCTATCATTTTACCAAGTTCCTTGTTATGCCCAGTCCCTATAGCCATCACCATATTTCCCCCCTTCCTATTAACTGTCCATGCCTTCTGCATTCTTCCATAACTTTTGTTCATCTCAGTCCCTGAGATAAAGCTTCACCATATTCTTTCACAGCCACCTAATAGGATCTGGAAATGACAATAGGATTTAGTTTAAAACCAGCATTGCTACTGCATCCATTCACTCCAATGAATGTTCTGTTTAATTAATTTCTGTTAAATGTTTAAGAGCATTAATACCAGTTTCATAGTACAGTCCTAAGCATAGTTAGACCTAATCCTTTGGACTCAGTGAGCTTAGAAGGGTATAATTTTGCTAAGGATGGCATGTCTGTGTGGTCCCCAATCTGCAGTGGAAAGAGGATTGGAATATCAAATACTGGTGAAGCGAGGGTTTGTGGAGTAAAATTGTTAGTGAGCACACTATAAATGTTCTAAAATTTTATAAAACATATTTCATGTTCTTATCTGCCACAGAAACACTTTCCAACCACAATTAGAAAACCAGTGCATAGATGTACCAGAGTATAGCTCTGGAACTTCCAGATTATAGCTCTAGAATTCTTATCCTGTCTGCCCACTTTCAAGGCTCTGGTCCTGCTCCCAAGCTTGGGTCCCTGTCTGTATTCCTTAATTGATCCCTCTAGTACTGGCCTTTTATTAATCTTCCTCCTGCCATGCCTACTGCCTGGCTTGCTTGGCCTATACTTGAGTAGTTTGTTATTTACAAGGGGTCCTCTATTCCCAGTTCACACTTTACCTTCAAGAAGACTAATACCTGCAGACATTACCCCTGACTGCCCTTTAGTTGCCCTTGGAACTGAATACTGTGTTTCCCTCCTCTTGGCAGCTGAAGTGTAGACTCTCTTGGGGCTGTTCTTAGGATCCCCTGCTTCACATTCCAACCTAGGATACTGTGGGTGACAGGCAATTGCAGGCAATGTTGTAGAAGGCACATACAAGCACAGCAGTGCAACCTGTTACTAAACAAGCACACCTGGTATCATACTGTAAATGTTATGCTTGCACTGGGACCCTTTAGTGTGATCCTGTGTGCTGTTGCATTAGTGCACAACTTACAGAATCAGGCTGTAAATCCACCTAAATCCGCCTAAGTGGTTTGCTCAAAGATTTGTTTTCCTTGGGAATAAGATTCATCGAACACAGCACAATTTGTGTGTAAATGTGTTAAGTCCAGGTCCTTCATCTTCCTGTTTAATTGCCTTGTATATTAAAATGTATTATCTCATATGTTGAATTACAGTATGCTATTAATATCTAATTTTCAATTGTTTTGAAAATTAGGATAATGTTGCATTCTTATTCTTGATGCTAATAAGCTTTTTAATTTTTTTAGCTACAGTACATGTGTGCTCATTTAAATCAGCTCACTTCTGTTTCATACTGTGAACTTTGTTTTGAAATTTGATTTAAAACAAGCCTTAAACTACTTAAAAAGGAAACTCATATGTCTTCCTCAAATAGTAAGATATTTGAAGAAATACCACATGATGGACAAACTTACTGATCGTTACATCTTAGAGTTAAACTACATGAGACAACCAAAACACATGTCATGTTCCCAAAAGTTTACCTGGGAAGTGTAGTCAGGCCTACCCCTGAGTTCCCAGAGGATTTTTGCAAGAGACATTCTTGAAAAAATCTACTCCACTCAGGTTTTCCTCCAAGAGCTTGGGGAGTGGGCCCAACTACATTTTCAAAGTAAACTTGTAGGAACCTGACATGTGTTGGGCATCTTGTGTAGAAATGAGTGCCAGAGGTAGCCATGTTAGTCTGTTGTAGCAAAAACAAGAGTCCTGTGGTATCTTAAAGACCAACATTTATTGTAGCAGAAATTTTTTCAGATCTGAGCCCCTTTTGTCAGATGCACTCATATTTTCTTCTTCAATTGCACAAAAACAGGTTCAGTGCACAAAAACTGTTCAGTGTGTATTTTGACACTTGAGGGTACCTGCCTGAGGTGGCATAAAAAATAAAACAAATAATAAAAATATAAAACATTCAAATTTATTAATTGCAATCCAGAATTAAAAACCCCACTCAGAGCATGAAATGTAAATAATTCAGCAGCTTAAAATAAGAGGTTTCAGATTTAAATTTGGAAAATGTGTATAAATTTGTATTTAACAAAAGATGGGTTCTTGTTCATGTGTATGAAAGTTGTATACAAGTTGGCCTATTCATACAAAATGATGACCGCAGGTATTGGTTACATTGTAGGGGCTTCACACTCCCAATATGCATGGTTGGTGGGCTCCCAGTTAGTATGGGCATAATGCCTGAAGAGGCCTATGGTCAGCTGACTTTTGGAATGGTTGTGATAGGGACAATGATCTTAATCTAGGTAGCTGAAAATAAAAAAGCTGGGAGGAGTGCAGAACTGTAGGTCAAGTAATTAAGGCCTTAGTTGCTCCAAGGATATGTTTCATATTAATAATAAACAGCAAGAAAAAGAAATATGATCATTGGAAGGAAATCTTCTGATGACCATAGGATTAGAAAGCTCCTACTGAGGGAGGAACAGAACTTTACTGATAAAAGCAGCAGTGCACAGGAGGGAAGAACAGATATAGCATATTATCAAAGTTACTGCTGAACCAAAAACCCTTCAATAGCTTTATCAAAATATCACTGGGGTGAAAAGCAGGTGCAAGTTCTGTACACCTCCCCATGCCGCCATGCAGGGCATTAGGTAAACAAAGGAAGGACATCAATAACATGCACACTACAGACTGGACCTTTGGCACAGTATACAAAACAAAAACATGATGAAGAGGGCTACTGAGTGCATATATTTAAAAGACAAATCTGGGATTTGGAGATTGCTTATTGTTGAAATGAACACTAAATATAGAGTGGAAAGAAAATACATTATCTGTAGTCTAGTATGGTGTACCTGAAATGCAAAAATTAAGAGAATCTCACAGTGACAACATCTCCAGTTGCACTATTTTTAGTATTGTTTTCCTGGGGCCACAAGGATCAGGGGAGAAACAGTTTGGAGACACTCAACAGGCTGACTGGCACAATGTCCAGTTGGAACACTTGCTGGTAGTCATGCAATACAGTGTCATGTTTAATTCGAGTTTCTGTGAATGTTATCTCCCCCCATCACATATGGCCTGACGAGAGTAAATAGCATGTCTTGGTTGTAATAATGACACTATGATCCAAGGCAGGGCTATGCATGATAGTTTAAAACAAAAAAACCAAAGCCTAATTTACTTTTCCCTCACTCTGCAGAAGTTTCTACATACCTAGTAGAGATGGGCATGGACCGGCATTTGCCTATGGACCACCGGTTCAGGGTTCGTGGGCTTCCACGGACCACAGTCCACGAACTTTTAACAGACCAGGCCCAGTTCGAGAACCGGTTCGAGAACCGGTTCGAGTCAGAAAAGGCCTTGGTTTTCCCACAGATTTTCACTTCAGTCAACTTTCCCCACCAAAGGTTCTCATGTAACGCTCCTCGATTATCACTTTTCCAAAGAGACAAACAACAACTTCCCCTCCCCTATTCTGACTGACCCTTACCCGCCCTTGGGGGAAGGAGAGAGACTTGTGCTCCTGTCCAGGAGAGGTGGCTGCCCACAAAACCCACCTACATGGGGCTGCATCAACAAGAGATGCCCTTCCTGGGGGTGGGGAGACCAACTCTCCATGATAGGAAATTAATGGATGTACTTAAGTGAAAGCCAACTCCGCAACAGGATCATGTAGCAATTCAAAGGCCCCTTGCTGGAATGGAAGGCACAGGAGGGAGGGAAAGGATGTCTTCCACACCTTGATGGAAGGAAACTTATGCTACCCTGTTCAGAGGGAGCCTCTTTGGGCAGTGGACAACGAGTCCCACCTTAGTGACGTGGTGTGTCAGCTTGCTTGCTATCAAGCAAGCTGACCTGGGCCACTGTCCTACTTCTCACTGGACTTTGGGGATTGACCCTCAGAGGGGCCCTTGCACTTGCAAGAGCAGGATGGTTGCTGACAAAACCCACTTCACCGAATGTGATGCAGTCCATCAAGGAAGCTCATCATGTGCCTTAGACTGTTTTGTTAGCATACAAATCATATCAAGAAAAAGAGGAGGTACTTAGAAGGTGCCAGGGACAGGGCTTGTCGTCGGGAGGAGGATAATATATGCTTGTAAAGCTCAGTCATCATGTGCCTTACACTGTTTCGTCAATATACAAATACAAATCCACTATTTAGGGAGTGAAAAAGGCTTTGAAAGAAGTGAAGCAGACAGAGCCCCCCCCCAATGTGCTGCCAGTGGTCCTAGGGTGGGTGTTTCACAGAGGCCAGTAGCAGTCTTCCCCCTGCACCTCAAAAGCCAGGCTGGAAATGTCCCCCCAAGTCACCCACTATTTAGGGAGTGAAAAAGGCTTAGAAAGAAGTGAAGCAGACAGAGCCCCCCAAAACCTGCTGCTGGTCATCAGAGAGTGGGTGTTTCACTGAGCCTAATAGCACTCTCCCTCCGCTTGCATCTCATCAGCAGCCAAGAAAGAACATGGGGGAAAGAAGGCAAGAACTCAGGCAGGCAACGCCCAAAGCTGCCTTGCACCCACTGTGGGTCTGTGAGTGGGGTGGCGTCAGAGCACAATAGAACCCACCGGCAACCCAGAAAAAGGGAAGAGATTGGGGGGGGGAGGGGGATTAAGCCCGAAAAGAACCCAAGGACACAAAACACAGAAAGAAATCAGAGTAACCCGATAGTGCAGTAAAAGGATTGTTTAAAAAGTGCTCTCAAGAAAACTAGAATAGAAAGGAGGAGAAAAAAATTAAACAAGAATGGAGAAAAGAGAAAGCTCTCTTGCACCAGAAGCCCCAAAGCCCGGCTAAGGCACAAGCGCAGCCAAAAAAGAACGTGGGGAAGTGAAGGCAAGAACTCAAGCAGACAATGCCCAAAGCTGCCTTGCACCCACTGTGGGTCTGTGAGTGGGGTGGCGTCAGAGCACAATAGAACCCACTGGCAACCCAGAAAAAAGGAAGAGATTTGAGGGGAGGGGGGATTAAGTCCGAGAAAAACCCAAGGACTCACAACGCAGAAAGAAATCAGAGTAACCCCATAGTGCGGTAAAAGGATTTTTTAAAAACTGCTCTCAAGAAAACTAGAATAGAAAGGAGGAGAAAAAAATTAAACAAGAATGGCTCTCTTGCAACTGAAGCTCCAAAGCCCCAAGGCACAAGCCGCACTCTCACAAAAAAAAAAACTCCTTCCCCACAGCAAGCAGTTGCTAAGCTAACTCGTGTCCCCGGGCCAGCAAAATGGAGCGGAGCTTCGCATGCTTTGTCTTTTATGCAGAAAAACTGGCACGTATTGAAATTCATTCCAGGGTGTGCCGCCCCACCATTAGTGGGGCTAAGAAAAACGAAAAGCATTAAGGATTTGGTGGTACATACAGATTTCAAACAAAAAACCACATCTGGCAATTTGCCAGTGGGACACTTTAAATGTGGTCACTGTAATATATGTGACCTTTCAGTTAGTCTCACAGATATAATTAATCCCATTACAGGCAAGAATCTCTACAGCAAAAGTTTTTCAACATGTGCTACTTCACAGGTTGTTATGTTATATGTTGCTCATGTGGGTTACTTTACGTAGGGAGTACCACTAGACAGCTCAAACTGCGAATCCAAGAACACATGTCCCGAATCAGAACCAAATCTCTGGAAGCACCCCTAAGCCAGCATTTTGATCAATTCCATACCCATGAGCGAGAATTTGTTTTTTCTGTGCTCCAGACAGTGGACTCTAAACAATCTGTTAACATGCACAGAATGTTGCTACAGTTGGAAGCGCAGTGGATTGTCCGATTAAATAGCCTTGCACCGCATGGGCTGAATCTTGAGGTGGATTTTTTTCCATTTTTGGGCTAATATACACCAATTGATATTCCACAGCTATACTTTTTATAACATCACAGCCTGGCCCCTTTAAATTGAAGGCACTGGGTTTTTAGCTTTAATAATGAATATAACTTTAAATAGTGGATGTAGTCAGCACTACCCCACCCCATGAAGTAAAATCATTCGGGAACAGAAGCTTCTAAGAGAAAAGTAGCAGTAGCAGACTATAATTGGTGAGTTTTTTTCTGTAATGTTTGTATCTGCAAGGTCTGTTTAAATGTAATTCGCATGTGCTGTTAAAGTAACCTGGCTTTTGGGAAATGGGATTCTTTGCATCTATGCAAAAGACAAAAGTATCAATAGCAGACTATAATTGGTGAGCTTTTCTCTCTGTAAAAACATTTGCTATGATTTCTGCATGGCTGTATATACCAGCAAGGGCAGTTTGAATGTAATTTGCATGTGTGGTTAAAGTAACTTTGGCTTCTGGAAATGAGACACTTTGTAACTATGTAACACTGTTTAGCACACTGGCTATTTCAAATGATGTATTCCTTCATTTATTTTAGATTTACATGTGGCTTCTATGTAAAAGAGAAAAGCAGCAATAGCAGACTATAATTGGTGAGTTTTTCTCTCTTTGTAAGTGAGAGACCTTGTAACCTTGTAACTATGTAAGACTGTTTGGCACACTGGCTATTTCAAATGATGTATTCTTTTGTTCATTTTAGATTTACATGTGGCTTATGACAAAGCACATTATGCAAAACGGGGCCTAATTTCCAAGCTGGCAAACCCGTTGCCACCTCCAGCCGGGAGTTTGGGAATTCTTCATAACTCCTCGGTTGATTTTGGCTTATTATGTGCCTTACAATTGTGTTCTGGAAGCAAGAAAATTGATTTTGGCTTTTTGTTGTGCCTTATATTTGAGTTTTGATAGCAAGAAAATTAAACTCTTTTGTACGTGGTCCTGTTCTTCGGCTTCGTTTCATTTTATGCAGAAAGGCTGGTGATCTCTGTTTGGCTGACAGAGCTGCCAATCAAGGTTTCCTGGGCTAAGATTGGTGTGTTCCAAATGGGGGGAACGTGGCTTCACACCGCTGCCAAGGAAATTGTTTGAGCGGGAATCCTGGCATGACGGGCCAACAGACACACGGACAGAAAGCCCCAATGTTTGGCGGTTTCATGAGAAAAACACGCGTGTTCGCGAAGGACGAACTGGGTAAGTTCGTGATGAAATTAGGTCCGTTATGTGGACCGTGCCCATCTCTAATACCTAGTGACTTCAGAGAAAAATGCAAAGATGCTTGTCACTGGTTGGCTTTCACTGGCAAGTTGTGAAGGACTGTCACCTGTGGAATAACTGAAGGAAACAGACATTGGTCTTGCTATGCTTTACATACACCCTACTAAACACAGAAGAAACTATTGGTCTTCCATCCATTAATGTTAAAAAGGCAAAATATAGATCTTGTAGCCAGAGAGGTAAACATATCTTCCCCTGTGCTATATTGAATCAAGAATTTAATTTTTACCTGTTTAAACTGGAAAGATGCTAAAATGAATAGATGCAGTGTTCTTGAGTGAGTACATGTGCAGGATTTAATGCCTTTTGCTGTGTTAACAATGGGCCACCATCTCTTGCCTGCATCTGGATCTCAGCAGTAGAAAAGGACAAAGGAAAAATTCATCTCTGTACCTCCAATGTTCTCACTGGGGATGTGCGTTACAAAATTCTTGAGCTGAACATATTCACAAAAATTGCTGTTTCAGTTTGTTACTATGATTTTTTTAGAATGGTAACACAAACCTAGGATTCTTGGAAATTACAAAAACCCTTCCCCCAAAAATCTGTATTGTTTTTCATATTTGGGTATTTACTGTAAGCCGCCCAGCAAGCATCTTCTTTTTCTTTGATTCTACAGATTTCCAGAGCAACCCTTCCAATTGGAACTTTGCAAAAGGGGATCCAGAGTACTCTGAGGGCCAAGCTACAAGTGATGAATGACACTTGAACAGCAAGTGAATTGAGTGGAGCGCAAGTGAACAGGGAGAAATACACTTGCCATTCAAGTGTCATTCATCACTTGTAGCTTGGCCCTCAGTTAATCACCTTTGGAGGCAAGCCCCAAAGAGGGAACTTTTAAGACAACTGTTGGAGTCACCTTAATAATAACATTTGATTTATATACCGCCCTTCAGGACAACTTAATGCCCACTCAGAGCAGTTTACAAAGTATGCCATTATTATCCCCACAACAATCACACTGTGAGGTGGGTGGGGTTGAGAGAGCTCCAGAGAGCCGTGACTAGCCCAAGGTCACCCAGCTGGCTTCAAGTGGAGTAGTGGGGATCAAACCCAGCTCTCCAGATTAGAGTCCCGCGCTCTTAACCACTACACCAAACAGTGCTTACTATTTTCCTTGTCCTGCCTGCTTACAGCATTTGATAGTGTGGAACCAGAGAGACTCTTAGCTTTACTGGGGTTTAGCTTTTAATAATAATTGTTATTTAGTTTGATTTTGTTTGTTTTCTATTTATTTCTATGTCATTAAGATACCTAATTCAATTTACCATAGAGAAAATAGAGTTTCCTCCAAGTTAACATTGGCTTTGCATTTGCATCCAAAACCTTAGAGAACATGAGGGAATGGGTAAAAAAAGTGACACAGACAGCATAAACTGAGGGCCAAGCTACACATGACGAAAGACACTTGCCTGGCAAGTGGATTGAGTGGAGGGCAAGTGAACAGGGAGAAATACACTTGCCGTTCAAGTGTCATTTGTCACTTGTAGCTTGACCCTGAGTTGGAAAGGTGGAAGGAAAGGGATCTGCTGCCCATCCGTCTCCAAGACCTTGGAAGCAAACTCCTCCATCTACACTGCCAGGGCCTCCGGATGGGGGAAAAAATGAGGATAAACTGCAGATCATGAAGACATTTGTAGAAACTTATTTCCTTGTATATCTGTTCTCCAAATCTTTTGAAATTTGCTGGAGCCAATCAGAAGTTATGGTAGAGTAGCAATCACAAGCAACATGCTGAACTGCTGGGCCTCCCAGTTCTATCATCTCAAGAATAACCAGTCCCAAAGTTTCTTTTGCACAGGCAAAACCTGGTGGGAACCTGGTGGGAAGGGCAAAGCAAAGTACCATAAGACAGTGGGAGCAAGTGCTGCTTCTTCTGATAGGATTTGCAGGCCCCAAATATATGTGTTTAATTTGCTCACATTCGCAAACACACATGCTCCATGCAGCCATGTCAAATGTTGGTTATAAATACAAACCATGCAGCCAGAAATTCAAGGAGGTAAAAGACATGGAATAGAAAGAAGCTAGAAGGGAACCACTGTATATTCCAATTTTTCAAATCAAACTAGACCTTTTTGCAGATAAGAAACCATACAGTAACTACGGAAACAGATGAACAACTTCAAGATGAAAATGACTTCAAAATAAAGACAAAATAGTAGAGTCCAGTAGCACTTTAAGACTAACCAATTTGTAGCATAAGCTTTCGAGAACCACAGCTCTCTTTGTCAGATGCATGAAGGATATGAATAAACTGGCCAGAGTGAATTTCAGGAAGATTGGACTCCGAGGTCCAATTCTGTGGGCCCCTGAACTAGGTGCCTTCAGCCACTCCATTTGTTCCTAATGTGGGGAAAACGTTCACGCTGACTCCCACTGCAGAAACACATAGACCAAGGCTGCCATGGCCAGAGGCACACTCCCAAATGCAAGCTCTACACCAGACAATCCAACAGAACCAAACCTCGCAAAAAAAACCCAATGCTCCCGAGCAGGTTGACCAACCACTCTCCATTGTTCCCTATGCTGAGAAGTTTTCCACATTCTTTCCAAGGGGCACATACACACAGGGCAAGGATGCCCAGCCAAAGCATGCTCCCAAATGCAAGCTTATCCCTGGGGAAGCCCAACAGAACCAAACTGCTCCCCCCCCCAAACCCCAGTGCTCACTGACCAGGCTGACTAGCCACTCTCCTTTGTTCCCTATGAAGACCCACATCACACCAGAAAATCACCCAAACCAAATTGAAGCATGAGACAGTCTTGCAACTAGAAGCAAACTGAATTAAGGGAATGGAATTCCTCCAGAATCAAAGTGAAGCAAGGCGCCGAACTTCACACCAAAGTATCACATCCATTCCACCCAAACTAAACTGAAGCAAGGGGCACTCTTGCAACTCGGCTCAACAGAACCTATGTCATTCACAGCAGCCAAGCACTAGGATCAGCTTGTGGGGAAACACCACAGAACAGAACCAAGCAGTATCTAATCACAAGTACAAGGCAATGGCAAACAAGCATGGTTGCATAAGATAGAACCAACCTATGTGGCCTCAGGCTGAAAGTGACAGTAAGGTACTTGGGAAACCCAAGCAATCATCTCTCTGCAGTAGCATTCATCATTGGCTGTTGCTTTCACCCCTTCAATGAGGAAAGTAACATTAGAAGAACAACACATCACATACATTAGCAGTGCAATTCTAAGAAGAGTTACTCTGTTCTAAGCCCACTGTAATCAGTGGGCTTAGATTGGAGCAACTCTGTTTAGGATTGCACTGTATATTACACAACAGCATTCTTGTCAGTTCTAGGGATGGCAGTCCATGACAGATAGATCCCCAAACCCCTCCAAACCCCTCCAGGGTCTTGGTTGAAAAGGTTTTATTATAGAGATCTATTAAGTTCACAGGTACTTCCAAAGATGAGTAGAATTGGCAGGAATGAGATTACAAGCGTATGGACTTTGATATAAGGAGAAGGATTCCCCCTCCCTTGGGGCAGTTAGCAAAAAGGCACAAAAGTCCCAATTCTCATGAGAAACACAATAGCTTTGTCTGGCCAGAGAAAGCCAGAAGATTACAAGGAATTCAACTCCCTCTGTCTCTTGCGGAGAGTTACGTTTTAGTACAAGGTCAGTAGCAGGCTTCAGAGATAACAGTCACAACATTAGTGCTTTCATTTTTAGGCAAGCTCAAGATGGCATGAATATAATGGCTACGGTACATGAACATAATAAGAGAGCATATAGTTACACAGCATGATCAAATCAATACAGGGAACAGAGAACATATGAATGGCATGGATGAATGGTATGCAGACATGACATTACTGCCCCACTTAAGGCCGTCCTCCATTTCACAAGGGTCCAGGTTTGTCAGGATACAGTTCATGGAATTTCTTGATGAGTCTAGGAGCATTCATGTTAGAATGTTTAATCCATTCCTGGTAACTGGGGTCAACAGCTGATTGTGCTTGACCTTAGAGTCTAGATTGGAGGGGGAGCCTTTTTTAGAAGACTGAAGTGAAAGACTGGGTGGGTTTGGCATAAGTTCTTTGGAAATTCCACTTCTACTGTCACCTCATTGATAAGTCTTTTCACAGGAAATGGCCCCCCAAATTTCCACCCCAATTTTTTGCTAGGTTGCTCTACCCTGAGGTTTTTTGTGGAGATGTATACAAAGTCTCCTGGTTGAAGCTTCCATGAGGTAGAGCATTTTCTGTCAGCAAACATTTTGTAATCCTCCTTTGCTTTAGTAAGAGTCTTTTGAATAAGTTCCCATTGGGATGTTAGAGCAGACTACCATTCTCCCAGATCTCCTGGTTGTTGAGATTGGGGGTTCTGAGCAAAAGGTATTGCAGTTCCTTCATAGCCTGTGCTATTTTGAAGGGAGAGGCACCTGTGGAGCTGTGGGTTGAGTTGTTATATGCGTATTCAGTAAAACTAAAAAAATCACTCCAATTATCTTGCTGATAATTAATGTAGCATCTTAAGAATTGTTCTAACACATGGTTAGTTTTTTTCTGATTGCCCATCAGTCTCTGGATGATGGACGGAGCTAAGTCCTTCTTCAATTCCTGTTAATTGAAGTAGCTCCTGCCAGAAGTTGACAACAAACTGTTTTCCGTGGTTGGATATGACCTTATTAGGAAATTAGTACAGCTGGACAACGTGCTGCATAAACAAAGCTGCAAGCTTCTTCACTGTGGGGATGGTGGTGCAGGATGTGAAATGTGCCTGTCTGGAAAACAAATCCACCACCACCCAAATGACTATTTCCCTTTGGGGGGGGGGGGTAGGTCAGTGATAAAGTCCATTGAGATTACCAACCATGGTCTAGTAGGAGTTTCCAGTGGCTGCAATAATCCTGGAGGCTTTCCTTTCCTGGATTTCCCCATGATACAGATTTGACAAGAAGATACATATTGGGAAATGTCTTTCCCCATGTTTGGCCACCAGAACTGCCTTTGCACTAGATGCAGAGTCTTTAAATATCCAAAATGCCCAGCTAATTTGGAATTGTGACATTGTTTCAACACTTTTTTCATTGTTTCCCCTTTTTTCAGATTGGCTTTGGGTACCTCCTCCCCCTCATTTTCCACCTCCTCTTTCACTTCTCTCCCAGTCGGAGAGATTCGGCTGGAGGGTGTTTTGTGGCTTTTCAGCTTGGCTGCAGGTGGTTACCGCCCCGTCCAACTGGGACGGTGAGAACAGAGTATCAATCACCTCCTCCCTCTGGCTGTCATGTTGGGGCATGCGTGAGAGCACATCTGCCAGAAAGTTCGAACAGCTGGGGAGGTGCTTCAGTGTAAAATTGAACTTGGAAAAGAATTCAGTCCACCATAGCTGCTTGGCGCCTAATTTGCAGGGGGTGCACAAGGCATCTAAGTTTTTGTGGTCAGTCCATACCTCAAATGGTATTTTTGCCCCCTCCAGCCAGTGCCTCCAAGTTGTAAGCACTAATTTGACTGCAAAAGCTTCCTTCTCCCATACAGTCCAATTGCACTCAGTTTCAGAGAATTTTTTGGACACATATGCACAGGTATGTAATTTCCTCTCCTCATCAATTTGGAGCAATACTTCCCCGGCTGCAAAATCAGATGCATCCACCTGTACCACAAATTTACGGCTTTCGTCTGGGTGCTGTAGCACTGGCTCTGAGGGAAACAGTTTTTTCAACTGATCAAATGCCTCCTGTCATTCAGTTCAACTTAGCACTGGCATTCAATTCAACTTAGCACTGGGTTTCGTCCCTTGTGGTCCCTTCCCTTTTGTTTTCAGTAAGTCAGTTAAGGGTAGAGAGATTTGGACAAAGTTCTTTATGAAAGGTTGATAGAAATCAGTGAAACCCAGGAATGACTGCAGTTGCTGCCTCGTTCTGGGGGGATCCCATCCCACTATGGCCTGAATTTTGGCCAGGTCCATTTTAAAGCCATGCTGTGACACCCGGTACCCCAAGAAATCCAATTCTTCTTTATGGAATTCACATTTGGACAATTTCACTGTTAGTTTAAGGCTTTTCAGTGTGATCAGCACTTTCCTCACCAATTCTACATATGATTCATAATCTCTTGAATAAATCAGCACATCATCTAGATAAACAACCACACCCTTGTACAGGTACTCATGTAATACCTCATTAATTAAATTCATAAAAACTTCCGGAGCCCCATGTAAACCAAAAGGCACGATGAGATATTCAAATTGTCCCAACAAGGTGTTGAATGTGGTTTTCCATTCATCCCCCTCCCTTATTCTTACTCAGAAGTAAGCATCCGTTAAGTCCAGTTTAGAGAAAACTTTCCCTTGTGCCGCCATGCTCAATAAGTCTGTAATGAGGGGGAGGGGGGTATGCATTAGACATTGACACTGCATTTATTTCACGATAATCTGTGCACAGTCTTAGCCCCCCCCCCCATCCTTTTTCTTGCATAACAATACAAGCGCGGCATGGGGGGAGCTGGCCGGGCGGATGAATCCTTGCACCAGGTTTTTGTCAATGAATTCTTGTAACTCTTTCCTTTCCGACGGGCTCATAGAGTACAGTTTCCCTTTTGGCAGTTTTCACCCAAGTATTAATTCAATGGCACAGTCCGTAGCAATATGCATCAGCTTCCTTTTCATCAAACGCTTGTTTTAAAACTTGATACTCGGGGGGAGGGATTTGGTTCAGCTCCTCTCTGGTAAATAATACAGTCTCTAGAGGTGAGGGTGCATTTCAACCCCATTCTTGGGCCCATTCATCAAAAAGTAGCTTGTCTATTCTCCATTTAATATGGAGGTCGTGGTCCCACAGCCATTGGCTTCCTAACAGAAGTGGGTAGTTAACTACAGTGCTAACAATAAGGATTCTGGACTCCCAGTGGGTCCCCATGCTCATGGGGACCGGTTCAATTTGATAGATGGCAGGATCTTTCATGTTAGATCCATCCATTTGCTCAAATACTATGGGCTTATTTAGTTCTATCACATCAAGCCCCAATCCTGTGACCAGTGCTGGGTTTATTAGGTCCTGAGTGCAACCAGAGTCCATTAACTCCTGCGGGGTCCCCTTCTGGGTCCCCTTTTCCCCTCTGTACCCGACACCTACGGAGTTTGGCTACCAGCATCATGTCGATGGAGTTGAACCAGAGGACCACAGAGCCAGAGGGCTCTACTAATTGCCCAGTCTGGCCATAAGGGAAGCTTGCTATGAAGGGGTGAGGGGGTCCCCTCTTGGCATGCCTGCTCCATACCTGCAAAGAGAGGGCATCTCTCTCGCTGGTGAAGTTCCTGGCCCACTCGGCAAAAGTGCCCTTGATGCACAGGTCACACATGGTTGCCAACTTATATGACTCCTTCTCTATGAGAGTCTGCAGCTGGGATGCGATCCCCTGTTGCAGCCTTCTCATGAGCACACACACTCCTGGAACAAGGGTCTACACATCATATATCTGGGTCCAGAAAGGAGATCAGAGCACTCTGAAGCATATACTCAAAAGAATGACCAGACCCAGGGTTACCATGTCAGACAAGACCATGACAGTAAATAACTTGAAGGGCCTTAGGACCTCCACTGTCTGGGAGATGGTGAGCCAGTCCTCTGGGCTGAACTCTTCTTCCCCTTCCAAGTGTTGCTGTCTGAGAGCCACAACATGAGGGTGGCCTGCTGCTCCACCAAACACTCAAGCATGGCATGGGCAGAGTTCCAGAGACTGACAACACTGGAGATCAGATGATGCTCTGGCATGGCTGCCATGGCCTGCTTCTGGTGCAGTTGGTGATTTGCTTTCATGTTGTATGAGAAGTGATCCGTGAGTCACCGGAATTTCCTGAGGAGTCACTTGAACTCATGAGTTGCAGAGTCTTCTGCAAGTTCATCGGAACCCAGATTAAGCACAAGGTGAAGTTTGTGGGCAACACAGTAAATACACTTGAGGTGCACTCATGCCGCTGCTGCCTTCATGTTTGCACCATCACCAGTCACAATGTATCTCATGGTGATGCTACCCAGTCCAATAACTCCCTCTCGATGGCAACAGTGATGTTCTCCACTGTGTGCACCCTATCAAGAACCTCGGCTTGGAGCAAAGCTGCATGATGTCAATCTCTCTCTCCTCCTGAAGAAGTACCACCTGGTGGTGCTTCCTCATGTGGTTCCTGAGGTGGGACATCGAGAGATTATTCACAACCTTCCCTTGACTAACCCTGGCCCTAAAGTGATGGCACTTTTCATACCAAGAGTCCTCTGTCTTTTAGAAATGGTCCCAGACATTGGAGGACAAGGGGAGCCCATGCTGCCCTGCAGCTGTGAACACTCCAGGAGGCTCCTCTTATAAAGTACTTGGGTCAGATACACCGCATATAAGCTGGGCAGAAGATGATTGAAGGTGAATGGGTAGAGATGTGTGGGTCACCACTTCCACAATCACTTCTTCCCCCATTCTGTCCTCCTGCCTCTCCCCAAATGGTCTACTGCTGGCCTCAGAAGAAACAGGGGAAGGCTCACTGATGGTGGGTGTCATGGGCTGGGTCAGCCCAAACAAAGATGTCAAAGTCCAGTCCAAAGTCAGAACACAAGACCCAAGCCAGAGGTGAGTCAAGAATCCAAAAGCCAAGTCAGGAAGTCTGTAGCTCAGTTACCAGTAAGATCAGGTCTAGGTGCAGGCAGAGACAAGGCGTGGTCCAAAGCTATAGGAGCAAGGCAAGGTTCAAAAGAGTAGCCACAGCAGTAGCAAGACTACAACACATTTCTTCCATGCCTGGCAGTTCCTCTAGACTGGCTTTTATAGCCTGGCATGGTTTGCAGCCGACTGCTTGGGCTCTATCCTGATGCTACTCACTGTTGCTATCCACAAGCAGCTGGCATCACCCCTGGAGGTGAGCACTGTGCCATCTCTCATGCAGGCTGGCTACATGGTGCTCCTCTTCTCCTGAGGAGTCAGGGTTGGCTGCAAAAGGCTCCTCTTCTCCTGAGGAGTCCTCACTTTCACTGAGCCCAGACTGGCCTATGACAGTGGGCCTCTCTGCCAGTTCCTCCAACAATCTCCAGGTACCTGGGGTGAGCATGAGGGGTGGAACACTCACATCCCCAAAGCCCATCCCAAAAGACTCCTCATGCTGTTCCTCCCACTGCAGGATCTCAACAGCTGGAGGAGGGAGAGTCTTAGCAGCAGGCCCCTGCCCAGTACCCACTTCTGCTCAGGCAGCAGTGCTGGGGGTGGTGTTTCTGCAGCTGCCTCAGGAAAGAGGGCCTTGTGAACTCTTTTGCTATCACTAGAAGCCAGGCTGGTGAATGGCAACTGTGCTAAGGTGGATCCTCCCCCTACTCTGTAATCATCCATTATACAGGTTTTCTCTGTCTAAAACCTTTGATATCTTCTAACACACATGTTTTGGACAGAAAGGTGTGCATTTTTGAAGGTCCTGTCCACATTGGTGCCTTTTACCTTGCCTTAGCATACTTTTCCCTCAGGCTACTAGAGGAATTTTCCAGGATTTTTTTTTAAACGTTAATTGCTATATTGCTATAGCATTATTTGGAGGGGGGCTTGAAAAAGCCCTCTGGTGGCATGAGGAGTAAGTGAAGGAATGGCAGCTGAGGCAAGGAAAGTGCCTAGAAAATTGTCTTGTGAATGCACCATAGCCATTGTATTTTCACCGCAGCAATAAGAGTGACATGGGGAATCACTGCATGGATGCAACCCAACCTCTTGAATGCAACAACCACAAATACATTTATTTATTTAATCACATTTCTAGACCGCCCTCCCCGTCAGACGGGCTCAGGATGGTTTAACAACACTTTGAAACAGTAAAATACATGACATAACAATATTAAATAACACAAAACATTTAATGAAAAAAGCCCAAGCTGAGGTCAAATAAAATCTCTGAACACATCCCTAGCAGAAATGTGTATCCAAGGAAAAGGCAAAGGAAGAGAGATCTAAGGCAGGGAGGTATAAATATAGGCTCAGAGAAGAAAGTACAGGCAGTCTTGTTCCATTAAAATTTCCTGCACAGAGATAATCTCTGTGTGAAATTATTTGTATAATAAAAATTATACCAAATGTGGTGTAAAGAATAAAACAGGAAGGACCCTGCTGTAATTTTTATCATCTGAAACGGCATGATACAAAGGAGAATGGAGAGGGGAACAGGAAACAAAGATAATCTGTGAAGTTCCAGTATATTGATGGTTGTTGTGGGTTTTCCGGGCTGTATTGCCATGGTCTTGGCATTGTAGTTCCTGACATTTCGCCAGCAGCTGTGGCTGGCATCTTCAGAGGTGTAGCACCAAAAGACAGAGATCTCTCAGTGTCACGACCTCTGAAGATGCCAGCCACAGCTGCTGGCGAAATGTCAGGAACTACAATGCCAAGACCACGGCAATACAGCCCGGAAAACCCACAACAACCATTGTTCTCCGGCCGTGAAAGCCTTCGACAATACTTCCAGTATATTCTTTTCCTATAATATAAAGAATACAAACAGCAAGCAATTTAAATGTCTCTATGCAGATAGCAAAAACAAATACTTGAAAAGTGAAGTGAAAAAATAGTTCTGGTTGTAAGGAGATGATACTTTGAGGAGCTTGTGGCAGTGGAAGACTCTTCAGCTGGACCACAGGATGAATCGATTCATAGGCAAGCAAGCTGGATCTAGGCATATTAAGCATACAATAGAATAATAGGTATGGAGGGCTGCTTCCACACACATTGGATAATCCACTTTCAGTACTCTTTAGTGAACATTTGAAACTGATTTTCCATGTGTGGAACAAAAAATCCACTTCCAAAGGATTGCGAAAGTGCATTGAAAGTGCATTATTCAACGTGTGTAGAAATGGCCCAGGAGTGGAAAATTTTGTTTCTGGCCCTTCTGTTTGCTACGTTAATGACTAACTCTAGTGTGGTGTTTGACAGGAATGCTTTTTGTGATAAGACAGGTATGTGCTTCCTTATTGCTGCACCAGTGTCTGAGAAAAGGTGGCACTCTTGAGTTCCGCCCTGCCCCGAACCCAATTCCTTGTGTGAGAGAAGTCTTTCCTTGGTGGGTGGCTGAATTTGTAAAAGAAAGATGTGAATGCAGTGGCTGGAATGGCCATGTTTCCTTCTCTCTGTGTGCACCTGACAGAAACATGCATTTGATTTGTTTGTTTCGATTTCTATTCCACCCTCCCTACACCGGCAGACTCAGGGTGGATTACATTCCATAACAGCTCCACTCTGACTGCAGGAAAAGGTTCAAACTCCCACCACGCTCACTCCAGGGCTCCTCCCTGACAGACCACAGTGCTTCTTCCACTGGAGACTGCTGTGCTCCTATTTCCTCCTCAATTGGTGTATTCCATGTATGGATGGCATTTTGAAGTCCAGGGTGCCTGGGTGATTCAGCATGCACCAGTTAGCTCTCTCTGTTATGGATGGGTTGTGGCACATCCCTCCAAGCTTGAGAGCATGCGGTGGGGTTGGGATCTGATGTGATTGCTCTACTTTCTGTCCTTCATTGAGGCCTGTTTTGACCACTTATTTTCCCTCTGAAAAACAGGTCCAAGATACTGATTAGCATTGCTGGTACCACATTCTGGAATCAAGGTCTTAAATATGAGCAGCTTAAACGATTGTCAAAGGTGTTTTCTAATTTCTTTGTATTCCTTGATGGTGTGCATTAGCATTACCCAGTGGGACTTAAAGTTATATTTTTCAGTGTTACACTTCTTAAATATATTTCTTAGTAATGAATAAAAGAACTGAGGAATGCAGTGAAGCTAAATTATAGCATACGTACACACACAGTGCTTATCTATAAAAAGATGTATTTTCTTCTTCTCTCTCTTGCTGTCTAATCCCTTCTTAACCAAGCAAAAGACTATATAAATGTGTCAGAGTTCTTGCAAATATGCCTTTCTTGGCATTTCAAGATAATTTTTATAACTTACATAGACATACTAGTGTTTAGCTCTCCATGTTACACTCTAAATTTATGTGCCACATTTTGGTGTGTGTTTTCTTCCCTTTTTCTCAGCTATATATTATGAGAGAGAGTACAGTAAAGACATTTTTTTTCTTTGAAGTAAAAGAATTAAAATTAAGAAACACAGGGCCAAGCTACACATGACAAATGACACTTGAACGGCAAGTGGATTGAGAGGAGGGCAAGTGAACAGGGAGAAATACACTTGCCATTCAAGTGTCATTCGTCATGTGTAGCTTGGCCCTCAGTAGTATCAGTTTGTTTTACTTTAGAACAATTATATAGAGTACCCATTATCTAAATACATATTTCTCCTAAATCCCATAAAATTAATTCACTGACCACATTAAACTTGATATTAATATAAACTTATGAAAGCATCTTTCCATTGTACAATCAGAGTCTATAAACATTTGGATATCTAAGTAGGTATTTATATTAGTTTGGCTGTGCTACAGCAGGAGTTACCAAAGACTTTCATTTGCATAGATAATTTACTATTCTAAGAATGATATGAACATGTAGGAAGTTATAGTTCTGCTCCAAAGGATATCTCATATATGTGAATGGGCTAATAAAATCTTATACTGGATAATTTCAGCAAATGGAGAAATTTCAGCCTCTGTTGAACAGTCTGCCTCAACCTTTCTAAGTCTGTGGGCATCTTTGGAATTTTGAGGTTGGGTACTAGACACCACAACAAAATGGCTACTACAGGAGGCAGAGCCACACACAAAACGTCTGTCATAGGAGGTAGATGGGAAACATAAGCAGAGACAGAGAGAAAGAGAGAGAGGACCAAATGTGGAAAAACATGCCCACAGAAGACAGTGACTAATAGGGGAAAGGGAGAATACAACTAGGGAAATCAGGTCTTCCATTTCACTCTTCCTGTCTGTTGCCTGCCAGCTCACTGAGGGGCAGTGGGAGGAATTTCCTTTTAAATGGCACTGCGCTGGCTGTGCAACATCACTTCCAGTGAACACCCAGGTTTTGTGTGCTGTCGCTGGAAATGACATTGGGCCACTGATGTGACACCATTCCCCCCACTCCATGCACCCCCTGCTATTGATAGCCATTGACTGGCACAGGCACACACATGAAGAAGAAGACCAAGGGGAGAAAGGGGTGTTCTGCTGCTCCCTAGCCCTCACAGTCTCACAGTTGATCCTTGACTCCTGTTTATATGATCCTGGATCTTTCTCCAATTAGCAGTGAGGAAGGTCCAAGTGAAAAGCCCCTTTCCTTGTATGAAGGCAGCCAGTCATGGTTCTACTTTCACAATGGTTCCACCTTCTTCCCTGAAGCACATGGTGGGCACCTAGGAAAGTACCTGTGGGTCATATTGTACCTCTGGGAATCATGTTGGGGAACTTTGACCTTATACTAGGTCACTCAAAACCATGCACACAAATGTAAAAATGAAGTAATCTAGCACTCTCCCTAAAAGTAGTTAGCAGCCCTTGGTGCAGGTGCTGACATATGTGGGAACTGTTAATTCATTCAGTAACTAGTTATTTGCACAGTACTAAGATACCCTGTTTGTAGTCCTACTTCTTAACATTTTTTAGTAAGGGTGGATTTTCACCCTTCTTATCCAATTTCTTGCATTGTGGGCTGTCAATTCCCACCAGAGACACACTCACTAGAAATTTGTTTTAGCACGTATAGCTTGGCCAAATTTGCTTCTTACTTGTCAGGGCTATGCAATTTTTTCTTGAAGTGCAATTTAACAATACAAAATGTTCAATCTGGTTATAGAGTATATTTGTTGATTGATTTGGGAGTATACTGGTGTATAAGCATACAGTGAATGAATTTTCCATTGTGTTTAAATGAAATTTATGGTCACTTTACTTGTATTTCTGTGTTGTTTTTCAACTACTAAATAAGAAAAAGGCTGTGTTAGAGCTAAACCAAAGTTATCAACTAACATATCCATTGATTTGAGTGGCCTTAAGATGTCTTCTTCCAGGAACCAAAGGTACAGAAAAAGTATTTATTTCCTCTTTAGTATCCATTGATAGATGTATGCAAAACAAAACTCTGAGGGTGAAGCTACAAGTGACGAATGACACTTGAATGGCAAGTGTATTTCTCCCTGTTCACTTGCACTGCACTCAATCCACTTGCTGTTCAAGTGTCATTCGTCACTTGTAGCTTGGCCCTGAGTCAAAGGGTCAAGCTACAAGTGACAAATGACACTTCCCTGTCAAGTGAACAGACTCATGTGTATTCATCCCTGTTCACTTGTCCTCCACTTGCACTATGTGATCAAGTGGAGGACAAGTGGAGGGCAAGTGAACAGGGAGAAATACACGTGAGTCTGTTCACTTGCCAGGCAAGTGTCATTAGTCACTTGTAGCTCAACCCAAAGATGTACAAGGAAATCACTGTTTTGAATCATTACCTTGATTATCTGGAACAGTAACACAAATCCAAGATGCCTGCAATAATGAAACCCCCTCTCTAAAAACAAAACTGTTTTTTTTCAAGTTCTGATGCTTTCCAGCCATGCGGCATGAGCATGTGTTTTTCTCTGATTGTATTTCCTGTAAATGGCATCTCTCCCATCAAGTCTCACCCTTGCAAGAGCATTCCCAGCCAAGATACTGATTTCCTAGACAATTACATCTCTCCCTTCTGAGACCCTTGCAAGGAAGGAGCAAAAGCACTTCCAGCCAATCTCAAGTTGCAGAGAGATGATATTCTCCTTTTCCCCCTTCTTTGTGGGATGGAGAGTTTCTTTCCTTTTGAAAGTAGAAAGTCTGAGCTTCTTCAGGGGCCTGTAGAATTCAAACCTGTGGTTAAAGTTGTTTGAAATTTGGGGGTTCTTCAAAGGACAGGTGGCAAATACTCTATTGCAATTTTGGTAATATTTGGTTGAAAACTGATTACTCCAGCCCCTTCGGAAGTCTGCCATAGGGAATAATGGAAGTAAATGATGGCATGGGGGTGGTGTTGCTCAGAGGCCTGTAGAATTCAAACAGTTTGCCCATTTTCTTGAAACATGGATTTCTTTGAAGGACAGACAGAAGGACAAACAGAAGACACTCTGCTGCAATTTTGGTGATCAACAAAGATCCTAATCCCTGTAATTAACACAATACACAACTAACTTTCTTCCAATAAATTAATAGTTCTCCTAAATTGTTAATAATTCTCCTAAAGTGTAAGTGCAAACAGGTAAGTGCAAATACAAAACTACATTTCAACATTGGTTGTTGTGGGTTTTCCGGGCTGTATTGCCGTGGTCTTGGCAATGTAGTTCCTGACGTTTCACCAGCAGCTGT
Organism: Eublepharis macularius; assembly: GCF_028583425.1. NCBI lineage: Eukaryota > Metazoa > Chordata > Lepidosauria > Squamata > Eublepharidae > Eublepharis > Eublepharis macularius. The sequence continues at coordinate 76,827,475 of NC_072792.1, read as the reverse complement.
GGCTGGCATCTTCAGAGGTGTAGCACCAAAAGACAGAGATCTCTGTCTTTTGGGGCTACACCTCTGAAGATGCCAGCCACAGCTGCTGGCGAAACATCAGGAACTACAATGCCAAGACCACGGCAATACAGCCCGGAAAACCCACAACAACCATCGTTCTCCGGCCGTGAAAGCCTTTGACAATACATTTCAACACTTCATCTTCACAGGAAGTAAACAGGTAAATATAAATTCATAAATGTACCTGTAATTGCCCTGTTTGCTAGTAGCAATTTTGATGATACCTAGTGGAAAAATAACAACTCCAGCCCCCCTCCTTAGAAAACATCACCCATAGGAAATAATGGAAAAAATGGTGGCAGGGGAGGGGTGGCTTGCTCAGGTGCCCATAGAATATAAGTGCTTTGCTCGATTTGCTAGAAACTTGGAGATTCTTAGAAGACACTCTACTGCAGTTTTGGTGATACTTGGTGGAAAAATAATAGCTCCAGCTCCTCCTCCTAAAAGTCCCCCTTAGGGAATAATGGAAAAACTGCCAATCTCATTCCTTACTTTATTAAGCAGACCACAGCAAGGAAGCATGGAAAATGAATAGTTTTCAGCGGAAAGGTAAACTTTTCCTTTTAAATTTTCAGTAGCTCAGAGAAGGACCTACTTTGTTCAATCTGCCTGAAATTTAGCATTTATTTAGATTAGAGGGAACACTCTGTTTTGTGCAAATTTGGTGTCATTATCTTTATAAAGAGCTTCCCCAGATCCTTGAATAGATTTCCCATTGAAAATAATGGACCCAAAGCAAAAACTGCATGGATTTTCATCCTGAACTGGTAATATCCTACCTGGAAATAAGCAATAACAGTAGAGGTTGACTCCAATGCCCGGATCAGAAATTATAATGAAAATGTTCTCATTGCACACCCCTACACATTGGATTTAATACTGTATTGTTGAATGTCACAAATCCTGAATATATTTATGTCAATGAATATTAGTAACTAGAACAACAAAGCTATTTCTTATTATAAATAAGGCATTTATTAAAACATAACAAAATTAGATGAAAACCATACCTAAATGTTCCTGATGCTATCTACGTGCCTAGACAACATAATAGGATGGATGAGAACTAATAAACTAAAGTTCAGTCTGGAGAAGACTGCGGCGCTGTTGGTCAGTGAAGAAGTTGCTCATAATTGCAGAGTCAGCCTGTCGTGCTAAAGTTTGGGCTTGCCAACACTTACTTTCTTTGGGGTCCATTGTTGATGCCTTCGCCAAGCATTCTTTGGGGTCCATAAACACAAACCCCCATTGTTGTATGTGGTCTCAAACTCAGTGGATCGATGGTTAAGAGGGAGGATTGTGTCCTATATTATTTTGATGGCATTAATTGCAAAAACAGCTGCTCCAAAGAATCTCGAAATTCTCATTGCAAAGAATGCGTCTGAAACTCATGATAACAGCAAACAACAAAAATAGATTTGAGCTGAACTGGCAATACCCCGCTCAGAAAACAGCAATAACAGTAAATAGTTCATTCAAAAACCCTGGATTCGAAACTGAAATAAAAATTTTCTCAGTGCACACCCCAAGTTTTTGGGCTGCTTATGTCCACTGACTTTTTAATGGCTTGTTTTTAATGGCTGTTTTATATTGCAGTAATTTTAATTGTAAACCACCTTGAGCTGAATATGAAAAAGTATTATAGGACTATCCTAAATAATTAAGTATCTAGTGCTATGTTTCAATTTTTTTTTAGAGTACAGAAAATATATTCAAGGTACTAAACATAAAACTTCTATTGTATTTTTTACAATCAGACTCCAGTCCAGATGTCTGGTTTCTTTCCAGATGGGCATTAGAGTCTTTTGAAACACTGATATCACTCAGGCCAAATAAGAGCGAGCCATTATTTTAGTTCTGCCATTTCTTACATCATATGGAGCGATGCATGGAATTCCAGGGCACAACAACATAGAGGAAGCAACATCTGTCCTGATGTATCACTAGATACACCCACTGTTTTCAAGCACTAGTTCCCATTATTTCACACATTATATTTTTTCAGGTATGCATATAAGGGTTTTTTTGTGTACTTCTTAAAATGTCTTTTGAGTGTAACACATTTCTGTTTGTAAGCATGTTTATCAATCAGGAAGCCGCAAATGACTCAAGTGTCCTGTTAAATATGCCTTCAGTGCTAAACCTAGGCTTCTCTCTGTTTAATGTAAGAATTTGCTGTAAAAACATTGCTGAGATTGCTGGGTAACTGTTATTTTTTACATTAATAGTCTGCTGATATGACTAGGATTACAAAAATTAGAAACAATGTGCAAGGGGTGTGCAAGGAAAAAACTTTCGGCTAAAGCCGAAAGCCGAAAGCCGAAAGCCGAAAGAAGAATCTCTTTCGAATAAGCCGAAAGCCGAAACAAGAATCTCTTTTGGCTTTCGGCTTTCTTTCGGCTTTCTTTCGGCTTTCTTTCGGCTTTTTCTATGGGAAAATGCCTCCGTCTTCCAGGACGCCTGGAGGAGGCATTTTACCACCGAATAAGCCCAAAATTGGTGGGGACCTTCCTCTAACCCTTCTCTAACAACCACCCAGGTTTCAGACAGATTGGACTTTGGGGGGCCATGTTATGGCCCCCCAAAGCAGGTCCCCCCATCCTCCCATAAGAAAGCGAAGGAGCAGCATATTGTTAGCATGCTGCTGCTAATCTTTCTTCATTATTTCCTATGGGGAAAAAATGAAGAGGCAGTCTTCCTTTGCCAGGGGTGGCATTTTGCATGCAAAATGCCCCCTTACCCTCAGGGGCCCTTCTCCCACCCTTCCTCCCACCCCCCACCAAGGCTCAGCCTGCTCCCACTTGGGGGGGGCATTTCATGGCCTCCCCAAGTAGGTGCTCTAATCTCTCTACCACTGACAGCTGGGGGAGGCTTGTCTTGCCAGGGGTGGCATTTTGCATGCAAAATGCCCCCCAGCCCTCAGGGGCCCTTCTCCCACCCCTCCTCCCACCCCCCACCAAGGCTCAGCCTGCTCCCACTTGGGGGGGCCATTTCATGGCCTCCCCAAGTAGGTCCCCTCAGCCCCCAAAGTCCACCCCTCACAGCCCCACACAAACCCAATTCCCCCCCAGCTGCCACGCACAGACCCAAATCCCCACATTAGCCCCTCACAGACCCAAATCCACCCCCACCTGCCCCACACCCACCATAACCCCAAGAACAGGCTGGCCTGCCCTCCCCTTTTGGGAACCCCTAAACTCTCTTTCCCAGGGCAATTCCGCACAGACCAGGGGTGCCACAATGGTGGCAGTGCCAAATCGTCCCTGGGAAAGAGCACCTGCCCTGGCACACAGACAACCACCCCCCTGACCCCCCCACCACCTGCAGAGAAGGCTGGCCAGCCTGCCTGATTGTTCCCTATGCTGGGAACCAACCTCCCATCAAAGAAGGGAACACACACACAATGATTAAGTTTAAAAAACCTTTATTTTATAATTTTCAAATTACAAGTGGTCAACAAATCACAACATATTACACTTATTGTCCCTCACAGCACAACACAACACAATTAACTACACATCAGAGAATCTTAAAAACAATTTTTCTTTTGAAATGGACAAACTGTAAAGTTTTGAACATTTCCACAGGTTACATAGTAAGCGGGCACAACAGGGCATGGAAACAGAAGCCCACACTAGACAAGATGATCATAATAACTACCAGCCTAATACAACTCTCCCTCCATAACATGACTTAATGGGGGGGAACCACTGCAACAAAATCCCCCCCCAACCCTCTGGGGCCCTTCTCCCACCCTTCCTCCCACCCCCCACCAAGGCTCAGCCTGCTCCCACTGGGGGGGGGGGCATTTCATGGCCTCCCCAAGTAGGTGCTCCCATCTCTACCTCTGACAGCTGGGGGAGGCTTGTCTTGCAAGGGGTGGCATTTTGCATGCCAAATGCCACCCTTACCCTCAGGGGCCCTTCTCCCACCCTTCCTACCACCCCCCACCACATGCATTCCTTGACAATCAAGAAATCTGGAGTTAAATATAATGTGCATGTAAGTCCCTCAAAGACAGAAGCAATATGGAGGTAATGACCCATTTGATTTCCACAACCTCAGACACAATTAGGGATCCGTTTCCCCTTGGTGGGGGATCCCCCACTCTCACCTATCACCCCCTGTCACTGCTTACCTGGCTGGAAGGGGGAAAGTCAGGGAATGAGCCTTCAAGGTACGCTCCTGGGGCTGCTGCCGTGATGTCACTGATGTCATCTGGCTGCCCTGAGAGTATTCCTGTGCTTTGCAGTGGGCTGATTTGGGCCCTACAGGCCAAAGCAGGATCACTTGTGGCCCAAATCTGCCTGCTGTGAATTGTGCGTGCTCCCCAGCCTTGTGTGATGATCACATCACTTCCTAGAACAGACATCATCATGCCAGAGCATTGCCATGAAATGATCATGCGTGTGTGAACAGTCCCTAAGTATCCTGTAGGCTTCAGTGATGGTATAGTATGTCAGTAATGTTTTCACACACATTAGAGAGAGAGAGAGAGACAGAGAAGGGGGGGAGGCACTGAACCTAGATTATTTCTTCTATTTTACTGTCCCCTTCCAAAGCCAGGGTGGCATTGGCACAATGCCCCCCTCCCCCCGGCCAGAGCCTTAGTAACAGTATGCATTGACAGGCCCATGCATCATAGTCCTTTTTGAGACCCAGCCAAGTTGTGTGCCTTTTGGAAAAAAATGTTCAAGTTGCTGGTGGGGGTATGAACAATTTTTAGATATCCACTGTAGTGCAATGGCTAGTGTTGGTCTAGAATCTGGCAGACTCTGATTCTGTGCCTTGTAGGCTTGATGGATGTTCTTGGCTCAGCCTAAGTAAACAATTGTGTTGTGTTTTCCAGAGGCAGTCTAGGTGATTTTGGGGCCCTGGACAAATGTTCTGGACGGGGCCCCAGAACCAGTGCCGCCCCACCACTGGCTCCTTGCCAAGGCCAAGCAATTTGGTCACCTAGGCCCCAGATAGAGTGGGCTGGAGTGCGTTGTTTCCTTCCTCCCCCCCCCTCCACCCCCTCCTACAACTAAGAAGGCCATCGGTGGATGTAGTCACTCCCAATGTGAGGCATGGAGCAGCTGTCTATTGTTAGCCTGGTTGTGATGAGGGTGAAACAAATCAAGGGAGAACAGCAATGTGTAAACCACTATAGGTTCCCATGGGGGAGAAAACCGGGGCATAAGATAAACCTTTAATTTGGTGGGGAGGGGGTATATACATTTTATGTGTCTGTGTCTGTATGTTTTATGTATTCAAATCACTTATGTTGTACTTTAGAATTATATTGAGCTCCAAAATATCCCAAAAACCTTGTCCATGTATTGCAAACCGAAGTCAATCTACCACATCTAGGGTATTCTTCTTTTCCCTACTGCCTTCAATTTTTCCTAGCATTATTGTCTTTTCTAGTGAACCTTGTCTTCTCATGATGTGACATAAGCACTATCATCAATTGATATCTTCAAGGGAGAAAGCAGGCCTGATTTGGTCTGGATGCCACTTACATGTCTTTTTCGGAGTCCATGGTACATGTAAATTAAAACTTTCTTCCCACTTCACAGTATGAATGCGTTTTCTTCCTATGAGCTTTGTCTAAATTTTACTGTACTGATACTGCTCATTTGGCCAAAAGGCCTGCCCTTGAGCAATGCCACATTAAATACTTCATAATAAAAATATGTTTTTAAAACCATTTAAAAGTGTCTTTAAGTGCCATACGCTGATTTAAAAAACATAAGCTAAATGTTTGGGTACACAACCAGATATGTGAATGACTGAAATGCAGCCCAATCCCACTGCTACTTAAAATCCATTTTTGATGGAGGTCTGGATTGTCTTACATTGGTGTCATTGAGCTTGGAATCAGGAACCTGGAAGTGTTCCATGGGGGCTACAACTTTCATGCCAAGGCTAAGAGGGTGGGAACGGGATCTCTCTGGGGTGGCAAACTCTGGCCTTGGAAGTTACTGGCAATTTGGGGGTGGGACTTGTGGAAAGGGAAATCTGAGTAGGGATCTCCCCCAGAATCCATGGTCCACATTTGCCCTCTAAAGAGATTGCCCTTGGAAGCAGCCAGTTTCTCTAGGGAACTACTCTCTCTAACCTGAACTCAAGCCCAACCAGGAGTTTGGCAGCCCTAGGGAAATTTCTGAAAAAGATGGCAAAGGAGGGCCAGCAACTGATAGAGGCATGGAAGCCCACACCAGGACAGTAGCAGGGGCCTACTTGGGCACAAAGGACGACCAGTGCTCTCATCCCCCATAGTCCACTCCTTACAGCCCCACACAAACCCAGTTCCCCCACCCCAGCTGCCACACACAGACCCAAATCCTCCACTCAGCCCCTCTCAGAACCAAAACCACCCTCAGCTGCCCCACACCCAGTACCCCAGGAACAGGCTGGCCAGCCTGCCCCATTGTTCCCTATGCTGGGAACCAACCTCCCATCAAAGAAGGGAACACAGACACACAATGATTAAGTTTAAAAAAAACTTTATTTTATCATTTTCAAATTACAAGTGCTCAACAAATCACACAACATATTACACTTATTGTCCCTCACAGCACAACACAACACAATTAACTACACATCAGAGAATCTTAAAAACAATTTTTCTTTTGAAATGGACAATCTGTAAAGTTTTGAACATTTCCACAGGGTACATAGTGAGCGGGCACAACAGGGCATGGAAACAGAAGCCCACACTAGACAAGATGATCATAATAACTACCAGCCTAATACAACTCTCCCTCCATAAAACAACTTAATGGGGGGCAACCACTGCAACAGGGTCCAGCAGAACCTATGTCATTTCCTGTGGCTGTGCTTTCAGTTCAGACACAAAAAGCTGAACTGGGCACTTCCAAGGCACTGGACAATGGTATTTCTGGAGCAGTTCTGCAGAGGTCTCCCCCCACCCCCACACCAGCCTCAGAATTTACCTGGGAACATCTGCGAGAGATCATCATTGGCCGGTGCCCATCCACCACTCTTCCCGCATCCCCCAACCATGCAAACCCAACATTAACATCAACAATTTTTTTTGGTTTTTTTTTTTTTTAAACGTGAACATTCAATCAACTTTTAAAAAACATAATCACAACATTTTTGGGGGGTTTTTTTCTTTTTTTTACATGAACAGCACATCAACTTTTAAAAAACAGTACAACAATTCTTCAAATTTTTTTTTACAAAGATTTCAGCTGATAAACACCTAAGCAATCCCTATCTAACCTGTTTCTCCCTCCAGTAGCAATCCATGTTTCTGGGGCATTATTTTTCATAATAAATTTGGTCCCACAGGGTCTGTCTCAGTGATGGGAGATGTTTTGAATACCCTGGGGGGGGGGCTTTCAAATTGCTGGGTGTTTTCCCTTTGCCACTGGTTCCTAACCACCCTCCCTCTACTGGCCGGTTTTAACTGTATATACAGGGTTTTATACAGGGGAGAGCGCGATTCCAAAGGATTGGACTCACAGAGGATGCAGGCCACAAGTTGGGCTCACCTCAGTCACTCTGGAAGTCCAGTCCTGAGAAATCGAAGAGGAGAGAGTTGACCTTCAGGAAGGTCAACTGCTCGACTCTCCATGGGAGAAGGCGAGTGCGATGTGGGCCGACAATGTCGCCCGCATGTGAAAAGACGCGCTCGCTCTCCACGCTCGTCGGAGGGCATGAGAGCAGCCGCTGCGCCTCGAGGGAGAGGTCCGGCCAGACCGACTCCTTCCTGGCCCAGTAGCTGAGTGGATCGGTGGAGAGCGACTCGCAGGGCTCCGCGAGGTAGTCCCTGACCATCACCTCCGCCGGATCCTCTCTCACGGTCCTCACGACCCCAGAGGGGACGAGGGCCCACCGGAGCATCTCCATCTCCATCGGCACTCCGGTGGTGGCCGCGGGGGGGGGGGCCTGCGCAGAGGGGGCATCAGAGGGACCCGCACGGCAGGGCCCCTCTTGCGTCCCCCCTGTCGACAGGCGTCCCCTCTTGGCCTGCCTGCGCCTCACCCAAGAGCAGAGCCCGTCTCTGGCTTGGGTGAGGTTCCCATCCCGCTCGGCGAAAGTTCCCTTTATGCGCGGGTCACACACGGTCGCCAACATGTATGACTGTTCCTTAGTGAGAGGAGTTAGCCTGGCAGCTATGCCCTGCTGCAGCCTTCTCACTAATGCGCGCACCACTGGAACAAGGTCAGCACGGGGCGCGACCCTGTCTGCAAAGGTGGCCAGATTCCTCTGGAGCGTGTGCACCAGGGGAATGACCAGACCGAGGGTCGCCGTGTCTGACGAGACCGCCACAGTGAAGTCCTTGAAGGGCTTCAGGACCTCCACTGTCTGGGTGATGGTGAGCCAATCCTCCCGGCTGAACTCACCCACCTGACTCGCACCGCGGTTCTCGGAGAGCCACGCGTGGAGTGCGGCCTGCTGCTCCACCAAGCGCTCAAGCATGGCGCAGGTGGAGTTCCAGCGAGTGCTAACGTCAGTGATCAGAGCGTGCTCTGGCACACCTGTCCTGACCTGTGTCTGGCGCAGTTTGTGCGTGGCCTTCACGCTGCGCGAGAAGTGACCCGTGAGCCTCCGACATTTCTGGATAAGTAACTGGAGTTCACGGGTCCGGGTATCCACGGGTTCCTTCGAGGAGCCCAACCCCAGCGCATCTCTCACCACTAGGTGAAGCTTGTGAGCGGCACAGTAGACGCTCTCTCGGCTCACTAGATGCGCCGCTGCCCTCATGTTCTTGCCACCGTCCGTCACCATGCATCCCACGGTGGCGGGTCCCTGGCCTATCCACTCGTCCAACTGTCTTCGCAAGGTGGCAGCGATGTTCTCCGCCGTGTGGGATACGTCGAGCACCTCGGCGTGAAGCAAGGCCTTGCAGTAGCCGGCCTGGCGGTCTCCCATCCTTCCCTGTCTAGCTGTGCTAGGCACCTCCCCCCAGCCCCCACCCAGAACCGACTCGGGTTCCCACCAGTGAGCAGTAAGCGAGAGGTACGCTTGCTGCACACTTGGGCAGGTCCAGATGTCCAATGTGAAGTGCACAGTTCTCCCGGCAACCCGGGACAGCTGTGCCTTCACATGATCCCTGGCAGCCCTGTAAAACGAGGGCACCACCGATCTGCTCAATGACGTGCGAGCAGGGACGGCGTACCAGGGAAAGCAATCTTGGAGCAGCCCTGAGAAGCCGAAGTCTTCAACTACGGAATACGGTTGTCCATCCACTGCTATCATATTGACGATGTGGCGCGTGATGCGCCTGCTCGCCCTCCGGATCCCCTCTCTGGGCACACTAGCGCCCTGCATACCAAGCATCTCCGGGAGAGAGGCTTGGCGTCCCTTTCCTGCAGGTACCCTTAGGGGGAGAGCACCAGAGGAGCCTGCCTCCTTCTGGCTAGCTGGCGGCCGTGCGGCGCCACTCGAACCCTCCTCCCGAAGAAGCACCGCCTGGTGGTGCCTCTTCATATGGTACCTCATCCCAGACGTGGAGAGATGCCGCACATCTTTGCCACGGCTGACGCGCTGCCTACAATGCAGGCACAGGGCTGCTCGGGGATCCTCCGCTGTCTGGAAGTGCTTCCAGATTTCGGAGGAAAAGGGCATCCCATGCTTCCAAGGAGAAGCGCTTTCTGGATCACCCTGAGGCACCTCCTGTGAGGTGCTCTGGCCGGACACACCGTGTCCCACTCTCGGCCGGGCAGGTGGGGATGGGAGAGGCTGAAGGGGCAGAGATGTGGGCTCTTCCACCACAGTCTCTGCCTCTTCCTCCCGCATCCTCTCCTCCTGCACAGCCGTGAGAGGCCTGCTGCTGGCCTCAGAGGAAACTGGGGTGGACCGCCCCAGGGGGGGTCTCACGGGCAGTTCTTCCAACATCCTCTGGGTTCCTGGGGTGAGCGGGAGCGCAGGGAAAGTCATGTGCTCCGCGCCCATCCCAGGAGACACCACATGCTGCCCCTCCTCCAGCAGCTGGCTCGCAACCACTGGAGGAGGAGGAGCCTCAGCAGCAGGCCCCCGCCCAGTGCCAGCACCTGCCTCACGCCTCTGGGTTGGGGGTGGCCCTCCAGCAGCTGCCTCAGGAAAGAGAGTCTTGTGAACCCTCTTCCTGTCACCAGAAGCCAGGCTGGTGAACGGCAGCAGCGCAGGGGAGGGCCTCCTCCGCTCAGATGGGGGGGCTGCCGCAGCAGTCCCCCTCCCCCTCCCCTCCTCCCCTCTAGATTTCTCCCTAGCCTTTCCCCCGGGGCCCCTCTCTGCTTTCCTCTCTGACATACTTTCCCCTCCCGAAATCTACCCTAACTAATCAGAAAAGATTTGGAAAACAAAGGTCAACTTTGTTTTCAAGACCTAACTAACCTGCTCTAAATCTGTGCTTCTAGTGGCTCTGTGACTTGGAGATGAACAATCAAGTGCCTTTTTAAGCAACCCTATTTATGTCAGGGAACCTGAGCCTGCCAATCAGCTCAATTCCTCTGGAATTGAGCTGGCCCTAAACCCCAATAACAGAGGTGACTAAGCCTTAAACACTCACACACTAGTATGCCCAGGCCGGCCTGGCACCACCACGGGTGCCAGAGATGGGCAGTGGAACCCTAGTTATGGGGGCACTAATGGGAAGCCTATTGACAGCTATTACAAATTTTTTTATATATATATATATATATATATATATATATATAGAATTCAAACCTAACACTCACTCACGAATGCTTTCCCTGCAGAGTCCCTATTTAGTTTTTTTAAAAAAACTAGGCTTGGTTTCCCTAATAATTATGTTGAGGGCAATTATCCACTGATCACCTACCAACTGGCCTACCTACCTAAGAGACACTATTTAGCGGGACCAATGTATCTGTGGTATGTCGGTGTGGGGTGTGGATGTGGTGTTTTGAAGATGAGCCTCCCCCCTCCCAAGCTAGCAAGAACCCACCCCCAAGCCCACCCAAATATGAACCCGGACTCGCTCACACTAACACCAGTCCTGCAGTCCAGCGATGTTCAGGCGGTCTTGCAGCTGGTCCTCCTCTCCTCCGCGATGCTGTCAAGAAAATTGGAAATGTTAACAGAGTCAACACCACACGCCGCACATGCAACCCCCAAAATTCAAGGCCCCGTTGCACAAGCCAAGTCAGCCCCCCCCCCCCGAAAGGCTAGGGCCAACCAGCAGCAAAACAAAACACATCCACCCAGCAGAGCTTCTGGCCTGTGCAGGCCAAAAGCTGGCACACTCATTTTTTAGTCCTGTGAAACAGTAGTTCAAGCCCACCCCACACTCAAACTTGACAAATGAAACATGAAAGAAAGCAGGCACTGCAATCAATGCTGGCCCCCCCTAACCCCCAAGCAATGTCCTCTTGCCCAACCAGAAAATGCCCCCCCTAGCCCAAGCCATAAAGACCGAGCCAAAGCATATGCTCGCAGGTAGGCACAGCAGCAGACATAAGCTCAAAAAACAAATTTTACAACAACCCTACCAGTCCACCACTACAGATGTCCAGCAATGTTGATCCTCCACGCAGAGATCTGCAGGCCGATGTCCACCAAGTGCAGTCCAGTCCAGAAGAGGTCCACCAACGATAAACAACCTGATTGTGAAGCAAAACAGTGAGTGCCAGGCCAGCAAACGGGAAGGGTTACCAAAGCCAAAGCAGCATACCTGTGTGTGGGCCACAGGCTGGCACAGTTGTTCAGGACGGAGCCTGTTGGAAAGCCTTGCAAGCAGGGGGCCAGACACAGGGAAAAAAGCCCACACCATTCCAGTTTGTGAAGCACAACTGTGAGTGCCAGGCCAGCAACCAAAAAGGGTTACAAAAGCCAAAGCAGCATACCTGTGTGTGGGCCGCAGGCTGGCACAGTTGTTCAGGAGCCTGTTGGGAATCCTTGCAAGCAGGGGACCAAACACAGGAAAAAAGCCCACACCATTCCAGTTTGTGAAGCACAACTGTGAGTGCCAGGCCAGCAACCAAAAAGGGTTACCAAAGCCGGAGCAGCAGAACTGTGTGTGGGCTGCAGGCTGGCACAGTTGTTCAGGACGGAGCCTGTTGGGAATCCTTGCAAGCAGGGGACCAGACACAGGAAAAAAGCCCACACCATTCCAGTTTGTGAAGCACAACTGTGAGTGCCAGGCCAGCAACCAAAAAGGGTTACCAAAGCCAAAGCAGCATACCTGTGTGTGGGCCACAGGCTGGCACAGTTGTTCAGGAGCCTGTTGGGAATCCTTGCAAGCAGGGGGCCAGACACAGGAAAAAAAGCCCACACCATTCCAGTTTGTGAAGCACAACTGTGAGTGCCAGGCCAGCAACCAAAAAGGGTTACCAAAGCCGGAGCAGCAGACCTGTGTGTGGGCCGCAGGCTGGCACAGTTGTTCAGGACGGAGCCTGTTGGGAATCCTTGCAAGCAGGAGACCAGACACAGGAAAAAAGCCCACACCATTCCAGTTTGTGAAGCACAACTGTGAGTGCCAGGCCAGCAACCAAAAAGGGTTACCAAAGCCAAAGCAGCATACCTGTGTGTGGGCCACAGGCTGGCACAGTTGTTCAGGAGCCTGTTGGGAATCCTTGCAAGCAGGGGACCAAACACAGGAAAAAAGCCCACACCATTCCAGTTTGTGAAGCACAACTGTGAGTGCCAGGCCAGCAACCAAAAAGGGTTACCAAAGCCGGAGCAGCAGACCTGTGTGTGGGCCGCAGGCTGGCACAGTTGTTCAGGACGGAGCCTGTTGGGAATCCTTGCAAGCAGGAGACCAGACACAGGAAAAAAGCCCACACCATTCCAGTTTGTGAAGCACAACTGTGAGTGCCAGGCCAGCAACCAAAAAGGGTTACCAAAGCCAAAGCAGCATACCTGTGTGTGGGCCACAGGCTGGCACAGTTGTTCAGGAGCCTGTTGGGAATCCTTGCAAGCAGGGGACCAAACACAAGAAAAAAGCCCACACCATTCCAGTTTGTGAAGCACAACTGTGAGTGCCAGGCCAGCAACCAAAAAGGGTTACCAAAGCCGGAGCAGCAGACCTGTGTGTGGGCCGCAGGCTGGCACAGTTGTTCCGGATGGAGCCTGTTGGGAATCCTTGCAAGCAGGGGACCAGACACAGGAAAAAAGCCCACACCATTCCAGTTTGTGAAGCACAACTGTGAGTGCCAGGCCAGCAACCAAAAAGGGTTACCAAAGCCAAAGCAGCATACCTGTGTGTGGGCCACAGGCTGGCACAGTTGATCAGGACGGAGCCTGTTGGGAATCCTTGCAAGCAGGGGACCAGACACAGAAAAACAAGCCACACCATTCCAGATTGTGAAGCATAACTGTGAGAGCCAGCCAGAAGAAAGGCACCAAAGACAAGACACCCAGCAGAGCTTCTGGCCTGTGTAGGCCCAAAGCTGGCACACTCTTGTTTTAATCTTAAAACAGTAGATCAAGCTTAAAGAAGGCAAGCACAACAACCAATGCTGAACCCCCCCCCCACCATCAAACATTGTCTGCCCAACCTGTCCCCCAGGCCATGCCAAGAATAAACTGCAACACCTTTTTGCAGAGGCAGGCCACAGCAGCACATTGCCCAGCATTAAAAAATTTTTCAAAAATTTTAAAAAGGCCTACCAGGTGTCCTCTCAGGATGTCCAGCAGCACAGTTGATCCTCCAGGCAGATGTCCTCCAGGCTCCAGGTGCAGTGCAGTCTCTCTTCTCCTCTCTCGGTCAGCAGCAGCAGCAACAGAGGTGCTCCAGACAGTCTAGCTCCAAATTTAAACCCCCTGCTGCAGCCTCAGCCAACGATTTAAATCTATTGGCTGGCATGAAAATACAGCAGAGGGATTGGTGACTCCTAAAGTCCCCCCTCCCCTGCCTTTCCCCACCCACACTCCAAGAGTCACCCTCCTCCTGCTCCCCCTCCCCTACCTGTTAGTTTTGGCGGGAATCTCTGCTGCTTTGCAAATGCAAAGTGCAATGCAATGCTTGCACCTTGCATTTGCAAGGCAAAGCAGGATTCCCTATCCTCCTTTGCAAGAGGGGTGGGGGGTGACAGAAGGAGTGAGTGATTCACTCCTTCTCCCCCCCTCCCCTCTTCTAAGAGCCTGCAGGAAGCCTTTGCTTCCAGCAGGATTTTGCTAGCCGCTTGCTAAGGCAAACGGCTAGCAAAAACAAAATGGCGATTCTCGAATGCCGAAAGAAAGCCGAAAGAAAGCCGAAACGTTTCGGCTTTTTTCTTTCGGCTAAGCCGAAACGTTTTGGCTTTCCCCGAAACGTTTCGGCTTATCCGAAAGAAGCCGAAACACTTTTGTTTCAGCTTTCTTTCGGCATTCGGAATGCCGAAACGCACATCCCTATGCAAAAGTGGATTTACATAGAGAACGATGCAGCAACAGCAAAGTAATACATAAAATGAACCTTGTCCCCTTTATAAAAGTGCCTTCCATTCCACTATTCTACAGCTTTATTTCCTTTGCAGAAATGTCGTAATACCATGCTCTTATTCCTTTCATAGAAATACTCTCCTAAATAATTCTGTTTTACACATTTTGCTCCATGTCTCTAACTCAGATGTCCTAAGTAACCTTAAGCTGTATGTTTCTGAGATTGCTGAGGTCGTTTGATTTACACAAATTTGAATTTTTACCACTGGATGAACCCAGTAACAGCAACCAAGCTCTTTCATGTATAAAACATCCAGAAATTATTTTGTAAAGGTTTGAAGCAGGCACAGGCTATGATTGACAAGATGTGATGGATAAAGTAGAGATGTAAGTCCATATTTACTAATTATATATTCCAAATGCAACTGGATATACACATATTATTCACAGTTACATTAGCATTTACAGTAACTTGATATTCATACAGTAAAATTACCCTGATGTTAGTTTCAAGTTGCTTCCAGAGCAAAGTTCAATAGTAATTCAATGAAATTCACACTATATTCTTAAAGAAATTAAAATAAAATCTGGATGCAATTGAATTCTGGTTGTTATCATATACTATGAGCTGGAGTGTAGGGATGCGTAGGTCTTAACTTTACCTGCTGGCACCTCAGACACGAGCAAGAGAGGGGGGGCAGAGTATTCACCAGCATTACCATAGCAATCTGGTTTTACCATAGGTTTTTGTTAATCCTAGAACATCTAATGATGTCACTTCTATTTTTTTCTTTCCCAGGCTCCACTCCCAGTTGCTACTGGTGGTTGCTGGCTGTGGCTTGGCAACCCTACCGGGGGGGTACAGTAGTCAGAGTGTCAGACTATTATCTAGGAGGCCCAGATTCATATTCCCACTGTGCCATATTAACCTTCCATTTTGCTTACTGTTGAGTGGGAGTGTAGCATAGCATTGACCTAATTATTAATTAACATGTCTCATTCATTAAAAAACCTTCTTCTTTCTTTTTCACAGCTGCTTTTGCATATCTTGTGATCAAACACTTCAGTTCTTAATATGAAATGTTATCTTTTGGTACAGAAATGGAACAACAAACATAGCTGTGATTGAAAAGCTCCTTTCATATTGTGATACCAAGCTGTGCTCAAAGTGAATGTGACAGGCTATTTTGTTAACATCTGCAGCCAAGTATGATGTTGATAACATTTTACAGAAGGAAAGGTATTATATAGATGAAAGCTGAAATGAATTTGCTCCCCACCTCCTAAAAATTCTCAAAATATTTTCTTGATGTCAAATGTTCCCGCAGTCTTTTCTGATGTCTGACACCTATTATGAATAGTGATACTTTTTCAACAACTTAAAAACTATACAGAACTTACAGGTTTAGTAAATATAAGAAATCACAAAAATGCAAACTAATTAAAATGGAAGGAAACAGTGGAAAATGCAACACTGAAACTGCCAAAATGGAAAATGCCAAATATTTAAGCTTAAAATCGTTCTTTGAGTTCAAATGGATGAGTACTGAGCTGTATTTGTTTTTGTTTTAAGGGAGGAAGAGAATCAATTAGCTGGCAATCAATCCCATAACTAAGGAACTGGTTAAAAAAACCCAGAAGGTAGAGAAGAGAATAATGTATTTAATTTATAACAGTGATTCAGCAGAAAGCAAGGAACAAGAAAGTGAATATAAGAAATTAAAGCTGAATAATAAGTTGGAGCTAGCTAATTCATATCCTCAATAGTAGGGTGGATTTAAGTGCTTTAGCATAAGCTGGTTTATGTGTATAGCTATCAGGGCAAACTGGGAAAGAAAAAAATAGCCCTGGAAAAGGGTCCCACTCCTAGCCCACCCTGATTTCACCCCTACAGGACTTTGCCTGGTGCTTATAAAGAAGGGCAGGATGGTGAAAAAGCCAGCTTCCAATTTGGCCAGCCGCACATGTCCTCCATCCACACACAGCTATCTGCTGGAGAAGTCAGTTTCTGGGTCACAACAAGCCTCTTGCCTGAGCCAGGCACTCCCCTTCTATGTCTGGGCTGGACTGGCTCTAGTAGATCAGGTCACTGGCCTTCTCCCTCTCATGGTCCACCTAAGTTCACATTGAGTCATGGAATTAGCTTTGCTGGCTATCTAGTCTCTACTTTAAAACCTCCAACGAAGAAGAGTCCACCACCTCCTGAGGAAGTCTGTTCCACTGAGGTGCTGCTCTAACCATTAGAAAGTTCTTCCTAATGTTTAGCCAAAAACTTCTTTGGTTTAATTTTAATCAGTTGCTTCTGGTCCAACCCTCTGGGGTAACAGAAAACAACTCTGCTTCATCCTCTATGTGACAAGTGCTCGGCTCTCATAGCCCTTTCTTATATGCTCAGGGTAATGCCGATTGCCACTTTGGGGTCAGGAAGGAATTTTCATCCAGACCCTATCAATCTGATTTCCAGCTCAGCCATTCAATATAAATTATGTTGCATTTCTGTTTTCTAATCAAATTATAATGCTCACACATTCGTCTTGTTATTCCACCTGATAGGGTTAATCCATCTCTACTATGCTTTTGTATGAATGTCTTGGCCAGAGATCCTGGAGATTTTTTTTGTCTTCCTCTAGGCATTGAGCGGGAGAGAGGGGGAGCTGTGAATATCCTGCATTGTGTAGGGGAATTGGACTAGATTATCCTTGGAGTCCCTTCTGTTTCTGAGTTTCTATGCAGTGGTGGGACACCAAGGGAGTTTATAAAGTGGGAGGTCTGTGTATGACTTCCATATTGCTGTGTAGCTCTCCCTGTCTGCTTGGACAAGTGTGTGAATTCTGTGAAAGGGAGTTGAACAGTGAAACAGGGCTTTGTGGTACATCCACATGTGGGATCTCTCTCTGTGTGCATAATATATTTCTACAGTGTAGGATCAAGTCCATAATGTGTTTATCAATCTTTCATTTTATTCTATCAATTGCATCATAAGGATCCATATTCTTAGATGAAATACAGAAAGGGTTGTTTTGAAATGTAGCTGGCAGTGTTTTAATCTTATTGTTTTTTCTTTGTGCTGACAGTACAATGAAATAGGTTTTCACAGTGATCTAACATTAATTGGTGATAAAACTGTTTATTTCATCTGACCTAACCATGTCCTAAAAAACAGGAGATTTTTTTTTTCCTCTTGGAAAAACAGGTTGCTAATTTTAATTTAATTTTCATACGTACAATTTTAAAATGCTGCTTCTTTTAATCTAAGATGTTTTCAGGCAAATTGAGTCCTAATTGCTTATATACAGGTTCCATTGCAACTATTAAAGAAAACTTTGATCGCCCAAACTATCTCAATATAATTAGCTGACTTCATACAAATTAGTTATCATTGATCTGGTTGCAATTTTTACATTTTTATTTAAATCTTCTTAGCCAAAGGATATTTGTATAACTTTATGATCATTACCATTTATGATAGAGTGGTAACTTGTTATATATATACACACAGGTGTTGTATTGTGTACAAGCAGACTCTAGGGGACAGCTTTCTGCTTTGCGTGTCTTCAGCCTTGGCCTTTCCTGTAGCAAATTGGTGACTGCTGAGATTTGACTAAGAGGCTGACTGCAAATGTAGGCTGAGTCCAAATGAGAGCTGAATAAAAACCTATTTATTGTATATAAAGTTGGCATGTCATGGTGTTCAAGATACTACCACAGGGAAGACTGTTTTAGAGAGCAGAACATTAATCAAAAGTAAATAGTCAGGAGAAAGTAGGAAGATTATAAAGGAGTTATGCCTGCTTTCATTTGGAAATGGCCCATGTGAGTGTGCTTTCTGTGGTCTGCTTCAAATTTCACATCAAACAGACATCAGTTACAGGCTGTCATCTATGGGCCAAGCTACACATGACGAATGACACTTGAACGGCAAGTGTATTTCTCCCTGTTCACTTGCCCTCCACTCAATCCACTTGCCGTTCAAGTGTCATTTGTCATGTGTAGCTTGGTCCTCAGTCCCACCACTAATCTGGGGACAGACACTCAGCTCCCTACTTCTACCATCTTTTGTGAAAGTCAACATTTCCCAGACAGTTCAGGTTGTTTACTATAGATGCTAGTGGGATTCCAAAATAACAACAACAACAACAACATTACATTACATAATATCCAGATTCAGAAAATTTTGAATACATTCTGAATAAATCTGTATAAGTACAGGCTAGCAGTCCATTGACTGTGTACCACTGGTCATATATGATGCTACTTTATGACAAGTGCTTTTCATTTGAATATTAACAAACTGAAATTGATGCAAACTCTAAATTTTATCTGGCTAACATTTACAATGTACCCTCTGTTGTAGCTGGGGGAGAAAGTGGGTTGGCCAGGCTATGTCTGAATGAGTTCCCATACATCCTCCTCCCCCTTGGCTATTTCCTTACTTTAACCTACCTCACCAAACTTTTAAAAAGTTTTCCCTTCACCAGCAGTTTGGAAACTGGAGAAGTCCTGATCATGTACAGAACGCTAGCAATGCGTGAGTGGCTAGGCACATGAGTGAGGAACTGATTGACACAAGTGACTCTTAATCAAAGAAAGATCTTTATTGTACTAAAGCTAGATTTAAAATTGAAGAGCCCAGAGTATGTCAGGAGGATTATATAACGACAAGGAAGGTCACACACTTAGGTAAAAAGAGAAAGAAAAGATTACACCCTAAAGTCTAACCTTTGTAGGGATCCCTGAATGCTGGGCAAGCGGGGCTGTCATTTGTCCGAGCAGGTGCGAGGGGAGTGTGGAGCAGGCTAGAGCATGGTCAGAGTCTAGTCTGCTGGACTAAAGCACAGACCCAAGTGGTTTTCACATGGGGAGGGGCTTTTACGGTTTCCCTATTGCTGGTATGCCTGCAGGTAAAGCGCAGCAGCAATGGGGCTTCCACATGGTACATTTCTCTGCCATATCCCTGCCCTAGTCCTCCAGCAGTGCCCCCATCTCCTGAGCTACTGGAGCTTCTGCATTTTTTTAAAAAAAATGGCACTATCATATTGTTATATTGATATACCGCTGTAACTATAGTTGTAACAGTTTCTGTGATTCCCCAGCTTCCATTTTTTTAAAGTAAGTCTTTAGCCCCTTCTGTTGCAACAATATGCCTTCTGTTATATTTCTGCATGGAAAGAGGCTAGACTTACTTTTTTTAAAAACTGAGAGTTCAGAGAACCTGTTACAAGTATTACTATAATAGTTTATCAATGTAATGATATTCCAGTGCCAATTTTTTAAAAATAAAAAGGCCCTCTGGTGTTGGAGGGAGGAAATGTCCACCATGGTGACGAAGTTAGGGAAAATGACTACCATGTGGGACTGAAAATTTTCCTATACATACAGCAGCCATTCAAACTTTGCTGCAATTCTTCACAAAGCTTTGGAGTAAAGCATGTTTGAGAAAGATCAGTCAAAATCTGGAGAAACCCCTGGAGGTGCATTAATGCAGCATGATGCTGTGGGAAAGCAGGAAAAATCTACTTTCCTACAGCATCGAATCCATGGCAGATAGCCTGTGTGGATGTGGCCTTAGTGTTATGCAATTGTTATTTATGCCTAATTTCTACAGACCATACTTGGTCACACAATCACAAAAGATAGGGACAATGTAGGACTACCCTGAGAGTTCAGGAGTAGATTTTATTACGTAATTATTATTTATTCAGTTGGCCAAAGAGTAGTATTATATACCATTTACTAATGCAATTTCTATGTTTGCAAATGTATTCATGACCGTAGGGACTTTGGAATATAACTAAATTCTGCTCCACCTGTGTCCCACTCCCACACCTCTCAGATCTACATTGGAGATCACTGCATAGTAGCTACATCATCACAGAGTTGACTGTGACACTGACACAACAGAGTTCCAGCATATCTCCAGATACATTGGTGTAACTCAGATATGCACCACTATAATTTCAGGTTATGCTAGCATTCTTGTTGATTTAAAGCACTATAATGTACACTTGGCACTTCAGATAATCAAGGACAGCCTTGAGTTAGAAGTGCTGTACATTATGCACAGCATGATTTCACATTGTGTACAGAAGAGAACAGTATTATGTACATGGAACCTACATATAAAATAGGTCCATGTATGTGGACCAATATGTATGTAATAGATCTGATGGATACTAATAATCTTGTACAACTTCTGTGACGGCATGAACTGAATTAGAAGAACTTCTTGACCAATAATATGCAAGATCATTTAGAGGGATATTTAACAATGAAGTAATCAATTTTGACAACCTTTAACATTTTTAGGATTAACACTGTCTAGAGAACTGACTGAAAGCCCATGAACATAACAGAATATGAATAATGATGATGAATAGTAATGCTAGCAAAGTTCAAAAATTATGCTCTCGTTGTAAAAATTTAGCCAGCTTACAATACTTTACTACATTTCAAACCAAGCTGTCTTCACACTGAAAATAGTCTTCATCTCACAATTTAAATCAAGAATATATTAGCTTATGTGTCAATTTTGCACCTGCATCGTCTGTATTCTCAGACACTCAAAAAAGCAGCTGCTGCATGGCTTATATTACTTGATTGCTGGAGCTGGCTTGAACTTTTTAAAATGGATATGTAATTTGCAAAACAATACCCCTACTCTTGAGTCATAATTTCAGCAATCAGCATAGCCCGGAATTAAACAGAAGGACCCAAAGGCAGGGCATGCATCATGTAAATGTGACCTTTAAAAAATCAAATTATGAGTCTGGCCATTTGTGAGAGGAGGGGAGAATCCATCAAATCTGACTGTTCAGGGGAAACAGTAAAAAGTAAACCAATCTGAATATTCACCAA
This sequence comes from Eublepharis macularius, assembly GCF_028583425.1. Classification (NCBI taxonomy): domain Eukaryota; kingdom Metazoa; phylum Chordata; class Lepidosauria; order Squamata; family Eublepharidae; genus Eublepharis; species Eublepharis macularius. The sequence continues at coordinate 76,806,238 of NC_072792.1, read as the reverse complement.
ACAAAAAAATGAATTTAAATATTTAGTGTATCAACAAATGCATGTAGGTAGGTATATGCGATGTACAACAACAAATCTTTTACAGTAAGAACATGTGTGCATTCTGGAAATGAAAATGCTCATATACAATAGTTACAAGCTAGTTTAGAACTCTCAATAAACATTTCAGTGTTTGCAGATGCTGCTCTTAATTGCCACTTCATATCCAATTCAAACTAATATTAGTTCAACAACTTTTAATAACAAAATAAAATATGAAAGACCAGAGTACAAAGAACGTGTGTCCTGTATTTCATTATACATTCATTGTATGAGCCTGGCATTCAGAAATCAAGATCATACACCATTACCAACTACATGTGTTAATCTGAAGCAATTATTCATAGTTTTTAAAATTATTCAACTTTTAATGCAAAAAATATTTGAAGAAGACTTTGCATGTGCATTTTGAGTGTAGAATTTGGGCACTCTACAAAAGTGAAATCTTCCATTCCCTTTCCCAAACATTTCATTTCTTTGGAACCATATTTTAAAATATGAAAGGAGGGGGCCTCTAAAAATCCAAAACCCATCTCACAAATCTAAATTCTAACAGATTCTCTCTGCCAACATAGAAAAAAAATTCCAAAATTCTTTCTCAAAATTCCAGAGTCTGAAATTCGTAATCTGATAAATATTGAATTTTCAAATTTTCAGGGGTGGGTGGGTTGTTTTACTGGAGCAATTCAGAAGAAGAGACTCAACTTTAGCTGCATTAGATTTATACTTAGTTTAAAATGGCTTTTTTTTGTTCCCTGCCAACTCTACCTTACCAGTGGCTAAGCCGTTGTGATATTGTGAAATGCTCATAAATATTCCAATGTCTCAGACAAACAGTATTCATAAAAACTTCCTTAACACCCATATGTCCGCTGCAACAGTGATGTTAATCAGCTGAGGGTGGGGAGAACCATTTGAGTTACAGCTATTAAGACATAAGAACATCTATATGCTGATGAATATATTGATGAAAGCCTTCTGTGAGTTGGACACAGCTACCCATTCCTAGCATAAAACTGGAATAACCATAACTGATATTTTAACTATAACTGATATATTTAACTAACACAGAACCAATCCACATTTGAAAGCTGTGGGAATCATAAAAATGTCAACTTCAGACAACAAAAGAATGAAAGCAACACACACACACATACATGCACAGCCCCACCCACCCCCATGAAAAGAAAGCATTATGAATTCAAAGCAGCCCCCCACACAGCCCCCACAACCCCATGAAAAGAAAACAGAATGACCTCAAAGAAGGACATACACACACACACAGCTCCCACCCCCGATGAAAAGAAAGCAGAATGAACCTAAAGTAGCACATGCACACACACACACACACGCAACCCCACCCTCTGAAAAGCAGAATGAACTCAAAGCCGCACACATACAAACACAGTTCCACTCCCACCCCTGAATGAAAATAAAACAGAATGAACTCAAAGCAGCACACACATACACAGAAACTCCTGAATGAAATGAAAGGAAAATGAACTCAAAGCAGCACACACATACACAGCCCCACCCCACCCCAAAAGAAAGCAGAATGAACTCAAAGCAGCTTAGCCTCCTCTGCAGAGCCCATGGGACTGAAGGAGGAAGGAATCATGTGGGCAGATTCCGGAGCTGCCAGAATGCCATTCCTGAGCATTCCCCCTGAAAAAAAGCCCTGGAATTTTTAACTTAATTAAAAAGGTGGCATTAGTATAAATTGTGGTGTTTGTATACTGAAGGATGTCGGGGAGGGACAATGCAGGACTCCAGTTACAGCTGCTCTGGCTACAAGAGAAAGAGTTCATTATCTGCTCCATCAAGCAGGGAACCAAAAGTGCCTGCCTATTCTGGTTTGTGGACTTGGGAAAGGGGAGATTCTCTGACTGAATGAACAGACTCAAATGTCCGCAAGTAGCTGAGGAATGCCAATTTGTCCATGCTGCTAGAACACAACCATGGGTGCAATCTAGAGGACTCTAACCCCCTCACCATCAGTCCCTCCTTTACAGCCAAAACACACGAGAAGAAATGCCTAGGTTCAGCACGTGTTCTCTTACCTCAAGGTTTGCCGGGATCTGTAGGCGTCCTGGAAGCTTAAAGTTTAGCATTTACAGAGCAGCAGGAAGGGAAATACAGGCACCTGTATTTCCCTTCCCCTTCCTGCTGCTCTGTAAATGCTAAACTTGTTCTCTTACCTCAAGGTTTGTTGGGAAGTGTAGGTGTCTTGGCAGCTTAAAATTTAGCATTTACAGAGCAGCAGGAAGGGGAAGGGAAATACAGGCGCCTGTATTTCCCTTCCTGCTGCTCTGTAAATGCTAAACTTTAAGCTTCCAGGACGCCTACAGATCCCGGCAAACCTTGAGGTAAGAGAACACGTGCTGAACCTAGGTATTTCTTCTCGTGTGTTTTGGCTCTTAGTATCATAAAGATGCAGCTTTGTTCAAGATAAGCTTGCATGAGCAAAACTAGACATGATGGCCACTTCATGGCCACCATGAGGATGCTGTGACTATTTTAAATTGATTTATCAATGCTGCAACTTGAGTTCTACCCTAATCAGACCTGCAGTGAAGCATTCTTACCCTCTCCCCAAACTCTGTGCCTTTTCAAATACTGAAACGGACCTAGGAAAAGCTGGCTCTTTTGGTACTTGATAAGGTGTGAAGGAGGCCTGATCAGGGTTTGGCCCTTGAGGCATTTAAAGTACTCTAAAATGGTGATGGTGTCCTCATGGCAGCCACAAGGAGGCCATTATATCTAGGTAAAAATGCAAAACTCTGCTCTGAACATGTAAAAACAAACACGAATCACATGGGTAATTTAATTAGGTTTCTTCTGCCTATATTAACCATAGTTCCAATTCAGGGCACCACTTCAAAAGAATGACAATAAAACTCTGTAGAACCAATATCTTTATTTGTAAGCAGATATATAATGGGGATATAAAATGGCAAAATGCATGAAGCAACAAAAAGCATGAAGCAACAACAGGAAATATTACTCCAAAGTAAGAGCTAGTCTCCCTCTTGGATACACATCTTAATGCAGTGAGGTGGCTTGAGTGTGTCAGTGAAGCTGAGAGCAACTCCATTAGGAGCACAGGCTTGGTCAAGAGTGTGAACAAAAGAGAGGGAAGAATGACAGATACTTTCAGCGAATAATCTTTTGATGAAGAACCAGAAATCCAAGAAAGTGAAGTAAAAGCTGCACTCAAAGCAATTGGGAGAAACAAAGCACCTGGAGTAGATGGAATACCAATAGATCTATACTTCAAGCTACAGAAATGGAGTCCATCAGAAACTTAACAAGAATATGTCAACAAATATGGAAAACAAAACAATGGCCCATGGACTGGAAACACTCAGTCTACATTCCCATTCCAAAAAAGGGGATGCCAAAGAGTGCAGCACCTATCAGATTATTGCATTAATTTCCCATGCAAGCAAAGTGATGCTCAAAATTCTACAGCAAAGACTCTTACCATATATGGAATGAGAAATGCCAGATGTTCAAGCTGGATTCAGAAAAAGAAGAGGCACCAGAGATCACATTGCAAATTTATGATGACTAATGGAACATACCAGGGAATTTCAGAAGAATATCAGCCTGTGTTTTCTAGCTTACAGCAAAGCTTTTGACTGTGTAGATCATGAAAAGCTATGGAGAGTCTTAAAAGAAATGAGGGTGCCACAACATCTGATTGTTTTGATGCACAGCCTATACTCTAGACAAGAGGCTACTGTCAGGACAGAATATGGGGCAACAGAATGGTTTCCATTTCGCAAGGGTGTCAAACAAGGATGCATATTGCCTCCCCAGATGGAATAAAGTGGCAGACAGAAGTGTTGGGAACTAAGGGCCATTTTATTTTGTCGACAGCATAACATTAAACATAACAAGGCAAGGGCCTAATTAGTGGTACAGGTCACCCTAGACCTCTGCCTTGACATGTCTGTTTGAGGCCTTCTGCCCTGGGCGCAAGCCATCCAAGGCATGGCTGGGATTCGGCCAGCTAGGCACATGGAACCTCCACCAATCCTAATAACCTCCCACCACCATGAAATGTGAGCGGCTGTACTTGTGTGGAAGGTCTAACGTGGCAGCCTGCCCTCTCAACTGGCAGCCTTCAAACAATATCAGCAATCTTTACAGACCCCAATTTCTCCTCAAATGGGGATGTACCAAGGGTGCTCACCAGCCCACTCATTTCTCCCAAATCTTATCCTGCCACTGCTACAGCCAAGCCTCTGCTTAGGCCCTTGCACCCCACAGTGGTCTACAACCAACTGGAGACCTTGCTGCAGGTTGTCTAAAAAGATGCTGTTGCCCTTCACCAATAGGTGAACTTCATCCCCTCAGTAGAGGTCAGCAAATCCAGCTTACCCCATGCTGATGTGTAGGTCACCCAGGAGTAGTCCCAGAGAGGGAGAGAGAGAAATAGGGCAGTGGCAGCAGCTGTCATTGCCCAGCTTCCTGTCTTTGCAGAAAGGACAGGAGTTGCGGCCCAGGACACATTCGCCCCAGCTCAAAGGGGTCCAGTCAGTCCCGTTGACAGGGGAGCCGCCATGCTGTGCAACTGACTGTATCCCTATACGGTACAATCGGCTGTGCGATCGCAACTGAGCCGTCCCTCGTGACCAAGGAGGGAGCAGTAACAGGATAGTCCCTCGTGAAGTGGCAGCTGACATGACCCACCGTACTGCCTTTGTGGAAAGAAGGGGATTGGCAGGACAGGAGAGGTCATTTGTAAGGGTGGTTCCTCAGAGGGAGAGATAGAAAGAGGGACCAGCAGCCCCAAGCAATGAAGGGAGCCAGAGCAGTTCTACACTGCTCCGAGACACCTTACCTGTGCAGGTAGTATGGGCACTATAACATTTTAGGCGGCACCGCCATACACCAACCGCCTTCCTGCCTTTGCGAAAAGGAGGGGATGGACAGGACAGGAGACATTGCTTGGATGAGTCAGAGTGGTTCCAGAGAGGGAGAGACAGAAATGGGACAGCAGCAGCAGCTGACATCAGCCACCTTCCTGCCTTTGAGACAAGGGACCCATTCCCCCCTGCTCAGAGGGCACAGCATTTGCCTTTGAGACAAGGGACCCATTCCCCCCTGCTCAGAGGGCACAGCATTTGCAATGGATAGGGGCACTGTGTGGCTCAACTACATGTGCAACAGCTCCTGAGCTGTTGCGCAAGTGCCCAAAGGAGGCTGCCACCAATATCACCCACATTACTACCTTCACAGAAAGGAGGTGTCATGATGATCTGGCTGTGCCAGGAAGGCCTATCAAGGTCTCAGAAGCCTGTTAGCAGTGGGAGTGGGAGATACCCGCAGTGGGAGATACCCACAGGACTCAACAAGCAAAGGTGCGTGGCGACGGCATGGAGAACCAAGGGGCGAAATGTTTTAATAGCCTGCAGAAGCCCACGCAATCCACAATGGATATGGGCAAGCTATGAAGGGCAATCATCTCTGCCAAGACGCGAAGGCCCACCTCCTCCTGAGCCCTCAACCTCAACATTCTAAGCAGTGCTGCTGTCCTGGACCCTGAAGGGACAACCTCAGCAAGCCTGGCCTGCCTGAGTGCTCCGCTCCCACCAGCATCACCCTCAGGGCAAAGTGACCCTCCCATTGATCCCCATTCAGAAAGGCTGGTCAACCCCTTTCTCCCCGCAACGGATGTTTCGCTGGGCCAGGACGGAGACCACAGGCTTAGGTGGTGCATCTTCAGGTGCCGAGTCAGGGCCATCGACGACAGGTGTTTTGGGTTTATGGCCCTGCACACCAGGACATCACAGACACGGCACCGCACCACACGGGGGTCATTAGGAAGGGCCTGAAAGTGCCTCTATATGGAGGCATTGAAACATGGACCTTTAACTGTCCTAGGGGAAGGAGGACTAATGGTTACAGGCTACGCTGTGGAGCTGGCCATGGACAATGGAGTGAGGGGTGGACTGCAGGCGGGGACACCACTGAGAGTTTGGGATGGGAACAGGAGGGATGTTTCATAAAACACAAACCATTCCTCCAGGGATCCGTCACTCACCTCCTCCTCAAAATGTTGAGAGAGATCCTCTCCCCCCAGTGGCAAGACCTCTTTGGCCTCCTCCACAGCCCCAACATGTGAATTTGGGGCAGTGGGAGGACTCTCTGCTGCCCACGAGCCATACCCAGTACTGCATTCCACAAGTAAACCAGGAGAACTGTCTTCGCACTTCACCCCACGACCACCCTTGGCGGCAAACACAACTCATTGTGCCACCAAACAAGAATTAAGGAGGACAGAAAAGGAGAGAACACTGTGAGCCCTTAGCAAAGGTGCTTGGCCCCAGGGCCTGGCAGCAGCCCTGGAACTGGAGAGAGGGGGTAGAGCCCTAGCACAGCACTCCCAGAGACCTGACCAGATCAGGCACTGATAATAATGTGAGCCCTCAGCCGGGGTGCCCACTGAGCTTGGCCCCAGGGCCTGACAGCAGACTTGGAACCGGAGGGAGGGGGTAGAGGCCTAGCCCAACACTCCCAGAGACCTGACCAGCTCAGGCAGTGATAATAATATGAGCCCTCGGCCATGGTGCCCACTGAGCTTGGCCCTAGGGCCTGGCAGCAGCCTTGGAACCAGAGGGAGGGGGTAGAGCCCTAGCTCAACACTCCCAGAGACCTGACCAGATCAGGCACCAATAATCAGGGTGAGCCCTCAGCCAAGGTGCCCACTGAGCTTGGCCCCAGGGCCTGGCAGCAGACTTGGAACCGGAGGGAGGCGGTAGAGGCCTAGCCCAACACTCCCAGAGACCTGATCGGTTCAGACATTGATAATAATATGAGCCCTCGGCCATGGTGCTCACTGAGCTTGGCCCTAGGGCCTGGCAGCAGCCCTGGAACCAGAGCGAGGGGCTAGAGTCCTAGCCCAACACTCCCAGAGACCTGACCAGATCAGGCACTAATAATCAGGGTGAGCCCTCAGCCGAGGTGCCCACTGAGCTTGGCCCCAGGGCCTGTCAGCAGCCCTGGAACAAGAGGGAGGGGGTAGAGCCCTAGCACAGCACTCCCAGAGACCTGACCAGATCAGGCACTGATAATAATGTGAGCCTTCAGCCAAGGTGTCCACTGAGCTTGGCCCCAGGGCCTGGCAGCAAACCTGGAACCAGAGGTGATAGCTCCCTCTTCCACCCACCACACACAGAACAAAGCCCAGCTCCAATGCATTCTCCCACTCTCTCCTCCCAAACACTATTAACAGCTCTGTCCCACTCCACTTCTTGCTGAAAGTGAAACCAGAACTGGGAGAGCAGTGCCCTTTTATAAGCTGAGGACTCTTTGAGAAACGCAGGAGGCCTGTGATTGGCAGTCAGAACTGCCAACAGGGTTTGCAGGGATGAGATTAGGGTCACATTATTATCAGTGCCTGATCAGGCTCACATTATTATCAGTGCCTGATCTGTTCAGTTCCCACGGCCACAGAACAACCCCCTCCTCCCTCCCCCCACATATCTGCTCCCATGTTACCAATTGTTACTGATTTGCAGCTCCACTCTTGGAAGGAAGACCTGCCCATCCAGATAATTTGGGCTTTGATTGGGGTATCCAGGGCGACAGAGGGAGTGCAGACAGAGTTCAGGCACTCCCCCCTCCATTGCTGAGGCAATTGATTGAAAACACTTGAGTTTCTAGCTTCCCAAACAGCGGCCAAGTTCAACGAACAAGGCTTGCGCTGACCACCTGTTTGGCTGGAGTGGCGCATCACAAACGGCCCGTTCGCAAGCAGCCGAGCGGCATGTTTGTGGGGTTTTTCGTTCATAATGCTGTTCGTGCCCATGTCTAGTTAGAACCTCTTTCCAGAATTTTTCTATCTGTGGACATTTCCACCAGCAATGGGCATATGTGCCCATTGCTTTAAAGCCTTTCCAACACAATGCTGACGTGGATGAGGATATTAATGATATTTTCCTTGGCGTTAAGTACCACCTATTTAAGATTTTGTAGGTTTGACGCTTAGTAACTATTGTTCTAGATTTATATGTACTTGAAGATCATACTCTTTTCCAGTCATCCAAAGAAATTTAATTATTGCAATCTACTTGCCACTTCATCTGACAGCTAAATTCTTCAGCTTTGTAACTTGATAAAGTGATTTTGTATATCTTAGCTATCATACCCTTCCTAGTAAATTTGTTAGTATCCATCAGGTTTTCAAATTCTGTTTTGGGTTGTTTCATTAATTTTTTTACATTTAGTTGTTGGATTATGGTCTGAATGCGTAGATACGTAAACTAAGGTATCGATTTTTGTACTTTCTGTTCTATGTCTGCCTTCTCAAGTAGCCCTTTGATATAAAATCTTTTACTCTGATGTGTTCAGTGTTTCCCCAATTTTTATTGAATTGTTGTTTTAATTCAGGAGATAGCCATTGCTGGGAGACAAAAGGGGGAAATCTAGATATAGTGTCAGAACTGTGGCTAGATAATGTCCTTACTCCAGACTACCCTCTGCAATTAGACAACAGTCCATTGTTTCCAAAAGGTCTTTACTGAAGAATTAGTTCATTATAGTCCACTAGCCTGAATACAATATTCAGGATGGTACATATGCATTGTTACCAATGACAGGCAAAGCATGAGGTACAAAGTAACAGATCACAGCAGGCCCAACCTCCCCCCCCCCCCCCAGTTCTCAAAACAACCCCTTTGAAGTTAGGAGAGCGAAAGTTTCCCAAGGCCGGTTCTTGGTGGAACATCGGTAGCCAAAACAATCCTCTTCTGTGAGATAGCTGCCTGGGAACCTTGGCACCTGTGAAGAGAGCACTTAAACACTGAAAGGATTAAAAATGGAGTCGGTCAAGCAAAGGCATACATGAAAGCATTCTGGACCTGACATTCTGCCCCCCCTAAGATGCTCCCCCCCCAGGTTTATGTGGGTAGCGAGAGTAGAAGGCTCTAACTAATCTAGGAGCATGAACATGTACAGAATTCACCCACTCATCAAACCCAGAATCAAAGTCCTTCCATCTAATGAGGTAAAACAGCTGATTTCGTTTTATTTTAGAGTCCAATATTTGTTGAACTTCATAGTGGGTTTGATCATCGATTAAGGTTGGGATTGGAGGGGCACGGGTGTGCCACTGGTTTGCAGAGGGAGCTTTTTTCAGCAAGCTGACATGGAAGGTATCATGGACGTGGCGTAAGTTCTTTGGTAAATCTAAGGCAACAGTCACTTTGTTGATTACTTTGCGAACAGGAAAAGGTCCTAGGAACTTTAATGCTAGCTTGCGGCTGGTTTGGGTTACTTTCAGATTCTTTGTAGAAAGATAGATCACCCGGTTGTAAATCCCGTTCCGCCGCACGGTGGCGGTCGGCGTACTTTTGGTAATCCTGCTTGGCTTTGACAAGGGGTTTTCTTATTTGAGTCCATTGTTGATCTGCTTCCCCCCACCATTCGGAAACGTCCTTGGAAACGGCAGTAGGAGGGGGAAGCGCTTCAAACGGGAATGGTTTGAAGTGGAATCCATAGACGACTTTAAAGGGAGTTTCTCCTGTGGAAGCGTGTACACTGTTGTTGTACGAGAACTCTGCCAAGGGGAGTAAATCAAACCAATTATCCTGCTGGAAATTAATATAACAACGCAGAAATTGTTCCAATATCTGATTAGTGTTTTCTGACTGTCCGTCGGTTTCTGGATGATGACTTGAACTCAACCCTTGTTCAATGCCCAGTAGTTGTAAAAGCTCCCGCCAGAAGTTGGCAACGAATTGTCCGCCGCGATCCGAAATCACCTTTGATGGAAAAGAATGTATTTTTACAATGTTTTTTATAAAGATGTCGGCTAGTTTTTTAGCAGAAGGAATGGCGGTGCAAGGTATAAAATGAGCTTGCTTGGAGAACAAATCAACTACGACCAAAATGCAAGTGTGCCCCTTCGAGGGGGGTAAGTCAGTGATAAAGTCCATAGAAATTATTTCCCATGGTCGATTTGGCATTTCTAAAGGCTGTAAGAGTCCTGGAGGTTTGCCCTTTCGGGATTTGGCGCTGAGACAAATAGGGCAAGATGCTACATATTGGGAAATGTCTTTGTGCGTGCCCGGCCACCAAAATTGTCGTTGCACTAAGTGAAGCGTTTTTAAGTACCCGTAGTGCCCTGCTGTGGGAACATCGTGACAGCGTTGCAAAACTTCTTTTCTTAAACTTTTTGGTACATAGAAGCGATTTCCCCAAAGCCATTCCCCTTGATCGGATTGTTGCAGTTTGTCTTTGGGCGCGTCCCCCCTCTCCTTTTCCACTTCAGCTTTTAGTTTTTGTCTCCATCCCTGATCGGGTTGAGGGGGTTGGGTTGTGCGGCTGCGTGTAGTCACCACGCCTCCTAATTGCGTAGGCGAAAAGACTGTATCAATTGTCTCCTCCCTTTTGCTTTTGTGCTGGGGCATGCGTGATAGAGCGTCAGCCAAAAAGTTAGTTTCGCCCGGTAGAAAGTTTAATGTGGAATTGAACTTGGAGAAGTATTCCGCCCACCGTAGTTGCTTGGCGTTTAGTCTACGGGGGCTGCGTAGGGCCTCTAAATTTTTATGGTCCGTCCACACCTCGAAAGGGTGACGGGCTCCTTCTAACCAATGTCTCCATGTGGTGAGAGCAGCTTTTACGGCAAAGGCCTCCTTTTCCCAAACATTCCAATTCCTTTCAGCTTCTGAAAACTTTCTGGAAAGGAAGGCGCAGGGTTTGACCTTCCCGTCCTCCCCCCGCTGCAGCAGTACGCCTCCAATTGCAGTATCGCTGGCGTCGACCTGCACTATGAAGGGGCGGTTTTCATCGGGGTGTTGTAGAACGGGTTCCGAAATAAACTGCGTTTTGAGGTGATCGAATGCTATTTGGCATTCAGGTGTCCAAGACAACCTTGCCCTTGGTTTTTTGGCTTGCTCCCTCTTGTCTTTGGTTTTTAACAGTTCGGTTAGGGGGAGTGTAATTTGAGCAAAATTTGCAATAAATTCTCTATAAAAGTTGGCAAAGCCCAAAAAGGATTGTAGTTCTTTGCGGGTCGCTGGGGTTTGCCAATTTAGAACTGCTTGAATTTTGCCGGGATCCATTTTCAAGCCCTCTTGGGAAATGCAGTAGCCTAAGTAAGTGAGTTCTGTTTTGTGGAACTCGCATTTGGAGAGCTTAATGGGCAGTTTGTTATTCATGAGAGTGGTTAAGACCCTTTTTACAAGGTCCACGTGTTCCTCTTCAGTTTCCGAATAGATTAAAACATCATCTAGGTACACCACAATACCTTTATATAAGAATTCATGCAGTACTTCATTGATCATGGACATGAAAACCGAGGGGGCCCCAGCCAGGCCAAATGGCATAACCAAATATTCATACTGGCCGAGGGGCGTGTTAAAAGCGATTTTCCATTCATCTCCCGCTCTGATATGAACATGGAAGTAAGCGTCTTTTAAATCTAATTCGTAAAGACCTTACCTTGAGCCACGACGTTGAGTAGATCTCTGATGAGCGGGATGGGGTAGGCGTTGCTGGAAGAGACAGCGTTAAGTCCCCGGAAATCTGTGCATAGTCTTAAGCCCCCGTCCTTCTTTTTGACGAAAAGAACTGGCGCGGCATGGGGGCTGTTAGCAGGATGAATGAATCCTCTTTGAAGATTGAGATCAATGAACTTGCGGAGCTCTTCCCTTTCGTTAGGACTCATAGGATATAGACGGCCTTTGGGCAGTGCGGCGCCCGGTAGAATTTCCACGGCACAGTCCGTCCTCCTGTGAGGAGGTAAAGTATTAGCTTCTTCCTCTGTGAAGGCTTGGATGTACGCTCTGTATTGCTTGGGTATTTGGTTGATTTCTTCCTGGGTGAGAAGAGCAGGCTCAGTAATAGTAGGGTTATTACCCCAGTTTTGGTTCCAGTGATGATTTTTGCAAGGCTCTTGGGTGAACGTGATGCTTCCCTCCGCCCAGTTGATGTAGGGTTGTGATCGCACAGCCATCGGCTCCCCAGGATCAAGGGGTATTTGGCAGTGGCACTTATAACGAATGATCTTACTTCCCAATGCTGTCCCATGCCTGTTATGACCGGAGTGGTTTCAGTGGTGACTGGATTCATATTCGTGCCATCCATTTGCTCAAAAATGACAGGTATTTCTAATTCTTTCACCGGAAGTACTAGCCCATTTACTAGGGCTGGTGCAATAATGTTTCTGGAGCAGCCCGAGTCTATTAGGGCTTGAACGCGGATGTGCATTTTCTTGTCAGGGTTTACCAAAGTTACTGGTATGAAAAGTATGGACCCGTGAGGTCGGTTCGAAACTGGAACTGACTGAGGTTTGATCTGCCGTTTGGGTCCTTTTACGACAGATCCATTTCGTTTCCCGAGGAGGGACTCTCTGGATTCTCCCCCCCCCGTTAAGGCTGTTGGATCATATTCCATAACTTCTTCTAGTTCTAATCCTCTTTCGGGAGGGTTTTTTCGAGAAGCTCCTCTACCTCTCCCTGTTCTGGGAGCTGGCGTAGGGCGCGGTGGCGCCGGGTAGGCTGCGGGGGCTGGGCGTCTTAGTTGGAGCAGAGGTCTTTGCACAGGCCGGTATGGGCATTGCGCCGCAAAATGACCACTTTGGCCATACTGCAGACACAGCCCTTGTTGCCATCTAGTGTCTCTTGCTCCACGAGTAGCATATCCAGCCCCCCGGCTTCCTCGGACGGGAGTGGAGGAGCGTCTTTGGCCCGTGGGTTGTTGGTGTTGTTCCACCAACCGAACTTCTAGCAGGCGATTTTCTACTTCGCAGGTTAATTGGATCCACCCTAACAGCGTAGGAGGGTTATCTTGCATGAGAGCTCTGTCCAACAATTTGGGGTTTAAGCCCTGTTTAAATAAAATGATTTTGGTGGATTCTTCGCACCTTGGGCATTTAGCAGCGAGTTGTCGGAATTTTGTGGCATAGTCTCTAGCCGACATGCTGCCTTGCCTAATAGCCTGCAACTCAATTCGGGCTCTGGTTTCTTCTAGGGGGTCCTCATATTGGGCTCGAATTGCATCCACTAGCCCTTGGAGTGTATCCAACTCAGGGGCCCCAATATCATAAAGTCCTACATACCAGTCAGCTGCTTTGCCTTGGAGACGTGATCCCAGGTGCTCGATTTGACTGGCTTCACTCCCGAATAGATGCCCCCATAGATTGAAAAATTGTACTACTTGAACAAGGAAGAATCCCAATTTGGAAGGGTCTCCATCAAACATAGCGTCCAGCTTGACCCAACCCATGGGAAGATCTTGCCTGGGAGCTGGTGCTGGCATTGGGTAGACATCGAGCGGGGCGAGTTGTAAAGGAGGCTGTCGCGGTGTTGGCGGTAGCTGCGGCGGAGGTTGCTGAGGGTAAGGTTGAGGTTGGTGCGGTGGGGGCGCTCCCGGAATCAGCTGGGGAGGTCCTCTAGGTGCAGGTTGTAACGGCACTGGCCGGAAAGGTGACGGCCGCCCCTGCGGTGGGCCTCGAGGCGCTGGTAGGAGAGGAGTGGGAGCCGGCCGCAATGGAGATGGATGAGGAGAGATGGGTTGGAGAGGAGCCGTACCCCCTCGTGGCCCTGGCATGCCCATCCCGGGGATGACTCGTGGTGTAGTTCCTCTCGGGAGGCTTGGGGGCTGGTTCGCTTGGGTCATGGGTGGAGGCGCTACAGGGGAAGCGGGCTCCAGCGGTTGTCCTGGTTCCCCTCCTCCTCCTCCGGTCCCACTGCCAGCGGGAGTGGTTGGGCAATCGGGACGGGGGTCTTCTGGACTCAGTTCTCCAGCTCCCCCGCCGGCTCCGGCGTCATCTGGTATGACCGGTTGTTCGGGACGGGGTTCTCCTGGACACGGGTCTTCTGGGCAGGGTCCTTCCCCGGGGACAGAATCCTCGTCTCCCGTTTCTGGTGGCTGTTGCAGCCACGGTTGGATAGGGCCCTCCGGACGAGGCAGAAGACTTCGCAGGTTAGACAAACTTTGGCTGATGTCTGGTAGACCAGCTGGTGATTCACGACCTCCGTCCCCCACCATGAGCACTGAAAGCAGGTGAACGGTGTTTGCTAAATTTTCTTCCATGCTTGCTAGTCTGGTCTCCAACACTTGCACTCTATCCGTGGTTTCCTCCTCCTGTTCTGTGTACCCCATAGCTCCAGTAGTCTGCGAGGTCTGCATAGTTTCGGCCTACAGTCTCGTGGTTTGCGTCTGTCGCCACGGCAAGGGTATCTCCACTCCTTGTTCCTCTTGAGATCTCGCGGCTAAAACTCCTTTTGTCAGACTAGTGATTGCTGATATGCCTGAGTCAATTGCAATAGTTCGGCTTTGAAGCTGCACCCATTGGTGCTCACTTACATCTTGTTGCCCCGACCACGGGGTGACTTCCGCATAATCCCAACTCAGGGCACCACGGCGGGACGTCTCCCATTCCGTTTGTTCGGTTGTTCTGTTCCAGAACAGCCACGGTCGGCCACTGGCATGCTCGGGTATAGATTCCAAACTGCGCCGGCTATCCAGCTGCGTTTGCATGAACATAGTGCTGGCCCTCCGTTCCCTCGTCTCCCTTGGTCTTGCACCCCACTGCGTCGGAGTGGGCAAGGAGAACAGTGGTTCGGCTGTAGCCCTAGGCCGAGTATCAGCACTGCTGGGAGCGAGGGTATAAAGCGTTGTTACCGAGGAGCTGTTTCCTCACGGCACAGGATCTTGAGGTTCCAAACCTTGAGAGCCGGGAGAGGCATATGGGTCAAACAAAGGATCCCTGACTGGGACAGCTTTGGAGTCCGTCTGATCCGGCTTTGGCATTGGAAGAGTTGATTGGTAACAAAATGTCAGAACTGTGGCTAGATAATGTCCTTACTCCAGACTACCCTCTGCAATTAGACAACAGTCCATTGTTTCCAAAAGGTCTTTACTGAAGAATTAGTTCATTATAGTCCACTAGCCTGAATACAATATTCAGGATGGTACATATGCATTGTTACCAATGATAGGCAAAGCATGAGGTACAAAGTAACAGATCACAGCAGGCCCAACCTCCCCCCACAGTTCTCAAAACAACCCCTTTGAAGTTAGGAGAGCGAAAGTTTCCCAAGGCCGGTTCTTGGTGGAACATCGGTAGCCAAAACAATCCTCTTCTGTGAGATAGCTGCCTGGGAACCTTGGCACCTGTGAAGAGAGCACTTAAACACTGAAAGGATTAAAAATGGAGTCGGTCAAGCAAAAGCATACATGGAAGCATTCTGGACCTGACATATAGTTCGTACACATTTATTCTTATATTGATCCCATACAGTCAGTTTTGCATCTAGGATCATATTGTTTTTTATTTCAGGAGGTCTAATGCTGGGTTTAGTCCATCTTAATTCCAGTATGCTGTACCTGGTTGTCATCGATTGCAGTATTACAATCCAATCTGAAGTGTCTGTCGTTAGTTGTAATTGGAGAAAATTCAAAAGCCGTATTGCTGTGTGATAGAATGCTATATTATTATTTGAACTCGCCCTGAGATCTCTTTAATTTCAAAATTTTAAACACGATTCTGGGTTTTTTGTTGTGCCACAAAAAAGCATTTAACATGTTTTGCCATTGTTTGAGTAAATTCTTAGGGATTGTGATAGGGATGGCTCTGAAAATAAATATCAATTTAGGTAGAATAAATGACTTAATCAAATGGAATCAGTCAAACCATGTGAGATTAAGCTTATTCCAATTGTTTATAGAGTTCTTGATTTGTGACATTAATTTCAAATGATTTGTTTGTAGTATGTTTTTATTATCCATTGGGATTGTAATCCCTAAACAGGGTAAATCTTTATCTGACTACTGAAAGTGAAAATAATGTTTGATTTCTTCCCGTTTTTGCTTTGTTACATTAAGCAGCAAGATCCAAGATTTTGAAGGATTGACCTGTAGACCTGAGATTGAACCAAATTCTGTTAAAATGTTTTACAAATGATGCAATGAATTATGAGGGTCCATGATGTACAGAATCATATCATCCGCAAAAAGACTAACTTTGTAATCTTCTGCCCTAATTTTAATACCTGCAATATTGTCATTTTTTCTTATCATTATTGCTAAGGGTTCAATTGCAAATGTAAATGAAGTTGGAGACAAGGGGCATCCTTGCCTAATACCCCTTGAAATTTTCTTACTCTCTGAAGTTAGATCATTAATTTTCAGGTTTGCCGAAGGGTTTGTGTAGATTGATCTTATTATTCATAGAAAGTTGTTCCCAAATCCCATAAATTGCAGTGTTTTGTATAAGTAAGAGACTTCCAATGAATTGAAAGCCTTTTTGTTATCTAAAGAAAGTAAAAAGGCTTCTTTTTTCTGTTGCTTACAATATGATATTAAATGTAGGGTTTTATAGATGTTGTCTGTTATGTCTCTCGTTGGAATAAACTCTGTTTGATTTGAGTGTATGTAATCACTTATAAAAGAGTTGATTCTATGTGCTAGGATTGCTGTAAAAATTTTGTAATCCTGGTTGAGGAGAGATATTGGACAGTATGAGGAAGTTTTAGTTGTGTCCTTTCCTTGCTTAGGAATGACAATAATTGAAGCCATATTCCATGTTGGGGGCATTGAACCTGTTTCTAATAATTTGTTGCATGCATCCTGAAGTGGTTGTGAAAGTATATGTGTGATTTTTTTATAAAATTCAGACAGGTATCCATCTGGTCCCGGTGATTTATTGTTTTGCAAGTTCCTAATGGTTAAGAGAATTTCTTGTTGGGTGATGGGGCTGTCTAATAAGTTGCAATGTTCATCTGTTAGTTTTTTAATCTTGCCCAATGAAGATAGTAATTTAGTGATTTTATCATGGCTAGGGATTCTTGTTGTATATAATTTACTGTAATAGTCCACAAATGTTTTTTATTATTTCTTTTCCTTTTGTAAAGCATTTCCCTTTGCCTTCAATGATTTGCCTTCCCTTCAATGATTTAGGAGTATCGAACCAGAATTTTTGTTTTATACACAAAAGATCTTTCTGGATTTTATTCATTTCCAAGGATTCCAATAATTTACATTGGTGTACCAAATCCTGATATACTTTTTTGCTTCTCATTTTTGTGTGTGTCATTCCTCTAGGAGATGTATTTTATTTTCCAATTCCTGTTTTTGTAGTCTCTTTTGTCTGTTTAGTCTGGAGGAAATTTCCATAATGTGGCCTCTTGCTACCACTTTTATTGTATCCCATGGTATATTTGGTTTGATTTCCTGAGATTTATTATCTTTGATTGCAGTCTCTAACATTTTCTCTATTTCTTTAACTGAAATGTCATTACTGAGTAGTGTTTTATTGAATGTCCAATGCAGTTCTTGGTTTAATTTAGAGTTGCCTGATATTATACAGTTGACCCAAGCATGGTCCGAGAATGTGATGTTATCTGTTTCTGACTGATTGATTTTATTGTTCAATGAGTCTGATACCAAAATAAAATCTATCCTTGTATAGTATGGTGTCTAGTTGAAAAGTAAGTATACCCTTTTTCCTTGCCGTGCAAGAATCTCCATGCATCTAAAGATGATTATTTTTCAGAATTGTTGCTGCTAAGCTTATGAGAATAGGGAGGATAAAAACCAGCAGCATACAGATTCCCAAGCAGCCACTCAGCCACTATGCTATAGCAACTAACTACAGTATGGGGGGGGGGAGGGTGGTAAAAGTTAGGCCCAGGTGCAGAGTGATTGGGCCTACAATAAGCAGCCACAAGGCCGGGACCAAAATTCACTTCATGAGCATTCCATGTAGGCGAGCAAAGTATCCTCACCCCTTCCAACTTGTGGGGGGGGGGAGTCAAAGGCACCCTCATTGTAGCATGGGTTGGGTCCCAAACCAAGGAGGCCTGACCATCTCCTATGTTGCTTCTGGATTTATATGCTGTTGAACAGTAGCAAGCAGCCAGGCCTAAGTCATGCAAATCATTTACTATCAAGTCACTTGGTGGTTGCTTCTGGGTCTAACCCCATTGAGTCTTCCCTCAAAGGCCTAAACAGCCCCTTTCTTTTGCTGACAGAAACCACGGTTGCCTAGCAATAGCCACTGAGGGCATCTGGTTAAAGTTACAGGCACTCTTTTTATCATTTTTTTTTACATCCTAATATACATTTTTAGGTTTCAGATTTTTCTGCAAATCTAAGGCATTTTTTAGGTGTGTAAGAAGATATGTCTTATCCATTCATGGCTCCTGTCTCCAAATGCAAGTGTCTACAGATCTATGGTTGTTGTTGATTTTCCGGGCTGTATCGCCATGGTCTTGGCATTGTAGTTCCTGACGTTTCGCCAGCAGCTGTGACTGGCATCTTCAGAGGTGTAACACTGAAAGACAGAGATCTCTCAGTGTCATCTCTGTCTTTCAGTGCTACACCTCTGAAGATGCCAGTCACAGCTGCTGGCAAAACGCCAGGAACTACAATGCCAAGACCACAGTGATACAGCCTGGAAAATCCACAACAACCATTGTTCTCCTGCCATGAAAGCCTTCAACAATATGTCTACAGATCTATTGGCTATTAGTATATAAAATGTTTATATACTAATATAATATGCTTTTCTAATTTTAAATCTGCAGGAAACAGTTTCACCAACATCAGCCACAGCATCTCTGACTGCCTGCCACATTGCACTGTATTCTGTGGCATGCTAGAATCTGCACTGTTCACACAGGGAAAATGGGTCTCAGCACTTCATAGTGAAATAAGAATGTCTTGGAACATACTCAACATTTCTTAATAAGCTACACATTACTTAGGGAGCTCAAAAGTGGTGATCATTTTTTCTTCTGATTAAAGACCACTGAATGAGCTTCTATAGGTTTCCTTGGAAAACAATTTGAAAATACTGGTATATAATATTTGATAGTACTTGATGGTTTGTATGTACTATTGTTTGTATTTACTATTAAATAGTGTTTGATCATTGATAGTATAGGTATCTTTTAGCATTTGATAAAGCATTTGATTGATAATATGAAAAGGGAATTGGTATTTTTAACAGCTGAAAGCTCCTTTCCACATTATTGCACCACCCTGAGAGTACTCCTGTGCTCTGCAACAGGCTGATTTGGGCCCCTAAATAGGCCTGCTGTGAAGTGCAGGATTGCACCTGGTCCCTGCACTATGACATCGCTTTCTGGAAGTGACATCATCACACTGCCATGGGAGCGCATCCACAATCTGCAGCAGACCAATTTGGACCCGAAATGGGCCAAATTCAGCCCATTTGGCGCCCAAATTGACCCACTGTGAAGCTTGACAGAACTCCTGGGCCCTCACAATTACGTCACTTCCCAGAAGTGACATCATTATGCTGTCCTGAGAGCATGCACATGATTTGCATGTGCACAAACACACCAAGAAAGGTAAGTGCTGCCCCCCCCCTTCTATCGAGAGGGTAAGGGAACATGGTAAACCTATAATCCTGCAAGGCCTGTAATACCAGGTTGGTGTTTACTTGAGCAATCAAAAGTACCTTCAACCAGTTCCCAACCTATTATTAATCCTTTTATATTAAATGGAGTAGTCTCCATGTTACAGGAAATTCTTTATGAAACAATATTTTGTCATTAATCTACATATATCCAGGAAAAGGAACTAATTTCTTCATTAACAACTTCATTTCCAAGGAAGATTATTCTCATATGCAAACATCAATAAAGGTATTGATGAGAGCCAGTTTGGTGTAGTGGCTAAGAGTGCGGGACTCTAATCTGGAGAGCTGGGTTTGATTCCCCACTCCTCCACCTGAAGCCAGCTGGGTGACCTTGGGCTAGTCACAGTTCTCTGGAGCTCTCTCAGCCCCACCCACCTCACAGGGTGATTATTGTTGTGGGGATAATAATGACATACTTTGTAAACCTCTCTGAGTGGGCATTAAGTTGTCCTGAAGGGCGGTATATAAATCAAATGTTGTTGTTGTTGTTGTTGTTGTTAAATTCTTGGCCCTTTTGCTTTCCTCTAAAAAGCTGATATTGCCAATTATTTTAAAGGTCTATAGAACTCTAATTCTAGCAGAATATTTTTTTGGCTTGGGTTGGAGAGACATTGAATATTTTATAGCATACTGTACCTTGAACTCTTTAAAGAAAACACTTAAATAATAATCTTGTTCACTACCAATCTTGTCATCTATAAGGATAGCTTTTTCACCTCTTTTATATTTTTGACATTAAAACAATGAATTAATTTACTCCAGTTGCAAATATTATAATAAGGATTCTGTGATGTGCCTACAGAAGATGTTGGTGGAAGTGGTTGTTCCTGCCATGTAGATAAAAAGCCATGTAGATCACAGTAAATGGGTTAATACTGTATTGATGATGGGAAATGGATAAAATCACTGCCTGTTCCATCAGTTTACATGTAATATAGGAGT
The DNA here is from genome assembly GCF_028583425.1 of Eublepharis macularius. Classification (NCBI taxonomy): domain Eukaryota; kingdom Metazoa; phylum Chordata; class Lepidosauria; order Squamata; family Eublepharidae; genus Eublepharis; species Eublepharis macularius. The sequence goes on along the minus strand of NC_072792.1, from coordinate 76,785,852 downwards.
GATTTTGGAAAAAAAAGTATAATAGTAATTGGTATATTTATGCATTCAGGAAACTTCTGAGTACCCAACTATCAGCTGTCAGGTATTGCAGATCAAAAAGATCTTCAGGTGAAGCACCCTCCAGATCCATATAGCACTGAGCAGGAAGACTCCTTGTAATCTCCCTGGTACATTACACTTTACAGTTTCCTTGTGCTTGTAGCTCCATACAGATCCATGTTCTTGGTTGTGCTGAATAAAAATAAAACAACTTCCCCCATCCCTTCCTACATTTGTCCTTGGAATGCCTTTTTCCACACCTCTTATTTCTTCTTTCAATTTCACACAGCCATCTGTAGAGGCAGACGTATTTGAGGTTGACAAGAATTCCTCTAACTTGTCAATCAAAGCATACTTAAAAATATATCCATTTCATTTTTCATTTTTCTGCTTTGAAAAATTAGGGCTGCAATGTTTGTAATTTTATACTGGATTAAAATATTTTACACCATGCTAACTGTATGCAGTATATTTAATGGCTGTTGCTTTTACAAGACATTCTCATTGTTAATCTCCCTCATCCTTTCCTTGTTTGGGTGAAGTTTTAACTCTCAGTATTTCATTGAGATCTAAGGATCAAATATAGGAGATCACCACAGTTAAGGCAAATTAGTTCTGTATTCTGGCTGTAATAAATTCTGAGTTATCCTTTTACTATGAGTGTACACATTGTCTCACCTGACTGTAGTAAAAAAATAATGAGTTTTCAGCTTGATTTTTTTTGTAAATGTGGCCCTTTGTTGTTTTTCTCGGTGTTTTATTGTTGTTCATGAACAGTTTGCTGTACTATTATCTTACAAGCATTAGCTGGTAGCTGTTCCAGGGCCCTAGTGAATTCTTGTATAATGCTTATGTCCTTGGGAAGGAGCTGCAGATAGAAGAGGAAGGTATAGGCGCAAGGGTAGACAATCTGCACAAAGGGACAAAAGAATAATAATAATAATAATAATAACATTCGATTTATATACCGCCCTTCAGGACAACTTAATGCCCGCTCAGAGTGGTTTAGAATTGTTGCAGCCCTTTGGATCCAGAAATTAAATAATGGCATGGGGGGGGGGCAGCTGGTGGATGAGTGAGCATGATCCCTGCCTTTCTGGTAAGAAGGATCCAAATATGTTTTCCTATTACTTTATTTTTGTTTATGAGGCATAGCATGGATATATCAGAAAGCAAAGGCAAGGCTTAATTTTATATTTTCTAAGGGCAGGGATAATCAAGTAGAAAACCCGGGTCTGGATCCAGTGAGCCACGTACATTACATCTAAATTTGCATTCTTAAGAAAAAATGTCTTAAATCCTGAATAAGCATTTCCTCCTCAAAATCCAACCATCTTGTTCTTTTCTTCTTTTTCCAGAAATAAGAAAGAAAGAAAGAAAGAAAGAAAGAAAGAAAGAAAGAAAGAAAGAAAGAAAGAAGGGAAGGGAAGGGAAGGGAAGGGAAGGGAAGGGAAGGGAAGGGAAGGGAAGGGAGGTTCTGCAACTTTTCAGAATTTCACTCTGCAAATGTTCAGAGGCAGGCAGTCAGGCAATGTCTTCTCAAATCTTCCTAGTGTGTTACATCACCCTCTAGTGTATTACATCAAAATAACTTGCACCATCTAGTGTGTTACAACAAAATAACCTCCAAGTGCTGAATGTACAAAAGGGCATGTAGAGTACTACCATATTTGTAGAAAACTACAAAGAAATTAAAGAGAAGTTCCTCTTTTGAAAGAGCAAGCAAAATTAATGGCTATATCTCAAAAAATGAATTCTGGGGAAAAAAAATAACTTGCCATAACAGTGGTAGCTGGTACATACTTACTTAAATGTGACATCAGTAGGTTTAAGACTGTCTTCAAAGAGTCCAAGTGTTCTGTTTAGATAATTGCTATACATAACCCACGTCTTGCACCAAAACCACATTGCTAGGTTCAGGTGAGGCAGCTGTAATGATTTAATGATGACCTTAGAAGGCCCTTAAGTGTTAGTGGTCAGACTTGCCCTCACAGTATTAAGAAGGCTTATGAATATGACAATATCGTAAGACCCTCCTGTTTTAAACATGGAAACACTGTCTAGCCAGGCAGAAAATGGAAGCCAGATTCCAGCTAGGAGATGGAAAATTACTAGCATGTGAGATGCCAGCATGCTAGGCCAGCTTTCAGCCCCCACATCCTGGAGATGTGCAAAGATCTTAAGACAATATGGTCTTCCCTGGATTCCTGAATTAATCACCTTAACACATCCTACTGATCTTCCCTTATCCACTCTCCCACTTCAGGCTATTCAGGTCTCTGATAGCCTTACCCACCCATTCATCGCAGTAATCATCATTGATTACTTTAGTTTTGCCCAGAAGGCTTGATCAAACCTTCCCAGTTTTATTGTCTCACCTTGGAGACAGCTCACCTACTTATTGTCCAACCCCAGAGACAACCATCCAGTTCTTTTTCTCACCCAGAGATGACCATTAAGTAATTGTATGGGGGGCAGAAGATGTAATCTTGCCCCAAGGTACATTCTACAGTATATTTGGACTTCCCCTCCACCATAGTTGTGTGCATACCCTCGGATCCAGCATCCACCCTCAGACTTCTATCTGAACTCTTCCAGCACTGATGCACTGGCCACTCAATGATTTCTATCTTGGATACCCTCTTCAGGACTGGTAACTATCACCCAATCTGTTAACTCTATCCACTCTTTCCCACTGTTTTCTAGTTAGCTCTGTGTGTGTGCTGTGTGCTTTGTGTGCAATTGACCTTTATTATTCTAAATAAAAAACACTTTTGTTGAACATCTGCTTTGTTATTAAAAGAGTTCTCTAGAAGGGACAATCCTCGCATACATAGGTGGAGATCTCAGCTAAGTTACCCACCTGTCACTGCCTATCCTTGCATGCTAATTCCCCCAACTCACAAGGGTTGTAATCCAGTGATACTCCTCTGTTGTACAATGTGCTCAAGCTAGTGGAAGAGATTTGCCACCACACAGAGAGGTGTTGCACTAAGAAAACTCTCACATTCCAAGTTATTTTACTGTGTATATAGGCTCTAGCACTAGATGTAGCACAATGCTTCTGAGGTGAAACAATCAGAGCTACAGGTTTACCAGCAATGTACTTGTTCAACTTGTGCATGGGAGTTTCTTTCATCTGTTGCATTTTTATTATTAATTCCCAAAAAGACTGTTTCATTATTGGGTTGTTTTGTATGGTTTTGTTTCATTTTTGTTTCTTTTGTTATTGTTTTATCTTCATAATTCTATTTCATTATTATTTCCTCTTTGTTTCAATTAAAGTACTCCCTCCTGCCTTCTTGGGTCTGTACATTCTATCTGAATTGGTCAAAACTCAGGGGATTGCAGTACAGTGTGAACTAGACTCACACCCACCTGACAGGCATAGAACTCCCAAAAAGTCTTTGTAAGACATGGCTTGTCCTTTTAACAGCCTTGCGCCCCCCCCATCTGTTTAGTTGGAGAATGTCCTCATAAAAGGAATCCTCTGGGAGAACTACTAAGTACATGTTTGTCTTTGGCTGCCTAGATAGCTCAAGTGCATAACCCATCTCTGTACACTTTTCTGTGGCCTGAGAAGAGTCTTCATATGCAAGATTCCCTCTTCCAGATCACTTACCCAGCTTGTCAGGGTTCCCTTATACATGCAAGGGCTTTATGTTATCAGAAACATCATTTGAACTTCTCACTTGGTTCTCACTTGGCCGACTCCTGTTATTATGGATCATGGAGGAGGGCTTCTTCCTCTTTCTGATCCTTGGTACTTGGTAATGTGCCTCTACATCAGCTAGGAACCAGGTCTTTCCTTCCAGTAGCTGGAGAGAACTGGTTAGCCTCTGAGCATACACAAAATTCTGGTAGGTTACTAGGTGGCTGGCATGTGAGTGAGAACTGACACAACTTTATCTTAACCAAAAAAGGTCTTTATTTACTACAGCAAACTACCAAAAGAGAAAGAGTGCAGAGGAAAGGGAAAATAGGATTGTCACCAAGGGTTTGTAGCTATTTAAAAGAAAAGAAAAACAGATGTTCCTGGTTTAACTTACACAGTCAGAGCAAGTCCAGTAATACTTATAAGTAGACATGGGCACGAACCGCACTTCAAAAACCCACAAAATGGGCGATCACGCGATCGCTATCCAGCAGATCGTGATTGTCCATGGCAAACAAACCGGCATTCAGAAGAAGGCTGGTTTGGTGCGTTTGTCCGCGGTCCAGGGAGCCAGACAGTCAGGTGCCATCAATCAATTCCCCTGGAAACGGAGCCAGGGGAATGCCTGAACTCTGTCTGCGCTCCTTCTGTCACCCTGGAAACCCGAATGGAAGCCCGGCTTACCTTAATTGGCAGGTCTTCCTTCCAACCATGGAGCTGCAAAGCAGTTACAAGTTGGGAGAAGACACCCAGAGGAGGGAGGGGGAGGGGGTGTTCTGACTCATGGGCACTCCAATCTCATCCCTGCAGACCCTGATAGGCAGCTCTGAAGGCCAAACACAGACCTCCTGTGTTGCTCTATGGGACCTCAGCTTATAAAAAGCACTGTGCTCCCAGTTCTGGTTTCACTTTCAGTGAGCAGTGGAGTGGGACAGAGCTCTTGCTTGCCACTTGCTAGCCTTTGGGGAGAGAGACAGAGAGTATAATTGAGCTGGGATTTTTGGGATAGGTATCTATCTCCTCTGGTTCCATGGCTGGCTGGAGGAGAGTCTGCTACACACTCCCTGTGAATATGGGCTTTCTAAGTGCAACGGGGGCCATTCTAGTGCCCACAAACCGCGAACCGTTTCGGCAACGGAAAATGTTCATTGCGATATATTGTCGAAGGCTTTCACAGCTGGAGAACGATGGTTGTTGTGGATTTTCCGGGCTGTATAGCCGTGGTCTTGGCATTGTAGTTCCTGACGTTTCACCAGCAGCTGTGGCTGGCATCTTCAGAGGTGTAGCACCAAAAGACAGAGATCTCTCAGTGTCACACATCTCTCACTGTGACACTGAGAGATCTCTGTCTTTTGGTGCTACACCTCTGAAGATGCCAGCCACAGCTGCTGGCAAAATGTCAGGAACTACAATGCCAAGACCACGGCTATACAGCCCAGAAAATCCACAACAACCAATGTTCATTGTGGTTCGCAACTTCGGGATTGTTGTTAGCACCAAACCATAAACTGCTGATTCGTTAAATTTTTTTGGTTTGTGCCCATGTCTACTTATAAGACTAACAAAATGAGTGTTCAGTATCTGAAGAAGTGAGCTGTGGTTCATGAAAGCTCATACACTACCACTAATTTTGTTAGTTTTATAGGTGCTACTGCTCTTTTCTACCGCTACAGACAGACTAACATGGCTATCCATCTTGATCTTACACAGTCAGAGTTACCGCAGTATACATTTTTCATCTCCTGCTTGTCCCGGAGTGGGGAGAAGGCCTACCATCCATGATCCCCGTCTTCTATCCTAGAGTTCACTGGATCAGCATTAGCTAAAGGGCTTCTTGCTCCTTTTGTACTCTCCCTCCTCAAGGGGGGAAAAGGAGTACCCTTCCCTGAAACCAGCCTCTTCTCTAGGTTGCCATGGCTAGGTGGCTCTCAAGTCATATATCTCATATAGGACTCATCTCACAGGTCTCTTATGACAGAGGCAGAAGGCTAGAACAACGCACAATAAATTTATCCCAAGTTTGTCATTTTCTTCCAGCATCTGATAAGAGGTGTGAGGGGAAAGCAAATGGTCATTCAATCGCCCCCCCCTTCACTTCCTGCCTCTCCAATTTGATTATGGAAAGGTAAATCAGAAGCCGGATTTGATATTAAAAAGACCCTGTGCCTGATCCTATCACCTGTTCATATGGGTCATGCTGCAGAACTGCCACCAGTTCCCCACAGGCCACTTCCCTACAAACATCTTAGTTGTTGGTGATTATAACATCAAAGAACCACTAATCTCACTTGGAACAGTAAATTTTCTTGTAACACTCCTCCATTGGTCTCCTGTGCTAAGTTTAATAACAGCAGGTCTCACTGATCATTAATTTTCTCAATTAAGAACTGAATTGACCACATCCCTCAGCCTTGTCAGTAAACACTCACAGGAGACATGAGCATGTGGAACATTTAATCAAGACAATTTTCAAAGGCAGCAATAAAATGAAATTTGCAGTATGAGTATAAGAAATCTAGCTACCGTTTCAACACTGATATTCTACAGTGAAATTTTATAATAAAACAAAAAGTGGGATAAAAATGCAATATATTCAACCAATAAATATTAAGCATTACTTTGTGCTTCCTCAGCATTTATTTTAAATGGTTCAGCATTATAGCAGAAAATATTATCAGTAAGTCATCTTTGGTAGAAATGTCTGAAATTGCATCGCCCCCCCCCCCCTTTTCTCCAGTGCCTCAGCTTTGTGAGTCACAGAATTGCCACTGACACTGACTGTTCAACTGTGGGCAAAGAGTGGAATGTTTTACATTCACTAGTCTAGTTTACACTACAGACTAAATAATCTATCTTGAAATGTATACTGTCACATTATTTGCATGTTACAAATAATGAATGTTATGGCACAATGCTTACTCAGATCATTCTATTTGGTACAGGCAATACAGACTGAAATTCATAATAGTGTACCTAATATATCACAGACATAATTCTGTCAACACATTAGCCAAGTAATGGAAGAGTAACACTTCCACACTTAATATTTTTTTTTTGAAAATTTTTTTATTGGGTTAGAACATTTTTATTTTTACATTACAGTCAATTTTCCCCTAATTTTTCATTTCTAACCCCCTCCCTTTCCCCCCCTTTTGTTGACTTCCAACAGCTTTCCCACCCTCTGTCCCTTTTCCCTTACTTCTATTAAATTCCTCTGTCTAAAACAGATATACATTCTCCATTATATTAAGCAGTACATCTTTAACTCCTTTACTTATTATACACCCAAACTATACGTCTTTAGATAAACAATTTATCCCATTTTCCAGTTTTGAATATTTCTATATAAACCTATATATCATAAACCATAAAAATTTCCCACATTTAAATCAAACAATTTGATTTGTTCTCTATATATTACTCATTTCAACTTTTTATGGTAATTCTATATAACTCCTCGCATAATCAATCAATTTAGCTCTTCTGTACATTCAGTTTGGTGCATATAAATCTTATCAAAGAAAGAAAATATTGTTATTTACTCAATCCTCATGTTTAAACCTTATCATTAATTATTCTCTATCAATGTTCTATCAGTTAACCTATACATATCTATATATATCTCAATCAATTAATCTAACTGCTTATAAATTCACATTTCCCTTCCTCCCCCGGTAAAGTCACCCCTCTCTTTTATACTTTTATTATACTTCAGTAGTTCTCAAACTGCCACAGTTTTCCTCCCACCTCCCATTTCTTCTCCAGATATTGTTTCAGCTTCTCCCAGTCTGTGTTAAACTGCCCTGAGTCCAGATCTCTCAGTTTTCTTGTCATCTTGTCCATTTCAGCCATATACAGCAATTTGTAGATCCAATCTTCAATAGTTGGCACTTCTTGTACTTTCCATTTCTGCGCATACAAAAGTCTAGCTGCTGCAGTCATATAAAAAATCAACGTCCTATGATGGGCTGGAATTCCCTCCATTCCCAAGTTTAGCAGCAGGAGTTCTGGGTTCTTATTTATTTGAAACTGTAAAATTTCACTCATTTCTCTTATTATTTCCCCCCAGAACTGCCTAGCTACCTCACACGACCACCACATATGATAGAGGGAGCCCTCATGTTTCTTACATTTCCAGCATTTATTAGAAGTATTCAAGTTCCCTAGCGCAATCTTCTTTGGTGTCATGTACCAACGATAGATCATTTTGAAAATGTTCTCTTTAATATTAATGCATGTCGTTGTCTTCATTGTAGTTTTCCACAAGTATTCCCATGCCTCCATTGTTATTTCTTTATTGAAATTTATAGCCCATTTCACCATCTGTGTTTTAACTATCTCATCCTCAGTATACCATTTCAACAGTACTTGGTATACCTTGGATATTCTTTTCTTGTCTTCTTTAAGAAGGGTCTGCTCTAGTTCCGAGTTCTCTGTTCGTATGCCCCCTTTTGCTAAGTCCGAGTTGTATAAGTCTCTAATCTGTCTATACTGGAACCAATCATAGTTAGGTGATAGTTCCTCTTGCGTCTTTATTCTAAGTTTAGATACTTCAATCTTAGTTATTTCTTTGTACGTTAAACATTGTTGTTCATTATCCACAGCTCTCGGATCTATCACCTCATATGGAACCACCCACAAGGGGGTTCCTTCTTGTAGGTAAGTTCTGTACTTCTTCCAGATTGTATATAGACTTCTCCTTACAAAATGATGCAGGAACATCGAGTTGACCTTTACTTTGTCATGCCATAGGTATGCGTGCCATCCAAAAATTTTTTTATATCCCTCTAGGGCTAATAGTTTCTTATTCTTTAATGTCATCCACTCTTTTAGCCAAACTAGGCAGATTGCGTCATGGTAAAGTCTCAGATTGGGCAGTTGCATTCCGCCTCTCTCCTTTGCATCTTGTAGAAACTTCCACACTTAATATTAATGACATTACACACTATGCAATTGAGACCATAAAACAAGCAGTCACAGGTGGTCAGCTCTTTCTTCATCATCCTGCAGATACCCAATCATGAATGTGTGATTACTGAAAATAGGGTTGTTATGGGGTGAGGAATTTCTTATTCCAAAATTCACTTTTTTAGATATACCCATTAAGATGGACATGACTGGTTTCAGCTTCACCTCTCCTGAGAAACTGCCAATAAGAGCAGGTGGAATGCTGGGATAGTGCCAGCTGGGAATCGTTATTGGGGAAGAAAGTTTTGATGCTGCTGAAATTAAGCAGCGGAGAAATAGCAGGGTGTTAATATGTGCTCTGATACATAGAAACCATTCCCTGTTTAATCACAATGTATTTATGAGATTTAAAATCATTTACTCCAGTATTCTGTTCTAAATAAAAGTTATTCTGGGTTCTAGTTTAACCCTGGCTGACTTGAAGTTGTTGGCTAAGAGGAAATAAAACACACACATAAAACACTCTGGTCATGACAAATGGACAAAATTTAATAAATGGTGGCAGTGTATATAAGGAAAGGGAGTCACAGCTATTGATTCCTCTTATTCTCTTTTTTCTCCTTTAAGAGCAGGATTTCTCTTTCATTTCTATTTTATTTCTCTTTGAAGAGAAATTAAAGCACCCTTTTGTAACTTACAGTTGTTTTGTGTTCTATACCCCAACACAGTGGTTTAGCAGGAAGATAGAAAGGCTTGTGAAAACATTGCCTGCCTCTGAACATCTACAGAGTGAAGTTCTGCAATTTTTCAGAAACTCTCTTCCTGCCCCTCCTCTCTTCAAATTTCTCTTTGATCAAAAAGGAATTCATTAGAAACTGACTCCAAATTCCTAAAAAGAGGAAAAGAATGAACTGAAATCAACCCTAGCTGAAATTTCTTCCTGGGAACCAATGTCTTCTTTTGTGGGAGGTTTCTCAAATGTTCCTGGTGAGTCAGATATTCCACGTGGCTGGGGATCATCACCAATGACTTGTTCCTGTGTAGCATGGAGATCCGTATTTCTGAATCCTCCTTCTCTTCCTTCTGCTTCTTCATCTATCTCAATTCACGTCATTTTGTAATGAATGACATCTGTAATAAAAGCTTTAATGAATGAAAGATCTTTAATGTATGTTTTATATATGTATATTTGACACTATACGTTTTCTGAAGACAGAATTTTTTTAAAAAAAAATGAAGATCCAAAGAACATCACTGGTAAATTGTTGAAGAAGATGCCTGAAAGATGAAAAAGAGTATGTATTAAAAATGAAGCAGGTTATGTTATACCATTTATGTTAACGCTTTACAAATATACTTGGTACATGTAGTTATACTACCACCATCACCCTTATCCCTTTCCAAGTCCAATTAATATGACTATGCTCAGGGATCAAGACCTATATTGAATGCAAGGAAGAAAGCAACTATTATGGTTTACAATGTACTTTGCCACATAGTTGTTTTGTTGATCCATACTTATTTATTTATTTATGTCATTTATAGTCCGCCTTTCTCACTGAGACTCAAGGAAGATTACATAGTGTGAGATCAGTACAATCAGTAGCAAGGACAAGGGCAGGCATTTCCATGCAGTGTCAAGGACATTTCCATAAACACTGTCATAGGGTAGATGAATACAAGTTTAGAGAGACATAGCATTAGCAAGGATCCAAAACAGGGTTGAAAGATTGCTGAAACAGAACATAATCCATTCTAGGATTGAGATTAGACAACATGAAGCACAATCAGTATTTACTAGTGCTGTCCCTGTCCCATGCCCTGGTATGAAACCTGACTGGAAAGGGTCCAGAGTGCTAGAGTTATCCAAGAAGGACTGGAGTTGGTCAGCTACTGCCCTCTCAATCACTTTGCCCAGAAAGGGCAGATTAGAGACTGGGTGATAATCAGCCACATCAGTTTTGTCTAGGGATGGTTTTTTAATTAGCAGATGAATAACTGCCTGTTTGAGCATCTGGAGGAAGGTGCCCTGAGTTAGCGATTGATTTACAATAGACCTCAGTGGTTCACTTATCTGATCTTTACTTGATTTTAACAGCCAAGATGGGCAAGGATCAAGTGCACAAGTAGTGGCTTTCGTAGATGCCAGGATCCTGTTAAGGTCTGTCATTGTGATTGGTTCAGAGCAGTCTAAATATAAGCTAGATGGTGTATTAAGCATTTCTTCTATCTCGTTTGTAGCAAGCATTTCTTCTATCTCATTTGTATCTCAGCTAGCATCTAGATCAGAGCGTATTTGTGCTATTTTATCAGAGAAAAACTTAGCAAAGGCCTCACAGCTAATTTTCTGTTCTTGGGACTGTAAAGGTTCAGATTTAGGGGTTAGAAGGTGTCTGGATAACCTGAACAATTGGGATGGTCGTAAACTAGCCGACACAATGGTTGCCGAGAAGTAATGTTTCATTGCTGCTTTCATTTCTGTTTCATAGATCCTCCAGTGCGTTCTGTAGCAAGTTCTATCAACTTCCATGCGAGTTTTCCACCGGTGTCTTTCTAGATGTCTTCTAGGCCTTTTTAGGTCAGCCAGCTCCATGGTAAACCATGGTGCTCGCTTCCATCTCAAGGGCTGGAGGGGTTGACAAGGAGCAATGGTGTCAATAGCTTCAAGGAGCTTTGTGTTCCACACTCCTACACAGCTTCTGTGGAGCATGCATTTGGAATTCTAAAATCCCCCAAGGCATTTTGGAATCTGGAAGGGTCTATGAGCCTATGTGGACGGATCATTTTAACTGAACCCCCTATTTTGTGGGTGTTGGGGCTATATTCACTTTTGCCTTCAGCAGATGATGATCTGACTATGATTCAGGCTGAAGCTCTATTGCTGAAATAAGACTTTGCCACCCTAGTCAGAATAATGAGACAGACACAAGGCTTGGAACTAAAGGGCCACTTTATTAAACATAACATCAACCATTAACACGGCAAGGGCCAACTAGTGGTACAGGTCAAGCCACGGGGTCACCCCTGGACCTCCACCTTGACCTGTCTGGGCGAGCCCCTAAGCCCCAGGTGCGAGCCATCCTATGGATGGCTAAGACCCAGCCAGCCAGCAAAATGGATCCCCCCAGCTCAAGCTCCTAAGCCTCAGCTGTACAGCAGTGATGGAAGGACTTGCACACGGGGTTCCCCAAGGCAGTCTGTCCACACAGCATGGCAGCCATCACAAGCAGTACCATCCATTTCTGGCAGACCCCTCTTCCCCATCAGTGGAGAAGCGCCTAGGGTACCCACCGGCCCGCTCCCTATTCCCAAACTGTATCCTGCCAGTGACCATCCTAAGGAGGCTCCACCTTGCAAATTACCTCAAACCTCTGCAAGCTGTACAAGGTAGGCAAAAAACCACCTCTTCCCCATGCCAATTAGGGAAAAGGGGAAAAAAATTCCAACCTGGCTCTAGCAACAGCAGCCAGCTAGTCCTGCACTACTACAGGGTGAGGTGGGTGGGCCGAGCATGCAGAGCAACTGCCAGCCAGCTGGGCAGAGTTGCCTCATAAGACTCCTTTCTCCGCCCCTCCGGCCTGAGACCCAGATACCATGGAAATGCTCTGTCTCCTTCTCCTTCCAGGGAGCCAAAGAGCAGCCGCCAGCCTTATCAGTGGAAGCTGCTGGCTGGGAGGGCTGTATTCCCTCAGAGGTTCAGTGCAAAATATTAAGTCTAGTGTGTGGTCTCTTCCATGTGTAGGGCCTGACACTATTTGAGAGGGGCCCGGGGTTGCCAGGGAAGCTATAAATCCCTGAGCCGGTCCTGACTTTGAACACTCAGCATGAATGTTGAAGTCTCCCAGAACAATAAGTCTAGGTATATACTGCTGAAGGATATAGAAGAGAAATTTATATGACTTTGAATCAGAGACAATATTAGCTATTCCATTTCCTCTTCTTCTACTCAAAATTCTCTTTGGCGCAGCTACTTCAACATACTGGAAAACTGAATACCATATCATAAATAATTATTACCAGTCTTTGCCAAATGTTACAAAGTCTACTCATCCATGCAGTGGAGAATTTGAAGCTTCATGTTAACTTGGCCAGATGGACCTTCAGTCTGAGACCTTATTCTGCAATGAACTCTGTTGTAGGCTCATCCAGCAGCACTTTTTTACCTTATGTATTGCATTAGAAGAAAGTTCAGAAGAGAATATCCATAGTCCCATAGGATTTGAAGTCTTAAATGGATAGAGTTTTCTCTAATCAATGCACCAGTACTTACAAAGTAGCCACCCTTGACCAGCTAACAACTTTTCAAGTACTACTACAACAACAACAACAGTCGACTTATATACCGCCCTTCAGGACAACTTAGTGCCCACTCAGAGCGGTTTACAAAGTAAGCCATTATTATCCCCACAACAAAACACCCTGTGAGGTGGGTGGGGCTGAGAGAGATCCAGACAACTGTGACTAGCCCAAGGTCACCCAGCTTCAAGTGGAGGAGTGGATAATCAAACCCGTCTCTCCAGATTAGAGTCCCACACTCTTAACCACTACACCAAACTGGCTCTCACAAGCTTCACAGATGATATTTTGAAGACGTGCACACCATGAGACTCTTCAGGGAATGGTGCATTAACGTTCATAGATATAAACAAAATAAATAGCCAAGTTTTGATTTATAAAAACATTTTTGTACACAGTTTCTGCCAATGATCATGAACTTTAAACTGGTGGCCATCTATCAGCCAATGACAGACAAGTTTCAGCACTTGATGTGATAATGTTTGGGATGGAAAACAGCATGGTATAACATGCTCTTGTCAGATCTCAGAAGTGAAGCAGGGTCAGTATTTGGATGGGTGACAACCAAGACTCTGCAGAGGAAGGCACTGGCAAACTATCTCTGCTTTTTACTTGCCTTGAAAGTCCTTTGCTGGGGTCACAATAATTTGATTGCAACATGACAGCACACACTCACACACACACATCATGATGTTTATAAAGGAAAGATATAAGGCAATCCCATTGAGACTCCCTTACACACTGCCAACCACCATAAAACTACCTTCACAGGTTTGGTGCTTCACAGGCGGTTAAGGGCAGCCACAATTGGAGATGGGCACAAACAGAAAAAAAAATGAACACAACGTTCGTAGTTCGTTGCCATCCACAAACAGGAGTTTGCAGACATCCCATGACCATGACCTGTTCACGAACATGTTCATAGTTGGAGGTTTGTGGGAGCCAGAATGGGCCCCTTGGGACTTAGCTGAACTTTAGCTGGGAAAGGCATGATCCATGGGTCCCCCCCTTTCCTGTCTTTTTCTCTTCACAGTGGCAAAAACTGGACTGTCTTTCTGGAAGCTACTTTGAAGGGTTAAAGCCAGAAGGAAAGCCAGGAGTTCAGACAGAGTTCAGACAGTCCATGTCTTCATTGCCAAGGGAATTGTTTGAAAGGTGCCAGAGTGTCTGGGTTTACGAACAGCTGATGAACACCACAAACAGGGCTTGAAACGAACACATGTTCGTTGGGAACGGGGCATCACAAACACACGCACAGCTGATCAGGCTGTTTGTGGCTTTTTTTTGTTCATATTGTTGTTCGTTCCCACCTCTAGCCACAACATGCCGCCTGTCTAACCTCTACTTATCATGTAGAGAGCCCTGACCCAAATCCACACCAGGTTCTCTTGTTCCTCTTCCCACAGACTTCACCAGACAGGCAGTGAGCTGCCTATATTCACTATCCCTCACCCAGCTATTGCCCAAGGCTATTGGGGAAAGGGATCTCAGTGTTTACTTCCCATATATGTTGTCATAAATTAGATAATTAAGCACATGAGTTGTGATCAGAATGCTTTATGTTCATGTGTGTGTTTATGTCTCCTCAGCCAACAACTTCAAGTTAGCCAGGGTTAAAACAGAAACAAGAATAAATTTTATTTATAAGATGTTGAACACAGGAGTGAATGATTTTAAAACACATAGACATATTTTTGTTATAACAACTGTGGGCCAAGCTACACATGACGAATGACACTTGAACAGCAAGTGTATTTCTCCCTGTTCACTTGCCCTCCACTCAATCCACTTGCCGTTCAAGTGTCATTCGTCATGTGTAGCTTGGCCCTGAGAGTTAAAGTATCAGAACACATGTCAACAGCCAGTTGTATCTCTCTGCTGCCTTTCCTTAGCAGCTTCAAAATCTTCTTCCCAGCATTCCACCAGCATTCACTGGCTATTACCTGGGATAGGCAGAGCTGGAACTAGTCATGTCTATGACACCCATCTATACAGAAAATCCTAGATACATTGAGTGTCCTACCACTGAACACTAATGTTGCAGTTGATGATGATCATGATGGTAGATTGTCCAAAGCAGGCATGTTCTTGTGTAACTGAAAAGAAAAGCACACCGTTATTATAAAACAACAACATTCATAATCAGATGTGAGACTGAAGTTCTCGGCGTGATACCTTATCAGAAACAATCATCACTGAGAAATATACTCTGAAAGCCAAGGGAGATGAAAGATTAGCCATGTGTTACATCAGAGATCATTTTAGAAAAGGTTCCAATGTCTGGATTCGGAGGGCGGGGGAGACACCTGCAAAGATGCAAAAAGGTATGTGAGTGGATACACTCCAATTAATATATGCTTTTGCAATATAACCATTATCACTATATGTTTCCTTCTTGCCACAATCAACTGTCAATTCACATATATGGAGCTGGATGATGTCATGAAGGTGCTATTAGAAATTAAGGGGGACAAAGGTATCATTGATTCCTTGGTAGTCTTTGGAACCAGGAGTAGATTGCTTGGGAAGAGGTGATGATCTAATCAGAGAAGTCCAATGATTATGTGCAGCAGCACAAGGCTATCTGTGCAGTTCCTGAGGAGAAAACTCAGTAGCTATGCAGTAGACACAGCAGTAATCCCAGAGGTTCAAGACTTCAGAGAACTATCCTCTGAGTATTTCTAGAACTAAAAATGAATACAATGAAGGATCACAGAGTTCACAACTGAAAGGATAGAGATGGAGAAGAAAGGAGTTTAGAACATTGCTGGTTCTGCAGGTCATGGGATGGAAGGGACAGGGAGCAAAGGAAGGGCACAACAAAGACATCAGCATCACACGGATCAGGAAGTCACAGTATTATAGCAAGTGGATCAGATAGCAATTAAAGTCCAGTATTCTCTGAACATTCACAAGTGAGGGAAGATACAAAGCAGTACACTCAGGACACCATCAGATTTTGCAAATCATTGGAGAATAGGATTAAGAGTCATACAAAAAAAGTGGAAATCCTGCCAAGGGCGAGTTCAGATCATAACCCAATATTATGGAAAGCAACAATGGGTCAGAGAAGGTTAAGATGGAGAATAAATGAAGATCTACTACAAAATCAGGACAATTTGAATTATTTGAAAGTGGAAACAAAAGCAATTTTTCAAATAAACAACAGTAATGAAGTTTCAATCCAGATGGTATGGGATACATATAAGGCAGTAATAAGAGGAAATTTAATTTTTTTAAATAATAAGGACAAGAAAAGAAAGCAACAGAAATGGCAAGAAATTCAAGAGAAATTGTACCAAAAAGAACAAGAGTTAAAGAAAAAACCCGGAAAAAAATCAATAAGACAGGAAATCAAAATACTGCAAGAGCAAGTGAGAGCTATCAGCAACAAGGAATTGGAATGGAAGTTAAAGGTATTAAAACAGAAGTCATTTGAAGGTGCAAACAAACCAGGAAAGTACCTAGCCTGACAACTGAAGAAGAAAAAAGAGCAGAAAATTATTAGCAAGATAATTGAGGAAGGAAAGGAATTGAAGGATCATCAAGCAATTAAACGGGCCTTCTATAAATATTATGCGAAACTATTCCAAAGTAAGGCAGTGAATTTGGAAGAAATAGATCGATATTTCCAAAAAATAGACCTATCAAAAATATCAGAAGAAATGAAACAGAGACTGAATGCTCCAGTAACAGAGGAAGAAATTTTACAAGCAATAGAAGTAGCAAAGATTGGAAAAGCACCAGGTCCAGACGGGATCACAGCTAAATTCTACAAAGTAATGAAGGAAGACCTTGTACCGATATTAAAAAATACAATGAATGATACACTTCAAGGAAAAGGACTCCCAGATACATGGAATGAAGCGAGCATTGCTTTGATCCCGAAAGAATTACTAGACTTGACAGATGTGAAAAATTACAGAACAATTTCGCTTATAAATAATGATTATAAAATAATGGCAAGAATACTAGCAGACAGACTTAAAATATGGCTAATGGACTTTATAGGAGAGGACCAGGCTGGATTCCTACCAAACAGACAACTAAAAGACAACCTAAGAGTGGTTATAAGTGCCATTGAATATTTTGACAAGCGGCCAGACAAAGAAGTTGGCCTTTTCTTTGCAGATGCAGAGAAGGTCTTTGACAACTTGAACTGGGACTTTATGCTCGCATTAATGGAAAAGATGGACCTAGGTAAAGAATTTATAGAAGCAGTACAAACAATATATAAGGAGCAAAGAGCGACAATCTGTGTCAACGACGACCTGACAGAGAAGTTTGAAATAAGAAAAGGTACAAGACAAGGATGTCCACTATCACCTTTGTTATTTGTGATGGTCCTAGAAATATTACTAAGGCAGATCAGAGAAGATGATAATATAAAAGGAATAAAAATAAAGGGATCTTCTTATAAGTTAAGAGCGTTTGCAGATGATGTGATGTTTATAGCAGAAGATCCACTACAAACTTTGCCAAGATTACTTGATAAAATTAAGGAATTTGGAGATTTGGCAGGTTTTTATATAAACAAAAAGAAGTCAAAAATAATAACCAAGAATATGACCAAGAAGAAGCAACAGGAACTGAGTGAATTAACAAACTGTGAAGTGGTACACAAGATTAAATATTTGGGAATAGAGCTGACAGCTAAAAATATTGACTTATTTAAGAACAATTATGAAAAGCTCTGGACACAAATTGAAAGAGATATGATAAAATGGAATAAATTAAACTTATCATGGTTCGGTCGGATTGCCACAGTCAAAATGAATGTGTTGCCTAGAATTATGTTCCTAATGCAAACAATACCAATTATAAAAGACAAAAAACAAATTGAAAAATGGCAGAAGAAGATATTGGAATTTGTGTGGGCAGGAAAGAAACCAAGAGTAAAGATGAAAGTACTTTGTGATGCTATGGAAAGAGGTGGAATGCAGTTACCTGATCTTCGACTTTGCCACAAAGCGATGTGTCTAGTCTGGTTAAAAGAATGGGTGTCGTTAACCAATCATAAATTACTAACTTTGGAAGGTTATAAATAGTTTACTATTTGGATGGCATGCATATATGGGGTCCGATAAGTATAAAATGGATGCAATGTTTCAGCACCATTTGAGAAGAAATTTACTGTTCACTTGGCTAAAGTACAAAAAATTTATAGATCAGAAGAAACCACTGTGGATTATACCAGCTGAGGTGATCAACCCAAACTTAGAATACAAAGGAAGAGAATGGCTTACTCTCAAGGACCTAACAGAAGTAGCAGATAAGGAGGTGAAACTCAAACCAAATGAGGAGTTGCCATTCAAATATGGTAGGTTACAATATAGACAAATTAAAGACTTATTTGACTCAGACCAAGGAAAGACAGGTTTTAGAACCAAGAATTCAGAATTTGAAGAACTATTGTTGGGAAGTAATAGTAAATCAATTTCTAAAATGTACAAATTGTTATTGAAGTGGTTTACAGAAGATGAAACAGTCAAGGTGCAAATGGTAAAGTGGGCTATAAATTGCCGCCCTAGTCGGAATGAAGAGGCAGACACCAAGTTGGATCTAAGGGCCACTTTATTAACTATATACATACAATACTAATAACAGCGGCAAGGGCCTACAGCGGTACAAGTCAAGCCACAGGGTCCCACAGACCACCGCCTTGACTCATCTGGGCAAGCCCCGAAGCCCCGGGTGCGACCCATCCAATGGATGGCGCGGACCCGGCCGGCCAGGCAACGTGGTCACCCCCCTAATAAGCTCCTACCACCTCAGCCGTATAGCAGTGAGGGAAGGTCTCACAAGCGGGGGTTTCCAAAGGCAGCCTGCCCTACCCCTGGCAGCCGTCAAAGCAGTACCAGGCCCCCAGGCAGGCCCCTCTTCCCACTATGGGGAAGCGCCAAGGGTGCTCACCGTCCCGCACTTAACTGACCCCAAACCTGCCAGGACAGCACTAAGAGGCCTCACCCTAAGCCAATCACCACTCCCATACATCGGTGCAAGGTAGGCGAAAAACCCCTCCTCCCATTGGCCAATTACGGAAGAGGGGAAAAAATTCCTACCTGGCTCTGTAACAGCAGCCAGCTAATCCTACACCAATAGGGAGCGGAGGGCGGGCCGAGCAACTATTGCAACTGCGGCTGGGCACGGGCGGCGCAGCCTCTAAGGCTCTTGCCCCGCCCCGCCCAGCCAACCCATATAAGGAAGGGAGGAGAGGTGTTGGTGCAGCCTCCCTCCTTCCAGCGCGGCAATTAACGGCACCCGGCTGACGCTGCATGCAGCGAGCCAGGTAAGTGCCGCATTGCCGCCCCAGTCGGAATGAAGAGGCAGACACCAAGTTGGATCTAAGGGCCACTTTATTAACTATATACATACAATACTAATAACAGCGGCAAGGGCCTACAGCGGTACAAGTCAAGCCACGGGGTCCCACAGACCACCGCCTTGACTCATCTGGGCAAGCCCCGAAGCCCCGGGTGCGACCCATCCAATGGATGGCGCGGACCCGGCCGGCCAGGCAACGTGGTCACCCCCCTAATAAGCTCCTACCACCTCAGCCGTATAGCAGTGAGGGAAGGTCTCACAAGCGGGGGTTTCCAAAGGCAGCCTGCCCTACCCCTGGCAGCCGTCAAAGCAGTACCAGGCCCCCAGGCAGGCCCCTCTTCCCACTATGGGGAAGCGCCAAGGGTGCTCACCGTCCCGCACTTAACTGACCCCAAACCTGCCAACGCCAGGGCCAAGCCTCTGCTTAGGCCCTGGCGCCCCACTGATAGCCTAAGGCCAACTTAAGCCCCTGCCGCAAATCCTCCAAAAAAATTTGGTTGCCCGCCTCAGATAGGTGCACCCCATCACCTCTGTAGAGGTCGGGACAGTCGGCCCTGATCCGGGGATGGGGCAAATAGACGCCCAACCCCTCCTCTAACGCCTTCTGAATGGCTCGATTAGCCTTCATCCTAGCCCGCTCTATGGCCTGGCGACTCACCGCCTCCCTCCATACGAGGCGGGGAATCATCGCTGACCACATGATCAGCACCCCAGGCCAGCGCGCCCTGATGAGGTGCAAGTCTGACTGCACCTGCGCCGACAAGGCCTTTCCCTGCAGCATCCCGAGATCATTGCCCCCTAAATGCAAAACCAGTATATGGGGAGGCTCCGTCAGCCCTCCCCCAAACAGCAAAGGCAGCAGGCCCGACCACCGAAGGCCACGACGACCCTGCCATGCAACCACAGCCCTTTCACTTAACCCGAGCTGAGACCCCACAGACGTCCGTCTCGCTTGATGGGCAGCCCAGAAAACAAAACTGTGTCCGCAAATCAGGATCCGCTGCTTGCAACCGCGCACAGGACCTAGGAAACAATCAATTAGTAACATTCAAACATGAGGGAAAGGACGCACATAAGAACGATAAGCCGACGATTTCCACCTGCCCATCCTCTGAATGGCTGTTGCTGAATATCCCATAGCCGCCGCCGTGGATGCGGCCCCAATCCGAAAAGAATGGGTCCCAAAATTAACACCCTGTAAGCCCAATTTAGCCAAAGCGCGCTTGGTCACCGCCCAGAACTGAAAGCGGGTTAAAGGCACCCCGTCCTGGTGTAAAAACAACAAACCCTCGGCCTCACCACGTGCCCTCAGGTAGCTCCGCAAGGCCTTAACCGGGCACAAGTCCACCTCTTGGCAAGACCCCAACCGAACCACTATGCCCCTCCGCCTCTGGTCCGTCTTGGACCAACGGATTGTAAGCTCAACTGAGCCATCGACAAACCTCAGATCCCCAACCATCAGAGCCCGACCTGAGGCATCCCGTCTCGACTGCACAACGAGTTCACTCACCCGTAAAGCCCCAAAAAAGGCCGTCAAAGCGGCTGCATGGAAAAGTATGGCCTCGTAACGCGAACTACACACCTCCTTCCAAGACGACCTAAGGCCCCGAAGGACTGCCGGGGAAATGGGCTCCCGAGTGTCCACACGAGCGGAACTTTCCCTGGCCCATCCGTCCAACATTTTCCGAACCCGGAAATCGCCCGTGGCCTCAGGCAATCCCCGGGCCTTGCTGGCAAAAGCCAGGGCCGCTAATTGCCCCCGAATGGACCTAACTGCCATACCCCTACCCCGCTGATAAATACAAAATTGAATAATGTGCTCAACTGGCACTGGCCAACTGCCCGCCAGCCCAGCGGCCTTCCTGAAGACCCCTAACTGGCCTACCGCTCTCCGGTACGCTCTCCGTGTGCTGGGCGCGATTGCCAGTTGAATGGCCCGCGACGCTTCAACCTCCCAAGCTGCCACAGCTCCGCCGGCATCCGGACCGGTTGCCGATCGGCCTCCGGAGCAAGCCGCCAAAAACGCTCCATCTGTAGGCGAGACAAAGCGTCTGCCACCTCATCATTGATCCCAGGAACGTGTTTAGCTCTGAACAAAATATTCAGCCGGAGGCAAAGCAGAGTAAATTCCCTCACCAGCACCATTACCCTAGGGGACCTGGAAGTCAAGGAGTTCACCACCTGCACCACTGCCTGGTTGTCACACCAGAAGTGGACAGTATGGTTTGCTAACTCCGGACCCCACAAATGAACTGCAACTAAAATGGGAAAGAACTCTAAAAACGTGAGGTCCCGCACCACTGCAGAAGCCCTCCAATCGGGAGGCCACTGCTCAGCACACCAGTGCCCATGAAAATAAACCCCGAAACCAGTGGATCCAGAGGCGTCCGACGTGACTTGAAGCTCAGCTTCAAGTAACAACACGTCCCGCCACAAGGTGACACCATTGAACTCAGTAAGAAACTCTTCCCAAACAGCCAAGTCCTCTTTCATACCCATGGACACCCTCAAACGGTGATGGGGGGCCCGTAGGCGCGACATAGCGTCACAAAGGCGACGCAAAAAGGCCCGCCCCGGGGCGACTGCTTTACAGGCAAAGTTCAGGTAACCAGCGAGCTGCTGTAGCTCAGTAAGGGAGGCCTTACGCTGGCTCCTGAACTCTCGCACCCGTGCCCGCATCTCAACGACCTTCTCCATCGGCAATCGCAGGGACTGTTGGACGGAGTCCAACTCAATCCCTAGGAAAGTCAAAACCGAGGAGGGGCCTTCCGTTTTTTCATGAGCCAGGGGGACGCCCAGCTCATCTGCCACTTCCATAAACGTAGCCATGAGCCTGGCGCATTGTCCAGACCCCGCCGGCCCAACGAACAGGAAGTCATCTAAATAATGCGCCGTATCGCGGGAAGCCGCCCGACGTCGCACCTCCCATTCAAGAAACGAGCTAAAGCGCTCAAAGGCAGAACAGGAGATAGAACATCCCATTGGCAAAGCCCTGTCCATATAATATGCCCCCTCAAAAGCGAACCCTAAGAGCTCAAAATCGTCAGGATGGACAGGGAGAAGCCGAAAGGCAGACTTGATGTCGCATTTCGCCATCTCCGCCCCCACACCGTTTCGGCGCACCACCTTGACCGCCTGGTCAAATGAAGTGTACCGCACTGAGCATAGATGCCCGGGTATGGCATCATTAACAGAGTCGCCTTTGGGGTATGACAGGTGGTGGATGAGGCGAAACTCACCCGCTGCCTTCTTAGGCACAACGCCCAGGGGAGAAACCCTAAAATTAGGCGTTGGAGGGGCCGAGAACGGCCTCAACACTCGGCCTTCAGCGCATTCCTTCCTAATTTTAAGACGAACGACGTCCTCCTTTCCTAATACGGAACGTAGGTTACCAGCCATAAATGGAGCACGGCCACCCTGAACCGGGATCCGAAAACCCTCACTAAAACCCTGCATCAGATAAACAGCGTCATCCTGAAGCGGGTACTCTAACAACAAACGCTTAAGGGCCCTCAGTCTTACCGGGCTGGGGCCCTTTAACAGGGGGGTGTTGACCACCTGCGTTGCCCCCCCCCCGACTTCTTCCCTCCCCAACCTTGCTTAAACTTAGAGCAGGCATTATAGGGGTGAGGACCGGCGCACGAGAGACACTCGTGCCGGAATCGGCAGGGCTTCCGCATGCACGAGCCTTTATATGCAAACTCCCAACATAACAGCCGGGGTTGAACCGACTGACCCGCAACAGTGCGGGAGCTGGAAGACTGCGCAGAGCGGTGCACGACGTGCCCACTATCAGACCTATCCCCCGTGTTGGGTTTAGCAGGAGACATGACGTGAAGCCACAAGTCCTGATGAACGCGGTCCCACGGCAAACTAGGGTTCATGGCTGCCCTCATCCGAAACTCTTCGTCGTATTGCATCCATGCCCCCCCTAAAAAACCGGTATACCCTTTAAAAATAATGTCCAGGTATTGGAACAGCTGGATGGCCCTACTGGGCTGGGCCCTGACTATAACCCCTGCATATATTATAAAACCAGGAAGCCAATTGTTCCAGGTCCTATCAACTCGCCTCCGTTTCAGGCGCTCTTTCTCCCTATCATCCATCTCATCTTTGCTTTTCTTCTCCAGCTCACGAAATAGCAAAGAAAACAGGTCAACATACTCCCCTTTCAGGATTTTGTCCTTCGTCGCCTGAGTCAGGTGGTCACCTAATGGTAATGCTGTATCCCCAAATGGCATGGCATTAAAGGGGACCTGACCATAAGCCACAGGTGAATAAGGATACCCCCAAGGGTTCCCAGGGCAACCAGGCCAACCCATGGGAAAACCAGGGAAAGGCGACAACCCACTAC
The DNA here is from genome assembly GCF_028583425.1 of Eublepharis macularius. Classification (NCBI taxonomy): domain Eukaryota; kingdom Metazoa; phylum Chordata; class Lepidosauria; order Squamata; family Eublepharidae; genus Eublepharis; species Eublepharis macularius. The sequence continues at coordinate 76,762,276 of NC_072792.1, read as the reverse complement.
TGCCCCACAATGCAGGGGTTATGCCCTGAGTCTGTGCCACTGTTCCTGAATTGCCCGAAGGAGACCCAGAAACCACACCAGGAGGTAGCTGCAGGGTACCCGAGGCAGGCCCAGGAGCTGTGCCAGCTGAAAAATGCCCCCATGGCCCCCAAGGCCATGAACCGCTAAGGTGTGGTGCAGTGCTCTTACCAACATCCCCAGGTTCCACTGCCACAGCCACAGGCACGGTGTCCTCGGGCCACTCCTGCTCCAGGTCAACCGGTGCCTCCTCCTGCTCCATGCCGGCCGTCATATTACCTCTGCTGCTTTCACCGGCAGATGTTCCCGCAGCACCTTCCAAAAGAGCCAAACGACGCAAAATTTCCTTATTAGTCGCATTCCTGGATGCACGCCTAATGGGTCGACTTGTGCGCACCCCTGGAGCTGCCGGCCCAGGGACCCCTTTTAATTGCTCCAGGGCAACCAGACGCCGCAAGATGTCCCCTTGCTCAACAGGTACATCCTCATCAGAGGAGGATAAAGCCACCTGAGGTCGCTTAGCAGCGGCCTTCTTAACAGGCTGCTTCCCTTTATTAGCACCTTTACCCTTCCTGGGGGCCATGGTAAGGAAAGACCCACAAGCCTGCAATTAAACTAAAGCAGCCCAAAAGCCCTGCACCAAAATGGCCGCCGCCCTTAGAGATGGCCACAAAATGGACGCCAGCCACAATGTAATCACTCTCCCCTCTCCCCCACCGGACCAAAAAGGCCCTGGCCCGAAAACCAGAAGCCCCACTTCACCTGTCGAGGCTAATGGTGGCTGGGGGGGGGCGTCTAATGGCCCGGCCGGTGCCGAACACCCCCAAACTCAGCGCAACTCTGTGCCGTCTGCCCCAAGGGTGGGGGGGGAAGGCAACAACGCCACGCAGCAACCACCCAGGCCGACCAAACTACCCCGATCCTAACAAGCCACCCACGCAGGCTATAGCAACGGCCCGTGGGAGGGGGTAAGGCCCCTGTGCCGCCCAGCTAGCCGCCCCCCAACCACTCCCCCGGCAAGGGATAGAAAGGCCGGGAAGAACGGCCGCACCGCCGCCGCGGCACTCAGGCGAGCCCTCCCCCACCCAATTGCACACGCCGCCTAAGCGGCAGAAAAACTGGCGGGCGGGAGGTTCCCCGGACGAGCCGCGACCAACGCAGCCGTCCGAACCCTTGCTGCCCTGCCCTGCAGCCAAGCACGCGGCCAATGGCCCCAACGCCGGCCGAATCCGCCGCCGCCGATCCTCCGCGATGCCGCGGATCCGCCGCCGCCGCCACCGCCACTCGAGGCCTGCGCCTCCGCAGCTGCTCGGAGAACGCGACCCGTCTCTCCGAGCAACTATTGCAACTGCGGCTGGGCACGGGCGGCGCAGCCTCTAAGGCTCTTGCCCCGCCCCGCCCAGCCAACCCATATAAGGAAGGGAGGAGAGGTGTTGGTGCAGCCTCCCTCCTTCCAGCGCGGCAATTAACGGCACCCGGCTGACGCTGCATGCAGCGAGCCAGGTAAGTGCCGCATTGTAATAATGAAATAACGATGGAAGCATGGGAACAACTATGGAAAAATACCTTTAAAATATCAACATGTACCAGTATTAGAGAGAATGGATATAAAATGTTATATAGATGGTATTTAACACCGAAAAATTAGCCATAGCCAATAAACAGCTATCTTAAAAGTGTTGGAAATGTAAAGAGCATGAAGGTTCTCTATTTCATATGTGGTGGACTTGTTGTAAGGCTAGAGACAAAATATGTGCTGAAATGTCTTTGATACTTCACTATAATCTTGCTAGAAATCCAGAAATGTTGTTACTATCTTTGCATTTGGAAGATGTTAACAGAAATGATAAGATATTTTTATATTACATGATAACAGCAGCTAGAATAATATATGCTCAGTACTGGAAGAGAGAAGAGATACCTGAAATTGAAGAATGGACAAGGAAATTGTTGTACATGGCTGAAATGGACAAACTAACAAGAAACTTGAAGGATCAAGATCCAAAAGCATTTTGGGAAGATTGGAAAAAGTTGAAAAAATATATGGAAAAGAAATGGGATGTTAAGGGACAGTTATGGTCTTTTGAGGAGTTTTAATGATACTATGTAAGATAAGATATAGTTAAGATCTTTACTAATAACAAGATAAGAACAATTTTAGTATAGAAATAATGTGTTACTAATAACGGGGGGTTGGAGTGCTGTTGGAAGTCAACATCGAGAAGGGGGGAAGGGAGGGGGTGGGGGAATATATTCATGGGAATTGAAATGGATTATATTTGTATCTTAATTTGACTATATATTGACCCATCCAATAAAAATTTACTATAAAAAAGAAGAAGAGAGAATAGGATTAAGAGTCCATGCACATACATGCTAAAATTCAAAAAGAGGAGGGACAGGAATGGAGGTACTGCAAAATTTCAGAATTTCACTCAGCAGTTGCTCAGAGTCAGGCACTCTCTTCCAAACCATCCTATCCTTCTGTTAGAGCTCCACCCTGTGGTATGTAACATCAAAAATACCCGCAAGAGCTTACAAAAGGAAGAATAACTGGTATAACAAGAGACTACAAAGATAAATTACAGAACTTCCTCTTTTGAAAAGAATAAGTAGAAGCAATGTTTATATCTAAAAAAGTAATTTCAGAAAGAAGATTTTTTTTCTATAGCAATGCTAGTGGTATGTAGTGGTTAAAAGGTCTGCTCATGGGCACTTATGGGTCTGACTGGATTCTGGAAAGCTCTGGGGGATTTGAGGGTCTCAACTGACAGCTCTGTTGAAACTGTAATAGGAGCTTGGAATGAGAAGCTCCTGGAAGTTACTGATATGGTTGTCTTATGTTGAACTCTCTCACCCTCAAGGCTGAACCTGATGCCTGGGGAGATTTGGAGCTGGTTGACTTAAAGAGGGCCAGGAAATGTCTAGAGTGGTAGTAGAAGAAAACTCAGTGAGTCTGACTGTAAGAAGGCTCTTTGTAATACCTCTTACACAGCAGTGACAAGCAAAGCAATCCTAAATCTTTGCTACCATTGCACCAGCTAGCTCATGCCCAACTTACCTGTTGAGGTGCTTTAATACTTGTGTGTGTGTGTTATGTGGCATCAAGTCACCTCTGACCTATGGTGATCCTATGAATGAAAGACCACCAAAATGTCCTGTCATTAACAGATTTGCTCACTTATGGACTCCTAAGTCTCTTTTAATTCTCAGAAACCAGTAGGACAGTTCTGCATTTATTTTGCTGATAAAACCTCTCAAACATGTTTTGATTTGTATATCGATTGTACAGCTGAGACACTAGAAATGCTAAGAGTATTATCTTGTCCATTTATGGACCATATGGACCTAGTTGCTGTGATAGATGTTGACAGGATCTTGGGATCTGTGAAAAGCTACCACTTGTATGCTGGATACTTGTCTGAATAGGTTGCTGAAATCATATAAGAATCACATTAATGGATCCCTGATGTCCATTATAAATCAGTCACTAACTTATGGTACTTTTCCTTGGTCTCTAAAACAGGAGGTTATCAGTCCATTAAAAATGCTAGAAAAGAATGATGTAGCTTAGGTTGTTATATTAGACTTAGCATTCTTGCTGGTAAAGGAAATTAATGCAGTTGCAAAAATATTTTCTTCTTTCATTTAGACTAAACCTTCATTTAGACTAAATGATGGCTCCCTATCTTGATTTGGTTGATTTGGCCATGGGGATCTATGCCACAGTAGCTTCAAGGTTAGAGAACTGTAATTCACTTGTCAGACTCCATGTTGGGGGTGTCGGAGCCCAGGGGAGGCATGCCCTCAAGGTTAGCCCCTTTTTCCACCGGCATCTCAGGATGGACCTCAGACTGGGGGAGGAGGGGGGTTTACAGCACCCTCGCTCCCTCTCTCTCCCAGTTGTGGGGTCAGTTGCTCTTGCGCTCACTCGCTCCCTCTCTCTGTCCTTGCCAACCTTCTCCACACTCCTCAACAGCCTCTCCTGTGGGCTGGCTCTTATAGGAGACACTCTGCTGGATTCCCTGCCCCCCTCCCAAACTCCGATCTATGGGCCTCTCCTTTCCCTGGTGTAGGGCTCTGTTGCCCAACCAGGTATCCTGGAACCTTTACTCCTACAGCTTCCACCTCCTTCCTGCCCAATCGGGCTGCTGCCAAAGGGTGGGGCTAGCCAGCCCTCACCACCCCTACCATACCAGGGCCCTTGCACTGGGTGTTGCCCTGCCCCTCCGCCCCTGCTGTGCTGCCAGACTGAGTTTTTCCAGGGCAGTTCCCTGCCCCTGGCCACTGTAGCCCAGCATGCCAGATGGGTCTTCGGGAGGCGTGCTGGTCAGCTGGGGTCATGGTCATGCTGCGGCAGCAGGTGTCAACAGTGCTGCCTCCTGCTTCATGTCACTGCAGCCCCCTGTGTCTGGCACGCTTGCAGGTGGCATGCCAATCAGCTGGCCCCCCTGCTCTGCCACAGGTGCATCATGGCTTGTTTCATTGCTTCTCATGGCTCTCCTGTGCCATGCAAGCCCTGCAACTCTGCCTGGGGGCAGGGAGGTGCCACAGGGGCCGTTGTTGCTGGCTTCCTCCTCTTCAGCCCCCGTTGGCTCCACGGGCTAGGGTCAGTCTGGGGGGAGCAGGCCCTGCATGCCCAGACATCATTTTATGTGTATCTGACCTTAAAGTAAACTCAGAAACTCCAGCTGGTAAAGAATGGTGCTGCCCAGTTATTACTGGAAGGTGGATGAAGTACGTGTATTACACCTCTCCTGCAGTCTCTCCATGAGTTACTAATCAGCCACTGGGCTTAGTTCAAGGTACATGTTAACACATTTAAAGTCCATAATGTCCTTGGACCCACATCTGTAGTCTCAGCATAAAAAGTGAGCAATAAAAGAAGTAATAAATACATCTCCGTAGGTTTTCCCCCCTGTAGCATTGCTGACCCTGAGAGTGCTCTTGCAGGGCATTTGATCAGATTGTATGATCCAGATGAGGCTTCAGTATATGTGATAATGACATTCTTTGTGTCTACCATCTGTCTTGTAATCTACTAAATTCTATGATGCCACTTCTTATCTTCACTGACAAAAGTCAACGGCAGGTATTTCAACCTACATTTTGCTTTCAGAGGAGAATGACAACACATTCCTACATATGAAAAAGATGGAAAACTGAGGATTTTTCATAGTTGCCGGAATACTTTAAGTAATTCCTTGACCATCACTATGCTTCTGAGAGCCTTTGTTTTCTGCTGACAGGGTTAGAGGGAACTTCCATTTATGAATTAAGTAGTCAAACTTAACACTGTAAGTGTAAAATAACTTGTTAATGCATAGTATATATAATTAATGTCTGTTTGTGAAGATGTTTGTTATGTAATTTTAGACAAGATATTTAAATCAAGCCAGTAATTAGGTCTGTATGAAATCTTGCATTTCCATTTCACAGTAGGAAACAAATGTTTTCTTCTCCCATTTTGCTTACATTAAGATCATCCTTTCCCTTAATTATGCATTTGAGATTTGAAGAATATTCAATTTACACAAACTGCCAAGCCTGGTCTACTTTTTTCCTTTTGCTTTGTTCAGGGATTGGTGAGCAGAAATGAAAGTTTGTCTGTTTCTCTTCCTTACTTCAGTTAAACAAAATCCTAGAAATGCTGCACAAGATACGCAAAATTGTAGGAAAAGACTTTCCTCAGAGACATCATTTACAAGTTCATTGTGTATATGATAAAATAGTACAACTGGGGAGGGGGGCGTGGTGTTGAGTGCTGTTATACCAGATGCCTAAAAAGTGGGCTCCGATTTCCACTTCCTCCCTAGCCAATTTAAAGAAGCCCCACAGCACCAAAACCAAAAATAAAAGATGGGAAAGGCCAGGGGAACCAGAAGTAAGCCTGTAAATCCCCCCATCTGTAAAAGCCTTTTTCCCAGCCAGGGAACTTTAAATTAAACAAAATTGCCACTGCAACTGAGGAAGCTGCTGAGGGTAACAAAATTCAAGTCCTAGATGCAGAAATCACAAATAAAATTTACCAGCTGTAGGACAGACTAGACAACAGAATAAAAAATCTCCTTAAACCCATGGCTGAGCAATTACAAGAAATTAAAGATTCTCAGGTCTCCCAACAGGTTTGGAGCTAAGCCTAGCTCTCCAAGAAGAGACCCACAGATTACAAGAGGGTGAAACTTGGTTAAAGAATAAACTAATTGATATGGAAAACAAAATGAAATACAATAATTTAAAACTTAGAGGCTTGGAAGAACTGGAGGAGAGTTCTACAGACTTAGCAGCCTTTTCAGCCGGATGGCTGGCACAAGAACTAAAGCTTGAAGATGGTATTGCTCCTGTTATTGAGAGGGCATATAGACTGGGCCCTAAATGCAATTCCAAGCCTCAACACAACAGAGATATCACAAGTTTTTGGACAGCCATACCAAGGAAAAGGTACTACAAGAGGCAAGAAAGAGAGGCTTTTTTGTATATAAAGAAAAGAAAATCCAAGTATTCCAAGACCTTGCTAGTGAAACTCTTCTTCAGCGTAAGGAACTCAAACCCATAACAACAAAGCTAATTGCCGTTAACGTCAGATACAGATGGATTGCATCGTCAAAAATTCAAGTCTTCTATCAAGGCAAAACTCTTCAAACCAGTGACATAGACTCAGGCAACCAACTCCTTCAGGCAATGAGGGCTTTGCACCTCAATCATTCTGACCATTTAGGTCAGATTTCCTGAAGAAGTTCCTCTTACTGAGGAAACAAGGGGGAAAAAGAAAGTAAGCTTTTTAATTTTTTTCTCATTTTGTAGAAAAAGGGGGGGATTTAGAGGGTTGTTAATAATGTTCACTGTAACAGTAGAGTCCAGTAGCACTTTTAAGTCTAACCAACTTCGTCTGACAAAGAGAACTCTGGTTCTCAAAAGCTTGCACTACAAATTAGTTGGTTAATTTTGTGAGTACAGACTAACACGACTAACTCCTCTGGATCTTTCACTATAAGAGCCAGTTTGGTGTCGAGGTTAAGAGCACGGGACTCCAATCTGGAGAGCCGGGTTTGACTCCCCGCTCCTCCACCTGAAGCCAGCAAGGTGATCTTGGAATAGTCACAGCTCTCTGGAGCTCTTTCAGCCCCACCCACCTCACAGGGTGTTTGTTGTGGGGATAATAATGGTATACTGTGTAAACCTCTCTGAGTGGGCATTAAGTTGTCCTGAAGGGTGGTATATAAATTGAATGTTATTATAATATTATTATTAATGCGAGTTTTGTGTTTTGGAAAGAATGTGAAAAGGTCAAAGGAAGATATGTTGTTATTGGTATTATTATTGCCAAGATGGTACTTTTTTAAGCCAGAAGGTCTCCTGACTTCCTCAGTCAGGCCATTCCACAGGGTAGGAGCCCCCACAGAGAAAGTCTGTGTATGGGCTGCTGTTGATGTCGCTCATGTGCAGGGTGCAACCTGTAGGAGACTCTGTTCAGAAGAGCGAAGCTGCTGTGGAAGAACATAGGGTGGGAGGCCGTCCCATAGGTATGCTGGACCAAAGCCATGAAGAGCTTTGTAAGTGATAACCAATACCTTGAACTGAGTATGGTAACTAATAAGTAGCCAATGGAATGACTACAGGATGGGAGTGATGTTCATGCTTCTGCTCATACCTCATAACAGTTGAGCTGCAGCACTTTGCACCAACTGGAGTCTCCTAGTTAATTTAGATGGAAGTCATATGTATAATGCATTACAATAGTCAAGTCCTGACGTTACCATAGCATGGATCTAGGCGGTCAGGTCAACCATATCAAGGTAAGAAGCCATTTTCCAGGCTAGGGAGAAGTTGTTGAAAGCATTTTTTGCTGCTGCCTTAACTTGTTTTTCTACTAATAGCGCTGGATCCAGTATAACCCCCAGATTGTTAACTGAGGGCCAAGCTACAAGTAACGAATGACACTTGAACAGCAAGTGTATTTCTCCCTGTTCACTTGCCCTCCACTCAATCCACTTGCTGTTCAAGTGTCATTCGTCATGTGTAGCTTGGCCCTGAGTGTGTGAAGGTCAGACAAACTCCATTGAAAGAGGGAAGTACAATGTCTTTCAGGATCTCTGCCTTCCCAACAAGCATCACTTCTGTCTTATCTAGGTTCAATTTCAATTTGTCCATTTTCAGCCATGTCACCACAGCTATCAGGCAGCGATCCAAAATTCCTGCTGACTCTTGTGAGAACCTAAATAGTGAGATATAGAGCTGGGTATATTGATGACATCCAACTCCATAGCTGCAAATGAGTTCTCCTAAAGGCTTTATGTAGAGGCTGAATAACATGGGAGATAAGATTGTGCCCTGTGGAATCCCTCAAGATAGCTCCCATTCTGGAGATAGCTGATGTCCAGCTAATCTCCAAAGGCAAAATGAATAATTGCTCCTAAGGGCTTTACATAGAGATTAACTAGCATGAAAGATAATACTTAGCCTTGTGAAATGATTAATGCTGTTATCCACCCTGAGCCTGCTTGCGGGGAGAGTGGAATATAAATACAATAAAATAAATCATAATAAATAATAAATAAATCGCATATTGGCCCCAGAAACGTAATTATAGGATTCTATATTTGGACCATTAGCCAAGTCTATCATTTAGTAGAGGAAGTGTGATTATAGGTGGTTGTGAGATGGTTCTGCTGGCCAGTGTGTGTAGGAGAGAAAATAACAAAGCATATACTTGTTTATATTTAAAAAGGAAATAAGAGTTCTTTATTGTATTCTAATAGGAAAGGAGGAGAGACAGATCCTAACTACTTATCTAGTCTAAGGATGGGCATGGATGCCAGGACAAGTCCTGCACCCATGCTTCCATGATGGAGGAAAGAAGAGAGGTGTTGCTGGGAACAATGCCAGAAAGAGAAGAAATGAGAGGGAGGAAGTAGGGAGGTGGAAATCCTGAGAATAGCAATCTACAACATAAAGGTACAGTCAGAGAAGTAAACAGTAAACAGAGTGCCCTGACCTCTCTATTTTTCTAACTCTTTAGTTTGTCCCCCTTTGAAACCTGAGGAAAGGGACAGCACTGAATCCTCCTCTTCCAACATGGAACCCAACAGGAAAAGTCCCACACTGATGATAACTGGTCTCCAACAGCAATGTTTTGAGTCCTGTCCATAAGGAATGATTTAAACCAATTCCAACACATCTCTTAATCCTTACTTTTACCTCCAATCAGCTCAGGAAGATGACATGGTCCACAGTATCAAAGTGTGCTTGTAAAACCAATATAAGCAACAAAGAGCAACATCTTGTCTGTATTCAAATGGATATCATAAAGGCCTTCAACATTACCTCTGAAGCCAGACTGAAAGGTGTCTACAGTAGACTTGGTTCCCAAGGAACAACTTTTGAGAGTACGAATGGGATTCAAATAGCAAAGAAGTATAATAATCACATATATAATTAAGATCCAAATGCAAATTTTGCATGGCGTTATCACTAGCTTGAGTAATGATGCAGCGTCATGATTTGTGAAATTATTAACTGCACATCTCATCCCAGATCTTGCATTCCTGGCAGTTTTTGGATTTACTAATCAGACATGATCTTATGTCTGTTTTGCAAAATCTCTTAACATTTAACTGTTTTTCTACTGTTTTTTCTGACTATACAGGAAATAAAAGTGAAGCAAACTAAAATGGACAGGAGAGAGAGGAAACTTGCAGTAAAACAGTTGAAATGCATCCAAAGTGCAAACTCCTTCTCCAAGAAACAACAAAAAAAAGTGTCATTTGGAAGAATGCATTGAAATCATGTATTTGAATAGAGTTTGTTATGTTACTGCATCAAATTATCATTTAAATGTATTACTGAAAAAAGGTCTCTTCCCACACACTCATATTACAGAAGACAATACTTAAGAAGATCATCTTCTTCAGAAGCCTCTTCAGTAACATTGCCTCTTAAAAGGAATATCATTTAGAACAAAAAAGACACGCTTTCAATCAGCTCTTTTGTTATTCTTTAATTAGTCTTCACTCTAGATCCACCTGAATTTCTGAAGGAAATTCGTGTACATACAGTGAATGAGAACATTAATGAACAAAAAATATACTTTGGGAACATTTAAGTAAAATAGGATGGGTAAATATAATGTTACCTTGTGTTTATTTATTTATTTTTTATATTTTTAACCCACCCTCCCGACAAGCGGGCTCAGGGTGTGGTACAACATTGATTAAAATACAACATGAAAACAATAATCACAGCATAAAAACAGCAATCAATAAAACTATTCCAAGATGGGGCAGTCCAGCACTCCTGCCTGTCAACATACAAAAAGAGGAGGTAGTAGCGGACAGATAGAATACTGTATCCCTTTTGGGGGCAGCCAGAAGTGGACTCTCCATAATCCCTCATAGAGGAAGACTGGTGGAAGGCTTGGCGATGATGGACTAAAATTAACCTCCACCATATGCCTGGTGGAACATCTCTGTCTTACAGGCCCGCCTAAATGATACAAGAGCCTGGCAGGCCCAAGTGTCCTCAGACAGAGAGTTCCACCAGGTTGGAACTCCACCTGGTAGAGGCCAGCCGAGCCTCCCTAGGGCCAGGAACCACCAGTAGATGTTTTCTGGTTGAACGAAGTGCTCTCTGGGGCACATACAGGGAGACAGTTCCTTAGGTATGCTGGTCCCTTTAGGGCTTTATAGGTCAGAACTAGACATGGGCACGAAACAAAAAAAAATTAACGAACCAGCAGTTCGCGGTTTGGTGCCGATGACGATCCCAAGATGGCAAACCGCAATGAACATTTCCCGTTACCAAACCGGTTCGTGGTTCATGGTTTGCAGTTTGTTGGGCACGGAATGGCCCCCGTGGCACTTACAGAGCCCATATTCCCCGGGAGTCTTTTGCAGGCTCTCCCCTACAGCCATCACCCAAGTTTGGACAAGATTGTAAAAGGGATCTTGGAGTTATACCCTCTCAAATCCAAGGCCCCCAGGAAACTCCCACTCGACACAATTAGAGCCACCGGTTGACATTGGCCCAGTGTACAGAAGGCGGCTGTTGATGGTGGCCACCGAGCCTGGCGGCCATGGGGAGGCAGCGATGAGCCACCTCCCCTTTAGGGGGTGGGGGGTCTGGCTGCTCACGCACGGCACCCCCCATTTGCCTGCCCGACAGGGCAAAGAGGAGCACGCTGGTATTCCTGGCATGGGTGGGAGAGGATATGTCATTCGGGTGGGGGCCTGATCCCCCAGCAAGCAAGGGTCCTCACCCACTGAGGAACAATGTGGCAGCAGCCAATAGCACACACATTCCTGCCTTGCTGGAAAGGACGAGAGGAAGAGGAGATATCTGGTGGCCATGAGGAGGGGGCAACAAGCCACCTTCTCTTTAGGGGGTGGGGGTGTCTGTCCGCTCACCGGCGGAACCCCCCCATGGAAGGATGGGAGGGAGAGGAGATGTCGTTTGGAGGGGGCGGAGTGCTCCAGAGACGGACAGGTAGAAAGAAGGTCTGTGAAGTCGGAAGATCCTAACATCCACGAGGCCTCCTGCAAGGATCCCACTGAGGAATTCTGTGGCAGCAGCCAGCATCAATCACCGTCTTGGCTTTGTGGAAAGGATGAAATAGGACAGGACCGGAGAGGTCATTGGGAGGGGACTTAGTGTTCCCAAGAGAGTGAGGTGAGAAGAGGGACTGTGTACTTGTGTGGGAGAGGAGGGCCGAGCCCAAGGCTTCCTGGCCCCATTGTGCAGCAGGACCGGGACGGAGGGATCCCACATCCACCCTGAAGGAGTGTGCAGACTGTTGTGGCAGAGGCTTGTCCGCTCCCCTTGTGTCACAGTGGAGGCTGTCACCAGCATCACTCACTCTCCTGCCTTCATGGAAAGGACGTGACTGGTCATGGCAGCATTACCCATTCACCCCTGCCCAGAGGGGACCACCACTGCTGTTGGCAGGGGCCACCATGACATGCAATTTTATGTGCAACAGCAGTTGATCTGTCCCTCGTGGCCCAAAGCCAAAGCATCATACAGCACCCACCGTCTGGCCTTCACAGAAAGGGTGTGAGGGTGAGGGACCCATTCCCCCCTGCTCAGAGGGGGCAGCAGGTGACCACACAAAGGGGGGATACCGTGCAGTGCCACACTAACACCAGCAACAGCTCCTGAGCTGCCCCTTGTGCCCAAAAGCAGCAGCGGCAGACCTAAACCACCTTCCTGCCTTTGCAGAAAGGACACATGACTGGTCGTGGGTCCCATTCCCCCCATGCACAGATAGGACAGCAGGTACACATGGATAGGGGTGCACTGTGCAGCTCAAACCTGTCAAGCTTAGCAAAAGCTTCTGAGCTACCCCTTGGGGTCCAAAGTGGCAGCCGAAGACAGCACCCAACTTCCTGCCTTCATGGAAAGAGTGGGAGGGACCCATTCCTCCCTGCTCAGTGGGGACACCAGGTGCCATGGAAGGGGGGTACCATACGGTGCCACTCTCACATCAGCAACAGCAGCAGAGCTGTTTCTTGTGCCCAAAAACGGCATCAGCTGGCTGCACCACACCTTCCTGCCTTCGTGGAAAGGACGGGATGGGAAAGACAGGAGAGGTTGGGAGGCATCTGAGCAGATCCAGAGAGGGAGAGGTGTGAAGAGGGAATGGGAACTTGTCTGGGAGAGGAGGGCAAAGGGTCACCACCACACATGGAAGCAGCCCCGAGCACTGAGGGAGGCTTGAGCCCGCTGTGGACGAGCTGGGCCGGCTAAAACCCCAGGGTGGCTCAGAGCCCGGGTAGGTCTAGGTCCATGGGAGGGTGCCCCAGTAGGTTGAGGTTCACCTTGATGAACGTCAACATGTCCACCAGGTCTGGGTGCAGACGTGCGCGGCGGGGACAGAGGAGGTCTCCCAGGTGGGAGAACACCCGCTCGCTCTGCACGCTGGTAGGAGGGCAGGACAGGATGATTGTTGCCATGATGGACAGGTCCGGACATTGGTTCGATTTCCTCACCCAATACTGCAACGGGTTGGTATGGGGGGCTCAGTGGTCTCAGAAAGGTACTCACACACCATGGCCTCCACTGAGTCCTCTACTGAGAGGGACGTGCCCGCCATGCAGTGGCCAACCACGCAGCCCACTAACGAGGCCTAGAGATTGAATGTGTCCATTGGGGTTGCTCTTCCCTGGCGTAGCTCTCTTCCCAACTCCTCCCCTCCCCCTCCCCCTCCCCCTCCTCCACCACCTGCCCCTTGCCCCTGCCCAGTTCCTTCTCTCCTGCCCTCTGTCTCTGGAAACGGAGCACTGCTCTGTGGAGCTCCTTTTTCCAGTGCTGCATCTGACCCGCCTGCGTGGCAATGCTGCCCTTGATGCGGGGTCACAGAGGGAGGCCAGTTGGTACGGCGCCTCGCAGCATAGAGGATGCAGGTGTTCAGCGACGTAGGCCTGAATCCTCCAGACAAAGACCTGGACCCTGGGGAGCAGCTCTTGCCCTTGCTGAAGCTCCTGGGCCACAAAATAGTCTAGGCCATGGATCAGAGGGAGGACCTGACCCATGCTGTCCTGGTAGGAGCACAAGAGCTCAGTGGCATCCTTGAAGGGTTTCAGGATCCGGGACATCTGGGTGAGGACTCTCCAGTCCATGGAGCTGAGGCTCAACTCCTCTCCCCTCCTCAGCACATCCGAAAAGGACAGGATGTCTTGCAACGTGCCCTTCTGCTCCACCATACGACATATCATGTCGTAGTTGGAGTTCCAGTGGGTGGGCAGGTCCTGGAAGAGTTGGTGCTTGGGGTCCCCTGCCTCCCCCTGCCTCTGGATCATCTCGCGGGAAGAGTTAATGCTGCGGGAGAAGTGGGAAGTGATGCGATGGCAGCTGTCCCCTCGTCCCAGCTGTCCCTCGGCTTGCTCCCCAGCCCAAGCACATCCTGCATCATGAGGTGCAGCTTGTGCGCCATGCACACCAGGCCTGGGAGGGATGGCTCTTTCAGGGCTGTCAACTTGTTGGCTCCCAAGTTTGTGACCATGAAGCCATGGAACAAACCCTTCCACCTCGGACGTCCACTCCCTCAGAGCCGCCTTGATGGTGGCGGTGATGTTCTTCCCGGTGTGGACCTCGTCCATTCCCCGGGCCTGAAGAAGAACCACCCTGTAGCCCGGTGTCAAGCTGGGCACAGTTTTACGGCTGACAGATCTTGGCCTGGGGAGGCGGAGGTCCTCTGGTTGCCACCAGTGGGTGGTGATGGCAAGGTACCCGTGATGGCAGCCGCTCCACAGGTCGGCCATGAAGTGTACTGTTCTGCCTTGGGGGGCCATCAGGTCTCTGCGCACCATGTCTCGCACTGCCTCGTACAGGGCGGGCACGACTTGATGCCCAACGGTGAGCCATGACGGCATGGTGAACCATGGGGCAAAGTGCTGGAGCAGCAGTTGGAAGCCCACACCCTCCATGACCGATAGGGGAAAACATCGCAGGGCAAACATTTGAGCCACCACACGAACGCCCGCCTCCTGAGCCCTTGACCTCACCCTTTTCAGTGGAGCCACCCCTGACCCCAATGGAACAACTTCCTCCAGGGCTGCCTGCCTGACCCTTCCGCTCCCACCAGCCACAACCTCGAGGTAAGGCTTCTTGCTCTTGGTGCATTCTGGATGCTGTCCCATTGATCCCGGATCAGACGAGCTGGTGGCCCTCGGTCTCCCCCTGACGGATGGTATGCTGGCCAAGGAAGGAGACCACAGGCTCGGGTGGTGCCTCTTCAGGTTCCAAGTCAGGGCCGTCGATGACAGGTGCTTTGGGTCATTGCCCCTGCGCACCCGGCCATCACACAGACAGCACCACACCACACGGGGGTCAGTAGGAAGGGACCAAAAGTACCTCCAAACATTGAGGTTGAACCGTGGTCCACTAATGAAGGGTTGCTGCAGGATGTGCCATGGAGCTGGCAATGGAAGACGGAGTGATGGGTGGACAGCAGGCAGGGACAGCACCACCAGTAGTTTGGGATGGGGACGGGCTGGATGTTTCCTCAAACCCCAACCATTCCGCCAAGGATCCCTCGGCCTCCTCCTCCCCAAAATTTTCAGTAGTTCCTCTTCCGCCACCGGCAAGATCTCTTCAGCCTCCTCCACAGCCACAACTGGTGATTTTGGGGGAGCCCGTGTTGCAACCGGGACAATCTCTGCACTTCCCCCCATGACCACTCTTGCCCCCCACCCGAAGCCTCATTGTGCCAGCAAACAACAATTGAGAAGAACGGAGATGACACTGTGAATCCTCACCCGAGGTGCCCACTGAGCTTGGCCCCAGGGCCTGGCAGCAGCCCTGGCACCAGAGGGAAGGAGGGACTAGAGCCCTAGCCCACCAATCCCACAGACCTGAACAGATCAGGCACTAATATGAGCCCTCAGCCAAGGTGCCCACCGAGCTTGGCCCCAGGGCCTGGCAACAGCCCTGCTCCAGAGGGAGGGACTAGAGCCCTAGCCCACCAATCCCACAGACCTGAACAGATCAGGCACTAATGTGAGCCCTCAGCCGAGGTACCCACCGAGCTTGGCCCTAGGGCCTGGCAGCAGCACTGGCACCAGAAGGAGGGACTAGAGCCCTAGCCCACCATTCCCACAGACCTGAACAGATCAGGCACTAATGTGAGCCCACAGCCGAGGTACCCACCGAGCTTGGCCCCAGGGCCTGGCAACAGCCCTGCTCCAGAGGGAGGGAGGGACTAGAGCCCTAGCCCACCACTCCCACAGACCTGACCCGATCAGGCACTGATCACTAATCAATGTGAGCCCTCAGCCGAGGTGCCCACTGAGCTTGGCCCCAGAGCTAGGCAGCAGCCCTGGAACCAGAGGAGATAAATCCCTATCCCCCAAATCCAAACTGAATTAGTCTCTCTCCCCAAAGGCTAGCAAGTGGCAAGCAAGAGCTCTGTCCCACTCCACTGCTCGCTGAAAGTGAAATCCAGCCTGGGAGCCCACAGCTATTTACATGCACAGGTCCCATTGAGCAATGCAGGAGTTCTGTGTTTGGCCATCGGAGCTGCCTATCAGGGTTTGCAGGGATGAGATTGGAGTGCCCGTAGTTGATTCCAACAGAAGAGCAAGATTTGTCTAATGTGAAAAATTATCGACCTATATCTTTACTTAATAATGACTATAAAATTTTTGCTAAAGTACTGGTGGAGAGGTTGAAGGAGTGGCCGTCAAAATTTATAGTAGAAGAACAAGCAGGATTTTTACCGAACAGACAGATCAAGGATAATGTGAGGACAGTGCTAAATGCAATAGAGTATTATGACAGACATTGTGAAAAGGAAGTTGGTTTCTTTTTCGTGGATGCAGAGAAGGCGTTTGACAATTTAAATTGGGACTTTATGTTTGCTACCATAGAGAGAGTCCAGATGGGAAAAGGTTTTATTCAAGCAGTGAGATCAATATATAAAGAACAATGTGCAGCAATTGTGGTAAATGATGAATTAACCAAGAGATTAGAAATACGAAAGGGCACAAGACAAGGATGCCCATTGTCTCCATTGTTGTTTGTTATGGTATTGGAAATTGCAAATACGAGAGGACGATGAGATAAAAGGCATGAAGATTAAAGGACTGACATACTAAGTAAGAGCATTTGCAGACGATGTAATGGTCATAGTTGAGGATCCGATTCAAAATATGAATAAGTTGTTGACTAAGATAAGAGAGTTTGGCGATTTGGCAGGATTTTTTGTTAACAAAAAGAAGTCAGAGATCCTGTGTAAAAACATGACTAAACAAAAACAACAAGAATTAATGGATATCACTAGCTGTGAGGCAACACATAAAGTGAAATATCTAGGAATACAGTTAACTGCAAAGAATATTGATTTATTTAAGAATAATTACGAGAAGCTATGGCAACAAATAGGCGGAGATATGATCAAATGGAATAAGCTGAATTTGTCATGGCTAGGAAGAATAGCAGTTATTAAAATGAATGTGTTACCAAGAATTATGTTTTTAATGCAAACGATACCAATAATAAGAGACAACAAACAATTTGACAAGTGGCAAAGAAAAATATCAGAATTTGTATGGGCAGGAAGGAAACCCAGAGTGAAAATGAAAGTGCTATGTGATGCCAAAGAAAGAGGAGGACTGCAATTACCAAATATACGATTATATCATGAAGCAATATGCCTGGTCTGGATTAAAGAATGGATGTCATTAAAAAATCTTAAGCTTTTGACACTTGAAGGCTATAAAAAGCTCTTTGTTTTGCATGGCTATTTGTGGTATGATAAAGTTAAAGCTGACTCTATGTTTTTGCATCATTATGTGAGGAGGAGTCTTTTCACTGTCTGGCTGAAGTATAAAAAATATTTGGATGAAGGTACCCCGATGTGGGTGGTGCCATCAGAAGTGATTGATCCGAGAACAATTTATAATAGAGATGAATGTTTGACCTATAAAGAAATATTGAAAGTGGAACAAAACAAGATAAGGATCAAAACGAATGAGGAGTTACCTTTTCAATATGGATGGTTCCAGTATAGACAGATTAAAGATTTGTATGATTTGGACGCTCGGAAAAGTGGATTTAAATTAAAAGACTCTGAACTGGAAAAATGTATACTGCAAGAAGACAAAAAATTGATATCAAAAGTTTACAAGGTTTTGTTAAAATGGTATACAGAGGATGAAACTGTTAAAGTCCAGATGGTGAAATGGGCCATAAATTGTAATAGAGATATAACAATGGAGACATGGGAATATTTGTGGAAGAATACATTGAAGACATCTACGTGTACTAATCTCAAAGAAAATATTTATAAGATGATGTATAGATGGTACTTAACGCCAAAGAAGATAGCAAATGGAAATAATCAAATGTCAGACAAATGTTGGAAGTGCAAGAAGCATGAAGGGTCGTTTTACCATATGTGGTGGACTTGTGAAATAGCAAGGCAGTACTGGGGAAATATTATAAAAGCTATGTCAGAAATTTTACAAAAGCAAATAAGTAAAAACCCAGAACTGCTGTTGCTAAATTTGAACTTAGAAGGAATTCCCGTACAAGACAGGACGTATTTTATATGACAATGGCGGCAAGGATTTTATATGCTCAGCTGTGGAAGATGCAAGAAGTACCATCTATAGAAAATTGGATACAAAAATTGCTGTACATGGTAGAAATGGGCAAATTAACAAGGAAGTTAAGAGAACAAAATTCAGAAGAATTTTTTAATGACTGGGGGAAACTGAAACAATATTTGGAGAAGAAGTGGGATGTGAAGGGGGAAATATGGTTATTAGATAACTATTAATTGGACAACAGGAGATGAGATATAGATCTTTACAAGAAATATGAATAAGTTAGAGAAGCAATTTACAGTTTAGGAAAGTAGTTTATTAAAGAAGCATTTAAAGAAGTAGTTAATGGATATAAGAATTAATTAAAGAAGTTATTTAGAGATTTAAGAGGTAGAGGTAGTCAACGGGTTGGAAAACTGTTGGAAGTCTAAGATAAAAGGTGGGAGGGGAAAGGGTGGGGGAATAAGGAAATGAGGGGATTATTTGAAAATTTGTATAATTATTGGTTTTTTTTATTTCTCACCAAATAAAAATCTTTTGAAAAAAAAAAGAGGGGAAAGGAATGGTGAAGTCAAGGGTTGAAAATTTCTGAGGTAAAATTCAGAACATGCAGACTTCCGTTCTTATGCTCTTCTCTGTTACTTAATGCTTATGTCTTGAGGCTTTGGTCTCCATGTTTCTCCCTAAGTACTCTAGTATACTTTTTGCTTTCTTTTTCTGCGGTTAGGAAGGCTGTTACCCACTTTTTAATACTCCAGTCCCCTTCTCTTCACACAGCAATGCTTTCCTTCAGTCATTAACTGAATCTGAAGGTCTCCACTGGCAGTTTTCAACCACCCCTGACCAGGGATCTCTTCACTCTCTAGAGCTACCTCCCTGTTTGACTGAGTACGGAAAATCTCCTCTCCTTAAAAAAATCTATCCTCTTTCTTTGTCCATTTGGAAGTCTTCACTTACTTTCTAAACCTCCTTGTCAACTTTCCCAGTTCTCCTGCCTCTGTTGAAACTGCTCTCTGTGAAGACTCCCCTCTCAGCTCTTTCACACTGGATCTCTCTTTGCTAGGACTGAAAAAAGACCCTCCTCTTTCCAGCCCAGGTTACCCAATCAGAAGCTTTGGAGTAGCCTGCCACACAAAGCTCTCTGATTCTGAGAGGGATTAACCCTTAACAGTCTTGCAAATGTGTGTGTGTACAGCTGTTCCAGGCTTCTTTAAGACATGCAGACTGTCATAGCTATCCACTTGAAACTCACATCTGCTCTGTTTCTTTACAAAGCTTTTTTTAAAAAAATATTTTCAACTTGAAACATCAAAAACTATCTTAGCAATGAGATATTACAACATTGAAATAAATGTTTGTAAATATTACAGGAAAACATCAGTAATGATAGAAAAATTCTATATCCCAAGTAGAGATGGGCACGATCCAAAAAAAATTGCTGATCCAGCTGATCATGGATCGACGCCGGTAATGATCCCAACTAAACGATCCACACCGATCATCTCCTGTTCCCGATCCGTGGATCATGGATCGTGGAGGCCAAAACGGGGCACGCTGCTGTTTCCAACTATGTGGGAAGGTGGGTGCTGGTGGCAGCCACCGGGCCCGGCGGGCACGGGGAGACTGCAACGAGCCGCCTCCCCTCAGGGGGGAGGGGGTCTGGCTGCTCGCCGGCAGCACCCCCATGTGCCTGCCCGCCAGGCCAAAAAGGAGCGTGCTGGTGAGAAAAGAATGGTGGGTGATGCTGGCGGCATCTGTGTTTGTGTTTGGCCGTCTGTGTTTGGCCGTCAGAGCTGCTTATTAGGGTTTGCAGGGATGAGATTGGAGTGCCCGTGTCTACAGAACACCCCCTTCCTTCTCCTTCCCCAAGCTGTCTTCTCCCAACTGGTGACTGCTTTGCTGCTCCGTGGTTGGAAGGAAGCCCTGCTGATCAAGGAAAGCTGGGCTTCCATTCGGGTTTCCAGGGTGACAGAAGGAGGGGAAACACAGCTCAGGCATTCCCCTGGCTCCGTTGCCCCGGGAATAGATTACTGGCACCTGAGTGTCTGGCTTCCCGATCCAAGCACAATCCAGCCCCGATCCAGCCCCCTCCCGATCACTGGATCGTTGACCATGGCCGATCATGATCCACTGAGTCACGATCACGCGATCACCATTATCGTGGGTTTTTTTTGGAATGTAATGCCGATCGTGTCCATCTCTAGTCCCGAGTCAACCCTGGGGGATCCATTGTTCCAAATTTGCAAATAAACTCAATAAAATTTCAGCTGTCTCACATTATAATTTTCCATTGCAGTCCTTTGAATGGACATATATCTGATATAAAAAAATCACAACATTCAAAAACCAGTGGAAGAATATTTTAATCTCCCAGAACGTTCCATCACTGACCTAAAAGTAGCAGTTCTCAAACAGAGAAACAATGTGATATTTCTGAAACTGAATATTTGCATATTTGGAATCCAGGAAATATTTTATGATCCCATTCAGCAATATTAGAAAATCCCAGATTTGTCTGGCTAATATTCCATATGGGGAAAACTACCCAGGGCTATCCATGGGGACTGGTGGAGGGCATTTTTCAAACAAACCACTAAATTTATGAGGAACCTACTCCTGATTGTCTGCATATGTTTCAAGAAGATTGGTTGCCAGAGTCCAAATCTATGGGTCCTTGAAGAAGTTGCCCCAAGTCATTCTCCAATATTTCCTACAGGGTAAGTATTGCCAAGGAGGCTGTCAGGCAGAAACACAAGAGCTAAGCTGCCACTGACCAGAGGCACATTCCCAAATGCAAGCTCAACCCAGAAAACGCTCAACAGAACAAACAGAAGCAGGGGAATAGAATCCCCCTGGAACCAAAGTTAGTCAAGGGAACCAACATTATACCAGAGAATCATGTCAAAACAGTGAATTACAGCCCAACCTCACTGAAGCAAGGGATACTTTTGCTATGTATACCAACAGAACTCACAGAAGCCAGGTATACAGGACAGCTCCTGGTCACTCACTCCCCCCGCACTCCTCCCCCTCCCCTCTTGGAAAAAATGCAGGAGAAGCCCAGGAAGGAGCCAGCCTGAGGCTGAAGCAAAGTTTCCTGGATAAACCCAGATTAACCTAGATTTATCTGGAGTTCTGGATTGAGGTTCTTGGATTAGATCCTGGGTTCTCTGATTTAATTCAAGAAAGCTCAATTTATTTGGATCAGCATAAATCCAACTTTCCCCCCAAATCTTGAACCCAGATCACACACCCCTAATCATAGATGATAATTGTCTGCACTTCGCACCCCTGCTGTATCAACATATATTATAGCTAGACTAGCAATGAGGCCCATTGTTTTCTAAAATACAACTGGCCCTAGCAGTGCTCCCCCCACATCTCTCCCTGTGACACCAGTTGAGGGGGGGATTGGAGAAGAAATCGTGAGCTCCCCTTCCTCCAGCCCCTCGGCCACCACTGACTTGTGCTCTAGCAGGGAGGGGTTGGCCTCCCAAG
Source organism: Eublepharis macularius (assembly GCF_028583425.1). NCBI lineage: Eukaryota > Metazoa > Chordata > Lepidosauria > Squamata > Eublepharidae > Eublepharis > Eublepharis macularius. The sequence goes on along the minus strand of NC_072792.1, from coordinate 76,740,719 downwards.
GCCCCATAGAGGCAGTGGGGACCCCTGTCCCCAGCTGCTGCAGGACCTTGGGAGGGCCTCACTGCTGTGCTGAACCTTCCCACAGCAGCAATAAGCTCATCGGGCTCTGCGGTGGCAGGCTTTTCCACAGTGGCAGAGCTCCTTGAGTCATGGCAATGGAGCTCCTTGGGCACTGCAGCGGCAGGCTCTTTGGCAGTGGTGGGCTCCTCAGTGGCAGCAGGCTCCTCAGAAGCCCCAAGTCAGCAGGAAGGCTTGGTGCCATGGCGCTGGGTCTTCCCGTCCCTGGGACAGGGCTTCCCAGACCTCCGGAATCCTTGAGGCAGTGGAAAGTCCTGGGGCAGCGGGAAGGCCCGCCACCAGGCCTTCCTACTTCCACACTGGGCTTTCCTGTTGCTGGGCCAGAGCTTCATGGGCCTCCAGAAGCCCCAAGTGGTAGGAAGTCCCAGGATAGTGGGAAGGCCTGGCGCCGAGCTTTCCTGCTGCAGCGTAGGGCATTCCTATTGCTCGGTCAGGGCTTCATGGGCCTTTGGAAGCCCTGAGCAGTGCTGGGCCTTCTCGCAGCCACGCTGGGCTTTTCTGGGGCTCTGGAGGCCCTGAGGAAGCAACAGCGAAGCAAACCATTTTGCCCCTGACTCACTTCTTATCCTCGCATACTGTGCCTGCATGGAGACAAGTAAGTCGTCGGCAACACGGTTTGCCTTTTTATGATTTAGGATCCCTGATACTCTAATTTACACCTCCTCCCACCCTCTGCCTGGATTATAAAGACTCATTCCTTTTTCTACTCCTCATATCCAACAAAGGGAGCTTTGACTGTCAAAATCTACTTGGACTTTAATGTTCTATTGGATCCAGATGTTGCTCTTCTACTGCAGGCTAACATAGCTACCCACTTGAAACTATTGTTTATTAATGTGCAGACCCTAAATCATAAAAGTTATAGAACTGCTTATTTATATATTCTGCCTAAAAAAATTGCAACTGTGTTATACATTTACCCCAGACAATTGGTAGACCTATAGTACAATCCTGTGTATATACTCAGAAGTAAGCCCTTATTCTCTTATTCCAATGGAAAATGCAGCCTTAATTACAGTTAGTATCATAAACTTAAAATGAATCAATTGTGTCCACAAGTGCATTATGCTAGCTTTCCCCATAGCAATGAATGACAACCATCACACTAGCCACTGAGTATAATGTTTGCTGTTGTCTACATAGTTCCATACTTGGTCACTCTAGAGTGAGATGGAATACTGAGAATAGGCAATTTATTGATATGAAGCTTATTATTCATTCATGAATCTGCCAGCTACACATAATGGACTCTAGGACAATATAGAGACACTGGCAAGTTTGCAGTTGGTTCATATAAATAGCCATATTCTATTTGGTGTAGTGATTAAGAGTGCAGAACTCTAATCTGGAGAACTGGGTTTGATTCCCCACTCCTCCACTTGAAGCCAACTGGGTGATCTTGGGTCAGTCGCAGCTTCTAGGAGCTCTCTCAGCCCCACCCCCTCACAGGGTGATTGCTGTGGGGATAATAATAACATACTTTGTAAACTGCTCTGAGTAGGCCTTAAGTTGTCCTGAAGGGCAATATATAAACCGAATGTTGTTCTTGTTGGTAGTAGTAGTAGTAGTAGTAGTAGTAGTAGTAGTAGTAGTAGTAGTAGTAGTAGTAGTATCATCTCCTGGCAACAGTGGTGATCTCACACAATCCTAAATGTGATAGCCTGGGAACCTTAACCTTATTGAAAAATGAAGCACACAATAGAGCTGCAGAGTTTTTAAAAGGTATTATAAAATGTAGACAAGTATCCCAAAATAATCTCCATCCCAATAGCACTTGCCCTGGTCAAGTATCTGTGCCTTCTCACATCAAAACTTTTGGTTCTAGACATAGAATTCAGGGTGCAAATGAACAGGATCTCAATCCTGTAGAGAAACTTTACCTTTTGACTTTACAGTTCAAACCTGAGCAAGTAAAAAAGATAAAACCCAGGAGTTTTTTTGATATATTATTAATCGAAACAGAATGTGCCATTTTATTGCCTCTTCTTAAAGAGTGCTTTGTTTGTATTCTTGAGATTTGCCAAATGTCCTTACAATCAGATTTCCATGATTGAAGCCATTACTATTCAAGAGCTTTCCCTGTTTCTCTAGAAGCAATCTGCCACTTCATCAAAACAAGAGAACACTACATACAAAGCAACTTCTCTTGAGTTATCATGTATAAATAACATTTCCTCACCAATATAAATTCTGAGGCAGATGGACTGAAGTCAAAATACCCTCTTAAGGGAAGCCCTATTGAGACTCTTCCTGGCATTCATTTTACCCACATCTATTACACAGGTTAACTGCCTGTACAGTTGTTTCCATTTCAACCTAGAAAACCTGCTCTTTTGTCTTTTTAGACAGTAATAAGTTATACAAAAATAAAAAAACACCAACATGATTAAATGCCTATGAATAATTCATCTGACCATAATGTTTATTAAAAGATATTCAACCAGTAATAATTTAATTGATTGCATTTTTTAATCTCAGAATTCTTGTGGGCATTTGCTATTTCCATGCATTAGCATCATAAAAATTGGATGTAAATGCTACTGTAGCAGAATTTTATCTTCACAAAATGTCTTCCTTGGTTGTCTGAATGCGTTAATAGTCTGGTAGGAAATCTTCATGTTTTCTGTTAACTTGACGGGACAGATTCATTAAAGATGATTAACAAGTTCTCATCCGAGAGGAATATTACAGCATTGTACCATATCCTGTCCTGAAGTCACAAGACAACAATGCGTGGGTCACATTTTTTTTAAAGTCTGATCTACAGAAGGTATTTGAATATACACCCCTCTCTGTTTACTACCTAATGAGCAGGTAGCCCCACTCTGTTTCTAAATTTAGCCCACCATTTTAGCCAGGTCTTACTTTTCCTTGCCTGCATACTAACCTATAATTAAAGGTGCCTGCCAAGTCTCATCTCCCTCCTGCCTACTATATGGTTTAGCTGATGGCAACCAGGACCAAAAGAGTACCCTAACCAAACCCTCTGGACATAATTGATGATGATTGGCTCTTTATCCTTTGATGTCTCAGAGTGATCTCCATCTTTACCTACCTATACATTAGAGCAATGCAAGATTTTCCTGCTCACAGACTAAGGATGTGAATTCAAATTATCAAACTGATTTGTAACTGAACTACCTTAGATCAAGACAGTATGAATCAGGTGAAAAGAGCCCCCCTCCACAAGGCAATAAGCATGAATGAGTGAAGCATTTGCTATTTAGGGATGCTGATCTGTTTATACCCCACATTTCCCTTGTGGATCAAGGCATCTTACAATTCCAAGAGCAAAAACATACAAAATACACCCCCCCCATAAACTCCCTCCCCAAGAAAATGTCTGCAGCTCAGCCCCATTAAACTCCTCACAAATAAAATGGCCTTACAGTTCCTCTTAAAAACTTCTGAAGACAGGGATGTTCTCATACAGTCACACCCTGTTCTTCTTGGAGCCAAGGTGCAAAACTGCCAATTAACCTCCTACTCAGTGTTTTCATTCTCCATTCTTTTTATGGGCATCTTCTGATTCTCTGGGTTGGAAAATGATCTTCTGACCAGCCAGACAGATCAGATGGTCATTGCTAACATCTAAGGTCAAAGGATATGGTTGGAGGACATATGATTGCTGAATCTAAGCAAGTCTGAATTCAGACACCTGGAATCGAGGAAATCAATGCCACCATTACTTTATATTGTTAAATTTAGCTTCAATTGGTTTTCTCAGAGCCATTCACTTACCATCCATCATAGTGAGAACTAAGAAAAAGAAATATATCAGTGCAAACAAAAAGATTTTTTTAAAGGTGTAAGCTGATAGTTTCAAGCAGTGATGCTGACAGCCACCCTAAGCTCCCAGAAAAAGATTAACTCTTCTCCCACTCCACATTTAAAGAGATGCAAATTAGGAGAAAAGGTGTGTGAAATCAGAAAAAAACAAATCAAACACTGAACTCAATATGATTTACTTCTTCAGCATGACAAAGCAGACAGACAGACAGACATTGGAGATTAGGTTGCCAACTTTTGGTTGAGAAATTCTTGTAGCTTTTGAGGGTGGAAAATGGGATTTGGGGAGCAGGGGGAGTTTAGTGGGGCATAATTCCATACAGCCCACCCTCCAAAGAAGCCATTTTCTCCAGGAGAACTAATCTCTGTCATCTGGAGATTAGTTGTAATTTCACTAATTTTCTACTCCCCTTGAAGCTGACAGTCCTAGTTGAAGAAGGGGAGAAAATAACTCACTGATCTTTAGGCGATAAATAGAGCAGGAAAAGGCCTGTCTAGGAATCTAGTTTATTTAACTTTAACATTTACTTGAATCAACAACATAGGAAGTAGTCTCTTACTGATTGACAGCCTTATTATGATTTCAAATTGAAGGGTTAAAGTGTGTGATATGGATTCCCTGGGAGGCTTCTGGGCATTTCTGAAGCCCCAAAATTTAATCAGTTCAGACCAACAGGCACCAGTTTCCTGCTCTTACGTGACAGCTAAATGAGTCTGATGGACTACCTGGCTTCTCAAGCTCCTAAAGCAACCCCAAGGCCAAGGAATTTTGTAGGTATTTTATCCCCCACTCTCAGTGCACTGGCTTAAACATGGGCTAAACATGTATTTTGGGGGCCACACAACTTATAGACTAAAGGTTGGATACAGCTAGCATTTTCATTCAATTCCCTTATTTATTGTAGCCTCCATCCCACATGACTTTTGAACATGTAGGTCCCATAATCCTTAGCAGAGCCCTTTTTGGTGGTCAGTGGGGACTCCTCCTTGGTTTTTCATCAGCAATGGAATCCAACCCAATGTTTAGGCAGACTATTCTATCATCTCCATATTTGAACTCGTACTTAAGTTGTGTTAATATTGAATTTGCCACCCCAGTCGGAATGAAGAGACAGACGCCAGGCTTGGATCTAAGGGCCACTTTATTAATTAACTTTAAATTAACAACAACAATTAACACTGCAGCAAAGGCCTACTAGTGGTACAGGTCAAGCCACGTGGTAACTCTCTGGCCCTTCACCTTGACCTGTCTGGGCAAGCCCCAAAGCCCCAGGTGTAGGCGATCCCTTAGGATGGCTGCGACCTGGCCAGCCAGGCAAACTGGATCCACCTTTTCAAGCTCCTAATCCTCTGCCATACAGCAGTGAGTTAAGGACTTGCACATGGGGTTCCCCAAGGCAGTCTGCCCACGTAGCATGGCAGCCATCACAAGCAGTACCATCCGCTCCTGGCAGACCCCTCTTCCCCATCAATGGAGAAGCGCCAAGGGTGCTCACCGGCCCGCTTCCTATTTCCCAACTTTATCCAGCCCATGACATCCCAAACCAGCACCACCAAGCCAATTACCTCAATCTTATTAAAGGTGCAAGCTAGGAGAACCCCCCCCCCCCCCGGTACCCCTCACCAATCCCAGTAAAGAGAGGAAAACATTCCTACCTGGCTCTGAATACAGCAGCCAGCTAATCCTGCACCAATACAGGGAGAGGAGGGTGGGCCAAGCATCTTTAGCAACTGAGCCCGGGGTAAGGTGGAGCCACTTGAACAGGCTAGAGGCTCTGCCTCCCATCAAGCCCCAGATGCCTGGGAAACACACTGCCTTTCTTCCTTCTGAGGAGGCAAAGTGTGGCCTCGGCTTGCACGGCTTGCCGGCAGCCGAAAGGGGCTGTTTTATAGCACAATCTGTACATTTAAAAGCAACCTAAATGCTTGAATTCTTGGCATTGTTATCATTAATGGCTTTATTTTTATTTTGTTGTAATAAACATTTTAATTAATGCACAATTCCTGAATGATGACTTAAAGGACTTTTCTGCATGAGTTTTCTGGACAGTATATTTCAGTTGTAGTGCTATGGTGTTCCTGTTGTTAGCAAGAAATACACTACACCTTCTAGGGTAGATGGTTCATTAGCACATTCATATGCAAAACAGACAGCCTCCATTTTTAAAGAAGTTAATTAACATGTAAATGAGAGTAGCTCACTCCCTCACAGAATTGCTAAACTATATAATGAACTTGTAAAGAACAGAATAGACATATAACAGAAATAGGCATATTAAAAGCTATCAACATGATTCAAAATTGAACAGTGAAGGCACTGATAATATATAATGCATATTTTTATTGGTGGATGACACATTTCTTTATTTTAAAATGAATGCTTTCATTACAATTTACAGACTTAAAGCATTTAAAGGTTTCATTTCCCTTGGATTAATTCTATAGCAGAATCCTTTACCTTGGAACAGTACAAGGACTATGCCATGAGGCAAAGCCAAATTATAATGTGCTACCATAAGAGCACAAGCAAGCCCTCTGTGGAGCATTCTCCAAAATATATAGGAAGTCAATGTCTATTGGCAGGAGGGGTTCAGAGAAGTAAAGAGGTATCATTTTTCTGGACTAGAGATAGGTCTTCAAGCATTAATAAATAAAAAAAATCAAAATTCTGCATGATTTAATAAAATCAAATTTGGGGTGGTGGATAACAATCAGTAATAATGGAAAACCCTCAGTTCTCATTGTTATTGCAACAAGTGAAGAGAGAATAACTGGAATACATAACTGACAGAGGCCCTGTACACATGGTGCATTGACAGAATGTGTGGAAAGGGAGTGTGGTCACAAGCTAGATTCCTTTGACCATGTGTGATTGCTGATTTGTGAGCACAGCACCTACAAAGTTTTGCCCTTTTCTTGTGACTGGCAGCATTTGGAAAGCAGTGTCCCCAGTGATGGGGAAGCAGCATGTGCGTGTGGATATTTTCTCCATGTGTCTGCACTGTGCAGATGACCTGATGATTGCTTGGAGGTGGGAGGAGGGGGCAGGGCCAGCAGACTGGTGGGTGATTTCTCAACAATTCTTTCTTTTTTTTCTTTCAAACATTGACCTATCCCATCTTGCTGAAGATGAAGCTGGAAGGGAGCTTAGATATTTTTAGCTTAGATTCCATCTTTATTCCTCCATTATCTCACTGTGATTATTTACTGCTATATGTACAACTGTAAAGCCAGTTATAGCACAACAGTTCCCTGCTAAATTCTGTGGATGCTCAGCACATAGAAATGTTTACTGTGCCCCAACTGCTAAAATCAATATTGGTAAAACTTTACTACTAAACACAGATAGCTTAATTAAAGATATCATTTATTGTATTGCATTTCATTTGTTCAGACTTTCTCTGGTATTTCTATAATTAAGTCAAGGAGCACTGTAAATTCCAATGCATAGTCACATAACACAGCATGAGAAAGGCTGGCTTTATAATCAAGCTGATGGTACACTATAACCTATTCTTTTGACTGTATAAATAACTTGGCGTGTTTCTTCTTCCCTACTCTAGAAATAGAAGCTGAGCTCAGCGTAAAAACAAGTTGATCACAAAATCATAACAATATTGGGAGTAGGGAGAAAATCAGTTAAATCTAGGTTTCCTCTTAATACTATTTTCTAATACCGCATTGCTGAAGAGTTTACCAGATGCCAAACATTATCTTAGATAAGAAGAAAATAAATGGGTTCATCATGTTCAAGCAAATATAATTTGAAAGCTACAATATCCTACAAAACAGGTTTCTTTCTAGCAGGAATGACAACTGAAGCTTAACCCCTGCTATTATCTAATCGGTGAGATTAGAGAGATGATTTACAATGACAATAGAAAGGTGTATGATATTTGAGACATGTTACATAATCCCTGTGTTTTACTAAGTACAATGCATTTTTAACAGAAGAAAAACAAACATCTGTGGGTACTTATATCTGGTGAATGGGGCTACACATACAGAAAACAGATTGTTCTGTAAACTTGGGGGACCCTCCCCCCAGGTTTGCAGAAAAACCTGAATTTTTTTTTTAAACTAGAGAGGAGGTTAAAGCTCCTCCATTTGCATGGCTTCATCAACACCTGGCTAGTGGCTGAGGGAAGAAGAGCTGCATCCACTTCAAACCCCCCCCCCAGTGTTGCAGCTGTGTGAATTGCAATAGAGGCAATATAGATGGGCACATGAGAAGCCAAGGAGGAGCGGCAACAGAGGCCAGCACTGAGAGGGTGGGGGGAAAGAAGAAGGAACTGGTACTGCTGCCACTATTGTGTTAGCTGTGGAAGAGTGAGCGAGCCATAGAGGGGAAGCAATACAGGCAGGCAAGGGAGGAAAAAGGCACTACCTCTATCCCTTCTCACTGTGTGAAGATATGGCAGGGATGCAGAGTGGCTGGCAAACAGGGGTGGGGGAGCTGGGAGGGTGGTCTCTGCATGTGAATGTATGTGAGAAGAGAGAACACTAGGCTTATTTGAGACCTTAAGAAGTTATAACTTTTTAAAAAATGGAATAAATCATTGATATAAAAAGGATTTCTAAGATTTTTATCTTCTGCCACGAAGTGTTACTTATTTAAATAAATCTAATTGCTATAGGTTCCCCAGTGAGGAGTAGCAGGCAAGTCATTCTGTGATTACTGAGTACAGATTCTTTCCAACAAATGTTATAAATTGTCTCGGTATATAAAATGCATATAAATGTTATAAATTGTCTTGGTATATGAATTGCTTTGCATTGTCACTGAGTTAACCTGCAAGGGTCAGTCATTTCATTCACTTATGCTGATCTTGACTCAATGCATTCTAAGAATGTTGGGAATTAACTACACTTATGTGGCATACTTTTGGGCATGAGGAACATGCAATTGTCAATGGCTCCATTGGAAAATAGCATTATTTTCTGCAGTAGAAAGGAAGATGGAGAATGAGCTGGAGGCAGTTGAAACTAGGTCAGGGAGAATGGCTAACTGCAATCCTGAATTGCATTAATGTGATGCCATTTGGTAGACACACAGTCTATTTGAACAATTATGATTCTGGATTCTGTTTTATTTCTTTTCTATCAAGTGTTGCATGCAAAGAAGCTTCCTACCAAACTGGTCTGAGATTTATCTATGTTAAAGAAGCATTTGTGTCTATTTAAAAGTAAATTGAATATAGTTTTTAAAAAAAGTTTAGTTGCTGAAATAAGGGCAAGACCTTTTTTATCCAGATTGCTTTTTTGCCTTTGAAGTCAGTGAAGACAGTGATGGCCTCTAGCATAGATGGCTTTATATAGGCATACCTGAACTCCTGTACATTTGGATCAGTTCACAATAGTATGCTGTGGATATCCCTCTAATTCACATACTCATTTGTGGTGAAGTCTGAGACATTCCTACCTTTATACATATACATATACATATACATATACATATACATATACATATACATATACATATACATATACATATACATATACATATACATATACATATACATATACATATACATATAATTTAAAAATCATACCCTATCTTTCCCCATAGCTCAAAGTAGCTTACAAATCCAAATTTAATGCATAAAAAATACAACAGTACTTCTAATAACCCCAAATGAGAGAGGATTAAACAGATTCATGGAGGCTAGGTACATCAGTGGCTACTTGCCATGATAACTAAAGGAACCTTCATACTCAGAAGCAATAAACCTCTCAATGCCATTGCTAGGAGGCAACAACAGAAGGAGTCCATGGCTTCTATGCCCTGTTTGCTAGCCCTCCAGGGAACTGGTTGACTAATATGTGAAAGAGGATGCTGGACCAGATAGAGCAGTGGTCTTATCTGGCAGAGCACCTCTTATGTTCTTATATAGGGCTAGACAAACATTTCAAGATTCTCTGGAAAAGTCAATAATGCTAGGAAAAGTGGAAGACAGTAGGAAAAGAGGAAGACCTAAAAAGAAATGGCTTGACTCAATAAAAGAAGCCACATCCTCCAGTTTGCAGGATCTGAGCAAGTCTGTTAATGATAGGATGTTTTGGAGATCTTTCATTCATAGGGTTTCCATGGGTCGGAGGTGACTTGATGGCACATAACACACACACAAACATTTTCAATAGCACACTCTTACAACCATCACAAATGTTAATTGAAATTGTAGGTTTACCAGAATAAATTATATTAGGAAATTTTCTAAAAATGAAATGAAATGGGGAGAGTCTCCCATGGGAGACAGAATTCCAGAATCTTGAAACCATCACTGAGAAAGCCTTTACACTGAACCACCCATCAAGCTTCTGATGAGGGGGAAACACAGATTAGGACCTATCCAACGGATTTCAGTTTATAGTTAGGCTTGTATTAGAGAAGGCAAATTGGGGATCAATGGTTCCAAACTATCTAGTGCTGTAAATGTCAAGATTAGAGATGGGCATGATCAGCATTATGATTTGAAAAAAAACTCGATAATGGAGTTTGCGCCATTGTGACTCAGCTAATCGGTGCTGTCCACGGCAACCGATCCAGTGGTCGGAGGTTTGCTTTTTGGGGGCTTGATCGGATCGATTGGTTTCTGTTCGGGATTGCAGACACTCAGGCGCCAGTAATCTATTCCTGGGACAACGGAGACAGGGGAATGCCTGAGCTGTGTTTGCCCTCCTCCTGTCGCCCTGGAAACGCGATTGGAAGCCCAGCTTTCCTTGATCAGCAGGGATTCCTTCCAACCACGGAGCAGCCAGCAAGGCATCACCATTTGGGAGAAGAGAGGGGAGGGAGGGGGAAGAGGGTGTTCTGTAGCCACCATGAGCACTCCAAATGTTTTTTGCTTTTTAAAAAAACGGGGCTTTGTAGGAGGAATGGCTGTTTTTCTGTCTATCACTCTCTGTTTTTAACCTGCTTTTAAAACACTGTATTTTGTGAGAAAATCTCATTCACGGCTCTGTGTGTATGTTTGAAATATGCTTTTGGAAGACTGGCTGTGTTTGTGAAAATGTCCCCTCCCTGAGGGGAGGCAGCTCATCGCCGGGTTAAAAACTCCCCCCCTGCTCTAAGTGTGTGTGTGTGTGAAAACGTTCCCTCCCTGAGGGGAGGCGGTTCATCGCCGGGTTAAAAATTTCCCCCCCTCTGCTCTAAGTGTGTGTGTGGGGGGGCGCCCCTCTGCTTTGGCCTCCCCGATCCCTGATCCCCGATTGGAAACGGGAGTTGTTTGGTGTGGATCGGTGATCTGGGGTCATCGCCAGCGTGGATCCACGAACAGCTTGATCGGTATTTTTTTTGGATCGTGCCTACCTCTAGTCAAGATCACTATTTTGAATATCCCCAAGACAAACTGCAAGTAAGTGAGTCTGGATTAAATTAGGTTTAAAGTGACTTGAGCAACTTGATTATATCAGTAACTGTACAGCCACAATTGGGACCAACTATAGTACTTGATATTGGTAGGCCTGTATTGAGCATACTACAAATAGTTCAGTTGAAAGTTACTAGAGCATATATAATTATGTCATCCAGGACTGATGAAAGATTATTTCGGTTGAGCTTCCGCAAGTAATTTGCAAAAGTTTGGAGGGAGGGAAAAAAGCAGTAAAAAGAGGGGTACTACTGAATACTGATAGATTTTTCAGATCAGTGTGAATTGACTGCCAAGGACTAGTCTCCATAATTGTAATCTGGTAGGTGATACTGGACAGGAGTTTACAACACAAATAGTATTTCTAGTTAGTTCCTACTAGATATATAATTGATTCAGCTCCTTTATAAAGTATATTTTTAGAGAAGAACGTGAGAGCTAAGCATATCAGTTTCTAACAAGATTTGCTTTCTGCACACCACTTCAATAACATAGTCTTTTCAATAAACTAACATAATCTTTATTCAATTATACTGATCACATATAATGGGTAATGATAGTAGAAGGGGAAAAGGATTTTTAACGTCGTGAAAGTCCTGCTTTCTTGCAAATGTTGTCCTTGATGTTGATAGTTTGACATATTATTAGGAACTGAATTGGCTAACTGCAAATCTGAGACACATTTTTCAGTTTAGCAAATTTATTTTTTAATATATCACAGGGGAAAGGCTGGGTTACTAGCATGCTTGCAATATTATTTATGAGTAAGGTTTTTTCATTGAGAAAGTTTTACATGGAATACAAATGTGTTATTCAACTGACAAATAAAAAAGATAGCAATAAACTTTGAACATTCTTGTGACTCTCAGAACTCTGTGCATACTGCTGATATTAGCAAAAAACTAATTTTACTAATTTAATAACAAAATGCTTCAATAATCTATCATATTTCTGTTGAAGTTCTAAAACAATGTTTCTTTTTGGTGAAAGGTGTCAAAATGATATTGTTGTGAAACAAATGTAATTATTTTCTAGAAAATAGCTTGCATTTATTAATATATATATGAAAATGCACCAATTGGAAGCAGGCTATATTTTGAGGATCAAGGTTAAACTAAAAACTCCCGAGCCAAAGATATATATGGAATTCACTGTTCTGAATCATTACCTTGAGTTTCTGGAACAGTAACACAAATCCAAGATGATTGGAAAAACAACCCTCCCCAAATCCATTTTTTAAAAAATCCCAATGCTCACCAACCATGCAGCATGAGCATATGCTTTTTCTTTGATTGTACCGAATTCCTGGAAAATGACATCTTTCCTGTCCAATCATATCCTTGCAAGGGAGGAGCACAGAGCTCTCCCAGCCATTCCCAAGCTGCAGAGACCTACCATTCTCCTTCCTTCTCCTTTGTGAGGTGGAGAGATAGTTTTCTTTCCTTCTGAAAGTAGAAAGGCTGGCTTGTTCAGGGGCCTGTAGAATTTGTTCAGGGACCCTTTGTCCAATTTGCTTGAAACTTGGAGGTTCTTTGAAGAACAAGCAGAAGATACTCAGCTACAATTTTAAAGATATTGGTTGAAAAATAACAACTTCCCCCTCCCCAAGGGAATAATGGAAATATTGCCAATCTCGTTTTTTACTTTGTGAAACATACCACATCAAGGAAGCATGGCAAACAGATAGTTTTCAGCAGATAGGTAAAAGTTTTTTCATTGTCAGTCACTGTAAGAGCAGAGAAATGAAATGACTGCAGATGGTCAGGGGGTATGCTTATGCCTGATCTGGATATCTCATGCCAGTCTGCCACCATTATAGAAATCAGTGGAGATAAGTGCAGCTGTTCAAAGAGGGACCTACTCTGGGAGTTTGTAAAACCAACCTTCTTTGTTATATCTGCCTGAAAATTAGGAGGTTTTTAGATTAGAAGTAGGACTGCGTTCTGTGCAAATTTGGTACCATTATCTTTATAAACAGACCCTTGAAGTGATTTCCCTTTGAAAACAGTGGTTCAAAAGGAGGAAAAAACAGCCATGAATTTGACTTCTGTAGCAGTAATATCCTACCCTGTAATAAGCGATAACGGAAAATTCCTCCTTAAAACCAAATTAGAAATTATAATGGAAATTTTCTCAGCAAATATCCCTAATGTTATACCATTTGCTTTTGGCTTTTTTGTTGCCTTCCCTAAATCTCTGGCCTATAGATGGTTCATAATGTAAATAGTTAAATATAGCATAGAAACAGCAGTATGTTTCTTATGGTGTTGTGCTAGTGCAATCTGACACCCTGAAGAAGAGATGTTGGACATCCAAGTCTCTTCCTATTCCAGTATCCTAATGTATTCTACAGTCTATGTGATCCAGGCAATTAAGACAACATTTTTAGAAATGTTCTAATTGTCTCCTGCATAAGAGCATATTCAGACAATATATTTTAAAGAATGGGGGAAAAACCCTTTCCTCTCACTACTCTGGGCTGGCCTCAGTTCTGAAGCATTATGTGATAATTGTTTATCATTGAACACGCAATAATACATCGCCATACATTAAAAAATATACCCCTTGCTACTTCTTCTATGAGAAGTTTAATCTCATTGCATTGTAAATAGTTTATTTTTTATTGTTATATAAAGTTTGGAAAAAAGTTACAGAAATAAAAGGATTAAAAAAAATAATATACCCTCAACAGCAAATGAATACAATCAAAGAGGGTGTGGTATTCTAAGTAGATGTGGGTGTACTGTATGGGGGAGGGGGGCTAAACCCATACTATATTTTAGGTAGGTTTGCTTTTTAAAGAATTTATTTTAATTTTTATCTAGCTTGCCATAGGAATTCAAAACAGGAAAGAAACGTATGAGCTCTTATGTATGAAGAAGAAAATTACTTGCCCTTTCAGTATCTAAAATATTAATAATAATAACAACAACAATGACAACAACATTTGATTTATAGGACAACTTTTTCAGGACAATTTAACATCCACTCAAAGCAGTTTACAAAGTGTGTTATTAGTATGCTACGCGCTTGGTGGTAGCGTGTCCTACATGACGTGGAGGGGGTAGCTGTGCCTCTTACTAAAAGTAATGACTCATAATCATATAGGCATTAGAGGAACAGTTCTGAAATGTTTTTGATCTTTTATTTGTGATAAAATGCAGAGTGGTGAAGGAGGACGACAAGTAATCATTGGAGTTCACATTTGGGGAGGCCTAGGACTCTCTCTGCTCCCTTGTTTGATTCAATATCTATGTGTAACCACTTAATAGGATTATCCAGTTTTGGGGTTCAGTGGTATCAGTATGCAGGTAACACCCATCTGTATATATCTCTGCTTAAGGCCCAGATGTGGCTCTCTCAGATCTGGAGTGTCGCCTGGAGGCTATGGTCAAGTGACTAAGGGGGAACAAGCTAATGCTGAATCCAGACAACATATGTTTATAGTATGGTAATATCTTTACAATCCAACACTAAGAGTTATACCATTCTAAGTGAATTGAAGTCAATGGACTATGATTTTTATATTTACATATAATTATTCACAAATCTTTCTCAAATAGGTTTTAAGAATGGGTTGTGTGAATCAAAGAGAACAATATTTGGCATGTACTCATGATAGTACAATGTTGGAGAGCATTGAAATTAATTTAATAACTTATTAATAGATTCATGATCAGTGAATTATAGAAATCAACCTGGAGCAATTTATTTATTTAAAATATGTAGAAGATTTTTTTCTGAAATGCACAGTAATTTTCAAGATATTTTCAAGTTCTTCTGGGAGCAGAATAGACCATCATTAAGGTATATTTTCAATCAGATGTTTTGTTTAGTTTGGAGATTATTCTTTCCATTTTTCTTTGCCTGAAAATGCTTCTGCATAAAAAAATTCATTGTTTCATTTTGCAGATGGTGATAGCTCTACAAACACATTTATTGTTAGTTTAAAAGTCAAATGATCATTTATGTAGGTGTATGTGTGGGAGCTGTGCAGAGAATTACATGGTTTGCTTCCACACTGGCAATTCATATGGAAGAAGAAATGTCCATATGAACCAATGCTCTGCTCCTCTAGCATTTTAAATTCATCAGTTATTTTGATATAGCAAAGGTATTTTAGCACACAAGCTGTCAGTGTCCTACCCAGCAAGTCAGCTTTCAGATATGTTTATTTTTTGCATATCAAGTGTGGTTAACATATGATGGGTTGGATCCTATGGGTTTGGTGTGGTGAAGAGTGCGGGACTCTAATCTGGCGAACCGCGTTTGATTCCCTACTGCTCCACTTGAAGCCAGCTGGGTGATCTTGGGTCAGTCACAGCTTCTAGGAGCTCTCTCAGCCCCACCCACCTCATAGGGTGTTTGTTGTTGTGGGGGTAATAATAACATACTTTGTAAACTGCTCTGAGTGGGTGTTAAGTCATCCTGAAGGGCGGTATATAAATAAAATGTTATTATTATTCTGCTAATGGTGGGGCTTTCCTTCGGTACAGGAATACACCTTGCATTTTAGTGAGAAAAACAGTCTATAAATGAATTGACTAAGTAAGTCTATAATAAATAAGGTGCCTTCTCCTGAATCAGGATGTTTCCCACTTAGTGGAAAAGATTCCTACATCAGGGATATTAATTTTTTTTTGCTTATTAAAAATATGTCAATTATACTCATTCAGTGGCTTGGGAGCCAGATGTGGTTCTTTGACATGCCATCTGTCAATCTTTTTTTTTCTTTTAATAAATTTTTATTGGGTAGGTTAAACCAATACTACATGTATACCCTATGTTCATTTTCTCTCTAAATAACAATTATCACATACATTTTTCATTTAACAATTACAGTGTATATTTCCCCACTCCCCTTCCCCCTCCCAACCGACCCCTCACAGCACTTAAACCCTTTAACTTTTATAAGATGCCCTCAATTCCGTTAATCACCCTTATCTTCCAAGGTAAAGTTATTTTGCATATCAACTTAACCCAGTTTCTCATACCTCAATAATTATCCATAGACCAAAATTGGTCCTTAACATCCCAATTTTTTTCCAAATACACTTTAAATTTCTCCCAGTCACTCATAAATTCATTTGAACTTTGTTCTTTCATTTTTCTAGTTAATTTATCAATTTCCACCATATACAGCAGTTTTTGTATCCATTCTTCCACTTCTGGTGCCTTTTCTTGTTTCCAATATTGTGCATATAGTAATCTTGCTGCTATAGTCATATACCACATTGATGTTCTGTCTCTTAGATCTATTTTTTCCCATATTAAGTCCTAACAGAAACATTTCAGGATTTTTCTGCAGATTACCTTTCATAATTTTCAACATTTCCACATATATCATAGACCAGAATTGTTTTGCTTTGTCACGAGTCCACCACATATGGTAGAAAGAACCTTCATGTTCCTCACATTTCCAACATTTGTTTGACATCATATTAGTCATATTTGCTAACTTTTCGGCGTTAAATACCATCTATATATCATTTTATAAACATTTTCTTTAAAATTAACACATGTAGATATTTTCATGGCATTTTCCCACAAGTACTCCCATGCATCCATTGTAATCTCTTTATTAAAATTCAATGCCCATTTCACCATTTGAGACTTAACCACCTCATCCTCTGTATACCACTTCAGCAGAAGCTTATAAAACTTCAAAATTATCTTTGTTCCCTCTCCTAAGAGAAGTTCTTCCAGTTATGAGTTTCTAGTTCTAAAACCAACTTTCCTTTTATCTGTCTCAAATAAGTCTTTTATTTGTCTGTACTGCAGCCATCCGTATTCAAACGCTAAGTCCTCTTCCTTCTTCATTTTGACTGTGTTTCCATCAATAAGCAGTAAGTCTTTATACGTTATCCAATCGTTGCCTTGGTACTCTGTATGCGGTTTTATAACCTCTGCCGGAACAATCCACAGAGGTCTTTCCTCTTCCATGTATTTTCTGTATTTCATCCAAACCGAAAAAATATTTTTCCTTATATAGTGATGTTGAAACATACCATCCATTTTATATTTATCATACCACAAATATGCATGCCAGCCAAAAAAATTATTGTGGCCCTCCAAAGTTAACATCTTACGATTAGTTAAATTCACCCAGTCTCTTAACCATGTCAAACAAACCGCCTCATGGTATAATCTCAAATTTGGTAGTTCTAAACCACCCCTTTCTTCGGCATCATACAACACTTTCATCTTTACTCTTGACTTTTTCCCCGCCCACACAAAGTTTAACAATTTCGATGTATTGTTGAAGGCTTTCACGGCCGGAGAACGATGGTTGTTGTGGGTTTTCCAGGCTGTATTGCCGTGGTCTTGGCATTGTAGTTCCTGACGTTTTGCCAGCAGCTGTGGGTGGCATCTTCAGAGGTGTAGCACCAAAAGTTTGGTGCTACACCTCTGAAGATGTACACCTTTTGGTGCTACACCTCTGAAGATGTCAGCCACAGCTGCTGGCGAAACATCAGGAACTACAATGCCAAGACCACGGCAATTTAACAATTTCCTTTGCCACTTATCAAATTGTTTCACCTCTTTTACAATTGGGATTGTTTGTAGTAAAAACATTACTCTTGACAATACATTCATTTTCAAAACCGATATACGATCCAGAAATGACAAGTTCAGTTTGTTCCATTTTATCATGTCTCTTTCCACTTGGTCCCACAGTTTTTAATAATTATTCTTATGTAAGTCTATATTCTTCATTGTTAATTCAATTCCCAGGTATTTTGTTTTTTGCACCACTTCGCATTGAGTAAGATTCATCAACTCCATCTGTTTGGCTTTGGTCATGTTTTTACACAGCAGTTTAGATTTGGTTCTATTAATATAAAAACCTGCCAAATTCCCAAACTCTTTAATCTTTTCTAACAGCAACGGTAGTGTCTGAATCGGATCTTCTATGATAAACATCACATCATCTGCAAAAGCTCTAAATTTATAAGAGAAGCCTTTAAGTCTTTATACCTTTAATACTCTGTTCTTCTCTTATCTGTCTTAACAATATTTCCAAGACCATTACAAACAGTAAAGGTGAAAGTAGACATCCGAATCTTGTACCTTTTCTTACCTCAAATTTTTCTGTCACATCATTGTTTATACACAATGCCGCTTGTTGGTATTGGTAAATTTCCTTTATAGCTTTTATAAAATCTTCCCCCAACCCCATCTTTTCCATTGTTAAAAACATAAACTCCCAGTTTAAATTGTCAAAGGCCTTCTCTGCGTCCGCAAAGAAAAGGCCCACCTCTTTCTCAGGATGTTTGTCATAGTATTCAATTGCATCAATCACGGCTCTCAAGTTATCTTTTATTTGTCTACTAGGCAAAACCCCCTGCTTGTTCTTCACTGATAAATTCCATTTAGAATATTTTCAATCTTTCTGCTAATATTTTCGCAAAAATCTTGTAGTCATTATTTAGAAGAGATATAGGTCTATAATTTTTGACATCTGTTGTATTCTGCATCTTCTTTGGGATCAGTGAAATATTAGCCTCATTCCATGAAATTGGTATTCCCAATTTTTTCATAGTCTCATTCATCAAAATTTGTAAAATTGGCACCAAGTCTTTTTTCAAAATTTTATAAAATTTAGCTGAAATCCCATCTGGACCAGGCGCTTTACCTATTTCCATTGAGTCAATAGATTTTTCAATTTCCTCCTCTTTAATTGGATTGTTCAACAGCGTCCTCATACGCTCTGAAATCTTGGGTAGCTTCATCTTGTCCATGTATAATTCAGTTTTTTCTTTACTAATTAACTTCTTTTGAAACAATTTGGCATAGTATTTATAAAAAAATCTTTTTATTCCTTGCTGATCCACTACTTCTTTGCCATTCTCCAGAATTTTGCTTATTATTTTTCTCTCTCTTTTCTTCTTTAGTTGCCAGGCTAAAAATTTCCCTGGCTTGTTTGCACCTTCAAATGATTTTTGTTGCAATTTCTTTAAATTCCATTCTAGCTCTTTGTTTGCAAAAGCCCTTATTTGTTCTTGTAATATTCTAATCTCTTGCTGAATTTTCTTCTTTCCTGGTCTCTTCTTTAACTCTTGTTCCTTCTTGCTTATTTTCTCCTGGATCTCTTGAAATTTCTTTTCTCTAGCTTTCTTTTCTTTACTGTTCAATGTGTTCAAAATATTTAGTTTCTTTCTGAATATAGTCCACGTTTGGTTGTCTCTGAAATAATTCTTCATTCAATCTCCATCTAAATTTCCTAAAGCCCGTAGAAGCTCTCCACATCATCGGATTATGACCAGAGGTCACTTCCGGCATTACTTCTATTTTCTTAGTCAATAATCCAATATCTTTTGTAGTCCAAATCATATCTATTCTTGAAAAGGACTAATGTCTTGCCGAATAATAAGTAAAATCTCTCACTTTAGGGTTCCATTTCCTCCAAACATCTTCCAAATCTTCCTGTTTTACTAATTCAAAGAAGGATTTTGGTAATTTCCCTTCCCTACAAAGCTTTGAGTCTTCTTTGACTGTTTATCTATTTGCAAATTCACAACTCCATTGAAATCTCCCATCAACATTATCTGGTCATATGTCACTTGGTCTAGGTTCTGAATTAATTCTTTATAATAACCATCTTTAGCACCATTGGGTGCATATATTCCTAGAACCAAGGTTTTTCTTGCATTCAACATTATTTCCACCGCCAGGTATCTTCTTTGTCTCTAAAAACCATTTTAGGTTCCAGTTCTTGTTTTACATAGATCACAATTCCTCTTTTCTTTTCTTTTGCTGATGAGAGAAATTCTAAACCTAATAGCCCATTTTTTAAAAAATAACTATCCTGGTCTTTAATATGGGTTTCTTGCAAACTAATTATATTACATTTTTGTTTTCTTAGCCAATGAAAAACAGATTTACGTTTCTGGGGTGAGTTAAGTCCATTAATGTTCCAAGAAATCAATTTGTACTCCATGATAATTTACTCTTTAGAGGGTTTCACAAAGTCTTTTTGGTTATCATTCAAAAAGATGGTCATTTGTTGCACTGTCTTGATATTGATTCTCTTAGACTGGAAATTAAAACTCATACCTTCAGGTATTTCCCATCTATATCTTATATTCTTTTCTCTCAGTCTCTCAGTCAATTCTCTATATTTTCTTCGTTCTTGTAGTATCTTTCTGGGAAATTCGTTCATGATTCTGATTCTGCTCCCCTCCATCTCCTCAGGATTTCTTCTTTCAGTTTCTTGTTCAGTTATATCATTACATCTCTTGGTAGATTCTTTTGCTGTGCATAAGCAGAATTTACTCTGTATGCCAGATCCAAGTTAGCTTCTATTTCTTCTGGCTGCTTCTCTAAAAATTCTGCCAGTGCTCCCACTATTTGCTCTCGTATATTTTGCCTCAAAGTTTCTGGCACACCCCTCATTCTCAGGTGGGTCTCTGTTGATTTGCATTCTAACAACGCTATATGCTCCTGTAGCTCTACATTTTCTTCTTTTAGATTCCTGGTTGTTTGTTCCACATCTTGTACTAATTGCGTTGTTTCTTGCAACTCCTTCATTCCATCTATATTTTTGTTTATTTCTGCCACCTCTGCTTGGCTCAATTTAGTCATTTTTTCCATCAAACTTTCAGCCATCTTCTGACATATATCCTGAATGCCATCCAACATTCTCTTTTCCAAAGCTTCCATGGCTGTCTGCCATTCTTGTTTCTCCTTATCCGCCTTCTTTGCCATTCTTGGACTGACTTTTGCTCCGCTCCAAGTCGCGGCTCTATTTCTAAGCTCCGTTGTTAAAATCAATTTTCAATCCAACACTTTAAAAGTTCCTTTTTTACAATTTAAAAGTTCCTTTTTACACTTAAAGTCGATTTGTCTTTCATTTATCTGTAAAACCACTAGGTGGCACCAAAGCTCTATGCTTCTTTATTCCCACTCCAAAGATGGCAGCTGCTCACTTTCCTGTTTACTTCTGCCCTCCAGCTCCCCTCTAGGCATGTAATCTCGTTCCTCTATGCTTTTCACAGTCTTGCGATGTTTCCCAGTTGCTTCTTTGGATTGCCCTTCCCACTCGAAGCGTCTTTATCAGCACTTGAAAACCACAGGCATGCATAAACAATCTTGTTTTTTCCTTCCCAAATTCTCCAATTTTGATCAAATTCTTTTCTTTTTCCACACACCTCTTCAAGCAAATCTTTTGCAGTGCTACTGGTAAGTTAGTTTCACTTTCCAATATTTTTTCCTTTTATCATGTTAGTCCCTAAAGATAGCATCTTTACATTCTTCCATTCCTTATTGGGTTTCCGTGCTGTTTCTTACGGTCAAAGTTGTTCAAATTCTTTTAAAGAGGCCTGGATTCCGATGATCTTATGCCAAACTTTTGGCTCAAAAAGGGCCCTGCAGAGATCGAAGCTCCCCCATCTCTGAGTGGATCTCAAGGTGCTGGGGGAAATCCTTTATTCAGGGCTTTCCCCACGCTGAGATCTTACACTCTCCGAGGATTGTAGCGTCTCAGCTCTTCTTCTGCCTGTAGAAGAGTGGCAGCAGGTATCTGGTGTACCTGTCCTGCTGAAAACAAGAGCCCTTGATTGCTCAGCTTAGCTGAACAACTTCAGATCACCATCATTCCAAACCGGAAGTCCCCCATCTGTCAATCTTTTGAACATCATTCCCTTATATGGCATCTGCTTTATAGGACAGTGAGCAAAGCCATTGACCACTAGAGTTTATGGTCAATAGTTGCTCCAGGGCTCATTTTGAGGGGGAACATGCAAGAATGCAGTTCCGGCAGTTCCCCAAAGAGGGCACATGTCATGTGGCAAGATCAGGCCTCTGATGGGTGGTGGATCACTCTTCCATTCAGCAGCAGCTTGATCCTGACCACTTTGGGTCCCGTTTCAGCCATTTCAAGCCCCTTTTTGCCATTGTGGGCCCAATTTCAGCCCTGAATAGCCAGGATTGGGTCCAAAACAGCCAGGATAGCTGATGTCAGGTGGTATGGCATATGCAAATCAGTTATTCTAATGACACACTTATGGTGATGTCAATGGGTGTGGCATATGCTAATGAGTTATGCTAATAAGTTATGCTAATGAGTTCCTCAAGCTCTTTTTCTATGAAATGACCCCTGGTTGGCTCTCACCTTATAACTGCTGCTGCCAGAGGAACAAGTTTCCACGGGATGTGAGCCAAGGGCTCATCCTCTTCAACACACCCGTCTTCTATGCAGCCTTCATATACTTATCTCAGCACCCAGCAGCTTCCCAGTGGAAACTAAGCCATCCACATAGAAGAGGCAGTAGTATCACCACTACCACCATGGCAGCCACCAAGAACAAGCTGCCCATAGTAGGGGATGGTGGTTTTACTCCCCTTTCTTCACAACCAGATTGCTTTCCTCTGTGTACCTTGGCAATCTCACTACCTTTCCTGTGCTGCTGTGTTTCATTCACCAGAGAGAGCGAGAAGGCAGAGAGGGAAACCCTTTCCCATCACTCTAGAAATGTGAGAGCTGGCTAAGATTCAACAGTGGTGCTTAGAAGGTACTCTGATAATTAAAATGGTTATATACAATAATTATATCTTATTGTAGGTATGTGTGGTAGGGTGACACAAAGGGCATGCAGTCATCATGAGGCTGATGGTAACAGTGAATGTGGCTCTCTGTTAGCCATGGAATGAGTTTCACTGATATAAGTAATTATTATATAAACTATACTCAAATACTCTAGCCCAGAAATTTAAGACAGTACATACACATGAACTCATGAATACCTTGTTTATTGTGGCTTCCTTATTAATTTTTATGGAGGAATTTGATCAGCATAGGCCTTCCTTGGCACATGGAGAGTGTGACTGAATGAAAAAGCACATGAGGCAAGAAGCCTCTACACATCTGTGAGCAATTGCTGGATCAATAATTATATTCTGACAGGTCCTGCTTGTTAGTAGATATCTTATAGAAGACAATGGCTCTGGTTATTTTTTATCTAAAAGAGAATGGGAACTGATTTGGGGTAAGATGAAGAATCACAAAAATTGTATTGTCGAAGGCTTTCACGGCCGGAGAACGATGGTTGTTGGGGGTTTTCCGGGCTGTATTGCCGTGGTCTTGACCACGGCAATACAGCCCGGAAAACCCCCAACAACCATCGTTCTCCAGCCGTGAAAGCCTTCGACAATACATCGAACACCTCTACGGGGAGGAAACATTCCAACAGACCCGAAGATTGGAAACACTTCGGAACAAGAAAGCACATCTACTCTGTTCTTTGACCTTTCTTCTATGCTGCAGGGACACAAGAACCATTCCATCTTTTCTCACAACTAAAAGAATCTTCAAAACCACACAGGCGAACCGCATTTATGACCGTCTAGAACAGGCCCTCTTACGTGAGAGAAAAATCCAAGACCACGGCAATACAGCCCGGAAAACCCCCAACAACCAATCACAAAAATTGTTAGTTTGGGGTAAAAAAAAGTCTAAATGCAGATGTACTGCAGAACATGATGGCACAGGTACAAATGGAAGATTCACATTTAGAACATCTAATATAATATTAGCCATCATTTTCCAGAAATTTTGAGCTCTGCCTCTTACTATACCATGAGGAAAAGGAACTCTTTCTCTTTCCCTCTCTTTCTCTACAGATCTTTACTAAATTACTTCCAGGGGATAAAGTACAATGAGTTTCTTAAAACAATTTCCTTGAATTTGCAAACAAACAAAAAATAGTGACCTTCTTTTATATATGTTCTTCTTTCCGTGATTCCTGATGAACTTTACAATACAAATCCTTTTGTCACTTCTTTACACATAGTTTACAAAATTCACATTCCATCTTGAGTAACTGTAATATACTTTTGAGAATAACTCTTTATAACAGATGTTATTATCCTCTCAAATTTTGCAACATCTTTCCAAAAACTGTTTTCTTATCTGTAAAATTTTAAATACTAACAGAAATAATAGAAATACTTTTATGTTCACATACAAAACCAATATTCATTATTACTAGCTGTGTGCATTATGAAATCCTTGAACCAAAAATATATACAAAAATCACTGCTTCGGGTCTTTAGAACACTAACACACATCAGAAATGCTTAGGAATTATGAAACCCCTACTCCCAAAACTATATTTGTGTGTGAGTGGGTGTTTGCTTGCTTACCATCAGAAATTCAGCAAGCATCTTTTTTTTTTTAAAAAAAAAAAATATTCTACTGATTTGGTAGGTAGTAGCCCAGGAAAGGTATCTCTCAACTGGTACAAGCAAGGCCCAGAGCCCCTATCGTTTTGGCCCTCTCCTCCTTCCTTCACTCTTTTGTAGGGTCAGAGCACTTTTTGTCCTCTAAGAAGTAGGATTTCCGGGGGCACCTTGTTCAGGTTCCATAGACTTGGACTCAATTTTCTTGAAACTTGGAAGTTCCTTAGTGGACAGGCAGCACTGCATCCCTAGGAATTTGGTGTCATTTAGTTGAAAAATAGCCACTGCAGCCCCACCCCCAAGTCTTCCATAGGGAATAATGGCAGAGATGTGATACAAGACAGGGAAGTTTTCTGCAAAGGAAGTCTTCCTCATTTGTGAACAGAAACGAACAAGAGATCACAAGAAGGAAGGATGTCAAATGTAGAGTCTTTAGGGGAAAGATAAACATTTTGTCAGTCATTATAACAGTAAGAAAAAGGAGGGCCTGCAAAATTGAACCCCTTTGTTTAATCTATTGGAAACTTGGGTTTTTTAAAATTAGGAGGACTGTGTTCTCTGCAAATTTTGTGCCATTATCTTTACAAACAGCTGCCCCAGACCCTCAAATATATTTCACTTTAAAAATCATGGTCCGGAAACTCTGTAACACAAAAATCTACATGGATTTGAATCCTGAACAGGTAATTTTCTGTCCCCGAACCAGCAATTAAGGAACCTCCCGCTGCCCAAATCCTGGATCCAAAATTGTATTTTTCTTGGAAGACATTTTTAGTTATTACTTACAGCAGAAATTCCATTGTAAGAAATTCCCTTGTTATTAACATCCAATAAATAACAATAAAATAAAGATACACAAGTCTTTATCATAATATTTCATTAAGAAAACAGCATCAAAATATAATTTTAAATATTAAATATAAGTAATAAAACAAAGATATACAATACTGGTGAAATCATCCCAAATTTGGTAAAATCTTCTTAGTTCAATGAATGATTGCTGTCAGTCCAGTTGAAAATACTTTGCAAACATATCTTTATTTTGCCAGGTGCATTTGAGATTGTTAGACTAAGAGTGCAAACCTAAACATACTTATACCCTTCTATGTCTGTTGACTTAGATGGACTTAGAAGGCTGCAACTCTGCTCAGAATTACTTTTGTTTAAGTACTTAGGGAGGGACACTTATAATTGGGATTGATTAGTCTGATCGAAAAACAGCGCAATCCTTCATTGGGCTTAGGAAGTCAATGAGTTTAGAAAGGTTTAACTCTGTTTAGGGTTGCAGTAAAAATCCACTCATTCTTTTATATGTATTACCAAGCAATATAATAGCATGCAGTTGATGAGATTGAGAGGGCAAACTGCTTATCCTTTGGACTGGGAAGAAACCCTGATTACTATGTATGGTATAAGCTTCAGTGGAGCAAAGGGAACTGGCAGATGAATCCATTGCCATCTGTCCCTAGTTTGCTAATAAAAAAGAAAGCAAACACAAATGAAGAATATAACTTCACTGCATATTTATTCTCTATAATGATAATAGGCTATTGCTATAGCTTTGTTTTTTAAAAAAAAATAGATTTAAGCAACTACATTCCAATATTTTACAATCCAATATTTTACAGTCTTTCCCATAATAAAAATAATCTTAAAAAGTAAGCTTTCTTGAGTTTTTGTGAGATTCAAATCTAGTAGCAGCTGGACTTTAAGTGAGATCTTATCATAGTTTGCAATCAAATTGTGATTTAAGCACATCATGGAAAATCTCTCACATTAAAGTGTAAGAGGAATATGTGTACAAGACTTGTTTCCCTAGTAAGCAGAATGCATTTTGAATGTGGTCAAGCTGATTTGGTGGCTTCTTTAAAGAAGAATAGAGGCTAAATTGCAGATTGTAATGTTAGGCTTAATTTGTCACTATCCTCCATACCCAAGGAGGAAAGGAGAACTGTGGCTTATCTCTGTGGCTGGGAGTGTTCTGTGCTTCTCCCTTGCAAGAAGTACTGTTGCCTGGGAAATCAGTGGAATCAAAGACAAACACAAGCACCGTCTGTAGCCTACTTAGCAGTAGCAAAAGATGAAAAACAACACGGACTGTTTGATTAGGTGGTTCTCATAATACTTAAGCATTCCCGAATTTACATTACCTTTCCAGGAAATCACAGTAATGACCCAAAGCAGTGATTTTCATGTATATCTTCAGCTCAGAAATGTTGTAACATACAACCTTAAAATCTACATCAATTAAACATTCCTAAATTAATGTGAATTGTTGCTAACAAGCAGCCCACAAGAGTTACCAGCATTTGGGTAAAATTTACCTTGACTCCAGACTGTCTTTGTTTATCCTCTCCTGCATGTAAAAAAGTGTGAACAGGTGTTAAACCTCATATTCTTCCCCCCATGTGCCACTCCATCAACTAAGGTCTCAGTTGATACTGTGTTTAACCATCAAGGATGTTCTCTAGTGATGGGCATGAACCAAAATACGAACCAAAAAACCCCATGAACCAGTCCGGTTCGTGGTTTGTGAACCAGTGGTTCATGGAAGCTCGTTTCCACGAACTTCCAGGAACTGGTCTACTGGTTCATTTGGTTCGTTTTAGCAATGCCTGTTTCCCTGCCGCTGCGAATGGGCCCCATTTAAAGAGCAGGTGAGGCTTGGCTGGCTGGCTAGGAGTTCCCTGCCGGCCAGCCAAGCCCCACAGTTTAAATGGCCATTTCTCCGCCTCTTGGAGCAGCGGGAAAATGGCCATTTAAAGAATGGGTGGGGCTTGGCTGGCTGGCCGGGAGTTCCTGGCCAGCCAGCCAAGCCCCACAGTTTAAATGGTCATTTCCCCACCACTTGGAGCAGTGGGGAAATGGCCATTTAAACAGTGGGTGAGGCTTGGCTGGCCGGCCAGGAGTTCCCAGCTGTTCAGCCAAGCCCCACGGTTAAATGGCCATTTCCCCACTGCTTGGAGCAGCAAGGAAATGGCCGTTTAAACTGTGGAGCTTGGCTGGCTAGCCAGGAGCTCCCAGCCAGCCAGCCAAGCCCCACCCATAGTTTAAATGGCCATTTCCCCACTGCTGGGAACAGCCATTTAAACAGCCCCTGTTTAAATGATCAGCTGCTTGTCGGGGATCTCTCTGACAAGCAGCTGATCCGGAGTTTAAATGCCTCTTTCCCTGCCATTGCTAATCGGCCGGGAAGGGGCATTTAAACCCAATGAACCACGAACCACAAACTGGTTTGTGAACTCACCCAGTTCGTGGGATTTCAGGGTTCCTGGCTCGTGAAAATGCCATGAACCACATGGTTCTTCTTTTTTTTTTTTTGCGGTTTGTGCCCATCTTCCCAGCTCACCGAGCCACCTGAGTTTCAGACCAGCTGCCATCCTTAGATGGCTCAGTGTGCTTGTCAGTTAGCTCTGTCTGTACTGTATTAAGCCTAACCAACTCCCTGCCAAAATTAGTTCAAGTAAAAGGCGAAAGATTTATGCGATCTGAAGAGAAACCAGACCATCCCAGATAGAAGGAGTGTACCGTTCTTCGGTCAAGGGTATACGATAGCTGCGCTCCCCTGCTAGAACCTCCAAACAAGCTCAAGGTCCATTTGTAGTTATAGCCTAACTAGTCTGAAGATCAGGCCTGATCAGAGCTTACTACCATCCCCCAGGACACTGTGAAGCAGGAGGGGGGGAAAGCCCCCCCTCCAAGCCAATTTGAAGGCAGTCCAAAAAATTACTGCTTGGCCCCTCAAAAGGCTAATAATTAGTCCCAAATTATCCACAGGAAGGACAAGTGGACAAACCTGCAGCAAAAACCTGTTTCTCTAGCTACCTTCTAATCGGCTGCTCCACACAAGGCACCAAATGGCTCACCAAGGAACAATAGTGCTGTCATATGTAAAACTGGGACTGGCACAAAGGAGCACCACAAACATACAGGCTGGGAACTAAATTCTCCTCTAATTTGTCTTATATTCTGTCATCTAGTTGTGTTCATTTGTATGTATATATGGCTTTCTTTCATCTTCACCCTGCACTGTGATCTTTGTGCTGCACCCTTCAATTGTAAAAAGGCACATAACTGAGAGAAAAAATCCACTGGGAATTGATTTTTAGTTATCTCTATGTTCCTTTAATGCCCATAACCCTAGCTCGTCCAGAGACCAGCTCTTGCATTCTTTTCACAAACAGATGTTGCTGACTGTACAGGTACAAGAAACAGTCAATGTATTCAATGACCATCATTTAAAGAATGCGTCTGGCTATACAGTCTCAAAAAGTGGGTTATACTTTGAGTAACTTCATGGTGTACAAATAGGTCATGATCCCCAGGGATACTTGTCTCTTTTTCAGCAAATGAGGCAATTTAGTTTAGTAATTATGCAAAATAAGCCACATGCTGTAACTTAGTTGTTACTAATTTATGAAGGCATGACTTGGCCTTGCAGCAGAAGTTGTGACAGTGCAGGCACAAAGCTGCTATGCATGGTTTCATCTAGATGAAAAGCCCTTCATGGCCTGGAAACCTCATAGCTTTTGAACCACTTCACCAATGGTATGCTCCCCATACACCAATGGAATTCCCCAGACAGCCTTCTCCTGGTGATACCCTCACCATGTGGCAAGCAACACTTAGGTTAACAGGCATTCTCTGTGGTAGGTCCATTCCTCTGGAATAGCCTACCAGAGAGGATGTGGCAAGTGCCTTCATTTATTGCATTCAGGGAATATAAATCTGTTCTGTTCTGGAAGGTATTTGATGGAGGGTAAACAGACCGTGGCTTATTTAACTGTATAGGCTGTTAATTTTGTGAATCAGCTTTTAACTATGCTTATGAATTGATTTTAACTTGTTAGACACTTACAGCATCTTTGTCCTGCAGGTTTTGCTGTTTTGAGTCTGCAGAATCTTGAGTCTTTGGAGATTAGGTGTGGTAATTTTAAAATAAAATAAATAGCTGAATTTATTTAGGAAATAATGAAGTAATCCAATCAGGTGCTTGTCTTGTTTTGAAGAGCAGAAATTCTACCAAGGTAAGTTTGTCTGGCAATCATGTTCATGTCAAAGTTCTCGGCATATTTAATTATAAGCAAATGATGATCTCAAGTAGAGCATCTTTCCTTTCTTTCAGTAACATATAATAAAATGTCCTGATATTATCCTGAACATTTCCCTGAATAGGATGTGGACATGGATGGTAGATGGACAGTGTAGTTCTGGGAGGACATGAGGTAATTTGTGCTGCAAAATATAGAGAAGGACAGATGTTTTGGCAACATATCTGTGTTTTCTACAACATGTAATACTAGACTAAAGGACTAGATCCAAGAATTTCCATTTTGAATGGATAGCTATCAGTATAGATCCAAAAACATTTTATTGGGAGTAAGCTCTGCTGAATATCTCTGAGGAGGATTCTGAATAAGCCTGTTTGGGATTGTTCTCTACATCAAATTAATCCAGACTGCAATGAACCTCCATCTATATCATTTTTTAAATTGCCTGCTCACTAAAGATGTTAGAGGATACATAGTTTACAAATGAGGTATTCATTTGTAATATTTTGCAGTTACCATTCTTCTCATATGAAAATATCTCATACAGAAGGGGAAAGTAGCAAAAGGAAGAGATTTCCAAAAAATTTACAAATTAGAATACTGTTAACATAATCACAGATATCTTCTACTAAGTAGATAGACCTAATTATTTATGCCTTGGAATTATTTAACTTCAAGGTCATAGATATAGTTTTCCAGATCAGACCAACAATGCTCATAATAAAGGGCAAAGAATGGGGAGGGTTATATATATTTACAGCCCAAATGACCTGATTACTAAAATGGTCTTAGAGGACAGAGCAATGTTACAACCAGACATGGGCACGATTGGAATTACGGTCTGAAAATTGCCCTGATTTTGGCATTTGCGCCATCGGGACCAGGCTGATCAGTTCCGTCCACGGCTCCCGGTTCAGCGCTTGGGTGGGGCGCTCTATCGGGTCTCGATCGGATCAATTGGTTTACGTTTGGGATTGCAGTCTGCAGACAATCTGGCGGCAGCCATCTGTTCCCGAGGGAATGGAGCCCCGTGGAAATGGAGCCTGGGGAATGCCGGAGCTGTTTGCCCTCCTTCTGTCACCCTGGAAACGTGGATGGAAGCCCAGCTTTCCTTGATCAGCAGGGCTTCCTTCCAACCACAGAGCAGCCAGAAAAGCGCGTGCCCATCTCGTCCATTTGGGAGAAGAGAGGGGAGGGCGGGGAAGGCTTTATAAATAGCCATGTGCTGCGCAACAAAGTTTCACTTTCCGCTCACGGGTGGAGTGGGACAGAGGCGAGCTCTCGCTTGCTGCTTTTGGAGAGAGAAAGTGCAAGAGAGAGAGAGAGGGAGCTTTAGCTTTGGGCTTCAGCGGATAGGGAATTAGGGAATAGGGAGCTATCTCCTCTGGTTCCAGGGCTGCCGCCTAGCTCTGGGGCCACGCTCGGTGGGCACCTCAGCTGAGGGCTCAGGTCTGGGGGGGAGTGTTGCAGCTGGGGTTGGGGTCTATTCCTATTCTCTCTCTCTGCTTCCAGGGCTGCTGTCTAGCTCTGGGGCCAAGCTCAGTGGGCACCTCCTTGGCTGAGGTCTCACACAGTATTACACACTCTAGTGCCTGGTCATTCTGGTCTGGGGGGGGGGGTGTTGGTGGTGGGGCGCCCTCCCGCGCCGGCCTTCCCGATTCCCAATTCCCAATTCTGTATCAGAAATGGGACTTGATCGGCGAGGTTCGGGTACCTGGGTTCGGCGCCGCCGCGGAATCACGATCAGCTAAATCGGGATTATTTTTTGGATCGTGCCCATGTCTAGTTACAACACAATTAACTGACACAGAAATCAACACGTCAACCTTCTTCTAGGGCATCCTTTTGTTGATGGGGGGGCGGGGGTTGAATAGCAATGAGTGTGTAAGTGAAGAATCCATTTAATATCAAGTCTGATGTTAACCATGTCTCTTGGATAAAAATTGTATCCCTATATGTAGTGGATAGAAATTATATCCCTATCCCCAATGTCTGGTGCTTGCAATTCTTTTAGGGCCTGGGATCCAGAACTGGTTCTGCACTATTTAGTCAGAAAATGCACTTCTGATAAAATGTTAAAAGAATGTACAGCTCCACCAAAGGATCCTCCCCGCCAAAATTTCAGATAGATTATTTCAGTCAAAAAGATGCCCCCCTCCTCCCACTGCTGCCCATTTCTTTTCTTGGCATCATGAAATAGATTGAGGTGGATGGAGGATCTATTTTAAAACAAAATTATATTGATTATGAAGATGGCTAAACCTTGCTTTTCTCAATGTACCTCACTCTTCTCAGGTGATTCCAGCATTTTTCTTCTGACTAGAATGATATCAGGGAACTGGGATGACAGAAAAATGGGTTCACTACTAGAATAAAGCTTTAGAGAGAGCAGGATTCTGTAGTCCTTTATTTGCATGCATTGTTTTTGATTAAAACTAGGCCCCCACTTCTATTGCCAATGAATGGCAAGTTATCTCTCTTTTATTTTCCCTGTGAAAACTAATAGCAGCATGGGGGGAGGGGGAATTATAAGGAGAGAATGTTTTTGCACAAATTTAAAGTCACCAAGAATATTTATCCTTATTCATCAATCTCCTTCCCCATTTCAAATCCCATACATTTTTCCTGGTTTGCCTATTCTGTTTCATTGGGGGGGGGGATTTGCCTGTCCTTTTCTGTCCACTGTGCAGAAGTCAGATTACCTGGTTGCCTCCAAAAGAGTATAAACAAAACAGTTGATTCTCTCCCCTGCAGGTGTGCTGCCTATTGTGCGGTGGAGTGGATGCGAGATAATCTTCCTTTATATTCGTCTGTGCTCTGAAGCTTTGGCAGGGTGGGGGGAGCAAACTGTTTAGCCCTGTTCCTTGGCAATGATGCCTGTTGCACTGGGAATTGTCTTTCATCTTCAGATACATTTCCTGTGTGTGTGTGTGGGGGGGGGGGAGGTAATATATCTTTTGCCTGATCTCCTGCTCAGCATGCAGCACCTGCCTTCAAAGAGGAATATGGAGACATCAGCAGAATACAGCAGAGAGTGGAATAGCAAGCAAGTAGGATCCCCACTTCTTATACAGTCAAGAGTGCCTTCTTCCAGTCAGTGGAATTAGTACAGTAATTGGTGGAGAGCTGGAATGTTCTGCACAGAAATGCCTATTGGGATGGCACTCAATGGCAGGAATAACTATTAATACTTCTAGTTTCTGTTCACTCCAGTCGTTACCTTCCCCTTCACTTCATACAAAGCAGACAACTAAATTCCTACCTGGCCATGGTAACTAGCAACCAGCTAATCCTGTACTGCCATAGGGTGTGGTGGGTAGGCTGAGCTTTCAAAGCTGACTGAACCCCACAGAGGTGGATCCACCCTTTATAGGGCCAGGCCCCACCTCCCAAAGCCTGGATGCCCAGGTATGTAAGGCTGTCTCTCCCTCCCTGCAGTGAGGCAAAAAGTGCCCCCCAGTCTAAGCATATTTTAGATGCAGCCGTGTGTGCCATCTTGCCCCCCCCTTTGAAATGAAGAGAAAGACACAAGGCTTGGGTATAAATTTGGGCCATTTACTGACCAACATTAAACTTAATAATGGCAAGGGCATCACTAGCGGTACAGGTCAGGACCAAGGAATCATCCTGGACCTCCTCCCCGACCTGTCTGGGTAAGTCACCCCTGCCCCAGGTGCGAGCCATCCATGTGAATGGCTGTAACCCTGCCGGCCAGGCAAATGGTTCCCCCCTTAAAGCTCCATACACCCCAACCATGAAGCCCAAGGGAAAGACTTCTACAGGGAGTCCCACAGGCAGTCTGCCCTCTCAGCTGGCAGCCATACAGGCCGCCAGCCGATCCCTCAATGACTCCTATTCCCCACCAATGGGGAGGTGCCACCACATGCTCACCGGCCCGCTCTGTCTACCCAAATCTAACCTGCCACAGCTAGGGCCAAGCCTCTTCTTAGGCCCCTGCACCCCACAGTTGACCTAGTGCCAACCACCACCCTTGCTGTCAGTTACCACAGAATATTGTGTTGCCCTTCACCAATAAGTGAACACTGACACCTCTGTAGAGGTCGGCAACTTCGGCCCTAATGCCAGGAAAGGGCAAATAAATACCTCTCCTGCTCCCAAAGCCTTTTAAAGGGCCATTTTGGCCTTATGCCACGCCCCCTCATAACCTCTGCAGAGGTCAGCAAATGTAGCCTTTATGCAGGGGCTCAGCAAATAGATGCTCAGTTCCTCCTGATAGCTTTCTCTAGAGCTCTGTTGGCTGTACACCTAGCCCCTCATCTAGTGGGTCTCAATCTTCCCACCACCATGATGTGGAAGCATTGCAGACTAAGGTCTTTACCACCCAGATGAATGACCCTTCCCACCACCATGATGAGGAAGCATAGTAGACCAAGGTCATTACCATCCAGGTGAATGACCAGAATGTAAGGCGGAGGACCGCACCTCCCCTCGAGCCATCAGGCCACTACTTGCCTGGGTGCTGCAAGCCTGTGTGAGCCTGTAAGGAAAGGGCCATGCCCTGCGAGACAAGGTCAACACCACGTGACGAATGACCAGCATGTGAGGTGGAGGACTGCACCTCCCCTCAACCATCAGGCCACTAGTTGCCTGGGTGCTGCAAGCCTGTAAGGAAAGGGCCATGCCCTGTGAGACAAGGTCAACACCATGTGGCGAATGACCAGAATGTGAGGTGGAGGACTGCACCTCCCCTCAACCATCAGGTCACTACTTGTCTGGGCACTGCAAGCCTGAGTGAGCCTGAAACAAAAGAGACCATGCCCCATACGCCAAGGTCAACACCATGCAGCGAATGACCAGAATGTGAGGCAGAGGCCCCTTAACTCCACTCAACCATCAGGCCACTTTTTGCCTGGGCACTGCAAGCCTGTGTGAGCCTGAAAGGATAGGGCCATGCCCTGTGATCCAAGGTCATTACCACACATGAATGACCAGCACATAAGGTAGAGGATCGCACCCAGGGGCCCTGTCACTCTACAATGGCCCATCCGCTAAACCCAAGCTAGGACATGATTGGCATCCTCTTGGCCTGATGGGCCACCCAGAAAATCATGCTGCAGCAAACATGCTGCAGCAAAATCATGCTGCAGCAAAATCATGCTGCAGGACACCTCCTGCAGCAAACCACAGCACCTAAGAAGAAAAAGAAACAATAAGACACAACTCTTTAAAGTGTCCGCAGGGGTACACGTATACCCGATACACTGCCTGCTATCACCAACCTACTCTTTGGATTGTCGACACAGGATAGCCCATTGCAGTTGCTGTGAAGGCTGCCTCAAAACTAAATGAGTGGGTGCCGTACTTGACACCCACCAGGCCTAAGTTAACTAAGGCCCTTTCTATCACCGTCCAAAATTGGAATCCGGTGAGGGGTGCCCCATCACTGTTCTGGAACAGATTTCCATCACCACTACCCCTGGCTTTCATATATAGGTGTAGGGCCTACACAGAGCAAAGCTTGGACTCATCGCAAGGGCCCACCTGAACCACTGTGCCTCTGCTGCCACTGATTGTCTTGGAACACCTAATATGGACGGACACTGAATCAGTCTCAAACTTCAGGTCCCGTGCCCTCAGTACACACCCAGACAGATCTGTGAGGGATTGGGCTACCAGCTCACTCCTCTAAGAGCTCCGCAGAAGGCTGTCAGTGACGTTACATGAAATAGTGCAGACTCATATCCTGATAGGCACACCTTTTTCCAAACAGAGCCTAAACCCAGGCTGCAGGTCTGAGTGAGCCTGTAAGGAAAGCTCCACACCCTATGAACCAAGGTCATACCACCCAGGTGAAAGAACTGAATATGAAATGAAGGCCGCTCCACCCTCCAGCTCATGAGGCCACCCTACCTATGCATGCAAGGGCCTATGAATGCAAGGGCCATGCCCCACAGCCTAGGTCATTACTGCCCATATGAATGCCAGTATGTGAGGCAGAGGACAGCTCCTCCCTGCAAGCACACTTAGCCACCTTGCCTATACATGCATGTCTGTGGGGCCTGTAACAGAAACACTGTGCCCTTAGGAATTCCAGCTCATTACCCCCAGGTGAATGACCAGGAGTGAGGTAAAGATCCCCATGTCCCATCAAATAGAAATAACAGCTGGCCATAACGTTCCTTGTGGCTAAGTGCAGTGTCAACCAGACCCTTCCTTAAGGGCTTGGGTCATCACTGTGCAAATGCTTAGAATCTAACTCTCACACCAACCATTAACATAACGCGGCCCCAGAAAATGCCCAGAATAACATCAAACTGGGAGGTTTATTGGTGAACCTAAAGGCGCATAAGCTGCCAGATGGCTGCCACTGGATATAAGGCGAGCCCCTTAATTTCACCCCCCCCATAACTGTGGGATATATCCACTAGCCATAACTCCTACAGACCAACCTATGCCTCAGTCTAGAGACTGCCATCTACTTAGACATAGGCGCACCACGTGCTGGGGGTATATCATCTGGTTGCCAAACAACCACAGCCATCCCCCGAGGCATAGCTCAGAGGAAATCTGAGGGACAAGCTGCCCTGTTCCATCTGCAGGTGAGACCGGGTGTTGCCTTGAAACATAAATGCCAGGACCAGTCTCCAGAACCCATCTCAAAATCCTATACAACTTGGATGAAAGGGTTAGGTATGGGCACCACTGCCTAATTGTCTATGTGAAGTGGGCTGAGGGGTTATCTAGTTCCCTCCCCCACAACGCCAGGAGGATTGGAAAATTCCAAGCATATACAGTCTATAGTAAGACCCCTGTTCTGACTGATCAATGGCCCACTGCACAGCCCACCAGTGCACCTGAATTAACCCAGAGCTATTGGGCCTCAAGGCAGCAGAAACTGCAAAGAAACTCCACTTCTAGGCGCCAACACCCTGGAGACAAGGCTCGGAGCCCAGCCAGCTGCTGGAGCTCCCATAAAGGAGGCTGGCTGGCAGCTGCCTGGTTTATGTGCAGTAAACCACCTTAAATCTAATTCAGTGGCTCCCTCCTCAGGTCCACCTCATCCTTCTCCTCCGCTTCCTGAAGAGAAGGGTTAACCCCCAAACTGCTGCTCCCTTTATGACTGTCCCTTTATAACTGAACAAAGTAATAACTCAGCGGCCAGACTATAAAACCCAAAGGCAAGACCCAAGATGATACAACCCAGGAGTCTAAACATGGGAGCCCGGAGACTGTTGCCTGACCCTGGGACCCCCCACAGCCATGCACTAAAGGCCACTGGACTTAACTATCTGCCAGTCAGGTTCACTATCACCCCAACATGACTAGGTTACAGCAGCCTAGGCAAGCTCTGCTACCAGCCGTCAATTGTGCTAACAGCAAAGGAGAGCAACACAACGGTAATAAAATCAGTATAACAACAACCATGTATATGCCTAACTAACAACTTCAGTAATTCATTTATTTATACATTCATTCATGCACAATACACATAATAAAAGCTATTTATACTTACAAATCTTCACTTCCCACATGAAAAATCCTTTGCACAATTGCTAAAAACAGGTTACCTAAAAATATTAAAGTGTTGTTGCTAAGGCTGCAAATTTGAGCTGGGGAAGGGGTTTAACAAACTACCATCCTGAACCTATAAATCCTTGCTAAGACAATAGCAATAATATGTGAAGCAATCTGCCCTTCAGATCACTGCAAGCCCACCCACCCCCGGCCTCAGCCAGGCCTTCGCTGCTGTTGCTGTAAGTACTTTCTCCAAATAGAGTGAAAACATTTGCAGGCGGAGCCTAGATAGGTTGGAGGCCTGCAGGGGCTGAGCCTAACCATGTTTTAGCCCTCCTGACTGATAGACACTGATAGGACAGTATTTCCTTACTCCCTTTGGCCACTTCATCATCTTCAAAGGTTAACTATGCAGGTAGGGCTGCTTTGCAGGATACATATTCGCTGGTTGTTTGCCCTTAGCAGAGCTGCTAGCCATTTTTTTTAAGGGTGGCATGATGGAAATGTACAGTAATGTAATGTACTGTAGTAACACATACCCCCCAAACGGCAGCCCAAACACTGTGTAAGCTACAGAGGCCTCTATAAAATGGCTGCCAGTGCTAGGAGGCTAAGCAGGCCACAGGGTGACACACTCAAAATGGCCACCCCAGCACAGCATAAGCTGTAAAAGCCCCACCAAATTGGCCTCCACAGCTAGTAAGCAGGAGGCAAATCGAACCATATAAAACCCACACTCAAAATGGCCGCTGCTGGCACGATGCATATTGTAGATGCCTTCTCAATAAGGCCGCACTGCGAGGAAGCAAAACAGGCCACTGGTGCCACACTCAAAATGGCTGCACCCAACTGCATAAGGGGGAGGGAGAGAAGAGCCTAATTAGGCTGGAGGTCTGCAAGGACTGGATATAACCCTGCTTTAGCCCTCCTGATTGATAAACAGCAGTCCCCAAATGTTGTTGTTGTCATCGTCACAAACCACTGAGCCTGGCGCTGGGCCCTGGCTCTCCTCCTGTTGTTTGAAGGTATCAAGCAGGGGAATATCACAGCTTTCCCCAAGGCAGATATAGCTACCTAGCCCTGAGGTCCTTCAGTAAAACTGGCCTTAGAGGAGCTCGGCTGAGAGAGCTTGATCTATGCTATTAATACTATTAACCAGCTAATCCTGTACTGCCATAGGGTGTGGTGGGTAGGCTGAGCTTTCAAAACTGACTGAGCCCTACAGAGGTGGAGCCACCCTTTATAGGGCCAGGCCCCACCTCCCAAAGCCTGGATACCCAGGAATGTATGGCTGTCTCTCCCTCTATGCAGTGAGGCAAAAAGTGACTCCCCCCAGTCTAAGCATGTTTCACATGCAGCCGGGTGTGCCATCTTGTCTCTCTCTCTTCCTCATAGTTTAACAGATGTGACATGATGACACCATTGCATGCACAGCCATGGCAGGGGTTCAACTGGGGTGAAACCACTGAGGAGGACTTCTATCCAACCCATTCTCTCACACCTTAACTCCACTCCAGATTAGAAAGCTGCCACAGGAATCACCAAAGCTATATTATGGAGCAGGAGACATAATCACCAGCACATGTCATTTAACTGAGTGCTTTGGCTTTAGAACATGGTTTGGAAAGAGAAATGTCATTCTCATTTTGGAATCAGCAGCAAACAACTGATTGCATTCTCAACACACTATTCTCTAAGAACAATCTAAATGTGCAAAGGCAATTATAAAGATTTTATTAACATCTACTGTAAATAAGTAATTAACCTTATAACACGGTTCTCCATAACAGCGTGCAAAGAAAAACTATAGTACTATAAATGTAGAGGGTGATTAATGCCAACCATGATTTGTTTCTACTTATCTGAGAATAGATGTAACAGAAGTGCTAACTTTATTATTAGATTAATAGTACTTACAAGGCTGAACTAATATTGTGAACATGAACTTATCAAGCATTTTATGTAATGGAAAATACACAACGGTTGAGCTATTGAGTTCATGAGGAGTAAGTTTAACATCTGAATTAACTGCACCTTGGAAATGAAACCTGGAGGACTTCAGGAGTGGACATATCACAGACAAAATTAGAGCTGCATCATTCTAGAGTCTACAAAAAGTCATTTGTGAAGGAATCCTGAACATAATTTTTGTCGATAGTGTCCAGGGTCCACAGCCCAGCCCCCAGACTTACCTGGAGAAGGTGACAGGAGACCTTCGGGAGACAACTGCCCAGCTGCCTCAACAGACAGTTATCTGGGGTTGAGCAGTCCCAGCACCCCAGAAGTGGATTCAGGGCACCCAGAGGCTCCAGAAAAGGCAGCACAGCCAGCAGCAAGTGCAGGAGGGGGAGAGCCAGAAGGGGGAAGCCAGCCAGGGAAGGGCAGCCATGCCCAGCATCAATGGACAGGCAGCTCAGACGCCAGCTGGGGCAGCCCCTCATGAGCAAGGCCAGAGAAGCACAGCCATGCCCAGCCCCAATGGGCAAGCAGCTCAGACACCGGCCAGGGCAGCATCTCATGAGCAGAGACAGCCATGGTGCATCACCTGGAAAGGCCCTGCCAGCCCTGTCCTGCAGGAAAGACTAAAGGAGAAGGGAGAGGGAAGGAAAGGAGGCACACCTGGGGGAGCCTCAGCTGGGATACATTCACATTTAACCCCATCCTGCTAGAGAGGCAGGCCAGGAGGTGTTAGTGAAAGGGAAGGAACACCTGAGGGCAGACACAGCTGGGCAGCATCAGGAGAGGGAAGGATCTTAGAAGGAAGGGCAGGACAGATAAAGGAAACCCTATAAAAGCTGGTTCAGGAGAGTGTTCATGGTGGGTTGTGTAGGAGTGATGGAGTGGAGTTGGAGAGGAGCAAGGGAGTGTGAGGAGGCAAGGAGGAGATGGAGGAGGCGAGGAGGAGATGGAGATGGAGATGGAGATGGAGATGGAGATGGAGGAGGGGGGGTGATGGGAGCAGGTTGAGCAGGCCAGTGAGTGGACTGAGAGGGACTCTGGGTGCTGTATACTGCCTCTCCTTCCACAGAGTAGGGTCCTGCAGCATCCCTGACACCCTTTTGAAGTCAGAGTCAGGCAGGCCAGCACCCTGCCCAGTGGATCCTGCAGCAAGCCCTGACAGATAGATTACATATACATGGATGGTGATCACTTCGGTATCCCTTGTACTTTGAAAGCACAGAGGAATGATTGAGTTATCATCAATAAGAAGCTGGACTTTACCTCTAAACTAGCTGAGAAGGATCTAGATAGAGGGGAATTATATTTTGTTGAGACAAATCAAGAATATTAAATTAAACCTGGAATCTATACACTACCCAAGTTTGTCACAGAGAGAAATGGAAATAAATCTGTTAGTAGGAGATAACTGGAATATTGCTTCAGGTAGGTAGCCATGTTGGTTTGCAGTAAAATAACAATATTTGGGTCCAGTGTTGGTCTATAAGGTGCTACTGAACTGGAATCTGAATATT
This sequence comes from Eublepharis macularius, assembly GCF_028583425.1. Lineage (NCBI taxonomy): Eukaryota > Metazoa > Chordata > Lepidosauria > Squamata > Eublepharidae > Eublepharis > Eublepharis macularius. The sequence goes on along the minus strand of NC_072792.1, from coordinate 76,700,303 downwards.
ATTATAGATTCCCAAACTGATGTACTCTTTTGATCTTGATCTCTGTGCAATAGTTCCTCCTGTCTTTCAGGGATTATTAAACAGTATTTTTCATGAAATATAAAGCACTATTCATATTTTTTGCAATGAAGGCACATGAACTCATTTTATTTCAGACTTTGCCTATTGGTACAGTTCTATTACATTTCCTTATTTATAACAGTTTCTAATCACACCTGTGTAATTGCTTCTTTTCAACTCAAGGAGGTTCAGCCAGACTGCTCTACCTGGAGGGGGGAAAGTTCCTCTTTAAAAAGTTATCTAAATTAGAAACTCTAGCAAAAGTCTGATTTCATTTTAGTGTTTCCCCATCCAGAACTGATAAAAGCAATGATATGGGATGCTATAAAGTCACACATTTTCTTATGTGGGGGTTTCGTTAATAAAAATGTTGATCGCCCAAACAACATGAAGAAACTACTAGGAAACTTTTCCCTGAAACATCTAAGTAAGTTTGCCATCCCTGCCACCTCCTGGCCCTGCTCACCTGGCCAGTGGGGGGGGGGCACAGGGGTGGGGAGAAGCTTGAGTACGGGAGGCAACAGGCAATGGAGGAAACTTATCCCTCCGTCACCATGCTCATTTTCCAATGCAACAAATGAAGGAGTTATGGTGCTTGCTCCCTGAAGAACTGAGTGAAAACTGCCTTCAAAGGGGAGTTTTGACTCAGCTCTGTTTTTGTGTGCACTGGGATTAGAGGAGAATGGGAGCAATGCACTGGCACTGGAGATCAGTACTCTGCTTTCCTCCACCCACCAGTCCCCTGTATCGCCTGCTAGGACCCCTTGTACCTCAGCAACCCTACATCTAAGTTAGGACTCATTCACAAGAGATTTAGAGAAGCATGGTGATATGGCTCTAACTAGGAAACAATTTGTAGCACCTAAGTTTACTAAAGTTTGGAAAGCAATACTTTATGCATTAGAAAATCAAAAATTCTACATAACTCATGTCTTCTTAAAACAATATCCCATAATAAGATTATTTATATTAAAATAGATCCAGAGGAGTTAGCCGTGTTAGTCTGTAGTAGCAAAAATAGAAGAGTCCAGTAGCACCTTTAAGACTAACCAACTTTACTGTAGAATAAGCTTTAGAGAATCACAGTTCTCTTCTTCATGCATCTGAAGGAGAGAACTGTGATTCTCAAAAGCTTATGCTACAGTAAAGTTGGTTAGTCTTAAAGGTGCTACTGGGCTCTTTTCTATTTTCTATTAAAATGTTCATCATAAGATGTGCAGGTTTGGATTAGTGATTCTGGGGACCCAGGGAAAAAATGAAGATTGAGCTCCATAACCACATGGGGCAAAATGAGGGGGTTGATAAGCTGTAGGGTGGTTTGCCAAACAGTTGGCAATCACACTGAAACCCACAATATCACTTCCAGTTACGTATCTAGAAGTAACATCATGGCATTATACCAATGCTCCAGGAATTTCCCAAATCTTTATGGTAAAAACCATAGTGTTTGGGGAAAATCCTACAGTATTACCAATACTCTGCTCTTCATACATGTTTTGCTCCTGCTGCTCTACTAAGCAGAAATGTGGAGCCTGGTATCACAACTTACAACTGATCACCCTTCTCCCACACTGCTCATGTTTCAGGCAGCATGGGAGAATCAGCTGTAGGGTGGCTGCCCCCACTCTACAGTTGATTTCTCTACCTCACACCTGAATCTCAGGCAGAGTGGAGAAGGGAATCAGTGGTGACTCTGTAGCAGCAGAGACTTCAGGGCTGCAAATGGAGCAGCTGGCTGCAAGGCAGTGGCGGGAGGGGTCCTGATGCAGTCCCACAGTACTTATCTCTGGTCACATGCATGATGGTAGTTGTGCCATCCAGATGCACACTGGATCTTTTCTGCTTGCGCACACAGCACAGAGAGAAGAGGCTATAGCCTACCTTCACTGTTTTGGCATCCACAAACTGTTCCATGGAACAGCTATTGGCTCCACTGTAAAATGATGTTAGTTACACAGCAACATATATGTTTCACAATGCAGCCAACAGCTACTTGATTGGACAGTTGGCAGAAATGAAAATTGCATGAGAGGAACTAAAGCCACTTTCCTCTGTGGGTTGTGATTGCAAACAGAAAAGAGCCAACCTGCTTCTCAGTGGCACAAAATTTCCATTGGATGTTTAATACCATGTACTTGTACTGCTTCCCAACAAACCTGAGTTCGTTGTAATGTGTACATGGATCCTTAGGTGCTTGACTCTTCTTCCATAAATGTTTCTTATGATAATCTCACTATCCTTTTAACATACTCGCCTTTGCTATTTTAAAAGAAACCTTGATGATTGCGCTTGGTGATTATGCTAATTTCACAGTAAAAGTTACTGAAGCAATTTCAGACAAAACAAATAGAAATCGTAGTTTTGTTGCAGGTAGAGATGGGCACAAACTGGAAAAAAATGAACTGTGTGGTTCATGGTTCGTTGCATTTCATGAACCACGAACCGTGAACTTTTACGGACCTGCCCTGGTTTGTGAACTGGCTTGTTTCGTTCATGAAAACGTCACATCCAAGTCAGCAAATCGTCACTTCCGGGTCAGCAGAAGGTCACTTCTGGGCCATCAGCAGGCCACTTACGAGTCAGCAGAAGGTCTGCAGGAAGGCTATCCCCTGTTGCCTAGGAAACTGATTGATTGGCCCCAGGCTGTCTGCAGTGACGAACCAAGAAATGAACCAAATGAATCAGCCTAAAGTTTGTGGTGGTTTATCAGAAATGAGCTCTGACGGGAGCATGGCGTCAATTCCCGCAGGAATGGATGCGTTTTAGGAGAGCTCTATCCTCCCAGGCCCTAAACCCCTATTAAATCACTACCACCAAACTCAAAAAAGTGCTTTCTATGCAAAAACAAATCTCGAAGAAAAAGAAATCACAATAAAAAGTTGTGAAAGAATTACAGCGGTATGTTTTAGACGCAAAAGACTCCAAGCAAGAGACAAGAAACATCGGAGCACAACTTAAAATGGCAGAGAAGAATGTGGCAACCGCTGAGGTGCAGATAACTCCCTTGGAACTTACTCTCGATCCCCAATTAAAGTATTTGGAACAGAGACTATCAAATCACATGGCCAAATTGTTACAACCTCTAGTAAATCAATTATCAGAAATAAAAATTGAACTGAATAAAACGAATCAGAAAACAAAAATTGCTTTAAATCTGTGTCAGGGATCTCAAAGAGATATATGAGATCTTCAAAATCTGACTGAGTCTCACCAGGGCCGATTCCAGACGGCCCTCCCCATGCCGAAACGTCATGCGTCGTTGCGCGGAAAACGCGAAATATCACATTTTCTTGCACGAGTTTTGCATGACGTCGCATGACGTCGTGCAAAACTCGCGCAAGAAAACGCGGTATTTCGTGTTTTCTGCGCGACGACGCGTGACGTTTCGGCATGGGGAGGGCCATCTGGAATTGGCCCAGGAAAGAATTCTCAGTCTTGAGATTAAAGCCCGGCAGAGGAATTTAAAGCTGGGGTGGGGGAGAGAATCATTTGCCAGCAGTGTAAACCTGACGACAACTTTGACAACTTGGCTAGTCAAACACTTCAAGCTGGGAGAAGATACCCCCCTTCATTACTAAAGCCTATAGAGTCAGCACGGAGAGACGTTACAAGACCAAGCCGAGCCTAAGAGACATCATAATTGAATTCTCGGAGGACTTGATGCAACTGAAAACACTTCACGAAGCAAGAAGCAGGGGCTCTATCCCTCTTAATGGAGCTTCAATTCTCATCTTTGAAGACTTGCCTAAAGAAGCCTTGACAAAACGCAAAGAACCGAAACCTATAACTGAAGCCCTTAGAAAATCAAACATACACTACAAGTGGCTGAACTATTGCAAAGTGTTAGTGATCCTAAAAGGCAAGCATTACTCTGCCTCAGATACAGACTCGGAAGCGGAGCTTCTCACTGCATTGGGAATTGAAACGCCTATGGAAGTCGGTAGAACCAGCAACAAGAGAAAGCTTCCCTCAACTCCATCACTATCAAAAGGGAGCAAGATCCCAATAAGAGATAATTGAAGCCAGTTTTAAAAGTTGATGACTAATGAATTAGAAGCTTAATGCTGTGATTTAATAAAAGTTCAGGGTAGTTAATTAATTATTTAAATGGGTGTGATTGCAGGGGTTTGGGGTGGGCTAGAGTTCTGCTAAGACAGCTCCGTTTTTGCTGTTAGTAGCTCAAAGACTTTGGGATTTCCCCTCCCCCCCGCCAAAAACCTAAAGTTTTACTCTAGGTAAAAGAGCTACTGTTGGGGAGACGGGGTAGTAATTTGTACATAAAGATCTTAAATTAGTTTTAGGGTAGGGGTGAGGGAGGGTGGGGGGAGAAGTTGAAGTTTACCTAATACAAGGCATTGAATAAGTTTACCAGGTTATACAAGTTTACAATTGATTCATTTTAGAACTAGTTAATTGTTAGTGATTGTTATTTGATTACTTGCAGTGTTTAATAAATTAATTCATATTTAAAGATCATAAATTAATTTAAGGGTAGGGGTGAGGGAGGGTGGGGGGGAGTTGAAGTTTACATAATACAAAGCATTGAACAAGTTTGCCAGGTTATACAAGTTTATATTTGATTCATATTAGTACAACAGTTGATAGTGATTGTTATTTGGGTACTTGCAGTGTTTAGTGAATGGTTTAATATTTACATATCAGGGAAAATAAGAAAAAAAAGAGTTTGCTAATAATATTTGAAGTTTTTTTAATAAGGTATTTGATAAGTATATTTAAAAATTTCAATCCTAATTGTATTTGTGGTTTCTGTAATTAAATTTACATTGTTAAATATTTAGAATTTATATAAGATTGTTACTTTATACCTGATCACAGGTTATATTCGAAGTTTAATAATTTAATATAATCTCTGTTAGAATTTAATATTATGCAAGTTTTATTCAGAAACCTTTTCTCGAGGAGTGTTGAAAGATGAAGAATTCTAAAGCTTATTTGTGGTTTTACTATTTAGTAACAAACAAAGTTAAGTATTATTAGTTAAAGTGCTAGTGCTAATATACTATATAACTACAACCTATTTCATAGCAACCAAAGTGTATTAAATTGAGAAGAAATGTGTTCTAAACTTAAAATCATCTCGTTCAATGTTCGAGGTTTGGGCAATCCAGTAAAACAAAAATGAGTTATATCGAACCTAACAAAAACCAATTATCAAATAGTCTTTTTACAGGAACTCATTTCCAAGCCAATAATTCCAATATGCTAAAAGCTAATTGGATCCAGTCTCAGTTCCATGCTGAGGGTAATTCGAAATCAAGGGGAGTCGCTATTTTGATTTCAAAATACCTTCCATTCCAACATAAGAAAACGGTAAAAGACCCTAAAGGCAGGTACATTTTTATTAAAGAATTAATAGGAAATCAAATGTACACACTCGCCTCTTTATACGCACACAATATAAATCAATTGATCTTCATAGAAGAATCTATTCAAAAACTAGTGACATTTCAAGAAGGGCACCTGATTGTGGGGGGAGATCTGAATTATATTATTGATTATAGATTGGACAAATCAAATTTTGGAAAGAAGCAAAAAAACAACTAAGAAAATAAAATTGAACTCTTTATTTCAAACCCACCATCTAACTGATATTTGGAGGTTCCATCATAAAAGAGAAAAAGACTATACATATTATTCACAGAGACATGGTACATATATGCGAATTGACTATATTCTGATCTCAAATTCTCTAATTGAAAAGACTCTTAAATGTGAAATTGAATCAAATATGATCTCAGACCACTCCTGGGTCAATTTAGTAGTCTCTCTAGATCCACAAACACAAAAATCCAATGGCTTTAGAACCATTTGCTGTAGCCCTAAGAGAGAATGTACAAATAAAAGGAATCAGTACAAACTCAATAACATCTAAAATCAGTCTATTTGCGGATGACATGTTGATCTACATGACAAACCCCTTATCCTCACTAGCTCATCTAGACCCTTTACTTAAGGAATTTGGAATAATATCAAGTCTCATTGTCAATCAATCTAAGTCGCAATTTTAGCGAGTAATGTATCTAGTGAAAAAATAAGCCAAATTAATCATGTATGTAACTATCAATGGGCCTCCAAACAACCGACTTATCTTTGAATTAACATATCTTCTAATCTTAATGACCGGATAAAATTAAATCACAATAGAATAATAAATCAAATAAAATTGGGCACTGTACAATAGAATAAATTAAAGCTGTCATGAATGGATAGGTACCATCTAGTTAAAGCATTTCTCATTCCAAAAATTCTCTTTGCTCTTAGAGCAATCCCAATTATTATACCTAAATTTCAAATTTCCCAATGGCAAATCATTCTCAACACTTTCCTATGGCAAGGCAAATACCCTAGGATAGCCTTCTCTACACTTAAATTAAAAACCTCATAGGGTGGTTTTAACTATCCAGACCTGATGCCATATCAATCAGCAATAAGATTAATCTTCTACAATTGCACTTTTTAGAGAACCCTCCTGATTGGGTTATGATAGCACAAGCCCCATTAATTCAAGTCACGTTAAGTGATATAGTTTGGGGAAAAGATGCCCATCGCCCAGTGTATTAAAACTAACAAAATAATAATGTCTATTTTAAAAACTTGGGACCAATATAGATAGAAACTCAGTCCTACAACTTCTAGATTCACTTCTTTTCTAGTGCAACATTGGTTCCAGCCAGGTAAGGACATATCTTTTAGTTCAGTCCTAAGAAAAGCGAAACTGACCAAATTGATAGATATTGCCTCATGAACAGGTTTATTAGAAAAAGCAGTTAGAAAAGAAACTAAGACAAAATCTGCACTAGTATAGATACCTGCAATTGAAAAATATGGCAGAAAAATAGACTTAAAAGCTATAATGAATAAACCACTAACAGAATTTGAATTGATATTAAACTATGGTTGTTGTGGATTTTCCATTTGAATTGATATTAAACTATGGTTGTTGTGGATTTTCCGGGCTGATATTTTGGGCTGTTCTACATTTATTAGGAAAGGAATGATAGCTAAACTTTATAAAATGTTGTTAAGCTCCTTTAAGAAAAAACAGCTAAATTGCCAATCCAGATGGTATAAGGATTTTGATGTAGATCAAGCAAGTTCTACATGGAAAAAGATATAGTCTTCTTATATCTTTAAATCAAATACAGTTGTAATGAAACTTCAGACCTATAAAATCATCCATAGGTGGTATCTAACCCCTAAAAAGTTATTGATTTCCTCATCAACATCGCCTCTATGTTGGAAGAACAAGAGGGCTCCTTCGCCCATTGCTGGTGGGAGTGCCATCACATCTCTACATTTTGGAAGGAAGTGCTTGCCGAAATCAAAATAATTACAGGCTATGAAATTCTTTTAGACCCCAAAATAATCTTTCTGGATCAGTGGGAGGATTTAGCAATCCCTAGACTCAGAAGGGAGCTCATTGCATCATTTTTGTAGCCACAAAAAGTGTTATAGCAACATTGTGGAAAGCAAATAAAATGCTGACACTTGAGAACTGATTCGAAAAAATATGGAACAACTTCATTCTAGAAAAAATAACCGATGATTTACACAGAGCTGAATACTTTCCTGCTGAAACAAACCTCTGAAAAATGGCTTCCCTTTTTTACTTATATAGAAAAGAATAATCTTCAACAGAAATCTAGAATTATACAATCAGTAACTAACGCTGGTTACTTCACCATATAATCATTATCATAGCTTGTTTTTAAATACTCAAAACCTAGTTGAATTATTGTGTTGTTTATTATGTAAGTTCCTGATAATAAGTATTGTTACTACAACTGAATAATTCTAAATTGTCTGTAAGTTCAGTTATATGTTGAATTGTTATTTGTTAATAAAAGTTTATTTTAAAAAAAGAAAGGTTAAATAAAGAGGTCTTAACTGAGTCAAACTCAGTCAAAAAAAAAAGAAAAAAAGAAATGGGCTCTGAGGTACAGGTTTGTTTATTTGTATTTGGCCCCCTTAGGCCACTTGAGCCCACTATACATGACATTACAGAGATTGAAATTAACACATATAGCGGGCTTAGAAGTCATGAGTGTGCTGGCCCCTCCCCCTGGCCATAACTAATCATATTGGCTTGGAATTATGGTGTCTGCACATGTAGATATGATAAGCCAGACATTAACTAGGTCTCTGGCTGTCGGCAAGAGACAATACAGACCACCTTCATGCCCTGTTCCTTGGGAAAGTGAATGTTTGTTAAATGGTAGATATATGATCACGTAGTGATGCTGACCTGCGTCTGCATCTTCCAGTGGTTGAGGCAGTGTCAGATTAAACTGCTTCCTGTCATTTCTTTCAGTCATGGATACAGCTGCTTCCTTTCCCTGGGTGATCATATTCAGGGCTCATCTTCAATATATGCCATACGATTAAATGGAATTAGCAAGATATTATCTATTTCAATTACTTTTTTATTATTATTGTTTATTAGATTTATAGTCCGCCCTCCCCATGAACGGGCTCAGGGCGGATCACAACATACAGATAAAAACACATAGATAAAACAGTATAATAATAAAAGCCAGATTTAGGGGCATAAAAACAAACTCTGTACCATGTTCCTAATATCCCAGAGCAGGATTCACTTCACCCTTCCCTGCCACCCATAAGGGGAAGAAAGGGGTGAATGCTGAGTTGGTGCGCAATTTGCCACCATTCCTACATGGGGCAGATTACTCATATAGCCCCCCCCCCACTAATAGGAGACAGGCAGGGAGGCCAATAGGTGGGTAACAATAATGCAATGGTGTTATTCAGCTCTACCTTTACAGAAGCCATCATGGTGATTATTCTTATGTTTTAGTACCTGAATGAGATAATTAAGGTAGATGAAAAACCAGATGAATTTATCAAGGCAGATGTGATGCCCATGGATGTTAGAAATGCTCTAGGGACTGGCAAAACCTTTGAACGCCTACAGCACTCAAGGTGAAGCAATAAGGTTGTGGGGGATGGACATCTATTCTTCAATTATCCAGGTGACTGATAGTACAGCCTATTTGTGCACTTTCTGCTCTCTGATATAATTTTAAGAAAACTTTTTTTCCCCTTCATTTTTGTCCCCACTACTTGACTAAAACCTAGCCATGATCATATTTGTTTCTGTCACCTCTAGGAAAGTCTACCAAAATGGCTTCCATCTGAGACAGATTATGAAACAAAATATAGAGATTTCACAATAAACAAGAGCTGTGATACCTGCTATTCGTTAAGAAAAATTGGAACTTGGAAAAATTGGAAAGGAATTGTATATTCTCACAGTTTAGTGCCTCAGCATTCCCTCCTTATGAAAGGACATGCATTTAGGAAAACATAAGTCATGGGCCCTTTTCTCATAACCTTTGTAAATCATTTTGGCTGCTGGTTGTTAGTGGATTTTTTTGTCATATACATTTTTATTTCAGTTAATAAACTCATGAACATAAAACATAAGCTACAATCATACAATCATCTAAATCATACATCTACAGACATCCACTAGTGGATTTTTGTTCCATTTCAGATACAGCTGGTTTGACTGCCAGCTGCTAACCCATTTTTCACCTTTTCAGGGAAAGCTGCTTGTCTCCTGTTTGTAATGCAGGGTTGAGCAGGAAATTGTTGAAATTTTTTTTTAGCATTTCCATTGAAATGTACATAGCAGTTCTGAAGGTGCCACCTTATTATTTCCCACCCAATTCTTTTTTAAAAATGCATTCTTTAAAAAAATGCACTCTTTTAAAAAAATGCATATATATTAGTGCCGTAGCGTTGTAACAATAGGTAAAGCAGGTTCTCTGATTACTCAAACAAAACCAGGAGAGGGGAAAGGAAGGTGGAGGGGATATAACACTATGAAAACAACAATGAAAAAAAAAAGACAATCATTTCCACAACTAATTGGTTCCCTATCAACATAACATTGGATTCATGGACAATCATCCACAGTTCACACATGGCACCCTTCAGTTCCCTACACTCTTTCTCTTTCTCTTTTATCTTTCACCCCTCAGATGAGATCAGAGCTGATCATCTTTGTCTGCTCTTCTTTAAGTACTAGTGGCAAGCCACACATGTCCAGTAGGGTTCCCCAAACTCTTATGAGATGATGAATTCTCATATGAGTTGGGTATCACTCCCAATGCAGTAGAAAGGCACCTGGCTCATATACCGCCTTGACACCTCAGTGAACCGGTCAGATAGGTTATATGATTCTAGAGCTAGAACAATGACCTCTGCAGCAGGCCCAACCTATCAATTATATATAACTATGTAACTGCCCTTGTCAGAAAGTTTGAGATGTCCAGAAATGAACTGTTAGTTTTATAATGATAACATTCAGCACTGATGGGAATGCGGTCCTCCTGGTTGGTCTGCAACGCAGCTAAGACCGGGGCCGGGTTTGCTGCCCTGGAAGTTGAAAAGGCAGCCTGTTTTCCCTGGCATCCAGGCATTGGATGGAGGGCAGAGACAAGGGCATATAAGTTGGCTCCACCTCCCCACCCCTCAGTCGGTGTTCTTGTGCTCGGCCCACCCACCTCTCCCTATATGCAATGCAGGATTAGCTGGTCACTGATTATCAGGGCCAGGTAGGATTTTTTTCTTCTTCCCCAATTGGCTCTGTGAGGAGTTGTTTTTTGCCTACCTGCACTGTGGGGGGAAAAAATTAATTGGTGTGGTGTGGCGGTAATGTATATAGGTTGGCCACTAGCAGGATAGGATAAAATGAGTGGGCCAGTGACCCCCTTGGCACATTCCCATTAGTTGGGAATTGGGGTCTGTCAGGAGCGGCCGGTGAGACTGTATGGCTGCTGGCTGCAAGGGCAGACCACCTGGTGGGACCCCCTGGGCAAGGCCACCCCCAGACTCCACGGCTGGAGGGAGTTGGTGCTTTAAAGGGGAACCGCTTGCCTGGCCACCAGGTCCCAGCCATCCATTGGATAGAACACCCTCAAGGCAGTGGGGGCTCACCCAGACAGGTCAAGGCGGAGGTCCAGGGAGACCCCAGGGCTTGACCTGTACTGCAGTTAGATCCCTTGCTGCAATGACAGGATATGTTACGTTGTATTTAATAAAGTGTCCCTTGTTATATCTCAGTCTTAGTTTCTGCCTTTTATTTCGCCTGGGGGAGCAAATAGCTCTCTGAGGGGATGACCAGGAATTCTGAACATTAGAAATTTAGGTAACAGAGCACCAAAAAACGTTGCTTTCTGGCCAGTTTCCATGTATGCAATCTCATCTCTAGAATGCGTTAGCAATGGCCAGAAATTGCCTAATTACTAATTTTCCAGCAGGAAAGTTCTTCTGATCCTAATATCATAGCTTGATTTGCTTGAACTGAAAGCTTGACAATATTATCTGTGTGATCTACACTATTTTCTTATATCATTAGATTTGTATCAATGCTTTAAATATTATCCCTTTCTTAGTGACTGCATTGTTTTGACTCTTGAGGAATGCAAAAAGCAATGCTCACTTGCCAAGTCATCACATAAATGCCAAAATATTCTCTTTGTTTTCTAATTATGATAAGAAAATCAGGCAGCTACCATGAGGTGATAGAGAATACCAGGAGACTGAATAAAATACGGAAATGACCTTTAAAGTAATGTGGAAATAACTGCATCACTCACTTTGTAATCTTTTCTGCTAGGGTTACCTGACCACTGACTTTATAAGAGCCATTTGGGAGATCTGATTCTTTCCTTTTTGAGTCAGTGCCTAAGATCACCATAATTGAGTTGGGCTTTCTGCTTTCTCATCTGCCAGAGGGACTTCAAATTTATTGGCTATCTCTTTCAAGACCTGCTGTAGTTCTGACATGTGGAGATGTTTATTACACCTGCAAACTGTAAATCATGTAGTAATAGAATGCCTAAGATATCATAGTGTCCCTGTGCTGTGAATCACTACCATATTTAAAGGTAAATTAAAATATTAAGGCAACATATAAACAAGGAAATAACAACAATGAAAATTGAACCTTCAGGGTTCGCTTAACCAAGGAAACACAAATCTTCTGAAATTACTATGAAGGGCTTGGGAATAAAACAGTTTAACAGAACAGTAATAAAAGGTGGTTTATTTTAGGAAATAGTCTCTGTTGAATACTGAGACATACAATAGCCTAAATAACTCTTGAGGATGGTAAAAGACACAATTTGTGTGGCTATATTATGCTACACTTGCAGTGCAAACCTCAGCAGAGTTACACCCTTCAAAGTCCATTGACTTCAATAGACTTAAGAAGGATGTATCAATTTAGAATTCCATTGTTAGTGGATGGAGTCCAACTAACTGCACAAAATGTGCCATGATGACAAACACTACATAATACACAGTCAATGTATACTGCACCTGGCATCCCTTCAAACCTCCACTAGCACCATTCACTTATGACAGCTGTTTCAATCTCACCCCCTGGTTAATTTACAGATAGTTTACAGATAAACAGATTTGATTTAGTGCAACCTAAATCAATGGATTTAGAAGGATATGACTCTGCTTAGGATTTCACTATTAGTTTGCACTACTAAACATTTTTTTCTAGGAAGTAGTCTGAAGGGATGTGTGATTTGGGTTTGGTATTCAGTAAAAATTACTGTTGTTATCAAACTTAGATCTGTATTACTGAATAAATTTGGTAATACTGAATTTAAGTTTACTGAATTTATTCAGTAAAATTCAGTAAAATTCAGGAGGTTGTGCTGTTTCTTGCTATTCCTTCACTAAGGAACAGCAAAGAAACATTTCTTCTCATCTTTTTTCCCAGTGAGGAATGAGTCAGAGACGGAAGGGGGGGAGTGTGAGTAGCCAATCCTTGCAGCAGCTCTCCTCTGGCCAATGGGATTATCAAGAAGCAGAGTGTATTTTTAAAATTGCTGCAAGGAGTTAAATTAGGAGGCTTGCCTCTGTCAGGCTCCATTTTGCTCTGGCCTGGAGATTGAGAGACACTGCCTGCTTGCTGCTGCTGCTGCTGGCTCTGTCTCCTGGTCTGCTTTGGACTGCAACTGGATCTTGCTGCCCAGTGAGTAGTGTCACACTAAGGGACTACTTAGCACCACCAAGAGGCTTAGATGGGGGCAACTGGTAGGCAAGGCATGCAGTAGGTCAGTAGCACAGTCCGGGTTGGCATTCACGGAGGCAGTCCAAAAGCATCTAAGGCAATCCAAGTTGGTACATATGCAAGACAGTTGATGAGCAGGTCAGGCAATTGTAGTTGGTACACAGCAAGTCAGTTCCAAAGCAGGCCAGGCAGGTGCAGATCCAATGGCTGAGCCAGGGTTGAGAGCCAAAAATTCCGTTTGGGGCACAGGGTGCAGGTTGGGGGCAAGAGGTTTCCAAATGCAGGCAGGAAGGTTGCAGGGAGTGGCGAACAAGGTTACTTCCACACTGAGCCCTGCTTGCCGTGCTCCTTTTATCTCCTTAATTAAACTGAGAAAGAGCTTTTGCCTTTTTCTCTGATTCTAGTGCTTCTGCCTCCAAGACTAGCACAGCCCAGTGCTGTGTGCATAGGCGAGCACTCCTCTGTCATACCCAGAATGTACTTCACTCTGTGTGAACTTTTAAAAAGTGTCTTTAAGACAGGCTAGTTGAAGATTTTCCACATAGGGAATTATGAAGCTTGGAAGTGCCTGGGGGAACTTTCTCTGGTGGTGGGGGCATAAAATGGCCCTTGTGGCCCAATTTTCATGAAACTTGGGTCAGACAGTTAGGAGTAGGGCTACTGCAAATTTGGTGGATTTTGCTTTCAAAACACCACCTCCAGCCTCCTGGATAGCCCCCATAGTTTTCTCCATAGAGAAAAATGGAGATTGGAGGTGGCTGGGGGCACCTACTTTGGGCCCCTGGGGTCCAATCTTCATGAAACTTGGGGGGATCTTTAGAGGACAGTTAGGAGTAGGTCCCCTGAAAATTAGGAGAAATTTGCTCAAAAGGTAACCTCTCTCAGGCCACCAGAAATTACCAAATTGAGTTTCTCATAGGAAACAATGGCCAAATTTTACTGAATTTGCTCCATATTACCAAACTGGAGATTGAATTTGGTATTCCCTGAATTCTAATCTTTTTTCCAGTTCAGTAATACTGAACCAAATCAACCAGTTCTTTTCTGTGCACTCACTGAGTAGTCTGGCTACTGCCCTTCATGAGAAAGGAGCTCCCCCCCCCCAAACTCCATTGCAAAATAGAGATGAATGGTTCAAAGAAGTACTGTAGTCATTTGCAAGCTGCTTCTCACACTGAGTCCAAGAAGACTTTTTTTTATTGACTTACTGCTCTGAGAGTGTTTTTATTTTGTTTTGTTAAATTTTCTGGCTTTAACTGGGATGTGGCAGGATTAGTATGGGTTACATGTTTGAAGTGACATTATATTGGCAAGTACCAAAAACATTGCTGACTCAACTGTGTATTTGCAATTTTGCTTGTAGAAACTGAAGGAATTTATATTTTTACATTTCATACATATGCCCAATAATCCAATTCTATATGCAAAGTTATACATGATTCCATTTACATTGTTCAAACTGTGAAGTATGTTGTAACTTGGTAAGAAAATAGGTACTGCATATATATTACTCATTCACTCACCAAATTTCCACCACATCCTGAAAGGAGAGGCAAGAAGCACGATTTCATGAACTTTTCCTTTTCCCAACTACAACTCCTTTCCCATATGATTATTCATCCACACAGGTCTCTCAGCACTGCTAACTGACTTTGCTGGAGTTAGCAGAGAATGTAGGAACAAGGAGAAACACAGCAAAATTATGTGTTCCTTCTGTTTGCAGTAGTTAGGATCAAAGCTTTAGTCTTTAATGGGTTTGGGTGAAAATAGGCATAACTCCTTTTGATGAAATTAGCTGGGTTAGCAATGTGTTCTCTGGAGCAATGTAAGAGCATTTATTCATTGTACACCTCATTCTAATCTGAGTTTTCATCAACTAAGAATGAATGAATGACTTGGGTGATCTCCTATGCACCAAATACTAAGGGACACACACAAAACTCACACAATTTCACATTCATTATCCTGAATGACTGCATCTGTTCAAAAGAGACTTATGAGATGAATAGAGAGTTAATCACTGCAGTTATGTTGCTTGCTAGCCAAACATTACAAGCCAGTTCCACAGCTGGTATATATCTAAATAGTTTTACTGAAATCAATAAAACTGTTATTTTCTACACCTGTGCAGGATCAGCTCACACAGAGGCAACTGCTTTCTCATTGTCAAGTATATGAATAGTTAATGTTAATAAGAAAAGTCACAAACAGCTGTGGTAGGTAGTTCTGAAAATAGCTGTCAGATGATTAACAGGCCAACATGGCATAAAATGCTGGCACTGCTTTCATGCAGGCAGTGATGTGAATATAAAAAGCTATTTTCTGTGATTTTACAAAAAGGTGGTGAATCAATGATATGAGGTCAGAGCTAACAACTGTTAAGCCATAATATGCCCAAAAGGTCTGCCCAAATGTCACGGTTTTGATGCTCCCATACTTTCCTGCAAGCCAGAGAGTACCTAGCGAAGACTACTATATCCCTCAGAGGGGGTGAGCTCTAGTCCATGAACATGCTAATCCATACTAGAATGCAAATTTGTTAAAGATGTCACAAGAGTCCTGCTTAATTTTTCTGCAACAGATTAACACAACTACTCTTCTAACATGCTCTGTTTTAAATGACCCAATATAACCAAATGATAGTATTGCTAGAAATTGAGGTTGTTTGACAAGGTGGGGGGAGGGGCAAAGAATTTACTTTCCCTTGGCTGGAAGGAACTGCTGTGGAGAGGGAGACTTTGTCAAGATGTACTTCTGCTGGTAATTGTTAGGATCCAACTCTAATACATTTATTATAGCATACTATTAATTTTTGGGACTCACTGCAAGATGAGGTTTTGAGTGCTGACACATACAAGGACATGCTGATTGCATGCTTGGAAGTCATTCACATTTAGATGAACTATTAAAAAGTAACAGACCAGCAAAGGTAGGATTGTTCCATGTGTGGACAGAAAATGCTGGTTGAAAACACTAAAAATGTAATGCCAAAAAGGAAAGGACTATGCCAAATGAGCTCATGCTTACAAGATCTTGTGATAAACGCTGTAGCAACAGTGTCTACCATGAGTCTTGACTATCCTAGTGCACCTGATAATGATCTGCAGATTACATGCATAAGATGAATGCAATCAGTTTGTAAAATCTCTATTCACTTAAATTAATGGCAGCATTTTTGCAGAACAGCCGAGTCAACAATTCTAATTTTCAGTTCTTGTATGGACACAGTTTCAAATCTTCTATTTTTTTTAGAGCTCAGAGAGATGGTATTTAGGATATGTAGACATTCAAAAGAAACATGCCATATATTCACATATGTAATCACACTAACCCCCTTATCCCACACCGGCTCAAAGTGCCAAGGGGGTGGCAACGTATGACTTACCATTCGTGGCTGTCATACGGTTAAGTGTGTTGGGTTGGGGAAAGCAATGGTGAACTACCCTGTAAAAACTTCACTGCGAGACTCTGTGGATCTCTCTCGACGTGCTATAGGACAGAAAGGCCTGGAGGGGGACGGTCTGCGGAGTAGCCGAGGGTCGGTCACGACTGTGTGGCTTGGATCGGATCAGAATCACACTAAATTAGAGTCATAGACCCTTGGCAAATTATAAATCTTGAAAAAATGCAGCAACTTCTCTGAGGGGTTTTTAACCTTCTCTGAGAGGTTCCAGCATGGCACCTGAGTTTTTAGATGGAAGGTTCAGTCAGTTGATCCTAACCACTGTCAAGAATGGCTTAGTGTGGCTTGCCAGGGGAAATTGCTTCATCAGGGCTGAGTTCTTTCAGCTGCTCAGCCCCACCTCCTTGCTGTTGCTTATTGTGATTTTTAAGATTGTTGTCTATTTGGGAAGGGAGTGGTTGTAAGCCACTTTGAGTCTTACTTTGCTGGAGAAAAGTGGGATAAAAATATTCAAATGAATGAATATCACAGTAACAACGTGAGGATGAATTGTAGGAATAAAAAAATTCAGTATGAGGAGTACTTTCATTCAATTGACAGATCCACAAAGGTATTTTTTTCACTTGAACTTGATGATCATGTCACCTGCAACAAGCTGGCTCCAAGAGTAAAACAGAAAGATCATTGTGATCAATGTAAAATACTCCAGACTTTGGAAAATTCAGTGTATTGTCTCCTGACTCATTCATTCCAATTGTTCATGATGTTGCAGCATGGAATATGGTTGCAGAAGTGATCTAAGAATCATTAGATAAGTTACAAGGTTTCAACATTTGTATCTTTGTAAATGGTACAGGAGCAAACTCATGACAAAGTTTTTGTCATAAAAACTTATGGAGGCAACTTGGATTCCTTAATAATGATCTGTGAAGATGGAAGTGTAGGACTTCAAAAATATTGCAACATGATCAGTTGATAATGCCAATTGCACTTCTAAAAATGAATGGAAACTTCAGAGCATGAAACAAATCAGCCCTCACAGATATCTTGGCAAGTTATATCCTCTGTCTTCCTTAGGTAACACCTGAAATAAATTCATGCCTTGTGAATGGCAGGCACATGTGTGGTGGCAAAAGGGAAACCCTCTGACTGTAGCACTTTCATGACCTGGTTGACAATTCTGTGAAATCTGTTTTTCACAATGGGCACAATTTTGAGAAGACTGACATTGCATTTGACAGAGAAAGGTCAGAATCTGTTAAAGAAGGGACAAGACCCAAACAATCAAAAGAACTTGAGCAAATCTGGAGAGGTATTGAAGACAGACCTGTCCTATAGCCAAGTCACTAGACAAATTTCTTGACTCTTGGAGACAATAAGACTGGTCTTGTTTCTTTCCTTTCTGAACCACTCAGACTCCAGGTATAACTTCTGCCTATGTGGGTTCTATAAGACAAACAGGAACAGAACTTGCAAGACAATTTAAGTTAAACAAATTTTCTTTGGCTCAAAACCCTCCAACATACTGAACAATTAACAAAGTTTATGTATCTAAACACATAGGCATAACAGTGAACAGAAACTAGCAGCACAGTCTGTATTAGTTCAGCTAAAGAACTGGTCCTTGCTTGCTACAAGTCTGTGGTAAACTAAGTCGGATCCACCAAAGTGCACTAAATTCCTCTTGCAAAATGGAACAAATTGGACATCCCAGAAACCAGTCTTCAATCTTCAGCTTGAAAAATACATCTCTGCAATAACAATTTGATTGCAGTAATAATACCAGTCACCCATATTTTAATCTCTTTCAATTACCTTATACAAAGTGATAAGAACTCAGAAAATATCCAGTTCCCCAGTACAGACTCTCCTGCTGCTAGCCTCTGTTCACTGACTCCATCTCCAGTGGGCTAAAACAACTAGTTCTTTGGGGCTACATAGACACCTGAGAATGAGACCATTACTGTGAAAAGACTGCTTAAAAGTTATGGATGAAATCAGACACATCAATGAAACCTAAGTACATTCCTATGCATACCATCTATGTCCAATTCAATAGAAGATCTGATTGGCATAATCTCAGCCATTTCCACAAGACAGTATCTTCACACCCGAAATCGCGCCAGGAAGATGCTGTTATCGCGGAAGACAGCATCTTCTCGTGTGATTTCGCGTGATAACAGCGTCTTCCTGGTGCTATTTTGCATGCAAAGATGCTGTCTTCTGTGATGTGCCGGCAAAAGGTAAGATGTGTGGAAACAGCCCTCATTTCATGCAATTGAAGCCTGCAATGCGTTGCTGGGCATGACAAACAACAGCTTGAAAAACAATTTGCTCAGATTTTTGACTTCTTAAAAATCTACATCTAGAAACCTGCAAGTCAAGAGATCCTCAAGATGTACAGTTCACAGTGGTGTGCAGGACATCCCAAACCAGCTTGCAGAACAAAAATTCGGTTGGAAAAATCAGTGGGAAATCAGATCTGTTTCACTGACTCCAATATCTAATGCTTGTGATTAACTCATCATATGTCAATGCTCTGCTAGATGCAGATCAAACAACTGTAGATGCAAGAAAATGAAACTGCAATGTCCTTGAGTATGCAAATACAGAACAAATAAATGACATTATCATCTCCAATGTGATACTGAAAAATATTCAAGCATGAAGCAAGAAGCTGCATGATTACATCCTCTTGTTATTTTTAGTTTAAAATGATGTAATAACTGTGAGAGGTGTGGGACACAGTGGACTGCTGCAGAGAAGGGCAGCTGTAGAAATGTGGCTTTGTGTGGCCAAGCAGGATACAGGAGTGTAGAAGGGAGGAGCGGAGTCTAGTGGCTGGAGCCTTCTCCTGGTTTCCCATCAAGAGATGGGGTCTGAACTTCCAGATCCCTCAGGCCTCAGGTGGGGAGGGAAAGGAATTGTGCTCACCTGGGTCCTCCCAGCAGCATAGCGTGGGTGGAGCCACAGGGTTGGTTGCCCTGGGCACAAAATTCTTAGGGCGCAAAATTTCAAAAGTGAGAGAAGGCACTCTGGCTGCAGAGGCTGTGCTTAGGTTTTGTCTGCTGGGCTGCAGGCCTTCCTTTGCCACCTGAGAAACTGGAGCCACCTCAGCCTTCCTGATTCCTGCTGCCCGCCCTGGACTGAGATTGCCTTGCACATCCAGGGTGCAACTGGGTCCAGCTTTGGGCTCCTCTTGCGTATCAGAAAGCAAAAGGGGTGGCTCTCTTTCCTGGTGGCACCAGGCTTCTTCCCAGCCACCTCATCTTTTTCTGGCCGTCCTTCCCCTCATGAGCCCATGGGTCTCTCTCACTGGGGCCGCCCCACAACTTTGGCTGCCATTTCCAGCCAAGCCACCATCAATCCTCTGAGGGGAGCAGCTGCGGGAGAAGTGCACTTCCTTGCCAAGTTTGAAGCAAGGGCCAGGCTGGCCAGACTCACCAGTTGCCTCAGGCCTTCCTCAAGCCTGCACTCCTCAGGGCTCACTCCCGTGGAAATATACGTGGGAATTGAAGTGCTCAGCTCAGGGCTAAGCTACAAGTGACGAATGACACTTGAATGGCAAGTGGATTGAGTGGAGTGCAAGTGAACAGAGAGAAATACACTTGCTGTTCAAGTGTCATTCGTCACTTGTAGCTTGGCCCTCAGAACCGGCAAGCCTGAAAGATTCACTTCAGTGATGGCCACAAAGAAAGGGAAAACAGGAGGGGGAGAGATGGAGGGAACATGAGAATTAGAAATTGCTCCTAATGGACGAGGGGCAATGCCACAAAAACAGCCCCTAAAGGGAAATAAATCTTAAATAGAGAGAACATGAAGCTGGCTGTGTTGGGGGGGGGCAGGGGAGGAGGAAAATGGTTTCCTGGTGTGTTGGCAGAACTTAAGAGTGGGTCATTTCCTCACGTGGAGATCAGCAGCTAACCTCTGTGGCAGTTTTGGAGAGCGCATGGGTTTTATATTTTTTAAAATTTATTTATGTCATTTAGAGTCTACCTTTCTCACTGAGGCCCAAGGCAGATTACAAAGACTGAGATTAGCACATCAAGATGTTTCCATAAACAATGCCATGGGGTAAATAAATACAAGTTTACAAAGACATAGCATTAGCAAGGATCCAATACAGAGGTGAAGAAATGCTGAAACATAACTTAAGCATTTCTAGGACTGACATTAGACAACATAGAACTACCCAGTAGGGTCAAACTTGAAGCAACAGGTAATCCATAGGAGCACATACTTAAAGCAACAGATAGGATGTGAGGCAACATAATTGTGAAGTCTATAGTCTCTAACTCGTTAATGAAGCATCTCTTTGAGATCATCTCCCTACAATTCAGCCCGCCTATCTGTGTAAAAAGCCTTTTTGAATAATTGTTTATATGTGCAAAGGTGTGTGTTTGTGTGTGTTTGTGCATGCGCATAATTTCCCCCAAGTTAGACCCCCCCCCAGTATTGCACTGTGTACCTCCACAGGGTCTCTTGCACTCAAGAGTAGTATTTTCTGGGCTACAGCAGTGGGGTTAGAAAATCCCCTGTGTGCACTCTATATGCACACCCTTTGCACCCAGCTTTATACAATCATTCATTTTTCATATTATTCAATATTTCATAAGGATGTATATTTTAATTGACCTTTAGTAAATGAAATTTTGAAAATCAACATTGATAGTTTAATGTGGAACTGTGTGTGACTGCTGAGAAAGAAACCTCAGAAAGTTTCTGGCGATTTCTTGAGCTATCCTTTGTTACTTCCAAGAAAACTGTGAGCCAATGAGCCAAGAAAGAATGAGTAACCTAGCAATGTAGATTTCAATACTGTTATTGAAAAATTTGCACAAATTAAAACCAGGCGATTTTAAATAAATTTGAGTATACTAGCATTAAATTCATTTAACTTTATTTACATGTGCTTGGGGCGTGAGGGGTTCTATACTAGACTGGTGAAAGGGACTCAGGGAGTGCTAACAGTCTACGGGTTAGGGAACACAATACTTGCCTTGCCCTGGGTACTGGCAAACCATGCTATAACATCATCATCATCAAAAACAACAACATTCAATTTATATACCGCCCTTCAGGATGTCTTAACATCCACTCAAAGCGGTTTACAAAGTATGTTATTATTATCCCCACAACAATCACCCTGTCAGGTGGGTGGGGCTGAAAGAGCTAGAAGCTGTGACTGACTCAAAGTCATCCAGCTGGCTTCAAGTGGAGGAATCAAACCTGTTTCTCCAGATTAGAGTCCTGTGCTCTAAACCACTACACCAAACTGGTTCTATGCCACTGGGTCCCCCTCCTATCAGGTTCTCCCTGCTTTTCCCTTGTAGGGATCTCTCTGTATGGGCTATGAGACAGGAGTAGCCCCAACCATCCTCCTCGGCTGGAAGTTCAGAGGTCTAAAACAGACCCTTGGAGCCATGCATGCTCTACCCCCCATTTGCTTAGGCTAAAATGTTCTTGGAAGCTTCTGTTAGAAGAGGAGGATTGAATGCTGTCCGTTTCCTCAGGTTTCAGAGGGGGACAAACCAGAAAATTAGAAAGATAGAGAATTCAGAGCATCTGTTTACTCCTTACTGTAGGATCTGGTATATCTTAGGAATGATCTTGAGTCTGATTAAGGAGTGAATGAAGAGAGTTTATTTAGGAACTACAACATTGACGGAAAAGAAGGAAACCGAATCGATACTAACTGCCTCAGTAAAAAGGGAGGAGGGACTTCTGGGAAGAGGCGGGAAGCAGAAAGTAGCCTAAGAATACCATCTGGAGACATGCAAGAAGGACAGAAGAGAGGAAGAAAGAAGGATCCCACTCTGCCTTCTGTTAGCTTTGCTCTACAGCCAACAGTTAACCATGCGAGAGGGGGGGGGCTTTAACATGTCTCCAACTGAATCAGAGTTTCCCAAATGAGAAGAGAGCAAGGATACAACACAGGCCTGGACATAAATTTTAGTAAGTTTTATTTGAATCATTCTGCATAGGTTACATAGACTCTAAGTATCATGATACAGCATGGTCTTAGCATTGCAATAGCTTGATCAACAATACAGCAAGAATAAGACATAGTGAATCATCTTACCAATCCTGGAGATGTCCCAGAGATTCTCGTTGATGGAAAGAATGGGTGAGCACCTTACCCAACCTGAAAGGAAAAGGAGAGAGACAGCAAGGAGGTGTTCCTTCCTTTCTCTCCTCCTAGCTTCTTAGACTCCATGGTTTTCTTGCTCATTTTTATACTGTTTTGGCTTACATCAACCCATTCAAATTCACCAATGAGATTCCTCAGAGTCATTCCTGGCATTGGAAATCACCTAAAAATTGCAGCATTTGCAGATTTTGCGCTGAGATCGTGACATCTGTAAAACGGTCAGGCCACTCTGATCCCTTAGTATTTGCTATCATTACTCATATGAATATCATGTATCAGCGAAAATCCCCTAGATCTTAGCTTATTGCCATGTCTCCATTCAAAGTTCATTTAGACTCCATTTTGTTTGGTTCAGTATATCTTTGGTTCCTTATGATTGAGGCTTATGTGATTGATATATGCATGGTGATTGCTGAGTTATTTCATGTAGAGATATAGTGAGATTGATTGAGCTGTGAATATATGGATATATGCATGCATGTGTATATGTTTTCCAGTAATGCAATCATGTAATTAGTGTCAGCGTGATGTTACAGCCAAGACAGTGTCTCTAAGTGTCTCTGAATGGTTTGAGCTGAGTCTGAAATCGGTCAGTCAGTGATTCTTTTCCTAAAACCAAAAGCTTTTTAAAAGAATCTTTCTTGCTGTGGATTTTCCTCATGTTCCTTTCTTTAATTGTGTTCCCATGATTGTTAGTGTGTGCATAGTGTCTTCCTTCTTTGGACATAAGAATAGATGTATGAATTACTGTGTTTTAACGTCTTTGAATCTTAAAAGAGAGAAAAGTTATCCGTTTAAAGTAAACCTCTGAGTTTTTGGTCTGTCAGCCCCTCCTTTTCTGCTAGGTTTCTGTGACACTGAGCGTGATCAGGTTCTGGCCGACTGACAAGATACTGACCTGCTATCGATTTTTGCTTCTGTACACTGGCTAATGCAAACAGCAAAAGCAAACACTTTGTTCTTCCCCGTTCAGAATATGTCATATTGGAATTCGTCCAAATGAGCATAGCTGTGTGTGTCAAGTAAAATAGTTTGGTGCTTTCCATACTTAAAATGGATTCCAGGATCTTAGAAAATAGGCCGGTTTCACTTATACAGGAATACAACACATCTATCTAACTGTATGACCCGCTGCCCCTTGCAAGTATTCTGTGGCTTCTGCCTTCTCTGTAAACAAGATATTGTATTTCCAATACCCCGTCTCAAGGTCTAATGTACAGAGTCCACAAGGTTTAACTTCTTGCATAGACTTTCAAATTTATCTTTAGGGAGTAGCTTATTGAGTATATCAGCAATCATCTCTTTTGTGCAGCAATACTCGAACTCAATAAGCCCATCCTCTTGCATATTTCTCAGTAGATGTATTTCACATCAATATGTTTGGTTCTAGAGTTCATCTTTTCTGTTTGTACAAGTTTTATACACACTTTATGCATGTTGCCGGCCAGGAAGAGGACATGGATGCTCCACCTCTTCCATCTTAGCCATGCCTCCACCTCTTTCTTGCCCCCCGGTGCCAACACAGCCCACAAGTGAGTCTGTGAGCTTATTTTTTTGTTTTTCTGTGGATGTGGCATTTTATGTATTTTTAAATTAGTCTTGTTGATCAGGAGAAAAGTGGAACAGAAAAAAATGAAATAAAATTATGTATCCAATGAAGAATGATAATTCTAGTTTATCCAGTTATTTAATTTAATTTAAAATTTTCTATTCCATTTTTCTCCTGATCAGGACTAATTTAAAAATACATACATTACCACAGAAACACAGAAATCATGTATCCAAGGAAGAATGAGGATTCTACAATTTATCTAATTTCCAGTACAGAGCAAACAAGTAAGTTATCAAATATTTTTGCCTGGTATATATGTAGTGTGAACCACAGCCAATGTAGTTGTCCCAGTTTTGTATTTACAGCATATTCTGATGGATGGAGTGAGCCTTTATTTAAATCAAAGGAATAATTCTTACTGTTCATTTGCAATTTGACAAAAGGAGGCTTTGAGCCAAACCAGACATCAGGTGGACACAAGTGGGGACAAATGTGCCACTCAACTTGTTGTCACACGTATAAACAGACGAACTTAACTTGAAAGTTCTCCATTGACTAATTTGGGTTCAGAGTGCTGCAAAGGGGAAGGAAGGGCTTCCCATTTCCCTCCCATGCTGTTTTCACTAGTGGAAACTGCCATTGGAGCAGTTCTGTTTGCACTTTTCTCTGGTTCCATGTGTTCTTGGAAGGACATGTAGAGCCAAAGAAATGGGAAAATGCATCCCCCAGGGCTTAGGAAATACACAAAGCCAGAGAAAAAGGGAAACAGGGCCATCCACTGTGGTTTCTGCTGGTGTGGTAACCTAACTGGAAGCCCCTCCTCCCCCACCCCCCAAGCTGAACAGAGCAACAGAACACTTTCATGGTAAGTTTGCCTGTTCATATGTGTGACAGTGAATCCCAGCAGCCATGTGTGTTCTAACTCATGTCATATGTCCCAACTCATGAGTTTGTCCCAGCTCATATCATCTCGTTTGTGAATGCAGTAATTGTTGGTTGAATGCATGCTCAAAGCCTTAGTTTAATATAGCATCTGTGAATATAGTAACTGTCTATAGAAAATGACTGAATATTGTAACATGTCATTACAAATTTTTGTTTCATTTGGAATAGCTTTCCTGCTTTCTAAACATAACTGTTCTGAGATAACTGTTCTAAGTCACTGTAGTATCCATCAGAAGGACCTATATAGGTGGATAATGTATAGTATTTGTGTGCACAAAATAATGTCCACATGAAGCTACCCTTCCATTAAAATGAATGGAGCACCCGTTGAATGACAGGGAGACTTATGACCGCTGCATGAAACACTTGAACTGAAATATTCATTTTACACATACGCATATGTGCACACATGCACTCACACACCAGCTAGATACTGCAGTTTAAAAATGGAAGTAAGAATGTATTGTCGAAGGATTTCACGGCCGGAGAACGATGGTTGTTGTGGGTTTTCCGGGCTGTATTGCCGTGGTCTTGGCATTGTAGTTCCTGACGTTTCGCCAGCAGCTGTGGCTGGCATCTTCAGAGGTGTAGCACCAAAAGACAGAGATCTCTCAGTGTCACCGAGAGATCACCGAGTGACACTGAGAGATCTCTGTCTTTTGGTGCTACACCTCTGAAGATGCCAGCCACAGCTGCTGGCGAAACGTCAGGAACTACAATGCCAAGACCATGGCAATACAGCCCGGAAAACCCACAACAACCATCGGAAGTAAGAATATTTGTCAAAACCTACATACAAAATATATACTCACCTTGACACAATTTGAACTTGAGTCATGTTTCTGGATGAAATCTTTAAAGCATAAATGAAAGTGGACAAGTACTTCCAGATTATTTTTTAAAATCCTGAGAAAGAAGTTGTACGTGAAGGATAAATAATCAGATGGAGGGATGATGGTTGAATGCTACAGATACCATCAAGCATATAGCCAGCAAGAAGGACCCTTCATCCCTGAAACAAAGAACACCTTAAATCACTGCTCACCTTTTCAAGCAATTATTAGCCAGACCTCTGCATCTCACCATAACTGTAGGTATACCAGATCAGCAGGTGGGAATGATAACATCTCTGAAACTTAAGCAGCAAAATACTTTCTCATATTTCAGCAACATGTTAAAGAATTTTTATTTTGTTGACAACTTGTTGGCTTTGAAATCTTATCAGGTTCCAGTTCAAACCTCTAATTGTTCTAATATGGCAATACTCATGCAAAGTCCTGCTGTCAGAAATGTCCTGGCATAATATAAACACAGCATATACTTGTTAATGGGAGAAGGCGGAGGGAGGCTGCTATCTTTTATTTCAGATTGTGCACCACATCCAGTAAATATTTGTGACCCTGTACCAATGTAACCAATTGTTTAAATAAAAAGTGAGAAAATTGTTCAGTCGATTGCTATTAAACTTTATTTTAGAAATTTTATCTTTTGATGTTAATTTAAGTTTTTGTAAATTATGTTTTATGCATTTTTGTTTTCTCACAGCCTTATAGTATCCCCACACACCATATCATTTAACTACCTGATCCAACCATCCATGACCCTATGGGAGAACTGATTTCACCTATTGTTCAGATAACAATGTGGCTGCCAGGCAAAAGGAGATGAAAGTCTACTACCACAATACAGCACAGCCACAAAACTGTTTGATGCTTCAGTCAGAAAATAATGAAGCGAGGGACTTCAAGAATTGGCTTACAAGTGGTGGTGGCTGTCAAAACAGTGGCTAGGATTCTGTGCAGTTCTTAGAAAATACTTTATGACATTGTAATGATTCTGTTTGTGTGCCATATTTGTGCAACATAAATCACATTATTTTCTGCCCACGAAACGTGCCAATTCAGCGGGCATTTCCACTTGTACAATCTCTTCCACATACATAAAAAGCCACAGAATACAAAAGCCTCTAAATTCTTGTAGGATACTGATACAGAAAATTTATTTGTGCTGTGGTAAAAATGCAAGAGGAACAATGCCATAGAATACATATTTGCCTACTGAACATGTTCACCATGAAGCTCACAGTATTCCTGCCTGAAAGTTAAAAAAGATATCAAATGTGCCTCAGGGGAGAAGAAGTTCCAGCGTCCCAGTGCTTCCCCTGAAAATGCCCTGTCATGTGTAGCCATCCTCCAAATCTCTAATTCACCTGATAACCTCAGTGTTCAGGTAGGCTCATATTAGAAAAAACAGGCTTTCCAGTATCCTATTCTCAAACCTTATAGGACTCTAACAGAGCAATCCTGGGGTGGGGGGTGGGGGAAGCACTCTGGAAGCTGACTGGGAGTTACAATGGCATGTCCTGGAGTTACACAACATGCCAGACGTATTGTGTGTTTTGGTCCCGTGTCTCATAGGGATAAATATTTTCAAAAGTGGAAGAGATTGTTAGGTACAAAAGCTGGTTTTTGTTCCTTTACTAAATGTTAAATAGGTTTAGTTACATGACTGTTTTCCTTAAGAGATTTTTCCCCCAACCAAAAAAGCTACAAGAAACTGCAATGTGGATCAGAAATAGGCATGAGGAGAAGAGGCACTTATCTCTTTCCCAGTGGCCTGTTTTTATTATCAAAATTGCCCCCAAGCTGATTTTTGACCTGAAGGAGAAAAGGTACAAGGATCTGTAATTTTTCTCCGGAGGATGAAAAGCAGTTTGGAGGGGAAGATTTTAATAAGAAAAATAGACCACAAAGAAAAGTTGGCCCTCCCATTCAAATGTCCAATCCAGAGAGCTATTTCCTACAATTGCCAGAGGTAAAATAAATCCTAGCCCTATAAGAAAACATTGACATAATTGATACATATCATTGATCATGACAGTACACACTTACTCAGTCTTAGTCATCACATAAAAAAATGATTTGCGCATAACTGTTTATGTAGAGCTTGACAAATAAGAGTAGAGAATTGTGCCCATGAGTAAGTCTTGATATTATGTTCACTTTTTATCTGCAAGGAGTTGACAGCTTTTTGTAAAAAAAAATCAATTCACATTTTAACTGGATGCTGCAAAAACTTACAGGCAGAAAAACTACCCATTTTTTGATCATTTACTTTTTTTTGAGATGACTGATAGCCATAACTAACATCACAGTCCAGAGAAAATTTATTTAATTATTTGTTTATATCATTTATACCTTGCCTTTAACCACAATGGGGATCCAAAGTAGCTTGCATCATTCACATCTCATCCATTTTATCCACACAACAACCCTGTGAGATAGGTTAGGCTGCTACTGTGTGATGAGGTCAAGGTCACCCCGCAATTTTCCATAGCAGAGTAGGGATTTCAAACTGGGTCTCCCAGATCCAACATTATACCACACTGGCTTTCATATCTCTTAAATAAAATATAGGTAGAGATATTTAAGATTTTTCTTTCAATGTTTATAATTGCACCTTCTCACATATAAGAATTAATCTCTGCAGAATTATGCATATATATATATATATATATATATATATATATATATATATATATATATATATATATATATATATATATATATATATATATATATATATATTTTGTTATCCTTTAACTTTATTTAGTTAAAACATTTACATGATATGGGTTTGTGGGAGGAGGGGAGAATCATGCCCACTATTTTTTCCCCAAAGAAACATGGACTGTACAGCCCACACACACATGAACAGTGACATGTAGTGTGTTTGAGTGATAGGGAGCAGACATGGGCACGAACAGCATTACGAAGCAAAAAAAACCCCATGAACCACCTGATTGTGTGTTCGTGATCTGGTGATTCCAACCAGCTTCCAACCAGCATTCATTGGAAGCCCGGTTCGTTGCATTCGCCCGCAGTTCATGAAGCCAGACTGTCAGGCACCATTGAGGAATATGGATTTGAAGAAAGAGATTTTATATACCATTTCTGTGCCTTTCAGTATTATATGCACTTTTTCTATGCCCAGGAGCTATTGTAGTATTTGTAATGCAACCTGCAAGAAAATGACGTTTGAAACAAAGGACCAAAGAAGAATGTATGTTAAACATGTTAAACGCTATGAGAACTGAGAACTAACAGTATAATGCTTGCAACATGATGTAGAGATGCACCTGTAGAGATGTCACACATATGTTATATTATTCTATATGATTTTAATACAAAAAGCTCTTTGTAAGAAATGTTAATGCAAAATGTTGCAAACTAGGTCAGCCAGAATTAGCAACATCTCTCTCAAGGCTGGGAAAGAGAGAGGCGGCAGAACTGGGGGCCACATTCCTTTCCACTCACAGAACCAAGCTCCTTGCAAGGCTTCAAGGCTTCAAGGTTGCAAAAAGAAGCGGCCTCAGTGACTTTTGGGTGCCGTTGAAAAAGTAACATTAGCAAAAGAGGGGGCAGGAATGAGCCCAGAAGAAAGGAAGATGTTCTTCCTTCTTCCAAAGAAACAAGTCCAAGGACAGATAGAGAAATTGCAATCTTGCAAGTTCTCCAATTATGGGAGCTGACCTAGGTTGCTTCATCCAATTAGAGTATCCCTAGACAGAGGGTGTCAAGAAGGGAGGCCCCCTTTCTTGACCCCTGGATCCTGCGAGCCAATAAGATAACTAATATTATAATTAGCCAAAAGGTATTAATTGCTTTGCGCTGCTATTGTAGCTTTGATGAGCACTGAGCACGAGGAGACCTTCTACTCCTGTGTAAATTGCACATCCATTGTTTAATAAACAATCTATCTTGCTTCAATTCAACAGGACTCCGTAGAGTGTCTTTCTCATTGAGATTGGCTAAGAGAGACACCAAAAGGCACCAAATTCTGTGTCTTTAACACCATCAATCAATTCCCTTGGAAACGGAGCTGGGGGAATGCCTGAACTCTGTCTGCACTCTTTCTGTCGCCCTGGAAACCCAAATCGAATCCCAGCTTACCTTGATCAGCAGGTCTTCCTTCCAACCATGGAGCTGCAAATTGGTTACAATTGGTTACATGGGAGAAGACACCCGGGGGGAGGGAGGGGGAAGGGAGGTGTTCTGTAGCCATGGGCACTCCAATCTAATCCCTGCAAACCCTGATAGGCAGTTCTGACGGCCAACCCCTTGTACACTGGGCCAAAGTCAACTGGTGGCTCTAATTGTATCGAGTGGGAGTTTCCTGGGGGCCTTGGATTGAAGAGGGTATAACTCCAAGATCCCTATTGCAATCTTGACCCAACTTGGATGCTGGCTGGAGGAGAGCCTGTTAAATACTCCCTGTGAATATGGGCTCTCTAAGTGCAACGTGGGCCATTCTAACGCCCATGAACCGCGAACCGCGAACCGGTTCAGTAAAGGGAAATGTTCATTATGGTTCATTTGTTCATCGGCAGCACCGAACCACGAACCACAAGTTCGTTAATTTTTTTTGGTTCATGCCCATGTCTAATAGGAATCCTGCTCAAATGAGATTCCTAAGCACACAGACACTTGTTTAAATTCTATGCTCGTAAGTTCTTTCAAAATGCATGCAGGGGTGGATGTGATCTTACTCCCTTCTCTATGCATGTTATTTAGCAACTTTTATAATGCCTGCACAGTCTATGTTCATGTCGACTTTAGGAAAAAATAACACTTCAAATTTATGTATTATTACATAGAAAAAGAAATATGTAACACTGAAATTTAGGAAATAATTTTTAAATTTATACCCCAAATATTGACTACCCTAACTTCCATCTGTAAGTGAAAAAAATGTAAATCAGTTACTCATGTAAACTGTATGTCTTTGAGGCAATGCAACCCCACCCCATGACAGTCTGACAAATTATTTTGCACATGCATTATCTACTAATCCCCCTGCTTATAAAAATAGATCAAACTGTCACACTGGATCAGGCCATTAATCCATCTATCCCAGTATCTTGACTTTGATAGTGGTCAGTATTGGCTGCCTCAGAGAAAGCTAGAGAAAGAAACAGGCAGTCAACTAATGTGTCTTTCTCCCTGTCGAGTAAAAAGAAACAACTCATTCTTAAGACTGAATTGTACTTAAAAAGCTGAAGGAAACCCCAATGGTTCCATTTCATAGCTTTCGATTTTAGTTCTTTTAATATGCTTTAAGAGCATGTTTTTCTTTTATATAGAGCACTATGGGATATTTTAAGATATCTGATGTCATTTAGGAAAGATTTATAGCACATTAAACTTTTTTGAAGGAAAAAAGGGAAAGCTTTGCCAAATTCTGCTGAACACAAAACAGGCTGCACTTTATGGCAAAACCTCAGATATTTAAGGGCCTCTGGGAAGAGGCTTTTTGGCTCTTGCATGCTCATAGATGCGTCTTCCAGTTCCTGTAGGCATGCACAAACTGTGCTTTAAATCTCATCACAACAACTAAATCTGGCAGTCCATGCCATTCAATCGCAATCCTGGAGGAGGAATGATATTGGAGCAGCCAGAAAAACAGGTTGATTACTTGCCAGTGTGAAAACCACAGAAACAGTGTCCACATGTGAATAGGTTCAGTAATGCAGGCCACAATCACAGCTATAATGTTATTTTCAGGGAATAATTATCAGCTGCAGAGGAAGGAAAATATTCTTTCTACTATATTTGTTTTGTTTTAATACCAACAAAAGATAGCATAAGGTCCTTGTTGTAGAATAATGGCGGTGTCTGAACCCTAGCATGACTCATATTTCTATATATATAAACATTAAAAAAAATTGGAAAACTCCTTTGCCAAGAAGACAGTTGTCTCGTACAGTTTAAATGCAAAGGAGATAAACGGAATACAATAAGGTAGTATTAACTCCAAGATGGCAATAATTGGGGTTTTAAAGGACCCAGCTAATTTTCAGTGTGCTCAGTGTCACAAATAGGCTTTCAACGATAATTGTAGCACATCAACAACTCTTCTTCACAATGTTTATGGTCCAGAAATATTGAAAAGATTGCCCACATAGACTATTACATATTGAGCCTTGTGCTCAAGTGATTTCAGCCAGGCAGTGGTTTCAGCTCATGAGAATAACTTTATGGCAAGAGAACTCTGTTGTGGCTCCCGGAGGAGCCAGATATATACACCTCAAACTACACCCCCTTTCAGTAACCCCCCAATAAGAACAATTGGCTCATAACCCAGAGGAACGATTGGCTGCTGCTAACCCTAATTCTCAATAGGATCGGATACCTGAGGAGCCCTGTTTTACTCGAAGCTAGCCCAATACATAACAGAGACTGTCCTCCCTTTAGGATATCAGCATCAGGTCTGCTTTTTTTTATTCCCATGCAACCTTCCATTCTTTGTAATTCTGGTGTTGAATGCTAGTTTCTGATAAAAATGATTTTTTCCTTTGAACTATCTTTTTATAATGTCTTCTCCATTCAACAAATCAACATCGGTTAGTGTTCCAAGTGATTGTGCTCAATTGCTCCATTTGTTCCACTCTGTCAGTCCATGAAAACTCAGTTTAAATCTGCCAAGGAGTTCTGCTATTGATCAAGCTTCTAGTGCTCCTCATAAAGGATTAAGTCCTGAACCTGTTGAAATGAATGAGAATTTCTTCCTGCTAACTTTGATCAAAAGAGCACAATCTATGACTTCATGCTATTATCTACTCAAGCATTGGTAGAGAAAATGCAAAGTTTGTAATTGTCAGGCATGGAATATGAATGTGTTGTTATGACATCACTCGTTCCCCTCCAATGGCAAATTTTCCCTCCAAAAGAGTCAAGATTGCTTGCTGTGGCTGGGCAGCCTCTGGTAGCATGTCTCCAAGTGTTATTTAAAAGTCTTTTTGATGCACACTTTCAGCTTATGTATTTATGGTTTATATCCCAGCCCAAATATTTAACAGGAGAAAAGCAAGTGTGCTCGTCTTCCTCAAATGACATTGCACTAGAGGCTGAGTAAAGTCCAAAAGGAAACAGCAGGTTTATTAAACAGGCAGGGTTAGTATATAAGTAGGCAGGGAAAGTAAAGCTGAGGTAAACTTTGATTGTAGAACAGAATACAAGCATTAGGCATGATAATCTTAAAGTTTAGTTTCAGTAGTTACAGATCTTAAAAGTGAGAGGTTGGTAATTTCAGACTTACTTAACTTTAACAAGATCTCTTCATAGATTTCACTTTACAGCTTAGGCATTCTGACTTCAACACAGCCTTTTACATCAGACCCAGGATCCTCCTCAGAGTCAAACTCCTTCTTTTTTAGACACAGGGCAGGAATTATTCTTCTCCAAAAGACATAACCCTGATTGCTTGGCTGAAAGGGAGTCTCCTTTCATTATCCACTTCCTCTGCCAACAATACACCCCCAGTTCTATTTGGTCTGTGTAAATTAGTGCTAGCTTTCATACTTAAGGACTTTAACTAAAAGTTTCCCATTAACTTAAAGCTGTCCCAGTTAAGGCAAACTTTTTCTCCTCCCTCCACCCTTGTCAGACTCCAAACTTCAACTCCTTCAACAATTCTGTCAGCACCAATTGTTACCTTCTCACTGGCCCAGAGGAGGGGGGAGCATTGTCTCTTCAGGCAGTATTTTAACTCTTTCCCTTCCACTCTCTGGGTGCTGCACTTAGTAAACCTTTCATTTAAAAGCCCATTCCATCACAGCTGTCTATTTCATAATGTTTGGTTCTGAAATTCACATTTCTTTATTTCACTATATCTGGAATCAGATTTTTTGCTTTTTTTGATTCTTCTTTAAGTGGCTCATCACTATCTGGCTTATTTTCTTCTAAATATATATAAATATTTTCACCAACATCAATCTAGTTTTTTCAGGAACTTTCTCCTCAACAGGTTTCTCTATCACTACTTTTGTCTTTGCAGGAATCTTTGTAGTCTTTCTCATCAGACCACCTATCTCAAATCAAAGGCTTCTTGTTCCTTTTTTCATTTTTGTTCTTGTTGGTGTCCACCAAGAGTACCACCTATTGTCCACATACATTCATACGCACCACAGCTCTGCACTTTTTCTTGGCCTCTTTGCAGTTCTTTCCTGCCTCTACATGTACCATAAGCCAATCTTGCCATCCTTTAGGTGAGTGCAGGAGATGCTACCATTGCCACCTCTTCTACCACCTCTTCTGTCACTGTGGCCTACAAAAAAGAGAAGAACAATTAGGAAGAACAAGACCCACTGCCACAGTGGCTCCAGTCCCAACAGTAGTCAAAACTTATCCCATCACTGGCCTCAGATGCTGATGTTCAGGAAACTGAAGGAACAATTAAACACACACAGCCAGTGCTTGGTTTCATTATTATGTGGATGTTATCTCCCACAGAAACTCTTCTATGGCTTGAAATGAAAAACAAGGATCAACTCAAAAGTTCCTTAATGGTAACTCCTTACTCTCTCAAACTCTTAATGAAATTCCCATCAATCACTATGACTAAATACGAAGTATCTGTATTTGTGTCAACTCTTCCAATTTTTATTGCAAACATCCTATATAGTTGCTATTCTGTATCTGTTTGGGCTGGAGAGGAGGGGATGCTGGTGGTTCCCAAATGAAATCTGGTTCCTGAGTGTGTTTGTTTTGTAAAGGTAGTAGTGCATAGGTTGAATATCCATGTTTCCATCTGCGATAGAGGAAGTTTTAGAACTGTACAAGCTTTAAAAAAATCATTGAAAATATCTGTAAATACTGAGCCAGTTCTAAATCAGGGGGAGTTGGTCCTCCCTGTGCAATCTAAACCCTAACAAACAAATTGGAGTGATACAGAATGTTTCAGTGTAACAGAATGGATTTGGAATTAGCCAGCAATATCTCTGCTGCCTCTCTTCGGTGGAGTCCATCCCCTCCTTTTTAATTAACTCTGTGAGACCACATCACCTTCTTATAATTACCTTTAACTTTTACCTCAGAAGGGCTTTTTGGTCACACTGAATTTTCACACACACACACACACACACACACACACACACACACACACAGAGAGAGAGAGAGAGAGAGAGAGAGAGAGAGAGAGAGAGAGAGAGAGAGAGTGCTTAAGAAGTTCTCTACCTTAGCCAGTTTTTTACTTCAAGAACACTTTTGCTTGAGGTTTGAATCCCATTGCTGATTTACCACTTATGGTGATGAACCACTCTCAAGCCTTTCACACACTTGGCCACCCACCCCAAACCTTCCTTCACACAGTTTTGGGGCCTCCTAGGCAGCTAAAGGCTGGGCCACCACATGCTACCTGTCTAGCTTCCACAATAGCAAGCAGACAGCCATGAACCTTCACCCAGTTATTGCGGGGAAAGGAACTTAGAGGATAATTTCCCTGTATATATGCTGCTACCATTTAAACCTGACCCATTTAATGCAACCAGAGTTTTAAGGCCTGGGTGTGGAATATTTTCCCTCGCTCAATGATTTCAAGTCAGGGTTAAACAAAAGTAAAATAAACTTTATTTAAAATATGGAACATAGGAGTGAAGGGATTTTAAATTAGTAAACAACCTGGAGTTAAACAGGGAATGTTTCAATGTAACATAACAGGTTTGGAATTAGGCAGCAATATTTTTGCTGCCTCTTCTTAGCAGAGTCACAAACCTTTCTCCCTCAGCAGCCCCCAAAAGCCTTCTCTTCTCTCCAATGGACACAGACTCTCATTGGCCCAACATTCTGTCTGCTCCCATTGGTTGTCTCTCAGGAGAGGTGGAGCTGGAGCCTGTCCTGTCCATCACAGAAGTATTTAGCATTCAGCAGTGTTTAGAAAAATCACCCTGAACATCCTTAACAATGGAAACATTGAAGGCCAAGCATATTCATTACATTTCCTGCAGGTATTAGAATAGATGCTGTTGCAAACAATAGAGAAGATTAAAGAGATCACACACAACCGAGACCCATGAAAATGGATTATCTGGAAAAAAGAAATGTTTAATATGATTATTATAAATGATAAAGAATAGTTTCTTGGTGACTCTATTCTACTCTGTGAGGTTGAGGAAACTACTCCTTATCAATGGGCTTAGACTGGAGTAACTCTGTTCAGGATTTCATTGTTAGACTTTCAAATTCAAATAAATAGTCCCGCCCCCCAAAAAAACAATTTTTATATAAATTATAAATGATGGATATTGTTAAAACAGTAAAATCAGTTTAGCTTTTATAGGAAAGTAACCATTACACATATTTCAAACTTTCCAAAAATTTCCAACCCACCCCAAAAAATAATAATAGAAAAAATGTTTTGCCCCCCTACTTGGAATGAAGAGACAGACACAAGTGTTGGATCTAAGGGCCACTTTATTAGATAAACCTCAACATGGACATTAACCCATAACTGCAGCAAGGGTAAAAGTCTTGACCTGCCTGGGTGAGCCCCGAAGCCCTGGGTGTGAGCCATCCCAGGGGATGGCTAGGAGACCCATCCAGCCAGGCAAATTGGTTCCCCCCTTCCAAGCTCCTAAGCCTCAGCTGTACAGCAGTCTGCCCACGTGTGCTGGCAGCCGTCACAAGCAGTACCAGCCACTCTCGCAGACCCCTCTTCCCCACCAATAGGGAAGCACCAAGGGTGCTCACCAGCCCGCTGCCTCTCACCAAACTCTATCCTGCCAGTGATACCACTAACAAGCACCACCCCAAGCCAATTTCCTTCACTCAAGTCCTGGTGCAAGGTAAGTGAAAAACCCCTCATCCCTTTTCCAATTTGGAAAAAAGGGGAAAAATTCCTACCTGGCTCTGAATGCAGCAACTGGCTTATCCTGCACCAAAAACAGGATGAGGAGGGTGGGCCGAGCATTGAACGCAATTGAAGCCGGGCAGGCAGAGCCGCCTAAAGAGGCTGCTGGCTCCATCCCTTGGCAAATACCCAGATGCCTGGGAATTGCTTTGCTCTCCCTCCTTTGAGGGGAGCAATGCACAACCCCCTCCTTGAGCAGCTAAAGTTGCCAGGAGGTATGGCCGTATTCCCGTGGTGTCAAAATTTCTGGAAAGTTTATGTATCTATGTACTTGCTATGCCAGTAGTCTGTTGCCTAAAAAATGTAAATTGACTGTCAGGGCTCATGCTCGTCTGTCTTCTGCCTAGCATCTCATAGTAGAGAAAGATACTGCTGCCAACAGTCTTCCCCTGGAGTGCAGGGACAGTGATTCTGGGACCCAGGAAGAAGTCCAGGATGAGCCCCAGAATCATTGTTACTCATCCCTGCTGCCCCCCCCACCCAGACCTGAGCCACATCATACTCTTGCAAGGAGCAGATGCTGCTTCATGAAAGGCATGCACATACAGCAGCTGCTGAACTGGCTGGCTGCTGCTTCCTAAGCCCCAAAGATGGTGGGCAGGCACGTACATACAAGGCCACGAAGCTGGATAGCATTTGGGGGTTGGCTGTGGGCAGTTGGAGTCCTGCATGGTCCAGGGCCCAGGCAGCTGCCACAGATGTTCTGTGGCTAAAATTACCTCTGCTGGAGTGGAGAGAGGGTTATACAACATATGGGTCCCACAGCCTTCAGCCACTTCCCATCTATTTTCACAGTTAGTGGGGCAAGCTATACATGCTATGTTGGGCTTCATGAATTTCTGTGAAAATGCAAGTCTTATACACCATTGCCTAGATTATGGCAACCTATGGAAACAGCTACTATCCCCAGGACATGTGGCCAATTCACTACAACAGCTGTGTGTTGCATAACAGATGACAATAGTGTCTGGTTATAGTTGGAGAAACCTACATCACAAGACATCATCTTTTAAAAATGTTGGCAACAGAAGCAAACCAAGGTCTATCAGCAATACCTCATAAAACAGTCAGAAAAACCTCAGAAAAAACAGTCTCCCACAGGAAAAGTGTTTTTGCCATATATCAAAGGAATTACTGATCAGATGGGAAAGCTTATGAAAAAGCATAACCTTCAAGCAGTATTCAGACCCACCCGAAAAATACAACAGATGCTACGATCAGCAAAAGACAGCAGAGATCCCCTCACCTCTGCAGGAGTATACCGTATACCCTGCAGCTGTGGACAAGTTTACATCGGGACCACAAAGCGTAGCATCCAGACAAGAATAAAAGAACATGAAAGACACTGCAGACTTGGACAGCCTGAAAAATCAGCAGTGGCTGAACATAGCCTAACTCAAACAGGGCACAGTATCTTATTCCAGGACACCAAAATACTGGACAACACTTCCAACTACTTTGTCAGACTGCACAGGGAAGCCATTGAAATTCACAAGCATAAGCAAAACTTCAACAGGAAAGAAGAAACCTTAAGAATGAACAGAGCATGGTTTCCAGTTCTGAAAAACACCAGGCCAACAAAACACTCCACACCTGACAATAGCCCTGCAGAGAAGATTAGCACATCAAGCACCAATCCATATGCAAAAGAACCTCCTCAGGATACAGTGAAGCCTCCCGCCATTAGCATTCCACACCCTGGGAAACTCTTACAGAATGACTCAGCTCAACCCCACCCCTCCTGAGTAGATACAAATGACCTACATCTTTTCCACACTGTGACACTGAGAGATCTCTGTCTTTTGGTGCTACACCTCTGAAGATGCCAGCCACAGCTGCTGGCGAAACGTCAGGAACTACAATGCCAAGACCACGGCAAGACAGCCCGGAAAACCCCCAACAACCATCAATACCTCATAACTTTTTTTGTGTGTGCATAATATAAATGTGGTCAAGGCTGTTCTTCAGTCTTTTTTTGACTGTGCATGAAGCGAAGTTTATTCGCTCTCAAACAAGAGCTTTCTGAGAGTTCCTTAATTTTATAAGAATTGAAGTTGGTATGTTCAGTAGAGCCTGAGATTATAGTGCAGTATTGCGTATTTGTAAAGGCTCCAGAATAAGGGTGACAGAGTACACGTTAAAAAAAAATGCTTTATACTTGATGAAAACTATGGTTACATCAATCCTGGTGTAGATTTCTGTTTTTGGAGGGTGTCAGAGGATAATCTAAAGACAGTTTTGACAGTAGTCACTTATGGGTTTGTTATGGAATGGTATCAGCCACTAGTACTTTAGTGTAAAGTTAGATTATTTAGTATGCTCTTTTTTTCCTTTGGAAAAGTAAGAGTAAAAAGGCTAGTAGAAAAGACTGTTGGGAGTTTCAAGTGAATTACTTGGACTGAATTGTTTCTTGGAATGCTAAGTTTAGATTTAGATTTGCCTAACTCTATTGGAATTACAAGTAAAAGAGTGGGCAGGGTCTTATGTGCTGCATAGGCAAGAAAACTTTGACTTATGGCAAATCCTTTAGGAAGGCGCAGTCAGTAGGCACATGGAGATGCAGGACTTTTTAAGGGGATACAGGTGTTCCAATGCAGATACAAAGGGTAGTCAGGTAGGAAAGTATGTGTTTGCAGATGCATATAGAAGGGAGAAAGAAGATTGCAGATTTGTTTCGTTGACAGTTTAAAAGAATGGATGAAGATTGATGTTCTAGGCACAGGGGTGAGTGATTGACAGCCAAGGGTCTGGGGGGACTCATTTAGGTATTGGCCAGTGCAGTGGCATAGCATGCAAATGGCCAGGGGGCAGCTTCCCTGGGTGCAAATTTTTGAGGGGGTGCCTCATCCACAGCCCCCCCGGGAGCACCCCTTCACCACTATCGCCTGCCTCGGCACCCAGTGAGCCAGGCGCCCCAGTGGTGTGGTAGGCAGCTGGGAGGCAAGAGGGGAGGTGAGCCACCTCCCCTCTTGCCTCCCCACCCCTTCACCGGTGCTGCCAGGTGCTCCAGTGGCATGGTGGGTGGTGAGGAGGCGAGCAGAGAAGCAGGGAGGTGAGCCGGGAGGTGGGCTGCCTCTCTGCTTGCCTCCCTGACCCTACCAAGCACCTCAGTGGCATGGCAGGTGGGGAGGCGAGCGGGGAGGCGGGATGCCTCTCTGCTTGACTCCCTGCCCCTGCCAGGCACCTCAGCAGCACAGCAGGTGGGGAGGTGAGTGGGGAGGTGGGCTGCCTCCCTGTCCCTTGCCTTTTTGCTGCAGCTGCTTGCACCGCTGCTGTCAGCTCAGCACCCAGTGGTGGTGCGGGCAGCCGCGGCAAAGTGATAAGGGACGGTGAGCGTCCCAAACTGGGGGAACACTCCTGGGTTAGGGGGGTGCCCCTGCGCAATGATGTCACTTCCTAGAAGTGACATCATCATGCAGGGCTGGAGCACACGCGCACACTTTGTGCGCACATGGGAGGGGAACCACCTCCTGCCCTGGGTGCCCCTGGACCATGCTACGCTGCTGGGGATGCTGTGGGTTAAGTTTTTGCAGCTGCTCTAACAAGAGGCAAGACAGGAGCAGTTTCTCCAAGCATCTGTAATCTAGTGAGATCTATTTTGGCAATAGTATTTAATATTCTGTTACTCAGCTATTCTTGAGGAATGTTGACGCTAATAAATAGTTGTTTCTTATGGGCAAGACAGCATGCATATAATAGTATGATGAAGGGCTATACACCTTGTAAGTTTAACTATGCAATAAGGAATTTCATTTGGGATATAGGCAGGATTGATGTATGGTAGTAGCTAGGAGGTAAACAAGTGTATCTGCTTTTGAAGGACCGTATGTTTAGAACTTATGGTATTCATTTGTCATAAGAAGGTGTGATAATTTTTTTTTAAAGGATCATGGAACTGAGATTTGGGAGTACATGAAAAACCTTGCTGCAGGGGGCAGGGGAATAACCAAACTCTAGGCTGGACTCTTCCAGTGGCAGAAGATTAGTGTGACAGTAGTAGGAAAAATATGGAGAAGTGCATGAACACACATTTTTGCAGATAAAAGCCAATGGGTATCTGTCCAAAGGTATGAGTAGCCAATGAGCTGCTTGTGGTAGTGAAAATGTAGTATAAGCTGGAAGGGTTGGAGGTGGCTCCAAAATTCAATATATATCACACTAAAGTCTCATTGCA
This sequence comes from Eublepharis macularius, assembly GCF_028583425.1. Lineage (NCBI taxonomy): Eukaryota > Metazoa > Chordata > Lepidosauria > Squamata > Eublepharidae > Eublepharis > Eublepharis macularius. The sequence goes on along the minus strand of NC_072792.1, from coordinate 76,659,255 downwards.
ATGAGAATAGAAAATGTATCAAACTGACTTTCTAGGACAATGTCCTCATTTATCTCAGTGACTGTATTATCCTCACCCTTTCCATGTTAGCTGTAGAAGCAAAAATATTACGTAGGTTTCTGAAATCATGTTGTGGCTTGCTCAAAGCCTATTTATTTATTTGTTTGTTTGTTTGTTTGTTTATTTATTTATTTGATTCAATTTATATTCCACCCTCCCTGCATCAGCAGGCTCAGGGCGAATTACAACCGGTATAATAATTTAAAATATAAATAACTTTAAAACCAATAAAACCATCTAAATACAGCAGCAGACATCTCCAAAAACCACCACCCAACCTTCTCCAAAAGTATTTAACAAGGCTGGGCGGTAAATGCTTCCAGTAGGGGGGCATGTTCTCCTAGTCAGCTGGCGGGGAGGCCCAGCCAGCGTCAACTGGAGCCTGGTGGAACAGTTCTGTCTTGCAGGCCCGGCAGAAGAATAGCAAATCTGGCCGGGCCCTGGTCTCTTTAGACAGAGCATTCCACCAGGCTGCAGCCAGGACCGAAAAGGCCCTGGCTCTGGTCGACACTAGGCTCCCATGACTCAAGTGCAGGATCTCCATCTTTGAGGGGTTTCAGCCGACTCTGCCTCAACCATCTGGCCATGGCTTCAAAAGCATGCTCCAGGACATCTGGGGCCAATCCAGGCCATCCATCCATTAACAAATACAGCTGGGTGTCATCAGCGTACTGATGACACCCAAACCTGAAACTTTGCACCAGCTGGGCGAGGGGGCGCATGTAGATGTTAAACAATAATGGGGAGAATATTCCCCCCTGTGGCACTCCACACACTAGTGGATGGTGGGATGACAACTTCTCCCCTAGCACCACTATGACTGGTGTCTACCCCTTTATTTCTTTCCATTGGAAAAACAGAAGAATACTGGTGTTTCCAGAATTCTTTGGGGTTTATTAGTTTTAAAACATTATTTCATTATACGTCCTAAACTTAATAAATAGAGGCATCTATTCATTGCAGCCCTGCTGTTGTCTTCTTCAGCTGCAGCTTGCTGAGACAGCTTTAAAAAATTCAGAATTCCACCCATGGTAATAGGGTAAAAGTAGCATATATAATGCACCTGTCCTGATTTTCTGATACTCTAGCCCAGCTAAACAAGATGGAAGATTTATGGGAGAGAAAAGTGTTCTCGGTGATACTTATTGTGATACTTAAAATAAAGGCTTATTTATTGGCCAAATGTTAAAAGTACTTTCATTGATGGATATAGACAGTTTTCTTTTATTTGGAGGCTATATTGATATATATAAAAATAAAAACTCAGTGGCTGCTCTCTCTTGCCATTTTGCAATATGAAACAGTGGCATTTTGTCACTTCATATGTTTTGGCTTCTTTTCTTCTTCTGAGCTACAAGAAAATGATTTAAGCTCTTATCCTGGCAGACAGACTTTTCACTGCTAGGCAGCTCAAGGTATATTGAAATATAATTTTAGATAACTGACAAAAACGCCCTTTTAATAGTTGGTCTTCTGTCCCATTGTGCTGTCCTTCAGAAATGAGGGGAAAAATGGTATTATGATGACTCACGAACTAGTTCTTTTACTGTAAAAAATTACTTTTTCACTACATGGAAATATAAATCTGTACACACAAAGACACACACACACACACACACACACGAAATACTGCTCCCTGGCAAACCAATTATCTGTGTTTGTGTGAGAGACTTTCATTATTATGCTGGTAACAGTTTAAATGTTTTGTAATTGTGTAAGTAATTTTGGTGATTAAATTCTCTCCTATGCATCATCACAGGATAGCTGAATCAAACTGATCTTGTGCAAAACAAATTGTAGGAAGAACCCTACTTCCTAGCCTCCAGTCGAAGGTAGCTGCCCTCTTTTCACAGTGAAAAACAACTGTAACAGTTACTTTCCTATTACGTATACATATGACTTCCTGTTGAAGCAGGCATGCATATAGAGCCATAGTACAAGAACCTGGTTCATGGAAATCAAAATGATAGACAAATGGAGCAAACCTAAACAGATCTACTTAGAAGTAAGTATAATTTTATACAGTTGGGCTTCCTCTCATGCTGTATGGATGTCAGCACTCTAGTGGGGGCAAGGGATCCCCTGCCCTCATCTTTCGCCTCCTAGTTCTGCTCACTTGGCTGGTGAGGGAAAGAAGGGAGAAGGCAGGTAGGGAGTCACTGGAGCATGTGGTGAAATGGTGCATTGTATGCACTGGAGATCCTGATGAGGCAGATCTAGTGGAAAACTGGAAGCTTCCAGTTTTCTACCAAAAGTGACACCACTGGGGCCTCTGCAGAACATGCCCATTTGAGGAGCCTTGATCAGGGCCCCATGCCTGACTTGCAATCCCCTTCTCTGCTTCTGTTTTATGTTATACACTCCAGGGTTGTGCTCTAGCAGGATGAATGGAAGGCTTGGGAAGACACTGCCTGCCTCTGATCATCTGCAGAGAGAAATTCTGCAATTCTGAGTAACCTTCCTTCCTGCCCTTCTTCCCTTCAAATTTCTCTTTGATCAAAAAGGAACTGGTTAGAAACTGAATCAAAATTTCTAAAGAGAGGAAAAGAAAAGGATTGTTGGTTTTCAGGGAGAAACTGGGTAAAGAGGAATTAAGAGCATTAATCATTGATAGTTAATTGTAAATTTTGTCCTTTTTTATGTCTCTATTAACCAAATGCTTTCCAAATATTCACAGAATATTTTGTATGGGTATTTGACATTAAATTAGACTTGAGTTTAATGGTTGTATTTGACATTTAATTTTAGTACTGGTAGCAGATTTCTGATAATATTTGTTCGTTTACATGCCATGCTATGTTTAATATTTTATATTATTTGATATTTGACATGCAATGGCATTTATTCTCTTATTGGGTTGGATCCTTGAATTTAAATGGCCGTTGATTCCCTATTGACTATGGCTTGTATTTAGACCTCTAAGAAATCACTTTAGCTGTCCAAAATCATCTTTATTTTAGTGAGTTCAGTTTAACTAATTTTATAAATATAAAACTCATCAAGAGCCAGTTTAGTGTAGAGCAGTGTTTCCCAAAGTTGTCCGGACCACGACCCATCTAAAAAAAATTTCAAAGTTCGGGACCCACCTAATACAATAACCATATATAACGCACCCGTGCCTAACATGAAGGGAAAAAAGCACCGTTATATTGCTGCTGCAGCATTTTCTCGTTAATACATATCGTAACTATTGTGAAGGACTGTTCAATTAAGAAAAAAAGAAAAACATCCAGTTATAATTGAAATTTTTACTTACTAAATATAAGATGTGATATTTCAATGAGAAGGATGTATTTGTTTCCTATTTCTTGCCATTACAGCTTTAGCGTCGACTTCGATTTTAGTCACTTTTAATCGCAATGAATTCGTTACGTCCAATTTATTTCAGTATTTAGTTTTAATATGAACCATGGCTGAAAATCCCACTTCACATAAGTATGAGGTAGTGAAGGGGAGGAGGACTTTCATGGTTTCATCAAACAGGCAGGGATAGGTGTCAGCAACTGAAAGCCAGAATTTCATTAATTGCTTGCGATTAAAAGTGTTTTTCAGCGATGTATCTTCTGATAAATCAATAAGTTCTTCACTTGCTTTTGTTGACATTACAGTTGGTATGTTGTCTTGAAACGAGTTACAAATCCAGCTCATCGTGTCGAACTTTTTCATCTCTTCCCCGAAGTAGGTGTCAAAGTTATTTTTCAACTCTGTTAAATGAGTGGAAATTGCAGACACTACATTGATATCTGGCTGCACTTTGTTTTCTATAATGAAAGTTTCAAATGTTTCAAAACAATCATACTTGCCTTCCTCGATACATCTCTTCCACAACATAAGTTTTTTCATGAACGCTTTAATTTTATTGTGAACTGCAAAAATGTCGGATCTGTCTGATCCTTGCAGGTACAAATTGAGTTCGTTTAACTTTGAGAAAATATCCACCAAGTATGTGAGCTTGAGGATGAATTCTTCGTCCAGTAGAGATTCAAGATATTCATTTTTTCCTTCCAGGTAAACTGTAACTTCATTGTGTAATTCCACTAATCTTGTCAGACTCGGTAGACTCATCCAGTTGTAGTGTAAAATATTTACTACCAACTACTCTATGGATTAACTCATCCTCTGCCCATTCGGACATCTCGTCAATTCTTCATGCAACAGTATTATTGGAAAGTGGTATACGTTCGATTTCCTTTACTTCTTTTTCTCCAAACATCACTCCAACAGCATCTTTAATCAATGGCAACACTAAATTCTCGCCAATGGTATGAGGTTTACCTGCTCTGGCGATTCTTAAGCTAATAAGATATGAGGCATAAGTAGCATTTTCATTAATATTTTTGAAATGTGAAACAATATTCTTTGAAGATTTCATATCCAATAATTTTCTTTGAAAAAAATCCACTGGCTTATTTTTTAAATGGGAATATTTCGTTTCTATATGACGTGTCAACTTACTTGGATGCATACTTTCATTCACCAATATTTTGCAGCAAATAATGCATTGAGGGCGTGGATCCACCGTATCTTGATTCCACGTGAATCCAAGTTTCAGGTATTCAACATCATATTTTCTCACAACTTTTCGATGTTTTGTTTCATGTGAACTCGTAGAGGGAGCTAGTAGGTCAGGCTCAGTGTCACTTTTGTCATCCGAAATAACATCTTCTATTTTTTCATCGCTCTGTACACAATCCGCCGCTGGCAGCGTACTTTTTGCTATCCATTTCAACCACTTGTCCATTATTTAGTTTTAAAAAGATAATAAACACACAACACGGAACGACGAACACTACAGTGATGACTGATGCTCGGGCTCGCGAGTCGCCTTCAGCCACCCCGCCCCCGCTCTGTGCCCACGATGAACGATCACACTCCACGACACGCTGCGAGAAATTAAATTATTAGTAACCGTTCGGCTGCCGGCCGAACGACACGGCCTGGCCAAAATGTTGTGACTGTCGCCCTATCAGTTTCAGGGCCCACCAGCGTTCCCTCTAGTGTGCGCTTGTGCGCAATTGCACACAGAATATTACCTCTTGGCGCACATGATTGCTTCAGGAGCACAGAAATGATTCCTGTCTGATGGCCTCAACTTCCTGCTCAGCTGGCACCCTCTGAACGGTAAGGATGCAGCAGGATGGCACTAAAGCAGGCTTGACCCACACCTCTGAGGGCTCAGGGTGAAGGATGGCACCGGATGGTGCTGGGGCAGGCCTGCCCTGCGACACTGAGTCCCCAGGATGAAGGATGGAGCAGGATGGCACTGGGACAGAATTGGCCTGCAATGCTGAGGGCCCAAGGATGAAGGATGGTTCTGGGGTAGGCTTGGCCTGTGACTCTGAGGGCCTGGAGTGAAGGATGGCTCAGGGCAGGCTTGGCCTGCAACAATGAGGGCCCGGAGTGAAGGATGGCACCGGGGCAGGCCTCACCCACGAAGTTGAGGGCGCAGGGATGAAGGATGGCACAGGGGCAGGCCTGGCCTGCAACAATGAGGGCCTGGGGATGAAGAATTGTGTAGGATGGCTCTGGATCAGGCCTCACTCACAATGTTGAGGGCCCGGGAATGAAGGATGGCACCGGGGCAGGCTTGGCCAGCGACAATGAGGGCCCGGGGATGAAGGATGGCTCAGGATGGCACCAGGGCATGCCTGGCCTGTGACAATGAGGGCCTGTGGATGAAGGATGGAGCAGGATGGTGCTGGGGCAGGCTTGGCCTGCGACAATGAGGTCCTAGGGATGAAGGATGGTACTGGATGGCACAGGGACAGGCCTCACCCATGACGTTGAGGGCTCGGGAATGAAGGATGGCGCAGGATAGCGCTGGGGCTGGCCTGACCTGCAACAATGAGGGCCTGGGGATGAATGTGTAGGATGGCTCTGGATCAGGCCTCACCCACGATGTTGAAGGCCTGGGAATGAAGGATGGCGCAGGATAGCGCTGGGGCAGGCCTGGCCTGCGACAATGAGGACCCGGGAATGAAGGATGGCACAGGATAGCAGTGGGGTAGGCTTGTCCTGTGACACTGAGGGCTTGTTGGTGAAGGATGTGAAATTCCTAGAGATTTAGGTCATGGAACCTGGAGAAGGCAGAGTTTGGGGAGGGGAGGTACCTTGGCAGGGTATAGTACAATAGAGATCACCCCCAAAGCAACTATTTTCTCCAGGGGAAGTGATCTCTGTTGCCTGTAGATCAGTTGTAATTCAGGGAGATCTCCAGCCACCACCAGGAGAATGACAAGCCTACTCCCCTTCTGCACATGTAGAAGAAATTCTTCTTCTGCCACCTTTGAGTTTGAGCATCAGGGCATTTCTCTGAGCAATCTCTGTCCCCTTTTTTGCCTGCATAAAGCTGACACTTTTGTTTAAATGTAAGTAAAATGCACCTTCAGTGGCTTGTTGCACGCACAAAACTCGCTCTCCACCTCTTTCTCATTCTCCCTCCTTTCTTTTCTTCTTCATAACAGGAAATCTCAGGATCTGCCTCACCAACAAACGCCTCTGAATTTGGCTTGAGGAGGGTTGAACTGTAAGTTTAGCATTCTGAGAGAAAGAAGGCATGTGAAATTCTAAACAGACCCACTCTGCCTTGTGTCTCCTTCAGTGGCAATGGTGGACGGAGGGGGCTGGGGTGGGGGGAATAATCCCACGTGAGCAAGGCAAGGGACCAAGGATAGCTTGGCTTCAAAACCCAGAAGTTGCATCATCCTTGGGCCCTTTGCTGTGGATCTTAGCTCCCTTCCCCTTTCCTTCTTGCTCCAATAAAGTTTGGATCCTATTCAGAGGCAGTATCTCTATTCTCTTTGACTTGCCCATATCCCCTCTTCCTTGACTCTGCTGCCAGGGAAGGCATTTGTCCTGTATTTTAAAATCTGGTCCTTTCACCCACTTCTTTTTCAGTCCTCTTTGGCTTGGTACATTTTTCACATGAGTAGCTTTCCTCCCAGACTCCCCTCTGCTCCATAGTAAAGTGTCCAGTAGCACCTTTAAGACTAACCAACTTTATTGTAGCATAAGCTTTCAAGAGCCACAGCTCTCTTCATCAGATGCATCTGACGAAGAGAGCTGTGGCTCTCAAAAGCTTATGCTACAATAAAGTTGGTTAGTCTTAAAGGTGCTACTGGACTCTACTATTTTGCTACTACAAATTAACACGGCTAACTCCTCTGGAACCTCTGCTCCAGCCTCCTTTGGCTCAATATCAATAAAATACCAGTGTTTTCAAGTTCTGGAAAACAGAGAAAGGAAGAAGAGAGAAGTTAAATTGAAAGTCTCTGTAATGAAATGTGACTTATGTTTACAGGTATAATGTATAAAACATTCTTTAAAAACATGCTTAAAATACAGTTTAAAAATTCTCAGATATTTATAAGGTTGTGGTTATAAGCTTCTACAAACTGGTTTATGTGGTAGCCAAATGTTTGTATGTTTGTAGATTGCAATTTTTTTTCTAAAAAGGCGCTCTCAAAAATGTTATGCAAGTCAGCTCACAAAATACATTTTTGGCTCACAGCACTGCACATCTTAGCGGGAACATTGGGGCCCACCCAATATCCGCTCGCGACCCACCAGTGGGCCACGACCCATACTTTGGGAAACAGTGGGAGGTTAAGAGTGCGGGATTCTAATCTGGAGAGAAGGGTTTGATTCCCCACTCCTCTACTTGAAGCCAGCTGGGTGACCTTGGGTCAGTCACAGCTTCTAGGAGCTCTCTCAACCCCATCCGCCTCACAGAGTGATTATTTTTGTGCAGATAATAATGACATACTTTGTAAAGCACTCTGAGTGGGCATTAAATTGTCCTGAAGGGCAGTAGATAAATCAAATGTTGTTGTTGTTGTTGTTGTTGTTGCCACTATTTTTACAAAATATTGATATTTGAATATATAAATATTTGTTATGATACAGGTATTTTAAATAAACCAAAGAAACCCATTTAAGCAAATACAACACAAATTTTTATTTGCAAAGTTCTGAGGTGCAAGTTTCAGTTTGTGTTGGATGTGTTTCCGAAATTCTATATGTACTGACAGTAATATGAAAACAGCTTTTTGTAGTTTATGTGTTTGTGTGTCTGTTCACATGCACAACTGTAATTTATCCTTATTAATCCAGAAAAAGCAGGTGAAATATGAGTTGTCATCAATAGGGTAATCTACATTTAAAATTCATTCAGTAAAGTTGATCTTTTCAAATTAATTGATGAATCTATTGTGTGCACCAGTCTGTCTTGTCTGCATCCAACATAATGAAGACATGGAGTCCTCTTATTTTATACCATGATACTTCTACTAATAAGATTGCAGTTAGTTTTAATCAGGGATACTCAGTTAATTACCCACCTGCTCATTACTGGCTTTTAGGTAACAATCTTTGGAAGCGAATATCTGATGGACTGTTCCTTGGCATCCAAACAGCTGAATTGTGTTAAATTTTGAAGAAAAGATTAATGAGCATAGACAATTATATGCTGTTCTCTCATAGCTGCCACTTCTGGTACAGGTGATTCAAATTTAAAATGTTATTATCAAAAGAAATTATGACATTTTACATTTTTGGATCCAGATCAACTCAGACATGGAGGCCTGGGAATATATGTGGAAAAATATATTGAAAATATCAACATGTGTCAACTTAAAGGAAAATTGTTATAAATGGTACTTGACACCGAAGAAAATAGCTAATATGAGTAAAGATATGTCAAACAATTGTTGAAAACAACATGAAGGTTCTTTTTATCATATGTGGTGGACATGTGAGAAAGCTAAATCTTTTTGTGCTAAGATATATGAGAAAATGTTGCTAATCTTGAAGGGTAATTTGACTAAAAGTCTGGAGCTGTTACTGTTTGGTTTAAATATGGAAAGGATTAATGTAAGAGATAGAACATTGCTATTTTATATGATAGTGGCAGCAAGAATGTTATATGCACAATACTGGAAGCAAGAGAAGATACCGGAAACTGAAGAATGGATACAAAAACTGTTATACATGGCAGAGATGGACAAAATGACAAGGAAACAGAGAGCAAAATTTAAAAGAATTTCAAGAAGACTGGCAGAAATTGAAAGACTATCTAGAAAATAAATTAGATGTAAGAGGAAAATTGTTGATCTTTGAGAATTGTTAAAAAAAGATAGAAATGAACAGACTTTACCTTTGATCATAGGGATGAGAAGAAAAATTAGAGTTGAGGATAAGAAATAGAATGGTTCTAGCACTGTTGGAAGTCGATATAAGAAAGGGGAAGGGGTGGGGACACAATAAATATTTGAGGGAATGGAAAAATTGGAATCTATTAATGTATATATATGTTGACCTACTCAATAAAAATTGTTATATATATATTAAAAAAAACAGATCAACTCAGACATATGCAGTCTGACATAGCCTCTTGGGAGCTGTTTTTTATATAAACCGTAAGATTTTCAATTTCTTGCTAGAGAAGCAGTTAGGAATTCCAGGCCTCCTGCTATAGCAGGAGGCATCTCAGCATCCAGGCTTGTTCCCTACCAGTGCCTCAGTACCAGCATTAAGAAGATGAGCTTAGGAAAGTGTGCTGGTATTGTACCAGCATGTAGTAAAAATCAAAATGGAGATGAGATTGACAGGACCCTGCAAGCGGTGAGACCTACCACGTGCTTCTTGGATCCATGCTTGTCATGGCTGGTGAAGGCCAGTGTGGATGGACTATGGACTGCCTTGGAGGCTATTGTCAACATGTCCTTGAACTCTGGGGTCTTTCCTGGAGCATTGAAGGAAGCTGTGGTTTTGCCTCTGCTGAAGAAACCATCTTTGGACCCCACTGACCCAGTAAACTACCGCCCAATTTAGAAGCTTCCGTTTCTGGGTAAGGTGATTGAGTGGGCAGTGGTGGAGGAGCTACAGGGTTTCCTGAATAATTCCTCATCCCTAGATCCCTTCCAGTCCAGCTTCCGCCCGGGTCACAGGATGGAGACGTCGCTGGTTGCCCTCACTGACAATCTCCACAGGCAACTGGATCAGCGCTGCTGATATTGTTGAATTTGTCAGCAGAGTTTGACATGGTCGATCGTGATCTATTGACCCACCGCCTCGCCGATGTGAGGATACGAGGGACTGCCTTACAGTGGCTCATTTCTTTTCTCCACAGTCGGGGACAGAGGGTGGTACTTGGGGAGAAATTGTCATCCCGCCACCCATTGGTGTGCGGTGTCCCTCAGGGGGCGATACTCTTTCCACTATTGTTTAATGTTTATATGTGCCCCCTCACCCAGTTGGTGTGGAGTTTTGGACTTGGGAGTCATCAATATGCCGATGACACCCAATTATATCTGATGATGGACGGACGGCCTGACTCTGCCCCGGATGTCTTGAAGCATGCCTTTGAAGCTGTGACTGGGTGGTTGAAACAGAGTCGGTTGAAACTAAACTAAAGACAGAGGTCCTGCATGTGGGTCTGGGGCCCATGGGTACGGGACTCTGGCTCCCCACTCTTGATGGAGCGCCACTTGTGCCGCTTGTGAGAGTGAGGAGCCTAGGGGTGATCTTGGATGCCTCCTTGACTATGGAGGCACAAATCGCAGTTGTCCGGTCTTCATTTTTCCATCTGAGACAAGCCTGGCGGCTTGTCCCTACCTGTTGACCCACAACCTAACAGCAGTGATCCAAGCAATGGTTATCTCTAGATTAGAATACTGCAACTCGCTCTATGCAGGGCTTCCCTTGGGCTTGATCTGGAGATTACAGCTGGTTCAAAATGCAGCTGCATGGATGATTGCAAGAGTCCTGATAGGGGAACATATAACACCTATATTATGCCAGCTGCATTGGCTACCAGTTGAGTACCAGGTCCGGTTCAAGGTTTTGGTGCTGACTTATAAAGCCCTATGCAGACTGGGTCCAGCATATCTGCGGGACTGCTTCTCCCTATATATACCCCAGAGGACACTTCATTCTACACACAAAAATACTTTTGGTGGTCCTGGTCCTAGGGAGGCTTGCCTGGCCTTGACCAAAACCAGGGCCTTTTCGGTCCTGGCACCAGCCTGGTTGAACTCTCTGTCTGATGAAACCAGGGCCCAGCAGGATTTATTATCCTTCTGCCAGGCCTGTAAGACAGAGATGTTCCACCAGGCATATGGTGGAGGCTAGGCTGGGCCCCCGCTGGCCATACTTGACTGGACTTGAAAAAATCTATCCACCACCCTATATATATCTATAGATATGGATATTTGGGCCATGTCTGAAATGAAGTAACTCTTCCATTGCCATCTGAGAAGTTTTTATTGCATGTAGTGTTTTAAATTTTATTGTAATGTTTTATCTGCTTTCATGTGTTTTTATGTAAATGAAAATGTTGTGCTCCGCCCTGAGCCCGCTTGGTAGGGAAGGTGGACTAAAAATCTAATATAATAAATAAAAAAATAAAAAGTGACATAAGTACGCCTAAAATTTGTAGCATTTCTAAAGACCAGAAGAGATATTCACATGCCAGTACAACATCAGCATGGCAGGATTGACATCCAAATTCCTCTTAGGGATTGCCAGCTGTGTCCTGTGACAAATAGTTATGGCCTATAGAAGCCAGTATGCCTGCATTCAATAAAATAAGGAACCCAGGCCTGTAGGAACAGTCACAGGAAAGCTACGGCTGAAAATGAGTTTACGTTGGCACATCTGCTGAGAAAAAATGGCAAATTCATGTTTACTGAAAGAAAGTCAAAGAGGAAGAAAATGTTCCACTGCTCAATGAGGATAATGTTAACAAGTGACGAAAAGAAGACAGAATATCAGGGATCTCAAGTAAGCTGCCACAGGACTCTGTCCTGGGCCTAGTACTCATAAACATTTTTGTCAATGACTTGGATGAAGGGGTAGAGGGAGTTTTTGGTTTAGTAATTAAAAGTGGTGCGTATCTTTGAGCTGTTTCTTACAACATGCCTCTATAATCTGAGTAGAAAGCCTACCTGTATATTGTCGAAGGCTTTCACGGCCGGAAGAGTTATTCGCATGCCAGTACAACATCAGCATGGCAGGATGTTGGCTGAGGGGAAATAAAACATGCGAACAAAATTCAAATCCTCTCTTCACAACAAATGGGTTAAGTTTAAATAAGTTGTAAAAGTGTGTATAGGGAACACAATCCTAAACAGAGTTACTCTAGTCTAAGCCCATCGAGTAACTCAATGGGTTTAGACTTGAGTAACTGCTTAGATTTGCACTGCAAATTCCCTTTCCCCAATAGCTTTAGGCAGCAGCTGGGTGGGGAGGAGTAAATACAAAGAATGGGCTGCTTGTCTGGTAGATTCTCTGGGAAGAGTGTCCAGGGCTAGCGGCCAGCCCCCCTGGACTTATCTGCCCAGTGGGTCAGGAGGCAGCCAGGAACCACCAGAGCCCCTGAGAAAGATGGTGCCACCACTTTGACCAGCTGGGTGGCAGGAGAGGATACTGCCATGGCAACTAGCTGGGTGGCGGGAGAGGATGCTGCCATGGCAACCAACTGGGCAGCAGAAGAGGTTGGCGCTGCACCATGAGCTGTCCCAGATGGGGCTGCCCAACAGTGGAGCCTTTCAGCAGTGCGAGAACCCAGGAGAGACGTTCAACCATGGGCCAATGCCCAGACCCTGGATGTTACACCTGCAGCCACCCCATGCAGCCCTACAGCTGGAGAGGCTGAAGGAGACAACCAGGCAGCATTGGGGTGGAAGGAGCAGGTGGAGACTGGCCAGCCCCACCTTCCAAGGGGGCTTTAGAAGCCCGGGCAGGGCTGGAGGCAGGAGCCACCCCCAGGAGGGTGTATATCAAGCCAGGGGAGGTCAGCTCACACAGGGACAGGGTGATGCTTGGGGGAGGGGAGGGGATTTCCCCACAGAGAGACCCTATAAAGGGATGGGGGACAGGGAAGGCTGGTGAGGAGTAGGTGGGAGAAAGAGAAGTGAGACAGAGAGAGAGAGAGAAGCAAGTGGCAAGGCTAGCTATTGAGGAAGCCCGGCCAGCCCAGTGGAGCAAGAGAGAATGCAGAGAGAGAGAGGATGCGAGGGTGCTCTCCCCAATTCTGAGGCCTACCCGGACCCTTACTCAAGGAGTGGGCCAACTTGGAGGGCTCACCCTCCCACACACACGCAGGTTCCGACATCCTGGATGCAGAACTTGACAAAGAAGATGGAAAGGACTCTAAAGTAATCTAGTCTCAATGTTACTGTTGCATGAATCCAAGTGGCCAGATCAGCCATGTCAAGGTAGGGGGCCATCTTCCAGGTTACTCTGTTGGGAGAAAGCCTTTTTTGCTGCTGCATTTACTTGCTTCTCTAGCAGTGGTGCTTGATCCAGCATAACTTATAGGCTCTTAACTGAGTTAGCCAGGGTCAACTAAACACCATCAAAGGTCAAAAGCAGGATATCCTTCAAAATCTCTGCTTTTCCAACTAGCATCACTATGGCCTTGACAGGGTTCAATTTAATTTGTTTGCTTTCAGCCATTTGACAACTGTCAAGCAGCAACTTAGTCCTATACTGCATCACTAGGAGATTTAGATAATGAAATATAGAGCTGAATATCATCTGCCTATTGATGGCATCCAATTCTATAGCTATTAATGAGTTCTCCTAAAAGCTGTCTACATTCAAGCAGAGGTCATCAACTAAAGCCATCAGAGCTGTCTTGGTCCCATAGCTTGGCCTAAAACTAGATTGACAAGGTTCAAAAGCACAAAAGTTGTCTAAGAAGGTCTGTAGTAGGTAAGCTACTGATCTCTTGATCATTTTACCCAGAAAGGGCAGATTCAAGATTGGGCAATAATTGGCTAGGAATGGTTTGTCTAGGGATGGTTTTTTAAGTAGTGGGCAGATAACTGCCCCTTTGAGAGGGAAGGTGCCTTGAGTTAGTGTCTGATTTATGATAGACATTAAAGACTCCTTTATAAGATTTAGTAGCCAGGGAAGGCAAGGATCCAATATACAAGTAATGACCTTCACAGATGCTAGAGTTCTGTCAATATACATCAGTACAACTGAATCAAAATGATTCAGAAATGGAGCACTGGTTCTTCCTCACCTATATTAGATGGCATCCAGATCAGAGCATATTTGAGCTATTTTATCATTAAAAAAACCCCTAATTGTCTGATCTTGAATCAAAATGTTCAGATTAGGAATCAAAAGATGTCAAGGTACTTTAAACAGTTGAGTTGGATGTGAACTAGCTGATGCAATGGTTACAGAAAAGTTAAAAAAAAATGCTGCAATCACTGATGCTTCATCAGTCTTCCAATGGGCTCTGTAGCATGGTCTATCAGATTCAGCATATGTTTTCTGTCAGCATCTTTCCAGATATCTTCGTACCCTTTTAAAATCATCCAGCTCTGCGGTGAACCCTGGGGCTGTCTTCAGCTGCAAGAAAGGGAGGGTTCAGTGATGAACAATCTTGTCAATAGCTTCAAGTAGCTTCACATTCCATGCTTCCACCGCATCCTCAACAGGGCATGAGTTTGGAATCCTAAAATCCTCCAGAGTATTTTGGTGTCCAGAAAGATCCATGAGCCTTTGTGGGTGGACCATTTTAGCTGGCCTCCCCATTTTGTGGGTTGTTAGGGCCATATTCACCCTTGACTTCACCAGGTAATGGTCTGTCCATGGTTCGAATTAGGACAAATCTCCAAACCAGAAAGAAAACCTTCCCGCAAGGGCTCAAAGCAAAAGATTAAGTTCAAAGCATGACCTGTTATTATTTGAGAGAGGCCTGGGGCTGCAACGGAAGCTATGAAGTCTTGGGCTGGCCCTGATGTGGAGGACTCAGGATGGATTTTGAAGTCACCCAGAACTATCAGTCTAGGGGTCTCTAGCACTATGTATGAGATGATTTTTGCAACTCAGAAAGGGTGCGCAATAGAGAACTAGGTGGCTGGTATACTAGTGAAATATCTTCAATTCCCAATGCAGGGAGCATACAGGAACTGACGGCTATAGTTTGTACTGGGAGTCTGAAGAAATTAAAAGCCCCACGGAGTACAAGAGCAATACCACCTCCATTGCCAGCTTTGTGGGGTTGGTGGATGACTGCATAATCAGAGGGAGTTTGCTGGGACAGGTACACCACGTCCTTGCAACCATGTCTTGGTTATGTAAGCCAAGTTAATTCCGTCCTCCTGCAACAAAGCAGCCAGGCAGGCAGTTTTGTCCCTCATTGATTGAGTATTGCATAGCTTTAGAGATAATGTGGGGGAATAAAAGGGCCTTACATCATCAACCCTAGGGATGCTACAGAGATTGGGCAGGCAGCAAGCAACCTTACCTGACCTTGGCCATTTTTGATTAAGTCTACTCTCATATCTATTAGAATAGTACATTCATCATACATCCTTCTCCAGGTAGAGATACCTACACAACATTAAATACACAGTGGTTGTTGTGGATTTTCCGGGCTGTATAGCCATGGTCTTGGCATTGTAGTTCCTGACGTTTCGCCAGCAGCTGTGGCTGGCATCTTCAGAGGTGTAGCACCAAAAGACAGAGATCTCTCAGTGTCACAGTGTGGAAAAGATGTTGGCAGGTCATTTATATCTACTCAGGAGGGGTGGGGTTGAGCTGAGTCATCCTGTAAGAGTTTCCCAGGGTGTGGAATGCTAATGGAGGGAGGCTTCACTGTATCCTGAGGAGGTTCTTTTGCATATGGATTGGTGCTTGATGTGCTAATTTTCTTTGCAGGGCTATTGTCAGGTATAGAGTGTTTTGTTAGCCTGCTGTTTTTCAGGGCTGGAAACCATGTTCTATTCATTCTTAAAGTCTCTTCTTTCCTGTTGAAATTGTGCTTATGCTTGTGAATTTCAATGGCTTCCCTGTGCAGTCTGACAAAGTAGTTGGAAGTGTTGTCAAGTATTTTAGTGTCCTGGAATAGGATACTGTGTCCTGTTTGAGTTAGGCTATATTCAGCCACTGCTGATTTTTCAGGATGGCCAAGTCTGCAGTGTCTTTCATGTTCTTTTATTCTTGTCTGGATGCTACGCTTTGTGGTCCCAATGTAAACTTGTCCACAGCTGCAGGGTATACGGTATACTCCTGCAGAGGTGAGGGGGTCTCTACTGTCTTTTGCTGAATGTAGCATCTGTTGTATTTTTCGGGTGGGTCTGAAAACTGTTTGTAAGCTGTACTTTTTCATAAGCTTTCCCATCTGATCAGTGATTCCTTTGATATATGGCAAAAACACTTTTCCTGTAGGAGACTGTTTTTCCTTAGTTGTTTGATTTATCCTTGGTTTACTCGCTCTTCTGATTTCATTTCTGGAGTAGCCATTTGCTTGAAGGTCGTGGTTTAGATGATTAATTTCCTCGTTGAGAAAGTGTGGTTCACTTATCCGTCTTGCACGGTCTACTAATATTTTTATTATGCCTCTTTTCTGTTGAGGGTGGTGATTGGATTTTTTGTCTAAGTACCAATCTGTGTGAGTTGGTTTCCTGTAGACCAGTGACCTAACTGAAAGTTTGCTTTGCGGATGACCAAGGTATCTAGAAATGGAAGTTTACCCTCCGTTTCTTTCTCATTGGTGAATTGTATGTTCAGGTGGATATTGTTGAGGTGGTTTAAAAACTCCATCAATTCTTCCTCACCATGGCTCCAAATGATAAAGGTATCATCCATGAACCGGAACCAGACTGTAGGTTTGTGGGGTGCTGATTCTAGAGCTGTTTTTTCAAAATGTTCCATGTAGAAGTTTGCTATAACTGGGCTGAGAGGGCTTCCCATGGCCACCCCATCCATCTGTTCATAGAATTCGTTATCCCATTGGAAGTAACTGGTTGTCAGACAATGGTGGAATAAGGCTGTTACATCCTCTGGAAAAATCTGATTAATAAGTGTGATTGTGTCTTTTACTGGAACCTTGGTAAATAGGGATAAAACATCAAAAGTGAGGAGTATATCCTGTGGATTGAGTTTCAGAGAACTGATTTTGTTGATGAAATGTTCTGAATCTTTGATGTAAGACGTGATTTTTCCAATGTGGTCCTCCATTAGCATTCCACACCCTGGGAAACTCTTACTGGATGACTCAGCTCAACCCCACCCCTCCTGAGTAGATATAAATGACCTGCCAACATCTTTTCCACACTGTGACACTGAGAGATCTCTTTCTTTTGGCGCTACACGTCTGAAGATGCCAGCCACAGCTGCTGGCGAAACGTCAGGAACTACAATGCCAAGACCATGGCTATACAGCCCGAAAAATCCACAACAACCATCGTTCTCTGGCTGTTAAAGCCTTCGACAATATATTGAACACCTCTATGAGGAGGAAACATTTCAACAGACCTGGAGATTGGAAACACTTCGGAACAAGAAAGCACATCTACTCTGTTCTTTAACTTTTCTGCTATGCTGCAGGGACGTGAAAACCATTCCATCTTTTCTCAGAACAAAAAGAATCTTCAAAACTCAACAGGCTGACCACATTTATGACCGTCTGGAACAGGCCCTCTTACGTGAGAGAATCCATACTCCCCGCAGAGAACTTGCTGCCACAGACAAGGAGCTATTCTCCTTGCATATCAACACCAGCCACAAAATGAGAAGTCATGATTGGGACAAGATCGATAATCCCACCTACAGAAAGATGGAACATGTGTTTACCAGCCATACTTCCAGACAGAAGCAGAAGTTTAACAAATTACAGGGAAAAAGACAGACAAACCCAATGCTCGACAATGCACTCATTGTCATCAATCTGACGGATCGTCAACTCTCACCAGAAGAAACCTCCATCTTGGCTAAGGGAGCAAACTTTGCAGTCAACCCCACCGAAATTCCTGTGGAAGACATCATTGCAAATGTGGAAGCTGCCATTCGTCATCTACCTGAAGAGAAAGCTGAGGAAATAAGACAATACACACCTTGGTTACATCACATTCCACATGCTAGTATCCAGATAATAGTCCAGGTCTACAGTTGTGATGTACCGAACTTTACATTGTCCAAAAGGTGTTATTCTATATTTGCTGCTCCTGGTCTCCAGGTATGGTCTCTGGTGTAGGTCTGCATCTAATGGAGAAGAGAAAATACAGGGGGCAGTAAAGTTGCTTGCTAGCTTTGCCTAGCCATCTTAACACATCTGGTTCCAAGTTCATCCTCTAGTCTCTGCAGTTTGCTGTGTTCTGTGTTTTAAGAAATGTAGAAAAATTTGAATTGGTTCCTAGCAGGGCAACACAGTTTGTCAACCCTCCTGAAAACCAGTCCTATAAAGAACAGCTGAGACTAGAAGTCTTCAAGCTGAGATTAGACAGCCATATTTTAGAAATGCTGTAGCTCTGTACGTCCTACATTAAGCAGGAGATTGGACTAGAAGATCTCTAAGGTCAATTTCACCTTTATAACTCTTTAACATATATTTAAAGCAAAAGGATAACGAGAAAGTACTATTTAGAAGAAATATATTCAGTGTACATGTTGCAAGAATTCTTCTACCAGAGTACGTACCTCTCCTTATTGGTTCTCCCTGGAACATGGGTGTAGAGAAGGAAAACTCCAGAGCCTGCTGAAATTTTCTTCCCGCCTTCTAATAATGACATTTTGGTGGTGTTTTGGTATTATTTTATTTATATTGTTGACCAGGAACCCTGCTCAAGGCAGCAGGTTTAATAAATGCAAAAATATTTCACTAAGTTAGAATCAAAGAAGAATATATAACAGAACCTCATTCTCTTATTGCCACAAACCATTCCAATCTCACTCCAGCACAACTTAATTATCAATTTAAAGCTGATAATTATTATTCTATCATGTGACTGAATACTTGCTTCTTGTAAAGGTTATTTATTATTCTTTTATGAGAGTTATCCTGTGCATGACTTTTTATTATAGAGGACCATTTGTTTGAAACAGTAGCTATTATACATGTAGTTAATAGTTTTCAACAAACAATTTTCAGTACAAAGACTGATTACATGGTTGAGACTTTCCAACTGTGGCAGAATGAATTAAAGTAGGACTTTAATGAGTCAATATTCAATTAATCATGATGAATGTATTATGTTCCAATTTAACTGGAACACTCAGATGCCTGAACAGTTATCAACTAAAGAATATGCATCCAAGTGTTAAGTAATCAAAAACCTCAGCCAAAATGCCCCATTCATTAATATCATTGTTATACTTAATTTAAATTTGAAAAAAGTTACATGAAATGTTTGGAAATCTTCAGATATGATCATTATTCTGGTGTCTTACTGTCTTGCTTAGCGTACAATAAAATCAAAGGAAAGAGAAAGAATAAGGAGATAGGGACACAGTAGGTATGTAACTAATAGGGAAATTTTCCAATCAGTAAAATTCAATACCAATACCACCAAACAGCGTATCATACAAAAAGAAAGGCTCCTCCAGAAACCAGCAGAGAACAAAAAACAAGTCCCTCCTGCACCAGAGGAGAATACGATCAATCATAAAGTTACAAAGCTATTCATAATCTATTAAAGTGCCCAGTGCAAACAGTGAATAAATATATACACTACAAATTCTCATACAATCATTCATAGTACCCTATATAAATAGCAATCATTTACATTTCAATAAACATTTCAACAGTCCATCCAGTAATATCCGTCCACTGTTCAGTAAAATCAATCACAATGAGTCACCAGTGATTAAAGTTTCATTTATATATATGTATCACTAATTTCTTTGTGTCCTCCATAGCAAAGAAAAAATACTTTGAAACATCTAACAATTTAATTTAAATTGATGATAATTGAATATTGATTTAAATTAATAAATAAATACAGTGATAGAAAACGAAGTCAACATAAAAGTCCATATCTGAAAAGCAATTTACTGAATGAATTTTCCAGTAAATTTGATCTTTACAGTTTTTACAATATATAAAAATATATAATAGGATTTATAATCAAGAAATCAAATCACTTGCTCCTCATGTAAAATATCTGTCAGAAACAAAGATTTCACAACATAATCAAATCTGAGTTTTAGGAGTTTTGCAGCCCAATGCTATAAGCTTTATTCAAAAATAAGTCCCTCCAAATTCAACGGTACAGGCTCTATCGAACATTTTTGTATTACGAAAGTGTTTAGTTTTCATTCAGCATGTTATGTGCAGCCAGTAACAGACTCATGATGACTGAGGGCCAAGCTACAAGTGACGAATGACACTTGAATGGCAAGTGGATTCATTGGAGGGCAAGTGAACAGGGAGAAATACACTTGCCGTTCAAGTGTCATTCCTCATGTGTAGCTTGGCCCTGAGTTGAGTAGTTTAATTTCTATTTCATAGATAGAACATACAGAGAGAATTGTTTCTCAAAGGCCAGGTTACCAGGCAGATCCATACTTGAACTTTAGGTAGTGATTCAAGTTTAGCTCAAACCAGCTAGCAAGTCTGTATCAAACTTTTTTAGTATTAGTATTTTCATTAATCTTAAAATTTGCATGGTGGCCTAGATTTCTTTTATCAATAGTTTAGAATGATCTCATATAGATCCGGTTTTGATTCAAAGACCAGTATAATTGGGGAGGACTAACATTTGATTTCAAATCCACCTTAATAAGATTTTGTGACTACTACTATTTAAAGTAGATTCTCTGTGTGAAGATTTTCAATAAGAACCATCTTTTCCCAAGAAAAAAAAAATTAAAAAATTATTTCTGTTCTCATTGTCACCTAGGGGCTATGTCGGTCTGCGTTGCGGCTAAATGATCACACCAGACACTTGCGTGGGTTAGAAATGGCCACAACTTTATTGATTACAGCTGTATGGAGCATTGGCCTGGCATCTGGGCTGGATCCCCGTTGGCATCGTAGGCCTTACTGCCGACCGATGCATCCCCCGCCAGCCTCCCGCTGGCTTGTCGGCTCATTCTGCTCCGTCGCCGGCTCTGCCTGGCGACCCTTGCTTCCAGCTCCGTCGGGGTGAGCAGTCCCGCAGGCCAGCTCACCTTGATGGGATCCGGCCCAATGCCTCGAAAACCGCCAACCCATAAAGTTGTGACAGAGCCCCTCGAAAAGCTCTCAGTCTGCGGAGGGTGGGAGGGTGCTAGTTGATCCGGCAGATGCTCAAACAGTAATGGCGCTGACCATGCGGCTGGACCCTCATGGGATGGACGCTCCACCTCTGCTCCGGTCCCGCCTCCACGCCGTCCGGCCCCAGGTGCCAACCCTGCTTGCAGGTGAGTCTGCCGCTTCCTTTGTCACCTAGGGGCTATGTCGGTCTGCGTTGCGGCTAAATGATCACACCAGACACTTGCGTGGGTTAGAAATGGCCACAACTTTATTGATTACAGCTGTATGGAGCATTGGCCTGGCATCTGGGCTGGATCCCCATTGGCATCGTAGGCCTTACTGCCGACCGATGCATCCCCCGCCAGCCTCCCGCTGGCCCGTCGGCTCATTCTGCTCCGTCGCCGGCTCTGCCTGGCGACCCTTGCTTCCAGCTCCGTCGGGGTGAGCAGTCCCGCAGGCCAGCTCACCCTGATGGGATCCGGCCCAATGCCTCGAAAACCGCCACTGGAGGCAGGCCGAAGGCCCACCTCCCGCCAACGCTCCGGCTGCTGTAACCACAAAGGTGGAGCCACCCCCAATCCCCGAGGGGGGGCCCTGACTTAGATGCCCAGAGGGAGGCGAAAAACCCCAAGTGGCCTCGGCCAATCTGGCCCCTTGTGGGAAAAATTCCTCCCTGGCCCCCGAAGGCGACCGGCCAAGTGGCCTTGGGGATCTCTGCCAGGGCCCTCCGGGGGGCCCACTCTCACCCCCCCGCCTGAGCTGCTCTCGTTGTTCCTCCAGTCTTTCAGCTCCGTGATGCCTCTCTCCGGTCGGGGTGGGTGCTGTGCCTGTAACTGAATCACACAAGGTTAGTACGATCTTTCCTGACATAGCCCAAATAGGCTCTGGAAGTCCACCTGCCCACACGCTTTATCCTGTCAGCGGACAGGCCCACTTCTGCTGCTGTGGTGGCTGCTCCAATGCGAAACGAGTGGGACCCGTATGCCTCCGGTGGGAAGCCTGCCGCCTGTAGGCTGGTCCGCATGACTGCTGTGAACTGGTACCTGGTAAGTGGCCTGCCGTCAGCGTGCACTAGGAACTGACCCGGGGTGGCCGGACGCCTGTCCAGGTATGCCCTGACCGCCTGCACTGGGCATGGGGCCCCCCGCCCCGCGGCGTGGAGCTGCACGATCGCTCCACGCCCCAGCTGATCGGTCTTGGACCACTGGACCCTGATCTTAAGTGTGCCCCCCTCGATTGATACGTCTGCTTGTGCTAAGGCCCTGTTGGACTGATCCCCGGAAGAGGCCGCCACCAGCTCGCTGACGCGGAAGGCCCCATAGAACGCTAGGCTGAAGGCTGCCTTGAACAACGTGGCTTCGAAGGGTGAGTGGCATACTCTCCTCAGGTGTTGCAACAGGCCCTGCAGGACTCCCGCTGTGATGGGACGCCGGGTGTCCCTGCGGGGCGGCCCCCGTCGGGCCCAACCCGCCATGGCCCTCCGAGCCAGAAAGCTACCTGTCGGGTCTGTCCTCCCAGACGCCTTGCAAAAGAATGAAATGGCTGCCACGTGCATCTTGATGGTCTTGGGTGCATACCCCGCTTCGTCCATCCGCGCCAGGTATTCCAACAGGGCCTCTTCCGGCACGTCGTGTCCTGGCTGGCCTAGCCTCTCCGAGAGGAACGTTGTGAATGCTGCGACTGCGGTCCCGTAGGCCCGCCTAGTCGTAGGCGCCAACGACTCAAGAACTCCCTGCACTATCCGGTGCTCCCAAGCTCCCACAGCTCTTCCGGGAAGGGGTCTGGCTGTTGTCTTGCGTCTGGTGCCATCTCTCGAAACCTGTCCTCCTGAAAGCGAGAAAGGGCGTCTGCTATGTTGTTGTCCACTCCGGGAATGTGGCGAGCCCCAAACACGGTGTTATTCTGCAGGCACCGAAGAACCATTCTGCGCACCAGACGCATGACGCGCTCTGAGCGTGATGTCTGCCTGTTCACCACCCGCACCACGGCTTGGTTGTCGCACCAGAAGAGAACCTTCTTATTGCTGAACTGGTCCGACCAGAGTTCTATGGCTGTCACGATGGGAAAGAGCTCGAGGAACGTGAGGTCTCTGAGAATGTCCTGGCCCAGCCAGGCCGTGGGCCATCTCTGCGCACACCACCGGCCCGCCCAGTACACTCCGAAACCCACGCCTCCTGCCGCGTCGGAGTGCACCTGCAGAGCCACCCCCAGATCGAGGGGCTCTCGCCACCAGGACACCCCGTTGAAGTCCCTTAGGAAGGTGTCCCAGACACGCAGGTCTGCTTTCAGCTGCTTCGTTATTCTGATGTGGTGCTGTGGCGCAGTAACCCCGGCCATAGCTCTGGCCAGCCGTGCGCAGAACGGCCTCCCCGGTGCCACCACCCTGCAGGCGAAGTTAAGGCTCCCCAGGAGTGACTGCACCTCACGCAGTGTCTTCTTCTTGGCTTTGAGCACCGAGCCGACCTTTTCCTGTAGGCCTTTCAACTTCTCCGGGGGCAGCCTGCAGGTGCCCCGCATTGAATCAATCTCTATCCCCAGGAACGACAAGCAAGTAGTGGGGCCTTCCGTCTTCTCTTGGGCCAGCGGAACGCCTAGCTCCCCGGCCAATCCTTGGAACAGCTCCAAGAGCCTCTGGCACTCCCTTCCTTCTGCTGGCCCTGACATGATAAAGTCATCGAGGTAATGAGAAATGAATGGAGAGCGTGCCCGATCCTTCAGTGCCCATTCGAGGAATGTGCTGAAGGCCTCAAAGGCCGCACAGGCCACCGCACAGCCCATTGGCATGGCTTTGTCCATGTACCATTGTTCCTGGAATTTGAACCCCAGGAGGCACCAGTCCTCTGGGTGGACTGGCAATAGCCGGAAGGCGGATTGTATATCACACTTGGCCATCAGGGCACCCCGCCCGCAGGCCCGGACTAGGTTCACCGCTTGGTCAAATGATGCATAACGCACGGTGCAGAGCTCTGGTGGTATTGCTTCGTTCACCGATGCTCCTTTCGGGTAGGACAGGTGGTGAATCAGTCGGAATTCTCCCGGTGTCTTTTTGGGGACTACACCCAGCGGGGACACTCTCAGGTTGTTTACTGGGGGTGCGTCGAAGGGGCCAGCCACCCGTCCAGCCCGCACCTCCTTCTCGATCTTAGCCGCCACCACGCCCGGCATGTCCCTCGCTGACTTGAGGTTGGGCGCATCTGTGGCGACCCGAGGGCCCACGTATGGAATCCTGAAGCCCTCGGTGAAGCCTTTCCAGAGCAAAGTGGCGGCGGCCCGGTTGGGGTAGTGCCGCAGCCAAGGCTGCAGCGCCGCCGGGGAGACTGGCGTCCGGGCGGGAAAACGCCAGTCCCCCGTGCCGCCAGTCTCATTTTTTTCCTGGGCCCGTGGTGACACCCTGGCCCCCAGCTGCCGGTGCTCTCGCCCCGTCGTCCCCCCTGGCTCCGGTTCCGACTGTGCCTCCCCGAAAGGGCCGCTGCGATCCGGAGCCCTTGGGGCAGTCCCGCCGAGGGTGACGGCCTAGGCAGTCCTCGCATACGTGATCGAAGCGGCACCGAGCCTTGCGGCAGCCCCCCGCATTGAACTCCCAGCAGGGGCGCTTGTCGGTGTGGCGCCTGTATCCTGAAGCTTCGGCCCTGGCACGCTCCCCCATGCCCTTGCTGTTGACCGCTCGCAGCCAGCCCATGCTGTCCGGCTGGTCCCAACGGGTGAGCTCGTTGCTGGACGCCTTCTTCCGGAAGTTCTCGTCATACTTTAGCGCCGCCTTCTCGCCTGATGTGGCTTTGATGTGCGCTACCTCTCTCATGTGCATGGTGAGGTGCCATGCGCGCTCGGGGTATGCTGCCTGGACCACTCCCGCATATTCACAGTACCCCAGGACCCAGTTCGTGAACGTGCGCTCTGCTGGCCTCTCCCTATCCTGACGCCTGTGCTTTCTGGGGGATCCCATGTGCCCCGCTGGCTCCTCTGCTTGCAGTAAAGTGAAAACATCCACGTAGTATCCGTTGAAGATCCGCTCCCTCATGCGAGCCGGCAAATGGTATCCGATGGGGGCTTCCCCCGGCCCTACCTGTGGCAGAGACTTCTCGCGCCGGGCGGACGAGGTTTGCTCCCACGCCGCCCTGGCCCCTACGTGGGCTCTTCCCCGGTGCCTGCGGCGCCGGGCCCACTCGGCTAGCCCCGGGACGTAGGCCGCCGCCTCCCAGTAGTCCCTTGCCTTCCTTTCCCAATCCTTGTCCCCGGAGGACTCACCTCTCGACTCCCTGGACGACGACGCGCTGTGGCTCCGGCTCCTATGGCGCGACTTCCGTGACTGTCGACCTGAGGCCCTGGACCTCCCTTTGTTCCGTCCCCGTTCCGAATCACTCTCCCAGCTGCCCTCTGGGCTTAGCTTGTCCACTTCCTCGTCTACCTCGATCGTATCCCTGGCCTCCTGCGAAGGGCTCCTATGCGTCGGGCGCCTGGCCTCCCTCCGCTCTGCCCTTTGGGGGGAGTGACCCCTCCCTCGCTTGCCCCCCGGCCCCTCAGAGGGGCTCTGGCGGGCTGGAATGGGAGGGGGGGCGGTGGCGGCCACCCCGCCCGTGGCGGCCCGGGTGCTGGCAGCTGGTGCTCCGCCCCCGCCAAATGCAGCGGACATCACAGCCATGTTCTCCTGCATGCTTATCCACGCTGCTTGGATGTTGACCCCTTGCAGAGGGGGGGGCGCCCCGCGCGAGCCCGGCTCCCCGGAGGGCACCGGCGCCCCCCCGCTGGTGACTTTGCCGGGGGCCCTGGCCCCCCGGGGGACCAGGCAGGGTTCCCCCCACACCTTGCGAGGGGCCCCCGCCGCGCCCCTCGTGACCGGGCCCTGGCATGACGCCTTGGCCGCTGCCCTGCCCTTTGTGCTCATCGCTGGAGACATCCGTCCTACAAAGTAAAGAGATACCCGCCCTGCGAGGCGGTCTGTTGGTCAGCTTCCAGGCGACGTTGGGGGGGGAGTCCAGGTGGAGGCCCCGCGCCCGCTGCCATGGCCGCCCAGCCCGGCTTACCAAAATGGACCAGGCAGTCATACCTGGGAAGGTCAGCCCTGGGAAAGGGGGGGGGCGCCTGCCCCGAGCCTAGCTGCAAGCCTGCTGCCACGACTCGCTCCACCCCGTGCCCCCTCTTTGCAGAATGAAAAAGGTCCCACGTGCTGGACGGCCGAGGGCAGCCGGCTGCGGCTTGCCTAGCCCCTACAGTGACGCCGACGCCCCTGGACACCTGGTCTCTAGGGGGCCGGCGGCGGCCTCGCAGGCCTGCCCGACGGCAGCCCAACCAGTTGACCCAGCGGCGGCCATGCCGCCCGCTCGGTCAGCGCCCGCGTGGCCCACCCCCAGGAAGCCACCACGGGGGCAGGCCCCCCCCGGGGGAGGTCTGAGTCCGGTCGCCAGCCGGCTGCTGCCCAGGAGAGGCCGCCCGGGGTCCGCCGAGAAAGCTCGGGCCCGCCGCAGCTGCGGCTCGCCCGGTCGGCTGCCGGGCAGCCCACCCGCACGGCCCCGAAGGGGGGGGCAGGGGCCAAGCCCGGGATGTGGGCCGGTCCCTGGAATGCACGCTGGCCCGGGGGAGGGCCCAGTGCCGCCGCCGCAGGACTCCGCAGATGGAGACGAGGCCCGGGCAGCCCGCATCCGTGGCGGCCCCCTCGGGCGGCGGCCGGGCCGCCCGCCTGAACGGCCGCCGCTGAGGACCCCCCCAGGCCCGCACCCGGCGCGGGCCGGAGCCAGCCGCGGCTGCTCCGGCAGCCGCCAAGCGGCGCAACCGCACCGCCGCCGCTGGAGGGCCCAGGGGGTTGGAGGGAAGGTGCGAGCTGGCCGCAAAGGCGCAGGCCGCCCGCGGCCACAGCAGCCCGCTCGGGCAGCGGCCGTGCAACCCGCCCGTGCCGCCACCGGTAAAGACCCCCCTAGGCCCACGCGTGGCACAGGCAGGATTCGACCATGGCTGCTCCGGCGGCCCCCAGGCAGAGCCCTGCGAGGCGGTCTGTTGGTCAGCTTCCAGGCGACGTTGGGGGGGGAGTCCAGGTGGAGGCCCCGCGCCCGCTGCCATGGCCGCCCAGCCCGGCTTACCAAAATGGACCAGGCAGTCATACCTGGGAAGGTCAGCCCTGGGAAAGGGGGGGGCGCCTGCCCCGAGCCTAGCTGCAAGCCTGCTGCCACGACTCGCTCCACCCCGTGCCCCCTCTTTGCAGAATGAAAAAGGTCCCACGTGCTGGACGGCCGAGGGCAGCCGGCTGCGGCTTGCCTAGCCCCTACAGTGACGCCGACGCCCCTGGACACCTGGTCTCTAGGGGGCCAACGGCGGCCTCGCAGGCCTGCCCGACGGCAGCCCAACCAGTTGACCCAGCGGCGGCCATGCCGCCCGCTCGGTCAGCGCCCGCGTGGCCCACCCCCAGGAAGCCACCACGGGGGCAGGCCCCCCCCGGGGGAGGTCTGAGTCCGGTCGCCAGCCGGCTGCTGCCCAGGAGAGGCCGCCCGGGGTCCGCCGAGAAAGCTCGGGCCCGCCGCAGCTGCGGCGGCTCGCCCGGTCGGCTGCCGGGCAGCCCACCCGCACGGCCCCGAAGGGGGGGCAGGGGCCAAGCCCGGGATGTGGGCCGGTCCCTGGAATGCACGCTGGCCCGGGGGAGGGCCCAGTGCCGCCGCCGCAGGACTCCGCAGATGGAGACGAGGCCCGGGCAGCCCGCATCCGTGGCGGCCCCCTCGGGCGGCGGCCGGGCCGCCCGCCTGAACGGCCGCCGCTGAGGACCCCCCCAGGCCCGCACCCGGCGCGGGCCGGAGCCAGCCGCGGCTGCTCCGGCAGCCGCCAAGCGGCGCAACCGCACCGCCGCCGCTGGAGGGCCCAGGGGGTTGGAGGGAAGGTGCGAGCTGGCCGCAAAGGCGCAGGCCGCCCGCGGCCACAGCAGCCCGCTCGGGCAGCGGCCGTGCAACCCGCCCGTGCCGCCACCGGTAAAGACCCCCCTAGGCCCACGCGTGGCACAGGCAGGATTCGACCATGGCTGCTCCGGCGGCCCCCAGGCAGAGCGCCCGTGCCGGCGCCGGAGGGGCCCGGGGGAAGGTGCCGTCCGGCCGGCCGCGAGGGCGCTGGCTGTTCGCGGCCATGTCGGCCCGCTCGGTCGTCGGCCAGGCGACCCGCCCGCGCTGCTGCTGCCGAGAACCCCCCGGGTCCACGCGCGGCGGGAGCCGACTCGGCCGCGACTGCACCGGCAGCCGCCGGGCAGCTCGCCCGGGCCGCCGCCGCTGGAGGGCCCGGGGGCCTGGAGGGAAGATGCAGGCCGGCCGCGAAGGCGCCGGCCGCCTGTGTCGCCGGCCCGCTCAGGCGGCGGCCGGGCCACCCGCCCGCACCACCGCCGGTAAAATACCCCCCCAGCCCACGCATGGCGCATGCCGGAACCGGCCGCGGCTGCTCCGGCCGCCGCCGGGCAGCACTCCCGCACCGCTGCCGGAGGGGCCTGGGGAAGGTGCAGGCCGGCCGGCCGTGACGGCGCAGGCCGCCCGCAGCCCTGGCGGCCCGTTCGGGCGGCGGCCTGGCGACCCGCCTGCGCCGCCGCCGATAAACCCCCCGGGTCCGCGTGCCGCGCGAGCTGACTCAGCCGCGACTGCTCCGGCAGCCGCCGGGGATCGCGCCCGTGCCGCTGCCAAAGGAGGGCCTGGGGGCTTGGAGGGAAGGTGCGGGCCGGCCGGCTGCGAGGCGCCGGCCGATCGCGGCCGCAGCGCCCCGCTCGGTGCGCAAACCCCCTTGGGCCCGCGCGCTGCACCGGCTGGATTCGGCCGCGGCTGCCCCGGCAGCCGCCGGGCAGCGCACCTGCTCTGCCTCCCAGGGAGGGCCCAGGGGCCTGGGGGGAAGGCGCGGGTCGGCCGCGAGCCGAAAGGGCCCGGCCGCCTGCCCCCCGCCTCCCCCCAGGCCTGCAAGGGGGGGAAAGAACCATGGTGACCCCGCGGAAGGGGAGGGAGAGGGGGCAGGCTCCCCCTCGCCCCCCAACCCCCAAGAGAGACACGGCCCCTCCAGAAAACGAGGGAAAGCGGGGACCCCTAGGCTCAGCCCCCCCCACCAGACGTGGGAAGGGAATTCCCACCCGAGCATCTGCCTGCCTTACCTGATGCTAGTTGATCCGGCAGATGCTCAAACAGTAATGGTGCTGACCATGCGGCTGGACCCTCATGGGATGGACGCTCCGCCTCTGCTCCGGTCCCGCCTCCACGCCGTCCGGCCCCAGGTGCCAACCCTGCTTGCAGGTGAGTCTGCCGCTTCCTTTAAAGTACCTTTTCTAAGCAGATTTCCCACTAGAGCTAATGTAGTAGTTGAATGTATCCAGAAAATAACATTAGGAAATCTGTTAGCGGTGATAAAGAATATATAATGTACCAATAATCTCTGTTATCTCATAAACGTGTGACTGTTTGATCAGTTTCCAGTTTTACTACATACTATTTGTCTGTCTAGTCATCAGTCTGTCTATTCATCCATCTCTCCATTTGTCACTTTATCTTTGCAACAAAACTGATTTGTGTTTCAAATGTCTAATGTGCTATTGATGTAAAATTTAATTTAAAAAATTCCTAGATTGTGTTTTTCTTGTGCGGTAGGAAAGAGGCAATAATGGAGTCTGGCAAATTTTGGAAAAATCCCATCTTCTTAAAGGAGACTTGTTAAAATGAAAGTGTTACCAGGTCTGGCAGGATGGCAGCAAGATGGTTACATCCCAATTTTGTAAAATGATCTGTGGTTCAGAAAAAAAATATCCCATCCACAGACTAGCTCCAGTAAACTACATCAATAAGTTACAGGGACTTAATGACTTTCATGGCTGAAATCAATTTTTCTTGCTTCTACTGTAATCAGCCTATTGGAATTATAATTAAAGTAACTCTACCAGTACCTCTGTAGTTAAGGCTCTGTCAGATCTTCCACCTATTTCAGGGGTTTACAGCAAAGCCATCAAAATTTACTTGAGGCAGAAATAATTTAAACTTTTTTTCTAGTAAGTTTTAAGTGATTTTTTAAATTTTAAAATACAGTATGAGGCTTGAAATCTGGCTATTTTAAAGCAACCAGGCTGTTTTAAAATATCTCTCATTTAACTGAGTATGTATTTTGGTGATCTTGATGTTGAAACATTATTTTAAGTGCACTTTAAAAGAAAAATGGAAAGAAGAAAATAAGGAGGCTTTTTGACAGTGCATCAATACCCAATACACAAATATGGGATTTACAAGGACTTGCAGAGGGACATTTCATTTTTCCTTCCCCCACTATTTTCTCTTTCCCATCCCTGAGAGCCCCATAGCTTTTCTCATATCCCTGCTCTCCTTCCACTCAACAGCCAACCTATCTTCATCTACTCTTTCCTCTTCACTTTCCCTCCTTCCTTCCCCCAGGCAGTCTCTACCTTGTCCAGTTGTGCAGAGCCAGCCACTGTGCTAGGCCCAGTTGAACAGTGAGAAATCTGCAAGGACTGGCAAGATATATCATCTTTCCTCTGTTTTCTTTTCCCTGCAATATTTACTCTTTCCCTCCCCCCGGCAACATTTCTCTGCTTTTCCCAGACCCGAGTCTGAAACTCTAACCACTACACCACCCAGTTGCCCAGTAGTTGCTGCAGGGTCTGGCTTCAATAAGTCATCCCTCAAAAGCCAAACAGCCCTGGAAACAGCTGTGCTTCCTACCCCTGACTTTTACTGACAGAAACCAAGGCTTGAAATCTTGGTGGTACAGTTGGGTGTGCCTAGCTATGGCCACTGATGGCATTTGTTTCTTAAAGATATGGACTCTGCTTCCATTGGGGGAGGAGGTAGTGGGGTAGATTACAGATTTTTCTGCAAACCTGGGCCTTCCTGGAGAAAAGTCTGTCTTGTCTGTCCATGGCCCCAATCTCTGTATTTAAGTATCTACATTGAGAATTAGATATATTGATTCTTTCAAAAATCTGATGTTAATTAAGTTTTGGACTAAATCATATGACTAGTAATAATTTATGCCATACTATATTTGTTAAATGTTATGTCATGTTGAAGAGTTTGCTGAGATAGACTAATATGGTATCACACTGAAATTTATAAAGAGTAATATGTAAATAACAAGCAAAGATTCTAATATTTTAATTTAAATCACACAACTTATGAAATTAAAAACACCATCAAATCTTGGAAACAGTTTTAATAATTGGGGAGTGGGTGTTAGGAGACACTCCATAATAAAATACCCCAAATGAAGAAACAAGACATTGTTAAGTGGATTAGACTAGGGGTTTTTTTTAAAAAAATGGCTTATCTGTATCAAATAAACAGCCCTAACTTTTAGTGCAAATTGCTGCTAATAATCAGGCCACCAAGGCTACCAGAATTTTAAGCAAACCCGTTCCAACCTGCCCAGCATCCTTACTGGCTTCATTTATTCTAGTATGCCAACTAAACATTGTTAGAATAAATGTTAAGCCTCATTTCCCTCACACCATGTGCTGCTCCAGCAACTAAGGGCTTAGTTGATGCTGTCCTGCACCAATTGTATCCTCTCTTCACATATCCTGCTGCCAAGCTAATGATGTGATGATTGCAAGAAGGGTATCTGATGAAGGGAGTTTTTACTTTCAAAAGCTTATAACATGGAAACTTGTTGGTCTTTAAGGTGCTTTTGGACTCAATTCTTGCTGTTTTATTGCAGACCAACATGGCTACCCACCTGCAGTTAACTTGGGATTGGATTTGACTCCAATGGCACCTTAGAGACCAATAAGATTTCCTGGGTATAAACTTTCAAAAGTCAAACCTTCTCTCTAAAGCTTATACCCTGAAAATCTTGTTGGTCTCTAAGGTGCCACTGGACTCAAATCCTGCTGTTCCACTGAACCTAACTTGGGATCTGAACCTAACTTGGGATCTGAACCTAACTTGGGATTGTCTTTTGTGACATACAGGAGGTTGTCCACCCTCTGGTTGTCATATAACCAGTCCCATATGACTGATTTGGAGGGTGCAGCAACATCCAATTTGCTTTTATAGTCCTGATGGAATGTTAAAGAAAGTGCAGGCAGTTGACAGGGGAGAGCAGACAGGTTAGTTTGAGATCTCTGTCTAGCAGTTTTGCAGATGTGTTAGTTTGGTGTCTGTTTCTGGATGAAAGCACCAAGCAAAAACAATATGTTCATGAAAACTATAACATAAATAAGTTACTAATACAATGGATTCTCATGTGTGAATTATTTATAATGTCTTTAGCAAAAATCTATTACAATTATTGTATTTTATACATCAATAACCTTCAACCTCTTAATACAAGCAGTCTTCCAACCCCAAGACACTGTACATAAAGTGCTTGTGCATATACAATTAATTCCTATGAACTAATACCATTTAAAGTGCTAGTAAACAATATTGCAACAGTCCGTTTAAATTCCAATAAACCGCAGGTAAGAAACCAAGTCCATAGGATATGATGAATAATGTACAGATCAATGAGGTGGGTGGAAAAAGAAGACCATCTGATGGGCTGACCGGTTCTCTTCCTGCTCATAGCCTTCCTATGGAGCATTACCTGATGTCTGTGTAATTGTTAACTGAATAGCATGTTCAAAAGCAAGTGAAATTGACGTCGGTTCAGCCATCTTATTTTACCACCTTTGATAAAGAACGGAAACAGGGTTAAGGAAGAGAACCAGTCTTCTTTTTCCACCCACCTCATTGGTCTGTACATTATTAATCATATCCTATGGACTTGGTTCACAATAAGGAACCCTCTGTTTTGCAGCCATCAAAATAAAGCCTTAAATACACAAGCTTAGAATACCACCTTGGAAGGGGAGGGAGGTTTTAAACATGTCTATATTCTTCTGATATTGCAAGAGATTATCACACCTTTCATCCTTAGATTACAGTCAGGATGCCTGCCAAAAATCCTAACCAAGATGCAAGCAACTCACATTATTTATGCTAGCACAAGGGAAAATTCTTTGAAGTTATTACACCGATGGTATATCACCCCAGTACATCTTGCCAGAATAAACCACATAAATAATGTAAACTGTTGGAGAAATTGTCGTCAGCAAGGCAACTATATTCATATGTGGTGGTCATGCCTGGTAGTATTATGATTCTGGAAAAAAATATTCATAGAAATTGAAATTATTACACATCAAATTATCTAAGCCAACACCAGCAGTGGCCCTATTAACAATCTGGGGGAACAAAAAAATCAAAAAGTGTCATCAAACGGGCTGATAGTGTTCATGCTGATGGCAGCACTTAAGAGTATAGCAAAATGCTAGAAGTTGGCAGAATCTTTATCAGTGCATCTTTGGTACTCTGAATTATGGGAAATTGTGATGGCAGAAAAACTAATTTATCAACTCAGAGTTGTCAAAGATAATGCTAGAATGTTGGATTTTTATGAAATGTGGCAAGACTTTATTACATATACTAATTAGAAAAGTACCCAACCCCAACATTTATCTGAACCCTTCCTCAAACTGTGGAAAAGAAATTAGATTTATAGTATACATGGAAATGCTCTAGAAAAAAGGGAAAATGCCATTAAATTTTCCTCTCTGAGTTCTATATAGTACAAAAGAAAGTTGAAAAGTCCTCCATTAATAGGTTGATTCAACATTGCCTGTTTTCTTTCTTTCTTTTCCTTTTTTTATTCTTTTTTTTAATCACGTGTTTTTCTTTCTCTATTTCTTCATGTAACTTTGAATGTTATATCTGTGGTGTAAGTTGTGTTTATGTTGTGTTTGAAAATCAATAAAAATATATTTTTTAAAAAAGAATGGGACTTTTCTAAATTTGTGATACAGGATCACATTATTTGTTGCGATATTTTTCTGTCATTTATGCAATGTTAGGACTGAATGTAATTTTATGATATAATACAGTAACCATAAATCACAGTGTTGTTTACCCTAAGCAGAGTTACACCCTTCTAAGCCCATTGACTTCAATTAACTTAGGAAAGTATAACTTGGCTTAGAATGGTACTGTTTATCCATTTGGTTGTGGAGGTTTGGCATGGTTTGACCATATCATGACTTAAATATTTCTTTTCCTGAGAGTTCTTAAGAGTCATTGGCAAATTGCTAGTTTTTTCCCAAATGAAGTCTCAATGACTTTCTCCTCTAATATAGGTATATCATAATGCCATAGAATTTGTGAAGTAAGAAAAGGATTTAAGTTCAGTGTGTTGCATGTGATTGTCTTGAAGAAATCCTAAGGCCCATCCCTGGTATTTCTTGCGAATGTCATAGGTGTTAAGCAACCTTTCCTATACCATACTAAGCTAGGTAGATGACTAGTCTAACTCTGTATAAGTCCATTTTATATGTTCCCCTGGCCTAGAAATATCTCAGGAGAGGCTTTGGTTTTTGATAGGAAAGAGGTTTTCATTTCCTGCTTTATATAACATTGGTAAATCACTTTGCTTGTTCTTTTGTCACAAAAATAAACCTGCTGAGCTGGGTGGGGGACTGCTGCATCATAATATTTTTTCATTAAAATAACGGGGAGGGGGAGGGAGGAAAAAGCTGACAGATATTTCTCCATCAAGTATGTCAGTGGAAAAAGTGCAGCATGCAAAGATGAGCACAGGTTTCGTAAAATGAAGGTGGAAGGATGGGATGTACTTTTGTGAGGGCAGTAGAAATGAAATGTGAGAAATTCCCAAATGAAAATATGTTATGTTTAGAGTGCTGAAAATTAATAGAGAGTATAAAAATGTTTCAGCATTGCAGCAGAGCAGATAATTAGGTAATTAGAGCTGTTAAAAATTGACAAAAGCACAAGCCCAGAGGTATATGATCCCACTTCTCTGAAGAAAACTCAAAGGAAATAGGAATATTTTGGGCAATGATTTTTCAACTCCCTTGCTAAACATTTTATTACTTTTGGCAGTGACATTAATACATTTGTTTTGTGATATACTGAACTAAAAATATGCATCTGTGCACACCTGTCAGTATAAAACACTTAATTGTAGGATAACATATCAAATTGCAGCTTAAGCCAACTAACACAAAAGAAATATGAACATAAATCAAGTTGTGGGACTATTTATGATTAATGTTAATAAGAGACTTCTTAAGTAAAAACAATTTGGCTCCCACAATGGATCTCTTATAGTGGAAGCAATAATTGTGAACAATTAGGTGCTGTTCACATTACTTCTCTTCAGACTCTGCCTTGGGCTTTGATTGGCTGAAAGATGAGTTGTAACAACTGAGATAGGTTTTATGTGGGGAAAGGATTATGTTGTATTATTTGTCCATGGAGAAAAAAACCTCTGATATAAGAGAAGGGAGATTCACAGGAGTTGTGCCATGGGTTCAGTTTGCCCCAACCCACATTAATGTAACTGGGGCATGAGACATTATGGTGGGGTAAAATATTTCAGCCAGTCAAAGGATGGCAATAGGAATCTATTACGCCATCACCTCAGCAGGCATTTTGTTGTGGTGATTGACCCACCCTCAGTCCCAGTTGCCATTGTTGGGCTGATTATGAGGTTTTGGGGAGCTTCATCTGATTGGCTATGGTGCAGCTCTTTTTCTTTTCTTTTTTTTGCCTGCTCTGTGCTGCTGACCAGAGTCACCTAAATAGAGCTCTGGTTTGGCATTGGTTCTATTGGGCTTTGTTGGGTTAGTTTTCTTTTGGGACTGGTTGTTGGCCAGTGGTTTCCCCCTGTGAGTTTGGAGTTCGGTTAAGATTTCTTTGCCCTGGAAAGTCTTGGAATTTTCCCCCCATAGGGAAAATGAGGAGTGGCTGGCAACACCTTGTTAAGGGGCCTGTAGAATTGGACTCCTTGATCCAATCTTCTTGAAACTTGAGGGGTCGGTAGTGGATAGGAAGGACTAGGTTTCCTGCCAGAATGGTGAAGTTAAACAAAAAAGCGCCTCCCCACGCCAGCTCTTTGGATAGGTTCCCTCATAAGGAATAATGGATTTCCAAATAAAACTGAGATCTGAATTCTGAATCAGTATATTTTTGGGACAATATCTGGAATATCAATATATATATATATATATATATATATATATATATATATATATATATATATATATATATATATATATATATATATGGATACAAACAATACTGATTTTTTTTTTAGTGCACAACCCTACTTGTAGTTAAGCTATGGAGATTTTGAAGAGTTCAGTAATCAGTAGAAAAGTGAGTGCAAGAAGTAAGGTATATAAAAATGAATTGTAGAATGGCCAGTCCTTCCAAAACATTCCTAAGGATAAGAAATCAAGATGAACTTACATGACCAAAAGTGAGGCGGAATGCTCATCCTGTAGTAAACTTTATGTTAGAGTCATAATGTTCTGTATTATATTAGATTTTGTATAAAACCAGAATGCATAATTATTTTTTCCCAAGGAAAGAAATGACATTTGTACCTCATGACTGCAATCAATATTTGCATCTCACCTTTTCTTTTGTATTATTTCTTTCATGCTATTCATACTCCTGATATCTAATGTTTTATTTACATATCTATTTAGACAGAAAAACATATAATAAAGAGCTTCAGAGGATAATAAATGAATAATGGAAGTTCTCATTCTAAAACTGTGCATCCACCTTTTTGGCATCACAGAACCAAATCTAGCAGTGTATTATTTTACTTAAAGCATTGCTATCTTGCCCTCAGAGTGCCTAACAGCAAAAGTTAAAATAATCTCTACAATTCAAAATAAATTACTAGAAATCTAATACAAAATTTCTCCATAATGATACAATAAACCGGTCATCTTCAGAACTACTTCTACACAGGCAACAGATGTTCATTTCAACCCACACGCACTTTAGCTATCAATAATACGGCTGTCCTGGCTTGCAGCTTGCCTGCATAAGGCTGAGGGCCATGTTTTGTCTCCCCGCTGGTAGAAGAGTGACAGACGCTCCCCCAGCATACAGGGAGTGAGGAGGGGGGGGCGGAGTCAGAGGGCATATAAGGCTGCTATGTCCCTTGTCCTCCTGCAGTTGCAGTTTTCGCTCAGGGGAGAAAGGAGTGTTTTCTCCCTGAGCAAAGGAGGAGGGCAGTTACTGCTGGGAGCTCCTTGGGTCTCAGCGGTTGAGGTGTGGCTGAAGGGGCAGCTGAGGGTGGCGGCAGCTCACAGAGGCCATCAGACAAGGGAGCGGTTTCTGGGTCTCGTCTGCTGGCCATATCGGTCGGTGCGGGGCTGCGCCACTTGGTGAAAGCCTTCTGGGGCAGGCAGTTTGATCAGCGCACTCACTTGAGTGCTTTGCTGCTGGCTTAGGCAGGCTGTATGGGGTTGCGTTAGCCGGCAAGCGCTTTTGTGAGCTGTGCTGCCTGGTGAGGCTGCTTGTGGGCTGTCAGTGGGCATTGTGCTCTTTGAGTGCTTTGCTTGCTGGCTCTGTCAGGCGGTGTGGGGTTATGCCGGTCGCCAGGTGCTTGTATTGGTAGGGGGAGCTGATGAGGGTTTGCCCCAGAATAGTTTTTCTGGCTGGGGTTGTGGCTTGTGAGTGCAGGGGACGGCCGTAGAGAGTATATTGGTTATACTGCCTTGTTACCACCCGTTGGTGGCCATTGTTCAGTGTGGCTGTGGGGGCTTGGGCTTTGGATTATTCAGCAGCATCCCCCCCTATTTTGAGTGGGAAGGCTCTTGTAGTTCTTGCTACCAAATAACAACCCTTATTATACTTAGTGCCATATTTCTTTAGTTGTTGGGCATAACTGTTACTGGGGACAGTTATAGTAGGCTCAGCAGCTTTACTGCTCCTGGGCATTGGCGGCCATTTTAGATACAATAGCTGAGCTGCCTTGCAGTATCAGCATTGGCCAGCCATTTTGAAACAATTTGGGTAATGTCATTGGTGTGGGGTAGGAGAGGGCATTTTAGGGGTGTGCTCCTACACAAGGGCAGCCATTTTAGGATGTACTCATACACAGGAATTCACTTGGATAATGGTAGGCTACCATTTCCGGAGCAGTTATCTTGTCACAGAGAGCTGCTGTAGTGCAGCGGTTAAGTGGTTTGGCTGCAAATCAGCACTCTATAGGTTCAAATCCCACTGTTTAGAAGAGTGGAATATAAACACAGCTATTTTGAAGCCATTTTTCTTGGCGCTGAATTACTGAGTGGTTTTGGTACTGAGGGCCATGCCACCTAAGAAAGGGAGTGGGCGGTCTAATGGGAAGCATCCAGTTAAATGGCCTGCTCCAAAAAGGCCTGTAGCCAATGTGTCTTCATCTGATGATGAGGACATGCCAACCAGACAGGAGATTTTAGATAGGATTACTGCTTTGGAGCATGCTAAAGGAATTACAACATCGGGGTCTGTCAGTAAGCAGAGGCACAGGGCTGTTCGGTCCACATCTGCTACAGCGTTCCAGCATAATGTTTTATCTCATCTTTCAGCTTTAGAGGGCACATCTGGTGTGGCTGCTGGGGGCGCTGGTGTGTACCAGCATTCAGGGAGCTTCAGTGGAAGTTCTGGAGGATGAGCCAGAGCCTGCACCTGTAGCCGTTGTAGTTGATCACGAGAGGTTGAAGGTAAGGCAGGTTGGTCTCATCAAGGACGCCCTTGGCCTTGGGGCAGCCGTTTGCCTTTGGGCAGCCTAGCTCAGAGCAAACAGCAGAGCCTCAGGCGAGCACATCACAAGGCATTTCACATTCATCCATGTGGCCTTTGGGGGTCACGCAACCTGGGGTAATGCATATGGTGGTGCTGCAGGTGCCCTGGGGGCCCAAAATTCACCTTCATTGACACATGGTCAGATTGGTTCGGTTTTGCCTACACAGGGGATTGCTGGACCTTGGTGTCCATTCCCCTGAGTAGGCTGCCTGGCTTCTCAGTATGGGCCGGCCTTTTATGGGTTAGTTCTTTTTAAAGCTCTGCCCTTTGGTGATACTGCCTTGCCTCTGGGTGATCATCTCATGTAGGCTACTAGGGATAAGATCCTGTGTGGCGAATATGTTGATATTTTCACCTCTTCAGGGAATTGGAGAAGAAGGATAAGGAATACTTGGATGACAGGGAAAAGGAGTGCCTTACATGTAGGAAAGTTGATCATACTTGGGCCAATTGGTTGCCTGGATTTTTTATATATGCAGGTGTCATAGCCAGGGCTCAGCCTCTAAGGCTGCTCTATTTCAATACTTAGATATTATCTTTAGAGCGTATAGGGATTTTGGTGGGGCCACCTGGCTCCAATATGATGAGAATTTTCAGATGAGGGTGGCTCTCAATCTTAACTTGCCTTGGGATCAGATTCACCAGCAGCTATGGCTGCAGGTGAAGTCCCCCTCGAAATCTAACACAGGTGAATTCACAGGATTTCACAATGTTCAGCTTCTCATCAGACAACAGCCCGCGTGTCAGCGGGGCAGCTGGTTCAACCCCGGCTATTGTGCTGGGAGTTTACATACCAAGGGGTATGCTCCAGGATATTGTGTAGATTTGGACATGAGTGCCCAGTCTGTAGAGGC
The DNA here is from genome assembly GCF_028583425.1 of Eublepharis macularius. Lineage (NCBI taxonomy): Eukaryota > Metazoa > Chordata > Lepidosauria > Squamata > Eublepharidae > Eublepharis > Eublepharis macularius. The sequence goes on along the minus strand of NC_072792.1, from coordinate 76,619,776 downwards.
CCCCATTCCTTCTCAGTGTGTAAGAAGTATCGCCAATCAGGAAAGAAGGTGGATGGAGGTGGAGGTCCCCAGCAAGCTGGAAAAAGGTCCCAGCCCCATAAAGCTGAGGGAACTTAAACAGTTGTTGGACATTTATCCTAAGAGAGATGATGCTAAATATTTGTGGGAAGGATTTTCTGAGGGATTTAGGATCCCTTTTCAGGGTCCCAGGACCCTTTTCATGTCAGCCAACCTGTGTTCGGTGGTTGGCATGGAAGTGGTTGTACGACAAAAGATAACAAAAGAATGAGCAGAGGGTACAGTGTTGGGCCCCTTTCCTGCCCCTCCAGTTCCCTGCCTGTGAGTCTCCCCATTGGGTATAGTGCTAAAGAAGGCTCCAGGTGAATTCAGACTTATGCACCATCTGTCTTATCCTTGTGGAGCATCAGTCAATGGCTGCTTCCACACACATTGGATAATGCACATTCAATGCTCTTTATTGATCATTTGGAACTGGATTTTTGTGTGTGAAACAAAAGATCCACTCCCAAAGGATTGCTAAAGTGCATTGAAAGTGCATTATCCAACGTGTGTGGAAATGGCCAATGATGCCATTCCTGAGCATTTGTGCTCTGTTCATTATACATCGTTTGACCAGGTCGTCCATGTGGTTTGGAGCTGTGGGGTTGGTGCAGAATTGGCAAAATGCGACATCAAGTCAGCATTTCATCTTCTGCCAGTGCACCCTGAGGATTTTGAGTTGCTGAGGTTTGCATTTGATGGACAATTTCATATGGATCGTGCACTACCTATGGGGTGCTCCATTTCATGCGCAGCATTTGAGCACTTCACCACCTTCCTAGAATGGGCACTGTGTCACTGGCTTCGATGTCATTACCTTGATGATTTTCTTCCATTGGGGCCCACAAGTACTGGTCAGTATGCAAGGTTGCTGGATGGCTTCGTCCAGTTGACTAATGAATTAGGGGTACCTTTAGCACATGAAAAGACGGAGGGCCCCAACGGCCATCTTAACATTTTTAGGCATTAAATTGGACTCTGTGCAGCAAACATCTCGTTTGCCTGAAGCCAAGCTTGAGGTTTTGAGAAATCGCCTTGTGACTGCACAGGGACAGGAAAAAAATTCCTTCTTAGAACTGCAGCAACTTGTTGGTCACTTGAATTTTGCTTGCAGAGTAGTGGCCCTGGGGAGAACCTTTTTAAGGAGGCTTTGTGATGCTATGGGTAGGTTATGGTTGCCGCATCACAGATTACAAATTAGCACAGGCATAAAGGAAGATCTTTTGGTTTGTGAGGAATTTCTTGATTCCTTCAATGGGGTATCTTTTTGGAGGTCAGATTTGTTGCTTGAGGCGGAGCTTCAGGTGACTTCTGACACCTCTGGATCCACAGGTTTTGGGCTATACTTCAGGGGACGTTGGTGTGCTGCCGAGTGACCAGCAGATTGGGTCAGTGAGGGGTTAACTTCTGACCTGACTTTTTTGGAATTTCCCCCCATTTTTTAGAGTTGGCTAACAACTTGGTCCACTTTTGGTGCGACAATTTGGCAGTGGTTCATGTAATTAACTCTTTCTCTCTTCTAAGTTGCCACAGGTTATGGGATTGGTTTGGAAGTTTATGCTCCATTGCCTGCAGTTGAACATTTTGTTCAGAGCTAGGCATGTCCCTGAGATGGACAATGGAGTGGCAGATGCATTGTCTTGCCAACAAGACATGGCGGTGCCATGTCGGCCTCCCACCTTTGGGGTGGGGAAGGTTCTCCCCACCACTGCACCTTGTTAATTTGTTTTATTATTTGTATATTGATTTTAGTTTTTGTTTTTATCAATTTTAACTGTTCACCGCCCAGAGCCCCTGGGATGGGCGGTATATAAATTGAATAAATAAATAAATAAATAAATAAATAACAGATGGAGCATTTCCGTCAGCTTGCCCCTGAGGCCGACTCGGTGCCGGTAGTGAGGATTTCTGTCAGTCTATGGAAAGCAGGATACTCTGATTTCGTCTCCCACCCCTTACAGCAAAAAATCCAAGGTCTCTTGAGTCAAAGGTTCTTTATTGAGAGATTATATATTCAGAAAGTACAAGTGTCCATAGGTTATCCAAAGGCTAAAGCAAGCTTCTGGCTGTACATAGATCTCTTGTTCAGAATGACGTATTAGGGGCTTGCTACAGTATATCAAACCCTCTAAACCATCCCCCACCCTCAGTGTCTACCCAGCTGGTCCAGAAGGTGGGAAAGTGAAAGGAGCTGTCCCAAGGCCACTGTGGTGAGCCATCTCAGATAAAGCTGTCTCGGGAACCAAGCTGCTCCTGCTAACACACACACAGGAAATATTACTTGAAAAGTACAGCAAGCAAAAACAATATGGAAGGACTGTGGGCAGCAGACCTGACAATTTCCTATTGCAGGCCCCTTTGGATGTGAAGTCCCAGAACAGCAGCCAGAGTTGAACTTGCTGCCCCGCCTGAACGAGGGACCCTGCAGCTGTCACTGGATGAAGAATAAGGTGGCTGCTATCCTCTATATCCTCCATATTAAGTTTTGCTGGGGACATCTCTTGCAGTCGCAACTGCTGGTGAATCTGGTGCCAGGGAAATTACGTGTTGAGGGCCACCCACATCATGAACTTGTCGTACTGCAACCGTGCAGCACCGACAAAGTCAGTATAGCCCCTATAAATGATGTTCAGATATTGGAACAAACAGACAGTCCATAAAGGCTGGGCTCTACCCAACACCACCACGTAGATCAGGAATCCCGGGAGCCAATTGCTCCAGGTGCGGTCCACCTTCCTCCTCCTAATTTTTTCTTTGTCCCTCTCATCCAGGTCACCTTATCCTTCTTCTCCAGCTCCCTGAAGAGAAGGGTAAAGACATCCACATACTCCCCTTTGATTATGTTATCCCTCATAGCTTGAGTAAGGTGATCCCCAAGGGGCAGGACTGTATCACTAAAAGGAAGTGTATGGTCAGCTGCCCATATGGCAGCTGACCATACAGTGGCAGCCCATAAGGCGGTTAGCCCCAGGGGGAACATGAGCCATACTGCCATCTCGCTGAAGGGTGGGTAAAGGCCTGGCTACTATCTGCCCACCCATGATATCAAAGGAAAGCTCCCCACTTCCGACTGCATGCCTGATGGGCCTGCTATTTGGCCGGGTCATTCCAACTGACTGGTTGAAGGCCATAAGGAAATGTTGTGTGAGTAAGGAAAGACTGTGGGGCCTAAGGACCTGGAGGCAGCAGCCTGACCCCAAGGTCCCCATGGCCAAGTGCATGCCTGCTATGGCAGGGCTGACTTATCCTCAGCCACGCTGGGCTCCACTGCCACAGCAATCTTCCCTCCTTCACCCTGTCCCTCCAGCTCTGGTTCTAAAACAATGACCTCCTCGCTTACTCCAGGTACCTCCCGGCTGGAAGTAGCCTCAGCTTCTGCCAAAACTGCCATGGACTCAAGAGCAGATATACATGTTAGAATCTCCCTCTGAAAGGCTGTCTTGGATGCTGTCCTTATTGGATTCGCCCGCTTAGCTGTGCCTGCTTCTAGAGCTGTGGCCCCTTTGGCCTTTTCTAAGGCCTCAAGCCACTTCAAAATTTCACTGCTGGCACTACCTCCATCATCTGAAGAGGAGAGAGCAGGTGGGGCCCTCTTGGGAGGCTGTTTCTTGGCAGACTGCTTTCCCTTAGATGGGCTCTTGACCTTCCTGGGCACCATCCCCTCACAATCCTCACCAATATTAAGACCAAATTAATTATTACTGGGATGCCAACCCCTGCAGCTGCCCAATGTACCCAAAAATTGTGGGTGGCAATTGAGAGGTGTCCTGCACAGTTAGACCTTATGTAAGGCCTTCCCACTGCCACTCGCTGTTTGCCTGGGCACAGGCTCAAATAGGCCACCACCCACAAAATGGCTGCCTCCCCCAAATTGGTGTCCGCAGTACATAGGCATGTGGGGGGGGGGTGTTCACGCAGCCCCACACAACAGCTGTAGCTTGAAAGAGGCCTCCCATACACTCAGCTCCTGAGCCTGTTAAGGGAATTATGTGCAGAGGGCCCCCATGGAAAGACTTCCACTACAACCCCGTCTGCACACTCAGCTGCCGGTACACTGCCACAAGGCAGCAGCCACCTGCTCTCCTGCCCCACAACCCAAGCGTGGGTGAGATAATGCTGCTCTCCAGCCTGCAGAAGGGCCCAGCATGGCCTTGCGCCACTCCACTGGTGCCACTGTGCCATCACCAAGATTTTTCTGCAATGCGCCGCTGCCATTGCAGCTGCAAAAGGAGAGGCTTTCCCCAAGCTGCCCTGCCTCATGCCACTCAGCCGGGCCTTCACTCCGGTGATCGGAGAGCTGGCTCTGAAATATCCTGCTCCAATGGATCATGTGGAACAACTGCCGGCCATGGGGGCAGAGCCACCTTTTATGGAGCCCATCTCCACCCCCAGCCAAATTCCCGGATGCCCAGGAAGGCTCTCTGCCTTCTCCTCCATCTAGGGAGGCAAATCCCACCCCCTAGCTTAAACTGCTGCACAACAGCCAGGAAGGGGCTGCAATGTTTCAGTTGCATCATCACAAACAAATGTTTTTCCAAAGTTTTAAAAATGGATCGACAGGATCAGAATGTAATGCTGGCAACCAGGATGCTCATGCGTATGTAAATCATCCTCATGTGGAACAATTTGCTTCATACTACTACTAAAGCTGATTGGGCATATGAACTTCATTACTTAATTTGTTTTTTATTCCAGCAACAATTGTTGGCAAGTGGGGAGGGGGGGTATTGGGTGACATATTATGTTCATGATGCATCACTACATAAATTATGCACTGCAAACATAAAATGGGAAGAAAAAGACATTGTTAACATTCTAGAAAGAGAGAACCATTTTCCCCTCAGTGTTGAAATTGCTCTCTTTTTAAGCACAGTCTTTGTGCTCCTTGATCCTTTTTGTAAACTCTAGAATGCCTAATTTCCACACATCATCACATAAATCAGTGCTAGAAAAGAGATTCAGTCAATGGATCCTTGGAGAATAATGCCAGGGACAAGGAAAGATGCATCACTGCTGCATGCTCCATTTTTCATATTATAATTACTAGAATTGTTTAAACCAATGCCACCCTCTATAATTATAGGCACTAAACTTCATTTTCCATTCAGTGAGTGAGACGATGCAAAATTATTTAAAGATTTGCTCCTGAAGTATTGTTTCAAATGTCATCTAATGATAATTTCCCTTTATAAACTTCTTATGGATATTTTTCAGCCTGACTCATATGCATGATGAGGAGTCTCTTTTGGCCCACCCATCCCAGATGCTTTCCTCACCTTCAATCTCTTCTGTCATTTCCTATAATCTATCCTCTGTAGGCTGTTTCTCTGAATATGTTGGATTTCTGGAATAAGCTTCCCTTATACCTTCAGCATACTGCCAGGGTTTCTCACCCTAATTCAAAGTCTTTTTAAAGCACTTTTCCAGATCTTTTCCTATATTTTCATTGTTTACTCCTATAATTGTATCATTAAATATTATCTTGCAATATAATGTATCGGGAAATTTCTGTAGGAAAATCAACTGTAGGATCACAGAATTAGTACAATTCAGAAAAAAGGCAGCTATAAGACCTATATTAACATTTAAGTCTACATTCCATTGAGGGCATACCTGCACAATACATCTGACAAATGTTAGGTCATGGGTGTGTGACTAGACTCATAGTCAGATGTATATCGGGAAACTCATCTTAAAAACCATGAATTTGCTCTGCACTATGAAGGAGTGGAGTGAAGAGGGAGAGGTTTGTGGCTTATGGGGTTGGAACACCTTCTCCATGCAGAAAGGCTGAAGAACCTGGGCCTTTTCAGTAATGGTGTGCACTGAGAAAAATTGCATCATAATTTCAGATCCAGGTTTTGGGGAAGAAACCTTTGGCATGATTGCTCATTGTTGGATAGGACATTACCAATTCTGCATTCAAATCTATAGGGTTTTTTGGGGGGAGGGGGGGGTGTTTCCAGAATTTTGGGATTGTTATTTTAAATAGGAAACTAACGTTTGGACCTGAGGCAGATGTTTTTAAAGATAATGGCACCAGATTTGCATAGAACATAGTCTTCCCTTTAAAGACTCTCTAAGTTTCAAGCAGAATGGACAAAGGCATTTGATTTTACAGATCCCAAAACAGGGGTTTTTTTGGCACAGGCACATTTCCATCCACTAACTCTTGGGAGGCAGGGGGGGATGGCAATGGTTACCAGCATTTGTTTTAAAAAATCCTTTCTGCATCCATTATTTTATGTAATCTTACAGTGACTGATGATTTTTAAAAAATTACCTTTCCACTGAAAAACCCAAGTTTGCCATCTTTCCTTGTTGTGGTCTTTTGTTTCCTTTCACAAAGAAAAGAAGGATTCCTTTGAAGAAAACCTCCGCTTCTTGCCCTGTCCTTGCAATCTTTGGAAACAGTTCATTAAAAAAATAGTTATGTGTTCCAGAAAATCAGAAAATAAAAAGTTCATTAAAAAATAGTTCATTTGTGTGTGTGATTGTGTGTGATGAATCAATCATCTAGTAGCTATGAGACACATTCCACTCCATGAAATAATTAGAAAGAAGTACATAGTCTAGCAAATTATATTTTATCCAGTATAGAAGGTGCATAATAAGAGACACAATCCAAAGGTAAGCTTTCTGAAATTGTCCAGAAAGGGAAACAGTATATGCTTAACCAGTGCCTTTTTGTCTTTAAAAAAGTTGCTGGTATTCATATATAAGGCACCCTTTATGGGTGCTCTCAGGACATGGGAGAGCACCCATAAAGGTGCAAGTAATCAGTTCTTGTGAGTACTGCCACCAGAATGCCCTGGGCTTTACTATCCTGCTGAAATTACTGGGAGAATTACTATGAAATCCTAACCATGTTTACTCAGAAGTAACCCTCACTGAGTTCAATTGCATTTACTCATAGGTAAATGTGCATAGTCTTGCAGCCATAAAGTACTTAATAGCAGTAAAGCACCTGCAAGTCACTAGGGCTACGCAAAAGATAAAAAATCCAAGGCAGATATCCTGTCCACATACTGCCCTCTGAGGGATTTACTGACTCCAGACTCTCCAGTAGACATGAGCACAAACCAAAAAAAAATTAATGAACCAGTGGTTTGTGGTTCGGTGCCGACAACTAACATGAACCAGCGAACCGCAATGAACATTTCCCGCTAACAAACTGGTGTGAGGTTTGTGGTTTGTGGGCATCAGAACGGCCCCCGGTGAACTTAGAGAGCCCATATTCCAAGGGAGTGTTTAGCAGGCTCTCCTCCAGCCAGCATCCAAGTTTGGTCAACATTGCAATAGGGATCTTGGAGTTATACCCTCTCCAATCCAAGGCCCCCAGGAAACTCCTATTGATACAATTAGATGTACCAGTTGATGTTGGCCCAGTGTACAAGTGGTTGGCCGTCAGAACTGCCTATCAGGGTTTGCAGGGATGAGATTGGAGTGCCCCACTTTCCCCTCCCTCCACCGGGTGTCTTCTCCCATGTAACCAATTGTAACCAATTTGCAGCTCTATGGTTGGAAGGAAGACATGCCAATCAAAGTAAGCTGGGCTTCGATTTGGGTTTCCAGGGTGACAGAAGGAGTGCAAACAGAGTTCAGGCATTGCCCCAGCTCTATTTCCAATGGAATTGATTGATGGTCCCTGACTGTCTGGGCTTCATGAACCACAGGCAAACGTAACAAACTGGGCTTCCAATGAACTCTGGTTTGTTGGCCATGAACCCTCATGAACCGCTGGTTCACAAACAGACAATCAGGTGGTTCGTGGGTTTTTTTGGTTTGTAATGCGGTTCATACCTATGTCTACTCTTCAGTCTTTCTTCCCAGCATAACACCCCCCCCAAGATCTCTGTTTGACTTTTCTTTAGAAGATTCAATCCTATCATTATCTACCCCCCAAAATCATCTGGAACCAACATGGGAAGCCAATTTGTTGGCCATGAAAATCTCTTTCCAGTTTTCTTCAGTCAATCCAATAGGATTTTTCAGGAAGTGCCTGCCAGCTGAGTGAAATATTTGGTTCTTTCAAACCTTGCTGATTGCTATGGAAAACAAAGAGATAGGGACATTGCCACTTTAGCAAGCTGCAGGAGGAAAAAAGAGTGCATGCATAGAGCTTGACCACAGTAGGCTTACTTAATTAGAAAATACTGGACTTTTATATGTCCAGCATTTTCCCAACAGTTTACTGGATAAAAAGGGAAAATCCTGGACTGTCCAGTTCAGAATAGGACACCTGGAAACACTACAAGCCCAGCAGCGGACACCATGCAACAGGGCTGTATTTTCCTAGGTAGATGTTGTCAGGGGGAAAGAAAGCTCAATACAGGGAGCACATAAGGATAGGTTGGCTGGTGGGTGTGAAGGAAAGAAGGAAGCAGAGAAGGGGAAAGGCTGAAGGAGCATTCAGGGTAGGAAAAGAGGAAATAGTGGGATAGGGAACAATGAGATAATACCTGCAAGTCCTTGCAAGTCCTCCTCTTGTCAATGTATATAATAGTTAACAAGGCCCCATCTGTACATACTTAAATTTGTGGATTAATGCCTTGGACACTGAAAAAGATAGCTATGTAAATTTGGCAGTCCCTCACTCCCAAGGTACCCATAAAAATCTGAAAACTTTAAAAAAAATCAAGGGGAGTAATTTCCCCCCAAAACCAAGAACATCTTTTGTGTTTGCACAGTTTGTTCTCCTCTACCACTCATTATACACACTCCTCTATGAGTGAGAGAGATGTTGGAGGAGAGGGAGTTGCTGCCAAGAGCAGGGGCCACCACCTGCCTGTTGCCAGTGTCTGCAGAGCACATGAAAAATGGGGATCTTCCCTGAAAACACCAGAGAAATATCAATTATACAAAAATACTGGTATTTTGGTAGTTGGTGTAGTGGTTAGAAGTGTGGGACTCTAATCTGGAGAGCTGGGTTTCATTCCCCACTCCTCCACTTGAAGCCAGCTGAGTGACCTTGAGCTAGTCACAGCTCTCTGGAGCTCTCTCAGCCCCTCCCACTCCACAGGGTGATTGTTGCAGGGATAATAATGACATACTTTGTAAACTGCTCTGAGTGGGCATTAAGTTGTCCTGAAGGGCGGTATATAAATCAAATGTTGTTGTTGTTGTTGTTGTTGTTGTTGTTATTATTATTATTATGTATATTTATAAAGTGGCAAGTGCATTAAGTGAATAAATATATCCCATATAAAAATATCAACATATTCTAATACATAAATAACAGTAAATATATTCTACCTATACACAATCCTCCAATATTTCCAAGCAGTGCATAGATATCAATGTATAACAAGTACAACAATTATAGAGTTACACATTCATAAACCTCTAGATATGGCCAAAAATTCAATAGTCCGTTTAAAGGATTGCTCTTTAGCTGTTTTTTCTCTCTCTTTCCTTTGCAGAGATGCTGGAGTGAGATTTCTAGCCAATATCATAGTCATATGCAGGTAAGCAGGTAGGTGATCACTACATGTGGTAACCAATATCCTCATCTCCTTGTTTTTGTTCTTTTGCAGGTCAGGTATTACAAGCTTGGAGGTACAGGGACCCCTCTCCCAAAGGGAAGCTAGCCCACTTCGCCCGTTTTGTAAGAACAACTTTATCAAGGGAAGAGAATCACCAATCATTCCCCAACCCAGAGAATCCACACCCAGCACAGTCTCCAGCAACAAAAAGTTCAAATGATGGCCGTGTTGTCGGCTTGAAATCTCTCTCCGGCGTGTCTGTGAACCATCCATAAGAGGCACAAATGGATAAGCTTCACGATCACTCTTTGACAAGAGTGATTCAGTGCTGGAAATTGGCTCTCCAGCTGAAAAAACAGCTGTGTTGTCTCCTCCCAGGAAATAGGAGCTTCAGGAAGCTGTTGCCTCCCCGGAAGTCTTGCCTTCCCTCAAGGAAAAGTTCTGTAAAATGATGTATCGGTGGTATGTGTCTCCAGACAAAAATGCAAAAATGGCTAAAGGTTATCTCAAATAAATGTTGAAAATGTAAACATCATGAAGGAACATTTTACAATCTTTGGTAGACTTGCAACAAAGTGAAAAATTTTTGGTTACAAATACATATGTTAATGCAGAGAATTCTAAAGCTTAATCTACAGTTTAAACTTGAGTTCTGTTTGTTGGGAATTATGGATAAAAAATTGGGAAAAGTATGGTATTTTAATTCTATATATGGTAATGGTGACACAGCTGATATGTGCTCAAAAATGGAAGTGCAAGGATCTGCCCTCATTGGAAGATTGGACTGGAAAGATGATGGACTTAGCTGAGATGCTCAAAATCACTGCCTTAATTAGAGACAAAACATTGTCTACATTCATGGCAAATTGGAAACCCTTTATGGACTTTCTTCAAAAGACAAAGAAAAATGAATTAATTATTTGTGATTTTCATTTTTAAGAATAAGGACCTGGGATATTAAGAAGATAAGATATAGAAAAAAGACATTAATTAGACCACAAGCTGATTGATATTAAAGGAGGAAGTGTCATAGGGAAAAAAACTGTAATGGATTAACAATATGCTTATGCTTTTTGCTGCTTTTACTTTGTAGAAGGTTGATGTTTAGGCCATTGTTGGCTCTTTGTAGTTGCGTTAATGTTACCACAATTACCACAATTTGGGTAAGCAAACTTAAAAGACATACTTACTTCACTCCATTCCAAATAAGATTCCCCAAATCATTCTTAAGAAATAGAAGCTGAAAGCCAGTTTGGTGTGGCAGTTAAGAGTGTGGGACTCTAATCTGGAGAGCTGGGTTTGATTACCCACTCCTCCACTTGCAGCCAGCTGGGTGACCTTGGGTCAGTAACAGCTTCTCAGAGCTCTCTCAGCCCCACCCACTTCACAGGGTGATTGTTGTTGTGGGGATAATGATAACATACTTTGAAAACTGCTCTGAGTGGATGTTAAGTCATCCTGAAGGGTGGTATATAAATCAAATGTTGTTATTACTATTATTTTGCTTTATCTTTTAACTTTTCCACAATAATTTTTTTTTTAAAAATTAAAACTGCCATTTCTCAATGACAAATGCAGTGTTAGACCTATACTGTCTAGGGCAATTGTGGTTAATACTTTAGTATCTTTCAGACATCAAAGCATATGTTGAAAGTAAAACAAGCATAGATTGAAATAAAAGGAAACACACTACTGATCATTTAAAAATTGGTTATACTTAAAATTAAATGAACATAAATGAATGTGTTACTTTTTAAAAAAAAGACACCAGGTAATTATTTTTACTTGTTGTAGTAAGATCATGATTTTTTCTCTTATATCAGCTCTTGGTTCTTCTGTGCTGCTTTAAAATAGGGTTCAGCATTGAATATAAGAGTATGGGCTTACAATATAATAGTGTGTATCAAAATTCAGAATATGTGTACTGTTAAAAGTCACCTATTTTCTTCTTTGGTAGAAGTAATATTAGAAGTGTAATTAGGGATCTTTTAAAACTTAAATTAAGTAAGTAGGTTTCCAGGTTATAGTGAAATATTACCATCTTACATTTTACCACAGTGCTGACTTTTCATTTGCCAAGCAAGAGGAGTCTCTTTGTACCAAACTCTTTGTTTTGTTTTTTTTAAATAAAATTTTATTGGATGGGTTCACATACATTTCAAAAACATTTTACAACAATATACCCCTTTTCTTAATATATGTTATCCCACCCCTCCCCTTTTCCCTTGTTGACTCCCAACAGCACTCTGACCCCTTTCTCCCTAATAACTAACTCTAGTCTAAATTGCTTTTCCCCTATTGTTTAAGGCAAAGTTTTATCTTATATTTCTAAATCTCTCAGTAGTTATCAAGAGACCACAACTGATCTTTCACGTCCCATTTCTTTTCTAAATATTTTTTAAGTTTACCCCAATCTTCCACAAATTCCCTTGGGTTTCGTTCTTTCAATTTCCTTGTTAATTGGTCCATTTCCGCCATGTGCAACAATTTCTGAATCCAATCTTGAATTTCTGGTAGCATACAGTAGTCTTGCAGCCGCCATCATATAATAAACCAGGACTCTATCCTTAACATTAACATTTTCCATATTTAACCCCAATAATAACAGTTCTGGGCTTTTTGCTATATTACTTTTCAAAATTGATGACATTTCAGCAAAAATCTTAGACCAAAATAGCTTAGCTTTTTCACAAGTCCACCACATATGATACATTGAACCTTCAGGTTTTTTACATTTCCAGCATTTGTTTGACATTTGATTGTTGGCATTTGCTAGTTTTTTTTGGTGTTAAATACCATCTGTACATCATCTTACAGCCGTTCTCTTTTAGACTAGTAGCTGTCGATATTTTCATTGTGTTTCTCCAAAGATATTCCCAAGTGTCCATTGTAATTTCTCTATTAAAATTCATTGCCCATTTTACCATTTGAACTTCAACTGTTTCATCCTCCGTGTACCATTTCAACAAAAGTTTATATATCTTAGAGATAATTTTTAGGCCATTACCTAACAAAAGTTCTTTTAGGTCCCCATGCTCCTGTCTAAAACCTTTCTTTCTTTTATCAGTTTCAAATAGATCTTTAATTTGCCTAAATTTTAACCATCTATATTGAAATGGTAACTCTATATTGTCTTTAATCCTGGGTTGGTTTTTGTCCCACTTCAACAGATCTTTGTAGGTTATCCATTCTTCTCCTTTATATTCCAGACTTGGGTTCACAACTTCAGCTGGTACTACCCACAATGGTCTTTCTTCACCTAAAAACATCTTATATTTTTGCCATACCACAAAGAGATTCTTTCTAACATAATGATGAAGAAACATAGAGTCCATTTTGTATTTATCAGACCACAAATATGCATGCCATCCAAACAGCTTATTGTGTCCCTCTAGAGCCAATAATTTATGATTAGACAATTTTACCCATTCTCTCAGCCAAGTTAGGCATTTTGCCTCATGATATATTCTCAGATTTGGTCATTGCAAGCCCCCCCCTTTCTTTGGCATCACATAGCACCTTCATTTTTATTCTTGGTTTCTTCCCTGCCCACACAAATTCTGCAATTTTTCTCTGCCATTTATCAAACTGCTTTTTGTCTTTTACAATTGGAATTGTTTGTAATAAAAACTTTGCTCTAGGTAATACATTCATTTTAACTACTGAAATGCGACCTAACAGAGACAAATTTAGCTTATTCCATTTAATCATATTTTTTTCTATCTGAGCCCATAGTTTTTCGTAGTTGTTCTTAAACAAATCTGTGTTCTTAACTGTTAACTCAATTCCTAGGTATTTCATTTTCTGAACCACTTTGCAATTTGTTATTCTCAAGTCCTGTTGTTTCTCCTTTCTCATATTTTTACAAAGCAATTTGGACTTAGCTTTATTTATAAAAAATCCTGCCAGGTCTCCTTAATTTTGTCCAATAATATTGGTAATCTCTGAGCTGGTTCTTCTACTAAAAACATCACATCGTCCACAAAAGCTCTAAACTTATATGAGAAACCTTTGATCTTTATTCCTTTAATGTCTCCATCCTTTCTTATTTGCCTCAATAGGACTTCCAACACCATCACAAATAATAAGGGTGAAAGTGGGCATCCTTGTCTCGTACCTTTTCTTACCTCGAATCTTGCTGTTACATCATTATTTAAACATAGTGTCACTCCTTGGTTCTTGTAAATAGCCTTCACTGCCTCTATGAAGTCTTTCCCCAAGTCCATCTTTTCCATTGTTACAAACATAAAGTCCCAATTTAAATTGTCAAAGACTTTTTCTGCATCCACAAAGAAAAAGCCTATCTCCTTATCAGGGTGCTTGTCATAATATTCCACGGCATCTAACACCACTCTCAAATTGTCTCTTTGTTGAAAGACAAATCCATGGCTTTGTGCAGCATAATTTCACTTGTTTTGTAAAATATCATCCTACTCACATTCATTCAGCAAACCTTGTATTCTGTAGAATCCATCACTGACATTAAGACCATAAATCTTTGTTTACTTATTTTTGTAGGATCTCTCCCTTCCTAGTTATTTAATGAAAACATCTGCTCTTACATTTCACCAATTAATTCCTCAGCTTCTATTTTTTAAGAATCATTTGGGGAATCTCATTTGGACCGGAGTGAAGTAAGTATGTCTTTTAAGTTTGCTTACCCAAATGGTAGTAATGTAGAGATGTGTCAATGGATTTTCTACAAGTCGTATTGGCTAATGATTAGTGATGGGTACAGACAGAAAAAAAAAACTAATCTGATGTTCGTTGTTCAATGCCATCCATGAACCGGGACTCACGAACAACCACGAACATGGCCCTGTTCATGAACATGTTCATGGTTGGCTGTTCATGGGGGGCAGCAGGCTCTCCTCCAGCCATCATCCAAGTCAAGATCCCTACTGCACCACTCCCAGAAACCTGACCTGAGCAGGCACCAGGAAAGGTACCAATAATAAATAATAGCTTGGCCCCAGAGCCTGTCAGCAGTCCTGGAACTTGAAGGGGTAGATCCCTATCCCACCACACACAAAGAAAATTCAAGCTCCAATGCACTCTCCCTGTCTCTCTCTCAAAATGCCAACAACTGTCTCTCCCTCTCCACTGTTTGCAAACCAGAGCTGGGAGCCCCCCTCCCCCCTGCTCTTTGCTTCCTTGTAACAAATTTGGAGCTCCACACTTGAAAAGAAGACCTGCCTATCAAGCTAAATTGGGCTTAGATTGGGGTTTCCAGGGCAACAGCAGGAGTTCAGACAGAGTTCAGACAATCCCTGCCTAAGTTGCCAAGGGAATTGATTGCAGGTGCCAGACTGTCTGGCTTGATGAACAGCAAGACGAACAGCAATGAAGGAGGCTTGCAATGACCAGCTGTTTGTGAACAGCTGATTGGGCTGTTTGTGGCTTTTTTTTTGTTTGTATTGCTGTTCATGCCCACCTCTACTAATGATAACTCTGGGAGATTTTTGCTTTTATAGTTTGATCTTACCCCCCCCCCCTTAAGTTGTCTGGAGTTTGTTGTTCTGTTGATCTAAGATTGCACTGGTCCTGTTGCTCCTTAAACACACTATGATTTAGATTTCCATCTATGAGGAATCACAGCTCACACACACACACACACACGAGAGAGAGAGAGAGAGAGAGAGAGAGAGAGAGATTTAGCGTTTACTTAGTATTCATGGTAACTCTCTTATACTAATTAAATACATTTACATGGAAATAAGTCCCACTGAAATTAAAGGAACTTTTCCCAGTAAGTATGCTCAGGTATGCCCCTGAGATTCTGAAAATAAAAGGAAGCAAATTATCATGTGACAATAATAGTTTCACCTTCTTTCCAGTGCCCTGTGGAGAAGCTAATTATTTGGCATAGCACCCATTTACCCATTTTGTGAATAATGCTTGAAATTACACATGACAGCTAATGTAGTTTCTTAATCTTTTTAGAACTAGAAGGGTCTTGTGTCACTGAATAAGAGAAACATATTAAGAGTAACTTCCAAAGAGATTTCCTTCTGTCACTTTTTCACTTCCCACAAAATTGCAGAACTTATCCTGTGAATGATTAAACACTATTCCCCTAGAATGCACATAAGAGGCTCCCCCCCCCTTTTTTCCGTATTGGATAAACCATTATACATTGTATAGTTTTATGAGATTACTATAAGATGGCAATAGCTAAAGGGCACAGGATAGCAAAGTCCTATCAACACCATTAACAGAAAAAACTGAAGTTAGCATCTGTCCTTGTAAGCTGAGAGGTTGTATTACTTTGCACATTTCTGATCCTAAATAGTCCATATTTTTTGAAAATTATTATTTCATTAGACCAAAATGCCATCTGCCAGATATGAGGAATTGCCAATTTGGGCTGCAATCTAAAAAAAGGCTGATTGGAAATTTCACACATCTGTGAAATTTCACACATATGGTGGTATTTTTTTTGTTTCCAACTGGTGTCTCCCACTTCAGAAGACACAAGGCACTTTAAAAAGTGGCTTACCTCTTGTAATGTTTTGCCATGTGTTTTATTTCTGCTAATTAAGTTGAGGTTTTGAATGTATGTTTACTGTGGTTAAAAATTCAGGCTTCTAAAGAAAGGAGGAGGGGGCTGGATGGGTGAATAAAGCATACTGTGATTGGATGGTAGCTGTACCCTAGGGGGCAGAGTGAGCTGCAAGTTTTAGAGAGAGATTCTGAGAGAAAGAGTTCAGTGCATTGTTCAAGCATGTTTAAGCACTGTTCTAGGGAAAGGAGGGAGAAGTGAGGTGCTGTAATCTGAGGGAAGTCTGTGTGTTCTTTGTGGATATTATTAGCCTAAGTTTTAACTGTGAGAAAATAAGTCTTTGTCATTGAACATGTTTAGAAATGTTTGAAGATCTGCACTTATCTTAAAACCATTATGCTTATGAACCACCCTGAAATCATTACATATATGTACTCATAAGTAAATTCTATTTTTGTTTTAGTAAAAGTATATTTTATCTAGTGTAAAACATCCCTTTTAACTTCACAGCTACCACCATGAGCTGACCTGTCATTCTACCAAATAAAACCAAGCCTTCCTATTTTTTATTTAAACAGAGTGATCTAAGGCAAGGGCCTTTGGTGGCACAGAAAATAATTTGGGAACACTAAAGAAGT
Organism: Eublepharis macularius; assembly: GCF_028583425.1. Classification (NCBI taxonomy): domain Eukaryota; kingdom Metazoa; phylum Chordata; class Lepidosauria; order Squamata; family Eublepharidae; genus Eublepharis; species Eublepharis macularius. Next base: position 76,603,091 of record NC_072792.1, on the reverse strand, counting down.
CAGAGAGAGAGCATAATACAAGCCCTTTCAGACCTAGTAGCCAGGTGTCACTAGAGGTGTTACACAGTAAAAGTCCCATAAAGGAAGCAAAATGTCACACCTCTTCATCCGTAAGAAATAATGCAGGGAAATTTTCAAAAAAAGTGCCAACTTTCTGTTTTCTTCTTCACCTCACTCAATAGCTTCCCCAGATGTGCACATTAAAAATTGGTATTTTTGTTATTCTGATTTTGGGAATGGGTTCCACTCTGGTGTCCTGGTGTATTTAGATCCCTAATACCGGCCGTTTTTACATGTACCCTGGGAGATTGCACAAACTCACTGCATGAAGCATCTTCCTAGCACAATCTCCTGGCATGATCTCCTTTGATGGCTTGATGACATCAGAAAAAGAGCCATTAAATGGGATTGTGCCGGGAAATCACGCTAGCAGGGCCGGATCGAGGGGGGGCAGGGGGGGTAGACTGCCCCCGGCACCACCAAAGAGGGGGCGCTGGGCGCGGCTGCCAGCTGCCCGGGAGGCTGAGCACAGGGTTGGGAGACCCTCGCCATCCCCGCTGATGGGGCAGCTGGCTGGCTTGCTGTGCAGGACCACCCAGCCCTGCGCTCAGCCACCAGCACAGCAAGCCAGCTACCCCAGCGCACGCCCTCGCCACTGCCAGCTCCGCAGCTCACCATGCGCTGGGGCAGCCGGCTTGCCGTGCGGGTGGCACAGGGCAGCGGGGCATGCTAACTGTGTGGAGGGCCTCCTAGCCGTGCACTCAGCTGGCCATGCGGCAAGCCAGCTACCCCAGCACCTGGTTAGCCGCAGAGCTGTCAGCAGCGAGAGCGTGTGCTGGGGCAGCTGGCTTGCTGCACGGGGTAGCTGAGTACAGGGCTGGGAGGTCCTGCGCGCATGGCTAGCCAGCCAGCCGCCCCAGCGCACGCCCACGCCGCCGCCAGTTCCATGGCTTACCAGGCGCTTGAGCGGCCGGCTTGCCGTGCATGGCTCCCGCCCTGCGTGATGACGTCACAAAAGTGACATCATCACGCAGCACCGGCAGCACCCGGGCAAGGTTTGCCCCGGGCATCCGCGCGCCTGGATCCGGCACTGCACGCTAGGAAGACGCTTTTATGGCATGAGTTTCGTGCGATCTTCCGAGCGCATGGCTGTGTAAAAATAGCCGCCATTTCAGAATTGTAATTTGTTTTTTGCTTGTTTATTTGTTTTTTTAAAATTTCTAAACATTGAGTTCATTATAATTTATTTTATTTATTTATTCAATTTATATACCGCCCATCCCAGGGGCTCTGGGCGGTGAACAGTTAAAATTGATAAAAACAAAAACTAAAATCAATATACAAATAATAAAACAAATTAACAAGGTGCAGTGGTGGGGAGAACCTTCCCCACCCCAAAGATGGGAGGCTGACATGGCACCGCCCTGGGAGGAAACTTTCTGGGGGGCTGGAGTGGCTGTTTTTTTCAACTGCATGGCATCAAAATTGCAGAGAATATATTCCTGCCTGTCCATTAAAGACTAGTCAAGTTTCAAGCAAAGTGGATTAAGGGGTCCAGTTTTACAGGGCCCTGGACAAGGAGCCCTCACCCATCCTTCATGTTTCCTCCATTTACAATAGGAAAAATTCCCATACTTTCTCCCGGGCAAGGAAGCCAATAGCCAAACATGCAAGAGCAACCACTAGCCAAAAGCCTCCAAAAGCAAACAGAATCAACAATGCCCCAGAGATTCCAAGTAAAATGAATTGAGGCAAGGGACACTGTTGCAAGCCAAACAGAACCAATGCCATACCGTAGAAACCAAGTGGAAGTCAGGGCCAATATGGTAAGCCCAAGAGAACCAACGACATGTTCATTCTCAACCACTTAACTGCAACATCAAGACAGTGGCCTAGCATGAAGACATTTGTACTTTTCTCACTCACGGGTCAACGCGCCATTTCTGAGGAGTTGCCACAGTCACAACAGATGTGGCTCAGCACTCGTGTGTTTCACACTGTCTGAGAAGTTTTGAATTGGCGTCCTGTGTTTTGTATCACACTCCCTTTGAAGCCCCAGTTTTGTTGTGGGCTTTGGAATTCACGTCATTGGAATAAGATGGGATTCTCATGGTATGATAGGTTCCACCTGATTAAATCGTTTATTCTCCCAAACCTATTGTACCTTTTCAGAGCTGTTCCAATTATAATCCCACACCAACAAATGATCAAATGGCAAGGGATATTAAATAAAATTTTGTGGCAAAGTAGAAGTATGTTGTTGTTGTTATTGTTGTTATATGGAGAATAAGTATTATCAATACAAATTATTTTTTAAAAAAGACACTGGCATAGACACTTTAACATCACTTCACCAAGAAAAGCTTCATAGAGTGGGGGGGAGTGGTTTGGGGGCACCCCCTAGCCTATACTATACCCCTAGCCTATACCATCACTGGCTTGCAGGAAGAGCCTCAGGAGCTGCAGCTGCCCTTCATCTGGTACTCCTGTTCCCTCCCACTCCTGTAAAGAATAAACACACCGATACATGAGCTTCATTTTAGATGTTTCTGTGGGTTATGCTTATTTTAATAGAGGTACTCATCTACTTACCTACTATCTTGTTCCGATAATATTTGTGTGTGTACATGGAGGGTTCTTATGTGAGAGACAAAAACAACATTTTTGGCTCCCACCAACATCCTGTTGTGCTACACAGCAACTGGATTTCAGTTGAGGGTTTTTGCAAAGATATTTTATAACACAGTTTGGAATGGAGTTTATATAATACTTATCAAATTGGACAACTTCCCTGCTATTTCTTTCTACTTCTGAGTTTAAGGTTTGCAAATAGTGTTCTTTTCTGACTCCCCAATAGAGACTGAGAGGATGCAAGCACAAGCAAGTTTTCACTTCACTCACTTTCAAAGTCTAGGTTTGCAGACTGCTGCTGCATGTGTTTTGACGGGTGTTCCTTATAGGACTCATATTACACGAATTCTGCAGCAGCTCCACTGGCTACCCATGGAATTCTGGATTCAGTTCAAGGTGCTGGTTTTAACCTATAAAGGACTATAAAGCCCTAAATAGACTGGGACGAGCATACCTAAGGGACCGCCACTCCCCATATGTGTCACGGAGAACTCTCCGATCAGCTGGAAAACATCTGCTGGTGGTCCCTGGCCCCAGGGAGGCTCGGTTGGCCTCAACCAGGGCCAGGGCCTTTTCGGTCCTGGCCCCAACCTGGTGGAACTCTCTGTCTGAGGACACCCGGGCCCGTTAGGATCTTCTATCATTTTGGTGGGCCTGTAAGACAGAGATGTTCCACCAGGTGAATGGTTGAGGCCAGCATGAGATCCTCACTGAGCCTCCCACCAGCCTCCCACTAAGTGTGGGGTTATAAAGTGTCCACTGGCTGCCTGCCCAACATATGGGTACAGCACGGGGCTATGTAGTGCCCATTCATTTGTTGACCGACATATGGGTTACAGTACATTATCTGTCCACTTCCCTCCCCCTGTATGTTGATGGGCAGGAATCTGGGATTGACCCCATCTTGGGACAATTATTATCTGTTGTTGATTTTATGATGAACTGTTGTTTTATGAATTGTTTTGATATTTGTATTATATTTTTATAACTGCTGTACCTCGCCCTGAGCCCGTTTGTGGGAAGGGCGAGTTAGAAATGTAAATAATAATAATAATAATAATAATAATAATAATAATAATAATAATAATAATAATAATAATAATTTGAATAGCTGAAAAGTGGCAATGTGACCATCAGGAAGATCAATTGTTCAATCCTTCAGTGGAGCAGATATGAGAGTTGTGAGCTGACAAGCACACTCATCATGCTTGTCAGAAAGCACAAGAGGAACCTCTGAGTCATAAGAGAGAAGTCTGGCCATCTATTTTCTGGCCCAGCAGCTCATCAGATCAGTGGCAGGCAACTCTTAGGGCTCAGATAGATAGCCACTTACCACTGCATCTCCTGAAACCTGCCTCATGTGCCCCACAATCTTACTGGGGCCAAATGTCTCTCTGATCACCTGTATCATTATGACCATCCTAGGATTGTCCATGGGGGGACACTGCCATAAACACATTAACATCACTTCACCAAGCTGTGGTGGCAGCACAGCTGCTTTTCCCCTCCTCTCCTGGAGGCAGCTTGTCCCTCTTGGCCAACAAATGTCACACCTGCTGAGCGAGCTCCAGTGAACAAAGTGTTCAGCAGACAAGATGAGGCTGCTTTTTGATGATGTGTAAATCACACATGGTTGCCAACATGTAGACCTTCAGCTTGGTGAAAGGTACAAGGTAGGATATAGTGCCTCTGCATCAGCACAGACATTGCTGGACCAATGTCTGCATGTCTTGCACCTGTGTCCAGAAAGGCAGCCATCTTTCCCTGAAAAATGTGATGACAGGAATGATGAGACCCAGGCTTGCTGTGTTAGATGAGAGCATGTTGTTGAACTCCTTAAAGGGCTTAAGGAGCTCTGCCATCGAGGAAAGAGTCAACCACTCCTCATTGTTGAACTGTTTGTCCTCCTGCACAATGTCAGCATCCAAGGCCACTTTTTCTAGGGTGTTCTTCAACTAGAGTAGACACTCAAGCACTGTACAGGTTGAGTTTTATCAGTGCCCATCAGTGCCTGCTTCTGTCATAGCAGATGGGTAGCCTTCACACTCTGCAAGAAGTGACTCATGACAGTTCTAAAGAAGATGCTGGAAATCATGAATCAAAGTATATGGTTCAGAATTTTCTGCAGAACACAAATACAGGGCATCCTTCATCATTAGGTGAAGAAGTGGGCTATACAGTAAATGTACTTCAGGCTACTGATGGTGCTGCTGCTCTAATATTTGCACCACCATCAGTCTCCATGCAGCCTGTTGAGACATCCTGCCTTACCTATGCCACTAACAGCTTCTTGATGGTGACAGAGATGTTGGACACTATGTGTGCCTTGGCTTGGATCAGAGCTTAAACGGAGAGGGGAACATCACTGTAATATACAGTAGTAACAAAGAGGGAACAGAAGCCCACTTTGACCTACTAGTAAGCCATCAAGTCAAGTTCCCAATTCAAATGTTATTAACACAAAATACAAGATCAATGTTGTTCAAAATACAGAATGATTCTTTATAGTAAAGCGACTAGGAGCGATAAATATATACAAATTACCAACTGAGGTATAAGCTTCTATATCCAAACTATCTCAAATAATACCATTCTCCTTACCTTGAGGAAACATTAAAGGAAGGATTTTACCACCCAAATACTTGTTTAAGCTCCTATGGACATATCTCTGCCATGAAACTGGTGAAAGCTGAGCCAGGTGGATGGTCTCTCTCATCCTGTTAAAGGAAAAGAGAACATGCGATTATTAAGTTTTCTGGTAATTCTAGTTGTTCTATTATTCATGTATTTATCTTTATATAGTATTATTTGAGATAGTTTGGATGAACCTGGTTCAGATTGATTGCATTTATCAATTTCATCATCTACAAGACATATCCTGTGGTATTATGGGAAAGTTGAAGCATTGCAGGATATGTGACCATGACCCACCATATTGCCCAAATACTATAATTCCTATCCATGTTTCACTTTTCACAACACATCAGATAATGAAATATAGGCCTTCTGACTACTACTGAATGCAAATGAAAATATTTCCTCTTTTAATCATTCTTCCCGGCAATTTATTCCTGTTTTGATACAACTGTAAGTGGACATATAAGGATTTTTTTTAAAAAAAAATCTGTACAAAAAGTAAAAGAGAATTGCTTAGATGCTTGAGGATTATATATTTGCATTTCCTTGTCATGCTGATATGAGAAGCATGGCAGCAACTAGAGCTACATCAATTCTTCCTAACTGTCTCAGAAAATATGTGCTGTGTTACAATGAAAACAGTTCACCAGCTGTTTATGTGAAAATTATTTGAAGAAAAACAAGCATGGCCATATGGTGCTCCAGCAATACAGTGGGAGCATGAGAAATAAATTGTGTAGGCTGTGGTAGATAATGGTCATGCTAAGTAGAATGTCAAATGTTGCAAGCACATTACATTAATAGTTAATCTCTCCTTTTATCCTCTAAATGCTTACATTTCTTAGCAGCTTGTAGTTGGGAAAATGAGTTAATAAGTCATTCCGATGAAGAATTAATTTTTGTAGAGTGACAAAATATTTAATATACTGCACAAATACAAAACAGTCACTAATTAAATGATTTTTTTAAAAGAGAAAAATGCATTAATTATGTGATTTCTGAGTAATAGAACATCTGTTAGCCTCTTTGTGGGGATACCACAAAGAAAGCCTTCTGTAGAGCCTGTAACGGCTAATGATGGTGGGCTAACGCAAAGATTTGTCATGAATCTCAAATAGGATTGGGTCAAGTTGTTGATTCCGCATGAGTACTTTAAGTGCCATCAAGCCACAGCTGACTTATGGTGACCCCAGAGGGTTTTCAATTCAAGAGTCAAACAGAGGTGGTTTGATATTGCCTGCCTCTGTGTAGTGACCCTAAAGTTCCTTGATGATCTCCCTTCCTAGAACTAACCAGGTCTGATCCTGCTTTATTTTCAAGATACAAGATCCATCTAGCCTGGGCCAACCAGGTCAGGTAATATTCAGCACAGAGGAAAAGAAAGCTGTTATTTAGTATAGTGACAGAATTTATAATTTAGAGTGTAGGGAACTTGTCATTGAGGACTAACCTTAAGATCACATGCTCTTAGATCTAGAAGACTTAAAAACTGCTGTTCATATTAAAGTTGTTTTAAGCAATTCTCAATTTGTTAGTCTTTATCTGTGGACTTAGAAATATTACATTTACCTTTATTAGTTCGGGCATGGACAATTTTTCTCTCTATCAGTCCTTTGATTTGACCAGTCAACCTCTCTGAAACTATTTTTTTATACAACTATGAAAGGCATGATTAGACACTACAGGCAGATCCTGTGCAGACACCTGTAATCAGCTGTAAGACAAATAGCCCTTCATCATGGCCCTTCTCTGCTAGTTAATGTGTGGGGTGCAAAGGAGGGAATGAAGATGCTCCTCCTGCCTTTATGTGTGCATGGGAGCCAATTTTCACACACACCTTTTTGAAGGTAAGATTTGGATCACATCTTAAACACAGGTTGAATTGGGGTTTAGTACACATGTAAAAAGATTCTTAGAAGTGTGTAACTCTGCTTAAGATGACACTATATCAGAGGAGATGAGCATGGCTATACTGCATCCAGAAAGGGTTAGGCATAGCTGGAAATAAACATCCTTAGCCATCAAAGTCACCTGTTTCTCTCGTAAGGGTGTTTGATCCATTAAGACTCCTAGGATCTTCCCTGAGTCTTTTAAAGATCTACAGTATCCATCTGAAGTACACAACCTGATTCCCTGTAGGACATCAGCCTTATGAATGAACATCATTTCTATAATGTCAGGATTCAACTTCGACATGTTGATTCTCAACCACTTAACTGCAACATCAAGACAGTTGCCTAGCATGGAGACATTGGTACTTTTTGCACTCATGGGTTAACGTGCCATTTCTGAGGAGTTGCCACGATCGCAACAGATGCGGCTCAGTGCCCATGCATTTCACACTGTCTGAGAAGTTTCAAATTGGTGTCCTGTGTTTTGTATCACACTCCCTTCGAAGCCCCAGTTTTGTTGTGGGCTTTGTAATTCATGTCACCCTCTTTTTGAAAAAAAGTTTGCACATGCATTGTACTGTTGTGATGTTACCACTTGAAACCCCACCCCTTTCTGTGCATATCAATACTGCATCACTGTGCGGCCATTTTCGCACCCTAACTTTTCACATTTGAAAATTGTGCCAAGGAGTATTGAGAGCTGATTGTTCCTGCCCAGAAAATTTTCCAGCCACCATTGGTCTCACGTGATCACATGAAACCTGTATAGGTGGGGTGTGGTGATCTTTTTGGAGAAAATGTAGACTCCCCAATGCTTATTCGAACGCCATTTTTAAGGCGATCATTACCATTTATATTGAGCATTAAAAATCAAAAGGGAAATGTGTCCAAAGTTTAAATAAATTGAAGTGGTTCTTTGCAGAGCCAGAAAGCATATCTACTGGTGGTGATTTCCCATGGCACCTTTTCCCCAAACAGCAGTAATATAAGAGCGTTGCTTTCTATCCATTGATTTAAAAAGTTGCACAGTGCTGAAACATTACTGTCCTTTAGAAATACAAAAAAAAAAACACAGAAAAAGTGGATGGGGTGCTGAGGAGGGTGGGTTTTATTACATCCACACAGACTAATCAGCTCAAGGAAAAGGAGAGGGTGGTGTAGAGAATCAAACACCTCAAATATGACAAGGAAGCTTAAAACGAAGCCATGGCAGCAGGATGCAGGAGCGTAGGGGGAGGCATAAGGATGGGAGCCGGAAGACAGGAGAGGCTGAGTGGAGGCCTTGCCAGAGGAAGAGTCCTCCAAGTCCCTTGCTCATTCCCAGACTTCTGCCCTCCTTCACTCCAAGGATGAAACCTCTGCAAACATGGGATGTGAAACAGGTACAGATACGCTGCAAAGTAGGAGTATGAAAAGTACCATTATCATCCGGAGATTAAAAGTGCAATTCTAAGGACACTTACCTAGGAATAATCCACATTCAATAGACTTGCGTAGAATTTTGAGTAGATCAGTGAAGGATGGCATTTTTATTCAAAGAAATATAGAGCTGGGTGTCATCCACGTAATAAGTACATCCAATTTCAAAGCTATGGGTGATTTCATTCAAGGGTCATTCATAGAAATTGAGTAACTACTAAAGATAACACAGAACTGTACATATATGCAATCCAAATAATCCAGAAACTTGTAAGCATGTGCCAACAGCAGCTTCCTGGCCAGGACCACATGGAATACTGCCAACCATGAACATGCAAGTAACTCAAAATACTGCTTGCTTTAAATCAGGAAATTCTTACTGTAACTGTGTGGGGTGTTTTGCTTTAGAGAAAGTGGCCATTATGAACAAGATAAGTTCAATGTTAAACAATTTTCTTGGTGAAAATTGAATAATCTCTAATATTAAGGAATGGCCAAGTTGAAGAGAAAATCATGACAAATCTAGAAAAGCAAATAAATTAGGTTTTTAAAACACTTTTTTGGTATATATCATACTGTGGTCTAATTTAATCGGTCTTTAAACATTGGTTCAGAGACTACATTCCTTCTCTTAAATATTGTCATAGGGGAAACACATTGACTTAGATTTCATCCAGTACACAGTGCCAACGTACATGGCAACATATTGTCAAAGATCATCATGTCAAATAGATATTACCCAGTAATTACATAGGACATTTTACTTGCAATTGTGTAGCAAGATGTTTTAGGGAATCACTACATACTTTTGGGAGGTGGAAACTATTGCCAACTGTCACTGTGTCTTACAAAAGTGGGTAAAGGCAGCCTGAGTGACCTGGATACAAATTTGGTTAATACTGTTTCCCATGACATTTTAAATATATCTCAGCAGATTCCTAATTATGTCAGAAAATCAGAGAAGGGATGAGTAGAGCACAATTGTGAACTGTAGCTAATTAGACTTAACTGCTCAGAATGATATTCTGTGCATCTTCCATTTGAGGCATGATGTGTTTATGTGCTGAAGGGTTCTTTAATGCTGTGCTTCAGACAGGTGTGCATTTAAAACAGACAACTGCAACCCCCATTATAATATTAATGACTAAATCTAAATTATAGAGAATTGGTGACTGCACTATTCCACCCAGGCTATTATTTGATTGAGCAATTTAAAATGTTAAAAAATCCTAGTCCAGTGGTCTCTATTAAGTTGGTTTGGCTGCATAAACAGAGAAAATGATTTATTTTACATGTCTATACAATGAACAACATAAGTTTGGAGTGAGAAAGCAATTCACAAAGTGTTCAATAAAGAAACACATAGATTTTGAATCCACAATCTTTATTAATTTTATAAAGAAGAATGCAAGCTTCAATGGTTGTTGTGGGTTTTCCGGGCTGTATTGCTGTGGTCAAGACCACGGCAATACAGCCCGGAAAACCCACAACAACCATCATTCTCCGGCTGTGAAAGCCTTCAACAATACAATGCAAGCTTCTTTACTCAAATGAGGGGGGGGGATCTCCTTGCAAGTTGGAAGGAGGGAATAGCATTCAAGGAGATGCAGCAAGAGGGGATAACTAGCAGGATCTCCACCAATGTATTCCAGGATTGTTCCCTTAGAGAAATCTCTGAAAGAACCAGGTGGGTGTTTAACAGGAATGAGCCCACCTCCATGAATGGAAGGACCTGTCTTTTCCAGGGAAACTAATGGTAGGAAAGCAAGTGACTACAGAAAAGAGAAAGTAAAACCATCACAGCAGCCACCCAAGAAAGAAACATGCTGGACATAGTGAGATGGTGGCTGTAGTTTTATTCCCCTTTGTCCACACCTGATCCTCCTCTGAACACCTTGGCAATCTCACTCTGTCTCCTGACCTGCTGTGCCTTGTACTGAGGAAAAATGGGAAGGCAGAGAGGGAAACCTTCCCCTCACTCCAAATATACTGATATTCAACAGTAGTGGGGAAAGACAAGCCTACATGTGGAGAGATACTCCAATAATTCAAAAAGTTACATACTTAATAGTTATACATTATATTATTTTATGTATGTGTTTAAAACAGGACACACAGGGCATACAATTATGTGGCTTTTACCAGTAATTGTGAATATGGCTCTCCATGAGCTGCACAGTTAAGTGCCATCGTGTAAGCAGTCAGCCCGGCCTCCGCCAGATGTACCACAACAACTACGGAGCAACCCTCACAAGAACTGAACCTAACAATATAATACAAAGGCAAACAATATAACAAACAATGTAACAAAATTTAATGTATCAAAAATGAATAAAGTCCAAGGAATGAACCAGACATAAAAGTAAGCCCCCACACAAGGGAGACACAGGCAGCAATTCAGGCAGCAATAGTCAGTGCAACACAGCAGCGTAGTAAGGTGCAAGGTAAGTGCAGTAAGGATCTTTAAACATCTTGTTTGAAGACAAAGCCTTTAATTCTTAATGCTGCTTGATTTGTGTGTTTTCTCTGCAGGTGTCCACGACCAAACAGGGGGTACAAAGACCCCAACGACTCTACAAGGAGCCAGCAAAGAACTTGTTTCAATTTCTCTTCCTCAGGAGTCGAAAAAACAGAGGACCACCTTGACTAAAAATAAAAGCACAATGAAAATAATAAACAATTGCCAGTATTCTTAGTATGTAGCATTCACTTAGCAAGAACATTTTAACAAGGTAAGTAAACACAAACAAGACTACTTACACACAGTGAAGCACCTAGAATCTCTATTGTGGCAACATGATGCCTATAGAACCAAAAAGCCTGTGGAGAGACGCCCAACACTCTCACAATATAAAAACCAATTCTACTGCATGGCCACCAGAGAGCCTCTGACGGTGCTACATCCCGCCCGGGAGAACCGGGCATGCAAGGAATGCTGCTCTGGAATGTGGAGTGACCGTGGCTTGATTGGATTTACTGCCATCTCCAGCCCCACCGGTGCCCAGAACAACAAAGGACTCACAGAGTCAACCCCACTTAGCACATTCCTCTCCCTCCTTCCATGATGACATCTCCTGTCTGTGATTGAGGAGCTAATCAAATGACATTCATAAGCATGTACAGTAATTCCTGGCACAATGTATCCCCTACCTAAAAACCCTTAACCTAGCTCTGGTGGACTTCATCAGAAAACTGTCCTTTTTGTGCAGCACTAGAACTAGTTTTACATTTATATTCACACACCCTGGCAGCTATCAATCAAAGTACTCAAGCCTTTTGTTTAACCTAGGAACTGACATTGGAGTCTTTGTCCTAACTGCTAGGAGGGCTCTCCACCTCAGGGCACATTTTACCTATAAAGATAGAGCTCTGACCCCATTCAAATCGTGCAAGCTTCAAGGATGCTGCTCCCTTAGGGTCTTCTTCTTGCTCTCTTGGCCAAGGATGCTGGCATTCGAAGCTACTCTCTTCCTCCATGGACTGGACCCCTTCTCCAGGATAGGTAGATATATTTACTCCCTCTCTCTATTCCCAATTTCTGGCTACATTTCCTAGGACTCTGTGTGTGTGTGTGTGTGTGTAATTATTGTCCCCCAAGTAACTTTGTATGTATGTACATGAAGCCTTGTTCTTAATAAAAGTTATTGTTTGATATTAAGCACCAGACTCACTTGTTCTATTGGGGAGGGGACTCGGTTAAAGCTGGTGATATGGTCCACATGGTTACCGCCTCTCATATAGCTGTCTTCCTTGCTTGCTAATTCCCCCCACAAATTATATTTACTGCAAGGAGACCACTTCAGGTAACAATAGGTTTAAACTAAATGGAGACTGAAGATTGCTTCTAAGGCTGGTTTAACCATTGGACAAAGAGAAAACAGCACCAGGAGCAATCTATTCAGTTCTGGTGAGGTGTCAACTCTGCTAGTGTACATCACCTAGTGGGAGTATATAATTTGGTTGGATGCCACACATATACATAAAGCAGGATGTCAGTAAGTGCTGCTTGGGTATTGAATGTGGCTGGGGGGGCACATTTTAATATGTTCACTTTTATATCTGGACAAAAATAATTTGTGCTCATTTATATAACTGGTTGAAAATAATTTTTGCTAATTTATGTAACTGTAAGAATTGTGCATAAAGAACCTTCTGATTATTTATTTTAAAAGGTTGGATCTGAAGAATGGTGTGCAGAGTTGCACTCATGTGGTAGGCAACAGCAAGTTATAAAAATCTCTCTCTTTGTGCTAATAGAATTGCCTGTTGTCAGGGCTTGTCGCTGCCACTGCTGGGTGGGGCGCCAGCTGGGCCAGCCCTGATGTCAGAGGGGCACCAGGGATGCTGCGGGACCCTGCTCTGTGGAAGGAGGGGCAGTATACATCACCCTGACTCCCTCTCAGCCCACTCGCTGGCCTGCTCAACCTGGCCTGCTCACCCCCTGCATCCTCCATCATCTCCTCCTCCCAGAACTCTCCTCCAAGCCTCCACTCTCACTCTGCTCTCACTCCACACCATCACTCCTTACTCACACCCACCCCCCAGAGCTCTCCCCAGCCAGCCTTTATAGGGCCTTCTTTCACTGCCCCGACCTCCTTGCAGGTCCTGCCTGCTAGGCCACGCCCCTCCCTGGCCTTCCAGCATTGGCCTGGGCTGTCTCAAGCTGCTGCAGTTGGGGTAGCTGGCTGTTCTGCCTGGATCAGCAACAGCTGTGTCATGTAGGCTGGCTGCCAGGCCTCTCTGGCTGAGCTGATTACTGAAGGTGGGCCCAGCTGTGGCCCCTTGGCTGGCTGCCCAGCTCTTCCCACAGAATGCCTTCAGCAGCTTCACCTGGAAGGGCTTGGTTCTGAGCATTTCCTGAGCCAGGTTGCTGTCTTCAGGCTGAGGTGTGGCTCTGAGCTGCTGTGGCTGGTTCTCCTCTCTGCCAGGTAAGAGCTCTGTTTGGGCAGCTGCTGGGTCCCTATTCCCCCTGCTTTTGTCCTCTCCCTCTTCTCTGCTGAGCCCCCTATTGCCCCCCAGGAGGGTGGGTATAGCTGGTGCCTCTCTGCCTCCTCTAGCCCTCTGAGGCTCTGGCCCTTTGCCCCTTTCCCCAGGTGTAGGTGGGTTCTGACCCTGGTTGCTGGCTGGGGCGACAGGGCTGCTGTCTCCCAGTTGCCTCCCTTCCAGCAAGTCCGAGGGCAGAGGCCCAGACCCTGGATACCTGTCATCAACAAAAGAGCACATTAAGATGCAACCAAATATCTAAAATCACCCCTCTACTATACTTCACCCAAGGTGAGTAATAACACTACTGCTTTACATCTTTCATCTATTTCTTTACATTCTTCAGACTCGTTATAATAAGATTATTGGAAGCTTTTTCACTGAAGCTGTGCTTCAGTTCCCGGTACAGTTGATTATTGTCATTCTTTTATCAGCTTTAATTAAAAATAAATTCCTTGATTACAAAAAGCCAGGTTTGGGTGTTACCCTTCTGCAGATATTACTTAGTAGGGAGGTGCAGAATACATGAGTAAATTGGCACACAATCACTGAATCTTATTAACAGAAATATTCTGGCTAGAGAATTTATTACTGTCTCTTGTGATGACTGCAAGTAAGAAATGCTGGACTAGGATAAATGAAAGCATCTTGGAGATTTATGAGAAAAAAATTAATTAAATTGACCAAACTAGAAATTGTGAGCATTTCCCAATATTTACAAGCTCCACATCTGTTTATTAAAATGGTGGGGGGAGGAGGAGAACTTTAGAATAGAGATGGGCATGAACAGAAAAAAAACGAACATGATGTTCGTTGTTCATTGCCATCCACGAACAGGAACTCATGAACAACCACAAACATGGCCCTGTTCACGAACATGTTTGTGGTTGGCTGTTCGTAGGGGTCAGCAGGCTCTCCTCCAGCCATCATCCAAGTTTGGTCAAGATCCCTACTGCACCACTCCCAGAAACCTGACCTAAGCAGGCACCAGGAAAGGTACCAATAATAAATAATAGCTTGGCCCCAGTGCCTGTCAGCAGCCCTGGAACATGAAGGGGTATATCCCTACCGCACCACTCCCAGAAACCTTACCTGAGCAAGCACCAGGAAAGGCACCAATAATAAATAATAGCTTGGCCCAGAGCCTGGCAGCAGCCCTGGAACTTGAAGGGGTAGATCCCTATCCCACCACACAGAAAGAAAATTCAAGCTCCAACACACTCTATCAAAATGCCAACAGCAACTGTCTCTCTCCCTCTCTACTGTCTGCAAAGTCAGAGCTGGGAGCCCCCCTCCCCCCTGGTCTTTGCACCCTTGTTGTAACAAATTTGGAGCTCTACACTTGAAAGGAAGACCTGCCGATCAAGCTAAATTGGGCTTAGATTGGGGTTTCCAGGGCAACAGCAGGTGTTCAGACAGAGTTCAGACAATCCCTGCCTAAGTTGCCAAGGGAATTGATTGCAGGTGCCAGACTGTCTGGCTTGACGAACAGCAACGAATAAGGCTTGCAACGAGCACTTGTTCATTTAGAATGGGGCCTCACAGACAGCTTGTTCACAAACAGCAGATTCGGCTGTTCATGGCTTTTTTTTTTTTGTACTGCTGTTCGTGCCCATCTCTACTTTAGAATAACCAAAAATTGGAGGTTTTCGATTTAAACTAATTGCATGGCAAGGATGTGACTAAAAGCTGTGCTTTCCCCCTTCACTTCTTTGAACTGGCCACTTACAGTGCTGTCCTATGCACACTTTATTGACAAAAGAAATACTCTACTAATACATCAATATGCTTGCATACTATACACAAACATTGACCATATTTGTGCATGGGCATCATTTTCCTGCACAAACCATAGTTACAGAAGGGATCTGAAAAGAGCCTATAGAAATTCATAAGCAGCTGTGACAATACTTTCATAATATGTTATGAATATTATTTGTTCTCCATCTAAATATGTGGCATATTCTACTTAACTTTTAATAAGATTTCTGAATTCTGAATGGGAATCGGGTTGCCATAGGCAAGAGATCCCCAACTTTGTTGACTCTGTGGGAACCTTTAGAATTCTCGTAGATCTCCAATGGCCAGTCAGAAGTCTGCCAGGCAGGAGCTCCACCTGGCTCTGCCCACTTTCTAAAACCCCTTGGTGGGCTCCAGGAAACATATCAGTGAGTGCCATTGTGCTCACAACCACCACCCTGCCAGAGGTTATGTGCTTTAATTTCTTCTTCCTGTCAGCTTTCTTCACTGTCCAACTTTCACATCCATACATGGCAATGGGGAATACCACAGTTTGGATTATCTTGATCTTGGTTCCCAGAGAGATTTCTTTATCTTTAAGCATCTTATCCAGCTTATTTATTTATTTATTTACTTAATTATTTATTCAATTTTTAGCCTACCCTCCCCGCAAACTGGCTCAGGGTGGGGTACAATAAAATGCTCAATACCCAGTGGTATCTGGCTTCCATTTGGAGATTGAGGAGAGTGTGTAAAACTTTGGAACTGCACAACCACCGACTTCCTGTGCTCTTGAAAAAGAAACCCCAAAACAGGAGTTCAGCTTGCGCCCTGTTGAGCCCGTGGTGGCTGCTTTTCTCCCTCCAAGGTCTGTGCCCCAACTGCGGATTCTCCCGGTCAGGAGTTGGTCACCGGAACATTGTTCATCAAGGACCACTGCAGATAAGAGAAGATAATTCAAGTTCTTCAAGTAAAGGACTGTTTTGGGACTGCGAACTTTGGGGGAGTTTATGCAATTTGGTTTGTGTATTTTTGTTGCACGTGAACTGCAAAATATAAAAGCACTTGGCACTTTTATGCTACAAAAGTGATATTGTATAATTAATCAGTTGTAAATTGTTGATCCATAGACCCTTCTGTTGTGGGTTTTTGTTCACATATTCTTGTTACCGTAGTGTTGCCCTTTTTGTATTGAGCAATTTCCAAAGACAGCTGGCAAGCGCAAGCTCCAGTTTCCTCTAAGCCTCCAACAGTCCCTAATCATCCCCACAGCTATTTGGGTACTATGGGTGCTAGATGATCCAGTTACAAAAGGAAAGGTCATGTGGTGTCATCTGCATATAGCTCCCTCACAGCTGCTCTTCCAAGTCTCAATTTTCTTCTGATTTCTTTGTTGCAGTCTCCCTTCTCATTGATGATTGAGCCAAGGAATAGAAAATCATGAACAATTTCAATGTTCTCATTGTCAGCTATAAAATGGTGTAATTCCTCAGTAGTCATTACTTTTGTCTTCTTGATGTTCAGCTGTAATCCTGCTTTGAAGCTTTTTCCTTTAATCTTCATCAGTAGACGTAACAAGTCTTCACTATTTTCTGCTAGTAAAGTGGTGTCACCTGCATATAGAATCATAGAATCAAGGGTTGGAAGGGACCTCTAGGGTAATCTAGTCCAACCCCTTGCACAATACAAGAAATTCACAACTGCCCCCCCCGACTGCCCTGATGACCACTGCTCCATGACCAGAAATAACTCAAATTGTTAATGTTCCTTCCACCAATTTTCATGCCATCTTCTTCTAGATCTAATCCAGCTTTCTTTATGATATACTCTGCATAGAGATTGAACAGGTAGAGAGATAATATGCTTCCTTGTCTGACACCCTTTGGAAATCATTCTATATTCTGTCTCAGTAACCTCTTGTCCAGAGTACAGGTTGTGCATCAAAACAATAAGATATTGTGGCACCCCCATTTCTTTTCATGATCCATACAGTCAATTTCCTGCATTGTGCAGGGGGTTGGTCTAGATGACCCTAGAGGTACCTTCCACCTCTATGATTCTATGATTCTAAAAGATTCGGTGTGATCTATAAAACACAGGTTGATTTTCTTCTGAAATCTTTTAGTACCCCTTAGCCATCGTAAATTTGCAATGTGATCTCTAGTGCCTCTTCCTTTTCTGAATCCAGCTTGAACATCTGACAATTCTCGTTCCATATATGGTAAGAGTCTTTTCTGTATAATTTTGAGCATCATTTTGTTTGCATGAGAAATTAACATGATTGTCCAATAGTTGCTGGAATCTTTGATATCCTCTTTTTTGGAATTGGAATGTAGATTGAACGTTTCCAGTCCGTTGGCCATTGTTTTGTTTTCCATATGTGTTGACAGATTCTTCTTAAGATTCTGATGGACTCCATTTCTATAGCTTGAAATAGCTTTATTGGTATTCCGCCTACTCCAGGTGCTTTGTTTCTCCCAATTGCTTTGAGTGCAGCTTTCTCTTTCTAGGATTTCTGGTTCTTCATCAAAAGATTCTTCGTCAAAAAATCTGTCATTCTTCCATCTCTTTTGTATAGTTCTTCAGTGTATTGTTTTCATCTTTCCTTTATTTTGTCGTGATCAAGTGATGTATTTCCATGTTGATCTTTCCATGTTGATCTTTCAGCATCCCAAGCCATGGCTTGAATTTCCCTTTGATTTCTCGGGTCTTTTTGAACACGTCTCTTGTTTTTCTCTTCTATTTCTTTGCACTGATTATTGTAATAGATTTCTTTGTCTCTGTGTGCAAGTCGCTGAAAAGCTGCATTTAGAATTTTATTTCTGTCACCTTTTGCTTTTGCTTCTCGTCTATCTTGAGCAATTTTAAGAGTTTCCTTAGTCATCCATTTAGGCTTCTCCTTTCTTTTGGCTACAGGAATAGTCTTTGCATATTCTTCCTTGATAATATCTCTGGTTTCAGCCCATAGTTCTTCTGGCACTCAATCAATTAAACTTACAGTGCAGTCAATGGGCTTAGACTGGAGTAACTTTGCTTAGAATTGCACTCAGTATTGAAAATCTGTTCCTTACCTGGTCTTTAAATTCTTCAGTTATATTGTTTAGATTTTATTTTGATACTATGATTCTTTTAGTGTTTCTCTTCAGCTTTATTCTAATTTTTGGTATTAGCAACTCATGATCTGTATCACAATCAGCTCCTGGTCTTGTTTTAGCAGAGAGACTAGAGCTTTTCCATCTTCTGCTTCCAATTATATAATCTATTTGGTTCCTGTATTGGTAACCTGGTGATTTCCATATATACAATTGTCTTTTTGTTTGCCTGAAGCATGTATTAGCAATGAACAGGTTGTTGGCATCACAAAATTCTATGAGCCACTCTCCTGCTTCATTTTGTGACCCTAATACAAATTTTCCAACTAGTTTGATTCTGCTTTATTGCTTACTTTTGCATTCCTGTCACCTATGATTATCAGCATATCTTTTTCAGGTGTACTATCAATTTTTTCTTGGACACTTGCATAAAAGTTTTCCATTTATTCCTCCTCAGTAACCGTAGTTGGAGTATAAACTTGAATGATGGTTATGTTATCAAGCTTTCCTTGAAGTTTAATTGATATTACTTGGTCATACTTTGCGTTGTAGCTCTTAACTGCTTGTGCTATGTCTCACCTCACTATTAGAGCAACACCGTTTCTTTTGAGTTCATTTCCACAGTAAAACACTGTGATTTTCTGACTGAAAATGTCCTGAGTTGGTCCACATTAGTTCATTCACACCCAGGACTGCAATGTTTAAATGTTCAATTTCTTGTTTTACAAGTTCTAGCTTACCTATTTTCACACTTCTCACGTTCCATATTCCTATTATGTGTGGCACACAGCTCTGGACATTCCTTTTGCCTCTATTCACATTTGCAACTGGACATCTTTTTTACTTTAATCCAGTCCCATAATTAAGAATAGCACTATTCATACTTGTCCTCAGCTCTTCCCCAGTACCAACAGAGTGCCAACCTACGTGGGGGTCCTATCTTCCAGCACTACATCTTTTTTTCATTTTGGATTGCCTCATCATATGATTTTCAAGGTAAGAGATTGGCAGAAGTGGTTTTCCATTGTTTTCTTCCCTTCGCATTATTAACCAGGGTTAGTTGAAGTGACACTGCTGTTGTTTGTGAAAGAACCTCCACCAGTGTCACCTTACATAACTGCTGCTGCTCAGTAGCTAACCTTCAAGAATCCCTCTGCTCTCATCACTATTGGAACATTTAGTTCTCTTCTGCTGATGTGACCATTGATTCCTGAAGGGGATGGATGCATCTTAATCTGGTGTCTCAACTTTGACCATTCTTCCTTGAATGATTCTTCCAGGAGTTTAGAATCATGACCAAGCCTCTGTTCCTGACAGTGTTGCTCTCAGCTTCACTGACACAGTCAACCCCCCCCTCACCACATTAACGTATTTATCCAAGAGGGAATCTTCCTTGGTATTTATATACAAAAGCTATTTGTACTGATCACATTGATTTTCATTCAATGGCATATTTTATTATCTCATCTATTGTCATCTATTACCCTGCCATATTTAAATTTTGAATCTCAACAAATATGAATACAATATTAAGTTGCTGTATTCTAAATGAAATGCAGTGAGTTAGGACATAACATGAAAATGTATTGGAAGGTCAAACATCATGACCAACAGATAACCTGATCATCTACGAGAAGATGGCACACCCAGCTGCATGTGAAACATGCTTAGGCTGGGTGCCACTTTTGCCTCACTGCACGGATGGAGAGACAGCCTTACATTCCTGGGCATCCAGGCTTTGGGAGGTGGGGCCTGGCCCTGTAATGGGCGGCTCCGCCTCTGTAGGGCTCAGTCAGCTTTGAAAGCTCGGCCTGAGCAGAGCATATATCAAGCTCTCTCAGCCGAGCTCCTCTGAGGCCAGTTTTACTGCAGGCCCTCAGGGCTAGGTGGCTATAGCTACCTTCTTGGGGAAAGCTGTGATAGTCCCCTGCTTGATATCTTCAAACAACAAGAGGAGAGCCAGGGCCCAGCGCCAGGCTCAGTGGTTTGGCAGATTATTATTATTATTATTATTATTATTATTATTATTATTATTATTATTATTATTATTATTATCCTCCTCTTCTTATTTACACTTGGGGACTGTTGGTTATCAGTCAGGAGGGCTAAAGCAGGGTTATATCCAGTCCTTCCAGGCCTCTAGCCTAATTAGGCTCTGCTTCCCCTTATTTTGTTGGGAGGGTGTACTTTCAGCAGAAACAGCAATAGGCTTTTCTGTAGGCTGCAGGAGTGAATTGCAGCCATCTGAGGGGTGGATTACATTACTGCTCCTGGCTTAGCAGGGTGGATGCTGGTAGGCCTCCTCTCTGTCTAGGCTTTTTTCCTCCCCCCACCCCCATTTATACTTACTTGGGAGGGAGTATTTCTAGCAGCAATAGCTCGGCTTAAGGCCTTCAGGCAGCAGGGGGTGCATTTTGTGAAAAGGCTTGGCAGTTTATTCAGTTGGATGCAGCCATTGCGAGTGTGGCATCAGTGGCCTTCTTTGCCTCCTGGCAGTATAGCCTTATTGAGAAGGCATCTACAATATGCACAGCTCCAGCAGTGGCCATTTTGAGTGTGGGTTTTATATGGTCTGATTTGCCTCCTGCTTACTGGCAGTGGAGGCCATTTTTGGTGAGGCTTTTACAGCTTCTGCTGTGCTGGGGTGGCCATTTTGAGTGTGTCATCCTGTGGCCTGCTTAGCCTAGCACTGGCAGCCATTTTATAGAGGCCTCTGCAGTTTACAGTGTTTGGGCTTCCATTTTGGGGGTATGTGTTACTGCAGTACATTGTGTTACTGTACATTTCCATCATGCCACTATAAATTTAAAAAATAAAAAATAAAAAGGCTAGCAGCCCTGCTAAGGGCAAACAGCCACTGAATATGTATCCTGCAAAGCAGCCCTACCTGCACAGTTAACCTTTGAGGATGATGAAGTGGCCACAGGGAGTAAGGAAATACTGGGCTATCAGTGTCCATCAGTCAGGAGGGCTGAAACATGGTTAGGCTCAGTCCCTGCAGGCCTCTAGTTTATCTAGCCCCCCTCCTCCCCAACATTTTCACTGTATTGGAGAAAGTACTTACAGCTACAGCTGTGAAGGCCTGGCTGAGGCTGGGGGGGGGGGCTTGCAGTCATCTGAAAGGCAGATTGCTTCACATATTATTGCTATTGGCTTAGCAAGGGTTTATATGCTCAGGGTGGTAGCTTGTAAACCCCTACCCCTGCTCAATTTTGCAGCCTTAGCACAATTGACGTTGGTAGCAGAACTGGCCTAGGCTGCTGTAACCTAGTCATGTGAGGGTGACAGTGAACCTGACTGGCAGATAGGTAAGTCCACTGGCTCCTAGTGCATGACTGTGGGGGCTCCTGGGGTCAGGCAACAGTCTCCAGGCACCCATGTTTAGACTCCTGGGTTGTATCCTCTTGGGTATTACCTTTGAGTTTATAGTCTGGCGTCTTGAGTTATTTCTTGATTCAGTTATAAAGGGACAGTCATAAAGGGAGCAGCAGTTTGGGGGTTAACCCTCCTCTTCAGGAAGTGGAGGAGAAGGATGAGGTAGACCTGAGGAGGGAGACAGTGAATTAGATTTAAGGTGGTTTACTGTACATGGACCAGGCAGCTGCCAGCCGGCCTCCTTTATGGGAGCTTCAGCAGCTGGCTGGGCTTTGAGCCTTGTCTCCAGGGTGTTGATACCTAGAGGTGGAGTTTCCTTGGAGTTTCTGCTGCCTTGGGGCTTAACAGCTCTGAGTTTAGTTCAGGGGCGCTGGTGGGCTGAGCAGTGGCCCATTGACCAGTCAGAATGGGAGTCTTACTATACACCGTATATGCTTGGAATTTCCCAATCCTCCTGGCAGTTGGTGTGGGGGAGGGAACTGGATAATCCCTCAGCACACTTCACGTGGACAGTTAGGCAGTGATGCCCATACCTAACCCTTTCATCCAAATCATATAGGATTTTGAGATGGGTTCCGGAGACTGGTCCTGGCATTTATGTTTCAAAGCAACACCCGGTCTCACCTGTAGATGGAACAGGGCAGCTTGTCCCTCAGATTTCCTCTGAGCTATGCCTCGGGGGATGGCTGTGGTTGTTTGGCAACCAGATGATATACCCCCAGCACGTGGTGCGCCTATGTCTAAGTAGATGGCAGTCTCTACACTGGGGCATAGGTTGGTCTGTAGGAGTTATGGCTAGTGGATATATCCCACAGTTATGGGGGGGGTGAAATTAAGGGGCTCGCCTTATATCCAGTGGCAGCCATATTAGGTGTTCCAAGACAATCAGTGGCAGCAGAGGCACAGTGGTTCAGGTGAGCCCTTGCAATGAGTCCAAGCTTTGCTCTGTGTAGGCCCTACACCTATATATGAAAGCCAGGGGTAGTGGTGATGGAAATCTGTTCCAGAACAGTGATGGGGCACCCCTCACCCGATTCCAATTTTGGACGGTGATAGAAAGGGCCTTAGTTAACTTAGGCCTGGTGGGTGTCAAGTACGGCACCCACTCATTTAGTTTTGAGGCAGCCTTCACAGCAACTGCAATGGGCTATCCTGTGTCGACAATCCAAAGAGTAGGTTGGTGATAGCAGGCAGTGTATCGGGCGTACGTGTACCCCTGCTGACTCTTTAAAGAGTTGTGTCTTATTGTTTCTTTTTCTTCTTAGGTGCTGTGGTTTGCTGCAGGAGGCGTCGAATCCTCGTATGCAGATGCAGCATGATTTTCTGGGTGGCCAATCAGGCCAAGAGGATGCCAATCATGTCCCAGCTTGGGTTTAGCGGATGGGCCATTGTAGAGTGACAGGGCCCCTGGGTGCAATCCTCTGCCTTATGTGCTGGTCATTCATGTGTGGTAATGACCTTGGATCACAGGGCATGGCCCTTTCCTTACAGGCTCACACAGGCTTGCAGCGCCCAGGCAAGTAGTGGCGTGATGGCTGGATGGGAGGTGCGGACCTCCGCCTCACATGTTGGTCATTCGCCGCGTGGTGTTGACCTTGTCTCGCAGGGCATGGCCCTTTCCTTACAGGCTCACACAGGCTTGCAGCGCCCAGGCAAGTAGTGGCCTGATGGCTTGAGGGGAGGTGCGCCTCCGCCTTACGTTCTGGTTATTACCTGGATGGTAGTGACCTTGGTCTACTGTGCTTCCCCGTCATGGTGGCAGGAAGGGTCATTCAACTGGGTGGTGATGACCTTGGTCTGCAATGCTTCCGCGTCAGTGTGGCGGGAAGATTGAGACCCACTAGGTTGGGGCTAGGCATATGGCCAACAGAGCCCAAGAGAGAGCTTTCGGGAGGGACTGAGCATCTATTTGCCATGCCCCTGCATAAAGGCTGAATTTGCTGACCTCTACAGAGGTTATCAGGGGTCATGGCATAAGGCCAAAATGGCCCTTTAAAAGGCTTTGGGAGCAGGAGGGGTATTTATTTGCCCTTTCCTGGTATTAGGGCCGAAGTTGCCAACCTCTACAGAGGTGTCGGTGTTCACCTATTGGTGAAGGGCAACACAATATTCTGTGGTAACTGATGGCAAGGGTGATGGTTGGCACTAGGCTAACTGTGGGGTGCAAGGGCCTAAGCAGAGGCTTGGCCCTAGCTGTGGCAGGTTAGATTTGGGTAGACAGAGCGGGCCGGTGAGCACCCAGTGGCACCTCCCCATTGGTGGGGAATAGGGGTCTGTCAGGGATTGGCTAGCGGGCTGTACAGCTGCCAGCTGAGAGGGCAGACTGCCTGTGGGACCCCCTGTACAAGTCCTTCCCTCGGGCTTCACAGCTGGGGTGTATGGAGCTTTAAGGGGGGAACCATTCGCCTGGCCGGCCGGGTTACAGCCATTCACATGGATGGCTCGCACCTGGGGTAGGGGGTGCTCGCCCAAGCAGGTCAAGGAGTTGGTCCAATTGACCCCTTGTCTTGACCTGTAGTACCGCTAGTTATACCCTTGCCGTTATTAAGTTTTATGCTGGTCAATAAATGGCCCAAATTTATACCCAAGCCTTGTGTCTGTCTCTTCATTGCGAATGGGGGGGGGGGGCAAAAAACTTTTTTCTGTGTGGCAAGTGCTCATTAGAAGGACCAATGATTATTTTTGCAATCCTATATTACACTAATTTAGGATTGTTCAATTGAACTCAAATGTGACTTAATGCTGTGTAAACATGCATTGTAACAGACTGCTAGCTTCTTAAACTGACCTTATACATCCAACCCTAATGTTAACTTCCACGTTTATAGAACACAGGATTTCAAATTAACATAAAAACATAAGTATTTTTGTATCAGACTACAAGTCCATTTGGTACAGCATTCTGTTCTCAACTGCACAGTGAATAGATAAAAACACACACTCTAAAAACAAACATTTGATATGACAGATGTTTCTTTTCCACTGTGTAAGACAAAAATAACATTAGATGACTTCTTTGGAAGTACATTCATGCACAACTGACTGAGCATAACATCTGTGTTGGCTTGGCACATTTGTAGATGAAATGAAAAATAATTTTGCAATGCAAGTCCTAGCAAGTTTCACAAATATTCAAAAGTGTGATACGGTTGTCAGATACATTTTATTGCCATTTTACTCACTTAAAAAATATCAGTTTCTGAGATATTTTGTTCCAATTTGGAGCAATGTTGAGAACTAAATTGTAGTAGCAGTTTTAAGAGTGGTCACTTGTACTGACAACCAGGTTGAAGAAATTTTACATGACACCCTCCACAATGAAGTTGTTGCTATGTACCAAGCTGTAAATGTGTTAGATAAACTATCTGTTCCCAGATGGTATTATGAGAACTCAGAAATAACATTCACAGAAATGAACAAAAATACATTCGGGGTTTGGAGTTAGGCAAGGATGTAATATGGGTTAAGTGAAGTTTTTAGAGAGAGAACCTATGTAGCTCCCCCTCTTCCTGTAGGATGGTTTTTGTTCATTGCAATTTTTCTTGGAAAGTGGGGGATAGCTATGGCAAATGGCAGAATATTGAAAAATTTTGAGTCATCCCAAAAATGGTTAGAATAGACATAAAGCTACAAAACCGCTCCCTACCTCTGCAAGCAAGATTTAAACTACTCCTTTATTTGATTATTTTATAAATTTAAAAAAACCACAAAGATGATGACAGGTTAGCAGGGACAGGGGAGTTAGGATGAGAATTATAATGCAAAGGATTTTGTATTAATTTTGAATTAATTTCACCAATTTTTGAGAACATGAACACTTCTTCATTTTCTATGTTACTGTTCAGAGTTTGCAAATGATTGAGCAACACTGCATGTAATTTCCAAGGATGTTGAGACAATCTGTATTTGTTTTCTGAAAAGATATTTAAAGAAGAGAGTAAATAATTTCACATTATAACACATACAGGTCAGAACAGTTCTTGACTTCAGAGGAAACCAGCATTTCCAGGCACAGCACAGATGGTGCTGGGTACAGTGACACTAAGAGCCAAACTAGATGAGACACCTGACATGAGGAGGATGTGTCAATTTCCCACAAGTTTTCATGGGAAATGTAGTGAGATGTGAATGTAGTGAAATGTAGTCTTTCTGTAGGCATCTCATCTAGTCTGCTCAGATCCCTCTCAACAGCTGGGCACTTGGCTCCCTCTGGCTGCTGAGTGCATTTAGGAGGGCAAGGGGAGTGCGCCTCCTCTCACCACTGCCAACTCCCCTTGCCTCCTCTCACCACTGCCAACCCCCCCTAAATGTACTCCGCAGCCAGAGGAAGCTGAGCGCACCAGTATGGCTCCCTCTCGCCCTGCTTCTGGTGCACTTGGCTCTCTTTCACTGCTTTCAGTGCACTCATCTCCCCCTCACTGCCACTGGTGTACTTGGATCCCTCTCATCACTGCTGGTGCACTTGGCTCCCTCTGGTTGTGGAGTGCAGTTTGGGGAGTAAGGGGAGCTGGCAGTGGCAAGAGGGAGCTGAGTGCATTAGCAGTGGCGAAAGGGAGCCGAGCATGCCAGCAGTGGTGGTGATAGGGAGCCGAGCACACTGGCAGTGGAAAGAAAGAGCACACTCCCCTTGTTCCCCAAATGCACACCACAACCAGAGGTAGCTGAGTGCACCAGTGATGGTGAGAGGGAGCCAAGTGGACTAGACAAGACACCTAGAGAAAGGACCTCTGCCAGGGAGAAGATGGATTCTCTCCCTCTTCTCCCTAGCAAAGGTTCTTTGTCAATACATTTCCTGTGGAAACTTGTGGGAAATGGACACGAGCCCTCCTCAATTCAGGTTCTCAACTAGTTCAGTTCTTAGAGAACTCTGATAAGCAATGTAAGCTTGCAGAACATAAGCTGAGTTCTGTAACAGTTATACATGCATAAATACCACTGAGATAACAGAAGTTCTCCCATGCATAACTGGTAGCCTGATGTTTCTGTACCCTTTACATAGTGATGAACTTTGCTGAGGTGATGTACAACGGCAAGAACACTGTGGCATTGCCTTTGCCACCTTTTCTACTGGCCCTGCTCCTGGTCTTTAATATAATACTGACAGAGATACATATTTAGCTAGTAACTGATAAAGTTTCCTTGGTGTGGAAAGAATCCTATTTGCACAGTGTCTTGATGGAATAGAGTCCAGACTTTCTTCACTTATATTAGTTGTTTAGAAAAGTGAATGTCACCAAGTTTAGATCTAGTCAGCATTGCAACATTTTGATGTTGGGGCTGCATCTGTTGATAATCTCTTTTCTACATTACATTTCACTGGGAGGACATGGAAACTATGAACAAGAGGCAAATAGACAAGCTGAAATTCCCAATAAGATGGATATGCTGATAGTGAGAGGAAGGTCTGACCTGGAACAGGGACATCTCCTGTCCTGGAGGGGGTTGAACCCCTCCCAAAAGAGCAGCTTCCTAGCTTGATGGTGCTGCTGGACTCAGGCCTCCTGTTGGATAAACAGATGGCAGCAGTAGCCAGTGGTACATTTCACCAGCATTTGATCTTCAGGTGCCTTTATAGGGTTCAAAAGAGACGGTTTTCAACTTTTCAAACTGCAACATTAATAGGATACCTGGTACAAACATTTAGAATATGTATATAAGTCAATAGAATTATACATCACACAGAAGATCAAAGCATTACAGAAAAATTCAAAGAAACACCTGTACAACATGTATATAAATTTCAAATTGACAAACAACAATGAAGCTGAAGTTGTTTGAATGTGACCTCTGACTCTTTTCTTCTTTGTATTCTGAACCATCTAAAAGCATCTCAAAGCTGTGTGCACAGATGATGCCTGTAGCATGAAAGTAAACATATAAAAAGACAGCTTCAAGGGAGCTGTTAATGCATTTGCTTTTCTTGCTCTTAAAAACTTTTCTTAGGTCATGAACTTAAGCAGACTTGCTTGTCAGGGAACACCACCAGAATGCTCAGGATATACTTCCAAGGTCTAACATGTTAGGCCGCTTACATGAATTCACTACACTAGAAAAATAAGATATATGAAACCCTCCAATGCTTTCAAACTCACTGGTGAATTTTTACAGCCACTTTCATGCTGTTATCAATGTCCACAAGGCAGCAAACAGTAATGAGACTAAGGGTATTATACTTAGTTGTGTCACATTTGTGATTTGAAATGCACAGGTAATCTTCTACTAATCTTACTTTCTTACTTTCAGATTTCTGGGAGATGATTTAGGATGATTTACATGAACATATTAACACCCTGACTTAGTATGATTTATATGATCATATCAACACCCTGCTGGACTGCAATATCTTGCTTTTAAATCCTAGGTCAGTTACAGACTAAATAGCAGCCATTCTGGTTGAGATGTCTAATGTGCCATGTATCATTGAGACTAGGCTAGAGGAGGGGGAAGAATTAGCCTCTCCCAACTATGTCCCCCAGAGTACTCAGTGATACATCAGCAGAGGCTGGTTGGAGGGATAAATTTGTGGCTTTAGTCAGGATTCTATCCCAGTGGCTCGATGCCTTGTCTAGGATTCTGCTAGTTTTGAGAGTAGATATCTACTGTTGGCAGTGTGAGACAGGATTTTCTGTTGGTGTACTACCCACCCTACTGTCCAATACTCCCTGTCTGGAGGTGGTCTTTGAGATGCTGTTGAAGACTCCTTGGCTGGTTGTTTTGGAGGATGTCAGCATCCATGCTGAGGCTACATCGTCTCAGGATTTCATGGCCTCCATGACACTACGAACCTGTCTCAGGTAATAACAGGTTCCGCACACTGTGCAGATCACACTCATGATCTGGTGTTCTGCTCTGGGCAGGAAGACTATGGACCAAACTACAAGTGACAAATGACACAGGTTGGTCACTTGTCAGCTTCCCTCAAGTTTTGATGGGAAATGTAGGCAGCTTGGCGGAATGTTGGACAAGTGACAGTTGAAAAGTCCATTGGACAGCAGTTGGAGAGCCAAGCTGCAAGACTAGGATGCCTACATTTCCCATCAAAACTTGAGAGAAGGGGGCGTGGCATCGGCTCTGAACGGGATGGACGCACTGTGCTAAAGCTCCGTCTCGATCCCACCCCGGACCCCTAGTAAACCACGTTCTACTTCGTTTTGCTGTGCTTGAAATGAAGGGTAAGCAAGATCAGACATTCAAAAAACAAAATACCAAAGCAGTTAAAAGCTTACAAACATACTTCCCAAGTTCTCAGGTGGAGAGTGCTGAGGGAGAAACGGAAGGTGTGAGGGCCAATATGGTGGCCGCAGGAAGCTCGGCTGAGGCGCGAAAGCTACCGGCCGTATCCTATGATCCTGCCCTGAAAGCCTTGCTGAAAGAAGTTGAAACTAGCTTTGTAGATCGGCTATCACTTATGATAGAGCCAATTTCTAAACAAATTAACGACCTTAAATTGGTAATGGATGCTGTAGCTCAGAGGACGGACCAAGCCCTGACTCAAACTGCGGCTTTAAAAGACGACGTTAGAATCCTCCAATCTGAGAACAGCAAAGTCCAAAATAAAATCCTGGACATTGAATTGCAGCTGCGGAGCTCTAATTTGAAATTCCGGGGGCTGGAGGAGGCTTTTACGGCAGATATAAACCTTACTAATTTTCTCTCGGAATGGCTGGCGAATGAGCTTCAGCTGCATGAAGGTTCACCCATAATCATTACTAAGGCATTCAGAATTGGTGCCAAAAATAATGAGAGGAGGAATGGGCCGAGAGACGTGGTAGCAGTATTTGCTGACTGGAAAATTAGAAAGAAAATCCTTGAAACGGCCAGAATGAAACGATTTTTCACATGTAAAGGAGCAAAGATCAATGTATTCACGGACCTCCCATCTGAAGTACTGGAAAAAAGGCGGCAATTTAAAGCTATAATGGAAGGTTTCAGATCGGCCCAAATTGATTACAGCTGGACCCGATACTCCACACACCGAGTTAATGTCAACAGCAAGGTTCACTTCATCTCGACGCCCGACGATGGTCTTCGTTTCCTACAGGAACTAGGCATTGAAAGTGCCATGGAAACCGAGGCAAACTCACTACGAAGGAAACGCAGCTTGCCTCTATCACCGCAGAAAAACAGCAAAGTCTCCGTCCGTGACACCTAGCTCAGAGGGAAGTTTTTTCTGAATGTCGTTCTCTTTTGTATCTGAAGTAGAATGTTTGAATCAGATAATACTCGCTTGCATTTAAAGGGTAACGGGGTGGGATTGAATGAGGAGCTTTTTGCTCTATTTAGCTCCTTTTTACAGGCAGTCCTTTCTTTTGGCTTGAAGCCGAAGCTCAGAAAAGTTCTTTTTACTCTGAGCTTCTGAAGACTGTCTAGCAACGGGGTAACTAATACTTCCATTAGTGAAGTTTTGTTTGCTTTTCCTTTAATTACCTCATCAAATAAATAGCCCCTTCGGTAGTATTGGGATCGACCAGACGAGGGGGCACTTACAGCAGTTTTCTGGTATGCTAAGGATCTCACTTGCTGTACTGATTTAAAGGTGTAGCACGTTGAGTTCCTATTATACCTTTTCGTAGATAGTGCTTGTCACTACTCCTGGGTGGCAAAACTATACAGGACAAAGCTAGGTGGCTTGCCCTTGATTGATTGACCTCACATACCCAATATTGATTAGCCATACCACAAAATTCATTGATTATATAAGCTAAATTAATTGCATATCAAGCAGAAGGGGGGGGAGGGAATAGGAAGCCTTACTAATAATTAATTTCAGTGTGATTGCCTCTTCTCGAGGATCATGATGGACCCTACATGCTTATATTACAATACTGCATAGATCCTATAAGTTAAAACCAGCATTTCTCTCCTTGATTAATTTCACACCAGTTGATTGATTACACACAAGGAATCTACAGGGCTTCCCCTATAACTATAGGGACAAGAAATTAGGGTTTCATCAATTACTTTTTTACTAACTTCTAATCAACTTAAACTATCCTGATTAAATAAGGGAGGGGGGAGGGGGGTTGCCTTCCATTGATTGAAGGAATTTGATTCACAGTTTGTACTTTTTGACTTGTTAGGAACATAGGAAGCACTACTAATAATTAATACCTGAGTGATCACTTCTCATTGATTATCATTGTAGGCACTGTATATATATATCTCTGTATTAACTTAATTGCTTAAAAAACCTCTGACAAACTTCCAATTAATTGTTTATAACCTATCAAATTGATTATTCATTAAGAGGTTCACAGCTCTGCATATGACTACAGGAACAGGGAGTTGAAGTCTCATCAATTATCCCACTATTTCTCTCGAATCAACTTTACTTGTCCTGATTGAATTAGGGGAGGGGGAGGGGGAAGGGGATTGTCTCATATTGGAAGTTTACACTTTATACCCCGCTGGACATCAACTATCTTGTGATTCTTCTCTCTTTAAAGGATTGGAAGGGTGCTTCTCTACAGGGATATGATATTACACAATAGAACTTAATGTATAATAGTTTGTATTCATATTTGATGTGTTAATGGAACTTGATTGTTAAAACAGTAACCTGTACTGGTTGCTGGCAATGCATTGTTCTAACTGTTTTTTCTTCTTTTGCTACACTGACCTACCTTATCACTGTATCGCGTTACTGCAGCAGGCGCGACCTGCTTGCTTTTGACACTCCACTAGTACCACTTTGACCAGCACGACTCCACACTTCGCCAACTGGGTAACTACTTAATTGGCAATGACTTCGCAAACAAGTTTACATATTGTCACCCAAAATTTAAGGGGGCTTAACAATCTCATAAAAAGGAAAAGGGTCTTATCAAAATTGGCAAAACTCAAGGCTGATGTTGCTATAATTCAAGAGACTCATCTGCATGCATTGCACGATGAAGAACTCAAGGCCCCCTGGATTGGAATGCAATTTCATGCGAAGGGATCCTCGAAGGCCCGAGGGGTGGCGATATTACTAGCTAAAAATACTCAATTTGTACACAAAGCTAGTCTAAAGGACCCCAGGGGGAGATACTTGTTTATCAAAGGTCAGCTGACTGGTCAGATGGTCACAATGGCCTCAATTTACGCCCCTAACGCAAGCCAACTAGATTTCTTGGCTGAAACTCTGCAAAAACTGCAAGATTTTCAGGAGGGACCAGTGATAGTAGGTGGGGATCTTAATTATATAGTGAGCGGTGAATTAGATAAATCCACATTTAACCACAATGCCACTAAGCCCAAAAGGAAACTCAGCTCGGCACCTTCTAACTCAAAGCTGCTGTCGATACTCAACCAATTTCACCTAACTGACATCTGGCGGGAGAAAAATAGTCTGATTAGGGATTACACCTACTCCTCCTCCCGACACAACGTATACACGAGAATCGATTACATTCTTGTATCCACAGACCTCTCTGAACGGGTGAGCCACTCTGAGATTGGTAACATAGAATATTCAGATCATGCCTGGGTGGACTGTAGGGTATCCCTGGCTTCTGAATATCCTAAAGAAAAATACTGGACCTTTAATAAAAACCTCTTACTTAATGATAGCACCACCAAAACAATAGAACAATACATTAAACAATACTTGGATGAAAACCCAACAGGACAAACTTCATCCCAAACGGTGTGGGATGCACTTAAAGCAGTGCTACGGGGGAGGTTGATAGCGCTCTCGGCATCCCTGTATAAGACTAAAACACAGCAGAAACAGCTCTTGCTTGACAAAATTAACAACCTGAAGTGTCTACATAAAAGAAATGGCAGTAAAAAAGTATATAGGCAGCTGCTGCACGAGCGCAAAGCACTAGAGGCTCTTGAAACTCAACAGATCCAGAAAAACCTCTTATACTTAAAACAAAAATATTGGCACCACTCGCCCAAATCCTTGAGATACCTATCATGGAAGGTAAAAGACAAAAAGATTAATAGACATATCAGACTAATCAAAAACTCCAATAATCAAGTGCTCACTAGACCTGTGGAAATAGTAAATGCATTTAGATAGTAAATGCATTTATGCCAAGTTGTACTCTTCGACCAAGCCAAACAAGGAGAAAATCAAACTATATCTGTCCAAACACAAAAATATTAAAAAACTGGCGGAGGCCCACAAAGTAATAATGGACAGCCCTATCACCAATGTCGAGCTTCTTGACTCCATCAAAGGCCTGAAACGAAATAAAGCTTCGGGGCCGGATGGCTTCCCGGCAGAATTCTACCAGAAATTTGCGGCAGCAGTGCACCAACCTTTGCTTTCGGCCTGCAACGACATTTTTGCACTAGGCACCCTACCCGGGACCTGGTCAGAAGCAAACATTACATTAATACCCAAGGAGGGCAAGGACCGCTCAAACCCTGGCTCATATCGGCCCATATCGCTTCTAAACGCTGGATTACAAAATCTTTACCTCGATTATGGCGAAACGGCTGAACTCCTTTATAGGGGAATATATTTGTAGGGACCAAATTGGCTTTATCCCCAACAGAGATATCTCAGAGAACATCTACAAAGCCTTAAATATATTGTCTTATAGCAAACATTACGATCAACACCTACTATTCCTTTCTCTAGATTTAGAAAAGGCATTTGACTCTCTTGAAATCACTTACCTGCAAGAGCTTCTGTCCCACATGGATTTTGGTCCTGACTTCCGACACGTGATTGAGGCCATATACGACCGTCCCCAGGCAACTATTAAAACCAATGGTGTCTCATCGCGCACGCTGACCCTTTGTAGGGGCACGCGACAAGGCTGCCCACTGTCTCCCATCCTCTTTGCTTTAGCAATTGAGCCCCTTGCTGAAGCCATAAGGTCCAACGAGCAAATCCAAGGTATACATATTAATAATACCACTTTTAAACTATGTCTCTTCGCAGATGACATTTTGCTGTTTATCTCCCACCCTCTGGACTCTCTAAAACAACTTCACATAGAACTAGCTCAGTTTGAACTGATCTCAGGGCTAAAGGTTAACCAAAATAAGTCAAGTCTTCTCCCCGTTAATTTGCCTGACCCCTTGAGCGATAAGATCAGACGGCTCTTCCCATATCAATGGGCTCAGTCCCACTTGCATTACCTGGGCATAAATATCCCCCAAAACCCGGACCACCTGCTCCGACTCAATCACCTGTTGATAGTGAAAGGAATTAAAGACACTTTATTCAAATGGAACAAGCAAACATTATCTTGGTTCGAAAGATACAACTTGGTTAAATCCTTCATCCTTCCACAGCTAATATTTCTTTTCCGAACGGTCCCAATAGATATTCCTCATCACTTACTGGCCCAGTGGCAAACATCCCTTACTAGGTTTCTTTGGGATCATAAGCATCCCAGAATAGCTTTTAAGATCCTAAGGGCCAAACGCTCCAGGGGGGGATTTAACTTCCCTGATATCGGTATGTACTATACGGCAGCTAGACTGACGGACATAGCTCAAATCCTGCACCATAACACGCACCTTGACTGGATGGAAGTGCTGCGCCCACATCACCAAACTCAAACGATTGGTGAATTATTCTGGACCAATATTGCCCACCGCCCCCCTACACCAAATGGGAACGTCTTCCTCAAGGCCCTTTTGAAGCTCTGGGATAAACATAGGTCCAAACTGCTACCTAAAATCTCTCGACTCCACTAATGACCGCACATGACGGGGTACCACCTCAACTCACTGGTACTGGCGCAGCAGCCTGGGAGTGCCTTAGGAACAAAAGGCTGACAGATATAACCTCTAAAACTGGCATCTTGGATAAAACAGAACTAGCCCGCAAAATAGGTAGAGAGGTTCCGTGGTACTTCTACTTTCAGTTAACCTACTTTGTAAGAAGCCTGGACATGAGGCGAGTCTTATCAAAATCTATGACGGAATTTGAGCGGATTCTTGAATCCGACTCTCTCTCCCGCAAAGGACTCTTGTCCAAACTCTACAACATGCTGATAAACTCCCATACTGAACAGAATATGACATTAAAAGGCAAATGGCAACAAGATTGCGAGGTCGATATCTCATAGTCTGCCTGGGAGCGGGTCTGGTCCTCCAAATTGTTAAACACCCCGGTCATCAACTCCAAACTACAAAATTATAAAATCCTCCACAGGTGGTATCTTACCCCACACCAGTTGGCTAGAATAGACCCCAAAAGATCCCCACTTTGCTGGAAAGGGTGCGGTGCGCAGGGAACGTTTATTCACGTATGGTGGAGATGCCAATCCATACAAGGATTCTGGCGCCTTGTTCTCAACGAGATCAAAATCATCACTTCCCACGTTATTCCTCCTAGCCCTGAGTTAATCTTTCTGGATATCTGGACTGATTCCACTATACCTCGCCAAAGAAGGGACCTAATTCGCACACTCCTGATCGCAGCCAAAAATGCGATTGCAACTAAATGGAAGTCACCAGTCCCCCCAAATTTGCACACGTGGTATAGGATGGTGTGGGACCACCTTATAATGGAAAAAATATCTGACAGATTGCGACTCTCTACAAACCCATTGAAACCATCTGAC
This sequence comes from Eublepharis macularius, assembly GCF_028583425.1. NCBI lineage: Eukaryota > Metazoa > Chordata > Lepidosauria > Squamata > Eublepharidae > Eublepharis > Eublepharis macularius. Next base: position 76,567,805 of record NC_072792.1, on the reverse strand, counting down.
TTTGCTGCCAAGTGGTTCCCCTTCTTGGACCATCTCACCAAAAATGAGTTCTTATCATCTCAGCTGCTCTTTCAAGCGATCATAAACCCAGAAGTGTGACTGGTCAAGGAGCCATTGTGGTACTGGGATAGTTATGCTATCTTGCCCGTGAAATACAGTTCAACAAATGTCTTTTATTGTATGCTTGCAGACTAGTTAAAGTATGACACCTAAGGTATATGTATTGGAAACCTCTTCTTATGTTCCAGTTGTAATATGGAAATCGTTTTGTGTATTGTTTTATAATATATATTCCTACAGTTGATGTTGTTATGCCTTACTGTTAATAAAGTTTAAAATTAAAAAAAAAAACTTGAGAGAAGCTGACAAGTGTCCAACCTGTGTCATTCATCACTTGTAGCTTGGCCCTATGATTCGAAAGGGGAGATTGAAGACAGATTCCCTTGTCATGATCACAACATGCTGGGGTTTAGACTTACAGGGATAACAAGACTCCTCAGGGACAGGGATCCGGAAGACAGGAAATGTGTCCCTGCCTTGAAACAAGCAGTGGTGCATCCACTCCTAAGGCAACCTACTCTGGACCTGAGAGAAGTAAATAACTATGTCAAATCTCAAATGTACCATTCCTGAGCAAGGTGATTGAACGAGTGGAGGCTGGGCAATTTTAAAAATGCCTAAAAGAAGTTCATTGTTTGGATCCATTCCATTCTGGTTTCAGACCTGGTTATAGGACTGAAAAAGCCTTAGTCATCCTGATGAATGACCTGTGCCAGGAATGGACTGGGGGATCTCTTGGTGATTTTTGATACCATTCCTTATGGTATCTTTCCGAGACACATTTTGGGGTTGGGATTAGGAAGGACTGTTTTGTAGTGGTTTCCATCCTATCTCAAAGGTAAATATCAGAGTGTGGCACTGGGGGATTGCTGCTTGGTCCTTTGACCTCTGGGTTACCGGATCCTATGCCTATATGAAGCCACTGGGAAAGGTCATCCAGAGTTTTGAACTGAGTTGTCAATCAGTGTGAATAACACTGAGACACAGTGACACTGAGAAACCTCTGTCTTTCGGTGCTGCACCTCTGAAGTTGCCAGTCACAGCTGCTGGCGAAACATCAGGAACTACAATGCCAAGACCACAGCCAAACCGCCCAGAAAATCTACAACAGCCAGTGTGGATAACACTCAGCTTTATATTTTCTAGCAGATTTCAGGGAAGGTGCTCATAGGCAGTTTTGGGATGGATGAGGGCTGACAAACTGACACTTGAGAGCAGGGGAAGTTCTCACAATGGAGTTGGGTCTCAAAAGGATCAGTATTGAGAATGGTGCTGTTTAATTTGTTCACAAATGATTTGGAATTGAAAGAGTAATGTAGTAGCAGGTTTGCAGTGATACTAAATTATTCAGGATTGTGAAAATTAAAGAGAATTTTGAAGAGGTGTAGGTTGACCCTCTAAATTGAATGAATGGGTAATAATCTGCAAATTAAGTTTAACATGGGTAAATGTAAGGTAATACATATTGGAACAAAAAATCCTAGTTTTAAATATATGTGGATGAGGTCTGAACTGGCTGAGACTGAGACTGAAAAAGATCTTGGGGATTGTAGTGGTTGATGAAAATGTTGACACTGTGTGGCATCGGTGAAAAAAGCTCATATTCCATGCTAAGAATTATTAGGAAAGGGACTGAAAATAAAATGGTTATTTTTGTAATGCCCTTGCATAAAGCTATAGTGTGGCCTCATTTGGAATATTGTGTGCAGTTGTGGTGATTGTATCTCAAAAAAGATATTGCAAAGCTGGGAAAAGTTCCAAGAAAGGCAACTAAGGGAATTAGTTCCTATGAGGAAACACTCGAGAGTGTGGAACTTCTCAGTCTAGAAAAAGACAGCTGTGATAAAGGTTTATAAAAATAGATACGTCATGGAGAAATTGGATAAATGGTGCTACCCCCCTTCCCAACCAATTGTTGGGAAATTGGTTCAGCATAGACAAAAGGCAGGTAAACAAACTGTGGAATTAAACTGTGGAATTCACTGCTCGTGGAGGTACTGATGGCCACAAGCATAGAGAGCTTTAAAAATGAGTGAGTTAGATTTATGGAGGAGAGATCCATCAATGGCTACCAGCCATGGTGACTAAAGGCAGCTTCCATATATAGAGGTAGTATACCTCTGAAAACCAATACTAGGAGGCAGCAGCAGGGGATGGCTTTAGCTTCTATGTCCTGTTTATTTGGTCTCCAGAGCAACTGGTTGGCCTCTGTGTGAAACAGTTTGTTCAACTAGATTGACCACTGATCCAATCTAGCTAATAGTACTTATATTATTATGTAATAGGAGCTCACCATTAGCTTTCAGATTGGAAAATGTTTGCAGTGATCATCTTTCTTTGATGAAGAAATCGGAGGTAGCAGAAATCTGTACTTATTACCCAGGGAACTGTGATTGGATCTTTTTATGTATTGGAATGTGTTTTCCCTTTACATGTCTTTCAATACAGCATACTGCAGTTTGCATATATTCTTTAATTCTATGTCTATTTATTTTCAGAGGACTTTTGATGACAGTGCAGTTGCAGGGGTTTTTTTTTATTACTGCTTCCAGTTATAGAAAGTCAATGATACTGTTCAAACAGAGTTCACTGACTTTGTACTGAACCTGTTATTAAATGACAGATTTGCTGGACAGAAAACAGACCAAAACATCCTCTGCAGGTGTCTTTGCATGGCACCAAGAGCAGATGTTAATCCCCACAGGCCAAATCTCAGCAACACATAGAAGGAACTGAAAGAGCAGATGCCACAAGAATGATATGCTTTTGAGTGCTCTACAGCACAAAGAAAAATAATTGAAAATCCCTTTAAAATACAAAGAGGAGAAGCAGGGAGGATGTATGCACTTGATCTATCTGACAGATTACTTGCAGCTGGTTGCAAAACATCAGGATATCATTAACTAATGTGAACGATTACCTTCTTCAACCATTCTGTCCCAGGATATATGCTACATTTGCAGTTTTGTTGTTGTCATTTTTTTAAAAGGAGAATTTACTGGCAAGGTTCCGAACTATTTTAGGACATTCATAGTTAGGTGCTAGCTATGAACCTTCTTGCTAAAGAAAAGCCATCTTCTGCCACTCATATCCGCAGTGCTTTATTTCAAGAAAAAATTAAAAAAGAATTGTTCTTAGGTGAAAACTGACACATGGATTGCAGAGATCTGCTCAAGGTGTCTGACAAATAAAAAAATATAATATAAACAATAATATAAGAATTATCAATATTAAAGCAAGCCATAAAAACAATAATAGACTGACAGCAGCAAAACACAGGGAAAAGGAAAGACAATACACACCTTGCACACACTAGAACAGTCTTCTAAATACACACTAGGGTTGTTAAGTAGAATTATCATAATTCCTCTTTGCTGAATTTCTCCCTGAAATCCAGCAATCTGCTTCTATTCCTCTTTTTAGGAATTTGAGTCAGCTTTTAATCAATTCATCTTTCAGATTTAGATCTCTAAGAAGTAATGCATTTATTTATTTATATACGAGTATTGTTGAAAAAGTAAATCAATTATAGAAGCAATTAAATATGAGCCAGGACTAACATATCGTTGCCACATCAGATTGCTTTTTACCTTTTTTATCATATTAGAGTGGAACAACAACAGGCAGAAATCCATGGTGAGGAAATCTAACTATCATATGGTTAAAAAACCTCAAAGATAAATGAATGAGAGATCAAAGAAAATTCTTTTTCTGAAAGAGGAAAAGAGAACAAGAGGAACCAATAGCTGTATCTGCAAAAGAAAAGTTTGGAAAAAGCAATCCCTTGCACCCTGTAACAACCCCACCACACAATCTACTTGGATACACTGAAAGTAGACAACAGTGCACTGAAAGTATGGGGTATTAGTGATATTTCAGCAGCTCTACTGTATATATCACACCGGGAAGAATTTTTATTTACAATTTCCTTTTATTTCCTTTTGTCTTTTAAACCTTGCTATTTTTGTATCAATTGTTCCATCAATGGTTGATTGTGGTTTTAGTTCTGTTAAGGCATCTACTGTTTTAAAGTGTTGTATTTAAGCCCAAAAGATGGGTCCGTAGATTTTATTTTTAAAAGGCAGATCACAACCTTTTTAAATAAAATAAATATGAATACTGTATTTTGGAAATATGAAAGAAAACAGAAGCATATTTTGGTAGCCCCAGAAATAAATAATTTTACAAATATCCATATAAATATCCATCTCATCCAAGTATAATTATAGAATAGGAAAAATGTGCCACATAAGGAATCCTCCTGTTTTGTATTTATCAGAAGGTAGAGGTGGGGGAAGAAGGGAGAGATCTTTCATTTTTGTCAATATACTCTAAAATGCTGGTGACATATTTGGCTCAAACTCAAACATTCATTTTCAGTTAATGCTTATCATCAGTGTGGACATTAAGAGCTCTGTGTTGGGTTCCATGACAAGAATAAAAACTGACTTCAAATTGATTTACTAAATAAAATATCAGAGACTGAAAAATGGCTTACATTGACAGCTTACAGTTGAATCAATCATAGAAGAAAAATGCCTTGAAATATTGTTTTTTTTTAATAATTTTTTTTATTTTTCATAACTACAGAACACTACATAGCACTACACAAGACTATCACAAGGAAAGGGGAGAGGGAAGGGACAAAGGGGGGTGGAAAAAGAAAAAAAGAAAAAAAGGGGGGGGAATGAACTACAAACACTAAACACTACACTTCAATGTTTCCCTTCATACTGTCATAATACAAAAATAGCTCCATAGGATAATGATGGAGTGGTTAATCATACAGAGAATAAACATTTCAAATTCTGATTAAACTTTCCTCCCCCTTCTAGGTCCCGGACGCAGTTCTCTCTGTGCAACCGCTGTTGCGGTGCTCTCCTCCTCCTCCCCCCCTCCAGCTCCTCCTTTTCTTCGTTCTCGGTGCAGCAGAGTTCTGGGTTTTTATTCTCAAAATCCTTTAGTTGATCTTCTGATAATATCTTATAGGCCTGATCTTTATATCTGAACCATATTCCTTCCGGGAATAACCATTTGTACTTTATTCCATGGTCCCTCAGAAGAGCTGCAAACTTTTTATATTTAAAACGCCGTTTCCGGACTAGAAATGGAACGTCCTTCAAAATCTTGACTTTCAAACCCATAAAGTCCAAATCCGCATTGTATGAGTTATATAGGATGGTGTCCCGAATCTTTTTAGATGAAAAGTCAATAATGATCTCACGAGGCAACTGTCGCTTTGTTGCATATTTTGAAGAAGCCCGACGGACCTCCAAAATGGCGCTTTTAACCTCTTCTTTAGTCGTCCTCGCGGGTATCGCCAATAGTTCCGAGACCACCTCCCACAGATCTTCTTTTTCCTCCTCTTTCACGTTTTGGAGACGCAAAATTGTCTGCGTTTGTTCCATCTGTAGCCCGATCAGCTGGTTCTCAACCAGCTTCAGCTCCTTTTTTGTAGCCTTCACAAGTGACGCACTTTCCAGAGCAGACTTCTCTGCCCCCCCCCGCTGCTGCCTTAATGGTTTTCACTTCACTTTCAATTAAGCCCACCCTTTGATCAGTTTCGTTCAGCTTGTCAACAAAGGGTTTTATGGCTTCCACCACCGCCCTGCGCACCAACTCTTCGAGCGACTCCCCCTTCAAGGTAGCCGAGATTGACTTACCGAGAGCGGGACTTTGCTTCTTTGCTGCCATTTTGGGGGGGAGGGGGCGCCAACAAAATTCTGGAACTCAACGAAGGGGAAGAACAAGTCTTCTTCAGATCAACCTCTCCTTCACAAACGCTTGTAGAACAGAAGGGATTCGCTTGTTTACGGGCTTCCGCCTGTTTCTTTTATTTGCCGTTTCTCGTTGCCCAGCGGCACTCGAGGCGCCGCGCACGTCTGCCGGCCTCCATAGGGACAAACGGGCAATTCCCCCCCCCCCGCATTGATTTCGGGGAGTTCTTCCCGCCGCGTCCCGGACCCTGGCTCCCTCCCTGGGAGTCCTGGGGGCTAATCCTTGCGGATCAGCCGCCCGGTCAGGGTGCCCGGTCGTTTCCTCCCGGACCAGCCGAGAGGAGCGTCCGGCATAGCTGAGAAAACGAAACCGAATCCGCCTTGAAATATTGTTATAGCTTTAAGGGCAACTCTGTTTTCCTGTTGTGAGACACACCTGTCCCAGGACAATATTTTCTTGTTTATGTAAGCTCTGACATGCTGTTGGCAATGGCTTATTGTTTCACTTAATAATAGTTCTACATTTGTATCATCCTTCCATGCTGAAGTAATGAAGTTTATAGAGAGCCACACCGGACTTTAGAGCTCCCTTGGAACAATGTGGGTAATCTTTGGACTGTCTTTCTTATTCTAATCAATGACACAAGAAAAGTAATTATGCAGAAGAGAACTCTATACATTTGTAATGCCCTGTGGACGAAGTAGGATAAAAAAATTGATTGATAGTCTGACACAAGAAGCTAGTTTGGATCTAAAACTGAAATTAGATTTCTTTAGTGACCAGTCAAAGTGAAGAATTGCACAAAGTCAGGCATCAAACAAAAATGTGACAATTAGAAACATGATAGAAAAATGAAATAAAGCAGATAATTCATGTTAACATGGATTCATGTTAAAATGGTAAAAAGTTGTGTGTATTACTTTCAAATTCTATTTTATGGTTGTAGGAGATGAGGAAGTTGTCCTATATGTCCAATTTTAAAAGGAAGGAGGAACAGAGTTTGAAAACATGAGGAGTGCTAAGTTCATGACCATGTTACCACGTTGAAACAATCTATCATGCTACAGCCTTGGAAAATAAATGAAATTCAGACAGGTTCTAGTCCAAGAAGGAATCAAATCTATTCCCTTTTATTTTTATTTATTATTATTATTATAAGAGAAAATTGTTAACAAATGTATGTGTATGTTATGTGCTGTCAAGTCAGTTTCAAGTTATGGTGACTAGAGATGGGCACGATCCAAAAAAAATTAATGATCCAGCTGATCGTGGATCGGCGCCGGCGATGATCCCGAATTAACAATCCACACCGAGCATCTCCTGTTCCTGATCCGTGGATCGTGGAGGCCAAAGCGGGCCGCGCTGCTATTCCCAGCTATGTGGGAAGGTGGGTGGTGCCGGCGGCCGCCGGGCCTGGGGGGCACGGGGAGGTGGCAATGCGCCGCCTCCCCTCAGGTCCCATTGAGCAACACAGGAGGTCTGTGTTTGGCCATCAGAGCTGCCTATCAGGGTTTGCAGGGATGAGATTGGAGTGCCCATGGCTACAGAACACCCCATTCCCCCTCCCTCCCCTGGGTGTCTTCTCCCAACTTGTGACTGCTTTGCTGCTCCGTGGTTGGAAGGAAGCCCTGCTGATCAAGGAAAGCTGGGCTTCCATTTGGGTTTCCAGTGCGACAGAAGGAGGGCAAACAGAGCTCAGGCTTTCCCCTGGCTCTGCTGCCAGGGGAATAGATTGCTGGTGCCTGAGTGTCTGGATCCCCAATCCGAGCCCGAAAGCAATGATCCAGGCCTCTCCCAATCGCTGGTTCATTGGCCATGGACAATCACGATCCGCCAGGTCACGATCGCGCGATTGCCATTATCGTGGGTTTTTTCCGATCGTAATGAGGATTGTGCCCATCTCTAATGGTGACCAAATGAAAGAAAGATTTCAAAAAGGTCCTATCATTAACAGACTTGCTCAGATCTTGCAAAATGGAAGAACTGGCTTCCTTTATTGAGTCAAGCCATCTCTTTCTAGGTCTTCCTATTTTCCTATTGCCTTCCACTTTTCCTAATATTTTTGACTTTTTCAGAGAGTCTTGTCATCTCATGATGCGTCCGAAGTACAATAGCTTCAGTTTTGTCATTTTAGCTTCTAGGGAGAATTCAGGCTTGATTTGACCTAGAACTCACTTATTTGTCTTCTTGGCTGTCCTTGGTATCCCTAGAACTCTTCTCCACCACCACATTTCATATGAATCAATTTTCTTCCTGTTAGCTTTCTTCACTGTCCAACATTCACATTGCTGTCATGTTATTAATATTGACAATGCATTTACTAATTGAACCATGAAATTTCATTTAGTGGTACTTGAAAATGTTATTGCAGAAAGAAGTGGTGGTCTGTCATGATGTGTGAACTAAGAGTTCGATGCAAAAGCACCTGCGTGATGTAAATTTAAAATTCCCAACTGAACTCATAAATTATAATCCATTGTAGGTCAGCACCAACTTCTCTCCTTCTTGCCATGGTAATAGATGTAAGAATCCGTGCAACCTACAGCATATGTAATATGAAGAAAATATTGTAATATACACTAGTCAATGTAAAATGAAACTGAAGGAAGATTTAAACTGGTGGCACAAAGAATCAGAATGAGTGATATAAAATCTGGAAGAAGAAATGTTTTAGAAACAAGAAATAAAGCACTGTGAAAGTATATAAACCCAAATGCATGATAGAAGGCAAAATCAAGTTACTATATTGGTTAGATGAGTTCTGTGGGTAACCTTGGCCTGATCATGATCTTTCAGCATAATGTTCCTCACAGCATTGCTTCAGAAGACAGTCAAATGTGGTAAACTGCCCTTAGCTCCCGGGAGAAAGGGTGAGATAAAAATATCAATAAATTAAAAGAACATAATATAGTCTGAACTAAAGCCTGCAGTTGTATGTAATATATCTGTAAGTGAATGCCATTGAATATAATAAGATTTTTAGTAGAGAAGAAAAATTTCCAGAAATTTTGAAACCATTGGCAGGAAATGCCTGAAAAACACAGAGATTTTGTGAAAAACTGAAATGTTCTAAACCAAGCTTAAACTTATTTACTACTTTGAGAGCATAGCATGCATTATTCATAACCGTGTTACTATTAAAAATTATGCTATTCAGTATAGTTCTGAATTGTAAATGTATAAATCCCTTAATTTTGTTCTAACCAATTTGCAAATAAACCCAGTGCTGCAGACAGAGATGGAAAGTGTTACAATCTATTTTATTTATTTAAATCAGGCTCAGAGCAGACCACAATAAGCACACATATTTTAGTTTTCACTGTCTGAGAAACAGGAAAAAATAAATATACAAACACATGAAACGGCCATAGATTGAATCAGACCTATGGTCCGTCAAGATCGGTATTGTCTACCCAGAGTGACAGCAGGCTTCAGGCTTTCCTCTTGAGCTGTTTTCACTTGTGGAAATGGTGTTTGAGGGAGACTTGAAGTCCTTTCTTTCTTTTTGCACCATTAGGAGCCACACTGAGTGGCTGAGGTTTTTTAAAAAAGATTAGTCCCTGTGTGAACATCTGTCTGGCTGGGCCCCAACTTGTTTCACACACAATGTATAATTATGCAAGTATGCTTAATTATGTACGTATGCTTAGGGGTGCATTGGGACTTATTTCTATAGATAAAATAAGTCCTCAAGAGTCATTGGAAAGTATACTTTTGTAAGCACTGAAAATATTAAATTCAATCCAATAAGAACATCCTAACAGTTAAAAACGGAAACAGTAAAGTGGAAAATGGTTGGTTTTTAAAAAATTAAGGAAGAAAGCCATAGAGCACAATTCTGAGAAAATGATAATAAAAGATTAGACATGAATTGCTATCAATACTTATTTTTATACAAAGTAAGATTAAAGGATATATGGGACACTCTTGAAGGGTAAATCTTTGTAAATAAAATTGGTGCCCCTTATGAGCATATGAACTGAAGAAAGAGAGAGGTTTAGAAATCAAGAATGTCCGTATTAAATCTACTTGGAAATCAGCTGGTGTCTGATGATTACAGTGTATTACATATAATATCACTTTCAATGCTATGAAAAGGTTGTTCATTTTTAAAATTTATTTATTTATTTATTTTCAACTTTTATTCCGCCCTCCCTGCATTTCCAGCAGGCTCAGGGCAGATTACAAATACATAAAAGTTAAAATATATAAAACAGTTATTGTAAATTAACAATACTAAAACATCCAAATTTACAGTTAAAATACAAGTAAAAATATAAACATCAGAATAGCAGCACAGAATTCCACTGATCAGATTTAAATCAACTTCAGAGCATCTTTGCAGTAAAAGAGTTTTTAAAATGGGGTTATTGGTGGTGGGGAGGACCCAATCCATCATCAACCAGCCAGAGGGGCTCTGCCTAGCACCACCCATATGCCTGGTGGAACAGCTCCATCTTGCAGGCTCAGTGAAAAGACAACAAATCTTGCCGGGCCTTGGTCTCTTCAGACAGAGTGTTCCTCCAGGCTGGAGCCAGGACCAAAAAAGCTCTGGCCCTGGTCGATGCCAGGCGGGCCTCCCTGGGGCCAGGGACCTTTAACAGATGTTTCTCACTAGAACAGAGGGTCCTCTGGGCTCATATGGGGAGAGGCGGTCCTGCAGATAGGCCAGTCCCAGTCCCCCCCCCCCATTTGATATGCTTGACAAAAATTCTTTTGTGAAGGACAAGACTTGCTCCAGCTCTGCCTTGCCTGAGAGACAGCCAATAGGAGTGGGTGGATGGTGAGTCAATCAGAGGGCCAAGCTACAAGTGACAAATGTGATCACATGTGATCAAGTGGAGCGCAAGTGAACAGGGAGGAATACATGTGAGTCTGTTCATTTGCTGTTCAAGTGTCATCCGTTACTTGTAGCTTGGCCCAGAGTTAGAGTCCACTGTGGGAAAAAGGCTTTTGAGAGACTGAGAGGGAGAAGGGTTTGAGTTGCTGCTAAGAGAGGCAGCAGAAAGATAACTGCCTGTAAATCTGTTTTGTTACTTCAAAACCTTTTCTGTTTAATCCCAATATGGCTTTTAGTTTAAAATCTGTTCACTCCTATGTTCCCTCGTGTAAATAAAGTTTGGTCTGATTTTGTTTAACTCTGGCTGGTATGAAATTGTTAGCTAAGGGGAAATATTTGACACACACACAAATGTTCTGGTCATGTTAAATGGGCCTAGTCTAAATGGCAGCAACGTATATATAAGGAAAGTAATTTCCAAGTTCCCTTTTCCGCCATAGTCCTGGGCTGTAGCTGGGAGAGGGGAGGTACACAGAGGAAACAGGCTGCATGTTTAGTGGAGCCTCTGGAAGAGGAGTCTCTGTGAAGATTTGGATCAGGGATCTCTGCATGCAGGAGCCCCATGGCACAGAGTGGTAAGCTGCAGAACTGTAGCCCAAGCTCTGCTTACGACCTGAGTTTGATCCCAGCAGAAGCCAGGTTCAGGTAGCTGGCTCAAGGTTGACTCAGCCTTGCATCCTTCCGGTATTGGTAAAGTTTCCTGGGTGTAAAGTGTAGATGACTGGGGAAGGCAATGGCAAACCATCCCATAACAAAAGTCTGCCAAGAAAACGTGATGTGACATCCCCCCGTGGGTCAGTAATCACTTGGTGCTTGCACAGGCGACTACCGTTACCTTTTTACTTGGAAGAGGAGACCCTGTGAGGATTTGGATCAGGGCTCTCTGCATGCTGTAATGGAGGCTAAATAGGTGATGAGTGGTGGTTGACTCCCAGCCTTTGCTTGCCTGAGAAGCCCCAAACTTGTGAAGTGGCAAGTGGAGTGGGTGGCAAGGAGTGTAAAAGGCTTGTGTGTCTGTGGGGAGGAGGGAGTCTACCCACCTACACCCACCATATCTTTCTTAGCCAAATTTGAGTTATATTACAATTAAAGTCATATAATATCAAAGCCTTATTACAATGAAGCCTAATATATTAAATGCATTATTTCAAACACACACTTTTTCAAATATTTCCAAACATGTCATTGCACAATTTAGAATTATGAATCAAAATTGGGAAATGCATTGCATCATTCAAAGGGGCATTGGTTGGTATTAGCGATGGATGGTATGAATAAAACAAATGAGAAATGTGAATAAAACAAATGAGTGCTGTGAAGTTTCACGGCAAAACAAGGAAAGGAGTCAGTAGGAGTGAGACTGATCATGGTCATTTGACCCATTCTAAACAGGAAAGACAGAAGTAAACATATATTAATACACATTTATTTGGGCTGAGCTGTATGTTAGAAGGGTATGTTGGTATGTTGGAATATTGGAAGCACAATCCAGTATGGTTAGTGGTTAAGTTCTACTGAAATCCACAAGGTTTACATTACACTATTGCCCTGTCTAATCATGTCCTATCCTTCCCTCTGTTGTTTTTCCACTGTCTGTTTCATATTGAGGTGCTGGAACCTGTCTATATTTTCCCAGGAAAGGGAATGCAGAACAAACCAAGATGTGGTACACACAATTCATGTAGACGATCCAGTGCATGTAAGCCTGATTTCCACCGTCTTTCTCCACTTTTTTATAGAAGAAAAAAGCATATGGATTTCCACACAGTATGCTCATATTTAATGAAGAGGAGTTTTGCACAATGCAAAAATGATGAAAGCATGAGCTTAACCTGCAATGGATACTTACTGAATGCTGTTGGCTTTTCCCCTTCTCTCCACATTTCTCCAACTTCAAAATGGTAACAGGTTGTTTGGCTTTCATTTTGTCAACAACTTTTGGGGGCCCTGGGAAAGTGTGTTCTCAGAAAAGGTGACAAAAAAAAAGAAAGAAGCCAAACAGCCTGCTACTGTTTTGAAATATGAGACTTGTTGAGTGAAGGGGGGAAACTGGTAGCATTTAATGAGTGGGCTGTCCCTTTAAGGATGTGTGGAAACAGCCCTTGCCTTTGGAAGATCATAATGGTGCTTTGTACAAATAGTCATAGGGATGCAGGAAAAAAATGAAAAATGCCACACATTCTGGATGAATATTAATATAGGACACTATTGTGAATCTTTATTACTATACTGAACTAGCTGAAAATTGCTTTCAACAGGAAATGGAAGTACTGTTTTGAAATGGGACTTATTGGGACTGTTTTTAGGTTTGGGGGTAACTGAACAATCTCACATTTTCAGTCTCAACGGATAGAAGGAAAATGAAATACTGTAGCCTCTGAAGGGATTTAATCCTCCTGATGATTTTGATCTAGTTGTTTGTGTTGTTTTGTTTTTTATTCCATCTGGCTTTCCTTGATTCAACAGCATCTTTCAGTGCTGTGCCATTACTTTTTAAAAATGGAATTTCCAATCTGTCTGACGAACACTTAATTGTTGTCCTGACAGCAGCTTTTAAATTCGAAGATGGAGGCATCTATATACAGTAGCTGTTTCATCATTGTTAATCTGCTTCATCATCAGTTTGTTGAGCAAAAATGTGGCATGATATAGAGAAGTGACAATGCCAGTGTTAAATAGATGCAAAATTATTCCATGTACTTTGTTTTTAAAATGCGTTTATTGTTTTTGAATTGCTCACTCTCCTCATTTCCTGATGAAACCTCCAAGAAATATCTTCCAGGCCATCCTGAAGCTCTATACCACAGCAATGCAAAATTGTGATTGGAAGGAAAGTTTTAAATAATTATCTCTCTTGGTATTTCTTGGTATAAACAGTAGCATTGTTACTATTGCTGGAAAATATTGTTGGAAAAATATTGCTAGAAAAATATTGTGTCCCTTATTTTGCAAATGCTCTGGGACTCTGTGGGTCTACAGGGTTGTGGGGCACAGCACAAGGGAGGCTGCTATGTTTACTGCAGCCTGGTGGCTCCCAGGAGCTGTAGCAAGGCCATGTGAGCAATTTTAAGTTTGAAACACACAGCTGACCAATCAGTGTTGGGCTGGCTAGGCTAGCAGGAGTGGGGCCTTGTGGCAGACTGTTGTGAGAATTCTACAGTTTGAATCAAGGCTAGGCCCAAATGCTACATGGAACCAGTCTTGACCTGAAAAGCATCTTCCTAAAAGCTCCCAGCACAAAAGTTTCATTTCTTGGGAGCCGGCGGAAGGACTTCACCCCCTGTTTAGACAAAGACCAGATAGAGTCATAAGATAGATGTTAATTGGCACATAGTTCCAAAGGGCCTTCTGCCCTTTACATGTAAATTACAACAGGACAGGGGATGGGAGTCATGGGGGCAATTTATCTCCGGCAGGAACAGGCCGATCTTGTCAAAGACTGGTGGAGAGTGAAAATTCCTTTGTTATTTACAGCTTTAGCTAGTATACATATCAAGAAAACTATTTTAAAAGGTCCCAATTTATACTTTTGAAAACATTCCAACATCACCATATCAGAAATACCTTTGAAAAACAAAGCCTACGTAATTGATCAAGTGTCAAACTATGCACATTTTGAGGGAATTTTCCCTATGAAAGAAGTATCCACAGAGTGCTCATCACTGCCTTTTGGTTTGGACCTGTGTTTGCCAACAGTAGTCCAAGAGCGCTCTTGTCTTGTTGGGGGAGGGAAATAGGACATTGTAGTTTAAACTGTATTATTGCATGCTTACTTGTGTGACTATCCTTTTCTACTAGCATTGTATCAAATCAAGGGCAGACAAGCCTGACTTCAGTGCCTTGTCTTGCTATTTTGTATCTCTGTTCTTGTTTCTAAAATAAACTTTCAGTCTTGGTTAAGATCTTCTCTGTACAAAGGTGCCTTTCTCTATCAGAGGCTTAGACTAGCGTTAGGGAGAGCAAGGCTATTTCACATCCATACAAGCCTTCGGTAAGGGGCTCCCCAAGACAAAGAACCAAAGTGGCGAGGGAGATCCCAGGAGAGGGGATCCCCTAAATTTCCAGCCACACAGAAAAGGAGGGCAAACGCTTCCTTCTAGTTTGCCTACTGGGTTTTTATTTGTATACCACCCAGTGTAAGCAGTTGGCCTGGCCTCTGCCATCTTTAATAGCTATTTAATATAGCTACCTGTGATATAAAAACACAAGATCCCTGGATTAAAAGCAGTCTGGCTTGCAAACAGGGGAATTCCAGCTAGCAGTTGCTGAGTCCCACCTGGTAGACCCAGGCATGAATGGAATGCCTCATGTAAATGCAGAGCAACCAGCAGTGATTAGTTTACAGTCCTCTCAGTTCTGAATGGAATCCAGAGCAAGAAAGGTCTCACAGTGTCTGCCCAATTAGCACATTCCTTTCCCTCCTTCTGTGATGAGATCCCCTGCCCATGATTGAGGAGAAAATCAATTAGCATCCATAAGATGTTATAATTAATTCCTGGAAAAGATACATTCCACAACTAAATTCATCAACGTAGCTCCGGTGGACTCTATTAGCAAACTGCCCCTTTTGTGCAGGTCTAGGAGAGACTTTGCATTCTCTTTTACACACCCCGGCAGCTAGTAATCAAGGTAATCAAACCTTTATTATTCCCAGAAACTGACCATTGGAGTCTTTGTTCCAACAGTTGGGAGGGCTGTACCACCTCAGGGCATAATTTACCCTATAAGAGTAGTACCCTTGCCCCATTCAAACTGAGCAGCACACTTGTTGGATCCAAAGCGTTGTTCCCTTGAGGTTGCTCTAAGCCTCTTGCTCTCTTGGCCGAGGACGTTGGACGTTTGAAGCTACTCTCTTCCTCTGTGGACTGGACCACTCTTCAGGATAGGTAGATATAATTTCCCTCCCTCACTCTATTCCAACTTCTGACTAGTTTCCTAGGACTCTCTCTGTGTGTAACCATTATAATATTTACTCCTGTGTGTGCATGTATTTTCCCTCTTCAATAAAATATTGCTCTTTGAACTTAAAGCACCAGTCTCATCTGCTGTCTGGGAAGGGATTCCGTAAATATTGGTGAGAAAGATCCCATAGTTACCATCTCTTGCATAGCCATCTTCCTTGCTGCTAATTCCCCCACTATTACTCGCAAGGAGACCAATTCAGGTAACACCAGGCTGCTGCTATTCTGCCTTGCTCTTTCCTCAGGAAAGAACTGGAGCAAAGGGAACTGAAAAGGCTGTGTCAGCAACAAGGAAGACAAGTCAGAAGACCCAAAGACTAGCAGCAGCACAGCATAACCAACCTACAGGAGTAACATGAAAGGAGAGCTGGAGATGTCCGAGTAATGTGGTGAGCAGTATCAGCAGCTGTTTCAGGGCATTCCTGATTGCAGCATAGTAAAAAAAAATGAGCCAAAAAGAGTGGAGAAAAGGCTATCACATACTTCTCCCCCCTCAGGTGTAATCACTTAGGGCTGCAACAATCACCCACCTTGGGAGGTAGTATATGAGGGAGGCATCGGGAGCAGCTTTTACTGTGGCCTTTTCTGCTGCTCATCTGAGTGCTATTTCTCACTTTGCACTAAGGCAATGGCATTGCCCTCCAAGAAGGAAACCAGGAAAGAGGGCCAATGAGGTGCCTAATAAGAGATCTGCACAGACTGAGCCATTGGTGACCCCCCTCTGTGAACCAGAGTTCAGGGCACTCTTACCAAACCCCCTCAGGGGGCTCTAGCCCAGAGGAAGAAGAGGGCACCCATGCAGTTTTTATCTATTTAGTTCAAGGTGCAATATCAAATTTTATATATATATATATATATATATATATATATATATATATATATATATATATATATATATAATTTAGGAACTGGAAGAGTTCACATCTATGGCAGTATGATCTCATCTTGTGACACTTGCATTTATGAGAATAACAGTAAACTAACTTGAAAAGACATCTTATTTGTAACAGTAATTAAGCATATACAACAACAATCAACATTTAACAATTCAGGCCTGTTGTACTTGAGCAGACCTTGGTATCAGTCTTTCTGACTTCTGCCTAGCTAGTCCCTTGAAGATACACTGACATGGCAGCTGTGTTCTATGTTGGGATGTTTTCTGTTCTTTACAGGAGTTTCTGGTATCCCTAAAATATTAATATAGGGTATTCATAGAAAGAAGTGCTTCTGAGGTGAGACTGCTTCTCTCTGCAGGCCCCCCAATCGCTCAATTGCACTTTTTTTCTTATAAGGAATACCCCAACGGTTTAACTCCCTCTAGTGGACCAAGGGTTATATTCTCCCTTACTAAAATACTGTCGCTCTGACAGAGGAAACATATTTAGAATTTAGTAATAAAGTCTTTGAACCTTCTAGGAAGTTTTCTAACCCTGCTAGTTCTTCTAGCCAAAGGTATTGAAGACTTTAATGGATATTCAGCTGAACTTCCTATTTGTCCATTATCTTCACCTTTTGATTAAGGAACCCATCATTAGAAATTATGCCACAGCCAGACTCTCATCAGAACATGCAATAAGGAAGCCACATGGACACAATATTTCCCTGTGAAGAGTCCTCTCAGAACCGTCTCCAGATTCAGGCTTTACTACATATACAGGCAGGTCATTAGGCATCTGTTTTACTATAATATCTACTTGAAGTTCCCATTGATCAGATAATTTGTGTTTGCCTCTTAAGCTTAGGTTGTGTACCAAGACCCAATCCTCTTCTGAAATATGTGATATCTTCACTTGAGTATCCCATTCTTTTTTGTTATTGACTGCTTGTATCTTCTTCTCTAAGACAAATTTTGTACAGTATGTTTGAATAAGATATAGATTTTATCTCCATTACTTAAACAATCTCTCAGATAGATTTGCATAATAAGAACTTCATCCCAGCATCCACGGATAAATTGTTTTTATCAGGGGCAAATCACTCTAGTCCTGCAAATTCTCTCCCTTCTCTACTATTTCCTTTCAGGTAGTAATTCAGGGCCAAGCTACACATGACGAATGACACTTGAACGACAAGTGTATTTCTCCCTGTTCACTTGCCCTTCACTCAATCCACTTGCTGTTCAAGTGTCATTCGTCATGTGTAGCTTGGCCCTGTGTCTATAAAAATATTCTGAGGGCCTTTCTGCATTCTTTTGATAAGACTCCAAAAACTATGTGTATAAATAATCTGCAGTCGCAATACTTCCAAAAGTGTTCTCTAGTTCTGCCTTTATTGTGGCACAATTTCCTGCATATAAAGCTACATTCAGAGCAGGAGGTAATAGGCTTTCCAACAATTTGCATTTCTTCCCAGTGGCAGATATCTCAGAATCTTTTAATAAATGTTGAATTTGCCATCTCCATGTATCAAGATCTAGTTCTCCTACAGGTTTTGGCATTTTCCCAGAAAAATATCTTAATGAAAGCATGATTATAACAACTTCCTTCTGTTGCTAATGATTTTATAACATGGTCCATAACCATTTTATGTACTTCTTCAGGTAAATCTACAGCCACAGTGGGTGAAATAAGAAAGGATTCTTTGCTAGGAATTTTTTCCACTATAGAATCTCTACCAACTGTTACAGAGTAAAATGTCCTTTCTGCTGTCTCCTCTGACTTGGACAGGTTACTTGTATGCTTCACATTCTTTTGTGGAATACTATGCTTTAAGCTTTGCTTAATAGACGTTACTACCCACTGATTTTCTAACTTACAGGTATTACAGGCTCTTGCCAATCTGAGCAGAGAATTTCACTTCAAACTCACACAATACCATTGGCACCAAGCATTCTTTTATATTTGCTGACTGTACCATAGTTATTTAAGAAACATTCCAAATCTGTATCAGACAGAGTTGGCAATACTCCACCCCACCTAACAGAGTGATTTGAATCCAAATTATACAGTTTACACAGTTCCATTTTAGCTGAAATAATACTGCAAATTGCTTAAGAATAGTAAAATATATAAATGCTAAGATCACAACGTAGCACCGTCCTTGTACAGGTGCCAAAATATTTTTGTAACCTATTTAGTTCAAGGAGCAATATATATATATATATATATATATATATATATATATATATATATATATATATATATATATATATATATATATATAGCTGTGCTCTGTATTGGGATGTCTTCTATTCTTTACAGAAGTTTCTGGTATCCCTAGAGTGTTCATAGAAAAGAGTGCATCTGAGGTGAGGGTGCTTCTTCATGCAGTTTTAGGTCCTCCAATTTCTCAGGGAAAATTGCTCCTTTTTTCCTTATAAGGAATACCCAAAAGGCAGGGGAGGCATCTCATGAGAGGGAAGATTCAGACAGTGCAAGACCTCAGGTGAGTCTTCCTTAGAACAGAAAGTGAGAAATCTCACTGAGAATTATTGGCAGCAACCCATGTACCTGGCTTTCTGCTTCAGCCCTGTAGAGGAGGGAGGGCTGAGGCTGCGATGGAGTGGATTGCAAGGCAGTTGGGACATCTGATTGGTCAGGGGGCACTTCTTGCCCCCTCTCCTCCCACAGCAATGAAGAGGTTTCCCCAGACATCCACCTTGCTCACAAGGTATGGGAAAGGATGCTCAACAGCTTCTATGTAAGTGTGTTTTCTCTCTTGAAGCTGGAGGATGGGAGGAGTGCCCTTGCCCTTCAGGAGGGATTTAAAAAGTGCCAAAAAGGAGGATGCTGAGCACACCTTCAACAATGGTTTGGAAGAGTACATGGTTATTCATGGGGTAGTACGATCCATATATTCCAAATAGGACTGGCACTTGTCAAATCATTTGGGGAACTTTTTGCAGGCCCTGGCTCTCATGAGTGACTCTGCAGCCATCTAGTACAATGAGGCCTTCTGAAATCATGCTTTATACAGTTAGAAGGCCAAGAGGAACCTGATCAACCATAAACTCTGGCTACTGATGGTAGACTCCCATATCAAGGGGAAGCTTGACTCTACCAGAGCAGGGAAATGGGATAGCAGGCAGGGATCCAGACAGGGTGTGTTGTTGGGGCATTTCTGACATTGGGTCTGGATCCTTTTAGGGGAAAACAGGGGTTGTGTGCTCAGTATCCCCATATGTGTGCTCAGTATCACCATATCCCCTTTAAAGGATTCAGGGAGTGAGGCATTGAAGGGACAAGCCCAGTTCAGGAGCTGTCTGGGCATGCTCTCTCTCAGGGGAGCAGGGGACCCATGCAAAGGTTTGCACCCATGTGGAATCCCACGTTCTGTTATCATGTGGTCCCCTCCCAGCATGCAGACTTAGAGGGGAAAGGGTGGCCATTGGTCAGCAGGTATATCAGCCAATGCTTGGATTCACACCGTATGCTCTGCCAAGGCTCCATAAGCTGTAAACCAATAAAGTTGTAGCCTTTTTATTTGCATCAATTTGGTCTCTTAAGTTTGTTTTGTTGCCTTGCCTTCACCCCCCCCCCCACCTTTGACACTGGACCCACAAACTGAAACATTCCTTTGCATAACTATCCATCAACAATTGCTTAACATTAATGTCATTAGGGCAGAAAGTACTTTGAAACATCATGCATTTGAATCAGTACCAGATATATTTAATGCTTGAACTGGTTTTGGAAGGGAGTGTAGCCAATCACAAAAATGACACTGCCAGCCTCTATGCTATCATCTACAAGCTTCCAGGGACTTAACAACTCTAAGAATTCACAAGCTTTATACGTTGGTATTTTCAAATATCCATTCACATGCTGCTGAGACAGAAGTAGAAGGGTTATACTTGCTATGCACGGTAAGAGTGTTGACCTAGTGAAATGCTTTTTTATTACCTCCATTTTTGTTTGCTGATGAGTCTGGAATATTCTCAGAGCTTGTGCAGGCAAGGTCCCCAATGCATTTATACTGTGATTACTGCTGGAACAAACAGAAGTCTTTTTTCCTGATCTTCCTAGCAGAAAATTAAACAATGTCACAATTCAAATAGTTATGAAGTAACATTTTCCCAGTGGAATTTACCAGAACATAATAATTTAGGCAATAAATAATGAACACATTATGTGTGTGTGTGTGTGTCTGTGTGTACACACACACAAACACACACACACACACACACACACACTCCAAATGGAAAGGCATGGCATAAGTATAACTAAAAGAAACCCAACCAAAATGTGAGGCTTTGTCCAAAAACTTCTTAGCAGCTGCCTTAAACTTGTCACTTACATGAGCTCACAAACTTCTTCATGTAATAAAGGAAAGAGACTGCTGAATTACCTCTCTACTTGTATTCACCTGGCACTTATATTATCATCACTTAGGCATTATTTTGTTCTGTTCATTCATTGTTTTAATATGTAAATAGGGTATTGTTCAGATATTTATCCTTTGCTGTTAGTTCTTTTTTACTAATTTTGTTGTTATTGTTTAAACTTTATTCTTTTATCGATTTTACTTTGTATTTGCCTTGTAGGTTACTTTAGTGTGAAGGTGGCACCATTATTTTTAAAATGAATAACACGAGACCTTTGGCACAGGTTCTACAGTAGTAAGATGATAGTTCCAATAGTTTTTAAAGTTATGGTGCTGAGGAAATGATGGCCACGAGCTTAGATCATTTTTAATTTTTTTGATGTTTTATATTTTCACACAGCAACAAATAGCAACAAGAAATAAAACAGGAAAAGATAAAAAGGGGGAAGGGGAGAGTTTCCATCTAATTTGGCTATAATTTAATAATTATATAATTCAATATAATTCAATCCATTTTTGAATGATAATATTCTGTAATTCAATACCTCAGTCAAATTTCAGATAAGGGTCTCCATCCAATTAAAGAACA
This sequence comes from Eublepharis macularius, assembly GCF_028583425.1. NCBI lineage: Eukaryota > Metazoa > Chordata > Lepidosauria > Squamata > Eublepharidae > Eublepharis > Eublepharis macularius. Next base: position 76,546,375 of record NC_072792.1, on the reverse strand, counting down.
TTTTTAAACAGCTATATCCTGTAAATTTTATTAAATAAATTATGAAACCATTCCAGATTATCTTAAAACCATCTTTCTTTTTTCCCTTGAATTAATCCTATTTTATTTGTTAATTTTTCAGGAGCCACGGGCAGCCCAATCCTAAGAAGGGCGGGGAAAGTGAATAGGAACCGAACTAAGGCTTGCGACGGCGCATCTGGCCCTTACGCCCGCGTAAGTGGCCCTTCGCCCGCGCTGGGACGCGGCGCTGGCCCGCCGGCGGGCCAGCACCGGTGCAAGCCACAGGTGCCCGGGCGGTGGCGCAGGAGTGGCGTAGAGCCCTACGCCGATGCAGGGGGGGCGGGGAACAAGGCGGAGTCAGAGTTAGTCCGCTCCCTAAGCTCCTCCAGAAGCGGGAACGCCCACAGTGGCGCAAAAAAGCTACGCCACGGAAAAAGAAGGCATAGCCCATAGGCGTCCATGGAACGGTGAAAAATCAGCCCGCTCTCTGAGCGCCCAGCCCCGCCCCTATGGCCCGAAGGAGCATAGGATGAGAACTATCCCGGGGACCAATCAGCGTGCGCGCCCGGCGTGGATGAGCCCCCTCCCTGCACCCAATCATCTGAGAACCCGCCCTACAAAACATCCGGCCAGCGCCGCCCAAACCCCCAGGTAAGTGAGCACTCTGCCGGAGGCTCTGCCCGTGTGCTGAGTGGCATTGCCCCTTTGAAAACCGAAACGGGCTGAGGGCATTCACGTTGGCAGGCACAGAATGCACTCGGGGGACTTTGCGCAAAAGTGGGGGAACTTCTCGTAAAGGGGAAGAGGTGCAAATGTCTGCCTAACTCCCTTTCTACCGTGATAGAAAGAATGACTCAACATCTAACTGGACTCATGCACGCTAGTTGCTTCTAACTAAGCACAAACAAACTAACCCTTCCATGACAGAAGGGAATGACACTTTGCAAATTAACCGCATGCTCTCCTATTTCCTTGCAGGTGCCCTGACTCTGGTGCTCCCACCTGGTGATGACCGACGGAGCGCTGACAGGTGAGGAGGAGGTGGGGGGGGCGTTCCGCAGATTAGTGCAAACCGCCCATTCACCTGAACCCACCCACTCACTTGCCGCTTTGGGTGAGGCCCAGCAGGGGTGGGGGGCAACCATGGCCGCCCCTGGCTGCCTCAGAGGCAGGCGCCTCGAAAACCACATGTGACCAGGTGTTTGTTGTGACCAGCTCATTCCCTCCCATAAAGGTAAAGGCTCCCCAAGGCCGAGTGCATCCTCGCCAGACTGTCAGGCATCAGCTGCTGCCCTCGACCATGTGCAACCCCCCCGGATGGCGGAGTGTGGGGCTTGCCTCAGCAGTAGAATGAGGTAAAGCCCACATGTGTCTTTTTCTCCCGCAGGCACGTCCAGGGCATGGCTGCTCCCCCGCGCCCCGCCCTCCCCAAACATCTCTGACGGATGGTTGGCTGCAGCCCAGGAAGCACCGTCGCGCCGTGGCCTGCATCCCAGCCCCGCCCCTCCGAGCGGGAAGGAGGGCTGTGTGGAATGCTCCGGCTCCCTCGCCAGCCTAAACGCAAGCCCGCTCTTTCCAGTGCAATAAAATGAGATGTACAACAACTGCCTTCTGTGTCTGCGACTCTGACTTCATCCTCCGCCCCTCCCCCAACACTCCCGTCACATATCTCCACCTGCACATTGCCACAAATGTATCCGACACCCCCCGTCTTGCCTCCCCGCCCCCTCCCTCCCCTCACAGTAACGCCCCCTCCCTCCCTCCTCCTCCCCCCTCCTCCCCTGTATTTGACCAGTGTCTGTACCACCCATCTGCCGAAGAGAACTTGATTCTCAGAAGCCTATGCCACAATAAAATTGGTTAGTTTTAAAGGTGCTATGGGACCCTTTTTGAATTCGCTACCACAGGCTAACACGGCTAACCCCCCTGCATCTATGGCCAGGTAGAGGGTTGGGGCGGGGCATGTGAGCGGGGAGGGGGATCAATCCCTGGTGGGGAGAGTAGCTGGCACCCGATAAGCCAGGGAGAGGGTGGTGCGAGCTGCCGCTGCAAGGGGGCGGGAGATGGCAGGGGAAACGGTCCGCTCGCTGGAACCCTAGCCCCACCAGTGGGGAATCCAGGGTGGTGGCAGGCGGATGCCATATCCCGGGCAGGAGGTCTCGCGCGCCTGGGGAGGGTTGCCCCCATCGCAGCCGCAGCCCCAGCAACACAGTCCCATGAGCGGCCGCCTCCCAGAGTGGGTCCAGCCCCTCGGGCGTCTGCAGCAGCCCCATTGGTCATTCCAACACCTTCCACCCCAGGGTGTCCTGCCTCGCATCCAATCCCGTGGGGCAGTTGCCAGCCTCCCACGCCAACATGCCATGGTTGTTGGGAGGGGTGGGGTGTGTCCGAGGCTGCGCGTGGCTCCGCCCTGGCTCGGCGCCGTCTCCTGCGTTCAGCAATTGTGGCCGCTCGCATTGCCCTGCCGGGGGGGGAACCACTCCTAGGCTGCCAGCCCCGCCAATCCTGCAGGGAAGGCCGCTGGCCCCACCCACAGGGGCAGTGGAAGAGCGCACCAGCTGTGCAAAGTGGCCAAAATGCGGGAGCCCGAGGCCCCCTGGCTGGCTGCCACAGCGTGCCCCTCCCCCGGCCGGGCCATGCAGGCTGGGTGGCCCCCCGATGGCAGGTTGCGTGACTGCCCCAGCTCAGGGCGGCATGCCAGGCAGGGCAGGTGCGTTAGGGCAATATGGAAGACATGCCAGAGCGGCCCCTGGCCAGTCCTTGTGCATCCTAAGCACCCCCCCTCTTGGAAGGGATGTGCTGTCACCGCGGGCCTGGTCATGCGCTCATGGTGCCAGGGCAGGATATGGCTGGCAGTTCACCAAAGTATCGCAGGCAGACACGGGTCCATGTGTAGATGAGATTTATTCCCAGTCCCACGGCACACCGTACGGCCAGGCCCAAGGGTTCGCGTCCCGCAAGGATGCACCTGAGCAGCACAGCATCCCCGAAAGTGAAGAGGGCCCTGGGGCCATAGGAAGCCAACCACCGTGGCCGCCTCCCCTCCAACCCACAGGTCTGAGCCGGGGGGCCTGTGCTGAACCTATCCATGAACTATGCAGCTGCCAGACAGAAGATAGGGAATTGTTACATCTCAGACCCTCCAAGGTCATGCCGGCGGGCGGTGTAGTTCGGCGGGCAGCACAGAAACACTATACCCACAGCGGTCCTGGCTGCATGGAGGGCGACGGGTGGCGGGAGCAGTGGGCAGCCAGGCTTGGGGCCCAGCTCATTGCCAAGGCAGCCGGGAATGACCTCCTGGCAGATGAGGGTGCGATGACTGCGCGGCCAGTTTACCTGGAGGAGCTCTTCCTTGGCCGTGCGGAGGAGGCCCACCTCATACGAGCGTGGCTAGACGCGGCGCTGTGCGAGGTGGAGCATGACCTCCTGGAAGAGGAGGTGGCTGCGGGCCCCGCGCGCAGTAAGTCGGGGTCCTCGGCGCCATCCGAGGGGCCTCCTCCGCTGCCACAGAGGGCAGGCCGTAAGGGACCGGAGGCGTCCCAGCCACTTCCTTCGAGGCGCAGGTTGCAGGTGCTTGCAGCACATGCCGGGCTGCCACCAATGGGTGCCCCCTCCCTCTCTCCCCCCTCTGCAGGGACCATCAATGACAGGTGGATGGCTGCCATGGACCGGGTTCACAGGGCATTCCAGCAGGCGCGGGCAGCGGCACCATGTGAGTCTCGACAACAGGAGGGGCACGGGCATGTGGGGTGGGGCGGCCTGTGGCCGCGATGACAACCCCAGAGCCCACAGGGGCCCTGACGCTCCCATCCCCCACCTCTTGCCCCCACAGCAGCGCCCGCCCAGAGCCCCTCGCCAGATGAGGAGGAACTTGGGGGGGGCTTCACCGCCTGGTCTCCACCCCGCTACCCGCCACCTGCTGAAGACCCAGAGGTTGACCCAGTGGAGGGGCCTGGCAGGAAGCGGCCAAAGCTGGAGCCCATCCCCGCGGACGGCCGGGCAGCTGCCGATATGCCATCCCAGGCACAGGCATCTGGGACCCCAGCCGGGTCCCTGCTCTGTAACGGGGATGCCGTGGCGGGGCCGCTGGCCTCCCCCTGCTCCGACGCGCTACCTAGCCCTCACCCTCCTGGCTGCTGAGGCCGGGGTTCTGGGTTGGCAAGCTGCTCTCTGGGCGCCTGATGCGGCCCTGGAATCGATTGGGAATAAAGCCAAGTTCGTTAACCGCTCTTCCAGTGCAGCCCGTCCATGGGGGGCGGTGGCTGCTGGCCGGGGCGGCTTTCCCATGCTCTTTACATGCAGGGGTCGAGGGAGCGGGGACTCGGAGGGGCCGCCTGGGACACCATAGGGGCGTAAAGGGCGAGTGTTTGTCTGGCCGAGCCCCCCATGGCCAGGCATGGCCCTCAGCGCGCAGCATGCCACAGGTGCTCCGCGACCCTGTCTTACACAGCTCGGTCATGCTCCTGGGGCTCTGCAGGGGCATCAGGAGAAAGGCGATCGGCGGGCGGCAGCCAGGGGTCCTCGCCTGGGCCCTCTGTGGCTGGCAAGGGGAGCTGCTGGCACACGGCAATATTGTGCAGCATGACACAGGCAGCCACGAGCTTGGCGACGGTGAACGGCTGCATGGCCAGGAAGCCGCCCGTGTGATGGAGGCATCTGAAGCGCATTTTCAGCTGACCGAAAGCACGTTCAATCACCATCCTCGTGCGCCGGTGGGCCTGGTTGTAGTTGGCTCTGTCGGCGGGCTCATCCGCAGGGTATGGCGTCAGGAGGTAAGGCAGCAATGGATAGCCACGGTCACCTGCAAGGGGAGGCGGTGTTAGGATCTCCCTTCCCATCCCCGTCCCCTCACAGCTCCCCCACCAACTGCTGACCTAGGAGCCAGCCTCTCCCCTCAGGCCATGATGACAGGAGCCTATTCAGGCCGGAGGTGGTGAAGATCTGTGCGTCGTGGACGCTTCCCGGGAACTTGGCAACGAGGTCCGTGAAGATCCCCTGGTGGTCACAGGCTGCCTGGACGTTGATACTGTAGAACCGGTGCCGATTCCTGTAGACCTGCGGCTCCTCTCTGGGAGCGCATATGGCCACATGCGTGCAGTCGACTGCTCCAATCACATTGGGGAAGCCTGCAAGGGACGAGAAGCCTGCCCGGATGGGTGCCAACTCTGCCTCCGAGGTGGGAAAGTGGATGTGCTCGCGGATCCGACCAACTAGGGCGTCCAGGAAGGCATGCAGGCAGCGGCTGGCGGATGACTGGGAGACCTCCAAGGCCTCAGCCATGACTCCCTGGAAGGAGCCGGTCGCAAGGTAGCGGAGGGACAGCAGGACCCTCTGGAGGACAGGGATGCCCCGGGGAGCCGCAGCTTGCCCCTGAAGGGCGGGCGCGAGCTCCTCGCACAGAGCCTGTATGGCTGCCCTGTCCAGGCGGAAGCGGTCCAGGCAAGTCATGTCGCCCAGGAGCAGGGATGGCACCCTGGCCTGGAACCGGTGGCGGCGTCTGAGGCGGCGCCGCCTGAGGGCCGCTCGGACATACACGGCTGGCAGGAGGTGGCTGGTCCGGATGGCTGGGAGCTGCGGCAGCAGTGGCGGGCACCAGGCGGGGATGATCGAGGTCCTGCCTGGAAGGAACGCAGGTTGAGTTCCAGCACCCTGAACCCCCCCCCCCCACGCACCTGGAAGCAGCAGGCCTACCGGTCTCAGCGGCCCGTTGCAAGTGGTGCTCAGGAGCAGGTCCTCTGTCCGCTGCATGGGCCGTCCCAGCCACCCTTCCCGGTCCTGCACCCCCTGTGCCCTCCTCCATCTTGCCGAGGGGATGGGTGGGCACATGACTAGGTGGCTGGTTCCCACCACTTATCTCGGGGACCGGACATTCCAGCGGGCACTACCCCCATGTCTGCTGAGAGCAGTAGTGGCGGCGGAAGCCAGCGCCAGGCAAACTGGACAGAGGCCGAGAGAGTGCTGCTTTTTGGGCTCGTGGTGGAGAATGCGGAGGTCGCCCTGAGCACGCACAGGGGCGCCTCGTCCCGGTCTCGACGACGGGCATTCTGGCAGATGGCAGCTGACAGGGTCTCGGCTATGGGCAACGCGCCCCGCACTGCTCACTCGGCAATGAAGCACTGGAATGATTCTTTCGGGCCCGCGCGCAAACAAGTGCGCCTCCTCATGTCCCAGGGGGTTCCTTATGAGCGGGCCCTTGACGAGGGGCTCCCAGGCCCAGAGGCGGTCATGCGAGCGGTCATCCCGGAGGCGGTGGTGGGCGGCCTGGGCGTTGAGGTCCTGCCCGGTTAGTATTTGTGGATTCAGGGAGGCGAGGGGGGGGACGCATGGATCGTGGCACATGTGTGACAGGGCCTCTCCCGTGAGTAGGCACGACCCCTGAGGGTCCAGACCCAAGCCAGGCGGAGGCAGAGGCAGCGGCGTCTGTGCCCCCCCTGGCAGAGAGCGGGGCCCAGGAACAGGCAGCCCTTCCACCGCCACAGCAAGCCCCTGCTGCCAGCGACGAGGAGCCTCAACCGGGCCCGTCGGGGGGCATGGATCCGGAGCACGGTATGTATCTGTGGCCCTGCTGCTGGTGGGGCCAGGGACCGGCTCGGCTGCTGGCCTCGGCCACACATCCAAGGCCCCTCAATGCACCGACCGGTCTCAAGACGAGGGGCTGCGGCCGCAGCTGGAATGGGTGTGCTTGGCCCGGCTCGGTGGCCTGTGGCAGCCCATGTTGGGCCGCTGCTCTTCCCTCCCTGGGTCCTCTTCCCACCCATGTCTCGCTCCAGCAGAAACCATGCGCCTGGAGATAGGCGGGGAGGTGATTTCCCAGCTGCGCGAGCTGCCACCCTCCCGGAGGACCTCTGCTGCCGGAGCGGCTCTCCTGCAGTCGCTCGGCTTCCCTGTGTCGGTGGAGGGTGAAGGTGGCCCTGGGACTCCGCCGGTTCAGGACACCTCATCGACAGAGCCGCTCGAGGAGCTGTCCCAGCCTGCAGCACCATCCCCTCCAGCCCCTTCGCCCCCGGGTGCCATGGGCCGTGTGCGGGAAGGACCTGGCTCCGCCTCTGAGGGGGAGGGGCCCATGGAGGGGGTCCTTCCAGGTGCACGGGCTCGTGGCCCCCGCCCTGCCCAGCGGCTTCCCCCGACACTAGCCGCAATGTGGGCGACGATCGAGAGGGAGCGGCTAGAGGTGCACGCTGCATGGGAGGAGGCGAACAACCGCGGCCAGGAGTTCATGGCTGCGGTACTGGAAGTGGGGGAAGGGCTCCGTGCCTCTCAAGTCCATGCCGAAGCCCTGCTCGGGCGGCTTGTCACCATCCTCGACCCTCCGGCCCCACCCGCTGCAGCAGCTCCACCCGCCCCAGAGGCACCCCTCCCTCGGGCCCAGTTGCGTGCGAGAGGCCGGGCCCGTGGATGGCCAAGGGGGTCCGGCCGCCGGCCTCGCCGGTGACCGCCGCTGCCGCCTTGGGGGTGGGGTGGGGTGTTTTGCTGCACAGGCGGCTCTCCTACACGCCTCCCCTTCCTCACATCTGCTGGGGGAGGTGGGATGATATAATAATAAAGGCTGATTTCTGTGCAATGGGTGTCTGTGTTCTTTGCCTTGGGATGGGGACGAGGGGGCAGGCCCGCTGTGTCTGCCTCTTGGTGGCGGCCTCAGGCCAGCCCTCCCCTTCGGTGCCACTTGGGGGCTGTCCCCTGCTGCCAGAGACTGGCTGCTGCTCTGGATTCCTCATGGCAGGGCGCCTTCCAGTCCCATGCCAGCCTCTCTGGACGCAGCCGCCACGGACTTGGTGCTACATTGGGCAAACGGGGGAGAGGCTCCTCAGACCACGCCCACCCCTCTCCTTCCCAACTGCGAGCCCCACCCGACGCACGAGCCGAGGCAGTCTGCCGGCATGGGCGCGGTTTGCCTGCTGCTCTGGGGCCTGGCCGGGATCGCGTGCTGCCCATAGGCTGCGCCTTTCCTGGCCCCTCCCCCTGCCGCTTGTCAGGAACAGCGCCCTTTGGCTGCGCCTGGCGGTGGCCGTGCATCAGACCCGCCCACAACACTTTCTGGTTCTCCAAATTCGCATCTCTGCGCCGCTGCGGGCGCCGCTGCGGCCACACTTTGCTGGCACAGGATCCGGCCCGGCGCTGCCGCCACACCACCAGTGCAGCCGCGCCGGCGTTGGGGCCGGCCATAGGATTGCGCTGTTAATCTCTTAATTTAGTGCGCCACCTATCCAAAGAAATCTCTTTAACATTTTTCCAACACTGGGCAATAAGTATCCTAGCTGTGACTAAAAGAAAATTAATAAGTGTTATTTGTTTACATTGAGAATTTTCATCTGTAAATAAGTTGAACAGAGCTAATTCAACAATAGGTTTTATTTGTTCCAGGGTTATTTTAACAATCTCTATAAATATTGATGTATCAAATCAGAAACTCTCATCCCTGTCCCTGCCAATTCTCCTGACCGAACAGGACCCCTAGGAGCCTCTAAAAGCTCTGGTTGTTAGTTTGAAGCACTCTTGCTTCCTGGATTCTTTATGAGTGTGTGTACTTCCTTAGGAAGCAACACTGGACACAGGCTGGTAACATGTAGAAGGAATTTATTAAAGGAAGAACATAGGAATGTGTGCTTGGCAGAAACCACTCATAAAAGCATTTAGGCAAGGCAAAAAACAAATAACAGCTTGCTAATCTATCTATGTTCAAATGGACAAAAATACTACTTGCTGGCAAGCTAACTAAACCTTCTCTGAGTTGCTTCCAAATCTGGTTTGTTTTACCAAAGTCCATCCATGCCAGCTCACTCTAGGCATCCTGGAGATGTCATGGAGCTAGAAGCTCTATTCTTACATAGCTGGTAGCTGATAGTGGCTACAACGTAGCATAGCTGGTCAAGACTGGTCAGGAATGATGAAAAGAGATAAACTGCCTAGAAACAGAGAGGCTTCTTCAAAGTGGTAGGGCATCACCCCACTGAAAGGGACCAATCAGGGCTTGTTACTTAATTGGATATTACCTCAGTGAGAAAGTTTAGGGAGTATGGCTAGGGCTGAGAGCAGCGCTAGGCTCCAAGCCTCTCCAAGGTCATACTCTCAAAGCAAGAGAGAGCCCAGGTGCAGTTAATCAGCAGAGGCTGTGCCTATCTCAGCATACAGATCTGGTAAGATTTCTTACAGGCATGAAGTCTGAACCAAATTTTTACTCTGTATATGGTAGAACAGGGCCTGCTCTTTGTTGGGGAAAAAGGTTAAAATAGCTTAAAATCAGAGGTGCAATGGATCTTGAATCAATAGAGTCGGAACATCAGTTTGCCTTTTAAAAATCATTTACTTCTAAAGGAAAAAGGTGTACAGGATTGCTACAAAATTACAAAGTCTAAGGCTACATCTTGCTGACCATGAGTACAGACAAAGTGATAGATAGGAATGGAGATTCTTCCTCTGTCTTCTTGACCCTGAAAGAAAATCACCTGACCTATTGACCAATAACAGTTTACAAACACCCTTCAGTTTTCCGGGCTTCTAGGCGATTGGCTTTGTGCCAGGTTCTCTTCCAGGTCAATCTAAACAATAGCATGGTAGGTGAACACATTAACCCCATAATGACTGAATGTCAGACCTTGCAACACACATATATTCCAACACTCCTTACAATTGATTTCCAAAAATTTGCTCTAACTGGACAGAACCACTACATATGTAAGTGCCTAATTCACTACAATCTCTCCAGCATTTTTTATTCTCTGTTTTCATTAACTGAGCTATTCTAACTGGGGTCAAATACTACCTTCAGGACACCTTTAATGCATGCCCCTGTAAATCTCTTGAAATTGATTTATCAGGAAATTGTTGAAATATTTGTTTCCAATCCTTATCATTAAATTTAATATTCAATTCTGGTTCCCAAATCTTTTTAATCCTCTGCTTCAGAATTTGTCCCTAATTTAATACAATTCTATATATTTTAGAAATTAATTTTCCCTCTGCATTATCTATATTTTGAATTAATTCTTCAAATTCAGTTAATGGTCTGTTTAGTTGCTCTTTAACATCCTTCTTTTGGAGGAAACTTAAAACTTGATGTTTCGGCAACCATTTTGTCCCTTCTGGAGTCCTTTCTTCAGTCCAGATTTGAGTGTTATTTTATAGCATTATATTTGCATTCATTAAGATTATGTGATTGAGAAAAGAGTATCTACACCATCATCCATAACTTTTAACTGAAATAAATTTGGGGTGGTATAAATGAGGGTTAATGGGGACATCCTTGGGTATAATAACTTTTTCTGTTTCCTCCATACCATAACAGGGCCATGGAGTGTTGCCAGAAAATTCAACTTTAATTTTTTATACAAGGCATTATCAAATAATAAATAATAACATCTCATTCCTTATCTATCCCTCTCTAAGGAAATAAGGTGGTTAAATTTCAAGAGATTTAGGTTTAAAGAGACAAGCTTAGAACACGATGGCTTTACAGAAGGATTAAAAAGATTTCTGAAGGATGTCTATTTTTGGCTACTTACCATCATAGCCAAATTAAACCTTCCTATAGATAAGACATACAGTTTCCAATTAGGAATGTTACCAAATTTTTAGATGGCTCTGGATCAATTTGAAAGTTCACGTTTCTTTTATAATTTTTCCATATAGGGAGGAAAATTGAAATGGGAATTTTGCTAAAGAAAATAGATTAAAATGCTTTTGGGGTTATAATAGTCTTCTGAACATGCATGGACATTTAAAGGGTTTTTTTTAAAAAAAATACATATTTGTGCATCATTACTCAGCGTACTAAATACTGAGGCGAAACCAGTTTGTAGTCAGTAATATGCATAACTGCAGTTCAGAATTCACAACAATTAGATGTATATGCATGAAAACTGAAATGGATAAAAGAGTAAATATTATCAAGTTGTTGTTATGTTGTAATTAGGATCCAAATTTTCTGTGTCTTTAAATAACTGATAAAAACTCAGTTCCCTAACAAACTGAATGAATATTCAAATGTTTAGAAAATGTATGTGCATATGAGTGGGTGGTAGCTGTGCAAGCCAGAATGTCCATGAACCCAATCAACTGTTCAAAACTCTGCAGGTTCCAGCTGGCTGTCATTGTCAAAGTGGCAACTCCAGACTTTTTCAGCTTATGATGCAAACCCTTCTTCTGAGCCTCAGCCATTTCTAATTTGGAAAGCTACCACATATTTGGCATAAAATGCTGTTACTCATTGCAGTACGTGTTAAATCACATTACATTAGCAGCCACAAATCAAAATTTAATAAAGTATACCTGTATTGCACAAAAATGATGAGACCTTTAGGGGGTTGGATTGAAAGGTTCTGTTTGTTTGGTGGAGAGTACTAAAATTCTCCGACATTCTTTTGAGGAAGATAATGAAGTATTTTGCTTTGTATGTTACAAAATATGGAAATTGAGGATGCTTGCCAAACACCTGCTTTTTGGAGTTGGCAATAAAAAAAGATACAGTAAGAAACTCTATTTTCTTCTTTTACTCTTTGTTTCTCAGCTAGGTGTGCCAAAATGAAGAAAAGGGAAAGAAAAAAACAGTATTGGATGTCACGTAGTTCACTACATTGAGTGTCAAGTATTTCACAAAACCAAGTTGAACATTTGTTTCTAATTTTGCATGGGCGCAATTTCTTTCCAAACTGGGTTCTACATAGTGAAAAAGATCTAATAAGGTCAATGAATCTTTTTTATTATTCAATATGCTCTCATGATATACATACCAGTTTAAAATCAGCTTATTTACGCACATATACAGGGCCTTTTAAAAAGCTGAACAACACAATCCCATGAAGAGATATTCCAATAGCACTTAGATTGCAATGCAACAGGTCTGTGTGTGTGTATGTGAAAAGTGCTGTCAAGTTGTGGTAGGCAACCCCTACTGGGGTTTTCAATGCAAGAAAATAGCAGAAGTGAGTTCCCATTGTCTGCCTTGGATGGTCTCTCATCCAAGTACTAACAAGCACTGACCCTGCTTAGCTTCCAAGATCTGACAAGGTCAGGCTAGCCTGAGTCATCTCTGTCAGGGGCAACAGGCCTACTGGCATTTGAATTTTTATATAAGGTAGTCCTATACTGTACCCTGTGTCAATATCATCCGCCCCCCTGCCCCATTGGATGTGTTGCATTGGGGAGCCACGGTAGGGATACTGGAAGACTAAAAGGTCTGAGTAAGAGGACTATATGTAAAAGATGCTGAAATGGCATTTGAGGTAGGCAGGCACTGGTTGTAAAATTGAACAAAGGTCCTAACAGCTGAAAAGTAGTACACTCCTTTAATAACTATCCTACTGGGTAACAATGTAAAAATGGGAGTGAACAGGTGCCAAAGTAACAGCAGTTTTCTAGAAAGCCTCAATAGAATGGCCATGTGGTGAGCCTGAGAGCATAGAGTTGTGAAGGAGCATCCTCCACCCTTTATTAAAGAGACAATATTCCCACAATGGGAGAGACCAATGCAAAGATTGCCATCTGCCCTGTAAAGAAACGAAGTGCCTACTAGGTTCACATCCCAGGGCCTTGTTTGTGCCCTCTGAGGCCACAAGAGCCAGTGCACATAACACACACACACATACACAAAGCTTTTTTAACCTCCTATTGAATACACATTTTAACATGGTGAGGAGGCTTCAGTGTGTCAGTGAAGCTGATAGTAGCGCTGTTAAGAGCTTAGCTCAAAATCTGTAAATGAGAAATGAACACATTTAAACATGTTGGTCTGTAAGGTGCTGCTAACCCAAATTTTGATCTATTATAGACCAATGTTGCTACCTGAAACATTTAAACATATTAATCCTGGGAGGGAGTGGACTAAAGTAGACTGGATTAGGACATTTTCAGTCAGAAAATTACAAAGTCTTCTGTTCTGGTAGTAGGGCTGCCAACACCCCCTCTAGAGATGGGAGATCCTTTGCCTCCAGCCCCTGCCCCCACCTCCACTTAAATGGCTGGTAAGAAGGAAAGATACTTGGGGGAGGCATACATGTTTCCACATTGTGCTAGAAAAAGACTTCATATTTGGTGTGAGGTTGGGCATGAGAGTATGTGTGTGGAGGAGGTAAGTTTGTGCTGCCCCCTCTCTGCTCCTTCCTTCACTGTTTCAGCCCCTGGGGACCCTAGCAATGACAAACTCAGAAGAAACGGTGTTTCTCTAATAGTGAGACATGATGTATAGTATTCAGTATCTATAACACAAAGTCTAACTGAATAATATTGGTCAGACTTCATGGAAAACCTATCAACATAACCATCATTCAAGTTTACTCTTCAGCTACAGATGCTGAAGAAGAAGAAACTGAAAGCTTTTATGCAAATGTCCAGGAAGAAGTCGATCACACACCCAAATGAGAGGCACTGATGATAATCGTAGGCATCTGAAACGTGAAAGTAGAAAGCAGAAAATTTGGACTAGGACTGTGAAATGAAGCAGAAAAATGACTCATAGGATTTTGTGAAGTCAGCAATTCTTCACTGCAAACACATGTTTCTGGCATCTGAGTAGAAAATATTATACATGGCTGTCACTAGATTGCCAATACAGAAATAAAACAGATTACTTAATTGGAAGCAGAAGATGGAGCATCTCTATTTTCTTTGGTAAAATAAGGCCAGGAGCTCATTGTGGTACAGTCCACAAACTGTTAATATCAAAAATTAGTATAAATCTAAAGAAAAACACTAAAACAATCATAGTGCTAAAATATAATGTAAATAACATTCCTGAAAATTTTTAAATTCATGTGAAGAACACATTTTTATCACTAAGTTCAACTGCACATGAGTTGCAAGAGCTATGGGTTGAAACCAGAGACATTGTCAAGGAGGAATAAACAAAGACTATTCCTGTAGCCAAAAGAAAGGAAAAACTTTGATGGGTAACCGATGAAACTTTTAAAATTGCTAAAGATAGAAGAGAAGTAAAATATGACAGAAATAGAATCAGAATTTTAAATGCAGTTTTTTCAGTGACTTGCACATAGTTACAAAGAGAACTATTAGGATAGTTAGGTGAGTGGGTAAGTAAAGGTAAAGGTAGTCCCCTGTGCAAGCACTGAGTCATTACTGATACTGACCCATAGGGGGACATCGCATCTCGACATTTTCTTTGCAGACTTTTTGTTCCAGGGTGGTTTGCCATTGCCTTCCCCAGTCATCTACACTTTACCCCCAGGAAACTGGGTACTCATTGTTACTGACCTTGGAAGAATGAAAGGCTGAGCCAACCTTAAGCTGGCTACCTGAAACCAGGTTCTGCCAGGACTGAACACAGGTTGGGAGCAGATCTTGGGCTGCAGTACTGCAGCTTACCACTCTGCACCATGGGGCTCCTCAGGTGGGTGGGTAGGACTATCAAAATAATCAGTGCAAAAAAATAGAAGAGAAACTCCCCCCCCCCCATAAATCTGTTCCACGAGATCCAGAAAATCAAAGGGAAACTCAAACCATGTCCAGGAATGATGAAAGATCAACATGTAAATACATTTGATCAGGACAAATAAAGAAAATATTGAAACAATAAACTGAACAACTATGCAGAAGAGATTAAAGGATAACAGGATCCTTTAACAAAGAATCTTTTGATGAAGAACCTGGCTGACTCAGTTAAGTGCCTAAGAGCTATTCTGGATCCAGCCCTGCAAAAGCAAGTAAATGTAGTTGCAAAGAAGGCCTTCTTCCAACTAAATCTATTCCCCTACCCTGACACAGCAGATCTGGCCACTTGGATTCACACCACAGTAACATCAAGACTAGACTACTATAATGCACTTTATATAGGTCTCTCCTCAAAGTTTACTCAGATGCTCCAGCTGGCGCAGAATGCCGCAGCTCATTTACTATCAGGAGCTAGACGAAGCATACCTGTTACTCCAATTCTGCAGTCACTCCACTGTTCACTGATCAATTACTGGGCTAAGTTCAAGTTTTCATGGCCTTGGCCTCTCATATCTGCGGGATGGCCTCTCACTCTATGCTTTGCCATAGCAGCTTTGCTCATCAGAATAGGGACTTCTAAAGATACCACTCTGCAGTTGGAAATTTTTTTTACAGCTGTCTGTACACTCACATTCTCTGTCATGGCCTTCACCTTATGGAATGACCTGCATAAGGAGGTCATAAAAGCTCCCACTCTCCCGGGTTTCCACAGACTATGCAAAACTAAATTATTCAGAAAGGCTTTTTACCGAGGTAATAGGACTTCACTGTAAGAAATGGCTTACAGAGATGTCTTGGTAAGTGACAGGGTCTGTAGACTATTTTACTGGGTACTGTCTGCTGATGTATATATGCTCTTATTAGGTAGTTTCCATACTGTTAAAGATGTCGTGTTTAATTACGTTTCAGCAATGTTTCATCTCTGTGTTTGGATTTATGCTGTTTTTGAAATTTGCACAGTCCATACAATTTGTTCAGTAAGTAGCCTAGCTGTTGATCTCATTGACTTGTACTGTTTAATGCACCTTGGGTCTCAATGAGAAAGGCAGACTACAACAACAACAATTTTAGAAAATGGTGAAAACTACACTCAAAGCAATTGGGGAAAATATCGGTTTGGAGAGGTATCGATAGAGGTTTATAATGAAAACGTTCCATTTCATTTCTGGATCTGTACATTCCAAACCAACTATGCACCATTAATTTTTTCCCAGCTGGAGCATTGACAGATTGGATCTAATCCATTTGGCTTTTTTCATTATCATGAGTTTTGGCCCATTTCTTTGCAATGCAGGCTTCCAGGCTCTTTGGGGCAGCTGTTTTTGCAGTTAACAGCACCTAAAATGCACAACAAGTAGTCCTCTCTCTAAACTATTGAGCCACCAAAATTTTCCTCAGTTAAACTACACAAACACACAACAATAGACCCATAAGAAGGTGAGTGTCAGTAGGTGCACACTATGGTGACAAACTGACTGGGAAAGGGGTAGCGGGATGGTGGTGCTAGCATTAAAAACAATCCTGTTTTATGTTAATATTTTCCTTTTTTAATAGTGCCAATAAATTATTACCTTAGCATCTTGTTAGTGCCATGTTTCATTGTGTTTACTCCGAAGGAAGGAATTGCAGCCTATGATTAAAGTCTTCCAGGGCTTTTATCAAATTTGATTAATTGAACAAACCATTTGCACACACACCAGCAGCACTTTTCCTCACAGTGCCCTGACGGGGGTGGAGGAGACAGACCAATGCCTGGGTAGCTCCACACACCCCTTAAGATACACCATCCACTAAACAGGTCTACTCAGATATAAGTCCCACATTGTGCAATAGTGCTGACTCCCAGGGAAGTGTCTTTAGAATTGCAGCCTATGATTGAAGTCTGCACATTTCCCCCTCCAAATGTTTCCCCAAATGTTTCCCCTTGTGAGAACCCAATTGGCATTGCCCATGTATCAGCAGGGGAAAAGATGCATACATGGACAGTGTGCTCATTCCCCTTTCCTGCCCACAAAGTTAAGTAATAATATAAAGGTCTGTAAGAGCTGTTTATAAAGATAATGGCACCAAATTTACACAGAACACAGTCCTCCTTCTAATCTAAAGATCTCATAAGCAGATTGAACAAAGTGGATTGATTTTACAGACTCCCAGAGTAAGTCCCTCTCTGTGCAGCTGCACTTATGTCTACTGATTACGAAAATGGCGGCAGCCTAGCACAAGAATTCCAGTCAGGGCATAGGCATAACCCATCCACCCTCTATCTGCATTCATTTTATTTTCTTATTCTTAAAGGGATTTGCGATAAAAAAATACTTTTACTTTTCAGCTGAAAACTATTCATTTGCCATGCTTCCTTGTTGTGGTCTGTTTAACCAAGGAAAGAGACTGGCAGTTTTTCCATTATTCCTTATGGGGGACATTTTCAGGGAGGTTAGAGTTGTTGTTTTTCAACCCAATATCATCACATTTGCAGTGGAGTGTCCAAGTTTCAAGGAAATTGAATAAAGGGTTTAAATTTTACAGACCCCTGAACAAGTCCAGCCTTTCTACTTTTAGAGGGAAAGAAAACACTCTCTCCAAATCACAAAGAATGGGGAAAGGAGACTGGCAGCTATCAGCAACTAGAGATGGGCATGAACAGCAATACGAACAAAAAAAAAGCCATGAACAACCCAATCTGCTGTTTGAGAACAAGCTGTTTGTGAGGCCCCATTCTAAACAAACAGGTGATTGTGGCAAGCCTTGTTCGTTGCTGTTTGTCTAGCCAGACAGTCTGGCACCTGCAATCAATTCCCTTGGCAACTTAGGCAGGAATTGTCTGAACTCTGTCTGAACTCCTGCTGTTGCCCTGGAAATCCCAATCTAAGCACAATTTAGCTTGATAGGCAGGCCTTCCTTTCAAGTGTGGATCTCCAAATTCGTTACAAGAGAGCAAAGAGCAGGGGGGAGGGGGGCTCCCAGCTCTGGCTTTGCAGACAGTGGAGAGGGACACAGCCGCTGTTGGCATTTTGATGGAGAGAGTGCATTTGTTGCCAAGGAGCCCCCCTCTCCTGCTCTAAGGCCTGCAATGAACTGTGTCAGTTTCCTGCATTGCTGTTTAAAGACACACTAAAGACCTGTTTCCTGACGACCGTACAGGTGTGAACTCTACTACACGTGTCTGTCTCCTGCCTGCATCATGATCTGCTATGGACTATGCCTATTCCTGTCTCTGCCAGGGACTAAAGCTATGAACTAAAGCTACACTAAAGACTCTCTTTCTGGGCAGCACTGCCCATGCCAGTATCCTGACTTTCCTGCATGTCTGGACTCCACTACACGTGTCTGTTTCCTGCCTACGCTCTTTCCTACGGATTACCTACACCGGGCTGCTCCTGTCTCTGCTATGGACTGTGTTGTACATACTGTTTCCTGCCTCCATGGAATACTGCCTCACCTGGGCCCAAGCCAGGCTGTTAGCAGCCAGATGCCAGCCAGGGAAACCTCCAGCGAGCCTGACCAGGCACCCCCTGGCCAGTTCCCATCTGGAGCCTTCCGCAGGCCGGTCACCCAGCTTGCCCTCGCTACTGGGCAACCCACTAGCAAACCCCATCCATGCCCAGCCAGCAACCATTTTCCCAGGCAGCCAGAAGACTAGCCTGAACAGTCTGCTGAGAGAAGCCATTTCAGAGAAGCGAGCAGACCACGTTCACAGTGGCAAGCCTTGCCTTGCTCTGCATATCTTAATAGCTGCCCCGGAGAAGAAGCTAAGTGTTGACCATCCCAAGCACTTAGAGAATGCATCTTAAAGCAGCCTCCACATTCCAGAGATGATGACGACAGGACAAGCCCTGTCCGCTGGAACATCCATTCAACATGCCCGGATTCCCCCCCCTCCTTTGTCCCCTCTTCCCAAGGTGTCACAATAATATAATCAGATTCCTAAAGTGGCCCATCTAGGGTAGTTGTAGAACCATTAAAACCTTTGTTTCGCCCGTGAGAACCACTAGGAACTGCACCAGCCCCAGGGTAAGTTTTGGGGTATTTAAGCTGGTCTCCCAGGCCACATGGGGTGCGTGCCATTCCTATCCAGACTCCTTGCTGTCCTCCTATATCAGATCTAGTGCAGGCATTAGACCATCTCATCTCGCTGCTACGTCTTTGCTCCACATCGGGATTGTGAGTATACCCAACTTCATTGCTCTCAAGTGGGCTACCCCGCTAATGCAACCGTCTCTATTTTCCTACTCTGTTTTCCTAGCTCTTGTGTGTAATCTTGTATGCGTGTGCTAGTTCAGGCATACGCTACATTATTTAGTAAAATACATTGTATCATTATTTAGTCTGCCTCTTTATTGCATGAGCATCTGTAGAGGGACCCCGGTATATATTGGTTAAAAGACCCGTACTAAATTTAGTTCCAGACTGCTAGCTAATTCCCCATTCAAATAGAGCAGTTCTGGTAACACATTGGAGCTTGAATTTTCTTGGTGTGTGGTAGGATAGGGATCTACCCCTTCAGGTTCCAGGGCTGCTGCCAGGCTCTGGGCTAAGCTATTATTTTTTATTGGTACCTTTCCTGCTGCCTGCTCAGGTCAGGTTTCTGGGAGTGGTGCAGCAGGGATCTTGACCAAACTTGAATGATGGCTGGAGAAGAGCCTGCTGGTCCCCATGAACATCCAACCATAAACATGTTCATGAACAGGTCATATTCGTAAGTGTTCATGAGTCCCTGTTCATGGATGGCAACGAACAACGAACATCATGTTCATTTTTTTTTCTGTTCATGCCCATCTCTATCTGCAACTTGGGATTGGCTGGAAGTGCTGTATACTACTCCCTTGCAAGGGTCTGATTGGATAAATTGGAACTGGAAAAATTGGAAAGGATAAATGACATTTCCAGGTAATACAATCAAAGAAAAATATGTGCTTATGCTGCATGGCTGGTAAGCACCAGAATTTGGGGGTGAAATGATTTTTGAAAGGAGACGGTTTCATTTTTCCAAATATCTTGAATTTGTT
The DNA here is from genome assembly GCF_028583425.1 of Eublepharis macularius. Lineage (NCBI taxonomy): Eukaryota > Metazoa > Chordata > Lepidosauria > Squamata > Eublepharidae > Eublepharis > Eublepharis macularius. The sequence continues at coordinate 76,526,930 of NC_072792.1, read as the reverse complement.
TTACCATTTCCGAGAATCAAGGTAATGATCTGAAACAGTGATTTCTGTGTATTTCTTTAGCTTGGGAGTTTCATTTTGCATACCCTCTAATACGTATTCCTTTAATGGCATGGTTGAGGATTCAATTGCCTTGTCCTCTAGTCAATAATTTGCAAAGCAGTTGATCTGCTTTTGTGGACAAGACAAGGAAAGGAGTGAATGGGCTTAGACAAGTAAAGGACTTGTATTATATTTTAAGTAAAGGACTTGTATTATATTTTAAGATTAAATAGCAAGACAATGTACAAAGATCCTACCACTGGAGTCAATGACTTTGTAAATGGAGTTTGGAAGAAATCCTCTTTAAAATACCAAGCACCCTCTTTAAATATCCAGTAGGATGCCACACTCTCTTTGCCACCTCCATCCACACATGTTACCTGGAAGTCCTGGGGATTGTAGGAAAGCTCTCATAGATCTAGGCAGATTCCTCCTGACTCAGTCCATCTGGGATTATGCCAGAGGCTTTCCCTCACCACCTGTTTGCAGGGCCTCTTACTTCAGATGCTAGATCTGCCTGCTGCTTAGAGGCTTGCCTCTACCAGATGCCTGCTGGGTTGATTATTTATCACAAGCCATCCCTGCAACCAGTCTGCAATCCCATCCCTCACAGGCCCACCCTGGTTGTGGGAGAATGAACAGCACCGAAACCGCCTCACTTGCTAACAAAGTGAGGACAGGCTGGTGCTGTTCTAATGGAGCATGGCCTGGCCAACGGCACAAGAAAGTTGTCTTGGGTGTTTGCTGTCATTGTTTATTTACTTCATTTATATCTTGTCTTTCTTCTCACTTGGGACTCAAAGTGGTTTACATCATTGTCCTGTCCTCTATTTATCTTCACAACAACCCTGTTGCATACATTAGGCAGAGAGAATGCAACTGATTCATGGTCACCCAGTGAGCTTCCATTACAGAGTGAGGATCTGAACTTGAGTCTCCCAGATCGTAGTCCAACACTTTAACCACTATACCACACTGGCCTATGGATGACAAAGGAGGGGATTGCACTGCTGCAGCTGGTAAGTTCAGGAGGGGCACTGCTGCCCAACAGAAACACACAAAACAATCCAAATTTGCTAATGTTTGGTTAGTCTGCCCTAGATGATTTCCAGCTTCAAAAAGGTTCACATCTCTGCATCTAATAAAGAGAGCTGTGGTTCTCAAAAGCTTATTCTACAATAAAGTTGTTTAGTCTTAAAGGTGCTACTGGACTCTTTACTATTTTGCTGCTACAGACTGACATGGTTGACTCCTCTAGCTCTTTTTTGAACATCAGCAATGGTGAAGCAAATAAGTTCAATGTGTTTGTCTAGGAATTTGTTTCATTCCATTTCTGAATCCTCTTTATCTTCTATAGAGAACTTGTTTGTGGATTGCATGTCTGCCTGACAATGTGTTTATCTATGTGCATGAAAAAAATACCTGTTAAGCAGAACTGCTGTCTTCAGCTGAAGTTCCTGCTTGGCCCTAAAACAACCAGCCACTCTGATGATGTCTCCTGTGAGGATGGATGAATCAGCATCACACAGCTTACTTATAAAGCCTCCACTATGCACCCCCCCATCAGCTGGTTGATTATCAGCCCTGCCAAACCCAACCCTTACATTATTTGAACTGAGAGGGGGCCTGGACCTTCCTAGTCTTAATGGCCATGAATGTATTTAATGAGTTAGAAATTTTAAAATTTAGTGACCCCATTCAAGCGCACTCCATCCACATTATTTTTCCCTCCATCCATACTAATATATCCTCAAATTGCACAGGGCCTGAGAGTAAATATCTGTGTGCATAGACATCAACAGCACACTTGGTTCCAAAGTCAATTCAAAATTCATAAATAAAGATGATACTTTCATAGTAGACTAATATCAATGAGGTCTGAGTAGAGTAGTTAAACATTGCAGACAGCATCCATTCACAAAGTTCATAACTATGAGCTTTCAGCATAACAACCATTTTTATGTGAATTATTTCTTCAATTTTCTGCTTCATAGAAAAATTTTAACTTACATCACACCCACAAATTCTTTTATCACAAACATTACTTGATGCTGTGAAACGTGAAGGGTTTAGTAGCATTAAGGTGTACTTTTATTTATTTATTTTTTTAAGAATTATTTTAGGATCATGAAAGTATCTTAGTTCTCTAGAAAGATCTATTTCAAGGTCTTCTCTTTGTTAAAATGACAGTAACCTTTCTTCAGCATCTGGGAATGGATCCAAAGGCAAGTCCCTTATGCGTGCTGTTGTAGGAGCAGTTTGTGCCAAGTAATGTATTTTTATGTCTGTCATTTTTCCTTTGAGACATACACCTCCACTCTTTCTGTTTAGATCTTTCACTGATTAAATTAGAGAAAACTAGATTCTTTTCAAGTTTTTTTTTTACTGCTGATCATGGCTGATTTAAAAACACAATGACCCATAGAAAATCACAATTAAACAGCTTAAAGCAGTATTTCAGTGAAGCTTGTTTATGACCTACTCGAAAAATGAAGTGTAAGCAGGAAAGGAAAATGAAGGTTAAAGACTGACAGTGCTTTTAATGAAAGTTTTTAAAATACTACATTTCAGTTAAAGAGAAATGTCACCTGGGTACAATACCAAAACAAGATTCTTTGATTATATCCTACATGGTGTTCTACATGGTTATTTGGGTCATAGAGGAATCCCCTATTGGTGCCACACCTGGTGAAATTCTGGGAATAATGGACCATGCTTGGATCTTCTAATTATTTTTGTTCTGGTAAATAGCAGCTGCACAGGGCAATAAAATGGATCTATGGCACAGGGTGGAGGGCATGGCACAAGTTGGAGGGAGGTTTCATTCTTCTCCCTATGCTATTTTCTTGACTTCAGATAGTCCCCGGAGCTGCTGTTTCCCTTTGGGAAAAATATCAATCAGGCAACTTCTGTTTTCCTAGTAAGCAACATAAAAGCCACAGGAGTTCATTTGCAACTGGAAATAAAATGATGTGGGGAGAAAGTAATCCTTTTCTCTCCAGCACCATGGCCCTGATCTTAATTAGAGGAATGATTATTTTCCGATTAAATAATCATGTGAGATCTATTCAGAGGTCTCCCTTCATCTTGTGTGGTTTGATCCTGAAAATCTTTCTTATAATGGAATCAGAGATTTTTCATTATCAAGCTATCTACATTATACTTAGGTGCAGATGTAAATGTATATTTTCTGCATCAGTTGTGAAAGGCCCTCATATGTGTCAATGACCACTTTCCTCTTTATAAAATGGATGGAAGTTGCAAATGGAAGTTTGGTTCCTGCTGCTGCGCAGTTCAAAAGTGAAAATGTAAATATAAGCATGTCTCTGTCTTATGCTGTCCTTCTTCTGCACCTCGCTGTGAGGATTAGAAACAGAAGCGGGGGTTACTGACAGCTCACAGAAAAGGGAAGCTTAGCATCAGCATGTTACAATGTGTTGATATCCATATGAGGGGCATGAGCACTATGTTTATAGTGCTGCAGCAGTATTCACAGCCTTTCTTTTGAATACCTAGAACTTTCCCTCCTTCCCTCTCTCACTATTGGTAGGAGTGGGCCTAGCCTGTCATTGTTAGGATTAAGTAGGATATTTTTATCTTGCCAGACTGATCAGCCTGGAATTTAAAGAGTTTGACAATATTCTTCTTTGAGGATTGTTGAGGCAGGATACATTAGGGCCCTAGTGGGTTCATTGGCTTATTTAGGTTTCATTGGTCATATCCAGCAACATTAGTATTTAAATTGCTAGCACAAAGTTAGTTGAGCACCCTGAGCCATCAACTGATTAGTGAAAGGGAACATCCTTCAGACAGGGAGGTCAGAGCTAATGAAGCTTGGGGGGACTGGAATAGAAATCCTTTGGAGAGGTTATAATCCTTGACTCAGTTATTTTATTACTGGGGAAGAAGGGCTGTAGCTTCTCTCCACCCTCCTACTCGCTCAATCTATTTGACTCTTAATGGTTTCAGAGCCAAGATGGGTTTGCTCCCATAGCAAGAATGCATTGACAGAAGAAGATTGAACTTTCTGAAGTTTTGTTATTCATTTTTATCTCATTCTTGCTCCAGGGAGCTCAAGGAGGGTGTACATGGCTCTCCCCTCCTCTGTCACTTCCTCACTACAATCCTGACTAAGGCACTAAGAGAATAAGAATGTTCCAAAGTCATTTCAGCAAACCCTAGGTTTGCAGAAAAATCTGAAATTATAGAAAGGGAGGGGGGTTACATCCTCAAATAACAGAAATAGCACTAAACAAATACCATCTTAATGGCCCCTGTGGGTGCTGCTAGGAAACCACCACAGTATTGCCAACTTTGTAGGGGTGTGAAGGGCCAGGCTGATTCGGGTTTCCCGATTCAGGTTTACCCGAATTGGGAAACTGCTTTGGAATAAAGGGGATTCCGAAGTGGCAAGCTGCTTCATAATACTCACTTCGAAAGCATTTAGGTTTGCTTCGTTAAGATTCGGCCGTTATTTTCAATGGGGAACTTGCTCCCAGCTCTCCCGGAGCCTGGGAGGGTGGCATTTTCATTCCAGAGCAAACTGAACTTGGTGGAGACCTTCTCCTAACTGTTCTCTAATGATCCCCCAAATTTCAGAAAGATTGCACTTTGGGGGGCCATGTTATGCCCCCCCAAATAAGGTACCCCATCCTCCTCCCATTATTCCCTAAGGGGAAAAACAAGCAACCTTTCTAGGTGACTTGGGATGGAATTTTGCAAGCAAAATGCACCCAACTTTCAGGGGACCTGCTTCTACCTGTTCTCCCACCCACCCCCAAGTTTCAGGGAGATTGCACTTTGGGGGGCCATGTTATGGACCCCCAAATAAGGTGCTTCTTTCCTCCCCCACTCCACTAATCTCTATGGGGGGAAAGGGGGGGGTTCTAGGTGGCTTGAGGTAGCCTTTTGCAGGCAAAGTGCACCCAATTTTATGAAGACCTGCTCCCACCTGTCCTCCCACCTTCCCTTAAGATTCAGGGAGATTGCACTTTGGGGGCCATGACATGACCCCCCCAAAGATGGTTCTCCCACCACCACACCATTCAATTTCTTTCTACTGTGTGGAAGACTTCCATCCACACAGCAGAAACACATGGATTGGTGCTGCCAATTGCCTCAGCCAGTCTGGCCACACCACACACACCCAAGCCCCCCCCCAAACCTAACCACCCCTGCAGTTACTGGCCAGCCACTCTCCATTGGTTCCTGTTATGGGAAAATCCAGAGACTCCCACAGCAAGAACACATGGAATGTGGCATCTATGGCCACAGGCCTAATCCCCTTTTAAATCTACCCCCCACCATCCCCACAGACCCAAAGACTCTTGCAACTCTTGCAACTTAGACCAGCAGAACCATTGTCATTTTCTGCATCTGGGCTTTCAGTCCAGCCAGTGCGGAAACACCAAGGCCCACTGTGAAAGGAAAGCCACATCCAAACAGTTCAAACAGACAAGCAGTGGTCCAGCTTCAAGTTAAATAAACTCCCTTGCTCCCCTGGCCCCCAAACTGAAAAAAATCCAGGCCTTGGTGTTGGTGTGATCCAGTAAGGCCTTAAGGCCAAGGCCCACTGTGAAAGGAAAGCCACAGTCAAACAGTTCAAACAGATAAGCAGTGGCCCAGCTTCAAGTTAAATAAATTCCCTTCCGTTCCTCCCCACCTCACCCCTAAATAGAAAATCTCTCCTACCAGTCTCCTGATGTCCAGCACTGAGTCAGTTGATCCACAGGCAGGCACAGCAGAAGGCAGAAGTCCACTCCAGAGTCCAGGCAGGGCAGGCCAATGCAGAGACAGTGAGAAAAAGAGGCTCTCTCTCACAGTCCCTCTCCATCAGTAACAGAAGCTGGCCCAAAGTCCAGCCTCAAATTTAAATCCCCTGCTGCATCTCCTTCTAGAGAATCCATTGGCCGGAAGGAGGATGCAGCAGTGGGATTGGACACTCCTAACTCCCCCTCCATTCCCTGATCCCCCTCCCTCCCCTCCTTGTACTCCTACTCTAACACTCACTCCTCCTCACCCTTCCCAACCTGAAAATTAGGCAGTAATCTTTGGCTGCTTGCTTTACATTGCATTTCAATACATTGCATTGCAATCCAAACAGCCAGCAAAGCAAAGATTCCCGCCTTTTTTTGCTAGATGGGAGGGGTGAGGAGGAGGAAGTGAGTCACTCACTCCTTCTCCCCCCCTCCCCTCTTCCAAGAAACAGTGGGATGCTTTAGCTTCCTGCAGAAATTTGCTAGCTGTTTGCAAATGCAAACAGCCAGCAAAGGGCTGCTTCTTGGATTTCTGAATATTTCCGAAGTGATTTGAATTGCATCAGAAATACCCGCTTTGGTATTTCCAGATCGGATCCGATTCGGATTGCCCCCCCAATCGGATTCCCGAAGCGCACACCCCTACCTTCAAGCCTTGATCTTTGTCAGTAAAAGGCACAGGGACGGGGTAGAGGCTTTTCCAGGGCCCTACCAGGGTTGTTTTGGTCTTTAGGGGAGGCTTGGCAACCACCATGGTTGACTTAATAACGCATGTCTTGCATAAATCATAACTTGCATAACTTGTGGAGAAATCAGTGTATAAATGAAGTAAATAAAGAATAAAGCTGAAGATGTGGGAAGATGAAAGGTAGGTTTATTGGTGTGTGGAAAGAAGAGAATAAAGCAGAGAAAAGTGAGGATATGGGGGTTGCCAGGAGGAGTGAAAAAGAAAGTAATGTGAGGAAGGGATACAGGACAAAGTAAGGTGCACGCTGCAAGTTCTTTCAGGTTCCTCACCATAACTCAGCAGCCAGCAATGTGTGACCAGGCCTGGCTGATAAGCGTGCTTCTTGGTAATAGTTAGTTAGGTTGGCTGGTGAGTGGGAAGGAAGCAGGAAAAGATGAAAGTCTAGAATGCTTTCAGGAAAGGGAAAAGGGAAATAGTGGCAGCAGGGAAAATGAGATACCCCCTGCAATCCAAATAGGTCCACCACTTTTTAGACCTAATAATAAAACATACTTTGAGAAACTACTCTAAAATCATACTATAGTTTTGAAATCCATTCCTCAGGACTCTGTTCTCACTAGGACTGCTATCTGCAATGGAGCACTTTTGCTGATTTCTCAGTGTCCACCTACAAGTAATTGAATCCAGATTGCGCTGAAATTTTAAATAACTCCAGGAACAAAGGCGGAGAGCTTATTTATGCTTGCCCGCGGAGACTTATGAATCCAATTGGTTTCCAGAATGCTCTATGGGATCTGATTGTTCCTGGCGGTTCCTTGGATGAGCTAGTGGAAGATTGGCAAGTCCATCTTTCCTAAGCCATCGATAAAATCGCCCCCCGTCTCCCTCTTCACCCTGTACCAAACTAGCTCCTTGGTATAAAGAGGAGCTATGATGGAAGAAGCAGGAGCTGAGACGGCTACAAAGAGTATGGCGGAGAACTTGCAATGAAGAGGCAAGAGCATCCTATAGGATGTTTATGAAAGCCTATGAGATGGCAGTGAAGGCTGCAAAGGAAGAGTTTTATGCAGCCTCCATTGCATCAGCTAGCTCACGCCCAGCAAAACTGTTTAATGTGGTTTGGTCTTTGGTCTCCTTGCCAGGAGGGAACCATCAAAATTCAAATTCAGATATTGGCTGTGAGACTTTTGGGAGCTTTTTTGCTGATAAAATCTTGTCTCTCTGCCTTGATCTCCCAGCCACAGTTGATGCAGTGTGCAAACTGGAGGCCCCTTGGCAGCCTTGTGGGATAACATTAGACCAATTCAGCCCACTCTCTGGGGATGAGATTGACAGGATCCTGCGAGCAGTTAGGCCCGTGCCCTTTGTGGCTGGTGAAGGCCAGCATAGATGGGCTATGCGATGCCCTGGAGGCCATTGTCAACATGTCTCTGAGCTCCAGGATCTTTCCGGAAGCGTTGAAGGAAGCTGTGGTTAGGCCTCTCCTGATAAAACCATCTTTGGACCCTACTGACCCAGTCAGTTACTGCCTGGTTTCAAACCTCCCGTTCCTGGGTAAGGTGATTGAGTGGGTGGTGGTAGAGCAGCTGCAGGTCTTCCTGAATGGTTCCTCATCCATAGATCTCTTCCAGTCCGGATTCCGTCTGGGACATGGGATGGAGACTTTACTGGTCGCCCTGATGGATGATCTCCGTAGACAGCTGGATCAAGGCGGGTTGGCACTGCTGATATTGTTAGATCTATCAGCAGCATTCAACATGGTCGTTCATGACCTGTTGATCCACTGCATTGCCGATGTGTGGATTCAAGAGACGGCCTTGCAGTGGTTTGTCTCTTTTCTCCACGGTCGGGGACAGAGGGTGGCACTAGGGGAGAAGTTGTCATCCCACCACCTGTTGGTGTGCAGTGTCCCTCAAGGGGCAATACTCTCCCACTTGCTATTTAACGTATATATGCACCCCCTCACCCAGGTGGTATGGAGTTTCAGACTTGGGTGCCATTAATATGCAGCTGACACCCAATTGTATCTGATGATGGATGGCCAGCCCGACTCCGCCCCAGATGTCCTGGAACGTGCCTTCGAAGCTGTGACTGGATGGTTGAAGCAGAGTTGGCTGAGACTGAATCCTTCAAAGACAGAGGTCCTGCATGTGGGTCTAGGGTCCATGGGTGTGGGACTCCGGCTCCCTGCTCTCGATGGAATGCACTGACACTGGTGTCGAGAGTGAGGAGCCTGAGGGTGGTCCTGGATGCTTCTCTGTCTATGGAGGCACAGGTCGCAGTGGTTGTTTGATCTTCATTTTTCCACCTAAGACAGGTTCGACAACTTTTCCCTTACTTATCGACCCATGACCTTAGGACAGTGATCCAGGCAACGGTCACCTACAGATTAAACTACTGTAACTCATTCTATGCAGGGCTTCCCTGCGTGTGATCTGGAAACTGCAGCTGGTTCAGAATGCAGCTGCATGAGTGATTGCCAGAGCTCCAATCATGGCACATATAACACCCATCATCCGTCAGCTACTCTGGTTACCAGTTGAGTACGGGGTCTGGTTCAAGGTTCTGGTGTTAACCTACAAAGCCCTATGTAGACTGGGCCCAGCATACCTTCGGGACCGCCTCTCCCCATATGTTCTCCGGAGGTTGCTTTGATCAGCTAATAAGCAGTTGCTGATGGCCCCTGGCCCCAGGGAGGTCCTTCTGGCCTCTACCAGAGCCAGGTCCTTTTCGGTCCTGGCTCAGACCTGGTGGAACTCTCTGTGTGAGGAAACTAGGGCCCAGCAGGATTTGTTATCTTTCCCCCGGGCCTGCAAGTTGGAGATGTTCCGCTAGGCATTTGGTGGGGGCTAGGCTGCCCTCTCACCAGCCATACTGAAGACCATCCACCACCCATGCAGGAGCTCATAAGTATGACACAGGGCATGATGTAAGAGCCAAGCCCTGTGCCTAAAATGCTGTATTTTGATATTTATTCTGCCAATTGAGAAATTTTATTGTATATGGAATAGTGTTTTAATGTTTATTCATAATGTTTTTATTGTTTTTAAACTGTATGTTACAAATTGTATGTTGTTACACCACCCTGAGCCTGTCTGATGGGGAGGGTGGTCTAGAAATGCAATAAACAAACAAATATATTGATGACTAGTATAATGCAAAGATCATAATGTTGTACAAATTAGTTTCTTATGTACACCTTGCTAAAACAGATTATGATTTGCCAAATTATAATCTAAAAGCCTCTCTCTTTTTAATTTTTTTTTTAAAAAATATTTCCAAAATAAAAAGGGTACAGAAAAAACAGGGGGAGTTACAGGGTCAAAGGAGGGGTAGGATTTTGCACTACAAGAGTTATTAAAATACAGAGTACGCAAAACATATCTTAATCAGTGTTAATCAGTATTAAAATAAAGAATACATGTACTATTCCAGCTACTGACTATTTTCACCTTTATCTTCACAAACTAAATACATTATGCAGTCTACCTCATCCCTAATATTTGACCATTTCCATCTTATCATAGCTTTATATTCAGTATTTATCAATATATAAACCTCATTCCATAATTGCTGCACTATTTCATCTTAACTCTTTATATAACTGATTAATATAGCGATCCTCATCCTCTCTACTTGTCCCTAATGTTATCAATGCTTCCAGATATTCAAACTATTTTAATAATTAGCAATAAAATATTTAATTATATATTCATACCTTTCTCCCCTTGTTAGACTATAAGCACTAATAAGGTATATACAATAAATCGGCACTTTATAGAACTGCAACCTCTTATTTATTTTATTCTTTATAAGCAAAATAATTCCCCCATTTCTCTTCAAATTCACTTATTGGTCTTCTATTTATATAACTCGTCAGTTTCGCCATCACTGCATATTCTACCATCTTATCTTTCCAGATTTCCTTGTTTGAGCATTCATCTTCTTCCCATTTCCTCGCAAATGTCACTCTTGCCGCCATCAACAAATATCTGAATAATTCATGTAATGTTAATGATATTTTCTGGCATTCCCAGCAGCATAGTCTGGGGTTTTAAGGCAAAATCTAGTTTTAAGATTTTTTGCATCTCTGCATGAATGTCTATCCAGAATTTTTTACTTTTTTTACATGTCCACCACATGTGATAAAAAGAGCCATCCACTTCTTTACATTTCCAACATGACCATATATATTTCTTGTCCATTTTCTCAATATCTTTTGGCGTGATATACCATCTGAAGAACATCTTATGCCAGTTTTCCCTTAGTGTTTAACTTGCCGTAAACTTTATACCCTTTGTCCAACTAAAAGCCCCTCTTGATAATAGATTTGCATCATAACAGATTGAAAACAGCAATATAGTACTGGGTTGTCATCAATACGCGGATGACACCCAACTTTTTCTGTTGATGGACGGCTGGCCAGACACGGCCCCAGACAATCTGGCCAGAGCTTTGGAGGCTGTGACGGCATGGTTGAAACAGAGCAGGCTGAAATTGAACCCAGTGAAAACGGAGGTCCTGCAGCTGGGACGGGGGCTGCCAGATGTTGGGATCCAGCTCCCTGCCCTGGATTGGACACCACTGGCAACTTTGCCAGTGGTAAAGAGTCTGGGTGTGCTCCTGGATGCCTCCCTATTGATGGAGGCCCAGGTCACGGCGGTTGCCAAGTCTGCATTTTTCCATCTTCGTCAGATCAGGCAACTTGCCCCCTACCTGACGCCCCTGGACCTGGCTACAGTGATCCATGCAACAGTCACCTCCAGGCTAGATTACTGTAACTCACTCTACGCTGGGCTACCCCTGGGCCTGATCCGGAAACTACAACTGGTCCAGAATGCGGCGGCACGGGTCCTGACTGGTATACCTTACCAGTCACACATCACACCTGTCCTGCGCCAGCTGCACTGGCTTCCGGTTGAATTCCGAATCAGGTTCAAAGTGTTGGTTCTTACCTTTAAAGCCCTGAGTGGGTTGGGACCGGCATATCTTCGGGACCGCCTCTCCCTGTACATTCCCCGGAGATCGCTCCGATCAGCAAATAAATATTTCCTTGTGGTCCCCGGCCCTAAGGAAGCCCGCCTTGCTTCAACCAGGGCCAGGGCCTTTTCAGTCCTGGCCCCAGCCTGGTGGAACGCTCTGTCAATGGAAACCCGGGCCCAGCGGGACATATTATCGTTCCGCCAGGCCTGTAAGACAGAGATGTTCCGCCAGGCGTTTGGTGATTGAAGGGGGCGGTGCCATGTCGGCCTCCCACCTTTGGGGTGGGGAAGGTTCTCCCCACCACTGCACCTTGTTAATTTGTTTTATTATTTGTATATTGATTTTAGTTTTTGTTTTTATCGATTTTAACTGTTCACCGCCCAGAGCCCCTGGGGATGGGTGGTATATAAATAAATAAATAAATAAATAAATAAATAAATAAATAAATAAATAAATAAATAAATAAATAAATAAATAAATAAATAAAATATATTGTCTCATGTTATGCAATGTTTAAGTAAGACGTGCTATTAATTTTTGTGAATTTGAATTTAGCTGAGGATTTCAGTGTGCCCATTTATTTATTTATTGAGAAACCTGGTACATTCAGAAGTTATTCACATATACTTTATCAAAAATATATGTTCTATAAGAAGATCAATCTCAAATTGAAAAAGAAAACAAATAAGAACCTTACCTAGCATTTGTTCTTTCAGTAGAATCATGGCCCTGACATAAGAATGCATAGGTTTGCTAACTGGCTTACAATCCAGTGGGATACAGGTAAAGTAGCAATCATTATTTGGACACAAATAGATAGTATATCTAGTTTCTGTATATATGTAGTCTAGAACTTAATAATTTGTAGTATCTTCCCCCCCCCCCCGCCCCTGTACTCCCAAGGTTTTTATAAACCTAGAATGTATAGATTTATCTTCTTGACAACATTCTTTCTGCAGAAATGTAGAGAAAATCTAATCGTTGGAGTCCAAGAAAATACATGTGTGAGTTTATTATTTTGATGTACTCACAAGAAGCAACTGAATATCTTGTCAGATGGAATCCTCTGGTGCTCTGACGCTGCCATCCCACTTTTATGCTCACTAACTTCAATTGGCTTAGGAGGGCAAAATCCTGCTTAGCAATGCCATGCTGGACAGTCTCTTGATCTTCAAGAGCAACTGAAGGTATGGATAAGAGAACAAGATGCTGTGTCAGAAAGGGAATCAAGTGCCCAGTTGTGTGTGTGTGTGTGTGTGTGTGTGTGTGTGTGTCTTACCATTGGCATCCCAGTCATAGTATTTTAATTTCAACAGAAGTTAAAATAAAGAATCTTTTCCTTTCACTAATATTATATGTAACTATGAAACTATAGTGACACAAGTGATCTAGGAATCAGTTTTCATTAACTGCCACAAGTGCACATTCTGCTCTATGCTTTGCATCATGCAGTAGTACTGCCAATGTCAAAAAGGTTTTCAGAAACATTCTGTGTCCTTAATAGCTCAGTAAATGGAAGATTATTTTGCAATAATTTTCTTTAATATAATTATAGTTGTTAGCCTCATTTTAGATTTTCATCTTGATGTCCTTCAGGTCTCATTGACCAGGCCTTCAACTTTTCTCATCACTTCAATAAATATCAGCAGATTTCACTTTCTGCTGAAGTTAGTATATCTTCTTCAGTACTGTCCATATCTTAATTAATCAATATTATCATTTTAAGTATGGTTTTATTTCCTGGACTTTGGAACTTTAGCCAGCAATTTTTCTGATCATGTCACTATCTTTAGGAAGTAAATTATTATGACCTAGGCATTGTGCTGGGGTAGAGAATCACAATTCATTTTTTTATTATGCTAAGACTGTGTTCAGACTGCCATTATGTGCATATTTGAGAGGAAACTGCATTGAACTATGGGATTTACCTTTATGTAAACATGGGCAGGATTGTAGGATTTGGGTCCAGTGGCACCTTAGAGACCAACAAGGTTTATCACTCTCACTTATTTACATTAACAACACAATCACTTGATGTAATAGGTTCATTCACTTCTTCATCTTCCAATGTTCTTCCCTGAAGAAGGAAGTTTTGACTTTTGAAAACTTGTAACTTTGAAAAATCTTGTTGGTCTGCCGTTGGACTCAAACCCTGTAGTTCTACTTTAGACCAACATGGCTACCTACCTAACACTATTGGCAGGATTATAATTCACATTAATAGCGGATTCAAAATCAGATTGGTAAGTTAAACACTATAAAAAAGAGGTTAGAGACAAGGAAATGTTGACTTTGAAAGAGAGCAAATGAGCCATTTAATTTAAAAGCTTGGCAAAAGGGAGAATATGGTATTTATGACTAGACATGGGCACGAACCGCATTATGAACACAAAAACCCTACGAACTGCCTGAGCATCTCTTTGCGAACCGGCAGTTCATGAGGGTCAACGAACGAGTGTTCGTAAGAAGCCTGGTTCATTATGTTCATCCGTGGTTCGTGAAGCCAGACAGTCAGGCACCATAAATCAGTTGCCTTGGAAATGGAGACGGGGGAATGCCTGAACTCTGTCTGCACTCCTTCTGTCACCCTGGAAACCTGAATCGAAGCCCAGCTTACCTTGATCAGCAGGTCTTCCTTCCAACCATGGAGCTGCAAATTGGTTACAATTGGTTACATGGGAGAAGACACCCGGGGGAGGGAGGGGGAGGAGGGTGTTCTGTAGCCATGGGCACTCCAATCTCATCCCTGCAAACCCTGATAGGCAGCTCTGATGGCCAACCACAGACTTCCTGTGTTGCTCTTGACCAAACTTGGGTGCTGGCTGGAGGAGAGCCTGCTAAACACTCCCTGTGAATATGGGCTCTCTAAGTCCAACGGGGGCCATTCTGACCCCCATGAACCATGAGCAAGTTCGTCAGCGGGAAATGTTCATTACGGTTTGTGAGTTTGGGTTCATTGGCAGCAACAAACCACGAACTGTGGGTTCGTTAATTTTTTTTGGTTCGTGCCCATGTCTATCTATGACATCTTTTCCCATGACTTGAATGTCCCAGGCTAGCCTGATTTCATCAGATCTCAAAAACTAAGCAGGGTTGGCCATGGTTATTACTTGGGTGTGAAACAACCAAAGAAGTCCAAGGTCTCTATGCAGTAGCAGGCAACCTCTGTTTTTTCTTTCTGTGAAAACCCTATGGGTTGCCATGAGTCAGTTGTGACTTGACAGTACTCTACATCCCCATGGCATCTTCTCATGTCTAAGAATATAGAATGATCATTCATGTAAGCTTGGTTCATAAGCAGATGTCAAAAGCAGATAGCCGTGAATTTTAAAATTCCCTCTAGAATTTTCAGATCAAGAAGTCATAGAATCACATAAAGCTGTGTGTATGCTTTTAAAAATTTCTAGAACAGGCTATACATTGCTCACCCAGAGGGAATGAAGAGGCAGACACAAGTTTTAGGAACTAATGGGCCATTTTATTTTGGCAACAACACAACATTAAACATAACATGGCAAGGGCCTAACTAGTGATACAGGTCAGGCCCTAGGGTCACTCCTGGACCACCACCCTGACCTGTCTGGGCAAGCCCTTTTGCTCCGGGTGCGAGCCATCCAAGGCATGGCTGGGACCCAGACAGCCAGGAATATGGAACCTCCACCAAGCCTAATAACCCCCTGCTGTCAAACATGACAGGCCATACTTGTACAGGAGGTCCCATGTGGCAGTCTGCCCTCTCAGCTGGCAGCCATCAAACAATACCAGCGATCCTGATAGACCCCAATTCACCCTCTAAGGGGGATTTGCCAAGGGTGCTCACCGGCCTGCTCATTTCTCCCCAAACTTATCCTGCCACTGCCAGGGCCAAGATTCTGCTTAGGCCCTTGTGCCACACAGGTGGCCTACTGTCAAACCGAAGCCCTTGCACCAGGTTATCTAAGAAGATATTGTTGCCCTACACCAAT
Organism: Eublepharis macularius; assembly: GCF_028583425.1. NCBI lineage: Eukaryota > Metazoa > Chordata > Lepidosauria > Squamata > Eublepharidae > Eublepharis > Eublepharis macularius. The sequence goes on along the minus strand of NC_072792.1, from coordinate 76,511,499 downwards.
AGGCAACAATATAGGCATCCCCTCTGTAGAAGTCAGCAAATTTGGTCCTTATTTGTGGGTGGGGCAGATGAATACCTAGCCAGCCTTCCAGTGCTCTAAATAGGGCTCTATTGGCCTTGCGCTAGCCTTTTTGATACTTCTTGGATCCCAAGCTTTCTGCCACACACAACACGGAAGCATTGCAGATCACATTATCACCAAAAATATGAGGGAGGACTGCACCTCTCCTCAGCCACCAAGACACTACTTGCCCATGCACTGCAAGTTTGTGTGAGCCTGTAAGGAAGAAGCCATGCCCTGTGAGCCAAAGTCTTAATATCCAGGTAAATGACCAGAACGTGAGGCTGAGGACCGCTCCTCCCTTCAAGTGTACTAGGCCACCTTGCCTATGCATGAATGTCTGTGGGGCCTGTAACAGAAGGGGCTGTGCCCTTAGGAAGCCCAGCTCATTAACCCCAGGTAAATGACCAGGAGTGAGGCAAAGGACCCCACTTCCCATCACACAGTAGTAGCAGCCCAGCCATCACCAGCCCCATAAAAAAACAGTGGAACCCCAAAAGTCAGGGGGTACTGGAAAAGACTATGGCCGATTCCAGACGGCCCTCCCCATCCCGAAACGTCGCACGTCATCGTGCGGAAAACGCGATATTTCGCATTTTCCGTGCGACGACGCGCAATGTCTCGGGATGGGGAGGGCCGTCTGGAATTGGCCTATATGTGACAGAACAATTAACTGAACATTTTCTACATCAACACACAAACGAGAAAGCTTTCCGCTTCTCTGTTTTGTTTGTAGCCGCTAAAAGTTCCCTTGAGGCTAGACAATGATCCATACTACAGAAAGAAGCCTCTTTTATTTTCTTTTTCAGAACCATGAAACCAGAGGGACTTAATGATATACTTGACCTGTCCTGGTTTTTTATGATTGAGGGACCTCCAATAGATATACTTTTAAATTTTTTCCCCCTCTTGGAGTGCCAAACTGATATAGACATGACAGCCTTGAGCATTTTTGCACACAGCTGAGATTTCGACTGTGCCTAATACAGACATAAAGATCTCAAGTGCATCTGTTGGTGAGTCTCCCTACTTCAACATAATAATAACTTGTCTTATAGTGTCAGATTTTCTTTATTGAATTATTTACTCTTTATTCAGGAACAATTTGTGGTGGATCAGTCAGTTGACCTCTGACAAGTTCTCATGAAACAAGTTTTCAATAACCAGTTTCTTGTTGGGTCTGCATGTATTCCAGTTTGCTTTGGGTCCACCTGTTAAGAGAATACAGAAAGACAAGTCATTATTGTATCTATATACTTATCTGCTGGATTTCTACCTGTTGTCCTCGGGAGCACCGGTCCACACACCAATAAGAGAGAAGAGAATACACATTACTCTATATTGGGTGATGGGACTTTAGGTCCATCCGATTTCTATGGACTTTTATGCCGTTGTGTCTTTCTTATATATGAATTTGTATATATTTCTGTATAAGAATATGTAGTGATATATGTGGATTCTTTGATGTTATTTATAAGACTGTACTTAGTTCCACCCACAGAATTGAATGTAGCTGTGGTTTAAAACCCAGACATAAGAGAATTAATTGATGGGCAGAGAAGCTTTGGTCTGAACTTCTGATAGGGTACTCTCCACTGATTAATGACTGTATACTGTGACTGACTTTGCAATTGAAAGAGAGCTGGTAGCTTGGACAAGCGGTGTGAGCAGCAGGGTGGTGGACACAGAGAGTGGTCAGCATGGGTCCTCTGGGGATGAGGGAGGTATGGTAGTGGGACCCAGGGAAGGGTGAGAAGGACACAGAGGCTCAGTGTCCCTCTAACTTGCGTCCCATCCCGAGGTGTGTTGGGTGTGGAGTTAGGAAATATACCCCCCCCCCCGGCACTGATGTTGCGTAATGCCAGGTTCATAAATAATAAGACCAGAACATTACATGATTATTTTGTGGAAAATGATGTGGACCTGGTATGCTTGACTGAGACCTGGGTGAGGGAGGGCGAGACGGTTGCTCTGAATGAACTGGCCCCACCTGGGTTCTCAGTCCTTCATCAGACCCGAACGGCAAACCAGGGGGAGGGGTGGCAATTCTTGTACAAGAGTCTTTCTCCTTCAGGCTGCTCCCCATCCCAGAGATCCCCAACATTGATTGTGTAGGCCTGGTGTGGGTTGCCGAGGAGAGTTTAGCCATCTGTGTGGTGTACCAGCCACCTATTGCACCAGCAGATGCCTTGCCATGTCTGCTAGTGGTGGCGGCTGGATGGGTCTTGGAGCACTCAAAACTATTGGTGTTGGGTGACTTCAACATCCATGCTGATGCCACCGCCTCTAGTCAGGCTGTGGATCTGGTGTCCTCCATGGCCACACTTGAACTCTCCCAGATTGTTTCGGCCCCTACACATCAAGCAGTCCACACGCTGGATTTAATCTTTGGAATGGGGATGGGTGAGGTACTGGAAACAACAAGTGCCATGGTTGGACCACATGGTCCTGAAGGCTCGGCTGGATATCCCACCCACCCCCCTTCAAGGGCAGCGAGCTTATTTATGCTCACCTGCAGAGACGTATGGATCCAATTGGCTGCCAGAATGCTCTGCAGGATCCAATGATCCCTGGAAGTTCATTGGATGAGCTGGTGGAAGACTGGCAAGTCCATCTTTCCGAAGCCATCAATAAAATCACCCCTGTCACCCTCTCCACCCCCATACCAAACTAGCTCCCTGGTATACAGCGGAGCTACGATGGAAGAAGCAGGAGCTGAGATGGCTACAAAGAGTATGGCGGCGAACTTGCAATGAAGAGGCAAGAGCATCCTATAGGATGTTTATGAAAGCCTATGAGATGGCAGTGAAGGCTGCAAAGAAAGAGTTTTATGCAGCCTCCATTGCATCAGCTAGCTCACGCCCAGAAAAAATGTTTAATGTGGTTTGGTCTTTGGTCTCCTTGTCAGGAGGGGACCATCAAAATTCAAATTCAGATATTGGCTGTGAGGCTTTTGGGAGCTTTTTTGCTGATAAAATCTTGTCTCTCTGCCGTGATCTCCCAGCCACAGTTGATACAGTGTATGAACTGGAGGCCCCTTGGCCGCCTTCTGGGATAATATTAGATCATTTCAGCCCACTCTCTGGGGATGAGATTGACAGGATCCTGCGAGCAGTTAGGCTATGGGATGCCCTGGAGGCCATTGTCAACATGTCTCTGAGCGCTGGGATTTTTCCTGAAGTGTTGAAGGAAGCTGTGGTTATACCTCTCTTGAAAAAAACATCTTTGGACCCTGCTGACCGAGCCAATTACCGCCCAGTTTTGAACCTCCCATTCCTGGGCAAGGTGATTGAGCAGGCAGTGATAGAGCAGCTGCAGGTCTTCCTGAACGATTCCTCATCCCTAGATCCCTTCCAGTCCAGCTTCCCTCCAGGACATGGGATGGAGACTTTACTGGTCGCCCTGATGGATGATCTCTGTAGATAGCTGGATCAAGGCAGGTTGGTGCTGCTGATACTGTTAGATCTATCAGCAGCATTTGATATGGTCAATCATGACTTGTTGACCCACTGCCTTGCCAATGTGGGGATTCGAGGGATGGCCTTGCAGTGGTTTGTCTCTTTTCTCCACAGTCAGGGAAGAGGGTGGCACTGGGGGAGAAGTTGTCATCCCGCCATCTGCTGGTGTGTGGTGCCCCTCAAGGGGCAATACTCTCCCCCTTGCTATTTAACATATATATGCACCCCCTTGCCCAGCTGGTATAGAGTTTCGGATTTGGGTGTCATCAATATGCAGATGACACCCATTGTATCTGATGATGGACGGATGGCCTGACTCTGCCCCAGATGTCCTGGAACGTGCCTTCGAAGCTGTGACTGGATGGTTGAAGCAGAGCCGGCTGAGACTGAATCCCATGAAGATGGAGGTCCTGCATGTGGGTCTGGGGTCCATGGGTGCAAGACTCTGGTTCCCTGCTCTCGATGGAGTGCTGCTTACCCCCGTGTCGAGAGTGAGGAGCCTGGGGGTGGTCCTGGATGCTTTCCTGTCTATGGAGGCACAGGTTGAAGCGGTTGTTCGATCCTCATTTTTCTACCTAAGACAGGCTCAGCAATTTGTCCCTTACTTGTCGACTCATGACCTTATGACAGTGATCCAGGCAACAGTCACCTACAGGGTTCAGGGTGGTGTAACAACATACAATTTATAACATACAGTTTAAAATAATAAAAACATTATAAATAAACATTTTAAAACATTATCCATGTGCAATAAAATTTCTCAGATGGTGGATATAAGTATGCGTCACACTTTATGAGCTCCTGCATGGGTGGTGGACAGTCTTCAGTGGTATGGCCGGCAAGAGGACAGCCTAGCCCCCACCAACTGTAACTCACTGTATGTGGGGCTTCCCTTGGGCTTGATCCGGAAACTGCAGCTGGTTCAGAATGCAGCTGCACAAGTGGTTGCCAGAGCTCCAATCATGGCACATATAACACCCATCCTCCGTCAACTGCACTGATTACCAGTTGAGTACAGGGTCCGATTCAAGATTTTGGTGTTGACCTATAAAGCCCTATGCGGCCAGGGCTTTTGGAACCGCCTCTCCTCATATGTTCCCCAGAGGTCGCTTTGATCAGCTAAAAAGCAGTTGCTGATGGTCCCTGGCCCCAGGGAGGTCTGTCTGGCCTCTACCAGAGCCAGGGCCTTTTCAGTCCTGGCTCTGACTTGGTGGAACTCTCTGTCTGAGGAGACTCGGGCCTGGCAGGATTTGTTATCATTCTGCCAGGCCTGCAAGACGGAGATGTTTCACTAGGCATTTGGTGGGGGCTAGGCTGTCCTCTTGCCGGCCATACCACTGAAGACTGTCCACCACCCATGCAGGAGCTTATAAAGTGTGACACATACTTATATCCACCATCTGAGAAATTTTATTGCACATGGATAATGTTTTAAAATGTTTATTTATAATGTTTTTATTGTTTTAAACTGTATGTTATAAATTGTATGTTGTTACACCACCCTGAGCCCCTCCAACGGGGAGGGTGGTGTAGAAATGTAATAAATAAAATAAATTATAAGACTGTATTTATTAGTATGTATTTATTAGAATGCAGGGCTCATTTCGAGGGGGGATGCACCAGAATGGCATTCTGGCAGATCCCTCAAGTCTGGTTGCCCCGCCCACCTGACTTTAGGGCTGTTTAGGCTTTGATTGGGGCCAAAATGGCCAGAATATGAGCCAAAACAGCCTGGATCGGGTCAGTACTGGGTGGGGGAACCTTCCCCTGCCTGGAACTGACCCGATCCTGGCCGTTTCATCCCTGATCTGGACCCAAACGGGCCTGGATAAGGGCCAAAATGGCCCGGATCAGGGCCCAAATGGCCTGGATCGGGTTGGTGCCGGGTGGGGGAACCCTCCCCCAGCTGGTACTAACCTGGTCCCAGCCCTTTTGGCCCTGATCTGGGTCAAAACTAGCCAAAAATGTCCATTTGAGCCATTTTGGGCCTGTTTCGGCCTGGATTCGGGCCAAAAGGGACTTCTTCGGGCCACTGCCAGGTGGGGGAACACTCCCCCATCTGGCAGCAGCCAAATCCTGGCCATTTCGGCTTGATCAAAGGGTGTGACATATACTAATGAGTTATGCTAATGAGTTCTTGCAGCTCTTTTTCTACAAAATGACTCCTGATAATGAGAACTCTATGGATTAATCGATGTAAGTGTTTACATACTGACAGCATTACATTATTTGTTTCAGCTCAGAGACCTGATTCAAGTATGGAGAAGAGGTTTGGTTCATAAAAAATCTTTGCCCATGAAGCTCAGGGATGGTAAAGTCAATATTGAAAATTTTAGCTTAAAACTATCATTCTCACCTTCTGATTGAAAGTTAACTCATCATCACTTGCCCATGCCAGTTTGCTAGTCTCTCTGAACTGAGTTTCTGTCCGTGCAGTTCACTATAAAAATATTATTATAAAAAAATCCATCACATCATATCACTGTCTAACTTTGTGGAGCAATAAGCTAATGAACATCTCAGGTTCATTAAAGCAGCTGGCCTAATATGTTATTAAACTGATTTAGTGCTTCGGTTTAGAAATAAATAAGTAGATGATTTTATATGATTCTAATCATTGCATTCTCATATTCTGTAATACTAGTGACAATGGAACTTTATGTGAGATATTTCCATTTTCAATGTCTTGTAATTCAGTTAATTAGTCCATGAATACTCCTATTGCCACTCCAGTCGGAATAAAAGACAGAGACCATATTGGGATATAACAGGGCCACTTTATTAATTAACACCAACATAACATAACCTGTCATAACGGCAAGGGATCTAACTGCGGTACAGGTCAAGCCCTGGGGTCCTGCCGGACCACCGCCTTGACCTGTCTGGGTGACCCCCGCTGCCCCGGGGGTGTTCCATCCAGAGGATGGCTGGGACCCGGCGGCCAGGCGAGTGGTTCCCCTTCAAAGCACCAGCCCCCACTAGCCGTGGAGCCTAGGGGCGGCCTTGTCAGGGTTCCCCACCAGGCAGTCTGCCCTCGCAGCTGGCAGCCGTACAGCCTCACCAGCCGCTCCTGACAGACCCCCATTTCCCAACTAACGGGAATGTGCCAAGGGGTCACCGGCCCGCTCAAGCTATCCTACCTGCCAGTGGCCAAACTATGAACAATCTACATACCACCAATTTAAAATTACCCTACAGTGCGAGGTAGGCGAAAAACAACTTCCCTGTAGGCCAATCGGGGAAGAAGAAAAAATTCCTACCTGGCCCCGTAACGGCGACCGGCTAATCCCGCACTGTAATGGGAGAGGTGGGTGGGACGAGCAGACATGCGGCGACTGAGAGGCCTGTGGGGCGGAACCAGCTAATTAGCTGTTTGCTCCGCCCCCAGGCCAATTACCCGTATGTGGGGAGCGCGGGCTATCTTCTCTCCTTCCGGAGCGGCAAACCCAGCCCCCACCCTAGCAGCTTTGCTGCCGTGTGGGAAAGGGCCGCATTGCCACTCCAGTCGGAATAAAAGACAGAGACCATATTGGGATATAACAGGGCCACTTTATTAATTAACACCAACATAACATAACCTGTCATAACGGCAAGGGATCTAACTGCGGTACAGGTCAAGCCCTGGGGTCCTGCCGGACCACCGCCTTGACCTGTCTGGGTGACCCCCGCTGCCCCGGGGGTGTTCCATCCAGAGGATGGCTGGGACCCGGCGGCCAGGCGAGTGGTTCCCCTTCAAAGCACCAGCCCCCACTAGCCGTGGAGCCTAGGGGCGGCCTTGTCAGGGTTCCCCACCAGGCAGTCTGCCCTCGCAGCTGGCAGCCGTACAGCCTCACCAGCCGCTCCTGACAGACCCCCATTTCCCAACTAACGGGAATGTGCCAAGGGGTCACCGGCCCGCTCAAGCTATCCTACCTGCCACTGCTAAGGGTCAAGCCTCTGCTTAGGCCCTAGCACCCCACAGGTGGCTTATGGCCAACCTGAGCCCTTGCCGTAAATCCTCCAGGAAAATGTTATTGCCACTCACCGACAGGTGGACCCCATCGCTACGATAGAGGTCAGCCACCTCAGCCTTAATATTGGGGTGTGGCAGATATATCCCAAGATCCCGGCCCAAGGCCTTCTCCAAAGCCCTGTTGGCCCTGTGACGTGCCCGTTCAATCCCTGCAGGGTCCAAAGCTTCCCTCCAAATGCGGCGTGGAAGAATTGCCGACCATATAATGAGCATATCGGGCCATCGCTTCTTTATTAACCAAAGGTCGGCCTCCGCTTGCAGGGATAGGGCCTTACCCTTCACAAGGCCGAGATCATTGCCACCAAGGTGGATGACCAGGATGTCCGGCAGAGGGCCATGTCTTCCCTCGAAAAGGAGCGGCAAGAGACCAGGCCACCTCAAACCTCTGCGACCCTGCCATTCCACCGTAGCCCACAAACTGAGGCCCAACTGCGAGCCGAACTGGGTCTTCTTCGCTTGATGAGCGGCCCAGAAAACCATACTATGGCCGCAAATCAAGACCCTCTTCCGCGTGTAGCAAACCGCCGAACCTGAAAAGAGACCAAAATCAAAAAGTGTTCAACCCTCCACCCAAAGGGCGAACATAAGACCGGAAGGCCGCCGACCGCCAACGTCCCAGTCGCTGTATAACTGGGCCTGGGTACCCCATAGCCGCGGCTGTCGAGGCCGCCCCAATCCTGAAAGAATGGGTCCCAAATTTCAAGCCGTCAAGACCCAGTTCTGCCAAAGCCTTCCCAGTCACAGACCAAAACTGGTATTTGGTCAGCGGGGAGCCGTCCACGTGCCGGAAAAGCGGCCCGTCATCCTCACCACGTAGATCCACGTAGCACCTCAAAGCGCTGACAGGGCATAAACCAGGCTCAGCACAGGCACCCAAACGCAACAGGAACCCCCTGCCTATCTGGTCTGTCTTGGATCTGCGAACCCTAAGGGTGACCACATCACCTTCGAATTTGAGATCCCGCGCCCTCAAGGCGCGACCCGAGTGATCAGCCCGTGACAGGGCCACCAACTCGCTGACCCTAAGAGCCCCCAAAAATGCGGTCAGGGCAGCCGCATGAAACAACGCCGCCTCGAACCGCGAGCGACATAACTTATCCCAAAGCTCCCCCAAGCCCCTAAGAATAGTAGGGGAAATTGGCTGTCTGTCATCCCTACGAGTCCCGGCCTCACGGGCCCACCCTTCAAGCATTTTCCGCAATCGGAAATCGCCTGTCCTATCTGTGAGACCCCTGGCCTTACTAGCAAAGGCCAAAGCTGCTAGTTGACCCCTGATGGACTTAACGGACAACCCGGTACCTCTCTGCGCCACGCAGAAATGCATGAGGTGCTGAACTGGTATGGGCCATACCTGTTGCAAGCCCGCATTCCCCCTAAAACCCGCAAACTGACGCACAGCTCGATCGTACGACCGCCGCGAGCTGGGGGCCAATGCCAGCTGAATAGCCCTTTCCGCCTCTAGCCTCCAAGGTTCCACAGTTCCTGCGGCATCAATGTCGGTGCGGCGTCCACCTCGGGGGCAAGCTGCCGAAACCGGGGAACCTGAAAGCGAGACAGAGCATCTGCCACGCTGTTGTCCAACCCAGGGACATGCCTAGCCATAAACAGAATATTAAGCTTCAAACACCGAAGGGTGAAGGCGCGAACCAGCCTCATGACCCTTGCTGACCTAGATGTAAGAGACCGGAGGACATGAACCACCGCTTGATTGTCGCACCAAAAGTGGACAGAGTGGTTCGCCAATGTGTCCCCCCAGAGGTGCACCGCCACTAGAATCGGAAACAATTCCAAGAAGGTAAGGTCCTTACACCATCCCCTCCTGACCCATTGTACTGGCCACCGTTCAGCACACCAGTGTCCATGAAAATAAACGCCAAACCCCAGGGACCCAGAAGCGTCGGACGCAACTTGCATGTCAGCCGCCAACAAAAGCGGCTCCCTCCAAAAGGAGACCCCGTTAAAGTCCCGGAGGAATGCCTCCCATACTTCCAGGTCTTCCCTCATCCCCCTAGTGATGGAAAGGCGATGATGGGGGAGACGAAGCCCCCCCATTGCATCGCACAATCGCCGGAGGAAAGCCCTACCAGGGGCTACGACCCGGCAGGCAAAATTTAAGTGCCCCACGAGCTGCTGAAGCTCGCGCAATGTGGCTTTCCTTTTTTCCTTAAAAAACGCCAGTCGCATCCGTAGATCGGAGAGCTTCTGGGCAGGCAACCGAGAGGCCTGACTAATAGTGTCTAGCTCAATCCCCAAAAAGGTAAGGGTAGTGGCCGGACCTTCTGTCTTCTCGTGCGCAAGAGGCACGCCTAACTCCTCTGCCAAGGCAATAAAGCCAGTCAAAAGGCGGTGACATTGGCCCCGCCCAGAGGGCCCAACGAAAAGGAAATCATCTAAATAATGAGCCGTGGCGCGGCATTGAAGCCGCGACCGAATGGCCCATTCCAGAAAAGAGCTAAAACGCTCAAAGGCCGCACACGAAATCGAGCAACCCATCGGCAATGCCCTATCCATATAAAACTGGCCGTCAAACGAGAAGCCAAGCAACTCAAAGTCGTCCGGGTGAACCGGCAGAAGACGAAAGGCAGACTTTATGTCACATTTCGCCATCTCAGCCTGATCGAAAGAAGTGTATTTAACCGAACACATGTGCTCGGGGATGGCATCATTCACTGACCCACCCTTAGGGTAGGACAAATGATGAATGAGCCTGAATTCCCCTGCGGCTTTCTTTGGGACCACACCCAGGGGCGACACTCTTAAACACGGAACCGGGGGGGCCAAAAAGGGGCCCAGAACACGCCCCTCCAAACATTCTTTAGCTATTTTATACCTAACAACCTCCTCCATGCCCACAACTGAACGTAAATTAGAGGACATGAAGGGGGCCCGAGGGCCCTGAAAAGGAATCCTAAAACCGTTACTAAAACCCTCCAACAAGAAACGCGCTTCGCTGCGCTTAGGGTACTCCGCCAGGAGGCGTTCAAGGACCTTCAGGTTTATGGGGCTGGGGCCCTTTTCCAGCGTTAGCTGGGGGCCCCCCACCCCCACCGCCACGTCTACCCGCTCTCTTGGACTGTCTGGTGCAGGAAGTGAATGGGTGGGGGCCACCACAGATTGGGCACTGGTGTTTAAAATTGCAAACTTTTCTGGAGCATACCCCCTGGGAACTAAAGTCCCAACACAGTAGCCGGGGTTGAACCGGCTGACCCGCTGGTGCGCGGGTGCCCTGTGCATTCTGACTCCGCTGTACCAAATGGCCGCTATCGGAGCAGTCACCCGCATTCGGCTTGGCCGGAGACATAAGCTGCAGCCAAAGCTGCTGGTGTATCCTGTCCCATTGCCAAGTCGGGTTGAGAGCGGCACGCATACGGAATTCCTCGTCGTATTGCAGCCAAGCTGCACCAACGAAGTCCGTATGTCCCCTGTAAATTATATCAATGTATTGAAACAACTGGGCAGCCTTCCAGGGCTGAGCCCTAGCCACAACGCCAGCATAGATCAACATGCCAGGCAGCCAGTTATGCCAGTTCCGTTCGATTTTCCTACGCTTCAACCTTTCCTTATCGCGATCATCTAACTCCTCCTTATCCTTTTTTTCTAAATCTCGAAACAAGAGATTGAAAACATCCACATATTCGCCACGCAGGATCTTATCCCTGGTGGCAGGAGTTAAGTGATCACCTAGGGGCATCGCTGTATCCCCAAAAGGCATAGCTCCGAATGGAATGGACCCATAACCGTGGCTCCCCCCCGCAGGAAAGCCCCACGGGTAGTAGCCCCACTGATTAAAGTGGCTCACCGCTGACTGGGAACCAGGGACCGGGGGGGCCTGTCCCGAAGACGGGCCGGCCACCTCGCTACTGGAGCCCTGAAGTGTATTCCATGGCGCTTGCGGCCATGCGGAATTAGCCCCATAGGGCTGAGGGGGGACTCCCATCGTGGAAATAGCATACCCTTGAGGTGCAAATGGTGGAGCCGTTACTTGACCCCAATGCCCCCAGGGCCAAGACCCTGTCGTGACAGGAGCAGCCGACTTACCATCACCTTCAGGAGGATGAATTGCAACTGCCACCTGCCCAGCTTCCTCCAGCCCACTTTGGTCAGCTGCGCCACTCAGTTCCACGGCTGTGGCTTCAGTCGCCGGCACCTCACAGGCTCGCTCCCCGGCAGTTGATGTACCTGTGCTTTCAAGAGCAGAAAGCCTATTAAGAACGTCCCGCTGGAAGGTGGCTGACGAGGCCAGCAGGGTTGATCGTGCCCTCTTGGCCCTGCCCAGGGTCGAGCTGCCTGCCCCCCTGGCCTGTTCTAAGGCAGTCAAGCGAGCCAGGATGTCCTGCCTGCCCTGCAGCTCGCCCTCATCCTCAGATGATGAAGAAACTGGGGCTGGCCTTTTTGATGGGGGACGCTTCGCCGGCTGTTTCCCCTTGGATGGCCCTTTACCCTTCCCAGGCATAATGCCTGACAGGCCAATATAACCAAACAGGAAGGAGGGGGGAGGGGGGGCACACAAACGCCCTGCCCAAAAAACCTGCCTGCCACCCCCAAAACAAGAAACAAAATGGGGGCTAGTATACTGCCCAATCCCAGAAACGCCCACCTGAAAGAATGGGGGGGGGCACAATATGCTAAAGCCTTATTGGGGGGGGAAGAAACCAGTATCTACCCACCGTACCAACCGGGGCCGGGTGGGGGGGGTGAGGAAAGCTAGTCCTCAATAAGACCCCCCTGAGCCAAAGACCCACCCCGTCCCAGGGGGCCCTGCTGCAGATTGAACTACGAGGGGACTCACAACCCCTCGGTTAATTTAAGGCGCGGCGGCGCTAATCCGCGACAGCGGGGAGGCGCGCAGCCCGGAACGGGCTGGGCCGTAGCCGGCCGGCGCCGCCTGCACCGGACACTCGCACCAGCCGCGGGGCGGACGCTCGCACCCGCGCCGCCGCGTTGACTGCTGAAGCCTCCGGCCCGCTGAACACTGGCGCTCCGCCGCGGCGCGAGCCGGGCCGCGCTCAGCCGGCACGCTGAGAGCCAGGCGTGCTCGGCCGGCGTAAAGCAGGCTATTCGCCGCCGCCCGCCGAGTACAGCCGCCCGCCGAGCCACCAAAGCCCGCAGAGGCCAACCACCGAGGCCTGTGCGCAGGCCTCCCAGTCGCCGGCCCTGCTCTCGGAGAGCTGCAACGAAGCTCCTCTCCAACGAGCAGACATGCGGCGACTGAGAGGCCTGTGGGGCGGAACCAGCTAATTAGCTGTTTGCTCCGCCCCCAGGCCAATTACCCGTATGTGGGGAGCGCGGGCTATCTTCTCTCCTTCCGGAGCGGCAAACCCGGCCCCCACCCTAGCAGCTTTGCTGCCGTGTGGGAAAGGGCCGCATTCCTTAAATGTCCTTTTTTCCCACCAGCATTATGCTGAGTAGAGTAAAACCTTATACATACAAACTGACAAGTTGTAAAGGAATCCTCTTATAACTTGTGTCACCAGTAAGAATATTTTTTGTTGCTGGTGCAGATATGCAAGTCTCATATGTTAGGAGAACCATGTGCACATGTGTAAAGTGCCATTCAAGTTGCAGCCAGCCTATGGTGACCTCTGCTAGGATTTTCAAGGCAAGAGGTCATTTTCCATTGCCTGCATAGCAACCCTGGACTTCCTTGGTGGTCTTCCATCCAAGTACTAAGCAGGGCCCACCTTGCTTAGCTTCTGAGATCTGACAAGATCAGGCTAGCTGGGCCATCCAGGTCAGTGTAGGAGTACCATATGAGGTGGAAAAATATAGTTTAAACCATGACAGTGGCTGTTGGGAATAGTTGGGGCAGTAGAAGAGATGACTGTTTGCTGCCTCTACTTACCATTCACTTTGTGTAGATGACAGCTAATATGTCTAAAGTGCAGTCAAGTCACAGCCTACTTATGGTAACCCCATAGCATTTTCACAGCAATAGACAAATAGTCTTAGTTTGACATTGCCTGCCTCAGCATAGTGATCTTGGACTTCCTTGGTGGAAACATGGAAAAACAGGGTTTTTCCCCTATCCAATGACAATTTGGAAAAAATGATTGCACTATTTGAAAAGAGACTTTTGGGTAGGCCTCTGTAAAAATTTTAAAAAGCAGTTCATAACTGAAGTGTAATGAGATAACCTAAAGGAAAATGTTACTATAGATGTTATTATTCTAAGGACAAAAGGTTAGGTGATCCACTGAAGCTGGAACCTATACACATTTTCTTAGAAATAAATTCTGTAGAACCCTATGGGGGCCTTCCAAGTAAATATATTATTTTATTTTATTCATTTATAGTCCTCCTTCTTCATTGAGACTCAAGGTTGATTACAATTTCATGTTCAATCTGTCTTTTCAATCTAAAAGCAAGGACCTCCAATTTACAATGTAGTAGGATAAAGAGAACAAAATTGGAAAATAGTATAAACAACAAAGCAAAAAATCCTGAGTAGGCATTACATGCAATAATTCAGAAAGTGGGGGGGGGGGGTTACAAAGGTAGAATATAATGCAGTAAAAGGAAGGTGATACATACAATAAACATTGCAATAAACTACAGTCCTCTCCCTTATAAAGTGACTTCAGCCATTCCATTCCAATATAGTTCTCTTTATAAAAATGCCCTCTCGACTATTATTTCTGTTTTGCACATTCTGCAAAATGCCAGTAAGGTGTGGGGACCTTTCTGACCTCTTCAGGCAGGACATTCTGCAAAGTGGGAGCCGACACCATAGGGAATATAGCGAGTGGCCAACTGCTGATTTCACCAAGTAGTGGATAGATATATGCACAGGATGATGTCTCTCCCAGCCCAATTCCCACAGTCTATCTTTGGGATTTTCTATCCAAGGCAACATTTTTCTCAGCACAGATAGAAAACTTAAGTGGTGAAACATTCACTCCATGCTTTTATTTGGTCCAGCTTATTAGGGTCAGTTAACATGCTATCACCTAAGAAGTTTTGAAAGCATTAGAAGTAGCATCCTAAATTTGGATTTGGGACTGTGTGGTACAGCTTTGAAATTATTGGTTCAGCATCTCCATGTTCTATGTAGAGCAATAAAAATATTTGTTTCTTAGGAGAAAATAAGCTGAAAATATGGTTGTGTGAACTATGTAGTCAATGATTTTGCTTCCTATAGATTATTTAGGGAGGCTACAAAGGAAAAAAGATTAATCATTCTTCAAGACTAGAAGTGCTTTGTAGGAAGTCTGTTGGCATAAGGGAAAGTGGTGAAAGACAGTGGGTAGGAGGAACTGGCAGGCAATTAAAGTGAAAAGAATGATAAGTTTTGAGAAAGTTTAGAATGATTCCAGAACTGGAGACAAAAATCCCCCCAGCATTCAAAACTATGATTGCATATATAAAACGATGGTATTTTGAGACCCAGATATTATAGCTTTGGCCTTGCAAACACCTATGCAAATATGAAATTCAAAATCTCTTATGTTATAATAGTCAGTAATGTTTCTTATAAATCTCATTTGTATTTACATAAAGTCTTCTTTAATTATATCCTGGCAAAATAAGAGACCTGGAACAACAATTAAGCATTGAATGAAGATATTTTGCTAATTCAGAGCTCAAAACATAGCATATGCTGCCAAAGTTGATGTGCAAGCCTGCAGTGCTAGCAAAGCATTTTATCAACCAAGCACCATTGAATTTCAAGAAACATGACAATAAATTTGAAGCCTCAATACCACTACAAAGAGCAATGTTGACTTCACTGCTTTTCTTTGTGAGCTCAAGTACTCTGTTTTTATACACATGCAGAACATTAGAATTGTAATCACAACAGATATGAAAGGGGACTTTTTTGGGTTTTTTTGAAAATCAGATTCAACTAATTAGATGTAACACTCTAGCTACTTGGTTGCATTTTATAAGAGATGAAAGAAGTAAAGATAATGCAACATAATGGGAACTAGGGATCCAAACTTTTCACCTGAAGTAAGTCTGGGTGGTTTATGCATGGACTATATGGCTAGTTAAGCTGATATAAACATGCTGTACCAATTGTTACCATATAATTCTGTTTAAGGGTATGACATAGAAACTTTTTAAAAATTTTAGTGGATTAGTATTTACAGTATCAGTCAAACTTGCTTTCACAAAATGGATTCAGGACAAAAAGTATAGTTACTAAAAATGATCCAGAGAATTATGAACATTCTAAAAGGCCAATTTCTAAATTCTCAAATCCATAATACTAAACTAAACTGGAATGACTTAAAACACTATCCCTTCAGTAGCTGTTCTGCGCTCTTTTTGACATGGGAACACAGTTTTCAAAATGCAGTTTTTAAATTGTATAGGGTACTTAACAATTGAGCTGTCTCTCACTAAAGGACTAAATATGTAGCTCTGATTTCAGTGAGGTGAAGAGAATGTTCTCTCATCTATGTGCAATGTAGGAATGTGTGCTTGAAAAAAAATTGGCATTTTTCAGATTTGGATTTTGGGAAGAGAATCTATATTGATATTCCAGATTATTCAGGTCCCTAATGCCATTTTCTTTTTCTTTCTTTTTTCAGAATTCTGAAATATTTGGGTTCATTATTTCCTCTGGGAGACACTTTCCAAGGGACTAGATTGGCTATTTTTGAAGAAAATGACACCAGGATACCTTGTCCTGCCTGTCCCCTAAAGACTGCCCATTTTTCAAGTGAATTGGATCAGGAGGTACGCAGTTCTATTGGCCCCTGAAAAAGGTGGCCCTAGCCATCCTACTTGTCGCCAAGTAACTGAAACACCTCCTAACTTCTCTTGTTCCAATGATAAGTGGCTGAATCCACATTACCTCCGCGCATTCCGGTGTTGCACTAAATGTTCGCTAAACACCCAGAAGTATAGCATCTTTCAAGCGCGATTTCTGAATCACACTAGAAGGATGCTATACTTCCGGGTGTTTAGTGAACATTTAGTGCAACACCGGGATGCACAGAGGTAATGTGGATTCAGCCAGTGTTGTGTTGGGTTGGGGGGTGTTCTTGCCATATTAGTGGCAAGAACATTTTTAGCACCATAATTATTTTCTGCATAGAATTTTTAAAATAATCAGAAAGAAAAAACGGGATCCCTCTCCCTTCCCCAAACCACTCCCCCAGGCAAAAACAACACAGACAAACTTGAAATAATATTTTAAAACAAAGTCCACTATCAGAAAACCAGTCCTGAAGCTGTATAACAGGCACAGAACACAATTGGTTTTCCAAGCAGGCAGCAACAGGCAGCAGAAATTCAGCACAGAGACAACCACCAGCAACAGCAGCTTTCCAAAAAATCTCCCCATGAAATGTAGTTAAGCTGCAGCCAAGCCTAGTTTTTATCCTCTTTGTCCATGCTCAGGGAGTCGTGAAGGTCTGTGAGAGAATGGTCATGATTAGGCAGACAGTTAGAGCTCCTCTAACATCTGATCTCATTGCCTGAGAGAGCTGCCTCCCTCCCTCTATATCTTGGGAAACCTGTATATGGAAGAAAAACATTCCTGGGTGCCTTAAAATGCCAGCCCCAAATGTTCCTGAATCTCACCAGAATGTTTTGTTACCCAATTATTGGTATTCCTGAAAAACAGAAATACTATTCAATATGTGGATATATCTGAAAAATTCCAATAAGAGTTTTTGGAGACATATAGTCATACAGGAAATATCTGAGTGCAGATCCCTAGCATGTACAGATCCCAGAAGCACATACACACATTCTTGCAGTTTTGAACTTTTTTTGTTAAGAGATGGCTCAACTTCTTATAAATAGAAGACGGCAACCCCCAGCCACGGCATAGCCATTAAGGCTGGGTGCCTCTTTTGCTGCCCTGGAAGGAGAGAGAGCAGAGCTCCCCTTCCAGGACCTTAGGGGTGGGCGGAGCTCGCTGGTTTAGGCGCGCTCCGCCCATTTTCCCCCTCAGTCGTCGCCTCAAGCTCGGAGTGGAGGGAGCCTCTCAGCAGTACTCTGAGCTTCGAGGCCTGGGGGCGTCGGTGTTTTCGGCTGCGGTGGCAGCGGCGAGCGCAGCGAGCGAGCGGGAAGGCTTGGAGGGCTTCGAAGCAGCGCTTGTCTTGCCGCTTGGGTGGCCCGGTTTGTGGCGGCAGCCTACGCAGCAGGGTTGTTGCTTGCCGGTGCCTTTGCAGGCATTCTCTCCGGCTGGGCGTTGGCGAGTGCGGCTTGGGGGTGGCCCTGGGGACTCCTCTCCACCTCGGAATTTCTTTGCGCACAGTGATTTCTGGCGCGCTTCTTTGCCCCATTTACCCATAGAGGTTTGAGGGGGTTAACCTCTCCACACCCTGTAAATTTTCTCCGTGCGCTGGTGACTGCTGGCGCGTCGAATTCCTTCCCCTCGCAAGGGTGCAGGGGGGCCTTTGTTAGTCCGGTGGCCATTTTGTTTCTTGGGAGACATTACTGGCGGCGGCCATTTGGTGCATGGTGGCCTTTAGAGCTGGTCTAACTGTGCTTGGGGGTTTCCTCCTTCGGTGGCCTGTATTTGCATTGTAGGCTAGGAGGGGCCAAAGTATATTGTTGGATATCTTATATTTAAGGGTGATATTAGTGAGCAATTAATAGAAATGCCGCCTAAAAAAGGAGTGGGCAAGTCTAAAGGGAAGCAGCCTGTGAAGCGGCCGCCCGCTAAGCAGGCTCCCCCACCGGTATTGTCCTCATCTGATGATGAGGGTGAGGGTGAGGTTCAGCAGGAGATTCTGGCACGCATAGCAGCACTGGAAGGTAGTAAAGGTGTTTCCGCCCCTTCTGGTGGGAGTGCAAAGAGAGCAAGATCCACCAGGGCATCTTCTCGTTTATCTTTTCAGGCAGATGTTCTTAAATGTTTGTCTGCCCTTGAAGGTGCTGCCCCTCAGGTTGGGGACGATGCCTGTAGAGCTGTGGAGCCTGGCGAGACTGACCTTCCTGGAGAGCCGGGAGCTGATGACCTAGCTGGATCTCAGGTTGCCCTGCCAGTGGCAGTTGTGGTGGATAACATCCCGGGAGATGGTAAGTCGAATTCTACACAACACACAGCCGCCTGGCCTTGGGGCCAGTGTGTGCAGGCTTCAACTGCTGGCACTGGTCCCCCAGGGCCTTCCCCTTCTTGTAGCTACTGGCCTGCAGCACCTGGTGGACCGCAAACATCTTTGGAGCCTTACGGTAGGATAGGGTCGGGTCCAGCTGCGTCCCACTTCCCTGCAGGGTCATGGCCACATTGGGGTTCGTCTGGCTGGCAAGCTGGTGGCGCTGCCATGCCTGTGGCTTCTCCGGCAGTGCCCGCTGCTCAGCAACTTATGCTGCCTTCTTCACAGGGCCCGGCTGGGCAGCCTAACTGGTTCTCAGGTCCTGGTTTTCTCTGGCATGGTCATCCTTATGTTCACACCCCTTATGGGTCTGTGCCATACAGAGCTTTACCCTTTGGCGATACTGCCTTACCGTTGGGGGACCATTTGACACAGGCCACTCGTGATAAGATATTAAAAGGAGAATACGTCGACGCCTTCGCCCTTCTCTTCAGGGAACTGGAGAAGAAGGACAAGGAAGACTTGGATGACAGGGAGAAAGAGAGGTTAAAGTGTAGACGGGTAGATAGGACATGGTTTAACTGGCTGCCGGGGTTCCTTATATATGCAGGTGTCCTGGCTAGGGCACAGCCCTGGAGGGCGGCCTCGCTTATCCAATATATGGATATAATTTACAAAGGCTATTCGGACTTCAGTGGTGCTGCATGGTTGCAGTACGACGAAGAGTTCAGAATGCGGGCTGCCATGAACCCCAATATCCCTTGGGACCAGATACACCAGCAATTATGGTTGCAGGTGATGTCACCGGCAAAGCCTAACTTGGGGGACAGATCTGATAGTGGACACCTGGTCCACAGGGCATTGACTTCTTCTGGCACCCGCGCCTCCGCGGGGCAGTCGGTTCAGACACGGCTGCTTTGCTGGGAGTTTGCCTCACAAGGTGTCTGTGCCAGGAAGTCTTGCCCCTATAAGCATGAATGCCCCATGTGCGCTGGGCCCCATGCCTTCACAGCCTGTCCCAGAACCAAGAAAGGTGGGGGTAGGTGCCCCTGGGGGGGTAACCAGCCTCCGTCTGGAAAAGGGTCCCAGCCCCATAAATCTGAGAATCCTCAGTGAATTGTTGCTGGATTTCCCTCGGCATGATGATGCGGTTTATTTGTTGAATGGGTTCCAGTTTGGGTTTCGCATTCCTTTTCAAGGACCAAGGTCCGCCTTTATGTCAACGAACCTCAGGTCTGTCGTTGGCATGGAGGCGGTGGTTAGGAGTAAGATAGCTAAGGAATGTGCGGCTGGCCGCGTTCTTGGCCCATTTGCATCCCCTCCTGTGCCATGCCTCCGTGTCTCCCCTCTGGGGGTGGTGCCCAAGAAGGCTGAGGGCGAGTATGGCCTGATACACCACCTCTCTTATCCAAAAGGGGCATCAGTGAATGATGCCATTCCTGATCATCTGTGCACGGTCCGCTACACGTCTTTTGACCAGGCTATGCGGGTGGTCAGGCGCTGTGGCGTTGGGGCGGAGATGGCCAAATGCGACATTAAGTCGGCATTTCGTCTTCTACCTGTGCACCCTGATGATTTCGAGCTGCTGGGTTTTGCCTTTGAGGGCCAGTATTACATGGATAGGGCCCTGCCTATGGGTTGCTCGATTTCATGTGCGGCCTTTGAACGCTTTAGCTCATTCCTTGAATGGGCATTGCGTCAGCAGATGGGTTGTAGTGATACCAGCCATTATCTCGATGATTTTATCTTCGTTGGGAGGGCTGGCACAGGTCAGTGTGCGCACTTGCTGAGAGCTTTTACTGACCTTGCTCAGCGTCTGGGTGTTCCTCTTGCAGAGGAGAAAACTGAGGGTCCCACGACAGTGCTAAACTATTTAGGAATTGAACTTGATACAGTTTAGCAAACCTTTCGGCTGCCACAGGCAAAGGTGCAAGACCTTCTGGGACGTTTAGCTTCCTTTAAGGGAAAGCATAAGGTTTCTCTTCTCGAACTGCAGCTGGTGGTGGGGCACCTTAACTTTGCCTGCAAGGCTGTTGCCCCGGGGAGGGCCTTCCTTCGGCGTCTATGTGACGCCATGGCTTCTTTGAGGCTACCACATCATAGGCTGTGCATATCTCGGGGCATCAGGGAGGATTTGGAGGTTTGGGAATCCTTTCTCAACTCGTTTAATGGGGTTACCCTTTGGAGGGAGGGCCTCTTACTGGAGGCTGAACTCCAGATCACTTCTGATGCCTCTGGGGCAACCGGCTTCGGGGTCTATTTTCGGGGGCACTGGTGTGCTGAAGAATGGCCAGCAGACTGGCATGATGGGGTTTTGGATAGGGATCTCACTTTTTTGGAATTTTTTCCAGTTCTGGTAGCGATCTGGCTGTGGGGGAAGGAGTTGGCCAACCGGTGCACTTTTGGTGCGATAATTTAGCGGTGGTGCAGGTAATTAACTCCCTCACTTCCAGATCGCCCAGGGTTATGAGACTGGTTAGGCTGTTCACGCTTCAGTGCCTCCGATTGAACATTTTGTTCCTGGCAAAACACGTTCTGGGGGTGAACAATGGGTTGGCAGATGCTTTGTTTCGCCAACAGATGGAACGGTTTCACCAGCTTGCTCCCAAAGCCGATCAGCAGTCCTCCAAGATGCCAGTGGAGCTGTGGCACCTTGGGAAGTCGAGGTACAGCGGGCTATTTTGTTAGCCATTGCCCCCAGCACCCGGAGGTCCTATGACCGCGCCGTTTAGCAGTTTGCCACTTTTCAGCGTGGGGCTGGTCTGCCCCAATTGTGGCTGATCCCAGTAGAACACATACTGCAATTCTGTGTCGACCGTAGAGGTAAGGGTTGTGCTCCCAAGACAATCAGAGGACAGCTGGCGGCCTTGGCATTTGTAAGCAAGGCTCGCGGCTGGCAGGATTTCACAGGGGACTTCAGAGTCCGCAAAATGTTGGAAGGATGGGTGCGGGAGCTGGGAGCTCCTGTGGATGATAGGGAGCCTATGTCCCCTGCCATTCTCAAGGGATTGGGGGCTACGTGGGCCAGTGTATGTTGCTCTGACTTTGAGGCGAAGCTCTTCCAGGCAGCGGCTCTTTTGGCCTTCTTTGGGGCGCTGCGGGTAAGTGAGCTGGTGGTCCAGTCAGCTAGCGATAAGTCAAATCGGGCCTTGTTTGCCCGAGATGTTAAATTGTCAAGGGATATGGTAACTATCACCATTAGGCGATCCAAGACGGATCAGACGCGGAAGGGTTCGGTGGTGCAGCTGGGTTCCTGTTCTGATAAGGAGCTCTGTCCTGTGCGTGCGCTGAAAGCATATTTGGAGGCTCATGGGGATGTACCCGGAGTGTTGTTTCTCCACAGTGATGGGGCTCCCCTTACTCGATTTCAGTTCTGGGCCGTTACGGCGCGGGCTCTCGTCAAGCTTGGGTTGGCCGGTTTTAAGTTTGGCATGCACTCTTTCAGAATTGGAGCGGCCTCGACAGCCGCTGCAATGGGTTATTCTGGTCAAGCTATCCAGAGGGTAGGCCGATGGAGGTCTTCGGCTTACAAGTCGTATGTTCGCCCCCTGCAAGGGCCGTTATAGTCTTCTAACTGTTATCTTTTGTAGGTGCTGTGGCGCGTCGTGGAAGGTGCTCTATCCTTATCTCCGGGCACAGCTTCGTCTTCTGGGCTGCCCACCAGGCTAAGAGGACGGCGTTTGGGTCCCAGCTTGGCTTGAGCCGGTGGGCTACGGTGGAGTGGCAGGGCCGTCGAGGCTTACGTTGGCCTGGCCTGCTTCCGCTGTTGTTTGAGGGAAGGTGTGCCCCTCTGCCTCATATTCTCATCATTCACCTGGGTGGTAATGACTTGGGCTTGGTGAAGGGCAAGGCCCTGTCACTGCAGGCACAGGCAGACTTGCAGTTGATAGGCAAGCGCTGGCCTGGTGTCTTAATTATGTGGTCCGATATACTTCCCAGGAGGGTTTGGCGGGAGGCCTTGGACTATAAGGCAATAGAGGGAGCGCGTTATAAGGCCAATAAGGCTCTGCACAAGGCTTTGGAGACGGGGTTGGGGGTTTATTTACCCCACCCTGGTATAAGGGCTAATTTGCCAGACCTCTACCGAGATGATGGGGTTCATCTTTCTTTTAAAGGCAACAACATCTTTCTTGATGACTTGCGGTGGGGGTTGCTGGAGGCTTTACGCCATGTATGGGGCGTCGAGGCCTAAGCAGAGGCTTGACCTCGTCGGTGGCAGGTTAGAGTTGGGATTTGAGAGCGGGCCGGTGAGTACCCTTGGCACATCCTCATTGTGGGGAATTGGGGTCTGTCAGGAGCGGCTGCGGCTCTACGGCTCAGCTGCGAGGGCAGACTGCCTGGTGGGACCTCCCAGACAAGTCCTTATCTCAGGCTGTACGGCTTGGGGTGTTTGGAGCTTTATGGGGGGAACCATTTGCCTGGCCGGGCGGGCCCAAGCCATCTCAGTTGGATGGCTCGCACCCGGGGCAGTGGGTCTCGCCCAGGCAGGTTCAAGGAGGAGGTCCCATGGGACCGCTGGCTTGACCTGTACCGCTAGTTAGCTCCCCTTGTTGCCGCTGTTAATGTTATGTTGTTACTTTAATAAAGTAGCCCTTAGTACCCAAAGCCTGTGTCTGCCTCTTTCTTCCAACTAGGGTAGCAAATAGTAGTGGCATACAGCCTGTTATAATCAATCTGTAACTGACTGTGAACAATCAATTGAAATAATAAGTGGTTGTCTCTGTTATAATAAGTGATTGTCTCTGGAGAGAAATCTTTCACACATACACACAAGAGAGAGAGAGAGAGAGAGAGAGAGAGAGAGAGAGAGAGAGAGAGAGAGAGATTTTAAAGATTAGCTGCCTATTGGCTACACCTTGCAACTCTTATGGTGAAACAAAACAGGAGGCAGGGATACTAAAGAGCCCCTGAGGATGAGTTAAGTCCATCTAGACAAGCATTCTTCTTTCAGTTGTGAAAAGCCATAAACTTCTGGGCAGTTTACATTTAAAAAAGAAGGTAATATTAATCCCACAGTATGTGGTATTCATAAGTGTGTCTCTTCTAAATGAAGGTGGTCCATTTAGTTATTGAAACTAATATCCGTTGGATGACCTATTTTCTATGAATTTATTTTAAGTACTTTTAGAAGCAATCTAAGCTAGTGGGCACCATCACATGTTATGGAGATGGAAATTCATCATATCAACAGAAAGGGTATTAGGAAAAAAGATATAAAGAAAAGAAAAGCATCATGGCTGAGAATAATTTGAGCTGCCCAGATTCTGATGACAAAGGAGACAGAGAAAATATTTGAGAAAGAACAGTGTGTGGAGATTGTTCTTTGTGTATTGATTTTTATTACCTTCCATCCTGGCTATCCCAGAGGGTCACTTAGAAACAACAGAGATAGCAAAAATGCTTGCTAGTGGTTTCTCTTTCATGCAAAATAAACTGAACTATGTATAGTATCATTACATGCGTCTAAAAAATGTTCTGCAACTTTTTTGATTACACAGGTTCTTAAAAAGGACAAAGAAAATGTAGGCTTTAGAACAAGAAATGCACTATGGTATTACCTAAGACCCAGGACTGGCATCCCCAATCAGTAGGGAAACAAGATGGTGATTAAAAAATAGATTATAGTTCATCTGAACTCTCTAAAGGAGGAGATGAGCTAAGTTTTTCTGCAGGTTTTCTGCAAAGAAAATGGCATAATTTTTGACTTCCTAATGCAGTCTCCAGTTCTATTTGGACTACATTGAACATTTGCAGTGAAGAACATATAGCCAAACCTAAATGTTTCTTATAACAGCTGACTGTTTACAAAGGTATATTGTATTTTTTAATTAAAGATGAGAGAATATGCCCTGTTTTGCATTTTTTTACATTTATTTTTGTTTGGTTTCAGATGTCTGTTTTTCACTGTTATATAACGTATATTATTTATTTAAATGTATATATAAAGACAATAAAAATGCATACACATTTGAACAGGGAGGAGGGCCAATATGCACATTGTACAGTTCTCAGACTCAATTTATATGCATTTTTTACTTTAATCTATTACAATCTACAATCCTGACAAAGCCACACAAATAGTATTGAAAAATGTGTGGCTTTTATGAGAAAATTTCTTGTGGAGAGAAGAGATGCAAACAGATTGGGTATTCTCAGACCAAAACCACAGATATCAAAAATTCAAAATCATACTTAGGATCATATATTTATCAAATCTGGTCCAACAAGGGTTAAAAACAGTTCAGGTTAACTTTTCTATCCTTTTTTCAGGTTTAACCTTTTCACATATCAGGAGGTAAAGAGTAGACATGGGCATGAACAGAACCCCCCCCGAACAAGCTGTTCGTTGTTCGTTGCCATCCACGAACAATGAACAACGAACAGTAACAAACATGACCCTGTTCACAAACATGTTTGTTGTTCATGGCCCCTTAAAGATCCCTTTAAACTATCAGCTGGCAGGCGGCAGGGGGAATTCCCCCCTGCCTCCTGCCAGCTGATAGTTTAAATGGCCCCTTCCTGCCATGTGCAAGAGGCAGGGCCCTTTAAACACCCCACAAACTGACCTTCCCAATCTCCAATACCCACCAAATTTGCAGGGGACATAGTGCTCGTCCTCCGAAGAACCCACAAGTTTCAGAGAGATTGCACCCCGGGAAAGGCATGATGCATGGGTCTCCCCCTTTGTTGTCATTTTCTCTTCACAGTGGCAAAAACGGGACTCTCTGCTGGAAGCTACTTTGAGGGATTACAAACTGACCTTCCCAATGTCCAATACCCACCAAATTTGCAAGGATCATCCCGGGAAAGGCATGATCCATGAGTCATTCCCTTTGTTGTCATTTTCTGTTCACAGTGGCAAAAACGAGACTCTCTGCTGGAAGTACTTTGAAAGGTTAAAGCCAGAAGGAAAGCCAGAAGGAGTTCAGACAGAGTTCAGTCCCTGCCATTGCCAGGGGAATTGATTGAAAGGCCCCAGACTGTCTGGCTTGATGAACGGCTGATGAAGGCAACGAATGAGGCTTGGAATGACCACTTGTTCATTTAGAATGGAGCCTCACAAATGGCTTGTTCATGAACAGACGGGCTGTTCGTGGGTTTTTTCTGTTTGTAATGCTGTTCGTGCCCATGTAAAGAGTAGTTCCCTTCCTCAGATCATTCCTACTTTCTAAACTTCCATTTATTGTTCATTCCTCTTTTTTATCTAGAAACTGCAAGTCTGTGGGAGGAAACCCATCAATGTTCCTTTCTACTGTATGAAGACAAAGTACTAGACTATTTTTACTGCAGAATATATATTTTAATATCAGGGTATCATGAATGAGTCATCCAAGGAGAATTTGCAGCAATAAATGACCTCTGAAGGATTCAGGCTACAAGATTTACAGTCTACAAGGGTTTTTGGTTGTAAAGGCCTGTGGAGCTGGGCACATTGAAATGTCTACAGATCATGAGGGCAATCAATGACAACGTCTGCTGAAGTAGCCAGGCAGGGAAAGTTCACACCAAATATTGGCTTCCAATTCTAACAGACTTTGAGATGGCTGGGTGACGGACCCGTAGTCCAGGAAGAAACATTTATTTGCAAAGGATAAATTATCCAAGGATAGTACCCAGCTACAAGGAATACTGAGAAAGAAAACAAAGGCAGCCAGCTTTGAAGGGAAAGGATTCAATCTTCCATACAGCAGACAGGGTCCAACACCAGCTGGTATCTGGTAACAGATAGACAGCTCTACCAGTTGGTGAAATAAACTTGGAGAGGCCCATTATGTCATATATTTTTTGCCTATCTTTAGACAATGACATAGTCACAAGATCTACACATTTGGGAATGCTTACTTGCCATTCATTATTTGCCACAACCACTTCTGTCTTACATAAATAATTTGGTGGAAAAGAAAGATATTTTTGTGCCTTCATGATGGACTTTGGCAGGAGTCACAAACAACTGAAACCCTTTTCAAATCAAAGGGGGAAAATCTGACATGTTATTTTTAATGTAACTTCAAAGGAGCAATTCTTTCCCCATGTTTTACAAAAGGAAGGAAAAATAACATGCAGAAAAAATCATGACCTTGTACTAAAGGCATCTTACCATAAAACCTGAATGGCCATTGAAGACAGCTTCATAAGCTGCTTTATTGATGCTAGAGTACATTCCAAGATCACTAAGTAAGAGGAACACCTGAACATGAGGAAAGAACATTTTTAGCTAACTATATTACCATAAAGAGTTTGCTGGTAAACAACAACTTTTCCCAATAAACTGCACACAAAAGCTGTTCCAGACTAGACATGGGCACGAACAGGAAAAAAACCCCAAACAGGCTGTTTGTTGTTTGTTGCCGATGACGAACATAAACAGCCGAACGGAAATTAACATGTCCCGTTAACAAATGTGTTCAGTGTTTGGTGTTTGTCAGTGCCAGAGTGGCCCCCTTAGCACTTAGAGAGCCCATATTCACAGAGAATGTGCAGCAGGCTCTTCTCCAGTCATCACCCAAGTTTGGTCAAGATTGCAGTATAGATCTCGAAGTTATACATTCCCAAATTTGACGCCCCAGGAAACTCCCATTCAATACAAATGAAGCCACCCTCCCCAGTTCACTTTGGCTCCGTGTGGTGATCCTGAAGATGGGCTGCCTCCTCTCTTGGTTGGGGGGGTCTGGCTGCTCACCGGCGGCACCTCCATGTGCCCACCTACCAATCCTCTCAGCTGGAGGCTACTTAATTATCCACTTACGCAGCAAGGTGGTTGCTGACTGCAGCCGCCGGGCCTGGCAGGCTTGGGAAGGCAGTGGCAGGCCACCATCCCTCTAGGGGGCAGGGGGTCTGGCTGCTCACTGGTGGCACCCACCATGTGCCCGGCCACCAGGCCTCCCTGAGGCTGCTCTCCGCCAAGGCAGTATGCCTGCAGCCACCACATAAACAAATGACCCAGCAACAGTCTGCAAAGAAAACTCTCCAGCAAGACATGATGGCGTGTGCAGAGGCCTTGGACACACAAACACCCTGGTGGGTCAGAGACACCAACGCATGTCCACTAGATGGGGACATTATGGCATTGGAGCCAATGCTCTTGTCCACACTGCACGTGGTGCAGAGGCTGTCACCGCACAAATGCACCGGCTGGACATGGAGCACTTGATGTTTAGGTGCATAGAATAGATAGGTTTCTCAATAGACAGGTGCAAAGCTGTATGGGATAGGTGTATAGGATAGAGGGGTGCATGGATACATGGAATACCTGTATTGGATTGACAGGAGTGACAGATACCGTGTTCAGGGATGTTGGGGAGACAGGTGGATCGCATTACTATCTGCGTTATCCCGTTATTGGAAAGTTGTAAGGAAAGAACCAAGGGTGGGAGGTGGGGCCCACCCCTAACGTGTAGAAGCGGAGGCTCACTTGCTGGCTGTTGAGGCGGTGGAGGAAGCCCTCCCCCCTCATTGGGGAGGCATCGTTTCCCCTAGGAAAGGGGATTGTGGGCAGACAGGTAGGTGCCCACGTGTGCAGCTATAGGCTGCCCCCCACATCACCCACATTCCTGCCTTTGCGGAAAGGATGGGAGTCGTGGGACCCATTCCCCCCTGCTCAGAACAGACAGCAACTGCTTCAGAGCTGCCCCTCGTGGCCAAAACCAGCAGACAGCTGTGCTGCACCCACCTTCCTGCCTTGAAGGAAAGGGCTGGATGTGTAGGACAGGAGAGATTGGGAAGGTCAGAGTGTTTCTGGACATGGAGAAATTTCAATAAGGAAAAAGCAGCCCCAAGAACTGAGGGTTGGTCCACACCACTCAGATACACCTTTCCTGCACAGGCAGGACAGGCACTTCAAATGAGTGGTGTGGGCTCCCACCAGCATCACCCACCTTCCTGCCTACATGGAAAGAATGGGATGTACATTGCCTTTCTGGACCTTAAGGGAGCCATTGACTCCGTCTCAAGAGATCTTCTCTGGGTAAAGCTCGAGGGGATGTCACTAGATAAGAGGTTATTATCTCTCATCAAAAGACTTTATTCATCAACATCTTGCTAGGTCAGGTGTTCTTCCTTTGGGAGACTCTCACCCAGGATCTTTATTAAGAAGGGGGTTAAGCAGGGTTGCATTTTAGCCCCCCATTTGTTTAATCTTTTTCAAAATGATTTTGCCCCTTTTTTGTCACTGGTTGATGGTCACAGTCCTAGACTTGGCTCCATTTCTATCCCTTTGTTATTATATGCGGATGATGCGGTTCTTCTGTCTTCTTCCCATGTTGGATTGAATCGTCTATTGAACCGTTGCCTTGAATACTGTGTGACCAACAGACTGGAGTTGAACTATGAAAAATCTAAGATATTGGTTCTTCCCAATTCCCGGAAACTGTATAACTGGATTGTCAATGGTAATAGACTTGAACAAGTTAAGCACTTTAAATACCTGGGTGTCTATTTCCAATCTAATGCTACTTGGACCTTCCACCGTAGGATGGCTATTAATGCAGCCAAAGTTAATGCTGCAGCAATATCTCACTTTTATTTTTCTGATCGAGGTAACCAATATGAGCCTGCTGTTCTTAAAGCCTTTATGCTAAAATTGGAGCTCAGTTATTGTACGGGGCTCCGCTCTGGATTGATGCTATTGACAATTCAGTTGAACGTGTTCACTCTAACTTTCTGCGTAAAATCATGGGGGTTCCTACGTGTGTTCCATATACTGCCTTGTGCTTAGAGTGTGGTCAGAATCTGTTGGCCACCAAGGCATGGCTTCACACTATCAAATATTGGTTGAGACTCCATTTTAATTTTGATCCCCCTAGTTATATGTATCATTTATTATCTGAATTTGCCAACCCTAGTTGGTCAGCCTGTATTGAAGTTAGATAAGTTCCTTGAATTTATCTATAGAATCTTTATCCCTGCTATCTGAGTCTGAGGCCTTCTCAAAAATAAAATCCAGTCTTTTGGGATTTGAGTTACAAACTCTATATAGTTCTGCTAATAGAACTTGTTCTCCCCTAAACTTGAGGATTGTCACTAATGTAAGTCTCCCAGCAGTATACCTTTACCAGCTCTTGGCTGCCAATTTATGTAGAGCCTTTTCTCTGGCCAGATTTAATGTTCTTCCTTCAGCCACTTTATTTGGTAGATTCCATGGGATTTCTTACTATAGTAGGTGTTGCCCTTGTTTGATGGACTGTGTTGAAACTATTTCCCATGTTCTTCTCCAGTGCTCTTTTTATCTGGCACCACACTGGGATCTTCTACATCCTATTTTAGCCCAACTTTCAGAGTTTTCTGATGATTTTAAGGTTCAGTTTCTGCTTGACAACCCAGATGGGGAAATAATAGCAGTTTCTCTACAGTGCCATGGCTATACACCCTGACAAGTAATATTCTATACTGGTTTTGCTGCACTGTTGCCCTGTTCCTATCTGTAATTTTAATCCCATTCTGTATGGATTCATTTCTGTATTTAATACCTTATATTTTATATATGCCAATAAAGGCTTGCTTGACTTGACTTGACTTGACAGGACAGGAGAGGTGGCTGGGAGGGGTTGGAGCGGTTCCAGAGGGGGGGTCGAAAGAGGGAACATGGGAGTTGACATGGAGAAAAGGACAAAGGCTTCCTGGCCACATTGCGCAGCATGACCGGGACAGACCACCCAAACATCCACTCTGAAGGATTGCATAAACATCTGCTGGAGAGGCTTGTCTGCCCCTCCTGTGTCTAACTGGAGGCTGCCAACAACATCACTCACCTTCCTGCCTTTGCGGAAAGGACGTGAGTTGTGGGACCCATTCCCCCCCATGCACGGGGGCAACAGCAGGTGCCCATGGATGGGGCGCATCTTACCTTGCTGCAAAACTGTATCTGCAAAAGCTTTTGAGCCGTCCCTTATGCCAAGAAGCAGTGGCAGCAGTACGGCACCCACCTTCATGGAAAGGGTGGGAGGGACCCATCCCCCCCATGCCCAGAGGGGTCAGCAGGAGCCCATAGATAGGGGGCCCCATGCTGTGTTGCCCTACCACCACCATCAGCAGCAGCAGAGCTGGGTAGCGGCAGTAGCTGGCATCACCCCCCTTCCTGCCTTCATGGAAAGGATGGGGTGGGCAGGATAGGAGAGGTTGGGAGGGGTTGGAGCGGTTCCAGAGAGGGAGAGGTCAACAGAGGGAACATCTGGGACCTTGATGGGGAGAGGAAAATGGGTTGCTGCTGGCTGCATCATGGTGCAGAACTGGGAATACTCCTTTGTTGGAGAGTCATGAGCCGAGAAGCCCACTGAGTTGTGGGGTGGCAGCAGCAGCTCAGACCACCCACCTTCCTGCCTTCCTGGAAAGGATGGGAGTCATGGGACCCATTCCCCCCTACTCAGAAGGGACAGCAACTGCTTCTGAGATGCCCCTCATGGCCAAAACCAGCAGCAGCAGACAGCAGTAAAGCACACACCTTCCTGCCTTCACGGAAAGGGCAGGATGTGCAGGACAGGAGAGGTTGGGAAGGGTCAGAGTGGTTTCAGACAGGGAGAGGTTGCAAGAGGAACCAGCAGCCCCATGAGCTGAGTGGTGATAGAGCAATCCACACCAGTCTGAGACACCTTTCCTGTGCAGGCAGGACAGGAACTTCAAATAAGTGGTGTAGGCTCCCACCAGCATCACCCACCTTCCTGCCTATGTGGAAAGGATGGGATGGTCACAGGACTAGAGGAGACGTTGATGGGAAGGGTCAGGTGGTTCCAGAGAGGGCGAGGTTCAAAGAGGGACCTTGAGCTCGATAAGGAAAGGATGACCTCAATGGCTGTATTGCGCAGCAGGACCAGGAGGACCACAACATCCATTGTTTTGTATTGTGCACACTGCTCTGGGAGGGGCTTGTCCGCCCATCTTGTGTCGAAGCAGAGGCTGCTGCCAGCATCACCTACATTCCTGCCTTCACAGAAAGGATGTGACTGGTCATGGCAGTACCCATTCCCCCCTGCCCAGAGGGGACAGCCGCTACCATTGAAAGGGGCCACCGTAACGTACAATTTTATGTGCAACATCAGCAGAGCTGTCCCTCGTGGCCAAAAGCAGGTGCAGCGAACCTCAACCACCTTCCTGCCTTTGCAGAAAGGAAGGGATGGACAGGACAGGAGAGGTCATAGGGAAGAGTTGGAGTGGTTCCAGAGAGGGATAGGTCAAAAGAGGGACCGGGAACTAGGAAGATCACGACAGTTGTGAGGCCTCCTCTGAGCTACCCACGGATGTGCTCAGCGGCGGCAGCTGACATGTCCCACCTTCCTGCCTTCGCAGAAAGGATGGGGTGGGGATGGGCAGGACAGGAGAGGTCTTTGGGGAGGGTTGGAGTGGTTCCAGAGAGGGTCTTTTCAAATTAAACATCTTGAAAATGCTAAAAAAAGACTGAGAAAAGAAGCCAAAATAGAAGAGGAAACAATTGCTGAGAAATTAAAAGAGTTACAAAATAAAAAGAGAAAACTGTAAAAGTGATAGCTTTATATCTTAAGTCTTCATTGTTTAAAAACAGATTACTTGTATTCTAATTTCTAACTTGATTATTACTGCAATTTCAAAACTATAAGTTTTGTAATGTGGCTTCAGAGAAAGCATTTTAGATAGAATGTTGATATAATTTTTAGTGTACCTTTAAAACAATACCAAAAATGTCATGTCATTTGTTAGCATTCAGAGTTTACTTGAATTGAACTTTGTATCTTGGTGTAATTTTTGGTGCAATTGCAAAATAGATGTTGCTGCAGTTAATGTTGAAAGAAGCTATTAAATCTCTTACCTTAACAAATATTTTTGCAGTTGAAACTTGTCTAGTTGTACAGTAGAACATTTCATTAAGCCTTGCATTAATGCAACACGACCTATTCATTTTTTAACTTGTGGTTATATTTGAATGGTGGTCAGGGAAAGTCAGGGAAATGAAAAATAAAATTTTAGTGGCAACCCTGATAGAGGGAGGGGGAGCTTGATTGGGAGAAGAGGATGAGGAGGACCCCAACATCCACCATGTCAGATTGTGCAGACTGCTCTGGCATAGGCTTGTCCGCCCCTCCTGTGTCACAGTGGAGGCTATCGCTGGCAGCACCCACCTTTCTGCCTTCACGGAAAGGGTGGGAGGGACCCATTCCCACCCACACCCAGAGGGGTCAGCAGAAGCCCATAGATAGGGCAACACAGGGGCCTATCATCATCATCAGCAGCAGAGCTGTCCCTCGTGGCCAAAAGCAGCGGTAGCTGACATCACCCACCATCCTGCCTTTGTGGAAAGGACGGGAGGGACAGGACAGGAGAGGTCATTGGGAAGGGTTGGACTGGTTCCAGAGAGGGATAGATCGAAAGAGGGACTGAGAAATGGGAGATCCTGACAGTTGCGAGGCCTCCTCTGAGCAACCCACTGAGGTGCTCAACGGCAACAGCTAACATCACCCACCTTCCTGCTTTCAGGGAAAGGACGAGAGGGAGAGGAGATGTCATTTGGAGGGATTGGAGCAGTTCAAGAGCGGGTGAGGTTCAAAGAGGGATGGTGAACTCATCAGGGAGACAGGGACAGAGGGTTACCACTTCCTGGCCACCTTGCAGTGCAGGACTGGGAAACACCCAAAGATTTGGGAGCCTTCGTCTTCCATACCCACTGATCTTGACAGCGGTAGAAGCAGCCATCACCCGCCCTCCAGCCTTCATGGAAAGGACAGTATGGACAGGTCAGGAGAGGTTGTTGGGGAGGGTCAGAGTGGTTCCAGAGAGGGTCGGTTTCATAGAGGGAGGGGGAGCTTGACGGGGAGAGGAGGACAAAGAGGACCCCAACATCCAACATATCAGATTGTGCAGACTGCTCCGGCAGAGGCTTGCCAGCCCTCCTGTGATGCAGTGGAGGCTGTCGCTGGCTTCACCCACCTTCCTGCCTTCGTGGAAGGAATGGGGTGGGCAGGAAAGGAGAGGTTGGGAGGGGTCGGAGGGTTCCAGAGAGGGAGAGGTCGACAGAGGGAATGTCCAGGACCTTGTCGGGGAGAGGAGGGTATGGGTTGCTTGTTATGGCCGCATTGCAGAGCGGGACCTGAAAGGCCCAAAGGCAGCGGCAGTACCATGGTAGTCCCCCATGCCCAAAGACAGTGGCAGCTGACATCACCCACACTCCTGCCTTCGTGGGCAGGATGGGATGGGCAGGACAAGTTGTGGGGTGGGGTGGTATTGGTTCCATACAGAGAGGGAGAGGTTGAGAGAGGGAAGGGGAACATGTCTGGGAGCGGAGGGCAAAGGTTTCCCCAACAGAGGACTGCAGTTCCACAGAATCTGCTCCAATCAGAGACAGCTTACCTGTCAAAGCAGTTCAGGCAGGCTGCTGCCAGCATCACCCACTTTCCTGCCTTTGTGGAAAGAACGGGTGTTGCAGCTGGGACCTACTCCCCCCTGCTCAGAGGGGAGGGGACAGCAAGTGCCCGTAGATGGGGGGCCCCATGCTCCACAACTACATGTGCAGCAGTTCCTGATCTGCCCCTGGTGGCCAAGAGCAGCATCAGCGGACAGCACCTACCCTCCTGCATTCGCGGAAAGGGTAGGTGGGAGGGCCCCATTCCCCCCATGCCCAGAGGGGTCAGCAGAAGATAGGGGCCCCTGGGCTGTGTTGTCCTATCATCATCATCAGCAGCATGGTTATCTTTCATGGTCAAAGGCGGAGGCAGCTGACATCACCCACCATCTGGCCTTCGTGGAAAGGATGGGATGGGCAGGAGAGGAGAGGTCGTTGGGAGGGGGTTGGAGTGGTTGCAACCACAGACAGCGAAGATGAAAGAGGAAACATCCAGGGAATTGTCAGCTAGAGGACAAGATGGGTAGGACAGGTTGTGAGGAGGGGTCGTATAGTTGCCATCAAGAGAGGTAGAGGTAGAAAGAGGGACCATCGGGGAACTTGTCTGGGAGAGGAGGACCACAGGTTGCCAGACATGGAAGCAGCCACGAGAACTGAGGAGTGTTGGAGCCTGCTGCACAGCACCTTGGCCGAGAGCCACAGTAGACTTGGGGAGGCTCAGAGGGCCGATAGGTCCAGGTCCAAAGATGGATGCCCAAGGAGGTTGAGGTTGACCTTCATGAAGGTCAACATGTCCGCCAGGTCCAGGTGCAGACGTGTGTGGCAGGGATGGAGGAGGTCTCCCAGGTGGGAGAACACCCGCTCGCTCTGAATGCTGGTGGGAGGGCAGGACAGGATGTTGGTTGCCACGATGGACAGGTCTGGCCATACGGAAGATTTTCTTGCCCAATATTCCAAGGAATTGGATGTGTGTGTGTGTGGGGGGGGGCTCAGTGGTTTACTATTGAGGGATTCCATTTTGCTCACTGATGTCTGAAGGGTGTCCAGGGTTCATTCTTCTGCACGCCTTAAGTTATTTCAGGGCTTCTTGTTGATGTCTCTTTGTAGTATTTCCTTTTACTCTTTTCTCTCCATGCACTACTCTCTGACTGTAAGGTTACCTTTTGGGGCAAACTGAGAGCTTCCACCACTTCCAAGGAACTGAAGTTACAACATCACTTTCTAATGTCATAAGGTTTCAGGACCTATCTTCTGCCACAGAAGTCAACCTATTCTTAAGTGTCTCGAATATGGGCAGAATGGAAATTCAAAGTAAATCACATTTTTTTTTAATGCTGTGCAATATGGACAGAAATAGTTAACTCAACCTATTAAATAAATGGGACTGATATAGTTCCCATCCTAACCTAATTTTTTTCCTACCACTGAAACGACACGTCTGTTTCTAGAATCAAGTAAAGCTTTAAACAGCTTCTAGCAGCTTGATGAAAAGTAACAGTTTCTTCAGTATATTGAACTCTCTTTGACCTTTGGGGGAGAGAAAGAAATTTTTTAGTGTAGGTTAGAAAGTCTGCCCCAAAATAGATATACAAATGAGGAGACATTTAGTCTTTGTACAGTAGATCAGTACAAGGGCAATGCAGCACCCCTACCCTGTGGGAAGAAGAAAGCATGACTCACAAGCTGAAAGACTGCAGTGCCAGGAAGAACTATTATTATCTGCTACAGGCATCTCCATGTATTTAAACTTGGTTTTGTTTCAGTCAGACAGAAATCAGATGATGGGGCTTGATGTGAGGGGCAAAAGAAGTACACAAGTGAAGAACTTTTCCCCTGCCTGCCACTTACCTCTCTACAGCTTTTATTGCTCATTCCCTCCCCTCATCACTAATTTTTACAGCATAGTTCAACGAAAAACAGCAATGGGCAATGGATTCCAAGGAGGTGAGCCATGAGTAGGGAAATGGTTCTGTATTTCTCAACCATGCTTCCTTTGGGTTGTATACTTGGATCTTTTCATGCTTTCTCATTTATATATACTCGTGGTTATGCTGCTTTCTTGAACTATTACACTGTTTTCTCTGCCAGCAGCCACCCTCCTGCCACCTATGTGTTGTCACCACTAATTTTAGAAGGCACACTGTTAAATTTAAAAAAAAACCTATTTCAATCAAGTTTACCATTTAAGAGTCTCTCTGAACCTTTGCTGCCTAACTGCTGTCATGAAACCATGTCCCCCTCTGTTTAATAACATTGGTGGGAGTATAATTTTTACTCTGTTTTTCCCTTGATACCAGTCACTCAGTAGCTACCAAAGAGCTCCCAAAGCTCCCAAAGAACCCTCCCAATCTTAACTTCCCTCTCCATGTCAGTGGCTTCATTAATTTACAAAATTTTAGGTGAATGGACAACACAGAAGGAAAAGGCAGGAAAAGATGAACAATGTTTTATCTCATTTGAGCAAATCAGTAGTTGAGAAGGGGAGGGGAGCAGGTCAGGGAGCAAGCGATTTTTGTTAACAATCAATTAATCTGAACCCAACTTGGGAATTAGTGATTAGCTTTTTATTTCATTCTTGTGGGTAACAGAGAATAGTTAAGGGATGGGGGAGTGGAAGGAGAGGGGGAATTCGGGAATAATATATAATACAGAGATTGAATTCTAATTTTCTAGGAGAGGGAAGATGGGAGAAAAATTATTGGGACATTCTTTTTAAAAAAGGGGGAATGGGAGGGAATTTTAGTTTCATATTTAATAGTGTTTTTAGAAGGTAGAGGAACTTTGTGGGAGGGGTAGTTAAAGAAAACTGATCTGTTCTTGATTTATATTCAACTTTATTATACTTTTAATAAAATGTTCTTTGTTTTGTTACTGATTTAAAATTGTTGACTTTTTTGCACTGTACTAATCTAATCTAAGAATTAAAAGACTGTTTTTTTTAAAAAAAGGGGATTGAAGGCGAATTCTAGTTTAATATTTAATAGTGTTTTTTAGGGGATAGAGGGTATCTGTGGGAGGGAGTAGTTGGGGTAATCTAAACTGTTCTTGATTTATAATATCTGAACACAAATGTATATTTATAATATAAATATAATATACTTATAATCAATTCCATTATCTTTATCATTAAACATTCATTGTTTTGTTAATGTTTTAAAATTGTTGACACATTTGCACAGTAGTAATCACATATTCTAAATTCATTTGAAGCTCTTTTTTAACATACTTTCCAAACAGGTGAGAGTCAGGGTAAGAAAAAAGGATGTGAAGAGGTGAGTATAGATACATAATTAACACACATCTCTAAAGCTAGCACAAATCAGTCATTCAACACCAAATTTTACTGAAAGATAGTTAACAATAAGGAATCTAGATCTTTATCTTTAGCTCTGTTTTAAGGAAAGCTCATAATCAGAACCTTAACTGTATCTTTACCAAACAAGACAAATCACTCACTAATAATTACTGCATGACTAGAAATATTAGATAGTGATATTCAATCTAAACTAAGGAAATGCCGCCAATTATTAACATTATTTCTGTAAATGTTAGAGGTCTCAATAATAAAATAAAGCTAAAGAGAATCTCAACACACCTTGTGAAAATGAAGCCAGAAATAGTCTTTTTGCAAGAGACTCATATTAAGATGAAGTAAGGGAAAATTTTATAGACAAGATATTTCTCTCAACAATATTCAGGTCCTGGTTCCTCAAAGGCAAGGGAAATGGCCATTTTAGTGGGAAATAAAACTCACTTTATGTTGAAAGACACCACAAAAGATCCTAGAGGTTGCTATTTGTTTGAGAAAGGCTTCCTGGAAAATTATCTAGTTACCTTAGCCACAAATATATGCTCCAAATGACAAACAGATTCCCTTCTTGAAGGAAACGTTAAACATTCTACAAAATTTTGCAGAAGGAAATCTTATTTTAGGAGGGGAGCTAAACTATGTCTCTGACCTGCAAATGGACAAATCCCATTTTACAAAAAATTCTGAAATGTAAATCGACAATTAGTGCACTTCCTCCTCTTTTGGAAAAATATCACTTGTGTGATGTGTGGAGGCTTCATAACAAAGGGGTTAAAGATCACACTTCTTGGCAAAATATAATACTTACACCAGAATAGATTATCTCCTAATGTCTACTTCATTAGCTGACAAAATTACAAAAATAGAACTTGGGCAGAAACTTTGGACAGATAATGACTGGATTGAAGGCTATATAGTGTTCTCTGGCTTACCAAATTAAGATCGCACCTGGTCATCGAATATGCGTATTTTACTGAACAAAGTACTAAAGGAGCAAATTAACACTGAGATTCAAATCTATTTAAAGGAAAACCTAGATAAGGAGATGTCATTATCTGTAGTTTGAGACGCAGTGAACGCAGTCCTTTGAGGTAAACTAATTAATTTGGCAATGCATTTAAAAAAGGAAAGACAACTAGCTAGAAATAAATTACTAGCTGACATAGAATGTTTGGAGAAAGAACACAAGCAAAGGGGAGGTAAACAAATATATTTAAAAACTCTTTGCCTGACGTAGAGCACTAGGGGAATTAGAAACATTTCAAATACAGAGGAATTTAATATATTTGAAACAAAAATTCTTGAATAAATCTCCAAAATGACTCAGAATTCTTTCTTGGAATGTTAAAGAGAGAAGATAGGCAAATTTTATTAGTTATATTAGACACTCAAAAGGAGGGCTACATGCAAAATCTAGAAACTTTGTTCACATTTTTGCATCTTATTACAAATCCCTTTATTCAACCAGAGAGCCAGATCAGAAAATCATTGCAGAGTATTTAGATTCAAATAAAATTTTGAAGCAACTTTCCTCAGATCATAGGGAGATTTTGGAAAAACCCATCTCAATGAATGAAATACAGGAAGTAATTAAAACGATGTATTGTCGAAGGCTTTCACAGCCGGAGAACGATGGTTGTTGTGGGTTTTCCGGGTTGTATTGCCGTGGTCTTGGCATTGTAGTTCCTGACGTTTCGCCAGCAGCTGTGGCTGGCATCTTCAGAGGTGTAGCACCAAAAGACAGAGATCTCTCAGTGTCACAGTGTGGAAAAGATGTAGGTAATTTGTATCTACTCAGGAGGGGTGGGGTTGAGCTGAGTCATCCTGTAAGAGTTTCCCAGGGTGTGGAATGCTAATGGCGGGAGGCTTCACTGTATCCTGAGGAGGTTCTTTTGCATATGGATTGGTACTTGATGTGCTAATCTTCTCTGCAGAGCTATTGTCGGGGATAGAATGTTTTGTTAGCCTGGTGTTTTTCAGAACTGGAAACCATGCTCTGTTCATTCTTAAGGTTTCTTCTTTCCTGTTGAAGTTTTGCTTATGCTTGTGAATTTCAATGGCTTCCCTGTGCAGTCTGACAAAGTAGTTGGAAGTGTTGTCCAGTATTTTGGTGTTGTCAGTTTTGATGTTGTATCCCTGTTTACCAAGGTTCCAGTAAAAGACACTATTGCACTTATTAATCAGATTTTCCCAGAGGATGTAACAGCCTTATTCCACCATTGTCTGACAACCAGTTACTTCCAATGGGACAACGAATTCTATGAACAGATGGATGGGGTGGCCATGGGGAGCCCATTCAGCCCAGTTATAGCAAACTTCTACAAGGAACATTTTGAAAAAACAGCTCTAGAATCAGCACCCCACAAACCTAGTGTATGGTTCCGGTTTGCGGATGATACATTTATCATTTGGAGCCATGGGGAGGAAGAATTGATGGGGTTTTTGAATCATCTCAACAACATCCACCTGAACATACAATTCACAATGGAGAAAGAAATCGAGGGAAAACTCCCATTCCTGGATACCTTGGTCATCCGCAAAGCAAACTTTCAGTTAGGTCACAAGGTCTACAGGAAACCAACTCACACTGATCGGTACTTACACAAAAACTCCAATCACCACCCCCGACAGAAAAGAGGCATAA
This sequence comes from Eublepharis macularius, assembly GCF_028583425.1. Taxonomy (NCBI): domain Eukaryota; kingdom Metazoa; phylum Chordata; class Lepidosauria; order Squamata; family Eublepharidae; genus Eublepharis; species Eublepharis macularius. Next base: position 76,471,717 of record NC_072792.1, on the reverse strand, counting down.
TGAAAACATTAGTGGATCGTGCAAGACGGATATGTGAGCCGCACTTTCTCAATGAGGAAATTAATCATCTAAACCACGCACTTCAGGCAAATGGCTACTACAGAAATGAAATCCGAAGAGCAATCAAACCCAGGATGAATCAAACAACCAAGGAAAAACAGTCTCCTACAGGAAAAGTGTTTTTGCCATATATCAAAGGAATTACTGATCAGATGGGAAAGCTTATTAAAAAGCATAACCTTCAAGCAGTATTCAGACCCACCCGAAAAATACAACAGATGCTACGATCAGCAAAAGACAGTAGAGACCCCCTCACCTCTGCAGGAGTATACCGTATACCCTGCAGCTGTGGACAAGTGTACATCGGGACCACAAAGCGTAGCATCCAGACAAGAATAAAAGAACATGAAAGACACTGCAGACTTGGACAACCTGAAAAATCAGCAGTGGCTGAACATAGCCTAACTCAAACAGGGCACAGTATCTTATTCTAGGACACCAAAATACTGGACAATACTTCCAACTACTTTGTCAGACTGCACAGGGAAGCCATTGAAATTCACAAGCATAAGCAAAACTTCAACAGGAAAGAAGAAACCTTAAGAATGAACAGAGCATGGTTTCCAGTTCTGAAAAACACCAGGCTAACAAAACATTCTATCCCCGACAATAGCTCTGCAGAGAAGATTAGCACATCAAGTACCAATCCATATGCAAAAGAACCTCCTCAGGATACAGTGAAGCCTCCCGCCATTAGCATTCCACACCCTGGGAAACACTTACAGGATGACTCAGCTCAACCCCACCCCTCCTGAGTAGATACAAATGACCTACATCTTTTCCACACTGTGACACTGAGAGATCTCTGTCTTTTGGTGCTACACCTCTGAAGATGCCAGCCACAGCTGCTGGCGAAACGTCAGGAACTACAATGCCAAGACCACGGCAATACAGCCCGGAAAACCCACAACAGCCATAGTAATTAAAACCCTAAAATATAATAAGGCACCAGGTCCTGACAGATTCCCTGTGGAGTTTTATAAGTCTTTTACTAATAGTTTAGCTGGGCTATTGACTGCGATCTCTAACAATATACTAGAGAATGGCACATTACCCATATCCTGGCAGGAAGTAATAATAGTGACTATACCAAAAGGAAATAAAGATTCCTCAGCCCCAGCCTCATACAGACTGATAGCATTGATTAACCAAGATGCAAAAAAAATTTTCTTCAGTGATGGTACAAAGATTGGGAAAAAAATACATTAATATAGTCTAAACTGGGTTTATTCCAAAGAGAAATATGACTGACAACATCAAACATACTCTAAATGTGATAAATTATGGTAGACACCAGCCAGACTGCTCAATACTGCTTTCAATTGATATAGAAAAGGCTTTTGATTCCATAGAAATTCCATGTTTAAAGGCCTTGCTGACTAAAATGGGGTTTGGGGAAAGATTCCTTAGGCTGATATCAAGTATATATGAAGCTCCAACAGCAAAGGTGTGAGCAAATGGATTAATGTCAAATTCTTTTCCTATCACTAGAGGGACACGGCAAGGCTGCCCTCTGTCTCCACTACTATTTATGCTGGGGATGGAGCCCCTAGCTGAAGCAATACAAGCCAATAAAAAGATCAAAGAGATACAGATAGGAGGCCAAGAACATAAAATAAGCTTGTTTGCTGATGATCTGGTGTCCTATTTATCACATCCAATACAATCTTTACCAGAATTGAGCAAAATACTAGCAGATTTCAGCAGAGTTTCTGAGTGTGAATCAAGAAAAATCAGAACTCTTCCCTATAAAACTTTCTGAGGAGGAAAAAAAGATTTTAAAAACCACTTTTACCTCTACCTGGAGACATCTTGGTATACAAATCCCTCTAAAACTAAAACACCTTTTCAAATTCAATTATACTAAATTAACTACTGATATTGCAAATCAGTTGAGAAAGTGGCATAAACCAATCCTAACCTGGTTTGACAGAATAGATCTAATAAAGAGTTTTGTGTTCCTGAGATTCTTATTTTTTTTGCTCTGTCCCAATAGAGGTATCTGATACACAACTAAATAAATGGCAAACAATATTAAATAATTTCTTCTGGTCTTATAAAAGACATAGAGTCAACTTTAAAGTATTACGTAATCACTCCAAGAAGGGTGGGTTAAGTATACCAGATCTAAAACTATATTATCATGCAGCTAAATTGGTCAATGTAGTTCAAATGCTAAACAAACATGCGACAGAGGACTGGATACACATAGAAGGCACTTATATTTGCCCCAAAACCTTAAATTCAGTATTTTGGAATTGTCCCTCCATCTGTCCCATTTAGGCACTGAAAAATGAATTTCTACATACATCCTTAAAGAATTGAAATAAGTGGAGAAAGAAATTAGCCCCTGATTTCTCTCCATTGCAGGCATTTACTAACCAAATCTGGTTTCCTCCAGACAAGGAATTCCAGCCTCATTGGAAACAAGCAGGCACATTAACACTATCTGGCATTACTCACAAAGGTACTCTCAGAGGAAAGATGGGTTGAGAACAATCTTTAGATATGAAAATACCATGGTATAGCTATCTCCAGTTATAACATTTAATGAGATGCCTAAATATCCAGAAAGTACTAAAGAGACCTAAAACTGACTTTGAAAAAATACTTAATACAAATGAGGGTGCTATGAGAGGTTTATTCTCAATCATATATAAAAGTTTGCTTGGAGAGGATGCAGTTAAGACTCCAAAATATCAAAAGGCCTGGCAGACTATGCTTTCAATAGATTTGACAGACATTGGAATCACATCTGGAAATCATTTTCAATGAGAGCTTTCCCTATTCGATTGCAAGCATTCGAAATTTTGACGAACTGGTATCTCACTCCCCCAAAATTACACTATATGGATAGCCCTAGATGTCCATTATACTGGAAGAATTGTAGGAATCCTGGCGCTTATGCTCACTGCTGGTGAGCTTGCCCAAAAGTGAACAAATTTTGAGAGGACATCATAAAAAAAATCCATGAAATAATTGGGTGTTCCATACCAAATTCACCAGAATCATTGCTGTTAAATGTCTGGGAAAACAGGTCTGATTTGTCATCAAGGAGAGAACTTATGGCCATTCTAGTAGGAGCAGCAAAAATGGCTATTGCAGCCAAATGAAAAGACAACTGCTCTCCCACCATTCAAGCATGGCATAAAAAACTATGAGAGTTTTTCATTTACGGTCTAAAAGAATCTGATACTGAAGATTCAAACAAATCTGGTTTCTGCTGCTGACTTACCTCAGTAAACATGGTATTCTACCACTGTCCTATGTCCCTCAGGTGCTCACCTCCTACTGAAATATGTTGGAATTTTACATATGAATGGTAAGCTAAACTCTTTTGATGTTATTGCAATATATTCTATATTCAGTTTTAATCTCTTCTTGCACACTGTTATATTTGATTCCTATATTGAATTGTTATTATTGTAAATTGAATTCTCTATTGCAATCTCTGTAATATGGACTTTTAAAGAGCAACAATAAAAATTTTCAAAAAAGTTCAAGGTATCATGTTGATATAAGTGCTGCTATTTTTTTTTTAAAGCATCTAAACGGAAACCAGAAGAGCATGAGATAGGAAGGTGGAGGAGGGGAGGCATGGTTTGACAAGGATCAATGTCCAATCATCAAAAAGTGGGTTAGAGGTAGGTGGGAGTAGGCAGGATGAACAAAACCAAAAGAGACAGTTTGCTTGTTTGGCTTTAAAAAAAAAAGATTGTGGTAGAAGCAATCTCAAAAAACTGGCAAAAAACTTGAAAAACAAAACAAAAAAGAAGTAAAAATTATAGGCACATAAATGCATGTGGAAATCAGGAAATAAACTGAAACAATATGGGTCCAGAACCAACTAAAACACATCATGCAGAAAAGCCCCAAGAGAGATTGGATGGCCCAAGGTCACGCCACAAGATTCATGGCAGATGAGGGGTTGAATGTGGGTCTCCCAGATCCTAGTCTGAAATACTGACCATTACACCACACTGGTTCTTCTGTCATGGGCTATAAAGTAGGATTCATAGAATTCCCATTGCCTCTAATATATGCAGCCCATAGGACCAGGAATCTGATGGAGTAATCACTAGTCTCATTTTCATTTTAGTAGAATTCAGAGTTGCAGATTCATTGTTAACGAAGCTGTTTGCTGAAGGAAGTGTTGCTTGGCATAAGAAAAGGCTGGCAAATCTCACCTTTAAGGAGCATCCAAAAGGATTTATCTGACAGACAAGGAAAGATGAAAGATCAGACAGAAGGGGAGAGGTCAGTATTGTATGAGCTGCAACAATGAAAGAATGAAAACACATTGCACAGCAGGAAATGTACCTTCTAGGCAGCAGCCTCTCAGTGCAGCTGATCTCTTATATTCTAAAAGCATTTTCTGCACAAAACAGATACTGCCTAGAGCCCTAATGTTCTCAAGTGGGGTTAGGTAGCTGATTACGATCCTGGGCACTTAGTGCCCATAGTGGTAGTCATCAATAACCAAGCACATATGCCACTCTAAATTGCTGATTACCTTTAGAAAAGAAAAACCTTCCAAGTATGTGCTAGTAATTTTAGAGTATCATAATAATGACACTCAGTAAAATGTTCATATCCTGCTTAGTCTTCTAAGGTGAGAAACAGGAGAGGAGAAGATTCAGGGGGAGGTATCTGATTTCTGTGTTAACGCTAGTGGTGTGCACTGAGAAAATTTTCATTTACATTTTGAAACCAGGGTTTTCAAATCATCTGTTTACCAGTATTTTTCACTTGGGGTGTTGTCTTGTCAGCTCAAATATGTTTATTTGTTATTGTGAGTTTTGGCCCTCTTCTTTGCAATGAGACCTTCAAGGCTCTTTAGGGCAGCTGTTTTTGCAGTTAACAGCACAAGAATCATACAGATCACAGTCCTCCCTCTAAACCATCAGCCCACTGAGTTTGAACACATACGTAACAATGAGGTTTGGTGTTCACAAACCTTGAAGAACACTTGAGGAAGGCTTGAAGGTATTTGTTGACTATGCACACACACACACACACACTATTCTTTTCAAGTGAGGGTAGGGGGAATGCTCTGAGGCAGCTGTTTTTGCACTTAACCTAAACTGCATCAACTATTAACCCCCTCCCTCTAAACCATGGTCCACTGAGTTTTTCCTCATGTACACTACACACACATACAACATAGGCTAATTCTGGCAGATGCACAGTATGATGGGAAACTGGCTGGCAAAGTGGTAGCTAGCCATGGGTAGGGCAACACCCAAGGAGGAAAGCATTCCAACTAGCACTACACAGCAACATTTTAAAAAAATCTACTTTTTGTAGATTATTATTCTTGTAAATTATTAATTTTGTGTCCTGTTGCTTGTTGCTGCTATGTTTCCTTGTGCTTTGCAATTTTGTTTCCATGATGAGACAAATCATAGAAGCTAGCAGTGGGATCTGACTCATCTTAGCTCTGATCTTTATAATCCAGAACCTAAAAGCACAGAAAGAGCATAGAACTCTTTCTGGGCTTAAAAATGTAAAGTGAAGTGTAGCTCCAATGCAAAGGCCTTAGTCATAGCATCAGATTTATTGTCACAGTGGACTGGTTGGGGAGAAACCTGCAGAAGGAACTGACTGGCATTTAATTTGATATCCTCTGCTTCTGAGTACCTGAAAGTTAATGTTACTGTGTTTTTGACCAAAGAGTAGACCATAATTTTGCATATTATGATGTTTTGTGTTGGGCCTCAATCTGTTCCTCTATCTTGACTTAATGACAGGCCAATAATGTTTCATGCTATATCCAAAATGTGATAGAACCTATTGACAGACAAATGTAGGCAGCTTCCATCAACATGGGAGATAGTCAGATTGGTAGGAGTTCTTTGTTTTTGTTTATGGGATGTAGAGGGATGGCACTTCTTCTATTCTCTCTTTTTTTTTTACTAATAAAGGACCAGTCTTCCCTTTTCTGACTAAAACTGTTAACCAAGCATCGAATGAGGAAGGAGGAGTTGGACTGAATTCAAGCCAAAGCCACAGCCTAAACAAAACAAAACAAAAAATCTAAACAAAGAGAATATCCATGTGGAATACTGATCTGGAAAGACTTGGGTGTATGCATAGCTCTGCTATCTCTAGTTGTTTGATGCTGGGTTAACAGTTTAAATGAGAAGAGCCCAGAAAAGATAGAAGACTTTCCAGACAGGATAAAGTTACTCCTAATACTCCTCAAACAATTATCTCAGAAGGACTTCTTTCTCAACAGTTGGCTGGTAGTGACACTTAAGCAAAGGACAGTAGCAGAAGGCCACTGAATGGGGAACTTGGTCCTCTTATGCCTGGGTCCTCCTCACTGCAGCTAGCCTTTAATAATTATTTATTATTTCCAATTTCCACCCTAATCTGCATAACATGAGCCTTTATAAAGAGTCTGGTACTGGACTCCTTACTATTATGCAACAACAGAATAACACGACTAACTCCTCTGGATCCATGAGCCTTTGTGGGAGCCCAGGACACAGAGCCCTCTCTCCCCCCAAACTCATGTGATGAACACCTACATAGATGTTGGTTGCCTACTTTTACTTGCATTGTGCATAAAAGCACACAGAAAGGAATGGTTGTCAGTGATGTCAAGTTTGCTGCTTTCCCTCCCTAGCACCAAACAAGGCTTTTGTGGTCTGGCTGTTCCATTTTAGAGGATATGGAGGTTGCTTCTGAGCTCACTGAAAGCATTAACAACAGTTAGGGAGATAAAGCCATTGCCCAGGTAGCACAGGAAAAAAAGATGCAGTCATTCACATTGTGCACATTTCTCTTTCCCATCAACAGAGTTAATTAGGTGGTATAACATAATGTAATGATTCTTTCCCCTTGGGATCTGATTGGACAATGCCAATAAGAGAAATAAGATGCTGCTGTCCCAGTGCTGTCTGCTGCTGTGCAGTAAGAAACAAAATGAAACACACGAACTTTGAGGTGTTAGCAGTTGACCCTGAACCTCACGCTAATAGAGGAAGTCTATGAATATGGCTATATCATAAGCCCCTCTCCTCACGGGTTTTGACACAGAAACACTGCCTGGCAAGGCAGGAAATGGCTGCCAACCTCCGGCCAGGAGTTGGAAAATTACTGGAATGTGAGTCATAGGCAAGACTGGCTATCAGCCCCATACCCCCATATATGTGCAATGATCTTAGGACAATAGGGTCTTCCAGGAATTGCTGAATTAATCACCTCCACCCCCTGCCGATCTTCCCTTATCCACTCTCACAGTAGATATTCAGGGATCTAATTAGCCTCACCTGTCTAGCCATCGTGAGTCATCAAGCACCTTTTACCTTTAGGAACATCCTGGAAGGTTTAATCAAACCTTTCTCATTTTATTGTATCACTTCCAGAGACAGCCGTTAAGTATTTATTTGGGGCAGAAGACACCACCTTCCCAGGTACTGTCATGGACCAGACCAGCCAAGCAGAGCAGAGAGATTCATAGGACTATTCTGAAGAAGAGGCAGTCGGCAAACTTGACCCAGGTCTAGAGCCAGTGGCAGAGGCACTTCAGGAGGAGACAGCCTCTGAAGAATCTGACATAGAACCATAGCCAGGTCCCAGCATATTGGCCCCTCGCTTCCCATCCAGGCATGGGTCAGCTCTCCCCCACTCATCACCAGAGCTCCAGGAGCACCATCAGAGGAGGGCATCTCCGTTTCACAGGACCTGCAGAACTGTAACAAGTCCCACAGGGCCCAGATCTCCAGCAGAAGAGCGTTCCACCAGGCCAGGGCAGAAAAATCCCTGGCCCTGGTTGAGGCCAGATGGATGTCCCTCAGGTCGGGGACCACCAGGAGTTGCTTGTCTGCAGAGGACAACATCCTGCAGGGGATGTAATGGAAGAGGCGATCCTGCAGGTATGCAGGTCCCAGTCCATGAAGGGCTTTAAACACCAAGGTTAACAACTTGGAGCAGATCCAGAACTCCACTGGGAGCCAGTGCAGCTGGCACAGCACAGGATGAATATGCGCTCGGGTTGGCGTTCTAGTAAGGATGTGTGCTGCTGCATTCTGGACCAGCTGTAACTTCTCGGTCAGGCCCAAGGGCACCCCAGCGTAGAGTGAGTTGCAGTAGTCTAGCCTGGAGATAACCATTGCATGGATTACTGTGGCCAGGTCCCAGGGTGAAAGATAGGGTGCCAGCTGCCTGGCATGTCAAAGATGAAAAAAGAAAGACCTGGCAACAGTCGTGACCTGGGCCTCCATTGAAAGTGTGGCATCCAAGGTCACACCCAGGCTCCTTACAATCGGCAAAGGTTTCAATTGTACCCCGTCAAGGGCTGGGAGCCGGGTCCCCAGCTCGATCATCCCATGACCCAGACACAGAACCTTTGTCTTCAGAGGATTTGATTTCAAGCGACTCTGATGTAACCATACCGTCACAGCCTCAAGACAAGGGGTGTGCAAGGAAAAATTTTTCAGCATTCTTGTTTCGGCTTTAGAGATTCTTTCGGCTAAAGCCGAAACAAGAATGCTGAATTTTTTTTCCTTGCACACCCCTAGTCTTGAGGCTGTGACGGTATGGTTACATCAGAGTTGCTTGAAATCAAATCCTCTGAAGACAAAGGTTCTGTGTCTGGGTCATGGGATGATCGAGCTGGGGACCCGGCTCCCAGCCCTTTGGGCTGATTCGGTGGGAAAATGCCTCCCCCAGGCGTCCGGGAAGACGGAGGCATTTTCCCATTGAAAAAGCCGAAAGAAAGCCTAAAGAAGCCGAAACGTTTCGGCTTTTTTTCTTTCGGATAAGCCGAAACGTTTCGGCTTTCTCTGAAACATATCGGCTAACCCAAAAGAAGCCGAAACACTTTTGTTTTGGCTTTCTTTCGGCATTCAGAAAGCCAAAACGCACATCCCTACTCAAGACCCTTGGCCAAGGAATTCAGAGTGAGATCAGACTGGCCGTCCATCAGCAGATAAAGCTGAGTGTCATCCACATACTGGTGACAACCCAGCCCAAAGCTGCAGGCTAACCGGGTGAGGGGGTGCATATAGATGTTAAATAACATTTGGGAAAGAATCGCCCCCTGAGGGACGCCGCATACCAAAGAATGGTGAGCGGACATCTGTTCCCCAAGTGTCACCCTCTGACCCTGATTGCGAAGGAAGTTCAACCATTGCAGGGCTGTTCCATGAATCCCCACATCGGCAAGGCGGTGGGTCAGAAGATTATGATCGACCATGTCGAATGCTGCTGTCAGATCTAAAAGTATCAGACTCTGTTACTGGAATGGGTCTCCTTCTGAGTCGGGGGAATTAGCAGCAAGGAGAAGGCTATGCGAGAGGGGTAACAAGCAAGAGAGGGGTAACAAGCGAGATCATCCACAAATTTTTATGGGGTCCCCTCCCCAAGGAAACTGACAAGAGGTGGGTATTCTTCAAAATAAATAGTAGTTTTTATTTGAAGGGGAACACACACACATACAAGAGGCAAATAAACTGTTTACACAAGCATCCCAGAGTTCTAGGAAATTAGCCACAGGTTGGAATAGAGTGGGATTTGGGAGATAGTTATGATCAGAGGAGTATAGTAGGTTGCAGAGGAAGAGGGCTTTGCACGTCCTGCATCTTCAGCCAGGGAGTAAGACTCAGAGAGATATCTGAGGGAGAAGTGCTAAGATTCAAAGTAGGCACCCACCACACTGCTCAATTTGATTCGGGAAGATCCAGGATTCTTATAGGGCTTAATGGGCCCTGAGGCTGGGGGGTGACTTCAGCTGGTAAGACAAAGACCTTAATGGTTGTCTCCTGGGATGGACAAAAGGCTTGAGTACCTTAATTGATGCTGCCTGGGTGTGACAAGAGAATTAGATTGGTTGCTCTTGGTGTCTTACAGGGAAACTGCAGTTAATTAAAGGTTCCCGGAGCTGACTGATGAATTTAGACTTTTGATTAAAGGTCCCCAGGACGAGTTTTAAACTTAACAGAGCTCATTCATGGCCCTTAATTGAAGGATAGGATCTAATCAATGGGAAGAGGGGAGATTGGAATGTTCAGGGCATTGACTCACGAGCACCTTTATTGTCAAAGATAGGATGTCTGCAGCATGGGGAAGCAGGAACGAATCATGCCCAGTCACTCGGCATGTACTTGCATTTCATTCATGTTCACTCTCCTGGGTGGTACCTGGCAATGCTTTGCTCAGTTGGGTGACTTGCTAATGCGATTTGAAGGGCATTAGATTCAATGGTTTATTATTTTTATATCATAAGCAGCTATTAAAATGGCAGAGGCTGGATGGACTGCTCACAGCTTGGGGGGGGATGCTGCCCTCCCAGCCTGGGGGATGCTGCCCGCCCAGCCTGGGGAAAGCCAGCGGACCCCAGAGAGTCCACTGAACTTGAAGATGCCCCAGCCCCCTCAAGCCCACTTACCTGGACGAGGGTTGTCCCAGGCAACGGTGAGGCTGTGGGACAAGTAGCAGCTGGAGGAAAAAACTGGGCACAAGCCACAGCTTCCTGTGGCACTGGGGGAGCTGCCACAGAAACAGGCCAGAGTGATGGCACTCTGCCCTAAGAACAGGGCCACATTGTGCCAGCTAAGGCTGCAACCTTTGCCTGCCAGGAGCAAAGCACAGGAAGCGCTGTCCGTGCAGCTGGCAGAGGGGTGGGAAGCCACCCTTGGCCCTCTGCCAATATTCTGGCAGCCAGGACGTGGCCATACCCAATGCAGCCAGGTCTAGCATGCTCGGGCTGGAGGGCAGAGTCCTAGGAGTGGAAGAAGGTGGGGCTGAGCACTCCCTGATAAAAGTGCAATACATGCAATGTATCTCTTGAAGGAGCAGGTTTGACATGCATGTTATACTGTGGAATTATAATGTTTTGAATGAAATAAGCTTCAGCTCCTGCTTCTGTCTCATCTTGCCATCTTTGAGAAAGAATCGAAATGGCTTCTTGCACAGGAACCGGTCCATCCGTCAGATGGCTTCATCTTGACTGGACCGTTCCTTCTTGTTGCTACATCATGCAGACCCGGCAATGGATTATTCATGGACTCATATGCCCTTATTAAGGAGCTTTATTTTGAAATGATCCGTTTCCTTGCTTAAGCACCTAGCACTTTCACTGTATACTTGTTGCATATGCTGTTGAATAGCATCAGCCATTATTTGTTTTTTGAATTGTATGGTCATAGGCTTAAGCACATCACACTTTATATGAATTCTGAGGGTCCATGGTTATGAATTGAAACTGTTATTGACGCTGCCGAGGTCTTACTGTGCACGGTTGTTGCTATAGTGAAGTATAAATGAGAATCTTTATAAATTATATTTCATTATCGTGGTTTATTGTTGCATACCATTGTTAACTCCAGCCTGTTGTGTCCCCTATTCCCTAGGTAGATATATATAGAGGGGCTAGGTGCCTCAGGGGATTGGATGCACCCTGGGAGCGGGAGGGAATGTGGTTCATTAAAAGGGAAACCTCCCAGTGGGTTCAGGGAGGAGAAAACTGGTGTGATGTGGCAGAAGGAGTCACGCCAAGAAATGAAACCAGGTGGAGCAACCCCCTCACTTACCCAATTCTGAGTCCTAAGGAGGACCTCCCTGTCACTCAACAGGATAGCAGAGGGGCAACCTGGCAGGGCAGATGGAGTGACGGCTCACACAGCCAAAACATGTACAGCTCAATGTGTAATCAAAATCCCACAGTATTGGTCATGAGTTGGCTCTTTCCTATAAACAGGTTATACATGTACATACAGGTTGTAAGTGCACTCTCTGTAATATATGAACAGGTCTTATATGTCAGAGTGTTGAAAAACCTGAGGTTTTATCACTGCCCAATCACCAACTTCATGACTGAAAATTGGTAACCATTATCCTTCCTGATCCCTCCTAGATAAAATGGAACATACAACACATGTTATAGGATTATTGACCTATAGATCATAAAGAATATTATACACTAAAAACGTTATGTGGCATGCTAAGATCAAAGCCATACACATTTCTGTACCGTTGGTTTTATCACAGCGGACAAATTTCAGTAAAGATTATTTAATTTGTTATTTATATCTCAAAAAAGAGAAATTCCAATCTTTGCTTTAAATCAAGTTATTTCCTGAACAAGAATGTTTATTAACTGGTTGCTATAATGATGAAAACACACTGCTTTGCAACTAAATCAAGCTCTGCCCATGTTGTTTGTTTGGAGACAGGCCTATCACTACAAGGGGCAATAACCTTCAGAAATATTGCTTGCCCTGACTCTGAAATCCCAGCTTTCTTTTTTAAAAAGTAATTCTCTAGTCCTTTTCATTCTGGAGATAGAAGGGAAATATGCAAGCACATTTTGTCCAAATTGCCTGAGGAAGAATGGAAGATGGGAAGCTTCAATAGTACTGCAATAGATGTGTTCACAAATGCTATATGGGACAATACTTCATTGTGTACAAAAGTACTACTATTAATACTGCTATTCCATGTAACATCACGAGGTCCAACTCCATGTCCTCACTGGACCATAACATGACAACACCAGACCCTGCCCAATGAGTCTATGCATTTCATTCATGCACCCTCTTAAAATGAATATGGAATTTGATAGCACAGATTCTCATGTACAACCCTGTTTTTTCCTTTATGTGTTTAAAGAATGTGTGAGAAGGGCTATTGTGGTCAATAGATCTTCATGATTTAGTTTTAAAATATAAGCATAGGCTTTAACATGTTTGTACCAAATTCAGCTTTCCTTTCAAACCAGGATTTTTTAGAAGAGAAATTTTAGTTGTTTCTAAAAAGTTATTTAATTTCAAAAACTAAATTAGAAATAAAACATGATTTAAAAAAAATCATTTATCTTTATCTACTTTGATTTATAGTTCCTGTTAAGATCAGTGGTGTTTCTGGTAGGATTAGATATAAAAGGCATACGATATTTACTAGACATCAGACATAAAATGTTACATAAAATGTGAAAAAGCATGGTTTCAAGTTAACATCTACACGTACATTACACCTTTCCCCTCACAATTTGCTTTGAGTGTATATTTACTTTATATTATTAAATTGCATGGCTTTGCTGAAGAGAATTAGACCATTTCTATTACAAAGGAGTGATTGATTTAAGAAGTAGCTGCTGTGGGAAGCTTTGCCCAGCAAATAATTCTGACAAGGAGAAGTGCCAGGAAATGCGGTGAAATTTCTATAGTGCTGTCTGGGAGACCTAAGAGGTTTCCAGTTGGAAACATGTCACACTGTTGTTCGATCGGAAAAGAGAATGCTTTGTCATGCTGTTCTATATATTTGCCAACCACCTTTACCCTTATTATGCCTTTCTATTTGCTCTGCTGTGCTCTGACCTTGCCTTTCCGAAGAAATCCCCAAATATCTCCCTGTCCTTGGCATGATAAATAAAAGGTAGCATAATTAATTTAACCACACTACATTCCTGGACTGACTTTCACATCAGTAAATGCCATTGATCTTTCACTGAATTAGGTGCATTTAGTATACCAGTTCCTGAGATCACAGAGGTCTTCTTAAAAAAAAAAAAAGGAAGGAAAAAATGGATTGATAATAGTACATAATTAAGACAAGTGATGCGGTCTGGTGGGGAAAATATAGCTGATATGAAGGTTTGCCCTTCATTTAGCTGCATGATCTCCATTAGCATTCAGACAGCAGTGGTGTCATCCTTCATGAATCACAGATAGTATGAATATGCAAGTAGGAGCTTTTTATGTCTGTGGTTTGTCTTACATGTTTGAAGAAATAATGAACATGCATGGATTACTGTGGTTTATAGTTTTTTTTTTTAAGAAAATGAGCAAAAATCAATAATTTTCATAACAGCCTAAACTGTTGGTTTCAATAATCTTTTTAAAGAAATAAATCTCTGTTCGATAGTACTCACACATATGACATTGATTTTTAGTTTAATGTGTCATGACATTATTGTTCCTCATTTTCTTTTGCTAATGTATTTGTCAGCACCACTTACTCAACAATGAACTTGTTCTGGACCAAGGAAGTTTGTGCACAATTATAATCAGTCAACATTGTTAAATATCAGTGCACTCTGTAACACACACACACTAAATTAAAGCCAAGAGATGTCTTGCTCATTCTGTTGATACAAATAACCTCTTCATAGTCAAACCATAAGTGGTGCCGCGCTCCCAGGTGCCCTCTCACGGTTGCGGCGGGTATAAGCCCAAGGGGGATGTTGGCAGCGGGTCCGTCCTGGGTCGCCTAGCCACGGCTGCCTGGTGGCATCTTTTCCCCGCTGCTCGTTGTCCAGCTCCGTGGAGGGGTAAGTGCCGTCGGGCCTGGGTCCCTCTGCGAGGGGGGTGGGCGGCCGGCCAGTCCGAGGGTTGTGGGCGTCGCCCCTCGAACAAGTAGGAAGCCATGTCTTGGCTCATAATCAATGCCAACCTCCTCTTTTAATTTCAATAGTAATGTGATGTGTAAGACAAATTCAATAACTTCAAAAAGTGTTTGTTTCTAAAGCATTTTCTATAGAATATGTTTATTGTTGACAGAAAAAGTGTGTTTATTAAAAAGACAAGGATGATGATAAAGAATTATGTCTTGACAGGTGGAGATCAAGGCTATTTTACGTCTTTATTAGAGTAGTAATGGATGGTATAATTTATAATGTGGCTGAGACAGTTTAAAGCTGGAATCTAATAATTCTGTGAAACTGATTTGGGATGTATTAGTTTTATTTAATTTATTTTAATTTAGTTCTCGAGCTGTGTATTAATAGAATATCTCTACTGGCTGCAGGCAATAAAAACAGGAAGAATTGCTATGTCATAATTCTGACCCAGCGGTATAAATTGTCCTCAAAAAGCCCTTTTCTCAAATCCATGTTGAAAAAAGAAATCACCCTAGTATAGTGTTTCTGATGTTCCAGGAGAAAGTTGATACTGATTTTATTATTTACAATTGTATCCAACAACTTGGCTTAAGATGGCACTACAGCTCTCTAACCATTTGGGTTCTTGAGAAATTAAAAGACAATAAACAGGAAGGATCCTGCCCAACAGTTTAATAAGAAGGAAGGCTCCTCCTAAATTCCATCATTCCAACCAAAAAGTGAAATCATTATCAGGTTGGACAGAGAGGTCTTTGTAAATACTGAGCTACAGAGAATAAGATTTCCAGACTCCCTCTCATATCCAGCAAGGTATTCCTTTTGTGTTAATATAACTCCATAATGTAAGACACAAGGATTGCTAGTGCTCCAAATATGTTTTACTTAAATAAAACAGATTCTAAATTTATTTTAATAATTTGATTAATATATTTACAGACCCAGAAACCCATATACTTATTTTAAACTCAAAAGACCAATTGATATAATTATTTTCTTGAGCATATGGAACTAGACCAAATCATTCTGATTTGCTAGTTGATAGTGCAACCAGGAAGTGTTCTATAATACTTTGAAACAAATGAGATAGAGACTTAGATAGCATAAAACATCAATGACATAAAACTTAAGCTACACTCCTTAGTCTCTGTATCACTTCATGCTGCCTAGTTTAGTATGCAGTTGGCTCCAGCGCTTAATCTAATTAGCTATGAGTGAACTCCCCTCATATGAAATTGCATTGCATTGCCAATTATGAGCACTATAATTAAACATTCAAAAATCTTGGTATATTTCAAGTGTCCCAAATTTGTTCACTTTGGCCCTTTTCGCACTTACGGTTTAAACCGCCATTTATGAGCGTTCGCCCCAATCGCAGTGGCTTCGGCATTGCACCTGTTCATTTCACACTGTCCACTGCAATTTTGATTTGGTGTCTGTGCTTCATTTCAAAACCTCGGTGCAATTTTGGGCTTTGGGGGCCTTGCAATTCACGTCACACTTTTTTAAATTTTTTTTTTTGAAATTTTTTTATTGGGTTAGGATCAAATGTTTATACATTACAGTCAATATTCCCATTTCCCAATTTCTAACCCCCTCCCTTCCCCCCCCATTTTTTGACTTCCAACAGTTTTCCAACCCTTTATCCCTTTTCCCTTACTCTTTATATATTCCTCTATCTAACAAATATATATTCTCCCTTTATTCTAAGCAATACTTCTTTAACTATTTTTAATACTCTGTACCCTGACTATGAGTCCCTTTTTCCATAATGGATAAACAATTTATCCCATTTTTCATTATTTCACTTTCAAATATTTCTATATATCATAAACTATGTAAACCATACATTCATATAAATCAGCCAGTTTAACTTATACTCTATATGTTATTCATTCTATCTTCTTCTTTCTATTTTAGTTATATTTGTTTACATTAGTATTTCTATTCCCCTTCAGTCATAAGTCTATATATGATATCAATCAATTTGACTCATATACAACTTCAAATAAACATATTCAGTTTGGTACACTGTACGGAATCAAAAAGAAAATATTATTAGTTAATCAATCCTTATAGTTAACCCTTATGATTAATTATTTTCTATCAATATTCTATTTATTATTCTATATATATCAATCTAATATCATAACTGCTTAGAAATTCTCTTTTACCTCTTCTCCTCCCCGGTAAAGTCACCCCCCTCTACATTTTATTGTACTTCAGTAGTTCTCAAACTGCCACAGTTCTCCTCCCACCTCCCATTTCTTCTCCAAATATTGTTTCAGCTTCTCCCAGTCTGTGTTAAACTGTCCTGAGTCCAGGTTTCTCAATTTTCTTGTCATTTTGTCCATTTCTGCCATATACAGCAATTTGTGGATCCAATCTTCAATGGTTGGCACTTCTTGTATTTTCCATTTTTGCGCATACAAAAGTCTAGCTGCTGCCGTCATGTAAAATATCGACGTCCTATGATGGGCTGGAATTCCCTCCATTCCCAAGTTTAGTAGCAGGAGTTCTGGGTTCTTATTAATTTGAAATTGTAAAATCTCACTCATTTCTCTTATTATTTCCCCCCAGTACTGCCTAGCTACCTCACACGTCCACGACATGTGGTAGAGGGAGCCCTCATGCTTCCTGCATTTCCAGCATTTATTAGAAGTGTTCAAATTCCCTAGCGCAATCTTCTTTGGTGTCATGTACCAACGGTAAATCATTTTGTAAATGTTCTCTTTAATACTAGTGCATGTCGTTGTCTTCATTGTAGTCTTCCACAAGTATTCCCATGCCTCCATTGTTATTTCTTTGTTGAAATTTATGGCCCATTTCACCATTTGTCCTTTAACTATTTCATCCTCAGTATACCATTTCAGCAGTGCTTGGTATACCTTAGATATTCTTTTCTTGTCCTCTTTAAGAAGGGTCTGCTCTAGTTCCGAGTTTTCTGTTCGTATACCTCCCTTTACAGAGTCCGAGTTATATAAATCTCTAATCTGTCTATACTGGAACCAATCATAATAAGGTGATAGTTCCTCCTGAGTCTTTATTCTGAGTTTAGATTCTTCAGTTCTAGTTATTTCTTTATAAGTTAGACATTGTTGCTCATTATCAACAGCTCTCGGATCTATCACCTCATATGGAACTACCCACAAAGGGGTTCCTTCTTCCAGATAGATTCTATACTTCTTCCAGATTATATATAAACTTCTCCGTATATAGTGATGCAGGAACATCGAGTTCGCCTTTACTTTATCATGCCATAAATATGCGTGCCATCCAAATATTTTTTTATATCCCTCTAGGGCTAGTAATTTCTTATTCTTTAGCGTCATCCACTCCTTCAACCACACCAAGCAAATTGCGTCATGGTAAAGTCTTAGATTGGGCAGTTGCATTCCGCCTCTTTCCTTTGCATCTTGTAAAACTTTCATTTTCACTCGAGGCTTCTTGCCTGCCCAAACAAAGTCTGATATTTTCCTCTGCCATTTCTCAAACTGCTTAGAGTCACTGATGATTGGTATTGTCTGTAGCAAAAACATTACTCTTGGTAACACATTCATCTTAACTGCTGCAATCCTTCCCAACCATGACAAATTTAGTCTGTTCCATTTAATCAAATCTCTCTCTATAGTTTTTCATAGTTGTTTTTAAATAAGTCTATATTCTTAGCAGTCAGTTCGATTCCCAAATATTTCACCTTACTTGTTACTTCACAGTCCGTTATTTCCATTAACAATTGTTGTTTCTGCTTGGTCATATTTTTACATAGTATCTTTGACTTCTTTTTATTAATATAAAAACCTGCCAAATCTCCGAACTCCTTAATCTTATCTATCACTTTTGGCATGTTCTCCAATGGGTCTTCTACAATTAACATTATGTCATCCGCAAATGCTCTGACCTTATATGAATAGTCCTTTATTTTAATTCCTCGAATTTTTTCATCTTGTCGTATTTGTATCATCAGGATCTCCAATACCAAAATGAACAGCAGTGGAGACAACGGGCAACCTTGTCTTGTTCCTTTACTTATAATCAATTTCTTAGTCGCTTCATCATTCACCACAATTGCTGCAGTCTGGTCTCTGTAAATTTCCTTAATTGCTCTAATGAATCTTTCTCCCAATTGTAGCTTTTCCATAGTGGTAAACATAAAGTCCCAGTTTAAATTATCAAACGCCTTTTCAGCATCAACAAAGAAGAAACCAACCTCTTTGTCACAACGCTTGTCATAATATTCAATAGCATTAATCACTGTCCTTAAATTGTCTCTAATTTGTCTGTCTGGCAAAAAGCCTGCTTGTTCCTCCTCAATGACTTCCGTAAGCCACCCCTTCAGTCTCTCCGCCAGTATCTTCGCAAAGATTTTATAATCATTGTTAAGTAACGATATAGGTCTGTAGTTTTTCACATTAATCAAGTCTTGGCCCTCTTTGGGGATCAATGATATATTCGCTTCATTCCAGGTATCTGGAATCCGCTGGTCCTTTAAAACTCCATTGATCACCTCTTTTAGGAATGGTGCCAGTTCATTGGCCATTACCTTATAAAATTTCGCTGTAAGTCCATCTGGCCCTGGCGCCTTTCCTAGATTTGCAGATTGTATTGCCTTGTTTAGTTCCTCATCTGTTACTTCACTGTTCAGTTTATTTCTCCAAGCTTCCGAAATTACTGGAAGTTTCATTTTCTCCAAATATAACGCTATTGACTCTTTATTTACCTCTTTCTTATTATACAACTTAGCGTAGAATTTGTAAAAGGCTCTACTAATGGTAGTCTGTTCCAAATACGTTTTATTATCTTCGCAAATTCTATTTATTATTTTCTTTTCCCTTCTCTTCTTCAGTTGCCATGCCAAATACTTCCCAGGTTTATTTGCACCTTCAAACGCTTTCTGATTCAATCTTTTAAGATTCCACTCCAATTCCTTATTATTCATTGCTGTTAACTGTTCTTGAAGTATTTTAATTTCCTGATATAATTTCTTTTTCCCTGGTCTCTTTTTTAACTGTATTTCTTTGGCTTTTATTTTCTCCTCAAACTCTTGTCTTTTCTCCTCTTTCTTTTTTCTTGCTCTACCATTTAAGTCCATTAGTATGCCCCTTATAACCGCCTTATAAGCGTCCCATACTTTGTCAGTTGGTACTTCTTTATTTACGTTGTATTGTATGAAGAACTTTGTCTCTCTTCTCAACATCTCCATATTCTCTCCTTCCTGTAGCAAGTCCTCATTTATTCTCCATGCTTTCCTTTTTCTCCTTTTCCCTAATTTCCACATGATTGGATTATGATCTGAGCCTACCATCGGCATTATTTCTACCTCCTTAGTCCATAACGCTAAGACTTTTGAGGCCCAGATCATATCAATTCTTGATAGTGTACAGTGCCTTGCAGAATAAAAAGTAAATTGTCTACTTTTAGGATATTCTCTTCTCCATACATCTTCTAAAGTCTCCTGTTGTATCAAGTCAAAAAAGAGCTTTGGTAATAGTCCTCTTTTCTTTTGTGCAGTTGTTGTCTTTTTATCTAATTCCAAGTTCGTCACTCCATTGAAGTCTCCGGCAAGAATTATCTGGTCGTATGAAAGATCATCTAGTTGCTTCCTCAAATCCTCAAAGAAGCTTTCCTTTGCACCGTTAGGTGCATAAACTCCGACTACCAACACTCTCTTTAAGTCCCAAGTACATTCCACTGCAATAAATCTGGCTTCCACATCTTTCATTACAAATTTTGGCTGTAGCTCCTCTTTTATGTACAACACCACTCCTCTTTTTTTTTATTGGAGGCTGCTACAAATTCTTTGCCCAATTTTCCTGATTTTAAATATTTTACATCCTGCTTTCTAATATGGGTCTCTTGCAAACAAACAATGTCACATTTTTGTTTTAATAGCCAGTGGAAAATATTTTTTCTCTTATTCGGTGAGTTTAGTCCATTTACATTCCAAGATAAAACTTTACACTCCATACTCATAGTCTTGTTGGTAAGTCTTTTTCATTGTCCCTTATAAATCGCTCCATCTTTCGCTCAGATCTGATGCGCTTTTTGGCCCCTCCAAACTCAAAGGACACACCTTCTGGTAACTCCCATCTGTACCTGATTTTCATGTCCTTCAAGATCTGAATTAGCACTTTGTATTTTTTCCGATCTGATAACACTGACCTGGGTAATTCCTTCATTATGATAATCGTCTTGCCATCAATCTCCAATGGATCTTGAAACTGTTTTGTCACAATCTTCTCTTTCATATTTCGTGTCGTAAACTGCACAATCACGTCTCTTGGTAATTTCCTCTGGGTTGCAATTCTCGAGTTCACATGATATGCCACATCTAGGATAGCCACAACTTCCTCCTCCTCCTTCCCCAGGTATTCAGCTAACACCTCAGTCATCTGTTCTTGCGCTGATTTTCCTTCCACTTCTGGCAAGCCACGAAAACGTAACTGCTTCTCCATGTGTTTAGTTTCTGCAACTGACATTCTCCCCCTCATCAGTCTCATCTCTGTTTGTTGCGTGTCTGCTAAGTTCTCCATCGTGTCTTCTACTGTTTTAACTCTCTGCTGCGTTCCTTGTAGTTCACTTTGTATTGTTTCCATACCTTTTTTCACTTCTGACAGCTCCGATTTTACTGTCTGTGTAACCTCTTTAACCTCTTTAATCAGCTCCAATTTCATGTCCTTAAGTTCTTTAATCACATCTAAAAGTTTTTTATCCAGGTTTTCTATTGCCGATTGCCACTCTTTTTTTGACATCATGGGGCTTGCTTTGGCTCGCTCCCACGAGTCCGCTCTCTTCCTTAACTCCGTGGCGTAAAATTTAATGTCCTTTTATTTCAAATGTCCCGGTCTTCTTACAAAAATTAAATTTTAAAGAGTCCAAAATGTCGGGCGTCTTTTCTCTATGGTTTCTCTATGATTTTGCAATCCAAGATGGCCTACTTCCTTTTCTGCTGAGGCCGCGACCCTTCCCCTTTCAAAGATGGTGATTCCCTTCTTCCTGCCCTCCAGCAAGGGCCGCTTCTCTCCAGCAACTCTATTGTTGTTATGCACTTCCTGTCTCCCAACTTCCCACAGTAGGTCTCGCGATGGTGTCTTTTTCTCACAGCTCCATAACCGCAAGTATTCAAAACAATAGTCCAATTCCTTTAATAACTTCTTTAAACTGAGTCTCTTTTCAAATACAACTCTTGCCGAGTCTTCCCCTCTTTATCGTTAGCCTGTTGCAGTTTGAAAATCTACTTTTATTCCTCTCTGCTTTAATCAATCTGTCCCGTAACAGAAGATAGTGATCTTTACCTTCTCATTCACTTTTCTCGGGTTGTAATCGCTGTTTCGATTTTAACTTCTCCTCTCCGTTTCTTCCCCCAATCGAAGCTTGGGTATGTAGGTCTTATGCCAGCCGAATTGGCCCCAGAACTGCCGCAGAGATTGTAGCCGACCCGTCGCAGGGTGGGACCTCAAGGATCGGGAGGGGACCCATTGTGTAGAGCCCCCCCTCGTCCGAGATCTAGCACACCCTAGGGTCTTGAGCGTTCTTTGCCTGCTCTTCGCCTGGGAGCAGTCGGCCGCGGGCTATTTTTCCCCCGCCGGCCACTTAAAACGGCAGTCCGGTCAGCTCCGCAAATGGAGCTGCGTCAGACCTCCATGAAGCCCAAACCGGAAGTTGGACATTTTTAAAAAAAATTGAGCATGCATAGTAACGTTGCAATGTTGGAACCCTTCCCCCCTTTTTGCTGATTGGGCTGTCCCCTGCCCACTGGAGAGGCAATTGGTGGCAGAGTTCTGAGGGAAAACATGTACCACTCTCATTTTTTTAAATCAAGCCAGGAAAGGGTTAAAATGCTGCCAATTCATCTCCTCCCAGGAAGCAGAAGCTTGTTTCCAAAGGGCTGTGCAAAATGCTTGGGTTTTTTTCCCCTCTTTGGCAAAGTCTGAAACATGCCTGGGAGGGAGGGAAAAGCAGCCATTTAATCCTTTCCTGGCTTTTAAAGCCAGGAAGAAAGTGCAGGAACATTACAACATCGCAACCCATTCTTGTCTTAAAAAAAAAAAGAATGTGTGTGCATACCCTAAGGGAGGAAGGAGAAAGCAGCTATTTAACACTTTCCTTGCTTTTAAAGCTAGCAGGGAATTAGCAGCAAGCTTAGGAATCATTCCTGGCTTTTGAAAAAAAAATAAGAGCATGCATACCGGGAGGAAGGAAACCAACGAAGAAGCAGCCTTATGACCCTCAGCTCGCTTTACTGAAAAAAATGGTGGACAAGGAGTTCAGAGAGCTGAGGAGGGTGGGAGTGGTTAATTCTGCACAAACCAATCAGCTCCCAGGGAAAAGGAGAGGGGGGGAGAGAAGCAAAAAGGGGGCAAAAGTGTTCACATTAGCAAAATGCGGGCCAGCTGCCAGTCGGCAGTGAACTTAAAAAAACATCGTGTGTCCACTGTGGAACTCTCTGAACTCCTACTAAAATTAGGGGACAGAGAGTATCCCAAATCCAAGGGAAAGGTGACCATCCCTGCAGACCTGGGCACAGTAGTGACAACCTCAGCAGACCTAACAGCCACAATATACCCTGATATCACTACTATCATGGAGAAGTCCATAGACTGGCTGTGCAAGCGTGCCATTCTAACCCTCAAGAACAATACGGTTGCCATCATTAATGAAACAAAACTTAACTCCCTTAAAGGGGCAGAAATGGAGTACAGATCTGTGGACTCAGTGGTGCAAATGGATGATGCGCTCCACTACCCTGTGGAGTTCCTCCACACGCTCAACCCTCCTGGCTTCCCAGCCCACAAGCTTCTCCTCAAAGTGGGGGCTCCACTGATGCTGCTCCAGAACCTCAGCGCTCTCAAATGCTGCAAGGGCACCAGACTGCGAGTGAAACCCCTCCACCGGAATGTCATCAAGGTCACATTGTTCATCAGTAGTGCTCAGGGGGAGTCGGTGTTCATACCATGCATATCACTCATACCTCTCTCTTTATTATTACAGCACTTAGCCAGTACGTTAACTATAAAATTTAAGTGCACATTTTACAACCATTTGAAACATGAAGCATATAAGTATATACAATTTAAAAACATAATTTCCTAATATCTATCAAAATTTGTAAAAACCAGGAAGTCAGCATAGTTCTAAGCAAGCAACCGAAATGGAGGCCTACACTCTAATGGGCTTTGACGACCAGAGCACAAAATTTCGCTATCTGGTGTAATGCAGTAAAATCTGAGTTTGACAGCAGTTTCTCTAATTTTTTCTTATCCGAATGTTCTGAGATACCATCCAGAAAGGGAATAATAAATCTCATACGTGCTTCCTTATAGAAAGGGCATCTCAGGAAAACATGTTCCTGGGTTTCAACCTCCCCAAGTATGCAAGGACATAGCCTCTCATTCCAAGGAATCTTGTTAAATCTGCCATCCAGAACAGCAGAGGGTAAGGCAGAACATCTGGCCAAAGTAAGCGCTCTCCTGAGATTATTTACCTCCAGAATGGATAAATAAGAAGCAGGTGCAGAAATATATCTGTTACTAGGAGGAGCTATAAAAGCAGGAGTGCCTTGTAAGTCAGATTGTTGTTCAATATCATCAATCCTTTGCCTAACCATTTGCCTTGCTTGATCGCTTCCCATCATGAGAAGCACTTGAGGGGAAAATCCTATTGCCCTAATTTTCTGTCTAGTGGCAATCATCCACTTGGACTGAAAATCATCAGTTAAGATTAGGGGTAATAAACCACAAGGATTTAAATTTATCCTTATCCATAGGAAAATGGAATGCGGGGTGATCTTTGCTTCAACTTTCTGCATGCCAGTCTCAAGGCGAACCATTGCATTAGAAACACACTTTGGAACTTGAAGGACCGCTCTCAAAAATTTCGATTGAACTAACTTTAAAGGTGCAAAACAAGAAGTTGGTGGTCCAAGAAGTGACCCGTATAACATCTGAGTTAGTGATTTGGCCCTAAACAATTTTAAGGCTGCCGGCACAAAATATCTCCCTGAAGTGCGGAAGAACTTCAGTATACTTTGAGCAGATCTATCTCCCACACAAGCTGATGCATGACTATGCGCGACCTTGGATCCTGAAGCTTGGATAATCATTCCAAGATAACGATAATGAGTAACCTGCTCAAGAATATGGCCATTTATACTCCAGTTTCTACTTCGAGGTCTCTTACTGAAGGCCATCACCTTAGTCTTTTGATAATTAATGTCCAGTTTGTAGTTATTACAATAACTGGCAAATCTCTTGAGTGTTCTCCTTAAACCAATAGGAGTTCTAGAGAAAATGACCGCATCATCCGCATACAGGAGAATGGAAATGGGACGCTGTGCCAATTTAGGCGAGTGGAGATCAGCCCCATTTAGATGGTCCACCATGTCATTGAGATAAAAGTTAAAAAGAACTGGGGCTAACATACACCCCTGCCTAACTCCTTTAAAAGTGGGGATTTTATCTGTTAAATGTCCCTGACCAGTACATCTCACCCTCAATGAGGTTTGTTCATGAAGAACACGTATAAGAGCTAAGAGCCTCCTGTCTATAGTAGAGGCTTCTAATTTGTTCCAAAGAATAGATCTGGAGATGGAATCAAAGGCTGCTTTAAGATCAATAAAAGCTGCATACAGGGAGGATGGTCCCTTACCAGAATATTTTTCAATGAGGTGCAGGAGTATGAGACAATGGTCCATCGTAGATCTACCCTGCCTAAACCCAGCTTGTTCCTGGACCATTATATCATCCTGCTCCAACCACGATGTAAATTTTTCCAGGAGATGTTTGGCATAAAGCTTGCTGATGACACTTAGTAAACTTATAGGCCTATAATTGGCGGGGTCTTTTCTACTGCCTTTTTTATAAAAAGGAACTACCACAGCCATTCCCAAATCATTTGGGATTCTTCCCGTTGTATTAATATACGTAAACAAGTGTGCTAAAAAAGGGGCCCACCAATCGATATTTTCTTTCAAAAATTCAGGAGAAATACCGTCAATATGCAGACATAAAGGAAGATGGTCTCCATCCAAATGGGGTAAAATTTTAAAACTCTTAACCCTAGGTAAAATAGACGTACATACTAACATATAGTCTAGAACGCTGTTTCCCAAAGTATGGGTCATGGCCCACTGGTGGGTCGCGAGCGGATATTGGGTGGGCCCCAATGTTCCCTCTAAGATATGCAGTGCTGTGAGCCAAAAATGTATTTTGTGAGCTGACTTGCATAAAATTTTTGAGAGCGCCTTTTTAGAAAAAAAATTGCAATCTACAAACATACAAACATTTGGCTACCACATAAACCAGTTTGTAGAAGCTTATAACCACAACCTTATAAATGTCTAAGAATTCATTTTTAAACTGTATTTTAAGCATGTTTTTAAAGAATGTTTTATACATTATACCTGTAAACATAAGTCACATTTCATTACAGAGACTTTCAATTTAACTTCTCTCTTCTTCCTTTCTCTGTTTTCCAGAACTTGAAAACACTGGTATTTTATTGATATTGAGCCAAAGGAGGCTGGAGCAGAGGGTCCAGAGGAGTTAGCCGTGTTAATCTGTAGTAGC
Organism: Eublepharis macularius; assembly: GCF_028583425.1. Classification (NCBI taxonomy): domain Eukaryota; kingdom Metazoa; phylum Chordata; class Lepidosauria; order Squamata; family Eublepharidae; genus Eublepharis; species Eublepharis macularius. The sequence continues at coordinate 76,445,746 of NC_072792.1, read as the reverse complement.
AAAATAGTAGAGTTCAGTAGCACCTTTAAGACTAACCAACTTCATTGTAGCATAAGCTTTCGAGAGCCACAGCTCTCTTCGTCAGATGCATCTGATGAAGAGAGCTGTGGCTCTCGAAAGCTTATGCTACAATGAAGTTGGTTAGTCTTAAAGGTGCTACTGGACACTTTACTATGGAGCAGAGGGGAGTCGGGGAGGAAAGCTACTCATGTGAAAAATGTACCAAGCCAAACAGGACTGAAAAAGAAGCGGGTGAAAGGACCAGATTATAAAATACAGGACAAATGTCTTCCCTGGCAGCAGAGTCAAGGAAGAGGGGATATGGGCAAGTCAAAGAGAATAGAGATACTGCCTCTGAATAGGATCCAAACTTTATTGGAGCAAGAAGGAAAGGGGAAGGGAGCCAAGATCCACAGCAAAGGGCCCAAGGATGATGCAGCTTCTGGGTTTTGAAGCCAAGCTATCCTTGGTCCCTTGCCTTGCTCACGTGGGATTATTCCCCCCACCCCAGCCCCCTCCGTCCACCATTGCCACTGAAGGAGACACAAGGCAGAGTGGGTCTGTTTAGAATTTCACATGCCTTCCTTCTCTCAGAGCCTCGCCACAAGTGACATCTTTCACGCGAAGGGCACTTGATCATTTTCGCAAGTCTTTCTGGGTACTGAAGTCCCTCTCCCACACCCCTTTTCCTTCTGTTCCTTCCCCTCTCTGTTAGCACAGCTGCCTGAAGAGACGGAGAAAGCCTACGACAGCAGCTTTTGCAAATCATCTTGGTGGGGTGGGGAATGCTCTAGAGAAAGCTGACATGTCGGTGAAGTCCTCCCCTCTCTGTTAGAACTGTTAGGATCGCTGCCTTAAAAGTCAGAGAAAACCTGCGTTTGCAAATCGTTTCTCCAGTTGCAAGCCTGCTCTCAATGATCTTTGGGGGCGGGCAGCTGCAACTTTGCTAATCGTCTTGCTCGGGGAGGGGGGGAAATACTCTAGAGAAAGCTATATAGAATATATTTTTATATTCTAGCCTTTATTTATTTGACATTTTATATTATGGTAATCCCCCTTCCTAAAAACTAAACTTTTCCAGAAACCACAGTGAGGTATTTCAAACCATATGCTAAAATGATTCAGGAAATAAACAGATAATAGATCCAACAAAATAGAGGGATGGTCTCGACAACCTATATACTAAACAAGGACCACAGGTCCAAAGACACCAATTGCAAAAATATTTTTTTAAATTTTTAAATATATGAAAGTGCAAGTGCTATTGTGCAATGTATTAGAAGAAGATTCTCAATTTTGTTCTACTCTATACATGTAGACAGCAATACAACACCAATGCTTGACAATTCAGTTTTCACAATTGCATCATCTGAACAGGTAATTGCTAAGTATATTCGTCTCAAAGTCTAATGATTAATCTGTTTTTTCTTCTTTTTGCAGGCAAAAGCCGTCAGCTGGAGAAGACGGAATGGACGCCACAGGAGCCGAAGGTGGAACGAAGGTCTCCCGGGCAGTTGGCAATGGGTGCACCAGCAGTTATAACATCCCGTTTCACGTTGTCTTGCTTTATCAAGCCATTCATTTACAGCCTACAATGTAATATTAATATGATAACATTGTTCCAATCAGTTATGTCTTAATAAATACAAAAGTTAAAAGGACAATGTTAATACATGTTTGTCTACTCACATCATCTTCAATAGATATGTTCACAACCCAGCATTGGTTAGTTTCTTCCTATCAGTCATGTAACCACAAAGGTCAACTCGAGTTATATATACCAATTAAAGAACGGATGGCTTAAAGGGATATGCCCCAGTTACTGAAGTGACTGGTGCCAACAATGAAATTACTTGCAAAAATGCAGTGAAATCGATCTTGTTATTTAATCCAGCGGAGGCCAAACTGCCCAATCTAAAGATCCATTCTGCTTCCATGCGTAATAACCATTTGTGACTATCTACATTTGTGGGTAAGTCTGCTACACTTAAAACTGAAAATCTGAGCTCTCTTTCATGAGCATGAAATTGACTGAAATGTGATGACAATGGAGCTTCAAGACATTTGTTTCTGATTTTAGATAGATGTTCTTGGATACGCGTTTTTATGGGACATTTTGTGCTGCCTACATATTGTAGTCCACATTTACATTCTATGATATAAACCACATTGGAGGTGGAACAAGTGGAGCACTTTGAAAATAGTGGCTGTCCTGTTTTTAGATTAGTAACAGCATCAATGTTTACTGTAAGAGAACACACATTACAATGCCGACAAGCATAATGTCCTTTGGGCAACGGATCTCTAATCTTCCTTTCCCTAAAATCTGAATGGACTAGCCTATCCTTGATACTACATGTCCGTCTATAGCCTACTGTGGGGAGAGATTCACATCCCGGAATCCCCTGAATTACATGCCAATTATATTTAATGATCTGCACTATCTGTGATGCAAGGGGAGTGTATTCAATAGACCAGAGCGTTGGACAAAAAAGCTTATCCCTACTTGCACAAGTAGGGATAAGCTTTTTTGTCCAATGCTCTAGAAATAAAGAATCAGCGATCAAGGCAGCAAAAGCCTATCTGAGGCTGGGGTGGGGGTGGGTGGGGCTTGCAGTCATCTGAAGGGTGGATTGCTTCACATATTATTGCTACTTACTTAGCAAGGATCTACATTCCCAGGGTCGTGGCTCGTTAAACCACCTGCCCCCCTTCCCATGCTCAATTTTGCAGCCTTTGTAGGCCTAAAGAGTTGTTTTTAGGTTTTTTCACTCACATCACTCACACCACCTAATGGCATGCTATGTTGTTGCATCTGCTGAAACCTGACGGCCGGTGGCAGATCTGGCCTAGGCTGCTGTAAACCGGTCACATTGAGGTGACAGTGGACCTGACTGACAAGATTACCGTAAGTGACAGGCAGCAGCTGAGATGGGCTAGTCCAATGTTAGCCGGTCCTGGGATGGTTGCAGTAGACCTGATTGATGAAGTCAGGTGCATCTGGCAGAGGTGGATTGTCCAGTGCCCCTGGCGGCAATGAGGCTGGCACACAGCCTTTTATGAGGTGACAGGGGAAGATGACATGGATATGGCCAAAGGAGGTTTGTAGTTGTGCTGGTAACAGTGGAGGTTCAACCACCGGTTAAGGAGATAATGGGGGCATTTCCTATGTTTTGCATGGGAAGAACATAGGGTGTAGGGTTGGGGTGTGAATCTGCTGTCAGGTACCGAGTTTATTGGGGTAAACTGGGCTGGTATCTGTAGTGGGGAGCCCGTGGTCACTGAGGGCGGACCCATGGGCCCTGGCTGGGGTAAGACTGTCCATGCGGCCTTGCTGGTCAGGCCCGTTCCCCTGGCATGTTACACCCAGTTATGCTTTTTAAACTCTCTCAGTCGGCAGTGAGTGTCCTGGAGGGTGGTATATAAATCAACTGTTAATTTTATGACATTGTTAACATGTTTAGGCTGTACATGCCAGGGCTTTACATCCCAGGGCTTCCTACCCATTGGTAAGGAATCTGGGCCTTTGTGGTCAGAAGCTCAAGTGCTGTCCTCTCATGTGGCAGGAGCATTATCCCAACAGTCCTGTTTGGTGTAGGAACCTCCAAGGGCAGTCTTGCCCTATGCACACATACTCTTTGACTGGTCATCAGGTCTGGGTGGGTGCAGCGGTTAGTAGGGCCTATGGCAACTCTGAGTTGGCATTTTGCCTCCTCCTAGGCCCACCTGGAGCTCTTTGCTGTGGGGTTTTCATTCAGTGGCCAGTCCAATACAGGGTGGGCTCTGCCAATTGAGTGCCCTGCCTCAGGTTTTGCCGAGATATGGTTTAGTAAGTTTGTAGGATTTTAAGACAGTAGATTTTTTAGTACCGGTCTTCCTAATTTCAGGCATATAGAGAGATTTTTCCCCCTCTTGCTTTTCTCCCACTTTTCACTTCTGAAACCAGGGTGTATCAAAGAGGAATTCTTTTAAAATGTATAGATAACATATTAGTTTGTTGTCTGTCTCCTGTCATGTCAGGGTACTGCTACCTATGTGTTTTCTATGTATTTTTGTACTTTTTTACAAATTTATAATGAAAACCGAACCATTTCTAACCACTACATACTTTTGTTTATAGGCAGGATCATATATGTTTCTATTAGAGTGTCATCACTTGTATAATTTATGACTACCTCAGCAATTTCGCTTGCTAGAGACCTTTGTTCCTGCACACTCAAGGAGGAGTAGAGGAATTGAGGGAAAGCTCTGTGTTGTCCTTTAATGTTTCTTACCTGTTAACCTGTGCTAGATGCAGATTATTTGAAGTCTGGGGATTTTGCTGTATAATCTAATGCAGCATGCACTGTATAAGACACAAATAAGTCCATGCTGTTGCTTATAACCGTCTGCTTTAATATTTCTTGCCTGAAAAATAGTTCTTAGTGTATGCATAGTAGCAGAGGTTCTTGAGATTTTGGCATAGGATTAGAGGTGGCAAAGATAATTTTTTTCTCAGGAGCCTAAAGCAGCTCTAAAGTCACTAGGCCTCACACTATGGTGGGAAGCCAGCCACCACTTGAGCAGCCTCAGGAGAAAAAAAAAATTAAAATGCCAATGTCTTCCATGCTGGCACGTCACTTCTGGGTACAACTCAGAAGTGGCAGTGGGGAGCTCTAGGAACTGCCAGAAACTCTTTGGCAAATCTCAAGTCCTTATGACCCCACCCCCTAACCAGACTCAGCCGGGCAACTCTAGGTAGCTATTGACTCTGTCAATCTCCTGATTGTCACTATGAGCCAAACCACAAGAGATGAGTTACATGTGATGATTGGCTCAAGTTTACCTGAGAAGTGTAGGAGACTCCTTCCCCTTTTCCTTCCCCTCTCTGTGAGAGCTGCCTGCCAGCTTCAGGCTCCCCTCACTTGCTGAAGAGCCGGAGGAAGCCAGCAGCAGCAGCCATTGCCAATATTTCTTCCAGGCACAAGCCTGCTGGATGTGAGGGTACCCAAGACCATTTGGAGTGGGCAGTTGTTGCTCTCTCCCAGGGCACCCTGCATCTGGTAGGCTGCCTGCTCACCCTCAGGGAGCTGCTATGGAAATAGCCTCTGCATCAGCAAAGCTTCAGCTGCAGATACAGCAGAGGGATCTGCTGCTGCTGCTCTGACATGCCCTCACTCCAGTTTTTCTCTGGAAGCTCAGGGGCTGCTGCTGCTGGCTTCCTCCAGCTCTTCAGCAAGCGAGGGGAACCTGAAGCTGGCAGGCAGCTCTCACAGAGAGGGGAAGGAGAGGGAAAGGAGTCTCCTACATTTCCCAGGTAAACTTGTGCCGACCCGCCGTGTGTAACTTATCTCTTGTGGTTTGGCTCTATGTCAACAAACCTTCTCTATAATCCCTCTGATGTCCAAACTTGACGTTACATCAGCTGCAAGTTCCCTGGGGGAATTCAATTCTATTCAGCAATAGTTAAGAGCTATTTAATGAACTCTTAGTAAGGTGGAGAACAGAGACGCCAGCTATACCAGCTTTCCTCATATCACACCAGGAAGGGAGCATTAAAAACTGATACCACTCCTTTTAACTTACTTAGGCAAAACATTTGCTTTATTTTCATTTTAAAAAAGAAACAGATGTACAATTCATTTTAATAAATAATTGATTCTTTCCTCTCTACCCATTCCATTAAATATAAGTCATTATTTTATGTTTGGAAACATTTTTAAAAGGAAATCAGTTTTACTGTTAGGCATTATCCATAAAATATATAATATTTTAAACTCTTTTGAATTAGAGTTATATTTAGGAAGAGGCATTGTTAGAATGAGGTCCTGACCAGCAAATTTCTAACAGCAATTCTTTAGGACAATTCTCCTTAGAACAGAGAGTTGTTTCTCATGCAGCAAGGCTAACCCTTTTTCATAATTTACAGGTGAAGATATCATGTTGTTAGCACTGGACAGTTTAGGGGGCTTTTTCTTACCCCCCCCATTTTATGTTTTTTTAAAAATATGGTATGGCCTGAAGTCTTTGATTTACCAAAATAAACCAAACCCTTGGTTTGAATCCTCCTTGTTGATAAATAAAACAATCATTGCCACACCAGTCAGAAAAGAGACGGACACCAAGTTGGATCTAAGGGCCACTTTATTAACTTTATACAGACAGAACAAGCCAAACAGCGGCAAGGACCTAAAGCGGTACAGGTCAAGCCACGGCGTCCCACCTGGACCACCGCCTTGACCTGTCTGGGCGAGCCCCGAAGCCCCAGGTGGGACCCATCCAGTGGATGGGGCGGACCCAGCCGGCCAGGCAAATTTGGTCACCCCCCTTTAAGCTCCTGACACCTCAGCCATCAAGCAGTGAGGGAAAGGACTCGCAGGCTGGGGTTCCCGAAGGCAGCCTGCCTGTGGGCCTGGCAGCCGTCACAGCAGTACCAGCCCTTTAGGCAGGCCCCTCTTCCCACATAGGGAAGCGCCAAGGGTGCTCACCGTCCCGCACCCTACTCCTACAAACCAGCCAGGACTCTCCTAACAGGCACCACCTCAAAACAAATTTCTCAATCCCCAAGCATCGGTGTAAGGTAGGCGAAAAACTCCCTTTTACCAAAGCCAATCAGGAAAGGAGGGAAAAATTCCTACCTGGCCCCATAACGGCAGCCGGCTGATCCTACACCAATAAAATTAGGGAGAGGTGGGCGGGCCGAGCGACTAAACCGCACTGAGCTGGGAGGGCAGAGCTGCGTAGCTATGCTCGCTCAGCCCTCCCAGCACTTCCATATAAGGAAGGAGGGGGTGGTGCCGTCTATCCCTCCAGTGCGGCAATGGACGGCCCCTGGCTGAGCAGCGTAGCTGCTTGCCAGGAAGGGGCCGAATTGCCACACCAGTCAGAAAAGAGACGGACACCAAGTTGGATCTAAGGGCCACTTTATTAACTTTATACAGACAGAACAAGCCAAACAGCGGCAAGGACCTAAAGCGGTACAGGTCAAGCCACGGCGTCCCACCTGGACCACCGCCTTGACCTGTCTGGGCGAGCCCCGAAGCCCCAGGTGGGACCCATCCAGTGGATGGGGCGGACCCAGCCGGCCAGGCAAATTTGGTCACCCCCCTTTAAGCTCCTGACACCTCAGCCGTCAAGCAGTGAGGGAAAGGACTCGCAGGCTGGGGTTCCCGAAGGCAGCCTGCCTGTGGGCCTGGCAGCCGTCACAGCAGTACCAGCCCTTTAGGCAGGCCCCTCTTCCCACATAGGGAAGCGCCAAGGGTGCTCACCGTCCCGCACCCTACTCCTACAAACCAGCCAACGCCAGGACCAAGCCTCTGCTTAGGCCCTGGCGCCCCACCGATGGCCTAAGGCCAACCGAAGTCCTTGCCGCAGATCGTCAAGAAAATCTAGTTGCCTGTCTGAGACAAGTGCACCCCATCACCCCTGTAGAGGTCGGGGAATTCGGCCCTGATCCGAGGGTGAGGCAAATAACGCCTAACCCGGCCCCCAAACCTTTTGGATGGCCCTATTGGCCATCATCCTGGCCTGCTCGATGGCCTGGCCATCTTCAGCCTCCCTCCGCACTTGACGAGGGATCATAGCCGACCCTGATCAGCACTCCCGGCCAACATGCCGCGCTAAGGCGCATATCAGATAGCGCCTGAGAATATAATGCCATCACTGCATCAAACCCAAATTGTTTCCCACGAAATGGATAACAAGTATATGGGGTGGCGTATCACGCCTAACTCCAAACAGCATTGGCAACAGGCCTAGCCACCGAAGGCCCCCGGCCCTGCCATTCAACAGCAGCCCGGTCACTTAACCCGAGCTGAGACCCGACTGGCGTCCTGCGTGCTTGATGGGCAGCCCAGGAGGCAAAACTGTGCCCACGTATCAAGATGCGTTGACGTCCAACCCGAGACGCAGGACCTAAGAAAAACAACAATTAGTAACGTTTCAACATGCTTCAATGGACGTACCCAGGAGCGGTAGGCCGCAGACCGCCACCCCAACCTTTTGAATGGCCTGACCTGAATACCCCATGGCAGCGGCTGTTGAAGCCGCTCCAATTCGAAAGGTATGAGTACCACGCTCACGCCGTGCAACCCCAGCGCCACCAGAGCTCGCATAGTCACTGCCCAGAACTGGTAGCGAGTTAAGGGGAAGCCATCCTAGTGCCAGAAAAGGCAGCCTTGCTCACTGCCACGCACCTGCCGGTAACTCCTCAATGCATGGACAGGGCACAGCTCCGCCTCAGAGCAAGAGCCCAACCGAACGCAAGCCCCCTTACACATCTGGTTCGCCTTGGACCAGCGGATCATCAGTGAAAGCAGGTCACCCTGGAAAGCTAGGAAACTTGCCATCAGGGCACGGCTGGAATTATCCTTACAGGATGAACCACCCGCTCCCCGACCCGAAGGGCCCCCCAAAAAGGCAGTCAACGCAGCTGCGGAAAGAGCCTTGCCTCATAGCCCGATGTACAAACCCTTTTCCAGACCGCACTAAGGCCCTTAAGGACGGAAGAGGAAATGGGCTGACGCGTATCCTTGTGGACCGCGCACTCCCTGGACCATCCTTCGAGCATCTTCCACACTCGGAAATCACCCGTGGCCTCAGGAAATCCCCGAGCTTCGCTAACAAGGCCAGGGCTGCTAGTTGCCCCTTAATGGACTTCACTGCCAGCCCACAGACCGTCTGGTGGACACAAAACTGGAGAATGTGCTCGACCGGAATAGGCCAGGCATTACCAATCCCAGCTTCCCGCCTGAAACCCGTCCAACAAGCCCCCCATGTACTGGGTGCGATGGCTGGCTGGATGGCGCGGCCCGCCTCGACCTCCCGAGCAGCCAAAGCTCTGGGGGCATCACCGCCGGACGAGGATCTGCCTCCGGGGCAAGCTGCCAGAAATGCTCCATCTGCTGGTGAGACAAAGCGTCCGCGACACGGTTGCACATGCCAGGAACGTGCCTAGCCTTAAACAATATACTGCGCCACAGGCACAATATTGTAAATGCCCTAACCAATCCATGCCCCTGGGGGGCTAAGAGGTAAAGGAGTTGACGACGTGAGCCCGGCCAAATTGTACCCCAAAAGTGGACAGTGTGGTTGGCCAGCTCCTCGCCCCATAGTTGGACTGCTACCAGAATGGGAAAAAACTCCAAAAGTCAAGTCCTTGACCAAATCTGATGCCAGCCACTCAACGGGCCCCCGTTCAGCACACCAGTGCCTCCGGAAATAAACTCCAAAGTCAGGAACCCGAGGCATCAGATGTAACTTGCAACTGCGCCTCGGGCCACAAATCCTGCCGCCAAAAGGCAATACTGTTAAAGTCACTCAAATATTCCAACCACACCTCTAGGTCGGCGTGCATGCCACCTGTCCCTCGCAACCTGTGATGGGGTGCACGCAGGCAAGCCACAGCGTCGCCAAACGACGCAAACACGGCCTCCCAAGTGAAACAGCTTTGCACGCAAACTTAAGGTGCCCCCCAAGCTGTTGCAGCTCAACCAAGGAGGCCTCGTGCTTACCCTTAAGAACCTCGACGAGCCCCAAGGTCATCGACCTTGTCAAAGAGCAATCGTAAGGATTGCTGAACCGCATCCAACTCAACGCCTAAGAAGGTAAGCACTGTAGAGGGACTTCCGTCTTCTCGGGGGCCAATGGAACCCCCAGCTCATCTGCCAGCTCAATAAGAAGGTGAAAAGCCGAGCACATTGAGACGACTGCACCCGCCCAATGAACAAAATTATCTAAATAGTGGGCGGAGTCACAGCTAACACACGCCGCCTCAGTTCCCCCTCCAGGAATGAGCTGAAGGGCTCAAAAGAGGTGTACCGGACAGAGACAAATGCCCCAGGGATGGCATCCTTAACCAAACCACCTTCAGGATACGAAAGGTGGTGGATAAGGCGAAAGTCGCCCGCCGCCTTCTGCGGCACCACCCCCAAAGGAGACGCCCGGAATTGGGGGTTGGAGGAGCCGCAAATGGCCCCAAAACTCTACCCTCTGCGCATTCCCTCTTGATTTTATGCCTAATTATGTCTTCCTTGCCTTGAACAGAACGCCAGTCCTCAGCCATAAAATAGGGCCCTAGGCCCCTGAACGGGGATTCTGAAACCATCCCGGAAACCTTCCAACAATAAACTGCATTTTCCTTAAGAGGATAAGAACGTAACAGGCGTTCAAGGACCCTCATCTTTACCGGGCTGGGGCCCTTTTCCAGGAGGCTGTTGGCTGGTGGAGCCGCCGCCCCCCACTTCCTACCTCCCCACCCTAGACGGGCTTTACCACATGCATTGTATGGATGCTGGCCCGCACAAGATGGGCATTCATGCCGGAATCGGCAAGGTTTCCTAGGGCAAGTTCCCTTACGCAGACTCCCAGCAGAGCAGCCGGTGTTGAACCTGCTGCCCCGCCCTGCCGCGGGTATTCGTCGACAGGGCATTGCAAGAAACCACATGGCCGCTGTCCAAACGGTCCCCCAAGTTAGGCTGGGCAGGAGACATCACCGACAGCCACAGCTGTTAGTGAATGCGGTCCCACGGAAGGCTGGGGTACATTGCTGCCCGCATGCGGAACACTGCATCGTACTGCATCCATGCAGCACCTGAGAAGCCCGGGTAACCTTTCAGACTGATGTCAAGACACTGAAACAGAGACACAGCCCGGTTGGGCAGCGTCCTGGCAATTACCCCAGCGTAAATCAGGAAGCCAGGCCGCCAATCGTTCCAGGTCCTGTCAACTCGCCTCTTTTTCAGGCGTTCCCTGCTTCTAGTGTCCATCACATCTTTATCCCTCTTTTCTAACTCACGGTAGAGAAGGGAAAAGACGTCGACATACTCCCCACGTAGAATTTTATCCCTCATAGCCTGAGCCAAATGGTCGCCCAAAGGAAGGGCCGTATCACCGAAGGGCATAGCATGAAAAGGAACCTGGCCATAGTTCAGTGCCGGGTAAGGATAATAGCCCCAAGGGCTGGCAGGAAAGCCAGGCCATCCAATAGACGGACCCCCCCCCCAACCTGAAGGGGAACCGCTTGCTGCTGCTGAGCACCAGGCGGAATGCCCTGATAAAAAGTTGGCTGCACCCCGCCCACAAGGGTAGCTGCAGGATTGAATGGGGCATCTTGCTCACCACTAATTAGCCCACCAGCAGCCCCCTGCGTCCACGGCCCCCAAGGCCAAGGGTAAGTGCAGTGTGGTGCATGGTCCTTACCAGTTGCCTCCACCGGGTCCACAGCCACTGCAGCAGGCAGTAACTCCTCAGGCGAGCTCACCACTTCTACAGCTGGTTCCTGGACACAGACACCTGCATTGCCACTGCTACCTCTAGCCGCCGGGGATCCAGTAGTACCTTCCAAAGCAGATAAACGGCGCAAAATTTCGCGATTAGTTGCGTCCCTAGCTGCACGCCGTACAGGCCGTACTGCACGCACCCCCTGCTGTGCAGAGACCATGTTCCCTTGTGACTGCTCAAGAGCCTCCAGGCGCCTTAAAATATCCTGCTGGTTTCCCAATAAGTCATCCTCCTCAGAAGACGAAAGAGCTGGGGGAGGGGGCCGCTTGGACGGCGCCCTCTTAGCAGGCCGCTTCCCCTTGGAAGTCCCCTTACCTTTCTTGGGAGCCATACTCAAGGCTTACCCACTCGTATAATACCACAGCAACCAACACCAATTTCCCCCCAGGCCTGAAGGCCGGGTCCAGCCCCCAACCACCAAGCAAGGCTAACCCTGGTTAGCTTCCAAGATCTGATGAGGACTGGCACGTCACCTATAAGGTAACAGGGAAAAAGATGTTCCGTGCTCCAGTCCCACTAACCACAAGGCCAGGCTGCCCAAGCCAGACATTAATCCAAAAGAAGGGCCCCCCCTAACAGGCAAGCAATGATAATCCAACCCCTTGGAGTAGCCCAATGTGCCCAGGCCAATGCCCAATGGGTAGTAACAGCCCCTCCACTAGGCTACACTGCCCCTTGGTGAACAGCAGTAGCCACAATGGCCGACCCTGCAGGGCCGTACACAAAATGGCCGCCGGCTACTATGCAAGGCAAAATGGTGGCCGGCCGACAGATGGCTAACCAACGGGCGTCGCCGTTCAAGGCCCCTTTACCAGGAAAAAATCCCTGGCAGGGAACCGAACTAGGGCTTCCTCTCAAAGACCAAGCCGCGCCAGAAAAATGGGAAACCCCCGCTGGCGCGCAGATACCCCCACGCCCCGATAGCCACCCCAACCCCACAGCAGCACACACCTCCGCGTGCCCAGCAAGGCAAGGGAAGGGGCCGCCCAGGCGCGCGGCGCCTCTGCCGCCCGGCGTATTCCCATGCTGGAACGTCCCTCGACCCCCCAAAGCCGCTCCGGAGCCCCTCAAGCCTGGTTCGCCCCGGCCTGGGTGCGCTCTTCCGCGCGCACCCGGCCCACTGGGATGGAGGAGGCCGCCCAGCCGCGCCGCGCCTCCACCGGCCGGGCTCTCCCAGGCTGCGGGACGAGCTGCGAGGCTCCCGCCGCAGGTCCGAAGTCGCTCCACTGCTCGATGCCTTCTTCGGCCCACAGGCAAGCCTCTAGGCCACACGCTTGCCCAAGCCCCCAGTCGCTCGTTGGAGACGTCCTCCTCCACCGAGCGACTAAACCGCACTGAGCTGGGAGGGCAGAGCTGCGTAGCTATGCTCGCTCAGCCCTCCCAGCACTTCCATATAAGGAAGGAGGGGGTGGTGCCGTCTATCCCTCCAGTGCGGCAATGGACGGCCCCTGGCTGAGCAGCGTAGCTGCTTGCCAGGAAGGGGCCGAAGTCTCATTAGCTTGGTTACTGATTGAGTTTTGTAGGTCTTTCAAGGTTCATACATATTTGTTCTTTTATGTGGCTATTGTAAAATATTCTAGTATGATAAAGCCTTATGAGCTATTTATATATAGCTCCTTGACAAATGAGTATATTTCATACACACATATTCACAAAACTGCCAGGGTGATTGTACTGCATCCATGCTGAGTATCTAGGATTCAATCTCTCTCTCTCCTTTTAAGCTATGTAAGCCACTGTTAGAGAATCTCATGATGCTCTAGAAACAAAGATATGCCATATTAATAATCCTTAGATTCTGAGTCTTGCTATTATATGGGGAAGAGAACAAAATAAAACAATCCTCTCTCAAGATCACTTCTAACAAAGCAGCTCTAATAGTGTGTTCCAAGCAATAGGCTGCAAGAACAGGAACTGATGTAAGCAACATTTTTATTTTTAGCTCTAAAGAAAATATAATTCCCTCGTTGGGGCAATTAAATGACTTGTATAATCCCCTTGGGGTGCATTTTGCTTTATGGGAGGGAAAACCTATTTTGTCACGTTAGAAGTCCCCCTCACCCCTTTACAGTGCTTGCTTTGAAACACAAACTCTGGGGCTGCAGCTCTGCATGGAGCAATAAATCTGTTTTTAGAGCAGCTCAGACACTGTAATTTTCATCTTGATGCTGGCAAGCAGTATTCTTCATTGTTTTATTGTATCCCTAATCTGTGGGTTGGTAATACAGGGATGTATTCTGCTCCCTTTTATAGCAAGTGTTGCTCGTTTAACATCCGGTGATTTGTCCCAATGAAAGACAGCAAAGGGTTTGACTTGGAAGCATATGCACATGTACTTGGGCATAATCGTGCCCCTGTTTAACACTTTTATTGAATTGAAATTATGACATAATTAGATGTATAGAAGAAATCTCTTAGCTTTCCAAATTACCTGTGTTGTCACACAAAGTAATTTGAAAAGAGAAAAGACATGCAGCTGACTGCCAGTAGCGATTTAAGTTGCTGCTGACCTATTTCAAATGGGGAAAGTGAAGTTCATGTTCTAGAAAATTGTCTCTCTAAGTTGAGTTATTTTGTCCAGGGTTATCCCTCTGATTCTTAAAAAAAAGAGAAGTATGTGTGTGGGGTGGAGGTAAATATGGGAAAATCAAATAATAGAACAAAATACGAGCCTTCAGAAATTTATTTTACAAAGTCCTTTGATAAAGTTGTATAATGTAAGTCCCCTGCTATGTCAAAAATATCGTATCTTCCCCTCGATGATGTTTACTGTCAAGTTTGGATTGATGTTTAGAGATGTAAATGCAGAATAGGCAGTCTAAGTGGGGTCATACAAGTTTTAGAAAGACAAAAAAGCCTCATTATTTACCAAAATAATATGCATGTTGAAAAATAATAGTAAGTCATACAGGTTGATTTCAGTATTATTAATCAAGCCTTCAAGGTCCTTACAAACTCAAGGCTACAGTACTTTTATATGTCTATAAATGATCAGATACCACAAGTCTAGGCATGCTCTGCACTTTGACTTCAACATGACTGCCAAGTGAACTTACCTAGCTGAACTTCATCAATGTGACACGAGTGCCTGATGAAATCGACTCAATGGTTGTTGTTGAATTTTGTGTCAAGCAGTTTTGTGATTGTGCTATAGCCAATTATTTTACAGGGCAAGATAATTTCTGCTTCAGTTATTGTGGTTCTTGCTACCAACCTCTGAGCTGCTATTTGCAGTTGTAATTTTTTAAAAAAAAATTACATTGTTTCTTCAGGTGTTATGGCATAATAGCACCGATCAGCTGGGTAATAAAAAGACTTAGTTTCACAAAGTACTGTGAGGATGGAAGGATCACCATCCACAGAGAACGACCGTCTCTGCCCGGCACTAGACCAACCCTGTTATGTTAAAGAGATATCAAGCAGGCTTTTAGATATCATGTGAGTCTTTTAATTCCCCTTCCGACTTAGGCCCTTGGTAAGCTGATCTCTTCTCAGGAAGAGGCCATGGTGTCATAATTTGGTCTACATGTCATTCTGTGATGGAGAAATGGCTGTTTTTCTAGCCTTTTGGTGGCTCTACAGGTGACATGACTAGGTTTTGGGATGCTGTGGAGCTGGGGGAAGCTGATCCTAACTCAGAAGGAGGGAGGGGAAAATCCACCTCTCTGGAGAAAGGTTTAAAAGAGCTGCAATCTTGTGTGTTTTGTGGTTCATCTGGAGAAAGAGGTAGGAGAGTGGTCTGTCTCTACCTCTTACTCTCCAAAGAGATGTGCATCATCCTGAAGTATGATAAGTTATCTTTATAATCCAAACTATGATATTCACCATTACTATGTATGGATGTGAAAGTTGGATGATGATGCTGGAGGACAGTTTTGCAGATACCATTGACAGCCAAAAAGACAAATAAGAGGGTATTAGATCAAATCAAGCCTGAAGTCTCCCTAGAAGCTAAAATGACAAAACTGAGGCTATCGTGCTTTGGTCACATCATGAGAAGACAAGATTCGCTGGAAATGTCAATAATGCTAGGAAAAGTGGAAGGCAGTAGGAAAAAAGTAAGACCTAAAATGAGATGGCAGGACTCAATAAAAGAAGCCATGTCTTCCAGTTTGCAGGATCTGAGCAAGTCTGTTAATGATAGGTGGTGTTGGATGTTTCTCATTCATAGCATCATCAAGTTAGAGATGATTTGATGGCACATTACACACGCATAGTAACTCTCAAGTGCTGTAGCTAGATGTTAGAATTTCCTTTTCCTTTTCATATTTAGCTGCTAGCCTTAATGTGTTATACCTTGCTGAATATTATGTACTCTCAGTCTTTTATATTCTAATATAGCACAATAAGAGCAAAGTTGAGTCAAAAAGTGTCTGCACCCATTGTCCTCCTAACCACTCATCCATTTAATAGTAGTTTGTACATGGGCAGCAGTTCACCAGTTTCCAAATGGCTGGTATGGGTTGGGATCTATATGTTTGGTGGTGGCAGGGAATGAAGAGAAATATAACCAGGAGGGATTGAATGAAGTTACCCCTTGAACATAATAGTCCCTATCCTGAAATTCTGCTTCTGAGGGCCAAACTACACTTTATATTTTATACGTTCACAACAGGCACTGGCAGCCACATTGCAATTGCAAGCCCTGATGGCAGCTCTGTGTAAAAAAGTGCTTCAGAGCAGTGATTCAGATTGTGACCATGGCATAGGGGGAAGAGGGGATTCTGCCTCTCCTCTCCTACCATTTCACAAATCCAAAATGGCCTGGGGACCATTATTTTCCCAGCTGGGGAGCTGCATGTATAAACATATTGGGGGGGGGATTGAAGAAAGGAGGAGCAAATTCACACACCTAACACTTTTGCAATGGTGTGGGTTGAACAGCCATTGTGGTTGCCCCTCAGTCTGAGGCAGGCACTTACCGTCTAAAGGAGAGGAGTCACAGAGGAGTGACAGCTGTCCATAGAGTCACCTCCATGGAACCAAGAACCTTGATCTAATAAAAAAGGTAGATGAAGAAACAGGCTCCAAAATTTGATGTCTTTAAGTTGGAATTAGTTGGATCAGAAATGGCCATAAATCGTGTTTATTCCAATGCAAATTTAAAATCTGGAAATTTCTGTTGAAAGCAATGTATTTCATAATGGTCCTCTACTCTCAGATGTACTTTAGAGATGTACATCTAATTTAAGCAATTTCCAGATAAGTCTAGTAGTGTTGTGTTTCTGTGCACAGATCTCAACTGGATTTTAACTTGTTCCTATCCAAGATTTTTCCTCATAGACCCAAATAAAAAATAAATAAATACCACAATATTTTGTTTCTAAATATTTCATCTAAATTTTCAAGAATAGATCTTATTTGCCTGCACACACTTTTTTACTGTAAAAAATAATTGAGTGTATTACAACAAAATTTTAAAAATAGGAGCAAAATATGCAAACTGCCCAATTTTACTGCACTTTTCATTTGTAATTGTCATTAGCACTTTATACAAGGAATCAGGCATTTAGACAAGATGACTGAATTAAAGCCACTTATGATTTCCAAAGTGAACCTAACCTCCTCCCCATCAGATGTAAAGATTTGAATCTGACACTGAACTACCCCATTTGATATGCCCTATTGGTTTTAGGGGCTCACAGTATATGGATATGTGCCCAAAATAGTTCTCAACTGAGACAGGATGTGTACAGAAGCAGAATCTAATGTTAGGAGGTTGGTAGATATAGCCATTTTTAACAAGATAACTCCTTGAAATATAAATCATTTAGTGAAACACAGAGAAATAGCTTTCAGATTAACTAAGAGTACTCTTCTCTTTTCATTGGCAGTACAAGTATTCCAATCAAGGAGAAAAATAGATGTGAAGAGAGAAGATGAAGAGCTACAGAATTCATCCAGAGCTTGAATCATTCCCTGTAGACCTTCATGCATCATTTCCATCTTCATACACCACAGAGAAACCGCTCAGGAGTTAGCAGTTGAGACACTTATTCCAGCAGCAATAACAGCCAAATAACACACTTTCTCTATATCTTTCCTTTTTCTAAGCTACAAAGAAATTGTGGTTTTCCATTATATGTGCCATACTGCATTCTGTGCTACCTTTTCTTTATATAGCTTATAAAAGATAGAATGTTTTCAACTCCTTTTAGGGTTACAATTTATTCAGCTATTTCAACCTCATTTCCCCATTTGAATTCTCTATATAATTCATCTGGAATAGGTGAGGATCATTGCAGCATTTAAAGAGAGGCTTCTTAGAGAGTTGTTTGCTTCATAGGAGGGCTACTGTACTGTGTAATAAAGATGTGTATGTAGAAAGATCTGACATCTAGTCCTAAATAGAGATGGGCACGATCGGCATTACGATAGAAAAATACCCACAATAATGGCGTTCACGCGATCGGGACCCGGAGGATCAGTGCCGTCCACGGCGACTGATCCAGCGTTCGGGGGGGGGGGCTTCATTGGGGCTTGATCAGAGCGATCGGTATCTGATCGGAGATCCAGTCACTCCGGGTGACTGGATGCCTGAGCTGAGTTTGCCCTCCTTCTGTCACCCTGGAAACCCGAAGGAAGCCCAGCTTGCCTTGATCAGCAGGGCTTCCTTCCAACCACGGAGCAGCAATGCACTCACCAGCTGGGAGAAGACAGCCAGGGGAGGGAGAGGGAAGGGGGTGTTCTGTAGCCATGGGCCCTCCAAACATTTTTTGTTTTTTTAAAAAACAGGGCTTTGTAGGAGGAATGGCTGTTTTTCTGTCTGTCACTCTCTGTTTTTAACCTGCTTTTAAAACACTGTATTTTGTGGGAAAACCTCATTCACGGCTCTGTGTGTGTGTTTAAAATATGCTTTTGGAAGACTGGCTGCTTGCTTTTAAAATCGGGTGGGGAGGAATGGAGGATTCTGTCCCTGCTTTTTTTCAAAAGCTGGCTGAAACATGTTGACGGGGTGTCTCTCTCTCTCTATTCCCCCCCTCTGTTCTAAGTGTGTGTGTGTGTGTGTGTGTGTGCGCGCGTGTGTGTGAACGTCCCCTCCTTGAGGGGAGGCAGCTCGTCGCTGAGTTAAAAACTTTCCCTCCTGCTCTAAGTATGTGTGTGTGTGTGAACGTCCCCTCCCTGAGGGGAGGTGGCTTCTCGCCAGGTTAAAAACTCCCCCCCCTGATCTAAGTGTGTGTGTGTGTGTGTGTGTGAACGTCCCCTCCCTGAGGGGAGGCAGCTCATTGCCGCCTCCCCATGCCCATCAGTCCCCACCACCACCCACCTTCCCACATAGCTGGGAACAGCGGGGCACCCCTCCGCTTTGGCCTCCCCCATCCATGGATTGGAAACAGGAGATGACCGGTGTGGATCGGTGATTTGGGGTTGTCACCGGCGCCGATCCCTGATCAGCTTGATCGGTAATTTTTTTTGGATCATGCCCACCTCTAGTCCTAAATGTATTTAAGGGTGGGAAAGACACCAAAAATCTAGGCATCATACCCTCAACATGAAATACCTGACTATGACTTTACAGCAACTTGAAGAACCAATTCAAATTGTGGCATTATATGCTAAGTGCACAAATGCAATATAATGAAGTGGTTGTATCATGAATATTCTCTGAGGTATCCAATTTACATTTCAATCCATATTTACTATGCCAGTGGTGAGCACATCCACTGATCTTGAACCTGGTTGTGTGGTAAGTTGCCATACAATGAGTTCTGCACACAAAATGTGAAGGTAACTTTCACTGAACTAGATCTTTAGTGCATCCATCTGTGATGGTTACTTATTTTTACTCATGCAAGTTATTACTCAAAGTTATGTCCACTGAATGAGATACACACAACCTCAAGCCTAATACTTTGCTTCTTTCTTTTGATGCAGTGTGTATTTGTTAGTGTCAGGTCCAGTGTATATCTAAACTGTACTGACTCCATTTTCTAATGCTTCTAGTGTTTGAGTGTTTTCTTCCCAGGTGCACCAGTTCCCAGGCAGCATTCCCACCGGAGGAGACTGTTTTGTCTAACACCGTTCCACCAAGCATTGGCCTTGAAGGAGAGCAGCTTCCCAGGACTGCGAGATGTTGTTTTGAGAACTGTGGGGGGAGGCTGATCCAGATGGGTATTGTTATTCTGTATCTTATGCTGGCTCTTCATTGGTAACAATGATCATGTACCATCCTGAGTCTCCTATTCAGGACAGTGGACTATAATGGACCTTTTCTGCAGTAAAGTTTCCTTTTCCAAACAATGGACTTGTGTTTGCTTCTAAAGGGAACCCTGTAGTGAGTGCCTTATCTAGCCACAGTCTGACATTTTGTTACCAATCATGTCTGAGTCGGGCCCAGCGGAATCCAAGGTTGTCCCGGACAGGGATCCTTTGTTTGATCCGTATGCGTCTCCCGACAATCAACCTGTGCAACCCGTACAAGCCCAAGACTCCCAGGAGCTGGGATCAGCCGGGCACGGAACCGGAGCCTCCACTTCCACCCCGCCTCTCATCGATCTCAGTACTCGGGACGAGACCGAAGCCGACCTCGGGGCAAGGCCGAAAGCGACCGCTCTCCCCTTGATTTCGGTACCCACCCCGTCGGAGTGGGGAGCCAGACCCCGAGAAACCAGAGAGCGTCGGGCAGGTGGACTCCATCCACGAGTTTCGATGGAAGGGCGCCGAAGCCTAGGAACCGTCCCAGAGCTAGACAGCAGCCAACCATGGCGATATTGGAACAGGACGTTCGAGCAGACGGAGGGGGACACGTCTCGCCGCGGCGCCCTGAGTTGGGATTACTCCGAACTTGTTCCGTGGAAAGAGCCAACGGAGGTCCCCGAACAAAGTTGGGAGCAGATACAAGGTCGCACCTATGCGGTGGATACCAGCATCTCGGCCGTGACGGGTATGGCCAAGGGAATTCTAGCCGCGAGATCGAGAGTCGTCCAAGGGGACCCTCCTCCTTGGGGCCCCTTGTCCCCGGTGAGTGCAACGAATGAAGCTTCCGTAAGCGAGCAACCGGGGGCAAGTCGAATGCAACAGTTAGAAGCTAAACTGATGGATATGGAAGAAAGTTTGGCTCATGCCATCCATTTAATTTCGGCAATGGGAGCAGGGGAAAGATTGTCCCCTGAAGAGATGGCGATACAGATAGCTACCCTTCAAAGTGTCATCTCCTATCCGGTGGAGGATGTCCAGCAGCGGCCGTCACCTACCGGCGAAGGGGACACCTATCCTGACGAATCGGGAGAGCAACCCAAGGAACTTCCCGCACAGCAGGAAATTCCACCGAGAAGGGATGACCCGGTTGAGCCACCCGGAGGGACCCCCACCGAATCTCCTAACCAGGGAGGGGATGCGCCGCCAGACGAGACTCCCATTGAGAGGCCTACGCAAGGGGAAGAAAAGCCAAGTGATACACCGGTGAGACCCCCTCTTACTTCTCCTATAACGGTCCGGCCGGACCAAGCGGGAGCACAAGCGGCTCCATCCGAGGAGGGAGCCCCTCGTCAACCGCGAGATATTGTCCCCGTCGGGCAACCTACGGGGGACGGTCTAACAGCGCCAAGAGGCCAGCCGCTGCTTCCCAGATTAACAACACCCGGAGGGGCAAGCCCGCGCGGCCTTCTACCTGTTCAACCCTCGCCGCTGCGGCCCCTCTCACCTCGACCGCAGCTCATACCGTTGCAGCAGCCCCAGGACCAGCCCGTTTTACCACCCCCAAACCAACCGGGACGGCCTGCACCCCTACGACACCTCCAACCCCCTCCTCAGCGGCCGATTTCCACTCAACCACACCAACCTCCTCCACCTCGACAGCTACCGCCAACGCCTCCCGTGTTACCAGCCAGACCGAGACTGCCGCCCCCTGCTCGCCCGCCACTGCAGCCTCCGGCCCAACCAAGACCAACCCCGACACCGCAACCACGGCAACCTCCGCCCGCACAGCCAGCCCAACCCCAGCCGGCACCGCCGGTTCAACAGCCGCCAGTACAGCCGGCACCATTGCCCCGACCGAGACTCCAGTTACTTCCTCCTGTGCCTCAGGCGCAACTAAGACTGCCAATGGACTTTTACCCAGCGCCTGCTCCGAGACAAGAACTCCCGATGGGCTGGGTGAAGCTGGAAGCCACCTTCGATGGGGATCCATCCAAATTGGGATTTTTCTTAGTCCAAGTGGTACAGTTTTTCAACCGTTGGGGGCACCTCTTCGGCAGTGAGGCCAGTCAAATCGAACATCTTGGATCTCGTTTACAGGGCAAAGCAGCAGACTGGTATGTAGGACTATACAATGTCGGGGCCCCAGAACTCGATACTCTCCAGGGGTTAGTGGATGCTATCCGAGCACAATATGAAGACCCCTTAGAAGAAACCCGGGCCCGAACAGAATTGCAAGCCATCAAACAAGGCAGCATGTCAGCAAGAGACTATGTCACAAAATTCCGGCAATTAGCAGCCAAGTGCCCTAGGTGTGAGGAGTCCACCAAGATTATTCTGTTCAAACAAGGCCTTAACCCGAGACTTTTGGACAGAGCTCTCATGCAAGATAATCCCCCCACGTTGTTAGGGTGGATCCAACTGGTTTGCGAAGTAGAGAATCGCATTTTGGAAGTCCGTTTGGTTGAACAACAACAACAAACGGGACAAAGAAGACCATTGACCTTACAGAGGGGAACACGGGGAGCTAGCTACGCCACCTGTGGAGCGAGAGATGCTAGATGGCAACAAGGGCTGTGTTTGCAATGCGGACAGGCTGGTCACTTTGCAGCACAATGCCCTTACCGGCCTGTGCAAAGACCTCCGCTCCAATTACGGCGTCCAACCCTTGCTCCGTTTCCTACGCTCCAACGCCCGACTCCAGCACCACGAGCAAATAGAGGCCGCGGCGCTTCCCAAAGGCCAGCCTCGGAGAGAGGGCTGGAAGCGGAAGAAGTCATGGAATACGATCCCGCTTCCCCAACCGCAGAAGCCAATCCAGACAGTCCCCAGTCGGGAAACGAAATGGATCTGTCGTGAAAGGACCCAAACGACAGATCCGCCCTAAGCCCGTCCCTGCACGGAACCGGCCGCCTGGGTCCATCTTATTGATGCCAGTGACTCTAATCAACCCAGAGAGGAAGATGCACATTCGGGTGCAAGCTCTCATTGACTCGGGCTGCTCCAGAGACATCATCGCCCCTGCTCTAGTCAATGGACTAGTTCTACCAACTTGGGATTTACAAAATCCAGTAATCTTTGAACAAATGGATGGTACCAACATGAATCCTGTAACAACTGAAACCATCCCAGTGATCACAGGCATGGGACAACATTGGGAAAAAAGATCCTTTGTCATCAGCTCTACTGCCAAGTACCCGTTAATTCTAGGCAGCAAATGGCTATGTGATCACAATCCCTACATAGACTGGGCACAAGGATGTATTACCTTCAGTCATACCAACTGCCAAAATCACCGTTGGAATCAAAACTGGGGCGAAGATCCAACTCATAAAGAAAAGGCCCTTCTCACCCAAGAAGAAGTCAGCCAAATCCCCGAACCATACTGGCCTTTTCTAAATGCTTTCTCTGAAGAGGAAGCAGATACTCTACCCCCGCACCGACGAACGGACTGTGCGGTAGAAATTTTACCCGGAGCCTCACTGCCCAAAGGACGACTCTATCCCATGAGTCTCCATGAACGCGAAGAGCTCCGGAAATTTATTGACACCAACCTCCAACGAGGGTTCATCCGCCCAGCCGCTAGCCCCCACGCCGCTCCAGTCCTCTTCGTGAAAAAGAAGGACGGGGGACTTCGACTGTGCACAGATTTCCGAGGCTTGAATGCAGTGTCCACCAACAACGCCTATCCTATACCGCTCATCCGAGACCTTCTCAACGTCGTGGCCCAAGGTAAGATCTTTACGAAATTAGATTTAAAAGATGCTTACTTCCACGTTCGTATCAAGGCAGGGGATGAGTGGAAAACCGCTTTCAATACGCCCCTCGGACAATATGAATACTTAGTTATGCCTTTTGGTTTGACGGGAGCCCCGTCTGTATTCATGTCCATGATAAACGAAGTTCTACACGAATTTCTGTACAAAGGGGTGGTGGTGTACCTTGATGATGTGTTAATTTACTCGGACACAGAGGAAGAACATATTCAAACGGTACGAAAAGTCTTAGCCACCCTAATGAAGAATAAACTACCCATCAAACTGTCCAAATGTGAATTCCATAAAACCGAACTCACTTACCTCGGGTATTGTATCTCCCAAGAAGGTCTGAAAATGGATCCAGCCAAAATACAGGCGATCCAAGACTGGCAGACACCCACCACCCGTAAAGAATTACAATCCTTCCTGGGTTTTGCCAACTTCTATAGAGACTTCATAGCAAATTTCGCCCAAATCACACTCCCTTTAACAGACTTGCTGAAAACCAAAGATAAAGGGGACCAAGCCAAAAAACCCTCTACCAAACTGCAATGGACCCCCGATTGCCAAACGGCCTTCGATTGTCTAAAAGAGCAATTTGTAACAGAACCCATCCTCTCCCACCCCGACGAACAATCCCCTTTCATAGTACAGGTCGACGCCAGCGATACGGCGATAGGGGGGGTTTTACTGCAGAAGGGGGAGGATGGTAGGCTACGGCCGTGTGCTTTCTTGTCTAGGAAATTTTCGGAGGCGGAAAGGAATTGGAATGTGTGGGAGAAGGAGGCCTTTGCGGTAAAAGCGGCCCTTACTAACTGGAGACATTGGCTGGAGGGGGCGCGATACCCTTTCGAGGTCTGGACAGATCATAAAAATCTGGAGGCTCTCCGAAGCCCACGCAGACTGAATGCCAAGCAATTGCGATGGGCGGAATTCTTTTCCAAATTCAACTTCACTCTAAATTATCTCCCGGGCAAAACTAACTTTTTGGCAGACGCCCTATCGCGCATGCCCCAACATAAGAGCAAACGGGAGGAGACTGTCGACACTGTCTTCTCGCCTACGCAACTTGGGGGCGTGGTGACTACTCGCAGCCGTGCCAAGCAGCCCCTCCCGGCCAGCCAAGAGTGGAAATCGAAACTTAAAACTGAAGTGGAGAAGGAGGGGGATAGGGCCCCGCGAAGCAAACTGACCCAATCCCCACAAGGGGATTGGTTAGCCGGGAGCAAGTTTTATGTCCCAGACAGCCTCAGACTGGAAATTTTGCAGCGCTGTCATGATGCTCCCACTGCTGGACACTATGGGTATCTGAAGACTTTGCACCTAATCCAAAGACAATTCTGGTGGCCGGGCATGCGCAAAGACATTTCCCAATACGTTAGTTCCTGTCCTGTTTGCCTCAGCGCCAAAACCAGGAAAGGGAAGCCTCCGGGTCTCCTGCAGCCATTGGAAACGCCAAATAGACCCTGGGAAATAATATCCATGGATTTTATCACTGATCTACCTATCTCAAAAGGACATAATTGTATTTTAGTTGTGGTAGATCTGTTCTCCAAACAAGCTCATTTTATCCCCTGCACTACTATACCTTCCGCTCGAAAACTAGCAGATTTGTTTCTAAAACACATCGTAAAATTACATTCTTTTCCGTCCAAGGTGATTTCGGATCGCGGCGGACAGTTCGTTGCCAACTTCTGGCGGGAGCTTTTGAAAATGTTGAATATTGAACAAGGCATCAGTTCAAGCCACCACCCACAAACCGACGGGCAATCCGAAAAAACAAACCAAATATTAGAGCAGTTTCTTCGTTGCTACATCAATTTTCAACAAGATAATTGGGTGGACCTTCTCCCTCTGGCCGAGTTCTCCTATAACAACAGTGTCCACGCTTCAACGGGGGAGGCCCCCTTCAAAATTGTCTACGGGACTCACTTCAATCCCTTCCCCTTGGATGCACCCCCTCTCCATTCCTCTAAATTGCCAGATGTATCTTCGTGGTGGGGGGAGGCGGCACAGCACTGGACTCTTATTAAGAAACACCTTGAAAAAGCCAAACTGGATTACAAAAAATATGCAGACCGCCATCGTGTGGCCGAATGGGAATTACAACCCGGAGATCATGTGTATATTTCCACAAAAAATCTAAAACTCGCTCAGACAAGCCGCAAACTCGCACTGAAATTCCTAGGACCTTTTCCTGTGCGCAAGATAATAAATAAAGTGACTGTTGCTGTAACTTTGCCCAAGAACCTGCGCCATGTGCATGATACGTTCCATGTCAGTCTTCTAAAGAGAGCTCCCATCGACAACAAATGGCACGTCAAAGCTCCACCCATTCCAACTTTGATTGACGACCAAATACACTATGAGGTACAACAAATCTTGGACTCTAAACTCAAACGAAATCAGCTTTTTTACCTCATTAGATGGAAGGACTTTGATTCTGGTTACGATGAATGGGTGAACTCTGCACATGTTCATGCTCCTAGATTAACCAAAGCTTTTCATACTCGCTACCCATATAAGCCAGGGGGGGATTTGTTTTAAGGGGGGCAGAATGTCAGGTCCAGTGTATATCTAAACTGTACTGACTCCATTTTCTAATGCTTCTAGTGTTTGAGTGTTTTCTTCCCAGGTGCACCAGTTCCCAGGCAGCATTCCCACCGGAGGAGACTGTTTTGTCTAACACCGTTCCACCAAGCATTGGCCTTGAAGGAGAGCAGCTTCCCAGGACTGCGAGATGTTGTTTTGAGAACTGTGGGGGGAGGCTGATCCAGATGGGTATTGTTATTCTGTATCTTATGCTGGCTCTTCATTGGTAACAATGATCATGTACCATCCTGAGTCTCCTATTCAGGACAGTGGACTATAATGGACCTTTTCTGCAGTAAAGTTTCCTTTTCCAAACAATGGACTTGTGTTTGCTTCTAAAGGGAACCCTGTAGTGAGTGCCTTATCTAGCCACAGTCTGACAGTTAGTTGACTTGATTAAGAGCTTAGAGATGCTTTTGGACCTAGCTTATTCTCCTTTTTGTTATTGTTATTTATAGCCTGCCTTTCTCATTGAGATTAAAGGGCTGAATTCACACACCCGCGGAGCGTCCTGGCATTGTGCTAAATGTTCGCTAAACACCTGGAAGTGTAGCGTCTTTGTAGCACGATTCAGAAATCACGCTAGAAAGACACTACACTTCTGGGTGTTTAGCGAACATTTAGT
Source organism: Eublepharis macularius (assembly GCF_028583425.1). Classification (NCBI taxonomy): domain Eukaryota; kingdom Metazoa; phylum Chordata; class Lepidosauria; order Squamata; family Eublepharidae; genus Eublepharis; species Eublepharis macularius. The sequence continues at coordinate 76,419,376 of NC_072792.1, read as the reverse complement.
GCAACGCCAGGATGCTCCGCGGGTGTGTGGATTCAGCCCAGGTGAATTACACAGTGAAAATCAACTTGATCAATGGCTGGGACATTCAAATAGACGATATAATAGGTTCAGAGTAGAGATGGGCACGGACCAGGAGTTGGCCACGGACCACCGGTTCGTGGTTTGTGGACTTTCATGGACCATGGACCACGAACTTTTAAATGGACCGGCCCAGTTCGCGAACCAGTTCGAGAACTGGTTCGATTCAGTAGGCCTTCTTTTTCCCACAGGTTTTCACTTTAGTATACTTCCCCCCCCCAAAGGTTTTCATGTGACACTCTTCAATTATCACTTTTCCAAAGACTTAGACAAACAACAACGTCCCCTCCCCTATTCTGACTGACCCTTACCCGTCCTTGGTGGAAGGAGGGAGACTTGTGCTCCTGTCCAGGAGAGGTGGCTGTCCACAAAACCCACCTACATGGGGCTGCATCAACAACAGATGCCCTCCCTGGGGGCAGGGAGACCAATTCCCCATGATGGGAAATGAATGGATGTACTAGAGTGAAAGCCAACTCCACAACAGGAGGTCATGCAGAAATTCAAAGGCCCCTTGCTGGAATGGAAGGCATGGGAGGGATGGAAAGGATGTCTTCCACACCTTGGGGGAAGGAGACTTATGCTACCCTATTCAGAGGGAGCCTCTTTGGGCAGTGGCCAATGAATCCCACCTCAGTGACATGGTCTGTCTTCTTGCTTGGGTTAGGGGCAGGGCTCTGACCTGGGCCACTGTCCTACTTTTCACTGGACCTTGGGGACTGACCCTCAGAGGGGTCCTTGCACTCACAGGAGCAGGATGGTCACCAATGACACCCACTTCACCGAACGTGGCAGAATCGGCAAAGGAAGGACATGTGGGCATCACAGCCCCATCCCCCACACCTGGGGGAAGGGAGTGGAAGCAGTCAATCCACTCGGATCAGCTCTTGCGCTCACAGGAGCAGGACGGTCACCGACGATACCCACTTCCCTGAATGTGATGCCATCAACAAAGGCAACTCGTACTTGCTGTGGCCCCCTCCCGCACGCCTGGGACCATGTCCATTGCCGGGGGATCGTGCACAACTTATACATGGGGGCCATGAAGGATGTGGCTGCCAACAAAACCCATGGTCTGGCCATGGCAGCAAGGATGGATCCCTTCCCCCCCAGTGCACAGGAAACTGTAAGTTCCATGGATTGGAGAGGTCTCAGAGGAGGAGTGCCGATCATGGAGATCTCCCATCTGCTGGAAGTGGTGGCAATGATGGGGAAGAGGGCAGAGGGTGACCACCAAGACAGAGAGGTAGGGGATGGCGGTGGCCACCCCTCACTGTGGGGGGCCCCTTCACTTGACCAAGTGGGGAGAGGGCAGCCACCACATTGTAGATGTGGGTGTCAGCAGCCACCCCCCTCCCTGTGGGGGCCCCCTTCTCAGGGACAGGGTGGGATGAGTGGGGAAGAGTGCAGAAGGCGGCCACCATGTCAGAGAAGTGGGTATCGATGGCGGCCACCCCCTCCCTGCGGGGGCCCCCTTAGCTTGCACGGGTTGGGGGTGAGTGGGGAGAGGGCAGCCACCAAGACAGAGAGGTGGGTGATGGCATGGCAGCGGCTGCCCCATACCTGCAGGGGCCCCCTTAGCTTGCACGGGTTGGGGGTGAGTGGGGAGAGGGCGGCCACCAAGACAGAGAGGTGGGTGATGGCATGGCAGTGGCTGCCCCTCCCTGAGGGGGCCCCCTTAGCTTGCATGGGTTGGGGTTGAGTGGGGAGAGGGCTGCCACCAAGACAGAGAGGTAGGTGATGGCATGGTGGTGGCTGCCCTCTCCCTGTGGGGGCCCCCTTCACTGGCACCAGTTGGGGGTGAGTGGGGAAGCTGGCAGTGGGTGGCCACCACGTCGGAGAGATGGGTATCGACGGTGGCCGCCGCCTCCCTGCAGGGACCCCCTTAGCTTACACCGGTTGGAGGTGAGTAGGGAGATGGCAGCAGCCACCCCCTCCTTGTGGGGGCTCCCTTCACTTGCACTGGTTGGGGGTGAGTAGGGAGATGGCAGCCGCCAAGACAGAGAGGTGTGTGATGGCAGCAGCCACCCCCTCCTTGTGGGGGCCCCCTTAGCTTGCACCGGTTGGAGGTGAGTAGGGAGATGGCAGCCGCCAAGATAGAGAGGTGGGTGATGGCAGCAGCCACCCCCTCCTTGTGGGGGCTCCCTTAGCTTGCACTGGTTGGGGGTGAGTGGGGAGAGGGCGGCCACCAAGACAGAGAGGTGGGTAATGGCATGGCAGTGGCTGCCCCCTCCCTGTGGGGGCCCCCTTCACTGGCACTGGTTGGGGGTGAGCGGGGAAGCCGGCAGTGGGCGGCCACCACGTCAGAGAGGTGGGTATCAACCGCAGCTGCCCCCTCCCTGTGGGGGCCTCCTTAGCTTGCACCAGTTAGAGGGGAGTAGGGAGAGGGTGGCCGCCAAGACAGAGAGGTTGGTGAGGGCAGTGGCTGCCCCCTCCTTGCGGGGGCCCCCTTAGCTGGCACCGGTTGGGGGTGAGTGGGGAGAGGGAGGCCACCAAGACAGAGAGGTGGGTGATGGCATGGTGGCAGCTGTCCCCTCCCTGCCGGGGCCCCCTTCCCAGGGACAGGGTGAGTTGTGTGTGCAGGTGGAGGGTGGCCACCACATTGGAGAGGTGTCTTTTGATGGTGGCCTCACCCCTCCTTGCACATGCCCTGCAGTCTACTGAAACTGGCCTCCCCACTCGGAGGGGCCCTTGTGCTCGCAGGAGCAGGATGGTTGCCGACGATACCCACATCACCGAATGTGATGCTGTCAAAAAACAGAATTCATGTGCTTGCTGTGGCCCCCTTCCCCACACCTGGAGGAAGCGAGCGGAATCGTCCTCCCCATTCGGAGGGGCCCTTGTGCTTGCAGGAGCAGGACGGTCGCCGACAACACCCACATGACCGAACGTGATGCAGTCAACAAAGGCAACTCATGTGCTTGCTGCAGCCCCCTTCCCCACGGCTGGGGGAGGGGAGCGGAAGCAGCCTCTGCACTCGGGGGGCCCCTGCGCTTGCAGGAGCAGGACAGTCGCTGACGATACCCACTTCACCGAACGTGATGCAGTCAATAAAGGAAGCTCATGTGCTTGCCGTGCCCCCCTTCCCCATGCCTGGAGGAAGCGAGCAGAATCAGCCTCACCACTCGGAGGGGCCCCAGCGCTTGCAGGAGCAGGATGGTCACCGACGATACCCACTTCACCGAACGTGATGCACAAGCAAGGGGAAGGACAGCAAGCAGACTAAAAGGGTCAATTTTCTATCGTCTTCTGCAATCATTTCCCACTTCTACAACGTGGCAGCAGCTGCAGCAGAACATCCAGAAAAGGAAGACATAACACCCACAGGGTGGACATGTGTCATCCACTTCGACGAGAAGATGGACCCCCCTGGTTGAGAGATAAGTCCACTGTCAGAGTCAGAAACCACCTCTCCAATGGGCCAGGTGCATCTGAATGGACAGGAACACATGCCTTCCCCATCTTCTGGGAAGGTTACTTGAATTCCGCTTTTGGGAGAACGCCTCCCACATAGAAAGAAATGTGAAGATGAAGGAATGGAGCCCCCCACTTCTCAGCTGGTATCTTCAGCAGCAGAACCCACATCTACAACGTGGCTTACCAAAAGGGATAGTGCCTTGGTGGTGGTTTAGAGATCTGACCCCACCCTGGTCTCAGGGCTACTGATACTAGAGCCAACCCTAGGGCCTCTAAAGACACCTATCTCACTAACGTGGCAGTGGGAAGGAGCTGGATGTTTCTGCCAGACCCTCCAGTGCTCCCTGAGATCGCTCCACAGAGAGTGTTGGCAGCTGATCTTCCATGGGCAATGCTAAGAGCTCTTTTGCCTGCTCCTTGATCCCCAAAAGCAAATCTGTAGAACGAGGTGCTGCCTCTGAGGCCTCCCTGTCCCTGGTGCCACTGGTACTGGGCACCGATGGGCACCCAGGACAACCTTTGCAATTCTTCCCACCACAACCACTCTTATTCCTCTTTCCAACCCTCATGGTGCTATGAGAAAAGATCTCTACAAACAAGTGAGAATTTTAAATGAAGCACAGAGCCCCCAAAGCTTGGAGCAGGATAGGGCAGAGCCAAGTGGCACCCAGCTGGACCCCAGAAGAGAGGGAAGAATGCACCACAAAAGACACTCTAGAGAGGCATTGAAAGAAGTCAAGCTGAGAGCCCCCCAAAGCATGCTGCCAGTCGTCAGAGAGTAGGTGTTTCACAGAGGCCAGTAGCATCCCCCCCCTTGCACCTCAAAAGCCAGGCAGGAAAGCTCCCCCAAAGTCACCCATTATTTAGGGAGTGAAGGCTTAGAAAGATATCAAGCAGAAAGAGCCCCCAAAGCAAGCTGCCGGTCACCAGAGAGTAGGTGTTTCACAGAGCCCAATAGCAGTCTTCCCTTGCACCTCATCAGCAGCCAAGAAAGAAAGTGGGGGAAAGAAGGAAAGAACTCAAGCAGACAGCGCCCAAAGCTGCCTTGCACCCACTGTAGGTCTGCGAGTGGGTGGGGTCAGAGCACAATAGAACCCACTGACAACCCAGAAAAAAGGAAGAGTTTTTTTTTGGGGGGGGGGAATTGAGCCCCAGAACCCAAGGACTTGAAAGCAGAAAGAAATCAGAGTAACCCGATAGTATGGTAAAAGGATTTTTTAAAAAGTGCTCTCAAGAAAACCAGAATTGAAAGGAGAAAAAAAATAAACAGGAATGGAGAATAGAGTAAGTTCTCTTGCAACTGAAGCCCCAAAGCCCTAAGGCACAAGCTGCGCTTTCGCAAAAAGAAAAACTTCCCCGCAGCAAGCAGTTGCTAAGCTAACTCGCGTCTCTGCGCCAGCAAAAGGAAGCGGGGCTTCGAGCACTTTGTCTTTTATGCAGAAACACTGGTGATCTCTGTTTGGCTGACAGAGCTTCCAATCAAGGTTTCCTGGGCTAAGATTGGTGTGTTCCAAATGGGGAAGGTGGCTCCACACCGTTGCCTAGGAAATTGTTTGAGCGGGGACGGCAGGAATCCTGGCATGACGGGCCAACGGACAGACGGACAAAATGCCCCAAAGTTTGGGGCTTTCATGTGTTCGCGAATGACGAACTAGGTAAATTCGTGGGGAAATTAGGTCCGTTATGCAGACCGTGCCCACCTCTAGTCCAGAGTCCCCAACATGGTGTCCGTGGGCACCATTACACCAACCGACACCTATCCTAGTGCCCATCAAGTGTTTTTAGAAAGTGGGTGTGGCCAGGTGGGGCTTTTGCCATCAGGACTTCTGGTTGACTATTGAAGATTTGATTGGCTGCACAGATTTTTAAAAACACTGTTTTGGCAGAAGCTGCTTTCACAGCACCAGCATCTTCACTGTGTGACTGAAGGTAGCCATTTTGTGGCTGGATCTGTCTCCTGGGGCAGCCATTTTGTTTCTGCACCCACCACACTTTGTCTGAGTTCCAAATGAGCCTGCCAGCTCAAAAACTTGGAAATCCTTGCAATAAGGTACTGATTGCAGAAAGCTGAAAACTAGCAGAAAATCTGATACAGAGTTGATATAATGCTGAAACAAATTTGACATGACATTAAACTACATGGAAAATGCTCAGTAGGAACTTATTTACAACAACATACAGTACAGATTATAATATACATTCTCTATCACGTTATCAAAGCATCTCTATGAATCATTTCCTTTAAGTACAACCTTATTAATGGTTTAAAAAATCCCCCTGAATAATTTGGATTTGCACAGTTAATGGGAAACCAGGAGACTGGGAACTTACCAGACCTTTTCAGGCAGGCAGTTCTACAAGTTAGGGGCCACCACAAAGAATATGCATGTATATTTAAGAACCATTTATTTGCAGAACAGCTCTATTGCCTGTGTAAAAAATACCTCTCGGATACTTCCATTTTGCATAGCTTGCTGAAAGCCAAGAGAGTGGGAGCTTTGCTCTTCAGGTAGGCCATTCCATAAGGTGGAGACTACAGGCCAAGCTACACATGATGAATGACACTTGAACGGCAAGTGGATTGAGTGGAGGGCAAGTGAACAGGGAGAAATACACTTGCTGTTCAAGTGTCATTCGTCATGTGTAGCTTGGCCCTACCACAGAGCATAGGTGTGTGTGGGCAGCTGTTGATTTTGCCCATTTGCAGGGTGGAACCTGCAAAGAGTCATATTCAGATGAGTGAAGCTACCATGACAGAATGTAGGGAGATAGGTGATCCCATAGATATGTGGGACCAAGGCCATGAAGGGCTTTGAATATGATAGCAAAAAAAGATATCTTGAGACTAGATTACTATAATGGAATCTACAGGGGTCTGCTCTGAAATACAACTTGGAAACAGCAATTGGTGCAGAATGTGGCAGTTTGACTCTTAATTGGAGCTAGCCATTTTGAACATGTAAGAGATGCCATAGAGCTTTCTGCCTCCCTATTATTTTTCTGAACTCAATTTAAGGTGACAATTCTTTCCTCTAAAACCCTTCACAGACAGAGACCCACTTACACCTGTCTCCCTACACCAACCCATGTGACAATTACTCTCCTCCCACTGCTGAATGCTACTATGGGATATCACACAAAGATTTCTTCTATGCCCTCTCCCACACTTTTAAAAAACATTTAAAGAAACACATAGTTAAAAAAGAAAGAAGGAAGGACCAGAGGGTGAAATATGCCCCAATGACCTCAGTGTATTTTATTTCTTCTTCATTTATTCCTTCTTAGCATGGCAAACCAGAGAAAAATAGACATATGGGATTACCTATGCTCATGGGACAGATGAGGGAAAAACTCTTTAAGAATTTAGAGTTCTCACTTTAACTCCTTGGGGTTCTTCTAGGTATTCTGTTGCTGTGAGCTCTTGCTATGACTTCAAGTCAATAAAGAGTTCAAGTTAGAGCCAAGCTACAAGTGATGAATTACACTTGCCTAGCAAGTGAACAGACTCACGTGTATTCCTCCTTGTTCACTTGCCATTCACGTGCTAGGCAAGTGTAATTCTTCACTTGTAGCTTGGCTTTCAGTAATTATGGATTCTGTGAGAGGCTTTATGAAACTGAGCCATTTCAACATCCACACCAGTAGCTGCTCTCTTGCTCTTACACACACAAAAAGATGAAGCAGGAGGACTGCCTGTTTTCTTTAGGCCTCAGAGAAACTAAGTCCTGTAGAATTATGTTGTATGACAACAGTTTGTGTTAAGAACACAGGCTAGTAAGATCAGCTTCTGTCTGGTTATGGGCTTTGTCAGGGCTTTTTTTCTGGGAACAGAGATGATGGAACCCAGTGGGTTGCCAGCACAAGGGGCAACTCCTGGTAGGAGGTGGTGCCCCTGGAACCACGTGCACATGAGCGAAGTGCACATGCTTCCAGGACCGCACAATGATATCACTTTGGGTCAGCTGGAACAAGGGGGAGTTTTTTAAAGTTTAAATCACCCTGAGCGAAAATGGTCACATGACCAGTGGCCCTGCCCCCCTGATCTCCAGACAGAAGGGAGTTTAGATTACCCTCCACGGTGTGGTGCAGTGGGCGATCTAAACTCCCCTCTGTCTGGAGATCAGTGGGCAGGGCCACTGGCCATGTGACCATTTTCAAGAGGAGCCGGAACTCCATTCCACTGTGTTCTGGGTGCAAAAAAGCCCTGGGTTTTGTTCACAGTGGCCCCTACCTTATGCAGTGGCCTCCTGGAGCAGGTCAGAAGGTAACCTTTGCTGTTAATTTAACTTAGTGAGGTTTTATGATGTGTAAACCTTTTCCCCCTTTGGCTCTAGGTGACTGCTTGATATTTTATTGTTGATATGTTTATTATTTTTGGATTTTTGTAAGCCACAGTGAGTCCACTCTGGGGAGAAAGTGCAGAGTATATTTTGAAATGTAAATATAATTTTTTTTAAAAAAATCAGTGGCAAGACTGACATTATGCATACCAGTATGACTTCAGCTTGTTCTTCTGACAGTGATGTGTCTATGTTATAATGAAATGCTTCTGGTGATAACTGCTTCCCTGCCCACATTTTAAAAACACAGAGTAGATACTGGGGAAATGTAATGTTCTCAATCAGGTTCAACAGGTAATTGTTTTTTCATACAGCTGGCTTTCTCAGTAATTCTGACAGTCAACATATTATTTCTATGGTGTTTTTCTTCTTAATTCCTTGTTATTTCCCCCCACAAGCATTTAGAATAAGAAATCAGTTCTTTTGTCTCTACTGTGTTTTTTTCCCTTTCCTAGTTATATGCTGTTTTCTGCTTAACAAAAGAATTAATTTCAGAAAGCGCTTTTCAGATGTTAGCAAAGCAGGCAATTGCAATTATTATTCAAATCAAGATCTCTTATGCAAAAATTAGTATGCTTGCTTGGATTCTCACCCTTAGTGTTTGTATCCTTCCTACCCCCATTTTTTATCCACTCTACCATGTCTCATCAAATAGTGTCACACCTGTGATCCACCCACAATCTTCTCTCTGAATTATTATCCAATGTCTAATCTTGTCATACTTTTGAGAGCTGTGGTTTAGACTGCACATTACTTTAACCAAAAAAAAGCACTTTGATTTCAGCTGGTTTTTTTTTTACTTTAGCTTTTGACTATATGAGTATATTGTATTTTTTCAGTGTAAACATAATTTATATAAATGCTGCTTTCACCTGTAAATTGCCTGTAAATCAAACCAGTACATGTCAAATTCCAGCTAATATGTGTGTGTTTATACATTAGTTTAATTAAGTCAATTTTCCAAGCAATTTATGGAAGTACAGCATCTCTGTGAAGACAAATCCCAGGGAGCTTGTCTGTTTTTTCTCCATTCTTTCCTCTCTGCTCATCAGAGGGGATGTAGACAACATTTACAGTGACACATTCCTAAACTGTGTAGACAACATTTACAGTTGAGACGTTCTTGAAGTGTGACTGTGTAAGCTTGGCAGTGGCTCTGTGGGGTCTTAGGTGAGGGTTTTTCACATCACTGACTATCTGATCCTTTTAGAGATGCTGGAGATTGAACCTGGGAACTTTTGCATGCCTAGCAGATGCTCTGCCACTGAGACATGGTCCTTTACATTTGTCTGGTTAACTCTAAGAAACTAGGGTGCTCCTGGCACTAACAGTATCATGCACTGCTATCTTTTGATTTTTTTTTACCATACTACAAAACAGTGGTCATATTCATACCTGTTCACCATTTTGTGATCATCTCATATATCTTCTCTGGCACTCAAGAATAATTTCAGGGAGCTTTTCTCTCTCTCTCTCTCCATCCATCCATCCATCCATCCCAGTTCTATACAACTTTATTTAATGTTGTATGTGTTGCGTATGATTCTCACTGTCCACATTTTATCATCACAACAATCATGTGAAATACTTTATGTTGAGAGAATAAATAGCCCAGTGTCACCCAGCAAACTTCGTAGCTGACAGCCAAACTACACAAGACACCAGACACATGTTTTTCATGTGTTGGGTCCTGCAAAGTTCCCTGGGTAGTGTAGTCTTAGAAAGAACAGTCTTACAAAGAACAGGTGGCTTTTTGCAAAACAGAGAATCCATGATGTGTTTTTTTTTTGCCAGGGAAAAGTGTGTGTGTGTGTGTGGGGGGGTTCTCTCTCTCTCTCTCCCTCTTGCAAAAAACCACCCTGGATTTCCTGCCTTCTGTTACATCCCCCCCCATCCCCAAGCTCCTGAAGGAAAACTCAAGCTGAAGCTTTTGCAAGAGAGATAATCCCTCCCATTGCTTTTCCCCTGGTGGAGAATTACATCAAGTAGCTGTTCTTTGTAAGACTACACTACCCAGGGAACCTTGCATGACCCGATGCACACCCAGGCATCTCATGTAGTTTTCTTCCAAGTTGAGGTTTGATAAAAAGAGCAGGAAAAAGTGGGGGGGGGGGGAGGCACTACATACTACTACTTGACTCCAGACTGCACTTAGCATTGATTCTTTTTGGACCAAAATAGGAAGCTTCACAGTTGAATAATCACCCAGATGGTCACATGGCTGAAACACGTTTGGTTATGGTTGCATAAGGTTCTTGTTTGATTTTTTTGTATGATTTTAGTCTGAATTGAAACTATATTTGGGCCTGGAATAGTTTTTATATTATCCTGTAATAAATATATATTTTTGTATATTGATGTATATTTATGTTCTATATTTAGTACTTTTAATATTTGGCCCGTGTAATGGGACCTTTAATATTATTGGTTCTTAATTGAATTGAGATTTGATCACAGAGCCAATCCTCATCTGACACTCAAGCCATTCCATTGACTGCCCTTTTCATAATCCTCAAAATCTATATATAAGTAAGCAATATTTATTTAATAAATGATACATAGTTAATTGTGGGCAAATAATAGGCTTGACTAGATATAATAACAACTCTTTTCCAATGATGCAGGAATTGGTTTCCTGGAAGCACTCAAACTGATACATGAATTGCCTCAATATGGAAATGCTGGTTTTTGCAAATAATATCTCCACACAGCCATTCACAACTGTACTCTTCAATAAGGCTGGCAACAGCCTCTCACATTCCTGAGATGGGGACCGTCACGAAGCTTCAGAGATTGCCCAGCATGGAAGGCAATCTTCTGCCACCACCTCCTACCACTGTTCTTCAATCCAGCAGAGTAAAACTGAGGAGGGGCAGGGGAGTGATTTTGTGTTGTAACAATGCATGGATCCCATTCTCCCAGTGGGGGTGGGGGGTCCCCTGCTTTCACCCTTCACCCTCTGCCACAATTCACCTGGCCAGTGGGGGAGAAGAGTGTGGGAAAGGGCCTCCTAGGTGTGCTCCTGGGGGCAGTGTGACAATGTCACTTCTGAGAATGACATCATTGTGCCACCCCAAGAGCACATGTGTGCTTTGCATTGGGTCAATTTGGACCTCAAATAGGCTGAACTGGGACTGTTTGAGGCCCAAATGATGTCACATAACAGTGATATCATCTTTTTGTTTCCTTTCATTATCTCTCAGTATGGTTTTCTAACAACAACAGTGGATTTGGAACCAATGCTTGATCCTCTCTAGAATCAAAAAGTCAGACATCCCTACTTGGACCAATATAGTTAGAAAATAATTCTATGATAGTTGTGTGGGAAAGTGGGCTATCTGTTCATTTAATATCCTGCCCTTCCTCCAAAGAGCTCAGGGCAACATATATGGTATTCCTCACCTCCATTTTATCCTCAAAACAACCCCTAGATGTGTTGGGTTGAGAGGAAAGGATTGGCCCATTGATTCTGAATTGGCAACTGAAACCAAATAATGATACATGACACTAGTATAAATTGTTATGCACTACAAGGGCTACCATGGCTACCTTAAGTCAAGACTAGGTATGAAGAACGGCCACCTTAGCAGATACCCCAACACAAACTCACATTTTGCTTGATACTCTGAGGATTTTTTTTGTTCCGCCCCAAAGTTAGATCTTCTTGTTCTTTACCTTCCTGGTGTCAGGGCCAAACCCTGACTTTTACCTACATTACCTACATTACCTACATTGATCCTGCTGCTGAAACATTTTGTAAGAATGACCAAAGTGCAACTTAAAACTTCGCAAAATTTCAGAGAGTTGGTACTTTTTAATTTAAAACTCTCTTTTGATCTTTGTGTCAATCAGAGTGTTCATACTTAATTAGCAAATGTTTGAAAGGGGATAGAGCAGTAAGGTATTAGAATTATGCTGAAGGGTTAGTGAATACAGTGGAGACCTCTTAAATTGCACAACCTTAGTGTACAGTAAATCTATATCTTTGCAGGGTTTTCAAATTAAACTTCTCCATTAAGTACATCATTGATTAACAATACAATCAACTTGAAGAAAATAGATTTGCTTAAGTATATTATTTGAAGGTAAACAAATTGCTTTACTTACATGAATTTAAAATTTATTTGGAAAATTCACTAGAGAATGTTTAAAAGATAAATACATAAATTTCTGTGTGAATAAATAAGGATACATATAGCCATAATTAGGGTGTGCAAAATGGAACAGACAAGCCAAAAAACACACAGAAATCACTGGTTTGGTTCATTAAAGTGGCTTCTGGAATAATGGAACAAATTGGAAAATGAAGCTGTAACAACCACCTCCCCCCCCACAAAAGTTCATGTGTTTTGGTTTTGTTCTTACAAACACTCAATAGCCCTGGGACTGCAGCAGATGGCAGCATTTTCCTTAATGACAACCAACCAATTGGATCCCAAGGGAAAGAGACTGAGCCCTAGCATAGTGTCACTCTGTTGGTAGGAAAGGAATGCGTACATTGCCCATGAGTGTATTTCATCTTTGGTGCTTCCCAGGCAATGGCATTGGCATCGAGAGGCTTGTACTTGTAGGGAATGATTTGCAAAAGGCTTGCCTTCTGCCAAGTAGGAGAGCAGCAGATGGCAAAGCGCCATTAGCATCACCTCACCAATCTGTTTCTGTGTGCTTTCATGCACAGTACAAGGAAAGGCAGAAAATCAACATGCAACATCCATGTGAGTGTGCACACATAGGGTTCAGGCAGGAGGGGTCTCCTCTCCATCCTCTAAGTCCCAGCCCACTGCAAAGGCTCATGTTATGCAGATTAGGGTAAAAATTGGGAATATTAAACCATTATTAAAGGAGAACTGCACCAATGAGGACCCAGTGTGGACCAAGTTGCTGCCCATTCAGGCCTTCTGCTTCTGCTGTCCTTCACTTAGGTGCCACCACTGTGACTAAAGAAGTCCTCCAAAGATAACTGGTTACAGGAGCACCAAGAGGAACTTGATTCTGACCAGATTATTTTTGTCTTTTCTGGTTCTTCCATTAAAACTGTTAATCCTGGATTAAAGAACAGGAGACAAAGGCTGTTTACCAGCCCATGTGGGATGTCATGTATCTTTCCAGATCAATATTGGTCATGGGAAAATCAATCTGGTTAGATTTCTCCATCAAACTTCACTTTGCCTTCTTCTTCATTCAGCTCTGGGTTAATAGTTTTAGTTGGAAAAGGAGACTGGGCAACTTATTCAGTCTCCCACTTTTTAAAGCAAAAAAAAAAAAAAAGAGGGTCATTCTGTCTCATTAACAAAACAAAACCATCACGACTGCCTTCCTCTTCCAATCTCACTAGGGTGTACTGTTTTAGGAAGGAGAGGAATCACTGATGATGGAGGATATGAGTGAAACATAACATTGACTCTCATGTTGATAGCATGGCAGCACCCCCCCAAATTTCTCTGCCAGTCCCTCTGTCACATGTTGCGGGCCATGAACCAACATTATGCCCCAGTGTCACATTATGATAGATCAAGGGCCAAATGCAAAGGATCATGGTAAGGTGGTATGTATGGTCTACTCTGGTCAAAAACACACTAACTTTAGAAGAACAACAGGTGCTCAGAGGCAGAGGGCATCAAGTGAAGATACAGTCAGAGTTTCAGCAGGTCTCTGTACTGTGACAGCAGGTCCACTGTGACAAGAAATCTGATTCTGAGATCAAGGTCTTTATCAGGAGCCCTTCACTCTTAATTTCAAGACTAGAGAGAGGTCTACAAAGCATTTTCTTGACTTTTTTGGTTCCCAAATTCAAAGACCAGAACTGAGGACAGAGTTCAGTTAGATCCACTCACATTAACTCTGGCGGGCAGCTCCTCCTGAGCATCAAAACTAAGGATTTGCTCAACAGTAGACATGGGTATGAATAAAAAGACAAAGCAAATTTCATCGCGAAATGGGCCATTTCGTGTATCGTGAAACAGCATTTTGTGGGGCTGTGGTTATCACAAAATTATCACGACTTTTTGGCCTGTTTCGTTAGCTTCGTGAATGAATCATAATTGCAGACAAGCTGACACCGATCCATTGATTCCCTAGGCAACAATGGGCCCAGACCTTTTGTTGCCATTGGAAACCCCAGTCATAGCACACTTACCCTTGATTGGCAGCTCTCCTAGCCATTTGGATAGCTTCCATTCTGCCGTATACATCCAGGAGCTGGGGGTCAATCCCCTAGGCAACCAAAGAGGTTTGCCTTCTATAGCCATGGGCACACCAATCTCACCCCTCCAAACCCTGTTAGGCAGGTCTGTCAGCCAACCACAGACCTCCTGTTCTGCTCTATGTCAGCATTTTTTTTATAAAAGGCACTTCTCTCTGCCTCATGTTTCAGTCCCAGTAGACAGAGGGAGAGGGAGGAGGACCTGTTGCTGGGATTGGAGTGGGAGTATGTGGGAAAGGATTTAGGATTGTGCTTTTGGCTGCTGCTGCTTCAAAGAGACTGAAAGAAGCCTCTTTTTTCCAGATCTTCGCCTTGCTGTGGGAAGGTTATTGGGTGAGGGTGCCTTTTTTCCTCCACCCCACCCCAGCCTAGTCTCAGGCCTTCGCCTGGCTCTGGGGCCTAGGCTAGGCCTCTCCTTTTATTTGCTTGTCTTTGTCTCTTCTCAGTTCTTTCTCTGCTCTTTCGAGGGCTCACTGTTGCTGTTTCCTTTGGTTTTGCTTTACAGCCTCTCCTCCAAGCCCAATCTCAGGGCCACTGCCTTGCTCTGGGGCACTAAAGTTAACCAATGGCCACGCTAGAAAGCACTGCTGCCAGGATCCAGGATGTTTTGTGATCATTCCTCTTGGGTTATGTAGTGCATGCTCCTGAAGAAGGAAGCACGAAATCTGCGGACTGTAGCCCGCCCCAGATTGGGTGTGAGGAGGACTTTTCCATCAGCCTCGCTACTTCGGCTTGCTTACACTTGGAGAAACTTGAGGATTCATGAAAGAAAGACACTACTACAAGGACTTTTGTAAGAAGAGAACTCTTTATTGCACCCGGACGGTTGTTGCAATTAATTAGCTCTGATTGTAGAGATATTTATTGTGCATTGTTCATTATGAGATACTTACTATGAATTATGGAATTACTGTTTGGTATATGAGCTGTTGAAGGATATGAAATAATTAGCACTTAAACTTTAAAATATAAGCTGGAAGAGATAATTACGAATTAAGTCTGTTTGTTTCCCATGGGATTTTCCCTGTTTGTTCTGTTGCTCTGGGGCACAGCTTTGTGTGGGTTCCTCCTGAGGTCCCAACTCTCTTGCTTTCTCTCTCTTGCTTGCTGAGCACACCTTTTTGTTGCAGCTCACTCTTGCTTTTGGGCACCCACTGTGTGCATCTCATTTTTATTTTGAGCACCTCTGCTGCCTGAGCAGGTCTCTCTCTGTGTGTTGTTTAGGGGATCTCCCCAAGCCCAGCCCCAGGGCCACTGCCTTGCTCTGGGGCACAGCTTTGTGTGGCTGGAGAATGAGGATGATCTTGTCCCCTGGGTCAGGGACTTGGTCAGGAGGTTGCAGGCGGGCATAGTCACCTGCTTGCATCCTCTCTGTCAGGAGCTGTCGTACAGAGTGGCTTGCATATGTGACTCGTGGATAAAGGGCAGCATCGCCATGTGGGACAGCCAACTGCAGGACTGAAAGAAGGTCCTGCGCAGAGTGGTGTGCAGGTATCAGGCACACAAAGTGGGATGGAGGGTTGAGGGTGTGGTGGGGTGGTGGAGGAGGAGGAGGAGGAGCGGCAGGCTGAGTGGGATCCCCCCAGACCTCTGCCTGGGGGATCACAGGACAATCATTTTGTTTGCGCTCCTCCTTACTCTTGCTTTGAGCACCTGTCTCTGTGTGCTCTTTGGGTGCTGGTCTCGGGGCCACTGCCTGGCTCTGGGGCTAAGCTGAGTGTGAGCACCTCCCCTGGAGGCTCACACAGGACAACCTTTTGTTTGTGTTCCTCCTTACTCTTCCTTTTAGCACCTGTATCAAATGGCAAGCTGTCTGTCCACTCTTGGGCACCAGTCTCAGGGCCACCACCTGGCTTGGGGGCCAAGCTTATAGGGATCCTCACCAGAGGGCTCACAGGACTGATATTCTTTCTTGGAGCACCTGTCCTAAATTGTAAGGGGACTGTGGGTTATGTCCCTCCTGTGCCAAAAGTAAAACGGTCCATCGTTGGGCTCTATCTGGGCCACTCACACATTCTTGAGGGGGAAGGCCATCTCAGTCAGCCTGTAGCACTGTCAAATATCTCCTCACGGGGGCACCTGTTTCAATTGTGTGCTGCAGTAGGTACTGACGCAAACCAAAGAGGGGGAGGCATCCATCACTGCTACCAACTCCAACTGGTAGGTTTTACTGGTGGGAGGCGGAGTCTTATTTTGAACACTGGTCCCTCTTGAGAGGGTGTGGAGGGCATCCATCAGTACTGCCATGTCCGGAGGGTGGGTTCTGTTGGTGCTGGCAGCCATGCAACTCCTCAGCTTGAGGGATGGGCATAGCTCAGCTATGCTGCCCTGCTGTCTCTGTGCAGCATACTGTCTCCTCCCCTCCCTGCCATGGGGCATGGGTTCTGCCAGTGCCATCACATCTGGCAGGTGGGTTCTGTAGGTCCCTGTTGGTCCCTAGCAGGGGGAAGGGCATAGTTCAGCTTTGCTGCCCTGTGGTCTCTATGCAGACCAGAGGCCTTATTTTGAGAATAAGTGCCACCTGGAAAGGTGTGACTAGTGGGTATGATTCTGTTGCATGACTCTGCTGTCCTGGGATGAGGGAGATGCCCCCCCCCCAGGCATGTAGAATTTCCTCCTCCCAAGGGGGAGGCATCCATCTCTCCGTCCCACCCACCCATGCATGTCCCTGGATGAGGGGAGATGACCCCACCAGGCATTTTTAGAATTTCCTTTCCCGAAGGGGAGTACTGCCACGTTTAGTGATTCACGATTCGTGGATTGTGACAAAACACGAAACTCTTGTTTCGGTTTTTTTCCGTTTTGTGCCCATGTCTACTTGACAATCCTCATCATGAGAACACAACTACAAAGAGCATGGGAATCTGGCATCAACAGGCAACGGTAGGACTCAAAGGTAATTTATTGGCGCTATTATAAAAGAGTTTCTTTTTTAAAAAATGCAGTGCTTGTTGGCAATGGAGTACTCTCCTACTTGGGTGCCAGTCCACAGCCACTGCTTGGCCAGCCAGTTTTCTATCATTGTGTGCACCTGCTGACACTTGCCTTCTTCTGTGTCCATTGTGCTTGAGGAAAACTCATTGGATTAATGGGTTCTTTGACTGGAGGGACTAATGATTGGAAAAAAAATTGTGGTTTTTCCTTGGTTAAACATAAATAAACCTTTGTTTCCCTAACTCCTTGAAAAGAACAGTGTGTGCATGCACTACTCACACAGCCACCTACTACTTGACTTGACGCCTTTCCCCGAGCATTCTTTGGGGTCTGTGACTGAACCCTGTTATTGTATGTGCTCAAACTTGGTAGGTCAATGATTTGGAGGGATAACTGCATTCTGATCAATTTTGGTTCTGTTAAGTCCGAGAATAGCTGCCCCAGAACCACATCTCCCCAACCCCAATTGAAAAGAACAGCATGTATGTGTGTGCATACACAGCCCAACACCTGCCTTGAATGCACACAATGGGCTAAAACTCATGAAAACAGGAAAACTCAAACAGATTAGATCCAAACTGGCTCTGGCCCACCCAGAACAGACCAATAATGGAACAAAGTTCATTCAAAAGCCCTAACTCTGAAATGGAAATGGAAATTTTCTCAGTACACACATCTAGCCATAATTAAAATTTGGATATGAGAAAGCAAAGCTGTTTTTTAAAAAAAATCTTGGGACTTTAGACCTAATCATTCCAAGTGGTTTTCCCCAAATGGTCAGTACAATTCAGTAGGGTATTATATATTATATGAGCACCACTAGGCAATGTCACTAATATTTAAGTACTTTGCAAAGGTTTTGAATTCACTATTAAAACAAACAAATACCGTTCATTAGATAACCATTAGTAATACCGTTCATTAGATAACCATTCCCAAACAGGGCATAACTAATTTTTTTCTGTTTACAAGCATAATATTATTATCATTCAAAGTATAAATTCTAATAAGATATTAATAATAGCAATAAATGATAGACAAGATACTACTGTAAGAAAGAGTTATGCTGTTGATTGCTTAAACTGTAATAATGACAAAAATAAAATTTCTTTGCTACAAACAGTAATTAATAAGCACATGTTATCATTATCAATCCCTTTAAGATTATTTCACTTTGTCAGCATCAAACTTGCATTATATATAATGATAGTCATGAATTATGATTGTTTCAGTTTTTATTTAGTTTTTTATCTGATGGCACTGGTGATATTTAATTATGAGTAATTAAAATGGTTCTCCACGTACATATTTAGATATGGTAGAATATGTGCATAGTAAGTATAATACATAATGATCATTCTCACAAATTTATTTCTGGGCATAGATAGTTGCTTTGATTTTAATGGGCATTCCATTCTTGGTGGAAGTATGAAAGTCTTTAAGTTCATTTAATTAGTAAAGACTGACTGTAACTTTCGACAGGAACATACTTTGATATGTAACTGGGAGAATGGTTTCAATTATGAATGTTTCCAACTTTCAAAAATAATTATTTTTTAGTACAGGATATTATGTGTCTCTGATCATACAGAATTTTCTTGATAACTTGATAATTATGCATTTAGTATCAATACAATAACAACAAGGCACCTCAGTTCCAGATCTCACATGTTCCAAAAATCTGATGAACTCTTTATTGTAAAGCATGAGCTAGTGCATCTGTTCTACATAAAATACAGCATTTCCCCCCCAGAAATACATTCTTACATATAGTAAAGACTAAGACCTTTGTCAAATGGTGAGACTTTTGCCCACCCAAGTACTACAGAACCTGGCATAGCCTCATTCCCTGGAGTAGAATAGAGACAAAGAATTCTTATCTCACTACAGATGCTGCTCTAATCAAGCTGCATTTTAACATTGTACCTTTAAGCCCCAACTCCCTTCTTTGCCCCCTCATCACCTCCTGTCTGGGATATAAAGACTCAGAGAATTGCCCCCCCCAGTCAGAATGAAAGGCAGACACAGTATTTGGGTTATAAAATGGGCCATTTTATTAACATTTCAACAGTTAAACATCAACTACCGCAAGGCCCTAACTAGCGGTACAGGTCGGGCCCTGGGGTCACTACCTGGACCCCGCCCCAACCTGTCTGGGTGAGTCACCCACTGCTCTGGGTACGAGCCATCCATCGAATGGCTGGGACCTGGCCTGGCCAGGCAAAGTGGTTCACCCCTGTAAAGCTTCCCCACCTAGCTGTACAGAAGCAGGGGGAGACTGGCTTGTCCAGGAGTTCCCCACCCAGGGTGTCTGTCCTCACAACTGGGCTGTACAGCAGCCAGCCACTCCTGACAGACCACAATTCCCCACCAATGGGGAGGTGCCAAGGGTGCTCACCGGCATGCTCAAATTTCCTGTAACTGAACTCCTGCCACTGCGGAGGCCAAGCCTCTGCTTAGGCCTTGGCGCCCCACAAATGGCTTAAAGCCAACCTAAGCCCTTGCCACAGGTCATTCAGAAATATAATATTACCTCTTGCAGAGAGGTGCGTACCATCCCCTCGGTAGAGGTCTGCAAACTCGGCCCGAATTTGCAGATGGGGCAAGTAAATTCCCAATCCCCCTGTCATAGTCTTGAATAGGGCTCTATTGGCCTTCTGCCTAGCCTGCTCCACAGTGTGATGGTCTAATGCATCCTGCCACACCCAACACAGAAGCATCACAAACCAAAAAATCAGGATGTTGGGCCATCATCTGCGAATCTCAAGCAGATTGTCCCGTGCCTGCCAAGACAGGGCCATGCCCTTCACCATACCCAGGTCATTGCCTCCCAAATGCACGACCAGGATGTGAGGTGGAGGGGCACTCCTCCCCTCAAACAACAGCAGCAGCAACCCCGACCAGCGCAGGCCTCTTCTTCCCTGCCATTTGACTGAAGCCCACTGGCTGTGTCCAAGCTGCAACCCAATTGGTGTCCTCTTTGCTTGGTGCACTGCCCAAAAGACCATGCTGTGGCCACAGATGAGGATCCTCAGCCTCTCCTGTCGAACCACAGCACCTAAAAGAAAAATAATGTCAAAATGCTTGACCACTGTTCAAAGGCCGCACATATGCTCTGTAAGCAGCAGAACACCATCGGCCCACCCTCTGAATCTCAGGCCCTGAGAAACCCATCACTGCAGCCATAGAAGCAGCCCCTATCCTGAAAGAGTGCCTCCCAAATTTGACCCTCCCCAGGCCCAGCTTCTGAAGTGCCCTGTCTGTGACTGTCCAGAACTGGTATTTAGTCAATGGGACACCATCACTGTGGTGGAACAGGACTCCTGGTGCTTCTCCCTGGGCATCAACATACCTCCTTAGGGTCGCCACTGGGCACAAATTGGTGAAGGCACACCGGCCAAGTATCACATCCACCCCCTTTTGCTGCTGGTCCGTTTTGGAGGGCCAAATCCTGATAACCACCTGTTCCCCTTTAAACTTAACATCCGCTGCCATAAGGGCATGGCTGGAGTCATCCTTAAGGGACTGAGGAACAAGCTCGCTGACTCTGAGAGCTTCAAAAAATGCAATCGGAGAAGCAGCATGGAACAGCAGCTCCTCAAAAAGTGAGTTATAAACTATGGACCACATAGCTTTCAAACCCTGGAGAATGCCTGGAGAAATGGGCTGTCTATCATCCCTCAGGGTTGCTGACTCCCGAGACCAACCCTCCAGCATTTTCCAAATCTGGAAATCCCCAGTGGTGTCCACTAAGCCACGGGCCTTGGATGCAAAAGCTAAGGCAGCAAGTTGGCTACGAATGTACTTGAGCCCATGCTCCTTACCTTTTTGGGCCACACAGAAATGCACCAAGTACTCAATGGGGATAGGCCACAGTTGGCGGAGACCTACCTCCAGCCTGAACCTGGCAAACTGCCTTACCAATCAATCATATGCTTTCCTGGTACTAGGGGCAAGGGCTAACTGGATGGCCCTGAAAGCCTCAGATTCCCAATCCTCCACAGCTCCTGGGGCACTGGGGCTGGCATCAAATCGACCTCGGGGGCAAGCTGTCAAAACTGGTCCATCTGCAGATGAGATAGGGTGTCTGCCACCTCATTGTTTACTCCAGGGATATGCCTGGCTGAAAAAAATATATTAAGGTGCAAACACCTTAGCGTGAAAACTCGCACCAGCTTCATGACCCTGGGTGATTTAGAAGAAAGGGAGTTCACTACCTGCACCACTGCCATATTGTCACACCAAAAGTGCACTGAGTGGTTAGCTAGTTCCTCCCACCATAAATGAACCACCACTAAGATTGGGGAAAATTCAAGGAACGTTAAGTCTCTACTCAGACCCACCTCCACCCAATCGGCAGGCGAGCAGGCAACACACCAGTGGCCCCTGAAGTAAACTCCAAACCCTATGGAACCAGACGCGTCAGAGGAAACCTGTAGGTCCCCTTCTAACAACAGTTCCTGTCTCCAAAAGGAGACACCATTAATGCCACCCAAAAACTGGTGCCAAATGTCCAGGTCCTCCCTCATCCCCGTAGAAATACGTATCCTGTGATAGGGAAGCCTGAGTGTCCCCATTGCATCACAGATGTGCCTTAGAAAAGCTCTATCAGGTGCCACCACCTTGCATGCAAAATTAAGGTGGCCCACCACCTGCTGCAGCTCCAATAAAGACAACTTCCGTCTCCCCATAAGGGTCCGCAAGCATGCCCTCAAATCTTGGACCTTTTCAGCTGGCAGCCTGGAAGTTTGCTGCTCAGTGTCCAATTGAATACCAAGGAAGGTCAGAACTGTTGTTGGGCCCTTCGTCTTTTTGTGTGCCGGGGGACCCCCAGTTCATCCACAAGGTAAATAAAGTCACCTAAAGCATTGCCCAGACTGCGGGGGCCCCACCAGGATAAAATCATCTAAATAGTGGGCTGTGTTGTGGCAACGCTGCCTACGATGCAATGCCCATTCCAAGAACGTACTAAAATGCTCAAAACCAGCACACGAGATGGAACACCCCATTGGGAGGGCCCTGTCCATATAAAAATGATCCTCGAAGGAAACCCCAGAAGTTCAAAGTCCTCTGGGTGTACTGGAAGAAGGCGAAATGCCGACTTAATGTCACATTTCGCCATCTCTGCTCCCCAGCCACAACGCCTCACCACTTTGACCTCTTTCTTGGTCAAAGGATGTATAATGCACTGAGCACAAGTGCTCAGGTATTGCGTCATTAATGGAGCCACCCCTGAGGTAAGACAAATGGTGAATCAACTTAAATGCACCAGCTGCCTTCTTAGGTACTACCCCCAAGGGGGATACCCGCAAGCGAGGAATGGGAGGGGAGGGGAAAGGGCCTAAAACCCTACCCTCAGCACATTCCTTAGCTATCTTGGCCCTAACAACATCTTCCATGCCCACCACTGAACGCAGATTGGGAGATATGAAGGCTGTTCTGGGACCCTGAAATGGGATCCGCAAACCAAACAGGAAACCTTGGTACAAAAACTGGGCATCAGCCCGCCAGGGGTAATCAGCCAACATGGCTTCATGTACTCTCACTTTTATTGGGCTGGGGCCCTTTTCCATAGCCCTACTGCCCACCTTGGCCACCATCTTTTTTGGCGAAGGACTTCTGCTGCTTACAGGCAGTGAAGGGATGCGGGCCCCTACAGATTGGGCATTCATGGCCAAACCTGCAGTTCTTCCTACTACACACACCTTGCAAGGTAAACTCGAAGCAAAGCAGCCAGGGCTGAACCGACTGCCCCGCAAAGGTTCGGGAGCAAGCACTACCTGAAGTGCCCAAGAAAGATCGCTGTACAATATGCCTGCTGAACAGTCCCCAGTGGAGGACTTCTCCGGGGTCATCAACTGAAGCCATAAGTGCTGGTGCTCTTGATGCCATGGCAATGATGGGTTAAGGGCCGCCCTCATTCTAAACTCTTCATCATATTGCAGCCAAGCTGCACCAGCGAAGTCAGTATACCCCCTGTATATGATATCCATATACTGGAAAAGGTGGGCCGCCTTCCAAGTTTGGGCCTTAGCAATAACACCAGCGTAAATGAGGAAACCAGGCAGCCAATTAGCCCAGGTCCTGTCAATTTTGCTGTGCTTAAGGCGCTCTTTATCCCTTTAATCTAAATCATCTTTATCCTTTTTCTCCAGGTCCCTGAAGAGAAGGGTAAAGACATCCACATACTCACCACGCAATATTTTTCCCTAGTGGCAGCAGTAAGATGGTCATCTAGGGGCATGGCAGTATCACCGAACGGCAATGCCCTAAAAGGAACTGTACCATAATTAGCCCAAGGAACCCTGCAATAGGAACCCCAAGGAGCAACTAGCCCCATTCCAGTTTGAGCCTGCGAACCTGCTAACAGCCAACTGGAGGGCACAGGAGCCTGCCCCAATAAGGGTGGTTGTCCCCACTGGGCCCATCCAGTGGCTGACCCGCTGGCCTGAGCGGCACCTGCTACACAAGCCTGCGAATAGCTAGATTGAGGTGCGCCTTGAGGCATGTTCTGTGCATAGCTTGATTTAGACGTGTACTGAGGCGTGTTCTGTATGTAAGGAGCCTGGAGCATGCTAGGCGGCACTGAGGCAGTGGCCAGACCCCAGTGCCCCCAAGGCCAGCCCTGACCCTGCTGGGGCCAAGAAGACTTTCCCTCAGACTCTGGTGGTTGCACCACCAGGGCAACCTGCTCTGGCTCTGTCGTCCAGCTGCCGTCAGCCCCCATTGATCCAGACTCCTCAGCCGTCTCATCGATGGCTTGACTGCTGGTTGCTGCACTGGCAGGCACTCCTACCAACACTCCCGTGGCAGATCTCCCTTCCAATGCCATTAAATGAGAAAGAATATCTGTTAGCGCAGCCAACTTTGAAGCCGCCCTAACGGGCCTCCCAGACTTAGACCCCGACGAGGGGGCAGACATACCACACGCTTCCTCTAAGGAAGGTAAGCACACCAAAATATCTCGCCTAACAGGACCCCCCTCCTCCTCATCTGAGGAAGATAAAGCTACTGTGGGCCTCTTGGGCAGCCTCTTAGTGGGCTGCTTGCCCTTAGAATTGCCACCTCCTTTCTTAGGGGTCATGATTATTTCTACTAGCCCCTACACTGGCACAAGAAACCAGATGAGCCCAAATTATAAAAGTGCCTATCCGGCATGCAAAATGGCCGCCACCTCACACCAGCAAAGTGTGAACAAAATGGCCACCCCCACCAGCAGCAGTGAACAAAATGGCCACCACGTCCCACAAGCAGTTTGCCAAAACCCCCAGAACATGGGAAATGGCCGCCAGGAATCCCCCTCCAAAGGGAAAAGGGGGTGGGGGGGCAGAAGCCTGCACCCTAAAACAGGCCCTCGCCACCCAAGAAGGGAAAAAAGGGCGGGAGGCCACCAACAATCCTGAGGCCAGCACTAATGGTGCCAGCTGGAGGCAGTCCCACCTGTTACAAGGCCGCGCAGCACCAAGCAGCCTGCAGGCTTGCTGTGCAGCAAATGCGCTGCCCCGAAAAGTGGCACTCAAGTGGCGAAGCCGCAACCGCCTGGGTGCTCTTCCGAAAAGCGGCACTCAAGTGGCAAAGCTGCAACCACCTAGGCGCTCTTCCGAGTGGGGCCCGGAGAGTGCGCCGCCACACGCGCCTCAGCCGCCGCTCCGCACTCCAAAAGACGCAGTGCCTTTAAAAGTGCTGTGCCGAGAGAGCGCTCTGAAGCCCGGTGCTCAGCTGGCCCAAACACTCCTCCGAGCCAGCCAAGAACAGCCGGGAAACTTTGATGCCGCCGTTCCTCTGCTCCTCATGTTGGGAAAGGGGGTTAACACGCCCTGCTTTGCCCGAGTACGAGGTGCGACTGATGCTACGGGGGCTGAGAAGCCAGCTAAAGGAACTAAACTCCATCCTCAGAGCTGAGCCCCGTATACAGGGCGGGCCTCCTGCCTTCCTCCTTCCGAGGAGGCAAAAAGTTGCCACCTGCCTGAGTGGCATTGCCACTGGCCAGGATGGCAGAATTCCACTCCTACTGGTACCTGAAAAGCGAACTTTGACTCTTAAAAGCTTGTACCTTGAACATCTTGATCTCTACGATGCTACA
The DNA here is from genome assembly GCF_028583425.1 of Eublepharis macularius. Lineage (NCBI taxonomy): Eukaryota > Metazoa > Chordata > Lepidosauria > Squamata > Eublepharidae > Eublepharis > Eublepharis macularius. The sequence goes on along the minus strand of NC_072792.1, from coordinate 76,394,322 downwards.
AGACTCAAATCCTGCTGTTCTACTGAAAACTAACACAGCTACTTAATTGAAACTAAATATTTCAAAATATTTAAACAGTGATTTCACAAGGTTTAGGTGGTTTTGACTGAGGTTCTTACATGTATATTTGAGCTTTCTGGAAAATTTTCCTTAGGGTTTTTTTTTTGTTGTTGTTGTTGAGGGAGGGATGATAGTCAGCATTGAAAATAAAACAAAATTCTCTTGGGTAAAGATGTGTATAGAAAATGTGGGTGGATAGCTTAAAATAAACACAGCAGGGACTTGTTTCTGCCTTTCAAATATTTACATGTGTAAACAAAGAACCTCTGAAGATGCCAGCCACAGCTGCTGGCGAAACGTCAGGAACTACAATGCCAAGACCATGGCAATACAGCCCGGAAAATCCACAACAACCATCGTTCTCTGGCCATGAAAGCCTTCAACAATATATAAAACACTTCATTGGTGTATAGAGGGGTCGGTAGTACAAATGCCTTTTTAAAATAGGAACAGGATTTGTTAGGAGCTAAAGGGGAACAAAAGCAACAATGGAAAATCATAAAATCAGCCAAGGTCATCTGTGCTGCAGCAACTTAGCACGTAGTTAAGAAACAATTACACATATGATACTGGTTCTCTGTATTAACCCAGATATGCTCCCAGAATCAGGCTCCCAGACAAATCAGTCAGCCCCCCTTTCTTTAAAAAATGAATTAGACTGAATAGGCATTGCCCATCCACAGTTCTACTTCCTTTAAAATAAAGGTTATGAGTGAATTGAAAATGCTAAGGGCCTGGTCACATGTGTACTAAAGTTGTGTGTGACTGGGAGAAAACCCAACTCTACTTGAGTTGAATGTGTGACTGCGCTTGCATTCAAAATGGTTTAGGGGAAAGGAAAAGTGCTCCCATGTGTGTGCGCAGAGGCAGCAACAGCTTTATCTGTCCCTGGAGACCTTAAGATTCAGTTAAAAACTGAAGGGAAGTACTAGTGCTTAAAGAGAAGGAGTTTGGAGTACAAGAAAGTGGGTGCCAGCATTCTTAAATCTCAAAGAGAAAGAGAATCCTAAAAGAAAGTGTACTAGAGTGTTTGAGGAAAACATGGGAACAAAAGCCTCTAAACATGAGAATTTAAGTATCTGTGAAGAGCATAAGAATTAAAGTCTGTGCATGTACTGATGTCCTGATGTACTCAGAGATTTATATAGTGAATTATCTCTGAAATGTTCAACCCCTGATTTCACCTGACATTTCCCCTCTAAAATAAAGAAAATAGTTACTTTTGAATTAAAAAAAAATGTCTTTGATGCCATTTCTGCTGTTTAAAGACAAAGAAGGGTGCAAGAGGAGGAGGGAATGCCATACGGGCTTTTTCTCTTACTGCTTGTTCCACACATCTGCTGGGCAAACATGAGGAAAAGATAAACAGCCAGTCCTCCATGGCTCTTTTCTAGCTGCAAAAGTGCACTGGATGGAAAGCAGGGAGAGTTGAAGCAGCTGCTGTCTCTTCTCTCTTAGGCAGGAGCCCTTTTCCCTTCCCCCAAACTATTTTGAAGATGAGTGCAATCAAACACTAAGTAGAGTTGAAGTTTCCCCCATCACACATGACTTGAGTTTAGCACATGTGACCAGGTCCTAATTCACATGGCAGTTGACCCATGATGAGATTCACTTCCCTGGTTCAAACCATGTGTGCCTACTTTGCCCAGGCTGAGAGGGAGCAGATGTGGAAGAACACTGGCCAATTGTGCCAAGCTTTGTCTAATGCCCACAAAGGCATAGCTCTGCTCTCTTCAGTTTCGTCCATTCATGGCCAGCTGTTTGCTGTCAGAAGCAGGCCCGTCAACTGCATCAATCATTCCATATCCAGACCACACCAAGACCTGAGGAATCTCTAAGTAACAAAGTTGTGTCCTGGTATTCCCAAATCCTGAGCGCCTGAGTTGTCCTTCTCTGCTTCCCTTTCTCATTGGTTATTATGCTAGTTAGACATTAGAACTTCCTATTTTCCAGTTTCTCATAAATGGATGGATTTATCTACAGTAACAGCAGTTTCAAACAACCAAGCTATTTGAGTTTATTCTATACAATTTAAAGGATCTCGGAAAGTGAATTTTAATTAGCCGTGAATACTTTCAGAATAAACAAATTCTTTTATTATCAATGCCCCCCAAATGAAGTAACTTCTCATCAATATGCCCATATAAATACTACCTTTACTTGTTTTCCTTCAAGTATCCAAGAATATCCAGAGCTTTCAGAATTCTAACATGCTGACTTTCAAAAAACTACAAATGGAGATACATGTAAAGTAATGAAGTTAATAAACTCTCTCCTTTTTTTTTTGCTAATGCAGGGAGGAGATAACTACTATTAATTTCTTTTGCTTAAGGAAGGCTAATGTGCTATTTTCTTTGATGTGCAGCTAATAGGAAGATTCTTAGGTAGATAGGCTATCGTATGTCTTTAAGTTAAAGATATGTACAAATGAAATGTCAAAGGAAAGTACAACTCTCTAGGGGAATAGAAAAGGAGCTAGGGAGATATGTAACATGCAGTTCACTCCTAAGGAAGTTACATCCTTCTAAATTCATTGAAGTCAATTGGCTTAGAGATAGGAATGTGTCAATTGGCTTAGAAGTAAGGATTTGGATATTTCCAGGTCTATTATATATCTGAAAAATTCCTTTACCAGTATTTTTAGATATATTTTGGTATCTGGAGCAATATTTAGGTTTTAAGAAATACTGATAAGGAGGAGGAGGAAGCAAGAGGACCAGATGTTAGCAGGAGTACTAGAACTGTCTGCACAATCTTGGCTATTGGATTCTCTGGTTTCACATTGGTTCAGTTGTGCTTGCCACTTTTACCCTGGGTGGTTCTGGGAATCTCTAGTATGATATTGATTCTGTTGGGCTTCTTGGTCCTGTTTGCATGTGGAGACCTTTGGCCAGTGGTTGCTGTTGTGTGGCTATTGGCTTCTTTGTCCTGGAAAAAAGCACTGTTTTCCCTACATGAAGCAATGGAGACAAGTAGGATGGCACCTTATTCAGAGTCCAGTAGAATTGCACCCCTTAATCAAGTTTGCTTGAAACATGAGAGGATTTTGGTGTAATTTGCTTGAAAACAGCCTCCCCGCCCCGGCAATTTGGCTCACCCAGCTGCAGCGTAACTGCATAAGCTGGCAGCCGACCTTTGTAGCCCTGCCCGGAGGGTGAGACAGGCTCCCTTCCCGGGCATACAGGGCTTTGGCTGGGGGCGGAGCCAGGAGCCTTTTACAGGCACCTCTGCTTTCCCCAGCTGCAGTTGCTTTGCACGCTCGGCCCACCCACCTCACCCTGTCATATTACAGGATTAGCCGGCTGCTGTTTCCAGAGCCAGGTAGGAATTTTTTGCCCTTTTCCCTGATTGGCTGCTGGGAAGGGTTTTTTTCCGCCTGCCTTGCACTGCTGGCAGAGGTTTGAGGTATTGGCCTGGGTGGTGCTGTTTTGGTTAGGTTTCTGCAGGAGAGTTTTGCAAATAGAGCACTGGCCGGTGAGCACCCGGAGACGCTTCCCCATGGATGGGGAACAGGGTCTGCCAACAGAGTGGTATGCTTGTTGACAGCTACCATAACACAGGCAGATGCCTGCGGGCATCCCCAGGGATAAGGCCTTCCCTCATGCTGTATGGCTGGGGCATTAGGTACTTGATGGGGGGATCCATTTGCCTGGCTGGCCAGGTTGCAGCCATTCCAGGGCTGTGGGGCTCACCCAGACAGGTCAAGGCAGAGGTCCAGGGGTGACCCCATGGCTTGACCTGTACCGCTTAGTTAGCCCTTGCCGTGGTTTATGTTTATAGTCATGTTAATAAATGGCCTTTTAGTTCCAAGCCTGTGTCTGTCTCTTCATTCCGGCTGGGGTTGCAAATAGTATACCATAGGAAATAATGAACCTGAAAAATGTCAGAATTCTGAGAAACAAACATATTCTGAACTTGAAAACAGTATCAGGGATCTGAATAGTCTAGAATACTGCTGGTGATACCCTTCCCCAAATCTAAATCCAAACATTCTATTTTTTTTCTTTTTTTAAAAATTGAAGTTTTTGTAAAAGCAAAATAACAGCTAACAGACAAACAAAACTAAAAAAGGGGGGGGGACCTATACAAACTAAAAGCAGGCTTCTGATTTTCTCTGCAAAAAATATAAGCATTATATTTTCTCTTACTCATTACATTTTCTCTTACTCTATGTTAACAAAAAAGCTCTCTTTTATTCTACTGTCCAAATTTCTTATTAATCAAACCCACTAATCATCAAATCATTATCGTCTATTTCATGCAAAAAGTATATAAGAAGTTTCCAATCACCAGTAAACAAACTTATTGTCTTTTGCCTCCCCCCCCGCCCAATTTGAAATGAAGAGTCAGACACAAGGCTTGGATATAAATCTGGGTCATTTATTGACCCTCATCAAACTTAATAATGGCAAGGGCATCACTAACGGTACAAGTCAGGACCAAGGGATCACCCTGGACCTCCTCCCTGACCTGCCTGGGTAAGTCACCCACTGCCCCAGGTGCAAGCCATCCATGTGCATGCCAGGTGAATGGTTCTCCTCTTAAAGCTCCAAGCACCCCAAGCTGTGGAGCCTGAGTGAAAGACTTGTATAAGGGGTCCCAAAGGGAGTCTGTCCTCTCAGCTGGCAGCCATACAGCCCGCCAGCCGATCCCTGTCATACCCCAATTCCCCACCAATGGGGAGGTGCCACCAGATACTCATCAGCCCCCTCTATCTACCCAAATGTAACCTGCCAAAGACCTAGATAACAGCTCCACCACTCCAAATATCACTCCTACAGGACAGTACAAGTTAGGAGAAAAACACATCTTCCCTGAGCCAATTTGGGAAAAAGAGAAAAAAATCCTACCTGGCCCTGATAATCAGCAACCTGCTAATCCTGTACTGCCATAGGGTGCAGTGGGCAGACTGAGTTTTCAAAACCGACTGAGCCCTACGGAGGCAGAGCTGCCCTTTATAGGGCCAGACCCCACCTTCCAAAGACTCAAATACCCTGGAATACAGGGCTGCCTCTCCCTCTGTGCAGTGAGGCAGAAGTGGCCCATGGTCCAAGCATGTTTCACGTGCAGCTGGGTGTACCACCTTCTCTAATCAGTGAATTAAGTTTAGCCATCACTGAGAGTTCCAACACCTTCACCAACCATTCTTCTATTGTAGGCAATATTGGACTCTTCCACTTTTGTGCATGAAATATTTTTGCTGCTGTTACCATATATAAAAACAAAGTTCTATGACTTCTTTCTAGCTGAGTGTCCATTAATACCAAAAGAAAAAGCTCTGGTTTAAGTTTTTTATTAATCTTTAAATTATTCTGGATTAATGATTGTATTTGTGTCCAAGTTTGTTTTTGCTTTCTTCCATGTCCAGCACATATGATAAAATGTTCCTTCCTGTTGTTCACATCTCCAACATAAACTTGGTCAACTTGACCAGAGACATATACCAAGAGTACATCTCTTATAAAAGTTCTCTTGAATTCAATGTAAATTTCAACACTTTTAATTACATATTTTCCCATTGTTTCATTCATATATTATATCCAAAATGTTTAGCCTATTTAATCATAGATTCTTTCACTTGTTCTTCCTCTATCTCAAATTTCAACAGAAGTTTATACATTTTCGCAATAACATGTTCATTATTTGTACGTAGTTCTGTCTCAAATTAAGTCTTAGATTGCTCAAAATCATAATGCCTCTTATATACTTTAAACCTTTCTAAAATATTTCTAAGATCATTCTGATTTTGTTTCAAGTGCACAAGCCTACTTAGAAGGGAGTAAGTCTGTTTAGAATGGCCCTATTACTACCAATGGTAAAGTTTGTTGAATCTACTAAAACCAGTGCTTTGCAACTGTTGTTAAAACAGCAATGGGTTCTCTTGAAAGATCTGTTACTGAAGAACCCCAAGAAGACCACAAAGAAGCCCTTTTTGGTAGAATATAAACCAATTTGACAGTTAATATCCATTGTAAAATTTGCAATGATGGAGGCTGCATATTTTAATTAAGGGTCAGATTTCTGCACCACAATTCACATTTCTATTACAAGCATGGTATTTGAACACTGACATTATTATTTCATTTTTAAAGTTAATAATTTAATATTGAAATTGTTAAGGCTAAAATAGCAGCCATTCTGCCTAATTTACTGGATTAAAAGGACATACCACAGCTTCTTGTGCCCTACTTGTGCAATTTGCCGTTCAGGTAACATTCAAAGGAACAGGTCACAAATCTCCACTGCAGCATAGGAGATCTGTGGAAATTTAAATCATAGTCATCTCCCAGAGTAGAACAATTAGTCAGATACAGTGGAAAGTGTGATGCATATTTACTCAAAGCTAGAAATATAAATAACATGAGAGATTAAAGTTAAAGAATGTATGAATGTATAAAGCATGAATGTATACTAGATTTGGCCATTTACACACATCCTTAAAGAGATGGCCCACTCACCAAACACTACCAGCTTTTCCTCTTCACTTCACATGTCTCCTATTTCAAAATGGTAGCAGGCTGTTTGGCTTTTGATTTTTGGGTGCCTTTTCTGAGAACGAACTTTCCCGCAGTCCATGAAAATGGCCAACGTTGAGTGAAATGATGACTGTATAATCCACCTCGTGTCTCAGTGAGAAAGGTGGACTATAAATACAAACATACATATGTACATATAACATTATGTAGCAAAGGTAAGACAGTCAAAAGAAGGGATGCAGGATAAAACTACATTATCGAATGAACTAAAAACAGGAATTCATGGAATGGACCATTTCCCTTTCTGTCTCACTTTCAGAGTTCCATGAGTCATTCTCCTGACTGCCCTTGGGCTGCAGAACAAAGGACTGAAGTTTGAGGGGGAAATTAGCAGAAATGACTCCCAGCCTTCTTGCCCGCGCTATTCAGCAATTGGAGCAAGATCTTGTGTGCAGTAAATGGGATGGGGGGGGTGATTTTTGTCTATTCTACCTTGCCCCTTTGCTGTTTCCAATCCCAACTGCTCAGCAGGAGCTGATGTTCAGGAGTGGAAGAGGCTAAAGGAGGGAAAGAAGTTCTGTGAATACAATCCAACAGCTTCATAGATGGAGAAGGAAGCACAGGTCATGGGAAAACAAGCTACAAAATGGCATAGCTATTATCCATTAAGAATCCAGGATTTTGCTGCAGTTTTATATTTATTAAAAGGTCAGGTTTAGTTCATAAAGAGCTGCTCAATTCAGGGAACACCATTTATACTTCATTACAAAGGAAATGTTCAGCATAAATTATTGAAGTCTGCATGTAACAAAGAAGGTGAACAATTTTTCCATGTTCTCTTTTGCTACATAATGTAGCTGTTGTTTTTATAAGTTTCTTTAATTGAATTGTTATGTTCTTTTACTGATTTTACCATGTACTTCAATTACTGCATATTGTGTTGATCCCTCAGGGCAATCATGGAAATATTTGTTCATTTTATAGAACAAGGACACAAGAAGACACAAAAAAGAAAAATCAGAAAGAGGGTAGAGAAGAGAGAAAAGGCGGTGGGAGAGAATGAGGCTTTATTTCTGGAGTGGTCTGTTGTCTCCTGTGGACAAGAGAAGAGAAATGGCTTGGATTGCCAGTAATGCATAAACTACTGCTAGGGTAGCCAATCTCCAGGTTGCAACTAATGTCCAGATTACATAGGTCAGTATCCCTTGAAGAAATAGCAGGATCTGAGAGTGTACTCTTACTTCCTTGCTAAGCTCCCTTCCTCTCCCCAAAGTCTGCCTTCCCTACACACCATCCCCAAATCTCCTGGAATTTCCCAGTCTGGAGTTGGCAGCCCTAACTATTGCATGCAGATTGTATGTGGACAGAAGTAATGGAGCATTTTCTTTTATATTCAAAATTAGCAATATTTTCAGAATTTAAAATAGGAATGCTAAGATTTCCTTGTATAAATTCAAAAGTGAAATATATGCATAAAAATTATAAGTGATAATGCTTGATTTGTCTAAAGATTGTAGACACCAGTCCAGCACTGAAAAATCTGAAATGTAAGTGAATATTTTGAAATTTATCACCGTAAGATTAATATTGTTGCCCACTTTTACTATTATTACCAAGATTAATATTGTTGCCCACTTTTACTGTTATTACTAAGATTAATATTTTTGCCCACTTTTGCTATTATTACTAGGCATCATTTAGGTTGTTGCTAGCCAACTGATCCTAGTAAGTATAGTGTATAAATATACACTATACAGTTCCCACTGTACACTATACACTAAACAGTTCCCATGACAACGGGTGAACATCAAACTTGAAGCATAAAGCGGGATGTGAACATTTCTTGACTTTTCTTCAGCCCAGAAGCAGTGTGACCTGGATAGAGAAGCTATGGACAGATCACTCACTAAAATTTAGCTTTTGGGGACTCCAGAACCTCTGCAGTGGTGGGGGTACTACAATGACCTGTCCATGGGCAATCATAGCTCTTATTCAGTGCATTTTTGTAACAAAAAATGTGCTGGCACTCAAATAAGGTTAAACCTATTTCCACCAATTCCCTCCTCAAAGGTGCTGATAGTTTGTATTGGTGACTACCAGCACACCAAATTTCCTGCTCTTACTGGTTTCTTGAACAACCTGTAAAAGTTTCTTTCCAGTCCTGCTGAAGTCCTGGTTCATTTCCAAAGTGAGAAAGTGACCAAGGGCGTAATTGCTGCAAAGAACTATTTTCGGGGAGTGCTGATTATGTGCCTTAGTTTTTTGAGTACCAAGCCTTGATAAAATGGATGGAGAAATGGTCAGAGTAATTGTGGAGGAAAGCTCATGCCAAAGCTGGAGGAACATGAAAGAGCTTACTTTGGATCCTACCACATGGAAATGATAGCAGCAATACATCTTATTTTCCACCAACATTGTGTTAACCAATGTTATTGTGCAGAATGGCTTTGTGGCCTGTGCAATATGGTGACCAACAGAAGAAAAAATAATTGGCAACTATATATTACCTGTTTGCTAGACACTTTACAGATGAAAATCAATTCTGTTCAATCTGATTTGGATCACACATCAGTTGCAGTTGTACTGGATGTTCCCGAGCAGGGCTTTTTTGCCAACAATACTCACTTGTACTGGGACTCTCCTCATGCATCATCCAACTCCACTCTGTCACAGAAAGAGAGAGTGGGCCTTAACGAACAGCTTAGTAGGGATAAAAAAAGGGAGAGTGGAACTGGTGGAAATTAGCACAGCCTTAAATGTGAGTACTGAAACCCCTTTTTATATAACAAAAAAGCACTGTTCCGGAGATATCTGCTAGTCTATTTCATTGTCATGTCTGCTGTGCAGGACCATATGGGAACTGTGGATGCATAGGTCAGCCATGGACATTCCAAAGCTCCTAGAGGTGCATTTTGTGTGCTTTCTCCCCCAGGCATGGCTATAAAAGGCAGGGTGAGAGGCTCCCTCCATCAGTTCTTCTTTCACCACTCCTGAAGAAGGACGTGTCTTCTCTCCGCTCCTTGGTCCCATCACTATAGATGCGAGTTAGCACCTTCAATTCCATGGCATTGAAGGCCCTCTTCTTGAAGTGTTCCCATTTTCTCTTTCTTTTTTCTCAGTCTATACATCAATCACCTTCCCATTTTATTAGCAAATTCGAAATTTCTTTTCTTAGCCTAATTCAGTTTTTTCTCTAAATCTGTTACTGTTAATGTTGATAGCTGTTGTTGCAAACATTTTATCTCTCTTTGCTCCTGAAAATTCCCTGACACAGTTTTTAATTTTTCCTCCTTTTAAAATTTTTTTGCAGAATACCTTGCATTTTTTCCTGATTCTTTTCTTTAATTCTGAGTTATGATGTATGAAGTGACCTCATAAATGCTTTGCTTGCATCCCAAACCGTTCTCAAATCTGTACCCTTGTTTAAATTTAATTCAACAATTCTTTCAGCCTTTTTTAAACAATCTTCTACAATTGCCTCTTTCTGTAGTAAAAATTCATTTAGTTGCTACCCAAATGTGTTAGAGTTGATTCTATAACTTACGCTTATAGGATTATGGTCTGAAAAGGACTTTGGCAATATCTCCACTTTAACAGTTTTGATCACCAAATTTTTGATACCTAGACCATATCTACATGCGACAAAGATTTATGTCTCTCAGAATAGAATATATATTCACTTGAACCTTCATTTTTTTGTAAGTCAATATATTTAATACTGTCAAAGACCAAGCAAGTAACGACATACAATCTAATTATTACAGTCGAAGTAAACCATATTGTTTACAAATCTATCCATCTAGTAAGCACTGAATTTCCAGAATCCAAATTCTTAAATATTTAAAACTTTAAAATTAATAAAATATTGAAATATTTCCCCCTATAAAATACTTCCAGAGCCACATGGTCTGCACAGCAAATTTTGCCACTTTTAAGGTGGTATCTTGATCCGTATCGGCTAAAAGCTTATCTAGATAAAACTATCATTTCTTCCTGGGGACTGATTGCAAATTGGAGTTATATAGGGGGTTCTAATATTTTGGTAAAGTTTACACTCAAAAAGAACATGCCCCCTTGTTTCTGTCTTCCCGGCCCCACATACGCACACTCTTTCCTCGTATGGTTGCTTTGTATACTTACCCTCTATGACCATTGATGGTAACATATCCATTCTAAGAAGGGTAACTGCTCTCCTGTAGTCAGCTTTGTCCAAATTTTGTAAATATGGCATCTATGTCACTTTGTTTAAGTTTTCTATTCCTGTAAGTTTTCTATTCAGGCATTATTCCCAAGAGCATAATCTCTGGTTTCATTGCAAAATCATTTTTAAGATCTTTTGAATCTCTGCATGTATTTCTTTCCTCTTTTTTTTGGTTTTTTACACATCCACCGCATGTGGTAAAAGATGCCTTCTACTTCTTTACACTTCCAGCACATCATTCTATTTTTCGTATCCATTTTTACTATATATTTTGAGGCTATATACCACTGATAGAACATCTTGTACAAGTTTTCTCTTAATATTTGGTTCGCAGTAATTTTTATTCCCTTTGTTCATAAATTTTCCCACTTTTGAAAAGTTATCATTCTCCAAAATTCTGAATCCAATTTGACATACACATTTTAACTTGTTCTGTTCCTGTATCATATTGAAGCAGAAGTTTATAAATTTGCCCCAATATGTGGTCTTTCTGCTGAATGGTTTTTTTTTCAAAATCCATTAGATCCCTTAATCCATTCAACCTCCTTTTATTAAAAAAAACTAACCATGAGACAGAAGTTGCCTTGTTTACCTTTCTTGATGACCTTCACTTGCAAGCTACTGAGGGAGCAAATCCTTGCTGGTTTCTTGTGATTCTCATTGACTTTGGACAGCACTGTTTATCAGCACTGTGTGAGGCACAGTCATACAGTAGCTTCAGTTTTTCCTGCCAGATAGCTATCCAAAGACAGTATTGAGAATCTAATGCTTATCCTATACATCACAAGCGCCATTGACTTACCATCTACAAGATACCACGGGTTCTTGTTTCCCATGTTGTTCAACATGTGCATGAAACTACTGGGAGAGGTCATCAAGAGATTTGAATACAATGTCATCAGTATACAAATGATGTCCAACTCTATATGTCCTTTCCCATCTAAGTCCAGATAAATAGTTGATACATTTAATTGGTATCTGGATGCAACAAAGGGCTCTTTGTGAGTGCATACAGACTGAAACTTAATTCAGACAAACAAGAGTATTGATAGCTAGATGCAAAGTAGATATTCTACTTGTCCTGGATGGTGTTGTATTCACCTGTAGGTGGAGCTATAATTTATTATGTTAGTTAAGAGCCTGTTCCCTATTATTAAGCAGCTCCCTAGTTGTCTTTCTGTTGCTGAAATAAAAACTTAGTTTATCCTTTGCTTTCCTGTGTTTTGTCTTTTGGGTATTTTATTTTAGCTTGACCAGCATTCTTCCTGTGCATAAAACATTCACAGACATGAGCTGTCTCCCTCTGTCCTTTACTGCTCCCTGATTCCGGGTTCGTTAATGAAAAGGGCAAGTGAACTGTCCAGATCTGGAACAAGTCTTGCATGCACATTCTCACATTGCCTTGTGGGAATTGTAATTTTTCTTTACTCCCCCCCATCTGCCAAATTACTACTGTTTTAAACTTGTATGACTAATAAAATAGGTGGGGCTATGTGGCTTGTGTAATCTCTGCATTCTTTGCCTATCAAAGCAAGTAGGTCACTTTAATGGTGATCTGTACCTTTACTAGCAATTCAGACAATTCTGCTTATCAAGTCTGCAAAGCTACCACATGCTGCAATTCATGTGTAAATTTATTTATCAAAATATAACCTTCCCATGACCCTGTACCATATGAATCAAATCATTCAGGAAAGCCTGTAGAATCAGCAGAAAGATGCCAGGTAAGGTTGCCAATATCCAAATGGGGATAGAGTTCTCTTGCAATTATAACTGGTCTCCAGACTACAGAGATCAGTTCCACTGGAGAAAACAACAACTTTGAAGGGTGGACTGTATGGCATCACATCCCTGCTGAATTCCCTCCTTTCTCCAAACTCTGCAGTCTTCACTTCCAAATGTCCAGAAATTTTCCAACCCAAAATTGGCAACCCTAGGAACAGACTAAGTGCTGCAAATAGTGAAGACTAGGGGTGTGCAAGCCAAAAATTTTCGGCTATAGCCGAAAGTAGAAAGCCGAAAGAAGATTCTCTATCGTTAAAGCCGAAAGCCGAAACAAGAATCTCTTTCGGCTTTCGACTTTCGGGATTCTTTCGGCATTATTTCGGCATTCTTTCGGCTTTTTTCTATGGGAAAATGCCTCCGTCTTCCAGGACGCCTGGAGGAGGCATTTTCCCACCAAATAAGCCCAAAATTGGTGGGGACCTTCCTCTAACCCTTCTCTAACAACCACCCAAGTTTCAGACAGATTGGACTTTGGGGGGCCATGTTATGGCCCCCCAAAGCAGTTCCCCCATCCTCCCATAAGAAAGCGAAGGAGCAGCATATTGTTAGCATGCTGCTGCTGATCTTTCTTCATTATTTCCTATGGGGAAAAAATGAAGAGGCAGGCTTCCTTTGCCAGGGGTGGCATTTTGCATGCAAAATGCCCCCCAGCCCTCAGGGGCCCTTCTCCCACCCCTCCTCCCACCCCCCACCAAGGCTCAGCCTGCTCCCACTTGGGGGGGGCATTTCATGGCCTCCCCAAGTAGGTGCTCTAATCTCTACCACTGACAGCTGGGGGAGGCTTGTGTTGCCAGGGGTGGCATTTTGCATGCAAAATGCCCCCCAACCCTCTGGGGCCCTTCTCCCACCCCTCCTCCCACCCCCCACCAAGGCTCAGCCTGCTCCCACTTGGGGGGGCATTTCATGGCCTCCCCAAGTAGGTGCTCTGCTCTCATCTCTACCACTGACAGCTGGGGGAGGCTTGTGTTGCCAGGGGTGGCATTTTGCATGCAAAATGCCCCCCAGCCCTCTGGGGCCCTTCTCCCACCCTTCCTCCCACCCCCCACCAAGGCTCAGACTGCTCCCACTTGGGGGGGCCATTTCATGGCATCCCCAAGTAGGTCCTCTCAGCCCCTAAAGTCCACCCCTTACAGCCCCACACAAACCCAATTCCCCCCCAGCTGCCACACACAGACCCAAATCCCCACATTAGCCCCTCACAGACCCAAATCCACCCCCACCTGCCCTACACCCATAACCCCAGGAACAGGCTGGCAAAGGCCAGCCCTCTCCCTTTGTTCCCTATGCTGGGAACTTCTAAACTCTCTTTCCCTAGACAATTCTGCACAGCCCAGGGGTGCCACAATGGTGGGCACACTTCTGAGTGCCAGCTGGTCCCTGTGAAAGAGCACCTGAACCACAGACACCCTCCCTCAAATTCCCCCACCACCTACAGAGATGGCTGGCCAGCCAGCCCCATTGTTCCCTATGATGGGAACCAACTGCACAACAAAGAATAAAACAAGAACAACACAAAATAAAGTTTTAAAAAAATTATTTTCTCCCTTCCAAAGTACAAGTAGGCAAAGCATTATGACACATTACACCAGCAGTCCCCCACACAGAAAAATTAAAACAAAACTCACTTAACATCAGAGAATCACAAAGCATGATTCCTGTCAAAAACACTTTATTTCTTGAACAGCTTTAGGTTACACAGCAGGGGGGAACACCAAAGGGCATGGCAGCACTATCTTACACAAAAATAACACAACTCACTTAACATCAGAGAATCACAAAGCATGATTCCTGTCAAAAACACTTTATTTCTTGAACAGCTTTAGATTACACAGCAGGGGGGAACACCAAAAGGCATGGCAGCACTATCTTACACAAAAATAACACAACTCACTTAACATCAGAGAATCACAAAACACAATTCCTGTCAAAAACACTTTATTTCTTGAACAGCTTTAGGTTACACAGCAGGGGGGAACACCAAAGGGCATGGCAGCACTATCTTACACAAAAATAACACAACTCACTTAACATCAGAGAATCACAAAAACACAATTCCTGGCAAAAACACTTTATTTCTTGAACAGCTTTAGGTTACACAGTAGGAGGGCACAACAGGGCATGATAGCAATGTACTACAAAAAATAATACAACCCACTTCACCGTTTTTGACAGCAATTGTGTTTGTGTGATTCTCTGATGTGAAGTGAGTTGTGTTATTTTTGCGTAGTAAACTGCTTTCCTGCTCTGCGGTGCCTTCCTACTGTGTAACCTAAAGCAGTTACAGAAATAAAGTGCTTTTGACAGCTATTTTTTGGGGTGATTCTTTAATGTGAAGTGAGTTGTGTTATTTTTGTGTAAGATACTGCTTCCATGCCCTTTGGTGTCCCCCCCCCCCCCCGCTGTGTAGCCTAAAGCTGTTCAAGAAATAAAGTGTTTTTGACAGGAATTGTGCTTTTGTGATTCTCTGATGTTAAGTGAGTTGTGTTTAGGTTATTATTGATCAGATGCTGAGCTGTTTGCCCAGAGAAAGACCAAAGATGTTCAAAATATATTGGAAAATCTGAGCATTTCATTCTTCCAGTTCTTTACAGACAACAAAGGAGAAGGTATTGTCGAAGGCTTTCACGGCCGGAGAACGATGGTTGTTGGGGGTTTTCCGGGCTGTATTGCCGTGGTCTTGGCATTGTAGTTCCTGACGTTTCGCCAGCAGCTGTGGCTGGCATCTTCAGAGGTGTAGCACCAAAAGACAGAGATCTCTCAGTGTCACAGTGTGGAAAAGATGTAGGTCATTTGTATCTACTCAGGACGGGTGGGGTTGAGCTGAGTCATTCTGTAAGAGTTTCCCAGGGTGTGGAATGCTAATGGCGGGAGGCTTCACTGAGTCATTCTGTAAGAGTTTCCCAGGGTGTGGAATGCTAATGGCGGGAGGCTTCACTGTATCCTGAGGAGGTTCTTTTGCATATGGATTGGATACATTCATATGGATACATTCATCATTTGGAGCCATGGGGAGGAAGAATTGATGGAGTTTTTGAATCATCTCAACAACATCCACCTGAACATACAATTCACAATGGAGAAAGAAAGTGAGGGAAAACTCTCATTCCTGGATACCTTGGTCATCCACAAAGCAAACTCTCAGTTAGGTCTACAGGAAACCAACTCACACTGATCGGTACTTACACAAAAACTCCAATCACCACCCCCGACAGAAAAGAGGCATAATGAAAACATTAGTGGATCGTGCAAGACGGATATGTGAGCCGCGCTTTCTCAATGAGGAAATTAATCATCTAAACCACGCACTTCAGGCAAATGGCTATTCCAGAAATGAAATCCGAAGAGCAATCAAACCCAGGATGAAGCAAACAACCAAAGAAAAACAGTCTCCCACAGGAAGAGTGTTTTTGCCATATATCAAAGGAATTACTGATCAGATGGGAAAGCTTATGAAAAAGCATAACCTTCAAGCAGTATTCAGACCCACCCGAAAAATACAACAGATGCTACGATCAGCAAAAGACAGCAGAGACCCCCTAACCTCTGCAGGAGTATACCGTATACCCTGCAGCTGTGGACAAGTTTACATCGGGACCACAAAGTGTAGCATCCAGACAAGAATAAAAGAACATGAAAGACACTGCAGACTTGGACAACCTGAAAAATCAGCAGTGGCTGAACATAGCCTAACTCAAACAGGGCACAGTATCTTATTCCAGGACACCAAAATACTGGACAACACTTCCAACTACTTTGTCAGACTGCACAGGGAAGCCATTGAAATTCACAAGCACAAGCAAAACTTCAACAGGAAAGAAGAAACCTTAAGAATGAACCGAGCATGGTTGCCAGTTCTGAAAAACACCAGGCTAACAAAACATTCTATCCTTGACAATAGCCCTGCAGAGAAGATTAGCACATCAAGTACCAATCCATATGCAAAAGAACCTCCTCAGGATACAGTGAAGCCTTCCGCCATTAGCATTCCACACCCTGGGAAACTCTCACAGGATGACTCAGCTCAACCCCACCCCTCCTGAGTAGATACAAATGACCTACATCTTTTCCACACTGTGACACTGAGAGATCTCTGTCTTTTGGTGCTACACCTCTGAAGATGCCAGCCACAGCTGCTGGCGAAACGTCAGGAACTACAATGCCAAGACCACGGCAATACAGCCCGGAAAACCCACAACAACCAAATAATATTGTGCTGAATAATGGTGAAGGGTTTGGGGATTTTTTTTTTGGTTTTTGAATGGTGAAGGCTCTTTACTACTACCGACACCTGTGGAAAATAAAGAAGAAACACATAACTCCTGCATGTGATGCTTCAGTGTTGTAAGCATTATTGGACACTTCAGACTCAGACTCAGAAGATACAAAATAAGAATTATCAATTTTATTAGAATTGCAAGCTGTTAATATTGTAACAGCTTTTACATAATATCCTACACTTATGCATCGGCATCAAGACAATGTGTTCAAAGACTGTGATTTTGAGCAGCCTGGGTGGGATCCTATTTTCCCCAGTGCAAAGACATTTTTGAGGGCATATAAAGAGGGCTATTTTTTGCCAGTTGCGCTAACGGCCCTGACTCATGCCCAGCAGTGTTCTGGGAGTTTCCCAAACTCAGGCACAGCACTAGTGCATGTGAGGGCTACAGCTGGAGAGGGCAGCAGGGAAATTCCATTCTGCAAATTCTGATGAAGTAGCAATTCATAGGACCAAACTCTATTCTCTAAAAGTAAATTTCAGGAGAGACCAGTTAGACTAAGTCTGAATCATGTTTAGAACTGGGATGCCAGCCTGCTTTGATGTTCAGTTTTAATTCAAATGCTTGAATAAAATGCTTGAATTAAATCAAGCAAATGCTTGAATTAAATCACAAGACTTTTAGGAGTAGGTATGGAGGGGTTGTAGAAGAAAGCATCTCCCGTTCTAAACAGTTACTAGGATTTGTGTTGAGTCTCCAGGGACTTAAACACTGAAGTCTAATTGATGCTCAAGAATGATGTCCTTAGCATTACTGTGAGCTTGGTCTAATGCCTGTGGGAATGGATTCCGAGAACCTGCTGCTGTCGCATTTGAATACCCATTTTTGATAACTGTTGAAGTCAATGAGTCTACATTCTGAGGCAATGCAATGTGAATTATGCAACTATGCCACCTACAGCCACTGACAAGCACTTGTGTCAGGAAAAGACATTTTTCCTGTCACAAAAAGCAATAACAAAAAGAAAGGCAACCTCAAAATGTGATGTGTCTTTCCAGATGAGATCTTCCTTGATTTCACTGGAAGATTTATTACCCTGGAAGATTGTATCACTGATAAAAAAAAATCCATGCAAGTAAATTGATATGTACAATCAGATTTTTTTTTTTAAAGCCAGTGAGAACAAATGATGTCATTGAAAGGATGCAGGTTCAATTTGCTGTTTAGATCAGTTTGGTTGTTACTTCCAGAATCATATATATAAGCCTCAAGGAAATGAGAGGGGCATTTTAAAAACAAAAAAAGCATGTCTAATTAATTTTCTATATATTTCAAAGGAGTGACTGCTTCTACATGAGCTGTGTAGTTTCCCTAAAATAATATTCAGTATTGATGTAGCACTATCAGTTTTCAAACCCTGACAAGGATGACTCAGACTAGCCTAATGTTGTCAGATCTTAGAAGCTAAGCAGGGTTGGCCCTGGTTGGTATTTGGATGGGAGGCCACAAAGGAAGTCCTAGTCACTACACAGAGGCAGGCAATGGCAAACCACCTCTGTTTGTCTCTTGCCTTGGAAACCCCATGAGGTTGCCATAGGTCAGCTGCAACTTGGCGGCGCTCTACAAACACATTAATGTGTTCAAAGCACTTTACATATATTATCATGGTAATCCTTGCAAGCGGCCCTATAAGGTAGGTCAGCATCAATATCATCATATTGCAGATGGAAGATTAGAGGTGATGGCTCCCTTTTATTTGTTCTTTCATTTTTTCCCATGTGAGTCTTTTCATTTTGCCTATTTTAACTGATGGTGTTCCCAGTTTGAATATTTCCTTTTATTCTCCAGTTATATGTCATTTATACCCAATTGTTGCAAAAATAATAGTGGAAAATGTGCTTATTTTAATGGCAAAACCACAATGCAAAGAAACAGAACTGGGATATCAGTTCAGTATCCGTTAGCAAAATGGAGAAGGAATATCAAAACCAGGATCTTCAAGTTGAACTAGAAGAGTTATGTGCTTCCCAAATCACAGCTCATTCTCATAACTGCTATTCAACATGGGTTCCTATTACCAAGGTTCTGATCTGATCACATCATTAAGATGTTGCTGTTGTCCCAGAAGTACAGCTATTTGGACTAACTGAACGGAATCAGTCACAGGAAGAATGGAGAATCCAGAATGCAACTGATCCATTCCCTTCTATAGTGCTATCAGTGGAATTAGACAGGAGTCACTTTGTATAGGATTGTACTGCCAGTGATTAGAAATTATATGCAATAGTAGTAGCTACTTGGTTAGTGAACAACCTCTGTTCTTAAATCATCGTTGTGTAAGAGGCAAATAAAGTACAGCATTTTAACTACAATGACTGTTCTTCTGTAACACTGAGATGGTCAAGGCATACCTAGCAACAAACAGGATTTTAACCAAGCTAGTATTAATGCCTGTTGTGATTCCAACAAATCACTGCTAGTGTAGCACTTTTCCTGAAATAGCCTGCAAAAGTACTGAGTCTTCAAAGCTAGATTGCTGAAAAATACATAGAATTTCTTCATTAAAGAAAGCATGCTGAAGTGAGAAATGTTTAAATATTGCAAGTGGTAGAACATCAAAAAAAGGTCTCTGTTCCAGATGAAACTATATGAAATGAGATGGAGAATAAAAAGTGTCAATTGAATTGTTATGAATTTACAAGATAAATTCATTTATTTTAGGGCTGCAAGCCTTGATTAATTTGATTACTATAGTGCAACTTGACTGATTGTTGGGATTGAGAGTTCAAAGCAAATTATTTACTCTTATGGGTGGTTTTGAGCTACTGTGTTACTTTTTTGGACAATGACAAATAAAAAATGGTCTGTTCTGACAAAGAGTCAAGTCAACCATGTTAATTCATGACTGGGAATGTTTAACTCTGGGTTTCAGTGGGTTTTTTCCCCTGTTGGATGTGTTGGGAAGACAGCAGATGTTGAAGGATCAAAATATTAAGGGAATGTATTGTGAAAACATACAAATCAGGTTGCCAACTCCAGCTTGGAAAATTCCTGGAAAATTGGAGGCAGTTCTCTAGGAAAGGGCAGAGGTGGGAGGGGGAGGGAAGGTTTGGGGGAAAGTCCAAGGATATAATGTTCACTAGGATGTGATGATTTAGAGAATATTCCCCAAAACTGCCATTTCCACAAGGAGAAGTGATCTCTGTAGTCTGATGATCAGATGTAATTCCAGAACTCCAAATCCCACCTGAAAGACGGCAGCTCTAGAAACACACTGCTTGCATTTTCACTACAATTTATAAATATTTTGAGTATTCAGGGAAAAAAGAAAGAAATGTTCATGAATGTTGCTTGCAATTTGTGATCAAATCATAATTTGAACAGAAGAGTGTTTGTTTAATTATTTATTCTAATAAGTTACCCTATGGCTTCAGCATCTCAAGCATTTTAATGGGACAATGGCAAGTTTGGCTCTCCCTTAGGCACCATGTGCTTCAACATCATATTTACCCAATTTTAATCCTCTTAAAAGCCAAAGAGAATTCATCCCACTCCATTCAGGAGGTTGGGTGTGCATATATGTGGGCTGTGTGTTTTTGTTTTGCTTGTTGGTATAGAGGATACTTGCTAGCAGCTATTTCTGTCTTCTAAACAAATACAGGATGTTGAATTAGTGTTAGTCAGGAAAATCTTAAATCCTCTAATCAAAAGTTGCACTATATTAGGGTGATATAGCTTGTCACTGATATATTTACAAATATGAAGAATACTAGAGCCAGTCTACGGCTCAAATTGGAATGGTACTCAGTTTGGATACAGCAGCAAAACCAATAAAATGCTGGAAGGCATAACTACAGCTTGGAGATGCAGCTAGACAGGTGTCAAATGTCAGTGTAGTCTGAACTTTGCCAGGAAAAAAAATATCCCTGCATTTTTGTACTGTTGCTTAAGGCCATTTTTGTGCTGGCTGTTAAAAGAGTTTTAAGATATCTGGCACCATTGTTGAAAACAACCTATTCTCCCCATCCCTTTAAGAATTAAAAAAAAAACCTAAGCTAAGGACTTTTTTTCCCAGCAAAGACTCTGCCGATTCATAAAGGGACTTGCATAAATTAAGATGATTTTATCCTCCCATGTGCCTATCTCTGCTCATGAGTCTTGAGGGTTATTTTTGAAACTGTGCAGTAGTAGAGAAAGAAACCATATATACTCAGGTACAACATGCCAAGAGGGCCTGCAGGGAAGCATAATAAGTGGAGAAAGCTGAGGAAGTGACACAGGATACAAATCATGGGGGCTGTCAGAAAGAGATCTGAAGAAAGTTCTATGTGACTTAGCAATGGAAGTCCATAATTCTGGACTGTAGAATTATGAGTGGGAGCTAAATGCAGAGGCAGCAGATTTGTTTCTGTGTCCAGGCTCAAGTAGCTACATAAGGGAAAAAACTGAATGAAGTGGGTTGCTTCCTTGCTTAAATATCAGCTCAGCCTTTAACATTCCCCTTTCCTTCATTGTTTAACTCAGTGTGATCCTTTGGTTCATTTGAGTTACAGAAACCTATTTTCCCTTCCCTTGAAAAGTATTGCATTTTGCAATAATGAGAAAATAATCCAAAGTAGTGTATTCAAGAGGTTTGGCTTTAAATTATATTTGCATTTTATTATGACTAATCCAAGTACTTTGTGCCAGTTATAAAATCTTCTAAATTTATTCTGCTAACTGCTTTCTGTCTACTGTTCGAGCTTTGCCAGAATGTTTCTACTTTTAACTGATGTCATTCATTTGTATTTTCAAATTAACCTATATGATAGATGCCAAAGCTCTAACATGTTGGTTGTTTATAGTAGAGAAAACCAAGTGTGGTGTAGCACTCTGCATGCTGGATTAGTGTTGGAGAAACCTGGGCTCAAATCAATGAAGCTCACTGGCTCAGCTTTCTCTCAGCCTTACCCACCACACAAGTTGTTTTGAGGATAAAATAGAGAAAAGGAGTACAAAATATCTATTTCTCAACATGGTCTTGTCTTGTGGGCTATCTCTGGTTTGCAGAAAAATCCAAAATAAAAACAAACAATGTGGGGTTGAAACCCAAAATAATTGAATCAGAGCCTGTACCTCTAAGAAAGGAAATCTTAGAGCCTCGCTACAAGTGACATTTTACACATGAAGGGCACTTGATCATTTTCGCAAGTCTTTCTGGGAACTGAAGTCCCTCTCCCCCACCCCTTTTCCTTCTATTCCTTCCCCTCTCTGTTAGAATGGCTGCCTGAAGAGACAGAGAAAACCTACGGCAACAGCAGCTTTTGCAAATCATCTTGCTCGGGGGGGGGGGATGCTCTGGAGAAAGCTGAGAAAGTTGCAGCTACCCGCCCCCAAAGATCGTTGAGAGCAGGCTTGTGACCGGAGCAACGATTTGCAAAAACTGCTGTTGCCGCAGGCTTTCTCTGACTTTTCATGCAGCGATCTTAACAGTTCTAACAGAGAGGGGAAGGACACTGGGACTACACCGACATGTCAGCTTTCTCCAGAGCATCCCCCACCCCCCCAAGCAAGACGATTTGCAAAAGCTGCTGTTGCCGTAGGCTTTCTCTGTTTCTTCAGGCAGCCACTCTAACAGAGAGGGGAAGGAACAGAAGGAAAAGGGGTGGGGGAGAGGGACTTCAGTTCCCAGAAAGACTTGCAAAAATGATCAAGTGCCCTTCACGTGTAAAATGTCACTTGTAGTGAGGCTCTCAGAGGCCAGTATGAGGGTTCCTAAGCAACTATTACACTATTGCCAGCCTTCAAACTTTGGTTTCTGTAAGCAAAATGTAGTGAAGACCCTTTCTAAAGCTATTTTGGCCTCCAGGTCCACCCTCATTGAAAAGGGAGGACTCACTGGGGTTAGACCCTGCAGCAGCCACCAGACAATTTGTTACAATGCAAATTGCACAACTCAGTCAGGAGCAGTGGTAAGTGCCAGACAACTTATGCCATCCAACTCACTTGGACCCAGTCTTAGCATCCACACAACTTACATGATTTAGTCTGGCCTGGCAGTGACCACAATACAATTCCCTTATGCAACTACTGCACAACTTTTGCAACTTGGCCAAATTTTTCCTATGTAGAAGCTGCTGAGGGAATGAAGGAGGGAAAGCTGAGAGCCAGTGAGGAGTAGTGGCTAGAGCAGGGGTGGGCAAATTGTGGCCCATGGGCCACATGCGGCCCGCTACAGAGTTTTTTGTGGCCCGCCAAGACAGTCAGAAAAATCTGCCTTGAACCGAGATTTCCTTCCCTGATTTCAAAAAAATTGTAGAAAAGTGTAGGGTACATTTGTCTCATTAAACTGATTCTAAAATTAAATGTGCTTGCAGCTATAGATGATATGAAATTAGCACAATAAATAAATTGAATAAAACTACCACTATTTTATTTAATTTATATTTATTGATTTTTATGATACAATTTATACCTTTTCTGAAATGCAAAGTTAACTAATGAATGCAATCATTTTAAAAGGTGCGGCCCTCCACTAACCTCCGCTCTCACAAAGTGGCCCCCGAGCCAAAACAATTGCCCACCCCTGGGCTAGAGGAAAAGTCTAAGATCTGGGAGAACCAAGTTAAAATCCCCACGCTGCCATGGAAGATTGCTGGGTGACCTTGAGCCAGCCTTTCATACTCAGTCCAATGTATGACTGTCCCAGGCTCAGCTGCTTATTACTGTTCAACAGCAACCACCTCAGAAAAGCCAGTGTGGTGTAGTAGTTAGCACTGCAGACTAGGATCTGGGAGACCCAAATTCAATTCATTGTTCTGCCATGGAAGCTTACTGGCCACCTGCTCCTGACAGTTCCCGTATCCTCACCTTTCCATGATTCCTTCTGACTTTTCCACCTGCCAACCTTTTATCTGTTCCCCCAGTGTATATTTATTACTTATGTACTTCATTTATACCCCATATTTTTCCATAATGGAGACCCAAAGCAGCTTATATAATTTTCTTTCCCACTATTTTATCTGCACAACAACCCTGTGAGGTAGTGTAGGCTGAGAGAGCAATTGGCCCAAGGTCACCATGTGGGCTTACACAGCACAATGACAATGTGAACCTGGGTCTCCCAGGTCCTAGGCTGAAAACTTTATTGCTTTTATGGAGGGACTGCTGTCGAACAGTCACAAGCAACTGGGCCTGGGACAGTCACACAAGTCATGTGGTAATTTAATTTAATTTAATTGATTTTTACTCACCCTATCCGCAAGTGGGTTCAGGGCTGGTTACAACAATATAATAACTATAAAACACTTTAAAATACAATACGTAGAAATAAAAGCAATTAAATTATCAAGTTAAAACCGGGTTACCCAAGATGGCTAACAGTGTTCAAAATACACCCCATCACTTGAGATGTGATGGGGTAGGGCAAGCAGATGCTGTATGGTATTAAGAAAAAGTGTACCACAGATCACAGCAGGGGGTAGGAGACAATCAGACAGTTTGCTCAAGCCTTAGTCACAACCATAGGCCTGGTGGAATATCTCCATCTTACAGGCCTGTGGAAGTGTAACAAATCCCACAGAGCCCTAGTTTTTTTTTTTTTGAAAATTTTTATTTTTTTTATTACTTACATTAACTAACAATACAGAGGGAAAGAAGGGGGCAGGGGAAGGAAAGAAAAAAAAAACAGCAACATATAACACTACACTACAAATAATGCTTTCCCTTCATACTGCCATTATTAAAAAATTAAAACTTTGTAAGATATTGATGGAGTGGTTGACCTTGCAAAATACAGATTACAATCCAAATTAAGTCTTCCTTCCCCCCCCCCCCCGGGCCTCGGACGCAGTTCTCTCTGAGCAGCTGCAACCGCAGTGCTCGTTCCCTCCCCCCCTTCAGACTTCAAATCCTTTTCTTCTTGCTTGGTGTCTTGCTGAAATTCTTGGTTTTTGTCCTCAAAATCCCTTAGTTGATCTTCTGATGTTATCTTGTAAGCTTGATCTTTGTAACTAAACCAGATACCTTCCGGAAATAGCCATTTATACTTTATTCCACGTTCCCTCAGAAGAGCTGCAAACCTTTTATACTTAAATCTCCTTTTCCGAACTAGGAATGGAACGTCCTTCAGTATCTTAACTTTATTACCCAGAAAGTCCAGATCCGCATTGTATGAGTTATATAGGATAGTGTCTCGGATCCTCTTAGATGAAAAATCGATGATGATCTCGCGAGGCAGCTGACACTTCGTTGCATATTTTGAAGAAGCCCAATGGACTTCCAAAATGGCGCTTTTTACCTCTTCTTTAGTTGCCCTCGTGGGTGTCGCCAATAATTCCGAGGCCAGATCCCTTAAATCCTCATTTTCCTCCTCTTTCACGTTCTGGAGGCGCAAAATTGTCTGTGTTCGTTCCATTTGCAGCCCGATCAGCTGGTTCTCCACCAGCTTTAACTCTTTGTTCATTGCCCTCACGAGTGATGCATTTTCCCGAGCAGACTTCTCTGCCCCCCCTCCGCTACTTCCTTAATGGTTTTCACTTCGCTCTCAATTAAGCCCACCCTTTGATCTGTTTCATTCAGCTTGTCAACAAAGGGCTTTATGGCTTCGATAACCGACCTCTTCACCAAGTCTTCGAGCGACTCTCCTTTCCCCTGCAGGGCAGCCGAAATTGACTTGCCCAAAGCGGGACTCTGCTTTTTTGCTGCCATTTTAGGGGGGGGGGGACCGCCAACCAAGTTCTGAAACTCAGTGAGGGGGAAGAAACCGAGCCTTCTTAGCTTCAGATCCCACCACTCCTTCGCGTGCACTTGTAATAACAGAAGGGATTCGCTTACTTACAGGCTTCCGCCTAGTTCTGCTCTTTGCCGTTTTCCATGGCCCAGCAGCACTCGAGGTGCCGCGCACGTCTGCCGGCCTCCATAGGAACAAATGGGCAATTTACCCCCTGCATCGATTTCAGGGGGCTCTTCCCACCGCATTCCGGACCCTGCCTCCCTCACTGGGAGTCCTGGGGGCTAATCTTCACAGATCAGCCGCCCGGTCAGGCTGCTTGGGCGCTTCCTCCCGGACCTGCGGAGAGGAGCGTCTGACATGGCCGAGAAAATGAAACCGAATCCCACCACAGAGCCCTAGTTTTGATGGAGAGGGAGTTCCACCAGCCTGGTGCCGGGGCCGAAAAGGCAAACATCCCACCAGAAGGTGTTTGTCAGCCAAATGAAGTGCCTTCTGAAGAACATATAGTGTAAGAAAGTCCCGCAGGTAGCAAGTCTGCCAGTGATTAATGTCAGATCTGGCCATGATTTATCATCTCATGGGTTACAATTATAGGCAACAGGATACTTCCCAGGGTTCCAATAACTTCCTAACCACCTGGGCCAGGCCAGCCCTATGGGAGAAGTGCTGCATCTAGCCCACACAAGCTCCTCATTGTTAGCCAAACTGCCTCAAGAATGGGGAATTAATAAGCAGCAGGCTATTATTAAGGGATCATGACCAATGTATACCAGGATCAGAAATACTAGTGTCCACCTAGTAAAGAGGAGACGAATACTTCAATGAATCAAAGCCTTTACTTAATAATCTTGAGTATACAGAGTACAAGAATCACACACACATTCATTACAAGACTAGGAAATACAGACAAAAAATATAGAGACTGTTGCATTAGCAGGAGTATCATTGAGAGGAGATACACACCTGTTCTGGCGAGAAGCAGAGATTTAGCAGCGAGGGTGCTTAGTGTAATGGCCAGCAGTAGAGCAGAGTAGGAGTGAGCAGAGTAGGAGTGAGATGGAGGGAGAGATGGGTAGGGGAGGAGGCTGAGGGGGTCTGAGCATCTCCCTTATATAGCCAATTCCTATCATGGGGCAAGACCAGTGGAATGATCTATACCCCATTGATGGTTCTCAGGAATTTTAACAAAAGCAATTAATGTGTCACTTTAACAGGATACAAGATATCCAGGATGGATAACTTAGAATCTAATGTTTTTCTTGGTGATACCTCGAGAGAACAGGAGGGAGAGGGAAAGAGCAGGAAGGAAGCGATTGAATCTATTGATGGTACTTGGTGACACTTCCATGGAGAAGAAGAAATGCAAATACGGCACCATCTGCATTTTATTGCAGTTTGTTGTTTTGATAGTTGGAGACGATCGTCTTGATGTGAGATTCCCAGAGTTTGAGGTGCCTCACTTCACAGTCTCTGCTTCAGGTATCTGCACATCAAAAGTGCAATGTGTATACAGTTTGTGACAGCAGCACTGGTTTGCTATGGCATCCACAGGAAGAAGTTGTCCTTTTAAAACTGCTTTCTAGAACATGACTTCTTCCTCTATCTCTCACTGCCAGTCCTGATTCCTGTAGGGATTTCAGAAGGGGCTGGCATCTTGGCAAGCAGGCCCATTTATCTGGGTGCAGTGTGGCCACTCCAGAGTGTTTGCAGAGAGGGTGGTTTGTGGGTGCTGATCAGGGGGTTGCCCTGCCAGTCCCATGACGTTCCTTTCTTCATGCATATATTGGCCTAGTATCAAGTTAAGCCCTGTTCATCCATAAAGTCCATGCCCAGACTCTGGAGCGGGGGTTCCAGGCAACATCATGGTATGTGGGGAGGTTGCGCCCAAGTCCTGCGTGAGGGGAGATAAGTGGAGGGAGGCAGCACCTGAATACCCCAAACCCCACAGAAAGGAAGACAAGGCAAGTGAGGTGGCACTGAGGCTGGCCAACTCCTGCACAAGGTGAAGCAGACAGCATCTACCCCCCCCCCTCAAGCCCTGTGTGAGGTGGGAAGAAGGAGGTGGAATCTGGCCCACCCAAACTCAGCATGAGTGGAGGTGAGGCAAGAGTCATGATGAAGCATGGTGAGTGGAGGTGAGGCAAGAGCTGTGGCATCTGCTGGTTCAAATCCCATTTGAGGTGTGGCAAAAAGGGCCTGGTCTTCCCAAACCCTGCCTGAAGTGAGAGAGGCAGCATCTGACCAATTAGAGGGGAAGGCAGGTAGCCTGCCTCTTCATCTCTCCCTTCCTTCTTTGGGGAGGAGGGGGCAGGGCAGGCTGGTGGTAGGGCCCTTTTCCAGGGCTATTTTTCACTTTCAAAGGAGGTCCCTGCCTCCTCCCTAAAAAGCCAATGCAGCCCAGGAAACCTCCCACCTCCACACTGCATTTTCCTGATGGAATCCAAGGCTTGAGATTTGAGCTGAGATCTCATGCTGGGCTGAGATTTTAGCTAAAGGTATTCCTGGATGAGTCCTCCATCTGGACCCATTCCAATCTGGTTTCCAGCCTGGCCATGGTACAGAAATGGCTTGTTCACTCTCATGGATTATCTGTGGTGACATCTGGATCGAGGAGGGTCAGTGCTGCTGGTAGTCTTATGGCAGCATTTGACACGGTCTATCATGACCTGTTGACCTACTGCCTTGCCACTGTGGGGATTCACGGGACAGCCTTGCAGTGGCTGAGCTCCTTTCTTCATGGTCGGGGACAGCGGGTTGAGCTAGGGGAACAGATGTCCACCTGCCATTCTTTGGTGTGCAGCCTCCCTAAGGGGGTCATTCTTTCCCCGATGTTATTTAACATCTATATGTGGCCCCTGGCCCAGGTGGCTCATATCTTTGGGCTGGAATGTCACCAGTATGCAGATGACACCCAGCTCTATTTATTGGTGGACTGCCAGTTAGATGCTGGCCCGGATTCCTTGGTCTAGATGTTGTGACGGAATGGTTGCATCAGAGTCACTTGAAGCTGAATCGTCTGAAGATGGAGGTTCTGTACCTGGGTTGTTGGGTGATGGACGTGGAACCCTGGCTCCCAGTTCTCAACCGCATGCTGCTACAGCCATTGTCGACAGTGAAGAGCCTGGGCATGTTCCTGGATGCCATGCTTTCTATGGAAGTCCAAGTCATGGCCATTGCCAGATCTGCCTTTTCCCGTTTTCAGCAGGTCAGGCAATTGGCATCCTATCTCTCACCCTGGGACCTGGCCTCAGTAATCCATGTGATGGTTACCTCCAGGTTGGATTACTGTAACTTGCTTTAGGCTTGGCTGCCTTTGGGCTTGACCTGGAAGTTACAATTGGTCCAGAATGCAGCAGCACGCATCCTTTCTGGGATGCCATTTCAGGCACTCATCCAACCTGTGCTGTGCCAGCTGCACTGGCTCCCAGTTCAGTTCCTGATCGAGTTCAAAGTGTTGGTTTTAGTGTTTAAAGCCATTTGCAGTCTGGGACCTGCGAACCTGTGGGACCACCTCTCCCACTATGTCCCTGTCAGGTCTTGCCAGGTATTTCCTCAAACACTTCACTGCATCACTCCAGTGTATGAGTTAAAGATGTTTTGTTAAGGAAAAATACCAGTATCAAGATGCTGTGACAATTGGCTGGAATGCCTAAAGGTAGTAAAGCAAGATCAGTTATAGGTCAGTGTCCCCACTCCCCCTTTGAGAAGGCTAGGCCGTTAGGAGTTTTAGTGTGCATTGCCTGGGAAGAAGGGAGTGGGGAGAAAAGGAGCTCAGGTCAGTCTTTGTGTTAAATCCAAGGTCAGGTTCTCAGACTTCAGCAGGAACTCGTAACCAAAACACCTTGTCTGGAAGATAAGTGGTTAGCAACGAACCAACAGAAGTCTGGCTCTATTCTGCATGTATTCAGAGGCACAATACTATAGCATAGTACACCTGACAGATGGCGGATATGCTGAAGGCGTATTTGACAGTCACCTGCAGAGCCTTGCACTCTGCAGATAAGCAGCTCTTGGTGGTCTTTGGCCCGTGGGACATTTGCTTGGCCTCAACCAGGTCTAGGGCTTTTTTGGCCCTAGCTCCAGCCTGGTGGAACATACTCCTAATTGAGATCTGGGCCCTGCAGGACCTGTTACAATTCCACAGGGTTTGCAAAATGGAGATGTTCTATCGGTCTTTGTTTGAGAGCCAGTAAATTGTCCCTTTTCCATTTACCACATCCCATGCTCTGCTGGTGTCTGCCCTGGGCCTGTGTCATAGCTATATCTGTGGTTTTCACATATTTATTGTAGCCTATATTGTTTACAGTGCCAAGCTTTGCATTTTTGTATTGTTTTCTATATTGCTTTTTAGATGTATGTATATGGTTTTAATGTGTAATATTTAATGTCTTCTTTGTTGTTAGCTGCCCTGAGCCCATCTGTGGGGAGCACAAGGTATAAATCTAATTAAATAAATAACTAAATAAGGAGTGCATTGTTGCCAATCATTTATTAAAAACCTCAATTTAACTCAATTTTGAATTATTATGTTTTCACTCCAGGATACAAGTGTAACTGTAAGAATAATAACAAGGTAAGAAAATCTTGGATATATTTTCCTTCAAGAAAAACATGAATGTTATTTCTATTTAAAATTCTGTTTGACAGTCTGTCACAAATGAACATATTGTTCTAATTGTGAATAATTCCTTAAATCAAATAAAAATACCTCCCTCACACACACATTTTCTGAAATCAAGATACATTGCCAGAGCTATTCTTGATCAAAAATTGTATGTTCACACAACTCCGCTTGAATAAATATTCATTACAGATATTTTAATTAATTTTATTCATTCCAGGAAGTATAATATAGACATAGAGTTTTGAAAATGTTAGATGTAGTGGTGGGCATCAAGAAAAAAATCTTTATAATGCTGGATCCAGGTTTGCGGGGTGGGGAGTGTTACTGGGATTGTTTATTTTTGGGTAGGGCATTACTAGTTTGGGAATCAAATTCGTGTGGTTTTTCAGGTTCCAGAGGTTCAGGACTAGACATGGACATGAACCAAAAAAACTTAACAAACCAGCGGTTCGCGGTTCGGTGCCAACGATGATCCCGAGATCGTGAACCACAACAAACATTTCCCGTTGCCAAGCTGGTTCGCACTTCGTGGTTCGTTGGGCACGGAACGGCCCCTGTGGCACTTGCAGAGCCCATATTCCAGGGGAGTCTTTTGCAGGCTCTCCTACAGCCATCATCCAAGTTTGGACAAGATTGCAAAAGGGATTTTGGAGTTATACCCTCTCCAATCCAAGGCCCCCAGGAAACTCCCACTCAACAGACCTAGAGCCAACAGTTGACGTTGGCCCAGTGTACAGAAGGTGGGTGTTGACGGTGACTGCCGGGCCTGGTGGGCACAGGGAGATGGAGGCGAGACGCCTCCCCTCAGGGGGCAGGGGGTCGGGCTGCTCACCGGCGGCATGCCCATGTGCCCACCCGCCAGGCCAAAAAGGAGCATGCTGGTATTCCCAGTGAGGGCCACAAGGTGTGTACTGGGTGTGGCCTCTGGGCCTGGCAGGCATGGGGAGGCGAGGGGTCTGGCCACTCACCGGCAGCAACCCCCTTTTGCCCACCCGCCAGGCCAAAAAGGAGCACGCTGGTATTCCCAGTGAGGGCTGGAAGGTGTGTACTGGAGGCAGCTGCTGGGCCTAGTGGGCACAGGGAGGTGGGGGGTCTAGCCGCTCACTGGTGGCATGCCCCATGTGCCCACCCACCAGGCCAAAAAGGAGCGCGCTGGTATTCCTGGTGAGGGCCGGAAGGTGTGTATTGGGGGTGGCTGCCAGGCCTGGCGGGCACAGGGAGGCGGGGGGTCTGGCCACTCACTGGTGGCACCCCCCATGTGCCTGCCCACCAGGCCAAAGAAGAGTGTGCTGGTATTCCCTGTGACAGCAGGAATGTGGGTGATGGGGACAGCCGCTGGGCCTGGTGGGCATGGGGAGGGAGCGGTGAGCTGCCTCCCCTCAGGGGTGGGCGGTCTGGCTGATCGACAGCATCACCCCCATGTGCCCACCTGACAGGCCAAAAAGGACCACACTGGTATTCCCAGTGAGGGCTGGAAGGTGTGTACTGGGGTGGCTGCCAGGCCTGGCGGGCCAAGGGGAGGCAATGGTGAGCCACCTCCCCTCAGAGGGCAGGGGATCTGGCCACTTGCCGGCAGCACCCCCTATGTGTCCACCCACCAGGCCAAAGAGGAGCACACTAATATTCCCAGCATGGGTGGGAGAGGACATGACATTTGGGCGGGGGCCTGATCCCACAGTAACTGTGGGTCCTCACCTCGGGGTCCCACTGAGGAACAGTGCAGCAGCAGCAACAGCCAACAGTACACACCTTCCTGCCTTGCTGGAAAGAATGGGAGGGAGATGACCAGTCATTATGAGGAGGGGGAGGGGGAAGATCCCTCAGCATCTACAGGTCCTCACCCAAGAGTCCCACTGAGGAACAGTGCGGCAGCAGCAGCCAACAGTACACAGCTTCCTGCCTTGCCAGAAAGAATGGGAGGGAGAGGACCTGTCGTGTGGGGGGTGAGTGGGAAGATCCCCCACAACCTCCACGCTAAAGAGGAGCGTGCTGGCATTCCCAGAGTGGGTGGAAGAAGACCAGTCATCATGAGGAGGGGGAAGGGGAAGATCCCTCAGCATCCGTGGGTTCTCACCCGAGGGTCCCACTGAGGAACAGTCCAGCAGCGGCAGCCAACAGTACACACCTTCCTGCCTTGCCGGAAAGAATGGGAGATCCCCCAGCAGCCGCGGCGGGTCCTCACCCGAGGGTCCCACTGAGGAGTAATATGGTGGTAGCCGACAGTACCCACCTTCCTGCCTTGACGGAAAGGACAGGAGTTGCAGGACACATTACCACCCAGCTGAAAGGGGCCCCGTCTGTCCCGTTGACAGGGGAGCCGCCACATTGTCAATTGACTGTATCCCTATACAATACAATTGGCTGCTCGATCGCAACCGAGCTGTGTAACCAAGGAGAGAGCAGTAACAGGATAGTCCCTTGTGAAGCAGGGGTTGACCTGATCCTCTGTCCTGCCTTTGCAGAAAGTAGGGGATGGGCAGCACAGGAGACATTGTTTGGATGGGTCAGAGTAGTTCCTGAGAGGGGGAGATGGAAATGTGACAGCAGCAGCAGCAGCTGAGATCGGCCACCTTCCTACCTTTGTGGGAAGGACATGAGTCTAGCGACCCATCCCCCCCTGCTCAGAGGGCTCAGCATTTGCGAAGGATGGGGGCACCGTGCGGCTAAACTATATGTGAAACAGTTCCTGAGCTGCTGCGCAAATGCCCAAAGGAGGCTGCCATCAGCATCATCCACCTTCCTGCCTTGCCAGAAAGAATGGGAGGGAGAGGACCTGTCATGTGGGGGGTAAGTGGGAAGATCCCCCCGCAACCGCCAGGCCAAAGAGGAGCACACTGGTATTCCCTGCATGGGAGGTAGCGGACATGTCATTCGGACTGGGGGCCTGATCCCCCAGCCACCGCGGGTCCTCACCCGAGGGTCCCACTGAGGAACAGTGCGGTGGCAGCCACCTACTGAGCCATCAGCCTCGAGGTTGTAAGTGGTGCTGTCCCAGACCCCGAGGGGACAACCTCCAACAATGCAGCCTGCTGGAGCGCTCTGCTCTCACCAGCATCACCCTCAGGGCAAAGTGATCCTCCCACTGACCCCCACTCATAAGAGCTGGTGGCCCCCTTTCTCCCCCCCCAATGGATGTTTCACTGGGTGAGGAGGGAGACAGGCTCGGGTGGTGCCTCTTCAGGTGCTGAGTCAGGGCCGTCGAAGACAGGTGCTTCGAGTTTTTGCCCCTGCGCACCAGGCCATCACAGGCACAGCATCACACCACACAGGGGTCATCAGGAAGGGCCCGAAAGTGCCTCCATATGGAGGTGTTGTAACGTCGACCACTAACTATCCCAGGGGAAGGAGGATGAACAATTACAGGCTGCGCTGCGGGGCTGGTCACAGACGATGGGGTAAGGGGTGGACTGCAGGCGGGGACACCACCGAGAGTTTGGGATGGGGACGGGAGGGATCTTTCATAACACACATACCATTCCTCCAGGGATCCATCGCCCACCCACCCCTCCTCAAAATGTTGAGAGAGATTCTCTGCCTCCTGTGCAAAGATCTCTTTGGCCTCCTCCACAGCCCACACAGATGAATTGGCAGGAGTGGGAGGACTCTCTGCGGCCCCCGAGCCACACCCAATACTGCTTTCCACAACTGAACTAGGAGGACTGTCATCGCACTTCAACCCACAACCACCCTTGGCGGCCAACACAAGAGGAAGACTCATTGTGCCACCAAACTAGAATTAAGGAGGACAGGAAAGGAGATGACTCTGTGTGCCCTCCACCACGGTGCCCACTGAGCTAGGCCCCAGGGCCTGGCAGCAGCCCTGGCACCAGAGGGAGGGAGGAAATAGAGCCCTAGCCCACCACTCCCACAGACCTGACCCAATCAGGCACTGATTAATAATAGCCGAACAAACCAAAGGTGGGAACGGTCACAATTGAAAACCAAGCTGAAGTGAAAAAGGACCGTGAAAGGTGTCAGACTTGTGGCTAGATAACGTTCTTACTCCAGACTACCTCCTGCAATTAGACAACAGTCCATTGTTTCCAAAAGGCTTTTACTGAAGAATTAGTTCATTATAGTCCACTAGCCTGAACACAAGGTCCAGGATGGTACATGTGCATTGTTACCAATGACAAGCAAAGCATGAGATACAGAGTAACAGATCACAGCAGGCCCAACCTCCCCCCACAGTTCTCAAAACAACCCCTTTGAAGTCGGAAGAGCAAGAAGCTTCCAAGGCCGGTTCTTGGTGGAACGTCGGTAGCCAAAACAATCCTTTTCTGCGAGATAGCTGCCTGGGAACCTTGGCACCTGGAAGAGAGCACTTACACACTGAAAGGATTAAAATGGAGTCAGTTAAGCAAAGGCATACAAGAAAGCAGTCTGGACCTGACATTCTGCCCCCTCTAAGATACTCCCCCTCCAGGTTTCTGTGGGTAGCGGGAGTGGAATGCTTTAACTAATCTAGGGGCATGAACATGTACAGAGTTCACCCATTCATCAAACCCAGAGTCAAAGTCCTTCCACCTGATGAGATAAAATAACTGGTTTCTTTGTATTTTAGAGTCCAGTATTTGTTGCACTTCATAGTGGGTTTGATCATCGAGGAGCGAGGAGACGAGGCACCCTTGCCTTGGCAGCAAACGCTCGCCACGGGACCGCGGACTGAAACTGGGCAAACCTCGCAGACGGCCGAAGCTGCTGAGGGTGAGGAAACCATGGGGAGAGTACAGCTTTTGGAAAACAGACTCATAAATATGGAAGAAAGTTTAGCCAGTGCCGTCCACTTGCTGTCGGTGCTAGTCGCGGGGGACGGCGGTCGTGAGCGGCCCGCTGGATGGCCAGACATCAGCCAGAGTCTGGCCAATCTCCAAACGCTCCTGCCTCGGCAGGAGGATCCGATCCAACCCTGGCCGCAACAGCCACCAGAGACGGGGGATGAGGAAGAGGTCCCCGGAGAAGGACCCGTTCCAGATGATTCCCAGCCTGACCAGCCGGTCGGACTAGTTGACGACGGAACCAGTGGAGGGGGTGACGGACCGCAACCGGGGGAGCCCCGTCCTACCAACGGCGGAGGGGAACCGATACAACCGGGGGGCCCAATCCTCCCTCCAACCACGACGCAAGCTGATCAGCCGGTAGCCCCTCCACCTACAACGCAAGCGGGACCAACCCCGGGGCCGCGAGGTGATACGCCTCCGCTTCATCCGCTACCACTCCATCCCCAACCATTACGACCAGCCCCTCATCAGCCGCGGCCGAGAGGGGCAACGGCCCCAGCACCAACGTGGCCAACGCAACCTATACCGAGAGGATTTTTTCCCCAGCCGCGCCCGGGAATACCTCCACTGCGCCAGCCGCGACCGCACCCGCAACAACCTCTACCACAGAGACCACAGATGCCGCCAGCTCCGCGACCCCTCGGCCCGCTAGACGTCTATCCAATGCCGGCTCCGGCCC
Organism: Eublepharis macularius; assembly: GCF_028583425.1. Lineage (NCBI taxonomy): Eukaryota > Metazoa > Chordata > Lepidosauria > Squamata > Eublepharidae > Eublepharis > Eublepharis macularius. The sequence continues at coordinate 76,358,786 of NC_072792.1, read as the reverse complement.
CGCGACAACCCCTCGAACTGCTCCTTTTGTCAGGCCGGTGATTGCCGATATACCTGAGTCAATGGCTAACGTTCTGCTCTGCAGTTGCACCCACTGGTGCTCACTTACTTCTTGTTGCCCCGACCACGGGGTGACTTCCGCATAATCCCAAGTCAGGGTGCCACGGCGGGACGTATCCCACTCCGATTGTTCGGTCGTTCTATTCCAATATATCCAAGGTTGATCACCGGTTTGTTCAGGGATGGATTCCAGGCTACGCCGACTATCCAACTGTAAGTGCGTGAACATCGTGCTGGCCCTCCTATCCCTGGTTTCCCTTGGTCGCGCATCCCACTGTGCCGGGGTAGGCAGCGATAGCAGTGGGAGAACCGTGGCCCGAGGCTGCGTATCAGCCCTGCTTGGAGCAAGGGTATAGATTGTTGTGACCGAGGAGTTATCCTCCCTCGGTGCAGGTACTTGAGTGTCCGAGCCTTGAGAGCCGGGAGAGGCATACGGGTCAAACAAAGTATCCCTGACAGGGACAGCTTTGGAGTCCGTCTGATCCGGCTTAGGCATTGGAAAAGTTGATTGGTAACAAAATGTCAGACTTGTGGCTAGATAACGTTCTTACTCCAGACTACCTCCTGCAATTAGACAACAGTCCATTGTTTCCAAAAGGCTTTTACTGAAGAATTAGTTCATTATAGTCCACTAGCCTGAACACAAGGTCCAGGATGGTACATGTGCATTGTTACCAATGACAAGCAAAGCATGAGATACAGAGTAACAGATCACAGCAGGCCCAACCTCCCCCCACAGTTCTCAAAACAACCCCTTTGAAGTCGGAAGAGCAAGAAGCTTCCAAGGCCGGTTCTTGGTGGAACGTTGGTAGCCAAAACAATCCTTTTCTGCGAGATAGCTGCCTGGGAACCTTGGCACCTGGAAGAGAGCACTTACACACTGAAAGGATTAAAATGGAGTCAGTTAAGCAAAGGCATACAAGAAAGCAGTCTGGACCTGACAAAAGGACGCAAATTCGTTTCCAAAGTTCTTTTACTGGTTCATCTCAGGCAACGTGTTGTACATCCAGTTTAGTAATAATCATACAGGGAGCAAACCCCCGCGTGTAGTTGGGGGTTTCTCCCGGCGGGAGAGTGGCAACGGGTGTGCCTGGCTAAGTATCCCGTTTCGCTATATACACGCTTCTTCAAAAGCCTCCATACATTTGCCAATGAAACCTATTTTTTATATATATGAAGCAGGAGTCGTATAACATGTGAATTTCCTTATTTTAATCCTGGGCAAAACCTCTCTTTTTTGCCCAGGATTAAAATAAGGAAATTCACACATTATACGACTCCTGCTTCATATATAAAAAAATAGGTTTCATTGGCTGTATGATTATTACTAAACTGGATGTACAACACGTTGCCTGAGATGAACCAGTAAAAGAACTTTGGAACCGAATTTGCATCCTTTCACTGATTAATAATAATCAATGTGAGCCCTCAGCCGAGATGCCCACTGAGCTTGGCCCCAGGGCCTGGTAGCAGCCCTGGCACCAGAGGGAGGGGAGGCATTAGAGCCCTAGCCCACCACTCCCACAGATATGAACAGATCAGGCACTAATAACACTCTGTGAGCCCTCAGCTGAGGTGCCCACTGAGCTTGGCCCCAGGGCCTGGTAGCAGCCCTGGCACCATAGGGAGGGAGGGACTGGAGCCCTAGCCCACCACTCCCACAGATCTGACCCAATCAGGCACTGATTAATAATGATCAATGTGAGCCCTCAGCCAAGGTGCCCACTGAGCTTGGCCCCAGAGCCTGGTAGCAGCCCTGGCACCAGAGGGAGGGAGGGACTAGAGCCCTAGCCCACCACTCCCACAGATCTGACCCAATCAGGCACTAATAACACTGTGTGAGCCCTCAGCTGAGGTGCTCACTGAGCTTGGCCCCAGGGCCTGGCAGCAGCACTGGAACCAAAGGCTGGGGCTACAGCCATAACCCAGCACACCAAGATGCCTGGGCAGAACAGGCACAGAGATTAAGAATAATAATACTAATAATAAGAATCATAATTAAAATGATTAGGATTGTGATAATAATACGAATCATTTGGTGAGCCCTCAGCCCAGGTGCCCTCCGAGCTTGGCCCCAGGGCCTGGCAGCAGCCCTGGCACCAGACTAGAGTGGAGGGACTAGAGCCCTAGCCCACCACTCCCACAGACCTGACCCAATCAGGCACTGATTAATAATAATCAATGTGAGCCCTCAGCTGAGGTGCCCACTGAGCTTGGCCCCAGGGCCTGGCAGCAGCCCTGGCACTAGAGGGAGGGAGGGAGTAGAGCCCTAGCCCACCACTCCCACAGACCTGACCCAATCAGGCACTGATTAATAATAATCAATGTGAGCCTTCAGCCGAGGTGCTCACTGAGCTTGGCCCCAGAGCCAGGCAGCAGCCCTGGCACTAGAGGGAGTGAAGGACTAGAGCCCTAGCCCACCACTCCCACAGACCTGAACAGATCAGGCACTTATGTGAGACCTCAACCGAAGTGCCCACCAAGCTTGGCCCCAGGGTCTGGCAGCAGCCCTGGCACCAGAGGGAAGGAGGGACTAGAGCCCTAGCCCACCAATCCCACAGACCTGAACAGATCAGGCTCTGATCAATAATAATGTGAGCCCTCAGCCGAGGTGCCCACTGAGCTTGGCCCCAGAGCCAGGCAGCAGCCCTGGAACCAGAGGAGATAGATCCCTATCCCCCACATCCAAGCTGAATTAATCTCTCTCCCCAAAGGCTAGCAAGTGGCAAGCAAGAGCTCTGTCCCACTTCACTGCTCGCTGAAAGTGAAACCCAGCCAAACGCACCGAACCAGGCTTTTACCAATCGCAGGTTTGTTGGACGTGGCTGATAACGAACCGCCAGATCACAATCGCGCAATCGCCATTTTCGTGGGGTTTTGAAGTTCGTAATGTGGTTCGTGCCCATCTCTATTCAGGACCATTACTTTCAATAAGTACTCTATTGAAAAGTCAGGTGCAGCTGATTATAAAAATAATGGTGTTAAATTTTCACAGAACATAGTCCTCCCTCTAATCTATACACCCTAGACTATCAAACAAATTGGACCAATGGGTTCTAGAGTAGGTTCTTCTAGATGCAGGTGCCCTTCTTTCCACTGGTTCCTATGTGGGTGGGTGGATGGCACCAGCCACGGGCATTTTTTAAAAACAAAAACTGTCTGCATTCATTTTATTTTCCTAGTCATACATTGACTAACTGAGTTGTTTTAGCTTTTCATTGAAAACTCTGTTTTCCATCTTACCATGTTGAGTTCTGTTGTTTGTTTCCTTTCACTGAGTGAGGAAGTCTTCCTTTGTAGATCTCCTGTCCCATACTACATGCCCCATCCTACATGTCTGCCATTATTTCCTATGGAGGAATTGAGGGTGGGTGGGTGAGGTGACTGTTTTTCAACTAAGTGCCACAAAAATTGTAGGGCAGTTAGTGCTGGAACCACAAAATTTCAAATGAATTGGACCAAACAGTATAATTCTATGGGTTTCTGAACAAGGTGCCCCAGCCATCACACTTGCAAAGAAAAAAAAGGCTCTTCCCCCTCAAAGGAGGGAAGGAAGACAACTGTCACTTTCTGCAGCTTGTCTCCAAAGGTGATTGGCTGGGATCTATCTGTGCTCCTCTCCTACAAGGAGCCAATAAAAAGGGGAAAAAATGATTGCCTGGGAAAGCAGTGGAATCAAAGACAAACATAAGTGTCTGCTGCAGCTAGCTAGCAGTACCCAAGGATGCAAAACAAAACCAATTGTTCAGGGAAAGGGTTTTGTAATACCTAAAAATCCTGTATTTGTATTACCATTCTGGGAAATCATTGTAGCAACTCAAACCACAATTTCCATGTACATCGTCAGCTTGGGATTTTCATAATATACAATCCTAATTAGGCAATCAACTGAATATACAATCTATCTTGATATTGGCAGCATTATGTACAGATCCTATGTCTTTATATTTCCTATAGCTAAATGTTGGACTCTTTTACACTTCACACTTCTCTACCAAAGTATTTCTTATACTCAAAAAACTACTGCAGTTTCAATACAGAAAAATGAAGAAGGGAAGAGAGGAACATGTTAAACAGGTATGAAATATTAACATAAGCAGCTTGGAAATCAATAGATTTGTTTATTGGTTAGATATTTAAAGATACAATATAGCAACAGATTTGAGGAGTACAATGATTATCTGTAGAAACCATTTGCCATAACTGTGTCAGACTGAGGCTTGAATAAAAGTTGCAATCCAGACTACCCCTTGCAATGAGACAAGAGTTCATTGATTCCAAAAGGCTTTTACTGAAAATAAACAACTAATATAAGTCCACATTCCCAGATCCAAGGATCAGGGCTGAGCTTAGAAATTGTTACGAATGACAGGCAAAAGCAAAGGTACAGAATAGCAGTTCCCTGTGGGCCCCATCCTCCCCCTTAGTTCTCAAAACAATCAGCCCGAGGGTGAGAAAGCGAAAGTTTCCCAAGGGCGTCGGCAAGGCAGATATCTGTAGACATAACATTCCTCTTCTCTCCGTGAGCTTCCTGTGGAAGGCTTGCCACCTGCAAAGAAAGCACTTAATACACAGACAGGATCAAAATGGAGTTTCTTTGGTTTGAACACAGTCAGAACCTGACAAACTGTACACTGTTCTCCATTAAATTATAGAGGCTGTTCCAGACACATCTTCAGTAAGACACCCACCACTAGATATAGATATAGATATAGATATAGATATAGATATAGATATAGATATAGATATTGATATAGATATAGATATAGATATAGATATAGATATAGATATAGATATAGATATAGATATAGATATAGATATAGATATAGATATAGATATCACCACTTTCTACTTTCATAGGTCAGTCATGGTATGAACCAGGGTTGCAGATGCAAGCTTACAAGTTTTGGAGGAAAGCTCACTGTACAAGGTTAATAAATTTAACCAAGAAAACTAAGTATGTTTTAGAGGCCAAATTAGATTATCAGATCCATTGGTACCAGTACTTTCAAATAAGAAACTTAGTTACCATATTTAAAGAACATTTGTCAAAATCTTTGACTGATTTTGAAAAATTGTTAAGAGTACCTCCAGCAAGTGACAAAGGAATTATCTCAAGTATCAACACAGTCTTATGAATGGCCTCCAATAATAAATCACCATCGTACGTGCAGACTTAGCACAGAGACCTTGGTTTTAAACTCTCTCAAGTTCAATAGCAACAGATCTGACAATCTAAATTGCGTACTTCCAGATCAATCAATAAAAAAACTAGGGGTGTGTGGGGCATGCTGGCCCCAATTCGAAAATACTGAAGCGGGTATTTCCTAAGCAATTCGGATCACTTTGGAAATATTTGGGAAAACAAGAATCGCACATTTGCTGGCTGTTTACATTTGCAAACAGCTAGCAAATTTCTGCAAAAAGCTAAAACTTCCTGCCAGTTCTTGGAAGAGGGGAGGGGGGAGAAGGAGTGAGTGACTCACTACCTCCTCCTCACCCCTTGCTAAAAAAGGCAGGAATCTTTGCTTTGCTAGCTATTTGCATTGCAATGCAATGCAAAGCAAGCAGCCAGAGATTCCCGCCTAAATTTCAGGTTGAGAGGGGTGAGGAGGGGTGATTGATAGAGTAGGAGTTCAAGGGGAGGAGGGAGGGGGATCAGGGAAGGGAGTGGAAGTTAGGAGTGTCCAATCCCACTGCTACTCCTTCCAGCCAATGGATTCTCTAGAAGGAGATGCAGCAGTGGATTTAAAATAGTGGCTGGACTTCTGTTCCTGCTGGAGAGAGACTGTGAGAGAGAGAGACTGCTTCTTCTCACTGTCTCTGCCTTGGCCTTTCTGGACTGGTCTACTGGACTTCTGCCTTCTGCTTTCTGCTGTGCCTGCTGCCTGTGGATCAACTCTCTCAGTGCTGGACATTAGGAGACTGATAGAAGAGATTTTCTATTTAGGGGAGAGGTGGGGAGGAAGGGAAGAGAATGTGTTTAACTTGATGCTGGGCCACTGCTTGACTCTGTTTAAAATGTTGTACTGTGACAATGGCTTTGCCTTCACAGTGGGCCTTGGGCTTGGCCTGGATTATTTTCAGTTTTGGGGCCAGGGGAGGAAGGAAAGAGAATTTTACTTGATGCTGGGCCATTGCTTGACTCTATTTAAAATGTTGTGCTGTGACAATGGCTTTGCCTTCATAGTGGGCTGTGGGCTTGGCCTGGATTATTTTCTGTTTTGGAGACAGGGGAGCAAGGAAAGAGAATTTTACTTGATGCTGGGCCACTGCTTAACTCTGTTTAAAATGTAGTACTGTGACAATGGCTTTGCCTTCACAGTGGGCCTTGGGCTTAAGGCCTTACTGGGTCACACCAATGTTGAGGCCATATTTTTTCAAGTTTTGGAGGGAGGGTAGTTTATGGGTTATTATACTAAGCTCATTCCTTTCTGTTCCTGGCCAGAGAGAATGGAGAGACTGTCGCTGCTGCTGCAGCTTCAAGCTCTCGTCTCCAGTTTGACTGCTGCTTGCAACTGAGGAGGAGAGGACTTCCTCTGGAGGATTCCTGCCTACCTAACTGCCTGACCATCACTGGACTACAAGACTGCTGAGTGAATCTGTGACTCACTGGGTTTTCCATTTGGGTGGGGAAAGGGGTGGGTTTCTGCTTGTCTGGCTGGGAGTAGTTACAGTTTCCACACACCACACACACACACCACACAAACACCATATTAGTGATATAATTGTATAAATAGGCTGCTCATAGTTCTCACATAAGTAGGGTTTCACTGCCCATCTCTGGCACCCTTAGAGCCAGGCTGGGCACATTAGTATTGTGATAGGCTAAGGCTTTCCATTTATATTGGGGTTTAGGGCCAGCTCAATACCTGAAGAGGAATTCAGCTGTTTGGTAGGTTTAGGTGCCCAAAAATAAATAGGGTTGTTTAAAAAGAAATTTGACTGATCATTTCCAGTAATAAAAGAGACACAGGAGGCATAGCTTTAGAAACAGGTAGATAGTTTCTGAAAACCAATTCTAAGTTTTCTTTTATTAAAAAAAAAACAGTAGTAGTCAGCGAAGGGGAAAGAATGGCCGATAGGAGAGCTGAGAGGGGCCCTGGGGGAAAGGCCAGAGGTAAGTCTAGAGGGGTGGAGGGGAGGGGTAGGGGGACTGCTGTGCCTGTCCCCCCATCTGAGCAGAGGAGGCCCTCCCCTGCACTGCTGCAGTTCACCACCCTGGCTTCTGGTGACAGGAAGAGGGTTCAAAGGGCCTCTTTCCTAAAGGAAGCTGCTGGAGGGCCACCCCCAACCCAGGTGTCTGAGACAGGGGCTGGCACTGGGCAGGGTCCTGCTGCTGAGGCTCCTCCTCCTCCAGCAGTTGAGACCCAGCTCCTGGAGGAGGGGCAGAATGTGGTATCTCCTGGGATGGACGTGGGGCACATGAATTTCCCTGTGCTCCTGCTCACCCAAGAACCCGTAGGATGTTGGAGGAACTGCAGGAGGAACCCCCTGCTGGGCAGTCCTCCCCTGTTTCCTCTGAGGCCAGCAGCAGGCCTCTCACGGCTGTGCAGGAGGAGAGGATGCAGGAGGAAGAGGAAGAGACTGTGGTGGAAGAGCCCACATCTCAGCCCCTTCAGCCTCATCCATCCCCAACTGCCCAGGCGAGAGTAGGACATGGTGTGTCTGGCCCACACACCTCACAGGAGGTGTCCGGTGAGGGGCCCATGAGCACCTCCCCTGGGAGGCGTGGGCCCCCCATAACTTCCAAAATCTGGAATCACTTCCAGAGAATGGAGGACCCCTGATTTGCCCAGTGCCAGCATTGTAGGCAGGAAGGAGGAGCCATTACATGTATATTGTAATGGAGCCATTACATGTATATTGTAATACATGTTATGTATGGAGCCATTACATGTATATTGTAAAGAGATATTGCTATGACTGATTTCCATGATTATTACTGACTTTTATGATTATAACTGACTTCTATGATTATTTCTATGACTGAATACACTTTTTCATGAACCCATAAAGTATACTTGAGAAATTTGTTAATTAATTACTGATAGATATCTGGGTGTGTTGTACACTGTTATTGCTATTGCTTACCGGGTATAAGCCTGTTGTTTTCTTGAGCATTGTAGGCAGGGCATCAGCCGAGGCAGAGATGTGAACCATCTCTTCACATCTGGAATGAGGAACCAACTGAAGAGGCTACATCAGGTGGTGCTTCTTTGGGGGGAGAGTTCAAGTGGCACCACATGGCTGCCAGCTAGCCAGAAGGAGGCAGGCTCCTCTGGTGTTCTCCCGCCATGGGTTCCTGTAGGGCAGGGATGCCAAGCCTCTCTGACAGAGATACTTGGTAGGCAAGGCCCTAGTGTGCCCAGAGAGGGGATCCAGAAGGCGAGCCAGCACCTCACGCACCACATCATCAATATGGTTGCTGTAGATGGTAGACCGTTCTCCATAGTGGATGACTTCAGCTTCACAGGACTGCTCCAAGATTTCTTTCCCTGGTATGCCGTCCCTGCTTGCACAATGTTGAGCAGATCGGTGGTGCCCTCATTTTGCAGGGCTGCCAGTGACCACGTGAAGGCACAGATGTCCCAAGTTGCCGGGAGAACTGTGCAATTCATGTTCAACATCTGGACCTGCCCAAGTGTGCAGCAAAGATACATCTTGCTTACTGCACACTGGTGGGAACCTAAAGAGCTTCTGGGTGAAGGGGAGGTGTCTGCAGTTAGGCAGGGAAGGATGAGAGACCACCGGGCTGGCTACTACAAGGCCTTGCTCCACACCAAGGTTCTCAATGTGTCACACATGGTGGAGAACATCGCTGCCACCCTGAGGAGATAGTTGGAAGAGTGAGTAGGCCGGGGCCCCGCCACCATGGGATGCATGGTGATGGATGGTGGCAGCAACATGAGGGCAGCGGCACATCAGGTGAGCCAAGAGCGCATTTACTGTGTGGCCCACAAGCTTCACCTAGTGATGAGAGACATGCTTGGGGTGGGATCCACTGCGGAACCCCATGATCCCATGGCTCGTAACTTCGAGTATCTCCTCCAGAAATGTTGGAGTCTCAGAAGTCACTTCTCGCACTGTGTGACAGCCACTCACGAACTGGGCGAGAAGCAGGCCAGGAACATGTACTGATCTCTGATGTTTCCATTCACTGGAACTCCACCTGTGCCATGCTTGAGTGCTTGGTGGAGCAGCAGGCCACACTCCACACATGGCTCTCAGAGAGTGGCAGTGCGAGTCAGGTGGGAGAGTTCAGCCAGGAGGATTGGCTCACCGTCACCTAGACAATGAAAGTCCTGAAGCCCTTCAAGGACTTCACTGTGGCGGTCTCATCAGACATGGTGATCCTGGGTCTGGTCATTCCTCTGGTGCACATGCTCCAGAGTTGATTGGCCCCCTTTGTGGACCCAGGCACACCTTGTGCTGACACTGTTCCAGCAGTGTGTGCATTGTTGAGAAGGCTGCAGCAGGGCATAGCTGCAAGGCAAATGCCTCTCACGCAGAACGAGTTGTACATGTTGGCAACCATGTGCAACCCGTGCATTAAGGGCACTTTCACCGAGTGGGACAGGAACCTCAGTCAAGCCAGAGACACCCTCTGTGCATGGGTGAGGTGCAGGCAGGCCAAGAGGGGACAACTGTCATCAGAGGGGACGGGAAAGGGGCCCAGCCCTGCGGGTCCCTCTTGCACCCCCTCTAAGCAGGCTCCCCCCACGGCCACCACCAGAATGTCCATGGAGATGGACATGCTCCGGCAGCCCCTTGGCCCCTCTGGGATCGTGAGTCGTGTGAGACAGGATTCAGTGGAGGCCATAGTCAGGGACTACCTTGCAGAGCCCTGCGATTTGCTGTCCACCAATCCACTCTGCTACTGGGCCAAGAAAGAGGTGGTCTGGCCGGACCTCTCCCTCGAGGTGCAGCGGATGCTCTCATGCCCTCCAACAAGTGTGGAGAGCAAGTGCATCTTTTCCCATGCGGGTGAAATGGTCAGCCCACATTGCTCTTGCCTTCTCCCATGGAGAGTTGAGCAGTTGACCTTCCTGAAGGTCAGCTCTTAGCTCTTTGATTTCTCCAGACAGGACTTCCAGAGTGAATGAGGTGAGCCCTCCTTATGGCCTGCATCCTCTCTGAGTCTAGTCCTGGGTAATCACGCTCATCCCTAAACAAACCTGTAGAAATAGGTAAAAATGGCCAGTAGAAGGTGGGTGGGACTCAGTGGCAAAGAGAATGCACCCTGCAATTTGCCCCCCCCCCCGAATTAAAAAACTGACCCAAAACTATGACAGACCCTGTGGGACCAAGTTTATTCTGAAAAATAATAACATGCCCCAGAAATGTTGATTGCCACTGGAGGGAGAAATAGGTTAGATAGGGACTGGTTAGGTTAGGGATACTTTGCACCTGTTTACTGTTTACTTTTTTGATGTTTTCCAATGTTGTTTAATGTTGTCTAATGTAATTGCATGCTGTTAAAATGTTCATGTTGAAGGAGTGGGTGTGGTGGGGATGGGGACAGGTGGGGACAATGCAGGTTGCCAGCTGATGATGAAGGCTACATCACTGTGTCTCACAGATGTTTGCTAGTACAGCCTGAAGCTGGCAGGGGTTGGGGGGAAGACTTCTGTAACTATGCTCTGAAAATGCCATTGTGTTGTGCTTGTGGCTGTGTACAGTTCTGCTCTGTGGTGTTTTCCCATGGGCTGAACTGAAAGTCCAGCTGCAGGAAATGACAATGGTTCTGCTGGACCAAGTTGCAAGAGTTACCCCCCTTTCATTTTGGTTTGGGAGGGATGGATGCTTGCCCTCATGCTGTACCAAGAAATAAAGTGGTATAGAATGAAACTGTGTGTGTGTGGTTTTTGTTATTCTGTCCTGAATGGGCCCCATTCATGCCATTGAGTTGCTGTGCCACGGCTGTGCATTGCTGGTGCCACTTGCCAAATGACTGTGCTGTGCCTTGATGTCATATTGCAGTTGTTGTAAACTAACTTCCTTTGAAAGGCTTGGGGCACCTGTTATCTTATCACTCTGAGACTGTCTCAGTCAGCACTGTGGGCTTGGACACAGGTGTATGCCAGACTTATTGAGATTTACTGTCTTAATGTATTTTCCCATCTAGTGTAGGCAATTCTTGGTTTCTGGAATAAAGCCCTTCAACCTAAAACTTCAGTGGGCTTGAGGTGGGGGTACAGAGGTTTGCCCCTCATGGTATAATTACCTAAAGTGACAGATTCTCTGATGTGAAGTGAACCTTGGTACAATTGTGTGGGAGACCGCTGTGATATCTTGTGTTGTGCCCTCATGCTGTGTAACCTAAAGTCAGGGAAGAAATAATTTTTTTTTGCCAGCAATTGTGTTTTTGTGATTCTCTGATGTGAAGTGAGTTGTGGTATTATTGTGTGGGAGACTGCTGTGGTGCCATGTGTTGTGCCCTCATGCTGTGTAACCTAAGGCTGTGAAAGAAAGGTTTTTTTGCCTGCAATTGTTTTTTTGTGATTCTCTAATGTGAAGTGAGTTGTGGTATTATTGTGTGGAAGACTGCTGTGATGCCCTGGGTTGTGCCCTCCTGCTGTGTAACCTAAAGCATTGAAAGAAATAAAGTGTTTTTGCCAGCAAATGTGTTTTTGTGATTCTCTGATGTGAAGTGAGCTGTGGTACTATTGTGTGGGAGACTGCTGTTGTGATGTGTTACAATACTGTGCCTTTAAAGTTGTAATTTGAAAGTTAGAAAATATATTTTTTTAACTTTATTCAATGCGTGTTTGTGTGTTGTTCTCTGGTGTACAGGTTAGTTCCCATCATAGAGAACAATGGAGAGTGGCTGGCCAGCCTGCTTGAGATGGTGGGGGAAATTTGGGGAGGGTGTCTGTGATTCAGGAGTGCTTTCCCAGGGACGAGCTTGCACTCAAGAATGTGCTCTCCAATATGGCACCCTTAGCCTGTGCATAATTGCCCTGGGAAAGACAGTTTAAAAGTTCCCATTATAGGGAACAATGTGGAGTGGCCAGCCTGCTCTGGGGGTGGCAGGGAACTTTGGGGAGCATGTTTTTGGTCTGTGGGGATGGTGTGGGGGGGTAGATTTAAAGGAGGATTAGGCCTGTGGCCATAGATGCCACATTCCATGTTTTCTTGCTGTGGGAGTCTCTGGATTTTCCCATAACAAGAACCAATGGAGAGTGGCTGGCCAGTAACTGCAGGGGTGTTTAGGTTGGGGGGGGTTCTTCTGTGATGGGTTGCTTGGGAGTGTGTGGTGTGGCCAGACTGTGGCTGTGGCCATTGGCAGCACCAATCCATGTGTTTCTACTGTGTGGATGGAAGTCTTCCACACAGCAGAAAGAAATTGCATTGTGTGGTTGTGGGAGAACCACCTTTGAGGGGGCCATGTCATGGTCCCCCAAAGTGCAATCTCCCTGAATCTTAAGGGAAGGTGGGAGGACAGGTAGGATCAGGTCCCCTTAAAGCTGCGTGCATTTTGCTTGCAAAATACTACCCCAAGCCAGAAAAGCCCCCCCCTTTCCCCATAGAGAGATTAATAGAGTTGGGGAGGAAAGAAGCACCTTCTTTAGGGGTCCATAACATGTCCCCTGCCCCCCAAGTGAAATCTCCCTAAAACTTGGGGGCTAGGGCAGGTAGGAGAAGTTTCCCTGACAGTTGTAGTTCTATCCATGATTGTAAATTTAGTTCTCTCATTGTCCTTTAATTACCTAATAATTCTTGTGTATACTTTAATATTTAGCATCTTTCAATGATTTGATTTCTAATTTTTATTTATTTATTCATTTATTTATGTCATTTATAGTCCCTCTTTTTCACTGAGACTCAAGGTAGATTACACAGTGTGAGATTAGTACAGTCAGTTTCAAGGACATCTTCATAAGCAATACCATAGGGTAAATAAACAATTTTACAAAGACATAGCATTATAAAAATCCAATAAAGAGTTGAAGAAATGCTGAAACAGAACATACGCAATTCTAGGGCTAACATTAGATCACATGAAGCACAAGTAACTCATAGGAACATATATTTAAGACAACAGGTAGTATGTAAGGCAACATAGTTGTGAAGTCTATGGCCCTTAACTTATTAGTGAAGGATCTGAAAGCCACTCCCTACAATACAAAAACCTCTTTGAATAATTCAGTTTTGCATTGTTTGTGGAAAGCTAGGAGAGTGGGGGGTCTCCCGACCTCCTCAGGCAGGTCATTCCACAGGGTAGGGGCCACCACAGAGAAAGCCCATATACGGGCTGCTGTTGATTTCACCCATGTGCAGGGTGGCACCTACAGGAGACCCTTTTCAGATGACCGAAGCTGTCATGGAGGAACATAGGGAGGGAAGTAGTCCATTAGGTTTGCTGGACCAAGGCCATGAAGAGCTTTGTATATGATACCCAATACCTTGAACAGAACACAGTAGCTGATAGGCAACCGATGAAGTGACTGCAGAATGGAGGTGATATTCATGCTCCTGGTCACTTCTGATAGCAGTCGTGCTGCAGCATTTTGCACCAATTGGAGACTCCTAGTTAATTTGGATGGGAGACCTATGTATAGTCCATTAAAATAGTCAAGTCTTGATGTTACCATAGCACTGAACTAACAGAACCATTGTTTCAGACTAATATTTGGTTAATGCTTTTTCAATCAAACCTGCATGTTAAGAACTTGTAATAAAGACCAGGGCTTTTTTTCTGGGAAAAGAGGTGGTGGAACTCTCAAGAGGGAAATGAGGGAGAAACACATGGAAGAAAAGTGTTGCTGCTTTCAAATGCCCCACTGCTTTTTTCAGCTGAGGGGGAGGAGGAGAAGGGGTCCTTCCTCCCTCTCCCCTCAATCGAAAAAGCTGCTGCAATTTTAAAATAGTTTTTTTCAGCTGATGGGAGGGGAATCCCCCTCCTGTCAGCTGAAAAAAATGCTGACTTTGAAAGAAGCAACACTGTTCTTGCAAGGCAAGAAATGTGTTACTGCTTTCAAATGCCCTGCTGCTTTTGTCAGCTGAGGGGAAGGAGTCCCTCCCCCCTCCCCTCAGCTGAAAAAAGCAAGCAGGCATTTGAAAGCAATGCTGCTGATTTCAATGCCTGCAGCTTTTTTTCAGCTGATGGGAGATCCCCCTTCCATCAACTGAAAAGCAGCAAGCTTTGAAAGCCACACTTTTCTTGCCACTTGCAAGCAGCAAGAAAAGTGTTACTCTTTGCCCAAAGCTAAAGAGCTGGATGCCTTGGGCTGTGCATAGGAGGAAACAGGATCAGAGGGCCGGGCCACTGGACCTGTGATTACTTTCAAGAGGTGCCGGAACTCTGTTCCACTGCATTCCTGCTGAAAAAAAGCCCTGATAAAGACCCACCAGTAACTGATCTGTTTCTGGTTCTCTGTGAATACTTTTAACTTGTTTTGGATCAATCCACACACACAAAAAAGATTTTGTTCCACATGACATGTATACCTCTTGTTATCATTTTGTTTTACTTCTCATACTTGGTCCAGACATGACTATCTGACAATCAAGATGGCTTTAGCATTGTACAATTTAGGATGTGTCCTGGATACTGAACTTTGGAGCAAGCTTCATATTCCTATTATCCCCACAACTTGTTAGAACTCATCTGAACCCAACAATTAGAATATTTGATTGGGAATTTTCAGGGGGAAAACTTCAAACATTTGGGGTCATTATGGAGATGGGAAGTGAAAAGCTTTTAATCAACTTCACTACTTCATGATTGTAATAGTCAACACCCAATGTTAGAAATGAAAATTGAAATGGAGAAAATAAAACACCCTTTGGATACCTTACCTGCTTCCTTGAAATATGGATCCACTTTCTAAATTCCTATACCTGTTTACCCAACCATGGAAGCATCAGCTAACATGATAAAAGGGATGTGTTGGCTGCTCCCTAGTGAGCCATTCAGCTCATTAAAAAAATGGTCACAACCAACTCTACAGGGAGTTGCCATCTACTCTTCCCCCAGCTAATATTTCCCAGTTAACGGGACATGAAGCAGAACTCAAGCATTCCATTTAGCAAGAATATGCTTTGGTGTACCTCTTAAGGGTCCCACCAGAGGAAAACTACTGCCCATTGAAATTGGCATAGCAGGGCCTCCACTCTAACAAAATGTACTTGACTATGGAAAACTTTCAAAAAAAGTACTGAGTAAATGCACACCAAGTGTAATTATTATTAATTAGTTCCTATTGTCACATGTTTTACCTATGAAACAAAAAAGGATATAAACAATAAAGAACAGCAGGACCCTGATTACAATTGTTTTGCTTCCATACAGGTAGAAAATGTACAATAAGACAAGGATCTTTGTTGTTTCTGTAAACCTTCTTATAATGAGTATCACCAGTGAAATGAAGAGCCATCCTACAGAATTCATAATGTGGTTGTGTTATTTTATTTACAAAGTATAACTGAATGGACAGTCATTCATAGGACAGTGGGTCTATTATTGTATATTTTCTTATGGCTTAATGTACATAGTGAAGCTGGCTTATGCTGAATTCAACTATTGGTCCATAAGGGTGACTATTGTCTACTCAGACTGACAGAGGCTCTCCAAGGTTTTGGGCAGAGGTTGTTCACATCTCCTACTGCATGATCTTTTTAACTGGAGATGCTGTGGATTGCACCTTGGACCTTCTGCATACAAAACAGAAGATCTTCCACTGATCTACAGCCCCACCCATGTGAGACAATGTTTTCCAAGATTCATTCATGGCACGTTGTTCTCCAAACCTCTATATAACCTTATAAAATCTGAAGCAGTAAAAAAGAAAGGAGTGAGTGCTTTTAAAGCATGTGGGTGCTTTTCCTCTTGCTCATAATACATCTCACCTACCTTGTGGGTTTGGTGTAAAGATTATTGAGATAATGGATGTGAAGCAGATTCAGCATATATATTGTTGCTTCTTGGAGCCCCACACTGTCAAACTCATCATCTACCAGGCCAAGTGGGACTGCAGATACACTTATAAAGGATTACCTGCTAGTCAGCGAATCAGTGACAGCTGGACCTTTAACAATCCAGCAGCTATCTGGATACTCCACCCTTGGAGTAGAAAAGATTAATAGCAAGGGAGAGACTGTTCCATTTATCCCCTATGGATTTGCCATGCACCCACTGGGCTTCTATATAGAGGGAGGCCACTGGGCATCTCTCAGACCAGGCTAGGATATTTAAAATGCTTAATGAAGGTGGCAGAGGAAAACATACCAGCTCTGGCTCCCAGCTTAAAATGGAACAGAGCGAGAGGAGAGGAGGTGAAATAAGGTCGTGCTCACCTCTGTCTGTCTGAGGCCAAAGGAAGGTTCTGCAGCAAAGCTGGATCCTGAAAAATGACAGATGAAACCTGGGACTGAACAGTGGTTGAGGGGAAAGAGGCTTTCAGGCAAGTGTAACCCCCATCATCTTTCTTTTTAGATTCACATGTTCCTTTAAACTTATACAAGTTATACCTCTCCTCTTCCAGTACAGAGACACTTGTCAAAAAAGACTTTTAAAATGTCCTATAGAGAAACCTTATTGAAATACAGCCTTGTGGTGCTCTGATAAAGAGAGCTCTGACTGTCGAAAGCTCATCCCCTGGAAATCTAATTGGTCTGAAAGGTGCTACTGGACCCAAATCTTATGATGCTTTGGTATCCATATGTAGAGGATACCAACCTTTGAAGCCAACAAATTTTCTCTGGCAATCTGTTCCAGAACTCAGTAGCAGCCCAAGCCTCAGTCACAAATTCATCCTGTATCAATGGCTAATGGGCCCCTATGCCTACACATATGACATAAATCACCTGTTTATAAAGTGTTTTTACATATGAAGAGGCATAATGCATATGAAAATGTTGGTGTTTAGCATGTAAAAATGTGCATGAGCATGTGAGGATGCTAGGCAACTCTCAAAAGACTTTAGGAGTTAAAGTTCTTCATTGGAATTGCCAGTTTCATGCTCTCATGCCATCCTTGCTAGAACTGACAGTTACAGAAAAGCTCAAAGCAGATAAAGGGTCATGGCTACTTCCCCCACCCCACCCTTCTACTAGTCTTCCAACTCTACAATCAGGTTGGGTGATTCTTAAATGTCACAATGTCAGATTCCCAGGCTAGGGAGAGATTACAGCAGGCATCAGCAACCATTTCCCAGTCTTAGTTTTCCAGCTCCAACAGCATCAGTTTTAGCTACAGAAATATGACAGGTGATCCTGAGCATCTGACAGTGCATATATGCTAAGTAAAACTATTGAAAATGGTGGAGAGAAAGAATTTAACATGTAAACATATGTGCTTTTGGATTCTTACCAACACCAAGTTTGGGGCATTAAATCTAAATAAACATGATGCATAGTTTTTGTTTTTTTTTATTTATCAGCACTTCTAAAGTTGATCTCCAATTTTTAAATGATACTGCATAGATAGCTTGTCCCCTCCCCTTCCCCTTCCGCACATGCTGTTTGTGTTTCTGTGGAGAAAAATAATTAAGCACAGCCCAAATCATTAAGAAATACCCCATGCAACTGGGGCAATGCCAGACTATTTCGACAATGGGGAAATTAAATCCATTTACCTTTGTGGTCTCTCATAACAGTTATGAGAGATATTTAAGGTGGCTTAAATCACTGAGCTTTTTCGGTAGCTGTCAACAACAGAGGTATTAAGACTTCATTTGCAAGCTTTATCTTTAATGTAAAATGGCAGCAATTGACATTTAAGAATTGCCTAGTAGAATGACTCACCATTATACAGGCAAAATCCAGGAAAAGCTAATGCTGACTGAATAGACTGCGTATTTCTTTCATTGGTCTGTACCCAGCAATTAGTTCTTGTTGATAAAGTGGCTGGAGTCTTCTAACCTTACCTCCTGGAGTGCAGATGCAGTTTTATAATTCTCTTTCAGAAAGGAAGGGTAAAATGCACAGTTCTAGATTGGGAACTAGTTGTGTGTGTAAGAAGTCACTCTTTGGAAGTAATTTTTTTCCCACTGCTATTATAACAATATTTAGGCATTGTGTAAAATAAATATAATATTAATGTATAGAAAATTTCATTTAAATTTGAAACTCACAATCACAATGATCAGTTCTGTATTTGGATTTCATGGTTGGGTGAGGGAATTGTGACCATACTGGCATGCTGTCAATATTACCAGAAGTAGATTGTCACAGACTGGCTGTGACACAATGGGAGGCAAACCATATTATGATGGATATATCAGAGCCTGTATATCAGGCTAAATTCATGAGATGAGATGGCTGTCCAGGAGCCAGAGTCAAGCAAGATTTTGGGATGCGAGAAGGAGCCACAGCCACTACAGAACAATAAGAAAAAGAACTGTGTGGAAAGCTCAGCTAACAGGCTTATGAACCTGACCTCTCTCAGAGAAGGGGAATAGTAAGCATTGGGAATAGTAGGCACAATGGCACATTTTGGACACATGCACTGGTCAAAAATAACTTGAGTGTAGGGGCTATTCTTAACTATGTCACTAGAGATCTTGAGGACCACTCAAGTTCAGTCTGGGGCAAGGCTGTATCTACTGACACCCAATCATACCCCTAGGATGACTTAGATGTGACACATCCCCTACTTGAGAAGCCTGGAAAACCTATGTTTATGTATCAAGATTCAAGTTTTATATCCAAAGGTTTGTACTCATGTGTGATTATCTGCTATCAATTAAGCATTTATGAATGTGATGATACAAGTAACATAAACATCTAGTAACAAAAAGTATTAGTGTTAATTCATTTTGACAGAGGAGGGACAAGCACAAGAATATCTTGTTTAAAAAATGAAATGTTCAGTAGGACAAACACCAGAAGTTATACTATCCAGCCTCTATTCATATTTATCTGACAACAATTATTTTGTGGTTTCTATAGATAATGATAAGCTTAAAGAAGAAATGATTCCATTAGGGAATGCACTGATTCCATTAGACACAGAAGTATTTTTGTCTTGTGAAGGAAAAAATAATAATGCTAATGAAACAATTCATATAATTATATGAATTATATTTAGATTTCTATTCCGCCCTTCCCACGAATGGCTCAGGGTGGATTACAGCATATTAAAACACATGAAAGTTAATTTATACAGTTAAAACCAGAATAGAATAGAATAGAATAGAATAGAATAGAATAGAATAGAATAGAATAGAATAGAATAGAATAGAATAGATATTCAGATGGTGGCAATCAATAGCAGCAGACACACTCAACACAATAAGGTGGTGGACAACCAAGTAGAGAGAAGTTCAGATTTTATTCTTCTCCATTTTTCTCCATTTTTCAGCTGGTGGAGGCCAAACATGACCTCAACCATATGGGGATTTGGTTTCGTTTTCCCGGCCATGTCAGATGCTCCTCTCCTCAGGTCCGGGAGGAAACGTCCGAGCAGCCTGACCGGGCGGTTGACTCATGAGGGTTAACCCCCAGGACTCCCAGTGAGGGAGCCAGGGCCCGGACCACGGCGGGAAGAACCCCCTGAAAGCAATGCAGGGGGTAAATTGCCCGTTTGCTCCAACGGAGGCCGGCAGACTTGCGCAGCACATCACGTGCAGCCGGGCCATGGAGAACGGCAATAAGCAGATTTAAGGTGAAAACCTGTAAGTAAGCGAATCCCTTCTGATTTCTAAGTGTATGCGAAGGATTGGTGGGAGTTGAAGCTAAGAAGGTGCGGATTTCTTCCCCTTCACGGAGTTTCAGAACTTAGCTGGCACCCCCCCCCCAAGATGGCGACGAGAAAGCAGAGCCCTGCAATGAGTAAATCGGTGATGGCGATGTTACAGGGGAAGGGGGAACCTTTAGAAGAGACGGTCAGACGAGCAGTCTTTGAAGCTGTGCAGCCCTTTGTAGCGAAGATAAACGAAATGGGGCAAAAGGTTGATTCAGTGGAAAGCGAAGTGAAAACCATTAAAGAAACAGCGTCTCGAGCACAGCAGTCTGCACGTGAAAACGTAGTACTCATGAAAGCAACAAGTAAAGAAGTGAAGCTC
This sequence comes from Eublepharis macularius, assembly GCF_028583425.1. NCBI lineage: Eukaryota > Metazoa > Chordata > Lepidosauria > Squamata > Eublepharidae > Eublepharis > Eublepharis macularius. Next base: position 76,338,715 of record NC_072792.1, on the reverse strand, counting down.
TTGGAGAATCAAATAATAGGATTGCAAGTGGACCGTGCCCAAACGGTACTGCGTCTTCAAAATGTAAAAGAGGAGCAAAGTGAAAATTTAAAAGATTTGGTGTCGGGACTTTTGGCGTTATTCGCAAAGGCAACTAAAGAAGAGTTAAAAAGCGATATTTTGGAAGTCCATCGGACATCTTCAAAGTATGTAATGAAGCGTCAGCTGCCTCACGAGATTATTATTGACTTTTCATCTAAGAAGACTCGGGACACCATCTTATATAATTCGTATAATGTGGACTTGGACTATTTGGGCAACAAGGTTAAAATACTGAAGGATGTTCCATTTCTGGCTCGTAAAAGAAGATTTAAGTATAAAAGACTTGCGGCTTTCCTGAGGAAATGTGATGTAAAATACAAATGGTTGTTCCCGGAAGGCGTCTGGTTCAGATATAAGGATCAAACCTACAAGATTACATCGGAAGTACAGCTGACAGACTTTTTGTTCAACCATCAGGAGTTTCAGCAAGAAGAAAGTTCAAAGTCTGAAGGGGAAAGTGGGGGGGAGGAGGGAACGAGCGCAGCTGCTGCAGCTGCGCAGAGAGAACTCAGACCGAGACGCAGGGGGGGGGGGGAGAAGACCTGATCCTGAATATAGTCTGTATTGTATAAGATCTACCAATCTGATAGCATATTAGAAAGTTAACTTTAAAGAAAAATTGCAGCATGAAGGGAATACAAGACATGTAGAGTAGTGTGCGTTTTTGTTCATATGTTGCTCTTCCCTTTTCCCCAGTCCCCCCTTTTTCCCTTATATCTTTGTAGTCTTTTGTAGTTTTCTATGTTAGATATCAAAAATAATTTTTTTTTTAAAAAAATGACCTCAACCATATGCCTGGCAGAACATCTCTGTCTTACAGGCCTGGCGAAAGGATAACATATCCCGCTGGGCCCTGGTATCAGTAGACAGAGAGTTCCACCAGACTGGAGCCAGGACCAAGAATGCCCTGGCTCTGGTTGAGGCCAAGAGGATCTCCTTGGGTCCAGGGACCACCAATAGATGTTTCTCTCCCAATTGGAGCATCCTCTGGGGCACATATGGGGAAAGGCAGTCTCGTAGATACGCTGGTCTCAGTCTGCAGAGGGCTTTATAGGTTAGTATCAAAACCTTGAACCTGATCCAGTACTCCACTGGCAGCCAATGCAGCTGGCTCAATATAGGTGTTATATGCGCTCCACCTCTCACCTGCAATGGATAGCAGGGGTGTACACTCAGAAAAGCTTTAATTTCTTATCTGGACTTTGGGAGGGATTTTTACTGCTGTTGTTTATTTCTGGGTAAGATATTAGCAGTTTGGAAGTAAAATCTGTATCCCCCCCCTCAGAATCATATTTTCAACAGGAAATCTATTCAAGGACCTAGGGCAGTTGTTTTTAAAGATAACGACACCAAATTTGCACAGAACACAGTCCTCCTTCTAATATAAAGATCTCCCTAATTACAAGCAGATTGAAGAAACTGATTCTAAAGTGGCAGCAGTCTAGTAAAAGAGCTCCAGATTAGGGAGAGGCATAACCCCCCTCCATCTGAATTCATTTAATTTTCCTACTCTTACAGTGACTGACTGACAATAAAAAACTTTGACCTTTCTGCTGAAAAGTATCTGCTTGTCATATTTCCTTGTTATCACTGTGACTTTTACGGTTTTTTAGTATTTTTATTATATCCTCTAACTTATTTTGAGAATGCCTATACAGTATGTATATGTGGACATTTCCCCTATATATCCTTCCTTACAAGCCACCTTTCTAGGCAGTTATAGGCAAGAGCCTCAGAACAGGAGCCCCAATGTCCCCTGGTATTTGCTAAGTTCCAGCTCGGTTCCAGCAAATGATACACAGACACCTCTGTTTGGTTGGAATGGACATAACTTTATTGATTACAGCCAGATTAGAGCATTGGCCAGGCATATGGGCAGCAGATCCTTTGGCATCAGAAGTCCCCTGCTATTTGATGCATACCACCCCAGCCCAATGCTAGCTCCGCGGGACAGCAAGTGATGTGCTGCCACCAGCCATGCAGGCTGGCCATTGCCTCCCTTCTCTGCAGGGGTGAGCTGCCTGAAAGCCCTGCTCACTGTTTAAGGATCCAACCCAATGCCTCAAAAACCCCAAACCCATAAAGTTGTGACAGGCCCACTGGCCACCCAGACTGAGCAGCAGGTGGGTAGGAAAGCATTCTGCTCCTGCTGGTAGACCTCTGAAATGGTGTCAAGCACATTGTCACTCTCAGAAGAGTGACTCTCCGCTCCTTCTCTTCTGTCACTGACCTCGCCTCCACCTCAGCCTTGCCCTCAGTAGCAACACAGCCCGAGCTGAGTCTGCAAACTTCCTCTCCACCCTTTTCTGACAGGAACTCTTCCCAGATCCTATATAGTTTTCTTTCACCCAGGAATTCCTGTTCTTATACTTTTTATTCAACCCTGTCCTTTAACCACATTAAAAGCCTAGTTACAGATCACCTCATTGGGTCATTTGTGGCTTCTTTAGGTCAGCTGACTATCTGCTGAATCACCTGACATGCCTGTGGATAAACTATCTGCAAGTCTGAATCATAATATAGCATTATCAAGACAGCAGGTATAGGATACTGGTTAAAATGAGGGAAAGTATGACAAATTAGGAGAAGTTGTTAAACGCCTTTCTTTAAATATGATATAGTTTAAAGATATAGTTTGTAGTCTTGCTCCCACCAAAGTATATCATATGCAAAAAAAAATGTTCATTATTCATAAGAAAGTTAACTGCAGCTGCTCCTAGAGGACACTCCACTGCATCAATTAATGTGCCATGATAAATATGAAATTTACATCCTTCAGACCAATTTAGTTACAAAATAATTAATTTGATTTCAGTGTTAAATTAAGTATGGCAAGGAGGTTTTAGATTAAAGTAAAGACAGGAGGAGAGGTGGGTGGGGATGAAGGAACCACTGTAGCTTTGGAAAGCCTAGAGCATTTTTTGCACTGCACCTTGGAACAAACAGCTTTGACTAAAGAGTGAGTTAGCCTATCTCTTTGATGACTGCATTACCAAGTCAGAGTCTTCAGGGCCTTGTGAGGCTCAATGACAGAGAATATTGTAGTAGCTAGATGTAGGACACATAGAATTCCGACTTTTTGATCATGTTGTAATAAACAGTTTTAATTAACCAGGCTTCCCTGAGGGATTAAAGTGAAGGGAAGAACTTTATTTTATTTAACATTGGAACCACTGAGCATATTCAGACAAAGTTTACAAACAGCATCCTTAGAGGGTTCACTTCAGTAGAAGCTGAGTGGACAGCACAATTGATATATGTTCTTATTTCAATTCATATAGAAAGCTGCAGGCACCATCTGTGTTTGAGAGCAGTAATTAAACAGTAGTGTTCTTTTTTTCCCTTCAGAAGTACATCTGTTGAACTGCAAGTGGGGGAAGGGGAAAGAGAGAGGTTTTATAATGATAGACCACATCTCTATACTCATTCTTTTTAAACATCTCTAGCAATATTCTACTAGGAACTACAAATGACTGCCTTTCTCATATGCAGTATACTGGAAAGGTTAAGCACATTGCAGCACAATTCTTTAGGTCAAACTAGAAAATACCATGTCCCCAAGTCTGCCATGGGGATATGGCACCATTTTAGAACTTTTGAAAATGCTGTAGGGACACAGATCTGCTGGGGACAACATTGCAGTGATTGAGGAGCTCTCCCCTCCCCTATTTTTAAACGCTGAAAGAACAAAGTGGATTGGATAAAAATGGAGTAATTAATTATAATAATAAATAAACACAAAATAAAAGAATGCTGCTTCTTTGTGGTTCATAAGAAAATAAAGACTGATATCGCAATGATTTCTTCTAGCATACCTGTGTTTTTGCAGTCTTTCTTATTCAGCACAATCTTCATTGTGATATGATCATATGATTCACCCCCACCAATGGGGAGGTGCCAAGGGTGCTCACCAGCCCACTCATTTCCCCTTAACTTCTAGCTTGCCATTGCAGAAGCCAAGCCTTTGCTTAGGTCTCAGTACCCCACAATGGATTAAAGTCAACCTAAGCCCTTGCCGTAGGTCCTCCAAAAATATATTGTTTCCTTTTGTAGAGAGGTGCACACCATTCCATTGATAGAAGTCAGCATATTCAGCCCTAATATGTGGATGGGGCAAATAAATTCCCAACTTGGCTACCATAGCCTTGAAGAGGGCTCTATTGGCCTTTCACCTAGCCCATTCTACTGCCTTATGGTTCAATGCTTCCTGCCACACCTGGTGTGAAAGCATTGCAGACCAAAAAATCAGGATGCCCGGTTAGCGCTTGCCTATTTCCCGCAAGTCCACCTGCACATGCAAAGAAAGGGCCTTACCCTTACCCAAACCAATGTTGTTCCCACCCAAGTGAATGACCAAGATGTGAGGCAGAGGACCACTCCTCCCCTCAAACAGAAGGGGCAGCAACCATGACCACCACAGGCCTCTTCCGCCCTATCACTCAACAGTGGCCCATCAGCTCAGGCCAAGCTGGTACTCAATCAACAGCCTGGTAAGCTGCCCAGAAAACCAAGCTATGGCCATAGATGAGGATCTGCAGCCTCTCCTGTCAACCCACAGCACCTAAAAGAAACACAATGTTAGGAAGGTTTACCACAGACCAAAGGCAGCATATAAGATTGATAGGCTGAAGAACACCAGTGATCCACCCTTTGGATGTCTGGTCCCATAAAACCCATAGCTGTTGCCATGGATGCAGCCCAATCCTGATGAGTACTGAATTTAACACCTGCCAGGCCCAGTTTTTTAAGCGTCCATTCCATGACTGTCCAAAATTGGTACTTGGTCAATGAGGAACCATCTGAATGGTGAAACAAAATTCCTTGTTCCTTCCCCCGGGCTCTGACATAGCCCCTGAGGGCGGAGACTGGGCACAAGTCCCTCGCAGCACATGGGCCAAGAATGATATTCACCCCCTTTTGCCTCTAATCAGTTTTGGACTGCTGGAGGGTTATAACTACTTGTTCCCCTTTGAATTTAATGTTCAAAGCCATTAGAGCTCAGCCTGATTCATTCTAATGGGACTGAGGAACTAGCTCGCTAACCCTAAATGCTCCAAAGAATGAGATCAGAGAGGCAGCATGAAAAAGAAGCTCCTTGTACTTGGGGTGGCAAACTGTGGCCCACACTGTCTTTAAATCCATAAGAATGTTCAGGGAAATGGGCTGTCTCTGATCCCTGGGCACTGCAGACTCACAAGACCAACCCTCCAACATCTTCCGGATGCGGAAGTCCCCTATGGTGTTGGCCAGGCCTTGGGCTTTGCATGCAAAATCCAGAGCCCCCAACTGGCTCCTAATGTACTTGACTACTTTCCCCTTATCTTTCTGCACCATGCAGAAGTGCATCAGGTGCTCCACAGGGATGGACCATGACTGGCGGAGACCTATCTCCTGCCTAAAACCTGAAAACTGACGTACAGCCTGATTGTAAACCCTCTGGGTGCTAGGGGCCAGGGCTAACTGGATGGCCCTGAAGTCCTCAGACTCCCAATAATCCCCAGGGGCAATGGACAAGCTGACAAACCCCAATAATCCCCAGGGGCAAGCTAACAAAACCAGTCCATCTGCTGGCGATACAATGTTTCTGCCACTCCATTGTTCACACCAGGAACATGCCTGGCTGAGAACAATATATTAAAGTGCAAGGAGCTCAGTGTAAAAGTGCACACCAGTTTCATGCCCCTGGGTGATTTAGAAGAGAGGGAGTTAACTACCTGAACCACTGCCATATTGTCGCACTAAAAGTGCATGGAGTGCTTCATGAGCTCACCCTCCCAAAAGTAAACTGCCACCAAGATTGGGAAAAATTCTAGGAATGTCAGGTATTTTCTGACACCCTGCTCCACCCAATCAGCTAGCCATTGGGCAACACACTAATGCCCCTGGAAATAAACCTCAAAACCAGTTGAATCTGAAGTGTCAGAGGAAACCTGAAGTTCCCTCTCCAATAACCGGTCCCATTGAAGGACTCCAAAAACTGGTACCAAATCTCCAGGTCCTCCATAATACCTGCAGTGATCCGCATCTGGTGCTGCAGAAGCCTAAGGGTGCCTATTACATCACAGAGGCATCTAAGAAATGCCCTGCCAGGGGCAACAACCCTGCACATAAAATTAAGGTGGCCTACTATCTGCTGTAGTTCCAATAAGGACACCTTCCATTTCCCCTTAAGACTATCCAGATGGGCCCCAAGATCATGGAACTTATTGGCTGGTAACCGTGAGGTCTGCCTAACTGTATCCAACTCAGTTCCTAAAAATGTAAAGGCCTGGGACTTCCGGTTTGGGATCCATGAAGGTCTAACACAGCTCTAAGTGCTGAGCTTTCCAGGCTGCTGTTTTGACGGCCGGCGGGGCAAAAAGAGCCCGCGGCCAACTGTTCTTAGGCGGAGAACAGGCATAGAATGCTCAAGAACCTCAGGGCGCGTTCATCTCGGGTGAGGGGGGGTCCTGCGCAACGGACTCCCTCCCGTCCCTTGAGGTCCCACCCGAAGACAGGTCAGCTATAATCTCTGAGGCAGTCCTGGAGCCAATGTGGTTGGCATAAGACCTACATGCCCAAGCTTCGACAGGAACAAAAAGAACTGAGGGGAATCCGAGATTGAAACAGCGATTACAACCCGCGAAAAGTGTTTGAGAAGGTAAAGATCACTATCTCTTGAAACGGGACAGATTACTTAAAGTAACGAAGTATTAAAGCAGACTTTTAAACTGCAACAGATTGATTACAAGGAGGGGAGGATCCGGCAAGAACTATATTAGAAAAAGGACTAAGTTAAACGGAGTTATTAAAGAAATTGGATTATTGTTTTACATACCTGTGGTTATAAGGAGATATCAACAAACAATTGTAGAGCAACATGGTGAATACAGTTCACAAAAGAAATTTCCCGTGTACAATCAATGTCTCCTTCCAATAATATTATAAACAATCTATTTATTAATTATTGGCAAATTAATATCATGACTCATACCACATATTACAGTGCAAAATAGCTACAATTTCATAGGCGTTATATATACTCCAGATTAATCAATTAAAGTGTCCTGTGCTCCAAATCCTATGGTTCATACTACTTAAAGTGCAATTGTTTTAAGCATCGTTTGACACAAAATTTCATATATGGAGTCAATTTCGCCTTATATCTCAGTTCAATATGGGTACGGTCCAAAAGTATCCCAGACACTGTGAAGGTCACAGATCATACGTAGACCTTGGTTATATTCTTTTGGTATACATAGAAGATTCTGTGACCATGATTTTTCTAACGGACGGTCCAGATTCCCATCAAGTCCGTTTCCAAGGTTCTTTCTCAAAGAACACAGTTGTCAGACTTTACAAGTATGCTTCCTCATGTCAGTTACCAATTCATTGCTCTCTCTCATGTGAGATATCAGGAGATATAAGATATAAGGAGATATAAGGAGATATCAGGCTGTGAGAAGGTTTTACCATCGCGAGAACTGCTGTGGGAAGTTGGGAAACAGGAAGTACGTAATAGTGATAGAGTCGCTGGAGAGAAGCGGCCCTTTCTGGACGACAGTAAGAAGGGAATCGCCATTTTTGAAAGGGGAAGAGCTGCGGCTTCAGCGGAAGAGGAAGTAAGCCATATTGGATTACAAAAACCATAGAGGAACCATAGAGAAAAGTCGCCCGACATTTTGGACTCTTTAAATGACTTTTTCGGAAAAAGACCGGGACATTTAAATTAAAAGGACACTAAGCCAAGCGCCACGGAGCTAAAGAAGTGAGCGGACTCATGGGAGCGAGGTAAAGCAAGCCCCACGATGTCGAAAAAAGAGTGGCAAGCGGCGATAGAGAACTTGGATAAAAAACTTTCAGAAGGGATTAAGGAGCTTAAGGATATGATACCTGAGCTGGCAAAAGAGTTTAAAGAGACACTTAAGAATGAACTAGCAGAAGTGAAGAAGGGTATGGAAACGATACAAAATGACTTGCAAGCGACACAGCAAAGAGTCAATGTAGTGGAAAATGTGGTGGAGACCTTAGCAGATACGCAACGAACGGAGATGAGGGTGATGAGGGGAAGAATGGCAGTTGTGGAGAGCAAACATATGGAGAAGCAGCTGAGGTTTCGTGGCTTGCCAGAAGTGGAAGGAAAAACGGCCCAAGAACAGATCACTGAGGTGTTAGCTGAATACCTGGGGAAGGAGGAGGAGGAAACTGTGGCTATCCTAGATGTGGTGTACAGAATAAATTCAAGATTCGCGACCCAGAGGAAACTACCAAGAGACGTGATTGTGCAGTTCACGACCAGAAATATAAGAGAAATTATTGTGAGTAAGCAATTTCAAGGTCGATTGCAAGACGGTTATCATTATGAAGGAGTTACCTAGATCGGTGTTGCTAGATCGGAAAAAATATAAAGCTCTAGCCCAGATTCTGAAGGACATGAAAATAAGGTACAGATGGGAATTGCCTGGAGGAATGTCCTTTGAATTTGGAGGAGTAAAAAAGCGCATCAGATCTGAATTAGAAATGGAAAAATTCATTAGGGACAATGAAAAGGGCTTACCAACAACAAGGCTATGAATATGGAGTGTAAAGTTTTATCTTGGAATGTAAATGGACTTAATTCACCTAATAAGAGAAAAAACATTTTCCACTGGCTATTAAAACAAAAATGTAATATTGTGTGTTTACAAGAGACCCATATTAGAAAGCAGGATGTAAAATATCTTAAATTGAACAAATTGGGTAATGACTTTGTAGCGGCCTCAAAAAAGAAAAAAAGGGGAGTGGCATTGTATATAAAAAAGGAGCTACAGCCGAAACTAGTGATGAGAGATGTGGAAGCCAGATTTTTAGCAATGGAATGTACATGGAATTTAAAGAGAGTCTTGGTGATTGGAATTTATGCACCTAATGGAGCAAAAGAAAGCTTCTTTGAGGATTTGAGGAAGCAATTAGACGAACTTTCTTATGACCAGATAATTCTTGCAGGAGATTTCAATGGAGTTACGAATTTGGAGCAGGACAAGAAATCAGCAACTGTGCAAAAGAAAAGGGGATTACTACCAAAGGCTTTTTTTTGCATTAATGCAACAGGAAACTTTAGAAGATTTTGGAGAAGACAGAATCCTAAAAGCAGACAATACACGTTTTTCTCGGCGAGACATTCAACGTTGTCACGAATTGATATGATCTGGGCCTCAAAGGACTTAGTGCTTTGGAATAAGGAGGTGGAAATAATGCCTATGGTAGGCTCAGATCATAATCCAATTATGTGGAAGTTCGGGAAAAGAACTAAAAGGAGAGGATGGAGAATAAATGAGGACTTGTTACAAGAGGGAGAAAACATGGAGACGCTGGGAAGGGAGACTAAATTCTTCATACAGTATAATATGAACAGAGAAGTACCAACCAACAAGGTATGGGACACTTACAAGGCAGTAATTAGAGGCATTCTAATGGATTTAAATGGAAGAGTCAGGAAGAAAAGAGAAGAGAAGAGACAGGAGATTATGGAAAAAATAAAAGCCAAGGAGATACAATTAAAGAAAGGACCAGGGAAAAAGAAGATATATCAGGACATTAAAATCCTTCAAGAGCAGTTGATGGCAATGAACAATAAGGAATTGGAATGGAATCTTAAGAGGATGAATCAAAAGTCGTTTGAAGGGGCAAATAAACCTGGGAAATATTTGGCGTGGCAATTAAAGAAGAGAAAGGAGAAGCGGACAATAAATAAAATATATGATGACAACAAAGTTTGCCTGGAACAGACCGCCATTAGCAGAGCCTTCTATAAATTTTATGCAAAGTTATATAATAAAAAAGAAGTGAACAAAGACTCAATAGCGAGTTACTTGGATAAAATGAAGCTCCCAGTAATTTCGGAAAGATGGAGGAATAAATTGAACAGTGAAGTAACAGAACAAGAGTTAAGGAATGCAATACAGTCAACAAATTTGGGAAAGGCGTCAGGCCCAGATGGACTTACAGCTAAATTTTACAAGGTAATGGCCAACGAACTGGTGCCATTTCTAAGGGAAGTGATCAATGGAGTATTGAAGGATCAAAGGACTCCAGACACTTGGAGCGAGGCCAACATATCATTGATCCCTAAAGAGGGACAGGACTTGACCAATGTTAAAAATTACAGACCTATTTCGTTATTAAACAATGACTATAAAATTTTTGCGAAGATACTGGCGGAAAGAGTAAAAGGATGGTTGTCCGAAGTTATTGCGGAGGAACACGCTGGTTTTTTACCAAATAGACAAATTAAAGACAATTTAAGGATAGTGATAAATGCTATTGAATATTATGATAAACGATGTGATAAGGAGGTTGGTTTCTTCTTCGTAGATGCTGAAAAAGCATTTGACAATTTGAACTGGGACTTTATGTTTGCCACCATGGAACAGCTACAAATGGGGGAAAGATTTATAAGAGCAGTGAAAGAAATTTACAAAGACCAGAGTGCAGCAATTGTGGTGAATGACGAGGTGACTAAGAAATTGAGTATAGGTAAAGGTACAAGACAAGGTTGCCCGTTGTCCCCACTGTTGTTTATTTTTGGTTCTGGAAATATTGATGATACAGATCCGAGAAGACGATGCAATCCGTGGAATAAAAATAAAAGACTTTTCCTATAAGGTCAGAGCATTTGCGGATGACATAATGTTAATTGTAGAGGACCCAATTGAGAACATGCCAAAGGTAATAGAGAAAATAAAGGAATTTATTGATTTGGCGGGATTTTATGTAAATAAAAAGAAGTCAAAGATACTATGTAAAAATATGACTAAACAAAAACAACAGCAATTAACGGAAATAACAGACTGTGAAGTAACAAATAAGGTGAAATATCTGGGAATTGAACTGACTGCAAAGAATATAGATCTGTTTAAGAATAACTATGAGAAATTGTGGACACAGATAGAGCAAGACTTGATTAAATGGAACAGATTGAACTTGTCATGGTTGGGAAGAATTGCAGTAGTTAAAATGAATGTGTTGCCGAGAGTGATGTTTCTGTTACAAACAATACCAATTATCCGGGATTCTAAGCAATTTGAAAAATGGCAGAGGAAAATATCGGATTTTGTTTGGGCAGGCAAGAAGCCTCGAGTGAAAATGAAAGTATTGCAGGACTCAAAAGAGAGAGGTGGAATGCAGCTGCCCAATTTAAGACTCTACCATGATGCAATTTGCCTGGTGTGGTTGAAAGATTGGATGACGCTGAAAAACCGCAAACTACTGGCCTTAGAAGGATACAAAAAAATATTCGGATAGCACGCATACTTGTGGTATGATAAAGTAAAAGCAGACTCTATGTTTTTGCACCATTACATTCGGAGAAGCCTCTTCACAATTTGGAAGAAGTACAGAAATTACCTACAAGACGGAATACCTGCCTGGGTGGTCCCATATGAAGTAATAGATCCGAGAACTGTCGATAATGAACAACAATGTCTAACGTATAAGGAGATAACAAGAATAGAGTCTTCTAAATTAAGAATTAAAACGCAGGATGAGTTGTCTCCAAGTTATGATTGGTTTCAATATAGGCAGATCAGAGATCTTTATAACTCGGACTGCGTGAAGGGAGGGATAAGAATGGAGAATTCGGAATTAGAGGAGGTAATTTTGCGAGAGGATAAAAAGGAAATCTCTAAGATTTATAAAGTGTTGTTAAAATGGTTGACAGGAGATGAGATAGTTAAAGTTCAAATGGTGAAGTGGGCAATAATTTTTAACAAAGAGATAACAATGAGGGCGTGGGAACACTTGTGGAAAAATACGATAAAGATTACGACATGCACCAATATTAAGGAAAATGTTTACAAAATGATTTACCGTTGGTATTTGACACCAAAGAAAATTGCGCTAGGGAATCCTAATATGTCTAATAAATGCTGGAAATGTAAAAAGCATGAAAAATCGTTATATCACATGTGGTGGACTTGTGAGGTAGCTAAGCAGTACTGGGGGGAAATAACAGAAGCAATAAGTGAGATTTTACAATTTCAAATTAATAAGAACCCAGAACTCCTACTACTGAACTTGGAAATGGAGGATATTCCAGCACAATACAGGACGTTGTTATTTTATATGACAGCAGGGGCTAGACTTTTGTATGCGCAAAAGTGGAAAGTACAAGAATTGCCAACTATGGAGGACTGGATTTACAAATTGCTGTACATGGCGGAAATGGACAAAATGACAAGGAAACTGAGAGACCTCGATTCAGGACAGTTTAATATGGATTGGGAGAAGCTGAAGCAATATTTGGTGAAAAAATGGGAGGTGGGAGGAGAACTGTGGCAGTTTGAAAATTACTGAAATACAATAAAAGAAGAGAGAAGTGACTTTACCAGGGAGGGAAGTTAAAGAAGAAGTTCTAAGCAATTGTTTTATTAGATTATTATATACGGTATTAAACTATAGAGGTGTTATTTTAAGAATTATAAGGGGATAAGTTAACTAAGTATGTTTCGGGCGGATAACTGTATAATAGGTAAGCTATATAATTAAAATAGAATGAATATAAGAAAGGTGGAAGGAAGTAAATAGCAACATATAGAGTATAAGTTAAATTGATTGACTTATATTGAATGTATACAATGTTTATAGAAGTACTTAGAGCCATGCAGAATAGGGGACAAATTGATTGTCCCATTTTGACGAGACTAGAATGAGTAAGACAGAGTATAGAGTACAAAAATTAGATAAAATGTTACATTATTAAAGAATATATGTCAGGAATGTAATACTTAGTTTGATAAGTTAAGTGGGAAAGGGAATAGAGATAGTACTGTGTTATAATAGATAAGCTTAGAAGAGAATGAAAGTATATGTTTAATAGAATAAAGTAAGTCTGAAATGAGTAAGGGAAAAAATGGACAAGGGGTTGGAAAACTGTTGGAAGTCAACAAAAGGGGGGGAAGGGAGGGGGTTAGAATTGGAATATTTAAAGGGAATTGATTGTAATGAATATGATATTGATTTCTAATCCAATAAAAAAAATTTTTAAAAAAGACCTGTGACGGGCAAAGGGGTCTCTCAGCTCCTGAGTAAGGTTAACAAAGTCATCCAGGAGCCAAGTGCACTGTCCTGACCACACTGGGGCAATGAAAAGAAAATTGTCCAGGTAGTGGGCTGGGTCACAGCAGTGCTGCTGTTGATGCAAGGTCCACTCAAGGAACGTACTAAAATGCTCGAAGGCCACACAAGAAATGGAGCATCCCATGGGGATTGCTCTATCCATGTAAAATTGGCCCTCAAAAGAAAAAGCCAGCAACTCAAAATCATCAGGATGAATGGGGAGAAGGCAAAATACCAACTTAATGTCACATTTAGCCATCTCTTCTCCCCAACCACATCTCCTAACTACATTGACAGTCAAAGGAGGTGTTTTATTTTTTAAATTTATATTTCAATTTATATACCGCCCATCCCCAGGGGCTCTGGGCGGTGAACAGTTAAAATCGATAAAAACAAGAACTAAAATCAATATACAAACAATAAAACAAATTAACAAAGTGCAGTGGTGGGGAGAACCCTCCCCCACCCCAAAGGTGGGAGGCCGACATGGAACCGCCCCCTTCAATCACTGAACGCCTGGCAGAACAGCTCTGTCTTACAGGCCTGGCGGAACGATAATATGTCCCGCTGGGCCCGGGTTTCCATTGACAGAGCGTTCCATCAGGCTGGGGCCAGGACTAAAAAGGCCCTGGCCCTGGTTGAAGCGAGGCGGGCTTCCTTAGGGCCGGGGACCACAAGTAAATATTTATTCGCTGATCAAAGTGATCTCTGGAGAATGTACAGGGAGAAGCGGTCCCAAAGATATGCCGGTCCCAACCTGCTCAGGGCTTTAAAGGTAAGAACCAACACTTTGAACCTGATTCGGAATTCAACCGGAAGCCAGTGCAGCTGGCGCAGGACAGGTGTGATGTGTGACTGGTAAGGTATACCAGTCAGGACCCACGCAGCTGCATTCTGGACCAGTTGTAGTTTCCGGATCAGGCCCAGGGGTAGCCCAGCGTAGAGTGAGTTACAGTAATCTAGCCTGGAGGTGACCGTTGCATGGATCACTGTAGCCAGGTCCTGGGGTGTCAGGTAGGGGGCAACTTGCCTGATCAGACGAAGATGGAAAAATGCAGACTTGGCAACCGCCGTGACCTGGGCCTCCATTGATAGGGAGGCATCCAGAGAACACCCAGACTCTTTACCACTGGCAAAGTTGCCAGTGGTGTCCCATCCAGGGCAGGGAGCTGGATCCCAACATCTGGCATCCCCCATCCCAGCTGCAGGACCTCCGCCTTCACTGGGTTCAATTTCAGCCTGCTCTGTTTCAACCATGCCGTCACAGCCTCCAAAGCTCTGGCCAGATTGTCTGGGGCCGTGTCTGGCCGGCTGTCCATCAATAGAAAACACAAGTTACACTCTGTGTAACGTACAGAGCACAAGTACTCAGGAATGACATCACTTACAGAGCCTCCCCTGGGGTATGATAGATAATTAATCAGCTGGAATTCACCGGCTGCCTTGTTAGGAACAACATCCAAAGGAGAAACTCTCAAACAAGGGACCAGAGGGGAAGCAAAGGGGCACAACACCCTGATCAGCACATTTCTTTGCTATTTTGGCTCTAACTATCCCCTCCATGCTGACCACAGTGTTACTGGAAGTGGTCTTCTTGCAAAAATATGATTTATGGGGGAATTAGCAAGCAAGGAAGATGGCTATATGAGAGGCAGTAACTGGGATCTGTCACTTTTGTATACCAGGTCCCTTCTGACAATAGAACAGCGAGTCTGGTGCTTAATATCAAACAATAACTTTTATTGAACACACGAACTTCATGCACACACACACAAATTACTGGGAAAGATAATTACACACACACACAGAGTCCTAGGAAATGTAGCCAGAGATTGGGAATAGAGAGAGAGGGAGTAAGTATATCTACCTATCCTGGAGAGTAGTCCAGTCCGCGGTGAAGAGAGAAGCTTCAAATGTCCACCGTCCCCAGCCAAGAGAGCAAGAGGCTTAGAGCAAACCTCAAGGGAACAGCGCTTGTGGATCCGGAAATGTGTTCGATTTGAATGGGGCTAAGGCTCTGCTTTTATAAGTAAAATGTGCCCTGAGGTGGAGGAGAGTCCTCCTAGCAGTTAGGACAAAGACTCCAATCGTCAGTTCCTGGGTTAGACAAAAGGCTTGTTTGCCTTGATGGATAGCTGCTGGGGTGTGTGAATGCAGATGCAAAACTAGTTCTAGCGCTGCAGAAAAAGGACAGTTTTCTGATGAAGTACACCGGAGCTAGGTTAAGTGTTTTAGGGAGGGAACTCATTGTGCCAGGAATGACTGTCTATACTTATGAATGTCATTTGATTAGCTCCTCGATCATGGACAGGAGATCTCATCACGGAAGGAGGGAATGGAATATACTAAGTGGGGATGACTCTGTGAGACCTTTGTTGCTCTGAGCACCAGCAGGGTCGGAATGGCAGTAAATCCAATCAAGCCGCAATCACTCTGCATTCCAAGGCAGAATTCCTTGCATGCCTGGTCCTCCCGGGCGGGATGTAGCAATGGCAGAGGCTCTCCGGTGGCTATACAGTAGCCATTTTAAACTCCAGAGGCTTGTACACTTTTAATATTATACACAGCTATATGAAAACTGCTGTACAACTGGTGAAGGCAGGGCTGACTGCTTACAATGGAATGTAAGTTGGATGACATGAAGAGGGTCCTGGGACCTTGGAACGGGATCCTAAAACCAAACATAAAACCCTGTAACAAGAACTAGGCACCAACCCGTTTGGGACAGTCAACCAACATGGCCTTAAGTACCTTCACTTTTATAGGGCTGGGGCCCTTTTTCAGAGGCCTGTTGCCCAGAAAGGCCACCACCATGCTTAATGAGCAACTTCTGTTGCGTACAGGCAGTGAAAGCATGTGGCTCTCTGCATTTTCGGCATTCATGCCCAAACCTGCAGGCCTTCCGGCTACACACTCCCTGCGAGGAAAACTCCTAGCTAAGCAGCCGGGGCTGAACTGACTACCCCGCAGAGGTGCAGGTGCAAGTAGCCGTGGAGGACCGGTGTACGAGATGACCACTGTAAGAGCAGTCACCTGCATTTGGCCACACCAGGCACAAGACCTGCAGCCAAAGCTGCTGATGCACCTCATCCCAAGGCATAGTAGGGTTAAGGGGAGCACACATTCAGAACTCTTCATCATATTGCAGCTAGGCTGCACCCATGAAATTCGAATACCCCCTTTATATAATGTCCATATATTGAAACGGGTCAGCTCACCAAGGCTGTGCACAAGCGATAATACCTACATAAATGAGGAATCCAGGGACCCAATTAGTCCAAGTCCTCACAACCTTGCGACCTTGTCCCTATCATCCAGATCCTCTTCATCCTTCTTTTCCAGTTCCCTGAAGAGAAGGGTTAAGACATCCACATACTCGCCCCTGAGAATTTTTTCCCTTGTCACCAGAGTGAGGTGGTCACATAGGGGCATGGCTGTTTCCCCAAATGGCAGAGCCCGAAAAGGCACCACCCTGTAATTAGCCCAAGGCATCCCATAAAAGGAACCCCAAGGTACCACCATCCCCATCCTGGCCTGAGCTTGGGCTGTAGTGGGCAGCCAACCAACCGCCCCCATCAGCTGTCCTGTGAAGGAAGGCTGACCCCATTGAGACCACCTGTTCTAATGCAGCAAGCCACTCCAAAATTTCTTGCCTGCTGAAACCAACATCCTCTTCATCTGAGGAGGACAAGGCAACAGTGGGCCTTTTTGGAGGGCGCTTTGCAGGCAGCTTGCCCTTAGTTGTGCCCACTCCTTTCTTGGGTGCATTGCTACTGCCTTAATTGGAGCCAGATTAGTAATACCTTTGGACAGGAAAAAATAACTTCCTAGCAGCAGCCCCCAACACCAGGCTCCTGTGAATAAATAGTACTGTCAGCCAAAGTTTGCCAACTCAGGGGAGACTCAAAAACAAAGGGAACCCCCGGAAAGAGGAACAACACAAAATACAGAATCCGGGGAACCGCAATAAATTACCAATCAATTGAAAGTTATTTTTTTATATATATATATTTTTGCTTGTGCAAAGTGCTGAAGTGCAAATGCATAAATATCAATTCAAAGTGCAGTTATGAACAATAATAATGAGGTAGTCTGTCAATCCAGAAATAATACAATATATACAGTCTCAACTGGTGGATGGAGAGTATACAAGGATGGGGAGAAACGTCCCACTTGAGATGAAATTCAGACCATCAGTCCAAAGATGGAACTGGAAGTGCCAAGGAACACTGCCGACGGGCTTATGCACAGATTTCCATTTCCCATTTCGTTCTTACTTCTTCTTGGGCATAATTCAATGGATGGTCACAGGTATCTCTCCTCACACCCCACTCAGTTGGAAATACAATGAAAGCTCAAAATGCAATGAGATGTCATAGCCATGGGGTCAGAGTGGCCTTCTAAGGTCTCTGGCTCCACCCCTCAGCACACACCCAGATGCCTGGGAATGCACTGTCTGCCTTCCTTCTCTGGGGAGGCAAACTGCACCATCCACCAGAAGTGGCTGTTGCTACTGGCTTAAAGGGCCGGTTATTTCATGTAGGAGTGTTTTTAATCAGCTTGATGGAAATCCTAGTTTCTCAAGGCTTTTTCACTACTTGGCAGCCAGTCATATAAACAAACAATAGACAAATGAATTAGTACTCCAATAATTATAAATAAACAATAAATATATATTTTTAAAGTCTTGCTGTTTGGTGTTTAAGTCCGTGCTCTCATAGTGGTTCTCTCACAAACAAACATTTTCACACAGCTTTGTGGGTCTTGTAACACTCCCCCATACCATTTTATTATCTAACCTTATGATCTGTGATCCTGATGGAGAATCAATTTCACTTACTGTGCATGTACAAAAGCAGCTTGCAAGGCAAAGGATATGAAACTGAAATAGTACAACTGCACAGCTGCAAAGCTCAGGGCGAAGCTCAGCATTATGAGATCTGAGGTTCAGCCAACTGGTGATCACCATGGCTGAACATGGTATATTTGCCTGCTGATTCTACTTACCACCATGGAGTTTAGAGTATCCCTAATGTGATGTGGAGTAGCAAATCAACTGTTTCCTGAAAATGCCTCCACCTGTGCTGTACCAGAATAATTGCTACTGAAAGCCAATTCTACAAGAACATCGTGAGTCTCCATTATTCTCTCTCTCTCTCTTTCAGAGGAAACCCAGACTGGTAATATTGCCTTTGCAACTTCTCATCACGCACAAAAGTGGAACACATGTAATGCTTTGCTATTACCCTTAGGTATAATGAATGAATGGTCCTACAAAAAGCCTTCATTTAATCAACCAACTCATCCAAGCATCACGTATTTTAAATTATAGTCTCTTATTAAAGGGGAAAAAACTTGTAAAATAATTTGCTAACAAGGGGTGATCATCTGCTGGTTTTAATAGTTCAAATTAGCTTTGTAAAGACAGTTAAGCCCTGCAAATTATTTTCTCAAATGTCTCAATTAAGAAAATTACTAATTATTTCAATACCTCACAAAGGTTGCTGTTATGTTTCTCTGGAAGAACAGCATTGGATTGCTACAATTTGCTTTCACATTTTGCACTTTTAAAAATGAAACAAGTTTGCTTTTACTTTATTACATAAACAGGTATGACAGTTTTTAAAACACTCTTACAGGGTTATTAAACAAATAGAATAATTAGGTGAAAGTGCTACATTAGTATTAAAGGTACAATCCTTCCTTGGACAAATGTACTTGCATACATATAGAAGGATCCTCATAAAACCTAATGGAACCTTCACCTTTTCCTACCCCAGTCTGCTGCATTCTCATAGATGTACTTACAACATATGGCCATCATCCAGAACAGAAGACAAGACACTTCCTGTTCCCTATTCTTTCCTTTCTTTCAAGCCCAGAGCATGAATGTATTTGTTATGAAGGGCTGCCTACATGTTACATGCCAACAATTAAATAAATAAATAAATACATAAATACATAAATACATAAATATCAATTTTAAATACTGTAAACACTAACAACACTCTTATTTCTAAATAAAGAAGGATTCTTTATGGTAAATTGACATGGTGCAATAAATAAACATATACAATAGAATTAATCAGCTTTTATATCCAATATTCTCAAACGGTCTCATATACAAATAAATACAAATAATTACATGACCCAGGTGGTTGTGTATAACATGGATTTTCTGTATGATTGGTATCAATGAATCCACCTTTGGATAATTATTGTTAGATGGAATGTTCTTGAAAAAGTGGTCTTGAAACAAGGATGCGAGCCAGGACCTCGTAGAGCAGAGCCAGGAGCATGGTTTCTCCTTATCCTGTTGAAAGATTAAAGAAATATTTTACCATCAAAATATTTAATACAAAAACATCTTTGGATTTACCTTTGTTAGGAGAAGAATGAGAGCTGAGCCAGTTGGATGATTTCTTCCTCTATCCTGTTAAAGGAAAAGTGGACATATGAGCATTTTTTTTCCTCTGGCAAATTAGTCTAGTTGTTTTCCAGACTCATGAATTTATTAGTATTTATTTGCATATACGACTATTTGAGAGTATTGGCTATAGAAGCTGATTCATTCTATTGTATATGTATATTCATTGCACTGTGTCACTTTACCATAAATAATCCTTTTGTATTTTGAATAATATTGATGTTGGTGTTTACAGTATTTAAAATGGATATTTACTCCTCCATGGGGGGAACATTAATCAAAAGCTCCTGCTGCAGGAGGGGTTTTTAAGTTCTAAAGTTTAAGTATTAAGGCTATTTGGGGGGGTTGAGGTTTTTGTGTTCCACCTGAGTCGGTATTAAGGGGTTATTACTACAACCTCAACGAATTATTTAGAAACTGGCTTACTATCGAGCCCCAAGAAACTGGATGATTAGAGACTGGGAAGCTGAGACGCTGAGAGCTGAGACACTGAGGGACTGAGCTGAATACCTGCCGCAGGCTGTTGTTTCACAGAGCAGTGGGAGCTGCTGCAGCTGTTGCCCCCCTGCTTGCTTACTGCCTGTAGTTTTGCTTTGCCAACTGTTGGTTTCCCCAAGGTCTTCGGCCACTGGAGGGACTCCAGCAAATTACATCAGACAGAGAGGTGTGTCAGAGAAAGGGGCAGCTACCGGCATCCTGTGGGATAGCTGGACGGTCCTGCCTGTCGCATCTAGAAGTCCTTAAACCATTGGAGCCTCTTCTGTGATCACTCTGAGCTGGGCAGCATTGTTTTTACTGTGAGTTGCTGTTCCTGGTGCTCTTAAGTTGAATGCCATTTGATCCTGCTGTCAGCAGGCTTAGTCTGGGAGAACTGGAACTAGGAACTCGACCAGTGTGTCTGCAGCTGAAGCAGCTGAATGCCTGCAGCCAGAGCAAACGATGGAATGCCTGCAGTTGGAGCAATAGATGACCCGATAGAATTTCAGCAACATTGTAAGCAAAGATCACTGAAGGGACCCAACTATGTTAGAACAGCTGCGACGTTGCCAACTATCCCTGAAATTGTTGCTCAGCAGAGCCTGAGGACTCAAACTGTTAGACTGAAGCTGGAATTATGCTTGTTATAATATAGACCAGTTCATGAGGGAGATCTATCTTATCTTCTTTATCTCACCCTAGTTATTGTATTACCTTCTCTATGATAGTTGTTATTACTGGGGCGGATGGCTTGGGTAGGGGGAATTCCGTATGTATTGCATGTCTGAATGACAAACTGCACTAGGTATAGCCCTTTGCTGGACTGTTAAATTAAACCTACTCAGTTTTAGTTAGTTAGTTAGTTAGTTAGTTAGTTAGTTAGTTAGTTAGTTAGTTAGTTAGTTAGTTAGTTAGTTAGTTAGTTAGTTAGTTAGTTAGTTAGTTAGTTAGTTAGTTAGTTAGTTAGTTAGAGAAGTTGAGAAATTAATAATTTAAAGAGGGATGGGAAATTTGGAACTTAATTATTAATTTGGATGGTCTTCACGGAACTTATTGGGTAGGTGGACCTGGGTAACAGTGCAATAGGTGCTGTGGGTTTAGTAGCTGGGGCAGAAGTTATTTGAGGTGGTGGTGGATATGGGGTCGGGGATCCCAGTGGTCATGAGACGGGGAAGGTATGGTGGTGGGGCTAGGCATTATATGGGAAGGAGCCAGAGATATGGCTATGCTTGGGTCCCTTCCAACCTTTGCCCCATCCCGAAAGATGCTGGTAGTGGGGCTAGGATTCAATGCAGTCTCCCATCACTGCTGTTGCAAAATGCCAGGTCCATTAATAATAAGACTGCAACCCTCCAGCAATATTTTGCAATGGAAGAGGTGGACCTGGTGTGCATGACCGAGACCTGGGTACAAGAAGATGAAACTGTCACCCTGAAAGAGCTAAAGGTTTCTCGGTCCTTCATCAGTCATGTGACAGTGGCTGGGTGGGGTGGGGTGGTGATGCTCATTCGAGAGTCTTTCTCCGTCAGGCCGCTACCTATGCCAAAGATTGCTGGTATTGACTGTGTGGACCTGGTGTGGGATGCCGAGGAGAGTATAGCCATCTGTTTGGTGTACCGATTGCCCAGCGCACCTGCAGATGCCTTGCCTGGCCTGTTGGAGGCAGTAGCTGGCTGGGCCTTGGAGTATCCCTGGCTTTTTGTCCTGGGAGACTTCAGTGTTCATACTGATGATGTCGCCTCCTCACGGGCCATGGACCTGATAGCTTCCATGGCAGTGTTAGGACTCTCTCAGTTTGTATCAGCGCCCACACATCAAGCAGGACACACGCTGGATTTAATCTTTGTGGTGGGGATACAGGTGGATCTGGATGAACCTATAGTAGTGCTATGGTCAGACCACCTTGTCCTCAGGGCTTGTCTGGGCACCGCAGCCCCCCACCCCACCCCGCTTGGGTGACGAGCTGATTTATGCTTGCCCGTGGAGTCAAATGCATCCAATTGGATTCCAGAAAGCTCTGCGGGATCTGATGCCCCCTGGCAGCTTGTTGGATGAGCGGATAGAGGACTGGAATGCCCATCTCTCTGATGCCATTGACGAGATTGCTCCCCGTCGCCCTCTCCGCCCCCAAACTAGAATACCTCCATGGTATACTGAGAAGCTATGACAGATGAAATGGGAGCTGAGATGGCTAGAGCGAGTGTGGCGGCGACTCCGTGACAAAGTGATAAGAACATCTTATAGGATGTTTATGAAGGCCTATGAGGTGGCAGTGAAAGCTGCAAAGAGAGATTACTATGCAGCATCCATTGCGTCTGCTAGTTCTCACCCAGCACAACTTTCCAGAGTGATTTGGGCTTTAATGTCCCTTACACATGGGACAAAAAATGTGAATTCGACAATAAGCTATGAAGCTTTTGGAGACTATTTTGCAGATAAGATCCTGTTGCTCCACCGAGACCTGTCCATCATGGTTGATACAGTATGTGAACTGGAGGCCCCTTGGCCATCTTCAGGGTTGACATTAGATCAGTTCACACTACTCTCCCAGGAAGAGGCAGACAGGGTCCTGCATGCTGTAAAACCTACCACATGCCCACTGGACCCGTGCCCATCATGGCTGGTGAAAACTGGTGGTGCTGGGATTCGGGTCCCGCTAGCTGACATCATTAATCTTTCCCTGAGTTCTGGGATTTTCCCAGACTCATTGAAGGAGGCAGTGGTGTGGCCCTTATTTAAAAAAACTATCATTGGATCCTGTTGATCCAGCCAATTACCACCCAATTTCAAATCTTTCATTCCTGGGTAAGGTAATTGAGAGGGCGGTAGTGGAACAGTTACAGGTATACTTGGATGATGCCTCTATCTTGGACCCATTCCAGTCCAGCTTCAGGCCCGACCATGGTATAGAGACAGCTCTGGTCGCCCTCACAGATGATCTGCTGCGGAACCTGGATCAGGGTGGGTCAGCACCGCTTATACTTTTAGATCTTACAGCAGTGTTTGATACAGTCGATCATGATCTCTTGACCCACCACCTTGCCAACATGGGGATTTGTAGGACAATCCTTCAATGGCTGAGCTCCTTGGGGAACAGATGTCCGCCCGCCATTCCTTGGTGTGCAGCATACCTCAGGGAGCAACTCTTTCCCTGATGCTATTTAACATTTATATGTGCCCCCTCGCCCAGGTAGTCCGCAATTTTGGGCTGGGATGTCACCAGTATGCAGATGACATCCAGCTCTATCTGTTGATGGATGACCAGTCTGACTGTGCTCTGGATTCCTTGGCCAAGGGTCTTGAGGCTGTGACAGTATGGTTACGTCAGAGTTGCCTGAAATTGAATCTCCTGAAGACAGAGGTTCTGTGTCTAGATCGTGGAGCAATGGGGTTGGGGACCCTGCTCCCAGCCCTCAGCAGGGTACAATTGAAGCTTTCATTGATTGTGAGAATCTTGGGTGTGACTTTGGACATGCACTTTCAATGGAGGCCCAGGTCATGACCATTGCCACATCTGCCTTTTTTCACCTTCGACAGGCCAGGCAACTGGCACCCTATCTCTCATCTCAGAATCTGGCCACAGTAATCTATGCAACTGTCACCTTCAGGCTAGATTACTGCAACTCACTCTACACTGGGCTGCCCTTGAGCCCGATCCGGAAGCTGCAGCTGGTCCAAAATGCAGCAGCATGTGTTCTTATAGGAACACCGGTTTGACCGCATATCCATTCTGTGCTGTGCCAGCTGCACTGGCTTCCACTGGAGTTCTTGATCCGGTTCAAGGTGTTAACTTTGGTGTTTAAAGCCCTCCACAGACTGGGACCGGCATACCTGCGGGACCGCCTCTCCCATTACATCCCTTGCAGGGTGCTACACCCTGCAAATAAACAACTCCTGGTGGTCCCTGGCCCGAGGGACATCCAGCTGTCCTCCAGCAGGGCCAGGGCTTTTCTGCCCTGTCCCCAGCCTGGTGGAACACTCTCCCACTGGAGATCCTGGCACTGCGGGACCTATTACAGTTCTGCAGGGCCTGTAAAATGGAGATGTTCCACCAGGCCTTTGGTTGAGGACCAGCAGGTATCCCCGCTTATCCTATCTAAGATCATTACCTCTTCTATGACTGCCCTCAGCTATGCATTTTACCCACAGGTATGACCTATGCAAGTCTTTTATTAGTATCCAAAGTAGCCTATGTATAATGGCACTGGAGTATTTTAATATAAGTTTTTAAATCTATTTTTAAAGTTGACTATTAATTTGTTGTGTTTTATTGATGATGTGAGCCGCCCTGAGCCCATTCGTGGGGAGGGCAGGATACTAGTCAAAATAAATAAAATAAATAAAATAAATAAATGTATTTACTTGTCGGTTTATGAGTACGTCACAGTGGAGTTAGGCCCTTTTTTAATAGTAGCTGTTACCATGATGCTCCCTTATCTCTTGTCTGACTACATTTTACATGCAACATATTTATTAGAGACAAAATCAGTGTTTTATTTATATCTCTTTTTTAAGAAAAATGAATTTGATAGAGAGGCATTTAGAGCAGAAAAGCAGAGAGGAAAAAGAGTTTTTACACAATTCCCGACATTAGCTTCTCCACTCCATGGACTAGGGAGAAGGATACCATAAATTTTGTAGTGAACAGTTTCAGTAGATGAACGTACCATGATTAACAGTTGTGATTCCTCAGTTGCTGAACCTCAGATCTGTCACCTTTCCCTCACCCACCCTGAACTGCTGTCAATAAGCTGTGTGGCAGGGCAGTAGCTATATATGAGGATCATTTATTTTCCTTTGCAAGCTGTTTGTGCAGCTGCACAATAGCTAGAATTTATTCTTTCCTAGTAGATGGTTGCAATAGGTAACAAGCAGAGTTACTCCAGTCTAAGCCGATTGATTTCAATAGGCTTAGACTAGAGTAATTCTTCTTAGGACTGCACTGTAAATGATGTGGGGAGTAAAGATGGACACGATCCAAAAAAAATTAACGAACCAGCGGATCGTGGTTCGGCACCGGCAACGATCCCGAATTAACGATCCACACCGATCATCTCCCGTTCCTGAACCGTGGATCGTGGATGCCAAAGCGGGGCACGCTGGTATTCCCAGCTATGTGGGAAGGTGGGTTGTGGTGGCGGCCAACTCTCTCAGTCTCTCTCTCTCTCTCTCTCTCCAAAGGCTAGCAAGTAGCAAGCAAGAGCTCTGTCCCACTCCACTGCTCGCAGAAAGTGAAACCCAGCCTGGGAGACCACGGCTATTTATAAGCATGGGTCCCATTCAGCAACACAGGAGGTCTGTGTTTGGCCATCAGAGCTGCCTATCAGGGTTTGCAGGGATGAGATTGGAGTGCCCATGGCTACAGAACACCCCCTTCCTCCTCCCTCCCCTGGGTGTCTTCTCCCAACTTGTGACGGCTTTGCTGCTCCGTGGTTGGAAGGAAGCCCTGTTGATCAAGGAAAGCTGGGCTTCCATTTGGGTTTCCAGGGCAAGAGAAGGAGGGCAAACAAAGCTCAGGCATTCCCCTGGCTCCGTTGCCAGGGGAATAGATTGCTGGAGCCTGAGTGTCTGGATCCCCGAATTGAGCCCGAATGCCCCGATCTAGGCCTCTCCCGACCGCTGGATCGTTGGCCGTGGCCGATCACGATCTGCCGGGTCACTATCATGCGATCGCCATTATCATGGGTTTTTTTCCGTTCGTAATGCGGATCGTGCCCATCTCTAGTGGGGAGTACTACCTTCCCATAAGACTGTCTGAAAATGCATGTGCAGAAAAGGAACTTCAACTATAGAACTGACTTAAATGAACCCCAAATTGTAACACGGCTAACTCCTCTGGATCTATGATCAAATTGTAAGATTTTTTTTTTAAAAAATACTGTTCTTATAATCTCTAACTGACCAATTAATTTGCTCACTATTTGGTAAGGGATGATCAAACGCCCGCCAGCTCATTTTCTGTTTGCTGGTCAGTAGCATGGATCCAATCAAGCAGTTTTTGTACCAAGCAGTTTACCAGTTTACAAGCAGTTTGCTTGTTGGGTTACTTGTTGTGCATTTAATGATGCTACCAGTAGTATTTTATGCATGCCTCTGTGAGTCCTAGTTTCCTCACTCTCCCACAGACTTTTTGTGACTTCTAATCAGATAATGGTATAAATAGTGAGCAAATGCATCATCTCACAACTTTTTTTAAAAAAATGTATCTCTCTCTCTTATTTTTACATGAACACATAACTTCCCCACTCTACTCAGTTGGAAAGGTTGATACAATTTCCAAGCATGCATTTAAGAACACAGCTATCAGCTGATTTTCATAACAATTAGCTTGCACCAAGGAAACCTCTGCAGCCATTAATGGTCAATAATAATAATGATATTCTTTTTTCAAGTTCCTAACTACCATCATATGCCAGTTTAGAAAAACCTATGGTAATAGGTCTACATACTGCTCTCAAACAGCAATCTATAAACAATACATAACCAGTATCAGGAAGAATATTTTGTAAGGAAATTCATTTTTTTTATCAACTATTTAGCAGCAGCAGCATCCACAGCCGCCTCTGCCTCTCTTCCATTTCTGCAGCAAGTCTAGAAGAAGATGGGCAACTTTAGTCTCTCTAGATCCATGAATTTCTCAAAAGCTTGTCTATGAAAATCAGTTCCCTGGAGTAAGTCATACTACCTTCTCCTTTGGTTGTTGGGGGTTTTCCGGGCTGTATTGCCGTGGTCTTGGCATTGTAGTTCCTGACGTTTCGCCAGCAGCTGTGGCTGACATCTTCAGAGGTGTAGCACCAAAAGACAGAGATCTCTCAGTGTCACAGTGTGGAAAAGATGTAGGTCATTTGTATCTACTCAGGAGGGGTGGGGTTGAGCTGAGTCATTCTGTAAGAGTTTCCCAGGGTGTGGAATGCTAATGGCGGGAGGCTTCACTGAGTCATTCTGTAAGAGTTTCCCAGGGTGTGGAATGCTAATGGCGGGAGGCTTCACTGTATCCTGAGGAGGTTCTTTTGCATATGGATTGGTGCTTGATGTGCTAATCTTCTCTGCAGGGCTATTGTCGGGTGTAGAGTGTTTTGTTGGCCTGGTGTTTTTCAGAACTGGAGCCCATGCTCTGTTCATTCTTAAGGTTTCTTCTTTCCTGTTGAAGTTTTGCTTATGCTTGTGAATTTCAATGGCTTCCCTGTGCAGTCTGACAAAGTAGTTGGAAGTGTTGTCCAGTATTTTGGTGTCCTGGAATAAGATACTGTGCCCTGTTTGAGTTAGGCTATGTTCAGCCACTGCTGATTTTTCAGGCTGTCCAAGTCTGCAGTGTCTTTCATGTTCTTTTATTCTTGTCTGGATGCTACGCTTTGTGGTCCCGATGTAAACTTGTCCACAGCTGCAGGGTATACGGTATACTCCTGCAGAGGTGAGGGGGTCTCTGCTGTCTTTTGCTGATCGTAGCATCTGTTGTATTTTTCGGGTGGGTCTGAATACTGCTTGAAGGTTATGCTTTTTCATAAGCTTTCCCATCTGATCAGTAATTCCTTTGATATATGGCAAAAACACTTTTCCTGTAGGTGACTGTTTTTCCTTGGTTGTTTGATTCATCCTGGGTTTGATTGCTCTTCGGATTTCATTTCTGGAGTAGCCATTTGCCTGAAGTGCGTGGTTTAGATGATTAATTTCCTCATTGAGAAAGCGCGGCTCACATATCCGTCTTGCACGATCCACTAATGTTTTCATTATGCCTCTTTTTTGTCGGGGGTGGTGATTGGAGTTTTTGTGTAAGTACCGATCAGTGTGAGTTGGTTTCCTGTAGACCTTGTGACCTAACTGAGAGTTTGCTTTGCGGATGACCAAGGTATCCAGGAATGAGAGTTTTCCCTCACTTTCTTTCTCCATTGTGAATTGTATGTTCAGGTGGATGTTGTTGAGATGATTCAAAAACTCCATCAATTCTTCCTCCCCATGGCTCCAAATGATGAATGTATCCATATGAATGTATCCAATCCATATGCAAAAGAACCTCCTCAGGATACAGTGAAGCCTCCCGCCATTAGCATTCCACACCCTGGGAAACTCTTACAGAATGACTCAGTGAAGCCTCCCGCCATTAGCATTCCACACCCTGGGAAACTCTTACAGAATGACTCAGCTCAACCCCACCCCTCCTGAGTAGATACAAATGACCTACATCTTTTCCACACTGTGACACTGAGAGATCTCTGTCTTTTGGTGCTACACCTCTGAAGATGCCAGCCACAGCTGCTGGCGAAACGTCAGGA
Organism: Eublepharis macularius; assembly: GCF_028583425.1. Lineage (NCBI taxonomy): Eukaryota > Metazoa > Chordata > Lepidosauria > Squamata > Eublepharidae > Eublepharis > Eublepharis macularius. The sequence continues at coordinate 76,310,386 of NC_072792.1, read as the reverse complement.
ACTACAATGCCAAGACCACGGCAATACAGCCCGGAAAACCCCCAACAACCATCGTTCTCCGGCCGTGAAAGCCTTCGACAATACCTTCTCCTTTGTTGTCTGTAAAGAACTGGAAGAATGAAATGCTCAGATTTTCCAATATATTTTGAACATCTTTGGTCTTTCTCTGGGCAAACAGCTCAGCATCTGATCAATAATAACCTAATCAATTACGGCTGAGACACCACAATCTAGTTGTAATTCAGTCTCTAACAAAGATACCTTTTCAGTCTTCCTATGACTAACCTACTTAATCATAAAGAAATGGATGTCTTCATGTTTACTTCGTTCTTTTGCACAGGGCTGCAGAGAGCCACCACGGGCCCCTAGACAAATATTCCATCTGCCCCTACTATATGAAGAAGAATATTCTGTCAAGTTGTATCCTATTCATTGTTATCCTAACCATGGGGTATTCAAGGCACAAGAGGAACAGAAGTGGTTTGGTACTGCCTTCCTCTGTGTAGCAACCCCCCATCTAAAATTAATATCACAACAAAACAAATCACTTGGTTTTCTGTTACTGAGGACACATAATAATTGCAATAGGATACAGTGCAACCCTCCTACCTCCAAGGCAACAACAAACCAGGAGCAAGCAGAATCAGGGAGACTCTTCAGCCAGCACTTTGTTTGTTTATAGACTACCTTTCTCACTGAGATCCAAGGCAGATTACACAATGCAATATAAGCAATAGCTATGAGAACATTCAATGAACAAAATACAATATAATCAATAGTTAGGACATTCAATGAACAGATCCTCCTGCATGATTTCCAAGAGCAATGATTTCTGCCCATGAATTGAATTACACTATGAAATCCATCTTGAATCTCAGTGAAAAAGGCTGACTATAAATTCCATAAATTAAAATAAAAAATAAAATAAAAGGCTTACTGAATCATACCAGAGGTCACTCTAGTAGAGTGTCATGTTTCCCAAGCTGGCCAGCCAGATACTTCTGGGAATCCACCAACAGCGACTAAAGGCAACAGGTACCCCACAAAATTGGCATTCAAGAGTATACTGCAGATGAACATGAAGGTTCTATTTGCCAACATAGCTACTGGCCACTCACAGACCTGTCCACCTCCACAAATCCAACTAATTGCCTGTTGATGTCTTCTAAACCAGTGGATGTCACCTCTAGTAGTTTATTTAATGAACTGGTTATGAATTGATTATGAATTCAATTAATTGATTATGCAGCACATGATACAGTACTTCCATTTGGCTGCCCTAAGCTCTGACAGTAAGGCAGAAAAAAAATCCTTACTCTTCATTTTCTTCACATCATTCAGTAGTTTATCAGCCTCTATACTAACATGGTTTATCGATCTATAAGCAGAACTACAAGTGACACCTGACACAGGTTGGACACTTGTCAGCTTCCCTCAAGTTTTGATGGGAAATGTAGGCAGCTTGGCAGAATGTTGGACTAGTGACAGTTGAAAAGTCCATTGGACAGCAGTCAGAGAGCCAAGCTGCAAGACTAGGATGCCTACATTTCCCATCAAAACTTGAGGGAAGCTGACAAGTGTCCAACCTGTGCCTTTTGTCACTTGTAGTTCTGCTCTCAATAAGCCTTCATAATTGTGTAAAAGGAGCATGGGCGGCTTTCCTCACTTTTTTCCAGCCAAACGCTTCCTGCCAAAAATACCCTCCTCTTCTATTTATTAAAGATTCTCAAAACTCCCCCATTCTCATTTTATCTGAGAATTCCCTCAACCACTCAGTTTCCACAGCCTGTGCCTCTTAATAAATTGCCATCTATATAGACGTATGTAATTTTATATATACACATGCAAGTTACCAGCACAGGATACTCTTCTTACATCTCATCTTCTTACATCTCAGTTTTAGATTATTCCCTACTGTAACAAATTTGCATTGACAAAAGGCCAAGTATCAGATATTCCACCAATGCAGTATCAATAACAATAATAACTGATTGCTTAAATAGTGCTAATATGCAATCAAAATCACTTCTGGTTATTTGGGGATGGGAACAGAAGAGCCTTCACTATTCCACATCTACAATCATTAAAACAGAATCAAAATGCATGTAAAGTGTGTGTGTTGTGGTGGTGGGAGGAAACACCCTTTTGATGATTTGATAGATTTTTGGGGAATACACTCACACAGGTTTTGCAAACATAATAAGAATAAAAGTTTTCTGTTCTGCAATGAAACATGTTTTAGTTTCCCAGCCAGGGTAGGCATAATGGGAGAGACAAACACAGGGAGAGTTAGAAGGGTGGGAGAGGAATTAAGGCATACCAGGTTAATTGATGGGCCCATGCTTGCCTCAGCCTCCCTGAAGCCATGGAAAGCTTTCTTTTAAAAAAAGCTGACACCCCGACCCCAACAATAGCAAAGGCAGATCCCAGAAGCCAGTCACTCCTGTTTGCTTAGTGGTTCTTCCACCACCTAGTGGCTACAGACAGAATTGCACCCAAAATAAAAAACAAATGCATTTGCTGAATTCATGATTTATCCAGCTTCTCGGGCCCTCAAGAGCTGACGGGTCACTGGGATTTTTGTCCCTCTAGTCTCCCTCTCTTTGTGGCCCTCCAGACTAGGGTTTCCATGTTCCTATACCCTCCCAGGGGGAAGGGGTAACCTGGCACTTACCTTGTGTCTCCCAGGAGTCTTTTCCTCATGTGTGTGCAAAATGCATGCGCACTTCCACCGCTTGTGCAATGATGTCACTTCTGGGAAGTGATGTCATCATGCTGGCCACAGGCATGCTCCTGCTCTTTGCACGGGGCAAATTCAGTTCGTTTAGGGCCAAAATCAGCCTCAGGGAAGCACGGGAGCACATCCTGGGCTGGCATGATGACATCACTTCAGGAAGTGACATTGTCATGCACCGCTGGGAGCTCCCCTAGTGTATGCTTTCTCAGGTGGCTTGCTAGTAGCATGCAATTGTTGGGGGGTTTGCAACCTCTCTGGGCTAACCTCTGGGAGATTGCCTGCCATTGGCCTACTCCAGACTACTGTCTTGAACAGGTCGCATTTCTTTTGTTGTGCGTGATTTGTGTTAAATAATTAAATAATATTTTTTTAAAAAAAATTAAAATGGATATTGGGTCAATTGTTTTAAAATGATGTTTTGAAATTGTTTCCCACCTCAAGTCCCGGAGACAGTGTGAGACATAATTTGAAATCAATAAACTAACTAATGAACATCCAATAAAGGATAAATGCTGATAGGATAATTCACAGTGTACTTTGTTCCCTGGGTGTTTTCCACGTGATCACTTAACAGCATTTCAGAATCTATTCTGCTTCCCATGTTCTCCAGAGTTCTGCACATACAAGGGAGTAATGGGAAACAGAATCAGTTTTTGTCCATCTTTTCCCCATTTTCCCCCTCTGCACACATTCTGTGATTTTTTAATCTGCTGCCCAGTCACTGCTGGAGTGTGTTATGTCTATGCAGAATCAAAAACTCCCATTCTGTTTCTTGTTCTCCCCTCTTCCTTTCCCCCAGGAGCTGATTGGTCTGTCGACTGGCAACCACTCCCACCCTCCTCAGCTCTCTGAACTCCTTTTCTACCATTTTTATCTGTAAAGTGAGGTAAGGGTCATAAGGCTGCTTCTCCATTCGCTTCCTTCCTCCCAGGTATGCATGCACTCTCTTAATTGTTTTTTCCAAAGCAAGGAACTAGTCCTAATGTTGCTGCTTATTCTCTGCTGGCTTTAAAAGCCAGGAAAGAGTTAAATAGCTGTTTTTTTCCCTTCCTCCCTCAGTGGTATGAGCACGCTCTCATTTATTTTTTTTCAAAGCTAGGGATGAGTTGTAACATTACTGCTCATTCTTCCTGGTTTTAAAAGCCAGGAAAGGGTTAAATGGCTGCTTTTCCCTCCCTCCCAGAAGCTTGTCCTAATGCCAAAGAGGAGGAAAAAAACAAGTGTTTTGTGCAGCCCTTTGCAAAACAAAGCAGCAGGGAAGCTGCCAGGAGGGAGTGAAGCATGGTGTAACAAATAAGGCAAACAAGGCAAAAAATAAGGACAACCCCAACTGGGTCAAAAAGCTTTTTTTCTTTTTCAAAGCAACAAATGCTCACTCTTTATGCAATGTATTTCATAAATAACAATTTAAAGACACGACTCCAGATAACTGAAGCAAGGTAAGTAATTAAAGGCCCTGATTTGGGCGTCTGCGTGGGAATGCCAATTCCTCTGGCAACAACAACTGATAAATACAAGCTGCAAAAGGACAAGCTGCAAAAAGAAAGAAGATAAGAGCATTACTATGAATGGACGTTAATTACTATATTGTATAAAGAGTGAGCATTTGTTGCTTTGAAAAAAGAATGGACTTTAATTACTTACATTGCTTCAGTTATCTGGAGTCGTGTCTTTAAATTGTTATTTTTGAAATACATTGCATAAAGAGTGAGCATTTGTTGCTTTGAAGAAAAAAATTTTTTGACCAAGTTGGGGTTGTCCCCTTTCTATTGTTACAGGAGGGAGTGAAGCAGCAGCATTTTAACCCTTTCCTGGCTTGGCTTAAAAAAAAATGAGAGTGGAACAAGCACCAAAAGTACATGTTTTCCCCCAGAACTCCACCACCAATTGCCTCTCCAGTGGGCACAAGACAGCCCAATCAGCAAATACATAGTGGGGGGATGTGTCCAACATTGCAACATTACAAGGCATGTGAATTTTTTTTAAAAAAATGATGTCAGATCCAGCTCCCACAAAATGTGGCTCCAAATAGGCACATCTCAAATCATCAGCAGACACCAAATCACATCGAGGTCATGCAATGAAAAATGGTGACGCCCCATCACCGATCAGTGTGAATGCTCAGCATCAACAGCTTAAAGTGTGCTGTGCAGAATGGGCCCTGGAGACAGTATGTTCCTGATTATCTGAAATTCAATTCCTGGCTAAACAGTCACCACTGTGTTTCTTTTAAAAAAACTTTTTTTAAAAAAAGTGCTTCCTCTTCTTATTTTAAGTGTTGTTTAAATAATTCCTAACATTCAACTATTAGCTCTTATGCATAATTAGTGTTTACCCCTTTAGTTAACATAGATTGTTAGGCTCTCATGTCCTACCAAGTTCTGTTTTCCCCTTCTTCGCCAGGAAACCAAAACTATGTTTTCATTTCATAAGAGTGAAACTTAAAAGCAAATGGTTCGTATGTATTAAGCTCTTATTCGTTCATCTGCTAAAATATAATCCTTTCTTTTCATCTGAATTTACAAAATCCATCTTTTTGGTTGACATGAAAAGGTATGCCACCTAGAAAATATAGAAACAGAACTCAGATAAATAATAGAATGACTCTAAGGGCCATTTCCAGTGTTAATCTCCCCAACTGGTATTTTGAAAACGTATGCAAGAAATTGTTCATTCCAGTAGTGTGCCATTTCAGACAACTGCTAACATACAAAAACAGCAAGCATATGGTGCTTTAGAGAGCCAGAGAAATGCCAGATTTTTTAAAAGACTTCAAGTGGGGTTACAGAAGAACTGACATTTCTAGGTATTAAGGCCTAATGCCAGTCACAGATCTTTTAGAGTTGGAAAGGGCTAGGGGAAAGATTGCAAATTTGATAAATTGGCTGAACAGGTAAGGTCTGCATCCTGCTGTCTGAAAAAAATCCAACAAAATAAGGAACTAACAGGCTGCAGAAAGTATGTATGCTAGCCCTCCACTTGACATTTTACTGAGATATTTTAAAACAGGAATTCTGAGACCTTATGCTATTTCAGAGACATCTGGGCCTGACTGGAAAGAACTGCTGAGAGAGCATGGTGAGAAAGCATCTACAATACAACTGATGAGATTCTGTGTAAAATAAACCTAATATCCATCTGGGATTGTCAACTCTTGAAATGAAATATTTAAAAATGGTACATGGTTGGCATCAGGGCCACAAAAATCAACCTGTTCATCCAAAGAACATCTTTTTAAAATGATTACAGGTTATCTGGCAGCAAATATTGTTGTGAGACTTACACAAGTAACAGCACTATCTAAAAAACAAATAGGGACACGTGGACAGCCACCATCGTGTTCATCTCCTTTTTGCCAGTCATGAACAGGGAGCCATTTTTTGATGACCAGATTTTTTTACATATATATCAAAAAGGCTTTCCAGTGTCATAGCATGGAGAAAATGCAGGGAAAATGGTGGCATGTTGTGTTCAATAAAGTTAAATACAATTAAATTAGTTAAAAAATTTATAAAACAGCAGGATTTGCGTCCAGTGGCACCTTAGAGATCTGAAGGGAGCTCTGACTTTCGAAAGCTTACACTCTGAGAATGCAATATTCTCGACAGAGTGAAAATCTCATTAAATTGTGACTACTCTGAAAAAGAAGTCTGGAAATGGGGAAAATGAACTGCATCACCCATCGTGGTCAGAGTTGGAAATTTATTCACTAAGAAGGAGTCAAGGACCAATTTAGGTTATTTCAAGTATAGCAGGACAGTCTACAACTATACATGAACTATTTATGAATGGACTATATTTGCACTGACACTTTAAAAATGGCTTAATAGGACTTTTCCTGCTATATGATGAATCATTGGATTATGAAATATTTTTCTTAGTGATTGGTATTACATATAGGACTAATCAAACTGTTTGTACAATATATTTCTTGAATGGTTTAAATGTACTAGCACTTTACTATTCTGAGAGTCTCTCTCTATAAGATTTGGATATTTTTCTAGTTCTTTGAGGGGGCTTGAAATTCATATAGCCCATTTCTGCTATGTTATTGAAAAATTTTTGCTTAGGCATTAGAGAACTTTATTAGATACTAAAAGAATGGCATATGATTAAATACATATAAATTAAAACTTAATTAGGTTTATACCTTTAAATATGTCATTGAATGACATATACGATATATCTTTGACTTCTGACATTGTGAGCTTTCATGGCTGGTTGTTTTGGTTTGGCTTTTTTCCATGATACTTCCCTTTGTGCCCCCTCCTTTGTGGGTACAGACCCCACAGTGGCCTGTAGAGTTAAACCTTTGGTCAAATTCACTTGAAACTTGAGAGTTATTTAAGTGGACAGGTAGCACTATCTCTGCTGCAATTTGGTGTCATTTGGTTAAAAAACAGCCACTCTACTCTTCCCAAGTCATCCATAGGGAATAATGGCAGGGCTGTAGTCCTTCTCCTTCCTTCCCTTCTTTGTGAGGGTGCAGCTGTTTTTTTCTTTACAAATATGATGGTGGGAGGCACCATGTTCATGAGCCTATATGGGTCCGATTCACTTGAAACTTTGGTTCCTTAATGAACAGGTGGCACTAGCTCCACTGCAATTTGGTGTAATTAGTCTGGAAAATAGTTGCTCCCCCCCCCCCCCGCAAAAATCCCCCATAGGGAATAATTGCAAACCTGCCATTCTCCTTCTTCATTCTGTGAAACAAACAACTGATCACAATAACAAGGAAGTATGGCAAGCACATAGTTTTCAGAGGAAAGGTAGAATATTTTTAATGTCAGTTGGTCACTGTAAGACTAGGAAATGAAATTAATGTAGACAGGGTTTTTAAAAAAATTAAATGATGGTGGCTGGCACCACTTTCCACCAATAGGAATCAGTGGAGAGAACTGTGCCTTCTCTGAGAGGCATCTAATTCAGAGGTCTGTGTCCAAATCAATTTAAATGTGGGTATTCTTTAAATTAGAAGGACTATATTCTGTGCAAATTTAGTGCCATTAAATTTATAAACAGCTGCCCAAGACCCTTGAATAGATTCCCTAATGAAAATCATTTCCCATGTCCTGAAGCACTGAAAGCCAAAAAAACTCATACTGATTTGAATCCCAAACCAGCAATGTCTACATGAACATAAGCAATTTAGGGGGGAAATCTATTCTTTCTGGTGTAAAGAGGTACAGTTCTCTACAGATTTATTTAAGTATACAGTGCAATATGTTATGAATAAGAGAAAGAGTATATTCATTCTTTTAAATAATTCTAGACTATGTGCTTCAGAAAGATAGATTGTTAACTGAAATAAACTTACTTATGACATGACTATTCCTTCTTCTAGTAGTAGTAGTAGTAGTAGTAGTAGTAGTAGTAGTAGTAGTAGTAGTAGTAATTTAGAAGGTATGCTTATTTTATAGTCTGCTTATTTCATTGTTTCTTGATGTAAGTATTTGTGTATTCATAGTCCATTTATCTTACTGAATTTGTATCTGGATTATCAACAGATTTTTGTTATATATGTTATAGAATTTTTTAAAAAATCATATAAATCTATCATAAAGAAATTATTTGATGTTCATCCAAGAAGTTCTTTGCTATTTGAATGATCACTGATTCGTTTGAATCAGCAATGTTTTGGCACATGCTCAGTTCTGGAAAAAAATGCAAAGCTGTTTAGCAGGCATTCAATAAATTTGATGTGAACTTAATCTGCTAATGTCTGATCATCATGTTCAAAACACGGTAAAGTCAACTGTTGAACTGTTCAGTGAGAAATTCATGGTATGCTTAACCATAATTGTGTAATAAACAGCAGAAAATAACCCTTATGCAGAATAGATAATTTAAGAAAGTAAATCAGGTCAGAGATTACAGTTAACTCCTCTTGTACTGTGTGATTTTGTTTACTCTATAAAGTAAATCAAGGAATTTATCATCTAGAGAGCAAAGTCTTTTACAGATTGGGAATGCTGATGATGAGAAGGGTCCCAAGGACCATGAGGGATTTTGTGGCAAAAGAATCAAACATATAAGACTGCATAAGTCACAGACTGTAGGTCAAATATATTACATAATCAAAGAATTAAGCTCTAGAAAACATTTCCCCAATTTTACAAATAAAACATCTGAAATCTTTCTTTTTATTTCAGTCTTACATACATGTATGTAGGTCTCACATGACTAAAATCACACATACGTGTGTACACATACACACACATAAACAATGATTCATGAATGATTCTTTTCTACACATTAATACACGTTTCTCAGTCTTAAACAGAGAGGCATTTACAGGGCTGATAAAAAAGTTGGTAGAGCAGCAAATAAAGCAGTGGTAGTTATGCAGTACTGATTAAATATGTAAAACAGTTTATTTAGGAACTACATATCAGATAGTAAAGAGGAGAGATAGAGACAGATGCTGTCTATCTAACTACACCTTAGAGAGAGTGTGTTTCAAAGAAGAGAGAAGGAGGAGAATATTGCCCTATTTAGCTGATTAGGAGACAATACAAGGAAATGACCTTTAGGAGACGAGAGAGATGCTGCCCTCACTATCCTATCTAACTGAGCCCTGCTGTCTCCTGTACCAACTTTAAAAGCAAAAAACAACACTATCGTGTTATTTTGTAGCTGGTCTTTGCCATGTCAATCTCCACCACTCATCAGAGGCTTCTGATCCCCTTCGTTCTTCCAGTTCAAAATCTTCAGCTGCCCAAGTGTTAGTCTGAGATGTGTGCAAAACAGCTATTTCCCCTTTGTCTCACCCAGTACTGCTTTCTGTTTTCCCTTGTCCAGTATACTTGTATGAGCTACGTATATATGTATGGAGAAAACATATTCTGGCATCATCCTCCCCAACTCAAACTAGATTTACTCTCATTTTTATGGCAACAGTTAATACCTCCCTCCCAAGAAAGACGTACCAAGCAAGGTATGTTTTTGCAACACCACTAGTGTTGCCAGAGGACCTGGTACTTACCTGGGGAGATCTTGTGTGCACAAAAGGAGCATGTGTGCTCCTGGTGGGCATATTGATGTTACTTCTAGCATTTGGGTCCTTGTGAAGCATGGGGGCATGCCCGCCGCCAGGTGCAATGATGTCATGAGGGAGCAATGTTGTTGCTCCTAGTGGGAGTGTGCACACTGTGCTCTGCATGGGAGGTTTTTTGCCTCCTGGGCCCATTCCCCAGCTCTTTCCCCCCTACCAGCCAGGTGTGTGGGTGGGGGGCAGAGGCTGGGAGCAGGGGATCCTTCACCCCCACCAATGGACTAGCAGCCCTACACCCTACAGTCAACACTCAACACTTCATCCATCAGAGCAGCAACAAAATTCTGCACACAATCTGTTAATTCTTTTGTTTCACTGAAGAGATTTCTGCCTAACAATTAGGCTTCTTTTCCTGTTTTCCTTCTTTTTGATGATTCTAATTTCATTTTGTTTTTGTTCATTATCCTGCACAACACATCACAGAATCACAGAATAACAGAATCACAGAGTTGGAAGGGGCCATACAGACTTGTAGTCCAACCCCCTGCCCAATGCAGGATGAGCCTAAAGCATCCCTGACAAATATTCATCTAGCCTCTTCTTGAAAACTGCCAGTGAAGGGGAGCTCACCACTTCCCTAGGAAGCTGATTCCACCTTTGAAAGACTGTGAAAAGGTTTTTCCTAATATCCAACCAATACCTTTTTGCATATAATTTAAGTCCGTTGCTTCGAGTTCTATCCTCTGCTGCCAACTGGAACAGCTCCTTGCCCTCCTCCAAATGACAGCCTTTCAAATATTTAAAGAGAGCAATCATGTCCCCCCTCAATCGCCTATTCTCCAAATTAAACATTCCCAAGGCCCTCAGCCTTTCCTTGTAGGGCTCAGTCTCCAGACCCCTGATCATCCTCATCGCTCTCTTCCGTACCATCTTGATTTTGATTCTGCCTCCTTTTTGAAGTGAGGATTCCAAAACTGCACACAGTACTCCAGGTGTGGCCTAACCAGGGCAGTATAGAGAGGGACTATGACCTCCTGCAATTTCAATGCAATGGCCCTTTTGATACAACTAGACATGGGCACAAACGGGGGGGGGGGATGAACATGCTGTTCATGTTCGTTGCCATCGATGAACATGAACAGATGAACAGTAATGAATGTCTTGTTAACGAACATGTTCAGTGTTCGTTGGTCATGGGGCCCAGAATGGCCCCCATTGGACTTAGAGAGCCCATATTCACAGGGAGTGATCAGCAGGCTCTCCTCCAGCCATCACCCAAGTTAGGTCAAGATTTCAATATGGATCTTGGACTTATACCTTCCCAAATCCAATGCACCCAAGGAAACTCCCATTCGATATAATTGGAGCCACTAGTTGACTTTGGCCCTGTGTACGAGCAGTGGACTTGAAGGTGGGCTGCCTCCCTTCTAAGGGGTGGGTGGTGTTTCTGCTCACTGGCAGCACCCCATGTGCCCGTCTGCCAGGCCTCCCAGAGGCTACTTCCTGCTTCGGTATAGAGGTGGGTGATGTTTGCGGCTGCTGGCCCTGACGGGCTGGGGGAGGCGATGGCATTCCACCTCCCCTCTAGGGGGCAGGGTGTGTGGCCACTCACCAGAGGTACCCCCATGTGCCCACCCACCAGTCCTCCCAGTGGCTACTTTCCAGCTTTGTATAAAGGTATGGTATAGGCAGAATTCTCAAAAGACAGGTGAATAGCTGTATGGGATAGATGTATAGGATAGAGGGATGCATGGATACATTGAATACCTGTATTAGATTGACAGGAGAGACAGATACCGTGTTCAGGGATATTAGGGAAACAGGTGGATTGCATAAATATCTGGTTTATCCCGTCATTAGAAATTTGGAAGGAAAGAACCAAGGGTGGGAGGTGGGGCTCACCCCTAACAGGTAGAAGCAGAGGCTCACATGCTGGCCATCGATGCAGTGGAGGATGCCTCCCCCCCCGTCATGGGGGAAGCAGCAGTTCCCCTAGGAAAGGGGATTGTGGGCAGACAGGTAAGTACCCATGTGGGGAGCTGTGGGCTGTCCCCCGCATCACGAACCAACCTGCCTTCACAGACCCGGCAGTCTATTCAGCATCAGCACCCTATGGATGACTGCAGTTCCACATAATCCACACCACTCAGAGACACCTCACCTGTGCAGGCAGTAAGTAGGGTAAGCTGCCACCAGGATTACCTTCCTTCTTGCCTTCGCAGAAAGGACAGGATGGATAGGACAGGAGAGTCACAGGGTGGGGTCAGGGTGGTTCCAGAGAGGGAGAGGTTGAAAAAGGGACCAGGCACCTGTACAGGAGAGGAGGACAGAGGCTTCCTGTCTGCATTGTGGAGCAGGACTGGGAGGACCCAACATCCACCGTGTTGGATTGCACAGACTGCTCCAGGAGAGGCTTGTCCGCCCCTCCTGTGTCAAAGTGGAGGCTATCACCAGCATCACTCACCTTCCTGCCTTCATGGAAAGGATGGGATGGACAGAACAGGAGAGGTCATTGGAAGGGGTCGGAGTGTTCCAGAGAGGGAGAGGTTGAAAGAGGGACCAAGTACTTATCTGGGAGAGGAGGACAGAGGCTTCCTGGCCAGATTGCACAGCAGGACCGGGATGGAGGACCCAAACATCCACCTTGAAGGAGTGCGTAGACTGCTGCTGGAGAGGCTTGTCCACCCCTCCTGTGTTGAACTTCAGGCTGCATCCAACATCATTCACCTTTCTGCCTTTGTGGAAAGGAAGTGAGTCACGGGACCCATTCCCCCCATGCACAGGGGGAACAGCAGGTGCCCATGGATAGGGGTGCACCATGTAGCACAACCATATCAGCAAATGTTTTTTAGCTACCCCTCATGCCCAATAGCAGCAGTAGCAGACAGCTCCCACCTTCCTGCCTTCACAGAAAGAGTGGGAGGGACCCATTCTCCCCTGCTCAGAGGGGACAGCAGGTGCCATGGAAAGGGGGGCACCATGCAGTACAATCCTATCAGCAACAGCAGCAGAGCTGTCTATCATGGCCAAAAGCGGCAGCAGCTGACATGACCCACCTTCCTGCCTTCGTGGAAAGGACGGGATGGGCAGGACAGGAGAGGCCATTGGAAGGGTCATATTGGTTTCATCCACAGAGGATGAGGATGAAAGAGGGACTGTCCAGGAACTTGACAGGAAGAGGATGTGATGGGCAGGACAAGTCGTGGGGAAGGGTAGTTTGGGCACCATCTAGAGAGGGAGAGGTTGAAAGAGGGACTGGTACCTTATCAGGGAGAGGGGGACAAAGGGTAACTGCCAGCCACATCGAGGGGCAGGACCAAGAAGACCCCTTCATTGGTGAGCCATGAGCCGAGAAACCCACCGAGTCGCGGGGCAGAGGAGGCAGCTGACATGACCCACATTCCTGCCTTTGCAAAAAGAATGGGATGGGCAGGACAGGAGAGGAGAGGTCATGGGGAAGGGTCGTATTGGTGCCATCCAGAGAGGGAGAGGTTGAAAGAGGGACCATCCAGGAACTTGTCAGGAAGAGGATGCGATGGGCAGGACGAGTTGTGGGAAAGGGTTGTATTGGTGCCATCCAGAGAGGGAGAGGTTGAAAGAGAAAATGGGAACTTGTCTGGGAGAGGAGGACAATAGGTTACCAGCCGTGGAAGCAGCCCCGAGAACTGAGGAGGGCTGGAGCCCGCTGCAGAGGAGCTTGGCCTAGAACCACAGTAGACTTGGGGAGGCTCAGAGCTCAGGTAGTTCCAGGTCCAAGGAGGTTGAGGTTGACCTTGATGAAGGTCAACATGTCTACCAGGTCTGGGTGCAAATGTGCGTGGTAGGGACGGAGGAGGTCTCCCAGGTGAGAGAACACCCACTCGCACTGCACACTGGTGGGAGGGCAGGACAGGAAGTTGGTTACCACAATGGACAGGTCTGGCCATACAGCAGATGTATTTCTCAATACTCCAAGGGATTGGAGTGGGGGGCTCAGTGGGCTGTGTGAGTACTCTCACACCATCACCCCCACCTAGTCCTCCACTGCGAGAGATGTGCCAACTGCACTGTGGCCAACCACACAGCCCACCAACGAGTCCCAGAGATCAAGTGGGGCCATTTGGGTGGGTCTCTCCTGGGGTGGCTCTCTTCCCAACTCCACCCTCCTCCTCCTCCTCCTCTGCTGCCTGCCCCTCGCCCCTGCCCCGTTCCCTCCATCCTGCCATCTCTTTCTGGAAATAGAGTCAATCCTGGTTAGAAGCCATAAAAGGGTTAATGATCAGCAAGCAGGTGTGAGATGCTGAAGCAGATGGAGACACACTGCCCTGCTACTATATAGCCACATTACTTTACTTGATCTATTATCTAGCTACTTGTACATATGATTTGACTTGTTTATGGAATTACCTAATTTACTGATACTGATATAAAGACTATTTTTCTTAAACAAATGGCTCTTCTTTCCACGCCTCTACCTTTTATCCCACAAAGATGTCCTGCAATGGGCCCTTCTGCTCCACCAGATGACATAGCATATCATAGGTGGAGTTCCAGCGGGTGGGCAGGTCCTGAAAAAGTTGGTGCTTAGGGTCCCCCTCTCCCCCTGCCTCTGGAACAGCTCATGGGAAGAGTTGCTGCGGGAGAAGTGGGAAGCAATGCGGTGGCATCTGTCCAGCAGATTGCACATCCACAACATTCCCTCATCCCAGCTGTCCCTTGGATTGCTCCCCAGCCTGAGCATGTCCCTCATCACCAGGTGCAGCTTGTGTGCAATGCACACCAGCGCCCAGGAAGGATGCCTCTTTCAGGGCTGCCAACATGTTGCTCCCCACATCCATCACCATGAAGCCACGGACAAACCCTTCTCCCGTTGTCGTCCACTCCCTCAGTGCTACCTTCATGGTGGTGGCGATGTTCTTCACAGTATGGACCTCGTCCATCCCCCGGGCCTGGAGAAGAACTACTCTGTAGCCTGGTGTCAAGCATGGCACCTTTTTCTGGGGGCCAGTTCTTGGCTTGGAGCAGCAGATGTACTCTAGTTGCCACCAGTGGGCAGTGATGGCAAGGTAGCTGTGATGGCAGCTGCTCCAGAGGTCGGCCATGAAATGTACTGTACAGCCTTTGGAGGCCGACAGCTCCCTGAGCACCATGTCTTGCACAGACTGATAGAGGGCAGGCAGGATTCGATGCTCAAAGGTGTGCCATGATGTCATGAAGAACCATGGGACAAAGTGCTGCAGCAGCCTTTGGAAGCCCACACCCTCCACGATGGATAGAGGGAATCCCTGCAGGGCAATCGTCTCTGCCACGACATGAATACCCGCCCCCTGAGCACTTGACCTCACCCTTTCCAACGGCACTATCACTAAACCTGATGGAACAACCTCCCCAAGCACAGCCTGCCTGACCATTCGGCTCCCACCAGCAGCACCTTGGGGGCAAGGCTTCTTGCTTGGGGTGGATTCCGGTGACCCTCCCACTGATCCCAGTTCAGAGGAGCTGGTAGCCTCCCACCACCAGATGTTTTGCTGGCCGAGGACAAAGACCACTGGCTCAGGTGGCATGTCTTCAGGTGCCTAGTCAAGATCCTCGATGACGGGTGCTTCGGGTCATTGCCCGTGTGCACCAGGCCATCACAGAAACAGCACCTCACCACACGCACCGCACTCTCCATACAGAGAGTTTGAACTGTGGCCCACTAACTGTTCCAGGGAAAGGAGGATGAAGCGTTACTGTCTGCGCATCAGAGCTGGCAATGGAAGACGGAGTGGGGGGTGGACTGCAGGCAGGGACAGCACTTGGAGTTTGGGGTGGGGACGAGATGGATGTTTCATCGAACCCTAAGCATTCCTCCATGGATCCATCCTCCTCCTCCTCAAACAGTTTAAAGAGTTCCTCTTCCCCCAGCGGCAACAGCTCTTTGGCCTTATCCACAGCCCCCACAGTTGATTTTTGGGGAGTGGGAGTCTCTGCTTCCCCAGAGCCCTGCCCACTACTGCTTCCCACGGGGCAAGCAGTACAACCATTGCACTTCCCCCCACGACCACCCTTGGCCCCCGCGCGAAGCCTCATTGTGACAGCAAACAAGAATTAAGGAGGAAAGAAAAGGAGAGAACACTGTGAGCCCTCAGCCAAGGTGCCCACTGAGCTTAGCCCCAGGGTCTGGCAGCAGCCCTGGAACCAGAGGGGATAGATCCATATCCCATCACACACAGAGAAAATTCCAGCTCCAATGCACTCTCCCTGTCTCTCTCCAAAAGGCTAGCAACAGCTCTGTCCCACTCCACTGCTTGCTGAAACTGAAAGCCAGAACTGGGAGCACAGTGCCCTTTTATAACCAGAGGTCTCATACAGAAAAGCAGGAGATCTGTGGTTGGCAGTCAGAACTGCCTAACAGGGTTTGCAGGGATGAGATTGGAGTGCCCATGGCTACATAACACCACCCCTCCCCCCTCCCCCCCCGGTCTCTGGTCCCATGTAACCAATTGTAACCAATTTGGAGCTCCATACTTGGAAGGAAGACCTGCCCATCAAGCTAAGTTGGGCTTAGATTGGGGTTTCCAGGGTGACCGAAGGGATGTAGACAGAGTTCAGGCAGTCCCTGCCTCCGTTGTCAAGGGAATTGATTGAAGGTGCCTGACTGTCTGGCTTCACAAACAGTGGACAAATGCAACAAACTAGGCTTGCAACGACCACTTGTTCGTCTGGAATGGGGTCTCATGAACAGCTTGTTCGCAAACCGCCAAACGGGCTGTTCTCGGCTTTTTTGCATTCGTAATGCTGTTCGTGCCCATGTCTGGATACAACCCAAGACTGAGTTTACCTTTTTTCCCACTGTATCACACTGACTGCTCATATTTAGTTTACAGTCCACTCTTACCCCAAGATCCTTTTCGTATATACTACTACCCAGAAGTGTATCCCCCATCCTGTATTTGTGCTTCACATTTTGGTGGCCCAGATGTAATACTGTGCAACAATACTATGTTGAATTGCATTCTGTTCACAACCGCTCACTTCTCCAGAGAATTCAGGTCTTGTTGAATTTTAACTTTATCTTCTGTGTTTGCCACTTCCTCTCAATTTGGTATAGCAGCAAATTTAATGAGTAATCTGTTTACCCCTTCATCCAGATCATTGATAAAAAATATTGAAAAGTACTGGGCCCAAAATCAATCCCTGTGGCTCCTCACTGGATACCTCCCTCCAATCTGATGAAACGCCATTGACCACCACTCTTTGGGTGTGGTCCGCTAATCAGTTCCCTATCTACCAAACTGTCCTACAGTCCAGTCTGCAGTCTTCCAGTTTACCCATTAGAGTGTCATGGAGAACTTTATCAAAAGCTTTGATGAAATCCAGGTAAATCACGTCAACAGAGTTCCTACGATCTGGTAAGCTTGTCACTCAATCAAAGAAGGAACCCAGGTTGGTCTGACAAGATCATGATACTCTTCTGTATTTTAGGTAGTCTGAGAGCTTAACCTGAGTCATCACCTAGCATTGATAAGAAACATGGTGACATATTGTTTTTTTTAGCTGATGCCCATGATGCTTCCAATGCCTTCCGTAGCTTCTGCTGCTGTGTTTTTAGTGTGTACTCTTGTAGACTAGAATTATGCCTAATGAATATGGTAACAGCATGTTCTCTACACATTTGTGGTTTGTAAGTATTTTTCTGCTACAGCTGCTCTTAATGTACCTCATAAGCCGGTGTGAAGCAATATAAAATGGCTGTTGTTATTGCTATTATAGTTATTAACAGCTCACTTTTCAGTTTCTTTTATCCTCCTTCATTCTCTAATGGAAAGTAGAGCTGCACATACAAAACAAACCTTGCAGCATTTAGATTTAACAACATCTCTAATTGCCTTGTAAGATACTGCTTGACAATAAGATGCTAAAATTTGTATGAGCAGCATTGCTTCCACATGATTTCTCAAAAAAAATGTACATACAATTTGATGCACACCAAATAAATGGCTGCACTTCAGTCCTACTGACCATTTGGGGGTTTCTCCACTCTCTAGTCTTATATTTATTTATCTATTTACAGAATTTATATCCTGCCTTTCTGCTGGGGTTGCCAGACATGACCTGGCAGCTGGTGGGAGATGAGGGAGGCAGGAACCTGCAGTTGAGGGTGGGGGAACTGATATCCCTGGTACAATGGCAGCACTTCCAGCACAACCTGAAAGTGATCTCATTGTGCCAGAGGTGGTACTCTAGCATTACCAAAACCTGTTTGATTTAACCATAGAGCATATCCTGATATGATGGCATCACTTCCTGAAGATATGGAAAGTAGCATAATTGCACCAGGCAATGCAGATTGTTTATCAGGAGACATGGTAAAACAGGGTTGCAGCTACCTGTAACTTGTTCATCGAGTATCTTCTTTGCAGTTCCATGATGGGACTGTGCATGTGCAGGCTGGCCCCATAGATTTTTTTTTTGTAAATTTAAAATTTCTAAGGAGGTGCCCAGCCTCCACTGTACAAGCGCAGAGACCTTCCTGCCAAAAATGGAGTGACGAGGCTGAGTACCTCCACGGTCTCCTGAACCACCATAGAAAAATATCATTAAATAACACTCACAGTGGGGTAGGAGGGAGGAATATGTGCCTGCACAGAAAGATACTTGATGAACAACAGTTACAGGTAGGCACAACCTTGTTTTTATCATAGTCCTTCTGTGCAGTACCACATTGGGACTATAACAAGCTACTCACCAATGGAGGAAGGTGTGAGTGGTTAGTTGAACAGTGATTGCAGAACACCTGTTCCCATTGCTGAATCTCTTCTGGCATTTGTGACCACAGAGTAATGTTTCACAAATGTGTTGGCTGAGGACCACATGGCAGCTTGACAGACAACTCATAAGGGAACTCCATGGAGAAATACAGGAAAGGATGCTTGGGCCCTGGTTGAGTGCACCTTGATCAAGAGGGGGCACTGTATCCCAGCCTTCTGGTAACAAAGTTTGATAACCGAAACAATCTGAATAGAGTCTGTGAAGAAGCAGGTTGTCCCACCTGATGACCAGACTAACATACAAACAATCATTTAGTTTTATGAGTGTTCTCTGTTCTATGTAAACAATATAATAAAGCTCTTTTAATGTTTAATTTGTGAAGAGTATATTTTGCCCTAGATGAGGGAGACGGGGAAAATACAGGTAGCACAACTTAGTTGTAAATGAAATTTTGATACCACCTTTGGTAAAAACTCAATACTGGTATGCAAGACCACTCTCTCTGTAAAATAAATGAATAAATGGAGGGTCAACTCTAAAGGTGATAATTTCCCCCACATGCCTGGCTGAAGTAACAGCAACTAAGAATGCAACTTTCCATGTGAATAACGATAATAAACAGGATGCCATTGGCTCGAATAGGGACAACATTAATTGAGATAGAACCATAGGAAGACTCCATTGTGGAACTGGAGGAGTCTTAGGGGGGAAAGTTTTTAACAAACCCTTAAGGAATAACTTAGATAAGTGGTGAGAAAAAACAGTTTCCCCATCTATTCTGTCATGGAATCTGATATCACAGCCATATACACCTTAACAAATGATACTGATAAACGTTGTCTATGCAAGGATAGCAAATAATAAAAAATACAAGCCAAAGGGCAAGAAAAAAGGATAAATCTTCAAGGGTTTTAGCCAGGTTATAAAGCAATTCCACTTGTAGTTGTAGGATATTCTAGTTGATGCCTTTCTCGTAATCAGGATAATTTAGACTATGTCCCTTGAAAACTTTGGTTTAGTGGATTCAGTAACCACACTGTTAGATGCAAAGTAGTGATATTGTGATGCCACACCTGACCCTTGTGTAAGAGATCTGGTACTAGAGGGAAATGAATACATCTGCCCTGAGTCATGGAACGTAGAGGGGGAAACCATTCCTGATGGGGCTAGAAAGAAGTGAATAGGATGCAATGTTTGCGGAAAAATGGATCCTGCATAGGACCTCGGTTATTAATGATGTTGGTGGGAAAGCATAGAAGAGACTCAATGCCCAAGGGATTTGAAAAGCATTCCCTATTTAAAGGGGGTCCATGCCTGCTATGGAGCAGAACTTCAGGGCTTTTGCATTGACTTGTGTTGTAAACAGTTCCACTATGGGAGAACCACCACTGTTGGAAAATTTAAGGAGGTATTTCAATTCTATCAACCATTCATGTTGTGAATGGAACACTCTGCTGCGTGTATCTGCCTTGATATTCTCTGCACCAGCTATGTGAATGGCATGCGGAAGTATGTTCTGAATGGCCCATTCTCACAAAGCCGTGGCTTTCGCTGCAAGCATGAGTGATGCCATCCCCCCTTGCTTGTTTAGGTAGTATAACACCATCATATTATCGGTGTGGATTTGAACTTATCTGTTGTGCAGGAAACCTGCAAAAGAGGCAAAGGAGTAACGAGTCACTCTAAGCTCTAAAACATTAATATGTAGCTTTGATTCATCTAAAGACCACGTGCCCTGGACTGATGAATTACCACAATGTCCTCCCCAACCTAAATTATAAGCATCAGTTGAGACAGAAACTTCCGCGCAAGGTCTCCCAAAGGGGTTTCCCTGCATCAAATTTTCAGAGCTATTCCACCAGGCTAAGGACCTAAGGACTGACCTGAGAATTGACAACTGACCTGTTCACTGGTAGTTGTGGGGTTGTAATTTCTCACAAACCAATTTTGCAACAGTCTCATTCTACGACAAGCAAAAACACCTCACAAGTGGTTGATGCCATGAGACCCAGGCGAGTTTGAATTAACAGTGCAGACTGATACTTGTGTGATATGAAACACTGTTCCAAGGCCTGCAATCTTTTTACTCTGTCATGAGGTAAGAATGCTCTGCCCTGTGAAGAGTCAAGGGTAGCCCCAATAAACTGAATGGTCTTAGAAGGGAAAAGAATTGATTTATCCCAGTTGACTAATAGACCTAGAATAGAGATGATCGTCACAGTAATATTAACGTGTTCACGAAGCAAATCTGCAGAATCTGCTACCAGAAGCCAGTCATCCAAGTAAGGAGATATGGCACAGCCCTACGATCGGAAAAACATGACCACTGCAGCCATACTCTTAGTGAACACACGTGGAGCTGAAGTTAGGCCAAATGGTAGTACCGCGTATTCAAACACTTCATTTCCACATAAAAAACAAAGATACCATCTGTGGTCTTGATGAATGGATATATGGAAATAAGCATCCTTTAAATCAATAATGGCAAACCATGTTAGCCTCTATAGATTTAAGAATATTGGATAGAGTGAGTATATGAAACTTTTGTACTTTAATAAACCTGTTTAAACCTCTCAGATCAAGAGTGGGCATATTCCCCCATCTTTCTTTTTGACCAGAAAATATCTGGAGTAAAACTCGTAAGAGTTAGAAACAGAATCAACTTTTTGCACAGCCACTTTCTACAACAACACAGAAACATTATCTTTCAAAGCAATTAAACAAAGATCCGACCTCGAGGGCGGTAGAGACAGTGGAGGGGTTTCAGAGAAAAACAACCTATAACCCGATTTAACACTTGAAAGGTTCAATGAGTCTGTAGAAACGTGCTCCCAGGCAGAGGAAAGGATGTGACCTGTCCAGAAACAAGATAGAAGTGTGCGAGTCCTTGCAATCTAGTCAAAATAAAGGCTTCTGTCCCTGTGTAGATGGCTTAGGGAAATGAGGTTGGCTATGTCTCCCTCTAGATCTGAGTGCCCTCTTGGATGAAGGATGATAAGAGGATGTGTATGATCGCTGCCCATATGGTTGATAGTATTGGTGGTATTGCTACCTTCCAGAGCGATGTTGGTAAGGCTGTGACCCTTGGAAACAGGGCCTAGCTTGTTGAAGATGCTGTGGAACAATCACACCCAGCAATTTTTCCATCTGATGATTCTTCTTCATCTGGGTTAATGAATCAGCAAAGAAAAAAGCACCTTCAAAAGGAAAATCCTTTATATGACTCTTTTTATCAAGGATAAAAGCCATTGATCTTTCAATACGACAACGACAACGACAACGACAACGACAACGACAACGACAACGACAACGACAACGACAATGACAATGACAACGATAACGATAATGATAACGGCATTCTATTTATATACTGCCCTTCAGGACAACTTAACGCCCACTCAGAGCAGTGTACACAGTATGTAAACTGCTCTGAGGTGGGTGGGGCTGCGAGAGCTCCAAGAAGCTGTGACTAACCCAAGGCCACCCAGCTGGCTTCAAGTGGAGAAGTGGGGAATCAAACCTGGTTCTCCAGATTAGAGTCCTGCGCTCTTAACCACTACACCAAACTGGCTTTCAGGACTATGAACCAGGACTATGAGTTACTCCAGTCCACATCCTGACTGCAGCATTCTGTACCAACTTTTCAGGGGCCAGTTCCACATAGAAAGCACTGGAGTAATCTAATATAGATATCATCAGGACAACTATCGCTATGGGCAGAACTTTTCTGCCCAGGAAAGGCAGTAGCTGGTTAAAGGCATTTCTGGTCTCAGCACTTCCCCCCCTCCCCCCATTCCTGCATAAATTGTGCACAGCCTATTCTTTCCACAAATAACTCTTTAAAAACACTTTTAAAAAGCTGTTTCCTGGCATGGCATTGTTGGGATTATCTTTTTCTTGTGTATGAAAGGGAGGGTATGCCTTGTGTTTGAATTGAAGGAAATGCTCCTTTCTTTTGCATTTTGACTATGAACCTCCTGCCTGGGTTTTTCTTTTTACATTTTAGGAAGTCAAGGTGTTGCAATGCACAGTTGACACTGTACATTCCAACAAATCCATATTCCACAAAGGCAATGTCATACAGTCAGTTGAATACAGCAATGCAAAACCAGGAATATTGGGAAGGGGGGAGAGCTGTTACCAGTGTCTTGGCCAATCAAATACTGAAACAGAGCCCAAGTAAATTTGGTTAGGTGGTAGGGAGAGTCATGACAAAATTGTAGTGCAGATACAAGATCTGGCTAAAAAGCCAAAATTAGATCTGCATGCCAGGGTGGGACAAATAGACTTTCAAAACCAACAAATATTAACACACTTCTTAAGACTGCTCAGTCAAAGACTGAATTTTGGCAGGAAAATCTGCCTCACAATGGAGAGAGTGAAAGGAAGGGCATCATACTTGGTGGCAATTGCTTATGGACTTTTTAAAAAGCTATTTTGAAATCTTTTATAGATGCCTGTGTATAGATTTACTAATAGCGTTTTTGTAGTCAGCATTATTTTGTCTGCCTTTTATTTTTTTGGTTTTTTTTCCATTTTGTAATTAAAAAAAATTAAAAACATCAAAGTTAATTAATAACAAAGGCTTTCTCCCCTTGGGATTGAATTGGAATGTTGTTCATAAAACAAGACGCTGCCCTATGAGGTGAGCCCAGGGCCTGCCTGCTGCTGCGAAGTACAAAACAAAACACACATTTTTTAAAAAAAATTGGAGGGATGCATTACAATTTAGTTTCCCATATTTGGTTCAGTTTTCCATAAGCTGCCTTAACAAAACAAAACAGTGATTTCTGGGTGGAATTTTGACTCCCTCCATCCTTTATGTGCACCCTTACTCCTGAAACATTCTTTGTGTGGAGAAAAAAGGAGTATAGGCTTGTGTCACACACTGACAATGAGAGATCTCTGTCTTTCAGTGCTACACCTCTGAAGATGCCAGTCACAGCTGCTGGTGAAACATCAGGAACTACAACTCCAAGACCACGGCCATACAGCCCGGAAAATCTACAACAACTAACATCCTCTGGCCATGAAAGCCTTCAACAATGTAAGTATTGGCTTGGTTGTAACCATAGCCCTCCTGTGGAAACAGTTTAAGGTTCACTGCCTCAGAAATCAATACGAAACTCCAGACATACAAAATAATCACAAGATGGTATCATACCCCTAAAAAACTTTCTGCAATAATATCAACCTATTCACCGCTATGCTGGAGGAAAGGTGGTCAAATCGGTACTTATGCCCACTGCTGGTGGCAATGCCCATTAATAAGTAAATACTGGGAAGAGGTACTGCAACAAGTTTTTTTAACAACTAACTGTAAGATTCCATTTTCTCCACAGTTAATTTTTTTAGATCTATGGCAAACTATTGAAATCCCCACGCTCAAGCGTGAATTAATTACAACTTTACTAACTGCCGCAAAAAATGTAATAACAATAAACTGGAACAAACCCACACAACCTTCACTTAACCAATGGTATCTGAAAATATGGGACTATTTTATCATCGAAAAGATAACAAACTACTTAGACAAATCCAATATACCTCCTAAAAGCTCTAATTTCTGTGAAAAATGGCTACCCTTCTATGAATTTATCACGGAAAAAGAACTACAGGCCCCTAACCAACTCTACCAAGCTATACTTGATTCATAATCTACTCAAAGATCTATAATGCCAAACTATATTATCTATTTTATTATAGTTCAAAAATGTTAATGATTGCTTATATATATCTGTAATAAATTAATCTCAGTAAAGACTAGTTGATATGAAACAAAATTCATATATTTCCCTCTCTGTCCTCAAAAGGCAGCTTGATCTTGATATGAACAGCACTGATCCCTCAAATATATTGTCCTTAACTGTAGATGGGTAGAAAGTGGAACCTGTGTAGAATGCAACATTCACATCTTTTCAAACTATTTTTGTGTGCTACTCCCCAGGGAACCAAGGAAAAGCTATTTTTCCTGGATTTCTGATTTGGTGGTAAAATGAACAAAATGGAAGCATAAAGATGGATGGTATCTTCATCAAGTAACGTAACAAATTAAACCAATAATTACTTAATTTTTATCCTATTCATATAAAATAGAAAATAGGGTTGCCAAATTTTAAACTAGTCCCTCAGACTGGCCATGTAATACAAGTTTGATGATCTGCAGTGACTATCAGGTGATGTTATTTAGCTTAATGTCATGAAAAACTTCAACTACCCATTTCCACATAGTAAGCTTTAATTAAAGGAATGGGACTTTTTTTTTTTCTTGGCTAGCTGGCAACTCTAATAGGGAATATGGATCAAATGTCAAATACCACATTACACCAAAAACAGACCTTGGCACCATTTAGAAGAAACTTCAACTGTCTCACGCAAAGACCCATGAGTGATATTTCCCTATTGACTCTTCTCCAAAAAGCCAATTTAGACTATATCCCCATCATTTTTATGACAGAATATGTCATGCTATCACATGAAAGATGGAAACAACCTTCCTTTCCTTTGTTATTACTTCAGTGATATTAGCTGGCTAGGAGCCTGTCTGTTCTTTAGTGGCTACATCATCTATCATGTTGCTCAAGCCATTGTAGAAATGGCTGGCAAGATTTGCAGTAAATGATCATCCTGGAGGTTACACATAGACTTTTACTTGACAGTAGGGGATGCCAAGAATTATTAGAGGACTGCAGCTGCCATATTAGTCCATCAAATCAATACCAAATCCAAATGATAATTCAGAGATTAATGAATACTTGTACTGAGGTGGATGAATCCTTTCCTATTACATGATTATCTTATACCCTATACCTTAAAGCCAGTTTCCTGGATTCCCTACTGTAATGATTTTCTTTTTTAAAAAACCATTTGAATATTTAAATCAGTTCCTCCTTATGTTCCCTTAAACTGTTCCTTTTTTAAAAAAAAAATTAACTTATTTATTGATAATTCAGTAAAGTTACAAGGAGAATAGAAGAACATCGATGATAAATTCAAAACTGTGTTACAAAGTAAGTGGTAGCTCTCATTAAGCTTCTTAATCTGTATTAGGTTATATTAGCATACCCTCAAACAAAATGAATTGGTCTTAAGAAAGACTTTTAGTTAACAGTTCCAAGTATAAAAGCCAGCACAAGTATGAGCCACCGCCCCGCCCACAGTGAGGTCTCCACCCTCCGCTGTCCTAGCGTGAACCTCAGTGGGGCCTCCCTCAGCCTCAGAGTTTGGCAGGGGAGGGGGTTAACGTCACCTGGGTCCTCCCTCTGCTTATTGACACATGCACCCTCTCTCTCATTGGCCCTTGCATGTCAGCCTCCTCCTCCCCGGTGTCCTTGAGATTCCCCCCTTTTATGGCACACCTTCCACCCGCCTCCCCACCAGGGCTGCCAATCAGCCCAACTCCCTGTCTGCCTGACCCCCGTTCGTTCCTTCCCCCCTTGCATGATACCTTTCCATTGGCTGTCCCCCTTGCCCTTCACACGGGGGTGCCCTCCCTTTCCACCACCCCCAGCTGCCAGCTTGTGGAAGTGCCGGGCCCGTTGCCCTCGCTTCCAAGGCGAGCCAGCCCACCCCCCACCAGGCATGAGCCTGCCCTGTGTCCAGTTGAGCTGGGCCAGGCAGTTCTTGCTGGGCGGCGGGCCTCAGGGATGGCTGCGTCTTTGCCGGCCCATGTGGCCATTCCTCCACCTCCTCTGTTGCTGCTTCCCCCAGCTGAGCAGGCCACCCCGCTTCTGTGGCTCAAGCCACTTGGCTCAGCTGCCACTGGGACTTCATGGACACGCTGCTCAGCTGAGCCACGGGGGTTTCCCCAGCATGCCTCCGCACCTCCTCTGGCTGGGCTCCATTGAGGCCGTGTCTGCTCCCCGGTGGGGTAAGTTGGATGGGGGCTGGCAGGGAGGGTGGCTGTGGGCCATCGTGGCTCCTGGGGGCTTCCTTGGCCCCCCAGTCCAGAGCTGGCGGTGGCTGCCACTCTGGGCACACACACATCCTGGGAGCAGGCAAAGTTGGGCTCCTCGTGGGCTCATGGAGTCCGGACATGTAATCCGCATTCACATGTTGATTCCCTGGCTGGTGGCGGAGAGCAAAGCTGAAAGGAAGCAGAGAGAGGTACCAGTGTAAGACCTGAGCATTGTGCTCTTTCATCCTGGCCATCCAGAGGATGGGGGCATGGTCCGTGATGAGGGTGAAGGGATTGTTGGCAAGATAGAACTGCTAGGCTCCCATGGCCCACTGTTGCGTATTTGGTTTCAGAGGGTAGAAGCTTTCGGCTGATGAAAAGTATGGGATGCTCTTGGCCCTCTACCTCCTGGGACAGGACAGCCTCTAGTCCTATGTCGGATGCATCCATCAGAACCACAAAAGGGCACTCAAAGTCCGGATTGCACAGAACCAGGGATTGTCTAAAATGCCTGAACCCTTTGGGGGGTCCACTGAATCTTTGTTGGCTGTTCTTCAGGTAGTCCAATAGAGAGCTGGCTTGGCTGGCAAAGTGGGGTATGAATTTTCTGTAATACCCCACCAACCCCAGGAAGTGCCTCATCTGGCGCTTAGTGTGGGGGCGGGGACTGTGCTCCAACATGGTGACCTTTTCTGGTACGAGTCACAGCTCTCCCTGGCCGACCTGATACCCCAAGTAGGTTAGTTCCCGGAAGCCAATCCTGTTTTTCCATGGGTTGGCCTGCAGTCCAGCCTGCCTCAGTGCTTGTAGTACTTCACAGAGGTGTCACAGATGAGACTCCCAGTTGGGGCTGAAGATAATTATATTGTCGACATACGCCAGCGCAAAACCCGAGCAGTAGACCAGGACCTTGTCTACTAGCCTCTGAAAGGTGGTGGCTGCCCCATGTAGGCAGAAAGGCATAATGAAGAAGTGAAACAACCCCTGAGGGGTGGCAAAGGCTGTTTTCTCTCTATCCTCTGGAGCCATGGGCACCTGCCAGTAGCTTTTCGTGAGGTCCAAGGCTGATAAATATTGGGTGGACCCCAGTTGATCGATGAGGATGTCAGCCCTAGGGTAAGCATCAAAGGTGGCAATCTTGTTGACTTGGCGATAGTCGACACAAAACTGGACGGCCCTATCTGGCTTGGCGACCAACACAATCGGACTTCTCCAGGCACTCCATGAGGGCTCGATGATGCCCATCTGGAGCATATCTTCCACCTCCCGAGCCACGACATCCCAGCGCTTCTGGGGCAGGGGTCACCACAGTGCCCGGGCTACCTTCCCCGGTGGGGTGGTGAATGTATGTGAGATCACAG
This sequence comes from Eublepharis macularius, assembly GCF_028583425.1. Lineage (NCBI taxonomy): Eukaryota > Metazoa > Chordata > Lepidosauria > Squamata > Eublepharidae > Eublepharis > Eublepharis macularius. The sequence goes on along the minus strand of NC_072792.1, from coordinate 76,282,664 downwards.
TGGTCCACCTGGGTTGCTGGGAGAAGACCTGCAGAGTCAGTTGGAGTAGTGCTTGCACCGCCACCACCTGCTCTGTGTTTAGCCCAGCATCGAGCTGGGGGGTTTCCTCCAGTCCCAGCTGTCCAGTCCACAGGAGCTCCCCTTCCGGGAGGTCCAGTGGCTCTTCGGCAAGCTGGCATCCGAGAGGTCCTGGGGGCTGCCAGGCTTTTAAGTCATTGATATGAAGACACTTAGGGTGCCACCAGGAGGCCCCACACTGGACCTCATAGGATAGGGGCCCTAGGACCCTTGTGACAGGGTACAGACCTCACCATGGGTCCCCTGGGTGGGGGCCATAACTTGCTGATTTACCAGTACCTGAGTGCCCAACAAGAATTCTTGTGCCTTGGCCCCCCTGTTGTAGTAGGTCTTTTGGACCTGCTGGGCTTCCGTCAGGTGTTGCTGGGCTGATGTCCTCACAGTTTCAAGGTGGTTCTGCAACTCCTGAACATAGGTAGGGGCAGGCTGGGCCTCGCCCCGAGTGGGGGTCATCCACTTTTTCTCTACCAGGTGCAGAATGCCTCTTGGCTTGTGACTGAAAACGAGCTCAAATGGGGCAAATCCTGTCGAAGCTTGGGGTGTCTCCCTCATGGCAAAAAGGAGTGGATCTACATATAGGTCCCACTGTTGGGGATGATCACGGGCCAGCTTGCACAGCATAGTCTTCATCGTTTCGTTGAAACGCTCCACCAAGCTGTCAGTTTGGGAGTGATATATACTGGTAAATACCTGTCATACTTGGAGGGCCTGGCACAACTGCTGGGTGAGATGCACCATGAAGGGTCAGCCACAGTCTGTCAGGAGCTCCTTGGGTAGTCCCACTTGCCAAAGAAGCGAAGCAGCACGCGGGTGATGCTGGGAGCTTTCATGTCATGCATGGGGAAGGCCTTGGGGTACCAGGTGGCGTAATCCATCAGCAGGAGGATATAGTGGCCCCCCTGGGGGTCCGAGGTAAGGGCCCCACAAAGTCCATGGTGATACATTCAAATGGTTCCCGGATCACCGGCAGGGGTGCCAGGGGGGCCCGTGGGGGTTTCCGGGATGAGAACCTCTGACAAACAGGGCAGGTGTGGCAAAACTGCTTGGCATCTTTGGTCATTGTCAGGCAAAAGAAATGTTCTGTCACCTTGGCCACCATGTTTGCCGGGCTCTGATGGCCAGCCCAGGGGTGGTCATGGGCTGCAGCCAGCACCTCCTTGCGGTTGGCTACAGGAACTAGCAGCTGGTGAAACTTGCCTGAAGACCCCTTCACTAGCCAGAACCGCAGCCCGTGCTCCTTGACAACCCAGGGTAGCCTCCCAACCCATCGGGTATCCTGCACCTCTCCTTCACTCACCGCAATAAGCTTCTGAAGAGCTTCAAGGGTCTCGTCTAGCTCCTGTGTGGCCGTGACAAGTGGGTCGACTTGCCAACCTGCGTGGAGCCGGCCAGCCACATCCTCTTCCTCATTGGCCGTGGGGTCCTCCCCCTGGGGTTCATCTTCCTCTCCCAACAGGGCTAACACAGTAGTCTCATCTGCGTCCTGCATCATGGTCCAAAGAGCCGGGTGGAAGTGCGGCACATCTCAGCCTAACAGTACAGGGTAAGATAGGGCCCTCACCCGGGCCAGCTCTGTCACCCAGGTGTGTCCCAGGTATGCCACCGGCACCTTCATGACAGAACACTCTTCCATATGAAACAGGGGACCTTGGGCAGGGACAGGGGCATTTCCTGCCACCCCAGGGGGGTTCGGGCCCAGACCTCTCAGGCCAGGGGGAGCAGACCACGGCCCTTATTCCCTGGTGGGAGCCCCAGGAGTCCCCGGTTGTGGTCCCAATCAGGCTCTTCTGCTCCTTCGGGCCTCCCCTGTGGAACCAGCTCTGCTGCTTGGGCCTCAACCTTCAGGCTGCCCTGCCTCCTTGGGCTCAGCTGCGGTCATGTTCTCCCAGAGCAATGTGGCTTCCTTCAGGGTAGTGAGCTTGTTGTAGGCCACCCAATTACGGACCCGAGGGGTTATTATCTGTAATAGTTATTCCAGGATGACCTGGTCCGCTATGCCCCATCCCTCATCTGTTGTGGGTTTAAGCCAGTGATACGCGGCATCCCTGAGGGCTGCCACCAGGTTCTGGGTTGGTCAGTTTTCTGATCGGTGAGCGCCTGGAACTTCTGTTGGTATGTCTTGGGAGTTATTTCATAATGGTCCAGGATTGCTTCCTTTAACTGGTCATAGTCAGTGCTCTCCTCTTTAGGTAAGGCCTTCAGGGCTTCCAGCACCTCACCGGTCAGGTAGGGCCCCACTATGAAGGCCCATTGACCCCGGGGCAACTGGGCCACTTCCTCCATCCGCTCAAATACATCCAAGTAGCATGTCCACATCATCTTCTGCACCTAGTTTGGCCAAGTGGAAAGGCAGAATCTTGGCCCCCATGGGGCCACTTGGGTTTCCAGGCCTGGTCCGGGTACTCTTGAGTGATTGCTTGAGGTCTCACATGAGGGCAGCTTGGGTGTAATATTGTTGCTGAGCTAGGGCTGCCTGTGCCTTTTGCAGTTGCTTGGCCAATTCCCACAACAGCTGCCCCTGGTGTTCAGCCAGCCACTGGCTGAACTGGGTGAAGTCCATAGAGGAACTTGTAGTGGGTCCCGCCTCAGCCATAAGGTCTCCCAAGGGCCAAAGGACTGAAGATTGCAGCAGAGACTGGGTGCTACTACACACGGTGGGGGTGGGAAGGTGTGGGAGGGGGCAGCTCATGGGCCTTGTAGTGTCTGCATTTGCCACCAGTTTGTGAGCCACTGTCCCACCCGCAGTGAGGTCTCCACCCTCCGCCATCCTAGTGTGCACCTCGGCGGGGTCTCCCTCAGCCTCCGAGTTTGGTGTCAGACCGTGGCTTGAATAAAAGTTGCAATCCAGACTACCCCTTGCAATGAGACAAAAGTCCATCAATTTCAAAAGGCTTTACTGAAGATAAACAACCATTATAAGTCCACACTCCAAGATACAAGGATCATGGCTGAGCTAGAAATTGTTACGAATGACAGGCAAAAGCAGAGGTACACAATAGCAGTTCCCTGCAGGCCCCATCCTCCCCCTCAGTTCTCAAAACAATTGGCCCGAGGGTGAGAAAGTGAAAGTTTCTCAAGGGTGTCCGAAAAGCAGATATCTGTAGACATAACATTCTTCTCCTCACTGTAAGCTTCCATCGGAAGGCTTGCCACCTGCAAAGGAAACACTTAATATACTGACAGAATTAAAATGGAGTCTCTTTGGCTTAAACACAGTCAGAACCTGACATTCTGCTCCCTCTAAAATGTTCCTCCCCCAGGTTTGAGAGGATATAGAGTGTGAAATGCTTTTAACAATTTAGGGGCTCGAATATGAATAGACTCCACCCACTCATCATGCCCAGAGTCAAAATTCTTCCACCTAATGAGGTAAAACAACTTATTGTGTCTAATTTTAGAGTCCAAAACTTCTTGCACTTCATAGTGGATTTGGTCATCAATCAAAGTAGGTATTGGTGGAGTGGTGGTATGCCATTGATTTGCAGGGGGGACCTTTTTCAGCAAACTGACTGATGTGGAATGTAGGATGGACTTGACGCAAATTTTTTGGTAAGTCAAGCACTACAGTAACTTTGTTGATTACCTTGCGAACAGGAAAAGGTCCCAGAAATTTCAGAGCCAATTTACGGCTAGTTTGAGCCACTCTTAAGTTTTTTGTTGAAAGGTAAACAAGATCTGGATGTAATTCCCATTCGGCCACACAATGGTGATCGGCGTATTTTTTATAATCCTGTTTGGCTTTGTCAAGATGTGCTTGAATTAGAGTCCATTGTTGCGCAGCTTCCCCCCACCATTCTGAAACATCTTTGGGAGCTGTTGGAGGGGGAAGAGCTTCAAAAGGATAGGGTTTAAAGTCATAGCCATAAACTACTTTGAATGGTGTTTCTCCAGTAGAGGCATCCACACTGTTGTTATAGGATAATTCCGCCAAAGGTAATAGATCAATCCAATTATCCTGTTGAAAATTAATATAACATCGGAGGAATTGTTCTAATATTTGATTAGTTTTTTACGATTGTCCGTCGGTTTGTGGATGGTGGGCGGAGCCCAAGCCTTGTTCCACGCCCATAAGTTGGAGGAGCTCCCGCCAGAAGTTGGCAATGAACTGTCTGCCGTGGTCCGATATTACCTTCGATGGAAAAGAATGTTTTACGTTTCATAAATATGTCCGCTAATTTTTTTGCTGAAGGTATAGTGGTGCAAGGAATGAAATGGGCTTGCTTTGAAAATAGATCCACTACGACCAGTATACATGTGTGGTTTTTGGAGGGGGGAAGATCAGTGATAAAGTCCATAGAAATAATTTCCCAAGGTCTGCTTGGGGTTTCAAGGGGTTGTAATAGTCCTGGAGGCTTCCCTTTTCGCGTTTTGGTGCTGAGACAAATTGGGCAGGAAGCCACATACTGGGAAACATCTTTGCATAAGCCTGGCCACCAAAATTGTCTCTGGAAGAGGTGAAGGGTTTTTAAATACCCATAATGGTCAGCAGTTGGGGCATCGTGACAACGTTGCAATATTTCTTTTCTCAAGCTAGCGGGTACATAAAAACGATCGCCCCAAAGCCATTCCCCTTGTGCGGATTGAGTTAGTTTTTCTTTGGGCACATTTCCCCCCTCCTTTTCGTCTTTCGGTTTTTGTCTCCACCCCTGATTTGGGTGAGGAGGTTGGGCTGCACGGCTGCGCGTTGTGACCACACCTCCTAATTGCGTAGGCGAAAATACTGTGTCTACTGTTTCCTCCCTTTTGCTTTTGAGTTGGGGCATGCACGATAGAGCGTCCGCTAGAAAATTTGTTTTGCCGGGCAAAAATTTGAGGGTGAAATTAAATTTGGAAAAGTATTCTGCCCATCGTAACTGTTTTGCATTTAGTCTTCTAGGGCTGCGCAATGCTTCCAGGTTTTTGTGATCCATCCATACTTCAAAAGGATGATGGGCCCCTTCTAGCCAATGTCTCCAAGAGGAGAGCGCTGCCTTGACCGCAAATGCTTCCTTTTCCCAGACATTCCAATTTCTCTCCGATTCCGAAAATTTACGAGAGAGATAAACACACGGTTTAAGGCTATTGTCTTCCCCCTTTTGCAGGAGCACACCCCCTATCACCATATCGCTGGCGTCTACTTGCATAATAAATGGGCGATTTTCATCGGGGTGTTGCAGCACCGGCTCGGATATAAATTGCTGTTTTAAAAGATTAAAAGCCATTTGACATTGTGGTGTCCATATTAGTTTGGAGGTTGGCTTTTTGGCTTGCTCCCCTTTGTTTTTTGTCTTAAGTAGTTCTGTGAGGGGGAGAGTTATTTGGGCAAAATTCTGTATGAATTCTCGATAGAAATTGGCAAACCCCAGAAAGGATTGTAGTTCTTTACGGGTTGTAGGGGTTTGCCATTCTTGTACTGCTTTAACTTTGCCTGGATCCATTTTCAGCCCATTCTTAGAAATGCAGTATCCTAAATAACTGAGTTCAGACTTGTGAAATTCACATTTGGATAATTTGATGGGTAAATTATTGCACATGAGGGTGGTTAACACTTGTTGTACCAATTGTACATGTTCTTCTGTTTCAGAATAAATTAAGACATCATCCAGATAAACGACCACCTCTTTATATAAAAATTCATGTAATACTTCATTGATCATGGACATGAAGACTGAAGGAGCTCCAGCCAGGCCAAAAGGTATGACTAAATATTCATACTGCCCTAAAGGCATATTGAACGCAGTTTTCCATTCATCCCCCTCTCTTATACGAACGTGGAAGTAAGCATCTTTTAAGTCCAATTTCGTAAAGATCTTACCTTGAGCCACGACGTTGAGTAAATCTCTGATGAGGGGTATTGGATAAGCATTCGTGGAGGAGACTGCATTGAGTCCTCTGAAGTCAGTACATAGTCTTAATCCTCCATCCTTCTTTTTAACAAATAGTACTGGGGCAGCATGAGGACTATTAGCTGGTCAGATAAATCCCCTTTCAAAATTGGTGTCAATAAATTTGTGTAGTTCCTCTCGTTCGATGGGGCTCATTGGATATAATCTGCCTTTGGGTAAGGTGGCTCCTGGGAGAATTTCCACTGCACAATCGGTCCTCCTATGGGGAGGTAAGGTGTTAGCTTCTTCTTCTGTGAAAGCTTGTAGATAGGCTCGGTATTCTTTAGGTATTTGGTTGATTTCCTCTTGAGTTAAGAGAGCCTGTTCCATTAGGGTAGGATTGGTACCCCAATTTTGATTCCAACGGTGATCTCTACAGTCGTCTTGCTGAAAAGTAATGCTCCCGCCTGGCCAATCAATGTCTGGGTTGTGGTCCCACAACCACCTGCTACCCAAAATCAGCGGGTATTTGGCTGTAGAGCTAATTACAAAGGATCTCATCTCCCAATGCTGTCCCATTCCTGTGATCACAGGTATTGTTTCAGTGGCGACTGGGTTCATATTGGAGCCGTCCATTTGTTCAAAAATAACTGGAGTTTCTAGTTCTTTCATTGGGAGTACTAATCCATTAATTAGAGCGGGTGCAATGATATCTCGGGAGCATCCAGAATTGATAAGTGCTTGTACACGAATATGAGTCTTTCTTTCTGGATTAACTAACGTAACAGGCATGAATAATATGGACCCTCGAGGTCTTTCCACTATGGGAAAGGACTGTTTTTTGATCTGCCGTTTGGGTCCTGTTACGACAGATCCATCTCGTTTCCCGAACTTGGGCTCTCGGGTCCTTCTTCTCCGATTAGAGTGGTTGAATCAAATTCCATAACTTCCTCTAGCTCTAATCCCTTCTCTGGAGGATTTCTTCGGGTTGCGCCGCGCCCTCTAGTAGACCGAGGAGCTGGCGTCGGGCGGTATGGCGGGGGAAGGGTGGTCGAGGCTGTACTTGCTGGCTGGAACGGAGCTTGTTGCACAGGCCTGAGTGGACATTGTGCTGCGTAATGACCGCTTTAGACACAATGTAAGCACAGTCCTTGTCGCCATCTAGCTTCTCGCGCTCCTCTAGCCACATATCCTGCTCCTCTTCCCCCTCTGACAATTATCGAAGTCCTTCGGTGCCCTGTTGCTTGTTGTTGCTCCACAAGCCATACTTCCTGCATCCGGTTTTCTACTTCACACGCCAATTGAATCCAACCCAATAGTGTTGGGGGATTGTCTTGCATAAGAGCCCGATCCAACAATTTAGGATTCATGCCTTGTTTAAACAAGATTATTTTTGTAGACTCCTCACATCTCGGGCATTTGGCGGCTAGCTGTCGGAATTTAGTTACATAGTCCCTGGCCGACAGATTGCCTTGCCTAATGGTTTGCAATTCCGTTTGGGCTCTATCTTCTTCTAATGGGTCTTCATATTGGGCATGGAGAGCCGCTACCAAGCCTTGTAAGGTGTCTAGCTCCAGGGCCCCCAATTCATACAAAGTTACATACCATTCTGCCGCTTTTCCTTGCAGTCGGGATCCTAGGTGCTTGATTTGACTGGCTTTGTCCTCGAACAAATGTCCCCAACGATTAAAAAACTGAAGCGCCTGTACTAAGAAAAATCCTAGCTTCGCAGGATCTCCATCAAATGTAGCTTCCAACTTTACCCATCCCATCGGCAACTCCTGAGGTCTGGCGACGGGGGCTGGGGTTGGTAACGGGTAGTACTGTAAAGGTGCTGGCCTCGGTCTAAACTGTGCATCTGGCTGCCGTGGAATTGGTTGTAGTGGTGGTTGTTGAGGTCTTGGTTGCGGGGGGACCTGTGGTCTTGGAGGCAGGGGCCCCTGTGGTCTTGGCTGTGGGGGACCCTGCGGTCTCGGTTGCAGGGGCCCCTGCAGTACTTGCCGTGGATGATAAGGTTGCGGTGCTGGACTCCGTGGAAGAGGGTGACGAGGGGGCTGTTCACGCGGCGGAGGGAGTCTCGGGGGTTGCTCTTGGGGCTGAGGTGATTGTTCTCTTGGTCGCAGCGGTTGCTCTCGTGGTTGAAGAGGAGGCTGCTCTTGAGGTCCCTCCTGGTCCCCGTCCCTTGGGGGTCCCGGCGGAGGATGATTATCTTCTGCAGGGGGTCCCTGAGGGAGATCTTCTGGTAAAACATCCAGTGGACCTTGTGGAGGGTCAGGCGGTGGTATCACTGGTTCTTGATGGTCATCCTCCGGCAAGAGCAGCAGGTCCCGATTCGCAGGGGGGACCTGGCCTTGTGCCTGCGTTAATACTGGGGAGCCCCTCGGGATAGGTGCTAGTTGTTGGAGGGCTGCTACTCCTCGACCTATCGAGATCCTAGGACATTCTCCAGCGTCCTGTCGTGGCCCCTCACCTCATCCTTCCATAACTAGCACCGATAGTAAGTGCACTGCGTGGGCCAAGCTCTCCTCCATGGTGCCAATTCTATCTTCCAGTCTTTGTACATGAATTGGCACTGAAGTATCGACATCCTCATAAGGCAATTCTTGGGGCAACTCCGTCGGGAATGGTACTGCATCTGCATATTCTTCAGAGGAGGTGGTTGCATGGGACCAAGGTCGAATCTCCCCCATCCCAGTGGCCCCGGTAGTTTCACCTTCCACAGATATGCTGCCAAGGATTCCTTTCGCTAGCCCCGTTATTGCTGAAATTCCCGCATCAACGGCTAAAGTTCGGCCCTGGAGTTGCTGCCAACTTTGATTACTTGATTCGCGTTGCCCCATCCATGTGGCGACTTCGGCATAATCCCAACTCATCAAGTCGCGACGGGTGGTCTCCCAATCCTGGGTATTCTCGGTACCTCTGGGGTCCCATTCCTCCAGTTGCTCGGATTCTTTATTCCACATGTACCATGGCTGGTTGCTGGCCCGTGCCTCGATCGGCATTCGGGATTGCTTGGGAAGCTCCCAAATAATGCTAGGTCCTTCCTCCATTGACAAACTGACCATCCGTCTCACGTCAATGAGCGACCTGGAAAACACCGTGCTTGCTCTCCTCTCCCTCATCTCTCTAGGCCTGGAGCCCCACTGCCTCGGTGTAGGCAAAGATATCAGGGGTTCCGCCACCACCCGTGGTCGAGCTCCCAAGTCCCTCTGGACATCTTGGGTGCCAGCTCTGTTGGGTGCGAGGGGATACACTGTGGGGATACACTGTAGCGAGACCTGACTCCGTTCCCCCTAGAACGGGTTGAACTGTTGTAGTAGGTTCCACTCCTTTGGTGTTGGAGACATATGGATCAAACAAAGGGTCCCTGTCGGGCACGGCTTTGGTATCCATCTCCTCCAGCCAAGGCATTGGAACAGATGTGATTCGTAACAAAATGTCAGACTGTGGCTTGAATAAAAGTTGCAATCCAGACTACCCCTTGCAATGAGACAAAAGTCCATCAATTTCAAAAGGCTTTACTGAAGATAAACAACCATTATAAGTCCACACTCCAAGATACAAGGATCATGGCTGAGCTAGAAATTGTTACGAATGACAGGCAAAAGCAGAGGTACAGAATAGCAGTTCCCTGCAGGCCCCATCCTCCCCCTCAGTTCTCAAAACAATTGGCCCGAGGGTGAGAAAGTGGAAGTTTCTCAAGGGTGTCCAAAAACCAAATATCTGGATTCGTTTTCGTTTTCGCGGCCATGTCAGACGCTCTTCTTGGCAGGTCCAGGAAGAAGCGGCCGAGCCGCCTGGCCGTGCGGCTGATCTGCAAAGGTTAGCCCTCAGACTCTCAGGCAGGGAGTCTGAGTCCGGGGCGCGGCGGGAAGAGCCCTCTGTCAGATCGAGGCAGGGGGTAAATTGCCCATAAGTCCCTATGGAGGCCGGCAGACGAGCGCGGCACCCAGTGTGCTGCCGGGCCATGGAAAATGGCAAGGAACAGGATTAGGCGAAAGCCTGCAAGTAAGCGAATCCCTTCTGTTACTACAAGCGATGTGAGGAGTGGTGGGGTCTGAAGGCTAGAAGACTCGGATTTTTCCCCGCTCGTAGAGGCTCGGAAGACTGGCAGTTCCCCCCCCCCTAAAATGGCAGCGAAAAAGCAGAGCCCTGCTCTTGGCAAGTCAGTTACGGCGGCCTTGCAGAGGGGCGAGACGCTTGAGGAACTGGTTAAAAGAGCGGTTATGGAAGCCATAAAACCCTTTGTTGACAAGCTGAATGAAACAGATCAAAGGGTGGGCTTAATTGAGAGCGATGTGAAAGCCATTAAAGAAGCAGCGGGGGGGGCAGAGAAGTCTGCCCGGGAAAGTGCGTCACTTATGAGAGCAATGAACAGGGAGCTGAAGCTGGTGGAAAACCAGCTGATCGGACTGCAAGTGGAGCGAACACAGACCATTTTGCGTCTCCAGAACGTTAAAGAGGAGGAAAACGAGGATTTGTGGGATCTCGCCTCGGAACTTTTAGCGACACCCGCGAGGGCAACTAAAGAAGAAGTGAAAAGCGCCATTTTGGGAGTCCGTCGGGCATCTTCAAAATATGCAATGAAGCGGCAGCTGCCTCGCGAGATTGTTATTGAGTTTTCATCTAGGAGGGTCCGGGACAGTATCCTATATAATTCTTACAATGTGGAGTTGGACTTTCTGGGAAATAAAGTCAAGATATTGAAGGACGTTCCATTCTTAGTTTGGAAGAGAAGATTTAAGTACAAGAAGTTGGCAGCTCTTTTGAAGGAATGTGTCATAAAGTACAAATGGCTACTCCCGGAAGGAATCGGGTTTAGTCATAAAGATCAAGCTTACAAGATTAATTCGGAAGATCAGCTAAGGGATTTTGTGGAAAAAAATCCAGAATTTGGACCAGATACCAAGCAAAAAGAAGACGATCCGAAGCCTGAAGGGAGGGGGGAGGCAACGAGCGCTGCGGCGGTAGATGCTCAGAGAGAATTGCATCCGAGGCCCAGGGGAGGGAAAAAGATTTAACTTGAACTGTACTTTGTAATTTGTATGATCAACCACTCCTCTACTACTTTATTAAGCTATTTTTTTATTATGGTAGTATGAAGGGAAAGCATTGAAGTGTAGCATTTAGTGTTTGTAGGCTACCTTCCCTTTTTTCCCACCCCCCTTCCCCTTTTCTTTTTTCTCCCTTCTTTTCCTTCCCTTGTGCTATTGTAGTCTTTTGTAGTTACTGTTATTGTAGTTTTGTATGTTAGATATTGAAAAATAAAAAAACAAACAAACAAAAACCAAATATCTGTAGACATAACATTCTTCTCCTCACTGTAAGCTTCCATCGGAAGGCTTGCCACCTGCAAAGGAAACACTTAATATACTGACAGAATTAAAATGGAGTCTCTTTGGCTTAAACACAGTCAGAACCTGACATTTGGCAGGGGAGGGGGTTAACGTCACCCAGGTGCTCCCTCTCTCACACCAGACCTTGCACGTCAGCCTTTTCCTCCCCAGCACGAGCCCCATAATAGTTGTTTCAGGATGTTCCTGGTACAACATCCTGCTGCTTCCCCCAGCTTGGCAGGCTGCCCTGCTTCTGCATCTCATGCTGCTCAGCTTGGCTGCCACCTGGACTTCCCCACTGCACCGCACCACTCAGCTGAGCCACAGTGGTTTCTCCAGCATGCCTCTGTGCCTCCTCCAGCTCCGGGGCTCTGTTGAGGCTGTGTCTCCTCCTCGGCAGGGTAAGTGGGCTGGGGGCCAGCAGGGAGGGTGGCTGTGGAGCATCATGGCTCCCAGGGGCCTCCCTGGACCCCCAGTCTGGAGCTGGCAGTGGCTACCACTCCTGACACCAAGTTTTTTTTAAATTAACACAAAGTTTATTATACAAAAATATACAAAATCATAGAAGGAATTAAAAGGACAAGTGTTACCCAAAGCCAGCACAAGATAGAATTGTGAGTGTGTTTTTGGCAGAATGAGGTGGTAGTGAGTGGAGATTCCTATTCAGCCAAGCGAGTAGGGTTATGTCTTCTCAGGTGAAGAAGAATTAATCCTACCCAGCATCAAGTAGGCGGTTTTGGCTCTATGGAGGACCCCAGGTCTGTAGTAAAGGGAAAACAGTGTTGAACTAAAATCTGGAAACATGAGTAGTAACATGAAATATGTGGAGAAACATTGTTGCTTTAACCAAGGTAAAACACTTCTCAATGTTGAAGATTGTAAATATTGAAACTAAGCTGCAAGAAACTATTTTGCTTATTACTTTTGAAGTATTTTGTTCTACCAATGAATTTTACCTCAGCTATTTCTTCTCCTGATTGTCTACATTTCATCTCTGTTCAATAAAGTTGCTGTTTTTTTTTTAGAATTGCTCTGCCTCCAGAGCCACTACATACAAAGAAAAAGAGGGCTCCTGCTTTTCTGCTATCAAGTTTCTGGGCTAGGCTAAAAAGGCAAAAATATAATGGCTTCTCAGAGTGGGACATAAAAAGAACTTGAAAAACACAAGTATAAACACACTACTTGAGGCTGCTCAGCCAAGGCAGGCAAGCTTGGATTTTGGCAGGAAAATCTGCTTCAGAGTGGGGAAAACGAAGTGTGTGTGTGGGGGGGTGTTCATACCATCACAGAAATTGGTGTTATAGGGATGCTCTGAGACTCTTCGATAGATTTTCACTTATCATTTTCCAGATCTTGATTGAAGTTTTATGAAGACTAACATCATCATCATTGTGGTCACGTTACAAGTTCAGTACAATTATTTTATGGGACTGGTCCATAGAGACACCTAATGATAACTTGGTTACCACTGGTAAATTGTAAAATGGTAAAAGAGAGCCAGTATTGTGTAATGGCTGAGAGGCCATCAGTGGCAAAACAGGACCTAAGCGTGCAAGTGAATTGAAACCTGGTGACTGGGGAGCAGTCTGTGTGAATGAGAAAAGGGCCTATGTGTTGAGGGCAGATTGTAAAGTAGGCCATGGTGGCCAGGACTGGACATAAAAGGACCAGCAGCCAACCCCAGGATGATGCACTCCATCATCCCTTCTAATCAGTCTTGGACATCCCTAAGATGATGCAGACAAAGGAACTGAAACATTCTGGAATCCTAGGGTTTGCCCAGAAACGTCCTGGTGGGAGTCAGCCATCAGGTCATCCACTCTGAAGGCTGTGTAGAAGGCCAACTGCTGCTGTATGATTTGATCTGATAAGCCTGTGGCAGCCTGGGGACTTTGGTGTTATACTTTTCCAGCCCTCTATCACCCAATTGGCTGCAATTGAGTTACAAGGGTCTGGAAATGTATGTATGTATGTATGTATGTATGTATGTATGTATGTATTTAATTCAGCTTCTATTCCTTCCTCCCTGTAAGCGGGCTCAGGGTGGATAACACCATTTAAAATACTATATGTAATTAAATACGGTTTCATAAAAGCACATAAAAGCATTTTAAAATCGTACAGTTTGATACAAAAATTACAATAGATATTATCTTCATGGTGGCAGTCACTGCTTAGTTAATTTTAAAAACACACGCCCACAGGGTAGTGAACAGATCTGATAACAAGGTTTAATTCATTCACCTCCTTCTCATACATGGCCAGCAGAGGCCTGGCCCAGCCTCAGTCATATGGCTGGCAGAGCATCTCTGTCTTACAGGCCTGGTAGAAAGATAACAAATCCTGCTGGGCCCTGGTTTCAACAGACAGAGAGTTCCACTAGGTCAAAGCCAGGATCAAAAAGGCCCTGGCTCTGGTCAAGGCCAAGTGGGCCTCCCTGGGCCTAGAGACCACCAATAGTTGTTTTTCCACTGATTGAAACATCCTCTGGGGTATATATAGGGAGAAGCAATCCTGCATATATGCAGGTCCCAGTCCACATAGGGCTTTATAGGGTAATACCAAAACCTTGAACCTGATCCGGTATTCCACCGGCAGTCAATGCATCTGGCACAGTATAGGTGTTATATGTTCCCCATTCAGGACTCCTGCAATAACATGCACAGCTGCATTTTGAACCAGCTGTAACCTCCAGACCAGACTCAAAGGAAGCCCTGCATAGAGTGAGTTACAGTAATCCAATTTAGAGATGACTGTTGCTTGGATTGCTGTAGTTAAATCGTGGGTTGAAAGGTAAGAGTCAAACTGCCTGGTCTGTCATAGGTGAAAAAATGAAGAATGGGCAACCACTGTGACCTGAGCCTCCATTGTCAGGGAAGTATCCAGGATCACCCCCAGTCTCCTAACCTTCAAAATCAGCACATGTGGTGCCCCATCAAGGATCAGGAGCAGAAGTCCTGAGCCCAAGGACCCACAACTCACATACAGGACCTCCATCTTTGTAGGATTCAATTTCAGCTGACTCTGTTCCAACCATCCAGTCACAGCTTCAAAAGCACACTCCAGGACATCTGGGGCCAAGTTGGGCTGGCCATCCATCATCAGATACAACTGGGTGTCATCTGCATATTGATGGCACCCAAGTCCTAAACTTCATACCAGCTGCTCAAGGAGGCGCATATAGATATTAAACAATAATGGAGAGGAGTATTGCCTCCTGAGGGACACTGCACACTAAAAGAATGACAATTTCTCCCCTAGCACCACCCTCTGTCCCTGACCATGGAGAAAAGAGATAAGCCACTGCAAGGCAGTCGTCATATCCCCATATCAGCAAGATGGTGAGTTAATAGATCATGGTTGACTGTATCAAGTGCTGCTGAAAGATCCAATAATATCAGCAGTGCCAAACCACCTCGGTCAAGCTGCCTGCAAAGATCATCTGTGAGTGCGAACAGCAATGTCTCTGTTGTTCCATCACTGCCTGCTCAATTAGCTTACCCAGAATTGGGAGGTTTAAAACTAGGTGGTAATTGGTAGAGTTGGTGGGGTCCAAAGATGGTTTCTTTAGGAGACGTCTCATCATGGATTCCTTTAGACCTCCAGGAAAAACCCTGGTGCCCAAGGATATGTTAACAATGGCCTCCAGGGAGGTCTTCAGCCCATCAACACTGGCTTTCACCAGGAACCACATTTTTAAAAATTCTGACATTATAGCCACAATATTGTATTTCTAAATTGTTAGATTGACTGTCTGTTCAACCATAGTAGTTAAAGCTTTACATTAATTCCTTGCTGTTAATTTTTTTATTTTAATAAAACGATTAAAATCCCATTAAAGAGGGGGAAAGAAAGAAAAAAGAAAGTATATATAAGTAAAGAGAGAAGAAAAAGAGAGAAAAGAAAAAAACAGAAAATAATGAGAAAAAAGGAAAAGAAATACATATATTATAAAACTATTTTCAGTTTCCTGTACAACACGTAAAACATTATTACAAACAATACACTTGTAGTCTTATTAATACATAAACTAATCTTTTCTATATATCCCCCCTTTTGTTTAGTTTTCCCAGATGGGTAGCACAATCCTAACCCCCAAGATAGCATCGTCACTAGTGTATCAACGTAAATGGGGTGCTGCTACATGACTCCCTATGGACTTTTGCAGGAGAGTCCCGCCAGCACCCAAGCGTGGCAAGGCGAGGTACAGCCACCACCAGGACTGCCTGCCTACTGTTTCCCTGACAACCCTGCTCACACCAGCCAATGGCCACACCCCTCCTCTGACAGGCAGGGAGGGGAAAGCAGCAGTGCAGCCAATGGGGAGGCCACGATCTCCACCGCTGCCAAAAGAACCCCCCTCAGAGAGCAGGGAGGGGGGGCAGAGGTGACAGTGAAGATCTGGATCGAACACCCACCTCTTGCCCATCCAGCCCCCATTTCTGATGAGGGCCAGGCCATGGCCGCAGCTTGGTGCACCTGCAAATCTACACCGCCGCCACCGCTACCATGAGAAACAGGTTCTGCCTCCCTGGAAAGTGGGACCAAAAAGCCTGCATCACTTGGAAGCAACCCCTTGGATTCGGAGGGGCAGGGGTGGGCTGGGGTTCTACAGTGAGTGATAGGAATGCCCATTGGAAACCATGTGAGAGGCCAGGTTTTCCAAGTCTATCCCTGCTTTGGTAAACAGTGAAATGGAGGGTGGTCCATTCTTCTGCAGGCAGAGGAGATCCGAAGATGTCGCTTCACATCCTCCACCTCCCTGCAGTAACTTCTGCCTTCCCCTCTGCCTGGCTTTTCAGATACTATTAGCTAAGTCTGGGGTGTGTGGCATGTTTGGCTGAGAGGGAAGACGTGTCGCGGCTAAGCTCCCGGTGAAAGACTAATAAAAGTGTAAAGAAATTCCTTCTTCTGAGATAAAAATGTTAAAACCAAGCCCTAAAGACCTTTAATCTTGTCTGCTGTGAAGTGAGAGGGAAAAAGCGTCTGGAATTTGGCAGAGTTGAAGAACGAGCAGATAATTAATTAGCGAGCTGAGAGTAATAGATATGGCGTCTTCGGACTCAGAAGTAGAAAGCAAAACTGAGGTAATGAAGCCTAAAGACTTTCAGTTAGAAGTTAAAAAGGCTGTGGAGGGGGCAAAACATAGCATTACCAAAGCTGTAACAGAAATTGTGGATGAAAAAATATCTAAGTTAGCAGACGCCATGGAAACAATGGCAGGAACTGTGAGCTCTGCATGGGAATTGGTTCAGAAAAATGAGAAGAAAATTGTTATATTGCAAAAACGGTCCAGACAGTTGATAAAGTATAATAAGTATATGAAGGATAAATTAATGGACCTGGAAAACCGGGCCAGGAGGTCAAATTTACGGTTGAAAAATATTCCAGAAACAGAGGATATGGAGAAGGTGGTGGAATGGATGGCTAAAATGCTCCCGGAGTTAGGAATCTCAAAGGAAGTTTTTGATCGTATTCATCGTGTGGAGAAGCAGACAGCCAAGTGGATGAGGCCTAGAGATGTGGTAATGTGCTTTGGAAAATATACATTAAAGGACCAAGTGCTTAAGGACATGAAAGCCTTGGATAGGCTTGATAAATTACTGTATGAGGATAAGAAAGTGATGGTGTTTGAGGATGTATCGCAGGAAACAATTGCAAGAAAGAAGAACTTAAGGATGTTTACTAGGGTGCTGCAGGAGAAGGAAATGAAATATAGTTGGAGAATAGCACCCTTTGCCTTAAGGCTGCTATATAAAGGAGAAACTTTGGTTGCAGAAGATCAGAAGCAAATGGTGGTTCTATTCAAGCATATGGGACTGCAGCTGCCTAAGGACTATAAGCAACTTCCTGATGGGGAGTCAGAAGAAGACAGTGATTTGGAAGAGGAGATGGAGGGCACTCAGAAACACAAGAAGAAGAGAGAAAAAGATGAAAAAAAAACTTGGGATTTCAGAGAAAGGGCTAAGGCTAAGAAATGAATAAGAAATGAAGGATTAATGAAGAAGGAAGGAAGAATAAAGAACCGGATAGCTCAGCATGGACAGCTTTCTGTTTATATTTAGTGGGACTGGTGCCCTGGTTCCTCCCCCCAATATGGATGCATGGGGTCGCTGGATGGTTGGCGTGAGAAGGGGGATGATTGAGAAGGGGGGGGGGGAATGGAGGGTGGTTGGAATAATGTTGGTACGGTTGGAGTGTGTGATTGTGGAATGGTTGGTAGTCTGGGGTAAATGGGGTGGATGGGTGGATTATGAATGGAGTAAGGAAGGGTATGATTGCATATTGGGAAGAACTTCATATACAAGAGATATGCCAAGAATTCTGGCATATAAACCTTCTCTTGGTTGGGCAGAGGGGGATTGGGTGTTTAGGTGTGGGGTAGATTGGCACTGTCAGGGGGAGTTGGTTATGGAATGCGGGGGACAAGGATGCCAGGCTGGTAGAGAACAGAAGAGGAATGGGAAAGAGCAATGGTTAGTAGTAATATGACAAGGAATGTAAATATTATATGTACAACTCTTAATGTGAGAGGGCTGGGGAATTCAGTGAAACGTGCGAGAATTGGAAGATATATTTTGGACTTAAAATCTGTTGTGGTGTTTCTGCAAGAGTTACACAAGGGGGGGGAGAGAGAGAGGTGAACTTTCCTGGTTTGGGGAAAGGAAAGAAATTTATTGCTCCAGGCTCCTCGAAAAGTAGAGGGGTGGGAATAGTAATAAATTCCAAGGTTGATTTTGTTGAGGATAAAGTATTGAGAGACAAGAATGGAAGGTTTATTTTTGTTCAAGGTCACCTTGAAGGAGAGCCGGTGGTCTTAGCTTCTATTTACCTCCCTAATGTGCACCAGCTGAATGTATTTTATAAGTACTTGCAGAAGCTTGATAATTTCTCGCCTCATATTAAGATAGTAGGGGGTGACTTTAATATTAATTTGCAAGGGAAAAGTAGTGTTAAAAAAGGACAGGTAGTGAAATTTAAAAGAATGTGTGGGGAATTTGGTTTATTGGAACTCTGGATGGAAAGGTATCCTAATGATGATTCATATACATTCTACTCTGGTGTACATGGAACTTATTCAAGACTGGATGGTATTTTAATTTCTCAGGAAGTAAGGAATTGGGTAAAAGATATGGATATTGGAATGATTAAGATTACAGACCATGCCCCTGTTTCAGTGTTTTTGCAAGTAGGTCATTTTAATAGGCCTTATTTTTGGAAGTTTAACCCATGGTTAGTTGCAGATGAAGTAAGCAAGGGTAACATTAAAAAAGCAATAGAATGCTATTTTGTGGAGAATAAAAAAATCAGATACGTCATTGACAATAAGATGGGAAGCAATGAAAGCTACTATTAGAGGAGTATGTATGCAGAATTTGGTGAGATTGAAGAAAGGTAAAGATAGGAAGATTAAAGAAGTAGAAGAAGCAGTTAGGGTATTGGAGGATAAATTTAGGAAATCTAAGAAGAAGGAGGATAGGGAACAAGTAAATAGGAAAAGAGAAGAGCTGAATGTATTAGATGTTAACAGGACCACCTTAAAATTATGGTATAGTAAACAGAAGTATTATGAGTTTGAAGGGAAAGGAGGGAAAATATTAGCAAATAAAGTTAAAAATCTCCAAGTAAGAAAAAATATAAGGGCGATTAGGGATGATAAAGGGGAGTTGGAAACTGAACCTAAAAGTATTGGAGAACTTTTTAGATTTTTATAATAAACTGTATGCAAACAAAGGAATTAAAAATTATGATATAGAACAATTTTGCGAGGGAGTGGAATTCCCAGAATTGAGTGAGGAAAGTAGATGGGAACTAGATAAGAATATAATGGAAGAAGAAGTTAAGATGGCCATAGACTCTATGAACGTGCAATCTGCACCTGGATTAGACGAGTTCAATGTGGTGTTTTATAAGCATTTTAAGGACATATTGGTGCCACATGTGACTGAAGTGTTTCAGGGAATTCTGGACGGATCCGCTACCCCACCTACATGCTTAGAGTCGAGGTTGGTGTTAATCCCTAAATCGGGGAAGGATCAGACTCTAAGGGATTCATATAGGCCAATTTCTATCACCAATATGGATTATCGAATATTTGCAAAAGTTATGGCAATGAGGCTTAAAAAATGTATAACACAATTGATAGGGAAAGATCAATTTGGGTTTATGCCTCAGAAGTATTTGGTAGAAGCTGTTAGGAAGGTGATAGGTATGGTCTATTTAGCTAAAAATAAGGGATCGCCTCTTACGCTTATGGCGTTGGATATTTATAAAGCGTTTGATTCGGTGGATTGGACGTATATGGAAAATATATTTCAAAAGTATAAATTTGGGGTGAAATTTCAAAATATGATTAAGGCAATATATACCAAATCCAAGGCAATGGTAGGAGTTAGTGGATCAGCAGTAGGGTATGTTCAAGTACTGAGTGGTACGAAACAGAGCTGCCCTCTATCTCCTATGTTATTTATTTTAGCACTGGAGCCGTTGGTGCTTAAATTAAAAAAGAATAAAGGAATAGTAGGTTTTGAAATCCCAGGAAAAGGGAAAGTAGATGGGAATCTGTTAACACTGTATGCAGATGACATGATGGTGACAATTAAGGATTTGGAGTCCGCAATGGACCCGTTAAAAAAGGTATTACAGGAATTTGAAGAGGTGTCAGGGTTGAAAGTGAATTTTTCAAAATCTTCAATGATGTGTTTTAATGTTAAACCGAAAATACAATTAGCAGCTTCTAAAACTTTGGGGATTCCTATAGCAAACAAAATGGTGAAGTATTTAGGGGTTAATATTGCTAGGAATGATAAAAAATATTTGAGTATAATTTTAAAAGAATTTGGAGTGGAATTCAAGATAAAATGAGAGCTTGGGGAAGGAGGAAAGATTCAATTAGTACAAGGAATGCGATGGTTAAAATGTTTTTAGTTCCTACGTTGATTTACCTTTTCTATGTGCTACCTTGGCATATACCAGGATATATATTAAAGAAGTGGCAAGGAGCTATAGATAGATTTGTTTTTGCATCTAAGAGCAGAACCACAAGTGACAAAAGGCACAGATTGGACACTTGTCTGCTTCCCTCAAGTTTTGATGGGAAATGTAGGCAGCTTGGCGGAATGTTGGACAAATGACAGTTGAAAAGTCCATGGGACAGCAGTCAGAGAGCGAAGCTGCGAGACCAGGATGCCTACATTTCCCATCAAAACTTGAGGGAAGCAGACAAGTGTCCAATCTGTGCCTTTTGTCACTTGTGGTTCTGCTCTAAGAAACCAAGGGCGGGTAGGTATAGATATTATGGAATAAAAGATGGGGGATGGGGGATTCCCAATATTAGTTTGTATTACGATGCATATCAATTAAGGCATCTAATGATTTGGTTGGAGGGCGAGTTAGGAGAAGATCTTGGTTGGATAGAATGGGAAAATTTTTAAGTAGTAGGGGGAAAGGAAAGTTTGTTTGATAGGAGGAAAAGGAGGAAGAAGATAGGCGACAAATTATCAACTTTTCAGGGACCCTGTTGGGTATGGGAGAAGTGGAAAAAAGAGCTCGCCCCGGGGATATCACCTCTTACCAAAATGTGGTATTATGATAAATTTGCCCCGTTGAGGGGATCAATGTCAAAGGAGGTAGGAGATAAATTAAAGAAGATGACGTTTATAGAGTTGAAAAAGGTGTGGGGAGCAGAAGGGATGGTGGAAAAGGAGAATAATATTTTGAATAGGATTAATTGGCTGCAAAAAACCAAATTTCCTCCTTGTTGAAGGAGGAAGAAATTAACGATATTGGTAAAAGATTAATTACTCCCTTTGAAAAATTGGTGAAAGAGTATGGAGAAGATAAGATACAAATAGTTTCAAAATTGTATAAGGTTTTATTAGGCACAGGGGAGTCACCGAGAGAATTTTTGAAGGAATATTGGGAAATAGATATTCAAGGTAAAATTAGGGGTGAAGAGTGGGAAATGATTTTTAGGTTACCTCCTTTAGTTACTACATCTAGGTTAATGCAGGAGCAAGGTCTGAAGATGACACTGAAATGGTACTATACATCGATTAAGTTATATTATATTTCAAAACCGGGGAGTAAAAATTGTTGGAGGAAATGTGGAGAATTGGGAACGTTCAGTCACATGTGGTGGGACTGTCCTTTAGTAAAAAAGTTCTGGGATCAAATTGGTATGGAAATGTCAAGGATAGTGAGAAGAAGGGTAAGTATATCTAAAGCAATGGCACATTAATTTGGATGGAATAGGGCTAAGGTTAAGAGAGGAATCTAAGTGGATAAATTTGATGTTAGTAGCAGCAAGACAGGTTATAGCAAGGAATTGGAAAGAAGCTGAGGAATTGACGATTAATCACTGGAGGGGAAATATGAATAATATAATATTTTTAGAGTACCTTACGATGAAGATACGTAGAATGAATGGGTTAAAGGTTAGGGAACAAGAGGAGAATTGGTTTAGAAGGATGGTGGGGTACTTAGAAACGTTTAATCAATTTGGGATGATTAGTCGGTTAATAGAAAATTGAGAGGTTAATTTAATTAGAAGGCTAAGTGGAATGCTCTATAGAGTAATAGAGTTTTACTGGGAGTAATTGTGAATATGAAATAATATTGTGTGGAATAATATTTATGTATCTACTGCCTGGAGGTCCCTACACGGGTGATGTTGGTGATGGGTTGTTATATTTGGAATAAAACAATAAAGTATTTTTTTTTAAAGTTCAGTCTGTCAGCAAATGAACGTCCTCAGTGGAACATCCTCTCCACCCTGCCAGACATTCATGGGCCAAAGTTCAATTCCCACCCCACTGCCTGAACTTACATTGACGGGAGAGAAGGGGGCAAGGGAGCCGGACAGGGCACCACTTGATAAATTCTCCTCCTGGCAGCAGAGCCCACCCCCTCGATCCAAGCCCCGAACCAGGAAAAATTTGTGGCGATGTGTGAGAAGACGTCCCAACAGGGAGTTGGGAGGAGTGGCAGCTGTTGTAAAAGTCAGGGGAGTGAGTGAACAGACAACAGTTTCTTGTTTTTCAACACATTTTATTAAACTGGAAAATGTGCAGAGGTTCTCTGGAAGTATTTCCTGCCAATGTGGCCAAGCTGCAGGCTGCCTTGGTAAACTGCTCCCTGTGCAGGACATAAATGGCACATGTGGAGGCTTACAGGGAGCTCAGACAGCCACATCCCTTGGTCTCCCAGATGAGTGGCAATCTGCCTGCAAGAGAAACAGACACATGTTGCAAGTGAACCAGGCTAGTGCACGGCTGATGCCAAGCCCAATCTGCAACATCTTGGAAAGTGTCCTTTGGTTAAGAGCTGTGGCGGCAACTCCACAGGTGCAGCTTGCAACCACATAATGCAGGACTCTCTGGCGTGACAGCGCTCTGCCTTGGGATGATGTTATCCCATGAGGTAGAAAGTCAAGTGGCTGAACACCCTTCAGCAATAGGGTGTTACGAACACCCAGTCAACCCAACCACTGGCCACACCTCCTCCTCTGCCAGGAGGGGCCCCAGCTGAGTGACTCTGAATAGAGCTCTCACATGAGTAGTGCCCCCCCCCAATTGGCTGTGTTGAATCGAATACATTTATTGGCATAACAGGACATACATATGCACAGACAGCAAGGAGACAAAAAAATCCCTTGCCCCATCACTTAAACTATTCCTCTCCTCTTTGATGCACAACAAAGAAATTTAGCCACAGACTCCATGATGCCAGAGTTATGGGATAGTAAAAGGTGTGTCTTACTGTCATCCGATTGACCTTCATGATTTTGAAGCAAAGGTTCTAGATAAATGGCTCGAATATCACAATACAATAAGCAGTACAGCAGAACTTGTTCAGTACTTTCTATATCCCTCAAGCCACAGGCACAATACCTTGTGGAGTAAGGGCTGTGTCAAATGCAGTTTTCTGGGCAACTGTCTATGGGGCAGGCAGGGTCTGCCGCCACTGCCCCTCCCCCGCCAAGCATCACCAGAAGAGCCTAGCAGTCAGGCGAGTTCAAGTGAGGGGGTAGCTGGCACAAATCAGTGAGCTGGGTTAGCTGCTGCCTATCTCTTTCTTACCTGTCAGTTCTCCCTCATTCCTTACCAAGCTGAAACTTTCGAGTCAGATAACCTGCAAGGAGGCTTGAGTGGTTATTGTTAGCCAGACATTCTGGACTTTGCCCTTCTTCCCTTGAGCGAGTACAAAGTTCTCCCAGTTTTCCCACTAAGTCTCCCCCCAGTGCACTCAGTGCCCACCACTGTAAGTACCCTCTCTCCCTCCCCACGCACAAAGTACCCACGGCAGAAGGTTGACAGGCAGAGCCTTCGGCCATGTGCTCACCTACCTGAGTTCATGAGCAGCACAGCCGGATGTTTTGTAGTATGCGTCAGCAGGTGATTGGGTGTGGGGAGGGAGGCTCACCCACCCTGGAAGCGGATGCAGATTGGCCCCATGGTAGTTCCCATCTTGTGCTCCTTTGGGCCACGGGGGTGAGGCTCGGCAGTGGGAGAGAGTGGGTGCCTATGGGTTATGCCTCCTTTTTTCCTGGCGTAACTTTCAGCTGCTGCAGGGGGCATTCCCAGGGCCAGAGTGGCTTTGGAAGCAGACTAACTCATGCCCCTCCCCCACCCCGCCTCCTTCCATGCTGGCGTGGGGACTTGCACCAGACTTGCGCCTCCACTTGGCTGCCAAGTGTGCCCTCCACTGATGACCCATCTGCGGTACTGCACCTCGGCTGGGCACCGGCACAGAGGGGTTTACATCAACATAAGTGCCATTTATGCTCGTGCACGGCTTAGTTCTCTCCCTATGGGGTTTCCACTCTGCTGCTTAGGATTGCACTGTTAGCCTCTTATAAGTCAAATCTGCAAATCATCAGTTCAATTTTTTCCATTTCACACAGAAAATCAATAAGGGGTTTCCAATTCATTATAAATGTAGACAATGTTTTATCTCTAAACAAAGCTGTAAGTTTAGCCATTTCAGCTAACACCATCATTTTCACAATCCAGTCATCCATTGAAGGCTGTACTGTCCTTTTCCCTTTTTGTATATATAAAAGCCTTGCCGCCGTTGTCATATATAAAAATAAGGCACCATAATTATTTTCCAACTGTTTGCTCATTAGTCCCAACAAAAAACCTTCCAGTTTCCCAAAAAGATTTGTGTTCCAAATATTTTTTTTTTAAAAAAAAATAAGCCTTCCAGTTTGAGTTGTATATTAAGCTTCAAAATTTTCTGTTTTATCATATGGATTTGTTACCATTTTTTTTCTTTATGACCGGTCCACCAGAGGTGATAAAATGTCTCTTCATGTTGTTCACATTTCCAACATTTATTTGAAATACTTTTGGACATTGTAGCTAGTTTATCTGGGGACATAGACACCAATACGTCATTTTATACAAATTTTCTTTGAGTGTGGAATTCAGAGTAAATTTGAGCCCCTTTACACATATGTTCTCCCACTGATTCATTTGTATATTATACCCAAATATTTTTGCCCATTTTATCATACAATCTTTAACACATTCTTCTTCCACATCAAACTTCAATAAAAGTGTATACATTTTGGGAATAACATGGTCATCATTTGTATATAGCCCTTTGTCAAATTTTGTCTTTTCTTGTTTGGCCCATAGTTTTTTATCTAATTTAAATATTTCTTGTAATGGTGCATAGATAAACCATTGACATTTATAACCTTTTACTACTAAGTCTTCCCTTGTCTTCAATTTGCAATCTCTTTGTGAGAAATCTAGTAACTCTCCACAGATCAACCACTCCTGTTTAGTTATCATTTCGCGTCTGTAGAATGGTTCCTGTGTTGAAATCCAAAGTGGTGTCTTCTGACACAGTCTCGGTTTATATTTATTCCATAATCTCAGGATGGGTCACCTAATATAATGATTTTTAAAGTACACATTGACCTTTACTTTATCATACCATAGATAAGCATGCCATCCAAATATCAGGTCATGTCCTTCCAAAGCCAGAAGCCTATCATTTCTCAACAACAACCATTCTTTCATCCACATTAGACAAGAGACAGCAAAATAAAGCTTCAAATTTGGTAAACCCACTCCACCTCTCTCCTTTGAATCTTGTAATATTTTGTATTTGACTCTTGGCTTTCCCCCTTGCCATATAAATTTAGAAATATCTTTTTGTCATTGTTTAAATGGTACCTCTGATGTTAGAACAGGTATTGTCTGGAACAAAAACAGCATTCATTTTGATCACAGATAACCTCCTCAACAGGGACAATTGTAACCTATCTCATCTTAACATATCCTTTTTAATTTGTTTACATGTCTTATTGTAATTATTTTGAAATAGCATATAATTCATTCCTGTTTTCTTCATCCATTTAATTCTACATGCAAAAGACATTTTGTTAAAAAATGACATAGCTGACCCAGCAATTTATGCACCCTTTTAGCTATGAAACAGTGCTTCCATGAGCACAGCTATCTCTTTGAAGGGTAGGATGTAATGTGGAGGGAAGTGAGGGCAGAAAAACTATATATAGAAAAAGATTAGGAGTATCTATCAAGAGACTGGAATAGGCAAAAAATATATCCAAAAAACTGTTCTAGAAACATCCTAGTTTGCATAGTTCAATAATAGCACATTACCTGAAGCATAGAGTCTGCTAATGGCTCACTGTACTTCCTGCAAAGATTAGTTCCTTGTTTGAATGCCAATGGTTCCTAAAATGAGGTTGGCCACAACAGGAAATAGAGCTAGTTATAGTGGCCTTCTGTTTATTGTGATGAAGATACACTGGATCATTTTAAAAAGCCATGAAATAATTTATCTTTCAACAGGCCCATGTTGATTAGATCATTGAAAGCTGGAATTATATTTAGCTATTGTGTTCTATTATGCTTTATAGTAAAATGCTTGTTTAATATTTGTTAATTATTTTTGTAAGCCTGTTTGGGGTCTTTTGGGGAGCTCACACAGTTGAAAATCAAGACATGTATTTGGAATCGTATAAATAATACATAATAGGATATAGCAGCACAGAGGCTCCCCATTCTGTTTAGTTGGAATTCCCACATAAGGGTTTCCCCAACAGGAAAGTGATTGGGAAAAACACTAATTCTAAGAGAAGTTTGGTTGAAATGTCTCATAATTTTGCAGTGTTTTCACATTTGATTAAGGCAATACTGTTACAGAATCATACAATACTTTTCTTTCATCAAAAGAAGAACCAGTATTCAAGTTGGAACCCAATAACTTGCTATATGTGCTTGATGTCTTTCTACAATAGGGAGATTTTTTTAAAAAAGAAGAAAAACATGTCATTTTAAATAACATAAGCCAGATTCTTTAATATGGGAAGTAAAGCTAGTCAAAAAAGGAAATAAAGTAGTGGTTTTCATGGGAAGCATATTTCTAGGTGTAACTTCTATCTATATGCAGATGGAATAAAACTCCTGGCAATGGTATTCCTCATCCAAGGAAAGCAGTTTGTATAAGGGGAACTTATAAGTGTGGCCACTTAGTATTTTTAAATTAAATTAAGAGCAAGGAAGTTGTGAGATCTCTAACCAGCAATTCTTTCACACAGAGAGATGATTTGATCCTCTCTCATCACTGCTCTCTTATAGCTCATCAGATTTGGTATATATGACTGTTTACTTTGAGAGGGGATTGAAGCTTTAACATCTGCTCATTTTGCCTCTGATCATCTCCAGAACCTGAGGGAAAGTGTGGTGAACAAGTACAATAAATTAATAAATATCTGCAATCTGTCTGTAA